>NW_024465894.1:12480000-14980000 GCF_017591425.1 Ochotona curzoniae | reverse complement strand
GCACTGCCCGTGAGCAGGCAGAAGGGGAAGGGGCACCCTCTGTTTCCTGTTCTGGACAGCTGGCCTGGCCTGGCCCCACCCTCACAGCACCCCTGGGCAGCTCTGGCCTCCCCTCTTACAGAGCGACTCAGAGACCACGGCCTCCCGCTGCCCAGAATCAAGGGCATCTCCTTCAACCAGGCCCAGGCAGACCTCTGCCAGGTAGGTGTGATGGAAAGGCATTTCCTGAGATATGAGAGGCAGGAGCTTGCCCTTACAGGTGCAGGGAGAAGGAACCGCCATGTGCCATAGCCTCTATCTCCCGCATCTCACCTTCTGCTGCCAGCCAGCCTGGAAGAGACACCCCATGTACAGATGGGGAAGCAGAGACTTCAAGAAGCCACCTGGACCCCTCGGGCAGTACACAGTCCACAAATCCTTCCCTGGCTGCCCTGGCTGCTCACCCATTCATTCACTATCACCCATTCATCCCATCACTGTGTCTCCATACATGTCCTGGAGCCTGATCTGTTTCTTGACCCGCATTTCCAAGACATCCCTTTCCCTCGGCTCCACCCCCTCACCTAGGGAGCCCCCCCATGCTGCCCTCCTGGGCCATGCTGAGGACTTACATGTGGCCCTTGTGGAACTGGTGGGAGCACAGCCTGTCGGTGAAGAGCAGGCTTAGTGGGTGCCAAGTTCATATGGGGAGCCTGTCTCTACACCCACAGGGATTCCTGCTGCTGACCATTCCAGAATAGCCAGTGTGCCCAGCAGGCCGTCCTTGCCCCAGCCACAGCCAAGGTGTGCGAAGAAGGGAATTGACACCTTCAATAAAAACGCCTTCCATCAATAAAGACACCTCTTTGAGCAGGACTTGGCTCTGACTTTGCAAAGGGGCCCCAGAGTGGGAAGTGGGTGGCGATAAAGATTCAGTGAGGGATTTCTCACCCTACTGGGTCTTCCGGCGGGCTGTGCTGAGCCCTGCGTTCAGTGCCTGGATGGAACTCCTGGAAACAGAGAGAAAACTTGGGTTTCCCAAGTTCCAGCTGGGGAACATGGGGTAGGGATAGGATGCAGTGGGGGATATATCTGATGGGTCTCTGGGGTCAGAGTGCAGAAGAAGGGGTTGGAGGGTCACTAAGGGAGAGGGAACCACAGGAGTCTTGCCATGCTTTAGGGACACTGGGCTCAGAGCAGAGGGCTGGGGCAGCAGCTGGTAAGACAGCACCCCACAGACAGCCAAGTGATTTGCAGGGCCCCCAGAGCACTGCCCAAGGCAGGGGAGGGAAGGAGTTCCAGGGAGAGACCCTGCCCACTGCCTCCATAGCCCATGTGGCCAGGCAGGATGGCCCAGCACAGGCATGACCAGGGTCTGACTGCCAGAACACAGAGATGACAACAGAGCCTTGACAGGGACCCCTCTCTCCGACAGCTGACAGGTGTCTGAAGACACCTTCAGATGCAGCAGGTGTGACTGTCCTCACCTGCCAGAGGAAGCTGTCACTTCTGAAGCTGAACATGGTGGGCCTGATGTCAAAGACCACCCTCACTCTCACTCCACACACAGACGGCCACCACCTCTCTAGCTGCAGCTTGACCCAGGCCTCCCTCAGCAGGGGAAACACACAGCTCCTGTCCCCAACACCTGCCCAGCTCCCTGGCTCCTGGGCTCTGGAGCCTAGGCCTTCCCCACAATTTCCACAAGGCAAAGTGTACAAAAGAACCTCTGTGAGCCGTTGGGAGCCCTGGAAACAGAGCAGCAAGCAGAAGGAGCACAGGACACATGGGGTTGGCAGGCATTTGACAGCTGTATTAATGACCTAAAGGATAACAGGGATTCTTCCTGGGAAGACAGAGGCCTTATGGAAGAACTTGGAAGGTCCTCAGTCTTCCACCAGGACATCCCCATAGGAAGTGGCCCAGGTCAAAAGCATGGAAGGCCTCTTTCCCTGCCACCTGATCCCATGGCCAACTCTCATGGTCTGACTTTCCCCATCGCCTGCTGAGCTGGCCCCAGCACCACATCGGGCAAGCACCTCCACCATCTTTCTTCTTCTGCTCCAGCCTCCGTCCCAGACTCACAAAGTAGCCAGAGTGAGCTTCCAAAACACAAACCCAGCAGCCAGCCTTGTGACACAGCCTGTTAAGCTGCCACTTAAGAACTCCAGTATGCCGTATTGGAGTGCTGGTTTGAATCCTAGTTGCTCCACTCCTGATCCAGCTCCCTGCTGATGCAGCTGGAAAAGCAGCAAATGATGGCCCAGTGCACAGGCCTCTTCCACCTTCACGAGAGCCTAGGTTGATATTCCTGGCTCCTGGCTTCACCCTGGTCCAACCCTGACAGTTGCATTTGGGGGACAAACCAGCAGGTAGAAAGTCTTTATCTCTGCCTTTCAGACAAAGTGGACTGAAAATAAAAAAGCACCTCTGAGGATCAGAATGTTCCCAAAAGGAAGAAGTGATAAGGACTCACTGTGATGGACCAGTACCCATGCTCTGACCCTTGCCCACTGTACACACGCGTGCAGGTACCACACAGCACTGCACAAACACATTTCTTCATCATGTGTCCACTAATAAAAAGGATTGCTTTTAAAGCTGTCAGTCTTGCCCTCTGTGGCATCACACAATGGTATTAAGTGCAATATTTATATTATATATAAATTACAGCACAAATATTACTTTATTTTTATATTTAAACTTTATTTCATTGTACTTCAATGATAGTGAGAAACAAAAAGATAATTTGACCTTATGTGGATGAGTTTTTTATGAGAGGTTTTTAAAAACTCTGTGTTGGTTTGCTTTGTATGTCAGCATTTCCAACTTTCTATTACTTTCTAACAAATGTATCTTCATAATGTACTTTCCCCAAAAAACGAAAGAATTCATCTTCTCTGAGAAGCCCTCAGTTATTCCCATCTCAGTCCCTCAGAATTTTTTCAAAAACACTTGTCTGTGTTTGAACAATCTGTCATTGGCTGTGTGCTTGTCTCTGATTAGAGGTCATACGAAGAGACTGTGCTTCCTTGCTGTACTCCCGGTAGTTGGTGGCTGCCTACTGAATGTCAGGAATACATGGGTGGGTGGGTGGATGGATGCATGGATGGATGCACGGATAAATGGTGGTTTAAGAGAAGGATGCATATCTGAACGTGTGGTGCATAGATGGGTAGACGGAACAGTGTCAATTAACCATAGTACTTGAAAAGTGCATAATGAACCCCCTGCTGCTGGGAAATTCCTAGAGAGACAATTAGAGATGCAAAGGATGAGATGGATTGCCACAGCATCAGCTTTACAGAAAGAATTTGAGACTACCCTAAAGCATAGAGGGCTTTTTCATTTACAACATAGTGAAGAGCGATTACAATCATGAAGAGCATCTAGAACCAAAAAACAAACCTGAGTAGATTTAAATTCACTCTAAATGTCCTCTGTGATGGCCAAACTTGCAGGCTGGGAGAACAGGTGAATTTTATTTTCTGCTTAAACTCTTTTCCAGACTTTTTATGGTGGACTTGATTGGGGGTAAGAAGGCTCTCAAACACACACACAAGGGAGAGAGAAAGAGAGAAAGAGAGAGAGTGTGTGCACAAACTCTAGCTGAGCCAAATAAGCAAGACAGAGCCATGTGGCTTTGGCCCTTGGGGAGTATATGAGAGAGGTGACACAAAACTAAGGGCTGCAAATCCCAGCGAGGACCTAGAAGGTCTGGGACAGAGGAACAGCAGGGGCAGCCTGGAAGATGGGAAAATGAATGGCACAAAATCCTCAGGATGCAGAGTTAGGCAGGATATGGCACTGTGTTTCAGGTGGAACAGGCCGGGGCCCCTCAGAGCCTGAGTGAAAGTCCATGTGGAAAGAGAGACCAACAAGAAAGCTCAGAGGGCTGGGCAAGGGTTAAACGTGCAGGGTTAGCAAGCCTGGAGCCAACATCTGGTGTTGTCCAGTGGGCAACCGTGAGCTGCAACATGCCCTGATTACATCAGACGCTTTTAAGAAGAAAGAGATTGAGTCGCAGCAATAGAGCCTCAGGCTTCCCAGAGGGAAGTCTGGCACCTGAGTGTCTGCTCTGGGCTGCCCAAACTGACCGCTGGTGGCAGGGTGCATGCACAGCTGCCCAGTGCCTTTTGAGGGAGGGAGACAGGTGAGGGGGCAGGGTGAGGAAGGGAAGGCCTGCTTCATGTGGCCAATCACATCACCCTGGTGTCCCCAGCCCACAAACCCCTGGAGGAGAAGCAGGAAAGAGTCGCCAGCCTATGTGACAGACAATCTGAGACTCGGAAAAGTGGGACACAGGGAGGTACCAGACAAACAGGACCACAAGGGGATGCACAGCACGCCTTGGGCCCTGGATGTGTCTGCAAGCACCAGAGACACTCCCCATCCTCCTCACCTCCCACAGGCAAGCAGCTGCCGGTGGAGATTTGGTGGTTATGGCCACAGGTGTCTGACTTCAC
Organism: Ochotona curzoniae; assembly: GCF_017591425.1. Lineage (NCBI taxonomy): Eukaryota > Metazoa > Chordata > Mammalia > Lagomorpha > Ochotonidae > Ochotona > Ochotona curzoniae. Next base: position 14,975,555 of record NW_024465894.1, on the reverse strand, counting down.
TTCCAGCGTCATTTCTGCGCCACATCCCTTCTCTCCACCTGTAGCATCATGTATTCTCCCCTATGTGAACTCCAAATGCCACCGTGTTGACACCTGCCACTCAGGATGGCACCAACCGGCTGCACTTGCAAGACAGGATGCTCACAGGAAGCGCATCCCCCAAGATGGGTGGAAATGAGACAGGGGCACTCAGAGGGAAGCAGCAAAAAGTCAAGTGCCCAAAGGCCACTGGCTCCTCTGGACATGAAAGGGAAGGCCCAGGCCCCAACTCGGGTGTCTATGGGGCAACTGGACAGGAGGGAACCACCAAGTCAGAGATGCTCCCAACACAGCATGGAGCCAGTGCCTAGGCCTTTTGGAAACTGCTTCTGCACTATGACAAAGTTTGCTTATATACATAGTTTGTTAGACTATGACAAGAAAATGCTATCCCACCAAAAATGAAAAATTTTGCTCTCCCCTTTCTTCATTCTAGTGTGAAGTGTTGGACAGGATCCAGTTCACTCTGTAAAGAAACAGAATCCCAAAGTTTGCATTTGACTGTTACAAATAAGATATCAATCACTGTCATAGACTTGGCACAAAACAAACAAAAAGCAACTGGCACCAGCTGGCAGAGTGGTCAATGATGGTGATGACCATGAGCTACAGAATCCTTGGGCCAGGCATTCATGTGTTACTCTTCATCTAAGCCCCACAGCCATCCCCTCGTAGGGACAAAAATCAATTCCCCTTAATGGATGAGGAAACTAAGGCACAGAAAATGTGGGCGAGCTGCCAAGGCCACACAGCCAGCAAGCAGGTAGCTGACCCCCACTTCAGACCCAAGTCTGTTGGGCACCAAACCTAAGGGCACAAACTTAGCCTCCTCCTAAACCATTGGTGCTTTTTTCTCTTAAGACTTATTTGAAAGTCAGAGTTACAGAGAGAGTTTCCATCTGCTGGCTCAATCCCCAGGTGGCCACATAAGGATCAGGGGTGGGTCAGACTGAAGTCAGGAGCTTTACCTGGGTCTCTCATACAGCTGCAAGAGGGACCCAGGTGATTGAGCAATCTTTGGTTGCTTTTCCAAGGCTTTAGCAAGGAGCAGGATTGGAAGCAAATCAGCCAGGATACCTGACCTGCATATGGGATGCCAGAATCACAGGCATAGGCCTCAGTACTAGACTACATGCCAGCCCAAACCACTGGTTCTTTGTCTCCTATAAATCACAAGGCCAATCAAGGAATTCATGGAAGAGGAACCAGCATTGTGGCACCCAGATTAAGGCTACATTTGCGATATTAGCATCCCATATGGGCACCAGTTCATGTCCCAACTGCTCCACTCCCAATCCAGCTCCCTGCTAATGGCCATTACCAGCAAATTTGGGGGATACATTCAGAGGGTTCATGGGCACAGAGTCCCTATTGGGAGGACCCTGTAAAATACTGACACTAAGATCTGAGACCCATGAGACCACAGAACCAGGGCAGGAAGGGCAGACATGATCCCTGAGCTCCAGTAACAGGACAGACATGGACAAGCAACTAAGACGGTGAAGTACTAACAAGTATAAGGGGTGTGTGGGGGTGTCTGTGTGTGTGTGCGCATGCATGCACATATAGACACATCTATGGAAGATCCAGCTCCGGATGTCTCTGTCAACAGAATGCACTCAGCTCCACCTGGCCCCGGGCGGCATCTTCACACACAGGCCATTAATAACGAGCAGCTGCCTTATCAGCGACAACTATGAAGCCAGGCAGACCTTGGCCAGCCTTGAAAGGGCACTCCTGTCAGAGAGAATGGGTAGGATCACTAAAGACTTTGGAACAGGTAGGCTCTGTGCCACCCTGGATTAGCAGAATTCAATGGCTGCCCCACCTCCTAGGATGGACCAAGACAGAGACAAAGAAGGAGGAGGCCCCCATGGGCCATCAGAGGCCGCCTCCCGGATGTACCCTTCCTGGGGTTCATTCTTTGGGTCCAGAGAACCATCAGGGGCAGCAACATCAAGGGACCCACCCACCAACAGACGGCACAAATTTCCCCTAAAAAGCTGATTCAATTTCCCTTGAACGTCCAAAAACAATAAGAGTTGTGATAGCTAGATCTTGTCTTCTCCTTATCATTGTGTACAAACCCTGATCTCTAAGAGAAGGTCAGTGGTCACCTGATGCCCGGACCTATGCACCTGACACCTCAGCAGGGCCCCCAGTGGCAAATGCCAGAGTGGCTGAGGTCCAAGGCTGAATGAACCTCAGTGGAGCTGAATATGGCCCTGTAGCCCAGGACAAGCAGCAAACACACCGAGCCTGCTGCTCCAAGGCAGGCACCCAATCCCAACCACTACAGCTGTGGACGACCACCCTCTCAGTCAGCATCATCCTCTCACCCCAACACTTGCTTTGCATGCTGTGATTGCATCAAACACCTCAGCCACCACAGATCCAGATCCTGGGCTGGTGGACACAAGGTGACCGGGCCTCCCCAGAAGCAGACTTGGGACCCAGGCCCAGCACAGTAGGTAGTCTGGCAGCTGAAGTCCTCACCTTGCACATGCTAGAACCCCATATGGGCGCTGGTTTGTGTCCTGGTGGCCCTGCTTCCCATCCAGCTCCCTGCTTGTGGCCTGGAAAAGCAGTCAAGGACGGCCCAAAGCCTTGGGACTCTGCACACATATGGGAGACCCAGAAGAAGCTCCTGGCTCCTGCCTTTGGATTGGCTCAGCTTCAGCCATTGCAACCACTTGGGATGTATACCAGCCGATGGAAGATCTTCCTCTCTGTCTCCGCTTCTCTGTATATCTGACTTTCCAATAAAAATAAATAAACCTTAGGAAAAAAGACTTGGGACTCAAAGAACAGACTCTGCCATCTGGGCTCCACTGAAAGAGGCAACTGGCCCAAGATCAGAATTCGGTATATGACAACCACTACAGGCAACCAACACACTTCTAGGACATCCCAGGGCAACTTCAGGAAAGACGTAATTGGGTTGAGCCAGTTATATGACTCTGTTGGTTAAGATCCTGGTGCAGTAAACTAATTGGCAGCTTGCAACACCAACATCCCATAGGAATGCCACTTTGCATTCCAGCTGCTCTGCTTCTTCTCCAGCTCACTGCAGGTGTACCTGGGGGAAGCAACAGAAGATGGCCTAAGTGCTCAGGCTCCTGCACCCACATGAGAGACCCCAGTGTAGTTCCTGGCTTCTGGCTTCAGTCTGGTCCAGCCACAGTCATTGTAGTTATTTGAGGACTGAACCAGCAGGTGAAGGATTGCTGTTTCTTTCTCTCCCCTCTGTGTGTGTGTGTGTGTGTGTGTGTGTGTGTGTGTGTGTGTGTGTGTTCAGAGACAGAAAGAAAGAGGGAGAAACTATACATTTCAAGTAACACTTCTCGTTTGTATTGGAAAGTCAGATATACTAGAGGAGGAGAGACAGAGAGGAAGATCTTCCATCCAATGATTCACTCCCCAAGTGACCGCAATGGCCGGGGCTGAGCCAATCCAAAGGCAGGAGCCAGGAGCTTCTTCTGGGTCTCCCACGCAGGTGCAAGAACCCGAGACCCTGGGCCATCCTCTACTGCTTTCCTAGGCCACAAGCAGGGAGCTGGATAGGAAGCAGGGCCGCCAGGACACAAACCAGCACCCATATGGGGTTCTGGCATGCGCAAGGTGAGGACTTCAGCTGCCAGACTACCATGCAGGGCCCTCAAAAATTTTTTGAAAAAAAAAAACAAAAAAGTAAATAAAATCCTGCCCAGTGGCTCTGACAACAAATCCACATGCCTTCATGGAGTGTCACTGAGGACAGGCCTAGGTAACAGGAAGCAGGCTCCTGCATGCACAGCAGGGCAACCCACATGTGGCACCGCTGGGATCCCCTCCCTTCTTCGCCACTCTGTCTCCCAGGGGAGTTCCTGGACCTTCAGTACAGCTCCTTTTCTCCCACCCCAAATGGTTTGGATGTTCCAGTTCCCTTCCACCCACTGCTGGCTTCCCAGGGCTCAGCCTGCCTGGATGCACTGTCACTCATCCTAAAGCCATGCCAACACATCCTGTCCAAAAGGACCCCACTTTCTCTCTCCATCACCTTTGTTCTTCCTCCCTCACATGTGTCCTACTGTGAGACTCCTCTAGCAAGAGCTAGCTTCACCCAGGAGGACATGGTACCTCTTGTCCACTGCCTGGTCCCCACTGTCAACCATCATGGCATGGAGAAAGGGGTGGGAGATGAACGGATGAATGGAGGAATGGAAGGAAGAAGGGATGGATGGAGGGAGAAGGGGAGGGATGCCAAGAACCTGGAGACAACATCACCCTTCGTCCTAAGAAAGGAAAAGCAGCCAGCCCAGGACCTAGACCAGGAGCCTGAGTCCAAATCCCAGATGAGCTCCAGACCCCTAGGTCTGTGACCTTCCTGCTGGAACTCAAGCCTTCTCAAACCTGGAGCATCCTCCTGGAAGCTAGGGCGGGAGGGGCCATGAGTCAAACACCTGGTGATTAACAACCCAGCCCAGGTGGTGATGAGATCTACAGGGACATCAAGGTTTTCCTACCCACACCTGCTGGGAATCCAGGGCAAAGCCAGGCCATGGCTGCCCTAAGGACTCTCCAGAGAACCTTCCAGATGCTTCCCCCACCCCCACAAGCTTCCACCCCAGCTGCCTGCGCCAGATCTGTGATGGTTTCTGCATTCCTGGGACAGTGGGGATATCATTCTCCTCTCTCCTTTGCCCCCCCAGTTAACCCCATTCAGGATGGAACCAGCAATGCAGAGTACACTGTCCACTGCCATCCGGGAGCAATGTCTGGCTCAGCATGTGTTTATAGAAACAGCAGTAAGAAAGAGAACACAGGTGCTCAGTCATGGAATGTTTCAGAGTCCTCAAGAAACAACAATGCTTCAATTACCTGCAGCAGGGGCCAGCGCAGTGACTCACCTGGCTAATCTTCTACCTCTAAACATGGCATCCCACATGGATACCAGTTCATGTCCCGGCTGCCTCACTTCCCATCCAGCTCCCTGATTGTGGCCTGAGAAAGCAGTAAAAGATGACCCAAAGCCTTGGGACCCTGCACCCAAATGGGAGACCTGGAGGAAGTTTCTGGCTTTGGATCAGCTCAGCTCTGTGGCCATTTGGAAAGTGAACCAAAGGATGAAGGATCTTTCTCTGTCTCTTCTTCTCGCTGTGAAATCTACCTTTCCAATAAAAATAAATGAAATCTTTTTAAAAAGAATCTGTAGCAGAGGCTCACCTGCATGGCAGACAGGGTTAGGCACAGTGAAATGGGACTGACCCATGTGGGAAAGAGTAGAAGCATTTGGCTCTGCAAGAATGCACAAAAATCTCACATATGTTGGGGCTTGATCAAACTCACAGACAGGGCCAATGTTGTGGTGCAGTAAAGATGCTGCCTGCAAGAAACACCAGAATCCCAAATGGAAGATGGTTTGTGTCCTGACTGCTCCACTTCTGTTCCAGCTCCCTGCTCATTTGTCTGGCAAAGCAATGGAATGTCCCCTCCCAACACCTGTTCTTCAAATAAATCAGGATGTGTGTTGAATGACTTCATGAATGCCTGTTCCCCTAGGAAACCTGAATGCTCCCCACAACCAGAGCCTGAGGACTGCAGAGAGAGGGGATGTCTGCCCATGGCTGTGGCCTCCAAGCCTGGCACATCTATGGGAGAGACCAATGAATAAGGGCAGGCGGACCTCAGAGGTGAAGTGACTGAATGAGGTCCCAAAGCCAATTGGTGGCACAACCATAACCTAACCTAGGATGTCCTGACTGCCATGTCCACGCTGATGGGGCTTGGCTAGGGCAGGTCCCTCTATCTGCACCCAGAGTGCTGCAAAGCCCCACACAGGCCTTTGCAGGAGCACACCTGCTGGCCTCAAGACCCCTCCACTGTCACTCTGCCAGCAACCAGCACCTTCATGGCTCCCAGCCCATGAAGGTGACAATGAGGGAGGGACAGAGCCCTCCCACCTGCCCCTTCTTGAGAAGCTCTGAGCATTCTGAGTTCCATCCAGGAGGACACAGGGAAATGTCACCATCACAAGGGCCGGTGCTGATCTTGGATGGCAGCCTGGGTCATGTTACCCTTATCGGCACATCTGATGGCTTTTCTGCGAGACCTGGGCCTATAAAAATGAGGCACAGCTTCAGCAGCAGCAGCTCCAAGGCCGGAGGCAGAGGAGAGGCAGCTTCCGAAAGCCCCCCATCCTGTCCACGCTGAACAAGGTAAGAACCCGCTGCTGTTGAACTCACGAAGGTGGAAACTGAGCCAGGGATAGGCAGGGAACAGTCTCCATAGGGACCTGCCACTGCAGTCTATGCATTTCAAACCATGCTAGCCCTTGTCATAGGGAGGCCTTCCTATGGGACAGGATTATTGATGATGGGATTCTCCCAGAAATTTTCTCTCTTAGAGATGTGTAGCTCCAAAGTCCTACAGACAAGGGTAAAACGAAAAAACCAATTGAACTCAAGGTGAAGCGTCAACACTGACTACAGAGCAGGCACCACCCAGCAATTTGTGCCACATTTGCCCTCTCTTAGGGAATTGCTTCTGTGAGTGCCTGTATGCATGAGAACAAAGACCCACAAGCCGATCAATCGATGCCACAGACCCTGATTGGGTCAAGAGGCAAAGGGAGAGGAGGAAGTAAGAGTCTGTTGGGTCCTCCACAGGACAAGCTGAAGCACTCACAGCCTCTGGAACATCCAGCTATGGGAGGGTAAACACCTTCGGGGGGTCATGGTAGCACAGGCATGACCTCCAAAGGTCACCTGGGAATGCCTCCTGGCTAAGCCCCCCACCTGGGCGTGAGGGTGAAAATGTGGCAGGGAGCCTGGCTCTGCAGGAACAGTCCCAGGAGATGCTGCGAACAAGCCCTCGACAGGCAGCTCAGTGTGCACTGGGTGCTCACCCTGCAGATGTCTAGGGATGCAGCCCAGTGCTAGGAGGTAGACCTGAGGCCACAGCTGCGGAGTGGACCCAGGACACAAGGCCATTGCTGTATAGTTCAAAGCACTCCAGTTCCCAGGCAGGTGACTAGAATGGCCCCACAAGGCTTGGACTGAGGAAGACAGCAGGCAGGAGTGTGGTCTGAGAGGGACAGGCACTGGGCGGGCCAGGCCAGGGCTCCCACACTGTGACAAGTCTTTATGGCACATCCGCGGAGGGTTGGTTGTACAGGAGGTAGACAGAGACCCTCAGGCGGAACGCTGACCGGCAGATGTTGTGGATGCACGGAATGGCATCCTCCTATCCTGGCCAGGATGCTACCCTGTACAGTCACACATGACAGCCCAGGGACCATGCTGAACACAGGGTGTCTGATGAGGCCTCCTTTGCAGGTGTCAGTCGCCAGGATGTTGATGCTGTGGGCCCTGGTACTCATGCTGAGCTTCCAGGTAGGGACACCGGACCAGCTGGAAGCAACCACCACGCTAAACACCCTGCAAGCCTTTCCCCTCTTGCCTGCACCAAACACGGCCCTAGACGTTGTAACACCGAAACCAAAGTTCAGGAAACGCTTCTCAACCAAAAAAGGCTCTCCCTCCGCAAAGAGTCCAGATGGCACCATAGGAGGCAGGTGCCCACCCGTGGCCAAGTACTTCCTGTCTGAGAGCAAACTCAATGACTGTAAGTAACAACAGCTTCCCTGCGCTCATGTGGGCTGTCTACGCCCACACACAGCCTCTCTGTTTGCTTGCTTGCTTGTTTGTTTTTAAGATATACTTTTTTTATTTGAAAGGTAACATGACGCAAAGAGGGAGAGGGAGAGAGAGATTTTCCTTTTGCTAATTCACTCTTCAAATGGCCACAACAGCCAGGATTGGGCCAGACCCAAGCCAGGAACCTGGAACTCCATCTGGGTCTCCCATGTAGATACAGAGCACAAAGACATGGGCCAGCCCCTGTTACTTTCCCAAGTCAGCTGGGTTGGAAGTGGAGCAGCCAGGACTGGAACAGGTGCTCCAATATGGGATGCTAACATTGCAGGAAGAAGCTTAACTCACTGCCCTGTAACACCAGCCCCACACATTTTCATTTCTAAGCTTAGTTTCACCTCCGGAACAAGTAGATTCCCACACATGAAATGGCACTGCAGTTCCCTTGGGAGCTTACCACACACACACACACACACACACACACACACACACACACACACACACACACACACACACACACACACACACACACACACACAGCACTGCCTCCCCAGCCCAGGGCGCAGCTTTCTGATCTGCTCCAAGACCCTCACATAGGCTAGGACTGGACTAAGCTAAGCCCAGAGCAGGAAACTCTCAGAAACTAAGCCAAGTCACCTGACTCACCTTCTGACTGGAGGCTGGGCCTAGAGACCTTCCTGCTTCTTGCTGTGAGCCTCAGCACTCACACGGGCACCCATGGGAGTTCAGATCCTCACCCTGCTTGACCAGGAACCAGGACAAGGCAAATGCAAGCCCAACTGCCACACATTTACAGAACCAAAAAAGAGGAGGCACCCCGGCAAGCAAAGGCCAGCAGGACAGCCATCCCAGCTCCCCCAGCTGCTGCTGCTACAGCTCGTCAGCCTTCCTGGGTCCCAGGTCAGCTGACAGACAGGGCTGTGGGCCCAAGGTAGACTGCAGGCACTCATTCAACCCAGCATCCTTCCTTGTTCCAAATCCTTCAAAGACAAAGAGAGCTGTACAGTGATCAACAGCTCCGGCCTGCTTAGAACAGTGCTGTGGGACAGACAGGGCTTATGGGGGCTTCTCCTCCAAGAGGCAGCCTGTCTAGGGGCAGCACCCGACCCACACTGTGACCCACAAGGAGAAAATGAAACCCAGGGTGAGCTTAGGGGAGGAGCTCAGGCAGAATCATACCCAGGGACCAGCGTACCCGCTGTCAGCTCCTCTACCACCTCCTGCTTTACTTGACACCTACAATCCACAGTATTCCCATTCGTTCTCCTCTGAGCACCCCATGAACCATGCTCCAACAAGCACTCATGGGACAAGTGCAGAGACTGGGGGCCCCAGGATGGGAGAGAGACTCCAACACAGGCCACTGGGCCTTTGAGGGATAGAGCCAGTGCTGTGCCCTGCCCAGCTGGTCTCACAAAGCAAACAGGACACCTTTACTCCATGCTCGAACAGCTTTTGATGGGAGGTGTTTGGCATCAGCGTGAGCTATTAACACCAGCCTTTCACTCTCCTGGGAAGATGCCCTCGGAGAGGACAACAGCAGGAATGGGCATTTCTGGGAGGCACTACCTGAAGTCCCCTTGGACCCCCTGCACCCCAAGGCTGGGCTCCCCAGCAGACAGCAGTGCCCCGGTAGCACACAGCAGGAAGCTTTCTGCCCATCCTTTTCAGATCTCAACAGCTCCCTGCCCGCAGAGATCGAGAAGCTGTTCAAATGTGAAGAGGTCAACCTGGCTGGTGTGCTCGGCTCAGTGCTAGCCACAGTGAGCAACACGGACCTGCTCTCTGCGTTAGACCTCGGTTCAATCCTCAACATGGAAGGTGGCGGCCTTGGTGACATCCTAGGCCAGGGAAGCAGTGGCAACTCGAAGGGCACAGACCTGCTGGGCGGGCTGCTGCCACTGGGAGATGAAGGGCTGGGCGGCCTGCTGGGCAGTGGTGGCAAAGGCAAAGGCACCGTCAAAGGCCTTCTGGAAGGCACTGGGCTCTCCAGTCTCCAGCAGCCACTGGACGATGTGGTCGGCAAAGCCACAGACCTCAAGGAGTCTGCCAGGAATGTGATGAACAAAGCCCTGCCACCAGACGTCAGCGACGCCCTCACTAACATGCTGGGAGGCCTGGACCTAGACGAGCTCCTGTTGGGGTAGGTAGTTCCCTCACCCTAAGGTACCTGTGGATCAGAAACACTCCAATTCAACTGCCAGCAGCCCAGCAAGAGGGGAAAGTCCTTTCCATGCAACCACCTACCCACTCCAGCTGACCCCAGGCCCTGGCAAAAGGAAATGGGGAGGGGGGTAGGATCCAGGTTCCTGGAGTTTCAGCGAGCAGTGTGTCCTTGTCCAGCAGTCCAGGCAGAATGCCTGGAACAGGATGGATGCCTGACACTGTTCCTCTGCAGACTGCAGGTTCAGGAAGTGACAGTGGATAGCATAAACTCCACCACAGCCAAGGATGGGATCCACGTCCTTGCCACCACGACCGCAGTCATAGGCGGGAAAGGGTAAGCCTCTTTCCACAGCAGATCCACCCCCTACCCTCTGGGTCACGCTGGGTCACCTGGACCGGCACTAGGAGCTTTGCAGTCCACAGACGGGAGAGGAAGGACAAAGTGGCCAGCACTCAAAGGGAGGAGCCAGGCAGAAAGGCCTGGGGGGGCCCCACCCCCCAATAGCATTGGCAGAGACGTTCATAGAAAATTGGCCCAAGTGCACACAGGGCAATGGTTCTCAGCCCTGCTCCGGAATCAGCCTGTTTTCCCCCACCTGTGTCCTGCTCTCCACAGCCTTGCTGGACCCGTCATCAGCCTGCTGGGATTCCATGTGTACTCGGACGTGACCCTGACTATTGGCATTTCCACCAACGACACCCAGTGTGTCAATCTCCAGGTCCAGAGCCAAAACATCCAGGTCAACAAAGTGACCATTCAAGTTGTGGAAACGTACGTGAGACCACTTATCTCCTCTTTAACCATTCTGTGTTAGAACTCTCTTGTTCCTCCAGCCTGGGCCAGCCCCAGGGACAACTGCCCGATGCAAAGGCTATGAACCAGCAGCACGCAGAGCCCAAGGCTGAAGGTGGAGTCTTGGCCCGGAGAGCAGCACTGTGTCTGGGGGCAGCCATCTCTCTTGCACCCTGGGCTCTGCCTGCTTGCTGCACCACGGTTATCTGTCCTATTTTTCTGTATAAGGAGCACATTCACCTGGAGGGCTGGCCAGGCCCCACAAAGGCCCTCACAGCCTGGCCAGCCCTCTGGCCACTGATTCTCACCGGATGTGGACCAAAATAGGCCTCCTGTTTTTGCCAGGAATACTTTGTGTGCACCTGTGTAAATGTGTATTTGTGTGCTCACACAGGAGCGAGGGGAGCTCCCACCAGCCTTTCTGCATTCTGGTTGGCGTACAGAAAGTAGTCAGAACACGGTTCAGCCATGCAGCCAGCCTCGTGTGTGGTCATTCCCTGAGTACACCTTTACCAAGTGGCACCATAATGTACCTGGTCCTGGACTTGGGTCTTAGTGTCTGTACCCACCTACAGTGATGAAGGTCACTGGCCAATTTGACTGCACACACCTCCGAAACATGGACTCTCGGGGTGGCATGACAGGCCCAAACACCCCGTGTGTGGGAATGTGTCTCCAGGTGTCCTGCCATCCTCCTCCAAGGAGTGGCTGCTTCTTCCACGGTGGGTAAGTCTAGAAACACAAGAGTCATGCACTCCTTGCCCTTGTTTTTCTCAGGGTCACAGATGTCTTGCCTGTGTCTTTGCCCCTGCCTCTGGACAGCCTAGTTGCTAAACTACTGTCAGTGGAATTGAACAAGAACGTAAGTCCCAGGAAAGCAGGGTGAGGGAGGGGAAAGGGACGCCTTCCCAGCAAGGCCCTGGGCTGGTAGCAGTCCTAATCCCAGGGACCTGCTGCCCTCTGAACCCCAGCAGAACCCCCAAAAGGTCAGACAATGCCTCAGGCTGGAAGAGGGACAGCATCCAAAGAGAAAGATGAAAGAGAGTGGGAAAGAGAAATGGGAGGGAGGACGGGGCCACCAGGAGGCGGGGAGGGGGTGTGCTCGGTCAAGCTGAGCGATGGCAACTCCCCAGGCGGAAGAAGCAGAGTCCTGCGACATTGTGCTCAGTGGTTTCAACGACTGCAAAAACTGTGAGTACCAACCAACCCCAGGGCTGCCTGCATCATAGACGGAGGGCCCAGACCCCTTAAAGGAGCCCCATGGGTGACAAACCACAGCTTGACTCCTCATAGCCCCTGCAGCCTTCCTCAGGCATCCTCGGGGTGGAAAATGCTACCCATCGCCATCTTCCTCAGGCCACTTCCACGGCTCACAGGAGATGAACAGGCAGGGAGCTCTCAGCAGTCTCCACAAGGTTACCCAGTCCTATAGGGTTGCAAAGCATGTGCACCCCACCATGAAGCCTGAGTGAGGGACCACTGCCAAGCTCTTTCACCCCTGGCAGTCTGCAATCAGGCAGTCCCTCCATGTCCCCAGGCAGCCACCAAGACAGCTGCAACAGGGGACAGGGACACCTCCAAGCCTCCAGGCAGAGGATGAACCTTGTAAGCCCTCTGCTTCCCAGGAAGGACCAGATTCCTCCTTCCAGACCTTTGCAAAGTCAGTTGAGGGCACTTGCTTTTTGCGTGGGATGTGGAGATGCGGTTGACCCATGGGGCAGGATAGCATGGGGTTGCTTGCACCAGGCACAGCAGCCAGCAGCACCTCACTGCATTGTCTCCATCTCTCTCCTCCCCCTACCCCTGCAGCTACTGGCCTGTTCCAGTACCATGTGAAGATGACCCGCTTCTCCCCCGAAGGTCTCTCGGTCTTCTACTGTGTAAGTGTTCTCGTCCCTGCACATGACTTCTGAGCCAGGGGCCGCTGGCATCCCTGAAATGGCATGATTTGAATGGCCACACAGTCCAGCTGCCCACCCTCTGGGACCTCTGCAGCTTTTCCTAAGGGTTTCCCTCACACTCCCAGCATCTCCTGGGGTCAGCTGCATGTTCTGCTCTACTTCCATACAGCATATGATGCCCTCAGAGGCACTCCTGTGGTGACCACTGCATCATAGCCACCAGTGTCTGTCCAGCACAGGTATAGACGCTGCAGGAAAATGTATAAACATGCAAACAGGAAATAACAAAGCCAAGTTCAAGAATGACCCCTCATTTACAGCCTATAGCGCTATGGGAGATGCTCACACAGGCAAGGGTGAGGTTGCCCAAATGTATCTAGATGAGCCATGGAAACATGCACAAAGACAGGGGTTGCTGTGGTCTGGGTTCTCTCGCATCTCTATGTCTTCCAACTCTCCTGTCATGTGGGGCTTGTGTATCATTAGCAGAGAGGGGAAGGAGTGTGAATGAGAAGGACTTTGTGAGTGGAGGGAAGGCTGAGTACCCGAGAGGTGACCTCCTGACAAGCTATATTTTGGCACGGCAGAATTCGGATGGAGCAGGGGCCTTCAGGGCTGGAGGAGCAGGAAAGACCGTGAGCCACGCAAAGTGAAAAAGTCACCCGGACAGCCAGGACTGGGGCTTCCCAGGGAAAATGAGCAGTCTGGCACCCTGGGCCACACTACACAGAACCTACACACGGCGGCAGCTCCTACACACACACACACTCCTGCTCAGCAGGCCCTGAACGCCACCACTGTCTATGGTCACTCAGCATGGAAGCTGGGAGGTCACCTGCTAGGGACACTCACACCCATCCCAGGACAGCACTTACATACCTCACCCTGCACCTTCTCAGTTCAACCTCCAAGGCCAGGAAGCTGGTATCAGTCTCCCATGATGACTGGGTTCTGCTGCTTTCTCTCTCCCCAGGCGGAGTTCCTCTTTGGTAAGAATGTGGGCCCTGTTCCTGGAAGACTCCTCCCGCCCCATCCCAAGAACGCCAACATTTCTCTGACCCTGTCCCACACACTGCTCGATGCAATGGAGACCCATATCACCAAGCAGAGCACCTTCCAGGTAAGTGTGGACCACAGGGCCTGCACTGCCCTCTGTGGGCTTCCTGAGGTAGACGTGCCAGTGGGCTCTGGATGCCCTTCAGAAATAAATCAACAGATGGCAACACAGGTCTCTGAGTGGTAGTAAGGGGGGGGAGGAGTAGTAAGACATAGGGCCATGGGAGGTCAGAGGTAGCCTGAGCGTCATCCATCTGCCAGATTCACAGCCAAGAGTCTTCACACAATCAAATGATGCCCCAAGGATAGTGGTGTTCTTGCCCCCAATTTACAGACAGCCCGAATAAGGCAATGAATGTACCAATGACCTCAGCCAGAGCAAGCAATACAGTTACCGGCACCAAGGTTCCCCTCTGATGCCTAACCCTCATAGAAGCAAGTGACATGAATAAACATGGCTTTCTGCATGCTGCGCTCTGCACATGCTGGCCCTAAATCCCTGAACAGAGCACACAGGCTTCAAACAGGACCAGCTCTGTGTCCAGCTCAGACTCAAGGACCGATAAACACTGAAAGATGGGCACCACGCCCAAGGGCCCCTGGGTATAACCTCGGCAGTCCCACTTGCTATCCAACACTAACCCCAGCCTTTTCTCGACACAACAGGCCAACAACCTGCAGGCGAGCATCACCAAAATGAGCCACATATACAAAAATAATGACACGGTCCAGGTCACCTACCGGAGCAGTATAAAGAAGGACGGCGAGAGCTACGCCAGTGGGGAATCGGTGAGTGGTGAGAACAGGCAAGTAGGCCTGGGAGGGCAAGGTCGGGCAGGTGTCACTCTGGTGCCCAGCCTGGGACACCATGAGCTGTGTCATGATGTGACATGTGGTTGAATGGCAAGCCAAGACACTGTGCATCATCCACACTCCTTCTGTGTTCCCTCAGGTCTTAGTCATCTGGTATGACAGCAAGATCTCAAAAGACAAGGTGACGACAGAGCTTAAACTTGTGAGGTACTGTGTACGACTGTGCAGTGACATCACTGCCCCTGTGAGGAACAGTGGGACGCCAATACTGAGTACATGAACTCAATACCGCATCCAGCTCCTGGGAGGTGTTGCGGAAATGTTTCAGAGGCTGAAATGCTCACACTGCCTTAGATTTGCCCTGGGTGGGTCCAACTATAACCATTTGACTGACATAAGGAGCTGCCGAGCTAAGACTGTAGCTCTGTGACGGAGAATGTCTTTTTCTGTGAACCTAAAAGCTGTTTTTACTTTCTTTCTGCACAGATCTGATCACAGCGTGACACCACCTGAGAAGGTAAGCTGGTTTGCTTATCTTTGATAGGTGAAGAATGATGTTAATGCCAGGTGCTTGGTGACACAGGGACTCCAGAAAGAAGGGTGTGCAGGCCACAACCCAGGCACAGCGTGGAACAGGACTGCAGTCCCAAAGCCTGCTGCTCTCTTGGGGAACTGCCCAAGCTCACGGCAGAGTTACACATTCAGTGACCTGAGTAGGACCTGGAATCTGTGCTTGGTGGTATCCAGGAAGCCAGACTCCAGCAGGCCTGGGGATGCTCTGGAAAAGTGACTAGGTGACCTAGAATCTAAGGTAACTCCACTCCCAGGAACTTCTCAGAAACAGCCACTTCCTGTGGCCATGGCAATTCTAATAGTGTTTGGCAGCCTGGTTTCCATGGAGCAAGCATGTTCTATGTGACAAGCATGTGGCTGAGCAGAGAGCCTGGGAGGCGGAAAGGCGAGGGCAGGGCCCTTTGGCTATTCTTTGGAATATTTTGGAGCATTCAGGAGAGGATGGAAGAGAGCACCTATAGGGAGGGCCACAAATCTAACACAGGGAGCAGCAGCATCCGGCCACAAGGCCAGCGGGCTATGCCACTGCCCCTAATGCAGTGTCACACACATAATAGGAATCCAGTGAACTTCTGTTCAAGGAGCCACTTGAGACAGCAAAACCTAAGGAAGTCTTGGCAAAGGCCCCATAGATACAGGAGCACAGGCAATGGATGAGGCCCACTTCCCTACCGGCCTTGTCTAGCAATAGACTTTGTTATAGAAACCTCCTAGGGGTAGTAGGCTCAAGGGCTGCATTCCCCAGCTGTGCCACTTGGTGCAGTGGCTACTGGAAGGCATAGCTGAAAAGGCTTTTCCCATCTCTTACAGAAGGACGAGGTGCAAGAAGTGATGACTGGACTTGAAAAGAAGTTATGGTCTGTCCTTGTTGGTATGTGCAAGCAATCACCTGAACCCCTACAGGAGTCAGTGTCATGGTGGGGGGAGGTGGGTGGGCAGGCACTAGGGAGTGGGCCACCCTGCAGAAGCCTCAGCATTGCTATGCACAAGACCACTCATTGCCAGCCAGGTCACAGGCACCTGCCTTTTAGACAACAGCATTTCTAAAAGAAAAGAAATGAAAACCAAATCAGAATGTCTCTTCTAAGCTCCTAAAGAAAGCCAACTCCACTTTCCCATCCAAGTCATGCCATCTGCAGGAAACAGACCCAGTCACCCAGTCAGACACTGTTTGGAGGGGGGGGATGGTCTCAGAAACTCAGGTGCTGAGGTCACAACTCATGATCAACAAGGACAACAGTCACCTGCACCCAACGGGGCTCACAATGGCCACCTCGTACAGGGTGCCTAGGGAGGGGAGTACAGACAGCCAACCTCTCGCTTAGCCTAGAACTCTAGCCAAGTGTCTCCTGGTTCCAAAGCCGTGTCTTCCTTAACTCCCCCAGGCGGGGGATACACAGGTCTCATGGAACAGGCAACAGTCAGATTTCTCCTAAAACTGTCCACTGCCTCCCTCCAGTGGACTGGCTACACAACCAATCCACTTACTGTCTCCCTCAACTCCTGCCTTCAGATGGTCCCTTCTTTATTTCAGAATCTTTGAAAAACTGGAATGTACCAGCAGGAGCAACTTCCAACCCTCTAAACAACGCCAAGGTTAACGTGATTCAAATGGTAAGAGATAAGCACAAGGATCTCCCTCCTGCACCAAAGCCCTGGACTTGAATCTTTGGAGGACTGAATGGGGCCAGGGGGAATATCACAGTCTGCTCTGAATGCCTGATAAGCTCCAAGTTCAATCTCCCCACTCCAGCCCAGGCAGACCCATCGGCCTGACCCTCCTAATCACGAGAAAACCCAGCCTGAAACAGTGAGATCACAGATGACCAATGAGCTGTGACACTGTCCCCTGAAGGATTCTCACACTTACCTGAACACACAGCAGGGATCTTTATAGAAATCACTGGGTCTGCCCATCTCCACCACCTCCCCACCTTGCTGGGGATTCCCTATCCCTACTCAGATGACTTTTCTGCCTGTGTCTCTAGCCCTGAACCCAGAGAATATTTGACGGGTGGTGTGCTTCCTATAAAACAGCTAAAACAATGGGAATTTTTATTTAATTTTGTCACAAGTGAAAGCAGTAGGTGTGGATGAGGCTAGGGAAGCTAAGAACGCATTGTGAGGTGCAGGGGTAGTTAGGTTGCAAGAGGGAACCACATGGCGTAGTGAAGAGCATTCCAGCCACCTCAAGAGACCCAGGAAGTTACAGAGCTCCACTCAGTGACCATGTAATCTGCCTGAGGAGTTGCCAATGTCTTTCATCTGGGCTTGAACTTCAAGAAGGGTGTGCCTTCTTGCTTTACATGACCTCCAGGTTTCCATGTGTTTCGTGGCCACTCCATGAGTGGAGGGTGCAGTGTGCTAACATCAGCAGACACTGGTTCACTACCTCCAGCTCCAGCACTCCACAGCCCTGAGCAGCCTGGAGCCCACTATGTAACCCCTACCTCCCTCAAGTCAGCCTTGAACCAAGAGGTTAGAACAGATAGAATATCAGTTGCATGGCAGTTACAAATGACACCAAGTCCAGCCAAAGCCACTTCCAACAATCACAATAATAATGAAAGGAGCTGGCACCCAGGCACGGTGTCCAGCAGCAGTGAGTGGCCTGCTTCAAGGGTCAACAATGACCCAAGAATCTTTCATTTTGCTCTGCTCTTCCTGGAAAGGTTCAACGAGGCCCTGCATGGAATGCTCCAGGCACCAAGGGCTTTGCTGCCTGACTCCTTCCCTAACAGTTCAAACAACAGTCACTCAGAAATAGCCTCTGGGGCTCCCACTGGCCTCACTTGCCCCATGCCCCATGCCAGCACTACCCCAGGGAGGCGGAGCGCATTTGGTTGACCCAGACAGTGCCTGCAGCCAGCTGCCCTTGACTGCGCCTAACTAATTGTCTTCTGTCTCCCTGCAGAATCATCTTCAGGCGGCAAACTAAACCCAGCACAAGGAGAGCCAGGCAATGTTCCAGAATGAAAGTAAACAACCCCTGTGAAATACTATACACAAGACACCCTGATGATTAGGGAACCAAGTAGAGCCAACATTCTTAGAATGTCAACTATCCTTTACAAGTTTAACAAGTCCAGACAGGCAAAACATCAAGAATGTTGGTATTTCTGTAATCAGTTCTTTAATAAATGAATCTTCTTCAGGCAAAACTTGTCTCGCTTGTCTTCAGTTCCCATAAATAGAAGTTTCTTCAAGTACTTACGCCTAGTCAAAGAATTCCTTGTTTTGGATATAAAAATCCACAACGTGAATGATGAGGTAACAGCACCTACTATGGTCCCACTATGGACTTACCTAGTGTGCCAGGTCCTGGGGTCATCACAGCAATGTGTTTCTCCTCTTACTGCTTCAACTCTAAATGATGCTTTATTTCTTCAAAAGGGAGAGAGATTGTAACAGAGAGATCTTCCATCTATTGGTTCACCCCCACAAATGGCCACAACAGCGAGGACTGGGCCAGGCTGAAGCCAGGAGCAAGAACTCCACTCAGGTCTCCCATGTTGGTGGCAGGGACCCAAGGACTTGGACCTCCTGCTCCTGCTTTCACACGTACATTAGCAGGGAGCTGAACTGAAGGTAGAACAACCAAGACTTCAATTACTGATCCAATTTGGAAGGCTGGCACTGCAAGTAATGGCTTAACCCTCCATACCACAAGGCCAGCTCCTATGTGCAAACCACACAGGGTCTAGAATCCAACTCCCATGTTCAGCAATGAAAGGCACAGAAGCTGGATGGAACACAGCAGGTAAAAGCAGATTTGTAATATCACAAACTAGGCAATAAATGATCCAGGTCCCACACCAGGCACTACAGGTTCGACTGTGCAGCTGTGAGCAGCAAGGGCAGTCAGTCGCTGCAGACCAGCAAATCAGAGCATGCAGAAAAGACAACAGGAATGCTGGGAATCCAACTGCTGTCTCTCCCCATGCCTGCGGCCAGTGTCCCAATAATACACCTCCCCCGTGTATTAAAACAGCTCAAATTCTGGACACACAGACCAGACCAGAGGGCCAAAGACTGAGCTAGCCTTACAGCAGGGAGCAGTGCACCGTAAAATGAAAGCCAGTGGGGCTGGCCCTGTGGAACAGCACGTTAAGCCGCCACCTACAGTGCTGGCATCCCATATGGGGATCTGTTTGAATCCTGGCTGTTCCACTTCCTATCCAGCTCCCTGTTACTATATTAGGGAAAGCAGAAGATGACTCAAGTCTTTGGGGCCCTGCACCCCCATGGGAGACCTAGAAGATGCTCCTAACTCCAGGCTTCGGCCTGGCCCAGCACAGGTGGTTGTGGCCATTTGGGGAGTGAATAAGCAGATGGAAGATCTCTCTCTCTCTCCGTAATCTTTTAAGTAAAAAAATTTTTTAAGATTCATTTATTTTTATTGAAAAGTCAGATTTACAGAGAGAAGGAGAGACAGAGAGAAAGATTTTCCATCTACTGATTCACTCCCCAAGTAGCCACAATGGCCAGAGCTGAGCTGACCCAAGACCAGGAGCCAAGAGCTTCTTCCAGGTCTCCCACATAGGTGCAAGGTCCCAAGGCTTTGGGCTGTCCTATCCTCTCCTGCTTTCCCAGGCCATAAGCAGGGAGCTGGAAAGGAAGTGGAGCAGCTAGAATATGAACCAGCACCCATATGGGATCCCAATGCATGCAAGGGGATGATGTTAGCTGCTAGGCTACTGCTCTGGACACAAAATTATTCATTTTATGTCATATGAATTTCACTTCTACTTTTTTTTAAGATTTTTTATTTATTTCCATTGTAAAGTCAGATATACAGAGAGGAGGAGAGACAGAGAGGAAGATCTTCCATCTGATGATTCACTCCCCAAGTGAACACAATGGCCAGTGCTGCGCCGATCTGAAGCAAGGAGCCAGGAACTTCCTCCAGGTCTCCCACGTGGGTGCAGGGTCCCAAGGCTTTGGGCCATCCTCAACTGCTTTCCCAGGCCACAAGCAGGGAGCTGAATGGGAAGTGAGGCCACCAGGATTAGAACTGGTGCCCATATGAGATCCCAGCACATTCAAGGCAAAGACTTTAGCCTCTAGGCCACCACTCTGGGCCCAGTTATTTCACTTCTATTTAAAAAACAAAAAAACCTTCTAACTCACAGAAGCTGCAAGTAGTCCTGGCATCTAGCTGTTGGTTGGTTTTTTGTTTTTGTTTTTGTTTTTTTTTTTAAGAATTTTCAGTTATTTGAAAGGTAGAGACAGAGAAATTTCCTATCTGCTAGTTCAATTCCAAATATCCGTAGGGACTGGACCAGGCCAAGAAAGCCAGGAACCAGAAACTCAATCAGGGTCCCCATGTGGATGGCAAGGAGTCATGCAGCTGAGCCCCCACCTGCTACTCCCCGGGGTGAGCACTGGCAAGCAGCTAGAGTTGGAAGCTTAACCAGAACTCCAATTCTGGCACGTGGGTAAAGGTTATGGACACCCCAGGGCCACCTCAACTACTATGCCAAATACTATTAGCCTTCCATCTAATACTATCACTATCTATTAATGCTATTCTTTACAAAAATCATCTAAAAGGATCCACTGAGAAATGACTCATTCTGGGATGAAAGAAGAAAGATAAAAGATGATTCTGAAGCACAACATAGTTCCTGAATGTAACAAAATGCTTCAAATAAATATGAGGGGCCAGCACCGTGGCAGAGCAAGCTAAGTCTCCACCTGTAGTACCAGCATCCCACTGGGCAATGGTTTGATGTCCAGTTGCTCTACTGCCAGTTCAGCTCCCTGCTAAAGGCCTCTGACCCAAATGCCTGGTCCCCTGCACCCACATGGGAGACCCAGAAGAAGCTTCTGAGTGCTGGCTGGGACCATCCTGGCTCTGGCTACTGCAGCCATTTGAGAAGTACACCCGCAGATGAAAGAGTTTTCTCTCTTTCTCCCCCTCTCCCTGTAACTCTACAACTTTCAAATCATGGAATAAAATGTGATGGGCAACTAAGTCGAAAGCCTCAAAGGAAAACATTAAAAAGACCCAGAGCAAAGGGTTCTGCCCACCATCCCATCCTCACTGGTGGCCTCCCAGGATCCAGGGGAGACAAGCAGACAAGTCGGCAGTGTCCATGGCAGCGATGCAGCAGGGAAACCCCAAGAGCGGCATCCAGGGTGATAATGAAGTAAAAGTGGAGACAAAGGATCATTTCCTTTTAATAATCAAAAGAGCTGTCCATGTAGCAGTCAGGAGATGTGTTTGACATGAAGTTGCTCCTGCACTCGCAGCGTGGCCCCAAGGCCCTGTTACCTCCTCAGTCAGCGACAGCCACAGTTCTCTGCCTCATCCGGGTGCACCCATGCAGTCAGCTGTGCTGAGGAGTCCTGCAGAGTGGTCCTGCAGAGGGCGTGGCCCTTCAGTGTCTGAGAGCTGGCAGAGGAGATCTGGAAAAAAGCCAATCAGAGGGGGTCCAGTAACCAAGACTGCAGAGGAGGAGTCAGGAACTGCATGGTTCCTGAGTGCCCCAGTCCTGCAAGGAAGAAAGACCTCCAACGAAAGAGCAATGCCCCAGTCAAGAAGCCTGAGGCAGGTCGGCCCCACACAGTCACGTGTCCTTCTTCCCCGGGGAGATGCCACCTGCACGCCCCAGCCCTAGAGCTTGCAGCCCAGGTGTGACATGCCCATCACAGCCCCTGCCCGCCTAACCCTAATATGAACCATGATCCAGGCAGGGCAAATCAAAGCCTTCCTTGAAACACTTCTGGCCCAGATTTGTGGACAAAAATTCTCTTCCCTTTCTAACTGAAGTCAACGGATGTGACCCAAAATTACCAGAGGTCCCATGTCACACCATGAACATAAAGCCACACATCTACAATATGTGTTGAGTGCTTATGAAGCACAGGTCTTACCGAGGCACCAGAGATGCAGAGATTAACAAAACTGACTAGTCACCCTGTCCTCAACAGAGCTTTCAGAATACATACACAGATCACAGGCTGAGAAGTCCCATAGAGAGGAAGGGGTTAATATTAGTACACAGTGACTGCTTCAGAGCCAGCTTGTCAGGGCAAGGCTCCTCTGCAGGGTGACAGGTGAGGTCTAAAGAGGGCAGGGATGTGAAGCTAGGCCACGATTGGGGCAGCCAGATGACAGATGCCCTGGGCTCCCTGTAGTGCAGGCTATCTCCAATGAGAAGCTGCTGGAGGCCTAAGCAGAGGCATGGGAACCTGCCTACTGAGGAGTCCAGACTACAGGGGGATGCAAATGAAAGTAGAGGATCTGAAAATATGGATCCCCCAGCACCACTGTTGGAGGCACCCCTCAGCTCTTCCATTACACACACGCCAAGAACCAACACTGCCAAGCTACAGACCCAAGAGCAACAAATAGCGCCACGTGCAAAAAAATACATACGTGTGACTTCTCAGAGCACAACGGCTGTATGCTTGGAACAACCGAAACAGCTAGGATGGCAGAATGCTCACACAAATCATGGTATTTTCCTAAACTGGGCAAATGTGATCAAAGGAGCTACACAACACAGAGTTCAGAGAAAGGAGGAAAGCACACAAAACTGTACACCATATGGTTCTAACTTGCCACAAGCAACACTCATCAGGTAGCAGGCTTGGGGTGGGGGGGATGGAAACGTGCAAAACTAAACCATGAGGTTCAAGTCAGGAGAGGAGTTAGCCTTGAAATTAGGTCAGGGGAGGACACAAAAGGATTTCTGGGGCCTTGACGGTGTTCTATCCCATTCCCTTATCTGGCTGATTGGCTCACTCTGTGATCATCTGTCAGGGCACTCGCTTTCTCTGCACTGATGATAAATGTCAATGTAACAACTCATTTGAGAAACACAGATGCCAAAGAGCAGGGAGGAAGCAGCTGCGATCTGCCAGCCAGAAACGGTGGTGGCTTAGAGACAGAATGGAAGGGATGGGTCCAAGACACATCCACAGGCTGCACCAAGACAGACTGCTGGCGGTGGAGGACAGGAGAGCAAGCACCTGTGGGGGGGATTAAACAACTACATGGTGCCATTTTCAGAGATGGGGGAGGCTTGAAAAGAAGGGAAGTGTGAAAAAGTTTTCCACAGATCCAAGAGGGAAAAGAGAAAAATACAAACTTCAGGAGAGGACAGGAAGGGCAGTTAGGACACAGAGGACAGCTCTGGCACCGGAGGGTGCAGACAGAACCGACAGGTTCCCGGAGCACAGATGGCAGCCTGCACAGGTGACCGCCTGGGCACAGGTGTGAGGAGCAGGTGGGACCCCTGAGACTTCATCTGAGTGTGTGTATTTTCTCTGTGGAGGCAATGATGCCAGCCAAGACAAAGGACTGCCCAGGAGAGGGGAGATTAAAGTCAAGTTCCTGGGGAAACAGTCGGATCAGGATCCCAGGGCCTGCCATGTGCTCATTTAGACATTATGATTGTACATTCCAAATAAGTGCAGCTGGCTCATGTGGCAGAGACCACATCCCCAACACCTCTTCCCTCCCTCTTCAGTGACAGAAGTCAGTTTTGTTTGTTTGTTTAAGAAAAGATATGATAGATGTTTTTTTTTTTAATCTGAAAGGGTAGGGGGCCAGCATTATGACAAAACAGGTTCAGCTACCACCTGCAATGCTAGCATCCCATATGGATGCTAGCTTGAGTCCCACCTGCTCCTTGCTGATCCAACTCCTTGCTAATTTATGAACCTGGAACAACAGTGGGCTAGTCCAAATCCTCAACCCCTGAAGCCACATGGGAGACTTGGATGAACTTCTTGTTTCAGCCTGGTCCATCCTGGCTGTTGCAGCCATTTGGTTAGTGAACCAGTAGACAGAAAATCAATCTCTCTTTCTCCCTCCTCTCATCTCTGTAACTATTTAAAACTATATATATATAATATATATAATATATACATATATATATATATGGGGCGGTGTATCTTAAAAAAAAAAACCACTTCTCGCAATCTGGCAAGGTGCAGTACTCAGCAGAAGCAGAAGAGAACATGCCAAGAGAAAGTAGAGTAAGACAGTGCCACTTGCCACTTGTGAGGGCACAGTCTACAAGGAAGCAAAGACACTGGGTGGACGAGCATGAGAGGAGCAGGGGCAGAAAGAGCAGCATGCCCTGGCACACACGTCCTTCCTCTTCCATGAAGCCCACCTGAGGGGTTCAAGTCACTTGGGAACAGAAGCATCTCAAGTAACATGGGGTCACCCCTCTCTTTCCAGACAAGCAGAATTCTTCCATTTTATAAATGAACACCACACTCACACTACAACCCAGCCCACCTTTTCAAGTAACCTGTAGCTAGAAGAAAGAGTAGAGGAAGTACATTCTGAAAAGCAACTAAAACTCAAAGAAGCAAAATGTCACTAAAAGATAGAGAAAACAAGGTAGTGCATAAAAAGAAAGAAAGATGGGATGGGAAGGGAGGAGGGGCGAGGAGAAAGAATGAACAAACAAAGAAGTTCCTAAAGAACTTTTTTCAGCCGACTCCCACTGCTGGCTGCCAGGGATCACTTCCCCTGGGAAACGCCTGGAAAGTGTTTAAGTCAGACAATCCCCTGCCGAGACAAGGGCAAAGGGAATGGGACCTCCAAGTCTCCAATCAGCAAACTGGTGGCACTGGAAGTTTCAGCCTGTTAAACATGGGAGGACATGCAGGAAAGGAATGTCTGAGTGGGGTCCAACTTACAGGCCAGTTCACAGAGCTAACTCACCAGAGCTGTGAGCCTCCCTGCCCTATTAAGTGGTGGGCCATGGTTCCTGTGACCCAAGATGGAGACCCAAACCAGAGCAAGGCTAAAAGCAGGATAAGGAAGGAGGACGCATGCCCAGCCAAGCCACGGAGGAGCCACACGCTCCAAACGACTCCCTTCTGCAGGTGCTCCAGCGCCCAGGCTCAGGCTGACACAGTAGGCATCCCACAGCCTCTGGTTCCAGGGCAATGTAGGCACGAGAACCAACAGAAGCGGCAGCAGCACACCTGAGTAAGAAGGGAAGAAGAGGAAGGACCAAAAATAGGCAGGGTGTCCCCAGGCCAAGGAGAGGAAGGTGGGGAAATTCCCGCCACCAACTGCCCAG
Source organism: Ochotona curzoniae (assembly GCF_017591425.1). Taxonomy (NCBI): domain Eukaryota; kingdom Metazoa; phylum Chordata; class Mammalia; order Lagomorpha; family Ochotonidae; genus Ochotona; species Ochotona curzoniae. Next base: position 14,950,504 of record NW_024465894.1, on the reverse strand, counting down.
CTCTGCCAGCACAGGCAAGGGCCCCGAAGCCACAGCACAGGGAAAGCTCATCTTGAGCGGTGTCCACTCCCAGCTCACTCAAATTCATTGCCACTTCCAGACCTCTCTGCAGCAGGAAACCAGCTGCTGCTGTCTACACCATCTCCCTCAATTTACACACACACACCTCTCTTCCAGGGCAACAGAAAAGACAACCAAGAAGCTATTAGTAAGAAGTAGTATTAGATTCAATCTAAGCTGCTCTTCCAGTGTCAATTTTTTTTTTTCCTTTTACTAAAAAACTTTCTCTAGGAAAAAAAAATCATTATTCCCACAAATTATGCAAACCAACACTCATTTCACAGTGCAAGTCGAAAGCCCAAAACAACACCTTACCTTCACCAGCACGTAATCCCCAGGCTGGGCTCTGACCTTGAGCCCAGGGCTGGCAACATCCTCCATCTCCACATCAGCAAAGATCACCTTCAGGTTCCCATCATTCCGGCCACACAGGTCACTGGTAGAGCGCTTGCTGAACTACACAAAGAAGAGATGGGAATTCTGAGTCTGTCACAGTCATAACTTCCTGAAGGGCAGATGAAGCACCTTCTATCTCACATCGCCACAGGTCTCAGCCACACAGCACTCCTTTACTGAGAATCAGGGCTGCATTCATGGCTGCTCCACCAGCGAGGACAGTGCACAGCATACACCAGAAACTTTGCATCAAGTTCTGCTGCTGTGTTTTAATGACTGCATTGGTCAGCGAGTATGTGCAGACCTGCTTTCTGTAGGAAAGAACCTCCAACAAGCGGAGAGCCAGGGACTGTGGGCGACGTACTTGGCTAACCAACTTCCACTGTACACAGCCTTGCAGTGGTCACTCAGGAACACTGTGTGATCGTCCTACCTGGGTGACTTTACCTCTCAAATAAGCAAACCTGAAGCCAGTCTCCACTACAACATGGGGCCAGAAGATAACAGAACCACGTCTGTAGGATTAACTTTTAGGCTATAAAAATGTTTTTCTCTTCCAGCAATAATAAAGTGACAAGAACCAAGTTTGCCCTCCAGCCTTAAATAACCCAGAAGTTGGGCAGAATGCTTGAAATGACTGTTTTCAGACTTGAAACAACAGACTGTGTAAGCCTGGTGGGTGACAGGAGGGAAACAAAGGAAGGGCGTCGTCCCTTCCATCCCGCCAGTACTGCTTCCTGCTAGAAGCCGCCACCAGATCAGAGCACTCAGGCTGAGCGTGGGCGCTCTCTGTTGCGGGAGAGGAGTCAGCCTTCAAAGGGGAGCTCAACTCAGCTAGAAACCATGAGGCCAAGTCCAATGAGGGAGCTAAGCAGAAAGAGAACTCTAGGGACACACGTGGGAGGTCCCCTGAACCTTGACTGAGCATGTGCGTGTGTAGAGTAAAACCCATGAGTTCAGGCAGAGAGAGGAACAGGGGAACTGTCAAACATGGGGCTGGGAACCTGGGACCCCCAACCAGAGAGTCCCCACTGGCTCCTCCAGATAGTCAGCAGCCAAAGTTCAATAACAGAATCCAAACAATCGAAAGTGACAGTTAGATTGTTCAGCATTTGATGGAAAATTACTAAATGTAGAAACAGACCAAGAAAGGCTAGCAAGAATGACATTAGCATACACAAACATTAAAACAGCTATTAGGAGGAGCCTTAAATGTGAAAACGCTTCCAAGGTAAACAAGAACACAGTAAAGAAAGGAATAGAAGCTAAAACGAAAACAAGGGGCCAGCACTGTGCCATACAGGCACTGGGTGAAGTTCCCGCTGCTCCATTTCCAATTCAGCTCCCTCTTAACACACTTGGAGAGCAAGGTTCCTGGACTTGATCACAACAGTTTACAGGAACCCCAAACTTCCGAGATGCACTACATTGCCAGGAAAGTGCAACAAAAGAGACTGAAGGCAAACAGCACAATTATTTCTAACCACAAACATAAATTCTACTTCCAGAAACATGGAGGGGAAAAACTTTTCCCCAGTGCTTGTGACAGCTAAAAAATCATGAACTTTATTTATTTATTTATTTTTGAAGCATGGGAGGGTTTTCTCTTTCTTGTCTTTTTTTTTTTTAAAGATTTATTTATTTTTATTGAAAAGTCAGAAAGAGAGGAATATCTTCCGTCCAATGATTCACTCCCCAAGTGACTGCAATGGCTGGTGCTCCACCGATTCGGAGCCAGGAAGCAGGAACTTCCTCCGGGTCTCCCACGCAGCTACAGGGTCCCAAAGCTTTGCCCCGTCCTCAACTGCTTTCCCAGGCCACAAGCAGGGAGCTGGATGGGAAGCGGGGCTGCTGGGATTACAATCGGCGCCCAAATGGGATCCCGGTGCATTCAAGGCAAGGACTTCAGCCGCTACATCGCGGCGCCGGGCCCAAAATCATTATCTTTAAATGTAAAACAATTATAAGGCTAAAAAGATCAGTAAACAATAGATATTACCAATCTGAACAACATGAAAAATACTGACTAGAAAAAAATCTGAATAGAGCCTGGGGCACATTACAAACATGTAACCTTTGTACTCACATCACTCACATCGGTCATCATCAACCCAGAGGGCAGAATGACAAAGGACTAGAAAAGCTGTGGCTGGTGCCAGCATTATAACCTAGCAAATTAAAGCATTGCCTGCACTGTTCCAGTTACTCCGTTCCTTATCCAGCTCCCTGCCAACAGCCTGGGGAAGCAGCAGAGGCTCAAGTGCTTGGGCAACTACAACCACATGAGACCTGGGTAAAGCCACTGGTTCCTGGCTTCAGCCTGGCCTAATACTGACAACTGTGCCCAGCTGAGGAGGGAATCAGTGGATGAAGATCTCTCTTTCTCTCTCTCTCTTAAATAAATAAATATTTTTTAAAAATCTGTGGAGACCAGAACAATAGCCCAGTGGCTGAATCCTCATCTTGCATGTGCCAGGATCCCTTATGACAGGCTCCAGTTCGTGTCCCGGCTGCTCCACTTCACATCCAGTTCCCTGCTTGTGGCCTGGGAAAACAGTCGAGGACGGCCCAAAGCCTTGAGACCCTGCACCCGTGGGGGAGACCCGGAATGGAGTTCCTGGTTCCTGGCTTTGATCTGGCCCAGCCCTGGATACTGTGAGCACTTAGGAAATGAATTAAAAGCTGGACAATCTCTCTGTCTTATCTATTATTCTACCTTTCAAATAAATAAATTTAAAAAAAAAAAAGAAAGAATGATGAAAAAATGAGAAAATTCTAAGAAGAAGAAAAAAACAGAGAATCTGTTGCCAAGTGGCTCCTTTAAGCTCTCTGAACAGAAAGGAAATAATGAAAGAACTCAGGACATCAGGAAGGAAGGGAAAAAAACACAATGATATGATTAACTATGTAGAAAACCCCCAGAAATGACAGGAAATCTGTTCCTAGAACTATTGAGTTCAGCAAGGTCATGGGATTGAAGATAAACACACAAAATTCAATTGTAAACCTGTACAACAGGGATGGATACCAAGAGGAAAATGCAACTCCACTTAATAGCTCCGCCCAATTTAAAAATGTAAAAATCAAATACATAAGATGAAAATCCCATAAAACACATATAGGATAAAAAAAAATCTTTAAAAGCCTACATAAAGGAAAGATACACTGTTTTAAAACACAATCCATAAACATATACATCTGGCCTCACCCCTTCCACCAGCACCAGCTGGGTTCGGCCCACGAAGCTCTGGTTGGCTTTTGTGGCTTCTTCCCGGAAGACCGTGATCAGTTCCTCCAAACGCCTTAATTTTACTTCTTCTGGAACATCGTCCTTGAGTCTATGAAATGCTCGTGTCTTCTATTAAAGGAAAAAAGAAAGTTGGGGGTCAACAAGAAATCACAGGATCCATTCTCAAGAAACACGCCAATTTTTTATTTTAAAAGGTTTGGTTTTTATTTTTCTTGCAATGGCACAGTTAGATAGAGATAAAAAGGTGGAGAGAGAGAAACACAGAGAAATCTCCCACCTACCAGTCCACTCCCCAGTGAACACAATGGCTGGAGTTGGACCAATCCAAAGTCAGGAGCCACAATGGCTCAGCCACAAAGTCAGCTGGCACAATGGCTCAACTGGCCGACCTTTTGCCTGCAAGCACTAACGTCCCATCTGGGCACCAGTTAAGTGTCACAGCTGTCCCACTTCCCATCCAGCTCCCTGATTGTGACCCTGGAAAACAGCAGAGGATGGCCCAAAGCCTTAAGTCTCTGCACCCTCGTGGAAGAAGCTCCTGGCTTCAGACTAGCTCAGCTCTGGCCACTGCAGCCATTCGGGGAATGAGTCAGCGGGTCAAAGATCTTTCTCTCTGTCTCTCCTTCTCTCTGTAACTCTATCTCTCAAAACAAACAAAAACAAAAAACCCAGGTCCTTCATTATGGGATGCAGGAATGCTAACCACTAGGCACCTGGCCCACTTTCGAATTTTATAATATAAGCATATATTATCTAGTTCAAAAGAAGAGAAAATGTATCCTTGAAAAACCTTTAAATTACTTAAAACTTAAGTGTGTATATATTTTCATACACACACATACACACATGTGCACACACACACACCCATACTCAAAACATGGAAAATAACTAAACTAGACAAGAAAACAGATTAAAAGGAAGAGCTGCACACTAAAGGCAGTCTGGACATGCACACCAATCTGCAGCAACGGGTGGGAAAGCCCACAGTGTGTGCAGCTTTTACTCCACTCTGTCTTGTGACTAGCAACTTACCTTTCTTGTGCACTTTCGCAGGCACCAAGTGCTGTGTGTGTGTGTGTATTCCTCAAAACAACCCCATGAGGGCGGTGCCGACGTTATCCCCATTTCACAGGTGTTTCTCCTACCCGCTCTATGCTACAGCTTTTCAAATAAATAAATATTTATTTATTCCTTCCCAAAAAAGGAAGAAGAGGAAGAGGAATGAGAGAAAGAAGAAAAGAAGAAAGAGGAGGAGGAGGGATGGTCAGCTTCTGGGCTGCCCTGATGGCACCTTCTCTTTCAGCCCAGGGTCTGTAACCAGGCCCAAGCCGGTCGGGAAAGAAGACAGTCCCCCTCAGCCCAGGCTCACCTGCCTCATGCTGTAGGCGAACAGGAAGCCTATGTTGTACTGAACTTCCCGAAGCAGAGACACCGTCTGCAGGTGATCGTCCTCCGTCTCCCCGCAAAAGCCGGCGATGAAGTCGCTGCTGAGGCTCACACCTGGAAGCACAGCGAAGGACGAGGAGTTCCTGCTGCTGCCGCTTACCTTTAAGAGAAGCTTCACAAACTTACAGATCAGAGGGAGGCTGAGTGACGGCAAGGCCCTCACTGCAGCTATTCAGCCCCCACACTGGTAAAGCAATGGGTACTACCAGGCAAGAGGGGATGGGCTGCTTGTCTAAACTCTGTGCCAGAGCCTGGCTGCTCACTCGGCCCACAGTACTCTCACCAGGAGCTCAGACGTTCAAAGCGGGTCTGTTTTCACTACTGAAAAGCTACAGGGCCTGCATAACACACTTCTAATATATTTTCATTTTTACTGATGCATCGTATATATATAGACTAAAACATATACTTTGAATTCAATTTAACAGGATGTTTACTGAAGGCAGGAGCACTCACCAATCTCTGCGCGAGCACCACACTTTATCATCTATTTATTAATTCCAACAGCCTGGTGAGTGGAATACTATTAATGCCACTTTACAGGACCCGGCACAATGGCCTAGCAGCTAAAGTCCTCACCTTGAATGCACCGGGATCCCATATGGGCGCCAGTTCTAATCCGGAAGCTACACTTCTCATCCAGCTCCCTGCTTGTGGCCTGGGAAAGCAGTGGAGGATGGCCCAGAACCTTGGGACCCTGCACCTGTCTGGAAGACCTGGAGGAAGTTCCTGGCTCCTGGCTCAGATTGGCGCAGCACCAGCCGTTGCACTCACTTGGGGAGTGAATCATCAGACAGAAAATCTTCCTTCCTCTCCCTCTCTCCTCCTCTCTGTATATCTGCCTTTCCAATAAAAATCAATAAATCTTTTTTTAAAAATGCCACTTTACAGATAAAGCAGCCGCAGCTCAGGGAAGTGAAGAGTCTCCTAACAATGTGCTCAATCCAAAGCCAGTAAACCCAGGGCCACGCTATCCAGCCCCATCAAAACTTTAAGTACTGTGCAGTATGCAAGTTACGATAATTTGAAATCCAGGGGAAATGTAGATACTTTCAAATCTAAACTGAAAGACTATAGAATAATTTTGTTAGGAAAGTGAGGGGGTGGGTGTTGTATATCCGTAAAGCCACAGCCTGCAGTATCAGCATTCCATATGGACATCAAGTTGAGTCCTGGATGCTCTACTTTCAATCCAGCTCCCTCATAATGTTTCTGGGAGAGCAGCGAAGGATAGCTCAAGTGTTGGGGCCCCTGCACCCATGTGGGAGACCTACAAGAAGCTCCTGGCTCCTGACTCGGGACAGGCCCAGCTCTGGCTATTGTGGTCATTTGGGGAGTGGTCAACTCGTGGAAGCCCTCTTTTTGTCTCCCTCTCTGTGACTCTACCTTTCAAATTAAAAGAAAAAAAAAAACAAATTTTAAAAAAATAAAAGAAGAAACAAAGTTTACACTAACAAGATGCTATAAAGCCAAGACATTGTCTGCCCCAAAATCAAAACTAATTTAAATCATAGCTTTGTCAACTTATGATAAGAAACAAGGTCTCTCCCACAAGCTCAGAAAAGTCAGAAAAGAAATGGTAGTAATGGCTGGAGCTGAGCCAATCCAGAGCCAGGAGCATCTTCCAGGTCTTCCAGGTGAGCGTAGTGGCCCAAGCACATGGCCATCTTTTGCTGCCTTCCCAAGCACATGAGCTGGGAGCTGAACCAAAAGTGATGCAGCCGACAGCCAGGACTTGAACTGATGCCTCTCTGGGATGCCAACACAGCTGGCAGAGGATTAACCCACCATGAAACAGCGTCAGCCCCAGATCTGTTCTTTGATTGTACCTGGAATGGACTCTCTGATATGGTGAACTAAGTCCACATAAGCTTCCCGAGAGTATCTGCAATAAATGACAGCAGAGACCAAGATAAGCTCATCTTCTTTCAAGGAATGCTATAAAATTTAACTCCACATTCCTGCAAGCCAGCACTTCTCATCCACACGGCCAAATACCAAAAGAGTCCCTTTTATCCAGCCCCTCTAAACTAGATCGTACAAATATCTGGTTCAAACACCTTTTTGATTAGGACAGATTGAACAGAAAAGTTTCTTTACAACTCTTTGCCATTGTGGAAAACAAGGCAAAGCACTAGTTCTCTACTTGGCTTAACACCCTGCCTTGGGTCACCTTCTCTCCTCCCTTACCCTGAGAACACTTGGGAATGGGGTTGAACCTGCATTGAACCTCCAGGACCCAGAAGACTTTCTTAATGTTACAAGCCAAAGGAGTAAAACCTCAGGGTGCACCACGCAGTAACTGAACGTGAACATCCAAGCCCAGCTCAGTCTTAGTACTCAGCGACCAGGCTGTGTCCCATCGCATTCTGCTGTCTCTGCTCACACGGTTACACTCACTGAGCAGGTGCCCCATGTCACACACTATGCTACCCCCTTAGCAACACAGCACTGCAGGATGTCCCCGCCTTGTGAAACAAGTCTGACCCTCTCCGCATGGCCTCCAACACACGGCTGCTTCCACTCTGGGCTGGCAGGTGGATCTGTTTACAGATGTTGTCTCTCTCGTGAATCAACTGCAGGACCTGATTAAACAGAGCACATTGCAGGTCACCTAAGTCTCACCAAACAATCTTATGTGAAGAAACAACCACTCTCACTTCCTTCCAAGGCCAACTGAAAGTAACTAAAAGGTTAATTAAAGCAAACACATGAATTACCCAAATCCCTCATTTTGGCTCTGTCTACCCCAGAGATGCCCAAAAACATCTCTGATTTCAAGAAGTTGAAGGGGAAAAATCAAGAGGTCGGATTTGAGTCATGGCACTGTTTCTAGGCAATGCTGACATAAGAATCAGCAGGCAAAAAAAAAAAAAAAAACAGAATTTCTTTTATCTAGCTTAGCTGAAAGAAGTTAACTACTTTAAAAGACATCATCAAGAAATAGAATTAGGGGGAACTATCTGAAAATACATTACAAAAAATTTGTAGCAAAAACACATAAGGAGGGGCCAACGTGATACAGATTAAGCTTCCACTCGTAGTATCACCATCCCGTACAGGAGTGTCAGTTTGAATCCTGGCTGTTCTGCTTCCAAGCCAGCTTCCTGCTAATGCACTTGGGAAGGTAGTAAAGCCAGTTCATGTGCTTGTAAAGACTGCCACCCATGTGGGAGACCTGGATGGAGTTCTACTTGCCTAGCTTCAGACTGGCCCAGGTTTAGCTGTTGCAGCCATCTAGAGAATGAACCATCAGATGAAAGACATCTCTCAGCGTGTGTGTGTGTGTGTCTTTATATAATACATATATATTTCTCTCAGGCAGATGGAAGATCTCTCTCTTTCCACCTATCCCTCCTCTCACTCTGCCTTTCAAATAAGTCTAATGACAGAGAATTTTTACAACTCAGTCAAAAGACAAGCAATTCAGGGGAGAAAGGTGGCAATGGGTATCAAAACATTGACATTTTACCACAATAAACAGCTTTCCAAAAAAAATTTTGTGCATGAGCTAATTACTCCACAACAGACAATGGAGCAGCTACTTTTGACACATTTTATCCATTCAACAAAACGCAAAGCAAGAGGTATCAGCCCCTTCTTACAGATGAAGATGGCAAGGTAAGAGCCACACAACTACTGCAGAAATAGGGAAACCAGGATCTGAACTCAGATCTGAAGCTACAATGTGCTGCTGCCCCATCTCACCACCTCCCCATACTACTGTGACTGCGAGCACCACCATCCCTACCAGAGCCATCCACCTGCAATGAAAGCATGGCAGAGCCCTCCCATGCCACAGGAGTTCTCACCTCCCACTCAGTATCAGTCCTGTTTCCACTCCAAAGAGTTAGCAGATCCAGAGGGGGAGACAGCAATGCACCCAGGGTGCCCCGAGCCCGACTCAAGGTCCCTGAGGCCCATTCATAGCACACTCAGGACCTTCCTGGCACTCACCTCATCAGGAAAATCCTTGGGGTGTGGAGACGTGAAGCGAATCCTCATCTCAGGGTCTATCCTGGAGACCCGGTCCAGAAGGTGAGCAAAACGGAGACCCCCCTGCTTGGTCTTATAGTTGGTGGTGAAGCCACGGCTGAGGTTGGTGGAAACTGCATTGTTGAACTGGATCTCTGAACTGTCTCTAAAACTATTAACATTCTGACCAAGAAGTGTCACTTCTTTCAGTCCCTAAAAGAGTACATGGGAAGCCAGTTAAACACTTGTTGAGTGGCTTCCTGCCAAATCACTAAATAAAAAATAGCTAAGTAGTACAGTAGTCTAGCAGCTAAAGTTCTCACCTTGTGTGTCCTGGTGGCCCCGCCTCCCATCCAGCTCCCCACTTGTGGCCTGGGAAAGTAGTCAAGGACAACCCAAAACCTTGGAACCCTGCATCCACGTGGGAGACCCGGAAGAGGCTCTGGGCTCCTGGCTTCAGATTGTGTAGTTCTAGTCATCGCAGCTACTTGGGGAGTGAATCAATGAACGGAAGATCTTCCTCTCTGTCTCTCATCTGATTTTCCAATAAAAATAAATCTCACACATACAAAAAAAAAAAAGTGCTGAGAGGCCATCACATTGGCACAGTAGGCTAATCCTCTGCACTGTGGCACTGGCAGTCCGTATGGGCATCAGTGCATGTCCCAGCTGCTCCACTACAATCCAACTCCCTACTTATGGTGTGAGAAAGCAGTGAAGGATGGCTCAAGCACTTGGGTCCCTATTACGCATGTGGGAGACCCAGAAGAAGCTTCTGGCTCCCAGCTTCAAATCAGCTCAGCTCTGGCTGTTATGACCATCTGGGGAGTGAATTAGCAAATGGAAGACCTCTTTGTCTCTGCTTCTCTTTATAAAATTGCCTTTCAAATAAAAATAAACAGAACTTTAGGGGTACAAAAAAAAAAAGTAAAGTAACTCCTCTTCAAACTTTCCACCAATCCTACAAGGAAGGTTTTATGTATTTCTCTTTTCATACAGGGAAAGTGTTTTATAAAAGCTAAATGACTGGGCCTGGTGTGATAGCGTAGAGGTTAAAGTGCTCGCCTTGAACACACCAGGATCACATGTGGGTGCCAGTTCTAATCCTGGCGGCTCCACTTCCCATCCAGCTCCCTGCTTGTGGCCTGGGAAAGCAGTGGAGGATGGCCCAGAGCATTGGGACCCTGCACCACGTGGGAGACCTGGAAGAGCTCCTGCCTTTGGATTGGCTCAGCTCCAGCTGTTGCGGCCACTTGGGGAGTGAAGCATCAGATGGAAGATCTTCCTTTCTGACTCTCCTCCTCTCTTTATATCTGCCTTTCCAATAAAAATTAATAAATCTTTAAATAAATAAAGATAAACGACTTAGGCCTACACATTGAGCCAGAATTCACACTCGATAACCTGATTCTAAACAGGCATCATCATAATTGGGTACACCTGCTTAGACAACACATACTGCACACCAGAAAGGCTGGCCTTGACCTCCCACCATGCTCACAGGAGGCAAGCCTGGGGAGTGCTTCACCTGCTCAGAAAGCTGCCTCACTTCCTCCAGAATGGAGGCAATGGGCCGACTCCTCTCCCGACCTCGGGTGAAAGGAACAATGCAATAGCTGCACATATTGTCGCATCCTCGCATGATTGACCTGGACAAGGAAACACAAGCACTTAGCAGCAATGGCAGAGTGTCAGGGCACAATTCCTAACCAGCTGTAGGAGCAGGACACACAGCTGCAGGAGCAGGCACAGCTGCAGGAACAGGGCACAGCTGCAGCAGCAGGCACAGCTGCAGGAACACACAGCTGCAGGACACACAGCTGCAGGAGCAGGCACAGCTGCAGGAGCAGGCACAACTGCAGGAGCAAGGCACAACTCCCTTGGGTTTATCCTCTTGCTTCCAGGCTCACAATGGATCAACTTGAGATCCACAAAGCAATAAAATTTAAATTAAATTTAAATTTAAAAATTGGTATCTAATCAGAGAACATAAGCAAACAGTAATTAATTGTTGAATATAGTGGCTAGCCTGAAGAAGTAAAGGAGTGAAGGGGAAGATTTGCCATGCCTAGACTTTCTACTTCATGGATACAGTGCTGGAAATATTTATATCCAAAGCAGGGAGAAAAGGACTACAAAGAGAGACAGAAAGAGAGTAAACGTGTGTGTATGAGGTGCAGACACTGAGGGGTTTTTTTTTCAAGATTTATTTATTTTTATTACAAAGTCAGATATGCAGAGAGGAAGATCTTCCATCCAATGATTCACTCCCCAAGTGAGCGCAATGGCCAGAGCTGCGCCGATCCAAAGCCAGGAGCCAGGAGCTTCCTCTGGGTCTCCCATGTGGGTGCAGGGACCCAAGGACTTGAGCCATTCTCCACTGCTTTCACAGGCCATAATCATGGAGCTGGATCGAAAGCAGAGCAGCTAGGACTCAAACCAGTGCCTATATGGGATGTTGGTGCCATATGTGGTAGTTTACTATTCCACAGCACTGTCCTTCATGTATCTCTTTTTAAAACATGACGAGGGTCCCACACTGTGGTGAAGCAAGTTAAACTACAGCCTGTGATACCAGCATCCCATATCAGAGCACCAGTTCAAGTGCAAGCTGCTCCACTTCTAACCCAGCTCCTTGCTAATGCGCCTGAAAAGACAGTGGAGGATGACCCCCATGCCTGCACCCCTGCCATCCACGTGGAAGACACAGTCAGAATTCCAGGTTCCTGACTTTGGCCTGGCCACTGTGGTCATTTAGGAAGTGAAACAGCAGATGGAAGATCTCTGCCCCTCCTCTCTCTGTCACTCTGTCATTCCAAGTTGATAACCGCTGGCTTTGTTGTTGATGCTTTGTTTGGTTTTCTAGATAACTTTAAAAGAAAAGATAATGAAATTTATATAGTTTAAAAAAGTAAGAAACAAAGGAGAGAGGCTCATTCCCATCTCTCTTGGGCAGGGACTCACACAAAAGCGGAAGTGGCACCAGGGCTCGCCTGGACTGGCATGACATCAGCATAGGTCTCGTCGAAAGAGAGCAGCACATTGGCAGCTTGCTGGCCTGACTCGGTGACTGCCAGCAGGCGGGGTAGGTCCCGATAGGCATCTGGACCAGCCAAGATGTCCACCATCTTCTCCTTGTCAAGGATCTCCTCCTTCAGCCTCTCGGCCATGCAGCCTGGAAGGAAAGAACAGGCACACGTCAGGTACACCTGCACAGGGCCACTTCCCAGCACAGGATGAGGAAGCTGGGCACACGTCAGGTGCACCTGCACAGGGCCACCTCCCAGCACAGGATGAGGAAGCTGGGCACCTATCTAAGCATTCAGTGTCACCTTTCATGTTGACTAACACAGCGAGCACTAGAATTTGCCTCTTTCTGCACGGCAGAACCCCTGGAAAGGGGTTCCACAGCAATTCAATGAAATTCCCAGAAAAATTAAAACACCATCAAGAGGAAATTGACAGTGGACACAAAAACATTTTTCACAATGCTAAATATATTAACTCAACTCTGGGATATAAAGAGTACACAATGATTACTTTTGAAATATACTCTCCAGCCAATCCAATCAGAATTGTGCAACAGAACGTTTTAATAAAATATTGGAACGTATTGGAGGAAAATGATTGGATATGCTGTCCAAACTGGTAGTGGCTACTGAGCAGACGAAATGTGGAAAAGGGGACAGAAGTGTATTTGATGAGTGCCTATATTGTCCATTCACGCCACCCCACCAGACAACTCCGTCTCCTGTCTATAATTCTGGGACATGTGAGCTGCACCCAACTCCAAGAAGAAGATGCTGAGCACAGATGGAGGAGCTAGGAAATGCCCTTTGATGCACATTATCTCATTTAACCCTCCAGGCTCTCATCTCTCGTCGTATGGGATGTGCCAGATTCCTTCACTCTGTGGTAGAATCCAGACTTGACTGCAAACTCTCCACTGGAAGCCATGGCGAGTGCCAGTCAGAGCTAACAAAATCTGCAAATTCCTGGGTACCTAGAATTCCAATCCTCAGGGGCCCCCGGGAGCGCAGCCTCCTTGTCTTTAGCGTTTTCAGCTGCTGGAGGCGGTTCCAGATGGTCTGCTCGGCTTTCTCCCTGCAAAGGTCAAAGGGCAGAACTGAACGGAAAATAAACTGCTGAGTAACCTGAGAGTAGAACAATGGGAAGAGAATAAAAATCCCCTCCAGCCCTTTATAGGCCCTTTATAGATACACTTGTGAGTGCTCCAGCCTTAGAGTGCACAGATGAGATCCAAGTGAAGAACTACCGTTAGGATTCACCTTTCTCGGAATGAACCCTGCCTGCATATCTCCCAATCCTGACAAGCCCCTCAGTCCAGCCAAAAACCACCCGCTTCAAGGAGACCACCCTTGTAGGCCAAGAACTCTGAGGTCATCCACTCCCTTTCAGAACTCCGACACGAGATAGCAGGAGAGCAGATCCTTCCTCACAGGATCTAATGTCATCGGAACAATGGCTGGGAGCCCTGAGCGGGCCTCAGGATAGAAGAACAGCTTGGCACTAGCACACATGACATATTCGCTCCCTAGGGAATAACCAACCAGTACCTGATAGAACAGGTGACAAGGAGGATCACATCAGCCTGAAGGGGAGCAAAAAAGAGAGAAAAAGGAAAATTAAGATCTTTGAAATCAGCCTCATAGAACCACTCTCACGCAGCTGCTTTTTTTTTTTTAAATTATTGTAGTAAACATAAAATTCATTGTATCAACTACTAAGCACACCATTCTGTGGGGATAAAGAACATTCACAGTGTCCCACAACCATCACCACCATCTTTTTCCAGAATTATTTCATCTGCCCCTAAAACTCTGTGTCCATTAAACCCAAACTCTCATTTCCCTACCCATGTCAATGTTTACCTAAGCCCATTGTCTAAAAAATGAATATCATTTTTGGTTTCAAAAAGAGCTGGAAAACAAAAAATATACCACAGTCCCATGGTCCAATTTCCAGTTAAAGGAATTCTCTCTCCCCAAGCTGCATCTGTGCCTGAAGCATCTCAGAACTGGCCCATATGCAGGCTCTTACATGGGCCCAGAAAACATAGGGGGAAATGCAGGTACCTCTTGGAGGTTATTGGTCCGAAGGTAGCCACTCTTCTGCAAGATGGACCAAGCTATCTCTGTGTCGTTCACATTCATCTGGCAGCCGTAGGTCTCAAGGTAGACTGCAACGAGAGACAGACAACAAGGGGTCACGTGTCTCAAAAGGTCTCCTTCCCAAGTTCTCGGCTCCTGTCCCCCATGTGGAAGACCAGAATGCAGTTCCAGAATTGAGGCTTCAACCTGGCCCAACCCCCACCATTGTAGCCATGTGGGGAGAGAACCAGCAGATACATGCTCTGCCTGTCAAATAAATAAATAAATAAAATGAATAAATAAATCCTATAAAAAAGAGGGGTCCATGCTGTGGTGTAGTACATAAAAATGATGCCTCTTGTGCCAGCATCCCATACGGGCACCAGTTCAGTTTTGGGTGCTCCACTTCTGACCCAGATCCCTGCTAATGTGCCTGGGAGGACAGCAAAAGGTGGCCCAAGTCCTTGGGCCCCTGGCCCCCCCATTTTGAAGTCCTGGAAAAAGTTCCTGGCTTTGGGCAGGATCAAATTAAAAGGAAAAAAAAAGTTCCTGCCTTTAAATAAGCCCAACTCCAACTGCTGCAGCCATCTGGGGAGTGACTCCACAAATAGAAGATCTCTCTCTGTCTCGCCCTTTCTGCACCTCTCTCTCTGTAATTTTTCTGCCTTTCAAATAACTAAATAAATCTTCCAAAAAAGAAAAAGAAAAAGTCTCTAATCCAGTATAAAGCATAAATTTCAGAGATGAGTTGAGGGTAGTAGTTAATAAAAACTCCAGTTGGGGGATGGACACGACGACACAGTGGTTAAACTGCATGCCAGTGTGAGATGTGCCTCCGCTTCCCACACTGCTAACCTAGCCTACAGGGAGGTAGAAAGGAGCGAGACAGGAAGTCAATGGGAAGAAGAGAAGTAAAACCAACCTTTTCTCTGCCTTCCCAGAAGATGGTCCACAGAGAGATAGGGGGGTGAATCTGCCACCTCCGGGCAAGGCGGCTTCTCTTCAGAGGGCAAGGCATTCCTCAGAAAGTGCTGGAAAGTCGGTCCATCTGCCAGTCTGGAGCTGAAATCCTTCCGCACTCCATCTTCCAGCCTCTCGGGACCAGGACCCACGGTACTGCAGAGACTTCCATGTGCTCTGCAGGTCCTGAGCTGCCTGGACACCGAGGCTGCTGGTCCCCAGGGAAAGGCCCTCTGCCCTCGGAGCACACACTGTAGAGGCTGCATGGTACCACGCAGTATAAAGCCTGTGAAAGTGTGACCAACAACAACACCATGTACAGGACCCCACAATGTCTTCTTAGCAATCATTTTACATGTGTAAAAATGGGGACAATCTGCCCAAGATCACACAAAGAATGGGCAGAGATGAAAGTCCAGGTCCCTGGCAAGGTAACAATATAGCAACATGTGCTAGTGTTTTATCTCCACTTATGGATGTGGAAAGAGACAAAGCACGGCTGGGGAACTTACCTGAGCTCCTACAGCCAGGAAGCAGCAGAGCCAGGACTCAAATGAACAGCTGTGTGACGACAAAGCGAGCGCCCTCAGCCTCCTGCTACTGGGAAAGCTGCTCACTGCCTGCCAGCATCATCTTCCTTACAATTCCTTTAAAAACAAAAATCCAACGCTGGCACTGGATACCTCATCCTCCCAAGAGTCTCAAACTATTGCTTTCCAATTTCCCATGGAGACCCTTCCACACTTGGTTTTGAAAAACGGTACAAGGTTTCAGGATGACGATATGCTGCTTTCCATCAAAACTGTAAACACACAAGTCCTTTGACCCAGCAGTCTTTTCTCAGGTGTTCATCCTACAGACATATTCATCAGCAAAACGACAGATGTACACCGAAGGATAATTAAAACTATAGAGCTCCTACTAGCAAAAGTATGTCAAAGAGCTACATCTCTTAAGCGATTAAATAAATCCTGATACAGCCATACAAAGGAATAAGATGCACCTGGCAACAGAATCTATCTGTATGTGACAAAGGTAAGGACGCAAGCCTAGCAAGCTACAACACTAAAGCGTATGGGGAAAGAGGGCAGGAATATTGAGCACACACAATTATCTCCAGACTGCCTATGAAACAATAGCTACCTCACAGGAAGAGACCAAGGTGACAAAGGCACAGGAGATGGAGACATACGTTTCACTAACATTCTTAGCAGACAGCCTTCTTGCCTCTCTCCAGCCACACCAATGTATCTTTAAGCTGATCCTCACTCAGTAGCTTAGAGGTTTCCCCCACACTGTTCTCTCTGGCTGCTTTATGCTCCCTCCGAAGCCTGGCAAGTCCTGTGCCACCTTCAGTTCTCTGCTTCCTCCTGAAAGGCTGGCCCTGACCACCATCCTACAAATCTAGAATGGGATTTTGTTTACAGAATCCTCTCTGTCTCTTCATCACCAGACCCAGCATGCTTGGCTGTCCATGACTATGTACACTTCTGTTCTAAGCTGGGCTGTTCCGGCAAGCAGGAAGCAAATCCCATTCATCTCTCCACTTTCAGCATCCCCTTGTTCTAGAACTCCTTGGCCGTCGTCCTAGTAACTCACAGACGGCAAAAGCTATATGTGTACAAGACGGCTCATCACCTTCCCAACCAACCACCTGCTCTATCTGCTCCGGAACTCAAGGCAGGAATCACGCAAATCTGCCTTCCACCATCAAGCAGACTTCCCATGTCTGCTTGATCACAACGAACCACTTCTGCAACTTTAACTGCTATGTAAACTTGACAACCCAAAGTCCTGCCAAACAAGAATAAAAGCATTCTACTCGAGCCCAGTGTGCTAGCCTAGTGGTTAAGTCCTTGCCTTGCATGCGCCAGGATCCCATGTGGGCATCGGTTCATGTTCTATTTGCTCCACTTCCCATCCAGCTCCCTGCTTGTAGCCTGGGAAAGCAGTTGAGGACGGCCCAAAGCCTTGGGACCCTGCACCCATGACTCCTAGCTTCAGTACAGCTCAGCTCCAACAGTGAACCAGAGACTGGAAGATCTTCCTGTCTCATCTCTCCATAAATCTGCCTTTCCCATAAAATAAATCCTACAAAATAAATAAATAAAAAGTGTGTTCCCTAGTATCAGAATCTGACCCCACTGCCATCAAGTTGGGTCACTCTGGGCCCATATCTGAATTACGACAGCCTCACCAGTGTGAAATTTTCACCAGTATGAAAAGGGGACAGCAACTTAATTTTTGTAGCTCCACCATGAGGACCACACAATCACCCAAGTAACCTGGCACAGCCCACTGGAGAGCCTCTGTCAGGGTTCCAAACTGAATTCTGGGCTTGGGCAGGCCCAGCCCTGACCCCTGCAGGCATTAGGGGTGTGAATCAGCTGATGGGCACCCTCTTTCTCTCCAAGGATAATAATAATATTCTTCAAAAAGTTCATTTTGGCCATGACGATAAGACACCTGCCCGTCTTTGTACATGACAGCACGGGGCGAGCGTGGATTACCGCACCCACAACACGCCCCTTTAAGGCAGCTTCCACTGTCACCCCGCTCCTCGGGGCTGGGGCGAAGCAGCTTCCACCGTCACCCCGCTCCTCGGGGCTGGGGCGAAGCAGCTTCCACCGTCACCCCACTTCACAGGGCTGGGGCGAAGCTGAGGCTCAGAGGCAGCGGGCACAGTCTGCCCAAGGGTCACAGGGGAGGGGGAGGGCCGCGGACCTCAACACCAGACCATCCTCCCCTTACGCCCCTCCAGGGCTAGAGCATCCCCGGGTCCAGCCACAGGTCCGACCATGAAGGCACGGTCACCACCTCCCTGAGTGCGGCTCACCTCTCCCCCAGCCGGCACGCAGATCCCGCGGCGGAAGTGCAGCGGGCCGCCGGGATCCCTCCACCCTCAACAGTCCGTCGCTGCGCGCAGACTCCAGCGAGTGCAGTTCCGCGGTAACTTCCATCCGGGGGAACCCAACGGAAGTGCTGCCGCTATACGATCCGGGTGGACTCACACTTTCGGCTTTGACCTTTATGTTGCGTAGTCGCCAACATGTGGTTATTGGAACACGATATTTATACTGTAAGTCGTGCCTGTTCCCGAATGTAGTTCTTGCCTTCGGATCAGCCTGACTCAGACCTGTTGTGATCGTTTTTGGAGTAAACCAGTGGATGGGAGAGTTCTGTCTTTCCTTATCTGTAATTACATCTTTCAACTAAAAATAAATCTTTTTAAAAAATGTTGTAAATGTAAAATACACACCGAGTATTGAAAAATGTAAAATAGGTAGCAATTTTTATGCTGATTACGTGTTGAAATAATAGATTTAGTTAAATAGACATATCTGTGAGCATTTAACTGATGTTTCTTTTTATTTTGTCAATCTGGATACTTAGGAAAATTCCAGATTTTCTTTAGTTATTCGGAAGGCAGAAAGGAACAAAAAAGAGGTCTGTCATCCTATAGTTCACTCCCCAGATGCTTATCAGAGCTGGGACTGCGCAAGGCAGAAGCCGGGAGACAGGCACTCCATCCAGGTCCCTCGGGTGGGTTCAGAGGCCCAGTGACTTGAACCATCATTGGCTGCCTGCTGGAATGCACATTAGCAGGAAACAGAATTGGAAGCCAAGTTGGGATTTGAGTTCAGGCATTCCTGTGTAGGCTGCAGGTGTCACAAATCATGGGTCCTGACCCCTGCACCAAGCAGCTGCACATCTGTGTGGCTCAGACTGCTTCTCCTGGACATAAGTTGATCACTTCCCCATTCACATCTCCAGTTTCCCAAGTGGCAGGCCCCCTTGGGCATCTAATAACCATCTTTCATAACCATTTCCACATACAAATCTGCCCCCCAAAACCTGTTCCTGACAGCCTGGCCCAGCTCACTGAACAGCCCAGCCATTCTCCCAATTTCATCAGGTATGGAATATGAGTCAGTTTTGTGTCTCCCTCCTCAACCCCCATCAGCTCTAATTCCACAAGACCTGAGATTATTGACTTCCTGTTGACTACCATCATCGCACTGAAAGCCATTTCAATGGTCTAAGTGTTGGATGAATACATGATTCCTCTCTGTCTCAGAATGGGTTCCCCAGAAGCAGACCTGAGAAGGGTTTGGAGGTAAGTGGTTGACTTAGAAGGTGATCTCAGGAAACACTACTAATAGGTCGTGGGGAGACCACCTGTCAGGCAGGGAGAGGAACAATTAACACACTGCTCTCCAGCAGGTTCCTTGCAGAAGCCTGGGTCTGAATCCTCCCGGGGAACTCTGAGAAGCAGTGTAGAGCACAGTGTGGAGCAGTGTGGAGTCAGTTTGACTGAGCCAGGCCTAGCACAGTAGCCTAGTGGCTAAAGTCCTTGCCTTGAACGTGCTGGGATCCCATATGGGCGCCAGTTCTAGTCCCGGCATCTCTGCTTTCCATCCAATTCCCTGCTTGTGGCCTGGGAAAGCAGTCAAGGACAGCCCAAAGTCTTGGGACTCTGCACCCACATGGGAGACCCAGAAGGGGCTCTGGGCTCCTGGCTTCAGATTGGTGCAGCTCCAGCCGTTGCGGCCATATGGGGAGTGAATCAATGGACAGCAGATCTTCCACTCTGTCTCTCCTCTTCTCTGTATATCTGACTTTGCAATTAAAAATTTTTGACTGGGTCAAGAGCTATCTATGGTTAAACATTATTTCTCAGTGTATCAGGCTTTTAGAGGAAAACTTTAATATTTACATTGGTGGACTCAGTAAAGCAGATTTCCCTACTCAGTGTTTCAAATAGGAGGGAGGACATCATGCAACCCCTTACAGCGCAGTTCAAACTACAGGACAGAGGAATAGGAGATCCTCTCTCTGCCCGACTGAGCCATCAATCTCTTCCTACCCTAGGACTGACACACATTGGTATTCCAGGTTCTTGGTTTTTTCAGTTTCAGACTGGAGTCTACACGGGTTTGTCCAGTTGGAACCACCCATTTGATGGTGGAGGCTGGTATTGGTTTTGCAGTGGAATGGGCACCAAGAACATAACTGGAAACTATCAGCTGTGCCAGAAGAGCTAGTTCTAAAGGACAAAGCGGAGAGAACTCGGACCCTGCAGTGCCAGACTCCAGGTATTTACAGCAGAGCTGCTCCACCTGTGGACCTGTGGTGATGCCAGGATCGCCTCCCCCAACCCCCATATGCAGCAATGGTAAAATGTGGTCACAAGGAACCCCCCCCCTTCTTTTTGTTATATTTTTATTTTGAATTTTTAAATTTTATGGTACAATTTCATATAGACTGTTATTCCCCCAAAACTCCTACCCCCTGACAGATTTTCCCCGTGTTGAAGGAGCCCCCTCTTCTAGTGAGTTCCCCAGCCCTCTCTACAGACATGATCAGACCAGGACAAGAGCTACTGGAACTTCTTGAACACAAATCTCCATAACAATTAGGTATTCTTCATGATTCTTTTTTTTGTTCTCATTATTGTGGAAACTTCTGGTATACTTCCTGTCTGGTTCCCGGCTGCACCACCTTCAGGGCTCAGGAATTAGCACTGAGCAAGCACAATAACTCCTTTCTCAGCTGAGCAGAGTAGACAGATGGATGAGCACAGACAGAGGGACAAGAGAGCAAAGCCAGAATCTCTCTGCTCCCCTGCCTCTCCCTGGGTGTCTAGGACCCATTTTCTAGAACCTGCTTGGATTCTGGCTTGCTAGACTCATGTCCCAAGACTCTGAGGTGGAAGTTCAATAGGAATTGCTCAGTCCATTGTCATGGTTGCTAGACACATGTGGCTAGCTAATGTGAATAATTAAACTTTAGTTTTAATGAATTAAAACCAAAAACCCTGATCAACAATCTGGTTATTGGAAGACTTTAGAATGTTTAGAACAACATGCTATTTTTTAATTGTAAATGTCACAAAATCTAAATGCAAATAAAGTATCTCTAATCAAAACTTGGCACCTGAAGAGAGACACACTATACTTACCAAATGCACACTGGATTTCAAAAAGGAATGTTCAGCATCCCATTAATACATTTTTATATTATGTATAATTTTTAAAAACACAAACTTTAAAAAATAAAATAAAGTTCTATATTATGTGTTGAAGTGATAATGTTTTGGATATATTGGGTTAAATATTAGGATCATTTTCCCCTTTTCAGAAACTATAAAAAAGTAAGTGTGGCTACTGGAATTTTTTTATTTTAGGCAGAGTTCCCAATCGCTGTTCACTTCCAAAGTGCCCACAATAGCCAGGACTGGATTGAAGCCAAAACCAGGAGCCAGAAATGGAATTCAGGTCTCCCCTGTAAGTGGAAGGAAGCCCATCACTTGGGCCGTCACCAGTGCCTACACGTTAGTAGGAGTCAGGAGCCAGAGTAAGTCATCAGACCCAGATCCTCCGATGTGGGACACAGCTCAACTGTCAGGTCAAACACATAGTTCCATTAAATTTTCAAAGATATATACATATTTGACTCACATTATATTTCTATTGGTTAGTAATAATCCTGACCCACAGAACCCAAGCAATAATAAATGTTGCTTTAGACGGCTATGTGTTGGGGTCATAAGCCACACAACAATCAATCTACTGTCTTTTTGGTCCCGTGGCTAACGGTCTGCTCCTTTCCAGGGGCTGGGGGAGGAGGGGTGTGGTCCTTGGTCTGGTCCATCTTGGAACTGCAGCAGCCATCACAGGGACCAAAGGTCAGGTGCAAACCACAGAGACCACAACAGACTACCTATGTGCTCACAGGTGTTTATTAACCGGAGAATAGAGAGAAGAGAGGACAGAGAAAAAACAGATGCCCCAAGGTGGTAGGACTGAGGAGGTAATGACCAGAAAGGTTCCTCTGCTTTCTCCTGTCACTGACCCTGGGGGACTCCAACTTTGGGTAGGGCCTCTGGGAGGGACTCAGGGACCTCCCGAAGGCCTGGCAGCTCAGCTGTTGTGTGGGGTCAGGATCCCCGCAGGGCTGGCCCCGGCTCGGAATGGCTTCTATGTACACAAAATATCTCTCTGCAGAAGGCACTGGTGTGGGGTTGTGGGCAGCAGCAAGGCCACCCCATCACAGGCAGGGTCCAATGGATCAGTCTCCAGGCCACTCCAGGCTCCCTAGCAGCCGGCACTCTGAGACCCTTGCTCCTCTCCTCTCGTTTGCCTCAGCTCAGTGGTGGGCAGTCAGAGCAGGTCAGCCACACAGTGGATGCCCCCTCTTCAGGGCCAAGTACATCAGAAGACTTCTAGGCCAAGAGCCCTAGACGGGTGACTTTGGCCGAGAGGAAGGAGTGGATGATGAAGACCATGGTCTTGGGACATGAGTGCAGGTCCAGCTGCTGTGGAGAGAGGGAGAGAAGGCTCAGAGGCCCCATGCAGCTAGGTCCCCAGGACAGGGGGTCCTCCCTCCTCCCCGGGCTGCAGGGGTGGCCCCTCTCTCTACTCACAATCTCGCCTTCAGCACCACCGAAGTCCAGGAAAAGGAGGCTGGCACCATCGTCAGAGGACATCTGCAGCTTCTCGAAGGGCTGTCGGAGCAGCACAACTCGGGCAGCACCGGGCTCAGCCGCCCACAGCGTGAAGCCCTTGTCGATGTGAACAGAGAGATTGCAGGGGCGGCCATTCCATGTACAGGCTGTAGGAGCAGGGGGTGCAGGGTGGCAGGGCAGATGTATGGACACAGGTACAGCTGGTACCTCAGAGAGCACAGCACCCCCAGTCCCACCTATGGCTGCACTAGGAGAGGAGGCTCACTCTTGCCCATAAGCCCTGTACACCCACCCAGCACAGAGCCATTTCCACCCTAAAACACAGAAACACAGGCCCCGACGGACCAGTGCTCTGGCATGGCAAGGAAAGCCTCCACCTATGACTCCCACACCCCATATGCGCACTGGTCCACTTCTGATCCAGCTCCCTGCTAATGGCCTAGGAAAGGCAGTGGAAGATGGCCCAAGTGCTTGAGCCTCTCCCATGTGGGAGATCCAGACGAAGCCCCTAGCTCCTGGCTTCCACCTGGCCCAGACCTAACTGTTAAGCCATCTGGGGACTGAATCAGCAGCAGAAAGATTTTTTTTCTCTCTGGCTCTCTCTCTGTAGCACCAACTTTCAAATAAATAAATAAATCTCTCTTTTTTAAAACAAAATAAAAAGCATGGGCCCACAGAGAACTTGCACCCACTTCTAGTTTCACTTCCAGCAGCACCATAAGAGGGAGGTTACAGTCTATCATGCACAAGAGGCCCATTCCTAGCAGAGGCACCCAAGGACATACCAAGCCCGGTCTTAGAGACCTCACAGACCTGTGAAATGGGCTGGTTGAATTTAAATTTTGTACGAACAAGGGATAAATTAGATATTCAAAGCCAGCTCTCATGATGGGAGATTCAGCTTTTTGCTGGGAGTCCTGCATTCTATTTGGCATCTCCACCAGAAACCACCCCCATCACCACCACATGCTCACCAGCAGACTCCCAGGAAAAAGGGGGTCCCTCTCTCAGGGCAGCTGCAGAGCTACCGCAGGGGTGTCTAAGGAGCCCTCACTGTACTTCCTATCCCCTCCTCATGCACCCTGGAAAGGGATGCTTGCCTGCCCCTGGGCACAGGCAGCTATGACCACAGGGGCATGACCAGGCCCAGCCAGTGTACCTGTAGACACCTCCTGCACGCCCTCGGCAGCCCGGTGACAGCCATCCACCAACTGGCGGGTCCAGGCAGCCAGCTCCTGTGGTGACTCCACGCTGAACAGGTGAGTGTCCACCCCGTGGCGTGTGCCCGTGCGCAGGGCAAAAGACAATTCTGTGTCATAGGGCACAGAGCCCTTCGAGGGGCCCGAGTGTACCAGCCTGGGAGACGGGAAGCAGAGGGCAGAGCATGAGGTCCTGACTGGGGCAAAAGGCTTCTGAGCCAAGGGACAACACCTGGGAGTAGACCCAGGAGTCCTCCCCATCTATTGGGCAAGGGAGCACCGAGCAACTCAGAGGCTCATCCTCTGCCAGCCTCAACCCCATCCCTTGGCCCAGCCCAGCTGATGTCAGCACTCACACCGAGAACACACCTGCCTCAGTGTGTGCCTCCACCTGGCCACTCTTCCCTAATCAGCGGCACGACCCACTCCCTCACTTCCCCGAGATCTTTACTCCAATGTCACCTCTTAGTGAGAAGCCTTTCCTGACCCTGCTGTCAAGAACAGCACCCTTTGTCCCTCACTAACCTTACCCTGTCATCATGGGACCAGAACCTGTATTTTGGTTGTTTCTTGACTGTGTATAACTCCTTCATCAGCTAGGGTAGAAACTGTTTGCTGTGGGATTCACAGAAATGAGTACTGGGTCTGGCACACAGCAGCTGCTCAACAAACCTCTGCTGCCTGAACGAGCAAGCCCCATGATCAGGAGGCAACACATGATCCACTCAGCCTACCCAGGTCACAGCCTTTCCCTACCACAGGGCCAGAATCCAGCCCAAGTTGCAGACACAAGCAACAGGGGACTCAGACCCCGCAGTCTCACTCCTACTTGCTGTGTGGCCTCTGGGCGGCAAACCTCAGAGGTACAGCCCTCAGCCCTCTTTGCTTCTCTCTCTCTCTTTCTCTCTCTCTGACAGCCTCAAATCCCCCATTGGAGCTGCTGATGACACCCTGTCTCCCACGTTCCTGACCTGAGCTGTAGACCCGGGAGTCTCCACGCTCCCAACTCATCCCACACATACTTTGGACTTGACTCAGCATCTCACTCCAGCCACCTCCCTTTGCATTCCTACCCCGGAGGCCATGCCCACCTCCTCCATCCCCAGACACGAACTGCAAAGCTCCCATTCGTCTAGGACACCTCCCTCGCCCTCTCCATCTGGCAGGCACGAGGCTGTGCTAATTTCACCACCCTTGTGTTTTCCAGAACAAATGCTGCCTGTCTTCTCCATCTGCTGCTTCCGCCTACCTCCCTCTATCCCAGCAGCAGCCTGTCTCCTTCAGGACGGCAGCAGGCTCCCCAGCACGTGTGCCACGTGGCAGCCTCAGGCATTTGCTGAAAACAGCCCGGGTTCCCCTGGCTCCCACCCCTGCACACCACCTGCCACAGCCCTGAAGGCGAAGCTAACATTTCTAAGCCAGGCAATCTCTGCAAGATCAGACCCCACCAAGCTTCCGTTTCCTTCCTCCTGGTTCCCCTGCACAAGTCCACACCCTAGTGAAAGTGCACTCATAGCTCCATGGCCACGACCTTGATGTTCCCTCTGTATGAGATGCTTTTCTATCTATGAAAGCCCCACCTTGCCTGACCTGGCCACATAGTGTTAAGCGACTCCTCTGGCCCTGCACATAAGGGCCATTCTGGGGCCTTTCTCCCCTGCTAGACTGGGACTGGGACTGCTGGGGTCAGCCCTGTGTCCCCCAAGTCCTGCAGCATTGGGTGTGAGAGTCAGTGGTGGAAGGGACTGGGGACACCTCGCATCCTCTTGTTCAAAACTCTGATTTCAGAGATGAGGAAACTGGGGCCCAGCAAGGGCAGTGGTCCCCCGGGGAATAATACAGGGTGGAACAGGACTGGCATACCCAACTTCTTGAAACCAAGCAGAGCATCTCACCCCAGGCTCTGGGTAAGACCCCTCCCCCTTCCTCTGGCCTTGGGTACCTCGTGGCGATGAGCGGGGCAGTACGGGCTGGCCGGCTCAGAGCCTCGCGGGTCTGGGGGAGACCACAGTAGAGGAGCAATTCCTTCTCGGTCAGCAGTGCCAGGGTTGGGGCTGTACCTCCACTTGGCAGCTGCAAGTGGCAAAGCAGCAGTAAGGAAAGATGGGGAGAGGAAAGAGCAGAGGGCTAGGGTGAGACACCGAGGGCATCGGCAAGCAGGGGAGGAAGAGACAGGTCCCCACCCAGCAGGCACCTGCTCCGTCAGCCAGCCAATCTGCTTGATGTCCTGGCTCCCAGCGGGGTTGGAAGCTGCCATCAGGGCCTGGAGCTCGTCCTTGACCCAGGGCAGCAGAACGTTGATCTGGGCTTGGATGGCTCCAGCCCAGGACTTTGCACTAGCCTCATCCTTGGCTCTCAGGAAGAGGGTGTCTTGGCCATCAGCGGAACAGATCTCCAAATACCTGCAGGAAAAAGAGAAGTGCTGGAGGGCCTGGTGCGATAGCATAGTGGCTAAAGTCCTCTCCTTGAATGCTCCGGGATCCCATATGGGCACCAGTTCCAATCCCAGCACCTCCACTTCACATCCAGCTCCCTGCATGTGGCCTGGGAAAACAGTTAAGGATGGCCAAAAGCCTTGGGACCCTGCACCCGCATGGGAGACCTGGAAGAAGCTCCTAACTCCTGGCTTCGGATTGACTCAGCTCCAGCTGTTGTGATCACTTGGGGAGTGAACCATCGAACGGAAGATCTTCTTCTCTGTCTCTCCTCCTCTCAGTATATCCGACTTTGCAATAGAAATAAGTAAATCTTTAAAAACAAAAAAGAGAGAGAACTGCAGGAAATGGCCTGGACACATGGTTGTGGCTGTTAAAACTTTACTCGGTACCCAACCGGGTCAAACCACAGGACACGTCCACCAGAGAGACTGAGAAGCAACTGAGCAGAAACTGTGGGACTCCAGCCACAATTGTCAAGGTCTCCTGGGGACTGAGGATAGGAAACTGGCCATGGCGCCACACACACACACACACACACACACACACACACACACACACACACACGCTGATGTAATCAGGGTTCCTGATCTGGCCCTTTTCTCCCAATTTCTAAGAAGGATTCTCTTGCTGAACCAGAACCAAAGCAAAATAATTCACTCAGGAGCGGTGGGGAAGAGGATGAAAGAAGCTTGAGCTGCCCAGATGATCCACATAATAAATGTCTGAGTCAAAGGAGTTAGTGGGAAAATGCAGGCAAAGACAGAAGAAAGAGTTTCTTGGGAGAAATAGTGGAAGGAGTGATAGGGAGAGGATTTTCAAACTTCTGTGTGGGGCATTAAAAACTCAGTCCCCTGGGGCAGGTGCTATGCTACATCCACACCAGCCTGGGGCACCCACATCCCCTAACGGAGTCCCTCCCTATCCCAACCCCACGTTGCAGCTCTCTGCTAATGCGCCTGGCATTCCCCAAATGCCCACAAAAGCCAGGGCTGGCTCAGGTTGAAACTAGAAGCCAGGAGGAGCCCCAACCTGGTCTCCCAAAGGGGATACAAAAAAACCCAATTATTTGAGCCATCAGCTCAGCATGTGATTAACAAAACGCAGGATATAACACTTGCCCACTCTCTAAGCCACTAAGTTTTAGGACGGCTTACAGCAAGAATTAAACAAAATGCCAAAGGAAAAGTTCCTGTGCCTCCTCCAAGCCTAGAACAAAGACACGGTTCTTGGAGGTACAACTACCAGGCTGCTTCCTGAAAAAAGGAAATCCACAATAGAACAGGCAGAGGAGTGAGGCAGAAGCTGCCCTGCAGCCTGGACCACTGATCCCTGAATTGCTTTTCAAACACATGCAGAAAATGATCCCTTCATTTATTTCACCACGGCTTGTTGGGAGTTCTATACTTGCAGCCCGATTCAATCCCAACACAATGTAAAAACTTCAGCCCAGCAGGTTAGGCCACCAAACAGTACAGGTTCAAGTCTGGCTGCATCCACTTCCCCCCACCTTTTTTTTTTTTTCAAAGATTTATTTCAGGCCCAGCATGATAGTCCAGTGGCTAAATCCTTGCCTTGCATATGCCAGATCCCATATAGGCGCCAGTTCAAGTCCCGGCAGCTCCACTTCCCATCCAGCTTATGGCCTGGGAAAGCAGTAGAGGATGGCCCAAAACCTTGGGAGCCTACACCCACATGGGAGAGTCAGAAGACGCACCTGGCTCCTGGCTTTGGATTGGTTCAATTCTGGCCATTGTAACCACAGGGGGGAATGAACCAGCAGACAGAAAAATCTCTGTCTCCCCTTCTCACTGTATATCTCCCTTTTCAATAAAAATAGATAAATCTTAAATAAATAAATACATAATGCACTAAAGGTCACCTGCAACGAGCCAAGTGCCACTGCTTCTGGTTGTGTGATCTTGAATAGCTTCTTTCCTCCCCATGTCCTCATGTATGAAATGGAAGTGAAAATCATGAGAGTTGGCTCCCAGGGCCATAGGAAGAGTGAACTGAAATTGTACATAGGAAACCTGGGATACAGTCAACAGTCAGCGCGTTCCAGCTGGCCCCAATCTTACAATCAGAGAGCTGTCGAAGGCTGCTCCCATGCTGCCAGGCTCTCACAGCCTCGGCAGAGATCTGTGGGGACCACTGAGCCCAGAGCCCTCCTTCCACAGTGAAGAACCCGAATGTCAGTGAGGGTCAGGAACTAGTGCAAGGAGGAGCAGGACCAGAACTCAGAGCTCCTCCCAGTCCAAGTTCCCACACACACACATATCCCTGACACGAACTTCCCAGGAAAATGAAGCCTGCTCTGGTCTGTGTCACCTGACAAGCTCCTGTATTGGGAACTTCATCCTCAAAACCATCTGATGATAGGATTTGGAGGCGGAGCCTTTGGGAAATAATGAAGACTGGACGAGAACAGGAGGAATGCGTTCTCTAAATAGCACTAGTAGCTTCCTGAGAGGAAGAGAGCCCTGAATTCACACACCTGCTGCCTCGTGAGTGCGATGCCTTCCACAGCATCCTGACGCGGCAAGAAGGCTGTCCTCAGATGCTGGGCAGACACTGGCACCAGGAGCTCAGCCTTCAGACCCACGTGCCAAGTCAACATGTATCCTTCAGAAAGCTTCTGCTCTGGTATTTTATTACAGAACAGCAAGGAAGCTAGGACAAAGTCAGAAGAAAAGCACTGCATCATGGCTATAACGTCACTCACACAGCCATTCAGCCTGTCTCTTCTTCCTTTTTAAAGGATTTATTTGATTATTTGAAAGGTAGAGTGACAAAGAAAGCAAGGGAGAGGGAGAAATCTTCCATTCTCTGGTTTACTGCTGAAATGGCTACAACAGCCATGACTGGGCTGGGCTGGGCTGGGATGGGCTGAAGCCAGGAGCCAGAAGCTTCATCTGGATCTCCCAAGTCTTCTGCGGCTTTCCCGGAAGCATCAGCAGGAAGCTGGATCAGAAGTGTGGCAGCCAAAACTTAAAGTAACACACAAATGGGATGCCAACATCATAGACGGTAGCTTAACGTCCTACCCACCATGACTGCGGCTCCTCAGCCTGTGTTGTAAACCCCCACTATGTTCTGGCATTATGCTTGTGGCTTGTACAACACAGCGATACCCTTGCTTTGACCCCCATTACCCAACACCAGAGCATCAGTCCACATGACTGTCCCCACCTCAGGCTTACCTGTGCTCCGGGTCCGTGGGGCTGCACCTCCTTGAGACATAGGCCATCTTCAAGGGCACATGTTTGGCCTCGCTGAGGTTCTGGGTTGGGGGCCCAGGGGACGAAGGCTGTCGCTGAAGGGGTGAGGCAGGAGGTGAGTCCCAGCCGACCGAGGTGCCACCAGCAGAATTCTTGAAATAAGGCGAGACCTCCTTCATGTATTTGACTGGTTAGGAGAGAGGTCAACAGTTACCACTGTGACAAGGAGTCCCTTGAGGACATCACAGTTGTCACTAACTCATGTAGAGTTCAACTCATGCCCGCTATCACTACCTCCCAGGCCCACGTCTCTGACAGGGCAATGGGGCAGTGCTGGATGCTGTCAATATCCATTCTTTCACCTCTCCCCTAGCTGAGGAGACACATGGCCAACCCAGATAAAGAGTACATTTCCTAGACTCCTTTGCAATGAGGTGTGACCACATGGATAGTTTCTCTCTCTCTCTCTATCTCTAAGACTTATTCATTTTTTATTGGAAAGACAGATTTACAGAGAGAAAGAGAGACAGACAGAAAGCTCTTCTGTCCACTGGTTCACTTCACATGTGCATGCAATGGCTGGAACTAAGCTGACCTAAAGCCAGGAGCCAGAAGTTCCTACCAGGTCTCCCACATGGGTACAGGATTGCAAGGCTTTGGCCAAAGCTCTGCTGCTTTTCCCAGGCCACAAGCAGGGAACTGGATGGAAAATGAAGCAGCCAGGGCATGAACCAATGCCCATATGGGATCCCAGCAATTACAAGGTAAGAATTTAGACACTAGGCTACCACACCAGGCCCAACATGAATGAATTGTAGCCAACTCCAATCAGTATCTAATCTGTATCCTGCTGTTGTGAATCAACAGATTCAATCAATTATAGATCAAAATTATTTTCTAAAAATTTGCATCTGTAGGGCCCAGCACAGTGGCCTAGCAGCTAAAGTGCTCATCTTACACACGCTGAGATCCCATATGGGCACCAGTTCTAATCCCGGCAGCCCCACTTCCCATCCAGCTCCCTGCTGTGGCCTGGGAAAGCAGTCAAGGATGGTCCAAAGCCTTGGGATCCTGTACCTGTATGGGAGACCTGGAAGAAACTTTGGGCTCCTGGCTTCAGATTAACTCAGCTCTGGCCGTTGTGGTCACTTGGGGAATGAATCAAGGTACAGAAGATCTTCCTCTCTGTCTCTCCTCCTCTTTCCAATAAAAATAAATAAATCTTTTAAAAAACTGTATCTGTACTGAATATGCAGGCGTTTGTCACTATTTCCTAAACTGCACAGTATAACAACAATTCTTTTTAAGGAATTATTTATCTGGGCCTGGCAAGATACTTTAACAGCTGAATCCTCACTTTGCAACCACCAGGATCCCATACAGGTGCCAGTTTGTGTCCTTTCCCAATTCCTTTACTTTCCATCTACCTCCCTGCTATGGCCTGGAAAAGCAGTGGAAGATAGCCCAAGTCCTTGAGATCATGCACCCATGTGGAATACCCAGAAGAAGCTCCTAGCTCCTGGCTTCAGATCAGCTCAGCTCTGGCCATTGTGACCAATTGGAGGGTGAAACAGCAGATGGAAGAACTTTATGTCTTACCTTCTCTTTGTAAAATCTGGTCTACTTTTCCAATAACAATAAATAGAAATAAATAAATAAATAAATAAATAAATAAATAAAGCTGAGAGAGAGAGAAAGACTTCATTTTCCAGGATCTCCCGCTGCTATCAGCAGCCATGTGACATCTGGCCAATAGGATGACAGCAGAAAGAATATTTGAAGCTACCAATTTTTTTAAAGACTTGTTTTCTTTCTTTTTTTTTAAGATTTATTTTTTATTTTTACTGGAAAATCAGATATACAGAGAGGAGGAGAGACAGAGAGAAAGATCCTCCATCCACTGGTTCACTCTGCAAGTGGCTGCAACGGCTGGAGCTCAGCCAATCCGAAGCCAGGAGCTAGGAGCTTTTTCTGTGTCTCCCATGCAGGTACAGGGTCCCAAGGCCTCGAGCCATCCTTCATTGCTTTCCCAGGCCACAAGCAGGGTGCAAGCAGGGCTGCTGGGAAACAAACCGAGTCCTGATTGTGTTTCCAATTCAATTTCTGTTATTCACCTGGGAAGGCAGTGATGATAGGCCAAATAATCAGACCTCTGGCACTCACATGGAAGACCAGATAGAATTCTGGGGTCCAGGCTTCGGCCAGACCTGGCTGCTATGGCTGTTTGAAGATAGAAGATATATCTCTCTGCTGCTGCTGCTGCTGCTGCTGCTAGTTCTGTTGCTTTATTTAAAAAATCTCTCTCTCTCTCTGGTTTCACTTAACAGGCAGGCAAACTAGAGAGAGCTCCACCTTCTTCTTGCCTTTCCCCCTCATGACCACAAGGTGGCTGCCAGAACTCAGGCCAATCACTTCTTACATAACAAAACCCAAAACACAAAGGGGAAAGAGCAAAAGGGACTCTCCTATCTTCTCAGAGACACCTCCAGTAGATGCTTCCTTGTCTCTTACTGGACAGAATTGGGCTGTGTGCCCAGCTGGCCCAGTCAACAGCAGAAGGGAATATTCTTGACTTGCACCACTCATCCTTCAGTATCTGGGGCAGAGCTTATTTCCAGGCAATAAAACCAGCCTTCTGTTGGTAAAGCAGAGCACATGAATGGTGGGCGGGCATCAACAGTGTCTGCCACACTCACCCTGGAGTGGGAGCTGCTCCCGATTCTGATGGGCAGAATCAAGGTGGTTAAAAGACTTGTCCAAGAGTTGCTCTGTCTTTACCCCGCCACGCTGTGCCCTCTGAGGCAAGGTGCCTTATGTCTGCTTGTCTCCTTATGTCTCCTTCCTCTCCTATCAACCACACCTGCTCTGTGACAATGTGGTGTGCCAACATTCTGGCATTTGGAGCCACAGCCCAGCCAGCATGCCCTGTCTGCAAGTAGACAGCCTAGGAAGGGGTTAGGAAGCAGTTCTTGGCCCAGCTCCCTGTAAGAAACAAATAAGAAGCTATTTCTGTCCCAGGAGACAGCACCTAAGGCTCAGATAGGATTCAAGGAAAAAATAAATGAATAAGAGGGGGTTAAAACAAGACTCAGGCAACGCCACGGCACACTAGGCCACGCTTCTGCCTGTTTACCAGCATTCCAAATGGGCACTGGTTCATGTCCCAACTGCTGCTCTGCTTCCCATCCAGCTCCTTGCTTGTGGCCAGAGAAAGCCAAGGAGAATAGCTCAAGTCCTTGGACTCCTACACCCATGTGGGAGATCTGGGAGAAGTCCCTGGCTACTGGCTACTGGCTTCAGATCAGCTCAGCTCCAGCTGTTGCAGCCATTTTGGGAGTGAAACAACAGATGGAAGATCTGTGTGTGTCCTTCTGTATATAACTTTTCCTGTCAAATAAAAATGAAACAAAATGGAAACAAACAAACACCACTCATGTAGGAGAAGTTCCGTTAGGCATTTTTGGAGGCAAACTAAGCTTTGGAGGTCTGAAGTTTAGGGCAGAAGATTGGAAACATGGCAGCATTGCAGCATCAACGACTCACCTAGGACTACTTCATCATGTCTCCAAGGAACAGGTGAGACATACCACAGCCCACCTGGCAGCTGAAAACCATCCCCTTATTCCTCCTACTTCCTCCTTGCTAATACAACCCTGAGCCCTATAAACTCAACCTCTCCCCAACCTAACCAGAGAATCGTGGTTTTGTTTTGTTTCATTTTGTTTTCAGAGAAAACTATGATATTTCTCGTTTATGACTAGTTTACCGAGACGGCGGGGCAGACATTGTAGTGGAGTGAGTTAAGCCACCACTTAGAATGGCCACATTCCCTATCAGAGTGTCAGTACCCCTGGTTCTGTTTCCAATCCGGCTCCTTGCTGATGCACCTGGGAAGCAGTAAAAGCTGGCTCAAGTACTTGAGCTCCTGTTGTCCATGTGGGAGAGCCAGATGTGGTTCCCGACTCCTGGCGTCAGCCTGGCCCAGACCTGGCCATTAGGAAAATGAATCAGCAGACGGAAGATCTTTCTCTCTGACTTTCAAATAAATAAATAAATCTTTAAATAGAAGTGGAGATGCCCAGTGTGGTAGCACAGTGACTAAAATCCTTGCCTTGCACTCGCTGGGATCCCATATGGGCACCGATTCAAGTCCTGGCGGCCCTGCTTCCTCCAGCTCCCTGGCTGCAGCCTGGGAAAGAGTGGAAGACAGTCCAAAGCTTTGGGACTCTGTGTCCATGTGGGAGATCCAGAAGAAGCTCCTGGCTCCTAGCTTCAGATCAGCTCAGCTCTGGCCGTTGTGACGACTTGGGAAATGGATCAGATCAGCAGATGGAAGATCTTCCTCTCTTTCCTCCTCTCTGTATATCTGAATTTATAACAAAAATAAATAAATCTTTGGGCCTAGTGCTGTAACCTATTGACTAAAGTCCTTGCCTTGCACATGCCAGGATCCCAAATGGGTGCCAGTTCATGTCCCAACTGCTCCACTTCCCATCCAGCTCCCTGCTTGTGGCCTGGGAAATCAGTCGAGGATGGCCCAAGGCCTTGGGACCCTGCACCTCGTGTGGGAGACCCAGAAGAGGCTCCTGTCCCCTGGCTTCGGTTCGGTTCAGCTCCAGCCATTGCGGCCACTTGGGGAGTAAATCAATGAACAAAAGGTCTTCCTCTCTGTCTCTCCTCCTTTCTGTATATCTGACTTTCCAATTGAAAATAAATAAATCTTTTTTAAGAAGTGGGGAGTGGGGCAGATGACACAATTCTGGCTAAACACAAAAGAGAAGAAAGCATACTCTTTCCCTCTACTCGTCTCTAGCTGGGAGGTAACTTGGTCCTAGCACAAAACAGTCACTTTTTGCCCACAATAGTTGGGATCCACAATGAGGATGGTAAAACAGGGAGATGGGTAGGCTGGATCTTCAGTTAAGCTGTGAGTCCCCAGATTAACCTACCCAGGGGGCCATTCTGCCTCCAGATGTTCTGAGAGATAACCTATACCGTTTGGTGTATAAATCTCTTTGTATTGGGCTCCTGTTATCTGTGGTTACAGCGTCCCAACTGCTATAGCCCCCTGTAGCACAAATGTTGCATAACCATGCTGTAGGTGCCCCGGCCCCCCTCTGCTCAGAACCCTGCTCCTGCTACCCTCCACCTTTCACCCTAACTTCAAGACACTCTAGGACCCAGGCCCTGCCTACCTGCCTGCCTTCACTCCCAACCACTGCCCTACTCTCACCCTCCATGCTACTGAATGCTCACAGCTCTCAGAAGCCATATGAGCTTCTTAAAATGTAGTCTCCACCATACAGAATGTCCTCAGCACATGGCTTGGAGCCAGGTGTTCCTGGATTTGAATTCCAGCCCCAGCTGGAATGATGAATGACACATGGCAAATATTAGTTACACAAGAAACAGGTGCTTCTTGGGATAGGCATTTGACACAGCACTAATAGGATGCTTATATCACATATCAGAGTGCCTGGTTCGAGTCTTGGCTCCTCTGCTTCTGATCCAGCTTCCTGCTGGTGCACCCTGGGGGGCAGGGAATGATGGTTCTAACGGTTGGGTCCCTTATAAGGGATCCTGGCTGAGTTCCTGGCTCCTGGCTTCAATCTAGTCCATGCCTGGCTATTGTGGGCATTTGGAGAGAAGTCCAGCAGATGGATAGAGGATATCTGTCTTTCTTTCAAATAAAATTGAAACAAATAAAAGAAATAAAAAGAGAGAAGTACTTCTTAACTATTAGCCTCCTTTGCTCCCACTTCACAGAACTCTCATTTTATGGGCTAGGGCTGCCTCTCCCATGAAACTGGGAGCTCCCAGGGGATAGAGCATGGGTTTGATGTAACCCAGAGTCAGTGCCCTTTGAATGCAGGAATAAATGCCAGGACACAACACACTCAGGTAACAAAGAAGGTACCAGAGCTCAGGAGACCCAGCCCAGATCATATGTCATTCTGTAACAGGGGCCCAGTTCGGATTCATCACACTCTGCCCCACCCAAAACCCACTCCCCTGTGGCTAACTTGGTGACACCTGTGTGCCCCACCAGGCTGGGGGCACAACGAGGGCAGTGACCTCAACCAACTCATATCTGTCTCCCCAGAATCCAGCAGGGACCTCCAAAGCTATGTGCACAGCAAAGGTGCACAGCCAGAGCAGTCACTAGGGCCCCGCCGTCCCAGCCATCCAAAGACTGGGTCCGCCTTCTCCTTTCCCACAGCAACGGCTAAAAATGGACAGCACACCAGCTGGTGCCAGCAACAGGGCTGGGATTTCACAAACCAAGTGGCCAGGCCCAGAGTGGGGGTAGGGAGCTGGGGGCCCCAGAGTATGGCCATAAATAGCCCAGCTTTGAGGTCTCCTCCCATCTCATTTCTGCCTGAC
Organism: Ochotona curzoniae; assembly: GCF_017591425.1. Lineage (NCBI taxonomy): Eukaryota > Metazoa > Chordata > Mammalia > Lagomorpha > Ochotonidae > Ochotona > Ochotona curzoniae. Next base: position 14,914,599 of record NW_024465894.1, on the reverse strand, counting down.
TCACCCGACCAGGCAAGGCGGGGCTGGCCAAAGGCAGTGGCCTAGAGAGCCAAGGGCCTGACCACGGCCCTGTGGCCAGCATTCCTGAGCCTCCAGAGGTAGGCCCAAGCGGCTTCCCCAGCCAAGCCCCCGATCCAGGAGCCGAATAACCAGAGACACATGGACCATCACTTCTTTGGGAGGCCGAGGCAGATGCAAACGAGGGGTCTCCAGGGATCTCTATCTCTGCCCCAGAGCAAAAATGATCCAAGCAGACCCCAAACTTGTTTAGTGGGGAAAAAAAAAAACATGCAGAACCTCTACGAGGAAATGTTGAAAACATTCACAGTGGTTTCCCCCAGGTGATCATTTTACACTTCTCTGTTGTTGGACTTTTTTAGAAGAGTATATATACTATTACTTCTTGTGTTTTTATTGTTGTTGTTTGTTAATCCAGTTTCTGAGGCCAGCACTGTGGCACATCAGGTTAAGCTGCTGTCAGCATCCCACAGGAGTGCCAGTGTAGGCCCCAGTTCCAATCCAGCTCCCTCATGCTCACACAACTGAGAAAGCCAAAGATAATGACCCCTGCCACCCAAAACAGGATGGGAGTTCTAGGCTCCTGGCTTCAACCTCACTATTAAGCCATTTAGGGAGTAAATCAGCACATGGAAGAACTCTCCATCTTTTCTCTCTCCCTCTCTTCCTTTCACTGTACCTTTAAATAAATAAATCCTTTTAAATTTTATTTTATGTAGTTATTTGAAAGCCAGAACTGCAGAGAGAGGTCTTTCATTCACTGGTTCACTCCCCAAATGGCCACAAGGGCCAGAGCTGGCTTCATCTGTAGCTGGGAGCCAGGAGCTTCTTTCCAGTCTCCCACACGGGTGCAAGGCACGAAGGACTTGGGCCACCTTCCGATGCTTTCTCAGGCACACTAGCAGGAGCTGCATCAGGAATGGAGCATCTGGGACTCAACTCGGTATCCACAGGGGATCCAAGCATTGCAGACGGCAGTCTTACCAACTATGCCACAGTAGCAGTCCACAAATAAACAAATCCTAAAAATAAATAAAGGTGACATGTCTTGCCATGCAGTCTAAAATATCCAAGAGCCTAAGATCTGCCTTCTGATGAAGCTGAGTTCAAACTCTGTCTCTGCCGCCGTATGACATTAGGCAAATAACTTTATCTCCCTGAGCTTCAGTGTTCTCATTGTACAAGGGAGCGAACAATACAGGGGTGATTTGTATGGGCCAGTGGATGAAAGAGCTTTTTCAGTCTCTCTGGTCTTCAAACCAAAACAAACTAAAAGTCTGTAGAGTTTGAGAGAAGAGGCCAGGGCACACCTCTGTCCTGGGGACAGGCAGGCTGCTCGGAGGCATGGCACCACCCAGCTCAGCAGAACAGCATGGCCCCAAATAGCTGTATCCATTAACAGCAATAACATTCCACTTCTGACAGTGGTGACACATCAAGTCAAATCACAGGCAGGGCACCTGGCAGCATCCATCTCCTGGGAGAAAAGCTGGCAGGGAAGCCGGCTCCAAGTTCCAAGGACTCCTATCAAAAAAGCTCAAGAGTTGTACCCAGCGTGAGCCACAGGCCATCTGAAACCATGCAGGGAAATCAGCCACGATGCACAAGGCTAAAGGTAATTCAGAGACGCATCCTACTGCTCACTCTCCGGACACTCCCCAAAATCTGTGGTGTGCTGGGCTCAGCACCAGGCCTGAGGACTCCAGAGACAAACAACACTTGGCCCCAGCCCCCAAAGTGCTTCCAGCTTTACTAACAAAAAGGATGATGGTGCTAATGATGCTATGAAGAAAAAGGCTGCTGTTTGGGCCTTGAACATGCTGGGATCCCATATAGGCACCAGTTCATATCCTGGTGACCCCGCCTCCCATCCAGCTCCCTGCTTGTGGCCTGGGAAAGCAGTCGAGGACGGCCTAAAGCCTTGGTACCCTGCACCTCGTGTGGGAGACCTGGAGGAAGTTCTTGCTCCTGGCTTCAGATCGATGCAGCTCCAGCCGTTGCAGTCTCTTGGGGAGTGAATCACCTGATAGAGGATCTTCCTCTCTGTCTCTGCTTCTCTCTATATATCTGACTGCAATAAAAATAAATCAATCTAAAAAAAAATAAAATAAAAACAAGGCTGCTATTTACTGAATACTTTTACCATGTAGAAGACACAGTTCCAAGCACTAAGCAACGAATAAAATCATGACTACCAAGAGCACTAGCCTGGGCATTAACTCGTTTTATCCTTCCGTCTTGCAAACAGTCATGCAAGGTGGAACCAACAATGGCCTCTGCAACCACACTGTGGTTCAAACCCTGACTTTGCCAGTTTGGTAGCTGTGAGACTTCAAGGAAGTTATTAATTCTTAATAATCCTTGGTAATCTTGTCTGTAAGATGGAAATGATGCAATATCAATTACTCTATGCTGTGTTTTATCATGCTCACTGAATACAAAGTACTCAATGCCATTATCATTTTTTTCTTTGTAAGATTTATTTATTTGAAAGGCAGAGTGACAGAGAGAGAGAGAGAGAGACAAAAAGGAGAGGGCCCGGGTCTGGTTTGTGATGCCTTGCTCATACCAAGAAATGTAGCAAACCTATCTAGAAATATTTCTCAGCTTGGTGAGGGAGGGCCAGAGTGCCCTAGAGAGAAGCCTTAGCAGAGGCTTTGAGCAGCAAACTTTCTGAGATGTCCCCTTCTTAGTATGACATTCGGGTGAAGCACCAGACATGGGTGCTCCCAACGCAATGAAAAGGAGGGTGAGGGCCTCTCAGCAGGCCTGAAACACAGCTAAAGAGGAGGATTACCACGCACGATGGAGCTCTCAAAGAGAAAAAAATAAACTTTTGTGAAGGTTTATTGATTTGAAAGGCAGAAAAACAGAGATCTTCCACCTGCTGATTCACCCCCACCACCAAAGAGCTGCCACGGCTGGGGCTGGGCCAGGACAAAGTTGTGAGCCTAGAACCCCACACAGGTCTCCTATGGATGGCAGAAGGGTCTTACTACTTGCCTCATCTACTGTTGCTTTCCCAGGCAGGGAGCAGGATCAGAAGCAGAACACTGGAATTCAAACTGACACTCCGACGTGAGATGCCAGTGTCACAGGCAGCAGCTTGACCAACTATGCCACACAAGAGAAGTCTAGAAACTAAATTTTTGATGAATGGCAATTATTTCAAATCACATTGCTAGCTACAAATATCAAAACAATAAGGCATCCAGAGTAAAAAGTCTCATATCCTTATCATTAATGTATGACTCTAACTTGATGTTAAAATATATGACTGATATATTAAGCTTTTAGGGACCAATATTCTCAAATCAGCCTTTTTAAACATATATATATGTATATATACACACATATATAGCACTGGAGCTGGCACAATGGCACAGCAAGCCAATCCTCGGCCTGAAATGACAACATTCCATTTAGGTACCGGTTCATGTCCCAGCTGCTCCACTTCCCATCCAGCTCTCTGCTTATGGCCTGGGAAAGCAGCAGAGGATCGCCCAGGACCTTGGGACCCTGCACCTGAACTGGAGGCCCAGGGAAGCTCCTGGCTTTGAATTAGTTCAGCTCCAGCCACTGTGAGCATCCGGGGAGCAGACCAGCAGATGGACTACCTCTCTCTCTCTCTGTCTCTCTGTAATAAATAGTTATTTTTTAAAAATTAAAACATCACTGGCATTTTAATATTGCTAAAAGATAAAACAAAACTGAGTGGGAATTGAGGGCTGATCATCAGAATACCAAAGATCACCCGGAGGGACCCCCTGCCTGTTTTGCTTCTATGGGCCCCTTGGAGACCTCTTAGGGAAGCCAAGGCAACGCAGCAGGACTTGGGCCTGGGACTTGGCTCTGCAGCTTTGCTGGCCGTGGCATTCTCCACCAGCTCCACCACCTCCCTGTGTCTGTTCTGGGCCTTGAGCCAAAGACACATTCCTCAGGCCCCCACAGGCTTCCCAGGGCCACCAGGGCGCCGTCTGAGGGAAGCACTCAGCAACAGCAGACACCTCATGAGAGATGGGGCAGAGGTCACATGCAGCAACTACAGCAGGTGGTCCACAGCTACTAGTGGGGAAACTGAGACCCACAGAAGGCAGGGGACTCCTCCAAGACCACACAAGGCAGGCATGGTACGGAAAGCCTCTCCACTTTGCCTCCAAAATTAATCTTGGATTTCATACCCTGCTGCAAAACAGCCGAGCCTTCTCCCTAAAGAAGATGGATGGCTCACTGGGTACTAGGACGCCTGGGTGTTAGAAGAGCCAAGAGCTGACAGTTCCCCAAGGTCCTCAGGAAAGAATGTTCCAGGTGTGCATTTGGTACAGTGGTTACATCACTGCTTAGATGCCCACAACCCGTGTCGGGCTGCTGGGTTCAAGTCCTGGCTCCACTGCTGATTCTATTATCCTGCTAATATGCACTCTGGAATGTGGCAAGTGATGGCTCGCCTACTTGGGGTTCCTGCCACTCACATAAGAAACTCAGAATCCTGGGCTCCTGGCTTTGGCCTGGCCCAGCCCTAGCTGTTGCAGGAATTCAGTGCGTGAATGATCAGGTAAAAGATCTTTCCCTCTCTCTTTCTCTCACTCTCCCTTTTTCTCTCTCTGCCTTTAAAATCTAATATTTCATAAATTATTATTTTTTTAAATAGAAGTCTAGGGGCCAGTGTTGTAGCATAGTGACTAAAACTGCCACCTGCAACACTAGCACCCCATATGGGTGCTGCTTCAGTTCTGATCTGCCTCCCTGAAAATCACCTGAGAAAAACAGTAGAAGACCGCCCAAGCATTTGGGTCCCTGCCACCCACAGGAGCCACTTGCCTGAAGCTTCTGGCTCCTGGCTTCTGCCTGGCCCAATGCCATTGCAACCATCTGGGGAGTGAACCAGCAGGTAGAAGATCTCTGCCTGTCTCTCCCTTTTTCTCTGTAACTCTGACTTTAAAAAATAAATAGTTCATTCAAGTAAATAAAATGAAATACAAAAAGAATTTCAGCTGGCCCTGCCTCTCTTTCCTGAGTCACTTATCAGGTGACACATCCTACCATGTAACATTGTCCCTGTTCACAACAACCCAGAAAGGCCGGAGTTACAGTCCCATTTTACAGAGGAGGAAACAAAGGCTCAGGGAAATGAGGAGACCCATCCAAGGTCCCCTGCAAGTGAATGGGAGAGAGGTGATACAAACCAGTTCAGCTTAGCTCCACACTGGCTCTTCTCCATCACCCCAGTGTGCAAGCCCCAAGCTGGTTTCCCAGGCCCTGACCATCACCAAGGCCCAGCATGGGACCGGGAGCACTCAAGGCCTAGGGGAGACAGGGAGGAAGCTGGGCAGCACCGCCCAGCGCTCTGGGCCCCACACCCCAGGGCTTACCTTCCAGCACCACCTCCTTGCCTGTCTTCTTCAGGGCCTGTACGGCTTCATCATGGGTGGCAGAGGACAAGTCTTCCCCGTTCACTGACAGGATGGCGTCCCCCACAAACAGGGCCTCCGTCTGGTCAGCTGCCAGTCCCTTAAAGATCTTGGAAATGAGAATGGGCATCTTGTTCTCCCGGCCCCCTGTGAGGGCAAAGAAGGAGAAAAAAAGCTGAGACAGATGCTCCAAGGCCTAAGAAGCAAACCTACATGAAGCTCCTTCTGCAGGCTTCCCTCAGCACCCGGCCCAGAGCTGGGAAAGCGGAGACGGGAGAATAAAGAGAATCTCAGACAGGGGCCTTCGAAGTTTGGGATACTGGAGACCAGCGCTGCGGCACGGTATATTCAGCTGCCAACTGCAGTGCCAGCATCCGATATGAGTGCCAGCTCGAGTCTCCAGGCTGCTCCATTTTCCATCCAGCTCCCTGCTAACGTGCTTTGGGAAGAACAGAGGACAATGGCCCTAGTGCTTGGACCCTGACACCCACAGTGGGAAACCCAGATGAAGCTCCCCCAAGCTGTTGTGGCCATTTGGGGAGTGAATCAGTGAGTAGATTTCTCTTTGTCTCTTCTTTTCTCCCTTTCTGTAATTTTAACTTCCAAATAAGTAAAATAAATGTATTTCTTTATAAAAAGAAGTTTGGGACACCGATAAGTCCCAAGTCATTGTCTAAATTCATAAAGGTAGAATCTGGTAGTTGGGTCTATTGGTTAAATGTTTTGGGTGGTCACCAGTACTTGAGTAACTCACTAAGTTAATAGCTTGAAGTTCAAGAGTTCACTTAAAAAAAAAAACATTTTGAACATAAGCCATTTTTCTACTCAGGGAAATCCGGTGACACCTGCCTAACCACAATGAAGCTAGTGGTCAGTTATTGCTTCAGGGCCAAAGCACCTCCGCAGCCAGCCTGAAGTTTGATAGTCCAGGATCCAGGCTGGAAACCAAGGCCTTCGAGCAGGGGTGGGGAGCATCCAGCCCACTGGCCATATAAGGCTCTCCACACTATTTGGTCTGGCCCTGCCAAGGCAACCACAAGCAGGACTGGGAATTCAATAATAAATCTATAGCAGGCCAATTTTTAAGTTGATAATTTTGCATGGCCCGCAAATGCTGCTATAAATATCCAAATGGCCCTTGGCAGGAAGAAAAAAAAAAAAAGGCTCCCCGCCCCTGCTACAGTCTAGAGATTTCAAAAGTCTGAATGGGATCTCCAATAAACAAGAAGCAAATGCACTTTCCTGAATTACTTTATTGCCAGATTCACAAATGCCTCTTTCAAACAAGAAACCATAGTCAGTTCCTGTTAGTTCCACACCTCCTGTGCCAAACATTGTTGCTAAATGCCAGGTTGTCTCATTGTATCCTTCCAACACCCACCAACAGCCCTGCTCAGACACCTCTGAGGGAAGCCAAAGCCCCTTGTCGAAGCTCACCCATCCACGACACGGCAGAGCCAGCATCTGAACCCAAGACTCCTGGCTTCAGAAACCACTGTCTTAAACCTACAGTGGACTGCAAGTCAAGCTCCCCCATATTTCACACTCTTGGTCCAACCCAGGAGTACTGAAAGTTGAGTGATTGGCGGCCCAGAGGGAGGTCATGATTTCAAGGTCATTACACAAGCTAACTGACAGCCAACTTGGGACTGGAACACACCCCCTGAGCCTACAACTGTTTGCTCAAAGCAGTGCACGTAGCCTAGGGGTCTGGGAAGGAAGGGGTGACAGTTTACACTTGCCCCCCCTCACCTGGAACCAGGCAGTCTGAAGCTCCAATCATTGCTGACTGCCTGGGATTCAGCTGGACCCCAGAAGGAGGTTACCATGGCAACAGGAACCTGGTCTCCATCCAGAGGCCTTGGATGGAACTGGTCTTTCCCCTGAAGCCTCCTAAAACCAGCTTCACCCCCCGCTAGACAGAGCCCATGAACAGCTCTGTGTGACCTTGGAAAGCGCTGTCTCTTCTTTCTCTCTTGCGCGTGCTCTCTCAGCTTGCCACCTGCAAAATTAAACTCTACTTGATCAGTTTCTGCCTGCTCTGACCCCAAGGGTTCCACCGCTGGCTCAACCTGTGGCTCCATCCCAGGCTGGAGGTTGGGATAAGGCCAGGCACCTCAGCCTCTGACTTTCCCGTTTCTCCCTTCCACACCCCTTTAGTAGGCTGCCTGGGAATTTGCCCTTCCACAGGAAAGAAAGAGCTGCCCAGGGCAACTCTCTGGAGCACAATGGCCTGATAATTAGGGTTACATCTCAGCTCCGCCCACTCTGACTCCCCTACCAACTGAGTCATCCTGGGAAAGTCATTTGACCTTTATGAATCTCAGTCTCCTCAACTGTTTAGGGTTGCTCAAGGCCTTGGGCCCCGGCCACTCATGTGGGAGCCCAGGATGGAGGTCCTAGCTCCTCCTGGCTCTGGCCTTGCCCAGCACTGGCCACTGTAGCGACTGAGGATACTAAGCAGTGGATGGAAGATCAGTCAGTCTCCCTCCGTCTCTCTTTCCGCCTTTCAAACACATAAAAGAAACCTTAAAAAAAGGACTTTTACTCCCTACCTTTTACCACTTGTTGCCTGCAGGCACATGGGCCTGGCACACTCGTCACAGCACCTGACACACAGTGACTATGTGGCATTTATCTCCAGCCCCACCCCCTCGCGCCAGCCAAAGGGTCCAGAGGCCCGGGCAGTGAACAGAGCCAGCAGCCTGGATCGTGTGAGTTCAAGGTGATACAAGGGCTGACACCCTTTCCCAAAGCGGGCGGGGACCCTGAGAAGCAAAGGGGCAGTCACGGTGACCCCAGCATCTGCAGGCCTGCAGGGATTTTAAGCACCCAGTTCTGTTGCCTGGAGTCTCTCTTGGCCTTCACTATTCTTCTCTAACTGCAATGAACTGCCAGGCGTCTACCATGTGCGGGCAGGGTGAGCCCCATGCTCAGACAGACAGGACAACTCCATCCTGACCTTCATCCTACAGCTGGGGACAGCAAGCATCAGAGACAGGAAGTGAAAACTCTAAATTCACCTGCCTAATCTTGGGACTGCCTGTACTGGAAAGAGGTGGACGGCAGTGGGGGCTGCGTGCCTGGAAAGTGGCATCCGAGACCATCCGCATCCTGTGCAAGGTGGAGAGGGTCAGATTAGGGCCCTCAAAGTCGAGAAGGGGGCTCCCCACTGAGGGCCCCAGCCTTCCTGGATCCCATTTGGGATCTCAGCTAGTGACTCCCCACCACCTGGCGAGAGTCTCACGGATTTCCTCTAGTAACCCAGGGCCTCAACCCCGCAGCTCTCCCACCTCTCACTTCCTGGGTGCCCCTCTTGTCCTTGGAACCCTTGCCGCTAACTCTCACACTCCGGTGCCTCCACACAGAAGAAGTCCCCTCCCACGTGTCCTTGAGCGTCCCCCAACCTCGCCCACACCTGTGCCTGCCCCCCTCAGGACCCATCCCACGAAACCTTGGTGTCCCCAGTGCCCTCGGATCTGCTTCCCTCCTCACAGCCTCTCCGCCTCAAGCTACAAGCCCAAGCAAACTCCACGTCGCGACGCCCCCTCCGACAGCGCGCCCCGGTGCCCCTGCCGCGGCGCCCGCGCCCACCTTTGATGCTGATGCCCAGCCCGCCCGCGTCGGCCTTGCGCACCGTCACGCGGCGCCGCTGGAGCAGCAGCGCTTCGGGCAGCTGCGGGGGCGCCGCGCCCGGCTCGGCGGCGCCGTTGAGCTGTGCGGGCTCGGGCTCCGGGCCGGGCTCGCCGTCGGCGGGGCTCACGGTCAGTGCGTCCTCGGCCAGCGCCACCAGCACCCGCTGCCAGCGCTCTCCGCCGGCCCCCGCGCGCAGCTCCAGCAGCCCGCTTCGCGGGGCGCGCCTCCCTGACGCCATCTTCACCGCCGAGCCCCCCACCAGGGTCGCCCGCCGAGCCCCGGCCCGTTCCCGACCCGGCACCCACAGGGCGGAGGGCAGCGGGGGCCCCGGCTGGGCCAGCCGCCACCCTACCCCGGCCCCCGGGGGGTGGAGCGTCGGGGCGGGGCCGGTCCTGGTAGGGGAGTGACCAGACGCCAGGGGCGGGGCCGCGGGCGGGACCCGAAAAGCCTAAAGGACACGGAGTAGGACCACGTGGAGGGTGGGCGGGACCCTGGGGAGTCCTGGGAGGAGGCCAAGGTCGTGGCCCTCTGCGACGCGGACTTGGTAATGCAAGAAGGAGCCCGCGAGGACCCTGCCTAGGGACTCTGCCCGCAGGGCTACTACCAGTCGGGGAGCTTGGGAAAGGACAAGGCTTGGAATTGTGGTCGTGACTCCTGGAGGCAACAGGTCCCGCCCACCTGGGGACACCACCCACTGCCACCCCCAGCTGGCCTTAGGGCTTGCAGGAAGGCCTGCCTGGAGAAATTTCAGAGCTTTAACCCCTTACTCTGCACAAGCCGAGCATAGAGAAACCTCAAGCTGCACATGTTGAGACCTGGGGGAAGAATCCGAACTCACAAGGTGAGCAAGAAGGCTGCGGAGCTGCAGGGCTCAGCTCTGGAGTGTGAGTGTATGGAAGGCCCGTGGCCTCGTCCGGCTCGGGCACCGTCTGTTAGCGCCTCTCGACCTTGATCGTGACACGTGACTTCTCTAGACCTCCATTCACGCATCTGAGAAATGGGGTCATAATAAATGCCTACCTGAGGGCTTTCGTAAGGATTCAGTCAACGTGAAACGCGTGGTAAGCTCTGAATTCCCATGCCATTGATACAGTCACTTCCCTGGATTGATACTTAACCACTGGCCGAACCTAGCACTGGGTGCTTTCTATGTGTTACCGCATTTTGACAGTAGCCTAGCGGAATAGCTACTATTAAGAACACCCTTAGGGGCCTGGAGCGGCAGCCTAGTAGCTAAAGTACTCCCCTTGCACCTACCAGGATCCCATATGGGCACCAGTTCTAATCCCAGCAGCCTGCTTCTCATCCAGCACCCTGCTTGTGGCCTGGGAAAGCAGTCGAAGACAGCTCAGTGGCTTGGGACCCTGCACCCGTGTGGGAGACTTGGAAGAAGCTCCTGGCTCCTGGCTCCTGGCTTTGGATCAGCTCAGCTCTGGCCACTGATGCCACTTGGGGAGTGAACCAGTGGATGGAGGATCTTTCTCTCTCCTCCTCCTCCTCTCTTTATATTTGCCTTTCCAATAAAAATAAATCTTTTAATAAATATTTTAAAAAGAAAAACAAGGGTCACTTAAAAAAAAAAGCCCTCGTGCCAACATTGTGGCATAGTAGGCTAAGCCTCCACCTGCAGCACCAGCAACACTTTATGGGCAACAGTTTGAGCCCTGACTGCTCCACTTCTGATCCATCTCCCTGCTGATGCTCCTGGAAAAGCAGTAGAGGATGGCCCATGTGTTTGGGCCCTTATCCATGTGGGAGACCTAGAAGAGGCTCCTGGCTCCCAACTGCAAGTCAGCCTGACTGGCAAGAGAGGCATCTGGAGAGTGAACTAGCAGACAGATCTCTCTCTGTTTCATCTTCTCGCTCTCTCTCTCTAACTCAGCCTTTCAAAGAAAATAAACCTTTAGAGAATGGGGCCCAGCGCATTGGCTCAATTGGCTAATTCTCCACCTTCGAGGGCTGAGATCCCATATCAGCATTAGGTGTAATCCCGGCAGCCCCGCTTCCCTTCCAGCTCCCTGCCTGTGGCCCGGGAAAGCAGTTGAGGTCGGTCCAAAGCTTAGGGACCCTGCACCCGTGTGGGAGACCTGGAAGAAGCTCGTGGCTTCAGATCATCTCAGCTCCGGCCGTTGTGGCCACTTGGGGAGTGAACCATCAGATGGAAGATCTTCCTTTCTGTCTCTCCTCCTCTCTTTATATCTGCCTTTCCAATAAAAATGAAATCATCTTAAAAAAAAAAAAAAGAAGAAGAAATGTGATAAATGAGAAGGTCCTCCTTGAGTTCTGGAAGCTTCACTCCCTGGCCAGAAAAGGAAAGGGAGGCATGGTCCCGAGAAGGCCAGAGAGCCAGCAGGAAGAAGGCTGCTGTCCCAGCATCAAAGCCCAGAAGCTGGTGCTTGAAATTCCCCCCACATACTGCCCTGCTTTACGCGACTTAATGAGGCCCAAAGTTGAGGAGAGTCCTGAGAGAAAGTTCCTGCCCGGGACGTTCTCTGTGTGCCCTGGGAGCTGGGAGGGAGAAGAGCAGAGGCTGAGAAAAACCAGAGCCAGAAAATGCTGGAATGCGCGTGTGAGTGTGTGTGTGTGCAGCTAAGTATGAGTGTGTCTGTATGTGTATCTGTGTTGTAGGTATGCGTGTGTCTCTGTGTGTATCGAATTTGTGTTTGTGTATATACGGGTGTGTATATTGTGTGCCTGTGTATTGTGAGTGTATGTCTTTGTGTGTCTGCTCTGTGTGTGTGTGTGTGTGTCGGTGTCCATGATCACACAGTGTGGACGGTGCTGATGACCTCATGCCTGCAGGCCGCTCCCGGGCCGGTAGCTGCAGGAATGCCCTCCTCCGCTGTGCTCAGGCGATGCTGCTCTGCTGAGGCTCAGAAACCGGCTCCCCACTACCCCACACAGGCCTGGCTCCCCACCACCTCCCCCTCACACACACACACACACACACACACACACACACACACACAGGCCTGGCTCCGCACCACCTCCCCCTCACACACACACACACACACACAGGCTCTCTCTCTCACACACACACACAGGCCTGGCTCCCCATCTCCCCCGCCCCCCCCCACAGGCCTGGATCCTCACACCGTCCCCCCACACACACGCCTGGATCCCCGCCATCTTCTCTCTCTCTCTCTCTCTCTCTCTCTCTCTCACACACACACACACACACACACACAGGACCCAGGCCTGGCTCCCCAGCAAACCCCAGGCAGCACTCCTGCAGGAAGCCAGTTCCCTCCCGAGACCAGGAGAAGGAGAAGGGAAAAGCAAACAGAAAGGAGCCTCCCGTTCCACAGAGACCCACTACCGACTCAGCCTCAGGGCCAAGGGCCTGGGGTCCTGTGCACACGGCGAGGGCAGGGGCCAGGGACCCTTCACTCCAGCCTCTCCAAGCCACAGGACAGTAATAACGAGACTGCACACTTACAGGTGCCTTCCACAGCAGCTCTTGTTTTGTCTTCAAGACAATCCTAGGAAGGAGGTCGCATGATTATCCCATTAGAAAGATGAGGAAACGAAGGTTCCAAGACATAAAGTAGTATGCCCAGACAGGCTGGCACCAAAGCTCTCTGGGACAAGGCATGGTCCCCATGCAGAGGTTGGGAGCTAAATGGAATTCTAAGACTTTGAGGTGCTCTGTGAGATGGAAACCAAGCCAGTACTTCCCTTCCCAAACCACTTCCTTTGTACATAAGTTTGGAATTAATATAGCTCAACTATTTGAAAGGAAGAGAGAGACTGATGCTGTGGCATAGAGCATAAAGCTGCTGTGTGCAGTGCCAGCATCCCATACGGGCACTGGTTCAAGTGTAAGAAGGCACTCTGAGGACTGAACTCAGTGTCTACCTGAATACCTGGGTACCCAGCACTGGCATAAACTTCCTAGTTCTCAACCCCTTAAGGCCCACCTGCCTAATTGAGCTTAGTGACTTCCTCCAATCCCTGGTGTCCACCTACAGCTGCACCTGCCAACCCCTGACCTACCTCCAGGCTCTGAAGATGCCTCTTCCCTGTGTTCCTTCTGCTCTCTTTCCTTGTGCTGTCTCTGCCCTTCTCTTGCCGTCTCTATTTGCTCTATTCCCTGCTCTGCTCGCATTTTCTCCCTGCCCCATACTGCATCCCTCGCTGAAATAAAGGCCTCTTGTGTGGCTCACTTGCTGTGTCCAGCGTCTTGGGTTTGTGGAAAAAAAAAGCTAACATCAAGTCTTGGCTACTCCAGTTCAGTCCAGCTCCCTGTTAATGACCTGGGAAAACAGCATAAGATAGCCCAAGTCCTTGGGCCTCTGCACCCACTTGGGAGAAATGGATGAAGCTCCTGGCTCCTGGCTTCAGAGCAGCCCAGCGCCAGCCACTGTGGCCATTTGGGGAGTGAACCAGAAAATGCAAGGTCTCCCATATGGAATCCTGGCACATGCAAAGCAAGGACTTAAGCCACTAGGTCATTGCACCGGGCCCAGAAGATCTCTGTTTATTTTTCCCTCTCTCTGTGTGTACTCTGCCTTTCAAATAAATGAATGAATAAATAAATAAATAAAAGCAAAGAAAGTGTAAGAAGAGAGAGACAGAGAGAGATATCTCCCATTTGTTGTTTACTCCTAAGATGCTTACAACAGCAAGCAGCTGGGCCAAACCAAAGCCAAGAATTTGTAACTCCATCTGGATCTTCTACGTGGGCAGCAAGGACCCAAGCATTTGAACCATCACCTGTTGCTTCCTGTTACCAGAAAGCTGATTTGGAAACAGAACCAAGACTCAAATCCAGAAAGAAAACCAGGTCCTGTCCGATCTCTCTCCTTCTCACTCCCTGTCTTTCCTTCTCTGATTCCTACTTAGCTATTCATTCAAAAGTTTTCTTGGGCCTGGCATGGTAGCCCAGTGGCTAAATCCTTGCCTTGCAAGCAGCAGGATCCCATATGGGCACAAGTTCATATTGCTACTGCTCCTCTTCCCATCCAGCTCCCTGCCTGTAGCCCTGGGAAAGCAGTAGAGGATGGTCCAAGGTCTTGGGGCCTTGCACCCACGTGGGAGACTCAGAAGTTGTTCCTGGGTTTGGATTGGCTTCAAATCAGCTCAGCTCCAGCTGTTGCAGCCATTTGGAGAGTGAGCCAGCTGACAGAAGATCTTTCTCTCTGTCTCTTCTCTCTGTAGATCTGCCTTTCTAATATAAATAAATAAATAAATAAATAAATAAAAGAAATTATAAAGCAAAGCAAACTGGCTTCCAAATCTGAGGTGCACTTTAGAAAACATTAATGAGGAACAGCGGTGGACAGCATAAGGGAACAGAACAGGAACAGAAGCCAGGGTTCTGAGGACAACGGACAGCCAGGACGGTGTTAGCTTGGCAGAGATGGATTCCGAGTCACGTTCTAGGAGATTTCAACTCTAATCCAGAATTTCACAAATAAGGAACCAAAAGCCCAAAAGAGAGAAACACAAGCCCTTTTTCGCCAGCTCTGTGTCGGTCACTTTGCAAAAGGTCCTGTGTGTCCACTGTGGCAGGAGACAGGCTGACGCTGGAGGCCAGGCAGAGACCACTTGCAGGTGCCATCTGCAGGAGTCGCCAGCAGGGGACAGCAGAGAGCCAGGATTGCAGGGCACCAGCAGGTGGGCCCAGCCTTGGGGGAACAGAGAAAGAGCTGGAAGTTGTCAGCTGCGAAGTGCTTTCCTCCCTTCTCTATGTGAAGATCACGTATCCATTTCACAGATGGGGGTGATGATAATTTATTTTAATTTTCATTTTATTTAAGAGAGAGAGTTCACCAGAAACAAGGTGCCATCTGCCAGTGCGTTCCTGAAATGCCCACAAGAGCCAAAGCTGAGTCACTGCCCCAAACACCTGCCCCAACGGTTGTTATTATTATTCTTGTTAAATCTGCCACATTATTTTGTCTCATTGCATCTCTACTGGGATGGTGGAAAGAGCCAGTTGGGAGATCAGGCTGACCCAGCCTTAAACTCTGATGCATTTTGTGACCTCCCACAGGTCCTTGGACCCGGGGATTTAGTTTTCTCATCTGTGAA
Source organism: Ochotona curzoniae (assembly GCF_017591425.1). Classification (NCBI taxonomy): domain Eukaryota; kingdom Metazoa; phylum Chordata; class Mammalia; order Lagomorpha; family Ochotonidae; genus Ochotona; species Ochotona curzoniae. The sequence continues at coordinate 14,899,498 of NW_024465894.1, read as the reverse complement.
ATGAAGACATGGAAAACAGCAGACCTGAGAGATCTGGAAGGATGAGATTGGCCCCTTGTGAGTGCCAGGCCTTTATAGATTTTCATTGATTCTGCTGGTTTCTGCAAGCTGTACTATTTAGACAAATTCTATTAATGTCATTTCACCTACATTCACTATTGGCCTACTCTATATCTAGTGCTTTCCGAGGGGGTTGAGCACACAGGGTGGGCAACACAGCTTCTCAGGAGACAGGAACGTACCTTTGTGAAGGTCCCTGCCTATCCAGATTAAGAGCCAGGATTGCTGGGCCGACACAGTGGCATTGCAAAATAATTCTCTGTTTGAGTTGCTGACATCCATATGGATTCCAGTTCTGCTCCTGGTTACTCCACTTCGGATTCACAGCAGTGGATGGCTCCCGTCCTTGCACTCCTGCACCCAAGGTGGGAGAACCGGAAAAAGCAGCCCCTGGCTCCTGGCTTTGGGTAAGCCCTGCTCCAGTCCATCTGGGGAGTGAGCCAGCAGATGGAAGATCTCTCTGTGCTTGTCTCTCCTACTCTCAGTGTTGTAACTCTACCTTTCAAATAAAAATAAATAAATGGTTTTTTTTTAATGCATCATCAATAGTAACAGGACCTAAAGAATTAAAACAATAAATATGACCGTGAACTAGGAAATTATATTTTAAGTATTTGTTTTTTATTAAAAAATGAGATCTCCAGAGAGGAGAGACAGAAAGATCCTCCATCCACTGATCTATTCCCTAAGTGGCTGCAACAGTTGGAATTGATCTGATCCGAAGCCAGGAGCTTCTTCCAAGTCTCCCACATGGGTGCCAGGACCCAAGGCAAGGACTTTAACCACTAGGCTACAGTGCCAGGCCCACTAGGAAATGTTTTACATTATGCCTGGCACATAGTAAATGCCCAGTAAAAGCAAAGCAGGGCCCAATGTGATGGCTCAGTGGCTAAAGTCCTCGCCTTCCAAGCATCGGGCTGCCACATGGGCACTGGTTTGTATCCCAGCTGTTCCACTTACCTTCCAGCTCCCTGCTTGTGGCCTGGGAAAGCAGTCGAGGACGCCCCAGAGCATTGGGATCCTGTACTCCTATATGGGAGACCCAGAAGAAGATCCTGGCTCCTGGCTTCGGATCAGCTCAGCTCCTGCTGTTGCGGTCACTTGGGGAGTGAATCACTGGATGGAAGATCTTCCTTTTTGTCTCTCTTCCTCTCTACATATATCTGACTTTGCAATAAAAAAATCTTTCTATTATATATTTTTCTATTTCTATTATGTATCATATATCTATTCTATATAATTATATAGAATATATGATTTATATATATTAAAATATATAATATTTTAATATATATTTATATATTTTTAAAATATATATATATAATAGAAACTGTGGCTTGAAGGTACTCCCTCCCTGGGTAGGCCTTCCTACTTGCTTGGGTCATCAACCACCTTCTTGAGATGACCCGAGCAGTCCTGACAAGCTCTCCCCCTGCAACTTCTGAGTTTTGTTTGCCTTAAACATTTACTTGTTTGTTTGAAAAGCAGTAGTACAACAGAGAAGGAAGCGACAGAGAGAGAGAGAAGCCAGGAGTGTGGTTGAAGGCAGGCTCCCAGGAGGGTGGTAGGAGCCCAGACAGGTTGGGCAGGTCCTCTGTTCTTCCCAAGTATGCCAGCAGGGAGCTGGATGGGAACTGGACCTGCTGCGGCTCCACAGGGCGCGTTTGGATGCTGGCAGCTCCCATCCCACCTGCAGGAGCCTGCGCCCCAGCATGGTCATCAAGTTCTCAGGAGGTGGCTAAGCTGGCCTGGCACAGTCACACCTGGAGCTCTTCCCAGCCTCTGTGACTAATGCGGTCCTTTCCTCTAACCTTTCTCAGGGCTGAGGTGACTGTGCGCCAGTGTCAGTCGGGCTGGTCTCTGAAACGGTTGGTCCTTCTGCCCTGGAATCTGTTGTTTTGCACCAGCCACACGGTGTGTGTGTGGGGGGTGACTTTCTGGGCTACCCTCCCCTGGCACACTCGTGCTCCCCCCACCAGCCCTCCACGCATGTGCCTCCGAGGACCCCTTGCCTCACAGATGTTTTCCCTCACCCTCCTCTGCTCTGAAATTCCCTCAAAAGCATTCACTAGTAATTTTTCCAAATCACAGTAATTACCTCATTACTTTGATATTAATAGACTTCGCTTGGCTCCAAGGAGCCGGTTGACGAGCGGCCTGCTCTATGTACAGGAAGGGATTCCTGAAGGCAGCCCCACGTGAGAGTGGCTCCGGCACCACCCCTCCCCAACCCACCATGGCTCCCAACTGCTCAGACCCTCCTCCCACCATCCCCCCAAAATATATATATATATGTGTGTGTGTGTGTGTGTGTATATATAGTTATAAGAAATGATGGCAGCTGTGTCAGCTTGCTCTCCAAGAGTCTAGAGTTGCACAGAAAAATAGAGGAACTGGGCCCAGCACAGTGGCCTAGCAGCTAAAGTCCTCACCTTGAATACTCCAGGGATCCCATATGGATGCTGGTTCTAATCCTGGCAGCCCCACTTCCCATCTAGCTCCCTGCTTGTGTCCTGGGAAAGCAGTCTAGGATGACCTAAAGCCTTGGGACCCTGCCCCAGTGTGGGAGAGCTGGAGGAAGTTCCTGGCTCCTGGTTTCGGATCAGCGCAGCACCGGCTGTTGTGGTCAATTGGGGAATGAATCACCGCACAGAAGATCTTCCTCTCTCTCTCCTCCTCTCTGTGTATATCTAACTTTGCCATAAAAATAAATAAATCTTCAAAAAATACATATTTATTTATTTTTTTTAAGATTTATTTTTATTATTTTTTTTATTGGAAAGGCGGATATACAGAGAGGAGAGACAGAGAGGAAGATCTTCCGTCCGATGATTCACTCCCCAAGTGAGCGCAACGGTCGATGCTATGGTGATCCGAAGCCAGGAGCCTCTTCCGGGTCTCCCACATGGGTGCAGGGTCCCAAAGCTTTGGGCCGTCCTCGACTGCTTTCCCAGGCCACAGGCAGGGAGCTGGAAGGGAAGCGGGGCTGCCGGGATAGAACCGGCGCCCACATGGGATCCTGGGCGTGCAAGGCGAGGACCTTAACCACTGCACCACCGCGCCGGGCCCAATACATATTTATTTAAAAAGCAGAGAGAAAGTGAGCAAACATCCATTCACTGGTTCATCCCCCAAATGGCTGAAACAACCAGGGCTTGGCCAGCCTGCAGCCAGGAGCCAGGCCCTCCATCCAGGTCTCCCACATGGATGCAAGGGTCCTAGGACTTGTCAGCCACAGGCTAGCTGCTTTCCCAGCTGCATTAGCAGGGAGCTGGTTTGGAAGTGGAACAGCAGGGTCTTGAACCAGCACTTATATGGCAATGCAGGCACTGCAGATAGATGCTTAACCCACTCTGCCACAACGGCAGTGCTGAAGGTAACTTACTCAACGCCCACAGCATCCCTGACAGGTGGCTGCTATCCTTTGACCCTCTTCACAGATATGGAGAAATGAATCACACAGCTGTGAGCCTGGAGAGCCCAAAGGCTGAAGCCCTGACACCGTGCTCTCCCCACTTTCAGGCTTTCCTCTCTGCATAAATCTACGGTGCTGAGGAGACTCAGACACTGAGTGCTTACTGTGTATCAGCCGCCTTCCTTATCTCACACACGCTCATAAACATCACGAGCCCCATTTCGGATGGGGAAACTGAGGGCTTGGATGATACGCTCTCATGAGGTAGGCCTGGCTCCCAAGCCCGTTCTAAGTGCCCTCTCCTGGCCTCAAGTTCCCCAGCCAGGCACCAGTACGCTCCCATCCCCTGTGAGATCCATTGCATTTGAGTCTATAATGCATTTTAATCTGTGGCTTTTATGGCTACGAGGCCACTCTGCCTTGGTCATACCTGCCTACCCACGTCCTCAGTTTGATGTGAAATGCATGTCCAAGTTCAATACAAATGGGCTGGAAGAAGAAACAGTCTCAGCACAGAAGCTACCCAGGGCAGGCCAGACCAGACCAATCACCAGGGCGGTGATTGGGCAGCCACAGACTAGACTAGCCAAGCTGGTCAGGGACAGGGGGGAGATAGCACACAGGATCCTTTGTCAGGCCAGAAGCTGCAAGGCCGCCCCATCCCCACCATCTGGCTCCAGCTCCAGCCCAGTGATGCATAATGGGAAACATGGGGAGGGGGCTGCCCACCTGCTCTGCCTCCTGGGATAAGCCAACACGAGACCTCCCAGGCCCATCTGGCCAACACATCCCCAGGCCCTGACCACCCCTGGGATTCCTCTCGACAGGCTGAAATTGGCCGGGAGTGTGGCCAGCCTGTCAGGGTCACAGGTCACCGTTAATCTGCCAGAACGAGGGAGGGCAGGCGGGTGGGCAGGCAGCCGGTGTGGGCAAAGGCCTGGCAGTTTCTGCCGTCTGCTCTGGTGGCTACGGAGGGGGGAGGGGGCGGTGTGGTTTCCTTTCTGGGAGGCACGAGTGGGTTGGAAAGAATACAGGACTCCGGGAAAACTGCAGATACATCTCACCATCTGGCAATTCCCCTTCGAGAGAAGCATGCACACACTCAGGGCGCGTGGGAAGAGTCAAACCCGGAGGAAAATTCAAGTGCCAGCCACGGGGGCCCGGGAATCATCAGAACCAAGGCCGTGTTCCTCCATGTCACTCAACACTGAGTTTGAGAACCGAACTCCCTTGTGGCAAGGCGGTTGCTTACACTGCCCCACAGAATTTTTGCCTGGGAAGATCAAACTCCAAGCCAGTTAACATTACTATTTGCCACAGATCTGGGCACAGCCACGGATGTGGGCAAATGATTCGCTCACGTAGCAAATACTTTTCCCAGACAACAGTTTGATGTCTGTTTCAAGGGCCTCTTCACAGATATCTACCAACCCTAAACTCTGCTAGCATACAGTGCCCAATCCCAGCTGGTTTCTGCCTTCTACAAGATTCAACTTGGAGCTGGCGTCATGGAATTACAAGTTAAGCCACTGCCTTTGATGTTAATGCTGGCATCTCATATGAGTGCTGGTTCAAGTCCTGGCTGTGCCACTTCTGATCCAGCTCCCTGCTTAGGTGCCTGGGGAAGCAGTGGAAGATGACTCAAGTGCTTGGGCCCCTGTACTCACGTGTGAAACCTGGGTGAAGCTCCTGGTTTATGGCTGCAGCCTAATGCAGTCCTGGCCATTGTAGTCATCTGGGGGACAAATCAGTGATGGAAGACATCTCTCTGTCCTCCCTGGCCTCACCTCACCCCTGTAATAATTCTGTCTTTCAAATACATAGATTTTTTTTTTTTTTGTAGAAAAGACTCCGCTGAAACATGATGAAACCGGAGGATATACATTAAATGAAATCCATCCAGCATAGAAAGACAAACATGCCATGTTTTCACTCATCTGTGGAAGCTAGCAAGCTGATCTTTGTGGCTGGCATTATAGCATAGTGGGTTCACCTGTTGTTTTGGTGCTGGAATCCCACATCAGAGCACTTGTTCAAGTCTCAGCTAAGCTGCTTCCCAGTCCAGCTCCCTGCCAAGATGCCTGAGAAGGCAGCGGAAGAGGGGCCGAGTGCTTGGGCCTCTGCCATGCTTGTGACGGACCTGGATGCAGTTTCCGGCTCCTGGGTTTTGCCTGACCATTAGAGGCATTTGGCAAGTGAACCAGCAGATAGAAAATGTCTCTCACTCTCTTTGTATTTCTTGCTCTCTCTTTGACACCAGCTTTTCAAGTAAATACTTTTTTTTTTTTTTTTTACATAAAAGCATGTGTGAGAGAGACAGAGAGAGCAGGAAGTGAGAAGAGGAGACGGAGAGCCAGGGTGGAAGCTGCGATGTTTGCTCACTCATGTTGGAAAGGAAAGCAAACAGGAAAGCCAAGTAGCCAAATTTACACGATCCTGGCTGATTACGTGGGGAAATAGGTACACATAGGATTTTTTTTAAAGATTTTATTTGTTTATTGGAAAGTCAGATATACAGAGAGGAGGAGAGACAGAGAGGAAGATCTTCCGTCCAATGATTCACTCCCCAAGTGAGCGCCACGGTCGATGCTATGCTGATCCGAAGCCAGGAGCCAGGAACGTCTTCCAGGTATCCCACGTGGGTGCAGGGTCCCAAGGTTTTGGGCCGTCCTCGACTGCTTTCCCAGGCCACAAGCAGGGAGCTGGATGGGAAGTGGGGCTGCCGGGATTAGAACTGGTGCCCATATGGGATCCCAGTGTGTCTAACTCGAGGAGTTTAGCCACTAGGCCACGTCGCCGGGTCCAAGAACTCCTCTTAGTCCCATCGCACAGATGAAGATTCAGAGAGGTTAAGTCACTTGTCCGATGCCACTACAGGTAGCGGACACAGATGTAAATCCAGATCTGTCAAATTCCAAAGCTTTCAGCCTGTGACCAACAGAGTCGGCCAGCTTCTGACCCCATTCCTTGTATGCTCCCTGCAGTGGCACTACGTGATGTAGTCACTGTTGGCCGGGCGCAGTTGCTGATAAAGAAAATAAAATGAGCCGTTTGGCTTCTCTGCTCAATAGTCACGCGCCCTTTGGGCCATCCGTGCTGAGCAGGTGCAGACAGAAAACATTTCCATCATGTCTGTGTTGGTCCAGATGGTGGGAGTGCAGGTGTCCAGGGGCAGACATAGCAGGAGTGTGACCACAGCACTGAGGAGTCAGGGAGGGAGACAGGCATTGTGAGGGACTGGACCCAGGTGCTGTGTGAGTGGAGGCAGACAGGTAGACAGAGAGATGGAGCAGGGAGGAACTGTAAGAGCAGCCTCTGGCTTCTGAGGACCTGGCATCCTCTTCCTGCCCTAAGTGTGGCTTTGGCTAACAGGTGCAGGCAGCTTCCCTGAGCCTTGGTCTCTTCAGCTACAAAATGGAAATAAGCAACAGGATGGGAGGCTGCTGCCCTGTCACTGATCCCAGCTCTGCTCGAGATCCCGGCTTCTGACTCACGCATGCGCTGAGAGATGGCAGGGATGGCATGAGTTGTTGGGTCCCTGCATCCAAGTGAGAGGCTCTGATTGAGTTCCAGGTTCTGGCTTCAGGCTGGATGTTACCAGCATTTTTAGCTTTAAAGGTGAAATAATAGTAAGAAACTAATGTTAAGCATTAAATAAATAAAAACTAAAGAACTGTAGCTACAAATGAATAAATTAAAAGAATAAAAAGTAACTGGGCCCGGCATGATAGCCTAGTGGCTAAATCCTCACCTTAGGACTGCCAGGATCCCATATGGGTGCTGGTTCATACCCCAGCTGTTCCATTTCCCATCCAACTCCCTGCTTGTGGCCTGAGAATGCCGCAGAGGACAGCCCAAGTCTTGGAACCCTGTACCCAGAAGAAGCTCCTGGGTTCTAGCTTCGAATCAGCCTGGCTCTGGCCACTGCGGCCCTTTGGGGAGTGAACCAGCAGATTAGATCTTTCTGTATCTTCTCTCTGTGAATCTGCCTTTCCAATAAAAAGATGAACTTTTTTTTAAGTAAATAATTAAGAATATCAGTCACTCAGGAGATATGCGTGTCCCAAGAGAGCAGCTTCATCCATTCACTACAACACCTACCCAGGTACCCGTTGAATGTGGCTGAGTGGAGTGGCAGGTTCGAGTACCCACCTGGGCACCCTCCTGCTGCAGGGCTCTTGTGTCATTTTTCCTCCCCGCTGGGCATCGCCTCATGAGCTCCTGACAGATTCCGAAGATGCCAGCTCCCCAGTTGCCTCCTTTCTTAGGAAAGTTTCCTGATTGATTAGAATTCCAAGCTTTCAGACTTCTGTTAGTTAGAATTTCATGACCACAGGTTTTTATTGATTAGAATGTTATGGCACCAGAGAAATATTGATCGGCATTCCACAGCCACAGAATTCTATTACTTAGAATTTCATGACTCCACAGACCTATTGATTGGGATTTCATGGCCTCTCGGTGCTCTGGCAGGGCAGGGTTCCCACAGGTCCTGAGACAGATCACTGGGCTCTCAGAAGAGCCGAGCCCACTTTCCTGGTCAGGTTTTCCCTGATCTCATGTTTATCTGCCTGTCTGCTGCCAGCTTTATTTTTCTCCGTGGTGTTTATCGCCACTCAGCCGCAGCAACTACAGAACTTCTCATTTCCTGATGTTTGAGGAAACGCCTCTTCCAAGGCAGGAATTTTTATTTTTAAATGGTTTTTCTTTCTTTCTTTCTTTCTTTTTTTTAAAGATTTATTTATTTATTTATTCGAAAGTCAGATATACAGAGAGGAGGAGAGACAGAGAGGAAGATCTTCTGTCTGATGATTCACTCCCCAAGTGAGCGCCACGGTTGATGCTATGCTGATCCGAAGCCAGGATCCAGGAACTTGTTCCGGGTCTCCCACGTGGGTGCAGGGTCCCAAGGCTTTGGGCCGTCCTCGACTGCTTTCCCAGGCCACAAGCAGGGAGCTGGATGGGAAGTGGGGCTACCGGGACATGAACTGGTGCCATTATGGGATCCTGGTGCTTGCAAGGTGAGGGCTTTAGCTAGTAGCTTACCGCGAAAGGCCGAAATAATTCTTAAAAAGAAGTTCCAGATAATCCTTTTAATACAGTGATTGTTGTTTTATCCACCTGCCTTCTCCAGCATGCTCACCCCCATTTGGCACCTCAATTTAGGGATGGAGAAGGAAAGAACTGTGCTTCTTTCCCTAAAAAAATAGTTATCCCCTGAGATGATATCTCGGCTTCTAGGAGAGGAAAAGGAGCCTCAAGGCAGAGGTCCTAGAACCAGGAACCTACTCATTTTTCAGATCTCAAATACTATCATCACTTCCTCCAGGATGCTCTCCCTGATGGGCAGATTAAGTCAGCTTCCCTATCAAAAGTCTCTGTAGGCTTTGTTCACAGGACTGTATTGCTTTGTATTAAAAACATGCTGGACAACTCTGACGGCGGCAGACAAGGCCCACATCCACCTGGTATCTGTGCCTCGTCTCATGCCTGGCACACAGTCCATGTTCCAGGAATCATGACACACTCAGGAAGGCAAGATGGAAAAAGACCTGCTGAGGACCAGGGAAGCAGACAGAAAGGAAGCAGTGGGGAGGGAGGGCAGATCTGTAGGGGGACTGAGCCTTGAGGTTCTCAGCCTCCCTCCCACAGAGCCAGCTCCTGAGTAAGAGGCCAAGGACAGCAGGGGTGGCAAACTTTTGAACACACTGGGGCGGACTAAAATGCAGGCTGTGCCGACCATGTGGTCCCTCTGACTGCTGTCTTAGCAATCAGAAATGCACAACAGTGAGCCACAGGCAACGCATCAACTGCTGTGGCTGAGTTCCAATCACTCTCCTGGTTACATGGAAGTTTTAAGTTTCACAAGAATTTCACAGTGTAGGGAGGAATCTCCCATTTCTGGAAGCAAAGCTTTAGGTAGGGAAGCAGGGCTGGGGGAGCCTCAGATGGAGCAGGTACCTTCCCCTCACGCTGGGATGTCCCTTCACCGCTGGGCGCCGGAGGCTCCTCATTTGGCAAAGGCTATCATAAAAGTCCTTGACTCCCAAGGCGATCATGAGGATTAACTGCACCAACTCCTCCAGCTCCAGCCTGGCGAGGCTCAGCATGAGCCATCCGCGCACTATTGTGGATCATAATTATTATTACTATTACCAAGGGGACTTTGGGAGGCCCAAGCGGAAGGACATATGCAAATCGTGCAGCGCCTTGTCTGGCACCAAGGAGACCTTCATCAAAAGCTCCCTCCTCCCCTCCCCCACCCCATAGTTCATTCCAGACAGACTTTCCCAGGATCCTTCACCACCCTGCACAAGCCAGAGAAGGTGTCAGCGGCAGCTGGCCAGGGCGCGGGAGAGGGCTGAGTGCAGAGTGAGAAGGGTTCTGACCAGGCCCCCGCCCATTGTGTCAGCCGGCCAGCCCGCCAGCCAGCTGATGTCTCGGGTCACTGACACCAGCTGGCTGGCTCCACCCCCACCCCAATAGCCCCTCCACCAGGTCCCTCGGTGTCACTCAGTCCCCGCTTCCCCCTCCACCTGCAGCCCTGAAAGACCCAGAGTATATTCAGAATCTGGGCTTTTGTCCCCCCCAAATCAGAGACTGCTGGACATTCTTCAGCAGTCTGCACACCCCATCCGTTTGTAGAGGGACAGGCAGATGCAAAGCCACTGGCCTTATGGTTATTTACTTGAATGGGGTTGAAATGTGATTTTGGGTGTTCCCTTTCAACACTTCCTTATTTAGGGATTTTGGCCATGTGACTTCCCCACTGTGACCCTCAGTTTCCTCATCTATAAAATGGAGATGGCACTTTTTCAGTATAAGATTGCAAGGGACAAGTGAGATATGTGCAATGCAGGCAGCACCAAGTATACACTCAACAAATGATAGATGTTATTACTTTGTAAAGAATTATTTATTTGGGCTCAGTGCAGTAGCCTAGAACCTAAAGTCCTTGCCGTGCATCCACCTGGATCCTATATGGGCCTGGGTTCTAATTCCAGCTGCCCTGCTTGCCATCCAGTTCCTTGCTTGTGGCCTGGGAAAGCAGTCAAAGATGGCCCAAAGCCTTGGGACCCTGCACTCGTGTGGGAAACCCAAAAGAAGCTCCTGGCTCCTGGCTCCTGGCTTCGGATTGGCTCAGCACCGGCCATTGCAGTCACTTTGGAAGTGAATCAGCGGGTAGAAGATCTTCCTCTCTGCCTCTCCTCCTCTCTGTATATCTGACTTGCCAATAAAAACAAATAAATCTTAAAAAGAAAACTTTTTATTTGAAAGACAGTCAGAGATCTTCTGACTGCTGGTTCACTAACCCAAACACCTACAATGGCTGGTGCAGGACCAAGGCTGAAGGCAGCAGCTTGGAATCTGTTCCTGGACTTACTTCTATGTGGGTGGTAGGGACCCAATGACTTAAGGAACTGCCTGCTACCTCTAGGTACACCTCAGCGGGAAGCTGGATTTGAAGCAAAGTGGGCGGCTGGAACCCAGGGACGCTGACGTGAGACTTGGCTGTCCCAAGCAGCGGTTTATCGCTTCAACATTTTATCATTATCCTGCATCTTTCAGAACCAACTGTTACAAACATGTGCTGTCGAAAACAGCCGTCACTAAGCACATGTGGCCGTTAACATTTTAAATTTACCATAATGTTTTAAAGGCATTTTAACCACATTTTAAGTTTTCAAAAGCCACATGCACTGGTGATTTACAGATGGGACAGCACAGCCTTGAAACATTGCAGAAAATTCTAGCGGGCAGATTTATTCAGATCCTCTGATGCTCCTGAGTTTGACTTTCTTTCTGGAATACGGTTCTCCCTCCCCCAGAGCAGCAGTGACCTTGGTGAGTGGGTGTTCTTTTGTTCTCTTAGGGTTGCACCTGGGAAGGGGGGGGGGGTGGAGAACAGGTGTGGAGCTGTGCCCTGGAGCAGTGAGGGAATAGGAACAATTGTCTCCAATTGTCCCTGTTGTAAGGCAAACAACTGCACCCAACTTTGTCCCAGGCACCAGCAGGAGCCTACGCTGGTGGCAGGTGAAGAGGGAGGGAAGTCACCTGTCATTGTGGGCTCTGTCCCCCCACTTGCCAGGGGCAGTTTAAGGACACACAACAAGTCTGGACCAGGCAGGGGTGGTTTCCAGCACAGCTGACACCTGGGAAAGGTACGCCAGATGGGAGGCCCAGAGGGAGGGGAGGAGAGGGAAGGGAAAGGAGATTTGGCAGCTTGTCAAAGGCCGAAGCTCAGCTGCAACCAGAAGATCTGGGCAGCCTGAGTGGGTCACATTCAGACTGTCTCAGATGTGCATCCAAAAACCAAGCTGCTGCACACTGCCTTTGATACAGGTGCTAAATACTATTCGGTTCTGATTGCCCATGGTCTCCCAGCCTCGCTCTCTTGAAGTTTCCTTTCCCTGCTTTTACTAAAACTAACTCACTAAACCAAAGAAGTAGTGCAGCCAGCCCCATAGTGTCTTTGAGCGCAAGTCTTAAGGGGTTTCTTTTCCAAGAACCCCAGAACCCAACAAGAAGCCAGTAGCACCTGATTGGCTGGAGCCCACTCTGCCTGCATCAAAATTCCCAAAACAGCATGATATTGCTGACCAATCAAGGGAGGATCAACCAGGGACCGGGCAAGAATGGAATGCATGCCTTTCAATGCCCACTTGGGTGTGCAAAGCCTTTATCCCCAACAAGGAGCCTGGGAGTGCACCCAGGTGCTTTGCACCAAATGACAAACACCCACTTTCTTCTGCCTCCCAGAGTCAGTGATTGCCTTGCAACGTGCAGGTGAGCCAACCCAGATGTGTGGGTTCTGTAGCAATTCCTCCCATCAATTTTGGGGTTGTACTGTAACATGCATCTACTGTAGTTCTAAATCAACAGCAGCTACATCTCCATGATTTTGATTTTGTCAAGTGAACCTCCCCCAAGCCTGAGCTCTTGCTTTTGTCCCCATGATGTATGTTAATCCTACAGCTGTACCCCTCCGTGGAAGGCTGCTTCATCCTAATTGTCTCTGACTTTTCTCCTTCTTGTATCCCAGAAACAAGCCATTAGTAAACTCTATCAGATTCAGCTTCAAAATGGATCTGTAATCCAACCCCTTGTCACTGTCCTCATTGTCACCACCCTCATCCATGGCACCATGGTGTCCCTCTGGCTCATCCTAGCCCTAGCTTCTCACCTTTCCTTCTACAGGCATTATTTTCACCCTGGGAGACAAAGATCATGTTACTCCTTTGTTGAAAACTCTCTAGTGTGGACCCATATTGTTGCACAGCAGGCTAAGCCTCTATCTGTGACTCTGGCATCCCATGCGGATGCTGGTTCGAGTCCCAGATGCTCTGCTTCTGATCCTGCTCCTTGTTAGTGTGTCTGGGAAAGCATGGAAGATGACCCTGGTCCTAGAAGAAGCTCTGGGCTCCTACATTTGGCCTGGTCTAACCCTGGCACTTGTGACCATTTCGGAAGTGAACTAGCACATGTAAAATCTGTCTTTGTCTCCTTCTCTCTGTAATTCTGCCTTTCAACTAAATAAACAAGTCTTTAAAAAGAAAAGATCTTCTTTGTCCCGTTGCCCTGTCCTTATTTTTCCTCAGAGAACTCATCAGAGTGTTTACTTACCACTGTCACCCTGAACTAGCCAGAATGATGCAGTTGCCTTACTACTTGGTGACAGTTTCAAGGCTTATTTTATTTATTTTCATCTACTTCAAAAGCAGGGTGCCAGACAAAAAGGGAGGGGGCAGAGAGAGAAATCTCCCACCAGCTGGTTCACTCCCTAAATGTCCACAGCAACCAAGATTAAACCAGGGTGAAGCCAGAAGCTCAGATCTCACTCTATCTCCCACAGGGGTGGCAGGGATCCAAGTACTTGAGCCACCGCCTGGGACATCCCAGGCTACACAGGAGCAAAAGCTGAAATCAGATGTGGAGTCGGGCACTCCCCCCTGCCCTCCGCACGGGTGCTCAGTGGCTAAATCCTCACCTTGCATGTGACAGGATCTCATGTGGATGCTGGTTCCTGGTCTGGCTGCTCCAGTTCCCATCCAGCTCCCTGCTTGTGGCCTGGCAAAGCAGTGTAGGACGGCCCAAAGCCTTGAGACTTTGCACCCATGTGGGAGACCAGGAGGAGGCTACAGGCTCCTGACTTTGGATTGGATCAGCTCTGGCCGTTGCAACCCCTTGGGGAGTGAACCAACGGATAGAAGATCTTTCTCTGTCTCTCCTCCTCTCTGTTAATGTCTTTCCAATGAAAATAAATAAATAAATCTTTCCAAAACAGGAAAACATGTGGAGTCAGACTTCAACCCCAGCACTGGCTTCCCAAACCATCTCTTTTCTGCCATCCACAGGCAACTAAAAGCGATAAGGAGGGGAAGGAGCTCAAATGCCTAGCTGCTCTAGGGCCTGCAGCTGCATGGGAATAAGGTCTTGGAAGCTTGTGCTGTCACGGTGGGTAGCTCCGAATGGGAAAGACTTTCACATAGTCTCTGAGAAAGCCCAAAGCTGTGGGTTTTTTTCTTTTAGCCTGTCTTAGGACTTTTTGTTTACTGGGGCAGGGGTGGGGGTGGAGAGGGATGGGGGGAGAGCAGTTGGGGAGGAGGGAGTAAATCAAGGGGTGGGGGCCTGGAAACCTTTCATATGCTTTCCTTTGCCCAGGGCTTCAAATTCTCTTTCCTGTCTACAACCGGCAGCCCTGCCCACCCTGCTTAGAGCTTTATCTTTCCTCAGAATTAGCTGGAGGAGAAAAAAAAAAAAAAAAAAGGAAGTGAGAAGCTCTGTAGGTGGGGAAAGTCAAAAGGAGGTGGGAGGGAGGAGGTCTGCCTGCAGCTGGAAGTTGTCCCAGCAGCCACTTATGTCTTTTTCTTTTTTTTAAAGGTTTATTTATTTTTTTATTGCAAAGTCAGATATACAGAGAGGAGGAGAGACAGAGAGGAAGATCATCCATTTGATGATTCACTCCCCAAGTGACAACAATGGCTGGAGCTGAGCTGATCCAAAGCCAGGATCCTGGAATCTCTTCTGAGCCTCCGACAAGGGTCCAGGGTCCCAAGGCTCTGGATTGTCTTCGACTGACTGACTTCCCAGGCACTAACAGGGAGCTGGATGGGATGTGGGGCATGCAAGGATTAGAACCAGCGCCCATATGTGTGTTCAAGGCAAGGACTTTAGACACTAGGCCACCGCGCCAGGCCCCACAAGGGAATTTCTATCATCTTGTATGACTAGGACACTCAGAGAATGGCTATGGAGCAAACTGTTAACATTTTAACTAGCACTTTTGTTGTTGTTGTTATATTTATTTTTGGGGGAAGGCAAAGTTACAGAAACAGAGGGAGAAACACAGAAAGATCACCGGTTCACTCCATAAATGGCCACAACAGACAGGGTTGGGCCAGGTCAAATGTAGAAGCCAAGAACTCTCATCCTTGTTTCTCAAGTGGGCAGCCAGGTTCTAGGCACCTGGGAGAGCATCTACTGCTTTCCGAGGCACATTAGCAGGAAGCTGGATTAGAAGTAGACCACAGTAGGTCTAGTATGCTAGTCTAGCAGCTAAAGCCCTTACCTTGCACGTATCCTAGAGGCCCCACTTCCCATCCAGCTCCCTTCTTGTGGCCTGCGAAAGTAGTCAAGGACGGCCCAAAGCCTTGGAACCCTGCACCCAGGTGGGAGACCCAGAAGAAGCTTCTGGTTCCTGGCTTCGAATCACCTTAGTTCCAGCCATGATGGCCACTTGGGGAGAGAACAGAAGATCTTTCTCTCTGTCTCTCCTCCTTTCTGTATATCTGACTTTCCAATAAAAATTAAACAGTACATATAACTGTTTATGAAGAACTATAGTATAGTAATAATACAGAAACTCAGTGGGAAGGGGGAAGGGAAATTCCTGGGCCTATGGAACTGTAACATAAAATGATAATAATTTAAAAAAGAAATAAATAAAGTAATTTTAAAAATTCATTGTGGTAAAAAAGAAGTGGAGTGCCGTGGACCTGGTGTTATACTCAGCAGTTAAATATTCACCCTGCATACATTGGGATTCCAGATGAGTGTCAGTTCGTGTTCAGCTGCTCCACTTCCCTTCCACCTCCCTGCTTTAGCCTCTGAAAGCAGTGGAGGACGGCCCAAAGCCTTGGGACTCTGCACCCACGCAGGAGACCTGGATAAACTCTCGGCTCCTGGATTCAGATCGGCTCAGCCCTAGCATTGAGACTATTTTGGGCATTGTACCAGCATTTGGAACATGTTTCTTTCTGTCTCTATAACTGCCTTTCCAATAAAAAAGAAATTTTATTTAAAATAAAAGAAAATAAACTTAAAACATTTTGCAGCCATAACAAATATTTCTCCTGCACACAGATAGGCCTTATAAAATGTCCTGGGTTTGTATTTCAGGTTCTTATTTACCCAACATGAACCATATACCTTTACGTTGCTTCCCCTCACTGACTGTCATCTGTCCTGACTTCCTGTTTATCCTTCATTAGCAGAAGGGGCATGGCCAGAGCAGATGGCAGGCAGCATGCCCTGCTCCCTGACACCCAGTTTTATCCTCCTCATCACTACTTAAAGGAAAAGCAGTCCTTTGGCTTGGAGGAGGAGCAGCCGAAGCTCCAAGAAATTTCCCTGGATCCTTCAGAAGTTTCCATGCTAATAGAACGCTGTGAAAAGAATCTCACAACGAAACGTTGTCCCTTGAGACTAAGCCTCAGACCCATGCTCCAAGTCTCAGTTTCTTTACTGACAAATGGAACTTTTACCAAGCCGAAGGCACTCAGCACCTGTCTCTGACATTTTAAGTTTTTAAAGAATTTGTTTATTTGAAAGTCAACAAGAAAGCGAGAGGGGAAATGAGTAGGAGGGAGAGAGAAGAGAGGGAGAGAGAATCTTTTGTCTGCTGGTTTATTCCTCAAATTACCACAACAGTTAGTGTTGGACGAGGCCACAGCCAGGCACCAGCAGCTCCATGTGTGTTTTCTGCATGGGTGGCAGGGGCCCAAACATCTGACCCAACTGCTGCCTCCTAGGACACACTACCAGGAAGCCGGATCCGACTCAGAACAGGCAGGATTTTGATACAGACTGCAGGCTTCCCAGCGGCAGCTTAACCCACAGTCCCCCCTTACTAGCTTGTGTCACAGCTTTTTAACTTCACAGTCCAGTCTTCTACTCTAACATCTACAAAACATCTGGCTGGTTTTAGCATAAAATTCACATCCTTTTCCGGCAGTATCAGTCTATCTTCCTTCCTGGTCTCATGTTCTGTTCTTCCTCTCATCCAGGCAGCTGTGGTCAACCAGGCTCCTTGGTCCTCAGGCACTTGGGGTCCATTTCCTCCTCAGGGTCTTTGCATCTGCGGTTTCTGCCGCTCAGAAAACAATTCTCCAGGTACCCCAAGGCCTGACTCTCAGCACCAACATCCTTCTCTTCCCACTCATTGTAAACAGATAATCTCCATACCTTTTATACCATTTTGCTCTCACTCCTTATTTAAAGTACACCTTCCATAATTTTTTGCCAATTTTCATAGACTAACTTGCATGGCAACATGACCATTGTATCCTAGAACAGGGGTGGGGGTGCTTGACAAATACTTGCAAAATGAATAAATGAATGAATGTGCTCCTTTCCTGAAGATCTTTCTATGACTCCACACTGTATAGGATGGGGATTGATGAGGAGGGAGCAAGAAAGATTCTTCTTCGTACTCCCATAGACTTGCATCCACACTCTGACCTTAGTTTATAGACATTTATGGAGTGTTAACCCTAACTTAGGCACTGGAGATACAGATGACGGTGAACAAACAAAACAAAGTATAAAAATCATAAAAGGCATTTGTGGACAAAGGAGGAAGACAGACAATTGGAAGAAATTTAAGAATAGGGGAAATAAATGCAAAATGACAACAGGGTTATGGGTCATGAAGAAGTTCATGGTTTCACAGACCAACTTTCTTTTTTTTTTAAGATTTATTTTTATTGGGCCCCGCGTGATGGTTCAATGGCTAAATCCTCACCTCATAAGCACCAGGATCCCATATGGGCACCAGTTTGTGTCCTGCCTGCTCCACTTCCCATGCAGGTCACTACTTATGGCCTGGAAAAGCAGTTGAGGATGGCCCAGGACCTTGGGACCCTGTACTCCTGTGCGAGACCCGGAGGAGGCCCCTGGCTCCTGGCTTTAGATTGGTTCATCTCTGGCCTTTTTTTTCTCCATTTGGGGAGTGAACCAAAGGATGGAAGAAATTCTACTGTGTCTCTCCTCTTCTTAAATCTTATCTGCCTTGCCAATAAAAATAAATTAAGTTTTCAGGTTCACTCCCCAAGTGGCCACTATGGTTGCAGCTGAGCCAAACCGAAGCCAGGAGCCCAGAGCATCTTCTGGGTCTCCCACACGGGTGCAGGGTCCCAAGGCTTTTGGCCATCCTTGACTACTTTCCCATGTCACAAGCAGGGAGCTGGATGGGAAGCGAGGCTGCCGGGATTAGAACTGGCACCCATATGGGATCCTGGGGCGTGCAAGGTGAGGAGCTTAACCACTATGCTATAGTGCCAGGCCCTAAAATACATTAATTTTTAAAAGAAAAAGATGTATTTTTATTGGCAAGGTGGATTTACAGAAGGAAGGAGAAACAGAATGAAACATTTTCCATCTGCTGCTTCACTCCCCAAATGGCCTTAACGGCTGGAGTGAACTTGGGTTCAGGCTCCCAAGGCTTTGGACTGTCCTCTATTGCTTTCCCAGATTACAAAGCAGGGAGCTGGCTGGGAAGTAGAACATCCAGGACATGAACTGGTGCCCATATGGGATTCTGGCACTTGTGTGGGGAGGATTAAGCAACTGAGCCATCATGCCAGGCCCTTATACACTGATTATATAAATATCATTTCTCAGATTCCCCTTGGAACCCATCATTTCAGCTTACTGGTTCCTGTATTCACGAGTTGAGTAAAATCTTTGACATGTGTTCATTCTACTTTGTACAAGAATCCTATTTTTAAAAATATCTTGGAGATTATTTTATCATTCAGCAGTAAAGAGATTTCCACAAAATAAATGACATTTCAGCTAAATCTTTTCCCCATCTGCATTTCTCTTAGGCTTTCAGACTTAGCTCAGAACCCTTTTCTGAGGTCCTTACGTTGGTAGGGTCCTCCCAAAATGCACCAAAAGAACTCACATCATTGCTCATGCTTTTGTTTTGTTTTGTTTTTTTAAAGATAATTATTTATTTGATGATTTTTACATAGTTGATTAGGGTGCAAAGGGTCCAGGACTATTGGAAGGTGGTGGAGACCACTATTTTACATTCTCTCTTTTTTTTTCCTTTCCACATTGTTTATTTTAAATATATGCCCATGTGTTCTTATTTTTGTGTTTTATCTTCAAAACTTGTTTTTGGTCCGATGTTGTGGCTTAGTGGGTTAAGCCACAAACTGCAGTGCTGGTATCCCATATGGGGTGCTGTTTCAAAACCCAGTGGCGGGCCTGGCACTGTGGCCTAGCAGCTAAAGTCCTCGCCTTGAATGTGCCGGGATCCATATGGGCTGCCGATTCGAATCCTGGCAGTCCCACTTCCCATCTAGCTCCCTGCTTGTGGCCTGGGAAAGAAATGGAAGACGGCCCAAAGCCTTGGGACCCTGCACCCACATGGGAGACCCAAAAGAGGCTCCTGGATCCTGGCTTCGGATCAGCGCAGCACCAGCTGTTGTGCTTACTTGGGGAGTGAATCATTGGATGGAAGATCTTCCTCTCTGTCTCTCCTCCCCCTCTCCTCCTCTCTGTATATCTGCCCTGCCAATAATAATAAAGAAAAATCTTAAAAAAAAAAAAAAAGAAACCCAGTGGCTTCCACTTCCAATCCAGCTTCCTGTTAATGTGCCTGAGAAAGCAGTTGAGCATGAAGCACACACCTGGGCACCTGTACCTGTGTGGGAGCACTGGTCCAGCCGTAGTGGCTGTGGCCATTTGGGATGTTTAGTGTTTTTACATATTAACTAGTATTTCCTCTGGATGAGTATTCTCCAATGGGATTTCCAGCTTAATGCATGAAATATGATAGCTTATTTTAGTTTTTCTGATTATTGGAGAAGTGGAAGATTTTTTAATGTTTATTAGACAAAATGCTTTTCTGTGCATTGTTTTATTATCTTTGCTTATTTTTCTTTAAAAAAAGATTTATTATTTATTTTTATTGCAAAATCTGATACACAGACAGAGAGGAGGAGAGACAGAGAGGAAGATCTTCCGTCCAATGATTCACTCCCCAAGCAGTTGCAACGGCTGGAGCTGAGCCGATCTACAGCCAGGCACCTGGAGACATTGCTCTTGCACTCTGACTTTGGCCTCCCCAGTATCTGCTTGCTCTCTGGCTTCCTGCAGACAGACGCTGTATTCCTGACCTTCTGTTCACTGCTTGGGTTGGACAACGAAGATAGCAATACCAAGATGCTTTGTGTACTATCAGGAGTTCCCGGAGAGTTGAGGCCTAGCAGTAGTGGATTGTGGCCAGAGAAGCCAGGGAAAGGTGAACGTCTGCAGCTTTGTAAGTTTGTCTAGGTTATTTGTTGCACGTCTCTTAGGATAACTTACATTGTTGGGGAAGCTGGGACATAGGTCTTCAGCTTAGTGTATGAACTTGAGGGTAATGACCATTTGTTCCTCTTGGGGTTATGATTGACTGGTTTGCCATATGGAGTTGTGACTTGCGATTTCTAGTCGGCCCTGTTACCACCAAGCTTGGTAAATAACAATTCCTTAATAAACCTTACACATGCCTTGTGCGATCTCACTCACATCCAGGAACAGTTGTGACACGTAGTGGGTTAAGCTGCACCCCTGCAATCCTGGCATTCCATCAGGAATCCATCCTGCAGGAGGTCTAGCTACTCCGCTTTTGATTCAGTTCCTGCTAATGTGCCTGGGAAAGCAGCAGAAGAAGGTGGAGGTCCTTCATCCTTGCACCCATGAGGAAGAACCAAGTTCTTGGCTCTTGGCTTTGGCCTGTGGTCACCTGGAAAATAACCTAGTGGACAGAATATCTCTTTTTATCTCCCTTTCTCTTTCTCTTCAACTCTCTTCAACAGAGAGAAAGATGTTCCATTTGCTGACTTACTCCCTAATTGGTAGCAAGGGCCTGAGCTGAGCCGATCCAAAGCAGGAGCCAGGAGCCTCTTCTGGGTCTCCCACGCGGGTGCAGGGTCCCAAGACCTTGGGCCATCCTCTATTGCTTTCCCAGGCCACAGGCAGGGAGCTGGATACTAGGTTACCGTGTCAGGCCCTAAAATAAATTTTTGCAAAACAAACAAAAGTTATTTCTAGTATCTTTGTGCTTCAAGGAGCTTGGACTTTTTAATCTTGTTTTCATTTAAAACCTCATTTCTGTATCTTCTGGAGACAAAATAGTTTGTAGTAGTTCTAAAATGCTGAGCCTGAGGTCAGGAGTGCTTTGGTTCTTAGCGTGTCTGTCTGCTCTTTTTGATAACAGCAATGGGTGAGCAAATTAATTCCTGGAAGAGAAATTAATTTCTATCTTCCTCATTGTGAGGAATCACTGTGTAGAGTGAAAAGAAGCACATGAACATGGTAAAACACTCATAATAATGAAAATTAATAATAAAATGATGAGGTAGGGGCTGGCATGATGGCATGGTGGTTGCCATGGTTACCAGAGGAGGGCAGAGCTTGTTTTAAGCCAGGTATGTCACTGTGACCTCAGGCTCTAACCCGGAAGGGCGGGCAGAATTCCAGCCAGTGCTTGAGGCAACAGAACCCCTGTTGGACCAATGATGGACTCCAGCCAATATCCAATACCAAACAAGGACCTAAGTGACCCTGGCCTCAGCTTCAATATCAAGAGGGGTTTCAAATTCCCTGCACACCCCTTTCCTTGCCTCTCTTTCAATTCCTTTGCAGCCCCCCATTCTCTGTCTTCCTGCTGCAAGGGGAAAAGGCCTGTGAACTGGGGTTTCTTTGAATAAAGATCATCTATATTCTAACAGCTTAATCAGTTAAGGTGCTGCTTGAAATGCGGGCATCCCATGTCAGGTTGATTGGGTTTAAATCTCACCTCTGTTCTCTCTGCAGCTTTCTGCTAATGCGCCCTGATAGCAGGTCAGGGCTCAACGTCTTGGGTATCTGCAACCCATGTGAGGGACTCTGGTGGAATTCCGGCCTCCTGGTTCCAATCGCTGCAACAACCTGAATTAGGAAGTGAATCAAGGGTTTCAAATTCTCTCTCTGGGGCCACCATTTTTTAAATTAAAAATCTTACAACTGCCTGTTTACTCCCCAAATAGCTGCAAGAGCTAGAGTTGTACCTATCTAAAGCCAGCAGCCAAGAACTTCTTCCTGGTCTCCATGTGGGTGCAAGGATCCCGAGGCTTTGAGCTGTCCTCTACCGCTCTCCCAGGCCATGAGCAGGGGGCTGGATGAGAAGCTAAGTGGCTGGGACATGAACTGGAGCCCATTTGGGTTGCTGACGCTTACAGATGAAGGATTAGGTGACTGAGCCATGGTGTGGCTGGGCCAGCTCTGTGGGTTAGGTCACCATCTGTGACATTTGCATCCCACACGGGTGCAGGTTTGAGTTCCATTTGGTTTGCTCCACTTACAATCCAGCCTCTGTTGCTGCGCCAGGGAGAGCAGCGGAAGACGGCCCACGTGCTACTTGCTACCTTCTTGGGAGACAGAGTTCCAGACTCCTGCTTTCTGTCAGGGCCTTGTGGCCATTTGGGTAGTGATCTAACGTCTCTGACTCGCTAACCCTGACTTGCGCACTAAAATATATGTTCAAAACAAAAAACAATAATCTGCAAACAAATATAAACTTCAAAAAAAGAGAAGTTACCTCTACAAGGAAATGGACCTTAAAAATCATTAGCGCACTTTAGACATTTAGCACACTGCAGGACAAAAGAAGGGAACGGAATTTGCCTAAGGACCCAGGGAGAAGCCCCTTACCTGGGGAACTCAGGTGAGGCCCCTTCGCCTCCCCCGAAGCTCCGCCCCCTAGGACTTGGGCCGCCCCCGCCACATCGGGGCACCAGGTAGGTCGCGCTCGTGACGGACGCGCGTGACGCACGCAGGGGGCGGGCCTGAGAAGCAAGGGATGCGCTGGGATAGGGCGGTCGGTTCGCGCGGAAGGGGCGGGTCAGGTCAGGGGGCGGGGCCGAGCGAGGCTGAGCAAGGCGGTCTCGGGGCCGGGCTTCCGCGTGCGTTGGTCGGGCGGGCGAGAGCGTGCGGCGGGGGCGTGCCCGGCGGCGGGGGCGGAGCCAGCCGGGGCCCGGGGGGCGGTGCGGCGCGCGGCCTAACGGCGGCGGCGTTGGGAGCTCGGAGGCTGCAAGTCCCGCGGCGTCGCCGCCTGCGAAGACACCCGGGGCCGCTGGCCGGGCGTCGCTGGGCGATGGTGGGCGTTCCTGGAGCGGCCGCCTTTCAGCGTAAGCGGGGCGGGAAGGCCGAGGGGGGCGTGTGAGGGGCCTGCTGGCTCCACGGGCGCGAGGCTCCCGGGAGAGGTTCTCTCTCCACCCCACCCCCACCCCCCTCGCTCCGGTGTCTTCCCCAGGCGCGAGGCTGGGAAGGGGAAACTGAGCCTCGGCAGCCAGGCGGTAGATCCAAGGTCACGGGGCGGGCCGGCCCGGGCCGGGCCTTGCCGAGCTCCTTCAGGCCACCCCGGCGCTTCCTGTGGCGCCGGAGGAGCTCGCGGGGCGCACGGTGTGCGAGTGCCACAGTGGGCCCCGTGGCCTTGGAGCCCAGGCCGGCTCCGGCGTCCGTGGACTTGCTCGCGAACAAGCGATTGTTTTGTTCTCCCGATGCTGATGGGGCCACCTGAGCCCCCGCTCCTCAGCCCGGTATCCTCGCACACGCCCGCTGTGGAGGAGCAGGCGGAGAGGGTGGCCCCTTGGGGAGGAGGCGGGAGGGCGTGTGGAAGGCAGCCTCAGGGGTCGGGACGGCGTGGATGCAGACCCTCCCCTGGGGGAGGAGAGCCGGTGACCTTGCCTGTCTCCGGGCCTCAGTTCCCGCATCTGGAAAATGGAGATGTTAAGAGCATTGCCTCCGTTCCCTGCATGGTGCTCGGGGGCCACTGGAGGAGGCTTGGCACCGAGCCTGGCGCGCACACACACATACACAGAGGCGTGAAAATTGTTGTTATTGTCACCGCGGCTTACTCATCTCTCCCAATATGAACATCACTCGGAAAAGTCCGAAATCGGGCTGTTTTAGGATTTGTGTTTTGTCGCGGGTTAGTCCTGCTGTCGGCTTCAATTGTTCCTTCCCTCCATTTCGCCATTCTAGTTTTTATCTCGTGTTCCTTCTAGGATTGAGATCCCTTGTGTGTGTTGGGGGAAGTAGGGGTGGTATCTTAATAAGAACAATAACGTTTTTAATTGCTTCTCGTGAGAATAGCAGGACCCGCCAACGTTTGTGGAGCATGTTGTAGCCTATTCATTTAATATTTATTAAATCATCTCTTAAGTTAAAAGGATCTTTCATTGCCCTGGGAAAAGAGTGACAAACGAGAACCGCCCCCCTCCCCCGGGGCGGGCTTTTGAGTCTACCTGGGAGAGAGTGAATGCCGTAAGGAACATGAAAGGGTAAAATGAAACCAAATCCATAAACTGACTAACTGGACACCAAGTCTGGAGCCAGAGATAAAGCTCATGCAGGGGCCAGCAGACGCTGGGTCTGGGTAAGCCTGCTTTAGGGACAGTAGGTGAGATAACCTGAAAATGGGCAGGAATTCTCCGGGCTCAAAGGCTCGCGCTCAGACTTGTCCGCGAGTGCAGGAAGTGCTGCCTTGGAGGCCAGCCCCGGGAGCTGTGCACCTGAGCCCGGCTCCTTGCCCCCAGCATTCTTGGAAGCACCTGGCAGCCGCGGGTCCCCGAGGCTAAGCGCTTTGCTACTTTCTGATGTTCCCGATTGCCGTTTGCTTTGGTTGCCCAATTGCTGTAGTGTTAGTTGTGTTAATGCATCTGACATTGTTACAGTATCTTACTTATTATACTTTCTGTAATTGTCTTTGGTTATACCTTAAGAGTTTTTTAAGCCAGTGTGCTGTGCAAGTAAGTAATTGTGAAAGACAATGGCTTTGTAAGAAAATATCAGAACTGCTGGTGGTAGACACCCAGGAAAAGGCATTAGAAATCTGTGTTGTATCTTTTTTGTTGTTTAATTTTGGTGGTGACCTAAATAAGAGTGTGTTTGAATATGCCCATTTCACTGAGGGTGAGACTGAGAGAGGAAGGAATATTGTGCTCTAGTCTCCGAGGGACACATAAAAGTATAGCTCCTTCCGCCCTTTGTTGGGCATCCGTTTGAGAAACAAAAAAGTAGTAGCTAATGACTGTTCTTGCTTAGTCTGCTGTTGCTGCTCTTGATGGTTGATCCGTTTCTCCTGGCACAAATGAGAGGTGAACAGGTGACCCCGTAGTTCTGACAGCGGGCACACCATCAGTGTAGAGAAAGGACCTTTCATATGGACTTCAATTTATGTCTGATTCTTCAGTTTAAAATATGCCCCAAAGTACAACGTTTGGTTCTGTTACATAACTAAGGCTTTTTAGGTTTTTTGTTTTTGTGTTTAGTTTTCCTAAGAGAATTCTCTGATACATTTTGAGGCAGTATGCTGCTGCTTTTAGTCTGGAGCCAATAGTAAGTGGCAGTAAAATGGAGTGGCGTTGAGAGAACGTTTTGTGAAGTGAGGCGATGAGGTTCGTGTATTGCTGACCACTGGGCCTCAAAGAGCAGGGCCTTGCCTCCACAGCTTACCTGGGCCTATCTGATGGACTAGTGTTTTTAACTCACATGCTTGGGAGAGAATGCAGAAAGGAATTTGAGCCTCCGTTCAGTGCTATAGTCCCTCCATCAGGGTCCGCAGAAATAACTGCCACCTTAAATATTTTTAGTGTTCATTTCATCAGTAAATAAGTTTACATATGCGTACATAAAAAATTTTCTAAAAAATTTGTTTCAAGTTGCAATTACAGTGTACCTATACTCTATTAGATTATGTCTTACAACACGTAAAATGGACATGTACCAAAAGGATGAGTGACAATTAACATGAGTAGAAGTTCCAGTGTTTTCTTTCCTTCCCTCACTGTGTGATTACCCCCTGGGGTCTGACACACACACACACACACACACACACACACACACACACACACACACAAATGAGCCTGCTAGGTAGAATTAGAACGTAATGATTTAACTTGAAATTCTAAACTTTTAAAATTAATTTCTTGGAGTTGTAGCAGTTCTGGGGTCTGATAACGCCTTAGCCATCCAGTGCACTTCATTTTCAGTTTTGTTTTGCTGATTAATGCATGTGTGTGTTAATATGACATGTTGATACCTATAAGGAACTTGAACGGTGCTTGAAATACTCTTTTTGGGTGCTGTTTGTAGCTGAGTATACACAAAAATGATTTAAGTGCTCGTTTTGGTATTGGGCCTTATCTGGTGCTTTTAGCAAGGCTTCTGGTAATGGAGAGGAGGTGCAGCTGTTTTTTCTTTGAGGGTCCTGGTCAGGTCTAGGGAAGGAGGTGACATGACTTGGGCGTTGGTGAAGGAGAGGGGCTTTTTTAGGAGGGGCTGATCCTGCAGAGGGTACGTGCAAGCTTGGAGGCTGCTAAGGGCGTGGTGACAATTTTCCACCGATCTGGAGCTGCAGGAGGCCTGAGTGACGCTTGTATACCTTGATCACAGAATAACAGTGAGTTCTGGCAGGAGTGGTGCCAGGCAGGGGCCAGATGGCAAGGAAGCCTGTTCCGAGCTTTTCACAGCACCCCCGCTCTGTGCTCTGCGGCACTTACCTCCTTCTGTCTACCTCATTATCGAAGAGTATAAGCTAGACTATAAACTCCTTGTGGGTTGTGATAAAAATCTGCATTTTTGTGATTTTGCCTAGCAAGGCAAGTGGGAGGTCCATAAGTGCAAGAAGGAATATAAATCATTGGACCTTCAAGGAAGTCATAATAGGTATGGAATGCTACGATGACCATATTCATTCATGAGAAACCTGCTTACAAATATGTTATGGTAGATGGATCCTGTGCATAAGGTGTGAGAATTAATTTATGTTAGGAACCTTTTCTTATCTAGCATTTACCTCTGAGGTCACTGATAAACATATACCGGAAAGGCTTCTTGGGTACCTTTCATTTGCTTTCCCAGGTTGCCCGTGCATTGTTCCTTCCATGTCTCTGCCCTGGTAGGTGAACGTTCTGTGTCCTGTATCCATGGCTTTTTTTCCCCTCCTGGGTGGTTTTACTTCCTTGCTCCCTTCCTATGGGTGTTGCCCCAGCCCACTCTGCCTTCTTTTTTTGTATTGCAAAGTCAAATATACAACGAGAAGGATAGACACAGAGAAAGATCTTCTGTCCAGTGATTCACTCCCCCAGTGACTGCAAAGGTTGTTACTGCGCCGATCTGAGGCCATGAGCCAGGAGCTCTTCCGTGTCTCCCACGTGAGCGCAGGGTCCCAAGGCTTTGGGCTGTCCTCAACTGCTTTCCCAGGCCACAACAGGGAGCTGGATGGGAAGCAGGGCCGTTGGGATTAGAACCAGTGACCATATGGGATCCTGGTGTGTGCAAGGTGAGGACTTCAGCTGCTAGGCCACTGCACTGGGCCCCCACTCTGCCTCTTGACTTCAGTTGCAGCTCTGTAGGACTGCCTACCTTAAGGCTTGAAAAGTGTTTTATTCTGGGGCCCAGCGCTGTGGCCTAGCGGCTAAAGTCCTCATCTTACACTCTCCAGGATTCCACATGGGAATAAATAAATAAATAAATAAATCTTTTGAAAAAATGTTTTATTCCTTGGCCCGCGAGGTGTTCTCATTAGCCGTACATGTTGGAAGTATCCATTATAAACCATGGCGACAGCTTTGTTCATAGGTCCCCTATTAAAACTTCCTGGAATATCTCTCCGAAGCTTCTGCCTACTTTGTTAATCTGATGACTCCTCCGACTTTTAATCAGAGCTTACTCATATGATCGACTGAGTCTGCATTTTGAAAGCAGCAGAACAGAGAGAAGCCAGAGAGCCCCCTTGTCCCCACCCAGCTAAACAAACTGGCCATGAAAGGTAGGCCTCTTCTCTTTTATTTATTGATTTTACTTTTTGGTAGGCCTCTTCTGCAGAGGTCCTACCTGCTGTGCCCTGTGGTTGTATTTACTCCTCCCCACCACTCCACCATCGAATAGGAACAAACAAATCTGAGAAGAATTAAATGCAACATATTTTAGCCTAATTACTTTTGAGGCAAATGGCTTCATGTGCTTCCAGGCAGTGTTCTTATTGGTCACATAATCAGGGTGAGTTAAATTGGGGTTAGTAGCCTGATTTCCTTTAAAAGCTGGAGAGATGTGCGTGAGGCAGCTTGTTTGGTGCAACAGAAAAAGCAGAACTTGAACTCCAAATTTGGGACTCATTTCTACTGGGAAGGGTTTTTTTGTTGTTGTTTAATTAATTAATTTTTTTTTTTAATTGGAAAGGCTGATATACAGAGAGGAGGAGAGACAGAGCAAGATCTTCTGTTTGATGATTCACTCCCCATGTGGCCACAACAGCTGGAGCTGAAATGATCGATCTGAAGCCAGGAGCCCGGAACTTCTTCTGGGTCTCCCATGCAGGTGCAGGGTCCCAAGTCTTTGGGCCCTGCTTGACTGCTTTCCCAGGCCACAAGCAGGGAGTTGGATGGGAAGTGGAGCTGCCGGGATTAGAACCAGTGACCCTATGGGATCCTGGAGTGTTCAAGGTAAGGACTTTAGCTGCTAAGCCACTGCATCTTGCCTGAGATTTTTTTTAAAGCCAAATAGTAATGTGTTTATTTCCTTTAAAGGCTTTAAAATAAATAGGGTAATTTCTACTTAATGATGATAATAACTGTGCCCGCAGTTACATGACGTTACTGCACTGCAGATTGTTCCTTTTTTCTTTCAGGGGACCACATTGCGTAAGGTTCTTAGCTTACCCCACCTCTACTCCCGCCTCTATCAGTAACCCTTAGCAAAGTTAGCTGAAGGTTTTGAGAATAATGCTGCTGTACAATCCATTACTTAACCAAGTGCCATCTTCATGTTAATTTGGCATTTACATTCCAGTGAGTATTCATGTATAGAATTGGGTATATTTTTTATTGTTTTTTTTTTTTAAAAGATTATTTTTATTATTTTTTTATTGGAAAGGCGGATATACAGAGAGGAAGATCTTCCGTCCGATGATTCACTCCCCAAGTGAGCGCAACGGCCGATGCTATGGTGATCCGAAGCCAGGAGCCTCTTCCGGGTCTCCCACGCGGGTGCAGGGTCCCAAAGCTTTGGGCCGTCCTCGACTGCTTTCCCGGGCCACAGGCAGGGAGCTGGAAGGGAAGTGGAGCTGCTGGGATAGAACCAGCGCCCATATGGGATCCTGGGCATGCAAGGCGAGGACCTTAACCACTTGCGCCACCGCGCCGGGCCCCATTTTTTATTGTTTTTGAAAGATTTATGTGGGGCCTGGCTGCATGGCCTAGTGGCTAAGGTCGTCGTCTTGAACATGCCGGGATCCCATATGGGCGCCGGTTCTAATCCCGGCAGCTCCACTTCCTCTTTCTCTCTCCTCCTCTCTGTATATCTGACTTTGTAATAAAAATAAAATAAATCTTTAAAAAAAAAAAAGAAAGATAGATTTGTGTGTTTATTTGAAAGAGTGACAAGAGAGTGACTCAGGCAAATCCTCCGTCTTCTGGTTCACCCCAGATGACGGCCAGAGATGGGCCAGGTTGGAGCCAGGCCGGAAGTCAGGAGCGCCATCCAGGTTTTCCGAGTGCTTAGCAGGGACTCAGATACCTGAGCCAGCAGCTGCTGCTCCCCAGGTGTGTTAGCAGAGAGCCGATCTGCAGGTGATGTCCTGCATTTGAACAACTATTCCCATTTGATATGTAAGTGTCCCAAGTGGTTGTTTAACCTGCATTGCCTCAGCACCCCATCCTGTCTTCTGTACCCAGAAAGTTTTCCTTGGACTTTCATTGTTTTAAGAGTTTGGATTTATTGAATCATGTCTTGGATACTTGAAATGATATTTTCCTCATCTTTGACTTTTTATTTTTTAAATTATTTGTTTTATTTATTTGGAGGTCAGAGTTAGAGAGACAGATCTTATCTTTCATCCATTGGTTCGCTCCCCAAATCGCCAGGACAGCCAGGGTTGGGTCAGGTTGAAGCTGAGCCAATCTGAAGCCAGGAGCCAGCAGCGTTTTCTGGGTCACCCACATGGGTAGCAGGGACCCAAGCACTTGAACCATCGTCTGCCTGCCTTTCCAGGTCATCAGCAGCGAGCTGGCTTGGAAGCGGAGCAGCTGAGACTAGAACTGGCACTCATATAGCATGTCAGTGAGTGTTACAGCTATTCAAGCTGCTATGCCACAATGCTGGCCCTATTTTTGACTTTTAAAATAAATTTAGGCTGACTTGGAACAAGCTGGATGTCTCATATTCAGGTAAATCTAAAAATAAGCAGGAGGAAAAAAAAATAAAAAGCAGCAGCAGATATTTAGCCTAGTAGTTAAGATGCTTGTGTTGCGTGTTGGACTGCCTGGGTTCCGTGCCTGACTCTGGTTTCTATCTTCTGGTTTCTGCAGGGTAGATAACTCAAGTAAATGGGTTCCAGTCACCCTTGGGGGAGACCAGATTGAATCTTGGCTCTTGCTTTAATCTGGCTCTGCCATTGTCATTTTGAGCTTTTTCTTTCTTTCTTTTTTAAGATTTATTTATTTTTACTGCAAAGTCAGATATACAGAGAGAAGGAAAAAACGGAGAGGGAGATCTTCCATCTGATGATTCACTCCCCAAGTGACCACAACAGCCAGTGCTGTGCCAATCCGAAGCCAGGAGCCAGGAACTTCTTCCAGGTCTCCCACAGGGTGCAGGGTCCCAAGGCTTTGGGCCGTCCTCAACTGCTTTCCCAGGCCACAAGCAGGGAGTTGGATGGAAAACAGGGCTGCTGGGATTAGAACCAGCTCCCATATGGGATCCTGGTATGTTCAAGGCGAGAACTTTAGCCACTACGCTATTACACCAGGGCCCAGATAGACTTTTATTTAATAGGCAAAGTGACAGAGAATGAAAGAAAGAGAAATCGTCCATCTTCCTGTTTATGCCTCACATGGTCACAGCAGGGCCGTAACTCTGGATCAACCATGTGGGTGGCAGGGCACTAAGCAGCTGGGCCATCTATTGCTGCTTTCCCAGGCCCATTAGCAAGAAACTGAATGAAAAGCAGAACAATCAGGACTTTAAACAAATACTCTTTTATAAGATATCTGTGTTAAAATGGCAGCGAACCCTCTCTACTTTAGTGCTAGTTCATAGAGTATTATTTTGAACCTCATTATAGGAAATGATCACTGGGTTGAAAAATAGTAGAGTGCTTACAAATTTGAAAGATAATATGGAAAAATAGTATTTTCCATTAATTTTTTAAATTACCTCTTATTTCAAATCCTTGGAAGCTTAACAGGTAATCAGAAAGACTTCCCCCTTCCTATTTAATTACTATTACAAATCTTGATTTATTTATTGAAAGGCACAGCAACAGAGAGAGAAGCCAGGAACTCCATCCAGATATCCCATATAGATAGTATTTCGGCTACCCTCTGCTGCTTTCCCAGGTGAATGAGCAGGAAGTTGGATTGGTTACTTTTGTTTGTTATTTTATTTTTGATATTTACAACTGATAAGGGTTTATGCCCATGTGACCCTGATTAGCATGGGAGGGTGGAGGTATGGGGGAAGGTGGAGGTTTGGGGGAGGGTGGATGAGACAGTTGTTTCTAATTTTTTTTCTTTTTTTTCTTTGCTCCTGTACCTGGGTTAGTAGGGGAGAGGGCCACTCCCAGCAGCCACATCACACAGGAAGTTAGATTGTAAGCAGAACAACCAGGGCCTGAACTGGTATTCTATTTAATTATTGTTTAATTATTATGATAGGGGATACACCACACTGCCTACGCCTATTTTTTTCTTTTTTCTGATCAATAGAGACAGAGAAAGTTCCCACGTGCAGATTCATTCCCCCAGTGCCCTTACGGTCCTGCCACAGTTCCAGGAGTACAACCCAGGTCTCCTGTGTGGGTTTCAGGGACCCAGTGGTCCTTGTGTGGGTTTCCAGCCATCCCTTGCTACTTCCTAGGTTTTGTTTTAGCAAGAAGCTGGATTCAAGAGCTTGAGTTGGGAATTGAAGTCTGACATGAGTGCCTTCACTGCTAGGCGAAATGCTTGTTCCCATCCACCCCGGTTCTTATTCTTTGGTGAGATTGTCAAGGAAGGGGCTTCAGCAATGCTGTACTGATAGTGCACATGTGCAGTATGAACTAGAGTATACACATGTGACAGACCTTGTTTCTGGGTTTTGTTATGGCTGGTTTAAGTTGCCTTTTGCTTCTGGTTTCTGTCTTTGGCCTCTTGAAGGCCTTGAGGCTATCTGAAGTTACAGAGGCTAGGATACTGTAAGTTAAAACTTTCCGAATGAGTCCATAGCGGATTTAGCAACCAAACTATAACTATAACTAGTAAGTCCAGTTGAGAAAAAATGTTTTTAAAGTCCGCTGCATTTTCTACCTGGTGCTTTTTGCTTGTATCAATCATTGCATGTAATTGTTAGAACTGCCTTGGGAAACAGTGTATTTTACTGAAGACTGTTGCAGAGTAAGTAGTAAGTTTATTCTTGAAACATAATTACATTTTAGTGTCAGGTTTGTTCCTTGTCCAACACCCATTCTTTCTTGCCATCACATAGCTGCTTTTCACTAGACTAGAAGTGTTTTTTTTTTTTTTTTTAATAATTTTTTTTTCTTTTTTGGAGAGTCAAATATACAGAGAGGAGGAGAGACAGAGAAACATCTGTCCTTTGATTCACTCTCCAGGTGGCCACAACAGCCAGAGTTGAGCCAATCTGAAGCCAGGAACCTGAAGCCTCTTCAGGGTCTTCTGTGTGGGTGCAGGGACCCAAAGGGTTGGGCCATCCTTGACTGCTTTCCCAGGCCACAAGCAGGGAGCTGGATGGGAAGCAGGGCCTGCTGGCATATGAACCAACCAACAACTATATGGGATCTTGGCACTTACGAGGCGAGGACTTTAGCCACTAGGCTACCATGCCGGACCCTAGCCAGGCCCTAGACTAAAAGTTTTGTAGAAAATTCCTGGAGAGGAATCCTGAGCTCCCTGAACATACTTGATTTCCCATCATTTTAAAGATTTATTTTTATTATTTTCTTATTGGAAAGGTGGATATACAGAGAGGAGAGACAGGAAGATCTTCCGTCCAATGATTCACTCCCCAAGTGAGCTCAACGGCCGATACTATGCCTATCCGAAGCCAGGAGCCTCTTCCGGGTCTCCCACGCGGGTGCAGGGTCCCAAAGCTTTGGGCCGTCCTCGACTGCTTTCCCAGGCCACAAGCAGGGAGCTGGAAGGGAAGCGGGGCTGCCGGGATAGAACCGGCGCCCATATGGGATCCCGGGTGTGCAAGGCAAGGACCTTAACCACTTGCGCCACCGCGCCGGGCCCGATTTCCCATCATTTTAACAACTTTTGTCCCTCAACAACTGCTGAAAGTATTGTAGGAATTGGGATGATTTAAAGATGGTTGTATTGGATCTTGCTCAGGGATATCCTAAGTTGGCCCTAGGGATGAATTTTAAAAAGCAGGGAAAAAAAAAAGCAACAGAACCTCTCGACAGCCTTTATCAATTCATCCCATATGGTTTCTCATCTCAGCAGCGAAGCAGAGGATGGCAGTGAACATCAAAGCCCAAGAAATGTCCGTGCTAATTTTGCTTTGCTGCATGAGGGGCTGTTGTGTGTGGATCATCAGATGTTGTGTACAGCCCATGCGCCGAACCTTCACTTCGCTGTGTGGCTCTTTAAGATTCCTTCTGTCCGGGCCCGGCGCGGTGGCGCAAGTGGTTAAGTCCTCGCCTTGCACGCCCGGGATCCCATATGGGCGCCGGTTCTAATCCCGGCAGCCCCGCTTCCCTTCCAGCTCCCTGCTTGTGGCCTGGGAAAGCAGTTGAGGACGGCCCAAAGCTTTGGGAACCTGCACCCGCGTGGGAGACCTGGAAGAGGCTCCTGGCTTCGGATCGGCATAGTATCGGCCCGTTGCGCTCACTTGGGGAGTGAATCATCGGATGGAAGATCTTCCTCTCTGTCTCTCCTCTCTGTATATCCGCCTTTCCAATGAAAAAATAATAAAAAATAAATCTTTAAAAAAAAAAAAAGATTCCTTCTGTCCCTCTGGTTTATATTGCTGTAATTAAATGCAGAAATCAAAGCAAAACTCAGAATAATCCAGAGGTAGGTGTCCTTCTAAATTTATAGCTTTGGGGTTTGCTGGACCTTTTAATTAAATTAGCTGATGGAGACAAATATGTAATCTGACCTCCTAGCAGCTCAAGTGCAATGTTAATGCCAGGCATAGCACAGCTCCCTCGACACCACACGTTACTTTGACCTTTTCCTCCCTTACAAATGTTCCCCTTACTCCTTTGTTAACTCAGTCAGCCCTGCAGAGGTCCTGCCTGCGTTCTGTTTTCCCAAGCCACATGAGAATAGACACACAAACAACACACTTTTATTCATTTTGGCTTTCTACCCCTAGAGTTCCAACCTAACCACTGGGTTTCTGCTAAAGTATTTATTGTTTTCAGCTAGCTTGCTGTTTACTTACTGCCTGCTCTCCACGTATCCCCTCATCCCCAAGTGAGAGCTAACGTACCTGTGACGTTTTTTTTTTACCCCAAAAAGTGTGGCAGGGTTTTTTGTCCTTGATTTTGAGAAAGTGATCATGTGTTTGTTTTGCTTACCTGTAGAGAAGAGAGCCAGCCTTGGAGGGAGGAGATAGAAAGCAAGGCATCTTCATGACTGAGCTGAAAGGTGAAATGACTGAGAGAGGAACACCCTGCATTGTGAGAAAAGGTGGGGTGAAGTGGTAGTCGTAGCTCGGTAAGCCGTCCCAATTGCTTGGAGCGCCCCCTGAATCTTCCCTTAGTTTGTTGGTCTGGCCAAGTATAGTAATATATTGCTATACAATACTCTATGAGCCAATTCTGCAATGTATAAATGTCATGAGTATACTTACACAGTCCTAGGTGGTACTGCCTGCCACATACCCGGCTGTATATTTTTCTTCTTTTACTTGCTTTTTTAAAAGATTTATTTTATTTTTACAAGCAGCCACAATGGCAGGAACCAAGCTGATCTGAAGCCAGGAGCCAGGAACCTCTTCAGGGTCTCCCCCACAGATGTAGGGTCCCAAAAGTTTGGGCTGTCCTCTACTGCTTTCCCAGGCCACAAGCAGGGAGCTGGATGGGAAGTGGAGTGACCAGGGTTAGAACCAGTGTTCATATGGGATCCCGACGCATTCAAGGCAAAGACTTTAACTGCTAAGCTATCACGCTGGGCCCATAAAAATATTTTATTTTTTATTGGAAAATCAGATATACAGAGAGAAGGAGATACAAAGAGAAAAATCTTCCATGTGCTGGTTTGTTCCTCAAGTGGCCGCAACAGCTAGAGCTGAGCTGATATGAAGCCAGCAGCTTCTTCTGGGTCTCCTTGCGGGTGCAGGGTCTCAAGGCTTGGGCGATCCTCAACTGTTTTCCCAGTCCACAAGCAGGGAGCTGGATGGGAAGTGGAGCAACTGAGACATGAACTGCTGACCACACAGGATCCCGGTAGATGCAAGGCAGACTTAGCCACTAGGCTGTCACACCAGCCGTAAGATGCGTAATTTTTATATTCTGATAAAGACAAAAAGCTAATTATACTAGAAACTGCAGTATAATGATTTTTTTTTTTAATTTATTGAGTTAGGACCTAGTGCCTTGGCTCAGTGGCTGAATTCTCACCTTGCACGCACCAAGATTGCGTATTGGCCTGGGAAAGTAGTAGAGGATGGCCCAAAACTTTGGGATCCTGCATCCATGTTGGGAGACCTGAAAGAAGCTCCTGGCTCCTGATCAGCTCAGCTCCGACCATTGCATTCACTTGGGGAGTAAAGCGGTGAATGGAATATCTTTCTTTTTCTCCTTCTTTCTGTAAATCTGGCTTTCTAATAATAGTAATAATAAGTTCATTGTTTTTTGAAAAAAATTAACTTGAGTTACATAGGTGGAAAAAGAGGGAGATCTTCCATTTGCTCATTCATTCACAAATAGCTGCAATGGCCCGGGATGGGCCATGCTGTCAGGAGCCGGGAATTTCATCAAATCTCCCGAGTGGCGGGGTCTGTGTGCCTGACCGTGGTCCACTCCTCTTCCAGGCCTTGAGCAGGAAGCCTGTACAAGTCCTGCAGAGCTGAGGGTGCGACATGTTGGGGTAGTCTTTGATGCAGACGGTAGGATGTGTTCTGGATCTATAGAAGAACAGGTTGGACCTGCCTGTTAGACCAACACGTTCTGGTTGGATTCTATGTTTCATAGATGCTAGAAACCTTCTGTCTTTTGTCTGCAGGAAGGGAGCAAGAGCCCCTCCCCTTGGTTAGGCTTCTGTAGCCCTGCAATGGGGAGTGGTTACCTGATACCACCCCTAGGTCCCAGGTAAGAGGAAATGCATCCTGGAGAAATGACCATTTGATTGACAGGTAGGTGGAGGCCCAGTGCAATGACTCCATTGGCTAATTCTCCCTCTTTAAGCTGAGGTCCCATATGGGCACCAGCTCGTGTCCCAGCTGTTCTGTTTCCCCTCCAGCTTCCTGCTTATGATCTGTCAGGTGGGTAGAGAGGATTCCATGAGGTATGTGTGGTTTCCAACTCATGACCCTAAGCTGTCCTGTGACCTTACTTTTTTCATTCCCTCCTCAACTATTTCTGACCTTTAATCGTGTTTGTTTTTTTTTTTTAATATATATTTGTTTTTATTGAAAAGACAGATTTACAGAAAGAAAGAGAACCAGAGAAAAAGATCTTCCATCTGCTGGTTTTCTCCCTAGATGGCCACAATGGCCAAAGCTGAGCCAGTATGAAGGTAGGATCCAGGAGCTTTTCCAGGTCTCCCAGGTGGGTACCTGGTCCCAAGGCTTTGGGCCATTCTCTGCTGCTTTCTCAGGCACAAGCAGAGAGCTGGAAAGGAAGTGAAGCAGCTGGGACACTAATCAGTACCAATATGGGATTCTTTTTTTTATTTTTTAAGATTTATTTATTTTTATTGGAAAGGCAGATATACAGAGAGGAGGAGAGACAGAGAGGAAGATCTTCGATCTGATGATTCACTCCCCAAGTGGCCGCAACGGCTGGAGCTGAGCCAATCTGAAGCCAGGGGTCAGGAGCCTCTCTTCTGGGTCTCCTAAGGCAGGCAGGGAGCTGGGTGGGAAGCAGAGCTGCCAGGATGAGAACCAACACCCACATGGGATCCCAGCACGTTCAAGGTAAGAACTTTAGTCGTTAGGCCACTGCGCCGGGCCCAAAATCCCATAGTTTTTAAAAGCACATGTTGATTGTGGTAATAAAAGTTGTAGGGTAATTAAAGCTTTTCAAGTTGTAGCACATTTATATAAACTCAGGTTTAGAAGTAAGTATAATAGCATTACTTGGAAGGTTGACAAGAATGTATTTAAACCTAAAGGGGTTTGTTTAAACTTCAGCTATGAGAAGTTAAAAATGGGGCCCGGCGCGATAGCATAGTGAGTAAAGTTCTCTCCTTAAATGCATTGAGATCCCATATGAGCACCGGTTCTTATCCTGGCAGCCCTGCTTTCCATCAAGCTCCCTGCTTGTGGCCTGGGAAAGCAGTTGAGGACGGCCCAAAACCTTGGGACCCTGCACCACGTGGGAGACTCGGAAGAGGCTCCTGGCTTCAAATTGGCTCAGCTCCAGCCGTTGCAGCCTCTTGGAGAGTAAACCATCGGATGGAAGATATTCTTCTCTGTCTCCTCCTCTCTGTATATCTGCTTTTCCAATAAAAATAGATAGATCGATAAAAAGATAAACCTATAGACAAACAAATAGGACTGCTTTAGAGCTTCATTGGTTTGACTTCAACTTTTTGTTTACGTTTTTTTAATTGTTCCATTTAATTTGACAGGCAGAGAGTCCCTGAGACAGAGAGAGGGGTTTTGACCTGCTGATTTGCTCCTGCATCCCTGTTTGGGGAGCTGGGAACAGCAGGATGTTCTCTGTACAGGGACTGAAGTGGTTGAGTGATGGTGTGCCTCCAGGCTGTGTGATAGCAGGCAGGCCGGGCTTTTAGAGGAGATGCAGGTGATTTTCCCGGTGCCAGCGCCCCTCTTGATTTGCAGCTTTTTATCTTGGAGGCTGCTGGAGAGTTCATCTGTTGTGTCAGTTTGGCTGTATATGAAGCACCAACTTGATTTGAGGAAAGGATCTTTTTCTGCATTGATTTAGTTGCCAAATTAATTTGTTTATATGAGAACCTTCTGCAGGAATGCAAATAGACAATCCATTCAATTAAATAGCAGAACATGTCAAACTGATTCAGATCCCACAAAAGAGAGCAGAAACAAGGTTTCAGAGTTTATTACATATGCCTTAAATAATAAAATTTTTAAAGAAAGATTTATTTATTTATTGGAAAGTCAGATATACAGAGAGGAGGAGAGACAGAGAGGAAGATCTTCGTCTGATGATTCACTTCCCAAGTGAACACAATGTCCAGTGCTGCACTGATCTGAAGCCAGGAGCCAGGAACTTCTTCCAGGTCTCCCACAGGGTGCAGGGTTCCAAGGCTTTAGGCCGTCCTCGACTGCTTTCCCAGGCCACAGGCAGGGAACTGGATGGGAAGTGGAGCTGCTGGGATTAGAACCAGTGCCCATATGGGATCCCGGGGCGTTCAAGGTGAGGACTTTAGCCTCTAGGCCACATTGCTGGGTCCCAATAATGGAATTTTAATAAAGAGATCTTTGGGAAAGGTGTGTCAATAATAGATATTTTCCCCCTTTTTCTTGTCTTTTTTTTTTAAATTATGTATTTTTAATAATCTTACTTAGTTGATTAGGGTACATAGGGTCAAGGGCTACAGAAAAGTGGATAATACCATTGTTTCCACACTGATATCATCATTTTTCCCTTTATCTTGGATCAGGGGAGAAGCAAAGGGAAAAGCCCCACCCAGCCTCTCACCCATCCCAGGGATTTATTTATTTGAAGATCAGATACACAGAGAGGAGAGACAGGAAGATCAACGTCCAGTGATTTACTCCCCAAATGGCCGCAGTGCCCGAAGCTGTGCTGAACTGAAGCCAGGAGCCTGAAGCTTCTTTCGGGTCTCCCATGCAGGTGCAGGGTCCCAAGGCTTTGGACCATCCTTGACTGCTTTCCCAGGCCACAAGCAGGGATGGGGAGTGAGGCTGCCGGGATTAGAACCAGCGCCCATATAGGATCCCAGTGCATGCAAGGCATGTGAGTAACCCCTAGGCTACTACGCCAGGTCCCCTTTTTTGTTTTTAAAGACTTAGATATTTTACTTGGAAGTCAGAGAGAGGCTGAGACAGATATCTATCCACTGGTTCTCTCTCTAAATGTTCCCAGTGGCCAGAGCTGTGCTGATCCAAAGCTGAGAGCCTGGAGTGCCTTCGGGTCCCCTCATGACTGTGCAAAAGCCCGAGGCATTGAACTATCCCCTGTTCCTTCCTAGGCTGCCACAGGGAGCTGTATCAGAAGTGGAGCAACCCTCCCTGCCCTAATTGGAGACCCACATGGGCATGCATGCCTTTTAACTTGTAATCAAGGTTAAAAATAGCATTTTTTTAAAAGATTTATTTTTATTATTTTTTTATTGGAAAGGCGGATATACAGAGAGGAGAGACAGAGAGGAAGATCTTCCGTCCGATGATTCACTCCCCAAGTGAGTGCAACGGTCGATGCTATGCCGATCCGAAGCCAAGAGCCTCTTCTGGGTCTCCTGTGCCGGTGCAGGGTCCCAAAGCCTTGGGCCGTCCTCTGCTGCTTTCCCAGGCCACAGGCAGGGAGCTGGAAGGGAAGTGGGGCTGCCGGGATTAGAACCGGCCCATATGGGATCCCGGGCGTGCAAGGTGAGGACCTTACCACTTGCGCCACCGCACCGGGCCCAAAAATAACATTTTTTTTTACAAAGTTTTTTTAAGTTGAAAAACAAAACAAAACAAAAAATAAGTGGAGCAAACAGAGTCCAAACTGGCACCCATATGGGATACTGATATGGAGATAAATGGAGGATTAGTATACCCATGCCAGCTTCCTTTTTTATTTTTAAAATTTTCATTTATTTTAAAAATTAAAGTCAGAAAGAGACAAAGATCCCCCATCTGCGGGTTCACTTTCCAATCACCTGTGATAAATAGGAGTGGGCCAGGCCTAAGAGAAGATCTGGTCAATCCAGGTCTCCCATGGTGGTGCAGGAATCGGGTACCATTGGCTGCTTCTTCCATGTGCACATGAGCAGGAAATTAGAATTGAAAGAGGAACCTAGACATGCATCCACATATTTAAATTTCAACATGGAGTGCACCCATGTGGGAGACCCCATGAAACGTGTGCCCTCCCCCAGCTTCTGCCACCCTTTGGGAAGTGGACCTTTCTCTGTTTCCCTCTTTTGTTCTCTC
Source organism: Ochotona curzoniae (assembly GCF_017591425.1). NCBI lineage: Eukaryota > Metazoa > Chordata > Mammalia > Lagomorpha > Ochotonidae > Ochotona > Ochotona curzoniae. The sequence goes on along the minus strand of NW_024465894.1, from coordinate 14,859,444 downwards.
TGTAACTCTTTCAGATCATTGAAATCTTTAAAAAAAAGTTAACAGATAGAGTGAACTGTAAAAATTACCTTTTACCTCATCACTGGAAGTTTTATCACTGGAAGTTTTAGACTTTTGTAGGCCTTTATAAATCTGTAGCAAATGTATCGTGCATAAATGAAATTCTACCTACTGTTTTGCAATCTTTCAAAATTCTTGTCAGATGGAAAGTACACAAAACCATTCTTGCAGCTCTTTGCTTTTGACAGTAACAAAGGCATTTATCTTTTTTGTTTTAAATAGCTTGGAATGGGTTTTATCAAGGACAGCAACATTCAATATTGATTTGCTCAGCGTTGATATGAGATGCCTTTAAAGTAATCACACCTTTCAGAGAACTTTCCAGATGCTCTGTAAAAAGGGCAGGTATGTGATTAACTGCTTCTTGAGGTTGCCAGACTTGGCTCAGACTCTTCCTCTCTGGGAAAGTACAAAGTCGTCTGTCCTGGAGCCTTGGCTCTTGCAGATGGGCTTGTCACCAATGGGTGCAGTGCATGATGTTTCTCCATCTCACAGCAAAAAAAGAGAGCTTGTCAAGATCTGAAGCTACACAGAGTTGTGCTGGAAATGAAAATAGGGCCCTTCTGCTCTTGATGACAGGTTGAGAGAAAGCTTCATTTGGGCCAGTCGTCCCAGGCCCAGGTATATAGAAGCTCTTCAGCTTATCATTGCCATTAACGCATTTACTTATAATATTTTTCTTACAAGGAAATAGCAGGTCCTGGTGCAATAGCCTCATGGCTAAATCCTAGCCTTGAACGCACTGGGATCCCATATAAGCACCTGTTCGTGTCCCAGCTGCCCCGCTTCCCATCCAGCTTCCTGCTTGTGTCCTGGAAAAGCAGTCAGGGACAGCTCAAAGCCTTGGGACCCTGCACTCACATGGAAGAAGCTCTGACTACTGGCTTCAGGTCAGCTCAGTCTTAGCCATTGCGGCTGCTTGGACAGTGGACCAGCAGACGGAGGATTTTTTTTTTATTTTGAAGATATGTTGGGTTTTTTTGTTTGTTTTTTAAGATTTTTATTTATTTGTATTATAAAGTCAAATATACAGAGAGGAGGGAGGCAGAAAGGAACCTCTTCCATCTGTTGATTCACCCCCCAAGCAGCCTCAATGGCTAGAGCTGTGCCAATCTGAAGCCAGGAGCCTCTTTGGGTCTCCCACACGGATGCAGGCCACAAGCAGGGAGCAAGATGGGAAGTAGGGCTGCAGGGATTTGAACCAGCGCCCATATAGGATGCTGGCGAGTTCAAGGCGAGTACTTTAGCTGCTCTGCTACCGTGTTGGGCCCAGGTGGAGGATTTTTGTCTCCTTTTCTCTATAGATCTAACTTTCCAATAAAAATAAATCTAATAAATAATAAATATTATGACTTTCCAATATAAGTAAAATCTTTAAAAAGAGAAAAAAGCAAAACAAGCATTGTACTGCCGTGTGGGAAAAGTTTAACATATGTATGAGGCTTGCTCTGGGCTAGGCTCTAGGAGACATAGCCAACCAAACAGGAAATGAAGTTGTGTGTCTTGGAACGTGAGAGTAATAAAGGTGAGTTCAGCTGATAATTCATATTAGCAGAATCATTTGGGAATATGAATAGCTACATGCATCTTACACTGTGGTGTGCACCCCCATCCTGTAAACAGCTTATTAAATGCAGCATTTCGGAGTTACCCCAACAAGCTTTAAGTCCTGGAGATCTGGTCACGGCCCAGGAACCCTCATTTTCAGCATGCTTCCTGAGTAGTTCTCCCATTGATTGTCTGGAGTACTCTGAGAAACACTGCCTCAGGATGTCTAACCCGGACATAGTGCCTCCCCGTGTAGGTGAATGTGAAGTTACCCTACGTTGAGAGAGGAGTGTGAGTGGAGACGTGCGAGAGAGTTTTCTGGAGAGGAATAAATTAATGCTGTTGGAGGGCGGACAGGGCGGTGAGGAGGCTGATGTCTGTCTCAGATCTTTCATTATATTGCCTTTTGTTTGATGTGTCTGATGGTGCTGTGTTGTGATTTGGTAGCCACGCTTTTGTATCACTTCCTGTACTCTCAGGACATCCTTGATTTATGGTTTCACACAATTTTCCCCAGATGTCATGAAATTATTCTAAAAAGCTTAACTTTTCAGCATTTATAGTGATTATTGAAAAAAATTCTTATCTCATTTTAATAATTTTTTAAAAGATTTATCTATTTATGTGAAAGTCAAATATACAGAGAGAAGGAAAGACAGAGAGGAAGATCTTCCATCCACTGTTCACTCCCCAAACAGCTGCAATGGATGGAGCTGAGTCAATCCAAAGCCAGGAGTCGGGGACTTGTTCTGTGTCTGCCACAGGGTGCAGGGTCCCCAGGCTTTGGGCTGTCCTCTGTTGCTTTCCCAGGCTACAAGCAGGGAGCTGAATGGAAAGTGGAGCTGCCAGGATTAGAACTGGCACCCATGTGCAATCCTGGCAGGTGCAACACAAGGACTTTAACTGATAGGCTATCGTGCTGGGTCGTTAACAGTGATTTTAACAATAATGATGATTGTTGGTTAACAGAGAGACAGTTGTTACAATTGTTTAAGTAAAGGTTAAATTAAGACCGCCCTGGAGAGAATTAAAAAAATTCTGTTGTAAGATTTCTTAAGTTTAAACTATGAAGAAATTCTTATATGCTGCTTATTATTATTCTTTAATTCAGCATATTTATTGATACTGGCTTATTTCAACTGTCCTCTGCTACTTTTCCAGACACATTAGCAAGGAGCTCGATCAGAAGTAGCATTGCCAGGGGTCAGCACCATGGTGTAACCAGTGTGGCTGCTACCTGCAGCACTATCCCATATGGGTCCCAGCTGTTCCACTTCCAACCCAGCTCCTTGCTGATGCGTCTGGGAGGGCAGTGGAGAATAGCTCAAGGTGTTGGACACCTGCGCCCATGTGGGAGACCTGGAGGAAGTGCCTCCTAGCTCTTAGCTTCCACCTGGCTCAGCTCCAGCCATTGTGGTCATCTGGGGAATGAACCAACAGATGGAAGAGGAGCTTTCTAATTCTGCCTTTCAAATAAGAATAAATAATTAGATAAATATGAATTTGCATACCTATGTAGATATATTTTGATATAAAAGTATTTGAATTTTATATTGAACATAACTTTAATCTCAACTCAAAAACCTAATTTGATATATTTATCCCTGGCTAATTTGAGAATGTTAATGTTATAAACCCCATTAATTTGTATTTTTTAAAATGAAGAACCTGTGCTAAATGTAGTTTTTGTATTATCATAAAACATTTTTCGTTTATCTTTTTTTTTTTAAGATTTATTTGTTTTTATTGGAAAGGTAGATGTACATACAGAGAGGAGGAGAGAAAGAAAGGAAGATCTTCCTTCCGGTGATTCACACAACAACCAGTGACCACAACAGCCAGTGCTGTGCTGATCCGAAGCCAGGAGCCAGGAACTTCCTCCAGGTCTCCCACACAGGTGCAGGAACCCAAGGCTTTGGGCCATCCTTGGCTGCTTTCTCAGACCACAGACAGGGAGCTAGTTGGGAAGCGGTGCTGCCGGGATTAGAACCTGCACCCATATGGGATCCTGGTGTGTTCAAGGCGAGGACTAGCCGCTGGGCCATGGCGCCAGGTCCCCATTTCCCATTTATCTTAAGAATGCTTCTTAAATGAAGGTACCAAGAAGAACTATTTTCAATGGTTTAGAAATTCTTACTCCTTGAAGATTGTGTAGTTGCCCACTTCTTCATTAGTTAACTGCAGCAGGACGCCTTCCGTTGTACTCCCAGCAGCACTGATGGAACAAGAAGCTCTGTTAAGGATCATTTGACTTGCTTCAGCTGTCCAGATGAGGCACTGTAGTCTTTTTGGAAGCAGAATATACTTGTGTATTTTTTTTTTTTCTTTAAGTAGAGCAACCAGGACTCCACCCTGTGTCTTACATAGTGCTGACATTGCATTCAGTGTCTTATCACACTGATCCACCATGCTGGTTCCCCACTGCTGCTTTTTTTTAAGTGTTTTTTTTAAGATTTATTTTATTTTTATTTTTATTTTTATTTTTTTTTTGCTCCCTAGGAAGAGGTTTAATATAAAGATCCAATTTTAAACAGCTCTTTAATATTTGGGAATCTGACTACACTGAGCCTCCAATATTTGAAGTTTATTCATTTGCCTTCTAGGGTTGTGAGCTACCCCTGTCATATTGCATATACCTCTCTAATTCTGAACAGTCCTTGCTCTGGATGGTTTTTTTTTTTTATTATACAAATTTAATTGGGGTAAAAAAAAAAAAAAGGTTCAAGGTCTAAAGGGGGATATAGAGGAAGAAGCCCCACCCAGTTTCCCGCCCGCCCCAAGTCCCGGATGTGGGGCATGCTCTGGGATACTCGATCAAGTGGTTCCAATAGTTCACCATTCATGGGTCGCTGCCAGTCTCGCTACTCCAAGCACAATGTGGTCATTGAAGAGTCCATTGATTGACACAGTCCCTTCCAGAGTCTCCATTTGCCCAGTTTTTTGCTGCCAACAGATAGCTGAGGTTGTTGCTTGACTTGTCCTGTCTTTCCTTGGTTAGGACTCTGGGTCCAGTGTCTCGAATGGGGAGATCCTTGAAGAAATTTTGAGGTATTCCCAGTCCAGATTCCTGCATGTTCTAGTAGCATAGGGCCCGGCACAGTCCATTGCCCCAATCAGCTGGTGGTTGTAGTTGTTGGGTCGGCTCTGTCTCCACCCGTGTCCTCTTGCAGTCCCGCCTGGTTCCGCCCTGGACGCACTTGTCCCTCGCACGTACCAGTAGGAGTTGCAGCCCAGTCAGGGCGGCCCACAGTAACCTCAACCAGGCCCACCCCCTACCCTGGCTTGCCAGTATATATGACATGCTAGCCCAGTCTGTCCCAAATACCCTTCTGTTCGTATACTTGCCAACAGGTGTTGCGACCTGTTTCCATCCAATCATCTCCTTCTACCGTCCCTAACGGATATTATTGGGTGTCTGTCTAGTCACCCCATCCCCTGTCCTAGTTCCCATGCCCTCCTGTGGAAGGTGTCAACCCACGAGGGAGGAGCCCACTATTTCCCTCCCAGGTCGCTCCCATTCCAGTTGTGCCCTCTCGAGTTGGTCCTGTGGTCCGGTCGTGACAAAAGCAACACACAAAAAATTAGAATGCCAAGGTGAGGTAGCCTGAGCCGGATACAGCCGCAGCACCCAACCAACCAACACACGTGAGAACCAGCAAAGGAGGAGGCAGAGCTGACAGGGGAATAAGGGTAGGTTCCCTAGCTGAACAGCAACTTGCACTGAGGAGCGTGAGCTGGGTGGGGGGGTAGGCCAGACCAGGCAGGGACACAGCGCCTGTGCACCTCATGTGGACCAGATTGGGTGAAAACCAGGCTGGGCTGACTATTCCCAATAGTGCAAGCTACAATCAGAGTTGGTGAGGGTTGTTGGGGCTTAGCTGTAGCATCAACTGGCAGAAGCTGGTACAAAGGGCTAGACACGTTGAGTTGAACCATAAGATTTATTTTATTTTTATTAGGCAAAATTAGAGAGAGAGAGATAGGGAGAGAATAATTCATTCACTAGTTTGCTCTCTCCAAATGGCTGTAACTGCCAGAGCTGAAGCTAGGAACCAGGAGCTTCTTCTGGATCCCGCACATGGGTGCAGAGTCCCAAGGCCTTAAGCCATCCTCTGCTACTTTACCAGACCATAAGCAAGGAACTGGATTGGAAGCGGAGAGGTCAGGACTTGGGGTGCATATGTGGAATGCTGGTGCTGCAGGGAGAAGCTTAGCCTAATGTGCCACGACACCAACTTCTGTCCAGGTATCCCCTCCACTTTTGATAAGAAACCCTGAATACTGGGTAATGATGAGCTGGTATTATGTTCTATAAATGTTCTAAATTTAGTTTGGGAAGTGGAAAAGACAAGCAAATTTGTAATCTATTGTCACATTTTATTACAATTTTTGACATTATTATAACTTACCTGAAAATTGCTTTATTTTTGTCTCATGAATGAAAGGCATTATTTTAACATCCTCTTTGATAAAATAGTGTTGGGTTAATCTATGGAGTAAGATGAAAATGCTGAGCTGGGTTCGCCCGTTCTGCAGCGAGTATTAGTCTAATAACACAGGATGGCTGTATGGAGCCAGGTGTTTTACTTTAACTGCAGCTGTACCATCTGTGGGAGCAGGTGGGCAGATTCTTTGTCATCAGGAAAACACAGCTGGTGAGATTTAGAAGAGTTAATTGATTGCTTTTCCAGCTCTCTCCAGTTTCATAACCTAAATGCGTCTTTCACCTTGGCACAGGTGTTGATTCTAGTTAGCACAGTGATGGTCAAAGTGAGCAGGAAAGATGGGAATTGGGCTCTTTGTGGGTTTTGTCTTTGGACTGGCACAGAGAACATTATTTTGAGGTTTTAGTTATTTATTTTTTAGTCGCTTGAATTTATTTGTCCACAGTTGCCTGTAACAAATGTATGTGTAGTTTATAATAAACTTTCTGGAGAAATGGGAAATAAGTGAAAAGGTTCTTCAGTTTGGCAACAAAGAGTAAAAGAAAGGTCATAGCTCCCTGTATTAAGAAATACACAATGGAGATCTGAACTACAGTCTCTACTTTTAATGTGGTGAACAAGTTGTGAGAACAATTTTAACTCATTGGGTACTGCAGACTGGAAATGAATCTGCTGTAGGATCCCTAATACATCTTCTGGCATAACATGCAGAAAGCCTACCACTGACCCCAGGATGATGGCAAAAGGTGTTTATTTTGCAAAGTTCAGAACAAAAAGTCGGGCTACTACTGCTCAGTTTCGGACTTCCTGATGGACTCAGTGGTGAATTTTAGAGATTAAAGGTGGAGTTGAGCAGTGGGTCTCTGGGCTCCTGCTGCTCCTTGTGTCTGTCCTCAGCAGGAGTCTGTGGGTGTTCTGGAAATGCAGTGATAGTAAAGTGGGCTCTGATCCTTCCATAGCCTACAGTTAATTATTAGTTTGTTTGATCAAGGCTTGAAGTTCCTGTCACATGTTTATTTCAAAACAGAGTCTAGTATTAGGTTATTAACTTAGAAGTGATCACTGAAGTCTTAACCTTGTGACCTGGAGTCCTGCAGAGCAGCCCTGACCCTTCCTTGTACCACCTCCTGTTTAGTAATTTTTAATAGATATGAGTTGACTAGGGCCTGGCTTGATAGCGTAGCGGCTAAAGTCCTTGCCTTGCACGTGCTGGGAACCCATATGGCAGCCCCGCTTCCCATCTAGCTCCCTGCTTGTGGCCTGGAAAAGCAACAGAGGACAGCCCAAAGCCTTGGGACCCTGCACCCTGTGGCAGACACGGAAGAAGTTCTCGACTCCTGGCTTTGGATTGACTCAGCTCCATCCATTGCAGCTGTTTGGGGAGTGAACAGTGGATGGAAGATCTTCCTCTCTGTCTTTCCTCCTCTCTGTATATCTGACTTTCCAATAAAAATAATGAAATCTTAAAAAAAAAAAGAATATGGAAATGTTATGACATTCTATTTGTAGCTTCTCCATTCTCCTTTTCTTAGAGAGGGTCTATGCTCCTCATGTCTGTCTCTAGAAATGTGAGCAGTGTGACTTGTGTCCCCAAGTAACTAACAGGAGTGAAATAGAGAAAGCGATGTAAAAGATTGCATGGGGAAAAATGTCATCTGAGCCAGGCTTTGAAGGATATATGTGTATATAATTTTTTGGCTAAGATTTATTTATTTATTTGAAATGCAGTGTTACAGAGAGGGAGAGAGATCAGTCTGTCTTCCGTCTGCTTGTTCACTTCCCAGGTGGGACCGAGGCAGGCTAGAACTGCCGCTTTGCCGGGCACATCAGCCCTCAGCTGGATAGAAAGTGGAAGATGTGGGCATTTCAGATGGGAGCTTAACTGGCTATGCCACAACTCTGGCCGAAGAAGGATAGCTTTCAGGGTCAAAAAACAAACTGTTCCCCACATAGGATCTGGGACATCTACGGCGAGGACTTTAGCTACTAGGCTACTATGTCGGCACCCCCCCCCACCTTTTTGCTTTTTCTTTTAAGGCATTTGTTTATGGGCCTGGCTCAATGGCTGAGTGGCTAAATCCTTACTTTGCAAGCGCTGGGATCCCATGTGGGCACTGGTTTGTGTTCCGCTGCTTAGTTCACTTCCCAGCCAGTTCCCTGCTTATGGCGTGGGAAAGCTTTGGAGGATGGCTCAGAGTCTTGGGACCCTGCACCCATGTGGGAGACCTGAAAGAGGCTCCTAACTTCTGGCTTTGGATTGACTCAGCTGCACCTGTTGTGGCCATCTCGGGAGTGAACCAACAGATGGAGGATCTTCCTCTTCTCTCTGTAAATCTTCGTTTCCAATAAAAATAAATCTTAAACAAAACAAAACATTTCTTTGAAAGAGTTACAGAGAGAAGGATAGATCTTTCATCTTCTGGTCATAATCTCCAGGGCTGGACCAGGCTAAACCCTGGAGCTTCATTGGATATTAGTCATAGAGGCATCTTCCACTGCCTTCCCAGGTGCATTGGCAGGGAGCTGGGCTGGAAGTGGACAGCTAGGACTTAGCTGGTGCAAGTATGGTATGGTATTTTTTTGTTGTATTTGGTGGCCAAACTAGCTATGACAACACTGGCTCCTCAGTTACTCTGCTTCTGATCCAATTCCTTGCTAATGTATCTTGGAGGGCAGCAGATAATGGCCCAACTGCTTGGGGTCCTGTCAGCCAAGTGGGAGAGTCGGGAGGAATTCTAGGCTCCTGGTTTGGGCCTGGCTCAGCTCTAGCCATTTTGGCCATTTGCAGAGTGATCTAGTGATGAGATCTGTTTGCCTTTCCCTCTTTCTCTGTTAACTGTGCCTTCCAAACCAATCAGTCTAGTCAATCAATATTAAAAAAAAAAGCCACTTGGGTTTACTGTAGGTTTGGAAAGCTACTTCCTTGGGTTCTATTAATAATATTTTTAGTGGGGAATGTTTTCCAAAATAAGCACCCGATATCAAGTGTGATTGTTTGAATGTGGATAATTTGTTTTATAATTTGGGGCTTTCCTAAAATTCCAAACTCTGTGAGAAAGCAGGCAGCTTATACAGATGGACTTGAGTGTGCTGCTTGTGCTGTGTACCAAGCCAGAGGACTCATATGGCAAGAACATGAAACCAGATTTCAGGGTTCAATGTCTGGATCGTGTAACTCAAGCATAAAGATTAGGGGCTTTGGGGGCTGGCATGTTGCATAATGGGTTAAGCCTCCACCTGTAATGCCAGGTGGATTCCTGGCCATCCCATGTCTGATGCAGCTGCCTCTGATGCACTTGGAAAAACAGCAGAAGATGGCCCAAGGACTTGGATCTCTGCACTCACATAGGGGACCTGGAAGAAGCTTCTGGCTCCTGGTACAGCTCCAGAACTTGCAGAGCCATTTGGGGATTGAACCAGCAATAAAAGATCTTGGTGTGTGTGTCTCCCTGTCCCTCTGTAACTCTCTTTCAAATTAAAAAAAAATCTTTTCAAAAAAGATTAGTTTTGTTTTTTGTTTTTTTTTTTCCCCCACAGATTTCACTTTCTTAGATTTACTTAGAGCAAAAGAGAGAGAGAAAGAGTTCCCATCTGTCTGTCCATTCACAGAAGCCTGCAGTGTCCTTGGGTGCCAGGAGTGTGGTGTCACTCTCCCAGCTGCTTGTACCAGTGTTGCTGCATGCCCCGCGGGTCTGCATTGGCAGGATGCTGGAGGTACAACCTGAGCTGTTTTTTTTTGCAGCTAGGGTAAATAAAGGCCTATAAACAAATAAAGTTCACTGATTTTACTTTAAAATTCTTTACTTTTTATTTTTTATTATGTTTTAGAGATTATATACTTTTTGAAAGGCCAAGTGACAAAGAGGGCGAGAACATGCATGTGCTGTCATCTGCTGGTTTACTGCCCAAGTGGCTGCAGCAGCCAAGAGCTAAGCACTTCATCTGTTTATTTCTTCCACATGAATGGCAGGATCTAAGTACTTGTGTCTTCTGCTGCCTTCCTAGGCAGACAGCAGGAAGTTAGATGAGAAATGAAGTAGCTAGGGCTCTAAATGGCACTATGATATGGAATGCCAGTGTCACAGACAGCATCTTTTTTTTTTTTTTAAGAAAATTATTTTTTATTTTTGATGATTTTTACATAGTTGATTAGAGTACAAAGGGTCCAGGGCTACAGGAAGATAAGTGAGACCATTATTTCCACATTCTTTTTTTTTCTTCCTGTATCTGGGGAAGGTGGTAGATAAGGAGAGAATCAGCACCCAGCCTCCCAACTGCCTCTGCACCCTGGGATGGGGATGGCCACTCGACACCACCCCAGAGTCCCCGATGTGGGGCATGCTCTGAGCGTCCTGCTCATGAGGTTTGGCTAGTTCAACAGTTCTGAATTACTACTGATCTCGCCACTCCAAGCACAAAGAAATCTTTCCAGAATGCACTGGTTGACGTAGTCTGCCTTAGAGTCTCTGTTTGCCCAGATATTCACTGCCAACACTTGGCTGGGGTAGTTGATCAGTTTGTTCTGTCCTCAATCCTCTGTTATGATATGGTACCAAGTGTCCTCTGCAGACTCCAGTGTACTGCCATATCCTCCATGTGCACCTGGATATGCTGTCCACTGTCAGACAGTATCTTTTTAATTATTATTTATTTATTTATTTTTATTTCATTTTGTGACACAGTTTCATAGGCTCTGGAATTCCCCCATCCCCTCCCCATGGCTCCCCTCCCATGGTGGATTCCTCCACATTGTTGCAGTAGTACAGTTCGTTTCCAGTCATGAGTCCCTCATTGTGAGCATGTACCATGCATAGAGTCCAGCATCTTATTGTCCAACAGTTAAGATGGACAGTTATTGTCCATCTTAAGTTCAACAGTTTCATTGGGAGACCATCCTTAGTCTGAAAATGGAGCTGGCAGAATATCATCCTCTCCAATGAAAACTCACAACACAGCATCAATAACAATTTACAACATTATGGAGTTAATTGGTATGGTATTGAGTGACTAATATGTTAGAAAATGCAGGTTCTTAACCATATCCTGTGACTACTTCATTAACATTTCAAGTTTAGCTTATATATAACCAACTGCTCTACACCTTAAAGTGGTTATAGGGTATTATTCAGCTGTCTTGCGTCTATTTTAATTTTTGTATTTAGTAGTTTATAGTATTGAAGCATGATTTTTACTCTACTTGGCAAATTTAGGATAGTCCAACCAGGCTTTTAACTCTAACATGGCTTATGGTAACAATTGGGGCGCAGAACAGTTTTAGGGGGGGTGTGCAGAGAAATCTTCAGTACCTTAGTGAGGAGTAACTAATCTCTGTGTCCTGCCTAGCAAGGTATGTAAGTCCAAGATGTCCATTTCCTGTCTATTCTAAGCTTTCCTTATTGGTTTCTGTCTCTCTAATCTAAATTTTTTTTTGAGGGGGGCCTCTGGAGTGACCTTGCTGGTCATTGCAAGAGAAGGTGGGGATCCAAGGTTGGAACTAAGTAAGGACCAGAGAAAGCTCCTTTCTTGAAGGAAGTTTACTGTTCTGTTTTTGAGAACCGCTCAGGGCTCCCAGCCATTGTTCTGATGACATTAGATCCTGTGAGGAAGGATCTGGGCTTCTTCCATCCCTTGTGGGAGTTCTGAAAGGGAGTGGATGACCTCAGAGTTCTCGGCCTACGAGGGCATTCCATTTCCCAATAGTCTCCTTGGCAGTTGAGATAGCCCTTGGTTCCGGTGCTGATAGTCCTAGGTGAGGATCTGGGAGGCTTCAGGGTTGGGATACAAGCCTCCCCCGTCCTCCTCCACTCTAGGATCCCCACCTGCCCCGTGCACATGACCTCCTGTTAAGCAGCTGTCAGGATCACTCCTGTTTCCCATTATATGTCCTTATAGTTTTGCCAATGTCTAATGCAGATTTGATTCTACTGTCTATAAGTTACCTATTATATTCTTGATAGGTTATACTTAATGTCTTCTTCACATATTCTGAGAGGGTGGAAGATTTCTCTGCTCTCCCGACCCATTACGAAATGACATAGAGTATTAAAAGCAAATTAGGTTTTTCAGTTCTTTGATGTGCGTCATAAGCAGTCTGATTCACATTGATTGTTGCTTCATCGGTTACATTGTAATATCTTGTTGCGTGTGATACACGCTGTTTGAGGTTGACATAATATGATTTATAGGTACTGTTTTGGCGGATTGACATCATTTCATCTTAAGGCAAACATGTGGTATCTAACTTTTTGGGATTGACTCATTTCCCTTAGCTTAATGGTTTCCAGTTGGGGCCCATTTGGCCACAAAGAACTGCATTTTGTTTTTTTTAATAGCTGAATAGTATTCCATGGAGTAGATGAACCATAGCTTTCTTATCCAGTCTTCTGTTGATGGGCATTTCGGTTGCTTCTAAGTTTTTGCAGTTATTGATTGTGTGGCTGTGAACATAAGGGGTGCATGTTGGTTTCTTGTGTAGCAGGTGTTTTGAATATATTTTGACAGGCATTATCAATGCCACCCTCAAAACAACTTAAAAAAAAATTGAGGGACTGACGCCATGCTGTCTCATCAAATCCTGATCTTCCAATTGAGTTCTCTGCTAATGATTGGCCAGGGAGCTCAGTGGAAGAGGCCCAAGTCCTTGGGCCTTTGCACCCACATGGGAGACATAAACGAAGCCTCTGACTTGTGGTTCAGACAGATCCAGTTCCAGGCATCGCAGTCATTTCAGGAGTGAACTAGTGGCTTGAATCTGTCTTTATTATCTTAGCTCAGCCTTTCAAATAAATATAAATAAATCTTCAAAAATAATTGTAAGAATTTATTTGAAAGGCAGAGAGAAGCATGCTGATTCACTCCCTAAGTGCCTTCAACAAGCTGAATCCAGGAACTCTATCTGCTCTGTCTGGGTCTTCCACATGCTAATAGAGCTGGAAGTACTGGAGCCTTTGCCTGCTGCTTCCTGGGGTACACATTTGAACTTAGGCACTCCAGTATGGAACCCAGACATATTAAACAGCCTTTTTTTTCCTTTTTAGTATTATTACTTTTATTTTTACTATTCTTTTAAGGCTTTTTAAAGTTTTTATTGGAGCAGATATACAGAGAGGAAGAGACACAAAGAGAAGGATATTCTATCTGCTGGTTCACTCCACAAATGGCCACAATGGCCAGAGCTGAGCCGATCTGAAGCCAGGAGCCAGGAGCTTCCTCTGGGTCTCCTACTCAGATGTAGGGTCTCAAGGCTGGATGGGAAGTGGAGCAACTGGGACACAAACTGGCACCCATATGGGATCCCAGTGCGTGCAAAGTGAGGACTTTAGCCACTAGGCTACTGTGCTGGGCCTCCCTCCCCACCCTCCCTTTTTTGAAAAGTAGTTACAAAGAGAGCATGACTTTTTCCTATCCTCTTGTTCATTCCTCAAATGACTACAGTGGCCTGTGCTGGGTCAGGCCAAAGCTGGGAGCTTGAAACTACAGACAGGTCTCATGTTGGTAGGGGTCCAAGTGCTTGAGCCGTCTTCCTCTGCCTGCCAGGCTCACTAGTAGGGAGTTAGCGTAGCTGGAGGTTTAAATGGCACCCCCAAGTGTGCCTGTTCCTTATCAGTGCTAACATGCTGCGCCACAGCACTGTACACTCCTCCTCTGATCCAGTCTCTTAACCATTCCCCAAACCCTTGAGTATCCCCACTGCTAATGTCAAATACTTGCACAATGTTATACTGTACCAAATAACATGCTTTCTGTATATGTAGGAGGAGGAAAAATAAGATGGAGAAAGCCATTTTATAAGAATACCAAAATAAATGAACATTTATAGTCCAGCATTGAAAAAAAAAGACATCCTAGATAATTTGGAATGGTTTGGTATTGGATAACTGACAGCCCAAAGTAGTGTGAATGACAAACATAAACTGGTTTGTAGACGGTGTGGAATGTAAGCTCCATTTTGAAATATAAAAGAGTAGATCTGATAAGAGCAAGAACTTTGCCTCAGTACCCAGGCCATCATGACTGCCTGGATGCAGGTGCCCATCTTTGACAGCTGCTGCAAAGCGCTCTGTTTATGTGACGCTGCAAGCAAGTTGGTCTGCAGGGACTGCAGCTGTGATGAACCTGACCTCCAGGGGCTTGGCCGAGTGTGCTCCTCTGTTCCTTCTGCTCTTCACTTAGGATTTGTGTTATCGACCAACCTTGTGTGCTTGACAAATAAATCTGGCATTGTGGAAAGACAAATGTGTCCTGTCCCTTTGCGAGAGAATATCAGGTTCCCATACTTGCTCTGCAGAATTGTGTTAGCAAAGGCTGAGATGGAAAAGCCCAAGAGTTGCTGTCAGAATGGTAAATACCCTCATTGAGGCCACAATGAGTCTTGCATACTCTTGTGTGTCCTCGTCTTATGTTAGAGGATTTTGAGTTGTGTTTTATTAAATTTTTCTGCTAGAAAAGAATTCTGATCTTTCCCAGTTCCACATTTGAAACTGCTCTTTTCTTGCTTCTTCATCCTTGAACCTTCCTAATAACTTCTGTGGTCACAGTTGGGCTGATCTGTTTCTATCCTAAATGAAAGCACACAAATCACAAAACTCTGTGGGCATAAATGAGAGGCATATGGGAGTGGTGTCAGAGAAACTCTGCAAGTCTTATATGCCTGGGTGGGCAGGCTAAACTAATAGCTCCCAGCAGTTCTTCTGAATCAGACATTGTGGAGCCAGGAGTCTAGCGTTTGGAATTCCACTGCCTGTGCAAAGGGTCTGTCTTTTATCCTCCAAACCACCATTTGTTAAATGGCTAATGACCCGGTGGACCTGTTGACAACAAAGCAGGGAGGCTGGCAAAGATCAAGTTAAAAGGAAAAAAAAAGTTCAAAGGTAGAAAAGTAAGAGCAAGAATGTTTTAATCATATCTTCACCTAACCCCATTCCCCCTAAAAAAATTTTTTTTGTTGTTGTGGAGAATTTTGGATATACACAAAGTAGACACAAAAATGTAGTGAACCCCTCTGAATTTCACAGTACCAGAAAACTGCAGTTACCAGACTTAATGCAAGGAAACCCAGGACTCTGGGGAGCCTTTGCTTTGGTCTCCAGGTCTCCCTGGATGTTGTCACCTTTGGCCTTAAGCCATTAAACACCTCTTTTTCCTGTTTTTAGCACCTAGGGTGTTCAGAATGTTTCCTTGAGGCCTTGATGAGTAGGACAGTATTAGCTGAAGGAAATAAGTGTTATTGTTCAAGTATAATTATGTAAGCAGAAGAATATAATTCTATCAAGAGAGAACAATGAAGTGGTGACTTAATAATTTATTGGGAAGATGGCATATGCATTAAAGCAGAAAGGGGTGGGGCCAGGGATCAGTGAATGAATCTGAGATAACAGAGAAGCAGGGCAGTTTAGGTGTGGTTTTCTTCCTTTAAGCAGCCTGGAAATATAGGACGGTTTCAGATATCTTCTGCTAAACTCTGTCTCCTTGAAGATTAAAATGAATTACACAAGGTGTGGTAAAGAATCTTGAAAAATCACTGTTTTAAAGTAAACTGAACCTGGTTTGATGGTCTGGACAGAATCTGAGGGGATATGGGTTTTGCATCTTGTATTTGAGTTGTTTTTATCAGCAATAAGCCAAGAGAATAGTCTGATTATTGCATTTCAAAAAACTGGTAGGCCTAGAGGAACTACGCCATGAACAGTATGTTACAGATGAATTAGGGACCTGTCTCCATCTTCGGCCTTTGCTGCTTTTTGCTGTTTTTTCTGTTTCTCGGAGTGAGTTCTCTTTCTCTCGCTTTTTTTTTTTTAAGATTTTAAAATTTTTATTGGAAATTCAGATTTACAGAGAGAAGGAGAGACAGAAAGGAAGATCTTTCGTCCAATGATTTACTTTCCAAATGACCACAGTGACCAGAGCTGTGCCAATCCAAAGCCAGGGGACTGGAGCCTTCTCCAGGTCTCCCACGTGGGTGCAGAGTCACCACGGTTTTGGGCTGTCCTCGACTGCTTTGCTAGGCCACAAAGAGGGAGCTGGATGGAAAGCAGGGCCGCTGATACTACAACCAGTGACCATATGGGATCCTGGCACATGCAAAGTAAGGACTTCCGCCATTTGGCTACTGCGCTGGGACCAGGAGTGAGTTCTCTTTGTATTTCAGACTCCAGTTTTTCACAGCCAAGGTAAAGTGTACTTACTGTACTGTTATTTTCACACCCAGCTGTGTGGAATCCTCAGGGACTTATCCCCCTAACTTGCAGCATACAGTGCTTTTACCTGATGCTTTATTCTTTTTTTTTTTTTTTAAAGATTTATTTTTATTATTTTTTCATTGGAAAGGCGGATATACAGAGAGGAGAGACAGAGAGGAAGGTCTTCCGTCCGATGATTCACTCCCCAAGTGAGCGCAATGGGCCGATACTATGCCGATCCGAAGCCAGGAGCCTCTTCCGGGTCTCCCACGCGGGCGCAGGTTCCCAAAGCTTTGGGCCGTCCTCGACTGCTTTCCCAGGCCACAGGCAGGGAGCTGGAAGGGAAGCGGGGCTGCTGGGATTAGAACCAGCGCCCATATGGGATCCCGGGCGTGCAAGGCGAGGACCTTTAACCACTTGCGCCACCGCGCCGGGCCCCTGATGCTTTATTCTTACACCTTTTATCAATTTGCTCCCTTATATATACTTTGTTTGTAATTATGTGTTTATTACTCAAAATGCAGTTACAGAGGGAGAGAGAAAGATCTTTCACCTGCTGGTTTACTCCCCAAATGACTGCAGTGACCAGAGCAGGGTCAGTCCTAACTTCAAGTTAGGAGCCAGGAGCTTCTTCTGCATCCCTGGCATGGGGGTAGGGACCCAAGGACTTGAGCCATCTGCCTGTGCTTTCCCAGTGAATAAGCAGGAAGCTAGATTGGAAGTAGAACATCCAGGACTCAAACCGGTGCCCATGTGGATGCTGACACTGCAGAAAGAGATTTAGTCTACATGCCATGGCACCAGCACTCATTTTTTTAAAAAGATCTATTATTATTTGAAAGGCACAGTGACAGAGAAAGAGAAGGAACAGAAAGAGGGGAAGAGACAAAGAGATCTTTCATTCACTATTTCACTGTTCAAATGGATTAACAACTAGGGATGGGCCAGACCAAAGTCAGAAATTCTTTGCTGGTGTTTCACACAGGTGGCAGGGGCGGAAGGGCTGGAGACATGAACCCCTGCCTTCCCAGGCACGTTAGCAGGAAGCTGTGTTAGAAGCACATCAGCTGGACTTGAGCTGGTTCTCAGGTGTGGTTTACCTGCATCAATGCTGGCCATTTAACCCACTGTGCCACAATACAGGCTTTTTCAATTTGAAAAGCAGTGATGGGGTTGGGGAGAGACAGAAAGAGAGAGAGAGATCCATCCACTGGCTCAGAGAGAGAGAGATTCCATCCACTGGCTTACTCTCATAAATGGCCATAATGCCGGGACAGGGCTGGGCTGGGCTGGGCTGAGGTAGGCCATTCTGATGGCATGAGCCTGCAACTCATTCCAGTCTCCCACATAGGTAGTCTATGCCTTAGTGCTTGAGCCATCTGCCACAGCTTTGATATTGAGATTGTAAGTGGCATCCTAACCCCATGACTCTGGCCCCTAATCTGCCTTGCTTTGGCTCCAGCCCCTGTGGCTATAAATACTATACTGTTCTGGATTACTGTAATTCAACTCTTTTTTTCCTTAAGATTTATTTATTTTTATTTGAAAGGCAGAATTAGAGGGAGAAAAGGGGAGATAGAGTCTTCCGTCTGCTGTTTCACTCGCTAAATGGCCACTAAGACGGATAGGATAGACTTACCCAGTTTGTAGCCAGGAGTCTGGAACATCTTTCCGGTTTTCCACCTTGGTATAGGTGTGCAAGCACATGAGCATCAGCACGGAGCTGGATCTGAAGTGAAACAGCCTGGACATAGGTTGCTACTCCACAGCTCTCTCTCCCCCCCAGTAGTGTTACTTCTTCTTCTTCCTCTTTTTTTTTAAATAATAGATTTTATTTTTTATAATGTTTACATAATTGAGAAGGATACACACCCATGTGGACCAGCGATCAGAGTAGGAAGGAAAAGTAGATGAATCAACTGCTTCCAGTCTCCTTTGTTCTTCCTGTATGTGGGGAGAGGAGAGTCCAAACACATCAGTCCCAATGTCATTGCAGGGTTTTCGATGTGCAGTGTATTTTGATGGTACTGCTTAAATGGGTTTGATAGTTGAGATGCTGTTGATTTTGCTGCTCCGAGGTTGAGGAATTCTTCCAAGGTCCATTTACTGACCTTGGAAGTCTCCTTTTGCCCAGAGACTTGCTGTCAGTGCTCAGGAATCCATCAGTGATTCAGAAGTAGAGATGCATACTGCAATGTATCTTCATTATACAGTTTCTCTACTGCATTCTGTTTCAAAGTTGTTATGGATAGTCTAGATTCTTTGCTCTTTCAGGTAAATTTTTTGGATCAGGGGCCTGGCAACGTGGCCTAGCAGCTAAAGTCCTCACCTTGAACGCTCTGGGATCCCATATGAGCATATGAGCTCTGGTTCTTTTTTTTTTTTTTTTTTAAAGATGTATTTATTTATTGGAAAGTCAGATATACAGAGAGAAGGAGAGACAGGAAGATCTTCCGTCCGATGATTCACTCCCCAAATGAGTGCAACGGCCAATGCTATGCCGGTCCGAAGCCAGGAGCCAGGAACCTCTTCAAAGGTTTATTTCAAAGGTACAGAGAGAGAAATATCTTCCATTTGGTTCACTCTAAATGGTTACAGCAGGGCTGCCCAAAGTTAAGATCTTCGGTCTCCCACATGGATGACAGGGCCCAATTTAGTCACCTTCCACTGCTTTCTCGGGCATTTCTCAGCACAGAGCTGGATCAGAATTGGAGCAGAAGGGACTCAAATAGGTGCCACCAGAAGACAGCAGCATGACCAGCAGTAGCTTTACCCACTATGGCACCTTAAAAGCTAATCATCGGGCCCGGCGCAATGGCGCAGTGGTTAAGGTCCTCACCTTGCATGCCTGGGATCCCATATGGGTGCCGGTTCTAATCCCGGCGGCCCCACTTCTCATCCAGCTCCCTACTTATGGCCTGGGAAAGCAGTTGAGGACGGCCCAAAGCTTTGGGACCCTGCACCCACGTGGGAGACCCGGAAGAGGTTCCTGGTTCCCAGCTTCGGATCGGCATAGCATCGGCCATTGCGCTTACTTGGGGAGTGAATCATCGGACGGAAGATTTTCCTCTCTGTCTCTCCTCCTCGCTGCATATCTGCCTTTCCAATAAAAATAAAATAAATCTTTAAAAAAAAAGCTAATCATGAGCTAAATTAATGTTACAGGTGAAATATGTATACGCAAAGTTCATACCAATTGAAAATTTCATTTCGTTTTTGAAGAATGGCCAGGGCAACATTAAGTTGCTGCCTACAGCACTGCTATCCCATATAGGCACTGGCTCCAGTCACTGTTAAAACGCCTGGAAAAGTAGCAAAGATGCACCAACTCCTTGAGCCCCTGCTCTTATATGGGAGACGTGGAAGAAGCTCCTCACTTTGGCTTGGCCCAGCTGTGCTCGCTGCAGCCATGGGAGGAATAGATCAGCAGATGGAAGATCTCTCTGTAACTTTGGCTTTCAAATAAACGAACTAGATCTTGAAGAGGAGAGGAGAGAAGTGGGGAGGGGAGGAGAGCAGAGGGAAAGGAAAGGGAGAAAAGAGAAGGAAAAGAGAAAAATGCCTGCAATGGACTGGGTTTTACAGCCTTCATCACTCACTCTTTTTAAAAATTGTTAAAGAACGACAACAACAAAATCACAGAGACCAGCACTTGGCACAGGGACTAAGACACCCCATATGGGAGCTCCTGGATCGAGCCCAGCTCCTTAGCTTGTCATCCAGCGTCCTGCTGATGCACACGCTGGGGGCAGCAGGTGAAGCTCAAGGACTTCCGCGCCTGCCACCTACTTGGGAGACCTGAACTGAATTCTGACTTAGCGCAATCCTATTTATTACGGATTTTCTTTGGGAAGTAAGTCAGTGAATGGAAATCTCTCTGTGTTTACATCAGTCTCTGTTTCTGGACACTTCAAATAAAATGAAAATGAAACCATATTTTTCCTATTATAAACTCACTGTAAATCTTATGGGAAAAGAGAAAGTTTCTTTTTTTTTTTAATTTATTTATTTTTATTGGAAAGTCAGATAAAGATAGGAGACAAAGAAGATCTTCTGTCCGTTGATTCACTTCCAAAGCAGCCGCAATGGCTGGAGCTGAGCTGATCCAAACCCAGGAGCCAGAAACCTCCTCCAGGTCTCCCATGCAGGTTCAGGGTCCCAAGGCTTTGGGCCGTCCTGGACTGCCTTCCCAGGCCACAAGCAGGAAGCTGGATGGGAACTGGAGCTGCCGGGATTAGAACCGGCGACCATATGGGATCAAGGCGAGGACTTTAGCCACTAGGCCACGCAGCCAGGCCTCTAGTTTTTAATTTTTTTTATTGATTTATTTTTATCAGGAAGTCAGATATACAGAAGAGAAGAGACAGAGGAGATCTTCTGTACTCCCCCAAGTGGCCGCAACAGCTGTAGCTGAGCCAATCTGAAGCCAGGAGCCAGGACCCTCTTCCTCGTCTCCCATTCGGGTGCAGGACCTCTAGGCTTTGGGTCATCCTTGACTGCTTTCACAGGCCACAAGCAGGGAGCTGGATGGGAAGCAAGAATGCCAGGATTAGAACCAGCATCCAAATGGGATCCCGGTGAGTGCAAGGTGAGGACTTTAGCCACTAGGCTACCGTGCCAGGCCCTCAGGGTGGTAGACTTCACTAGGATGTGAAGAAATGAGCAGAGGATAGGAGAACCAGCCTTGGGCAAAAGTCCTGAGGTAAGAGCAGGGCTTCAGGATTCACACAAGGATGAGAACAGTGCAGTGGCTGGAGCTAGGAAAGTAATAGGTTGAGCTCAGAGTTCAACAGGAAAGCAACAGAAAGGGGAACACAGGGGCCTGGTGCTTGCTGTAGCAGCATGTAAAGCCTATGGCGCAGGAAGCCATACGGGCATCAACTGGAGACCCAGCTGCTTGCTTTCTTTTTTTTTAAGACTTATTTATTTTTATTACAAGGTCAGATATACAGAGAGGTGGAGAGTCAGAGAGAAAGATCTGTCCGTTGATTCACTCTCCAGGTGGCCACAACAGCCAGAGTTGAGCCGATCTGCAGCCAGGAACCTGAAGCCTCTTCTGGGTCTGCTGTGTGGGTGCAGGGACCCAAAGGATTGGGCCTCCCTCGACTGCTTTCCCAGGCCATAAGCAGGGAGCTGGATGGGAAGTAGAACAGCCAGGATATGAACCAGTGCCTGTGTGGGATGTTATCATATCCAAGGTGAGGACTTTAGCCACTATGCCATCTCATCAGGACTGCTACATGCCTGAATGAATTGTTTAAGGTTTTTCCTTTCTTCTTCTTGGGTTGTGGCTCTCAGGTTTGGCCTGGCCCAGCCCAGGCTGTTGTGGGTCTTTGGAGAATGATCCACATTCTCCAGTACATATCTTTCTTCATTTTCTCTCTGCCTTCCAAAAATGAGAAAAAGAAAAAGCAAAAAACAAAAGAACACAACTGATAGGAGAAACACCTGCCTCTCCAAGGTGTGAAAGGTTACTTATAGTTATAAATGGTTGATGTGCTGAAACAGTCCATTTGAAGCGCACATTGCATTTGTGTCTTTTCTTCCCCCTCCTTTAATGTTTAGGTTCTCGTCTGATCTCCCCCTTTCTTTTTCGGAAAGTCAAAGAGAAACAGAAACTGAATGCTATCCATTGGTTCACTCCCCAGATGTAACAGACAGATCTGGCTCACTTGAAGCCAGGAGCCCAGAACTCAATCCTAGCTTTCCAAGTGGCTTGTGTCTGCTGTCTGATGACTGACCGATATTAAGATTTTGGTAGATAGCTTCCTGCAGAGTGATTGACCCCGGGCAACTGACAGTAGTATCCATTTTCCTACATGAATATACAGTATAATGCTCTTGTTGTGGCTCCAGGTGCTGCCACTTAACTTTGTGACTTTCTGTCCAAAGTTGTAGCATCGGGCCCAGCGCGGTGGCGCAAGTGGTTAAGGTCCCGCCTTGCACGCCTGGGATTCCATATGGGCGCTGGTTCTAATCCCAGCGGCCCCACTTCCCATCCAGCTCCCTGCGTGTGGCCCAGGAGAGCAGTCGAGGACGGCCCAAAGCTTTGGGACCCTGCACCCGCGTGGGAGACCCGGAAGAGGCTCCTGGCTTCGGATCGGCATAGCATCGGCCGTTGCGCTCACTTGGGGAGTGAATCATCGGACGGAAGATCTTCCTCTCTGTCTCTTCTCTCTGTATATCCGCCTTTCCAATAAAAATAAAAATAAATCTTTTAAAAAAAAAGTTGTAGCATCATGTTAATAACACCTACCTTATAGACCCTGTAATATATGATCTTTGTCCTAGTTCCAGGAAATCACAGTTTTGACGGTGTATCATCATGTTGTTCTCAACCAGTTGTTCTTATTCCTACCATTGCTACTGAGCTGAGCTAAAAATGTGAAACGGATTCTAGTTACCCTAGACGGAAATAATTTTCCTTTCAGTGTTCAATAACTTGCTTGGTTTGTATACATGGGAATTTCTTCATAGATCATAGAATAAAATGTATTCACTTAAAGTGACATATTTTTAAAAATGGGTATGTCCCAAGTAGTATCTTCACTGTTGTATCAAATGCCCCTGCCTCCCCTAAATGATTTTTAAAATGTGCCTTCACAAGAGGTTGACAAAAGTGTACAGAAACAGCTAATGGCTTCTTCACCCAGTTTACCCCAAGGGTAACTATATTTAGTATCCCTTAAATTTACTTATTTTTTGTTTGAAAGGCAGATTTGCAGAGAGACAGATCCTTCGTCTACTGGTTCACACACAATAGTAGGAGCTGGGCCCATGGGAAGTCTAGAGCCTGAAGCTTCCTGCAGGTCTCCTGTGTGGGTGCAGAGGCCCAGCAGGGAGCTGGATTGGAAGTGAGACAGCTCAGACTCAAATCAGCACTCCATATGGGATGCTGACACTGCAGACCGAAGCTTATCTTAGTGTGCCATAGCACCAATGTCCTAATATTCATTTTATTCCTCAGAAATTGGTCAGGGTATTATATGGCAGTTCTTGGAGTTATAAAGAATTTAACTTGCACACTTCTCTCTTCCCTGGATTCTCTCAATAATTATCTCCAAAACATGATTTTTATTTTTGATGTTCTTTATTGAAACTTACTCTTTAAAAGTTAAACATTATTTCTCATTTGTATGTTTATTTTAAGGCATGTTTTGCACTGTGGCATCATCTTTCATTTATAATCTTTACAGCACCAAACCACATTGCCTGCATTGTGGTATTTTAGTCATGTGCCAGTTTAGCAGTGTTACAAGGTTTGGATCTGAAAGGCTGTGTGTGTGTGTTTTAGATACATTTCTGTTTATACTTCCCCAAATGAATTTGTCTAATTATGTGTTCAGACCAGATTTTTAATAATATGGCTTAAGAAGGAATTTGCCATGTGAGATTTAAAATTAGGTCAAAGAGCAAAAGCTGTTGAACGATAGCAAAAAGCAGATAATATGTAGGGTTCTAAATGGTAATTGATGAACATTTGAATGTTCCTAAAAACGGGAGTCTCTGTTGTCTTTGCATGTTACTCCACTAGGGACTTACACAGATAGGTTTTGCACAATATCCTTGCTGTTTATTGTCAGCCATAAACAAATTACACATATTTAACAAGTTAATGTCAGATTGGCCAGGAGCCACTGGGAGGTGTGTACTTAGTGACATCAGCTGGCAAAGCGCCCTGGTAACAGGGAGGGTTAGAGGGGTAGTAGAAAGAGAGGAAGCAGCAGGAAGAGCGTGCAAGAGACACGGGAGAGACTGACTGTGTCTGGGGATTCTGGCAAGGTGAAGAGCTGCTCTGTTTGGCAGGACCTTCCCATCTGGGATCCATCTGTGTTTCCCTGGAATGGGAGAGGCAGCTCAAGTCAGTGAGAAATCGCAGATGTGAGAGAGCTGACACATGTCCAGCTCATGAAAGCAGGAGGAAGGCTGGTCTTGGATTGGGCTTTGAAGATCAGGAGGAGAGAAAGAAGAGGTTTTTAACGTTTATTTTAAATAAATTTGGTGTAATAAGAATCTGGATTGTTATAATCTGGGCATACTGGGTAAGTACATCTAATTTAGTTTTGGGAGATAAACTGCACAATCCTTTTGGTTTTACTTATGTCCAAGTATTATGATGTGAATGCTTCTTCATTTTTTAAAAATATTTAATGTTTAGCCTTTATCTTATTGCTTCATTTTGTTCTTGTTTATATCTCATTTTTCAGTTGCCACCTTTCTGTTTGTGAATGCTAAGCTTTTTGAAATGAAAACTTTAGTAGTTAATATTTAGAATATGGATTCTGTAAGTAGAAAATACGTCTTGCAGCTATTTCTGTAAGGCACTTCACATTGTATCCTTCTGTGTTGTTTTGAGGGAATCCTTGTCTTCATTATGCATAATAGAAAAAGGCAGTATTGAGGAAATGCTTCAGAGAACACTTCTTTCAGTTGTCAAGCTTTATTTCAATGCAATCAAATTACAACCTGAAGAGATTGCAGTAAAACTAATAACATCTCTTTATTTTAGATATACGTAGCCCTTTTTCTATCATTGCATCTTATTCCTGTGCTGTTTTCTGTCTTCTTCCTACTTACAAATAAATAACATTGATAATTTTGATTTTAATTCTGAGTTTGGAGTAGTTTTGAGAAGCAGTAAATTCACACGTGTAGCTGCTGTGTTCTCTATTTTTAATTTGTGATACAAGTTTTAGCTATTTTCTGTAAGTTGTATTCATATTTTTGAATTGCCCCCTCCCCAAGTCCAGATACATCTGGGAAGAAAATGAGTTAGGAGTTCTACTTACTGTATAGCCTTTTTCTTTTTTTTAAACAGTTCTTTGGCCTCAAGCAAGCTGCTGTTCTATTTGAGTCTCTGTTTTGTTTAATTCCTGACCCATGTTGGTATTGGGGAAATTTGTCTGTTATACAGAAGGCCTATAGCTTAATTTTAAAAATTCCTAGATGTACATTTTTCTGATACAGCAAGTTCCTGCACTTTGTATATTGGAGGTCAGCTCTAAGCTCATAATAGGTGTTGTCTGTATCTCTGGTTTTCAGGGTGTATTTCTTACTGTATCTACCTTTCTAATCTGTTACAAATGTTATGTACCATCTTTTTCAAGTCCTATTACAGATTATAGTTTTTTTTTTATTAATAAAATTTATTTTGACATTCTTTACATAGTTAGTTAGAGTAAGAAGGTTCAAGGGCTACAGGAAAGTGGATAATACTAGTATGTTTTCCATATTGTTACCTTCCTGTTTAAAGTGGGGTATTAAGGGAGAAGGCCCACCCAATTTCCCACCCTCCCCAGGTCCCGGATGTAGGGCATGCTCTGAGGTTCTTGCTCAAGTGGTTTTGATATTGCCACAGTTATGAATCGCTGTCAATCTTGCCACTCCAAGCACTATGAGGTCTTTGAAAAATCCGCTGATTGACATAGTCCATCATAGCTGAGATGGTTTTGAAGGATTGTAGGTATTGTAACTCAAATAAGCACATATATATCGGAGCAGAAGAACTTTTAAAAAGCAGAGAGTCAGGAGTGAGGTCCTAGTGTGTGGCTTTGTGACAGCACTGTTTATATCATCCTTCACCGTGCAAATGCAACTTTAAAAGCCTCTGTTCTTTATTTTTAAAGTTTATTTCTATTTAAATTTTAGTGACTTTTGATAGATTCAGATTGCTTGTATTTTTTTAGAGTTCTTAACCTTTACATGTCTGCCAGATGATTATTTTAAGGGTACAATCAGTACTTTCAGTTTCTTTAATTTTATTATCCAGATTTCTTGAGATGTAGGGCACTTTTCAAATTTACCTAATAAAGATTAGTAAAAAATTTTGGGTGCTCCTGTTGTGACAGGTGCATTGGTTAGCATCTTTCTGGATTGTCTGAGAGGACATAGTGTTTGTATTGAAATTACGTAGTTCTCTTTGAGTGCGCTGACACTTTTCGTTGCACCGGAGGCAACTTGAACCTGGGTCTCAGTGGCAGAGACTTAGAGCTGAAGTGTAGTGTATGCTGAGGTCTGCTGTGGAAGGCCTAGAGAGGGAATTTCATACCACCACTAGACTGTTGATTGCCAGAGGGACAGAAAACACAAGAAAGATTCCTATGCATTTTATGTGAAGATGCACCAACTGTGCTTTAAAGTGGCTGATTAAAATTCCTAACAATGTCAAACAGCTCTGGGCAGTAATTGCTTATGCCGAATTTCTAACCAAGGTATCTTTGAGCTGAATGCTGCTGGAGACCACGAAAGCATCCTGAAAAAGAGGAATGTCGTGAAAGGAGAAAACTTAGATTGGCTCCTAAAAGTGACCCAAAAACTTTTTCATGTTGAACTGAGGATGGATATTATGCAATAATTAATAAAGTGGAGAGGAGGCTAAAGATATTTAAATGGAGTCTTTCTAACAAAGTACTTTGGGGTTTTAAATGAATTAATTTTATCCGTGTGGAGCTGGAGGATTGAGCCAGTCAGTTAATCGATGGTTATTTCAAGGCTGCTCCGTGCTGAAGGTGCTAGAGGTATTCAGTGGTCTCTGGTGATGACCTAGGGGCAATGTTAGGATACAATAGGATCTTTTTGCCCCAACAATTATTTTACTTGAAAAGTTAGAGTTGCACAGGGAGAAAAACAGAAATTGGGTTCACTCCCCAATGGCTAGAGCTGGGCCAGCTTGAATCTGGGAGTCAGATGCTTCTTCCAGGTTTTGCACATGGGTGCAGGGCCCAAAGGACTTGGGCCATCCTCTGCTAATTTACCAGCCCGCAAGCAGTTAGCTGGATTGGGAGTAGAGCAACCAGGACCCGAACCAGGTCCATGTGGGATGCTGGTGCTGGGAGATGGAGGATTAGCTTATTATGATACCATGCTTGCCCCACAGTACAATCTTAAAGATAATTTATTTAATCATTTATTATTTTGTAGAAGGAGGGATAATAGAGTGGTGAACAGTCTGCTTGACTTAGTTTAGTGCCCTAGTTGATGGCTAAACTTGAATTAAAATTGTGTGGAGCTCTCATGACATTGATTTTACAAACCAACCTACCTTCCTTCCTTCCTTTTTTTTTTTTTTTTAAAGTGATTTTTTTGAAAGAGTTACGGAGAGAGGGAGAGAGACCTTCCATGTGCTGGTTCATTCCCAAATGGCTGGGTCTCTCTTGTGTTTAGCAGAGGTACAAACACTTGGGGCATATTCTGCCGCAGAGAGCTAGGTGTATAAAAAGTGGGGTATCCGGTACATCAGCATACCCAAATGGTACATGGATACTGTGTACAGCATCACAGGCGGGGGCTTGACTTGTTTGCCCCGATGCTTTCTCCATACTTTTTGATTACCTGTTTAATGTGATAATATGGCAAGGGATAAAGAAGGTACACACTCATAGAGGATAAAAAATGCAAGTATATGTGAATATATACAAGTGATTAAGTCCTGGATAAAGTACCAGTTAACTTGAGAGAAATAGGAATCTTCATGGAGGTGGTTAACATTTGATCCAAGGAGGGTGTGTGATAGTCTAGCAGCTAAAGTCCTCACCTTGTATGCTTCAGGATCCCATATGGACACCGGTTCTAATCCCAGCAGCCCTGCTTCCCATCCAGCTCCCTGCTTGTGGCCTGGGAAAGCAGTCGAGGACTGGAAGAAGCTCCTGGCTCCTGGCTCCTGGCTCCGGCTTGGCTGAGCTCCGGCTGTTGAAGCTTCTTGGGGAATGAATCAGCAGATGAGGATCTTCCTGTCTGTCTCTCCTCCTCTCTGAATATCTGGCTTTCCAATTAAAAAAAAAAATAACTGAATCTTAAAAAAAGAATTGGCTTTGATACAAATATAGGTGGCAGAGAGAGTTTGGACTCCTAGTGTTTGGAAGGAGCATTGTGAATGGATAGAAAGGTTCACTTTTTGTTGACCTCAATGCCTTGTGGTCAATACAGTTATCCAATATTCGCATCTGCTGTGTTTTTGAAGTATGCCTAATTGCTGCTAGAGCAGTGATTTGCTTCAGAAATACTAAGCTATACACTTTAAATATCCCCCCCCTCCCTTTTAAGTTTTGATTTACATACCAGGAAGCTCTAATTTATAATATTTCCACTATGATGCAGTGTGTATGGGTTGTTTAATTTTTTAGGTTAAAGTCAGTAAATAAAGGAATTAGTAACCTTTTATAACTGTTTGTTGTATTCTCATTCACTGATGGGCTTTCCAAACAGTATTTAACTTTTAAGCACTATGTAGTGACACAGATTTATGCTGGAGAATTTAAGATACATATGGATTTACTTTCCTAAAGCATACCAAAACCAGCAAAGCAACTCTTGTGCTTTGTTTAAAGAAATAGCTAGTGAAAATCCTGTTACTCTTCAGTCCTTAGCAGCAAGTCAGAAATCTCTGGCAAGGTGGAGTGGTGTAATCTTGTACAGAATATGTTTGTTTATATGAGGACGATCTGCACATGTCTGTCATGGAGCTCTGCAGAAAATAATTTTGTTCTGGAGTTAGGACAGGTGGCAGAAAAACAGAAATTGTTGTGTGTGGGCGTTAGTATTAGGTTATGTAGTCAGGAGCTAATTTATTTATTTGCTTATTTGTCTGTTAGAAAGATTTACAAAGAGAAGAAGAGATAGAGAGGAATATTTCCACCTGCTGGTTCACTTCCCAAATGGCTGCAACTACCGGAGCTGAGCTGATCCGAAGCCAGGAGCCAAGAGCCTCTTCTAGGTCTCCCACACTAGTGTAGGGTCCCAAGACCCTGGGCCGCCCTTACTGCTTTCCCGGGTCACAAACCAGGGAGCTGGAAGGGAAATGGAGTATCTGGGACATGAATATGGGATCGTGGTGGATTCAAGGCAAGGACTTTAGCCACTGGGCTACCATGCTGGTCCCAGTCAAGAGCTAATTTAACTTTGACCTGTAATCCTCAGTTTTCTCAGCTACCAAATGGGAATAAAGATGGGCTGTTTGGATTTAATTAGGAAATAACAGGAATCATACTTACCTCAGTAAGATTTCCCTGTCCATGCATTTTTTTTTTTTTAGTTCCTCGAAAACAGCAAAGTCACTTTACAATGCGTTTACTGCATATTTTTGACATGTCTTGCATCTGAGTGATACAAAACCAATTCTGCTTCCTTAACTAATTCTTAGTCATGGGAGAACGGTGCGTGTAGAGAATTCAGGAGCCTTTAAAAACTCAAACCTGTTGCTGTGTGGCAAGCTGTTAATGTTTAGGGACCTTGCATTACTCACCCTGCTGGAAGAACTGGGGGCTGGGCCGCTCTGAGGGTGACAGATGTGCCCTCTGCTGCCGGCGGGCGCGTGCCGGCTCAGTCCCTCTGCACCCAGCACCAGGTGCAGCCATTGTTCTGGCTGGTCTCTCTTCATCCGGCCTCGTCTGTTACTCTGCTTCTTCTAGCTCATTGTTTCTGTAGGAAATTAGCATTAAAAACCCATCTGAAACCCCCATGTCCCTCAACTGCAGGTGACTGTTATTGGCCCCAGCTGCCACCCTTGCGCTTGATTACTTCCATATGGGTCTGTGCAAGGAGGTAGTAGCCATTTATTGATTTCCACCACAACCCCCACCTCTATTACTCAAACTATAATACCCTGAAATCTATTAGACCCCCAATAGGCTGAATAGCTCAGTTGGCATTACAACTGTGATGAACGTTTTACAAGCAAAACTAATTACACCCTGTCTCTCCCCCTTCACCACCTTCCACCTAAATATTAAATGCAGAATACCAGAGTGTCATAAGTAGAATAGTAAATCTTGTGAATGTCTGAAGATGGATCTTTTTCTGAGAGTAAAGCTTTTAGACTTTGGATGGGCTTTTATGGAAAATTCTAGTCATTGTTTTAAATATTTCATACTATACCCATAATATCTCAGCAAATCATGCCCAGGAGGTCCTTTGGGTGGGGATGGGAGGAACAGAAATGTTTTATTCCTTGCCTTTTTGGCTTACTGAATTTAATCTGAAAGAGCAATATGTTGGGAAAGGGGCCTAGTTTACAGTTGAATTACGTTTTGTGGGAAAAGCTTAATGCCACCAACATTAATTAAATTCTAGTTTTTTATTCTGCACAAGTACTGCCACTTTTTAGAGTAAGTATCACAATAGGAAAGTCACTATCTTAGACTTACTTTCTTCATTGATGAACAAAAGTTAAATGTTCCATTTTGATTACTGTTTTAAATCAAGATTATAAACCGGCAATTTTAGTACTCAGCCTAAAACCCTAAATAATTATAATAGACCTTAGTTGTTATTAACTTCTGATGTATTGTATTGTGACCACGAAGAGTATCTGGCAGGTGGCTTTTGCCAGTGAAAGCCCAGAAAAATCAAGGGGGGAGGTAACTGGCTGGGATACCAAGCCTTTAGTGGACCAACACATTTTTAATGTATACAATTTTCAATTATTTAGCAATTGGGACATTAAGAATAACAATTCCAATTTTTAAGGTTGTCTTAGTGCTTATATCATTAGTAACTTTGGAACATTAGGCTCTTCCTATTGAAGAGATGTTTTTTTCTTCTCCTTTCTGTTCTGCTCTTTCTCTCTTTTAGAGGAATAGGCACAGACAAAGAAATCTTCCATTCACTGGTTCAATCTCCAGATGGATATAATGGCCTAGATGGCCAAAACGAAAAGCTTCATCCAAGTCTCCCACAAGGATGGTAGGGGCCTAAATTCTTGGGCCATCTTCTGCTGTTTCCCAGGCCATTAACAGGGAGCTGGATTCGGGGTGGAGCAGCTAAGACTTGAACTGGTGTTCATATAGAACAGCAGTGTCTCAGGCAGAGGCTTAACACTGTGCCCCCAATGCTGGCCCCTGTTCTGTTCCTTTTGGAGATTCTAGAACTTGGAAAACCCCCACCAACCAACGTTTTCTGTGACAGTTCCTCTTAAAGGTAAACCAACGAGTTTGCGCTTATAAACTTTTGAAATATTTGAAGAGGCTTTTTTTTTTTTTAAGTTCTGTTCAGTTCTTCTTCTTTTTTTTTTAAGTGGAAAATCAAAGTTACAGAGAAGAGAGACAGAAAGATCTTCCATCCACTAGTTCACTCTCCAAATGGCTGCAGCAGACAGAGCCAAGCCAGTCCAAAGCTAGGAGCCAGGAGCTTCCTCCAGGTCTCCTATGTGGGTGCAAAGTCTCAAAGTTTTGGGTCATCCTGCTCTGCTCTCCCAGGCCACAGGCAGCAAGCTGGATGGAAAGTAGAAGATCCCGGACACGAACACGAAATACTTCTACGAAAGTAGAAGATCCCAGCACCTGTATGGGATGTCTGCACTTGCAAGCTGAGGCCTAGCCCATTGAGCCACTACAGTCTAGCATGAAACTAGTTTTCTGTTAATCACTTCTTCTTCTTCTTTTTTTTTAATATTTATTTTTATTGCAAAGTCAGATATACAGAGAGAAGGAGAGACAGAGAGAAAGCTCTTTTGTCCGATGATTCACTCCCCAAGTGACTGCTACGGCCAGTGCTGCGCCAGTCCAAAGCCAGGAGGCAGGAGCCACCTCCAGGTCTCCCACGTGGGTGCAGGGTCCCAAGGCTTTGGGCCGTCCTTGACTGCTTTTCCAGGCCACAAGCAGGGAGCTGGAAGGGAAATGGAGCTGCCAGGATTAGAACTGGTACCCATATGGGATCCTGGCGTGTTCAGGGCGAGGATTTTAGCCAGTAGGCCACCATGCCAGGCCCATGTTGATCACTTAAAATGGTAAACAAGTACTATACTATTCTTGGGGGCTAATGTGATGCAAGTGACAATGGTTTTTCTTCCTACCTTTCTTAAATAAGAAGTATGGTTTTCACAAGTAAAGTATTCTTCTCTTCCCCAAATAGACTGTGGTAAATAGCCATGTGTGTTCTGGTTCTCTAAATAGCGTTTGTGGTGGAGACCCTTGCAGGGCTGGACTGCAGGCACAGGAGCAAGTGAGGGAGCTAGCAGCAGTTTGGGGGGCACTGGCTCTGCAGGTTGGCCTTGCAATTACACTGGGGTCCCTGGGGGCCTCCCTTGCCCAGCCCACTCACATGTTTTCCAGTATGTCTAGTGCTTGGGAGAAAGGCGGCTTGATGGGATTGATCTTCTGTAAGTGTTCTTTTCTGTTTTTGCTTTGGACAATGAATAAAATTTCCTATCACCAAGTCTTAAATTCTGGTTTAAGGAGGAGCAACAGCGCTAGTGAATTGTCAAGAAAATTCTGGGATTTTTTGTTTTTTTGGGGGTGATTGGATGTTTTTAGAATATTTATCTTTAATGGAAAGTTAGATTTACAGAAAGAAAGAGAGACAGAAAGATCTTCCTTCCATTGGTTCACTCCCCAAGTAGCTGCAACACTGGATAGGCTGGAGCTGAGCCTGTCCAGAGCCAGGAGCCTCTTCCAGGTCTCCTATGCAGGTGCAGGGTCTCAAGGCTTTGGGCCGCCCTTTCCTTGCTACAAGCAGAAAGCTGGATGGGAAGTGGAGCAGCCGGGATATGAAACCAGCTCCCATGTGGGATCCCAGGTGTGCAAGGCGAAGTAGCCACTAGGCTATTGCGCCGTACCCATGGGCGGGGGGAGGGTTTCCATTTTTAATTGCTTTAAATATAAGGCCTTTCTTTCATCCTTTCCTTGTTTGTTTTTAATGTGCCATTTTTTATATGTTGTGTTAATAAATCAATCTGTACTTATAACTGGACAAATGAGATTTATTTGAAAGGCGGAGTGACAGAGTATGAAAAAGAGAAATCTTCCCATCCATTGGTTCACTTCCCAAATGGCTGCAACAGACAGGTCTGGGCTATGCCAAACCCAGAGCCAAGAGCTCTGTCTGGGGCCCGGCGCGGTGGCGCAAGTGGTTAAAGGTCCTCGCCTTGCACGCCCAGGATCCCATATGGGCGCCGGTTCTAATCCCGGCAGCCCCGCTTCCCTTCCAGCTCCCTGCCTGTGGCCCGGGAAAGCAGCAGAGGACGGCCCAAGGCTTTGGGACCCTGCACCCGCGTGGGAGACCCGGAAGAGGCTCTTGGCTTCGGATCGGCATAGCATTGGCCCATTGCGCTCACTTGGGGAGTGAATCATCGGATGGAAGATCTTCCTCTCTGTCTCTCCTCTCTGTATATCCGCCTTTCCAATGAAAAAATAATAAAAATAAATCTTAAAAAAAAAAAAAAGAGCTCTGTCTGGTCTCCCATGTGGATGGCAGGCAGGGGCTTACGGACTTGGGCCATCTTCCACTTCCTTCTCAGGCGCATTAGAAGGACACTGAATTGCAGGCAGAGCAGCCAGGACTCCATTCAGCACTCTGTTGTGGGATGCTAGAATTGCAGCCTTGAGAACAATAGGTAATTTTAAATGTAGACAGTTCTTTTCCATTATTTAGATGTTTTCTCTCTCTCCCTCTCCTTTCCCTGCCTCTCTTTCTCTCCTTTCTTTCTTGCTCCTGCTTCCTGACTCCTGGCTTTGGATTGGCCCAGTTCCCACCTTTGTGACCATTTGGGAAGTAATTAGTGGATGAAAGACCTCTGTCTCATGTTCTATCTGTAAATCTGCATTAAAAATATAATTTTTAAAAATTAGACAGATTTTACAGAGAGCAGGAGAGAGACAGATCTTCCATGTGCTGGTTATTCCCCGAATGGTCACAACAGCCAGAGCTGAGAGGTGATGATTTTGAGAATGCAAGGAGATGATGGATGTTAAGTTCTCAGCTCCCTGGGTAGCCTGTATTTCTCTCACCTTCTAGGGTAAATATTATGATGAAGGTGGAGGGTGATAGCCCTTTTGGGGCATCAGCCCGACTATACAGTGCGTTTTTATCTTTTTGAACACAGGCACAAATGTCACCAAATGATTGGCCAAAGAATTTTGGTGAGAGGTTTAAGTGAATACAGTTCCTTTACCATTTAATATCATCAGTACTTCTTTTGAGATGCATACAGTAAAATAAATTTAGAGGAACCTTTAAAAACAGGCAGAGAGGATCATGCTGATCCTCAGTGTTGCATTAACCTCAGTTCATTTTAGTTGAAACAAAGTAGTTACTTCTGCTGCCATCATGGGGTTAGAAAACGAATACCCAAGGAGAAGAAAAGGCTTTTCAGGTTGATATAATAAATCAAGGAAAATTGCCCTTTGGAGAGATGATAATCAGTCCAGTTCTTTGTATCTGAATGAGAGCCTGGAGAGAGTAGAGAGCAAAATCCTCACAGTGTGAGGTTGGGACAAGCACCGTTTCCATGCAGGTGGAGCTAGCATTGGAGCTGCTTATATACATGGCACCGTAGATGCCTGGGTAAAGTCTCAGCGCTCTCCACTTCCAGTCTAGCTTCCTGCTAATGCTCCTGGAAAACAGTGATGATGGCTTGAGTATTTGAATCCCTACTATCAGTGTGGTGGTCCTTGTAGAGTTCTTGACTTTTTTTAGCTTGTTCTGGCCCTAGCTTATTATGGGCATTTGACGAGTGAACTAACAGATGGAAGATCTGCGTGTGTTTCCGTGTGTGTCCCTGTTACTCTGCCTTACAAATAGATAAATATATAAATCAATAATAGACTTCATCCTGTAGGTAATAGAATTAAACATGCTGCAGATAATTATATTTTTAGGCAGCAAAGTAGTTTGACTTTATTTTGCCAAGAAACTTTTGTTTTAAATATTCTTTTATATTAAAATTTTTATCTTTCTATTTATTTTTATTTGAAAGGCAGTTAGAGAGAGCTCAGCTCTTCCATCTGCTGATTCACTCCTTAGATGGCCAGAATGGCCGGAGCTGATGCAAAACTAGTAGCCTCTTCCATATCTCCCATGTGGATGCAGGGACTCAAGGTATTTGGGCCAAGGAACTGGAGTATCCAGGATACAAACTGGCACCTGTATGGGATGCCACAACCTGAAGGTGAAGGATTAGCCTGTTGATCCATGGCGCTGGCTGGCTGTTCCTTTTAAATAATGTGGCCAGTAGAGTACTTTCACAGAAAGATGGGGTGGGCATGTGACACAGCAAATGAAGACTGTGCTTGAGATGCCCACAGCCCAGGGTGGCAGCCTGGATTCAGGTCTGAGTTCCTGACTCCAGCTTTCTGCTCGTGTGGACCCCAGGAGGTATTTGAATATTTAAGTCCCTTCCCTTGTCTAGGAGACTCAGTGAAATATATCCTGTCTCTCTGTATCTCAAAGTGAAAATAAAATACAATAAAAATTATACTACAAAGGAGATCATAAGGTATTTTGTATTTTATGAGACATTTGGAAGTAGCAAAATAATTTCTAAAACATTTCTTGTGACTTCATTTTCATTTTCTATCTAGAATGAGAAAGGAAATTCTGGGCTTCTGATTAAATTAACAGGCCATATGGCGTTTGCAAAGGGAGATGCCTGTACGAGGTAGCTATGCTATTTTCTCTTCCAGGATATGATATTTTACCTGATGGTAGTGTTCTGAAACTTTTCATTTTCAGTCAACAGTGTATGAAGCAATCATTCTAGTCTGTTCTTTAAAAATAGATATCTGATTACTTCTATATATTTGATGTGTCATTTCTCCTATTTTTGAAGATTTATTTTATGTTTATTAGGCAGATTTTACAGAGGGAAGAAGAAAGATCTTCAGCCCACTGGTTCAGTCCTTAAATGGCTGCAGTGGCCGGAGCTGAACCAATCCAAAGCCAGGAACCAGGAGCTTTTTCCAGGTCTCATGTGAGTGCAGGGTCCCAAGGCTCTTGGCCATCTTCTATGACTTTCCCAGGCCACAAGCAGGGAGCTGGATGGGAAGCAGGGCTGCCTGGATTAGAACCAGCACCCACATGGGATCCTGGCACGTTTAAGGCCAAGACTTCAGCCGCTAGGCTACCATACCGGGCCAAAATTAATTTCTTGAGCCATTTCTGACACTTCCCATATCTGCATTAGCAGGAGACTGGAGTCGGGTTCCATAGCCTGGCATCAAACTTAGACACACTGACACAGGACATAGTTGTAACTACAAGGTTATTATTTTTCAGTGTTTCAGTTGGTGTCACCTTTTGTATGGTGCTTAACCCTGTCATTATGCTAATACAGTGCCACCTGTTTTCACATCATTGCATACATAGTAAGTTTTTTTCTTTTTATTTATTTGAAATGGAAAGAGAGAATGCTTTCACTGTAAAATGCCTACAATCAACCAGATCTGGGGCAGTCAAAGGCCTGAACTCTATCCAGATGTCACATGCTTGGGTGGCAGAGACTGTTAAGTACTTGGGCCTCACTTGCTGCCCTTCAAGGTGTAGATTAACAGGAAGCTGGAATGAAAGTGGAGCTAAGTGTTGGACTCAGGCTCTGTGTATGAGATCCAGGTATCTTATGCAGCATCTTAGTTACTGTGCCATAATGTCTGCCCTAGAAAATAGATTTTGATCAGCTGTCCCAGATTGAAGAAATTATGCCTCAGTAATTTGATAATAGTTCATACAGCTGCAGGATTCCTTGGCAGCTTTTGGAGTTTTTGCCTTAATAGAAAAGGTGTGGGGCCACTGTTGTGAAATAGAGGATAAAGCTACTGCCAGTGATGTCAGCATCCCACATGAGTGCTGGTTGATGTTCCCTTTGCTCTACTTCTGATCCAAATTCCTGATGATGTGCCTGGGAAAGCAGCAGAGGGTGGCCCATCATTTTGGCCACTGTACCCGCATTAGACCCAGATGAAGCTCATGGCTTAGGTTTGATGCAGCCTCTGCTGTTTCAGCATTTGAGTTAACTGGTAATGAAATCTCTGAAGATGGGAACAGTTCTTTCTTCTCCGTTACTCTGATTTTCAAATAAATGAAATAAATCCTTAAAAAAAAAAAAAGCAGAGGAGATATAAAAGCCTTTCCTTGCCGTGTTGCAGTTAGTTGCCTGAAAGGAGAACTTATGCCATGTACTAGGTGTACTGGGAGCTGGGGCTATACGGAAGCAAAGAGCTCAGGGAGCTCATCCAGAAGCAGACACGGTGTCTCAGACAACACTGTCAAGGCAGCTCTTAGCAACTGTGAGGGTGCCCTTGTTCTGAGGCAGACATTAGAAGGGAGGATGAATGAAGAGATGTTGGAGTTGAATCTAAATTAGAGGTTCCTAAAGTGCCCATTTTATTGGCATTCTGACTGTTTAGTGTCTTTGGATGGTCCCCTCTTAATGTCACCATAGATGTTAGAGCTTGTTTTGATGGCAGCCATGCTGCCAAAGTGCCCATCTACCTTCCACTTAGGTTGTTTGGATTCAGTCCCTGCTGTACTATAGCCTTACATTTGCATTGTGCTTTTAATTTCCAAAGCCTTTAGGTCTTATAACAGCCTCCTGGGGATAGGAAATAAAAGCCAGGTGGTAGGGTTTTTGTTTTTGTTTTCCCCTCTATTTTAATAGAGATAAAAATTTAGCTATCAATATCCTGTGGGCATTTTAGTTTCCAGATAAGAAAGTCTTTTTCTATTGCTTGACTCCAGAAGGTGCTGTCTAACAGGAAGACCTTTTCTCATTCACTGAATACATCCCTGGAAGCTGATTGACGCAGCCATGGGGAGGGCTACATCCCTGACCCAGTCATGGTGCCAGCAGCTCGGCCTCTCCAGGCTGCAGCTGCAGCTTTTTGCTACAACATAATCCATTTTTTTTCTTCTCACATTTGTGAAGAATCACAGAATTCAAGAAGAGTATAGGTCAAGTCACTTAGCATATCGGTGTGCTTTATTGCTGGGATTGTATAAATTGTCCATAGTTGGTCCTTTTCTCAGTTTGTTTATTGTCACATGTAGTCCATCTTCCTTATACCAATTTTAGTTTGATACCACAATAAGATTAAACTATGATAATAGATGAATTGAGTGGGTGCTTGTTGTATCACTGAATGTTTGCCAAAGATTTATTTTCTAGCTGGTTTTATCTTGGCACTACTGTATGTTCTACATTTACCTTCATGTATTTGCAGAGACAGACTGGACCTGTGAGAGAATGTAAAGAGACTGAGTTAGAACTAGTGATAACGCATACACTTCATTGAATCATGGAATCTGTTGTTTCAGCCTCACTCAATTTAGGTTTCTGTTGCTGAAGTTGGGGTTCTCCAGTAAAGCTGTTGCCTCTCTTAGCTGATGTCACTGAGCATGATTGATTTCCGGTTGAATCAAGTGATAAAGAAGCATGTTCTCTCATTTTCTTCCCCTTTATGGTTAGTTAATTTAGTATTTGCATCTAATTAAAATTTTTCCACATTCATGAGATTTTGAGGTTTTCTAGGATAATCTGGATATGATTGATCTAATCTTCGTTGAGTTTGGTTTCCTTGGGGGGTTGTTATTTTAAAAACGTTCCCTTCCTCCAAATGTTAACACATTGAGATGTCAGTCTCAACAAATAGAGAATTTGAATGTAAAATTTAAAAATGGAAACAAGGCTTTTTGAAATTTGTTTTTGAAAAACTGTAATCAAGCTAATGTTAATTTAAATTTTTAAAAAAGATTTTAAGTTTTTTATTGGAAAATCAGATTTAGAGTGAAGGAGAGGCAGAGAGGAAGATCTTCCATCCATTGATTCACTCCCCAAGTAGCCACAGTGACCAGAGTTGAGCCAAGACGAAGCCAGGAGCCAGGGGCTTCTTCCAGGTCTCCCACATGGGTGCAGGGTCCCAAGGCTTTGAGCCATCCCTCTGCTGCTTTCCTAGGCCACAAGCAGGGAGCTGGAAGGGAAGTAGAGCAGTTGGGATACAAAACCACTCCCATTTGGGATCCTGACACATGCAAAGTGAGAATTTTAGCCACTAGGCTATTACGCCAGGCCCTAATTTAAATTTTAAAAAAAAAAATTGAGAGGTAGACAGAGTGAGAGAGAGCAGAAGACAGTGCCTGGGGACGCACTGCACAGCTCACATGTGGGCGGTAGGAGCTGCTGTCTCCCAGGGTCTGCATTAGCACCAAGTGGGACTTAGATATTCTAATGTGGGATGTGATCATTTTAAATGTTAATCAAAATGTCTGCCCTAAAGTAATGAACTTGTGCTTGTACCCATTGGTCGCTGCTTTTCTGTTAGAGTTTTCAGTGTTTTGTCCATATTGCAAGGATGTTGAATTGCTATATTCTGTTATGTCCTGAGGCTGACACAACCTTCTCCTTGCAGTGATTACAGCTGTCATCCACAAGGGCCAAACACATGGCATTAGAGTGTATTTCCAGATGTCATTCTCTCTGTTTGGATAATGTAGGGCTTAAGAAGGGCATTTGGTCTTGAATAGGAGAAAAAAAAATGTTACTTTGGCATTAGACCAACCTGGCATCATTCCCACATCTGCTATTGATTAGAAGTGAATGCTGGTCAGTCAGGATGCAGGACTGCCAGTCTGATTACCAAGCTCAGCCTTCAGGGTGAAATACTACAGGAAATCTGGAAGATGGCATCAACTGCCATACAGAATGTCTGAGAGATCCTTTCAAGACTGTTGTGCAGAAGTTCATGTTCACAGCCGAGTGCTTTCCACGAGCTGGGAAAATGATTGTAAAGCAGAGCAGTGGAGCGAGTGGTGGGATCCTTTACAATACTTTTAGGCACATACAGGGAGAATAAAACGCACAGCTGTGTTTCAATCCCATTTTAAAAGTAATTATCTACATGTTTCACCCATCCTCTAATAGTACATTTGAAACAGTTATATTTACCAGAGTTCCTGCTCATCTCGTACAAGCATTATCTCATTTCTGTACTATTGCATTTCATATAAGTGGCATCATAGTGTACTCTTGCATCTTCTTTGTTTTTGAATTTCCTAAATGTAAATTACTAGTATGAATTACTAGCGTACTTTTTTTTTTACTTAATTATTTTTATTGGAAAGTCAGATGTACAGAGATGAAGATTTTCCACCCGTTGATTCACTCCCCAAGTGACTGCAACGGCTGGTGCTGTGCCAATCGCAGCCAAGAGCCAGGAGCTTCTTTCATTTCTCCCACGTGGGTGCAGGGTCCCAGGGCTTTGGGCCGTCCTCGACTGTTTTCGCAGGGCACAAGCAGGGAGCTGGATGGGAAGTTGGGCAGCTGGGATACAAACCAGCACCCACATAAAATCCTGGCGCGTGCAAGGCGAGGACTTTAGCCACAAGGCTATTATCGTGCCGGGCTCGCTAGTGTACTTGTGTTTAATGTTTTATTTAGACACTAATGTTTTCTTTATCTTTTGATGAACATTTGGTTGTTTCTAGTTTGAGGTTAAGAATAAGATCAGTGTAAATATCCCTGTAGTGATCTTCATGCATATACACTGTGGTTTCTCCTGGGCTGGACTTCACTCATGATTGTTTAGATGTGTGCTTAACTTAATAGGATACTGCTAAAGAATTCTCCAAAAGTGATTGTACCTTTCACAGTTCCACCAGCAATACATGATTTTTGAGTGTTCCCCATTCTCCTTAAGATTTAATGTTTATAATTTTTAGTTATTTTAATGAGTGTCACATAGTAATCCATTGTGCTTTTAATGTGTGCTTCAGTGATGACTACTGATGTTAACCACATGTATTTAAGAGCTTCATTGTATTTCATCTAGGTAATACCTGTTTCATTTCCTACTCATTTGCAAATAATAGGTTATTTTGTGTTTGTTGTTGTTATTTTTATTACCATTCTTTTATTTGTTTGTTTGTTTGTTTGTTTTTATTGTAAAGTCTGATATGCAGAGAGAGGAGGAGAGAAAAAGTGGATGATCTTCTGTCCCATGATTCACTCCCCAAGTGAGCACAACGGCTGGAACTGAGCCCATCTGAAACCAGAAGCCAGAGCTTCTTAACAGGTCCCCTATGTGAAAGCAGGGTCCTAAGGCTATTGGCCATGCTCTGCTGCTTTCCCAGGCCTCAGGCAGGGAGCTAGAAGGGAAGTGGAGCAGCCAGAACACGAATTGGCTCTTAGTGGATGCTGATGCTTGAAGGTAAGGGATTAGCCAGTCGAATTGTTACATCAATCCCAAATTTTAATTTTTAAAAAAATTTATTTATGTATTTGAAAGGCAGTGTTAGAGCACTAGAACTAGAGATCTTCCATCTACTGGATCAATCCTCATGGCTACAATGACCAGGAGCCAGGAGCTCACAACAGCATCTCCTGTTTGGGTACACGTGGACCATCTTCCACTGTTGTCCCAGCACATTAGCAGGGAGCTAGATTAGAAGTGAGGCTAGGGCTGGACTGTATGCTTTGTAGATGCTTGCAAGGAAAGAATCTCAACTGAATTTAAACTGCGGTAATGCAACAAGGTGAAAGAATCCACCATGGAATGGGGCGGGTTTTGGGGAGGGGAGGTAGGAATCCCAGTGCCTATAAAACTGTGTCACATAATGCAATGTAATCAATTAAAAAAAAAATGATTTGAAAAAAAAAAGTGAGGTTAGGACTGCTGCCTATTTGGGATGCCCATGCCTGGGGAAATGGCTTTACCTGTTTTGCCATAGCACCAACTCCCTGAGAACTTAGTCTTTCTCATATGAATTGTAGGGTCCTCACTACTTGAGCCATCACCTGCTGTTTCCCTGGGTCCACGTTGGTAAGAAGCTCCAATTGGGAGCAGAAGTGGCAACTGAACCAAAGCATTCCAATGTGAGATAGATGTATCCCAAGCAGGGTAGTAACCACTCTAGCAAATGTCCACCCGAGGCTGACATAGCGGCAGAGTAGGAGAAGCCCCACCTGCTCTCCTGATGTACTGTTTGGGCCCTGACTCATGTCCTGGCTGCCCTACTTCCAGTCCAACTGACTGGATATGGCTTTCAAGTTTCTAATGACCTGGGAGAAGCACTGGAAGATATCCCTAGTATTTGGGCCCCTACTACCCACATGGGAGACCTGGGTGAGATTCTTGGCTCCTGGCTTTGGTCTAGCCCTGCTCTGGCCCTTGGCCATCTGGGGAGTGAGCTGGCAGATGGAAAATCTCTCTTGTCTTTGCTCTCAGTCTCTGTAATTCTTTGAAATAAAAAGACCAAAAAATATAAATAAATAAATAAATAAATAAATAAATAAATAAATAAATAAAGCCCTCTCCCCTCCCCCATCCAGTCTTGGTTGGTTAATCAGTGTGTGTGCAGTACTGGTGTACAGATAATTTCTTATAGACATTTTGGTTTATACCTGTAATGGTATACCTGTGATTCAGATTCAGTTTTCCCCTGCTTTTTGTTTTGCTTTGTTGAAATCTCAGAGAACCAGAGGTGTTAGTGTATATTTTAAAACTCACATTTGGTAGTGGTACAAACAGCTGTCACACTGAATAATTGTCACAGCGTCATAAGGATTTCTGTTGCTCACTAATCTGTAGCTATAAATCTGGGTTTTAACTACATGCGATTGGTAAAAATTAGTCCTGGCAAGAGTTTATGCTCTATAGACCATCTGTTCCCTGTTTTCAAACCCAGAATAAAAAGTTAGCTTTAAAGTTTTGCAAGCCAGTGAGCTAAGAGGTATGCTTGGAAGGTGAGCTGGGTGAAGCCTTAAAAGGTAACTTGGGATTTTACATGTGAGCACTCCTGGATTTGGTTGCAAAAGCCCGAGTGTATGTGGAATCACTGTTCATGTAAGAGAAAGAAATCTTTTCAGCTAGTTTTGGTTGTCGGCCGTGATCCAGAAAAGGCCCTGAAATGATATAATGGTTAGCTGTGCTTTGTTTTTTCTTAATTCTGGTAAATATGGCCTGTTTGGTGTGTTCCCTTTCTCAGAGGGTTGCAATTGCAGCTTCATTTGTGTGTATGAAGGCCATGTTAACCTTTGAATGAGGTTTCACATTGCTTCTCAGCCTTTTGGCCAAGATGAAGTGGATGAGGTTTTGCAAAATGAATCATCATTCTTACTTCTTGAGTTGGAAATGACAGACAGTATGTGTTACTTTTTGTTAAAACCCTCTTCTTTCCTCATATTCTTTTCTAGGTTTTATTAATACATGTACACACTTTTCCCAAGAATATACCTTATTCATTATATCAAGACCTATTCTGTGTGTGTGTACACATGTTACATCAATGGAAAAGTGACCCAGAATGTCTTATTTTCATTACTATTGATACTATTATTTTTATTAAAATGTGTTAGCAGCCAGCTGTAATAATTTGGGAAGTTAATTGTTTGGTGATTACTATTCAATTTTTCTAGCCACATAGTAAATGACCTTTTTAAAAAGTAGCTTGAGTTTTTTTAAGATTTATTTTATTCTTTTTTTTTTATTTTTTTTTTTTAAAGATTTATTTTTATTATTTTTTCATTGGAAAGGCGGATATACAGAGAGGAGAGACAGAGAGGAAGATCTTCCGTCCGATGATTCACTCCCCAAGTGAGCGCAACGGGCCGATACCATGCCGATCCGAAGCCAGGAGCCTCTTCCGGGTCTCCCACGCGGGTGCAGGTTCCCAAAGCCTTGGGCTGTCCTCGACTGCTTTCCCAGGCCACAGGCAGGGAGCTGGAAGGGAAGCGGGGCTGCCGGGATTAGAACCGGCGCCCATATGGGATCCCGGGCGTGCAAGGCGAGGACCTTTAACCACTTGCGCCACCGCGCCGGGCCCGATTTATTTTATTCTTATTGAAAAGTCAGATATACAGAGAGAAAGAGACCAGGAGGAAGATCTTCTGTCTGTTG
The DNA here is from genome assembly GCF_017591425.1 of Ochotona curzoniae. Lineage (NCBI taxonomy): Eukaryota > Metazoa > Chordata > Mammalia > Lagomorpha > Ochotonidae > Ochotona > Ochotona curzoniae. Next base: position 14,815,617 of record NW_024465894.1, on the reverse strand, counting down.
ATTCAGTCCCTAAGCAGCTGCAATAGTGGGAGCTGAGCCAATCCAAAGCCTGGAGTCTGGAGCCTGGAGCCTCTTGCGGGTCCCCCACGCAGGTGAGGGTCCCAAGGTTTTGGGCCATCCACAACTGCCTTTGCAGGCGACAGCATGGAACTGGATGGGAAGTGGGGCCACCAGGATTAGATCCTGGTGCATGCAAGGCAAGGACCTTAGCCACTAGGCTACCATGCCGGGCCCCCACAGTGTGGTTTTGACAGGTTAACTGAGATGCCTGTGGCCAGTCAACCGGGTTAGTGAGACAGTTACCTGGAACAGTTGGTTTCATGTGAGGTCATGGTTTTTATCCATCTGTGCTGCTCATGTGGAGGCCTAGAGCCTCAGGCCTAGACCTCATACCTTGGTTTTTCTATCGTAACTTGCTGTTTCTCAAATACACTGTCTCATTGCTCTCTCTGCACTGACTACGTGTCAAAATTCTGGTTTTCAAAATGAGGTCAGTATAATTCCTTCCTGCTGTCCATGTTAGGACTGCTTGGCTGTGCAGTTAGAATCTAACGATGCCATTGAAAAGCAGAGTTAGTGAAAAATCAAGCAAAAAATATTTTATAATCCGTGTTGCAAAAGAATTCCATGAAATTGGTATTTACCAGTGATCCCTACCATAGCATCAATTCCATTTTTGTTCCTTTTCGTACTGTGACTGTATATGTCAATTTTTTAATAAAGAATTGCAATCATACCACATACGCAGCTTTTGTAGGCAGCTTCTCCACCACCTACGTTTATATTGCACACATTTCCCCGAGTGTTAACTGACCTTCATGATTACAATTTTTAATGCCTTCACAGTTCTCACTGACATGCTATTTTACCATTTAATTAACCATTCCTTTATGGGATAAATTGCTTATTGCTTTGAGTTGTTTTCTTAGATAACAATGAAGCAGTATGTTTTACTTTTTAAGAAATTTTTTTTTGCCTCCACTAATTGAATGTAGGCATTTCAAAATGCAATTATTTTTTAGCATTTTTTTCCCTCAAGTATTGAATAGTAATCAAATACTGGAACTAATGGAAGTGAATATAGCATGTAGACTGTCTTGAAATCCTTATGATCTGCACTAGAAATGCATTACTGTTTTCTGCCAGAATCCTATTTTATGACGCTCTGGCACTTCTTGGTTCCCTGCCACCCATGTACGAGACGCAGATGTAGTTTTAGGGCACTGATTTTGACTTGGCTCTACCTTCCTCTTCTTGTTCTGCCTTGAAAGGCAGAGTTAGAGAGAAGGAGAGACATCTGCTGGTTTACTTGTCAAATGGCTGCAGCAGCTGGGATGAGCCAGGCTGTGAAGGTAAGAGCCAGAAGCATCATCTATCTGGGTCTTTCCATGTGGGTGACAGGGACCCAAGCCCTTGAGCCATCAATCGCTGCTTTCCCAGGTGCATTATTAGGGAGCTCCATTAGAAGTAGAACAGTTGAAACTTGAGCCAGCACACATGGACTGCTGGCTTTACCAGCTGTGGTTTCACTCGTACCACAACACCAGCCCATCTAGCTGTCAGTATATGTGCCTTATCTTTATGGTGAGGGCAAGTCCAGGATGCCACGTGTTACCTCACAGAAGCTGTCAGCCAGTTGCAGGTGTTGTCCAAGGGCGTCCCACCATCCATGAGAGCCTGGATATCTGGCTGCTGATTGGGTCTTCTGAACAACCTTCCTTCCTTCTTTCTTACTCCCACCATGTGTGCCCCAGTACCCCTGCTTTTCTGCTCTTCCTACTCAGAATAGAGGCTGAATAACTGATGGCCATTCTTCAGATAGTGGGAGGACATAGAAACTCAACCTGTCACATATTAAGGAACATGAAGCCCTAATACTGGCAAGCTGATTAGTTTATTAAAGCAATAATAAACCTCACTGAATTACATTTTAAAATAGACCGTTTAAGGTGATGGTTCACTCCCCCAAATCAACAATCAGGGCTGTTCCAGTCCATAGCTGGGAGTTTCTTCTTGCATGCTTGAGCCATTGGCAGGGAGCCAGTTTGGAAGTGGAGTGACCGGGACAGGAACTGGAGCCTACACGGGAGGTGTTGGTGTCAGTCGGCAGTGATCTTACCATCTGAGTCACAGCACGGGCTCTGGGACTAATTGTTATCCGTATACTCTTTCAAATATGAACTTTGTTTTTAATTGAGCAATGACTTAACTATAAACTGGGAAAAGCTGGTAGCATTCAAAATAACTTAGTGTAAATCACAGTTAGCTGTGAGCTACCTTACCAATTGAAAGATGTGACTGGGTGCATGTGTATTTGCATTAGTAAGTTTATTTTTACTTCATGAAATATAATTAAAATAGCAAAAGTTAACAGTTTAGAAATTTAATATTTTTCTGTCTGAAAGCATCACAGATGTGTGTGGGGGGGAGGACAGAGCAGAATAAATATAGCATTTCTGAGATGGAGAAGTTTGTGGAGAAATTGTGAACAAAAGAAAAGTTGTTTGCATTAGTCTGCAATATTCCCCAGCAGCTTAAAAGCATAAACATTTGGCATCTTTACATTAACATCATTAATGAAGTCATATATAGCATTGTGCTGTCTTTGTTGTATGCATGATGATACATTAATAGCACATGTTTATACATTTATGAAGAGTGATTTTTTTTTCTGAAAGTTGTCTGAGATTTATAAACTATTTACTTTGCCTCCCTTGTGTCACAAAGTATATAATAGTCTTTGATCTAAAATGAGAGTAACTATAACCTGATTGTACCTGCTGTTGCAACATCATGTCTTTTTAAAAAAATATTTATTTAGATTTATTTGGGTTTTTTTTTTTTATTGGAAAGTCAGATCTACAGAGAGAAGGAAAGACAGAGAGAAAGATCTTCCATCCATTGCATTACTCCCCAAGTGGTCGCAACAGCCAGCTGGAACTGAGCTAATCCGAAGTCAAGAACCAGGGTCTTCTTCCACATCTCCTATGCGGGTACAGGGTCCCAAGGCTTTGGGCCATCTGCAGCTTTCCCAGGCCACAAGCAGGGAGCTAGAAGAGAAGTGGAGCAGCCAGGATATGTACTGGTGCCTATCAAATAGGGTCCCAGAGGATGCAAGGCAAGGACTTCAGCCATTAGGCTATTGTGCTGGGTCCAGTATTTATTTTTATTAGGCGGATTTACAGAGAGAAGGAGAGACAGTGAGAAATATTTTCCATTCAATGGTTTATTCCCCAAATGGTTGCAATGACCAGAGCAGATCCAGTCTGATGCCAGTTTCCCGCATGGGTGCAAGATACCGAAACTTTGGGCTATCCTCTGCCCCTTTCCCAAGTTAGGGGCTAGGGGCTGGGTATGAAGTGGAATAGCTGGGACATGAACCAGCATTCATATGAGATACTGGTGCTTGAAGGTGGGGGATCAGCCTGTTGAGCCATGGTGCCAGTATGCTTTTTAAAAATGTCCACTTATGGGGCTGCTGTTGTGGAGTAGCATAGAAAGCTGCCTCTTGTGATAAGGGCATCCCATATGGGCATCTGGCAAGGGTCCTGACTGCTCTGCTTCCGAGCTAGCTCCCTAGATGAATGGCTGAGACAAAGAGACTTGGCTTTGAATCTCAGGAAAGCCAGTAGCTACCTGTAAGAGACGTAAAATGAGAGGAGGATTATATTTGACCAGGAAAGTGAGAGCTAGCTTGTGTCCTTACAGTTTTACATTTTCTGGGGTTTGACTCTGGGTTGGTTGCATTTCTTTAAGCCAGGACAGTGATGTTGGACAGTGTTTCAAGGGTGAGGTTGAGATTGTGGTAGGTGTAGGGTGGTATCCATGAGAAGGTGAGATACTGTTCAAATATAATTTAAGTCATTTCTGCTCATGTGAGAAATATTAACTTGGTGGAGACTTGAAACAGATGGTGTGCAGTTGGAAGAGAGCAGTATTATTCCAAATAAACATTTGCTAGGGCTGGGAAGCAATAATCCACCTTACACTTTTCCCTGTTTACATGATCAGGCCACCTGCATTATTGTTGCGTGTAACTTATATTCAGGTTATCAAAGGATTTTGATGTTGGCAGGCAGTTACAGCACACTTTATTTATTTATTTGTTTGTTTGTTTGAAGGAGAAAGTGACAGGGGAAGAGACAGAGAGATTGTCCACCCACTGTTTTACTTTTCAGAGGCCTGCAGTAGTCCAAGGCCAGTAGCCAGCAACTCCATCTGGGTCTCCATGTGGGTGGCCGATTTTCAAACCCTGGAGCTGAATCAGAAGCAGAGTAATTTGGACTCAGGTGGACAGTCTGATACAGCATACAGTCATACCATGTACCATTTAATCTGTGGGGTAAAACCAGCAGATGGAAAATTTCCCATCTCTTCCTTTTCCTTTTTAAATAAAAATATCAATAAAGAAATAATAAGGACTGGTGTTATAGTTAAGGTGCCTCTTTAAGATGCCAACATTCTATATCAGTGCACCAGTTCATGTCTCAGCTGCTCTGCTGTGATCCAGCTGCCTGCTAATGCATTTGGAAGGCAACAGGCAATGACCCAGAAACCAAAGGCCCTGCTACCCACATGGTAGACTCCGCTCAAGTTCCAAGGTCATTGCTTCAGATTGGCTCAGCCCAGGCTTTGTGAGCATTAGAGAAATGAACCTGCATATGAAGAATCACTCCCCCTCTGCCATCCTCCCCTTTGTGCCCCTATCCCCATCTCTCTGTCACTCAACTTTTCAAATAAATACATGGGATAGGACCAGCTGTGGTGTATCATATTTAAGCCTTGCCTGCAGTACCAGCATCCCATAAGGGCACTGATTCAGGTCCCACTTATATTCCCTCTCCCTGCTAATGGCATGGGAATGCAGTGGAGGATGACCCAAGCACTTGGGCTCCTGCACCTATGTGGGAGACCCGTTAGAAGCTCCTGGTTTCAGGCTCTTGGATGCAAACTGGCCCAGCTCTGGCCATCACAGTCATTTGGGTAATCAGTCAGCAGATGAAAGTTTCACTCTCTGTCTATCTCCCCTTCTCTCCCTTTATCTCTGTAAATCTGCCCTTTAAATTAAAATAAATAAGTCTTTAAAATTAATAAAATAATCTCAAAAGGAACTAATAAAATATCATAATTAAGAAAGCTAAGGAAAGAAAGTGCTTTCTTCAGAGATGTTTGTTTTCTGCTTCCTTTTTATAAAGATGGACTTACACTGTTCTCTTGTTCCTTTCACTGTGATTGTTTTGTTGTAGTTACTGTCATCAGTATCACTGCAAGTTGGTTAGTCTCCCCACCTTTCACAATTGTTGTAGACTTTGTACCCTCCAAAAATCAACCCACCTTCATTTTTATAAAAACTGCACTTGATCAATAAGTAAGTATTATTAAACTTGGGTGGCCAATATTGTGGAATAAGTGGGTTAAGCTGCTGTCTGCAGCACTGGCATCCCATTTCAAGTCCCAGGCACTCTACTTTTGATCCAGTTCCCTGCTAAAACGCATTAGGAGATTACCCAAGTCCCCAGACCCCAACACAGACATAGGAGACTCAGATGAAGCTGCTGGCCTCGGCATGGACCAGTACTGGCCATGCGGCCATCTAAAATTGACCCCAGTGAGTAGAAGACTGGTATCTGTCTGTCTTTCCCCCTCTCCCTCTGTAATTATGACTTTCTAAATAGTAAGTAGATAAATAAATAATTTTTTCAGATTTATTTGTTTTTATAGGAAAGGCAGATTTTTCAGAGAGAAGGAGAGACAGAAAGATCTGTGTACTGGCACATTCCCCAAATGGCCACAATGGCCAGAGCTGAGCTGATCCTTGGCCAGGAACCAGGAGCTTCTTCCCATGTGGGTGCAGGGTCCCCAGGCTTTGAGCCATCCTCTGCTGCTTTCCTAGGCCACAAGCAGAGAGGTGGAAGGGAAGTGGAGCAGCCGGGATACAAACCAGCACCCATATGGAATCCCAGCATATACAAGGCGAGGATTTAGCTACTGAGCCATCACTCCGGGCCCAGCAAGTCTTTTAAAAAAAATCTGCCATGCCTGCAGTTGCCTCCTTTTCTCTTCCCCAGTAGTGCTACCTCTTTTTTTTGGGGGGGGGGGCGTAATTCTCTTTTAAATTTATATTGTAGGTTTACAGTTCTTTTATTTAATTGACATCCTACTTTGATTTACTGGGCAGGGAAAGATAAAAATAGGACAAACCAAGAATTGAGAGGACTGTGGTGGAGATGTACAGGACTTGATGAAAGGCAAGCATATCACTTTTTGATTTAGTATAACTTTCTTTCTTTCTTTCTTTCTTTCTTCCTTTCTTCCTTTCTTCCTTTCTTCCTTTCTTCCTTTCTTCCTTTCTTCCTTTCTTTCTTTCTTTCTTTTTTTGGCAGATGAATGTTAGCCGTGTATTCCTCTAAAATAAATGCTTTTAAAAAGTTTATTTTCAGAATGACAGACATACCAGAGAGAGAAAGATCTTGATCAAATGGTTCGTTCTCCTGCTGCCCACAATTCATTTGGGTTTTCTTTGTGCGTAGTAGGGTCCCAAGTCCTTAGGCTATTATGGGCTGCCTACTGATTGCTTTAGCAAGGAACTAGATCCAAAGTAGAGCACAATCGACATACTCTCAAGTAGTGAAGGAATCTTGGCACCCCAAGCAGTGAGTTGGCCACTACACTGCAATACCACCTTTAAGCACAAATTTTTCTTTTTCTTTAAAGAGTTATTTATTTATTTAAAAGGCAGAGTTAGGGTCCCGGCGGCGTGGCCTGATGGCTTAAGTCCTCGCTTTCAATGCACCTGCAGCCATCTGGAAAGTGAACCAGCTGACAGAAGATCTTTCTCTCAGTTTCTCCTCTCCGTGAATGTGATCTAGCTTTCCGATGAAAGTGGACGTATCTCCTTTTTCTTTCTCTCAAGGATTCAGGTTACAACACTGGGTTAAATTCTGGCCTCTGTCTCCTGGCTCCAGTTTACTGCCATTTGGCACCCTGCGTTGTGCTAGGTTCCTGTTGCCCAGGTGGGAGATTGCGTTTCCAACTGCTGACTTTGACCTAGGCCCAGCCATGGCCATTGGTGCCATTTAGGGATTAGACCAGTGACTGAAAGTTCTCTGCCTTTCAAATAAATTAGTTAGGAAAAAATCTTCTAAATTCCTGTTTGGGAATGTGCTTCATACCAGTCAACCAAGACACTTCTCATTTTCTTGTATTGTAGACCACTGAGGATAGATTTCTGTCATCGTGGAATGTGTTCCTCCTTTCCAGCATCCAACAACGCTAGGATGGTCCCTTAGACTGGGTCATCACATTCAGTGTCTCCAAGATTAGAAGGATAATACACTTATTTCCATAGGAAGTGATGTTAATGTTAGCTTGGACATGCTCATGTTTCTTCTAGTTGAGTTAGAAATCCAGATCTTGACTGGATTCTAACCATTGTTACTGTATTAAACACCTTTATGTGCAGCAGTAGGTGCAGTTTAGATATTATCTCAAATCGTAATCGCTTTCTTTTTCTTTTTTTTTTTTAATATTTATTTATTTATTTATTGGAAAGTCAGATATACAGAGAGGAGGAGAGACAGAGAGGAAGATCTTCCATCCGATGATTCACTCCCCAAGTGACCCTAACGGCCGATGCTATGCCAGTCCGAAGCCAGGAGCCAGGAACTTCTCCTGGTGCAGGGTCCCAAAGCATTGGGCCATCCTCAACTGCTTTCCCAGGCCACAAGCAGGGAAGTGGATGGGAAGTGGAGCTGCTGGGATTAGAACCGGCGCCCATATGGGATCCTGGCACATTCAATGCAAGGACTTTAGCTGCTAGACCACGCCGCCGGGCCCATATCTTACATTGGTAGTCTTTTTATCACTCATTTTATATACGTTGAAAACAAACTCCAGAGACATGACATGACTGCTAGAGTTTGTGTCAGTTGTGAATAATCAAATAAGGATTCAAGCCAGATCACTCCATCTGCATACCTTTAGTTTGTCTGTCTGTCTTTCCTTCTCTTTCATTCATTCATTATGGAAATAGGAGGTTTGATGCTAGTTTTTGGGTGGTAAACCAGAGATAGCTCGTGTCATCTCTACACAATGCTTGTAACTAGGTTTTGCTCACTACCTAAGACCATACAGTTAATAGTTTGCATTTTGGCTCATGGAACTTTTTGATTCTGCCAAGTGCTGAATGTTAAAAACACATCTCACTCCTAAGCCCTCCCCAGGCCTTTGGCGCTCTTGCTGTTAAGGCAGGTGGTCTGAAGAAAGGCTCCCTCTTGGTTGTGGCACACTGCACACAACAGACAGCAGTGCGAGACAACTGTCAGTTCCTTCCTTCCCTTCTCTGCCACCCCCTCCAGAAAACTGGGCCCCAGATGGAAGAGCTGGAAGCATGTCAACTGTTCCCTGACGGGCACTGAAAGAATACTGCCAGGGAGGAAAAGGCAAGCGCAACAGCTTATTAGGCAGCACAGCCATCATCTTCACAAAGACAATGTCCTGAACAGAGAAATGGGAAGACCAGTGTTGTCACGTGGTGTTCAGAGAACTGTGTTTTTCTTGGGGGATTTGTAACTTGTGAATGTTGCTTCACTGATTGACTTTCTTTATTCATCATGTTCTTTTCTAAAATGTGATTGCTACAAACTGAAGCATAGAATATAACATTTGAGGGTTTTTTCCTCATTAGCGTTGTATATAGGCAAAAATGATGCTTTACTGCCAGTATCTTGAATACTTTAATGTATATTTTCTTGATAGCTGTGGCTTCAGAGAAAGAAAATTGACCTTGTTACCCATTTCTAATACTTTAAATTGATTGCTGTAGTTACTGAAGAATTAAAGTATGCTATTTAAATAGAAAGCTTTGTGTTGCTAAAGGAATTCAGAATATCACTTTTCACATGGCTGGCATTGTGGCTGCTATTGTTGTGGCAAAACAGATTAGGCCACCACCTTTATGGACATCCTACATGGGAACCAGCCTAGGCCTGACTGCTCCATTTCTGAGTGCAGGTCCCCACCTCCCAGATGGGGGACCCAGATGAAGCTCCTGGCTCTGGTCTGGCCCAGCACTGTCTACTGGGGCTGTCTGGGGTGTGAACCAGTTGCTTAGCAAAGAAAGTCTCCCTCCTTCCTTCCTCCTCCATTTTTATCTCTTTTTCCTCCCTCCCTCCCTCTCTCATACTTTAAAATAACTAAATAAATCTTTAAAAAATGAAGAGAGGGCCCGGCGCAATAGCATAGTGGTTAAAGTCCTCGCCTTGCACACTGGGATCCCATATGGTCTCCGGATCTAATCCTGGCAGTCCTAATTCCTCCCATCCAGCTCCCTGCTTGTGGCCTGGGAAAGCAGTCGAGGACGGCCCAAAGCCTTGGGACCCTGCACCTGTGTAGGAGACTCGGAGGAGACTCCTGACTCATGGCTTTGGATTGGCTCAGCCCCAGCCATTGTGGCTGTTTGGGGAGTGAATCATTGGACAGAAGATCTTCCTCTCTGTCTCTCCTCCTCTCCGTAATATCTGCCTTTCTCATAAAAATTAATAAATCTTTTCTTATAAAGATTTATTTATATATTTCTAAGATTTATTTTTTATTTTTATTGGAAAGTCAGATATACAGAGAGGAGGAGAGACAGAGAGAAAGATCTTTCATCCAGTGATTCACTCTCCAAGTGAGCACAACGGCTGGTGCTGTGCAGATCCGAAGCCAGGAGCCAGAAACTTCTTCTAGGTCTCCCACACGGGTGCAGGGTCCCAAGGCTTTGGACCATCCTTGACTGCTTTCCCAGGCCACAAGCAGGGTATTGGGTGGGAAGTGGAGCTGCTGGGATTAGAACCGGTGCCCATGTGGGATCCTGGGCGAGCATTCAAGGTGAGGACCGCAGGTGCTAGGCCACGCCACCGGGCCCAAAAATAAATTAACCTTTAAGGAAAAAAAAACTAAAATAAAAAATGAAGAGAAATGTCACTCTTGAGCATCAAGTTTTACTCATATTAGTGCAGTTTTAAGTCTAATATCATTAGGTTTCGTATGAGTTTTCCTTCTGGAATTTGTGACCAGACTGGTATAAATGGTTGCCTCTATAGCTGGAGTAGCCTATACTAAATTTAGAATCAGTTCTACTTTTTATCTTTTTTTTAAATAATATGCATCATAAATGACGTTTCTTTGCATGATATTAGCAATGTGATCAAAGTCACATATGTGTTTCTTATTAGGGCAGTTGAGACATAAAGAAGTAATAGCAATATGCCACTCAGTGGAGGCTCCTGGTTCTGCAGTTTGAATTCCCACCCCCACCTCCTGCTTATTTGCTTCATTAATAAGGAAATATGGGGAAAAGAATGCCTTTGAAATGTGTAGCCTTTCTCAGCCACTGTCCAAACTGTTAACTTTCAGTTTTGTACGCCTGAACTTGATCCTTTGTCTTAATGTCCGAATTAACAAAACAAGAGTACCACCTGGATGGCTGAAGACAAGAGAAGTTTATTTTCTCATAGTTTAGTTGGTTGAAAGATGTCCAAAATCAAGGTCCCAGTAGGACTGAATCTTTGGGGACCTCACAGTGAGGAGCTGCTCTGTGCTGTCCTGTGTTTGGTGATGCTGTCGGTGGTACTGCTCGTCCTGCCGTGTCTGCGTCTCATCAGGTGACAGGCTCAATCCATGGTGGGCTACATGCTGGCTTTCCTTTGTGTGGCTCTTCATGAAGGGCTGACATTCCATGGAAATTAAAGCCCACACAGATAATCCAGGAGGCTCTCTCATCAAGAACCTCACCTGGTTGAGTCTTCAAAGACCCTTTTCCCAGATAAGCTACAGACACGGTTTGAGAAGTTGGGATGTGGACATACCTTTCCCTGAGGGGTAGGGAGTGGTTGTCACTATTCAGCCCAGTTAAACTAGCTATGTTCTTAACTTCTAGGACAATATTTTAGTATTTCTTTTATCATTTTTATGATCTTGCAGAAAAGGATGATCTCCATTTCTTTTATTCTCTGTAGTTGGTCCTGAGAAGAGGGTGCCAGCAATGCCCGGATCGCCTGTAGAGGTGAAGATACAGTCAAGAGCCTCGCCTCCCATCATGCCACCCCTCCCACCGGGAAATCCTGGAGGACCGCGACCAGTGTCCTTTACTCCTACAGCATGTGAGAGTTCTTAATTACTTGGGTTTGTGGTTCAAATTGTTATTTGAATTTAAGTGACTGAGTTCAATGAAATCTTCAAAATATACTATTTAACATTTTTAAAGCACTAATAAAATGCATGACTAGATGAGTATAGATTTTATTGTTTCCTACTTTTATAGATTGCTGGGATAGGTGTTTGGTACAGTGGTTAAGGCACCATTTATTGGGACTGATGCAATGGCTCAACTGGTTAATCCTCTATCTGTAACTGTCAGCATCCCGCATTGGCACCAGTTTGTATCCTGGGTGCTCCACTTCCTGTCCAGCTCCCTGCTTGTAGCCTAGGAAAGCGGTAGATGATGAGCCAAGACCTTGGGACCCTGTAACTGCATGGGCTCCTGCCTCCTGACTTTGGATCAGCTCAGCTCTGGCATTGTGGCCGTTTGGGGAGTAAACCAGTTGATAATTGCCTCAGTATCTCCTTCTCTCTATAAATCTGCCTTTCCAATAAAAATAAATAAATCTTTAAAAGAGAAAACAGACCGTTTATTTAGGACACCCTCGTTCCATATCAGAGGGTCTGAGTTTGAATCCCAACTCCACTCTGAATGACAGCTTCCTCCTAAAGAGCGCCTGGGAGCTGCAGCTGGTGGTGCAGCTGGGGGAGCTGTGCCAGCTGTGTGCAGTCCTGACTTCAGCTCCCTGACTGCTGTGGGCTTTTAGGAGTAAATCGGCAGATAGGAACTCAGTTTTTTGGTTTTTTTCCCCTCTGCCTCTCAAAATAAATATTAAGGAATTGTTTTTTTCCCTCTGAGAATAGTACTTAGGTGTTTGAAAAATAAATGCCTAAATACTTTCTTTTCATGTTGTTTAGTTAGTATTTTCTTTCTTTGACTCTAGCAATGTGACTTTAAATTTCTCTGTTGATCTGTAAGATTCAAAGTATGTTTCATAGAGGCTGGTGTTATGTGGCACAGCAAGTAAAGCCACCATCTGGTACACTGGCATCAAGTCCAGGCTGCTCCACTTCCAGCTTCCTGTTGTAGTCTGGGAAAGCAAAGGAGGATGGTCCATAGCCTTGGCACCCTGTACCCATGTGGGAGACCCAGAGAAGGCTCCTGGCTCCTGGCTCCTGGCTCCTGGCTTCAGACTGGCTCAGCACTCTCTGTTGTGGCCACTTGGAGAGTAAGGCAGCAGATGGAAGATCTTTGTCTCTTCTTCCCTTTGCAGATCTGCCTTTCCGATAAAAAGTAAAAAAATGTTTTAATAAAGTTCTTGGGCCTGGCGTGATAGTGTAGCAGTAAAAGTCCTCGCCTTGAATGCGCCAGAATCACATATTGGCCCCGCTTCCCTTCCAGCTCCCTGCTTGTGGCCTGGGAAAGCAGTCGAGGACAGCCCAAAGCCTTGGGACCCTGCACCCACGTGGGAGACCCGGAAGAGCTCCTGGCTCCTGGCTTCGGATTGGCTCAGCTGCAGCTGTGTGGCCACTTGGGGAGTGAACCATTAGTTGGAAGATCTTCCTCTCTGTCTCTCCTCCTCTCTGTGTAGCTGCCTTTCCAATAAAAATTTTAAAACATCTTTAAAAAATAAATAATATTTGCCAGGCAGAGTTTTATACAGGGTTAGCCTAGAATTTTCCCTCTCTGTCTCTCCTTCTCCTGTTAATCTTTCAAATAGAAAACACAGTAACAACAGAGAGAGGAGAGGCAGATTTTTCCATCCACTGGTTCACTCCCCATGTGATCACAAAGGCCAGAGCGGAGCTAGCCTGAAGCTAGGAGCCAGGAGCTTCTTTCAGATCCCCCTTGCAGATGCAGGATCCCAAGGCTTTGGGCCATCTTTGACTGTTTTATCTGGTCATAAGCAGGTAGCTGGATGGGAGCAAGAGGATCCGGAACACAAATAGCACTCATATGAGATCCCAACGGTTGAAAGGAAGGATTAGCTAATTGAGCCACCACACCGGCCTCAAGTATTTTCTTAAATGACCAAAAATTAGCAGTATTAATCCAGTGCCCTCAAGACAGAAAAACTGACTTTGATGAATTTGGATATTCTGAATCATCAGAGAGTTCTATACTCACTATAATAACAGGTCATTATGTCTGGTCTTTAAAAAGCTCCTCCACATTGTCTGTCTGAGCTGGTTCATTGCCTTGGCACCCTGACATTGGGACGGAGATGTAATATAAAATGGCACAGCTCTCCACTTGCTGGACACCCTTACCTGAAGCTCCCTTACCTGGGAGTTCCCCAAGGCTGCCCACACCACCCACTTCCTTCTCTTCGCTCCTGTAGCACTCTACACTTGTGTTTTCATGTGGTTGTGTTACTTTGTTACCTGCTCTTTCTTGACAGTTTGTCTCTTATCAATCTTGTTCAGCACAGAAATGGAGTCCTTGTTGCTCTTTGAACTTGGGGTTTACACAATCCAAATGAATAGGCCGAGAGCAAGGGCCTTAGTGTGTTGTATTTAAACTGGGTCTCTGACTTTGTTTCAGTAAGCAATGGAATCAACCATTCTCCTCCTACCCTGAATGGGGCCCCGTCACCACCACAGAGATACAGCAATGGTCCTGCCTCTTCCACCTCATCTGCACTAACTAATCAGCAGTTACCAGCCACTTGTGGTGCTCGGCAGCTCAGCAAGCTCAAACGATTTCTTACAACTCTGCAACAGTTCGGCAATGACATCTCACCTGAGATTGGGGAGAAGGTGCGAACACTTGTTCTGGCACTCGTGGTAAGTACGACATCTCTACTGATGATAGCCTGAGTAGGTGCACCTGGATCTGAGTTCCGCAGAACTAGATTAATTGTGATATAAATTTTATGTAACCGTTGAATTGCAGATTTTGTTGTAATATTTTCAAGAAACAAAATCCATTGTCACCTCATTGGTTAAGATGATTTAATTCCAATAAGCAGCTTTAGGGTTTTTTTTTTTAAATATTTATTTTTTATTGGAAAGGCAGATTTACAGAGAGAAGGAGAGACAGAGATCTTCCATGCACTGGTTTACTTCCCAGTGCCGCAAGAGCTGAGCTCAGCTAATTCAGAGCCGGGAGCCTCTTTTGGGTCTCCCAGCGGATGCAGGGTCCCAAGGTTTTGGGCCATCCTCGACTGCTTTCCCAAGCACAAGTAGGGAACTGGAAGGGAAGTGGAGCAGCTGGGACACAAACCAGCACCCGAATGATATCTGGTGGTTGCAGGGCAAGGAGTTAGCCATAGGCCAGGCCCAGCTTCAGTTGTTTTTTTTTTTTTTTTTAATTTAAAAGAATAAGGAGGAGGGGCATGGGGGAATTGTTAAGAGAGAAATCTTCCATCTACTGGAATGACCACAATGACCAGGTTTGGGCCAGACTGAAAGCAGGAGCCCAGAACTTCTTACTGGTGTTCTCGCATGTGGTCTTGGGCCGAAGCATTTGGGTCTTCTTATGCTGCTTTCCTAATGGGAGGCTCTTTAATGGGCAGCCGGCACTCAGATGAGCACTCCAGCATGGGGGACTGGCGTCGCAGGCTGTGGCTTAACTCGCCTTGCCACAGTATTGGCCCTTGGATCTGACTTAAACAATTTCAACAAGCCTGCTGGGGTCCAGCCAAGTAAATTCTAGGCTTTGTAACCTATTGTATTTAGCACTAGGTGTATTGTTTCCAAGTATCAACCTGCTTAACAATGAAAATAATAATTTATGAAAGCACAGGTTTCGTGGTTTAAGTAAATAGCAGCAGACATCTCATTATTCCATTCCTGTGTCTAGCTTCTGTAGAATTTTCAAAATATTATATATTTTTTTCATATACCAAGCATGGTAAGCCTGTGATACAAAGCAGTGATTTTCTGATATTAACAGCTGAGTAGGATGTGACTCTCAGTGTTTCTCTTATAAAGCATTGCCAATTCCCAATGTGTATAAATTAGATGTTTTCAAGATGTGCCTCGAGTAACAGCATCCAGTGCGCCTTCCTGCATGTTTTGCTCTGTATGTGTTAAAGAGCGGTTAATCACAGTACCAGCTCTTATGTTGGAGTTCTCAGTGTGTGGTCAAGAACCCCTCAGGATTCCCCCAATATCCTTTCCTAGGAGTCTAGACTGTCTTGGCTGTTTTCATAGAAATACCATGATATTACTTGCTGCTAATTTCCTCTTATTCTTTAATGTGTATACAATATAATATTGTATGAGCTGCATGCCATGGCATTGTGACAAGTTAAATGCATAAACAAATGACAAATTCTAACTGTTCTTTAATTTACTAGCTATTATGTCTTTGCAACACTAATGTAAAACAGTGTTCCTCTTCTTACTACATTTCTTATGGGAAATAATTTTTTAAATTGTATTTTCTTTTTGGTGCTATTTACATAGTCAGCAAGAATGTTGGCCCATAATAGGATGGGGAGGGTCAAGATATGGGGGAAGGTGGGTGGGACAGATGCTTTCGATTTCCCTTTTCTTCTCTTTGCTCCTGTATGAGAGAGGAGGAGGGGACTGGTCCCAACTGCCAAACTACATCAGTACCCTGAGATGGGGATGTCCACTTGATGTCATCTTAGAAACCCTGTCTTGCCTTGGCAGCATTTGCTGGTAGGTGTTGCAGCCTAGCACAGTCCAGCGCAGCCAACCCCCAGTCCCAGCCCTAATGGGAACCAGAGGATATTGCATCTAAGCCCATCCTGTCCTGGCCTCCACCCCATCCTGACTCTTGCACCTGCCAGCAGTTATTGCAGCCCAGCACAACCATTCACAGAGCTGACTCAACTTTATGCTGACAGGTGGTTACTCTGGCCTGGCCTGGATTGTCCCGATCCTGGGTTCTCATGCTCATCAACTGGGGCTGCTGTCTTAACAGAGATGTTGCCCAAGCTGCCCTGTCACACCAGCTGCTAGTTGTAAATCTCACACCAGTGGGTGTTTGGCTCAGCCTGGCTTGGACAATCTATAGTCCTAAAATTCACTTGTGATACTGCAGCCTTGCCAGATCTGCCTACACCCATTCTCATTCTCACCAGGGCTGCTGCAGCCCAGCTCTACCGACCCAAGTGTTTTGTGGATTGATGGGTGCTACTATGTTGCTCAGCCTATCCCAGTCTGACAGCAGGGAGCTGAATGGGAAGCAGGGCTACAAGGATTAGATCCAGTGCCCATATGGGATGCCGGCGTGTGCAAGGTGAGGGCTTTAGCCACTAGGTCACAGTGCCGGGCCCTATGGATTAGACTCTTAAGACAATGTGGAGTAAATACTCATAAACTCCCATTTAGAAAATACAGAGGGCCCAGCGGCGTAGTCCAGTGGCTAAAGTCCTCGCTTTGAACGCGCCGGGATCCCATATGGGCACCAGTTCTAATCCTGGCAGCTCCCTGCTTGTGGCCTGGGAAAGCAGTCAAGGACGGCCCAAAGCTTTGGGACCCTGTACCCACATGGGAGACCTGAAGAAGTTCCCGGATCCTGGCTTTGGATCCGCACAGCACCTGCCGTTGCGCTTATTTGGGGAGTGAATCATTGGACGTAAGATCTTCCTCTGTGTCTCTCCTCCTCTCTATCTATCTGACTTTGTAATAAAAATAAATAAATCTTTTTAAAAAAAAGCTAACATAGAAAGATAGCATGAGATGGACAGAAGCGGGTTAAGTCAGGAAATGTCCTTAAGTTGACATGTTAGGGTGAGTTAGGACCTTTTCAGCGGGAAACAGTTTAGCTTGATTCCTTGTCAGTAACAGGCTTTTGGATGAGCCCTCCAGGACAGGTGGACCTCAGTGTCTGCATGAGTGGTGAGGAAGGTGGTGCTATATTCCCTGACCCAGGGCACCCAGCAGAGGGGAGAATTTGTGCTCAAGTAGGGCCAAGTACCTTTAATAAAGGAAACAATTTCATTAACCTTTAAGGATTGAGTTCCTAAGATTGCTCTGGGGTTTTTTCCTTTGTCATTTGAAAGGATTCAGCACTGTAAGACAGTGTCCAGACAGAGTCCAGGTTTGGAAACAAACAATGTTATTTATCTTTTCAGAACTCAACAGTGACAATTGAAGAATTCCATTGTAAACTCCAAGAGGCCACAAACTTTCCTCTTCGTCCTTTTGTGATTCCGTTTCTGAAGGTAATTCTAGATTACTGCTGATTATAGCTTGTCTTCAACCTTTCCTCCAGATCTACTGCTACCCATTCTAGGGTTGAAATCAAGATCAACTGGCCATACTTTCCTGATTATGATTTTTTGGGGGTTGCTAATAATGTGTGAGTGAATTTGCAGATGAGCTTCATGCTTAACTGAGACATGCAGGAGCCTTTTAAGTTGGGTGTAGGCAGAAATGCAGGAAGTGCAAGTAGAGGAAGGAGTTGGAGGTGTTGAGATAGCTGTCTGGGGCAGTGTGGGCTCCCAGCGAAGGAATAACCTTCTACTCAGTCCTGTGGGAGGAGGCTGGCATCTGCAAGAAACTTCTGCAGTTTGCACCTCCCCATGGCAAAGGTGCAGAGCGTCACAACTGCCAAGGGTCATTTGATATTTATAACGTCATTTATGGCCATACAAAATTATCAGCTTAAAAATTAGTCTGCTCTAGATTCATTGGTTCTAGATTTGTCCATTCTAGATGCATCTGCCATCTGCAGATGCCCTGGTAGGGCCACAGCAAATGATCTCCAGGCCTTTGGGCAGCTCTCAAGCTGGGATCCCTCACCCCTGAGCAGCAGAGATGGAGGAGGGCAGATTTAATTCTCCCTAAGCCCCAGTTAGTTTCTAACTCTGTCCCCTAGAATTAATGTTGTCTGGGTCGTAACTTTGGGGACCATATTATAAATTGTGCTTAACCTGATAAATAAGGAAGAGTTATATCTATAGAGTATTTCCCTTTTAAAAAAATTTATCTTGGGCCCTTCTATTTCATCACGTTTGTATTATTCTCTTAATTTAGTTTTTTTCTCAGAAAATTTGCAAATAAGCTGCAGACATGATATATCTAAATTGTTTACTACACTTATCAGGAAATCAGTCTTCACAGAATATCATTGTTTAGGAACCTTATTCATATTTCTACAAGATTCCCATTTGTTTCCATACTACAAAAGAAACTTTTTTTTTTCTTTTTTGGGGGACAGGTAAGAGGATCATGGTCTTGGATGTAACTCGATCATCTGTTGCATTTAATCTTCCAATTCTCTTTTCTTTAGCCTGCTTTAATCTGGAAGTTTCTCAGCTTCTTGACACTTTTGAAGAGTACACAATATTGATTTTATAGAGGTCTTTCCATTTTTTCTGATGCTACCTCATGGTGAGAGCCAGGTGGTGCATTTTGGGCCAGTATCTCTAGCTCTGAGGACATAGCTTGGGTGCTGTTAACTTTGATCAGTAACTGCCATTCATTCTACCATTAAATTGATGTTTTTTCCTTTAAATGATAAATTTCAAACCAGGTAACATTAAGACTGCAACAGATTAAAAAAAAATGAACAAGTTTCAGAAATTTTTATTTAACTCAAAACTATTGAGAGAATTAATCGAAAGTTACAAGCAGTTTAAACATGAATCTAAATGATAGACACATTTATAGGTCAGAATTGATGCTATGGCTGTATGAACAGAAAGAGCTATGCTGCTCAGTTCAACCTCTAATGGACATAATTTGTGTGTCCACAGATAGCAGTTATTTTACATTGCTGTCAGTTAATTGTAAGTTTCGTGGTTGGAACGTAATTCAAAGGCAATGGAAAACTAGAGGCGGACACTGGTTTGTTGGAGACCCAATCAGACAAGCAGTCTCACATCCGCATGTGGCTTTGTACACATGAATGTGTGCAGTCAGGCTAGGGAGATGGAAGGTTAGCTTGGGCCCCAGCTAAGCTAAATATTATCATTACTGCTCTACTCCCCCATAAAAGAATTTTGTTTGCTCTAGTAGATTGATTTTATAGAGACTAGATTCAATTGTGTTTTGAATTTTGTTGATGCAGTATTAGTGAACGTTACCTTAGCAGACCTAGAGCAGATTGCAGAGGCCTGAGTCGCACAGGCCGTGCTGTGACTCTGTTGAGAGCAGACGGAAGCCGCCGCAACCCGGAGTCCACTGTGCGCCTTTTCCCCGCCTGGCACAGCTCTGCATGTTCTGTTGGGTCTCCTGTGTGTCGGAGTTGGTAGACAGGTATTTCCACCAGGCCTATAAAATCAAGACAGACCTTGACATTTGGGTTAGTGGGAAACAATTACATTTATGTTTGTTTGTTTGTTTATTGTGATAGAACACATGACATAAATAGAAAACTCTGACATGACTTTTTTACTTAAATTTTTGCAGTTACAGGAAGATTGTTTATAGAACACACGTATAAAGTGTTTTATATTGTCACATTTCCTATTTTTTACTTTTTCTGGGAAACTGGATGAAGTAGTTTGTTATGACTGCTTTTTGGCTAGAATTTGAAGTTCTGTCAATTTCTTTAAAGAAGTCTATCCTTTTGGGTAAAAGCTTTTATTATGGGCTCAGCCTGAAGAATTTAGAATTCTGAAGTTTAAAGGATGCATAGGGGTTTTCACAAGATGGTCCCCAGTGAAAGTTCAATACAGGAAAAATATTACTCCATAATTAGTTATCCTTTTTCTGAGGCAGTCTCTGTTCCAGAATAATCTATTTCTGCTCTAGAGAACAGGAAGGGAAGTGGTGCTGTCAGAGCATTGGGAACCACAAAGTCAACAAGGCGTATTTCCTACTTTGAGGGGGTTTACATTATCTTGTTGGAGAAGAGAGTGGTCAACCAGTGATTCCAGTTCAGTATCATGGGGGCACTTCACTTAGAAAAGAGCTTTCAAAAATCAGACTGCTAGGCCTTGTTCTTGTGTCACTTGCTCTGCCACAGCCCTGTGAGGTGCTGATTCTAGGAAAACTCCTTCTTTTTAAGGCCAACCTACCCCTGCTGCAGCGGGAACTGCTGCACTGCGCTCGGGCCGCCAAGCAGACCCCGTCCCAGTACCTGGCTCAGCACGAGCACCTGCTGCTCAACACCAGCATCGCGTCCCCGGCTGACTCCACTGAGCTGCTCATGGAAGTGCATGGGAACGGGAAGAGGCCCAGTCCAGAGAGGTGAGCGGGAAGGACTTTTTCTTGCTTTTCTGAAACCACCATGACCTTCCTGTTTACATATGAAAGAGAATCTGAGTGCTGTGCTTGTTGTTCCAGGATTTCTAAGATGTGTTTGCTTTGTCCCAGTACCAAGTAGTAGAGTGAGTTGTAAGAATAGTTCCCAAGTCCATTCTGGTAGCATAGCAAGCTATTCCTCTGCCTGCAGGTTCAGCGTCTCATATGGCACTGATTCATGTTGCGGCTGTTGCACTTTCAATCTTGCCCCCTCCTTATGGCCTGGGAAGGCAGCAAGGGATAGCTCAAGTCCTTGGGCCCATGTAGGAGACCTCAGCTTCATATGCTGAGGAGTGAGCCAGCAGATAAAAGGTCCCTCTCACTGTATCTGTAAGGTTTTTTTTTTTTTTTTAAGATTTATTTATTTTTATTGGAAATTCAGATAAATAGAGAAAAGGAGAGACAGAAAGATCTTTCCTCTGCTGGTTCACTCTCCAAGTGGCAATGGCTGGAGCTGATCTGAAGCCAGGAGCTTCTTCCAGTTTTCCCATGCAGTTGTAGAGTCCCAAGGCTTTGGGTCGTCCTCTATCTACTGCTTTCTCAGACGAAAAGTAGAGAGCTGGGCCCAGTGTGGTGGCCTAGCAGCTACAGTTCTTACCTTGAATGCTCCAGGATCCCATATGGTCGCCAGTTCTAATCCCAGCAGCTCCACTTCCATCCAGCTCCATGCTTGAGGCCTGGGAAAACAGTTGAGGACGGCCCAAAGCCTTGGGACCCTGCACCCACGTGGGAGACCTGGAGGTGGATCCTGGCTCCTGGCTTCAGATCAGCACAGCACCGGCGATTGTGGTCACTTGGGGAATGAATCATCGGACGGAAGATCTTCTTCTCTGTCTCTCCTCCTCTCTATACATCTGATTTTGCAATAAAAATAAATAAACCTCAAACAAACAAACGCAGAGAAAGCTGGAAGGGAAGTGGAGCAGCCAGGATAGAAGCCGGTGCCTATGTGCAGTCCCAGTGCGTGCAAGACGACGAGTTTAGGTACTAGACTGTCACATCAGGCCCCTAAAAATCTCTCTTTCAAATAATAATATTAAAGAATAGCTTTTAGACATACATATTTTCAAAAACTTGTCAGATGGCTATGCATAGTTATGATTAAGAATTCTGAAAACCATCATGTGGACCCCATGCTTTTGTTAATACAAGAAAATTCACTTAACAGTCAACACAGAAGATTGGTGTGACCAGATGAGGGTAGATTTTTTTTCCCTCACACATAAGGCAAGGAAGCAGGCAGTCCCGCAGCAGATGCCAACTGCAACTCCTGCAAGTCATTTTCGCCCTGATGCTGCCTGCCTGGATTGAGACCTCAGTTCCCGAGGCCTGGCCCTGCCACCTCCCTTCCTTTACCAGTCACCAGCTCTGCACTTCTGACCAGCTGTCAATTAGAAAACCTGCAGCACCCTATTCAGGTTCCAGTGGTTGATAGCTGGCTTACTGTGCTGGGGGAAGCACTTCTGTTTACTAGTTTATCCCAAAGGATGTCACAATGATTACCAATGTAAGCCAGATGCCGAGTACAGCAGTGCAAGGTGTAGACTAAGGGCTGCGTGGCTCCCATAACCTTCTGTGCAGGTTTACCAGCTGCCAAAAATGCCTCTGTTCTTGGTTACTGAAAGCCTCAGGATCCTGTCTTCTCAGGCTTCTCTGGAGGCCTCATTGCATTGATGCAGTATAAATCATGTATTAGTCACTGGTGATAGCTTTAACCTCCAGCCCATTTTCTGTCCTCAAGGTTAGAAGCTGGGTCTGCAAGTCCCAGTCTGGAGTACTGCCTCAGTCCTTGCGCCCATCCAAGAACTGCCAGCCATCAGCTAGCTCATTAGCATGCAAAAATAAGTTGACTACCTTGACTATCCAAGGATGCCAGGATTTGTGCCAAGAAATGTGAGGAAGAGGAAATAAGGATTTCACACACGGCTACCACTGTATTCTATAAGTTATCAAGGCAGGGTTATTTTCACAACAGCGGAAACTTGTTACAGTTGACATGGAATGACTGAAAACCTCAAATTTCAGGATTAGTGATCCTGTGATTGCACAGTAAAAGATTTGGCCTTAAAATCTTCCTGGTGTACAAATCACCCTCCATGTGCCTCTTAAATTGAAAAATATAGTCATGTCCTTAATCTTTTCTTGGCTCTGCCACTACATGATGTGCCTATGCCTGACGACAGTTCTGATCATACCTCCTCTGAGTGTTTTTTTTCCATTCTTGTATGGGTGAAGACATACAGCACGCTGTGGAACACGCAGTAGTGCTCAGGGAACTCTGCTCTGAATACCTGTGGTCAGGCTCAGACATGCACTTCTGCTCCCACAGGAGGGAAGAGAACAGCTTCGACAGAGACCCCGTCGCTCCAGAACCTCCTGCCAAGAGAGTGTGCACCATCAGCCCAGCCCCCCGGCACAGCCCTGCCCTCACCGTGCCCCTCATGAACCCCGGGGGCCAGTTCCATCCGACGCCTCCGCCTCTGCAGCACTATACCTTAGAGGATATTGCAACTTCACACCTGTACCGGGAACCCAACAAGATGCTAGAGCATCGAGAAGTTCGTGAACGGCACCACAGTCTTAGTAAGTGATGTCAGCAGTGTGCTGGCACTTTAAATTCAGGCTGAATGCTTGGATTTCCTTCTTATTTCATGATAAAATTAAATAATAGCATTTTTGCTTTTTTCTCCATTGTGTTATGACTACACTAAGGAATATAACGAAAGAAGCAGATTTTTGCACTAATACAGAATCCTGTGAATAAAAATATCATTTATACATTCAGATATATACTGAAGCATGTTGTGTTAACATGGCATTATTACCATATCTGATATGAATTTTTCAGAACAATGGTAAACTTTTGACTCAATAGTTTTTGTTTTGTTTTTTAACTCAATAGTTTCTTAAATCACACAGTCACATTCATGGGAATTCTGAAATTAGAAATGTACGTAATACCTGAGCGCCCTAACCCCCAAAAAACATGCATCTGCATGGTCACAATAGTGAGAATAGAACCATGCTGAAGCCAGGAGGTTCTTCCAGGTCTATCGTTTGGGAAGCAAGGACTCAAACAGGGCTTCACATAGGCCACTGACATAAAGCTGAAACAGAGATTGAGTGGCCAGGATACAAACTGGTACCCACGTACTGTGTCATGATGCCACCTTTTAAAAACAGATCTGACAGTCAGTGAATAGTGCAGGTGGGGTCAACGGAAGAAGAGAATTCTGACATGTAAGAACTGGGGTGTGTGTGTGTGTATGTCTATGCCAACATCGAAGTACAACAGATTAAACCACCACCTGTATTGCTGGTATCCCGTGTTGAATCCTAGCTGCTCTGTTTACAATCCAGCTCCATGTTAATTCACCTGGGGAAGCAGCAGATGGGCCCAGATACTTGGCCCCTGGCTTCAGCCTGGCTCAGTCTTGGCTTTTGCAGCAATTTGGGGAGTAAACTAGTGAATAGGAAATTAGTCTTTTGCACTCACTTATTTTGCCTTCCAAATAAATAAATCATTTAAAACAAAAAAACCCTCTAAATCTTATAATATTCAGATGTGCATGTAGTTGTACCAACACACACCCATCCTCCGATTTTTATTGCTAAGCACTTACCTTGAACTGTAACCTTATTGACACAGAACTTACTCCTGATGCTTTCATTTTCTCCTGTGTGTTAGACATGAAAAGCCATGTCAGTGACGTTTTTGGTTTGCGTTGTCTGTCTTTTCCTCTGCCTGTGGACTCTGTTTTCTTGCCTGAAAGGTGTATCTGTTTGTTTCTTTGGGCTGTGTGTCATTCACAGTTAATCTGCTGGAATTCCCTACAGACTCTAAATCATGATCCTTTTTGCTTGTTATAATTTTGTGGTTGCCAAGCACCATTGTACATTTTTTCCTCGGTAGGGCTGTCCGTGTTGTCATACATACTGTAGAATTAAGTCCATTTTTCTTCTTCCTGCCGTGTTTAAAGTCAATCTCAATTTCTAACAGGTCTGAACGGAGGCTACCAAGATGAGTTGGTCGATCACCGCCTGACTGAAAGGGAGTGGGCCGATGAATGGAAACACCTCGACCATGTAAGAATCTCACAGATTGTTTTTTCTCTTTATTACTTCCAGAAGATACTGGAGCATGGATGTATTGGAAATTAATATAACCAGAGCTACGGCATCCTTTGCTTATAATAAAAGCTGATTTATCCACTACTTCCTCAGCTAGGACCTCAGTCACTGCCAGGATGCCTCGGTTGTGTGATCACTTCGTGTCATGAACCAAGGAAAGTCCTGCGGTGTGATGGTTAGAAACAAAGGTGTGTGAGCTTAGGTCTGAACTTTGCCACTTCTGTCTGACTGAGTTTGGTAAAATGCTTTACTTCTACTGTCAACATGTAAATTTGCACATAGCACCCCTTCCTTCTTGAGCGGTTGTTTCTAGTCTGTGTTTCTCTGTTTTCTTGGCAAAATTGCAGTTTTATTGGATGACGTAGGACAGACAGATTTACTGCAAGTTTAAAATATTGTGTTCTAAAGAGATTATATTGATGCTACAAGTTTGAATATAGAAAGCATTATCATGAAATTTTAGGAAATGAGTAATTTAATAAATTGTATGTGTGACTAAATATGTAAATTTTAAACAAACACTAAGCACTAAGTTTTTATTGTAAATTTGCCATTCCTAGAGCTGTGACATGCTTGACCTTTGACCCTGGCTATGTGCTTCCCCGTCCTTGGTGCTCAGTGTCCACTGTTTGAACTTGTCCGCCTGCTCTCTCCCACCTTCCCTCTGCGCAGGCGCTCAACTGCATCATGGAGATGGTAGAGAAAACCAGGCGCTCCATGGCGGTGCTGAGGCGCTGCCAGGAATCCGACCGCGAAGAGCTCAACTACTGGAAAAGACGCTACAACGAGAACACGGAGCTGAGGAAAACAGGGGCTGAGCTGGTCTCCAGGCAGCACAGCCCTGGGAGCACCGACTCCCTCAACGGTAAGAGGCACAGTGCGCATGAGCCTCTGTATTCCTCCTGATGACACAAGGAAAAGTTCTTGTTTTACTTACAAGGAAGACAGTGCTAGACTGTGAAACTTGAGATGCGCAGGTGTTGAGGAAGAAACGAGGCCCTCGGCACAACGCACGTGCAGCCAGAGTTCATCTGCAATAGAGAATGAGAGTGTGTGATTTTGCTTTTTTACATACACTATCCGTTACTCAGTTTATCCAATCTTCTTATTTTATTGTTTATTTATTTCTTTTAAAACTAGCTGTTTTTTATTGTTATTATTTACTTTTATTGGAAAGACAGATTTATAGAGAAGAGAGAGGCAGAGAGAAAGATCTTCCAGCTGGTTTATTCCCCACACGCCCATAAAGCCACAGCTGAGCCATGCTGAAACTAAGAGCCAGGAGTTGGCTCTGGGTCTTCCGCATCAGTGCAGGGATGCAAGGACTTGACGACTTTCTACTGTTTTCCCACGTGCGGATTCAGAATTGGAGCAGTTGGCACTCAAACCAGTATCCATATGGGATGCTGGCGGCGTGGGTGGAGGCTTTAGCCACTATGCCACAGTGCCAACTACCCAAACTTATCTGTCTGCAACCTATCCTACCTGTGTTTCTGCCCATCCTCCCTCATGTGCCAAGTGTTAGGTTTTTTGAATTGAACCTGGGTAAATGTACTAAGTACTCCTATGTCGTCACTTTTATCCTTCACGATTTTTTGAAAATCGTCACTTTTTTTTTTCCCACTTTACCATCCAGGAAAATCCCACATTTCAACCAGCAGCTAGTGACCTGTTTTGCAGGTTTTATTTTATCAGGCTGGTCACTGCAGCCTGAATTAGCAGAAACATGAGCAGCTCCTCTCTCAATCCAGGTTACTTCAAGGAAGCCACATTTAGGCTCACAGAAAATGGCTCACATTCAGCCAGCGGCTGAGTTGGTGCCCTACCCACAGGCACAGCTGAGTGACAAGCCATCTGTGATCAGACTCTTCTCCACCCATCCCTTGAAGTTCCCAAATGTTCACTGGAGGAATGAATCTCTTCTTAGGGCCAACTTAGCACATTCCATAGAACATGGCTATTGGAAAGGCTGCAAGAAAAAAGCCAGAGTTCATGTTGTGTGTTTGGGCACCTGTAGTTAAATGGAGGCACCATATTCACTCACAGTGTTAAACCCCTCAGCCCCACATGCCCACACAGTGGAGCTCTTTGAGCCGGTTACAGTTCATAAACACATTCTAAGCAGACAGTTAATCTTCCAGAAGGCTCAGCATTCTTGCTGAGGGCCCTGTGCGGGTGAGGACCCGTGCGTGGGGTGTGTGGGAGAGGCGCCTGTGTGTGGGCGAGGGGCCCAGAGGGGCTGCAGGCATGAGCCTGTCTTTTCCAGCCTGCATCACAGACTTCTGGTGTCTAATTTGAGCCTCCTGTTGTGCCCACGCGCCGTCTTTCTCGTCCTCTGCTGGAGGCTTTGGCTTCTGTGACAGTGTGTTCAGATTCTCCTGGACGGTACTAGGGCCTGGCCCTGTCACAAGTATTGTTAGTTCCTCCTTCGCTCTCAAAAACTAGGGCTGGTTGGATGGATGATAAATTACATTGTCCTTCCTAGTTTAGCTTTTTGAGTTTTTCCTTTGGGGGTACTAATTAAAACCTGATTTGTTGATTTTTTTTTTAAGTGTATCAGAACTGGCACCCATATGGGATCCCGGCACATGTGAGGTGACAACTTTAGCCACTAGGCTACTGCACTAGGCCCAGTTCTTTTTTTTTTTTTTTTTTTTTTAAGATTAATTTATTTTGGGGACTGGCCTAGTAGCTAAGCCTCCACCTGTGGCACTGACAGCTAATAGAGTTGTGGGTTTATGTCCCAGCTGCTCCACTTCCCATCCAGTTGCTTGCTTATGTCCTGTGATAGCAGTGGAGGATGGCCCAAGTCTTTGGGGCCCTGCACCCATGTAGTAGACCTGGAAGAGGCACCTGCTCTTGGCTTTGAATCAGCTCAGCTCTAGCTCTTGGAACCATTTGAGGAAGAACCAATGGATGGATGAGCTCTCTCTTTCCAGATCTGTGCCTTTCTTCCTTTGAAATAAAAACAAAATGTGTTCAATTGCTGTGTAAATTTTAAATGAAGGTTTTTTTTTTAAAAAATGTCGCCTGGAAGGCCCAGCACAGTAGCCTAGCGGCTAAAGCCCTCACCTGCATAGAAGACCCGGAAGAGCTCCTGGCTTCTGGCTTCGGATTGGCTCAGCTCCAACCATTTAGGCCACTTGGGGAGTGAATCAGCGGACGGAAGATGTTCCTCTCTGTCTCTCTTCCTCTCTGTATATCTGGCTTTCAATAAAAAAAAGAATGTCTGACACTGCTCTTCCTTTCGCCTTCCTTCTGCAGATTCTCAGCGGGAATTCAGCAGTAGGCCAGGTGCAGGATATGTGCCCGTGGAGTTTTGGAAAAAAACAGGTACGTGTCTGCTGTGGATGGTGGGTACTCCCCCATCTGAGCATGAGAGATCAGCCGGGGCGGGAGCAGGTTGGTCACCACCTGTTTGCTTACCTCCTAACAGAGTCCCCCGCTCCTGAGTCTCCGCCTCTGGCTCGTCCCACACACCTGTCCTGTTGCAGGACGGGCCATGAGCTCACAGTGCCTCCCCAGTGCGGCGGGCAGCAGGCAGCTCCTCCTTGCCTGTTTGATCTGCCGCTCTCCCGCTGTGCCTGCTGTGTGCCCGCGCCCACCGCACTGCTCAGGCTGGCTCCTCCTGTAGCTCCCGCTCCGGCCTCTGCCTGGGTGAGGCTGTTCTGGCAGTGAAGGAAGCCGCCTTCGCTTCACTCTTACCCTCTCGAAACACGGCCTTTCTTTCCTTCTCACCTCTTTCCCTAGGTACTTCATTTTTTTTGTTCAAGTCCAATGCAATTTCTTATTTTTCCTGAGCTCACATTCAGATAGCTGTGAGTTTATTATACTATGAGAAATACAAATAAACATATTACAGAGTGTTTTTCTTCACCACAAGTACATGGAGGTTCTTGCAGCTGTTGTTATTCAACTGTGTTCAGTGCCTTCCTGTGGAACGTAGCCGCGCTCACACAGCAGTGAGGACAGCAGCGTGTGCGGGGCGGGGCGGGGCGGCCTGGGGAGCACTGCGGGGTGTGAGGGCTCAGGTATTATAACAGCATTGTGCTGTAATAAAATTTGATTTT
Source organism: Ochotona curzoniae (assembly GCF_017591425.1). Classification (NCBI taxonomy): domain Eukaryota; kingdom Metazoa; phylum Chordata; class Mammalia; order Lagomorpha; family Ochotonidae; genus Ochotona; species Ochotona curzoniae. Next base: position 14,787,163 of record NW_024465894.1, on the reverse strand, counting down.
ACCATTTAAAACAATTCAGGAAACATGCACTTTAGAATAATAATTGCAATTAGAAATGGGATAGGATTATATGAAATGAGATATAATTACAAGGAAGAAAGAAAGATCCCTGTCTCCTGTGTAAACGGTCACTGTAAGATGTGTGGCTTTGATTTCTTGGAAGGACTTTTGGTTTCCTGCGGGTAAGAGCCCGGCTTTGCTGCTGGAACAGCTAGATTGGATTTTTTAGCTGCAATGCCACCCGTGACCTTAGGTGATGCCCAGTTAGTGTGATGAGTTGATTCTTACTACTTTATGTGTAAGCTGAGAGGATAGAAATTACCTGACAGTGTGGTTATTGCCTCAGTGTCGGGCAGTTTAGACCTTCCAGCAGCTCAGCCGAGCTGCTTCCTTCCATGGAAGGTAGAGGAGGGCTGCGTGGCACCTAGGCACTGTGTAAGGAAGCCTGGTGTCCTTGGCCTCTGGGTCGAAGACTTCCTTTTCTTAGGGTGGAAGTGGTAAGGTAGAAAGTGAGGTTCTAGGAGCTGGCTGAGGCCTCCTTCGAGCTGAGTGGTTGGGGCGTTCACTCAGCTCCTTGGCTGAGCAGCCCCGCGGTTCACATGTGACCCACTCAGGCTCTTGTGGGTGGAGGCTCTCAGCGGAACAGGACATGCTGTGTGCAGTTGCAAAAGCCAGGTGGTGATGGGAAGGCATGGTCAGGAACTTGCTGGAATGTCCATCAGGGCAGGGATGAGGAGGGCTTGCTGCCCACGTCATGTCTTCACCCCGTTGTTCTGCACTGTGTGTATCCTCAGGTATCTTCCCGCCCCTGGAAGGTCTGCAGGCCCCCTGCCTTCTCGCTTGCCCCCTGTCCAGCCTCTGCGTGTTCGTGTCGCCTGTTTCCTTGGATAGTGGAGCCATTCTGCCGCACCTCCACCTCTTGGCCATAGCCCTGCGCAGACTCCCGCACACGTCGCTGTAGCACATTCGCCTCATTCTCTCTTGCCCCCCTAGAGGGGCCACTTTGATCCTTGGTGCACTGTCTGATCTGGGAGCATCTGCTGGCACTGAAGCACTGTCAGGCCTGCCAGTCGCGCTAGTTCAGGTCACGTCCAGCCACCCACGTATCTGCGACATAGCACAGTGTCCACTGTGTTGCGTCCTGCTTCACAGACCGCTGAATGAACGGACAGGCATTCCTTTGTGTTTTTAGAAACAGTTATCTTTTTTCAGCTCTAGAAATTATGTAGGGTGGGAGGGAAAAGATTCTCGGCCAGTTGATTTTACTGTCACTTTCTTCTAGAAGAAGCTGTGAATAAGGTGAAGATCCAGGCCATGTCAGAAGTACAAAAGGCTGTCGCCGAGGCAGAGCAAAAAGCCTTTGAGGTGATTGCCACAGAGAGAGCACGAATGGAGCAAACCATCGCTGACGTCAAGCGGCAGGCTGCAGAAGATGCCTTCCTGGTCATCAATGAGCAGGAGGAGTCCACAGAGGTCAGAGCCTGGGGGCCGGGGCGGGGCTAGGTCTGACTGTGGAGGGGCTGCGCCCACAGCTCACACACAGACACTGAGACACCAGCAGAGCTCCTGAACTGGAGGCTGACCTTCCTCCTGAACCCGAGTTCTGCCTCTCACTCTGGGCCTCTCCACCCAGTAACATCATATAAAGTCCGTTATTGTATTGTACTGTGTTCATGAGTGTATGTGTATATAGGTTCATTACTGCGGCTTGTTTTATAAACTCACCCTGGAGACTGTGTGATTGCAAGCAAATGCTGATCAGCTTTGAGTAGCTTTCCCTTGCAGGCAGCCAGCTTAGTGTGTGTTTTGATCGATCACTGTCCTATTGGGTGAGTAGCATACTGCTAGGCTGCTTGACAGACAAGGGGTCACTGTGGCTAGGGACTGTACCTAAAAGAAACCTGTCTTTCTGCTCCCAGGAGCATGCTGGGACCTGGGGCCCTTGGGCCTCTAATGCACAGGACACCCTGTACATAGGCTAAGTGACAGCTTGCGTGGACCGGGCCAGGCGGGGCTCAGGGACCACAGAGAGCACAGGAATGAGGAAGCCAAAAAAAAAAAGAAAAGTGAACACAAAGCACTTAACAGTCATAGAATTTAGGGACATTTTCCTGTAATTTTTTTGTTTGTTTTTAAAGATTTGTTTAAAACAAAGTTACAAAGAGAAGGAGAAACGGGGAGAGAATCTTTAATGTCCAAGGACCTTTTATTTCTTTTAAAGAGTTAATTTTATTGGAAAGGCAGAGAGAGAAAAATCTTCCATCCATTGGTTCAGTAATTGTAGCAGTGGCTGGAGCTGAGTGGATCTGAAGTTAGGAGCCCTTTCTGGGTCTCCCACACGGGAGCACGCATGAGTCTAAGCACTCAAGCCATCCTGCCTGCCTCGCCAGGCCATTGCTGGGAGCTGGACAGGAAGTGGAACAACCGGGACTCTAACCAGTGCTGCACGTGAACTCGGTGCCACAAGTGCAAGATTAAGCTACTGTACCATAGGCTGACCTGTAACTTTCATTTTAGTTATTTCTCAGTGTTATAAACAAGAACTAAGCCAGTTTCTGTAAATGGATCCATTCCAGCCACTGTTGGGAAACAGCTCTCTTGAACATTCCTCTTAAAAACTGTCCTGTGGGGTTTTTGATTTGTGGTTTAAAATAAAAATCACAACTTTTTTCTCATTACATTCGAATGTTCCATTTTGGGATAGCAGTTCCAAGCACAGCAGTGTCAGGGTGCCGGTGCCTGAGTGTCATGTGGCATATCACAGAGGTGGCCCAGCCAGCGGGCACTTTGAGAACAAATCCTGCTGCCCACTTCCTCCTCCCAGCCTGTGCTTCCTCTGGTGTTTTTGAGCAATGGCGTCTGCTTGGGTCTGGTTAGCTGTTCTGTAGCAGCCCCTGCCTTGTCCCTGTTTGTCCCTTTTACTTCTCTGTTTTCTTGCTACTCTGCAAAGAAGGAGTCTGAGTTCTGGACCTGGGCTGCATAGGATGAAGTCCCAGCCCTCCGTGTATAGGACTGTGCTCTAGAGAACCATGTTGGGTTGTACACAGGCACCCTGAGTGAGGCCCACGCCTGTCGCGGCCACGCTCTTCCTGCCTTTCTGTCAACAGGGTTTAGTGCCCAGAGCCATTTCTGAGCTGGCACACGGGTTGACCCAAGAGGACTGCGCTCTGTGGTGCTGTTGGTAGCCCTGGGCAGGCAGTGGCTGAGTCCTTCCCCTTGGGGCCTCGGCACAACATTTCGCACAGCAACCTTTTTGGTCTGTGGAGCATGGTGTGGATCTGTCAGCATAACCCACGAGTTACTTCTGGTGTTGGTATCAGGCCCCGCCCAGGGCTTTTGCCCTTGGGGAGCCCGCATGGGTAGAGCAGGGGCAGTGGCTGCCAGGTGCTCATTGCTGTTTGATCACTTGGCATGGCCGGTGCTACAGGCGTTCCTCAACCCTGTGGTTCGTGGAAAAACGTGGATGTGAAAACTCCTACCTTGTATACCCGTGGAGACCTCAGAGAGCTTTCACAAGGATGAGCGCCAGGATGGGCACGGGGCTGTGCACATGAACATGTGTCCTGCTGTGCCACTCACCCTGCCTGCCTGCCTAGAGCAGGCGTGGTTGTCTGAGGGCAGGGATGCAGGACTTCTGTCCACTCCTGCCTTCAGGGCTGCTCCTCATAGCTCATGCCAAGCCTCTGTGGGCTCGCATATTCCAAAATAAAATGAATTCATGCGTCCTCCCTGGACACACTCCTTTGGTGGTTTTGACCAAACTCTAGTACCTATTCCCCTGTAGGAAAGCAGACGAATTAGCACAAAAACAAACAATTTCTGGGCCCAGTAGCTTTCAGGGGCCTGAGTTCTGAGTGAAGCTGCAAATAGGGCAGCGCCTTCCTCTGCTGCCTACGCATCTGTCCCACCAGCAGAGCACACACGAGGCAGGGGCTGCTGCATGTGCTCCTCCGTAACACACCACTAAAAGTTCAGAATTGTTAGTAACGAAAAAACACGCAAACAAGGCCTGGCGTGATGGTTCAGTGCCTAAATCTCACCTTGCCAGCACTGGGATCCCATATGGGCATTGGTTCGTGTCCCAGCTGTTCCAATTTCCATCCAGCTCCCTGCCGTGGCCTGGGAAAATAGCAGAGAATGGCCGTAAGCCTTGGGGACCATGTGAGAGATCCACAAGAAGCTCCTGGTGCTGGCTTCGGATCCGCTCAGCTCCACTTAGTGGAGTGAACCAAAACAACTTTCTCTGTCTCTCCTTCTCTCTGTGAATCTGCCTTTCCAAAATAAATAAATAAATAAAATAAATCTTTAGAAAGAAAAAAAAAAAAGGAAAACAAACCAAAACCAAAGGAGCCCTCTTTCTCTGGGAATGGCAAGAGTACCACGGGCAGCACCCGTGGATGTGTGATGTCGGGTCCACTGCAGGAGACCCTCCAGTGCAAGAGTGGAGTCTGCATGTGTCCAGGTGGGGTGACCTAGCTGGTTTCACTACACCCCTTGACTCTGTCCACCACACCTCCTGAGCAGGTGTTTTCCTGGTTTACAGCTGAAAGGATCTCGGGCTGGGGGTGCTATATGTCTCCCAGTTCAACAGATGGCAGTAGAGGCAGGAACAGCAGCCAGTGAGTGGCAACTGGCAAGCCTGCCCCTCGGTCCCACCACTAACCCATGCTGTGTCTTGCAGAACTGCTGGAACTGCGGCCGCAAAGCCAGCGAGACATGCAGTGGCTGCAACATCGCACGGTACTGCGGCTCTTTCTGCCAGCACAAGGACTGGGAGCGGCACCACCGCCTCTGTGGGCAGAGCCTGCACAGCCAGAGTCCCCACAGCCAGAGCCGGCCGCTGCTGCCCGGGGCTAGGGGCTCCTCGGCCAGGTCCGCTGACTGCAGCGTGCCCAGCCCAGCCCTAGACAAGACCTCGGCAACCACCTCGCGCTCCTCCACACCTGCCTCCGTCACGGCCATTGATAGCAATGGGCTCTGAGCCCCAGAGCCTGCTTACCTGATGGCCCCCCTCCCCCCACCCACCAGGACACCGGGACCTGGCTGTGGGAGCCATGCACGCAGCTGCGGGGTCATCAGCAGGAAAGACGTGGGAACCAGAACAGTCCAAGCCTGGGGCATGCATCCCCCCATTGCGTCTGGGACCTGCAGGAACACACGCGTGTCTGCGCATGGACGCCCACCGGGACCCCGCCACCGTGGATTTCCTCACATCCCCCTCTCCCAGACGAAGCTGGCAAGGCCAGAGCACCATGTGGCACACCAGCTCTCCGCTCCTGAGCCAGCAGACTGCCAGATGTGCAGGTCAGCCTCCTGGTCCCTGGGTAGGCAAAGCATGGCCTTGGAACGCCCTCCTCAGCCCTGCTGGGCAGACTTGATGGGAAGCTCAGAGATGACAGGAAAGCCGTCACTGTTTCAATGAAAACACCAGAATAATGAGTAGATAAATCTCCCCCAAGCTTCACGGATAATTCTGTACAAGACTTTTTCCACCCAGCTGGCCACTTGTCCTTGGAAAACATTTTCCTCTCTTGCTTTTGTTTATGCCGAGTGTCACTTCCAATGCGTGGACTGGGCTCCAAGAAGCCTCACCATGGAAGCAAGTCCTCCACGCCTGTTGGCCAGACCAGCCATGCGAAGTGACCAAGCCTTTCACATCAGGGAAGTGCAGAATCTCCCAGCCCCGCTGGCAGCTGCCACCGTCACCTCACAGCTCCCGCACATCCTGGCCCCACAGGTCCCTTCCACCCTGCGACCCCTCTGGCTTCTGCCAGCCATGCCTGGTCTTGTCTGCACTGCCTCCTGCCCTTGAGATGTGTCTTTAGCCCCCACAGCTTCGTGCATCTAGCATTGGGCACACAAGCTCATCTGTCTTCTCCCATGTTGCCTGTTTGCTTCCCCAAGTCTTTGAACTCAGAAAGGTTTTGTGAAATATGAGAGCCATTTCAGGAAAACCTCATCAACTTGTCTTCCCTTTTTCAAGGAGTTTCCTGCTGCTTACCTGGCTGTCCAAACAGCACGTCACCTGTTTGTTCCCCTACAGAATGTTAAGCCTGCAGCCCAAGGACCGTCCCCTCCCCTCTCCCTACTGCTCCTGGTGACTGCAACAAGGATTTTCAGTCTTAGAAGAAACTTGATACAAGGCACCTTTAAAATTCCTGGATTTACCAGTTGCATTGCAAATGAAGTCAGCTGTCCCCGGAGAGAACAGCAGAGGGACACATGGCATCACTGGGTGAAACCCAGCAGGGCGGTAGGTAGTCGGTACCGCAGATAGGACCCGCCCACGTTTCACGGAAGCGGGGTGTCTGTGCCGTCTGGTGGAGCCCTGCATTGGTTATGGCATGAGTGTGGTTTGCAAGGTACCTGGACTCACCTCACTAACTTACAAGAACCCCTGAGTAGATCTAGATCTTGGGGGGAGCTCGAGGTCACCCAGTAGTCTTTGTTGAGGTGAGGTGGGCAGAGCCAGCCTGGCCAGCCCTCCTGGGCAGTCACTCCAGTGCCAACTTCCTGTTTGGTCTTCATAGTGTCATTCCAGCTGCTGTACTCCTGGGCACTGCCAACATAGACCTTGCCACGGTGTCTGTCCAGCTTTGAAAGACCCTCTTCCCTGGGGTGGACAGTCCACTAGAGGGGAAAGGCAAGCGCTGTGCTGTCGCCTCTGTACACCCTGCCCCTGCTCCCGGCTTTCAGGATGGGAATGGACATTTTGGTTCCCCGCTGGAATCCCCAGCAAGGTTTTAAAAAAGGCTCTTCTGGCTGCTGTGTGTGAGGCCCAGCATCTCCAGTTTGCATTTAGGGCGGCAGTGAAGGCCAAGGCCGGGGCATGATCCACACTGTCTCAGGACAGTCACAGGCATCCTCAACAGCCTAGAAACCAAAAGGGAGCGCGGTCTCCACAACTGCTGGAGACGGTACCGGGCCCTGCCCGCCTGCCGAGGGCCACTCGGCGCTGCCAAGGAAAGGCTGAGGCAAGAATCCCAGGAGACCATGGTGGCCACCCAGGCCTGAGGAAGACTTGGAAGCGCTGGAGCACGCCTGCTCAGGAAGAACAGCTGCAGCTCTCAGCTGATGCCCTCGCAAGTGCAGGGGATGCGCACATTGCCGAGCTGTCTTTCTTAGATGGGACCCAGCACAGGCCATGGCCGGCCTCAGCCACCACCTCTGCAGATGGACTTGTTTGCCCATTTGGGCCAGCTGGTTCACCAGAAGCTCCTCACTTCAGCTTCCATTCCCAATCAGTGTGTGTACCGTATCCAGCCCTGTATCTGTATTGGAGGGGTCCCCAGCGTGTCCATGCCGGCAAGAGCAGACGTGGCTCTCAGTAGTTGTGTAAGGCATCTCGCAGTAGCCTCACTGGCATAGCATGGTATGGCACATGCTTCAGACTGGAAGCCAGGAGAACAGCCAGTTGGCCGCTTGTCCTGGAGTCAGTGGAAGGGATTATGGGATGGAGAAAACATTGGAACTAGGACGCATCTTGGGAGGCTTCCTTCAGAACTGGCCTAGAACCAAGGCTCCCAGCTGGGCTCCTGGGTCAGGAACCGGCGCCAATTTTCTTTGATGGCTTTTAGCTATTTGCAGAGAACCAGGTGGTGGCATGTGTGAACCAAATGCAACAAAGGCCAGAGGACGCAGACTGTTGCAACATGGGCCAGCTGGCAGCTGTCAGGAAGTTGTCCCACCCAGCCTGGCGAGGGTCTGGCCAAGCTGGCCAGAGGGTCAGCTGTTCTTGAGAAACCAAAATGTTGCCTCCTGGACCTGCCCCCATGCACAGACATGCTCTTTCCCAAAGATGGTGGTGTAGAGACCTTCCCATCCCAGCCCCGGAGAGCCAGCAGGCCTGAGGGTGGGCCTCGCACGCCCCTGCACACCCTGACTGGTCAGGCCCCCAGCGGCACAGTGGATACTTGCTGATGCTTATACCAAATAGGGCATGCATGGCTGGTGTCTGCTAGGGACGACCCTGGCCTTGGACTTGGCAGAGAAGCAGCTGACAGAGCTGCTTGGCTAGGGGTCCCTGTGCACTGGAGAAGGCAGCCATGTAAGTGGAGAATGCGCACGCACGAGCAAGCAATGCCTTCACACGGTTTGTAAAGCACTGGTGAGTGTGCAGCCCCCACGGATGTGTCCCAGTCTGGGTTTTCTGTGCTTTGTCATTTTACTCTGATAGGAACTTTGTTACTCAGCTCTGTGCATAACTTATTTAATGTACTGTATAAACGAACCAAAACTGGTAAATATGTATTTAGTTTGTTCTACTTAAAGTAGTCAATAAAAGGCTATATTCCTTTTCTGCCTCGGCTGGGTGGGAGTGCACACACAACACACCGTCCTTCCAGCCACCCATGTCCCTACCTTGTGCCAAGCAGTTCACGTGGCCTGGAGAGCACATGGTGGTGCAGGAGGAGCTGCTGTGGATGGGCTGGTTCCCAGAGGGGTCCAGGCCCACTGCTCCCGTCCCACCGACAGGGTCCATGGTCAAGTGCCAGCAACAGCTTTAACTGTTTCTGTCCATTTCTGATGTGAAGTCCTAAGTAATTTCCTACCTTATTTGCTCAATGGTTACATCACGTGAGACCCTAATTTCCTTATCTCCGCCTCCTGTGTGCACTGCAGTACTTACTGAAGTCGCCTTCTGCCGTCCACACACCATTACGTGTTCATGTCGCTTTCCCCAAAGCCCTGAGATTGGTGCAGACACGGCGTCCACACCTGTGTGTGGAGTCACAGGTCAGCTGGATCTGAGGCCCCACTCATGCCACATGCCCTGTCTGAGGTTCTCCAGCCCGGTCTCAAGACAAGAGCCCTGGAGTGGGCAGAAGGGCTAACTGTGCTGTGATGTGTGCTGTGGGATGCGAGGTATGCCCTTGCTATCAGCCTTTCAGTCATGCTGCAGTCTGCCACACCGAGCCAGCAACACAGCCCTGTGTCAGCGTAAAGGGACACTGCCCTCAAAAACGGCAAACTGGAGGTTGTTCAGTACCACAGAGCACTCAAGCCAACTAAGTTACAATGAATGTTCTTTGAACCAGTATTGCTGAGGTCACAAATGAGAAAATGCAGGAATGCACTGAAGGCCGGCGGGGGGAACCTTCCAGGAGGAATTCCAGGAACTCAGTGCTGGAGGAAGTTACACCTCTGGGGGAAGTGGGAGACTCCCACCCCATGGGGTCCCTCGCCATGCAGGAGAGCCCACCTGTCCGCAGCGAAGCTGAACTGGGACCCATTCTGGAGCTACTCTTGGATTCAAATGAACCCCACGAATCTCAAAGATCTTTCCAGGCATGTGGCATTTCCTTGGGGGCCTGCTGCTGCTCTGCGCTCACCCATCAGCCCCAGGATGAGCCCCCAGAGCAGCGGCACCATGAGCACCAACAAGAACTTGGCGAATACTGGCTCCGGGGCCCACAGGCGTGGGAAGCGATCAGATATGAAGTCTCAGTAATCACAGCACGTGCAGTCTGTGGGGGAGCCTCAAGGCGCCATCACCCACCTAAAGGCAATCAATTCGTGCCTTGGCACAGGCAACCCCAATCTGCAGATACAAAAGTTGACAGGGCAAGCGGATGGAGTCTGAAGCCACTGACTGGCATCCCAGGAGAAGGAAATACCAACACCTTAGGATGAGCAGGCATTCGATCTATGCGTGTCCTTCGCACCTGAGCGTGTTTCTGATCTTGCTATCCCTCAGCCTTCATCCCGCAAAAGAGCTTGGGGAACCCCAAGCCCACCACACCTGAATGGGTCTCACTGGTGCAGCGCGCCCTCTTGTGGACGAGGCTGGACTTGTGTCCTCCAGCCAGGACCCCTGCTTTATCCAAAGCTGGCCTGTGGCCCATGAGTTCAGTGAGATTCCCAGGGTGCCTCCTTAGGGAGCTTCTCAGGAGACCAGGATCCAACACAACCCTCCCCTCCCTGAGGCAGCCCACTGCTCCATATGCTGACTTCTCTTCCTGCCCAAACTGTGATCCGCCTGGTGCTGATCCTACTAGAAGCAGCACACACACTTCTCCACACTCAGAGAATAGATCCTGCCTGCTGGGTGGCCTGCAGCAAGATGCTGTTCTCTGGCCCTGTTTCTTCTAGTGTAAGTTGAGGATGCTAATGACCTGTCTTTATGAGGGTGTTGATGGGATCACCTGGCTGTCATTCCCTGTGCAGGACTCAGCCCTCAGGCTTGGCCTCAGCCTGCTGCCCTCCCTGTCCATCTGGGAGTCACTGAGGATTCACTGTTGGTGGACCTGGAGTCTTGCTCAAGTGGTCTCAACTTCCAAAAGATACAATCAGTTTCATCCTTTGGTTTCAATTCCCCAAGGGCTGGGTCAGGGCACCTAGTGTGCACACCTGAGTGCTGCGGGGCAGTGGCGCTCTCCAGCACCTACCTGGCACTGAGCCACTCCCCAGGGCAGGTGCTGGGAGTGTGAAAGTGCATGCGTGGCAGCTGGCCGAGGAGCCTGCGGCTCCCTCTCCTGGCTTCAGAATTCATCCTTGGCACCTAACACCAGGCGCTTAGTAACAGGAGCTGGAAAACTAGCCAGTGCAGTTCACAGAGAGCAAGGATTGGGAAGGCTGCCAGACCGCATGCCTTGGGCCTACTGCTGAGAGCCTGAGTGGCGCCCACAGCGCGAGGGCTGGGGAAGATGCTGTCACGAGTGACCCAGGGCAGCTGGGGCTAGCAGCTGCACATGGCCGCCTGCAGGTGATGCCAGGACAACTTGGTACTGAAGAAAGCAACTGTCATGGGTAGGTCTCACTCCCTTTTTTCGGGTAGGACAGTGGGGCCCTGAATGGAGGGACTGCCTCTGCTGTGGGTCCGCGAGAGTGAGACGGGAGCAAGGTTTCTGGTCTAGGAGGAAGCACATAGGTTCTGGGGCCTGGCCCTGCCCAGAAGACAGGAGGCAATGCCAGGTGACTGCTGCCTTTATTGACTCTGTTGGAGTCCTGGGCTGGGGTTCAGAAGTCTCAGGACAGCAGGCAGTTCTGGGCCCAAATTATTGCTACTTGGCAAGGTCACCTTGGGGCTTCTCACAATGCCCTGAGAATGAGTGGGATGAGAACATGCAAATACTATGCAAATAACATGCAGTCCAACCCAGGATCCTCGGCAGGTGTCTGTGGCAGACAGGGGTGCTAGAAGTCTAGAGGCAGTCCAGGAAGGTGATGGGGACAGCCAGGTCCTTACCCCACTCTGCAGACTGATCTAGTCCTGCCTCTGGATGAGGTATGAGGGATTGAGGGTTCCCTGAGCTTCAGCCCTGGCTCTGCTACTGGCTGGGGACAAGCAAAAGCCAGACCCCTGGCCAGCAGGAGGAACACAGGACCGCCCGCCAGGCAGCCCAGGTGGGACGGGACCTTGCCCTGGGTCACACCACAAAGCAGGGCAGAAGCAACCAGCATCCACACCTCCTGAGCCGGGAGGAAGCCAGAGGGCCCTGGAGACCGAAGCTACAGACAACAGAATATGCTGCTGGAGACACAGGAAGCAAGCGGCCCAGTGCCCCAAGGACCTTCCAACAGCTGGCGAAGCAGGCAGGGTCCTCAGCTTAGGGCAGGCTCAGTTGTTGTTCATGATCCACCAGGAGGCTGTGGGACAAAGGGTTGCATGTCAGGAGCTACTCAGGTCCACTACCCTCCTGGGTACAGGGCTGTGGTGGGCACGGGGGCACAACCCACCTGGGAAGAACACGGTGGTGAGGGTGTCCGGAGCCCGCAGGTGGTCGATGAGGACGCGCTGGAAGGCCTTGCTGCAGGGCGACTGCTGGTGCCTAGGAGGGCACAGACGGTCAGACCCTCCCACCCCACCTGTTCCCTGATACCAACCCTGGGTTTCCCAAACCCTGGCTGAGAAACGGGAATAGTGTCTGTTTCCCTAGGACACAGTGAGGCTCCGGGGCCCAGCACAGACATCTGTGCCTTCTGGGTACCTCACACTGAACTGAGTTCTTTCCCCCCCATCTGGACCTCAGGAGTGGGACTACAGTTGCCCCCACTTTGCAAAGGGTCCTAGATTCGAGCCAGAAGGCAGGCCAGATTCCCTATAGGGCCCTCGCTCGCTCGCACCTTCTCCAGGAGGCTTCATCCTGCCAGAACTCATACAGCGTGAAGGAGGCCTTGTCGAGCGTCTTCTGGGCAGACACACTGCAGAGCCAAAGAGATGGCCAGGCCAGGGAGCCAGGGAGCCAAGGTGCTGCCCAGCAGCCCTCCCAGCTCCCCACCCCAGCTGGCCAGGCACTTACTGCAGACAGTGGCTCTGGGCCCCTGTGAAGTCCATGTAGCAGCCCAGGGCTCGGTGGAAGTCCTGCAGAGCCTCTTCGGCCACCTGCACCTGCCTCTGGGCCACCAGGATATGCTGCCAAGAGAGGCCGGGGCCACCAGCCAGCAGGTATGGGCTGCTGCAGGGGCACCCCATCCTGCCTGACCTGGCACCCATTGGAATCATCCTAGGGTGCAGCTCCTGCCACCTCACCCCAACCCTAAAGTGACTGGCATGATCCAGCCATCATCCTCCTCCCCTGCAGCATGTCCGTGTCCGCTTCCATCCACACCAGCTCAGACTTAGTCCTGAGTGACACAGATGTGACACTGAGGCTCAGAGGGACAGTCAGGCCAGGCTGGGGGCAGGTGGGCGCCACAGGGCCAATGAGGCCAGGTCAGAGGCAGGCAGACCGTGCCTCTCTCCCCCTGCTCACCGAGACAGGCTCCTTGGCCGAGTCCTCTTCCTGCAGGGGTTCTAGCCGGGGAGCCTGTGACAGACATGGAGTATAGGCTGAGCCCCCTGCACGCGTCTGGCTGGGACGAGGCAGCCTACACGGTACTCACCTTGAACTCGAGCTGGTTGATGAGCTCCTGGAGACGGCTGACCTGGAGCCGCCACTGTGCCTCGGCCTCGGAGCTCCGCCCTGGGGAGACCAGCAGTGAGGTATCAGGCATGGGTCCCTTGGGCCAGGAGCCCCTTTAGGGCAAAACACAGGACAGTGGACAGACATGCCCTGGGAAAGGAGGTACAACACACCTCCCACACTGCCTCAGACACACCTGTGTCATTGGAGCCAGGAGACCAGGTGGGTGACCGAGTGACCATCCTCAGGGCCCGGCGCCCTGCCCGCCGGTTAACACGCGGCCTGCTCTGCACTGGGCTGCTGTCTTCATCTGACCTGGGGAAGTGGAGACTCAGCCCACCAGCCCCACCACCCAGGCTCTCTGACAGTCTCCCTGCCCAAGAAGGCACTGACTCAGCCATGTGGGGAAGCTTGAGGGCTTGAGACACACACACAGCCACAGGCCGTCAAGGCCCACACGTACCGCAGGCTGAGGGCCTGGGCCTCTAGGGTGTCTGCTGCCCCCTCCAGCGAGCTCTGCAGCGCTTGCAGCTGGCTCACAGTCTCCCGCAGCAAGAAGCGTGTCATGAACTGGTCCACCTTGGAGGCCCGCTCATACTCCTGCAGGGGGGGTAAGGGGACAAGGCATCTTCTGGCATGGGCATGGACCCCCTGGCAGGATGGCCACCTCCCTACTCAGCTACCTCGCTTGTCAGATTGGCCATGGCCTGTAGGCAGGAGGCTGACTCGCAGGAGGCATCTACCTATTGGCTTGCTGGCTTCTCTGGACCACTGGGCCTCTTCCCCATTGGGGTAACTGCCTTCAGAAATGATCTGGCCAGTGAGCCCCCAGCATAGCTGGGCTGGGTGAGGGGCTAAGGACAGTATGCAAGGGCATCCCAGGGCCAGTTAGGACAGCATCGTGTAAATGTCCTACAGCTGGCCCCAAACTTGGCCTACAAATGTGCTCATTCATTCATGTAACCAATATTCACCAGACACTCTGTAATGGACACTCCAGACAGACACAGGTCACACAGGCTGCTGTGTACACACACACACACACACACACACACACACACACACACACACACACACACCCCCAGACACTCTGTAATGGACACTCCAGACAGACACAGGTCACACAGGCTGCTGTGTACACACACACACACACACACACACACACACACACACACACACACCCCCAGACACTCTGTAATGGACACTCCAGACAGACACAGGTCACACAGGCTGCTGTGTACACACACACACACACACACACACACACACACACACACACACACACACCCCCAGACACTCTGTAATGGACACTCCAGACAGACACAGGTCACACAGGCTGCTGTGTACACACACACACACACACACACACACACACACACACACACCAGTACTAGTCCCAACAAAAACTATCAGTCCCTCCCAAAGATGAGCAAAGACCAGGAAGCTGACCACTAGCACAGCCCAGGGCTGTCCATCTCAAGATTCTAAGACCCCAACTGCCTTCACCTCCACCTGCCTCTGCCTCCCTAACACAGGAACATTAGCACTCATCACACGGAGTTGCTGGCAACCCTGTCAGGAAGTCCTCTTCAGAACTCAGCCCAGGGCCTGCCACAAGAGTCCTCCTCCCCCACAGAGCTGTCACCATGGCAACCTTCAGACTTGACACCAACAAGGAATCTGCCTACTGCTACATGCAACAGGCGGCCATGTCCTGGGACTCCCTCCACCATGCCAGATGTACACAGAATCCCAGTGGGCAGTTCTAGCAGTTGTGATCCAGCCCTGCCCTACCCCCCTGCTACACACACACACACACACACACACACACACAGGGCATCTCCAGGAACCATCCACACAGGGCTTCCTGCCCACCAGGCACAAGTTCCTGGGCCAGGTTTGTGACCAGAAGACCAGCATAAAGGAGGCAAGGTCCTCCCATGCTTGAACAAGCCAGCAGCATGTGTTCCCAGGAAATCCTTCCACAAATCCCCTCTTGGGGTCCTAAAATGCTTTCTCAAGTTCCAGCAGTCACCCGTACCCGTGCCACACCAGGTCATGTACAAGACATGAAGGCATGAGGTCACACAGCCAGTGGGAGATCAGAGGTCAAACCTGGAGCACAGACCTCCCCCCCCCCCCCATTTCAACTCCATACCAGACCCTGACAAGTCCTGCCTCTGTGATCCTGTGGTGTCTGTCTAGCCTTAGGACTGGGACACCAGGTAGGAAAAAGGTAGAGTGAACAGAGCCAAGAGTTGCCACAGGGGGGCGCTAGCTGGCAAGGACAACCTATGACGTCACAATATGGCCTCCAGACCAGGGCTATCCCAGGGTCCCCCACCACAAAGCAGGGCAGGGGAGGCCTGGGCCGTGGCCCCCAGTGGTGACTAGCCCTGCCATGGGAAACAACAGTTCCCAGAGGAGGAGCAAGCGGGCCTGCAAGGACAAGGGGATGGACACGGCTGAGCGCAAACAGCTCTTCTGCCACTTCCACAGCAAGAAACCGGGTGTGAGTGCTAGGGGGGGTGGGCAGCGGGCACACCTAGAGGCTCGGGCCAGCACGAGGCTCCCAGAGTTCAAGGAGGCCAGGAACCAGAACGTCCCCAGGCTTCCCACCTCCAGGAAGACAGACAGGGAGTTGGGGTCCCCTAGCTTCAGTACTGCTACCCTTCTGTTAAATGGGTGGAGGCCCTGGAGGGTGGGCCCGAGTCTCCCAGGAAGGCTGAGTGGGGGTCCTTGGCGCGGAGAAGGGAAGGGTGTACCTCTCCTGGGCCTGAATGACAGGGCAGGGATAGCGCACACTCCACACACACACCTCCTCCAGGGGAAGAAGGGGACCCTGCCCTCATGCCCTGCCCCCTTCCCCGCTTCAGGCCAAGATTGTGCTGCTTTTTCAGTTGGACAGGCGGCAGCAGCCTGCCGAGGCGGCGGCAGCTGGCCCCAGAGTGCGGCGCCGGGAAGACGCGCCCAGCCGCTCGGTGCGCTCTACCGCGCCAGCGTCCATGCTGCAGGGAGCCGGCGATGGTGCAGGGCGGCGTGAGGGGGCACGTGCAAGAGAGATGAAAAAGATCCTGGTGCTGCTGCTCTTGCTGGACGCGAGGCAGCAGGAGCAGGGGCGCCACACAGGGGGCCCGCCCGGAGCCAAGGCGCGGCCCAGCGTACCAAGGCGCGGTGCCAGTATGCCCGCCTGCAACCAGGAGAGCGGCGAGCGCAACCCGGGTGAAGAGTGGCCATGCAAGCGGCGTCGCTGCCCGCGCCGGCGGCCCTGAGCCCACGGTGCAGACTCCTGGTGCAATAAAGAGCTAGGAGAAACCTGCAGCCTGCCAGCTTGCCTGGGGGTATCTATGTAAGGCAAAGCTGGGGCCCAAGCAACGGCCCCACCCCACCCCCAAAGCTATCCTGGACAGCGTTGAGATCCCACTCAACAGCAGCAAAACGACAAGGGCTGCCGGGAACGGTAGCTGTGCCCTCCTGGCACACTCCAGATCCCCCACCCCACCCAGTCCCCAGGTCTACATGTCCAAGGGAAGTGGGCCTGCTCACTCTACCCCCTCTTGGTAACTCTGACCACACTGCCCCTTGTGGTCCCAAAGTCTCTCCTGAGAGGCCAGCCACACCCAGCTCCGTGGCTGCACGAGGGGTAACTAACTTCCCAAGGCCCTCAAGGGTAGCACCTCCTGCCACACCTGTGCTTCTTATCCACCCCCCAAACCACTTTCCATCCACTGCCCAGGGTGGGCAGAACTGGCCAGCCCATGGGTGCTCAGTAAGGGCTGACTCTCCCCCAGCATCCAGTGACAGTCTCAACTCCTGGCCTCCACGGGGCCACAAGCAATTGGTCCAACCCAGCAGGTCCTCTCAGCCTCTCCTTCCCCGGCACTGTAATTGAGCAGTTGCGGTGAAAAAGGCAATGCAAAGGGCCGTGTGTTGCAGTATACCATGCTAATCTTTAGCCTTCAGCACCGGCATCTTACATGGGCACCAGTTCATTTCCCACTGCTCCACTTCCCGTTCAGCTTGCTGCTTATTGTCTGGGAAAGTGACAGGATGGCTCAAGTGCTTTGGCCTCTGGACCCATGCAGCAAACAGAAAGAAGCTCCTGGCTTTAGCGCGGCCCAGACCTGGCCTTTGCAGTCATTTGGAAAGTAAACCAATAGATGGAAGTCTGTCTCTCCTCCCCTCTAACTCAGCCTTCCAAATACATAAATTCTTTCTCTGTCTCTCCTCTCTGCAAATCTGCCTTTCCAATAAAATTCTCAAATACACTTTTAAAAAATGTTAAACATGCACAATGCCAAGGCAGTGCACATTCTGGCATTCTTGCTAGGTCAAACCTAGTTCCAGAAACCTGCTTTTACCTTTGCCACAGCATCCATTAAATAAACGAGCCCTGTAATAAAATCCATATTTCAGCTTATGGCCACCTTTAAAGAGTGACCAAAATGGCCCTAAGACAACAGCACATCTGCAGGTCTCTCCTGGGGAGGAGGTCATGACCCAGAGAAACGCAAGGAAGCCAGCTTCGGACCAAAGCCACAACCTGGCTACACAGGCCCGCTCGCACCAGCCCCTGGTGCGGGAGCTCTGGGAGCTGGCCCCACAGTGTCCTGGGAGGTGCCCCCAGTCTGAGCTCTCCCCAGCACTGACAGGGTTGGGAGCAGGAACGAGTCAGGCTCAGCCAGGCCCTTGGATGTCAAAATCACCTGCCCATGAAAGGATGGATCCAGAGCTTCCGTGGGAGGAGCAGAGGGCTGAGGTCACAATGGGTCCAGTCCAAGTTCTCATTACTCCCCTCAACTGCATAACCCGGAACTCCCACCAAGTCCGAATGGCCCTTCCATTCCCGCAGCTCTGACTCTCTGGGTGACTTCTCAGCATCTAAATGGATTCGACTCTGGCTTGCAGTATTCCACAAGCTGCAGCTCAGGGGGCAAAGCCACGTGGCTGACTGGCGTTGAGCCTGGAGTTAGAACCCAGAGCCAGCCACAAGCTGTGGTAGTCTGGCTGGAAACAAGACTGACAGTGGGGGCCAGAAGCAGGCCCCCAGCTCAGGAGCGAAAGCAAACTTGGGCTGATTGGCAGCCATTCGGGTACCAAGAGGAGGGGCTTGGGAGGCAGAGCCAAGAGGTGAAAGTTGGACGGGGGGCCCAGCTCAGGAGCGCCCAGCTGAACCCCAAAGATGGCTGCAGCATCTCGGAGCCGCCGGGCCCGCCGGCCGCCCTCCCCTGGGCACATCGCAGTAGTGGTGGACCATGGCTCAGGTTTCGCCAAGGCGGGCTTCGCGGGCGAGAGCCAGCCGCGAGTCGTGCTCAAGAGTTCCAGCCTGGTACCCAGCTGGGACCGGCCCGTACGACCTGGCGCACCGGGCTGCGAGCTGGCGGGCGGCGTGGCGCGCGCACACCCAATCAAGCACGGCGTGATCGTGGACTGGGAGGCGCTGGAGGGGCTGTGGGAGCGCCTGCTGGTGGGCGGCCTGCACGTGTGCCCGGAGCAGTGGCCCATGCTGGTGAGCGATTCGCCGTCCGCGCCGCCAGCCGGCCGGGAGAAGGTGGCCGAGCTGCTGTTCGAGACCCTGGCAGTTCCTGCATGCCACGTGGCTAGCACGGCGCGGCTGGCCCTCTGCTCTGCCGGCGTGCTGAGTGGGCTGGCGGTAGAGGCGGGCGCAGGCGTGTGCAATGCCACACCCATCTATGCAGGCCACTCGTGGCAAGAGGCCACTTTCCGGCTGGACGTGGCCGGCAGCACCTTGTCCCGCTATCTGCGGAACATGCTGCTGGCGGCGTGCCCCGAACTGCGACCGCAGGCGCTGTCCCGCAAGGCGGTCACGCAGTTCAAGAAGCACTGCTGCTATGTGTCACTGGACTTCGAGGCGGATCTCCGTGACCCTAGCCGCCACTTCCCGGCCAGTTTCTGCATGGGCGATGGGTGTGCCCTCAGCCTGGGCAGCGAACGCTTCCGTTGCCCGGAACCCATCTTCCAGCCAAGTCTGCTGGGCCAGACTGAGCCAGGCCTGCCTACACTGGCCTTCCGGGCCCTGCAGAAACTGCCGGCCGCACTGCGAACACGGCTGGCTGACACAGTGGTGCTGGCTGGTGGTTCCACGCTATTCCCTGGCTTTGCTGAGCGCCTGGATTTGGAACTGGAGGCACAGTGCCGGCGACATGGCTATGGTGCCTTGAGGCCCCGCCTGGTGGCCAGGCCTGGACGTGGCACAGCCGTGTGGACAGGTGGCTCCATGGTGGCCTCCTTGCACTCCTTCCAACGCCGCTGGATGACCCAGGCCATGTACCAGGAATACGGCCCTGGACTGGTGCACGAGGTGTTCAACTGAGTGGAACTACGTGCAGGCGTCCTCCCAAGAAGGGGCACCATGGATGCTGGGCCGGCCATGCTACTGCTCCTCAGAGGCTTGACACTCCAGAGAATAAAGAATGGCAGTGTTTAGAGCTGCCAAGGTCGTCCTGTGGTGACAAGCCACTCTTCCCCTGTTGCGACAAGCGGCACCCTCCTGTGGACTTACAGGTTGACTCTGGTGCCCACTTCTGGTTCAAAGGACACCTGTCCAGCCACAGATCCCAGGACTCCATCTCCATGGCAACAAGGCCATGCCCTACCACTTGCATCCACCTCACAGATATGCAAGTCCCCTCCTCAGCGCACACACCCCTCACCACTGTGGCCTTGTGGACACCCAGCCCCTGCCAGCCTGCCCTGGGAGCAAACCTATGAAAGTGGACTATGCCTAGATTGCATGCAGCCCTGCCCCTAGCTGCCCACTCAGGCCATTCCACCTACAGAGCCTGAGCTTGCCCTTCATGGATTAGTGGGATGGGCTCTGCCCCACCTCCTCAGAGAAGCCGCTAAAGTCACCTACTCCTCCCCCCCCCCCCCGACCCACTCATATGGGCACCACCTGTTGGACACATGTGAACACTGCAGTCCCTGTCCAACCCCACCAGGCTGGGGTTGCTGGGAACACAGCAGACAACGCCCACAAAGGCCCTTGCCTTCACCCTGGCTCAATTGAGGCCTGAATCGCCTGGCTGAACCCCATGTGTGGTGGCTGATCACTGGTTCACAGACAAGAACACTGAGCCTAGAAACACGACAGACACAGCCCTAAGATGCCAGAGCCAGGATCTGAACGCAGGTTTCTAGCTCCCCAGCCCTGAGCCACACAGGGGAGACTTGTGGCACAGCACATACCCTGGCTTCACTCCGCCTCTAGCCACAGGCCCTTCCACTCACCAGCTTGGTGGTGTCCATGGCAGTGAGCACTGCGCGGTTCAGCGCCTCCAGTGCAGCCAGCACAGGCTGGTAGACTCCCAGATGTCCCGAGAAGTAGTCTGCAGGCAGAGGAGTTGCTCAGGGGTCTCCGGATCCACACCCCCCACCCATCCATCTGCCCAACCTGAAGTGTGGCTGCCAGGGATGGCTCAGTCACTGGGGAGATCAGGACATCTCCCTGCTGCCCAGGCTCCTAGGCACAAGAGCTGCCATGGGCCTACTCACCACACAGTTTCTCTGTTTCCAGGTTGCTGCAAGAACAAACAGAAGGCGCCCTTCAGACTCTGGCCCTGGGCCAATCCCAGTCCCTATTAGCTCCCCACTAGGCAGACAAGGATGTGACATCCCTTCCATCCCAGGCTGAGTTGGTCAGACTGCCCCAGCAAATGCTGAGGACAGACTCTGGGCCTCCGAGCGGGTCTCAGACCAAGGGAGACAGATGTGTACTTGGATCAGGGAACAGTGTTCAGAGCTGCCAAAGGCCAGCCAGAAGATGTGGGAGGCCAAAGAGAGGTTCTCGGAGGAGGTACAGCCTTGGCTGGGCCTTGAGAGATAAACCTGGGGAAGCCTGGTCGGTAAGTGAAGGGGAGCACTTCAAAGGCTGAAGTCCAACTCTCAGGAGCCTTGAATGTCGGCCCGGGCCTGGAATTTCTCCCAAGATCGGGGGAAGTGAAACGGAGGCCCAGCTGTGCCTGCGCGTGTGTCCAAATGAGAAAGCCCAGGAGGGGGCGCAGCTCGTGCTGAGCCATGTAGATGTGGGGGTGCCACAGGGAGGTGTGCGCACGCCTGTGCACCTGCAGCCCTGGCGGGGAGCAGGCAGGGCCCAGCTGTCCCCAGGCATCCTTTGGTGCCTGCAGGAAGGGGAGGAAGGGTGCTGAGCTACTGGGTGGTGACTCAGGCCTGGCTATTTTGGGGTCCCAGCTGGAGGCAGTATAGTGGGCAAGAATGGAGCGGGGGAGGGGGAGAAACATGGGCAATACTGGCACAGAGCCCTGGCATCTCTCCCTGGCTAGAAAGAACTGAGGCAACAGGGGACACAGCAGGGTGAGGACTTGGTCTTGGATCCACCCCGCTCTCTCCAGCCCAGTCCCCTCTCTCGTACTCACTCATTGGGGTGCCCATCAATGCCACTGAACAATTCCCACAGCTCCCCTGGGCTGAGGACACCATCGGCAAAGTAATTCTGGAATTCCTCAAACGAGAGCTTCCCGTCGTCTGCAGCAAGGGTGAGACACGGAGCAGTCAGTCTCCATGAGCCTGACCGCAGCCCTGCCCCTGGGGCCCAGCCCCCAGAGCGGGGATGGGACTCTGAGTAGGGGATAGGATAGTCTGGGGACAAATGGTCACAGCTCCCACAGATCCAGGGCCCATCTGCAAGAAGCCAAGGGACAGGGTACTTTGTGTATGGCTCTGGGTAGGCACGTAAGAAAGGCATGCCAAAGGAAGAACAGGAGAGCAGACAGCCTCGCTCCAGGCCCAGGACCTTCCACAGAGAAGCCCCGGGAAGGCAGGGGGAATCATCATTGGGGCCTGTTGGAAACGCCTGGCTGGCCAGGAGGCTGTAGAGCAGAGGCAGAGTACTCGCAGGGGATGACAAAGGAAATAGAATATCTGGTCTCTAGGTGTGCTAGTGCAGAATCCACATGCAGTCTGAGTCTTCCCCAGTGTGAGACACTGGTCTTGCTCAGCCTGAAGACACTCCAGGGGAGTGAGGTCAGGGCCCTGCCTGGAGGAGGCTGCAGCACAAGAGGGACCAAAGTCCACAAACAGCAGCAGATGCAGGCTTCCATGGGCCAGCAGGGTACCACAGGCCACACCCCCATCATCTGCTGCAGCACCTGTGCTTCAAGGGGGCCCCCTGGGCTGGCTCTGAGGCCACCCAGGACCCAGCTGCAACCGTCTAAGGCTTGGCTAACTTCAGGCCTTCTCTGGGCCTAGATGCAGGTCAGGTGGAAGCTGACGGAGCCCTCTGAAATCTGAGTTAAGTCCCCAACAAGGCCTTGTCTCCGTTTTCCAACCCCTCACACAGGGAATCTAGAACTCTGCATCACACGGAGGTGGGTTCCAGGCCCACCAGGAAAAGGTCCCTCCAATCCTCTGCTCCTTTGTGGCCTCAGATGAGGGATTCCCACCTCGCTGGTGGTTGTTAGGACAACAGGAGGTCATCTACTGAGAGTACCAGTCCCTGTGCCAGGCACTGTGTGAGCATTACCTCCACAGGCCTCCAGCTGTAGCCAAACCACACTTGCCTACTTCCTGCCACACCCAGCTAAGGCGGCATCTCCTCCAGAGAGGCTGCTGATCACTTCTCTGGCTTCAGATCCTCCCAGAGCTTGGCTCTATCCTCAACTGTGCCCCTACAAGCTTCCAGCTCCCCCAGGGTCTCCCTGAGACTCTCACCCTACCCAACTGAGGAATCCAGGGGAAGCCACACTCACCATTCTTGTCTGCTCTGCGGAACACCTGGAGAACAAATGGGCAGTCAGTGAGCTGTGAGTGGTGTCCCCACCCCACGCCCCTCTGCCCAGTCTAAGCCAGGCTCGCTGCTCAGCTCAGCCCTGCAGGAGCTGTGCCTGCTAGGGTCACACAGGAAGAGCACCCAGCAGGTCGCATCACTTGCTTACTTCCCCCGCAGGGCCTGGCCCACAGGGTAGGGGGAGCGGAGGGGAAGGGGTGCTCCAGGCTGGTTCCCTGCACACCTACGTCCCATAGTCTGACCCAATGTCCATCTGATGCATTGGACCTTGGCTAGGTCCGAGTTTGAGAAAGGCTGGGGAGATGGCCAAGATGCAGCCTAAGCAGCCTGGGCAGCTGTCCCAGACCTGAACCCCTAGCTCTGCTGTGTGGCCATGGTCTCTGCCAGTCACTGCCCTCTCTGGGCTGTTTCCTTGTGCTTCCTGAAGACTGCCATGCAGGCAGCAGCCAGTCCTGTCTTTGCCATGCCTTAGCTTGTCCACTAGCAAAGTATGGGGGATGAGGGAGCAGCCTGAGGTTAACCTTTTAGTTGTATCCTGATAGGAAAGCGGCAATGCACAGGGCATGTACAGGTGTTCCAGCAGGGAGCGAGGGGTGGATTTCATATATGAAACAGAGAAGGGCCCTACATACAAACAGTATAATCAAAACAGGTCTCAGGATCAGAGACTCCAGGTCCTCCCAGTGCAGCCCAGCACAGGGGGAACCAGCTGGCAGCACAAGAAGCCTGGACAAGAGGCCCTCCTGATGCATGTGTGTGGGGTCAGTGAAGCACAGGACGGAGCCCAAGCCCCGGCCTGCTCACAACAGCTCTGTCCCTGGCTCAGGGTCACATAGCAGTCCAGTGTGGCTTGGTCACCCTGGGAAGCTGTTGCTGTTGCAGGCAGGGGTGATAAGATGCAACAGACAGGCCACACCCTGTGATGTCCCTGTGTGCATGCATGATCAGGGACAGAGCCCTTCAGGCCTCAGTTTTCCAATCTGAGATGGGGGACAGTCAGGTCCCTGCCAGCCAGGAGGTCTGCAGCCAAGATGCTGAGTCACAGGGGCAGTGAGGAGGGGGCAGGAGTACTGCTTCTCCCCACCAGAGTGGGGGCAGGCAGCGAGTGAGAGGGACTCAGCCTGGGGGTGAAGAGTGTGGCTGAAGGCCAGCCAGGCTGCTCCACACTGCTGCCCAGGGGGACTCGGGCCACTCCTACAGCTGTAGGACTCTGGGGGTCAGGGTGAGACCTCCTCCTGCATCCTGGCACTTACACAGGACTGTGTGGGGAGGCTGCACCCACCCCCACACGGGACGGGTTGGGGGCTGCTGAGACAGGGACAAGGACGAACACAAGGCGGCCCAGATAAGACAGTCTGAAGGACCACAAGAGAACAGACCTGGAGGATGGGGGAACAGGGGCAAGGCCTCAAGGTAGTGGGAGAGACAGACAAACAAGCAGGGAGCCAGAGACTGGCAAGGGAAGACAAGAGACCCAGAGACCCCTCAAGCCAGCCCGAGCCCCACTCACGTCCTGGAAGAGAGCGTGTCCGGCGGGCCCAGCGTCTGCCGCGGGCGTTCGTGGGGCCCGGGCGGTGGGCGGCCGCAGCAGGCACACAGTGAGCAGCCCTGCGCACGCCATGGTGTCGCCAGCCGCTCGCCTCCGGCTGGGCTGCGCTCTGGCTCTGCCGGCGCTGGCCGCCAGCACCTCGGAGGGCGGCGGGCAGCAGCGCATTGGCGCCGCCGTGAGCCACGCCTCCAGCCACGCCCCCTCGCAAGGAGCCGAGACCCCCACCCTCCGCAAGCCCTGCCCCGGCCTCAGCTTCCCCCATTTACAAAGCCGGCGTCCTGGCTGCAGCATCCAAACCGCTCCATGTTCCTCTCGGGAGGGGTGGCCGCCATGGAGTCAGAAAGCCTACCCAGGGATGCCACCTCGCCCAGGTCTCTGGCCTCAGGACCCCAGCCAGCCTCAACACCATGCAACAGAGAGCTTTACAGGGTCTCAGGAAGTCCAGGCCTCAACTTTCCCCTTTGATGCCTACGAGCCCTCCATTTCAATATTCCTGCTGCACCACACCACTGGAGCTCCCAGGTCCCCTCCTCCCTCATACCGCGGGATTCCAGGTCAGCCAACCTAGTGTGCACCTCAGGTGAACTCCCATTCACCCCTGTTATCAATCCAAGCACAAACACCCCCCACTTCAGGAAGCTCTCCCAGATCTTTGCATTTATGCAAATCTCCATGAGCACCTGAGACCCCCCAATGGAAGGCATCTACACAGGAGAGTACCTGGCACCAACAGTTACAAGCCCAGAACATTCTGGAATAAGTTGCCCTGTGGGGCTAGGCAAAAGAGGCAAGTCCACTTATCACCTGAGGTGCTCCCATGGCACTTGGTCTTTCCCAGGACCAGACTCTTGACAGGGACCATTGCTGGGGTGAAGATGCCCACTTTGCTTGGGGTTATGAGGCTCAGAATGACTGGGGCAGGATGAAGGGGGGACACCAAGAACAGCACTTCCCACCCCCGAGACGTGCCCCCAGGCTGACCCTAAACCCAGCCCAAGCATCATCAAAATATTTATTAAAACCAAAGCAGGAGAGAGCAGAGCTGTTAGGAACAAATCAAAGTGCAGATTGGAGGGTGAGCCAGAGCAGCCAGCGGCCCAGGGAACATCCGAGACCACACAAGGGGTCCCTGCAGGCTGGGCCGGACAGGTACTTCACTCACCCCTCCTGCCCACCCTCAGAGAAGGCCCCCCACTCCCCTCTCCCAGCTATGACCATTCTGAGGGACGCCTGGGGACCTGCACCTGCTGGAGAGGAACCACCCCCTCTATCCACTCATGGCTGTCAGTCTGTCTGTCTCTCTCTCCCTCCTTTTCCCAATAAATAAACCACCCAGGCCTCAGTTCCTTCAGGTGGGGCATAAGACAGTTCAGGGCCCCCTGCCTCTGCTCAGCGGCAGTGGGTGGGGTCTGCAGTCCTGCCTCCCTCCACCCCGTGCTCATTCCCAGGCTGCCCAAGAGGCCTTGATAAATAAATAACGCTCCATTAAAGCTTCGGTCAGGAAACTCAGACAGAAGTGCTCTCGCTGTCCTGTACCCCCTGGCAGGCAAGGGCTCCTGCCTGGCCTGTGTGGCAAGGATGCTGGGGGCAGTGACCACCCTGGGCTTTGTGGGGCCCATGGAAAGAAGAGACCAAAAGTGCAGTTCAAGCCCCTTCACGCGCACAGGGACGCACGCATGCATGCGGACACACTGGGGTGCATCTGCAGTGCACACACCGACGTGTTCATCTTCATTCCCCGGTCCATGCACACGCACACTCGCACCACGCTCACCCCAGGTACCCATGTGAGGGGTAAGCGTGCACACACACACACCCCGCAAACACAGAATCACCCCTCCCTGGCAACAGCCAGATCCCAGAGCGAGAAGCCACTGGAGGCAGGAAAGGGGTATAAATTAACCATGTCCAAACAGGCTGGGAGGGCAGCCGGGGCAAGGGGCTCCAGCGCAGCGGGGACAGGGAGGCTTCTTGGAAGATGCCGCCCCTCAAGCCTCATCAGAAATCCAGCGGGGTGAGGTCCCCAAAGTCACAGTCAAAGAGGTCTCTAATGCCCTCCCCATCCTCAAGGCCAAAGTGGTAGTCGACGTTCTCGTGGGGCGGGGAGAGGCTGATGAACTCCTCAGGGAGGAGACTGCAGAAGTCCTCCCGCACGTGCTCCAGGAGCGAGTCGGCTGCCACCAGCGGGGACAGGCGGTCCTCGTCCATGGGCGCCCGGAGGCTACCCATCCGGGAGAGCAGCGGTTCTGGGGAGACAGGGGCATGTCACAGACCAGGGACACTGCAACAAGGAGTACAGGGGGCTGTCCCATGCTCACTCACGACAGGGTTCTGCCCCAGCTTGGCTACCCTGCACCCCTCACTTACCTTGCTCTAGGCTGAGAAGGGGCTGGCTGGAATCCATCGCAGGGGATGAGGGAGGAGATGATGATGGCGGCACCAAGGTGGCAGAGTTAGCCATCCTGTCCTCCTCCTCGGACACTGTCTCCTGAAATGGGGTCTTCTCAGGACTGGTCTCATCCACAGTCTCCTCAGGGCACAGGAAAACATCGATGGGACCTTGCTTGCTCTTCAGAGAGATCTGAAAGTTCTGGGCAGGAGCAGTAGGCCGGGTCAACAGAGGCCCAGCTAGTCAGCATTCCAACCCAGCCTGTCCTGCACTCACCTGGGCAGAGTCCACAGCCTGCAGCTGGGTCTCAGGAGGAGCCTTGATCACCATGACCATCTGCTCTGCAGGGTCCACGATGCTCCGAAGGTCCTGGCAGGTCACGTAGGCCAGGGTTGGAGGAGTCAAGGACTATATGACCACTAGCTTCTGGGGGCCCCTCATCCGGACAACTGAGGCAGGGGCTGATGGCTGCATGGCCTCGCCCATCCTCTCGACCCCCAACCCAGGGCCTGGTTCAACATCCCCTTCCCTGCCCTGAGCCCAGCTTCCACTCCTGTACAATGGAACTGGACCACTCAGCTTCTCCAATCCCTTGAGGATGATGGTGGTTGCCTGCAACAGTAATTCCAAGGAAAATGTTTAATGTAAATCTGGGCCTGGGATTGGCAACATCTTATCCCACAAGCTTTAAGGAAACATTAAAATCAATGTAATCACTTCTTGGCCTTTCCGGCTAAAGTCAAGTATAAACATTAATGCAAACCTGCCTGTGACCTTGAATCACTGCACTGTTAGGTACTAACTGTGGAGAATGGGACCTCACCCTTTACAGATGAAGTTCAACCCGGCTGACAGAGCATGTGTGCTGAGCCAGGGCCCCAACCACAACCCAGGTGGCCTCTCCAGTCCCACAAGCCACTCCAAGGATATCGCTGGCTGTCCGAGTCCTCGGATAGCATCCGCAGCTGGGTGGTGCAGAGGTGCATCAGGTGGTCCAACTCCCGCTCACTCTCCTGCAGCTGCTGCAGATCCTGGGTCAGCCCTTCCAGCTGTCCGCCGACGCCCACTGTGGTATGGCTGCCTCTGTGGAGACCAGGGTGGGTTCACAGACCCTCCTGGACCCAGCCTGCCTCTGCACATACTATGAGAACCAGTCAAACCTGTGGCCCTCTCCGGGACCGGCTCCTCAGCTGGCTAAGGCTTCACAGCCCAGTCTCAAAGGCTACAAAAGGGGCAGGATAAACAGATGACTCCCCCACCTCCAGTTCCACGCCCATGAATCATAACACATACAGAAAGACGAGAACGCATCAGATGAACACAGGATAGGCTGTTAAGTGAAAACAGGGGAAATGGCGCAGAATGGGATAATACACCACACACTGAAAAAGAAAGTCAAAGACAGTGTAGCAGATGCCCGGAGAAAGAGGCAAGACAGAAATGAAAACAGACACAAACAAGCCCAGCATGGTTAGCCTAATAGCTAAAGTCCTTGCCTAGCACACGCTAGGATTCCACGAAGGCACCAGTTCATGTCCTGGCTGCCCCACTTCTCTTCCAGGTTCCTGCCTGTGGTCTGGGAAAGCAACTAGCGCAGCCCATACCTTGAGACCCTTGCACCAGGGTGGGTCTCCCGGCTCCAGATCAGCTCAATCCAGTCGTTGAGGCTACTTGGGGAGTGAAACAGCGGATGGAGGATCCTTCTGCCATGACAGCTTAGTGGCTACCCATATGGATGCCGGTTCATATGCCGTCCACTTCACTTCTCATCTAGCTCCCTGCTTGTGGCCTGGGAAAGCAGTCAAGGATAGCTCAAAGCCTTGGGACCTGGCACACACAAAGGAGACCAAGAAGAGGCTCCAGGCTCCTGGCTCCAAATCAGCTGAACTCAGGCTGTTGCGGCCACTTGCAGTGAATCAACAGATGGAAGATTTGTCTCTCCTCCTTTCTGTATAATTGTCTTTCAAACTTTTTTAAAAAAGTATTATTTTCGTGTGTGTGCTTTTTTCTATCTAAATAACAAGTTTTTGGGGGGCCTGGTGCAATAGCATAGAGGTTAAAGTCCTTGCCTTGAACACACCAGGATCCCATATGGGCACCGGTTCTAATCTTGGCAGCCCTAATTCCCATCCAGCTGCCTGCTTGTGGCCTGGGAAAGCAGTCGAGGATGGCCCAAAGCCTTGGGACCCTTGTGACACATGGAAGAGGCTCTGGGGTCCTGGCTTCAGATCAGCTCAGCCCGGTGCTTGGGGAGTGAACTAGTGGACGGAAGATCTTCCTCTCTGTCTCTCCTCCTCCTCTGTGTATATCTGACTTTCCAATAAAATTTTTTTAAAAAATTTCTTTTGTGTGTGTGTGTGTAAATTTTAAAGCGGAGCAGGTGGGATATAAACTGGTACCCAAATGCGATGCCCACACTTTTTACTGGAAAGGCAGATTTACACAGAGGACAGAGACAGTTTTTCTGTCTGCTGGTTAATTCCTAAGTGGCCACAATGCCATTGTTAAGCCAATCTGATCCAAAGCCAGGAGCCCGGAGCCCCTCCAGATCTCCCACATGGGTGCAGAGTCCCAAGGCTTTGGGTCATCCTTGATTGCTTTCCCAGGCCACAAGCAGGGAGCTGGATGGGAAGTGGAGCTGCAGGAATTAGAACCGGCACCCATATGGGATCCCGGCACATGCAAGGCAAAGACTGCTCACTAGGCTATCGCACCAGGCCGCAGATAAATCATTTGTAAATTAACACAAAAAGAGCAAGAGTGGGGTTATCACTGCGGCACAGCAAGTTAAACCTCTGCTGCAACACCGGCATCCCAAACAGGCACCAACTGAAGACCTGGCTGCCCCACTTCTGATCCAGCTCCTTAGTAATACATGTGGGAAAACCTAGTCCTTGGCCCCTGCACCTATGTGGCAGAACAGGAAGAAGCTTTTTTTTTTTTAAAGATTTATTTGATTTTCTTGGAAAGGCAGATACACAGAGAGGAGGAGAGACAAAGAGGAAGATCTTCTGTCCAATGGTTCACTACCCAGTGGCCTCTATGGCTGGAGCTGAGCCAACCCAAAGCCAGGAGCCTCTTCCTCCAGGTCTCCCACACAGATGCTGGATCCCAAGGCTTTGGGCTGGCCTCGACTGCTTTCCCAGGCCACAGGCAGGGAGCTGGATGGGAAGAGGAACAGCTGGGATTAGAACCGGTGCCCATATGGGATCCTGGTGTGTTCAAGGCGAGGACTTTAGCCACTAGGCCATTAAGCCAGACCCCAGGAAGAAGCTTTGAGCTTCTGGCTTCAGCCTGATCAAGTCCAGCAACTGTATCCATTTGGGTGGTAAATCAGCAGATGGAAGATTCTCTGCTTCTCTTCCTCTCTCTGAGCTCTGCCTTTCAAATAAACAAATATTTTTTTTTTCCCTAAAGGAATACGAGTGAAAAATGTCTCCTCAATGGCAACCGAAATTAAATACTGGTGACCTAGCAAAAGGTGGAATGGCAAGTCTGAGAAGGGGCATGAGGGATCTTACAGCTGTTCTTTATCCTGTCTCGGACGGTGGGCACCCAGGTGGACAGTATGCAGAGCTGCCTGGCACAGGCTCGCAGGCTGTGGGCGCTCTGCAGCTCCGTCCCCTCAGGGAAGCCATCTCCACTCTCGGAGCCTCACTGTAAGAGGAAGGTGCAGCCAGCCATGGTGGGAACTGCTACCAGCTCCTCTGGGTTCTGCCTGGCACCAAGTCTCTGCCTGCCCCCAGCTGGACTGGTACCTACAGCCACTGAATGTGGTTCTTGGACTTCTTGGCAATGAGGTGGATGCCCTCAAGGACGTTGGTGATGTCATAGATGCGCCGTTTCTGCACCTTCAGCACCTCGGCTGCCCAGTTCAGGTCAACAACACCATCAGCTGAGCGGCTCAGCAGCTCCAGGAAGCGTTTGGTGGTCAGGTTCAGTGAGGTCTCATAGCGTGACTTCTCCCCGGGGGATTTCACACCTGGGGAATCAGGCAAGGGTCCTGAGCACCCAGCTACACACCCCCAGCTTGGCAGCAGAGCAGGGAGTAGCCCAGATGGTCCATGTCCCTCAGCAAGGCCAGGCAGGGAGGCCGGGGGGCTGCTGCCCATCACAGCATTTCTCTTCAGGCCAGGGAACTCCCCATCCCCCCAGATCTGAAGAACATCATGCCAACTGGCCACTCCAGCTGTCCCTCTGGGTCCCCCAAGACTAGCTCAGGTCCAGACATGACCAAACTTCAGTTTGCAAGTAAGTTTGTCCACACCCTCACCCTTGGCCTGGGCACAAACTGTGTGGGTACCTTTCCCAGGGTGACGGCCCCTGCCCCGGACAGGCCCACTGCTCTCAGCCAGGTACTGATGGTCAGTTTCCAGGTCTAGTCTCCGCTTCACCTGTAGCAAAAACAGTGAGAGGATGCCCAGTAACCAGGAGTGAGGCCAAGGAGACTCAGTGCCTGCTTCAGCTCCTCTACCTAGACGCCTAAGTGCGGGAAAGCCCAGGGACCCAGCTGGGGTCACAGTCCTACCACAGCACAGACACCCAGTGGAAGGCAGAAGACCTGAGTCAAAGTCTCAGCTCCACAATTGTACAGCTGGGGCTCATAATCAAGCTGCAACAACAGACTCTGAGGCAGAAGTGTGCAGCTGGGTGTCCCCAGTTCCTGACCCACAAAGCCATGTCATCAACGCTCTTTGCTTTAAGTCACAGAGTACACAGGTGTTTGGGGCAAGTCACCTCTTCTCTGCCTTTTGAGGAATCAGAGCACCTGCTGCCCACAAATGCTTGGCATGCATGAGTCCTTTCCAACCTGTCGACTGGCAACACAAAGGCCCCACTGAAGCTCAAGCGTAGACCCAAGCTCTCCTCCCCAAGCTTCAGCGTTTTCTGACCTGGAACCTCACTCAGTCTCTACTGACTCTTTCACCACATGCAGCCACCGAGAGCGCATCCCTACAGCCCCCATCTGGACGGTCACACACACATGCTGGTGACCTTCATCCATCTGCTAGTCCTCCACAGCTCACCATGTCACGGCACTGCTCAGGAGCCATCCCTGGCAACGGAGGTCTTGGACGCTCACCTGCCACTGCTTCTGCATGTGAACTTCGGAAGACTGGTTCTGTCAGGCTCTGTGCCCTCCAACTTCTGCTCCCCGGGCTGTCTCTGCCCCTACACCTGCTGCTTCCCCCTTGGTGGACATGCGCCCTCAGGCAGTGGCTGCTGGGTGAACCTGCCCCAGGCTGGCCAGTCCCGCACTGCTCTCTATCACTGACTCCCTCAGGTGCAGAGAAAACAGAGAACTAATAAGGGCCAAGTATGGAATGTACTGAGTGCTACAGAAGTAACATGTTTCACTCCCTCCAGCCCTGCAGGAGCCAGTGATGCAATGGCCTCCATCTCAGAAGTCAGCCAGAAGAGGAGCCGGCCCCTACCAGCCAGTGGTGAACCCCAGCCTCACCCTTAAGTCTTGAGCCCTTACCCGTTCCCACCAACTGCAACCCTCAACTTCTTACTAGTGCTCCCCTGAAAAAAAAAAAAACACCAAGGGGCTCAGGTGCATGCCCATTGTTGGCACCATCCAGATAAACCTCAGGCCCAGAAGCCAGAGGCGAAAATCTTCCCTGGTAAGAAATCTGCATGCCTCAGAAGGGTCTTCACCCTGGCGGGTTACTAAGCACTTGGACCTGTCCACAGCTGTCAAGTGAGGCATTCGGCACAGCATCCTCCCAGTGCATGTGCGTCTGTTTTGGATTAAGCAGCTCAAAGCTATTCTCCAGTTCAGTTCTCGCACAGGAAGCATCTCAGCGGCGACCTCCATATGGGAAAACCACGGAGATGGTTGTCTTATGTGTGCAGTGTGAACAGGCACTGTTTGACATAGAAATTTAAAAAAAGAATTTTTTTTTAAACTTTAAAAATTGAAAGCTGTCACAACCATCCTAAAATAAAACCAACTTCCAAGAGAGGGAAAACACAACAGAAGAGAAATGGAGGCAGTTGGATCTTCCCTCAACTTTCTAGTTTATCTCTTGGAAGTTTTCTATGATAAATATGTATTGTTTGTTTGGTGGCTGCTGACAGTGGGGTGTGGGCAGACAGGCGGAGCTGGGGGAGCAGCAGGACTGTATACAATCTTGTATAGAGCAAGTTCTCAACAAATGGTCATAGGTGTGGAAGCCAAGCCTGTAGCTTACTGCAAAGGACATTCCCCCCTCAAAATGGCACTGAAGTAGAGGAAAAAAGCTGGCCACATGGGCTGCTGCTCTGGCATAGCTGGTTAATCCCAAGCCGGCTGCACCAGCATCCCATATGGACGCCAGTTCGAGTCTCCCAGCTGCTCCTGGAGAGGCATATTGGAGGATGGCCCAACTCCTTGGGACCCTCAGGGAAGACCCCAAAAGAAGCTCCTGGCTTCTAACGTGCCCAACTCTGGCCATTACAGCCATTTGGGGAATGAACCAGAGAATAAAGACCTCTGTCTTTCCTTCTCTTTGTAATTCCATCTTTTAAATTAAAAAACAAAAAACTTAGACCCTGTCTGTGCCAGTCCCCTAACCTCACTCACCGATGCCAGAGAACACCTACTGTCACTAGGACCTGGAAGGGCAGGGGCTCCACGGTGGCCTGTGCCCAACACCTCCTGGACACTCACAACTCAACTGCTGAGGAACTACACGTGCAGGCTCCTGACACTCCTGGAAGGGGGTAGAGTGCATTTTTCCTTGCCCCAGGCCTTCCCTCTGAGCCCTGTGCCCACAACCCTGGACCACAAACTCAATCCCTACAGGCTGTTAGGTCTCTGGATACAAGGCCTTGTCATCTGCCCAGACCCCAGGCTGGTACCAGCAGGGACAGGCCCCTGAGACACAGGAGACACGCCAGGTGACCCACCCCCAGTACCTTCCTGGGCTTTCTTCACCCTGTTAGGATGGCCAGGTCAGCTGGTCAGACACGGGAACGGACTCTGCCGCAAACTGAAGGCCTGGGGAAGGTCCTAGCATCTCTAGGCCTCAGCTTCCCTGTCTGCAAAAAGGGAAGGTCGCTGACAGGGTGAAACGAGTTAATTGGGTAAAGTGCTTGGCACAGCGCCTGGCACACAAAAACATCCTCCAAACAACGGCGGCTGCTATTGCTATTGTTATTATTATTAGCATCTTGGTGATTCCGGAAGGAAGGCAGCACTGGGCACCGTGCCAAGGGGGTTGAGGGGCTTTCTCAGGCCGCCGCCTCGGGGACCAGCTGCCACCCACACTCCCAGCAGCCGAGAGCAGCTTCTGACTCCCTGTCCTGGTGCCCCCCCACTGTTCCAAGCCCACTGCTGAGACCCCATCCAGCCTGGCCAGCCCCTGCCTGCCCGCCCGCCCACTGGCCGGCCCCACCTTCACCCACAGGCTGCTGTGCCAGTTAGACTGGTCCCCACACCCTGTCCTGCGGCCCACGGCCCACGGGTCCAGGCTCCAGACCTCCACTCCCTTCTCCCACTAGAATTCATCCCATTTCTATAGGCCCCCCTACCCCCACGCAGACACAGCCTGAATTAGGGCCGTCAGGGAGGACTTAAGCAAGGGACCTCCCTGCTCGGCGTCCTTTTCCCCCCACAGCTCCTGGAGGCTCAGGGGTCGGCCTGCCTGATTAATGAGGCTCCATGGCAACCAGGGCCTGGGCGAGTGGAGGGTGGCAGATGGAAGGACAGGCAGCGGGAGGGGATCAGCAGCTGGCCCTGCCACCCCGCCCCTACGGAGAAGGCCTGTCCCCAGAGGCCTGTAAGGCCAGGCCTGCACCTGGCAGTTAAACCGAGAAGGCAGAAAGTTCTCCTCCATGCTTCTCTCCAAAAGTCAAACCCCCAAAATTTCCTCAGCTCCCCAAGCAGCCGTGCCATCATCCTGTCCCCAATCCAGCCAGGTCCTAGGTTCCAATTCCAGCCCGACCACCTGTAGGCGAGTGACCCAAAAAGCACTCCCCCTCCTTTCTGGATTCCCCAAGCTCGCAACGGAGTTGTGGGTTTCAGCTGCTTTCAAACATGCCAAAGGCCTTGTATGCTGTAAGCGTAGGCTGAGTACACGTGGGCTATTATTATCGCCCAGTCCGACGCTCCAGCCGCTGCTGCAGGGAGGAAGCCGAGGCCCGAAGCCCAGAGGAGCCAACAGGGACCCGCCCGAGGTCACCACGCACCCCGGGGCGGAGCCCGGAGGCCCAACCCAGGCGCCTCAGTCCACCCCTCCCCCGCCCCACTTTCCCCGGTCGCCAGCGAGCCAAACACCGCGCCCGCCCCGGGGTCTGGCAGCGCGTTCGGCCCGGCGTCCCTGTAGTCCGTACCGGCGGGCGACCGAGCGCCGGACGTGGTGCGCTGGGTGCGGGCCGGGGCGCCTGCGGCGTGGCGAACAGCAGCAGGTCGGGGTCGTGGGGGCCCGCGGCCGGCGCGGCTGGGCCCACAGGGGCCGGCGGGGCGCTGGCGTCCTGCGCCGCCGAGATGATGACGATCTGTGAGGAGTCCAGCAGCCGCAACGCGCCGGCCCCGAGCAAGGCCTCCAGCGCCGGCGCGCACGGGCCACCCGCGGGGGCCACGGCCATGGCTCTCACGGCCCGCGCGGCCCAGGTGGCAGGCGGCGGCGGCGACGCCGACCCATGGCGACAGGCCCCAGCGAGGGCTCGATCCCGCTCCGCCCCCGGTCACCGCTGCCTGCAAAGTCCCGGCCACTTTTACGCGCCAAATCCTTTTTGCCGCGAAAGAGCCACGAGCCGCCGAAAGCCGTCCCCATTGGCTGTCCGCGACGTGACGAGCGCGGCGGCGGTGGCGCCCATTGGCTGCAGCACGCTGGACCGGCGGTGAAGGGCGGGACGGGGCGGCGGCGCGAGGCGGCGTGGCCAATAGCGGGGCGGGGCGCGCGCAGGCTTTGTCGGGGAGGTGCCGGGCGCCTTGGCGTTCCCCGCCCGCAGCCTGGGCTGGAGACCTGGGGACCGGGACCCCGCCCCGCAGCGGCACACCCCACTCTGCCGATTCCTCTTTCGTGGGACCGGCCGAGCCTCGGTTCTGCACATCTTCCTGTCTGCAGATCCCTGGTGACCCTCCACGACCCTTTACACCCTCAGCTCGAGCCCTCAGGCTGCTTTCCGGAGCCGCAGCCACATCTCACATCCTCGAGGAGCCCTACCTATGCCACCTCCGCAACCCCTGCGCCCCGCCCCGCCCCGAAAGAGCATCCTCGGGGTGGGGTAGGGGTCGGGTTCCCCGTCCTTCCCTGAGTCCCTGGCTGACGATGAAAGGCACTCCACGTGAGACCCCCATAAAGGGAGGAGGTGAGGCTTTCCTGCGTGAAGAAGCATGTAAGTCATCAGCACTTTTCATTGCTCAGGTCAGCCTGTTTGGCTAATGTGGTTCTCTCTGTGCCAGGCCTGGTGCCAGTGCAGGCAGGGGACAGAAGTGTGAAAGGCTTCATAAAGTCTGTAAGCTTGCCTGCTGGCAGGTGAGTGACTCACAAGAAAAAAAAAAAAAAAGGAGCTAGGACCCCAAGAAAAATCAAATGTCACTTCTTCCAGGGAGCCCCTGGAATCAGTCACTTAAAAAAAAAAAAAAGATTTATTTTTATCAGAAAGTCAGATATGCAGAGAGGAAGAAAGACAGAGGAAGATCTTCTGTCCACTGATTCACTCCCCAAGTGGCCACAATGGCCAGTGCTGCACCAATCTGAGCCTGGAGCTGCTTCCAGGTCTCGCACAAAGGTGCAGGGTCCCAAGGCTTTGGATCATCCTTGACTGCTTTCCCAGGCCACAAGCAGGGAGCTAGATGGGAAGTGGAGCAGCCGGAACTCCAAGCAGCAGCCTTATGGGATGCTGGCACCACAGGGTGGAGGATTAACCTATTGACTGGCCCCCAGGGTCCTGTATTTTAACAAATACTGCCCTCCCCCATACACACACACTCATTCCAAGGGCAAGGGTGTTTGCTTGTGCTTACAAGTGAGAACAATTTGTTAACCTGTTTTACCAAAGTGTGTGGTGTGGCAGAGCTCCTGAGGTTGTTTCTAGGCCTTGGTTTTTTGTGAACCAGTCACACAAACCAACGAGGCCTTTGTAGGGCTCTCCCATGAGAATGAAGGGAATAAAGGATGGGGTGGTTGATAAAAGCAGCAAGCATTTCTCTTTCCCTTGGACAAGCAGTTGATGAAACACTCATTGCCAATTTTAGAATGTGTCATCGCTTGGAAGGGATCACAGAGGCTGTGTAAGTTGCTTGCCATGTGGATGGGAAAATGAGACCCACTCAGAGGAAGATACTGGTGATGCCAGTCAGAGATAGACTGGCCTCTGCTGGGTTCACTGCTGAGCGTCTGCCTGTCCCATTGGCTGCTGTCCCCCAGGTTCAACCCATACAGAAGGTGAGGGGGCGATCTCATTTGAAACAGCCAAGCCAAATAGGAATAGCATTGAAAGCTGCTGCTTTCCCATTCAGAGGAAAAGCCTTGCCTAAATCCCAAAGGGTCCCAAAATCAAGACTTTTTTTTTTAACAGATTTGTTTATTTATTGATTGATTTGAGTGACAGGCAGAGAACCACAGAGAGATCTTCCATCCACTGGTTCACTCTCCAAGGCTGCACCAGGCCAAAGCCAGGAGCCAGGAGCTCCATCCAGTCTCCCACGAGAGTGGCAGGACTGAAGTACTTAAGCCGTCATCTTCATCCCAGCTGCATGGGGAAGCTGGATGGATGGGAAGCAGAGTAACAGAGCCTCAAACCAGACCCTCCAATAGAGATGTGGCTATCCTACAAATTAAACTGTTATGCCACAACACCTGCCTCAATCCTAAACACTTCTGTAAAACCCAGTAGTCATTCGACCAATACTTGGGAAGCACCTGTTACACATCCAGTAGCATGCCAGTTGCTGGAGAGGAGAGATTTTTTCCATCTGGTTTGAGGATGAAAAAATCATGAACTTAACCTAGTAGATGAGAAGGCCTGGTAAGGCCAAGGCCAGGGACTTTTCAAAGGCCTGCCTTCCCCCACACTACTGAGGTACACACCCAAGGGAGAAGTAAGTGTTCTCCTTCCCACAATCCCTTGCTGCAGTAGCAGCAAGGAGTGAAGACCTTAATTCCCAACATGCAGCCAAGGAGGAGATAAGAGCTTTCTGGATCTATTAATACCCTCTTGAAAGTAAAGAAGCCTGATGGACAGGGTCCCTTGGCCCTGAGCCTGGCAGATCCTGATAAGACTGTCCACAATGTCAACAGTCCTCCTTAGGCTGATAGGCTTCCAAGGCACAATCACTGGGCAGCCTCTTCTACTGTCTCCTTTCAGCCCGATAATCCTGTGAATAAAGCTTGTGTATCCACATGATACAAGCAGGGGGAGGCTCAGAGAGGAGTGCCCAGAACTCAAGGTCACACAGCACCATGGAGATGGGAACAGCTCTACTGCAAAACCCAGGGCCTGCATTCCTCCTACTTGCGTGCAGGAGCCTGGCTCAGGGCTGTCAGGGCCGCTGAAGGGTAGTTTCCAAAGGGAGAGATGGCTTAGGGAGAGGTACCTCTAGACGGTACCACCTCTGACCTCCATCTGCCACTCCCTCTCATGGTACAAAGGACTGGAAGCTCCTGGGCTCAGGATCCCTTACCTGGAGGCAGCTTTTCCCTGGTTCTTCCTGACAGGCAACAGGGAAGCTTGGGCTTCTAAGGCACCTGGGTACAGAGCAGCCAGGACATGAACCAGTGGCTATATAATGATGCCAACTCCTACTATACCATGACAGCAGTCCCAGTAATCTTGGTCTGTGTGGCCGTGGACAAGTGGATTGGCTTCTTTGAAAGTCTCAGTCCTTCCATCCACAGACGTGTATCGAGTACCTAGTATGTGTCTAGTGGCAGGGGAAATAGTTATAAGCAAAATAGACCCATCTGTGACACCCGTAGCTCCCAGTCCAGTGGGAAAGGAAAGAATTACTTCTATGTACCTGTATAATATGCTCATTAAGCAGTCTGGCAAATGACACAAATCATTAAAAATTGTTTATTCCACATATAGCATCTCCGCTAACCATACACTCTTAGCTTCAAAGAAAAATGCTCCCGACATGAATATTTCTTCATTATGAGGAATGCATAATTGGGAGAAATTATGCTGTGCTGACTTAATTATATTAAGGGGCACAGAGATGCCCATTGTTCAGGGCTGGCAGGGGGAGGTGGGCAGTTTTGCATCTGCAACCCTTCATTCCTCTTGAATGAGTCCTCAATGCTACAATGATGGACGGTTTACGGTCCCTGGAGATGTTCTGTCACAATGCCAGGTCTCACTCTTTGAGAGGGGCATCTTTTGGGTCAAGCAGACCCCAACCCCTCAGCTTCCTGGCTCTAGGATCTAAAGTGACTGACCGGATTGAGGGGAGGGTTGCCTCATCTGAAGATTAAGTAGGAATGGTTCTTTTCTTTTCTTTTCTTTTCTTTTCTTTTTTTTTTTTTTTAAGATTTACTCTTATTTTTATTTGAAGGGCAGAGTTTCAAAGAGGAAAGAGAGAAAGAAATCTTCCATCTGCTGGTTCATTCCCCAAATGGCCGCAATGGCTGGAGCTGAGCCAGTCTGAAGTCAGAAGCCAGGAACTTCTTCTGGGTCTCTCATGTGGGCACAGGTGCCCAAGAACTTGAGTCATTCTCTATTCTCTACTGCCTTCCCAGGTCATAAGCAGGGAGCTAGATTGGAAGTGGATTAACCAGGACATGAACCAGTAGCTATATATGATGCCAATTCCTACTATACCACGGCACCAGTCCCAGTTCTTTGGTTTCTTAAATACATCTTTTTTTTAAAAAAAATAACATTTTACTATATTTAATTATACTTGTATTCATATCTGTCTTATTTTATTTTTGATGATGTTTACATAGTTAATCAGGGTGGGAAGAATCAGGGTTAGGGAAAAGTGGGTGTGATCATTGTTTCCACATTTTTCATTTCTTCCTCTTTCTGGGGGAAGGGAAGAGATAAGAGGAGGAGCCATACCCAGCCTCCCAGTCACCCTAATAGCTAGGGGTGGGGTATGACCACTCAGTGTCAACCCAGGGTCCCAATGTGGCGCAGGCTCTGAGGGTTCTGCCCGGGTGCTTTTTATAGTTCTAAAATGCTCTCAATCTCACCTGTCTAAAGATAGGAATATCTTCCAAAAGGAGAGAAACAGAGGCAAGATCTTTCATCTTCTGATTCACTCCCTGAATGACCATAATGGCCAGGGCTGGGCCAGGCAAAAATCAAGAGCCAGGAACCAAAGTATTTGTATCATCATCCACTGCCTCACCAAGTATGTCAGGACACAGAATCAGAAAGACAAGGTCCCAGGCACTCATATATAGCAGGCAGGCTTCCTAAGTGACAGCTCAACCCACTGTGCCATGAGACCCACCTTCCTGACTTGCTGAATTTCTTTTTAACTTCTATTTCTTTTTAAGATTTATGTTTTCTTTAAAGATTTATTTATTTTTATTGGAAAGGCAGATATATATAGAGAAGAGGAGAAACAGAGAGGAAGGTCTTCCATCCGGATTCACTCCCCAAGTGACTGCAACAGGTGGAACTACG
Source organism: Ochotona curzoniae (assembly GCF_017591425.1). Lineage (NCBI taxonomy): Eukaryota > Metazoa > Chordata > Mammalia > Lagomorpha > Ochotonidae > Ochotona > Ochotona curzoniae. The sequence goes on along the minus strand of NW_024465894.1, from coordinate 14,747,042 downwards.
CCCATCCGAAGCCAGGAGCCAGGAACTTCCTCCAGATCTCCCACACGAGTGCAGGGTGCCAAGATTTTGGGCCATCCTTGACTGCTTTCCCAGGCCACAAGCAGGGAGCTGGGTGGGAAGTGGAGCTGCCGGGATTAGAACCCGTGCCCATATGGAATCCCAGCGAGTTCAAAGTAAGGACTTTAGCTGCTAGGCCACAGCGCCAGGCCCAAAAGATTTATGTTTTTATTTGTAAAGCAGAATTACAGAGACAGGAGAGAGAGAGAGCTTACATCTGTTGGTTTACTCCCCAAGTAGCCACAAAGGCCAGAGATGGCCTAGCCCATATCTGGGAACCAGGAGCTTCTTCTGGGTCTCCCACATGAGCATAGGGGCCATCTTCTATTACTTTCCAAGCCTTCAGCATGGATCTGGACCAGAAGTGGAGCAGCTAGGACTCAAACTCCTGACCATTTGGGATACTAGGACTACAGGTGCAGGTTTAACTCATGACTCCATGTGCACCAGGTTCCCTGGCTTTCTTTTAAAACAGAAATAGGCTCATTATTTAATGGAGTCATTAAGCTTTTGACTATAATATCAATTCAAAATATTTTATCATCAAAAATAAATAAAATGTATCTCCAACAACATATAAAAATTAGAAAAGTAAATTGAAAAACCAGTAATATCTGATGACACTAGTCAGGCTTCCACAGTGCCCTGGCTTGTCTCACTCAGTTACTGTACTTGGCACTGCCATTCTGGATGTCTGACTTTGCAAGCCTTTAGGTATATTGCCTGGCACAGAGTAAACTCCCCATAAATGTCCATTGCTACTGGTCACATGATTTCTGACACTGTCATTGCCAAGGAGTCAATTGGTAGCAGTACAACCTCTCTACTGTGAGGATCAACTAAAGACATGGGCACAGGAGAGTAGGAAAAGTGGGTATTCATGCTAGGAATCCAAGTCACCAGGCTGCTGCAGCCAACAGCCTATCTGTGTGACCTTGGCTAAATCCTTGGCCACCAGGCAATCCGTATGTTCAGTGGAGTTGGAGCCAGAGGGTTCAAGGTCCAGTGGGATTGGATAGGTCTCAGGTAGAGACTTACTCCACCCAGATATTGCCTCTGTCTGCTCAGGCTCCAGGGCCCTGGGTTCCCTCCAAGGCTTGCCCGCTGCAATGTCCTCTCTTGGCCTTACCCTAACCTCTGAGAAGGAACCCTGCTTTTCCGGGCAGGGGGTTGAGCGGGGAGGGAGGAAACCAGCCATCACGGTGTCCCGTGCTGTCTTGTAAGTTCTATCAGGCACAGAGACAACAAACCATATAAATTTGGAGAGCAATGGAGTGTGTAGATGAGATAATCCCATATTCCACAGACTCGAAAGACTTCCTTCCCCCGATTTTAACGTTGCTGTGTGCTATAGTCAACACAGTGTCCATTTTGAAGCCAGTGGCGCCGTTCTTCCCTAGGGTCTCAATAGGACAGCATATGTTATCTCTGACGGTATCTTAAAAGGCATGAGCTCCGGTGGGCAGAAAGTGCGGGAAGCCCCTCGCAGGAGTCTCATGCTCTCTAGCCTGGGCCATGGTGGAGTGGATTAGCTTTTCTTTATTTTGTGGCTGACACCTGCTGACCTGCATTTGGTCCTTGGGTTGATAGGCACATGGTAAATGCAGACTGGGAAGTTTGGCGGGTGGGGTAGGAGGGCGACTCAGGAACTCAGGATGGGAAGAAAAAGATTCTGTGTAATATATTAAGATATTCAGAGAGGAGGAGCCAGAGACCACCCTCCCCCCCCCCCTTTTTTTTTAAACAACAACAACAAAACACTCCCTGCTGGAAGCGAGAGTTATATATATGCCAAACAGGCCAGGAAACCCAGCAGGCCTCCTGGAGCTGGCAATGAACCGAAACAGGGGCATTGTGTCCAGGCCACTGGCTGGCTGAGGGGGCATTGTTAGGGCCTGGCCCTGTCTGGAAAGAGAGGGGTGGAGCGGGCAGGGGGAGTGTGTTCCCATGACTCCCTGGGGAATAACAATAATCAGGGCCAGCTGGAAAGCCTGCATGCCAGGGGCCCAGTGGGCAGGCGGCTGGTCCCAAAGGGGCCATGGAGGGCAATGGAGGGCTGATGAGGCCAAGGTGGCGGGGAGGCCAATATTTGGGCCTGCTTCTTAACTGGGGGCAAGGCCTAAAGACAGGAAACATGTGGTCAGTCTCGATATAGCCCTTTCTCTCCCCTCACTTCTAAAACCTTGGGTCACTATGGCTTGCTCCTAAGTATATCCCCAGATCTGCCCTCCTTACCTCTACCAACACCCCTTGATCCACACCATCGTGGTCTCACGTGGGCCACATCCCACACTGGGATTTGTGCTGCCAGTCAGACCCTTCTGCTGTTCTCCACATGCAGGCAGAAGGATCTTCCCAAGATGTAATTCACATTACATACCTCCTGGGCCTACTCACCTCATTTACAAGAAAATCTAAACCTGTGCTTCTGGCCCACAAAGCCTGGTTGTGGGGCCCAGCTTACCACTCGGACCTGTCTCTAGCAAGCCCACCCATCTGTGCACCCTCCTAGGCCTCAGAACCTTCCAGCTATTCACTCCATAGAGCACATACATTCTAGGATTTTCTACCTGGGACATGCTTCCTCCAAAGCTTTGCATGACTCTCTCGTCATTATTCAGGACTCAGAGCAAACAAACATTACCATCTCAGGGAGATCTTCCCGGCTAAACAGAGCCTCTGTTTCGCTTCCCCAGACACCCTGCTACACTGCCCTATGGTGCTTGCTTCCCAGAAACCTTTGCATATTCCTTGGTCAGTCTTCTTTCCCCAGGCTGTCGACCCATGAGTCAGTCCCCAGCACTTCATAAGGACTTGGCCAGAGTGGGTATGTAGTACATCAGCCAAGTCATCACTGTTTGGAACATGTGCAACCTGTCTCTGAGTGCCTGGCTCAAGTCCTGCCTCCTCTGCTTGTGATCTAACTTCCTGCAACCTGGGAGGGAGTAGATGATAATCCACGCCGGCTGCAAGGGAGAGACCCAGATGGAGTTCCTGTCCCTTGACTTTAACTTGGTCCAGCCCCAGCTATGGAGAGCATTTGGGGACCTAACAGATGAAAGATTTTTCTGACCTCTGCTGTTTCCAAGAAAAATAAGTTAAAATATCAAGACTTGGACCTGGCGCAGTAGTCTAGTGGCTAAAATCATTGCATTGCCACTGCCAGGATCCCTTATGGGTGCAGGTTCATGTTCTGGATAGCTCCATTTCATCCAGCTCCCTGCTTGTGGCCTGGGAAGGCAGTGAAGGATGATCCAAAGCCTTGGGACCCTGCACCCATGTGGGAGACCTGGAAAAAGTTCTTGGCTTCCGACTTTAGATTGGACTTCAATGGACTCAGCTCTAGCCATTGCAGTCACTTGGGGAGTGAACCAGTGGACGGAAGATCTTTCTGTCTCTCCTTCTCTTTGTAACCTGCCTTTCCAATAAAAATAAATACATCTTTAAAAAAAAAAAGTAAGGACTGAGCCAGTATGAACTACTTATTTTTATTATTCCTGTACTCAGAGCTTAGGAAACCATGATAGCAGCCATGTGGGTGGGCCAGGAAGGCCAGGCTCAAGCAGGAGCTCTTGAATCTGGAACCCAGGAACTCCAAGTTCCATAAAGTTGGACAGGAGATTACATTTTTATTTTCAATGGTCTCTTGCTAAAATTGAACATTGCTTTTAATTTCAAACATAGGCAACAGGGACTGGTGTTGTGGCAGAGTGGGTTTAGCTGCTACTTGAGTACTGGTGCGAATCTTGGCTGTTCTGATTCTAATCCAGCTTCCTGCTAATGGGCTTGGGAGGCAGATGATGGTCCAAGTGCTTGGATCCCTTCTGCCCTGTGAGAGATCCGGATGGAATTCCTGGTTTGTGGCTTCAGATTGGCCCAGCCCTGGCTGTTGTGGAGACTTGGGGAATAAACCAGCGAATGAAATTTCTTGCTCCCTCTCTGTCTGCGTGTCACTCTCCCTTTCAAATGCATAAATCAATCTTAGAAAACAAAGAACAAACCAGAAGACCATTAGCAAATACCTGGGGCTCTGTCACCAAGAAACATGACAACTACTGTCATATGATGTCACAGCTGCTGAACACCTTTAGCATTGTGGATGTTTTGGTCCTGCACCTAGAGCTTGTTATTTAATGTGTCGGGAAGAGGGAGAAGTAGGTGGAAGAACAAATAGTATTAAATCACAAGTTTTAAAATTGGATAAGTATTTCAAAATCCCATATAATTGGTCTCTTTTGTAATACCATGTATTTTATCTAATGGGTTTTGGAAGAGATTCTGAGAAGGATGGATGCCAAAGGAGTTGATGACACAACATAATGAAGGGCACTTCGAAGAGGAGTGACTTCAAAGAGGTTGTGGGGGCTGCCTGGCCCGTCTCTCGGCTGCCAGCCAGCCCCGAGAGAGGCTGTGGCGGAAGCCTGGAAGAACAGGGGGGAAAGGTTCCTTTCTTCCTTGTTTTTTGTTTGTTTTTAGTTTTTGTTTTTAAAGTAGGGTTTTGTTTTGTTAACATTTATTTTTATTTGAAAGGCAGAGTCACAGAGAAAGCAGAACAGAGAGAAAGGCTTTCCATCTTCTGGCTCACTCCCTAAAAGACTACAATGGCTGGATCTGGGCCCGTCCAAAGCCAACAGCCAGGAGGTTCTTCATGGTCTCCCACCTGGGTACGGGGGCCCAAGGACTCGGGTATATACCACTGTCTTCCCAGGTGCATTAGAGGGAGCTAGATTGGAAGTGGAACAGTCAGGACTCAAACCATCACACATATGAGATACCAGTGCCTCAGGCAGAACTTAACTCACAGTCCTGGCAAGCCTTATCTTATTTTATTTTTAAAATATTTATTTATTTATTTATTTATTTATTTATTTATTGGACAGGCAGATATACAGATAGGAAAGGCACAGAGGAAGATCTTCTGTCTGATGATTCACTCTCCAAGTGGCCGCCACAACCAGTGCTACTCCAATCCTAAGCCAAGAGCCCAGATCCTCTTCCAGGTCTCCCACACGGGTGCAGGGTCCCAAGGCTTTGGGCCATCCTCGAATGCTTTCCCAGGCCACAAGCAGGGAGCTGGATGGGAAGTGGAGCTGCCGAGATTAGAACCAGCACCCATATGGGATCCTGGTGCATGCAAGGCGAGGACTTAAGCCGCTAGGCCATGGCACCGGGCCCAGCTTATTTTTATTTTTTAAGATATGTTTATTTACTTTGAAAAGTAAAGTGACAGAGAGAGATCTTCCGTCTGCTGGCTCATTCCTGCAGATGCCTGCAACAGCCATGGCTGCTGGGTCAAGCTGAAGGCAGGCACCTGGAAATCCATGAAGGTCTCCCATGTGGGCGGCAGGGACTGAAGCTCTGGGGCCAGCCTCCCTTGCTGTCCCAGGCACGTTAGCAGGGAACTGGATGGGAACAGGTACAGCTGGGACTCAGATATGAGATGGGATTGTTTGCAATACCAGCTTTGGAGCTGAAGGCTTCTGATATAGGCCCTGGGACCTGCATTTCAGTTCCACCTAGTTTCTGTCTCATTAAATCTTGACATCTGCAGCTGCTCTTGAGCACAGCCCTGGCATAGCCCACAGAAAGTTTCCCCAGCAGGAAGTCGCTCCTCACAGCGTTCTGCAGAGAGCTGGGTGCTCCCCGTTTCGGTGCAGGGCAGCCTCCACTCACAGCAGCATCTGCTGGAAATCACCCCTCCTCTTGTCCCAGATGCTCTCCTGGGAGGATGACATGAGACACACCCTGTCCCCCTGAGTCCCAAGCAAGTCACAGGAAGAAAAGAAAGGCATGTCCGCCTACTCTTGAACTGGTCAGAGACAGCTGCCCACCTGGAGCCACAGGTTGTGGGCATGTGAGTTCCTTCTGGGAGGTGGGGCACACACAAGTGTTCTGCTCTGGGTGGATGTCAGGCAAAGCGTCCTTCTTAAGTCACACCCTCTCTGGAGCCCAGAGTGGCAAGCCGACCAGGCAGTTCTTGGCGTCTCCGTGGTGAATCATTGCTCCCACATGGGTTCACTTCACAAGTGCTAATTTGGGAGCTGAGCAGAAGAGCCTCGAATTAACTTCAGCGTCCTCTTTCCCCTTCCTGGGGTCTCAACCTTGAGCGTCCTCCCTAGCAAGGCTCAGGACCCAGAGAAAGGTTCATGTTTGCACTGACCTAGCAAGGACAGTGGGGCAGGCAGGAGGGAGCTCAAAGAAAAGGTCTCCCTTTTTGTGTTGGATTATTCATCAGAGAGAAACCAAAACACACAGCAGACAAGGAGGAAATGCCAAACTGTCAACAGGACACTGCAATGTTAATTTCTCAGAAAACAAATACAGGTACATTGCACAGCCAACCTGGAAGGATGGGCACAGGGCTTTGGTTTTTGTTTTTTTAATATTATTTGAATTTTTACCTTTTTAGGTATTATTGATAAAAATATCTTTTAAAAATGCTCAAACATTGCAAAAGATTTAATATAGCAAGTACTTAATATACACAGGTTTAAAGGGCTGGGTGTGGCATAGCCGGTTAAGCTGGTACTGGTGATACCCCCATCCCACACGAGCGCCAGTTGGAGTGTCGGCTGCTCTACCTCCCACTCAGCTCCCTGCTAGTGTGCCTGGAAAAGCAGTAGAAAATGGCTCCAGTGCTTGGGTCCCTGACACCTCCATGGCAGAGCCAGATGGAATTTCAGGTTCTTGGCTTTGGCCTGGTCCAGTCCCAGCTGCTACAGAGTGAAGCAACAGACAGATCTTTCTCTCTTTGTAATTCTGCTTTTCCACCTAAACAAATGAATCTTTAAGAAAGTATCCACATTATTTCTTCAAAAAATATTTCTTTTTGGACCCAGCGGCATGGCCTAGCAGCTAAAGTCCTCGCCTTGAACACGCCAGGATCCCATATGGGCACCGGTTCTAATCCCGGGGGCCCCGCTTGCCATCCAGCTCCCTGCCTGTGGCCTGGGAAAGCAGTTGAGGATGGCCCAATGCTTTGGGATCCTGCACCCGCGTGGGATACCGAGAGGAAGTTCCTGGTTCCTGGCTTCGGATCAGCATAGCACCAGCCGTTGGAGTCACTTGGAGAGTGAATCATTGGATGGAAGATCTTCCTCTCTATCTCTCCTCCTCTCTGTATATCTGACTTTGTAATAAAAATAAATAAATCTTTTTAAAAAATATTTCTTTTTATTGGAAAAGCAGATTTACAGAGAGAGGAGGAGAGACAAAAATGAAAGATCTTCCACCCGTTGGTCCCTTCCCCAAATGGCTGCACCGGCCAGAGGTAAGCTGATGCAAAGTCAGGAGCCAAGAGCCAGGAGCTTCCTCTGAGTCTCCCACATGAGTGCAGAGTCCCAAGGCTTTGGAGAAACCTTTACTGTTTTCCCAGGCCACAAGCAGGGAGCTAGAAGGGAAGTGGAGCAGCCAGAACAAGAACCGGCACCCATATGGGATCCTGGCACGTTCAAGGTGAAAACTTTAGCCGCTAGGCTGTCGTGCTGGGGCCCCCGTCACATTATTTCTAAAGCATTCGTGTACAAACACACACATACACAGAGCATAAACCACTGTGCTGGGGCATTTGGCTCAGTAGTTTAGTTGCCACTTTGGCCAACTGGATCTCATGTTAGCTGGGTTTGAGTCCTAGCTCCTCTGCCCACAATCCGACTTCCTGTGAATGCACACCTGGGAGGCAGCAGGTGATGACTCAAGTGCTTGAATCCTTGACTCCCACAAGGGAGGCCTGGAATGTGCCAGGTTTCTGGCTTTCACCTGACTGTTATAGGCATTTGGGTAATGAACCAGCAGTTGGAGGATCTCTGTCTCTCTGCCTAAAATGAGGATCAATAAATAAAATAATTTAAAGCCACTGTGAAATTTGGGGAAGCAGCATTTATCAACTATATGGCCTACTGTGTGTCACGGCTTTCCCATAGGGCTTGGACAAGGGAGGCTTGGCTAGGAAGGAACCCAGCAGGGCCCTTTCCAGGTCTGTTCCTTGGCAAGGACCACCCCCCGCCCTTCCTCCCTGGAGTGTGCAGTTGGAGGCACCAGCTGCTCTGGCAGCATCCAGGGAGATGCCATCTGTGAGGGAAACCTATTCTTAGAGAGCAGAGACAGCAGAGGAGCTGCCAACCCCCAGCAGCAATGGGCAACTCGGAGAGGCAAGCAGCTAAGGCGGCACCCTCAGCCATTGGCCAGGACAGGCTAACAGCAGGCTGTGTTCTGCCCCAAGACCACACTGTCCCCAACATTCAGCCGCTGTATGAGACAGCACAGCATGCTCACTTCATCTGTGTCAAACCTCTGAATTCTTCAGACCTTCCTGGGAGGCCCGGGCTATTTCCATGCCTGTGTTACAGAGCACAGGATGACAATGTCGCTTGTCCAAGGAAACGCAGGGTCCAGGGCTCCAAGTCCAGCCACTCCAGTTCCTGAACCATCATGTCTACCTGTTATACAAGAGGCCAGTTTTTTTTTTTTTAAGATTTATTTATTTTTATTGGAAAGGCAGATTTACAGAGAGAAAGAGATAAAGATCTTCCGTCTGCTGGTTTACTTCCCAAGTGACCACAGCAGCTGGAGTTGAGCCAATCCAAAGCCAGGAGCAGGAATTTCTGAGTTTGCCATGCTGGTGCAGAGTCCCAAGACCTTGGGTCGTCCTCTACTGCCTTCCCAGACCAGAAGCAGGGGTGGATAGGAAGAGGAGCAGCCAGACATGAACTGGTACCCATATGAGATTCCAGTGTATACTAGGCAAGGATTTAGCCACTAGGCTACTGCGCCAGGCTCTGGTTTTTGTTTGGATTCCCCAGTAGCAGACCCTAAGTCAAGGATATAACGCCAAGTGGTTTATAAGGGAAGTTCACACTGGCAGGGGCATGAGGAAGGGAGACAAGGGGAGGATGTGATGGGCAGCTGAACTTCAAACCTGCTCGGGTGCTCTGGCATTCAGGGCTGGGTGTACACCTCTGCATTCTCCTAGCTGAGGGCTGCTTGGGCTGTTTTAAATTCCCAGCACTTCAGGCCTGCTGCAGGATGCACTATGGGAGCCATGGCAAGGGTAAGCCCACAGGCAAAAGCACACAGGGTGGCAAGTGGAGACACTGGCTGGTGTGTGCAGCACTGGTGCGTTATGGTGAGCGGGAGGGGGGCATGCCCGTCTTCTGCTACATAACCTGCATGAGGAAGGCAGACTTCCCTTGTCTGCTTCACCTTGACAGGTCATTCAAAATCCACCGAGTGAAAGGATCTTCAAAGTCACCCACTGTGAGCCTGCAGGTAAGCATGTGGCTGAGAACATGGCTTGCAAAATCAGACGCAAGCTCCCCTTGGCTGCCCATCAGCTCCGTCTGTGACTCACACATCACGTGCGCTAGTGGTTGGCCCCACCGCATTCCCACCACCTCACCTGGGAGCTGGGGAGAGAAATGCAGACTCCTAGGCCCCACCCCAAGCTCCCTGAATCAGAATCTACACTTGAGTGAGATTTCCAGTGACCCATAGACATGATTCTACTAGTAACATCTAGGTTAGTAAGGGTCTGATAGACTAGGAATATTAATAGAAGTATTCTGACTAAACCAAGGGTCTTAAGTCAATAGCCCGTGGATTAGACTTTCTAAGAACTTGTTTAATGTTCCAACATGGTCAACTTAAAACAGTTTGCCACACACATCTCCATCCCACTCTACTACACAGCACCCTGCACATTTCCATTTGGACCACCGCAGGCCCCTAGACGCACCAGCGGGCACCCACTCCCCTCCAGCCCAGATCCTACCACAAGAAAACATTTGCATAACCCGGCTTAGGTTCTCCATTTAAAGCAAGGCACTGAAAAAAAAAATAAATAAACAAAGAGAAAACAAAAAAAAAAAGATCCCAGAGAAACAAAAATGGCCTTTAAAATATATCTGAGCTCAAATCCTGATTTGGCTATCATATTTGCTGTGCTACCTTGGGCAAGTTACCTTCCCTCTCTGACCCTCAGGGAAAAAGGCATCAAAATTCACGCTTGGAAGGTCATGGCATCAATTAAAAACATGGCAGGGGTGGGGGGAAGGAGGGACTCAACAAGGCCACTCGCAGGTGGTATAGGCACTCAGACCCATGTCCCTGAGCTGCAGATGGGCACTGTCCACTAGAACCCTCTGTAAGGCCAGAAACCTTGCAAGTCTTTATCACCCAAAGAGGGCGCCACCAGCCACATGTGGCAGCGAGCATGCGTCCAAGCTGGGGTGTGCTGGGGGTGAAAAACACACTTCTGATTTTTGAAGTCTTAGCAGAAACAAGAATGTAACATAGCTCTTTAATATTTTTAATGCTGATTACCTGTTAAAATAACATTCTGAAATGTTGGGTTAAAATATACAATTAAGGTTCATGTCACCTGTTTCCTTCCACACTTTCCGAAGTGGCTACTAGAAAAATCTAGATTCCATTCACAACTCACTCAGTGGCTCTGTTGGCCAGTGGGGCTCTAGAATTGCTGGGGATCAGCCCCTGAGCAGGGAACTCCACATTTTTTTAAAGATTTATTTTATTATTTTTAGTGGAAAATCAAATATACAGAGAGGAGGAGAGACAGAGAAGGAGAGACCTTCCATCTGCTGGTTCACTCCCCAAGCAGCCACAACGGCTGAAGCCGGGAGCCAGGAGCCTCTTCTGGGTATCCCACATGGGCTCAAAAACTTTGGGCCATCCTTGACCGCTTTCCCAGGCCACAAGCAGGGAGCTGGACGGAAAGTGGGGCTGCCGGGATTAGAACCGGCGACCATATGGGATCCCAGCGTGCTCAAGGCGAGGACTCTACCATGCTGGGCCGGAAATCCACGTTTTTTTCAACAAGCAGTGGCAACCCTATCTGCCAATCACCCTTCATTTACATAAGAAAACAGTGGAAAAAGAAGGCACCCACCAGAGAGAGAGGTCTCAGGGTCCTCCTCTCTGAGCTCCAGGAGCCTGGAGCCCCGAGGCAGGAGGGACTTGTCCTGCAGGACCTAGCAGCACAATGGGAACCAACCCCGAGAGTCCACCGCCCTCTGCTCCGCCACTCCAGAGCACCTCCAGGGACTTGAGCGCCAGTGCTTCTCCTTGGGCACATGGAACCCTGGGATAAAAAAGGCGGGAGTGTGCGGGGTGATTCTGAGAACCCTCTGGGAAGGTTCGTCGGTGAGGCAGACCTCGAGCCACGGCCGGCCACTGCCTGGAGCCTGCGGGGGCGCGGCGAGGAGTCGCCATCGGCGCCTACTTGGAGGGGCGCCTCTTGTTGAAGATGAGGAAGTCTGAGATGTCGTGCCACACGTTGCTGTCGTCGTAGAGGTAGGTCATGGAGGACTGCAGTGACGGCTGCAGCGTGGAGCGGTGGTACTCAAAGAGCCACAGCACCAGCCCCCAGATGACCGCCGTGTGCAGCGGGAACGGGTCCCACTTGAGCTGAGGGATGTAGCCTTTCTCCACGCCCAGGCGGCACAGGGCAAACAGCGCCCGGGAGGTCAGGTACATGTTGATCTGCAGGGAGAGAACGATGAGTCTGACCAAGGAAGGCAACAGCCAAGGGCAACTTTTTTTCCTATTCCTGCCCTCCACCCCCACGGTGCACTGGCTCAGAGTTGTCATATACAAGATGACTGGATGTTGGGAGAGAGTGCTGGAGCACTGTGGGTTAAGCTGCTGCTTGGGACACCCACATCCCAGATGAGAGTCCTAGTTGCTGAGCTTCTGACCCAGCTTCCTGCCTCGGAAGGCGGCACATGATGGCTCACGCACCTGTCCTCGGCCACTCATAGGAAACCTGGGTGGAGATCCTGGATCCTGACTTCAGCCTGGCCCCTTCTCAGCTGTTACGGGCATTTGGGGAGTAAACCAGAAAGCCTCAGTGTCTCTCTCTCTCTCTGTCACCCTGCCTTTCAAATAGAGAAGTAAATCTTGGGAGGAGGGAAGATAATTTTAAATGAGACATATTGACATTTTAATTTTTCTATCTCTTATATACATTTTCTTTAGAAATTAAAATATTTTACAGAGCTGAAAACAAATGGTAATCTGATATCAACAATATGATCTACAAGAGGAAAAAAATGTTTCAAAGCTTAAAATGTGGGCCTGGCATGGTAGCATAGTGGCTAAAATCCTCGCCTTGCACGCGTCGAGATCCCATATGGGCTCCACTTCTAATCCTGGTGGCCCTGCTTCCCATCCAGCTCCCTGTATGTGGCCTGGGAAGGCAGTCGAGGATGGTCCAAAGCCTTGGGACCCTGCACCCGTGTGGGAGACCTGGAAGAGGCTCTGGGCTCCTGGCTTTGGATCGGATTGGTTTACCTCTGGCCATTGTGGCCACTTGGAGAGTGAATCAGTGGATGGAAGATCTTCCTCTCTGTCTCTCCTCCTCTGTGTATATCTGACTTACTAATAAAAAGAAATAAAATCTTAAAAAAAAAGAAACGAAAAGAAAATACCAAGAGAAAATGGGCAAAAGACATAGAGAGACTGAAAAGGCTCCACGGATGGAAAACAAGCAGATGAAAAGATGTTTAACATCATTAGCCATCAGGCAAATACAAATTAAAAGTGCACCGAGCTAGCACTATACCCTAGCAATCTATCAAAATTGCTAAATAAAGAATGTCATAAACCAAATTCTGGCAAGGATGTAAAGAAACCAGATCACTTGTATATTCCTGGTGGGAACATAAAACAGTACAGTCACTCTGGGACTCTCTGGATGTTTCCATTGCTTTTGTTTGTTTTGTATTCAGATGTGCTTATTTATTTGAAAGGTAGAGTGATGTGGTGAAGGGGTAGATTTTCTATCCACTGCCTCAATCCCCATGTGACAACAACACAGGAGCACCCATAAAGGTGCTGACTCAAGCCCCAGCTCCTCTACAGTTTCTTTCTTTCCTTCTTTCTTTCTTTAAATATTTATTTTCATTGAAAAGGCAGATTTTACAGAGAAGGAGATATACAGAGAAAGATCTTTCATCTGTTGGTTAACCACCCAACTGGCCACAACAGCCAGAGCTAAATCGATCCAAAGCCAGGAGCCAGGGTGCAGGGTCCCAAAGCTTTGGGCCATCCTCTCTTGCTTTTCCAGGCTACAAGCAGGGAGCTGAATGGGAAGTGGAGCAGCCAGGACAAAAACCGGGATCCATATGGGATCCTGGTGCTTGCAAGGCAAGGATTTAGCCACTGAGCCATCACACCAGGCCCTATTCCACTTTCATTCCAGCATCCCTGCTGCCTGGGAAAGCAGCAAAAGATGCCCGAATCCTTGGCTCCTACACTCCTGGGGGAGACTGGATGGAGATCTGGGTATCTGGGTTGGCCTTGGCCAGCCCCAGTCATTGTAGCCACTGGGGAGTGAAACAGCAGATCTCTCTCTCTCTCTCTGTAAATCTGCCTTTCAAGTAAACAAACAAATCTGGGGAAAAACATTTCCCAGGGTAACAGTTCAGACTGGATCTTTCTTCTCTAACGCATGCACACAATGCTATATTACCTCCAAGCATTGCTTTCAATGTAACCTGCAAATTTTCAAAATGCATTTTTAAAAATGCAAAAATAAAAATTACTTTTGTAATTTCAGAATACTTAAGAAATTTGAGGGAGGTAAATAAAGGTGCTACCAACCTTTCATTTTGCAAAAAGATATTAAAAAACTACAGTAACAACTAGCACGAGCCTCATCACTCATCACCACTTCACACTTAAATCCAGGAAAAGAACCAGCCACAGGACAAAGGGCAATTTTTAAGGGTCTTAAGCGTTGTTTTATGAAAAATTTCACTTGGGTCATTTTTTTCCTCATAATTTTTTTTTAATCTTGGTGGTACCTGTGTGGTGCAATGACTAAAGCTTCCTCCCATATCAGAATGCTTGACCCAAGTCCTGGCTCCTCCAGTCTGGATCAAGCATCCTGCTAACGTGGACATTAGGAAATAGAGGGTTTAAGAACTTGGATCCCTGACATTCATGTGGAAGAGTTCCAAGCTCCAGGCTTCAGTCTGACCAAGGCCCAACTACTGAAGGCACTTCTGCCTCTCTTTCACTTTCAAGTAAAGTGAAAATAACATTCCAAAAAAATTTTTTTTAGGGTCCAACATAGTAGATTAATGGCTAAACTCCTCTCCTTGCACGTGCCGTGATTCCAAGTGGGCACTGGTCCTAACTCTAGCAGCCCCGCTCCCCATCCAGTTCCCTGCTTGTGGCATGGGAAGCAGTTGAGGATGGCCCAAAGCCTTGGGACCCTGCACCTGCGTGGGAGACTAGCAGAAGACTCCTGCCTTCGGATCAGCTCAGCTTGGCCATTGCAGCCACTTGAGGAGTGAATCAGCAGATGGAAGTACTTCCTCTCTACATATCTGACTTACCAATTAAAAAAAAAAAAGTCAGAGAGCAACATGCATCACACATTCAGAAGCCAATGAATTCCAACAAACTGCTTAGTTTAATGAAGGGGAGGAGAGGGAGACAGTGACCTTCCTGAGGTCACACAAAGACCAGTGGATCACAGACCTTGGCCATGACAGACAGCTAGGGGCTCATCCTTGTCAGCTCCCGCTCCCCTATCTTGGTACTTGTGCCACATCCAGAGCCCCCAGCCCCGGGTCAGGGAGGATCTTTACCTGGCTGTTGATGTTATTGTTCTCTCCAAATATCAGGTAACCCCCGATGAAGGCAGCCAGGAATGGATGCAACTGGTGGGTCTTGCCCTGTACGTGGGACTGCAGGCTGCAGAGAGCCTTGTAGGCGAACACAAAGTAGGCCAGGTTCCGGGAGTGGGTGTAGGTGGCCTGCAGGATGGTTCGCAGCTTCTCCCGGAAGCTGTACAAACACAGGGAGCCCCCCATGAGCACAGGCCCACTGGAACAGGCCAACAGCTCACAGGCCTCTCTGTCCACCTTGTCCTCAGGGCTGCCCGCTGGCTAGATTTGGTCCTGGACTGAATTCTACCTCCTCAAAGAAGCCTTCCCTGACTGCTGCACATAACATAATGCCCTTCATAATCTGTTCCCTCGCCCTGCTTGTCTTTCCCTTTGTAGCTCTTACTACCAGCTGCTTTGATATTTCTATGCTGGAGCACTTTCTTTCCCTAATTTCTGTAATCCTGTCCTACCCAGTGAAAGCTATAGTTAAGTGGTACCTAGATTTGGTTTGCTCATGTAAGAGTCCAGAAATGACCTGGCACACAGTAAGGTGCTCAATAATTACACGTGAAGGAATGAGGTCCCTACTGTGTGCTGGATCTGGGAAACAATTTGGAGAAAAAAAATCTGCTTGCTGCACTGATGGAGAAGGAAATGTGAAATAAACCATCTCGGGCAGGGGGGGGAGGGTATTTGGCTCAGCAGCTACGACACTGCTTGGGATGCCCATAGCCCCTGCCAGAGGGCCTGTGTTGGACAATTAGCTCCTTTTTAAATTCCATCTTCCTGCTACAGGGTACCCTGGAGGCTACGAGAGATGGCCCAGATGCCTGGGCTCCTGTTGTCCAGAGGGGAGACCTGGATTAACTTCCAGGCTTCCCGACTTCAGCCTGGCCTATTGTAGGCATTTGGAGAAGGAACCAGCAGGTAGGAGAATCTTTCTCGCACTCTGTTTCTGTGCCTTTCAAATAAATGAAAAATAAAGATATAAAAGTTAAGAGGTTTAAGAGACAGTGACAAGGACTTCCTGAAGTCCAGAGAAGAGGGGCATCACTTTGCAGCAGGGGGGCTCAGCATGTGCAAAGGCCCTGGGGAGGGGGCAGGAGCTTGGCAGTGAGGGACACTGTAGCTACGGACAGAGAGAGCATGGCGGGGAAAGACCAGGTGAGAAGCGCTGGGATGGAATCCGCTGAACTTGGTCTGTCCTGAGAGGTGAACATGGAGTGAGTGGGTCAGTCATCTTAGCTTCTCAGAAACACTAGGGGGCACCAAGTGAAGGCACAAAGAACACTCCTCTCAGCTGAGCAGGGGCAACCTCAGGCACCCTTAGGGCTGGGGATTCAGGTCAATTCCCATAGGCAGGAGGGAGTGGCCAGCCAGAGGGCCATAAGTCCCTGGGAACACTGTCCACACACACACTCCTTAGCCCTATCACAGTCACCACCAAAGTGCCAGCCATGACTATTGCTCGCCTGGATTTTTTTTTCCCCCAGTTTTCTAAGATATGTATTTGAAAGGCAGGTGCCTTGCCTTAGCAGGGAACTGGGTCAAAAACGAAGCGGCTGTGAACTGAACCAGCACACTCTGGCAGGGGACGCGTGCCGCAAGTTGACTGCCTAGTCTCCTGTGTCAACGTTCACCCCATCCACCTGACTTGTTGCTGCTGCCTTCTCGTGTGTGCTCATCTGTCCACGTGTTTCCCCTCACCCCACCAGTGTGTTCTTAATCTGGTAACAAATTCTTCACTCCTGCTGTCAGAGCCTTAGTGGGAATAACAGTACCTTCCTGCTCACAATTTCAGGATGTGCCCCTCCGTACCTGGAATCTGGACAACAGGACCCCCTGCTCTCATCCTACCTGCAGCTCCTCAGCTCTATCTCCCTCAGAGCCCCTCAGGCCTCTGCACTGGCTATTCCGCAGCTCTTGCTTCTGGGAGCCCCTCGGCCAGCGTGGTCATCGCCAAGTCTCCTCTTCAAATATCACTTCCTCAGAGAGCTTGCTCGTGTAACTCTGCAACACTCCCTACTTCCAGCAACTTTATTCCTCACTTACTAAATTTCTTTTCCACCACTGCAAGACCATAAGCTCTAGGAAGAAAAGGAGTGTTGTTTGTCTCGCTCTTTGCTATCCTGAATAAATTAGCTCAATAAATTAAAACAGGGCCTGGCGGAGTGGCCTAGCGGCTAAAGTCCTCGCCTTGAATGTGCCAGGATCCCATATGGGCACTGGTTCTAATCCTGGCACCTCCACTTCCCATCCAGCTCCCTGTTTGTGACCTGGGAAAGCAGTCGAGGACAGCCCAAAGCCTTGGGACCCTGCACCCGTGAGGGATGCCCGGAAGAAGTTCCTGGATCCTGGCTTTGGATTGGCATAGCATCAGCCGTTGCGCTCACTTGGGAAGTGAATCATTGGACGGAAGATCTTCCCCTCTGTCTCTCCTCCTCTCTGTATATCTGACTTTCCACATGGGAGACCCTGCACCCACATGGGAGACCCAGAGGAAGCTCCAGCTCTTGGCTTCCGCCCAGCCAGCCCATATTGTCACAGCTATTGGGGAAGTGAACCGTGGATGGAAGATCTCTCTGTCGCTCTTTTGTTCTAACTCTGCCTTTCAAATAAATAGATCTTAAAAAGATAGAGAGAGAGAGAGAGGGCTAATAGCCAAGATAAACAAATGAACAGATAGAATGGAAAGGGAAAATCTTGCCAGTTGGCTCAGGCTGACTGAGTGCCCTTCCTCTAAGCTCCAGGTGAGGCTCTCTACTTGGAGTTCCCCTGAGAAGACATTTCCTGCAAAGTGCCTTGAAGCAGTTACAGAAGATTGGAAAAGAAATTCAGGACACATTTCCTAGAAGTCTGTCTGCAGGGCGGGGAGATGAAGGTTGTGGGGACAGAGATAGAGGCAGTGGGGAAGAGGAGAGGGCATTCCTAGACTGGGGTACTGGCTGAGCAAACGTGCCAGGCACAAATGGGGAGTGGTGGCAGACAAGGGCACTCCAGGATAGGTCCTGCGGGGACACAGATGAGGTCCCGGCTGTGCAGCTGGGCATCTTTGGAAGCCAGTGAGGAGCCAGGGGTCATTGTGAGCAGGGGCATGAGATCCAAGCCTGATTTCTGCAATGTGATCGGGGCGACAGGTCAACCCAACCCCAGAGCTACCCCAGCCGTCCTGGCACTTTGAGCTAATCACATTCTCTCCCAGCTGGCAGGGTATTCAAAGGGGTGTGTACCTGCCGCTCCTGAAGAGGAGGGTCATGACCAGCGCATGGGGGGCCCGGATCTTGACTCCATAGCTGTGGGGACAGAAGAAGGCAGTTACTATGGCATCACCACACTCTGGGCACTGCCAACCAGCCCCTTGTTCCCATCTTGCTCTCTACGGCCACTTCTGCAGGGAGCAGTAATGCTGGCTTTGCTGTTGGTCCTGTTTCACATCCTGCCCTAAAATTCCCCTAGGGATGGCCTTGAGCTTGTCACCCTGCTGAGTCCCTGTTTCTTCAACCATAAAAAGAAGGTTAAACTTCAAGGGCTGGTGAAGTAGCAGAGGATGTGGGTAAAAGGTCACCACTGTTCCTGCTGAACTGGCTTTGTGGAGCTCCTCCTTGGACTCCAGGCTGAGGTTCTCTCTGCAGGCAGACTTACCTTAAAAAAGGGGGGGGGGGATCTTGGGGCCAGCATTGTGGCATAATGGGTGAAGCCACTGTCTACCACATGTTAACACACGTTAATTACCCATAAGGTTTCAAGTACCAGCTGCTCCACTTCCTATCCAGTTCCCAGCTAATGCGCCTGGGAAAGCAGCCCGTAAACCAATGTGGGAGTCCCAGATGAAGCTCCCGTCTCCTGGCTTCAACCTTGAACAGGTGTGGCTATTGTGGCCATTTGAGGAGTGAACCAGCAGATGGAAGCTCTTTCATTGTCTCTCCCTCTGTAACTCTGCCTTTCAAATAAATAAAAAAATAAACCTTAAATAAATAAATTATATATATATATATGGCCCAGCACGGTGGCCTAGGGGTTAAAAGTCCTTGCCTTGCATGTGCCGGGATCCCACATGGGCGCCAGTTCTAATCCCGGCAGCCTTGCTTCCCATCCAGCTCCCTGCTTGTGGCCTAGGAAAGCAGACGAGGACGACCCAAAGATTTGGGACACTGCACCCACGTGGGAGACCTGGAGGAGGCTCCTGGCTCCTGGCTTTGGATTGGCACAGCTTTGTCTGTTGCGGCCGCTTAGGCAGTGAATCATCGGATGGAAGATCTTCTCTGTCTCTTCTCCTCTCTGTATATCTGCCTTTCCAATAAAAAAAAAAATAAATAAATCTTTAAAAAAATACACATAAATCTCATCCCATTACTCTTAGTTTAAAAGCCTCTAACACTGGGCCTGCCCATATGGGATTGCAGCCTGTGCAAGGTGAGGAATTTAGCTACTAGGCGACCAAACCTGGCCCTGGGCAGCGATTCTAATCCTGGCAGGCCTGCTTCCCATCCAGCTCCCTATTTGTGGCCTGGGAAAGCAGTCAAGGATAGCCCAAAGCCTTGGAACCTTGCACCTGCATGGGAGACCCAGAGGAGGCTCCTGGCTCCTGATCAGCTCGGCTCCAGGCATTGTGACTGCTTGGGGAGTGAGCCAGCAGATGGAAGATCTTCCTCTCTGTCTCTCATCCTCTCTGTATATATGACTTTCCAGTAGCAATTAAAAAAACAGGAAGCCTTTAACATCTTTCTACTGCTCATAAAATAAAATCTTCACAACCTCAAAACTACTGCAGGTCTAAGAGGCTGGTGCTGTGGCACAACAGGTTAGGCCTTGCTTGTGATGCTGGCATCCCCTATAAGAGTGCTGGCTTAAGTGGGCATCATGCCACTTCAGATCCAGCCTCCTGCCTGGGGAGGCAGAAGCAGGCAGTCCAAGTACTGGGGCCCCTGCTAACTATGTGGGAGACCCGGATGGTGCTCCCAATTCTTGGCTTTAGCCTGGTGCAGACTCAGCTGTTGGTGGCCATTTGGGGAGTGAAGCAACAGGTGGAAGATTCTCTGTTTTCTCTCAAATTAAGTCAATCAAGCACTGCATGACTTGGCCCCTAACCACCTGTTCCTGAGCCCGTAAATTCTGCTTTGGTTACCTGGGCCTTCCTGGGACTCCTCTGTCCATCTGCTTCTTCTTGGCCTGCTAGCCTATGCCCAGACTGTTCCATCTGCCTGGAGGTCCCTGCCCCTACTCCTCACGAAGCCTCCTTTCCCATAGCTCTCTGGGATCACCTGGGGCCTCTGCAAAGTCTCCCTGACATGCTAGCCAAGGCATTGGGGAGATTTTTGGTTTTATTTTAAGATTTATTTATTACAATTGGAAAGATTTACAGCAGAAATATCTTCCATCATTGGTTTATTCCAAATGGCCACAACAGCTGAAGCTGAGATGATCCAAAGCTGGGAGCCAGGAACCTCTTCCAGGTCTCCCACATAGGTGCAGGATCCCAAGGCTTTGGGCCGTCTTCGACTGCTTTTCCAGGCCACAAGCAGGGAGCTGGATGGGAAGCAAGGCTGCCAGGATTAGAACTGGCGCCCATATGGGATCCTGGCACATGCAAGGCGAGGACTTCAACCACTACGCTATCATGCCGGGCCCTAATCTCAGGATCTTAGAACTTCATCTGAGTCGCCCATGTGGTTGGCAGGGGTCCAAGTACTTGTGTCATCATCCTCACCCAGGCTGTTAAGCAAGAAGCTGGAGGCGGATTCTTCAAACAGTTATTAAGTAACATGGACTTCCTTCTACCTATTCAGAACACACCTCTCTCCTCCATAGGAGAACCTCAACTTTGTAAAAGTGTACTAAAGGGCCCAGCGCTGTAACCTAGCAGTTAAAGTCCTTGCAGTACACGCACTGCAATTCCATATGGGCACCAGGTCTAATCCTAGTGACCCCACTGGAAGAAGCTCCTGGCTCCTGGCTTCAGATCAGCTCAACTTTAGACACTGTGGCCACTTGGAGAGTGAGCCAGTGGATGAAGGATTTTTCTCTCTATGTCTCTTCTCTGATAAAAATAGATAAATCATTTAAAAAAAAAAAACACTTTATACATTCCAAAATTCTTTTTAAGATTCAAACTCTTCACCCAACTCTCACCTCCTCATGTAAGCATCTGGAATTATGTAAAAAAAAAAAAAAAAAAGACTGCATTCTACTATTATTTTAACTGCACTTAAATGAGTAGCAGACAGAAAGAAAATGGTATTCAGCACTGAGGCCTTGACACAGAGCAGATGGTGTCTGGCGTAGTGGTTAAGGGGCCATTTGGAATCCTACATCCACGGTGGAGTGCCCAAGTTCAAGTTCAAGCTCAGCTCTTGATTCAGTTCCCACAAACGCACACTCTGGAGGCAGTAGGTGATTGCTCAAAAAGTTGGGTCCTTGTCACCCAACTGGAAGGCCCAGATTTTTGAGTTTCTTGCTCCTGACTTTGGCCTGACAATGTCTCTTGCCCTCTCAAATAAACAAATAAATAAAAATTTTTATAAAGCTGTGCCCAGTGAAATAGCTCAGGGGCTAAAACCTCACCTTGTAAGTACTGGGATCCTATATGGGTGCTGGTTTGTGTCCCAGCTGCCCACTTCCCATTCAGCTCCCTGCTTGTGGCTGGGAAAGCAGTCAAAGAAACCTTGGGACCCTGCACCCACATGGGAGACCCCAAGGAGGCTCCTGATACCTGGCTTCAGATCGAATTGCCTCAGCTCCGGCCATTGCAGCCATTTGGAATGAACCGGTGGATAGAAGATCTTTCTGTCCTCCTTTCTTTCAGTAAATCTGATTTGCTTTTCCAATTAAAAAAAATAATACGCTCTGCTATGTTTAGCTGTGTGAAATTGGACAAATCACTTCACCTCTCTAAGACTCCCTTCTCCCAGAAATACAAAGTATTCCTGAGGCATACATTAGCTTGGCGGTAAAGAGCCTAAGAAGCCCGTGTCCCACACTGGACTGCCTGGCTTTGATTCCCAGCACAGATTTCTGACTCCACTTTTCCGCCTATATACAGACCCTGGGGGCACCAGCATAACTCAGATAGTTGGATCCCTGCTGCCCACGTGGGAAATCTGCACAGAGTTCCAGGGCCTGGGCTTGACCGTGGCCTACACAGGCTGTTGTGGGCAACAGAGGAGAGAGCCAGCTAATAGCGGAGTATCTATCCATTTCTGTCTCTCAAAGAAATAAATAAGTAGTTTAAAAAACTGTATTCAGGGGCCCAGCCTGATCGCTCAACAGCTAAATCCTTACCTTATAAGCACCAGGATCCTATATGGGTGCCAGTTCATGTCCTGGCTGCTCCACTACCCATCTAGCTCCCGGTTTATGGTCTGGAAAAGCAATAAAGGATGGCCCGGGGCCTTGGGACGACCAGCAAGTGGGAGACCTGGAAGAAACTCCTGGCTCCTGGCTTCTGATTGGCTCAACTTCAGTTGTTGTGACCACTTGGGAATGAACCAGTGGATGGAAGATATTTCTCTCTCTCTTTTTCCTTGTAAATATGATCTACCTTTCCAATAGAAATAAATAAATCTTTTAAATGTATTCATGCCTTCTTTTTTTAGGATTTATTTATTTTTTATTGGAAAAGCAGATTTACAAAGAGAAGGCGACAGAAAGAAAGACCTTCTATCCACTGGTTCGCTCCCCAAGCGGCCACATAGGCCAGAACTGAGCCGATCAGGAGCCAGGAAGTAGAAGCCTCTTCCTGAGCTTCTATGCAGGCGCAGGGTCCCAAGGCTTTTGACCATCCTCAACTGCTTTTCTAAGCTACAAGCAAGAAGCTAGAGGGGGAGTGGAACTGCCAAGACACGAACTGGCGCCCATATGGGATCCTGGTGCTTGCAGATGAGGATTTAGCCATTTAGGCCATTGCACTGGGCCCTGTACACATTCTTAGAAAAAAAAAAAAAAGGGCATCCTTATTTCACACAGTTGTTTCTAGTAGGGATGGATTAAACCACTGCTTAGGCTACCCCCATCCTGTATCATGGCCCTGGTTTGAGTCATGGCTACTCAGCCTGTGATCCGGTCTCCATCCTGGGAGGCAGCACGTGATGGCTCAAGTGCTGAGACCTCTGCCACACCCTGGTGTGGGAGAACCAGCTGTGGTTCCTGGCTCTGACCAGAGCTGGCTGTTTTAGTCATTTGGTGGGGATGAACCAGCAGATGGAGGAAGATTTTCTCTATCTGTAAGCCTGCTTTTTAATTAATCTCTTAAAAAAGAAAATAATCAGTTTTAAAAATATAGTTAAAAAGAGGGGCTGCCATTTGGCATAGTGGGTAAAGCCACTGCCTGTAAAGTCAGCATTTCATGTGGGCACCTGTTGGTGTTCCAGCTGCTCCACTTCTATTCCAACTTCTTTCTAATGACCTGGGACAAGCAATGGAAGATTGTCCAAAAGTTGGGGCCATTGTTACCTATGTCGGAGACCTAGAAGAAGCTAGTTATTCCTGGCTTTGACCTGACCCAAGCCTGACCACTGCAGCAATCTGGGGAGTGAATCAGCAGATGGAAGGTATCTCTCTGTTTCTCTCCCTCTGTAACTCTTTCAAATAATATATAAAATTTTTAAAATAAATATATAAATCTTAAGCAAATAAAGCCTGAGTCCAATCACAGGGGACTCCTGGGTAGATACAATTGGGCCTACCATGGCATGGAATTGCACACAGTTATAATAGACCCAGCCTGGTGTATGTGCACTGATTAGGGGGTTGGGGGCATCTGCGATTGGGACAGCAAGATGTACAACAGCATGTCAGCGTGGCAAGGCAGGCATGCAACCTAGTGGTTAAGATGCTTATTTCCTCAGGGTGCCTGGGGGGGACCACCAGCTCTGACCCGCCAACTCTAACTTCCTGCTAATGCAGACCTAGGAGGCAGGTGTTTCAAGTAACTGGGTTTGTACTACCTACATGGTAGACCTGGATTGAGGCCCTGGACCCTGGCTTCAGCCTGGGTCAGTTCTGGCTGTTGTGAACATTTAGGGAATAAACCAGCAGATAAGGAGAGTCATTCTCTTTAATAAACAAATAAAAATTGAAAACGAAAACAAAGGTGTACGGAACAATATGTGTTTGCTTGCATCCTTTTTCTGAATCTGGGGTGACGTCTAGGCAAGGGGATTGGGTGTCAGAGGGATGGGGTGGGCAGGAAATTTTTTAGCTGCTAACTTTCTCTGTTACCTCATTTATGAAGGAAGGGGATTGATGGTGCTAATAACAGAATGCTGGTGTCACTGCTGGATTGGACATCCTGAATGTCTCACCTCCCCGCCTTGCACTGGGCAGGGGACCTGGGACCCGCCACCCCAGCAAACTCTTCCTCTTCCCTTGGCACCTTCCAAAGCCACAGTCCTTTCTCCTGAACCCTGAAGCCCGCCGCCTCCTCCATCGGCCACAGCTCCATGGGCTTTCCTTCTAACCCAAACACAAGCCAAACGCTGATCCAAACTCCCCACACTTCCCTAAAGTCCTCAGACTTGGGCTCCCTAAGGTCCTCAGAATGGGACAAGCAGCTGGTCACTCTCCTGTGCACAGTATTACTCCTGGAACTAGGGGTGCCCTGGCTTAGAGAACCCATGGGACACAATCCCAAAGACAGGCACAGGTCCTGTGAAACTCCAGCCTGAACAGACTACATGGAGAGCACATTTGTGACAATGTGAGCCCTGAACGGACAACAGTCATGCTAGAGAATTATTTTTACTTTCTGAAGTGCATAACTGAGCCTATAGTGCACATTGAAATACTTAGAGGTGGCTGCATGGAGTTCCTGGCTGCTGCCTAGGGCCTGGCTTACTCCCAGCAGTTGCAGACATTTGGGGAAAGAATCAGTAGTTGGAAGCTCTCTTTCCCTCCAAAGGTCTGCTTTTCAAATAAATAAATATATAAAAATAAATAGCATTTGTGAGGCCAATATCAAAGTGAGTTAAAGTTAACAAAGTGGAAACAGCTTAGTCATCCACACTGGTCTCCCTGTGTTCACGGCCTCTTTCGTCACAATCAGGGTGTTCTATTCCACCCCCACACCTTTGTTCAAGCCATTGACTTGCCTCACTTCGGACGCCCTTTTCTCCCTGACAAATTCCCGCTCAGCCTTCAAAGCTGTCGCCCTCACTGCCTCTGCTGAGCACTCCCGACCACCCGGTACTGTTGTGATGATCCTATTTCTAAGGCAGACAGACACAGACAGACACAGAGAGGTTTCCCCTGCACTGTTCACTTACCAAGTGCCTGCAAACAGCCAGGGTGGCCAGGCCAAACCCAGGAGCCTGGAACTCCATCCAGGTCTTCCACATGAGCGGAGGGAAACCAAGCGCTTCAACTATCACCTGCTGCCTCCTAGGATGTGCACTTGCAAGAAGAGGAATCACGACCTGAACCCAGAAATTCCAATATGGGATGTGGGTATCCCAAGCCAAACACCCACCCCGTAGCAGGGGAGGTTAATTATCAGTGTTTCATCTTGAACTTGAGATCCTTGTAGATGAGCACAGCATCTCAGCACTAACCAGCAGTGAGAATGACTGTCTCAGGGCACCCCTCCCAGGAGAAGTTTATTGCCTCCATTTTACAGAGAAGGGAAGTGAGGCCAGAAGAGGTGAAGGATCACTCGGCATTTCGATTGAAGTAACTGGGATTAGAGCCGAAGGACCTGACTGTACAAAGTGCCGGTGCTGGCCTGGAATGTCCTCTGGAGGCTTAGGGAGAGCTGGCGCGGGGGCGGGTGTACAGAGCCAACATTGGGCAATGCCTCTAGCAGTGGCATTACGACTCCAATTCCATCCTAGTTCACCCTGGGAATATGCTGGCAAAGGGGCTGCTTATGGAATCTCAGCCCCAGATCACACAGAGGAATGGCTAATAGGATCTGGCTAGCCCCAGCAGGGACCAGCTTCTACCTGACTCAAGAGTGTGCCCAGAAGCCGACAGCTTAGCCTTGGGCCTGGGAAATTCAAGGTTTGAATCTTGGCTTTGACCCCAACCAAGCGACATGACCCTAACCCATGAATTGACTTTCTAACCACTGGTTCTCATCTGGAAAATGGGGACAATGGCAATTCCCACGGTGCACCCTTACTAAGGCATCCAATAACTACTGGAGAATCCTACTAGGTGCGCGGGTTACACCAGTGGGCATAGCAGTCCTCATGAAGCTCACGTTGCTGCCAGAGATGTATCATTAAATCAAGGCACAGGGGTCAGCCCTGTGGTGTAGTAGGCTAGGCATCAGCCTGCAGCACTGGTCCAACAGGGGCACTGGTTTGTGCCCCAACTGCTTCATTTCTGATCCAGCTCCCTACCTGTGACCTAAGAAAGCAGTAGAAAGATGGCCTAAGAAAGATGGCCTAAGAAAGATGGCCCAAAACTGCGGGACCCCGCACATGTGTGGGAAACCCAAAAGAAGCTCCTGGTTTTGGATCAGCTCAGCTCTGACCATTGAGGCCATTTGGGAGAAAGAGAAAAGACCTCTCTGTCTTTCCTTTTCTGCCTTTAAAATAAAATTTATTTTTATTGGAAAATCAGATATACAGAGAGAAAGATCTTCTTTCCATTGATTCATTCCCCAAGTGGTTGCAACAGCCAAAGCTGAACCAATCCTAAGCCAGGAGCCAGGAGCCTCTTCCGGGTCTCCCACGCAGGCGCAGGGTCCCAAAGCTTTGGGTTGTCCTCGACTGCTTTCCCAGGCCACAAGCAGGGAGCTGGATGGGACATGGGGCCGCCAGGATTAGAATTGGTGCCCATATGGGATCCCAGTGAGTGCAACGCAAGGATTTTAGCTGCTAAGCTACTGTGCTGAGCCCAAATAAAATATATATTAAAGAAAAAAAAAAAACAAGATATGTAAGCGAACTACTTAGTGTCAGATCGTGACAAGTTCTACAGAGAAATGCAGATGAAGAGTTCAGGAAAGCTCCCAGAGAGGAAACAATGACACAAAGTCCAGAAAAAGGTGAGGGAGTGCACCAGGTCAACCACAGGTGAATGTAGCAGCCACAACAGTTATAGACACACAGGTGCAAGCCTCTCACACGTTTGACTCAACCCTCTGATAGCATCAGTACTGTTATCCTGCCCAGGTTACAGACATCGAGGTGACCTCAGAGGTCATGCCCAAGACTTCACAGGTGGGTGACCCGCGCCCTGCTGCCATGAGGGCACCAGTGCTGGAAAAACACAGACCTTTCTCAGGCATGGTCCTCGCTCTGGCCTGACTCTGACACCCTAGGTCCTCAGTACACGGAGACTGTTGTGCAGGAGGCTTAAATCAGGCCAAGCAGTTGACCTGCAAAGGGATGCCCACCCTTCCAGTCCTGCGGGTATGATGGCCAAAGCGACCTTAAGTTCGCCCAAGCAAATGTTTGCGGCTTCCTTTACATACACCGCGGCTTCTTTTACACTCAGGCCTCCCCAAGGCCACTTTGAAGGCTTAGCACTGGAGACCCTGCAGATAAGGTGACACAGGACAGGAGCCCAGGGATGGTTGCGGGCGGGCAGGCAGGCAGGCAGGCAGTGGAGGCAGGAGGAGTCCACCTGCCTGCTCCAGGTCAGAGTCCATTTCCCAAACTGTTTAGATATGGCCACAGAAGCCAGACAGCACCAAGGGTACACAGTGAGGCAGGTCAACCCCAAAAATTCAGGAGCTGGCCTGGACAGCACAATAGAAATGCAAGGCGCCGGCAACCAATATCCAGCTCCTGGTGCACCAATGGGACGCTCCGACACTTACAGGCACCTGGCGCGCTGGCGCCAGGCCTCGGAGGAGTTAGGTTCGTCCCTCAGCCCCCGGCCGGCCCGACGCCCGCCCGACGCCCCACTTACACGGCTCCGTTCCGAAAGCCTTTAAGTACAGCCAGGGCAGCGTGGTAGCGGCGCTTGCGTAGCAGTGTATTGACGGCCAGGAGCAGAGCCTGCAGCTGCGGCGGGGCGGCCATAGCTCGGATCGCGCGCGAGGTGGAGGGACGGAGCTGGACGCGCACTGACAGCCGCTGATTCCGGCTGCACAGCCCAAGGTGCCCGGGAAGCGCCTCACGTCTTTGCTCCCCTAGGCTGATTCTGCTGTCACTCATATAGGGAAAGCCAATCAAAGAACGCAGCTGTCTAGAACGCGGATGGGACGCTCCTCATCCTTCTGTGTGATTGGAAAGGACGAGAGAAGTTTGTAACCAATCGCAGTGGGCTCTGACTTCTCAGGCAAATCACCCGCCCGGGTTTGTCCCATCAGGAGGCAGTTTCCTCAGGGGCGTGTCCAGCTCGTGTTGGGTTTGGAAGGAGGCGTGTCACCTGTGGGCTCTTGCGTTTTAATCCCAGCACCTTGCCCACCACCACCATGCCCTCCACCTCGCTCCAGCTCTTCTCATTTCTACCTTCTCCACTTTCTGGGTTTAGCCCAAATGTCACCTCCTCCAAGAGACCTTCCTAGATGTCCCCACTCGCTGTCCTGCCTTTTTTTTTTCTTCCTAGGACTTTTCACACTTTGAAATTATGGATTTGCAGGCCTGGCGCTGTTGTAGGGTTTTTGACCCCGAATATGGCAGCAACCTCAATTCTTGTCTCGCAGGAAAGAAGAATTTTCGTTTTAAAGCAAGATTTATTAGAAAAAGTTGAGAAAGGAGACTCCTGTCCTAGTGACGGGAGGGGGCTTTGAGATAGAAGGGACCCGTGCATGGGGGTTGTTGGGATCTTTTTAAAGCTTTATTTCAGAAGGGGATTTTCCAAGGACAAAGGAATTTCCTGGTCCCCAGGTATCTGGTTTTGGGGGCAAAAGACCAGAGAGGTGCCAGACATAGGACATTGCAGGCCTTATGCATATGTGTATTACTTCCTCCTGCCCTCCTTTTAATGATCAGGAGATCAGCCTGAGACCCTCCCACACAATGGCCAGAGGTAATGGCGGGTACTTCAGGTGGGGAATTGATATGCTAATAGCACCCTTGTCCCTTGGAAGAAACGTGCTGTGGTGAATCTAAGACGTGGTGGGGAAATTCTCTTTTATATAAAAAATGGCTTGGGGACCCAGAATACCCTAACTGCCTACCACCCAGTCAAACTCCTCTCACGATGCGGTAGTTCAGTTGCAAAGTCCTCACCTTGCATGCGCTGAGATCCTAAACGAGCACTGGTTCTAATCCTGGCCGCCCCGCTTCCCAACCAGCTTCCTGCTTATAGCCTGGGAAAGCAGTTGAGGACCACCCAAAACCTTGGGACTCTGCACCTACATGGGAGACCCAGAAGAGGCTCCAGGCTCCTAGCTTTGGATCGGCACTGCTCCAGCCATTGTGGCCCCTTAGGGGAGTAATCAGCGGACGGAAGACCTTCCTCTGTGTATATCTGACTTTGCAATAAAAATAAATAAATCTTAAAAAAGAGAAATCGTGGATTTGCTACATCTTTACCATCCACTACTTCTTAACAAACTGAGCATGCCACGTGAGTGGGCTCTGGAGAAAGAGGAGCCATGTTGGGAACATGGGTCATGCCTGGTGATATTTTACCATTTTACCTGAGAGCCTCAGGGTAGGATCTGTTCTTTCAACTTTGCCCAGAGAAATGAGATGTGTGGTAAGAAGCAGCCCTGGAATGTTTCCTGGGCGCCACAGTTGGTTTGGTTCCTGCTTCATGAAACGTTTCATCTTCCCAGTGTCCTGGGCAGTGGGCTTGGTAACCATGCGTAGAGCTGATGGACCCCTGAGGCCTGGAAGCATGGGTAACTGGGGGAGAGGGTAAAGTGGATCTGCCGTGGAACCAGGCTCCAAAGCTTATTATGTTTTTTACTGTGTTAGCTTCCTAGTGCTGCAGGATAAACACCACAGATAAGATGGGGGTAGTTAGGGCCCCGGTGTGCTGGCCTAGCAGCTAAAGTCCTCTCTTTGAATGTGCCAGGATCCCATATGGGCACCGGTTCTAATCCCAGCAGCTCCACTTCCCATCCAGCTCCCTGCTTGTGGCCTGGGAAAGCAGTCGAGGACGAGGACAGCCCAATGCTTGGGGACCCTGCACCCATGTGGGAGACCTGGAAGAGGTTCCTGGCTCCCGGCTTCAGATCGGCGCAGTACTGGCCGTTGTGCTCACTTGGGGAGTGAATCATCAGATGGAAGATCTTCCTCTCTGTCTCTCTTCCTCTCTGTATATCTGACTTTGAAATTAAAAAAAATAAATCTTTAAACAAAAAAGATGGGGTAGTTAATCCATAGGAATGTGTTTGTTCAAATAATTCTCGAAGCTACAGGTCCCAGACCAAGGTTTCCACCAGTTTGGGGTCTCCTGAAAATTCTCTCCTTGGCTTTTTTTCTTTTTTTAATATTTTGAACTGTTTATTCAACTCTGTTTATATCTTTTTAAAATTTTTTTAACTTTTTCCATTTTTTTATTATATTTTTTATAATCTTTCCATAGTTAATTAGGGCAAAAAGGTTCAAGGGCTATATGAAAGTGGATAAGACTATTATTTCCATATTGTTTCCTTCATGTGTCTGAGATAAAGGGGGTATTAAGGGAGAAGCCCCACCCAGTTTCCCACCCTCCCCAGGTCCCGGATGTGGGGCATGCTCTGAGATTCATGCTCAAGTGGTTTTGATAGTTCACCAGTTATGAATCTCTGCCAATCTCGCCACTCCTAGCACGATGAGGTTGCTGAAGAATCCACTGATTGACATTGTCCATCATAGAGTCTCCGTTTCCCAGTATTTCACTGCCAACACATGCCTAATGCCGAAGACCAGCTCCGGCTGACTGAGAGCTTGCAAAGGATGCATGGATCGGCGAGATGATAGGAAGAAGAGATAAGACACGGACCACTATGGCTTGATGCTCATAATGGACAACTCAGAAAAGTTGCCTTCTTTATTTATACATAAATCATCACAAGCTTTTGCACAACATCCAATTGTTTCATTTTTCATTACATCATGGTTATGAAAATGCAAGCAGCAATCCTAAAAAATATTTTTCTACTTCAAAGAAAACTTTTTTTTTGACAGTGAAACTTGTTATTCTTCCAAGTTTACCTCCCCTTGTTGGGGACTTAGAAATTTGTACAACATAATGGTATTCATTAGACAAAGGTAGGTTTGCATTAGGAAAAAGGGTCCCATTCCATAAGGAATGTGGGTTCCCAAGGTAACCCTCAGACACAACAGAACAAGGCAGAAGTCACCCAACAAAGCTGCCCACCCTTTGGAGGACACAAGGAAAAGCTGGCTGCGAAGTCTCACTACTCTAAAAATCCAAGTCATTCTCTTAAACATGTCATAGAAAAGCAGAATACCCACTTCTGGCTGCAGAAAGTGAGCTGGCAAGAGCCATGCCATGTGCTGTACCGGCAGCCCACTCCCAGGGGCACACTCCCCGTCTGCATTGCACAACTGCCCACCCCACCCCACCCCTGCACCTCCCAGCACTGGCCGCGGTATGGAACTGATGCATGCTGGGCCAGCGGTCAGTGGAACAGAGGCACACCGTCCACCCTCAGAAAGCAACGCAGTGGGGCCCAGCGCGGTGGCGCAAGTGGTTAAGGTCCTCGCCTTGCACACGCTGAGATCCCATATGGGCGCCGGTTCTAATCCTGGCAGCCCCAATTCCCTTCCAGCTCCCTGCCTGTGGCCTGGGAAGGCAGTCGAGGACGGCCCAAAGCTTTGGGACCCTGCACCCGCGTGGGAGATCCGGAACAGGCTCCTGGCTTAGGATCGGCATAGTATCGGCCATTGCACTCACTTGGGGAGTGAATCATCGGATGGAAGATCTTCCTCTCTGTTTCTCCTCTCTGTATATCCGCCTTTCCCATAAAAAAATAATAAAAATAAATCTTTTAAAAAAAAAAAAAGAAAGAAAGCAATGCAGTGGACCAGCTTGTCCTCGAGGAACATCCCACTTGCTGTGCCCGATTTACTCAGGCACCACAGAAGGCTCCTTGTGCCTGCACCCACGAGAACTGTCACTGCCACACTGGCCTTCCCCTGAGCGCAGGAGTGATGGGATGTGCATGGACAGAACCCCAGGAATTCAGTCCAACTCAGCCTTCAATGGGGGGGCATGCATGGGTCCAAAACAGCTTGTCCACTCTGCTGGTGGCCTGCTACCTGTGGAGTGGAGTCACAGGATTGGAGCAGCATTTGCACGTTTTGGGACATAATGGAAATTTTCTCTCCCAAGGTCATTGCTGATCCAACAAGCGCACCTCTTAGTCGGGACTGTTCATGTGAACAGGTGTGAGATAGTGTGGGATCAACCCAAGCCTAGAAGGCCAGGGGCTTTGGGCAGGCAGCTGGCACTTGCTCTGTCTCTACTGGCATCTGTCGGTTAGCTTATTATTATTCGTGCTTGCAAATAATTGTCCTCCAAGTCCCACGTTTTCTGTGTCATCTGGGGCTTGGATAAAACAGCACCTAGAAACAGCACCTGGAATGGCAGCCTGTTTCCTCTTATAAATAAATAAATAAGACATGGCCCCGAGGCCCAGCCCAGCTGAGCCCACACTCCTGCCTCTCCCCTGGACTCCATGTAAACATGGAACTGGCACAGTTAGTACAAAAGCAGCAGCTTGTCTCCAGGGTGGGGTGGGTACAAAGGCGGGGTGGCCTTCCCTCACTCCTGTAGCCGGGGAGGCTGGCAGGACCTACCAGGCTTTGGCTCAAGGAGAAGCAGGGGAGGTCTCCCAAAAGCTCCCAGCTAGGGCCTTCGGGTTCTTCCTAGCATTGCTGGGAAATGCATTTCTTCCAAGTTAAGGGAAAATGGAAATTCCCTTTCTTGACCGATGACAGCCCTAAGGCCAGAGAGGCAGAGATGGCAAGAGGAAGGCCATAAGCCACTTAGGCAGAGAAGTGAGGACTGTGGTACCGGACTGGCAGCAAGGGCTCATTGCACAGTGGATGGCCAGAGCCTGCCCGCGGGTAGGAGGGAGGGAAGGAAGGAAGCCAGCAGGAGGGCATGGTCTAGAACCAGGAGACCCCGAGGCTCCAGGAGGCCTGACAACCTCTATTGCTTCTCCCACCACTGGGAGCTGCAAGGCGGGGAGCCTGGAGCTCAGCGGGCATCTCAAACGGGAGGCTGAGCTGTGTTGGCAACTAGAACGAGCCAGGCACTCTGCTCTCTCAGTGCTGTCCTTCTTCATCTCCCTACTTCAGCCTCAGGGCTGCAGGAGGGCTTCTCTGTGTGATTCTTGGCCTTGCGTTTGGTGGAGGGAAAGAAGAAGCAGGGAAAGTGTCCTGGGCTCCCAGGTTCTCGGCCCGACCTGGTGATGAAGAAGCAGAAACAGCAGCAACAACATGTGGTCCCCAGGGCTGAGGGGCAAGCAGGTGGGTGGGCTCCAGCCTAAGAGAGAAGCTCCAGGAGCAGTTTCCAGATGTGCATGGTGCCAGGATTTTTGAAGCTGGGGTCTGCCAGAGCTACGCTGGCTGCCAAGATGAAAACTTCCCGCTGCGTATCGACACCCTGCAGGACCAGTTCCTGCTGCAGCTCCACCACGCTCATGGCCTCGCTCAGGTCCTGCTTGTTAGCCACGACGATGACAGGCAGGTCAGGGTCCTTGTCCAGCAGCTTGTGTAGTTCCTGGCAGGTCCAGGGCAGCCGCAGCCAGTCCGCCGAGTCCACCATGAACACCAGCACGTCCACCTCGTTCACAAACTCCTTTAGGTAGAAGAGCAGGTTTTGGTTGCCACCGATCTCCAGCAGGTCCACCTGGAAGTCCTTGGTGGGCAGCCGCACCCGAGTTGAAGCCCCACGTGGGGATGTGGCCTTGGAGCGGTGGCTTCCTCGTCAGCACACGCAGGAACCTGCTTTTCCCCCAGCGGTCCAGGCCCAGCACCAGCACCTCGTGCTGCTCCAGCTCCTCCAGTGCCGGTTCCTCCTCCAGTTCCCACTCATCCCATTTGGGGAGGCGGGCCGGCTCAGCGCCCCACCAGGCTTCGCTCTGGTCCCAGCACCGCTGCCGCCCGAACCCAACCTAGCATGCCTGCCATGCCACCAAGCGCCAGCACCAAGGGGCCCAGCAGCCGCGGTGCCATGGGGCCGGGTGCAGGGCGCAGGCGCAGGGCTGCACTGGCTGAGCTTGCCCAGCCAGCCGCTGAAGATGGCCCCACTGCCCAAAGAAAACATTTTTAACAAATCATTACTCATTGAAACCTGCAGTCACCTGGCTAGAGCTAGGAACTCCATGGTTGGTAGCACATGCGATTACCTAGTGACAAATAGTTTACTTATACTCAAAATCAATTTTTGCTAAACACAATCAAACTAATATTGCTTAAAATGTTGAGTATAGAATTAAAAAATCATAAATTAAAAAAAATTTATAAAAGCATATAACATAGATTCTTTGCTAAATCTTATAATCAAATCATGCATTAATTACAGTCACCTTCACCTAGTGCTGATTCAATTGTTTTTATTCTTTTGTTAAAGGACAGTGAAAGGGATCAAGGCAGCTCAGCCAATGTACAAACAGAGGGCCTTTACAAGAAACTTCCTTTCATCTATAAACTTTCTTTCTCTAAATATAAGTGCCAGTATAAGATAGAGATTTTAAGCCATTTTGAAAGGGTTTTGTTTTATTTCCTTTTAGAAGATGCCCCATATATTTTTGCTTTTTGTGTTGAGAAACTAAAATGCGTCATATCATGTGTTGTAACAGTTTGAGGTGCATGGTAAACAAACTCTTTGTACCTCCATGATTGCCATCTGTTCCAAGATATTATCAAGCCATTTCTTAAGGAAAACACTACTTATATTAGGGCAAACTTCAGGGCAAAAGTGGGCACATAACAAGATGTTTGGAAACATTGTGGGCTCACTTGTACTATTGTATACTTTTAGCTGTGTTGGGTGCCTCTCTGTCTAGCCACCCCAGCCCCTGTCCTAGTTTTCATGCCCTCCAGTAGCAGTGGTAACCCAAGAGGGAGGAGCCCACTATTTCCCTACCAGGCCTCTCCCACTCCCAATTATGCACTCTCCAGATGGTTCTGTGGTTTGACTTGACAGAATTATCCCCCAGTGCCAGCTTCTGCCAGCTGATGCTGTGGCTAAGCTCAAACAACCCTCACCCACTCTAATTTTGTTTGCACCAGTAGGAATAATCAGCACAGCCTGGCTTTTCCCTGATCTAGTCCACATGAGGCACACAGGTGTTGTAGCCCTGCTTAGTCTGGTCTGCCCCCATTCCAGCTGACACTCCCCACTGGGAGTAGCTTAGTCTGGTCTGCCCCCATCCCAGCTCACGCTCTCCACTGGGAGTAGCTGTCCAGCAAGGGGACCCCCATATTCCCCCTGCCAGCTCTGCCCTCTCCCTTCCTGGGTCTCATGCGTGCTGGTTGGGCACTGCAGTCATCTCTGGTACAGGCAACCTCACCCTGGCATTCCATATTGTGCACTGATTTTTGTCGTGACCGAACCTGGCTCGATCCACACTCTGTTCTGGTGCTTGGATTTGCCAGTGGATGACGTGAACTGATTCAGCCTGGTCTGCCGCCGACCCATGCCAAATGTATGTCAGTGGGAAACTTCCCATGGCCTGTTTGGGCTGTTTCCTATCATGCTTCTTGCGCTTACCTGCCAGGTCTGTGTCCTGCCAGAGGAATTGCCCAGGCCCCTCCATCAGGACCTCTTCCAATGCCAGATTTTGCACATACCAGGGGGTCCATGAGCCAGCCCTACTCAGTTCACCTCCTGTCCTAGCAGGAACAGTGGCTTTTTCTGACTGGCCTTCAACCCAAACTGTTTCTTGCTGTTGGATGTTTCAGCCCAGTCATGGTTTGTTCATACCCACATATGGCTCACACATGGCTCAATAGGGGTTGCAACCTAGCCTGGTCCGTCCCACATCTACCCTGGTCCTCCAGGACACCAGACGGTGTAGGAGTCTCGCCCAGCTTGGTGCATCCAGTCCCAGTTCACATTTGTGCCAAGGGAGACTACAACCACAACCGTTTCTTGATCAGAACACAGCCCCCATTCCAGCCCATGGGCCCCTTAGTGGGAACCTCAACCCAGTTAGGGTGTCCCCTTAGCTCCCCAACTGGGCCTGTTCCCAGCCATAGATCACACGCATGCCAGTGGTTGCTCTGACTCAGCTTGGCTCAGCCCCTCACCTGTCCCGACCTCTGCCTTAGACACTGTGGCTTAGCGTTCCTGGCTTATGCAGACCAGTAGGTGCAAGAGCCTAGCTCAGCATGACCTGTGCTCCATTCTGGTTTCTAATTTTGCTTGTGGGCTAAGGTTTGCTCATCTTGCCCAGTACATCCCATTCCATTACCAATTCACACATTAGCCAGCTGTTGGAACTACTTTGCCCAGCTTGTCCGACCCCCAGGGCTGGACCACATGTTCACCTGTGGGAGCTTTGACTCACCAGGGGAGTTTCCCAAGTTCTTTCACTTGATCCTCTCCCAGATCCAGTTCTCATACATGCCATTGGGCTTAGGTCAGGTCCCAGCGAAGTCTGGCCTTCCATTTGGCCTTGCATGAGCTGGTGAACGTTGCAGCCCAGCCCACCCCACACCCTATTCAGGATGCACATTCGTGTGCTGCTGCCTTGACCAGTCCAGACTATTGTCGGTTCCTTTACCTGTGATTGATGGCAGGCTCCTTGGTCACACCTAGTTTAGTCCATCACCACCCCAACTCTTGAGCTAACCAGTGAAGCTAGAAGTTCCACAGGGTTTGGCCCACACATCCCCCACAGAATCTACCCCGGGATATGGTTCTTGAGTGCTAGTTAATGTCATGGCCCTGCCTAATGTGACCCGTCTCCTGATCCATCATCATGTCAGGTAATAGGATATGATCCTGCTAGACAAGCTCCGAGCCTTAGCTTTTGCATGGACTGGTGTTCAGTGGTCAGCATTGTTCAGTGATTACAAATTCTTGAAAGGAAAAGTTACTCTGTCATTGGGAGTCATTAGGATTGATTCACATCCCAGAGGCACAGTGGGTTCAACCTGGAGCTACCTTAGCAGCTATTCAAAGAATCAAAACCCCAGAGCTCCTGGCCAGGCGGCCAGCAGGCAGAACCTGGCACCAAATGGCACATTGGCCGCCAGGGGACAGCTCACCACACCTGGCATCCCCGCAGCAGCCAGCAGGCTGCCAGAAGTTTCAACCCCCAGGCCCAAGGTGCTCTCTCCTTGGCTTGTAAAGGGCCATCTTTTCACTCTGTCCTTGCATGGGCTCCCCCGTCTCTGTGGGTGTCCTCATTTCATCTGCTTGTAAAATCACCAGTCACAGGATCAGCAATGTGGTGCAGCATGTTAAGCCACTGTTTGCGACATCAGCATCCCTTATTAACATGGGTTTAAGTCCCGGCTGTTCTGTTTCAGACTGTTTCCCTGCTGGTGAGCCTGGGAAGGTAGCAAAAGATGGCCCAGGTACCTGGGTACCTGCAGCCACGTGGGAGATACATGTGGAGTTTGTAGCTCCTATTTTTGGCCTGGTTCAAGCCTAGTTGTTGTAGGTAATTGGGGAGTGAGCCAGCTGATGAAAGACCTCTCTTTCTCTCTGTTTCTCTCTCTCTTTATTGCTCTGCCTCTCAAATATATTAATTTCACAAGGAAAGCATCAGTCATATTTGATTAGGACTGACCTGCAAGAAATTTGTGATCTCAGCTTTATCTTTAAAGGCCCTATGCCTAGCACAGTCACAGTGTGGGGTCCTGGGAGCTATGACATCAACACATGAGTTCTGGGGGTTGGGGGACGCAGTTCAGTCATAACTACATGCTTTGCTGCTTTACCAAAACCCTTCAGGACAGCAGTATACAGCCTGGATATGTGCCCGCCCACAAGAGTGAGAACCGCTATATGTGCATATGATGGGGCGGGGCGCACAGAATAGGGCGCAGGAGAATCTGGGGAGACCATGATGGGGCCCCAATGGCACTCACTGGCTGAGGTGACAAATTGGGGCTTTCGTGACAGAAATAAGCACTGAGCGACAAGAAGGGGTGATCTTTGTGAAGCGGACTGGAGGTCCCTGAAAGACTGAAATAGGGGTTAATAGCCTTATGCAGAACCTCTGAGGAAAATCACAGATTAGAGGAGGAAGAAAGAAAGGCGCTCCCAGCAGGCAGAGCTGAGGTCTACTCTGTAGAGCAGGGAGGAGTG
Organism: Ochotona curzoniae; assembly: GCF_017591425.1. NCBI lineage: Eukaryota > Metazoa > Chordata > Mammalia > Lagomorpha > Ochotonidae > Ochotona > Ochotona curzoniae. The sequence continues at coordinate 14,709,225 of NW_024465894.1, read as the reverse complement.
TGCAGGGTCGGGGATCTGTGTTTTCTGCTGGGGTCTCTGGAACGGGGTGGTATCCTAAGGCTGCACTATGTCACCTCGCAGTGGCATGGGCAGGGGTTTCTATCTGGTGAGGTAGCGGGGAGCTGGCAGGTTCCCATCGGTGCTAAATATGGTATCAGTAAAGACTGGAGGTTCAAATGAGGTGGGCTCAGGCGTTCCCAAGCATCAGCTGGGCCTGGGAGGTTCACGAACGTTTGGGGGTCCCGCCAGCCCAGGCTGGGTTTCCGGAACGGGGGAGGGGGTGGGGGGCTCGTCGGCGGCTCCCGGGCGCCCCCTGGCGGCCCCGGCCCCACCGCGGCGGCTCCCACAATGCTCGCGTAGCCCTGCTTCGCCTCCGGTGGCGGCGGCGGCTACGGCAGCTCCAAGATGGCGCAGGCGATCTTCGAGGCCCTGGAGGGTGAGCGGCGGCAGGGCCGGGGGAGGCGGCTGTTCCGCGGTGCGCCCCCTCCCGCCGCGCCCTTGCCAGCGCCGGGCCCGGGGCGCGCGGCGGCTGCGGGGCGGAGGGCGCCGGGGCCGGAACAGCCTCGGAGCGGGAGGGGGCGCCGGCAGGAACAGCCCCGGGAGCCCAGGCCTGGCGGGGGAGGAGGGCGGCGGGACCGGAACAGCCGTGGGAACGAGGCCCGGCGGGGAGGGGGGCACCGACGCCGGAACAGCCGGCGGCGGGCTGGTGCGGCGGGAGGGGGGGCTCGGGACCGGAACAGCGGAGGCGCCAGGACCTGAGGCCGGCGCGGGAGGGGCGTCCTGGAGGGAACAGCCCGGGGCCGGCTGGGCTCGGCGGGATGCGGGGCGCGCCCCGGGGCTGTGTGGTGCGGGGACCGCGGCCGGCGGGGGAAGGCCTCGGCCGCTCTCCAGACCGCGGAAGACGTCCTGAGTTCAGGAGAGAACTGGCGCCGGCCATGTGGAAGCCGAGCCGGGGTGTCTTCTGCGTAAAGGGTGCTTGGGTGCAGAGTTGTACTCACTGAGGGCGAGAAACGATGGGCGCTGTGGTAGGGTTGGCCTGGCAGCACTGCTGTCAGATGCCGCCCAGCTGCCCTGTCTGACTTGAGCTCTTGTGGGATCCGGAAGTGGGAGTGGTGCTTAGGCTCAGGGAACTGTGGGCAACCCCTTTGTCCACCTGCGTGGAAGGGAGCCATCCTGGGCGACAGCCCCCAGAATGTTCGTGGAGGGTGTGGCGAGCCGAGAGATGACCTGACTTGTAAATCGAGGCAGCAGAGGCAAAAGTTTGAGTCCTGCACCTCCCTGGGAGACCTCAGCCATCTCGCTTCTCCAGGGATCTAAGTTCTCACCAAGAAATGGGGATACCCTCTCTATTTGGAGGGGTTCTGATTCAGCGCTGTTCATTGAGCCGGTGAGCTGGACGTAGGCCCTGCCTCCCCGGCCTCATGGCAGAGAGAGAAATGATAGAGGGAACAAATAGAAATGAGAGTGGAGACCTGTGTGGCAGCCTGGTTGCTATAAGTCCTTGCCTTGCACGCACCGGGATCCCACATGGGCGTGATCTCATGGCCCTGCTTCCCATCCAGCTCCCTGCTTGTGGCCTAGGAAAGCAGTCGAGGATGGCCCAAGGCCTTGGGACCCTGCACCTATGTGGGATATGCAGAAGAGGCTCCTGGCTTCAGATGGGCTCAGCTCTAGCTGTTGCAGCCACTTGGGGAGTTTATCATTGATCAGAGCTAAATTGATCTTGTGCAAAGCCAGGAGCCCAGAGCTTCTTCGGGGTCTCTCATGCGGGTGCAGGATCCCAAGGCTTTGGGCCATCCTTGACTGCTTCCCAGGTCACAAGTAGGAAGCTGGATGGGAAGTGGAGCTGCCCTAGATTTGAACCCGTGCCCATATGGGATCCCGGCACGTGCAAGGTGAGGACTTTAGCTTACTAGGCTATGGCACAGGACCATGACAGAGTATTCTTACAAGTTGAGTAATGAGCAGAGAGAGAATTCAGCTCCTAAGGACAGTATGAGGTGTGCTGGCTGAGGGTAGGGTAGTGGGACTGGGGGATAGCGTGTGGATGTCCAAGGAAGGGGGCATAAGAATGACCTAGGTATGGGCCTGGCACCATGGGCTAGCAGCTAAAGTCCTTGCCTTGAACACACCGGGATCCCAAATGGGTGCTGATCCTAATCTAGGCAGTCCCGCTTCGCATCCAGCTCCCTGCTTGTGGCCTGGGAAAGCAGTTGAGGCCAGCCCAAAGCCTTGGGACCCTGCACCTGCGTTGGAGACCCGGACAAGCTCCAGGCTCCTGGCTTCGGATCAGCACAACACCGGATGTTGCGATCACTTGGGGAGTGAATCATCAAACGGAAAATCTTCCTCTCTGTCTCTCCTCCTCTCTGTATATATCTGACTTTGCAATAAGAATAAATAAATTAAAAAAAAAAAAAAAAAAGAATGGCCCAGGTTGCAGGAACTGCATTTGCAAAGCCTTGGGTGTAACTTGGTGGGGACATGAGCAGGTCCCCTGGGATGCACTCCAAGATCCATGGTGAGGAGCTAGGGATGCAGCCTGGAGGGTTTGATGGAGCAGCTGAACTTTATCTGGGGATCAGTGTGGAGCTAAGAAAAGGTTTATCGCAGTAGGGGAGCGGCAGCATCTCATTCATGTTTTATAAAGTTCACCCTGGCCACTCAAGGGACAGACAGGAGGGGGAAGGCGATAGGAGGCTGCCTGGCTTGTCCAACTGGGAGCTAACTGGTCTGGGGTCAGGAGCAGCTGTGGGGATGGAAGGAAAGTAGGTGAGAGACACATTTGAGATGCAGAGAAGTATAAAGTCACCAGAGGGCCAAAGGCGGCAGGAGCAGGGGCACTAGGATGAGAGGACAGTTGAAGGATTCTTACGGTTTCTAGAAAAGGAACAGACAGGAGCTGGCGTGGCGGCTGAACAGGCTGAGTCTCTGCCTGAATTGCTGTCATCCCATATGGGTGCCAGTTCGTGTCCTGACTGCTCCACACCCTAATCTAGCTCCCTGCTAATGGCCTGAGAAAGCAGAGGAGGATGGCCCAAAGCCTTGGGTCCCTGTGCCTATGTGGGAGAGCTGGAAGAAGCTGGCTCCTGGCTTCAGATTGGCTCAGCTCTGGCTCTTGTGGGACAGAACTAGATGGGAAGGAATGACACTGCCAGAGTCAGTGTGGGAGGAGGAGGGGTCCGCCAGCAGGAGCCCCTCTAGGTAGAAACATTTTGGGGGGCACGTAGGAGAAGAAGAGTAAAAGAGGCAGGGAAACAGGTACTGGGAAGGTACCAAGCATGTCAGATGCTGCCAGGCGATTTTGGTGGAAAGGTGGAGACTTAAACGCCACTGGAGTAAGTGGAGGATTGGGAGGTGGACAGAGTGTATATATTCTGCTCTTAGGGTACTTGACATTGAAGGGGGAGAGACAGGAACAAAGAAAACAAAGGGATCCAAACACATCTGTGGGATTTGAGGGGTTTGAAGGGGTAGTAAGGAAGTTGGGGTGATAGTGATTCCTGGAGGGGCTCCTTAGGGTTACAGGTAGTGTGAGTAAGAGAGCTTCAACAGGCTGGAAGGTTTCCTGTCTCTCCCACCCCACCCCCGCCTTCCTCCTTTCCTTTAACTTTTTTGAAATGTGGAGATACAGAGGCAGAGAGAAATGTTCCATTGGCTGGTTCAATCCCTAAATGCTCACCACAGCAGGAGCTGAGGGAGGCTGAAGCCGGATGCCCACACTCATTTTGGGTCTTCCCACACCGTGGCAGGGACCTGACAACCTGAGCCACCACTGCTGCCTTTTAGAGCGTGCATGAGTAAATGCTGTCCTTGGATGGTTATTTCCTTCTCGGGCAAGCCTGGAGGAGGACCGTCTAGGACTGCAAGATGGCTGTGTCTGTCAAGGTCTAAGGCCCAAGATCTCTCCAGCTTCTGGTCCTGCATTCCCTAGGGTTTGTCCTCCTGCTGCTAGATAATGGGCAAAGTCCCCACCACAATGTTCTTGTTTCAGGAAGCAGAATGGCTAATGGGGCAACAAAAGGCATCCATATAAAGCAGCTTTTTTAAAAAAAAGATTTATTATTTTTTTTTTATTGGAAAGTCATATATACACAGAGAAGAGGAGAGACAGAAAGGTCTTCCATCTGTTGATTCACTTCCCAAGTGGCTGCAACAGCCAGAGCTGTGCTGATCCGAAACCAGGAGCCTATAGCCTCTTCTGGGTCTCCCACGCAGATGCAGAAATGCAAGGCGCTGGGTTGTCCTCTACTACTTTCCCAGGCCACAAGCAGGGAGCTGGCTGGGAAATGGAGCCACCAGGATTAGAAGCTGTGCCCATATAGGGTCCCAGTGTGTTCAAGGCAAGGACTTTAGCAACTAGGTTACCATGCTAGGCCTCAAGACAGCTTTTGAGACTACTTCCCAGCAGCTGCCATTCATATCATACCTTCACTTCCAAATGTATGGCCAGGAGGTAGTCCTTCAGCTGTCAGAAATACTGCAAGAAGTAACTTCTATCCTGGGACCACCACGTGTCCAGCCTTGGGCTGGATTGCAGCACAAACAGGAGGGGAAGCCACTGGGGAGGGCTGCTTGGCTTTGGCTCTGTGTCTCGGTTGTGAGAGTGTGATCAAAGCAAGATGCCGGACCTGTCTTCTGCAGAAGCCATGTTCCTTTTTCAGGGATGGACAATCAGACCGTTTTGGCTGTCCAGTCCCTGTTGGATGGCCAAGGAGCGGTCCCTGATCCAACAGGCCAGAGCGTGAATACACCTGCTCCTATTCAGCCACTGGGTAAGTATCCCTCAGTTTCATAGTAGACAAGAGGGAAGTGCTAAGGGGTCCTGTGAGGGTGCAGTCACCAGCCTGGGTCTTCAGGCTCATCTCTGGCTGTGCCTGGTTCCAAGGACACCTTCTCTCCTCTACCCAGGGGGCGTAGGAGGGATCAGTATGGAGGGAGTTTACCCTGGAATCACTTCCCAGCCTCTGCTGTAAAGGAGAGAATGGGCAGAGTAGGGATGTTCTCAGTGCAGGGACTGGGACCCCTGAACCCAGGAGAGCACCTTGAGGAAGTCCCCTTGAGAGTCTGTCCAGTCTTCATTCCACAGGCAGTTTGTGAGCACTTGAGAAGCCAACCAGGGGCGGACAGCTCAGTACCTGGATTTCAGTTTTTATCCCCAGAGTTCTTGGCTCTCTGGCCTTGGGCAACTAAGTGAGTCTCTCTGACTGACCGTGTCCACGTGTGTAGATGCTTGTCCTGCACCTAGAACTCCAGAGGAGTGGTGGGGATTGTTTCAGCTGTTGTAAGGAAGGGAGGGAAGCTCCTTGTGGTTTCTTAGATTTAAAAAGTTGACTTCTGTGCTCCGTGAAGTCCTGCTGAGTATTCACGATGAATATGCTGGACTCAGGTTCTGCTGCCCTGACCACCTGGTTCAGGATGGCTGACCCTGCTTCCACTTTGTTGGAAGAAAGGTGGACATGGAAGTCACATCCATTTTGCCTTAACAGGAAGTCACATACTTGTGGCTTGAGAGCATCCTATTGGTCAGAACTCACTGAACTGTCCCACCTAGCTACAAAGAAGCCTGGGGAACATATCCCATGGAGGCCATTTGCCCCATGAGCGTTTTTGTTAGGATACAGGAAGGACCTGGTTAGAATCCAGTAAGAGACAGTTCTGCTGCAACATGTTGGGGTCTTGGCACAATGCGTGGCCATGATAAGCCATCTGTAGTAGGTGGTGATAACTATAGATAACCCTTTACCTGTGTTTTCATTCATTTATCAAATATGCATTGAGTGCTTGCCCAGGACCTAAAGCGGCTATAGTGATGAGTGAGACACTTTGCCTTCTAAGTAGGAGCTCATGGTCTGAAGGTGATGAGAAAACTGTGACACTGGAGATGTGCCCAAAGAAAGGAACTGCGGCTACTCCCTTTAGGAAGGCTTCCTGCAGGAGACAGCTCAAGCTGAGCCCTGTAGAATGAGTTGTTATGCAAAAGGCAGCTTGACACAGGGAGGAAGGACAGTGCATGCAAAGACACATAGGAGCACGACCCTGTGGCCTGTTGGGGACTGATGAGTAAAGTTCGGTAGGATGGAAGTTCTAACTTTGTCGTTTTGGAAGCAAGGCTGCATTGCTTTGTGTGTCACTGGGCTGCCTGGCGCTGGTTGTTCCTGCATGGTGTGAAAGCTCCCAGGTGATCACTGACACACGGCAGGCCACAGGATGCATCCACATTTGCCATTCTCATGGTTAGCCCAGGTCTCCTGTTTTCTTACTGTCATGTCCTCTGACTTACTCTTACCTTTCTCCTCCATAACTCTATCCTCTCAGATGATGAGGATGTCTTCCTCTGCGGAAAATGTAAGAAGCAGTTCAACTCGCTGCCGGCATTTATGACCCACAAGCGGGAACAGTGCCCGGGGAACGCACCGGCCCTGGCTACAGTGTCGCTGGCCACCAACAGCATCTACACACCACCCTCAGCAGCACCTGCGGCACTCCAGCCAGCCCCGCCTCCTGCCAATCGTCAGGTATTCACTGCTTCCGTGTTTGTCCCTGTATTGCTTTGGCCAGCCTTTCTGGAGCACCTGCTGTGTGTCAGGTATTGTGCTAGTGCTGGGGGTCCAGTAGTGGGCAAGGCAGACCCAGGTCACTGCCCCTGTGGGGTCAGCTGAAGTACTTGTATGTACGTGTATAAAGATGTTCTTGACTGAATGTGTTAAATTCGGAGAGTTTCTATACTTGCTTGGGGAAGGGCAGGTAGGGGAGTGAGTCAGTCAGCTAATCTGGAGAAGACCGTTGTTGGTAGTTGGACCAACATGTGCCCAAGCCGCAAGGTAAGAGTGAATAAGGACAAGGGTGGGAGATGATGAAGTTGGACAGCTAGCAGAGGGTCCTGGCACATCATGTGGATCCTGGAAGCTTTTTGTTCTAAAGGTAGAGTTACGCAAAGAGGAGAGACAGCAAGATCTTCCATCGGTTGGTTCACTCCCAAAATGGCTGCAGTGGCTGGAGCTGACCTGATAGGAAACTAGGAGTTTCTTCTGGGTCTTCAGTGTGAATACAAGGGTCCAAGAACTTGAACCATTCTCCATGGCTTTCCCCAGCCGTAAAGGAGGGAGCTGGATTGGAAGTGGAGTAGCTGGGACTCAATTTGGTCTGTATATGGGGTGCTGGCACAGCAGGCAGAGACTTTAGTCTACTATGCCATGGCACTGGTTCTAGAGAGTTGAGAAAAAAAAAATTTAATATTTATTTATTTGTATTGGAAAGGCAGATATACAAAGAGAAAGAAGGACAGAAAGACCTGTTCCCTGGTTTACTCTCCAAGTGGCCACAGTGGCTGGAGCTGATCTGATCTGAAGCCAGGATCCAGGAGCCAGCTTCTTCCAGGTCTCCCATCCAGGTGCAGGATTCCAGTGCTTTGGGGGCATACTCTGCTGCTTTCCCAGACTACAAGCAGGGAGCTGGATGGGAAGTAGAGCAGCCAGGACATGAATTGGCCCTCATATGGGATCTTGGCACTTGCAAGGTGAGGATTTTAGCCACTGAACCATCACGCTGGGCCCAAGAAAAATACTACAGGTGTTGATGAAGGTGTAGATCAATTGTGTAACAGGCATGAGACAAAGAGAGGTCAAGGCTAACTCTGGGGTGAAGGCATCGGCCAAAGTGAGTAAAGCTTCAAGGAGAAGTGTTTGGGAGACACTGGGAGTTTAGCTGGACGTGTTGGATTTGAGATGTGCTTCAAGATGGGACTTCAAGTGAAGTCAGCTGTGCTGATCTGAAGCCGGGAGCCAGGAGCTTCTTCCAGGACTCCCATACATGTGCAGGCATCCAAGGCTTTGGGCCATCCTCAACTGCTTTCCCAGGCCACAAGCAGAGAGCTGGATGGGAAGCGAGGCTGCTGGGATTAGAACCGGTGCCCATATGGGATCCTGGTGTGTTCAAGGCAAGGACTTTAACCATTACGCTATCGTGCCAGGCCAAAGATCTCACTTTTTATCTCTGCTTCTTTCTCTGTTACTCTGTTTTCCAAATAAATACTTTTTTTTTCTTAAAGAAAGAGAAAGTTGATTATGGGCCAGCACAATCACCCTGCCTCACTGGCATGGATGCACGCAGGTGTGATTCAAATAATTCACATGAAGTCATTGGCATGCAAGTGAGTTGCATCGACACAGCCTCCAGCCAGGTCTCACATGTGGATGCCAGGGACCCAAGCCTCTGAGCCTCCCAGGGTGTGCTTTAGAAGGGAGCTGGACTGGAAGTGAAGGAGCTGGAACCCTAAGTGGCACTCCCGTACAGGGTACAGTTGTCTCATGTATGGACTTGCTGCTGTGCTAAATGTCTGCCCCATGCTGTAGTAGTAGCTGATAGCCAGCCCCATGATTCTTGTCTATTATTTTTATTTATTATTATATTTTTGTCCATTATTTTTTAATCCATTCCCCTTTGGATAGACTTATAGATTATACTTTCCCCATTAGAGACAAGGCTGTATGCTATCCTCTCATTGGTTGGCTTCCTGTGCGCATGAATGTGTTTTATTAAGATTTGTTTTTAATGAAAAGGCAGATTTATAGAGGAGAGACATAAAGATCTTTCAATTTGTTCTCCAAGTGGCCACAATGACCAGAGCTGAGCCAATCCAAAACCAGGAGCCTTGTCCGAGTTTTCCATGTGGCTGCAGAGGTCCACTTTCCCAGGCCACAGCAAAGAGCTGGATGGGAAGTGGAGCAGCCAGACGTGAACCAGTACCCTTGTGGGATGCTGGTGCTTTGAGGTGGATGATTAGCCAGTTGAGCCATCTGTCCTTGTATGGCACTGTATGTGCAGGGTCCCTGAATGAATGTTTCTTTAGGACAGAGATCAGGAAGTGTTATTGTTCCATCTTAGGGTACGTGCTTTACCGTGAATTACTCTCTTCATTAGGTGAATGGTGAAAGGGAGGCTCAAAAATGTAGAGTGACCTTCCCAGGGTGCTACAGCCAAGAGCAGCAGCAGTGCCATTGAAACCCGGGCCTGGGCCTGCCAGAACCTGGGTCTTGTCATTGCCTTTAGCTTCCTTATCGGGCCTCAGACTTGTGTCCCCCCCTTGCTCTGTCCTGCTGTCTTGCTGTCCAGATCTCCACATATATCACAGTGCCCCCGTCCCCGCTGATCCAGACCCTGGTGCAAGGGAACATCTTGGTGAGTGACGACGTGCTCATGTCTGCCATGTCAGCCTTCACCTCCCTGGACCAGCCCATGCCCCAGGGCTCCCCGCCTGTGCAGGTAAGGAGGCAGACAGCATCTCCCACGCTCTGAATTCCATGCTATCCACTGTGAAATCAGGATCAGTGTCAGGGAAGGGAGCCTGGCCCCAGCTCCCTCCTGTGCTGGGAGAGTCTACTGCCCTTACCCTTGGGCAGCTGTTGTGGGTGTAGAAACTGCCATGTTCAAATAGGAACTTGGAGCATGACTGGGAGTGGTGGGGGCTTGACAGCCACAGTCCAGCAATTTTGATTCCTGTTTTACTCTTAATAAAAACGTGTTCATCAGAGGAATATCTGGAAACAGTGTTGATTTGGTAGGGCAAGTCTCTCTGTCTTCCCTCTGTCCCTGCAGTGGAGCAGTACTGTAGACTTGGTTAACCCACACTTTTGTCTGGGTGTATTTGTGGAAGCGAGCACTGTTGTTGATGTGGAATCCTGATCAGCATCTTCACCTTTGCATTCTCCCATGGGTGTCCTTTGGGTTGCTGCCATTGCCTTGCTGTTAGGAACCACGGGAGCAGCCAGCCACCCGTACGCAGGCCACCCTGCCCGTCTGCCTGGTGATTTTTGAGAATATGTTGCTTGAAGCCAGGGGTCATAGTTCAGGGGTTCATAACCACCTGGAGCTCTCTCATGACTGCTTTGCTGCTGCTGCTGCCCCTTGAGTTGGCGCTTGGTCCCACACGTCTCATTAGGGTCCATGTCCTTGCTAGTGAAGCAGAGCACTGGCACCCAGAGGCTCTAACAATTGCTTCTTTCTTCTGATTTCAGAGCAGCCTGAATATGCATTCCGTGCCCAGCTACCTCACCCAGCCACCTCCACCGCCACCCCCACCTCCACCACCGCCTCTGCCCCCTCCCCCACAGCCCCCGCCACCCCCACCCCAGAGCCTGGGCCCCCCAGGACGGCCCAATCCTGGTGGGAACGGTGTGGTGGAAGTGTACAGTACTGCAGCGCCCCTGGCAGGGGCTGGGACCGTGGAGATCCAGGCTCTGGGAATGCAGCCCTACCCGCCCCTGGAGGTGAGTAGGGAGTGTCTGATGGGAGGGGACAGGTGGTGTCCATCATGGGCCACCTGGGCTTTTACTGAGTACCAGCTATGTGCCAGACCCTGCTGTGGGAGGTGCTGTGGTAATCAAACTACATTGTCTGGGAGAGGAGGACCTGAGTGGCTGTAAGTGCAAGCCTGGGGAAGGTGGGTGGGCACCAGGGTCTGGCCGAAACACATGCAGCCTGCAGGTGGCACTCAGAACATCAAGGAGCTCGTGCCTTTCAGGAGCAGCACAGAGACAGAGCTTGCCTGTCAGCTGCTTCAGTCCCTCCAGGTCTTCATCAGCCAGGGCTGGGCCACATCTCTCACTTGGTGGCTGGGACTCAACTGCTTGAGCCTTTGCCTGCTTCCTCCCCGGGTGTGCATCAGCAGGAACCTGGAACAGGAAGTAGGGTTGGGGCTTGGAAATCAGGCACTCAGATATGGGATGCAGATGGCCCGAGTGGTGACTTAACTGCCATGTGCCTACCTCTCCTATGTGTTAACAAGCCATGTGTCAGTTCGCTACTGCTGCGTAAGAAATATCCATCAGACTTCAGTATACTAAAGAGCGTTTGTTGCTTACTATCCACGAGTTTAGGGAGGTCAGCTATGTAATTTGGTGATATTCAGCCACTTGTCTAGCTGTTGCCAGGCTATCGGCTGCCCTTGGGTGGCCTGTCTGGAACAGGTAGGGTGGCTTGGCTGTGCTCCATGTGGTTCTCATCCTCCCACAGGTTCTCAAGGCTGGGCTGGAGTTGCAAAAGTACAGGCTGCCATGCTCTTGAACCTTTGGCTTGTAAGTGACACAGGGTCACTTCTCTTAGCCAAGTAGATCAAGGGCCAGCCTCAATCCAAGGGAGAGCAAAGTTGATGGGAAAATTATACTGCAAAGACGTGCATGTGAGGAGGAGTGGAGCACTGAGACAGAAATGAAAAGATTTGACCCAGATCACACAAGGGTTTTAAATGGAGCCAGTCGAGCCCAGTGCGGTGGCCTAGTGGCTAAAATCCTCACCAAGAATGCACTAGGATCCTGTATGGGCACCCGTACTAATCCCGGCAGCTCCACTTCCCATCCAGTTCCCTGCTTGTGGCCTGGGAAAGCATGTAGAGGACAGCCCAAGGCCTTGGGATCCTGTACCCATGTGGGAGACCTGGAGGAAGTTCCTGGCTCCTGGCTTCAGATCAGTGCAGCACTGGACGTTGCTGTCACTTGGGGAGTGAATTATCAGACAGGTCTTTCTATCTGTCTCTCCTCCTCTTTGTATTTCTGACTTTGCAATAAAAATAATAATAAATACATATATATATTTTAATAAATGGAACCATTCAACCATTCTACCAATCAGCATTCCGAGTCCCTTGCTGATAAGTTGGGGGCTAGGTTTTTGCTTGAGGCACAACTTCAGAGAGCCAGGGTAGGGGAAAGAGGCCTCTGACCCCAGTTTCCTCCCGCTCTGAAGTGGGGCTGTGACGGACTGGGAGAGCCTACGCCACGGTGATCATAGACTCAGCAGCGCCTCTAGAGATGGGAAAACCCTTCATCCCTGTGAAGTCTCCTTGCTGATCTGGAAAGTTGAAGCCACACTAGAAGTTTCTGGCAGAGCCATCTCCTACAGGAAGTTGTATGTTTGCAAAGCTGATGGATGATCCCAGGGGGCCACAGCCAGGGGCTGGGCTGCCACGGGGTTTTTAGTTCAACGCTATAGCCCCGACCAGACAAATGAGCCTGGAGCCCTGTGTTGATGGAGCTCCAGTGGCCTTGGTCCTTGGGCGGTGATTGGAAGAGTGGAGTCCAGCCAGGGTAGCAACTTCACCAGGGCCTGGGCAGGCATCTCCTACCACAGCTGCTGATAGAAAGTGGGTCCCACCTCCCTCTGCCTTCTGAGACTCACAGAGTCTCTCCTGGGCAGAACCTCACCTGTAATCAGAACTGTGCTGGCCACAGGCTGTGGCTGCAGACCTGGTCCGGGGTAGATACGGAAAGGCATTGGAGCTGTATAAAAAGCCAGCAGCAGGAACCAGGGGAAGCATCCTCTGGTGTCAGGCTGTGTGCTCATCAATACACCTGTGACTTCATTCATTCTCTAAGTGCTGGCTGTGCTGAGCCTTGCTTCTGGCCAGCAGGTAGAGGGGTAGAACGCAATAGGTAGAAATCTCTGCCACCACAGAGCTGGGTGGGTAATAAATAAGCAAGTCAGTATAGGGAGCACCTTAGATCATCATGAGCCTACAGAGACAAAATCAGGGTGAGCCAGGAAATGCAGCTGGGAGCAGGCTAGCCCAGGCAGACCCACGGTTGATGAATGAATGAATCAGACATGATTTCTTCACAGTGTCTCAGTGTCATGGTGTCAGCTCAGAACTGAATCTGAAAAGCTCAGAATTCCCTGGGTAATTCCTTGTGAATTCTGGGTAAGTAGCTGTGAGTTCTGGGTGGAGGCAAGCCTGCCACCATGATGTCTGCTGCCCTGGTTCTGTCATACTAACAAAACCACGAGCAGACACGATGGCCGAAGTAACAGCCGATATCTCTTCAGTGACTGCTGTGTGCCAGGCTCCATTCTAAGCCCTTTTACCTGTTTGATGTGTTTATGCCTCACTTTGAATACCCCCACTTTGCAGATGTAGAAACCGAGACACATTGGGCTTAAATGGTAGTCAGGTTTCGAACCCACACAGCTTGGCTCCAAAGCTGCCTCTGGCCTGCTGCCTTCTTCTAAGGGGTCCTGGGTGTGATAGGGGGGCTTAGCTGGGGCAGGGGAAAGGGTTAGGTGGTGGTATAGGTGGTGCGTGGCTGAGACCGCCCAAGGCCACAGTGTTTGCCTAGGAGGCATTTCTCCCCTCCCAGGTCTTCACCTGACGCTGCTGTCCTTCCAGGTGCCAAGCCAGTGTGTGGAGGCTCCAGTGTACCCAGCACCCCCTGTGTACAGCCCTGGCAAGCAGGGATTCAAACCAAAAGGACCAAATCCTGCTGCCCCCATGACCAGCACCACTGCAGGCTCAGTTACCGCCTTTGAGCCCCCGCCCACACTGAAGACCCGACGGGCTAAAGATGCCGGTGGACTGCTAGAAGGTGCGTCCCTAGTCTGATATAGGATTCTCTCCACATCACAGGCTGCCTGGCTCTGGGGTTCCCCTTTGTGATGGTCACATGAGCTCTCAAATCCAAAATAGTAGTGATTTTTTGGTAAGATGTATTTATTTTTATTCTAAAGTCAGATATACAGAGAGGAGAAGAGACAGAAAGATCTTCTGTTCATTGATTCACTCCCCAGGCAGCCACATTGGCCAGAGCTTAACCAATCCAAAGCTAGGAGTCCAGAACCTTTTCCGAGTCTCCCACTTGGGTGCAGGCACCCAAGACTTTGGGCCATCCTCAGCTGCTTTCCTAGGCCACAAGCAGGGAGCTGGATGGGAAGCAGGGCTGCTGGGATTAGAACCTGCTCATATGGGATCCCAGTATGTGCATACAAGGCGAGGACTTTAGCCACGAGGCCATGGCACGGGGCCCAAAAGCAGTGACTTTGAGATGTCAGAACTGTGGTTCTCTCCCATGTAAAATGAGGCCTGAAGTAGAAAGCCTAGGGAGGGTGTGACTGCCTGGTCACTGGACGCCTGCATTTCTTCCACCTTTCTCTGCCATCGTTCCTGGAGCATGGCTTCAACCATAAGGGTATCTCATCATCTAGAACGAGCCCTAATCATCGGTTTCATATTTCAGGGAGTAAGAAGGAAGAAGGTAAAGATAAAGGGAGCGTTTCCCAACCTTCAGAAGTTCTGTATGATATTTTCACTTCTATCCCATTGATGAACGCTTAGTCACGTGGGCATCTTTGGCTGTAGAGAAAACTGAGACACATCTGTGCTAGTCAGGAAGATTGATGTTCCCTGTGGGAGGGAGTTTGGTGAGAGATGAAGAAGGAGAGGTGGGGATTAGCCAGGCAGACAGCAGTATCTTCCATCCCTGTGGGGGCATGCTCAGAGTGGGGAGGGAGTGGTTATATAAAGCAGGGGATAAATGGAAGAGAGAGGGATTGAGACTTGTTCAGGGACTTGCCTTCCTTCAGCGTGCCAGGCTCCAGGTGCTCTCAATTTCTCATCACTCAGTAGGAGGGACAGAGGATAGATACACTGGTGCTTTGGAGAGGATGACCATGATTGGGGGTCGCTGGGGAGAGGCTGGAGAGTGGTGCTACTTGTCCCTCTGGGGAGGAATAGGAAGCAGCCAGGTTGGTGGCACTGGGGTAGGGACTTGAGCATTCTAAGCAAGGGGGTGCAGCAGGGGCAAAGGGCTTGGGGTGGGTCCACGCTTGAGGTTGTCTTAGGTTAGTCAGGCTGCCACTGTGGCTGGGTGGAGAGGATGACTAAAGTGGTAGAAGTTCAAGGACGCAGGGCGCTGTGGTCCACAGTGGGAAGGTTGTGTTGCATCCCAGGGCAGAGGGGAAGCTTTGAGATCCATCCTATTGTCCCAGCCAGAGCACAGCCTGGCTCTCCTCCCCAGGGATTGCTCACCTTTGCCTCTCACCCTGCCGGGACTTGGAGGCCAACTCTCCAGAATAAACCCCGGGGTGGGATGTCTCCAGGTGTCCCCACCCTCACCATCCCTTTTCCCACTTTTGTCTTTCAGCCGCAGGAAAACCAAAGGCTCAGAAGCTCAAGTGCTCGTATTGTGACAAATCGTTCACCAAAAACTTTGACCTGCAGCAGCACATCCGAAGGTACCCAGGCCTGATGGGATGGGAGCGCTTGTAGTGTTGGCTGGGGCTGTCTGCACCACAAGGGGACTCCCTTCTCAGTTCTTTTAGCTCAGTGGTGGCTACAGCCCTCTGTGTCCTATCCTGGAGTCCAGGCCCTCAGACCAGGCCAGGATGGCTCCCCCTTTTTCTCACAGGAGCTGTGAGAAGGGCCTGTGGAAGCTGTGAAACCTGCCCCCACATCAACAGGAAGACCAGAGTGGGGCAGTAACTGTGTTTGAACTGAGAGAGTGTTTGCAGGTGTGTTGAGGCTGCTCTTGTCCTCCTCTTTGCAGAAAGGGCTGACCTGCCAGAGTCCCCTCCCCCAGGTTTCCATGAAATGAGGGCCGGGCTTGTACACTGTTTCTCACAGAACTGGCTGCTGAGATGCCAGCAGGTATCCATGGATGGGGTATTGAGAAGTCCTGAACCGTAGTGAGACAGTCACTTAGTGGTGTCAGTCTTGGCAAGTTGTGGAGGGAGTCTGTGTGGTGCTGCTCTATGGTACACCTGGAGCTTGTTCAGCCCTGGCAATGGCAAGGGATAGCTTTCGCCATTTGAGATTTTCAAGTCATCATGCCCTGCCTGTGTGGCATCCCTGACCTCCACCTGTTAGGTACCAGCAACATCCCAGTTCACAGCTGTGCCAGCCAGAGACTTCTCCAGATACGGCACATGTCCCCCAAGCTGGGCGTCGAGCTGGCCTCAGCTGGGCATCACTGGTCTACTTCCAGTTTCAGACCAGCCTAGCTCTGAGTGTTGTGGACTTTTAGGTAGTGAGCCAGCCTAGATCTCTTTCTGTATGACTCTGAATTTCAAATAAATAACTAAATCTGTAAAGGCTCTAGAGCTGCCCTGTTGGGTAGTGCAGATACCAGCAACATTGGATTGTTCACAAGCAGATGCATGAAAACAAGACAGGGTTTCTTGGCTGCACTCACCATAGTCCAAGTGCTCAGGGGTCATATTCGGGGAGTGTCCACCATGCTGGACAAGGCCATTTGAATGCTGCCATCACTGAAGACAGCCCTGTGGGTGCACAACAGTGTAGACCAGTGATGCTCAGCTTAGCTGTTCAGAAGCCAGAAACAGGAGCCTCTTCTGGGTCTCCCACATGGGTCCAGGGTCCAGGGTTTCAAAGTCTTGGGCCATCCTCAACTGCTTTCCCAGGCCACAAGCACTAAGCTGAATGAGAAGTGGAGCAGTTGGGACATGAACTGGCTCCCATATGGGATCCTGGAACTGCAAGGTGGAAGATTAGTCTGTTGAGCCACCACGCCAGTCACTAAAGCTAGGAACTTCTTTTGGGTCTCCTACATGGCTTCAGGGTTCCAAGGACTTGAGCCATCCTCCACTGCTTTCCCAGACCGTTAGCTTATTTGGAGGTTCTAGCAGGGGAACGCAGCTGCTTGTGTACCCTTGACCAAAGACTGGTCCTCCTCTAGCAGGGATGCTCGTCCCCTGACTGAGCATGCACCTTCAGGAGGGATGCACTTGGAGCAGTGAAGGAGGAAGGGGACACCCGCCTAGCCAGCCAGATCAGTGGAATTAACCCTGGTGATCAATGAGGTGACAGATATTGCAGTCTGATTGCCTTCGCATCCTCCCAGGCCATTAGCAGGGAGCTGCGTCAAATATGGAGCAGTCTGGAACTAGGACTGGCGCCATGTAGGATACAGGTGCTGCAGGCAGAGGCTTAACATACCATCAGATTGACTCTGGATCTTAATTACACTGGTTCACAGTGACTATAGATTTTGGGTTACTTTGTGGATATAGCAAGTGGTTCTCTATTAGCAATAGAAAGCTTCATTTTACAATGTTTTTCAGTTTTTAAACAGTGGGCTGATTATAAGAAAGATATCAGGTAGTGCTTCAGGTGGTGGGCCAGCCTGGAGGTTTCCCCATTCAAATGACAGGAGTTGCACTAAAGTGGGCTAGGATTCCAAAGGGTTGCCTTATCTGGGGTAGGAGGTGTGTGAGAGGAAGGCCTGGGTCTGTCCCTTTTGGTCTGCCCATTTCTGTGAGGGCATGGTTCTGCCATGTCTAGGGTGGCCAGTCATTTCAGACTGGTCCCTTGTTGCAGGCCCGGCAGCTCCCGGGCCAAGGCCAAGTCCCTCCCTGGCTGAGGGTGATAACAGGTGCTGTTTCCACAGCCACACCGGGGAGAAGCCCTTCCAGTGCATTGCATGTGGCCGCGCCTTTGCCCAGAAGTCCAATGTCAAGAAGCACATGCAGACCCACAAGGTGTGGCCTCCGGGGCGCAGTGGCAGTACCGTTTCACGCAACTCAGTGACTGTACAGGTCATGGCCTTGAACCCCAGCCGGCAGGAGAATGAGGAAAACACAGGTGGGTAGATGTGGGCAGTGCTGTTCTTCCCCTGCCTCTCCTCTTCAGCTTCTCGGGTTTTGTTGCTTGCTGTGTGGCCCTGGGCAGCCTCCTGGACTGCTCTGGGCTTCAGTTGATTTTAGAAATTGGGACATAGGATGACAGACACACAGTGTGTGGGTTTTATTTATTCTAGTTCTGTAGCCTCAGCAGTCATCTCTAGCCAACCACCTATCTTTTTTTGGAGGGGATAGTTATTGAACCTGGACCCTACCTCAGAATTTATTTTCATTTTCTGTTTTGAATTTTTAATTTAAAAAGGTCAGTGAAGAAGCAGAGAGAGAGAGAAACAGAGGCAGAGATCTTCCCTCTGCCAGTTCATTACCCAAATGACAATAGCTGGGGCTGGGCCAGACTGGAGCCAAGAGCGTGGAACTCCATCCTAGGTGGCAGTGACCCAGGTACTTGAGCCATGTCTTGCTGCCCAGTCCCCCTGGCCCCGCCGCCCCAGGGTTTACCTCAGTGGGAAGTTGCAGTTGTGAGTGGAGCCAGAACTCCAACTCAAGCACTTAGACATGCAGTGCAGGTGTCCCAAGTGCATCTATTCAGTCATTTTAGTGTTATAAATAACTTATTAATGAGATTTTTATTGATGTTTTTGAGGGGCAAAGCAACAGAAAGCACACTTCCATCACCTTGTTCACTCTCAGGAGGCCCACAATGGCCAGGCTGGGTGGGGGCCAAAACTGGGAGCCAGCAATGTAATTCAGGTTTCCCATATGGGACCCACTTACCTGCAGCATCCCATTGTCCCCCAAGATCTGCACTGGCAAGAAGCCAGAGATAGGAGCTGGAAGTGTAAATTCCATCCAGCTCCCTGTTAGGCACCTGTGAAGGCAGCAAGAGATGGTCCAAATGATAACAGCAAAAAGTCTCAGTGAATGGAGCCAGTGGACATTGGGAGGGTGACATCATCCTCGGACTGGTGAAATTGGCAGCATTCCAGAACTATCCAAACCACTTGGACAGAACCCTAGGAATATGTACACATTGAGACTCTGGGTTGATGTGAGGTGGCGGTTCCTCATCCATGGGTACTGGGATGTGTGGAAAGTCATCAGTGGTTTCCCCCTTTGTCTCTCTCCTTCCCCCAGAAACAGCAAGAAGAAATAGTAAATTTGGAAGTAATGAGTACACCCAATTTTCCCTAAACCTCGATCCTTCCCACCCTGTTCCACAATGTAATCAGAATAAAAAATAAAATTTATTAAAAATTTTTTTTTAAAGAAGTAGAAAAAAAAAAAAGAGAGAAATGGCTCAAATGTTTGGCCTCCTTCCACCTGTGTGGGAGACAAGGTTAGAATTCCTGGCTCCTGACTTCAGCCTGTCCCAGCCTCAGCTGTTGCAGCAATTTGGGGAGTGAGCCAGCAGATGAAAAATCAAACTCCATCCACACCATTTCTTTGTGTAACTCTACCTTTCAAATAAAGCAATGTGTAAATAAATAATAATTAAAAAAAATAAGTTATGAAACAATTGTACTTTAAGGAAAAAACACTGTAGATACTCTGGAATGAGAAGTGTCTAAGTGCCTCCCCTTCTGGATTTTTTTACATCCAATTTGTATTCACTTCTGTAGCACTTTAGGGTATGGAATGGCTCCATATTGAAGCTGGTAGCCTTGGCCTCTGTGTTGCACAGCACAGGACCAAGAGCCTAGACCCTTTCCATGTCTCTCTAAGGACAGCAGTGCCAGCCAAGAACCAGCCAACAAGGGGGCTCTTTAGTTGGCCAGACAACCAGTAGGCCATCCTTATTCAGCCTCCTATCTGCTTCTCCCATTGGGACTAGCCCTACTGTGTGCTCTCTGCAATCTTGTGAGCTCCTTCCAGAAGAAACGGTTTGTTTCTTTTGAAACACCTACAATGTCTGGCTGCAAAGGTTCAACTATTTATTTAGCAATTATTCTTGGAAATCTACTATGTGCCAGACCACCAGGCCTCCCAAGATGAGGTCAGAGGTCCCTGGTGGCAGGGAGCGTGAGGAACAGTCTAGCAGGGGAAAGACGGTGAACCAAATGATTGTAATCAGGAGTTGGCAGGAGTGGCGGGCTGATTTTCACCAGCTGTGGAGAGATGTAGAGTGTTGGAGATGAAAGCCAGGGAGGGCAGACTTAGGGTGGTGTATTTCTGGGTGTTAGCATCCGGCGTAGCTGACTGTGAGCACCTTGGGTGCAGCGTCCAATTCCAGGCACCTGGTAGGTGGGGGCTGGACACAGGTGAGCACAGCAAGTGTTACCCACCTCTTCCTCTTCCTTGAATGTCTCCGCTCCTGCTTCCCCTCCCCGGCCCCTCTCAGTGACTCTCTCCTTGGCTTTGTCTGCAGGGCTGAGCCAGACCCTGGCTGGTGCATCGCAGCCGCAGGCCCTGGCCACGGCAGGCGAGGACGAGGGAGACAAGCTGGAGACCAAGCAGGTGGTCCTCATCGACAGCTCCTACCTGTGCCAGTTTTGTCCCAACAAATTCAGCACCTACTTTCAGCTCAAGTCCCACATGACCCAGCACAAGAACGAGCAGGTAGGAAGATGGGGGGCACCTGTAGCATCCAAGGCTCCTGCCCCGGGGCTGGTGGGGAGAACAGGTGGCAGAGGCAGCTTTCACGCCCCCTCACTAACCTGACGTCTCCCCTCCAGGTATACAAGTGCGTGGTCAAAAGCTGCGCACAGACCTTCCCAAAGCTCGACACGTTCCTGGAACACATCAAGAGCCACCAGGAGGAGCTGAGCTACCGCTGCCACCTGTGTGGCAAAGACTTCCCGTCGCTCTATGACCTGGGCGTGCACCAGTACTCACACAGCCTTCTGCCACAGCACAGTCCCCGAAAGGACAGCGCTGTGTACAAGTGAGTATCCTGTGAGGCCCTGGACTCTGACCAGGCTGGGGCGGAGTCAGACACCTGAGGCTGAGACCCTTCTTGCCAACTGTTGGCATTGGTCAGGGAGAAGACCCCGACCTTCCTTAGGTTGTCCTCCAGCATGGAAGATGCTTGTGCTGGAGACATTCCTTCAAAGGGGCATGCAGTATTTCCTCATGCACAGTAAGTACAAAAGGGTTTGGTGTATTTTTTTAAATTGAAACTGAAAAATGATGAAAGGCTCAGAGTAGTATAGTGTCTCACACGCTGAACAAGTTTGGGTTACAATCAAAACAGTACCTGCTTGCTAGAATGAAAACAGGATGTATTTGAAAGCAGAAAACCATGAGGATAAGATCCATCTGTTGATCATCTCTGACACTTGGGGTCAAGGTGGAAGGCGTACAGTGACCTTAGCACATGCGGGTTTTCTACAGGGTCGTCTCTCTGCTGTCCTTTCCCTCCCTCCCTGGGTCTCCCACTGTGGTCCTGAAGAGGGTCTCTTTGGCAGGAGGGATTCAGGCGTCCTGTGGGTTTGCCGTGGGCGTTTCCTCTTTAGGGTCTTCAGATCATTCCTTTTGGAGCTGTCAATTGCATGAGCACTCTCGGTGGTCTCCCAGACCCTGCTTTGGCAACGGTGATACCCGCAGATATCCAACATTGCTTCCATGGCTTGGCGCAATCCTGCGTTTGTGCCCTGCAGGCATGCGCTGTGCACACGCCCTCTGTCCTCTGGGAGCTGCTGCTCCTCCACAAAGCCCAGGACTCAGCGTGGACTGCTGGGCGGGAAGCAGAGGGCCATGTTTGTCCAGAAATTCATTCCAGTTCCATTGTGACTACCTTCCTCTTAGGACAGCTTTTACTCTGCTGGACACTCTGGTACCCGCTGATCACCCCTGTTAGTGGGGATCCCTGCCCCTCCTGAGAGAGGCTTCCGGGAGTCACACACAAGCAAATTCCTTGAGCTTCAATTACTTGCGGGGCAGGTATGCTCGCTATGCCTGCTACTTCCCTGGCTCAAAAGTAGGAGGCAGGCCAAGCTTCTTCCCAGATGGCTTCAATGTAGAGTGACTCCGTCTGTGTAACAGTAAAGGCTGTGGAGCTCACAAGCCATCCACAGACTCAGGGGAATCCCCTCATAATTTGTCCACTGTTGACCTCCATCGTCTCATCATTGAAATGGGACTCACATGGGTGCCTACCCTATTGGATTGTATGTAAGAATCAAGTAAGGATGAAGAGGGCCTGGGTAAACTTAGCTGCCTGCGGTAGAGACAGACTCAGTGTGGCTTCACCAAGGGAAGAGCCTGGACAGGTGTTCAGCTACTTCATCTTGCCCTGTTTCCCCTGAGCCAGGTTGCTCTAGCCTGCCTTTAGTCACCTTCCCAAAACACTGAAGTGAAATTTGTGTATGCCACTATTTCTATGCCATAGCTCATTTCTTTTTCTTTTAAAAAATAATGTTCATTGGTTTTGAGTGGAGGTTATCCACTTCCAATACAGAGAACAGGATTTTTAGGCCTCATGAGGATTAGAACCTGAAGCAGACACTGATAACTTCTTGGTTTGTGTCCCTGGGTCTGGCTCTGTAGTGTTTGTAGGTGTGATGCAGATTGCAGTGTGCTGACTGTGTGGAGTCAGGGGTTAGGGTTAGTCGCTGCATGTGATGCTGATTCCTGATGCTTCAGTCCTGTCACTTAAGAGAGGCAGATTGGGCCCGGCACGATAGCACAGTGGCTAAAGTCCTCGCCTTGAACATGCCGGGATTCCATATGGGCACCGGTTTTAATCCCTGCAGCTCTACTTCCCATCCAGCTCCCTGCCTGTGGCCTGGGAAAGCAGCCAAAGACAGCCCAAAGCCTTGGGACCTTGCACCCATGTGGGAGACTCAGAAGAAGCTTCTGACTCCTGGCTTCGTATTGGCTTGGCTCCGGCCGTTGCGGTTGCTTGGGGAGTGAACCATCGGGTGGAAGATCTTCCTCTCTGTATATCTACCTTTCACAAAAAAAATCTTAAAAGAAAAAAAGCAGATTGAAGGTTAGAGGGACTAGAGATACCCATGACATTACACTTAAAATAACTTCAGTGTAGACACCTTGGCATTTCTTTCTTTTTTTTTTTTTATAAGGATTTATATGTTTATTTGAAAGGCAGAGTTAGAGCAAGAAACAAAGGAAGAGGTCTTTTATTTGTTGGTTTATTCCCCAAATAGCCACAACGGCTGGAGCTGGGCTGATCTGAAGCCACGAGTCAAGAGCTTCCTCCAGGTCTTCCACCTGGGTGCAGGAGCATCATTTGCGGCTTTCCTGGGTCACTAGCAGGGACCTGCATTGGAAGTGGAGCAACCGGGATTTGAACTGGTGTCCATGTGGGGTGTCAGTGCCACAGGCAGAGGCTCAGCATACTATGCCATGGCTCTGGCTCCATGTCTTAACATTTCTGTGCAGACAGATGTGCCTCGTTCCATGAAGCAGCCCTTTAGTTTTCCATCGTTAGGGATATGCTTTCATTTAAACCCTCCCTGATTACTGGGTAATTGGATTATTTCCAGCTTGATGTTATTATAAACAATACTCCAGGGGACACCTTCAGGCCTTCTGTCTTGACTCATTCGTGAGTTCCTAGAAGCGATCTTGCTGGTCAGAGATTCAAGGAACGTCTAAAAAAGATTAATCACCTACTTCACAGAGTCATTCTTCAGTGCACATGG
The DNA here is from genome assembly GCF_017591425.1 of Ochotona curzoniae. Taxonomy (NCBI): domain Eukaryota; kingdom Metazoa; phylum Chordata; class Mammalia; order Lagomorpha; family Ochotonidae; genus Ochotona; species Ochotona curzoniae. Next base: position 14,686,258 of record NW_024465894.1, on the reverse strand, counting down.
TGCAGTATGTAAAAGCTGCACAAGGGCCCGGAGTGAGCAGCATGCTGCATCTCCACGGACTCACTTCCGCTACAGCTGACCGTTTTCCAGAAGCATTCTTCCTAAACATGTGAGCATAATATAAGACTCCCAGAAAAGTTCCAGGAACAGCACGGTGGAGCTCCAGACATGCCACATCTGCCAGCTGTGGGCACTGTGCCATGTCTAATCGAGGGGATTCTGCACTCAGGGTGCCTTCTTAGTGTGTGTGTGTTTCCTAGAAACAAGGGTGACCTTTGACACACAGAGAAGCTCATGATCACTGCAGTCAGGAAGTTGCCAGCCATATAAATTGCTTGTCTAATCCATAAGCCTTTAGTCACAGGTTTCTGATTGTTCCAATTAACGTCCTTTATAGAAAAAGCAGGAAATGTTTCCTCTGGCCCAGGAGCCACCCCAGGGTCACATGTTGCGGTCAGGTTGCTTGGTCTCTTTGATCTTCTTTAAGCAGGAACACTTTCTCATGCCAGCTGTGTTGGCTGCAACCTTGACTTCACTGATGAGAACAGGCGTGCTCCTTTGTTGGCTGTCCTGGGGTTGGCCTGGCCTCATTTCACCTGGCAGTTAGAGACAGGATGTACACTTTCAGCAGGGCCTTCACAGGTGACACAGTGTGCTGTGCCCCATGACATGGTGTCCAACTGTCCCGTTGCAGGTAATGTCACCCTCGATGACTTGGCCAAGGCGGCATGGCCAGCAGGGCTTTTAAATTTGTCTGGCTGTTGTTAGATTGTTGCTGCCCCGTAGCCCGTCCTTGTACCCGTCAGTCTGGAGATCTGCCTCCACCCTCCCACCTGGCCCCTCTTTCTCTCCTGCTGTCTGGAGGCATTGACAGGTATTTCCTCATGTGCCAGGCACAACCTGCCTACGTTCATGGGTCTGTGTTGGGTGTCGTTGGCCTACCTACCTGTGAATTCTCTTGCCTGTTCCTTGTTGGAAATGGCTTCTGTCTCTTCTGTCCGTGTGGCTCCTGACCTGAGAGAGCTGTTGACAAGGCAGACTCGTCTCTCCAGTGTTGAAAGGCCATGCCATGGTGCCCTGCAGTTTATGACCTGTTAGATACAGTGGTTTCCTTTGACTCTGGGACCGCCTGAAGAGTGAATGAGAGGCAGGTCCCTTGTGGAGTCCTACTCCATCTCGTGGGTGAGCAAACAGAATAGCAGAAAGGAACCGGGCGTGGACCCTGGGTTCTGATTCTTTCTGTAGCAGATTTATTGCTAGTGCTTGGATCAAGTTGTGATCAGGAAAGATGTAACCGTTTGCTAGCAGGGTGGGTGGGACAGATCATAGCAAATGAGCAAATAAAATCGTTCTGGATAATAGTAGCAACAATAAAGCAAAACTGGGTGACTTGATAGGGAGTGGCTTAGGGTGGATATTGGGGTCAAGTTAAGATGATGGGGGAGGGCCTCTGAATTGTGCCACCAAGGATGAGAAGGTGCTGACCGGGAGACTTAGGCAAGAATGTTCTAGATGATAGGAGGTGCACATGCAAGGGTCCTAGGGTGGGAGTGAGCAGGTACAAGGAGTCCAGGATGGCGGAATGGGCAGTGGAACAAGACGAGGTCTGAGGGGAGGGCATAGGCTGTAGGGCCTGGTAAGCTGAGCCAGGAGGTTTTAAGCAAAAGTGTGAGTTTAACTTTTTTTTTTTTTACAATCTTATTTTAATTTTTGCTTATTTTATTTGAAAGGCAGAGAGAGCAGGAAAGAGTCCATTCACTGATTCACTTCCCATATGCCTGTCACTGACTGGGTGATCCTGGAACTCAGTCTGGGTCTGCCATGTGGGTGGTAGGGACCCAATCAGCTGAGTCAGCCCCTGCCACCCCCCACCCCCCAGGGTGCACTGCCACAAGAAACCACAGTCAGAGCTGGGACTCACCCTGGCACTCAATAAGGGCTGAAGGCACCCCACAAGGCATCTTAACTGTCAGGCCAAGTACCCATCCCAGTTTTAGGTTCAGAGGCTCCCTCTGGTGGATGGCCCACAGCAGGCAAGTGGCGGCAGAGAGGCTGACAGAGAGGTGTCCCAGCCAAGTGGGGTTGAGAATGAGAATGGAGGCAGTGACAAGCAAACAGAGGGAACAGATCTGAGAATGAATTAAACAGTATTTTGCCTTCAGGGTTGGCACTAGGGGGACACTTGGGGGGAGGGTAGGTCCCTGGGGGAGGAGGGGACGGGATAGTTTCTGAGACTGGGTCTTCTCCTTCACCTGTCCTGCTTTGCCCCCACCCTCCAGGTGTGTCAAATGCGTCAACAAGTACTCCACCCCGGGGGCCCTGGAGCACCACCTGCAGACAGCCACTCACAACTTCCCCTGTCCACACTGTCAGAAGGTGGGTGCCGCTGCTCCTCTCCCGGGATCCCCGCCACAGTGGGGGTGCAAACCTCCTCCCTATTCCTCCTACCCGCCCCCCCATCACTGGTCCTTCTTTTTCCTGACCCTGGCAGCACTCCCGGAGGCCTCTTCCTAACACCAGTCAAGCCAACCAGGAAGCCTTCTGCTTCCATTCATCACAAAGCATCCTAAAGTTGAATGGAACCCAGTCCATGGAGGGTGATGGATTGACATCCCAAAAGGCGCCCCCCCCCATCTGTAGATTCCGCTACCTCTGCTCCTTTGAGAGAACAGTGGTTATTTTTCACTGATTTGCCAGTGGTCCCTTGGAGTTCCTGCGTTCTTGGCAGTGCGGATGGCGTGCCCCTGTCCCCCACTTAGTGCGTTGGGCTCGCTTCTGCATTTCAGCCTCTTTTCTTATCACCTGGTACAGCCTGCCCTGATTTAACTTTGGCCTCATTCTAAATGTTTCTAATTCCCTAGTCTACTTTGGGGCTTTGGAATCTGTGGTCCGAGTAAGGGACATCACAAATCAGATCTGAGCATTTTACCTGAGGGTAGGTGGGCTGTTACTGTCCCTGCTTCACAGGTGGAGAACTCAAGGCACCCTAAGCTGCAAAGTGACGGCGCCTGCACATGGTCTGTGCCCTGGATCATTTCTCTTTCTGGCGATTTTGGTTCCTGTATTTTTCAGCTTTTTAATACCTTCCTGTTCATTTCTTTGATAATTTGTTTTGTTTTTGTTTTTCATTCATCTCTTGTCAGTCATTTGGCTCAGGCTCTATGCTGGGGAATAAAATCCCACTTCTGTGCACTAATGTCTCTGGGGATCCAGTGCTGAATTTAGGCCTGGGTGGACAACCAGAGGTGCGGTTTACTTTGGCTGTCTAAGTACCGGGGAATCCAGGAAGGCCTCCCACAAGTTATGAAACCTGAGTTAGACCTTGAAGGACCAGGAGGAGTTGGCCAGACTAAGAGAACAACAAGCCCTGCTCTCCCCATCTGCCATCCTATCCCACCATCCCTGCATGAGAAGAGTGTCCTGGGAAGGAGCTTGACTTGATGCAGGCGCATTTAGGCTGGGCCTGACACAGTGGGTCCTGGCCCCAGGGGCCAGAAAGGGGCTGGAAATGAGGGACCCTCATCCCTTCCCCATGAGTCTGGGCTGGAACCAGCTCCTTCTGGTCCCCTAGGTGTTTCCTTGTGAACGGTACTTGCGGCGTCACCTGCCCACCCACGGCAGTGGTGGCAGGTTCAAGTGTCAGGTATGCAAGAAGTTCTTCCGGCGGGAGCACTACCTCAAACTGCACGCGCACATTCACTCAGGTGGGTGCCAGCCCTTGCCTGCCCCCTTCCCCTGGCTCTGTCCCGCCTCCCTTGCTGCCCTCTCCCCACCTCTAGGGTTCTCCTGGCCTGCTACTTAGCTGCCTCCCTCACCACATGGGGTCCCCATTAACTCCAGAGCGGAGGTGACCTGCTGGAGGTCAGGGGTGAGTTAACTCTTGACTCTGTCCCTACCCCGGCTCAGCCCCTGGATGGGCATCATTTGTACCTGCACCGACCTCATCTCCTTGGATGCTCAGCCAGGTCGGTGTGATTGCCTGCTCTCTACAGAGGCCCTGTGACTGTGAGTGACATGACCTGGCTGTGTAGGCCCCGCCCTGGACTCCTGCCTGACTTCTCTGTTCCTCCCACACAGTGGCCATCCATTGGCAAGGACTTGGATTCCACATGCCCAGCCTAGCCTGTCCTTGACCACTTCCTGTTTGTTGTACCAACCCCTCCCTTCTGCCGCCTTCATCCTCACACTCTGTTCTCCAAACACAACCAGAGGGAGCCTGTTAGGAGTTTAAGTCAGACCCTGTTGCTCTGCTCAGCTCCTGCCTGGTGGACTGACGGCATCAGCGTCACACGCCTTACCTCCTCCTTCCTTCTTCTACACGCTCTGGCTTTTACTTCTCCCTGGGACACTCCCTGCACACTCAGGCATCATCTCATGCATTGCCTTAGCAGGGGGAGCTCTCCTGAGTGCCTGATCTCAAATAGCCCCTTCTGGTTTCTGACCTCCCCCCAATAAAAGAGGGTCATTTAGTGTTGTGGTTAAGATGCCACTTGGGATTCCTGTGTTCCTGAGCAGAGTAAGTCCCGACCTTGCTTCTGATCAAGTGTCTGGCTGATGAACACCCTGGGAGGCAGCGGGCTCAGTGCTTGGGCTCTCATGTAGGAGACATGGACCGAGTTCCCAGCTGTTGACTTTCAGCCCCAACTGTCATGGGTGCTTGGCGTATGATAGATTTTTTTTCTCTGTCTCTTTGCCTTTCAAAATATTTTTAAAAACTGCAGTCAGTTGAGAGCATTTCTGCCTCTGGCTCCCAACACTTCCCTTAGAGGAACTGCAGTGTCAAGGGGCTCTGCATCATTCCTGGACCCTATGTTCAAATTCCTTCTTAAGGTACCCTCACTCTCCCTGTGTCTCCTGTAGGTGAGAAACCCTACAAATGCTCAGTGTGCGAGTCCGCGTTCAACCGCAAGGACAAGCTGAAGAGGCACATGTTGATCCACGAGCCCTTCAAGAAATACAAATGCCCATTCTCGTGAGTGGGGGGTTATGCTGTGGGTCTGGGGTGAAGGGGAGATCAGAGCCCTAAGAGGACTGCTGTGGGTGGGCTGTGCAGACAGATGTTGGCTCAAAGGGCAACAGGGCTCTCTCCTTGTGTCCTGTCCCGGACTGGCCTGCCTCTTTCCCCACCCTCCTGTAATGCCCAGCCCTTAGGGTGAGCAAGTGTGTCCTCTGTGCCTAGAGTTGGTGGAGGGGCCAGCATGGGTCAGTGGGGGTGGGGTCCTGAGCATGGTAGGCTCCCCCTGACTGGACACTTTGGGTTCCAGGACGCACACCGGCTGCAGTAAAGAGTTCAACCGACCCGACAAACTGAAGGCTCACATCCTTTCCCACTCTGGTAAGGGGCGCTTGGGTGGGGTTCAGCTCAGGTTCCTGGGGTGGACCTGCTTGGACAGGGTGTGGAGAAAGGGCAGATACAGCCCATGGAGATGGTCCCTCCCTGGAGCATCTGAGCCGATAGGCTTGCCCTTGTGGGGCCTGCCTGGGTATACGGGGTCAAGGGAGACGCAGCCCTGCCGGCCAAGGAAGGAGAACCAGACGCTGGAGCTCTCCTGGGAGTGAGGGGCTCAGGTCCCAGCTGGCTTCAAGATGTACCCTGAGGATTTCTTAGCAGGGAAGGGGCCTCCTAAGCACTCCCACGTTCCTGGGGCTCCCCACAGCAGCTTGGCTGCTGAACCACATACACTCCCCCTGCCCTTTTTTTTTTTTTAATATTTATTTTTTATAGATTTAAAAGGCAGAGGCAAAGTTACAGAGAGGGAGAATCTGAGAGATCTACTTGCTCACACCCCAAATGGCTGTAACAGCTGGGGCTGGCCAAAGTGAGGAGCCAGGAACTACATCTGGATATCCTGCTTGGGTGGCAGGGGCCCAAACACTGGAGCTGTCATCTGCATATTAGGGAACTAGATCAGAAGAGGGGCAGCCAGGACTTGAACCAGCACCCACATGGGATGGTAGCATTGCAAGCTGTGGCTTAACCAGCTGTGCTACAGTACTGACCCCCCCCAGGGAGTTTTTTACTCTGCACCGTTTTGAAATATCAGAACAGAGTTCTTTGTCAAGAGGGCTGCATTGAGCCCTCTAGGACTCAGTAGCATCCCAGCCTCTATCCACTGGGTGACAGTGACAGCTCCTAACCTCTTCATATGACAGCCAAGATTGTCACAAGGTATTGCCGAAAGCCCTCTGGGAGTTTTTGGGTTGCCCCTGATTGAGAATCATGATTTTCTTAGAGGAAGTATGGAACCTGGGAGAGGAGATCAAGGACTGGAAGGCAGAGGGCTGGGTCTTGGTCCTGCTGCTCTGCTGCTGGGTGGCCTCAGGCAAGTCATTGCCCCTCTCTGAGCCTCCTCTATTCCAAGGAGGCTGAGGGAGCCAAAAGCTTGCACAAGGTGCCTGGTCCCTGGTGAGCATGAGTGCAGTCAGCTTCACCGTGGATGTGGAGGCTCTGTGATGCATTCATGGAGTGAGTCTAAAGATACATTATGTGTCAGGCAGTGGGGGCACCACAGGGGAGAGACCAGAGATAAACTGTGCACAAATGCTCGTGTAACAGCCATGTGCACTGGATGACAGGGCAGGGAGTGAGAGTGGACATCTGGGAGGGTTCCCCGAGGAAGTGATGCTCAAGTTGAGTTCCTAGGGCTGGGAAAAGCCCGGGGAGGGGAAGCTGGAGGTGACTGAGACAAGGAGAGGTGGGAGAGTGGCAGGAGCATGGTAGGGAGAGGGAGGAGATGGGGCCGTGATCAGCAGCAGACTCTATGGGAAACTTGGGTTTCAGCTGATGGATTTGAAGGAGGGAATGTCAACAAGATGTTCCTGGTTGCCTTAGGAGGGCCCAGGTGAGGCAGGCGGATCAGAGAGGAGGTTGCTATTCCAGGTGGGAGATGATGGTGATCCAGCCAAGTAAGCAAGGTTTAGGGCTTGGGCAGGCTGTTCTAGGCAGAGCGAGATAGCCAGTGCAGAACCCCCCCGCCCCCGGGGCAGCAGCTGGCTTGGGGTGGGTGAGTATGGCTGGCACAGACAATGTGATGAGGAGAAGGTTGTGGCCAGGCCAGTCACACAGGTGTTTGTGGGCAGGAGACTGGATTGTATTCACAGTGTAGACCACGGTCGCAGGGTGGGGGATCTGGGTGCCTCTGACCCACTTGCCCTCACTCCCCAGGCATGAAGCTCCACAAATGCGCCCTGTGCAGCAAGTCCTTCAGCCGCCGCGCCCACCTCGCTGAGCACCAGCGCGCCCACACGGGCAACTACAAGTTCCGCTGTGCCGGCTGTGCCAAGGGCTTCTCCCGCCACAAATACCTCAAGGATCACCGTTGCCGCCTGGGCTCCCAAAAGGACAAGGACTTGCAACCCCGGCGTCCCCCCCGGAGGAGGGCAACTCCCCGCAGCAGCAACAGCAGCACTAGTGGTGGTGGTGGTGGACACAAACCAGGGACACCATTGCCTGACCCACTGGGGCTGCAGGAACTGAAGGACGCAGGGACGGGACCGGTGGCTGAGGCCACCCCAGGGAAGACACCCTTTGCAGAGCCGGATGCAGTGCTGTCCATTGTGGTGGGTGGTCCTGTGGGCGGGGACTCAGAGTTGGTAGTGCCTGGGCACACTGAGGGCCTGGGCTCCAACCTGGCATTGGCTGAACTACAGGCTGGGGCCGAGGGCCCTTGTGCCATGCTTGCTGTACCTGTCTACATCCAGGCCTCTGAGTGACCTAGGGACCTGTGGCATTTGTTTGCATGGATCAGCCTAGTGCACACATGTCTGGGGCCTTTGCGTGCAGAAATCCACTGGGAGTATCTTTCACGAACAGCGGTCCGCTCTGCTGCTGGAGTGCCCTGCAGCATTCTGGGCCTGGGAGTAGGGCTGCTGGTGGCTTCTGGGAGTGATGAGAGAGAAGGCTGTGTCTGAGCTTCCAGAGTCTGGCTGGGCTAGGCTGGGGGTCAGGCCACCCTCCTCCAGGCTGCCAGGGGTGGCCTCTGGTTCACCTGTCCCTTGTGGTGGGACATGGTCGGGTCCTCATAGGTCCCCAGGTAGCACTGCGATGGAGACATCAGAATACACTCAAGTGACATAGCTGGAGTATAGCCAGGAGGAAGCAGAGCTACTTCTAGTCCCAAGAAATTGCCACATCCTTCCCGTGTCAAATCACTCCCCAGTCTGTGAGCCCAGACTCCTCATTTGTACGATGAGGCCTGTCATAGTGCTACCTCCTAGGGCTCTTATGGGGATCCAGTGTGAAGAGCTGTGCTCATGGTGAGGCATGGTGCCGGAACTAAGTGCTCAGTAAATGATTACAAAGCCTGTGTTGGTCTGAGAGACTCACATCTTAGCCATGGCAGTTCCTTCATTGGACGCTAGGTGACAGCACTGTCTCCAGAGCCTGTGAGGGCTGAAGGTGTCCCAGGGGAAGGAGAAGCAGGTTTGATGCCTGCCCTATCCCCTAAATGTTTGCTACAGAGCATGACTGATGGGATGCCCAGGGGAAGGCACTTGTAACCTCTTGTAGAAATTTAGAATTCCAGAACTTGGACTTGGCAAGCCGTCCCTGCTGGCAGGCCTCTATAGGGATATCACTGCCCCAGCACCTGCTTCCTAATCCCCACCCAGCAAACCTGGCTCATCAGGAGGCAGGGAGTAAAAGGGTCTCCATTTTGTCTGAGACTCAGGGAGCAGCCAGGGCAGGACATGGCAGAACTGTCAGACTCATTTTGATTCTCAGGCTCCCTGAAGATTGCATGCCCTTTGAACTCCGGACTAGAGCTCAGGGCTGAGCCCCACTTCCCACATCCTCAGGAAGGGTAGGATGTGGCAGGCGCAGGGGAGGGCTATACAAAAAAAAAGGTCAGAAGCCAGGAAGCCTGCGTGGAGGGGTTGTTGTTGGAGCTGGACTTGGCGCAGTCTTCTGTGGATGGTTGACGAGAGGCAGGCTAAGAACAAGGCAGCAGGGGAGACCTCGAGATATGCCAGTGCAGGGCCTATTGTTGGGGCCTGGGACGTTTCAGAAGAGGAGGCGGACACGATGAGTCTGGTCCTGGGTTGTGCACTCCACATCACCTCTGCTTACCAGGAGCATCCTCCTCATTGCACAGTTGCCCATGAGGAAGCACAGAAAGCAAAACTGTGTGCTTGAGACACATAGGTTGTTAGCCAGGGCTGGGACTCGGGCATCCTTGGCCACTTTGCTCTATTGAAACAGGAATTGAATCAGAGCCTTGAACATGGATCTCAGGAGTTGGGACTTGACACGCTGTGGAGGAACTAGAGGGCACTCTGATCTCTCCCAAAATGAAACTCAGCAGCTTCTCCGTGGATCTCAAGGCTCTGTCTGATGGGATCCATCCCAGTCAACGCTCTGTCTGATGGGACCCGTCCCAGTTCTTCCAGCTGTTCTCCCATCACCCTTCCCTTCTTGCTCCACTCCAGCTGCCCCTCCCTCACAGGCACTCACTCGTTGTTCCTGGTCTGGATGCTCTTTCCCTAGATCCCCATCTAGGGGGCCTCCTTCCTCTATTCACCCTCGTCCAGAATCATTCATCCCGAGAAGCCTGCCTTGGCCAATCTGAAGTATCTCCTACCCAATCACTCTCCAGTTTCCTAACTTGTTTTGTTTGTTCACCACCCTTGACATTTTTTACTTTTTTTTTTTTAAAGATTTATTTGTTATTTATTGTAAAGTCACATAAAAAGGAGAGACAAAGAGTTTTCGTCTGGTTCACACCCTAAGTGGCTGCAAATCAGAGCTTAGTCAACCCAAAGCCACAAGCTTCTTCCAGGTCTCCCACATGGGTGTAGGGTCCCAAGGCTTTGGGCCGTCCTTGACTGCTTTCCCAGGCCACAAGCAGGGAGCTGGATGGGAAGTGGAGCTGCCGGGATTAGAACCAGCGACCATATGGGATCCCAGCACATGCAAAGTGAGGACTGTAGCCACTAGGTTACTGGACCAGCCCCCACCACCCTTGACATTTTATTAGAGATATTTCTTTGTTGCTTTTTTGCTTCCCTTACAAACAAAAGGTCCTCAAACAGGTCTGCAACTACAGTGCCTGCTGCCTGGGGATTGTCAGGCAATATTTGTTGACCACAGGAACAGCAGAAGCACTTGGAGAGAGGAACAAGACCTGCTTGACCTGACTCCCTTCTACCCCAGCAAGGCCAAGGGTAAGTCTTCCCCTGGAAGAATCTGTCATGCAGGCTGAGAAATGACTGGCCCAGGGTCCTGGGCGGCAGCGCCTGATCTGAGAGAGAGATCAGATTCTATCTGGGACAAGTGATGGGGCGGTGGCCTGGAGGTCTCGGTTGGCAGAGCAGGTGTCCTTGTGACCCAGCAGAGCAGGTTGGACTAGTTTTGCTTGCTTCAGGAAGGCAGCAGCTGCTGCAGGAACTCCCAACCACCAAAGCTGCTAGTGACACCCACCCTGTACCCTCCCACACTCACCCCCACCCCCTTCCCTGTGATTTGTGAGGCCTGCAGGGTGGCGATCCTGGAACCTAGCAGGGTGACTGTGACCTGCTGTTTGCCCAGGGTGCCTGGTACAGAATTCTGAGCATGGAGGCCGAGGCATAACCCTGTGACGTAGGGCCCCAAATACAGTCATGAAAAACAAGCCAAGGACCAGGGAGGAGACGGGTTTTATTTGATGTCTTATGATGGCAAAGAACTGCCACCTCAGTTCTTTGATTTATCCACTCAGCAGGTAACTACCTGTCAGTCATAGTTGCCAATACTTTGAGCAGAGTTGTGATCTCCAGAGGTTTCTTGTGGAGGAGACAGAAGACAAACTACCCACAAGGTGTAAAAGTGAGTTATACAGAACAGGTTAGAAGTTTATAGAGTAATAAGTAGTGCAGGGAGCCTGGGTGTGTCTGAGAAACTGCAGAGAGGTCTGGAGGGCTAAAGGGAGACATTGCAAGAGACCAGTGAAGGGAGAGGCAGGAGGCCCAGGACACAGCCTGCAGGGATGTGAAGGACCCTCAAAGAGCTTGGTTCTTCTCTGGGGGGTACAGAGAGCTATCGGAGGGTTGTGAGCAGTGCAGTCACTTTCTGATGCAGATTTGTTTCCACTGTTTATATTGATTTGAAAGAGTGACAGGAAGTGACTACTTGTTGACCCAGTCCTCAAATGCTCGCAACAGTTGGGGCTGAGTCAGACTAAAGCCAGCAGCCTGCAATTCAATCCATGTGCCCCAAGTGGGTGACAAAGTCTTCAGTAGTTGAGCCATCACCTCTGACTCCTGGGCTATATATTATCCAGAAGCTGGGTTAGAAGTGGAATAGCTGGGACTCCAATTGGCCCTACGCTGTGAATCACAAATACCAGCTTAAACTGTTGCACTACAACACTGGCCCCAGGAACAGTCATCTGTTAAAGGCTGCCTCCAGTTGCCAGGCAGAAAATGAGCTACAGGGCAGGGAGTTAAGGATGGTTGATGGAAAGGCCAGAGGCTAGGTTCCTATAGCTGCCACAACAAATTGTCATAAACTTAATGGCTTAAAAGGACCTACATGTTATCACGTCATAACACTGAAGGTCACTGAGTGTGATTCTCATTTGACCCAAATCCAGCGCTCAGCAGGAACACATGCCTTCTGGAGGCTCAGCGAAGAATCTCTTTACTGGTCTTTTCCGGTTTCCAGGAGCCACCTACACACCTTGGCTCACAGTGTCTGTCCCTCTTCCAAGCTGAGAGGGTAGCGTCTTGTCATCTCTCCCTGATGCAGACCCCCGCTTCCTTCTTGTGATCACACTGGCCCAGCCAGGTAATCCCAGATAATCTTCTCATTTCCAAATCCTCTCTCGAACAGTCTTGTGAAGTGCCTTTTACACGAAAGGTGATATTCCAGGGATTAGGATTTGGGTATCCCTGGGGCCTGTCCTTCTGCCTACCATAGTGATCCAAGCCAAGGATGATGGTGACAGACCAGGGGGATAGCAGTGGGTATGGTTAAAAATGGTGGGATTTTGGATCTTGGACTACATCCAACAGGAGATTCCAAGGGAGTGGATGTGTTTCTTCCTTCAGGAGGGAGCCTTCTGGTCTACCTCTGTCTTGCCTCTGGGCCTGAGTTAATGGTTTTGGAGTGAGGTCCAGGAAGTTGTAAACCATTGCCTGGAGCCTGTCCACACAGGACTCAGTGCCTGCTGCATGCCTGCATGTGCTCAGAGAGTGGACAGGGTAGACCTGTTACTGCCCTCTCCCTTTAATTCAAACGCAGGGCTCCCTCCAAACCACATCACCCAGCTACTCCTCACTTATCTGTCTCAGGTTTTTGTTCCACCCTCTTTGCTAACTTTGGCCACTGTAATTCACTTTGTTATATGTTTGTATGTCAGTGACCATTCCTTCATTTGTAGGTAAAATAGCATAGTGGCTAGACTGGTTGTGTTTAAAGAATCCCAGTTCTGGGCCTGGCGCGATGGCCTAACAGCTAAAGTCCTCGCCTTGAAAGCACCGGGATCCCATATGGGCACAGGTTCTAATCCTGGCTAGACCCATTTCCCATCTAGCTCCCTGCCTGTGGCCTGGGAAAGCAGGAAAGAGTGTCTCAAAGCCTTGGAACTCTGCACCCACGTGGGAGACCCAGAAGAAGCTCCTGGCATATAGTTTTGAATCAACGTAGCTCCAGCCATTGCGGCCACTTGGAGAGTGAATCACTAGATGGAGGGTCTTTCTCTCTGTATCTCCTTCTCCCTGTAAATCTGCCTTTCCAATAAAAATAAATCTTTTTGTAAGAAAAAAAAAATGGGGACAATCAGGATGCCCACCTTCTATGGTAGTTGTGTGGGCCAATGCACATATTGAGGTCATGGGTCCACAGCCCCGCAAGTCTAGCATAATATCAAGTGCAGGGCCCTGTTCAACCCACAACCCCCACCCCTAATCTCTACTCTCAGGTCTTGCATGAGGCAATCCATATAGAATAATCAGCTCAACAACCTGGCTTAGCAAGTGCCCAGTGAATGTTTCCTATTTTGTTTTGTGCAATTTTACCTTCCTCACTACTTATTATTGGGATCATGTGAAAAGATCCACTTTGTTTATAAAGCACAAAGCTACCTAAGTGTTACAAAATATGTTTGCTGTGTGTGTGTGTGTGTCATGGATCGCACACATTCCAACCCTGAGACCTTGACTGAGCATATTTGGCACACCTTGAAGAGAATTCCAGTGGTTCAGGCAAAAGGGTACAGGACAAGGCTTCCCACAAAACAAAGTTTTAGAAAAAAAAATAATGCCACATGGAAAACTTCCACTTACATTCACTGGTAAGTTAATGCTTCTATTCTCCCTAAGATTTATTTGAAAGGCAGAGCTACTGAGACAGAGGATGAAGAAACAGGGAGTGATCTTCCAACCACTGTTCACTGCCCCAATGACTGCAGCAATCAAAGATGGGGAAGACCAAAGCCAGAAGCCGGCAGTTTCTTCCATGTCTCCTTGGGAATGTCAGGGACCCTTGGGTTATTTTTCACTGCTTCCTCAGGTGCTTTAGCAGGGAGCTGGATAGGAAGCGGAGTAGCCGGGATTTGAGCAGGTGCACATATGGGATGCTGGCATTGCAGGTGACGGTTTTATGTGCTACACACAGTACCAGCCCCCGTGACCACTCTTCTGACTCCTACCATGGAGGATGAATTTTTGCTTGCTTTTGCATTTTGTAGTTGGGGAATCACCTAGGGTTGTTTTTTTTTTTTTTCCCCCTGGTTTCCTCCATGAAGTGTGACAGCTGTGAGTCATCCAGTATATTGCGTGTACTGGTGACTCATTCTTCTCCACGCAGGTCTCAGTGAATGAATACCAGTGGCTCAAGTTTGCAAAGGCTTTCTCAGAATCCCGAGATATGAAAGCCAGGGAAAGCCCAGGAATCTCCATTGTTGATCCACTCTACCCTGTGCATTTCTATCAAGCCTATTGAGTCCTGGATTATGATGGCAGGCACCCTGCCCAGGTGTGACACAGGTGTCATCATGTCTACCCCACACAGACATCACAAACTATGCTCGGCCACATATCCCACTCTCCCCCAGATTTCTTTATAAGAAATCCGCATGCAGCCTCAACATTCTTCTCAGCCCTACAGTCCCGGTAGCCAACATTGGTGAAAGCTATCTGCTGTCACATTCCCACGATGTTTTTAGGGGCTTCTGGAGGGGCGGTAGTGATTTTCACAGTTTACCCTGTCACAGGAAGAGATAGGCAACAGTTAGGTCCACATTACCTGCTTAGTCATGTATTCTTTGGGCAGTGGTGCAAGTATGTGGCTACTTGGTATTGCCTGACTTAGACGAGAGATAAAGGAGCAGTTTGTTTGGAAGTAGAGAGGCTGCTGTATCTTGGATGGCCCAAAGGAAGGACCCTTGTGGGTTTGTGATTTTTTTTTTTTTTTTTTGCTTTGATACAAGCACTGTCAACATTCTAGCATGTCTCTCACACTTGAAATTTTCCTTCTGATTTGGAAAGTTGAGTGCGATGAACTCAAGCAGCCCCTAGAAATGGCTACCTGTGCACACACAGGTTGGGGTTTTAGTGTATTAAAACAAAACAACAAAAACGACATCCAGGCATGACTTTCATGTATGTCAAATAATGGAAGTCCAAGTGAGCTCTTGTTGGTATCCTATGTGAGTGCCAGTTCAAGTCCCAGCTGCTCCACTTTTAATCCAGCTCCCTACTAATAGCCTGGGAAAGCAGCAGAAGATGGTCCAAGTTTTTGGGCCTCTGTATCCAGGTAGAAAACCCAGTTGGAGTGTCAGCCTGCGCATTTTGGGATTGAACCAGTGGATGGAAAAGCTCTCTCCCTTTCTTTGTAACTCTGCCTCTAAAATAAATAAATCATTTATATTTATCTCTTTTCATTGGAAAGATGTTGCATCCAACCTGAGTTTCTCCTCAAGAAGTGCAGCCCAGACAGCTCTGCAGAACGAAGTTCATTGAGGAGGCAGGTAAACAGACCAAACGGCTGGCGTGAGTTCTCTTTTCCTTCAGAGAGTGACCCCGATGTGAGGGCTGCGTGGGTTTTTATAGAAAGAGTGATTTATGCAGCTGTGGGAACCAGGTGATTTGGGCAGCCATGGGAGGCAGCCATGAGAAGAATGGGTGAAGCAAACCTTACCATATTGATTCACGAAACCGAGGGTTACTGGCAGGATGTGTTACACCTTGTGCTTTGGCCCAAAAAGCAGGAAGCTGGCAAAACATTTTGTACAGAAGCATGAAGAGCAGGTTAGTAAACTTACACAGGCCTGAACCAAAGTGACTCCAAAAGCAGATTTCACAAAAGCAGATTTACACAGAGGAGAGACACAGAGAAAGATCTTCCACCCTCTGGTTCATTCCCCAGACAACTGCAGTGGCTGGACCAGCAGCTTCTTCTGGGTCTCTCATGTGGGTACAGGGGTCCAAGGACTTGGCTATCCTCTTCTGTTTTCACAGGCCACAAGCAGGGAGCTGGACAGGAAGTGGAACAGCTGGGACACGAAACGAAGTCCATGTGGGATGCCAGTACCACAGGTGGAAGCTTAGACTACTAGGCTACCATGCTGCCCTCTCCACCAGGTGGCCGGTATTAACAAATGAAGCAATTCTTGATATGAAGATAAGCGAGAAGAATGAAATGTGCCCCACATCAGCTGGGCCTGTTGGCTGCTGGGGAAAAAGGAAAATAACTCCTTGACACTTAAGAGTCGTTGGTGCCCCCGGTATAATTATTGTTGCCTTAATGATGGTGCATTGTAGCCAGGAATAAGACAATTTTGAGCACGTGCACTTTCCATGTCCTATCTTATCTAAGTTTCTGGATGGCTCCCTTATCACCATCAGTTGCCGGAAGGCAGGGCAGAGTAACGGAAATAACTTAAGAAACTGGTCCAGGCAGGTTTCAAACCTTTGAATCCAGTGCCACTGGTGGTAGTCCCTGGTACAGCTCAGAGAAGCTGCTGAGTGAATAAAGGGTAGAAAGGCATCCCAAGTGGAGGGAACAACATTTGTACAAAGGAACAGCCAGGGCCCGGTGTGGTAGCCTAGTGACTAAAGTCCTCCCCTTGCACACTATGGGATCCCATATGGGCATAGGTTCGTATCCTGGTGGCCCTGCTTCCCATCCAGCTCCCTGCTTGTGACCTGGGAAAGCAGTAGAGCATGGCTCAAAGCCTTGGGACCCTGCAGTTGTGTGGGAGACCTGAAAGAGGCTCCAGGCTCCTGGCTTGGGATTTGCTCAGCTCCTTCTGTTGTGGCCACTTGGGGAGTGAATCAGCAGATGAAAGATTTTCCTTTCTGTCTCTCCTCCTCTCCGTATATCTGAATTTCCAATAAGAATGTTTTAAAAACGAGTTATGCTACTGTGTTGCTCAATTTTTCCTGAGTCTTGCTTGGTTTACTCACCTTTAAAATAGGCTGCTTGCGTCAATTCAATGGAATCATACATGGGAAGACTGGTTCAGAATGTCTGGGTCACATGAGGACCACATTGCTAATCGTTATTAATTTTTGATGGCTCTTTGCAGTTCTTCCAGCTTTCCAGAACACGTTCCAAGGAGACTACATTTCCCAGCCTGCCCTCTCGCCCTTTGAACTCAGCTAGGCCAAAAAGACGCGCCGCCAAGCGCTTCCAGCCGGAAGACTATAGCCTCCCGGCATGCAGCGCGCCCCCTTCCATTAGACTTGAGGCGCGACCGGCGCTTTGCCCGCTGGGAGTTGTAGTCAGCGGCGCGTTGCCCTGACGCCGGCCTGGCCGGGCGTGGGGGCCTGTGGGAGGTGGTGCGGCCAGGCCCAGCTGCAGGGCGGAGGCGGAGGAGAGGCCTGCGGCGGCAGGAGCGGCCGGGCCGGGAGCGGGCGCCGGATCCGAGCCGAGCCGGAACGGGCGGCCAAGGCCGGCGCGGCGAGCAGCAACCATGTCGGTGTTTGGGAAGCTGTTCGGGGCTGGCGGGGGAAAGGCCGGCAAGGGCGGCCCGACCCCCCAGGAGGCCATCCAGCGGCTGCGGGACACTGAGGAGATGCTAAGTAAGAAGCAGGAGTTCCTGGAGAAGAAAATCGAGCAGGAGCTGACGGCCGCCAAGAAGCACGGCACCAAAAACAAGCGCGGTGAGGCGGCCCTGTCCCTTCAGACACTCCACAGGCTCCCCGCCCCCCTCCACCCCCACCGGGGACCGGACTTCACTTCAGTCCGACTCGCCTCGGGGGTCTGCTACGACCCTGGAGACCCTGGAACCCTCCGTCCCCGGGGGCGGGACCCTTCCCCATCTTCCTCTCTTCAGGGTCGCCCTGGGCCCTGAACTCTGAAGACCACCAAGTGCCCCCCACACTCCGCCAAGGCCCTTGCAGACCCCCGATCGCACGGCCGTCGTCCCCTCCGCCCTCTCTTCCTTTTCTCTTCCGCCTTTTCGTCCTGCCTTGGGCCTCACCCACTCGCCAGCGCCGGCTTAGCTCTCACTTCTGCCTGCCGACCTAGCCTGTGTGTGGTCCCACCCCTGTCTTTCCCCGGCCCCTTGGCGGAGTCCTGGGAGCTACTCTGGCCTTTTCCTCGTCTCCCCGAATTCTCCTTGAAAAGCTTCCTGGATGGGAGAGAAAAGGGGACTGGCCAGAGGAGGGGAGCCCCTGGCTCCTGCACTAAGTGAACTTGAGCAAGTTGCTTCTCTCTAGGGGCGTGATTCTCCCCACTTCCTCCCCTGTCCACCAGCTCCCCAATCACCCAGGATTTGCTTTCTGGGATTTGCTTTGGGTTACTTCACGTCCTGGCCTTGTCAGTTTCCCGTGGGCGCAAGCCTTCACCTGGTGACTCACCGCTTCATCGCCCGGCATGGGACTCCCTGCCGCCTCGCTGGGCCAGATTCCTCCCCCACCGCCACTCCTGAGGTTCAGGGTCAGGCACTCTGACCTCACTTGCTGCTGTGTAGTTTTCTGGGCAAGGGAGAGGAATGTGAAAATGCCCTGGTAACTGTAAGACAGGACGTTAGGAATGCTTGTTTTTTCTTGTTGCACGCAGCTGGTCAATCGCAGGGTCCGCTGTGTCCCCTGAGAGTGGGGCGGATACAACAGGGACGCAGGAGTTACCCAAAATAAGGAATGGATTCAGAAGTCCGTTAATGACTGGCTGTATAACCTTGAGCTAGTGAATTGGCCCTTCTGGAAGGAACAACATGGATTTATAGGTCCCAGCCTGTAGAGTAGAGGTCTCACGAATGCTCTTTCTAACAGAAGAATAAAGCAGTTTGGCTGAGGATGCCCCTCAGGGAATTCTCTGGGTGCTTGCTAGAAGGAGTATGTTTGCAGGAATGAACCAAACAGCACTTCCACCTTCACAGGGTATAAGTCAGAAGCAGACAAGCAAGCCATGACAAGGGGTAGTAAGTTCTAAAGAAGAGGAGGGTGATGGGTTAGCCAGTGTGGAGAGTGCCACTGGGAGAGGCAGCTTGGGAAAGCTCAAGTTGGAACTTCCTTCTTGAAATAGAATGTGTGCTCTGGAAAAATGTGGGAAAGGGACCTTGCAGGCCCAGCAGAAGAAAGTCTCCAGAGGCTGGCTGGTTTTAAGAAATAGGAAGAGGACTTTTGTGCATAGCATGTGCAAAGAAGTAAAGGTGGTGCGGATGGACCTTGACCGTATGCTAACGGCAGAGGTTTAAACATGTCATCTGGCTGCTCTTTGGAGAGTGGGAGGGAGTGAGGTAGGGGTGGAGAGCCCTGGGAGGAGTGTCCTTGTCTGGTGGTT
Organism: Ochotona curzoniae; assembly: GCF_017591425.1. Classification (NCBI taxonomy): domain Eukaryota; kingdom Metazoa; phylum Chordata; class Mammalia; order Lagomorpha; family Ochotonidae; genus Ochotona; species Ochotona curzoniae. The sequence goes on along the minus strand of NW_024465894.1, from coordinate 14,667,552 downwards.
ACGTGTGCCCTGGAGACTCAGAGGAGTGCTGTGTTTTGCCGTCTTGGGCTGTTTTTCTCTGCCTGGAGTGTCTTGTTTTCAGCAACAGTAATTAGAGCTGTTTGGACCAGTCTGTGTTTTGGCACATCCCTCCTTCCCCTTAAACAGTGAAGGAGGGTGGCAGCTTACCTCCTCTTCTACCGGAAGGGCAGCTCTGTGGGCCTCTGGGCTGGACCCCGCTGAGTCTCTGCAGTTTCAGGGGTGCTTGGCTCTGAAGAGGCTCTCAAGAGGCTGCCTGCAGATCCGGAGGAGCACCAGCCTCTGAGGGTTTTTTTTTTGTTTTTTGTCTTTTAAGATTTCATTATTATTCAAAAGGTGGAATTACAGAGAGAGACAGATTGACTATCTGCTGGTTCACTTCACAAATGGCTGTAAAGCTGGGTCAGTCTGAAGTCAGGGGTTTCCTCTGGGTCCCCCCCAGGAGTGCAGGGGACCGAACACTTGGGTCATCCTCTGCTGCTTTCCCAGACACATTAACAGGCAGCTGGACTGGAAGCGGAGCAGCCAGGATTTGAATCAGCACCCAGATGGGATGCTGGCAGTACAGGCAGAGGCTTAACTTTCTACATCACATTGCTGGGCTAACCTGTGTTCTTGAGTTTGCCTGAGCAGGCAGGAGCCACTGCAACTTAATCTTCCTTTAAATTTTTTTTTAAGTATTTAAAAGGCAGAGAGAGAACAACAAAGTCAGAGATTGAAACCAACAGAGCTGTCATCTAGGTCGCAATGTTCTCAATCCAGGTGTCTCCCACATGGGTGCAGGGACCCAAGGACTTGAGCCACCGCCTGCTGCCCCTCCCAGGGTGCATGTTAACAGGAAGCTGGACCTGGAAGTGGAGCCAGGCATGGCTGTTGGGCTCTCCAGTGTGACACAGGTGTCCCAAGCAAAGGCTCAGAGCCTGCCTCCCTCCTTTTGTGGTACTCCGGTGACAGTGACTGTCACTGTATACCATTGTCTTGTTCTACCTATTGATTTGCCACTGTGCCGAGACCCTGAGAATCAGACATCAAAATACACTGTGCCTCTTCTAGGAACTTGAGGTTTTAGATGTGGAATGTGTGTGTTGGGTGGGGGGACAGTGGAGAAAGAATCCTACAGTCAGTGCTGAAACCCGACGGTGTGCAGGGGCTGGAGGCACGGATGTGTAGTGGGGGGAGGTGTCTGTGTGGAACCTAAGGGTAAGGGAGGCTGTAAGAGAATGGGAAATGGGTTAGCAAGGCCTTTGGTGTGTTGGGAGCAGTGAGGTATCTCCTGATTAGTGTCTGTGGGTAGGACAGGAGAGAGAGAACGCTGGAGGGCAGCCTTACAGCCTTTGGACTTTGACTTGGAGATGGTCAGGACCCAATGACTGTCTTAAAGCAGAATCATGGGACTGGTACTGTGGTATGGTGTGCCAAGCTGTGGCCTGTAATGGCCAGCATAGCTTCCCACTCATATGGGTACTGGTTTGAGTCCCAGCACTCCACTTCTGATCCAGCTTCCTGTTAATCGCCTGGGAAAGCAATGGAGGTCAGCCTGAGTACTTGGCTTCTGCACGCATGGGGGAGACACAGAAAAAGGTCTGATCCTGCCCTGCTGTGTGACTGGGGAGTGAACCAGTAGATGGAAGAGAGTCAGTCTCTTTTTCTCTTCCGCTCTTCTCTGTATAACTTGGCCTTTCATATCCATCAATAACTTTTTTTAAAGATTTATTTTTATTATTTTTTTATTGGAAAGGAGGATATACAGAGAGGAGAGACAGAAAGGAAGATCTTCCGTCCAATGATTCACTCCCCAAGTGAGCGCAACGGCCGATGCTATGCTGATCCGAAGCCAGGAGCCTCTTCCGGGTCTCCCACAGGGGTGCAGGGTCCCAAACCTTTGGGCCATCCTCGACTGCTTTCCCGGGCCACAGGCAGGGAGCTGGAAGGGAAGCGGGGCTGCCGGCATAGAACCGGCGCTCATATGGGATCTCAGCATGTGCAAGGCGAGGACCTTAACCACTTGCGCCACTGCGCCGGGCCCTCCATCAATAACTCTTAAACAACAACAACAACAACAAAGCAAAGTCATATCTGCTTGGGTTTTTGAAAGGATGTTTCAACAAAAATGGATGAGTACAGTTTTTTCATTTATTTGAAAGCAAAGAGACGGGAGAGAGTGCTGTTTTCCTTTTTGTTTTTTTAAGGTTTTTTTTTTTTAAGATTTTGGAAAGTCAGGTATACAGAGAAGAGTAGAGACAGAGAGGAAGATCTTCTGTCTGCTGATTCACTCCCCAAACAGCCAAAATGCCCTGAGCTGAGACTATCCAAAGCTAGGAACCCAGAGCCTGCTCTGGGTCTCCCATGCGGGTGCAGAGTACCAAGGCTTTGGCCTGTCCTCGACTGCTTTCCCAGGCCACAAGCAGGGAGCTGGATGGGAAGCAGGGCCACTGGGATAGAACCAGCGCCCATATGGGATCTCAGCGCATGCAAGGCACTAAGCCACCGTGCCAGGACTGAGTGCTATCTTTTGCTGGTTCAGTTCTCAAGCACCTGGAACAACCAGGACTGGTTCAGTTTTCAATCTAGGAACCTGGGATTCCTTCTCGGTCTTCTACATGGGTTGCAGTGACCCAAATACTTGAGTCCTCACTTGCTGCCTTCTAGGGTGCACATTAGCAGGGAGCTGGATTGGAAGCCAAAACAGGACTTAGCCAGGCACTCTGATGTGGGGGTGTGCATATCCTAAGTGATGCCTTAACCAGTGTGCTACATGCGTGTGCAAAGGCCATAAGGGATAGGCTGGATTTAAACTGGCTACGTAGTCACTAGCTGTGTGTGTGGAGCACGTTGCCTTGTCCTTTTGATTCCTTCTGTACAAATCAGATGCTCTCTCTTCTTTATAGGATTAAAGCATGTTATGCATGAAAGCTCTTAGCACAGTATTGGCCACATGGTAAATGATCAATAAATGTTTGCCATTATCATGATTACAGGTGAGCACTAAGGGCCTGGAGCAGGAATGCAGAGGACTGGAGGAGAAGTCATGCTTGTCAGAGACTTTCAGAGGAGAATCAGAAGACACAAAGTGACTGCAGTTGTGGGAGTGGCAGCATGCAGGGCAGAGTTGAGGATGTTTGTAGCTTGGGAAACTGAGTGGCCTGTGATGCCATTAACTTTGAGAAACAAGGAGAAGGGGTAATACGTCATCATTGTGCAGTCCTTTGAAGTTTGCACAACTCCTTTTTAGTGACAGTCTCAGCATGCACTGTGAGCTCCATGAGGCAAGACAGTGGTTATGTTCACTGCTGGGTCCTCAGCACCTACTGTGGTACGTGGTACGTGGTACGTGTTTAATGCTCACCAAGTATTTGTTGAATGACAAATCATTCTGTGGGTATACTCTCACTCCTGTCTTACAGAGAGGACAACAGGGATCGAGAGGGGCTGTAACTCAGAGACCAGTTCAGGTAGCAGTGGACATCTGTGTTCTGTTTACTCCTGTTATGGTCCCAGGTGTCATCCTGGCCTTTGTCATCACTTAGCTCATTAAATGCCTACCTGTGCAAGGTGTGGTGCTGCCGGCAGCAGGGAAGGAAGACCAGGCTTTGCTATCTTTACAGCACAGGGCATGGCAAAGATGATAAATTGCTCTTTGAAACTAACCTTGGAACCTCGAAGAGATTGTTGTGGTATGTAGGTGAGTCCCAGACAATGGTTTCAGTTAGAGGGCTTGAGCAAAAATTTCATTGCATATATATTTGTTAATGTATTTTTTTCCCTTTATTTGTGTATTCATTCTATCTATTTTTATTGGGAAAAGAGATTTACAGAGAGGAGAGACAGAAAGATCTTTCATTCGTTGTTTCACTCCCCAAGCTAACCAATCCAAAGTCAGGAACTTCTTCCCACATGGGTGCAGGGTCCCAAGGCTTTGGGCCGTCCACTGCTTTTGTAGGCCACAAGCAGGGAGCTGGATGGGAAGCAGAGCAGCCAGGATGTAAACCGGCACCCATGCAGAATGGCAGAACTTGCAAGTAGGAGGAGTAGCCAATATAAACATCATGCTGGTCATGTGTATATTTTTTAAAGTTTTTGGTGGCCCACCTTTATTTCTCATACCAAAGACTAAAACAATAGACCTTTTTTTTTTTTTTTTTTGAGTTTTGTGTGTATTCCTTCTCAAACATGTGATAGACTCTTCCATGTCCTAGGTCTATGATTGGTGCCGAGAAGACAGAGATGAATCAGTTGTGGTCTGTTTCACCTAAGGAACTTAAATATCGACTACAGGGCCCAGCGGATGGTCTAGTGGCTACAGTCCTCACCTTGCATGCCTGGCATTCTGTATGGATGCTGATTCAAATCCCAGCTACTCCACTTCCCATCCAGCTCCCTGCTTGTGGCCTGGGATAGCAGTTAAGGGCGGCCCAAAGCCTTGGGACCCTGCATCTGCTTGGGAGACCTGGAGGAGGCTCCTGGCTGCTGACTTTGGATTGGATCAGCTTAGCTGCAGCTATCGTGGCCACTTGGGGAGTGAACCAGCAGATGGAGGAGCTTTCTTTCTGTCTCTCCTTCTCTCTGTAGATCTGCCTTTTCAACAAAAATAATAAATAAATATTTTTAAAAATCAACCACAGTGAAATAATACTGCTTTCACATGGCTATGGTGAGGATTAGCTAAGATCTGTAGCAAAGAATGTGACTCATTGTGGATCCTGTTTCTTTTCTGACAAAGTTATTGTTGATCAGACTTCTTTGATTTGATTATCAAGCTAGATGAGAACCAGGGTTTCGTGCTACATGAACTGTCAAGAATCATCCTAACTTAGGTCTTTTTGGTTCCATTCCAGACACTACTTTTTCCCTAAGAAAACGAAGTATTAAAGATTTTAAACATAAACATATATATTTATTTACATAAAAGGATGATAGAGGGAAAGAGGGAGAGGCAAGAAAAGAATGAGAGAGAGATTTCCACTCATTGATTCACTTTCCAAATAATAACAACAGCCATGGCTGGGCTGAAGGCAGAAACCCAGCACTCCATTCAGATCGTCCAATGGGTGGACCGTCCTCTGTTGCCTCCCAGGCTCATTGGCAGGAAGCTGGATCTGAAGTGGAGCTGGGACTCTGTCCCAGGCATTCCAGCGTAAGATGCCGATTTCCAAGTGCATTAATGTGCTGTGCCACAGTGCCCACCCTGATTCTTTTCAAGACATGATAACTAAGGAAATATTTACTGTAGGCGGCTTAGATATCCCGACAGAATCATATTTTAGCTTAACAAGAAAATTCTATTACCTTGGGAAATGGAGTCTTGTGTCTTAAATACTCTACACTGGTGCCTTTCTGTGGATTTATGGATGTGAATCAGCTCATTTACAGGTTAATTCAGGTTCAACTGAGAATGTCTGTTGGATGCAGAGAAGCCAGAAGCTCACAGGAAATATGTCTTCATTAAGTGCTGCTCATTTGCTGAGCCAGGGTGGTGCTTTTGTGTTTAATAAAGTCGCTTTAAAATGTTAGTACATGGAAAGACATCTTAATAAGTTAAATTTATAGTGAACGCGGCCTCTTCATCTCCTGGAATCAAGACATCAGGTTGAAAAAGCACAACATTTGAATGGTGCCTGTTCCCACAGTGGAAAATCTGAACCCACTCAGGAACTGAGTGGTGGGAATTTCCCTTGGTGATGCACAGAGATGGCTGGCCAGACGGGGTTCAGTTTACTTCATAAGACAGATGGAGTGTCATAGAGGCTCTGTGTGTTGGCTGTCCAAACAGGCTGGCGCCTTTGACTCAAATGACAAAATCTTTTCTTTGCCCATTTGGCAGGAGTAACTATTTTTTTTTTTAAAGCGTCTGCCAGGGTAGATTGGTAATGTGATTTGAAACTCAAGATAGGTTCTATTCGGCAATTTAAACATGAACTCCTTTGAGCTCCCTGTTTTCTTGAGGAAAACCTGGGTTTTTTTCAGAATTGGATTCAAGTGTGGGGAGCAAGGTACTGGAGAACAGCCTGCAGAGATCTGCTGGCTGCTGAGGTCTGAGGCACAAAGCCAGCGTCTGGGTTATTTCCATCGGTCCAGAGCCCTGGCATGGAGCCAGCCTGCTGCAAGGAGGGGGCAGGACGCTCCTTTGGATGGGAAGAGCTTTAGCTAACCTTGGTCCCCTTACCCAGAATTGTTTTATGCTGTGCTGCTATCTTTAAAAGACTGTGAGGATATTCAAAACCCAGCAACTTCAGATTGGTCATCTTGAAAATGGATGATTATATTTAGAAGGAAAATTTGAGTGTAGGAGCAGGAAGCAGCAGGCCTAGCTGGATATAGTTGTGGCTTGTTGTTAAGGCATTTGGTTCTAGTCAGCAGACTTTTGTCTTCCTTCTAGGAGGAAGGCAGCATGGCAGTGCGGGCAAGACTGTCAGTTTCCAGCTTTACCACAAAGTGGCAGCTCCTTACTTCTCAGCTTCTGTTAGAAAGGGCTGACTGCTCTTCAAAGGGTTCTTGGGAGATGGACCAGAGTGCCCGGTACACAGACGTGAATGTTTCTTATACAGTCAGGGTGTGAGGATGGCTAAGAGTCCACCTTCTCCCCAGGGGAGATCACAGAGCAGCCAGGAAGACACACACAGGGGCATGTGCTGTTATCAGAGACAAATCATAGCCAGGACACAGTGAAGGAAGAGATGCACTCCTCTCTGAGGCTGACCAGTTCATCTCATCCAGTGCCCACAGTTCCTGCACAGCAGGGAATGTGAAGTGATTACTCTGGTTGAACCCCTCTGCTGATAGGGTTTGTTAGATGCTCACCTTTCCACACATCAGTCTAGCCTGTCTTTGGGCAGCTCTGACTGTGAAATCACCTTTCTTACTTGGAATGAGGTCTGTCTGCTGGAGTGCAGCTTCGTAGGAAAGCAGCCTGGGTTGGTGGGAACAGTCTTTGATTTGCATTCAGGAGGCCAGGGGACAAATCCCAGCCAACTGGGAAACAGCTGCCTCTTGGGACCATGAAGCAGGTATGATGCCCCCTCACATGACAGATGGAGACAGCTGATGCTTGGATTGCAAGCCTGCATGCTCTGGTCTGAGCTGGCCAGTTCCCTAGGTGGTTTCTTGCCTGCAGTGTCTGTTCCTTTCTTGTTACCCTCGGTTGATTCTGCTCCCATTCGTGTTGCTCTAAGGGTGTAGAGGGGCAAAGCTGAATACTCTGAATATTCCAGCCAAGACTTGAGTAGCACAGCCCAGAAATCTGAGCCAAGCTGTGTGTTTGTTGATAGTTAATTTGGTTCCATATGCTTCTTAGTCCTGATAATTCCCAGTTTTTGTTTTTTTTTTTTCTTTAAGCAGTCGTACTTTCCTGTGGCCACGTGTTAGTAGAGGACTGAGCATTCTGTTCGTTTGGCCCTTCTTAAGGGGTCTTAGCTGAACCTTTGAATTACTTAAGTTCTTAACAAGAGCATCTGGCTGACTTGATTCTCCCACTGCTGGTAATTCTAGCTTGCCCTCCTTCCTACTTAGAGGGCAGAGCTGGCTGGCAAGCTAATCAGAGCAGGGATGGAGGAAAACTGTAAATCTCTATGTTTGTGGCTGCTGGCATGTACAGTGTAACAGGTGTTGGGTGTGGGGCTGAAGACCTGAGCTTACCTTCCGCCTCTGCCACCTGCTGCTTTTGTGATCCTGGGTAAACCACCTCCTCCTTGGGTCAGCTTCGTCTCCCACAGAAGTGGATCATACTATTACAGCCTCATCACTCTAAGTACGGTCATGTCTGGGAAATTGTCAGAAGTGCACACTCTTAGACCAGTGCCACCATCCCATATGTGTGCCAGTTCTAGTCCAGTCTGCTCCACATTTGATCTGGTTCCCTGCTAATGGCCTGGAAAACCAGCAGAGGATGACCAAAGTGCCTGGGCTACCCCTCGTGGGAGACCAGATGATGTTCTTGACCCAGATGAAGCTCTTGGCTCAGCCCTGGGTCTTTTGACTATTTAGGGAATGAATGAACCAGTGGATGGAAGATCTTTCTCACTCTCTGTCTCTCTATCTGTATGTAACTTTCAAATAAGCAAACAAATTAAAAAAAAAAAAAGAATAATAATAATGAGGAGGAAAGAAAGACACACTTTCAGAACTCATCCTGACCCTGCCTTGTTCTGAGCTCCCCACATGATTTCTGTGCCTGTTAAAGTTTGAGAGATTTTGGGCCAGGCATAATAGTTTAGTGACTAAATCCTTGCCTTCTAGTGCTGGGATCCCATGTGGATGTCAGTCATGTTCCAGCTGCTCCACTTCCCATCCAGTTCTCTGCTTGCAACTGGGAAAATAGTAGAGGACGGCCCAAAGCCTTGGGGGCCCTTCAGCCGTGTGGGAGACCTGGAAGAAGCTTCTGGTTCCTGGCTTTGGATCGGCTCAGTTCAGTTGGGGAGTGAACCAGTGAACAAAGGGCTTTCTCTCTAGAAATCTGCTTTTCCAATAATAAATAAATTAATCTTAAAAAAAAAAGTTTTGAGGGCCCGGCACAGTGGTCTAGTGGCAAAAGCCTTGGACATGCTGAGATCCCATATCGGCGCTGGTTCTTATCCTGGTGGCCCCACTTCCCATTCAGCTCCCTGCTTGTGGCCTGGGAAAGCAGTCGAGGATGGCCCAAAGCCTTGGGACCCTGCAGTTGCTTGGGAGACCCGGAAGAGGCTCCTGGCTCCTGGCTTTGAATTGGTTCAGCTTAGGCCGTTTAGGTCGTTTGGGGAATGAACCATGGACCAGAAGATCTTCCTCTCTGTCTCTCCTCCTCTCCGTATATCTGACTTTGCAATAAAAAAAAATAAAATAAAATAAAGCTTTTTTTAAAAAAACAATTTTGTACACAGGCTGTGTGCTGTCCTAGGTTGCTTAACATATCTGGAGTTAGAATACCTGAGTGTTTGAGGAAATTGAGGCACAAAGCAATGAAGTTTTTTCCTTAAAGACAGAGTCAAAGCTAGAACTTGCTGGAGTTCTTTCAGTGTAAGGGGTGGCAGGGCACAAGCAATTGGGCCATCCTATGCTGCTTTTCCTGACATATTAGCAAGCAGGTGGATCTGAAGTGGCGCAGCTGGGACACATATACCCACATATGGGATGCTGTCATTGTAGGTGATCACTTTTCCTTCGGCATTTCCACACCAGTTCCTAGAACCCGCGGTAGATGCCATGTCTGGTGTTTTCCTGTTCTCCTGGCTCCTTCATGCATGATCAATTTCATATTCCCCTGTCAGCTTCAGCAGGGCTGTGTGTCAGTGGAGGAATAGGTCAGGTTAACGAGGACAGCTGGGGTGGGGTGAACCTTGGAGTGCCTCCCGTTGCGGACAGAGGCTCTAAGGCTAGAGAGACAGGAGGAGGCCGTCGTGCACTTCTGAGCTGGGTGAGAGCCTGTCTTCCTTCTCTGCTGTCTGGCTGCGTTGTGCTCTTCCCGGCCTGGCTTCCATGCTTTTCCACAGGAAGCCTGTTTTCTCTGAGATGCCTAGAGCAGCGTGGCTCAGTCTTGCCTTGCCATCTCAGATGGTCTTTGTGCACAGTAGGTTGTTTCAACAGCGTCTTCCGGGCCCTGCCCCTCAGCGGATGTCCATAGCGTACAGGTCCAGGAATGGCAGTCAGAATGTCATTGCTGAATGTCCCTGAAGGGTTAGAAGTCCTCAGTCAGGAACCACTGCTCTGATCTTTTTTTCTTTTTAAGATTTATTTTATAATTATTTTTTTTTTTTGATTGGAAAGGCAGATACACAGAGAAAAAGATACAGGATACAGAGAGAAAGATCCTCCAGCCACTAATTTACTTCCCAAAGGGTCGCAGTGGCTGGAGCTGAGTTGATCTGAAGCCAGGAGCTTCTTCCAGGTTTCCTACATGGGTGCAAAAGCCCAAGGACTAGGGCCATTCCCTACTTCCTTCCCAGGCCACAGGCAGGGAGCTGGATGGGAAGTGGAGCAGCTGGAACACAAACCGGCACCCCTGTAAAATCCTGGTGGGTGCAAGGCGAAGATTCAGCTACTAGGCCATTGCGCTGGACACCACTGCTCTGATCTTGCCAAGCTGAGGCAGGCAGTCTGGAGCTTCAGATTGGTGAGGCGTGAGAGGATGGCGGAGAGCAGGGAGGATCTGTTAGGGTACTTTGAGTCCCACCCTTTTTGTTGTTCTGCTGAGGAGGTCAGAGTTTAGAGACTCAGCTCAAGGATGTCCCTGGGTTGCTTTCTGGGAGTCTGCCCAGGGCTGGGACCCAGGCCTGCATCCTTCATTAACTCAGGGGTCCTCAGTGCAGGTTAGAGGCCTCGCTGATTCCAGAACATGTGGAATGCTCATGTGGTTGTCCTTTTCTGACCTGTTAATTGAGCAGTTACAGATGAAATTTCCTTTAGCCAATATACACTGAATACTCCCTGTTGTACATCTGTCCCAGGACCGTGTCTTACATAAGTGATGGGAAGTGGTCAAGTGGTTGATGTTTTTGTGACTGGTGGTATGTCCGTTGTGTCGGCTCAGGGCACTGCCACGGTGAGCGTGAGTCCCACGGACTCATAGCCTGCGCACTTCAGGAATCACTAGGAAATTTGAGAAAACAACAGGCCCAAAAACTTAGGCTTATGAAACTATGAACTGTCTCCACACTTGAAATGGAAATCTCCACACTCCGGGAAAATAAAAAACCCAGAGGCTTCCCAGAGTCCTTCATGCCGCTCTCTCAGCAGCTACACACTGGGGCATTTGTAATCAAAACAAGAGGCATTTGGCTAGAAAGGAGCTCTAAGTTTCTAGTAGTAGTTGGCAAATGGTGCATGAGTCTAAGGAAAACTTAAAATGATGGCCTTGAACTGGAGTCTCTGCAGAGCCTCTTACCTGAAACACTCAGCTTCTCTAACAAGAAGTATTCTTATTTTGAGGTAAGCGGCAGAGTGGACAGGTCACACAGATGTCCCTGAATCACAGCCAGCTCCTCCATAGCCCCGGAGCAGAACCTCCTGCTTGGTATCTTCAGGATTATTTCGTCTTCCCTTCGTGTTCAGCTGTGATTGGACACAGAGCTAGTTACATACTAGGTTTTTTTATCCCATTCCCCCAATTCTGAGACCTCCTTGTCGTGTTGCTCGCTGAGCTCCCAGCTTCCTGTGGCTTCCCCCTCCCTGGCTGCTCCCTCTGATGCCCCGGATGATCCGGCAGAGCCTTGGACTTTGATACTCTTCACCCAGTCTCTCGTTTTGACCGTAACTGGGCACCTTTGGGTAAATGCCTCCACCAGCTGGGCCTTTTTTTCTCACCACCATATTGAGGAGGATGGAGCAAATGAGTGTTAAGATTCCTTCCTGCTCTAACACTCTGAGTCAACAAGTACCATATTATGGTAACCCTCAGAGAGCCAAGTGTTGCTCTGCTGCACAAAAATAGAGTAGCTCGGCATTCGTTTTGTTTGTTAACAGCTTGGGTACATCCCTGGCTGTTGTAGAAGTGGAGGGCAGCCGTGAGCGGTTTTTCATAGTTGCTGGACAGTTTCCCATTTTGATTCCCTGGTTCAGAGGCCAGAGCTGAATAATGGATTTTAGCTGCTCTCCTGAGCCTCATTTGGGTCAGCAGCCTGCTTCCGCCATTGCTGTGGCTCTTTGGCAGGTGAAGCGTTTCTGTGGGGCTGAGCACCACCCAGCGAGGATCAGTGAAGATCAGAGCGGGGACCAGTTAAACACACTGGGGTGCATCCTTATGGCGGGACTTGACTTCCTTATGACTCATCTTTGGGGGGACATAGTACGAACGGGTTTATCTTCTCTGTAAGGAGAGTAAAAAGAGGAACCAGCTTCTAAGAGCTGGCCTGACTCAGTCATTTTACTATGCCTTTCAGGATGGTGGTTTGGCAACCAGTGATATTGGGAAAGAACTGTGGCCTTTCCACCAAGGTCTCATGTTCAGTCCAAGTCCTCACTCCGCCGGAAGCAGCTGAGCCTGCCTGGTTCTAAATCAGAGGCTTTAATTCCTCATCTCTCAGTACCCATTCAGACAGCTCTCCCTTTTGCATTTTCTCTTTTTAAGATGTATTTATTTTATTGGAAAGTCAAATATACAGATAGGATGAGAAAAAGATCTTCTGCCCTCTGATTTACTTCCCTTGAGGCTGCAACAGCGGTGTTTGCTGAGCCAATCCGAAGCTAGGAGCCAGGAACTTCTTCCAGGTCTCCCACACAGGTGCAGGATCCCAAGGCTTTAAGCTGTCCTTGACTGCTTTCCCAGGCCACAAGCAGGGAGCTGGAGGGGAAACAGGGCTGTTAGGATTAGAACCGGTGCCCATATGGGATCCCAGTGTGTGCAAGGAAAGGACTTTTAGCCACTGGGCTACCGTGCTGAGCCCCCTTTTATATTTTCTTAAGCCTATTCCCTTTGTTAACTTTCACAGAACATTCCTGGGAGCCTCCTAACAGCGTGGAAATCACATGCCTTTAGAGCTCATTCAGAGGGAATCCCAGGCTCAGAGAAGTGTAGGAAACCCATTTTAAGTGGCACAGCTCACAGCAAAGCTGGACCTGGCTCCACTGACACCTGTCTCATTCCAGCAAGTTCTGCTGCTGCCTCCCTGCTTTCAGCCAGTGCTGATTGGAATGACCACCCCAGCCAGAGTGGCTTTGCAGATAAAGTTGCCATTCAGAAAGCCAACCTACAGAGACGTGGAACAAGCATTGGCTGTTTCAGGGGTTGTTTTGCATCCTGGTTGACTGTTGGTTTGGTGGGCTGGCACAGCCTGGGTGGGGATCAAAAAACCCTTGGTCTTACTGCTTCTACGTTTCTGACTGTGTCGCTAGGCTGAACAAGGCACTATCCCAACATTGCAGGGGCTTAAGGGATTGGAATAATTCCTACTTTCAGCCCATTTTAAGGACACTAAAGAGGACTGAGAAATCTATGGAGACCTAAGAGATAGGTGGCATATAGAGGGTAATTTTTTTTGGTGCCTTTTTTTTTTTTTTTAATGATGAGAAGACATATTTAGAATTAGCCAGCTGAGCTGGTCTCAGTTTTGTTAACGTGCAGAGCACCGTCCTCAGCAGTCGGCTGAGCAGGCCTTCTTCATCAAACCTGACCCAGGCGGTGGCCGTGGCCACATCAATGTCGCGGAGTCTCTCCCAGCCTGTTTGAGTTAATGCTTTTTGCCTTCATGTCAACCATGAGCACAAGTTTGTTTTCTATCATCTTCATGGCCAATTTAGTGGTCGAGGAATTTGTTGACATCCTCCTGGTCAAGCTCTTTTCTCCTGGGGCTGTTCAGGCTGCTCCTGCAGGTGTAGAAGTCCCTAGGCCTCTGGGACTTGGGTGACCTGCGCTCTTCCTCTTGCTGTGGCTGTGACCACCTTTCAGCACTGCCATCTTGGACTTCGGAACTTTGGTTTTGTTTCAGCTTTGGGAGGGCAGGAACTTCCATCTTCTTTTTAAATATTTACTTAATTTTATTGGAAAGGCAGATATATAGATAGGAAGAGAGACAGAGAGGAAGATCTTTCGTCCGATGATTAACTCCCCAAATGACCGCCAAAGCCGGTGCTGTGCCAATCCAGAGCCAGGAGCCCATAGGTTGATCTTGCACCTGCCCACGTGGGTGCAGGGTGCCAAGGCTTTGGGCCATCCTTGACTGCTTTCCCAGGCCACAAGCAGGGAGCTGGATGGGAAGCAGGGCTGCCAGGATTAGAACCAGCGACCATATGGAATTCTGCCACATTCAAGGCAAGGACTTTAGCTGCCAGGCTACTGTGCCGGGCTCCTTCATGCATTTTGTACAGATGTGTACATCGTATGATAACCACCCAGATCGAGGTGTGAAGTGTTTCCAGTTCACCAGCTGCGCAGGACTAGAGAGAGCAGCAAAATCTGCTCTGTCCCCTTTAAGAACATCCGGGGTTATCGATCCTGTTACTCATTCCCTCACTTTCCCAAGCTCCTCCTCGTGCAGGGTACTGTGCAGGGTGTTGCCAGTCCAGGAAACGGAGATGTTTGGCCTCTGTCTTGGACTCACAGCCCATCAAGGATCCTGACTGGAGTCCAGGGGAGAGGGTGTAAAGGGCTCACAGAGGAGGCCTGGAGGCAGTGGCGCCTCTGCCAGAGAAAGACAGGGTGTGTGTATTTATGTTCACACTGAAGTGTTCTCAATCCCTTCAGTGTTTGTAGACATGGGGGAGAAACGAGGTTATGAGCAGCAGGGGCAGCTTTGGCCTTGTGGTAGAGATGCAGGTTGAGTCATCAGTGTCCCAGAGTACCTGGGTATGATTCCCAGCTCCTCTGCTCCTGATCCAGGTTCCTGCTGCACAGACCCTGGGAGCAGAGGTGACGGCTTAGGTAATGGGTTCCTGCCACCCTTGAGGGAGATTTCAGCTGAGGTCCTGGCTCCCTGCTGGGGGTTGTTGAAAGTGTGTAAGGGTGAACCACAGGTGGGAACTGTTTGTTTCTCAGCTAATAATAATTATTAAATAGCGGATTTATTTTATCTTTATCTGAAAAGCAGAGTTACAGAGAGAGAAGGTGGTGCAGAGAGAAGTTGATCTTGCCCCTGCTGGTTCGCTCCCTAAATGTCCACAATGGCCAGACCTGAGCTGACCTGAAGCCAGGAGCCAGGAGCTTCTTCTGGTCTTACACGTGATTACAAGAATCCGAGGCCTTGAGCCATCCTCCACTGTTTTGTCAGATTGTTAACAAGGAGCTGGATGGGAAGTGGAACAGCTAGAAAACGACCCGATGCCCATGTTGGCTGCCAGTGCCACAAACGAGGCTTGGCCTACTCCACCACGGTGCTGGCCTTCAATAATGGGTTTTGAAGATTAGGAACTTCAGCTTCTTAGTTCTCAGACCACGTGGAAACATTTAGAGACTTGCAGGCGCAGCTGAAAATCTACGTCTACACTGTTTGCTCAGCCTTGCTTTCTTCCCAGGGAGACAGGGGTGAACTCGGCTGCAGAGAAGACAGCGAATCGCGAGTGCCCCCCAGGCTCTAACTGCTGGCTTCCTCCGCCAAGGAGCTCGAGATCACCAGACTATACAAATCTGGGCAATTTAAAACACAGAAATTTCTACCGTGTGAAAACAGACCCATGAAAGACTTTTCTGATTCTTTTTGGGTATGAGAAGCCATTTGTTTCAAAGATTAACGCTCTGTGGTTGGTGTTAGACACACCAACCTTTAAAGCGTCTGCTGCAGGAGTTGAGCAGCGCCGGGGGTAGGCTCAACATGAAGAGATAACCCAGGACATCTGAGTGTTGCAGAGCCACATCTCGGCGCATGTGCAGGCAGTAGATAGAGAGGCGGAAGGGCGATGGCTCAGCTAGCCGGGCCTGGTTCAGGTGCTTATGAGCTACCGTGTTTTGGAGATACAGGGGCTTCTGGGATCCTCTGGGCCTGTGCCGTCACTCCCGTTTCACAGGTGAGGAACAGGGCTGGTTGGCAGCAGAACCAGGTCTCACGTGGGCAGAGCATGTGGGTGCTCGAGAGTGGTGTCCAGTAGGGTGAGCCGGGCAGGTTGGCCAACGCGGGCGATGGCAGGAAGGAGGGTGAATGGGGTGGTAGCAGCATTCCCTGCCTCTCCTTCGTCACTGTATTTGGAGTGGAGAGGAGTAAAGTTCTGAGGAAGGTTGGGGAGGTGACAGTGGGGAAGCAGAGAAGACTTTGAGGCCATCAGTCGTGTGAGGGAGGACGCTGGGAGCCCCCCAGCAGGAGGCTAAGCATCCAGCATCTTGAGTTTTGTGATTCAGGGTACCTGTGCTGACTACAGAGAATGGTAACAGTACTGCTCAGATGCCCTGGACCAGATTTGCAGGTGTGGGGGAGGGACCTCTGACTGCACTGCAGGCATTCTAATGACTTGGGGAAGTCGGCCTCAGGCTCCCTCCACCCCCTCCACCTGAGGTGTCAGTCTGTGAAGCAATAGCTGGGGCCGACCCAGTACATAGATCAAATGTGGACTGAATCTGTTTGTTGATCAGTGTGGAAGAAAGTGCAAAAGGACCTTTTAAATATTTGACAGTGTGAAAAAATTGTGTATTACTGATATCACTGTGGCACCCTTGCTTAAGGCAAGAGTTTCAAACAACTTGCTGAAATAAACCTATATGGGCCTGGTGCGATAGCCTAGTGGCTAAAGTCCTCACCTTGCATGCACCAGCATCCTGTATGGGCACCAGTTCCTGTCCTGGTTCTATTCCCGACTCGTCCACTTCCTTGGCTTGTGCCTGGGAAAGCAGTAGAGCATGGCCCAAAGCCTTGGAACCCAGCACCCACATAGGAGACCTAAAGAAACTCCTGGCTCCTGATCAACTCAGCTGAGTTCGAAGCCAGGAGACTAGAGCCTCCTCTGGATCTCCCACATGGGAGCAGAGTCCCAAGGCTTTGGGCCATCCTCAGCTGTTTTCCCAGGCCACAGGAAGGGAGCTGGATGGGAAGTGGGGCTGCCGGGATTAGAACTGGTGCCCATATGGGATCCCGGAGCGTGCTAGGCTAGGGCTTTAGGCACTATACCGTGCTGAGCCCCTTTCTTTTTTGGCATTCTTTCCTACATGATCAATTTAATATCTGGCATTGCTGACTTGTTCAAAAGAACAGACGTTATGTTTGCCTGGTGTTTCAAGTCTGGTAATTCTGTGCAGTTTGGAGTTAGTAATCATCCAGTGTTATTATTCTCACACACACACAGTTTTAAGTGCAGAACAAGAGAAATACAGAGGCTAAAAAATCCAAGGAAACTAAGTTTTATTTGAGAATGGAATTTCAGTGAGAATTCATGTGCTATAATAAACTATGCATATTTCAAAGAGGGGAGGTTGTTAGAGGTAAAAATGAGACTGACAGAAAGTATCTTGAAACAATGATCACAGCGAGTGACAGCCCAGGGCTGAGCAGCCCGTTGCTAGCACGTGTCCTTGAAGCAGCACCATTGTAATAAGGTTGTGACAGTGTTTGTAAACTTGTGATTCTTTTTTTTTTTTTTAAAGATTTATTTTTATTATTTTTTTATTGGAAAGGAGGATATACAGAGAGGAGAGACAGAGAGGAAGATCTTTCGTCCGATGATTCACTCCCCAAGTGAGCCGCAACGGCCGATGCTATGCCGATCCTAAGCCAGGAGCCTCTTCTGGGTCTCCCACATGGGTGCAGGGTCCCAAAGCTTTGGGCCGTCCTTGACTGCTTTCCCGGGCCACAGGCAGGGAGCCAGATGGGAGGCGGGGCTGCCGGGATTAGAACTGGCGCCCATATGGGATCCTGGGCGTGCAAGGCGAGGACCTTAACCACTGCGCCACCGCGCCGGGCCCAACTTGTGATTCTTGTAGTCTTTGTGATAGTCACTGTCATTCAGACATGTAAAAGTACTCTTCTCTCAGAGCCTCTTGGGTGTGTGTTTTGTTAGAGTTGATACAGGAAACTCCAGCTTAATTCTGACAGCTTTCACATGAGCCACAGTGTTCCGTATGACCACATTAAAAAAAAAAACTCAAGAACCTCGGGGTGAGAGGCTGGGTGGGGCTTTTCCCTTTGTTTCTCCCCTGAGCCCAGACATGGGGGAAAAAATGGTATTAGCGTGGAAACAATGGTATTACCCACTTTCCTATAGCCTTTGACCCTTTGTACCCTAATCAACTAAGTGAGGGTATTAAAAAAAAACACCTCAGGAACCATTATTCTGATTTTTTTTCCCCTAAGATTCATTTCTTTATTAGAATACAGAGTTAGAGAGGAAGACAGAAATGTTGTTTAATGGTTCACTCCGTCTAATGGCTGGAACAGCTGGGCCCATGCTGAAGCCAGGAGCTAGGAGCTTCATCCAGGTCTCATGAGAGCGCTTGGAACATCTTCTCAGGTGCCTCAGCAGGTGGCTAGATTGGAAGTGGAGCGTCCAGACTAGAGCCAGCAGTCACAGGGGATGCCAGCATCACAGGGGATGCCAGCAGTCACAGGGGATGCCAGCAGTCACAGGGGATGCCAGCATCACAGGGGATGCCAGCAGTCACAGGGGATGCCAGCAGTCACAGGGGATGCCAGCATCACAGGGGATGCCAGCAGTCACAGGGGATGCCAGCAGTCACAGGGGATGCCAGCATCACAGGGGATGCCAGCATCACAGGGGATGCCAGCAGTCACAGGGGATGCCAGCAGTCACAGGGGATGCCAGCATCACAGGGGATGCCAGCAGTCACAGGGGATGCCAGCAGTCACAGGGGATGCCAGCATCACAGGCGGCAATTTAACCCCTGAACCACATTACTGGCTCCTCTTCTTGACCTCAGTTGTAAAATTTATATACATATATAGCATGAAATTGATCACTTTAGCCACTTGCAGCATTTAGTTCTGTGGTATTAAGTTCATCCACATTGTACCCCTCCTGTTTTACTCTTCTGCAAAAGAGCTTGTGTTTGGTTTATGCCATTAAGGGGAGTGATTTGAGCCTATGTCCTTATCTATAAAATGGGGATAGAATAAGAAGTGCTCTGGTATCGGATGCCAGCTGCATCTCATGTTAACCACCCTTGTTGGGTTGCCAGCGACTTAACCCCAACCCATGTCAGGATGCCTCACCTTTCAGGAAGGGAATTTATTTATTTTTTTTTTATTATTTTTTTAAAGATTTATTTATTTATTGGAAAGGCGGATATACAGAGAGGAGGAGAGACGGAAAGGAAGATCTCCCGTCCAATGATTCACTCTCCAAGTGAGTGCAATGGCCAATGCTATGCCAATCCGAAGCCAGGATCCAGGAACTTCTCAGGAAGGGAATTTGTTGACTCACATGACTGGGAATGGCAGGGTGGAGCTGGTTGTCACGGACTTCCCCAGCTGCAGGCAGTTGTGGCTCATGACTTTGTTTTCTGAAGGAAAGGCTCCTCCTCATTTCTTTCCCAGCTCTATCGGAACAGCCCTGGAAGGATCTTGATTGGCTTCTGGGGTCATGTGCTCCCAACACCAGACCAAACACTGTAATGGGAGGCGTTCTGCAGCTTGGCTTTGGTCACATGCCTCCCCCATCATGTGGCCGGAATAGCTGGGTCTTTTTGTAAAGGCTGAGGGTTTGAGGGGCTGTTAGAACACAGTGCTTTTGCTCATAGTCTCCCACCCCCAGCAGAGCATGTGCACTCGGCAGGAGCCATATGTCCTGCTCCTGGACCAACCTCTCCACAGACCTTCCTTCAGCGGCCTCAGTTTCCGGAGTGCCTACTCTGCCCCTGCACCTCTCTGCTGCTCCTGTCTCTATAAACAAAGTTGGGTTTACTCTGCAAGAGTATGGCCAGCCAGCCATTGTCCCTGTGCACCTGCTGTATATGAGGGATCCCAGGATAAGATGAACAGGAGGACTCTGCTCACACTCTGGTTCAACTGCAGAAGCGTGAAAAGAGATGATGCAGAAAGGTTGCAGGACCCCGAGGGTCTGTGTCCCTGTTCTGTGGACCAAGGTAAGACTGGGCCTTTTAGAAGAGAGCCAGCGTCTCCTTCGGCTCTTCATCCCTGAGTGCCCTTTGAGTGGAGAAGCTCATTCCTTGCTGTGACCCCTTCAGCATGTCTCTGTTGTAAGAGAAGCAGCTGGTTTAGTTTCTTGCTTTGTTCTTCTGACCAGCACACCTGCTGGGAACGCTTTTCTGCTGACGTTTCGTTCTCTCCCGCTTCCCACAAACGTCCCTGGCCCCCAGACCTCTACTGGTTTTTAGTTGCCAGGGTGCACTCATGCCTGCTCAGGAAGACAGGGCTCTGGTTGGCATGCATTCAAGTAGCAGAAGAAAAACCAGTGGCCTGGGAACGGAAACCAAGGGCAGGCAGTTTCCCTCCTGTCCCAGCCAAGAACCTGGTCACCCCCAGTAAGTGTGGCTGAGGAACCAGGCTGCGCCACTGCCAGGCATAATTAGGTTGCCTTCAGTAAACGTTTGCTGCTTTAAATATGCACCTCTCCATGGCCGGGGATGAGGTGGAAATTGGCTATGTTTTTGTCAATACTTTTTTTAGATGATCCTGTAAATGTACACAATTTGAAAGGTGTGTTCCTTGCCTGCCACTCTGGCCTGACTCCTGTGTGACTGCTTGTGGAGAAGGGCCTTTCAGAGGTAACTAAGGCTGAGTGGCCCTTAGCTGACAGGCCTGGGAGTCTGGTAAGAAAGGAGAATGTGGGTCAGGGCTTCGGCACGCAGCTTGGTAGGGTGGGAAATATGGTTCCCTACACAACACTTTTTTTTTTAAAGATTTACTTTTATTGGAAAGGCTGATTTACAGACAGAAAGACAGACAGAAAGATCTTCTGTCTGCTTGTTCATTCCCCAAGTGGCCACAATGGCCAGAGCTGAGCTTATCCAGAGCCAGGAGCCAGAGTTTCTTCTGGGTCTCCCACGTCTGTGCAGGGTTCCAAGGCTTTGAGCCATCCTTTGCTGTTTTCCTAGGCCACAAGCAGGAGCTGGAAGGGAAGTGGAACAACCGGGACAGTAACCAGCACCCATATAGGATCCCAGCATGTGCAAAGCGATGGTTTATCCACTAAGCCATCACAACGGGCCCTGTATCTTTTTGTTTTCTACACAACAATGTGCTACATGCCTAGGGTCCAGGGTGGTGTATCCTGGCCCATTATCTCTTACTCCCTCTGTGGAGGCACATGGAGTTTTCCACATATCTTTTTTTTTTTTTTTTTCAAATAAATAAACCTGTGTTTTTAAAGATTCATTTTTGTTGTGTGTTGCCTTGTATTTTTTTTATGAATTTTATTTTTTATAATGATTATGTGGTTGATTAGGGTGGGAAGGATTGAGGTGTAGGGAAAATTGGGTGAATTCATTGCTTCCAAATTTGCTATTTCTTCTTGTTGTTTCTAGGGGAAGGAGAGAGACAAGGGGAAACCGCTCACGACTTTCCTCACATCCCGGTACTCAGGGATGAGGAACCGCCACCTCACATCAACCCAGAGTCTCAATGTGTACATATTCCTAGGGTTCTGTCCAAGTGGTTTGGATAGTTCTGGAATGCTGCCAATTTCACCAATCCGAGGATGATGTCACCCTCCCAATGTCCATTGGCTCCATTCACCAAGATTTTCTGTTGTCATCGTTTGTTTGGGGTAGTTGTCCAGTTAGTTCTGTTCTTTTGGTACAGCACCAAATGAACTGCCTTATTCTCCTTTGACAACAGGGCCTGTGTCCACTGCTCCGCCTTTTTCATTAAGTAGGACATGTTCTTGCTGGCAAGTTCAAGGACCCAGTCCAGGTGTTGAAAAAAAAAGAAAAGAAAAAAAAAGACAACTGGGCTGGCACACTGGTATAGTTAACACAGGTTTGGCATTAACCAGGCCCAGGATGCCCATCAGCTATTGGCTGCTTTTTTCCCCAGCAGTGTAACACTTGCCAATGTACAAGACAACTTAGGCAGTTGCTTACAACTGGGAATTTTCAAATGTTTTTTTCCATTTCATCCAAGTGGTCAAATTTGTTGGTATACATTTATTTGTAATATTCCTTCTTTGTCCTTTTAATATCTGTACGCTCCTTAGTGTTATCATGGCTCTCATTCCTGATGTTGGTGATCTTTTAGTTTTTTGAGATCCATCTAACTGGAGGTTAAATTTCATTGACCCTTAGATCAGGAGCCAGATGTTTATTGTCATGATCTGTTGCCTTTGTTTTGTATTTTATTCATTTTTTTCCTCTTTGATCATTATTTCCTTCTACTTATTTTCAGTTTAACTTGCTGTTTTTCTAGCTTAAGGTGGAAGGTCAAATTTTAAATTTTAGATAAGCTTTCTTCTCTAGTGTGTGCTTTTATGCTTTTTCCTTTAATGTGTAAGTGACATCCCACAAATGTTGATATATTTTCATTCAGTTTCAAATAATCTCTGATTTCTCATTGCCTTTCTTCTTTGACCCCACTGGTTGTTCAAAAAGTATTCAAAAGAAGGGGAAGGTATCTGTTCTTTGCTGTCAAACAACATTAGCACCAGGGGATAGGGGTCATTTGATGACATCTAGAAACTCTGACTTAGGAAAGTGTTCCAGGGGTGTTACTGGACTAGTTTTGATAATTCTGAGAAGTTGTTGGTTTTGTTGCTCCAGGGTTGAGAAAATCCTTCCCAGGTCTGTTGATGAACAAGTCCACCTTAGTGCATTCACAACCCAGGAATATACTGCAAAGCTTGACCAGAAGCGTTGTTCAACCTGTTCTACTTTCCATCATCTAATCAGGGACTCCATATCCTCTGCTAGCCTAAGTGAACTGGCTGTCATGCTCCTGCTCTGGGCATCTGGGCATGCTCTCCACTGCTTAGCAAGCAACTTACGAGGCCCAAGCCCAAAACATGCATCCCTAGGTTGGACTACAGATACTATGATTTTCCCTGTGGTTGGGGTTTGAGTCCAGTGGTGGAGTTGGGTGACCTCAGACTTGGTTTCTGTGTATGTCGGCGAGTGCAGGGTCAAGTTCAGTTTGTTACTTGCACCAGGCTGATCCCTGTGGAAGGACCCCACATGCAGCGTCCAGTCTCCCCGTAGCGCTCTCTCCCTTTTCACTAGGTGTTAGCTTAAGTTACTCTGTGAAAAAAAAAGAATCCATGTGGAAGGGTTGAGTTCAAGCACTGGGGATGAAGAATAGAGGGAAAGGATAGAGAAAACACTCAGGGAGACATGTCAGTGGGGGCAGGGACTAGGTGTCTCCCAGCAGTGGCTGGAGAGAAGAAGTTCAAAGGGGAGGTGGGGGTCCTGTGTGATGGCCTAGTGGCTAAAGCCTCACATTGCAAGTGCCAGGATCCTATATGGGTGCCAGTTTGTATCCTGGCTGCTCCACTTCCCATCCAGCTCCCTGCTTGTGTCCTGGGAAAGCAGTCGAGGACGGCCCAAAGCCTTGAGACCTTGCACCACATGGGAGACCTGGAGGAAGTTTCTGGCTCCTGGTTCCTGGCTTCGGATCAGCTCCACTCTGGCTATTGTGGCCACTTGGGGCGTGAACCAGCAGATGGGAGATCTTTCTTTTCTCCTTCTGTCTGTAAATCTGACTTTCCAATAAAAATAAATCTTAAAAAAAAAAAGGTGCACAGTGTTGGGATGTTTTACAGGAGGGAGAAGGCCAGGCTTCTGGCACAGCTTACAATCGCAGTGGCCTCTGCTGCTCCAGGGACATATGTGGCTGCCATTGGATCTAAGCATTGACTGTGTCCAGCTGGGCAGCTAAGGTTAGAGGCCAGTCAGTCGCTAATCTTAGTTTATGAAGTTTTGAACATGAAAAGCCAGGCTACTGATTTCACTGGACAGGAAAACTCAATCCTGTGAAAATGCTCAGGCAGTGAAGGATGTGGGTGTTAATGACATTTTGAGGATCTCAGCTGGGTCAAGCAGAGAAAACCCTTCTGTGTTCATTTCAGCGCTTTAACTGGGGGATCTCAGAAACACATAGGTTCATAGGTGAGTACTCCAAAAGGCTCAGTGTGGGAAATGGAATTATAAGTTTTAGTGCAAAAAAAAATTTTTTTTTTAATTTGCACAGTCTTTGTTCTTTTCTTTCTTTTTTTTTTTTTCAGTCTTTTAAAAGCACAATTTTCATAATGCACATTCCTGTGAGCTTTTTGAAGATCCTTTGTGTTCAAGTCCTGTTAGAGCTGGAGAGAATTACCCCCCTTCCCATGCCTTTGGGGCAGGATCTGAGGCCCTGGGAAGCAAGCGACCTTGCTCAGTGGGCATGGTTAAAACAGGCTCTGAGGAGTCTGGAGTTAACAATACCAGTGACTGTTGAGCATTTGCACAGGTCAGGCCTGTGCCAGCTGCATCCCATACATTCTTCCTCATTTGAATCCTCGCAGTCACCCTGTGGGGCAGCTACTGCTATCTGGAGAGTTAGCGAGCTTAAATCCCTTGTGTAGGGTTGCCTGATGGCATAGCTGAAGTTTGGAGCAGGACAGCTGTATTCCCTCCACAGCCTTTGTGACTTGATGTCACCCAGCCCTTCCCAGGTGCTATACTCTGTGAGTCTGTTAACTGTGAGACTTCTTTTTGTCTAAGATTTATTTATCTGAAAGGCAGAGAAGGAGGATCTTTGGTTCACTGTTTCACTCCCCAAATGGCTGAACATACACGGCTGGGCCAGGCAGAAGCCAAGAGCCTGGAACTCGAACTGGTGCTGTGGTTACACCTGTGCGCCACAACACCAGCCTGTTGTTGGTGTCGTTCTTTCATCTTTGTCCCTATGAAACAGGTGAGGGACTTCTTGGTTTCTCTCCAGAGTTTTCCTTGTGTTTCTGGTACTCCTGGCATATTCCCTGTGTGTTTGCTGATGAAATCAGCAGGGTTTCAGACTCCGATTTATTGGTCATACACACCAGTTCTAAATGGGGCTTATTAGCTCTAGGAGAGTTAATACATTAGGGGACCAGGGAGAGGCAGCACGGGCAAGGAGACTGCTCTGAAAAATGTGTCCGCATCTCTGGCTGGCATTCTGCTGCTGTGTGGGCATCCACAAGGCAGTGCTGGGGACAGCATTCCTGCGCAGGTGAGCCTGGGCGCTGAGCACACGGTCCCCGTGTGGCTGCCAAGGAACACTGTGGTCGGTCCTGCCAGCCTGCTCTGTCCCTGCACAGCTGTGAGGGTAGAGGGATGAGCGCCTACCCTCTGGAACAATTCACAAACCAAGCAGAGTAGCCATCCCTTTCCCGTTCTTTTTTTTTTTTTTCCTTCTGACTTGGGACTTAAAGCAGTAAAGCAGGTAACTTTCCTTTTCTTTCCTATGTCAGCATGAGCCTTCAGATGGTGTTTGCCAAGGGTAAATAAATGAAAGAGCATTTGGCAGACGTTTTCCTTAAGGCAGGAGCTACTGTTGGTTTATTTATAGCAATTTCATTCAGAGGTTACAGAGTTGAGGTGCTGGTGGGAGCCAGGGGCTGGAGACCAGGATGCTAGTCCTGAGTGTTCCCCTGCTTGTCAGGGTCCCGACGGGTTGTACCACCTGTAATGAGCATCGCCCTCCTTAGTTGGGGCAGACGGGGGGAGCCTTCAGTGTATCCAGGTGTCCTGTTGAGCCCCCTGAGCTCTTGATGCCCGACTGTGACTATTGCTTGCTCTGTAGAGTGAGGACAGTTACAGAGACTCATTCCTGTCGGTGGGTGGGTTATCTTTGCTCTTCTGACTTTGGGCCTCTCCTTTCTCATGGACACAGAACAGACATGCCTAGGAGAGCTGGGAGGCCACATACAGTTCCCCTGGCTGCGGGTGACTCGACAGCTGAGGCTTATTTACACCAGAATGAGCAAGGAGGACCATGTGATTTTGACATGAGTGGAGCGGGGCTGCGTGGGCTTCCCTTGACTGCCTGTCAGTGGCCTGCTGTGTGTGGTCAGGAAATGCCAGGGTGTGCCTGTGTGGAATCGTCCTCTAGCATGTGTGAGGTTTGCTGCCATGCTGAGAGAGAAAAGGTTACCAGTCCTACGTCTCCCCACAGCGACTTCCGCTAGAGGTGCACTGTCAGGAAGGATGGTGGGCTCTGTCATTGGTTCATTCAGTCGGGGTGTGTTTCTGGGTCCTTCTTCCCTCCATGTGTGCCAGAATCTCGCTGCTAGTAAGGAGTACCCTTAGGACTCCTTGGCCTCTGTCGGTATGGCCCAGGCTCTGTCTCCCTACCCCCAAGTCTGTCTGGGCAGGCAGAGTTACCCTCCTTAACAGCTCTTCAAATAGCAGTTGGACTTGCTGTGCCTGGGAACGGGGAGCGCCCTGCCTAACTGCCTTGAACTGTTGCATTCTCTGAAGATGGCTCTGTATGATCACTAACAGTGCTGGGCAAAAAGGTGAACACCCCTCTACTTTTTTAGGGTGTATCTTGTGTATCTCCCCTCCAAAAAAAGCTGTTGGGAGAATCTAATGAAGCAACTGTCTGGAGACCAATGTTTATTTCAACGTGATTGGAGTTGTTTTTGCCTCAGCTTTCAGGGCCAATAAAGCTGGTTATTAGATTCTGTAATTGCCGCTGTAATTACTCTCTTGGAACCAGCAAAGGCATAATTAAATATGGAGATTTCAAGAACTATTTTTTTCCCTATCTGAAAACAACCTCTTAAACTTCTGTTGGCTTCAGTTAGATTTTAATTATTAAAACCGTTCTGTTTGTGAATGAAACTGGGGGTGTTCATCATCAGTAGAGTGTTTTAGGTTCCTGATCGAATATTTGGTTCAGATGAGCAGCTCCTTGTTAACCTGGTACTTTGTTGCTGTCTTAAAAATTTATTTATTCATTTTGGGCCCAGTGTGGTAGCCTAGCAGTGAAAGTTGTCTCCTTGCATGCACTGGAATCCCATATAGGTGCTGGTTTGTGTCCTGGTGGCCCTGCTTCCCATCCTGCTCCCTGCTTGTGGCCTGGGAAAGCAGTCAAGGACAGCTTAAAGCCTTGGGACCCTGCACCCGCGTGGGAGACCTGGAAGAATCTTCTGACTCCTGGCTTTGGATAGGCTCAGCTCTGGCTGTTGAGGCTGCTTGGGGATGAATCATCAGATGGAGGATCTTCCTCTTTGTGTCTCCTCCTGTCTGTATATCTCACTTTGCAATAAAAATAAATAAATCTTTTTAAAAAATTTATTCTTCCTAGGGGCAGAGTTACAGAGAGGAGAGCTGTTTGTTGGTTCACTTCTTGCGTAGCCGCACATCTGCTGAGACTGGCCAGGCTGAAGCAAGGAGTCTGACTCCATCTGGGTCTCCCTCAGGGGTGGCAGGTGTCTAAGCACCTGGATCATTTCCTGCTTGCCAGCTGCATTAGCAGGGAGCTCAGTGAGAAATGGCATGCTCATATAGGATGCTGGCGTGACAAGCTTAACTTGTTTTAAAGATTTGTTTAATTTACTTGGAAATCATAGTTACAGAGAGACTGAAAGATCTTCCATCCACTGGTTCACTCCAAGGTGGCCGCAATGGCTGGAACTGAACCGATCCAAAGCCAGGAGCCTGAAGTTTCTTTTAGTTCTTCACATGGATACTGGATCCCAAGGACTTGGGCCATTCTCTGCTGCTTTCCTTGGCCATAGGCAGAGCTGGGGCAGAAGTGGAACAGTTGGGACATGAACTAGTGTCCCTTTGGTATGTTGGCACTGCAAGGCGGAGGATTAGCTTGATGCACCACCACGCTGGCCATCCCTTGCTTTTTAGCCAAGTCATCACGTATGCAAAGTTAAGGCAGGACATAAGGCTCAGTGTGTGTTTATGCAAACATTGGGCTTGGTCCTTTGGACTTTGGTTATACATCAAAGCAAATTTCTGAAGTCAGAAACAGAGTTGGGCTGGAGCAAGTCCTATTTTTTTTTTTAATAAAAACTTGACATTTTTGTTTTTAATTTTTTTATTGGAAAGGCGGATATACAGAGAGGAGAGACAGAGAGGAAGATCCTCCGTCCGATGATTCACTCCCTAAGTGAGCACAACGGCCGATGCTATGCCGGTCCGAAGCCAGGAGCCTCTTCTGGGTCTCCCACGCGGGTGCAGGGTCCCAAAGCTTTGGGCCGTCCTCGACTGCTTTCCCGGGCCACAGGCAGGGAGCTGGAAGGGAAGCGGGGCCGCCGGGATAGAACCGTCGTCCATATGGGATCCTGGGCATGCAAGGCGAGGACTTTAACCACTGCGCCATTGCACTGGGCCCGAATGACTTATCTTGACTGGGCCTTAGAACTATTGTACCCAAGCAAGCCAAAACAGAGTAGAGTCATGCATTGATTAAGATTTGGAAGTCCTGGGCCCGGCGCGGTGGCGCAAGTGGTTAAAGGTCCTCGTCTTGCACACCCGGGATCCCATATGGGCGCCGGTTCTAATCCCGGCAGCCCCGCTTCCCTTCCAGCTCCCTGCCTGTGGCCCGGGAAAGCAGTCGAGGACGGCCCCGAAGCTTTGGGAACCTGCACCCGCGTGGGAGACCCGGAAGAGGCTCCTGGCTTTGGATCGGCATAGTATCGGCCCGTTGCGGCTCACTTGGGGAGTGAATCATCGGACGGAAGATCTTCCTCTCTGTCTCTCCTCTCTGTATATCCGCCTTTCCAATAAAAAAATAATAAAAATAAATCTTTAAAAAAAATTAAAAAAAAAAGATTTGGAAGTCCTTTTTTGCAGATGTGCAGAGGGAGCTCATGGCCGAGATCTCTAAACCTGCGCTACAGCACAGCAGAGTCATAGAGGCAAAAACACAGACTGGATGGGGATGAGGGGGACTGAGCTAATGCGAAACTACCTTAGGATAAAACAGTTAATAACTTTGAAGCCTGTGTTGGTGTCTCAGGCAAAATTCATTTTTCTCCTGGTCTTGCTTTAACAGCCTAGCCAGGGGTTCAAGCATTCTGCCAAGCAGGATGCTGTTTTCTCCACCAGGTTAGTGTCACGGGTAGAGGGGCACCCACTTAAGATGGAGCCCAGCTCATCATGGAACCCCTCACGTCAAGCCTGTTATTTCAGAACAAGATGATCTCCTTGCCACCTGAGTGACAAAAAGGTTTCCAGGTGCGGCTCTCTCTCTCTCTCTCTCTCTCTCCCTCTCCTCTTCTGGCCTCCTCCTACCTCTTCACCTCCCCACCACCCCATCCTGTTCCTACCCTGCTGGAATAAACCTCCTAAAATAACAACAACAAAAAAGGAGATGATCTCCTTAACCTGCTGGCTGCTAAGACAGGCTTCCCACTCTGGGTTTGCCCGTGGTAGGGAGTTCTGTCTAGCTGTTCTCTGAGCTATGCAGTGCTCTTTCAGCATGGGACTTTTCGCTTTTCTTGAATATGGGAACATCATTAGGTTGTTACTGTGTGTTGTGTTTTTACTTTCTGAAAGCCTTGTCACCACTTACTGCATTGTTGGCTTTGTAAGAGCGAACTGTTTTAAGTTTTTCTTACTTGAAAAGCAGAGTGATAGAGATTTCCCATTCACTGATTCCCTCCCCACATGCCCATCACTGCCAGGCAGTTGAAAAACGGGAGCCAGGAATTCCATCCAGGTCTCCCACTTGGATGGCAGGGATCCAACACTTGAGCCATCATTTGCTGCCTCCCACAGTGCTTGAGGGAGTTTTAATCCAAATTGATCTAGTGTTTGGTATGGCAGTTCATTACTGTTTTGTGATTTAGTTATCATGAAATGGACTGAAGAGTTGCTTTGTAATAGCTAGAGCTCCCTTGCTCTGAGGGTGTCTACTATGTTTAGGGGCTGGGCGTTTGCCCACGTTACCCACTTACCCCTTGCAGGAGCTGTCAGGGCAGCTCAGTGACTCACTGGGGTCTGACCTGGGCTTGGGACCTAAGGCAGCTTTTGCTCAGTAGGTTCTGTCTCGGGGCACTCGTCCACACTTTGGTTACCTTTTGCCCCCGTGCTTGTTTCCTGGCTGTGTTTTGAGGCATGTGAGCTTGGGGTATTTTCTTAGAAAACTGAATGTGCTGCTTACGTAGAAGAGATTATTAAAGCTGAGTCACACCCCCTGTGCGGGTCAGGGAGGACTTTGGTGAGCCGTGGCCCTGAGGGGCCTGGCCGGCTGAGAGTCTGTGTTCTCCTCCTGCAGCCGCCCTCCAGGCGCTGAAGCGCAAGAAGAGGTATGAGAAGCAGCTGGCACAGATCGACGGCACGCTGTCCACCATCGAGTTCCAGCGGGAGGCCCTGGAGAACGCCAACACCAACACCGAGGTGCTCAAGAACATGGGCTACGCCGCCAAGGCCATGAAGGCTGCCCACGACAACATGTGCGTGTTCATGCTGCTGGGAGGGTTTCCCCACTCAGCAGGGCAGTGCTGGCCAGGGGCTGCCTGGTGCGCAGGCCATGGCTGTGGACACACTCCTTGGCCTCCTTGTTCAGATACTTGAGTTTGTTTCAGTGTGTTTTTGGAACTCTTTGTAAAGTGGATGATGTAAACCTCTGCCTTCGGGAGCAGATCTTATGAAATGGAGACCTTGCATAATCCTGGGCCTTGTGGCGAGCCTGCTTTTAAGCTGGAAAGGGCCTCAGGTGTCCTCTCACTCAGGCCCTCTGCATATTCTGGTGGAAAACCTGGGTTGTGGAAAAGGCAGTTGACTTCCTGGGTTGCGAGGGAACCTGTGGGTGAAGCTCAGTGTTAGTGACTTTCACCAAACGCTGTCAGGGGCCGTGAAGTATTTCTGTTAGCCTAGGGCTCCCGGTCTCTGCTCTGATACCTGCTTTAATGGGGCTGTCTGCTTCCTCCTGCTTGTGGCCACTGACTCTCACAGGCATCAAGCTTGCTGAAGTTGGACTAGAGGCCAGGGTAGGCTCTCCTGGGGAAGAAATTCTGCGTTTGTTATAGTGCTTACACTTGCCATGTTGGGAGCCCTGTGGTTCCTTTTGGATACTCAGCTCTGAAACAAGAGGTGACAAAATGCAACCTGTGGGCTTGCTGCGTGTTTGTGTAAATAGAGTTTTTTTTGAAACACACTAATGCTCATGCTGTCTGTGGCTGTTTTTGTGTTGTGCAGCAGGGTTGAGTATTTGCGACAGGGACTGTGGTCCACAAGTTTTAAGTGTTTACTTTGCCCAGTGGAGAAAGCTTGCTGCTTCTGCTCTAGCAGAGAGGTGGCAAGGAGAAGGTGCTGGCTGAGCAGGGTGTTGTAGGGTCTGTGCTGCCCTGTAGAGGGCGCTGTCTGCCAGTACTGGGTGTGCTTTGAATGAAATGCATGTGTCTGTCGGTCTGACTGACAGATTTATTTTACTTATTTAAAAAGCAGAGTGACAGGAAGAGGCAGGGAGAGAGGTCTTCCATCCACTGCTTCCCTCCCGAAATGATTGCAACAAGCTGGTGGCTGGGCCAGGTCGAAGCCAGGAGCCTGGGACTGCTACATGGGTGACAGGAACACAAACATTTGGGCTACCTTCTGCTTTCCCGGGCATGTTAGCAGGGCACCAGATCAGAAATGGAACATCCGGAACTTGAACCAGCACTTGCTCCTATTGGATGCTGGTGTTACAGGTGGCAGCTTAGCATACTGCACCACAGTGCTGGCCCAGTCCGAGTTTATAAGAATTCTGTGTTTGCCCTCCCTTGGGCACTTAGTGGAGGAGCAGGTGGGAAAGGCTTGTGAGTGTTTTTTTTCATCATCGGTAATTCTACTTCCCCCTGTAGACTGTTGCTCTTGGACTTCAAGAAGAGTGGTTGTTCGTGGAGTTAAAAATCCTGTGGTCTCATCTGCCACAGGAACTGATTTGCATGTGGGCCGTGGCTGTGCTAACTACTGAGCTAACACTTCCTTCCCCTTGGTTCTCTGACCCTTTATTTGAAAGAAATGAGGAAGGCAAGAGTGACGAGTAATTCTCACAGGGAGTAATGACAGGGGCGGGGTGGCAAGGCCTGCCTTGAAAACGCTCTCTGCCCAGATCCTTCCACCCATATGACAGTGTGTCTGTCTCATTTACAGGGACATCGATAAAGTCGATGAGTTGATGCAGGACATTGCTGACCAGCAGGAGCTTGCAGAGGAGATTTCCACAGCTATCTCTAAACCTGTAGGCTTCGGAGAAGAATTTGACGAGGTCAGTGGCTCGGTACACATCACGTAAACCTGACAGCTGACACCCTCCTGCCCCTTCATGTGTTGAGGAAAACTTTCAGGCGTGAGTTGTGGCTTGGATGTCAGCAGGGTGTGCTGTGACCTGTGGATGGAAGGGAGCCCTCCATCAGGACCCTTCAGCAGGCCCCAGATCACGGCTTGGTCCCAGCAAGTGGTCAGCCCACACTTTGCCATGGTGGGTCCAGAGTCTGAGCAGCAGAAGGGGTGAGCCCTGGAGGGGCTTGTAGGATTTGCCCTCAAGTAGCCCTGTCACGTCGTCAAAGTGAAACCAGGGAGGTGGCATTTGCTTCTGACCTGCCGTGGCTGCTTGCCATTTCTGCTGTAGCGGTTTGGGATCATCTGTCTTTTGGGCTTTTAAATATAGTAGTGGCCCTGGTTTTTCTTTTCTTTTTGTTTAACATTTATATAATTATTTGAATGACAGAGTTAAGAGACAGAAGAAAGAAGAAAGAGACAGGTCTATCAGCTACTCATTCATTCCCCAAATGGCCACAATGATGGGCTGGGCCAGGCTGAAGCCAAGAACCTGGAACTCCATCTGGGTTTCCCAGTGCAATTGGCACGTAAGCCATTTCTGTTGCTTTCCCAGGGGCAGTAACAAGGAGCTGGATGGCAGGAAGATTAGCTAGGACTCAAACCGATACCCATATGAGATGCTAGCATTGCAGGCAGCAGCTTAACACACTGTACCACTGTGCCAGCTCCCCTTCCTCCCCCATCTTAGATTTGTCCACCTAAAGGTCGAGTTCTCTTGACTGAGCTTGTTCCTGCTGCCTCCCATTGGACAGCCGAGGAAACAGCCTGCAGCTGTCACCCAGCACCAGTTTCCGTGTTTTCAACTAGAGATTGAGGGAGTCATCAAGGTAGTTTCAGTCCAGCAAATATTCGTGAATATTCACTCACTGTCTCCAGCTGTGAGAAGAAGCTGTGGGGAGGAGAAGATCCCCCGCCCTTTCCAAGGTGCCTGTTGTCTAGTGTGAGGCCCTGGATGTGGACAGCAGTGGCCCCGCAACAGGATCTCCTGTCCACCAGAAGCAGCTTGTCGGGGACATTTGAGTCTCTGAGTGGAACCTGGCATTCCTTGCCCTCTGGCCTCCTCAGAGGCCACCGAGCCTCAGGTCAGGGACCTGCCACAGGTAGTGCTCACTTCTGCATTCCCTTTACCAGGATGAACTCATGGCTGAATTAGAAGAGCTAGAACAGGAGGAGCTAGACAAGAATTTGCTGGAAATCAGTGGACCCGAAACAGTCCCTCTACCAAACGTTCCTTCTATAGCCCTACCATCAAAACCCAGTAAGTACCGCTTACCTGGAGTCTGGGCATAGTCGCACCGTGGAAGGTGGGTGACCTGGTGGGTGGTTCGCTTCCATTTGGGTCCAGAGTTTGCCACAGGTCGAGAGCCAGGCAGGATGTGTGATGGCCAAGAGGTGACATCATCAGCCCTTTCTTGATTTCGCTCTGGAACAGCGTTTCTTTCTTTAAAAATAAATAAATAATCTTTGTGAGAGTTGTGGCGAGGAGATCTCCTATCTGCTGGTTCATGCCCCAAGTGGCCCGTGCAGCTGGAGCTGGGCCAGACCAAAGCCAGGAGCCGGGAGTCTTATTCAGGTTTCTCACATGGGTGCAAGGGCCCAAGCACTTAGGCCATGTTCCACAGCTTTCCCAGGCACATTAGCAGGGAGCTGGATTAGAATTGGAATAGACAGGGTTTGAATTGGTGTTCATATGGGATCCTGGTGTTACAGGTGGCAGTTTAACCCACTGTACCACAACACTTACGCCAGTAACAGGATTTCTTAATCTTTGTCCTTGGACGTGACCAGATATTTCTTTAGTGGGCTGGCTGTTCTTCATATTACGTTGTTTACCAGCACCCTGGCATCCCTCCCATTAGATGCCAGAAGCAACCAGTCTCCCATGAGTTATGACAGCCAAAATTGTCTCCAGATATTTGTATATGTCCCTGGCAGGGGTCATAGGCAGTTGAGGGCCTCTATTCGAGACTGGGCTTTTTCCAAAACTCTGAGTTACCAAACAAGGGGGAGCTTTGGGTGCCACAGCGCTTTACAAGGTGTGAGCGTTCCAGTCCAAGATGCCCCCGTGCCTGGTGGTACTCATGTGGTACCTGGATGAATCCTGCGTGGGAAGGGTGCAGCTCTGGCTTTTTATAGACCCCTGCATGACTTTTACCTCCTCCTCCTGGTCCTTCTATCCTCCTTCCCACAACCTGTCACCCCGGATAGAAGGACCCTAGAAACAGCAGTGTGACGTGGCCCGGAGAGCGTGGTCACCTCCCCTGCCCGTGGGTAAAGAGGCATTGCCCCATGTGTGAAGGCAGCATCCAGCACTCAGACCAGGCAGCCGCCCACCATGCGGAGGGCTGGTCAGGCTGCTGAGTAGCTGGGGCTGGCAAGGTTTAGCTCTCCTCAGGTGCCACCACTCGGGGTGCACTAAACTAAGGCCTTGAGGACACCCTGTTTGGCCCTCCTCTGCTGGGTGTAGGGAAAGCATTGGGGTCCTATGTCTGGGCCTGCAGACCCCGAAAGGCAGACACAGTGTGGCCCAGCCCAGGTGTCCAGCCGAGACGTGTTGGAAGCACCACGTGCAGCCCTCTAAATGGTTTTTCTCTCATCATACAGCCAAGAAGAAGGAAGAGGAGGACGACGACATGAAGGAATTGGAAAACTGGGCCGGATCCATGTAACTGGGCCAGCTCAGCTGGGCCCAGACAGACTCTGATGGCCTGTGCAGCGGGCAGGCGTGTGCGTGTGGGGGCAGGCACGGCGTGGTGCAGGCCAGCTCCACCATTCTTGAATCTCACTCCAAAGCAGTAGGGCTGCATCGCTGCTCACCCTCACATCGCATGGCCTGCACCCCACGGGACGGGCAAGGGAGGGGGGCGGGCGGGTGGGAGGTGCCTGCTGTTTATAATGTTCAATTTCTGTAAAATAAACTGTATTTGCAAATCCAACATTGAGCTTCTGGACTACGCTAACTCCGCTGCTGGCTGCTGCACAGAAAGGGCTGTGGGTTTGCAGTTGGAGTGAGCTGTAAATGTAGCCTCTGTCCTCCGAAGTCAGGTGAGCATCGCGCATCTTTGTAGGTACTGGCAGAAGGGTCGTTTTCTAAAAGCCGCAGGCTTGTCTTTGTCCTTCACTGTGCTGACACATCTGACTCAAGAGCTGTATCTCGTCTGTCCCCTATGTACTGGGAACTACGTACTGTCCCCACCCCTGTGTTTACCGCTCTGGCCCACTCCTCGCTCCCTCACCCCTGGTCTTTCAAAGTTTGTGACACTTGGTTTGAAATGGATGGTATCGTCTGTCTTGAGAGCAAGTGAGATTGTTTGCATTCAATTCCAGCTCTGCAGTTTTCTAACCTAGCTCTATGTTCCGCGTTGCTGTTTGTGATAACTGATAGATAACTCATTGGAAACATGTGCATACATTTATATTCAGATGAAATTATGGTTTGCACTGTCTATTAAATATCTCAATTAATTTTCATACTTGGTCATTGTGTTCAGTCAATCATTTGCTTGGGCACTGCCCTCTACCCCCAGGCCAGCATGGGGTCCAATGGAGTCTGGAAACACGGAAATCCGGAGCAGGATGGGCACCTGCGGTCGGAATCCTCACAGCTTCTAGGGGCCCCTGCCTGCTTGGGCCAGTTCAGGGTGAATGGTTCTCAGGCAGCTCCAGGCAGGCCCTTCCCTCCTCTACCAGTTCCCTGGGCAGTGCCAGCAGGAGTTGTGTCTGTTAGAAATCAGGAGGCCCATGGGGAGGAAGTACAGGGGTTCACAGAAGGTGGGACACTTGGAAGACTCCCCTGGGGACTCGGGCTCAAGCCCTCTTACTCTGTTTCGCTGTAGTTTGTGCTCACTCAGGAGTCCCATGAACACCAAGGATGCTCTCCTTTCAGAGCCGTCCTCTACCAGCCCA
Organism: Ochotona curzoniae; assembly: GCF_017591425.1. Classification (NCBI taxonomy): domain Eukaryota; kingdom Metazoa; phylum Chordata; class Mammalia; order Lagomorpha; family Ochotonidae; genus Ochotona; species Ochotona curzoniae. Next base: position 14,632,097 of record NW_024465894.1, on the reverse strand, counting down.
TCCTGAATTCTGCATGCAGAGCCTCATGTGCCTTGCCCATCGTCAAATCTTAAGAGTATGAGGGACCTGAGTTTGCCAGTAGACATTACCATGCTGCCTGAGTGCCCCCGAGGCGGGTGGCCGACCTGGGTTCCCTTTATCAGGCTGCGCATGCCCTGTAGTAACCCTCCTCTTCCCTTGGCTGTCACACCAAGAACTGGGACCTAATGACAGAGCTGGGGTCTGCATTGTTGGAAAGTGGGAGTTAGGAACAGGTAATTCAACCCAGGCACTCCAAAATGGGATGCAAGCTGCTGGGCTAAATGCCCACTCCTGCCTGCTTCTAGATGGGAACCTTGTGCCAGACAGGGCCTTGTTGAAGATGAAGTCATGATACCCAGGCGGAAGCAGGGCAGGTGGTCGTTCAAAACTCAACAAGTGTTGACTGAGCACAGATACGGCTCAGGGCACTGTCCCCAAGCTAGTGGTTACATTCCAGGCCCAAGAGAGGAACCCTGGATTGGGGGATGAGGTACAGGCTCATCCATATCCTGGAACAGTACACAGGGACGTGAAGCTGTGGGGAACTGTGGGCCAGGAGGAGAGGGATTTGAGCTTGAACTTGAAGCCGACCTTCTACATGCAGTGGCAAGGGGACTTCTTTTTCTTTTTTTTTTTATGTTTGTTTATCTACATGAGAGGCAGAGTACTAATGAGAAAGAATCTTGCATCTGCTGGTTCATTCCCCAAATGCCCACCAAAGCCAGGAGCTTCCACATGGGTTTCAGCCCTCCCTCCCTTGGGCCATTATCTGCTGCCTCAGATGCATCAACAGGAAGCTGAATGGGAAGCAGAGCAGCAGGCAGTGGGTCCCAGGCACCGTGGGATGGGATGTGAGTCGTAAGTAGCTGTCTCACCTTCTGTATCACAATGCCTGTCCCCTTCATTTTTTGGTTATTTTCATATATTTGAAAGGCAGTTGGGCATGGCTGAAGCTGGAAGCCAGGAACTCCGCCTCAGTCTTGTGCATAGAAGGGATCCAAGTATTTGGGCCATCACCTGCTGCTTTCCAGGGCAGACAACTGAAATTGGAAATAGGGGTAGTGGGAGGAGCACTTGAACCCAGGCCCTCTGAGGAGGTGCCTTAACTCCTGGGCCAAACGGCCACCCTGTGGATGGAAAATCCAGACCAAGGAACCTTGTTGAGGGTGGAGTACAAAGCTGCCTAAGAGAAGAGACGGAGAGATCGGGCAGGGCTAGACATTAAGGCAAGGAGGGAAGAAGGGAGACAAAAATGGCACTTTTCAGGACAAATGGAAGCCCAACACCTGAAGCCAGCTGCCCCTGGAAAAGCAACATGCCCTGGGGTAAACCTGCTGCTTCCAGGTGAGGCTGGGCAGAGAGGGAAGGTGTGAGGAGCAGCAGGCAGGTTCCAAACCCTGCCCCTGTGCTTCCCTAGGACTGGTGGACGGGCTAGTGCCTCTGTTACCCAGCAGTAAGTACAGATCCTACCAACATTGCCTTACTCTCCTAGGGCTGCAAACTACCTCCAGCGGAGTGAGAAACATGACACTTCTTCCCTATTCCAGAAGTCTATAGCCCCAAGTGCAAGTGTCAGCTCAGCAGAGGCCCCTTGTTGGAAGGTCCATGGATTGCGCTTTAAAAGACAATCTTATTTTTAAGAAAACACTGAACATTCAGGGAGCATTTACTAAAATCAGGCTTGCAATCTGCATCATCTTGTTGAGCCCACAAGAAGGCCTGGCTCAGATCTCAGCTCTGCTGCTTCCCATCCAGCTTCCTGCTCATGCACTTGGGACAGGTTCATATCCCTGTCTCTCATAGGAGGTGCTAATCCTGAGTATGACTCAGCGCTGGGGTGCAAGGAGGAGACCAGCTCCGGGAGGTGTGTGAGCTAAACAAGCTTAGGTAATAGTACCCAGAACTTGGTAAGAGTGCCCAGAACCATCTGGCAGGACCTAGAACAGAACTGCAGGCTCAGGATCACACACCAGAGTCGGGGATCCCAACCACCCACAGGGGGACCCCCTCCAGGGCTGGTGCGCTCCACCACCAAGTCTTTTCTCTCAATCTCTTTTGCCAGTTTCCTTTTTTTCCAAATATTTATTGATTTTTATTGGAAAGGCAGATATATACAGAGAGGAGGAGAGACAGAAAGGAAGATCTTCCATCTGACAATTCACTCCCCAAGTGAGCGCAACAGTCGATGCTATGCCGATCTTGAAGCCAGGAGCCAGGAACTTCTTCCAGGGCTCCCACATGGGTGCAGGGACCCAAGGCCCTGGACCATCCTCGACTACTTTCCCAGGCCACAAGCAGGGAGCTGGATGGGAAGTGGAGCTGCCGGGAATAGAACCGGCGTCCATATGGGATCCCGGCATATGCAAGGCAAGGACCTTAACCATTACGCTATTGTGCCGGGCCCCAGAGGAAGATCTGTCTGTTGATTCACTCCCCAAGTGGCTGATCCGGAGCCAGGAATCATGGGCGCTGGTTCTAATCCCAGCAGTTCCACTTCCCATCCAGTTCCCTGCTTGTGGCCTGGGAAAGCAGTTGAGGACAGCTCAAAGCCTTGGGACCCTGCACGACATGAGAGACCTGGAACAATCAGAGTGTTAGCCTGTTGAGCCATGGCACCAGCCCTTATTTTAATTTTTAATTTATTTAAAAGGGCTGCCTTACTCTCCAAATGCCTGCAACAGCTAGGACTGGTGAGGGCTTAAACCAGGAACTCAGCGACCGGAGGTCTCTTGAAGACCCCTTCTGCCATGTGGTGCACGAATGGCTGATGTTGATTGAAGACCAAGGCTGTGGGCAGGAACATTCCTTCCAAGAGACTATTTTGGGGCCCCAACACACACTCGTGTGTGTGTGTGTGTGTGTGTGTGTGTGTGTGTGTGTGTGTGTGTGTGTATGTGTGTTCGGTACACATGTGCTAATGCATTTTGTTTCCCACCTAGTCCATGAGACGAGCTCTCCTGTCGTCCCAGTTCTGCGGATGAGAAAACTGAGCCTCCGTGATTATGGTTACAGAACTAAAGGATTAACGTGAGTCAGAGTAAGGGTTGGGGTGGGACGGGAGGGCGCATATTTAACATCTAGGATGTTAAATACAGGAAACAAGGGAGAAGCTGTCCCGCAGCGCGCCACGCAGCCTGCAGGTGGAGCCATCTCCCAGGCTGTGCGGTCGGTGCGAGGCTGGGAGAGCTGGGAGAGTTGGGCTCTGTAGGAAGGTGGGCGCCAGGTGCAGGAGTCTGGGGTTCTGTTGCTGTCAGAGGAGGTCTGACCAGTGAGGACAGGAGAGGGCGCCCGGCCCACCCACAGGTGCAGAGACGGAGAACCTTGGCCCTGGCAACTGTCCCTTATCCAGGCACTGGGCTACTAGGGGCCCGGTGCGTGTGGAGGGGCAGTCACGCAGCCGTCCTGCTCATCCTTCCCCTCCTCCTCCTCCAAGACCAGGTGGTCCTGATCCTGGCGCTGGATCCCAGGGACACAGACCCTCAAACCACTGCCTCTCAGTTCTGTAGTTCCAAGGCTCAGGCTTATTTCCATCATTAACCCAGGTTTCTGTCCTGTGAAGCCCCTGTACTCGCTGTGTTAGACTTCGACCTCCTTGGGGCACAGACTCACCCCAAGCCCTCCCTGCACCCTGCACCTTGCGAGGGCCCCAGCTGAAGCCAGGAGTGGGAGCTTCATCTGAGTCTCACTCAGATGGGAGCCCAAGTACTTGAACCTTCTTTCAGTGCCTTTGCAGGGAGCTACATCAGAAGCAGAACAGCTGGGACTCGAACCTGTGCTCCAATATGGAATGGCAGTATCACAAGCGGTGCTTTAATCCTCTGTGCCACATTGCTGATCCTCAATTTTCACAAAATTTTACTTATTTATTAGATGACATGGGGTGGACAATGGGAGAGGAAGAGAGACTTTTTTTTTAAAGATTTATTTTTATTATTTTTTTATTGGAAAGGCGGATATACAGAGAGGAGAGACAGAGAGGAAGATCTTCCGTCCGATGATTCACTCCCCAAGTGAGCACAACGGCCGATGCTATGCCGATCCGAAGCCAGGAGCCTCTTCCGGGTCTCCCACGCGGGTGCAGGGTCCCAAAGCTTTGGGCTGTCCTCTACTGCTTTCCCGGGCCACAGGCAGGGAGCTGGAAGGGAAGCGGGGCTGCCGGGATTAGAACCGGCGCCCATATGGGATCCCAGGCATGCAAGGCGAGGACCTTAACCACTGTGCCACTGCGCCGGGCCCAGAAGAGAGACTTTTATCTGGTGGTTTCCTCAAATGCCTACAATAGCTGGAGTTAGGCCGGGCCAAAGCTAGGAGTCCAGAACTCCATCTGGGTCTTCCACATGGGTGGCCAGGACCCAGATACTTGAGCTGTCACTGCTGCCTCTCGGGGTCATCTCCTAGGCTGCGTGTTAGCAGGGAACTGTGTGGGCAACAGAGCCAAAAGGCTAAACTGGCAGTCCAGAATTAGATGCAAGAGTCTCAGGTGGCAGCTCAACCATTGCACCGCCACGCCAGCCATCGTACCACCACGCCAGCCATCGTACCACCATGCCAGCCATTGTACCACCATGTTGGCCACCGCAAATGTGAGTCCAGGGCCAGCTGTAAATAGTCAAGACATTCCCCGCCATGAACCAGGGCTGGATTGCCTTCCTGGGGCTGCCCCAACAGACACCTCAGGATTAGGGGAACGGTGGGCACAGCGGTTGAGCCACAAGTTAAGGCTGTCTACACTGCATATCAGACAGATCCGGGTTAGAGTCCCAGTTTTGGCTCCTCACTCCAGCTCCCTGCTGGCACACACTCTGGGAGGGAACAAGTGATGGTTCTTGCATCCCTGCCACCCACATGGGAGATCTGGGTGAAGCGCCCAGCTCTTGTCTTGAGTCTAGCCCAGGCCTAGCTGTGAACCAGGAGACAGTAGCTCTCCTTTTGTCTCTGCCTCTCAAAAGCAGGTTTAAAAGAAAAAATAGTAGAAATTAATTTTCTCATGGTTTAGGAGGCCAAAAGTCCCAGATGGAGGTATCCACAGGGCTACAGCTGCAGACTCAGGCTGTTGGCTGTGGGAACAAGACTCTTCCAGAAGCTTCCACAATCCTTATTCTTCCTGGACTTGTAGTTTACCCTAGTCTGCTGTACGGGAGAGGCTAGTGAGTGCCAGGGGAGTCTCCTAAGAGCCCCAGGCAGTGCCATCTGCAGGGAACTCAGGCCCAGGGAGGAGTGGGCCACAGGGAAGCCTGCCCTGGCAGAGCCAAGACCCTGTCTCTTTAAGCCACACCCTTGGGAGCGGATCAAGCCAGAACCCTGGCCCCTGTGACAGTGGAGATAGCCCTGGGGTCTCAGAGTACCTACCCCTGGCCATGTTTTCCCCATCAATGGGCCAATGAAGAGGGCGCATGTTTCCAAACAGGAGGATTTATTGGCATCAACTGCTGTTCCTATGAGCGAGAGGAGTGGGGGTGCAGAGCCATCTGGAGGGGAGCTGGGAGTCATATGTGTGTAGTTACAAGTTTCTGGCTCAGAACTGGCAAGGCTCAGGAGGGGTGAGCTGGCATGCCAGGAAGGCACAGACTTGTGGCACCGAGCGCGTGTGTGTGCCTGTGCATGTGTGTGTGTTGGTGTGACTCCTCACGCATGCGCCACCCTTGCCTGTGCCCTCTGCGTGTACCCACAGCCTCTGCAGTATGTTGTTAGAGTTGCATGTGCACACGTGGGCATGTGTGTGCAGGCATGAATGGCGTTGTGCACCCTTGCCTGTCACAGACCCTCTGTGTTTTGTCCAGTTCAGCTTCCTGGTGGCCTTGGGTGTCTCCTTGAAGTCTGTCCCTTGCCTGTGTCCCTTGTCACCTCCCCTTCTCTGATCTCTCTCTTCCCTTGTGTGTCCCTCATCTCTCTCTAGACCAGAGACCTGGCCGGGGCTAGACTTTTTTTTTTTTTTTAAGATTTAAGGAGTTACTTATTTTTATTGGAAAGGCAGATATACAGAGAGGAGGAGAGACAAAGAGGAAGATCTTCTGTCCGATGGTTCACTCCCCAAGTAGCCACAATGGCTAAAGCTGAGCCCACCTGAAGCCAGGAGCTTCTTCAGGGTCTCCCATGCAGGTAGGTGCAGGGTCTCCCATGCAGGTGCAGGGTTCCAAGATTTTGGGCCATCCTTGCCTGCTTTCCCAGGCCACAAGCAGGGAGCTGGAAGGGAAGTGGAACAACCAGGATATGAACCAGTGCCCATATAGGATCCTGGCGCATGCAAGGCGAAGACTTTAGCCACTAAGCTACCACACCAGGACCAGCAGGCATTTTATTTATTTATTTTTTTAAATGTATTTTTAGGGCTTAGCACAATGGCTCAGTGGCTAAATCCTTGCCTTGCAAATGCTGGATCTCATATGGGTGCAAGTTCCTGGCCCGGCTGCTCTCCACTTCCCATCCAGCCCCCTGCCTGTGGCCTGGGAAAGTAGCAGAGGATTACCCAAAGCCTTGTTCTCCTGCACCCATGTGGGAAACTCAATGAAGTCCTGGCTTCAGATTAGCTCAGTTCCAGCTGTTGCAGTTACTTGGAGAGTGAACTAGCAGACACAAGATGTTTCTCTCTCTCTCTCCCTTTCTCTGTAAATCTCTTTCCAATAAAAATAAATCTTAAAAAGATTTTAAAAAAATACTTGTTTTTATTAGAGAGGCAGATTTACAGAAAGAATGGGAGACAGAAAGATCTTCCATCTGCTGGTTTACTCCCCAAATGACTTCAATGGCCAGAGCTGATCTGATTCAAAACCAGGAGTTTCTTCTGGGTCTCCCACATAAGCAGAGGGTCCCAAGGCTTTGAGTCATCCTCTAGTGCTTTCTCATGTGCAACCAGGGAGCTGGATGGGAAATGGAGCAGCTGGGACATAAACTGGCACCCATATGGGATGCTGGCACTTGGAGGTGAAGGAAGATTAGCCAACCGAGCCACCACACTGACCCCTCTGAAGCAGGAGTTTTAATGACATCATGGATACACATGGGTTGTGGGGAGCTCTGCTTTGCACAGCCGGCGTCTTACAGTGTGATGGCCTAGACGGTGATGACCACATTGCCATTTAGAAGAGATGGTTTGTCTGGGGCTCAGGGTGGTGGTGGTTGGGGGAGCGGGGCTGGGTGGGGAGCGAGCGACCACGCGATTGGAAGTCTAAGTGTTTAAAGCGACTATCACAAGTCCCAGGAGCCACAATTCAATCAGTCTCTCCAAACGTGAAATTCAACAGAGAGCGTTAAAAAGGCGGCGGAAGATGAAAATGAAAAAAAGAAAAAAACGTTCAGGCTGGAATTGAAATTTGGAGTCATTCGATGGAATTTTTAAGATGAGCAGTAACATCTCCCCCCACCCCTCGCCCCATCTTCTCCAGCTCAGCTGGAAGAATCTACATCTTTTTCATTTTTCCTTTTCTCCCTCTTCTTCTCCTTCCTCCCTCTGTGCTTTCACAGATGCTCCCTGAGCCACTGCTACGTGCCTGGCACCTGTTGGACCCTGCTCTGTGGGCTTCCTGGCACCCCCCTTCCATTAGGTTGCTGCTTTCCTCTCTAGCTCTGGGCCTTCCAGTTCCAGCAGTATAAGCTTATTTTCCCTTTTTAAAAACTATGATTTATTTGAAAGGCAGAGTTAGATCTTGCATGTGAGTTCATTCCCCAAATGGCCACAATGGCCAGGACTGGTCCAGGCTGAAGCCAGGAGCTTCAGCTGGGTCTCCCACAAGGATGCAAGGACACAAACTCTTGAGCCATCCTCCATTACTTTTCCCAGGCACATTAGCAGGGAGATGGATTGGAAGTGGAGTAACCAGGACTTGAACTGGCACCCATATGGGATGCTGGCATTGCAGGCAGCAGCCACAGCACTGCCCTGCCATTCACCTCCCCCACCCCCCAAAGCTTCTCTTCTTGCTTCCCCTGAAGGTCACCCCCTGAGGAGCAGTGAGGAGTGGGACCCTCTTCACTCAGCCGCAACCAACAAATGTGTTTGGGATTAACCCCACAGCGACTACTTCCACGGAGTGGGATGGAAGGTGCGGCATCGTGTGGGGATGGTGATGATTTCAGAGCAGTTTAATCAGATGGGGAGAAGGGCACAGCACAGTTCACCACCATGCCAAGCCTCAGCCTTTTCTTTACAAGGTTTCTGAATCCAAACTTTAAAACTTTACATAGATTTCCTTTTAAACGGAGAGGAACATTTTCAGGAACACTGGCAGGAATTTCTCAGTGGGGAATCGGCCTAAAGTGAAGCCATATTTCCCTTGGGGCTCCTGTCTTATCCTGGCTATAGTGTGGCAAAGCTGCGACCTCACCCCTGCACCTTGTGTCCAGTATCCCATCTGCCACTCAAGGGGGCCCAACGTGGACTCCAGCTGCTCCATGCCTCCCACCCTCAATTCCTCCTGCAATTCTCCCACCCCAGTCATCCAGTTGCAGGAGCCAAGGGCCCGAGCACACGGGGGCCTTCCCTCTTGATCCCAGTCATTGCCCTCTCCACACACCCACTGGCCCGACCCTTGCCAGGGTCCTCGCCCATCTCCTAGTGCTCAGCTGGTCACCTCCCTCTACTCCCCACCTACTGCTGGCTGCCTCCATCGCCTCCCTCTTTCCCTCCCTCCACACCCGCTGGTCTCCCCAGCCTCAGGGCTCATGTGTCCTGTCCTCTGTTCCCCCAGCCTTTGTTCATGCCATCCTTCTCCCTTGCCTGCCTTTCCTACCCCACGTCATCCCCAACATCCATACCGACCTCATCTCTAGACCCTTTGTGCGCCACTGTCCAGCTTGCCTTTGCCAGTTAGCACCTGCTAAGTACTAGGGACATGGTTCTGAGTCAGAGGGAGGCCCTGACTTAGGGGAGAGGGGGATGGGGAACTACCTGAAAAAAAAAAAGTGAGACATGGAAGATTGAATTCCTGTCATGATGACAGTGAGGTCCTTGCTGGATAACATTCCAAACTTTGATAATGCTGGAGAGACCAAGGATGGCTTCCTGGTGGAGGTGAGGTTTGAGCCACACCTTGAAGGAGGAGATATTGAAGGGACACACAGCCAGCAGAGAACACAGCATCAGCAAAGACCCCTCCAGTGGCGGGGGGGGCAGGGTGGACCCTTTTTCAGGACTCTCCTCCCAGAGGCTCCTCTGCCATGCACCGAGGCTGGGTGCGAGTTCAGTGTTGTGGAAGACGCTCTGGCAGGGAGCTTTGCAAGGAGATTTATTTATCTGGTTGTAAAACGAAAGGCAGACCTGGTTTTGGCAGAAAGAGATGACAAGGGATCATAAAGATCCCTCAAACCCAGGGACTCTGAGCCGTCACCCCCCTTCAAGTGGTCCTCCCACAGAAGCCCGCTCTCACTCTCCCTATTCCAGGTGCTGGGGGCAGGACACCAAGTGAGACAGACAGACACGGGGCAGGCAGTGATGGCCCAGGGATGCTGTGCTGGTGTAGAGGATTCCAATGTGTATGTCTGCCTTAGGGGCTCAGTACCTTCCCTCTGTCCCCCAGTGAAAACAGTGAAAAATGGTCCAAAGCCTTGGGATCCTGCACCCACATGAGAGACCTGGAAGAATCACCTGGCTCCTGGCTTCAAATCAGTTCAGATCCAGCCATTGTGGCCACTTAGGGAGTGAATCATTGGACAGAAGATCTTTCTCTCTGTCTGTGTTCCTCTCTGTATATCTGCCTTTCCAATAAAAGTAAAATAAATCTTAAAAAAATCAATACAATATCTTGGGGGCTAAGTTACGGCATAGTGGGTTAAACTGTTGCCTATGATGCTGGCATACTCTGTTGATACTGGTTGAAGTCCCAGCTGGTTCACCTCTGATCCAGCTCCATGCTAATGGCCTGGGAATAGCGGCAGAAGATGATCCAACTGTCTGGGCCCTGTTATCCATGTGGAAAACCCAGGGGCTCCAGGCTCCTGACCCAGCACGGGCTGTTGTAATCTTGGGAATGAAGCAGGTAATTGAAGATTGAGCTCTCTTTCTATAACTCTGATTTTTCAAATAAATAAAAGACTTATTTTTATTGGAAAGGCAGAGTTACAGAGAAGAGACAGATTTTCTTGTGCTGGTTCACTTCCCAAGTGACCACAATGCCTGCAGCTGAGCCAATCTGAAGCCAGGAGCCAGAAGCTTCCTCTGGATCTCCCACATGGGTACAGAGGTCCAAGGCCTTGGTCCATCCTCTGCTGATTTCCCAGGCTACAGGCTGGATTGGAAGCAGAGCGGCCAGCACATGAACCAGCCCCTCTGGGATCCTAGTGGATATAAGGCAAGGATTTAGCTACTAGTGTATCATGCTGGGCCCAATAAAGAACTCTCTAAAAACAAAAAACAGAACAGTTTCAGCTAAGATGAGTCTGGGTGTGTCTGACGTTCAAGCTGATCACTCTGGCAGCGTCTTACAGGAAAGGTGGCAGGAACCAGTGCCAACGAGTGGTGCTACGACTGAGGGGGGAGGTCCCTGAGCGTAGGCCTTCTCAGAGCTGGGGAGTTCCCCCTTTCTCACACAGGTATTAAGTTTGGGGCCATTGCCAGGTGCTTCTTTCACAAAGGGAGTGCAAGCTATTCTTGCCAGGCAACCTTGGTTTCAAGGTTTCTGAGAGTTGCACCTGTCCTGAGGTAGCCTGGAAATCCCCTGGCTGGGGAGTATTCGCTGAGTGACAGAGGGGTTCACCCTGTAGGACTTGTGAATGGTGGGGTGGACACTCAGCAGAGGGGTGGGTTGAGACACTCGGGTTCCTGTTGGATTCCTGGGTTCAACTCCCAGTCCCAGTTTCCTGCTGATGGGCACTTTGGGAAAGCAGTAGGTGACAGTTCCAGCGATTACATTCCTACCACCTGCGTGTGAGTCCTGGCTCTTGTTTCCAGCCTCTGGCTCTGACCCTGGACCAGCTGAGTAGCTTGGCCCAGCCACAGTGGACATTTGGGGAGTGAACCAGCGGATGGCAGTCCTTGCTTGCTTGCTTTCTCCCCATCCCTGCCGCCCTGCCTCTCACCCTCTGTACTCACCAGTTCCATTTCTTGGACTGGGCCATCCAATCGCAAGTTTCAGACCTTAAATCCGGAACACCTCCGTCCCCACGGCCGAAACCAGGCTCTCTCCCTCACTCGCCCAGCTCCCATCACCCACCATGTTCCTGGCTTCCTTGTGGATCCCTCCCGAATTTCTTTATGCAAATAGAAACCAATCCAGAGTCCTAGCTCACCTTCTCAACCTAGGTGAGGTGCAGCGCTTGTGTCCCCCTGCACACCTACTGTTTCTTTAACTGTCCATTTATACGTCCCGCCTTCCCAGGGTGCAGCTGTCCTATCAGGGACCAGCGCGCATGCTCACAGCCCACCCCGGATGTGCATCCATTTGGGAGGGTCACCCTTTTTTTAAAGTGGCTTGTCTGTGAGCGCTCGCTTTCCATTGCGGATTCCACTGAGTTCTACCCTTGGTTTCACTTACTTTCCTCCAAGGACAGGTCTCCCCTCAGAGCCCGCCTGCTGAGGTACCGTTTTTCAGGTTTTTCTCTGTGGTTTGTGGGGGTTTTTGATCCTGATTCTTGCTGGGTGTTTCTTGCGTGTGAACATACGCTTGTTCCCTCACTAATAAGTTAACTCTATTCCTGTTTGGGCACCATACCGGTCGCTGCTTAGAGTTTTACCTCAGGGAGACAAGAACCTGGATTAAAAATTGATATATTTGGGCCCGGCGCGGTGGCGCAAGTGGTTAAGGTCCTCACCTTGCACGCCCGGGATCCCATATGGGCAACGGTTCTAATCCCGGCAGCCCCGCTTCCCTTCCAGCTCCCTGCTTGTGGCCTGGGAAAGCAGTAGAGGACGGCCCAAAGCTTTGGGACCCTGCACCCGCGTGGGAGACCCTGAAGAGGCTCCTGGCTTCGGATCGGCATAGCATCGACCCGTTGCGCTCACTTGGGGAGTGAATCATTGGACGGAAGATCTTCCTCTCTGTCTCTCCTCTCTGTATATCCTCCTTTCCAATAAAATAAATCTTTAAAAAAAATTGATATATTCATTGCCACCAGTAGTATTGTACTAGCACATGATTTTTTTAAATATAGATTTATTTATTTTTATTAGAAAGGCAAGTTTACAGAGAGAAGGAGAGATAAAAATTTTCCATCCACTGATTCACTTCCCAAGTGGTCGTAACACCAGAGCTGAGCTGATCCCAAGCCAGGAACCAGGAGCCTTCTCAGGGTCTCCCACTCAGTTGCAGGGTCCCAAGGCTTTGGGCCGTCCTCGTCTGCTTTCCCAGGCCATCAGCAGAGAACGAAGTAGGGACTGGAGCAGCAGAAACTCAAACTGGTGCCCTTAGAGGATTCCCTCACCACAGGTGGAAGCTTAACTTGATATGCTATGGTGCCGGCCCCAACACTTAATTATTATTTTTTAAAGATTTACTTTTTAATTACAAAGTCAGATAAACAGAGAGGTAGAGAGACAGAGAGGAAGATCCTCTGTCCGATGATTTACTCCCCAAGTGACTGCAATGGCCGGGGCTGTGCCGATCCAGAGCCTGGAGCCAGGAACCCCCTCCAGGTCTCCCCCACCAGTGAAGGATCCCAAAGCTTTGGGCCGTCCTCGACTCCTTTCCCAGGCCACAAGCAGGGAGCTGGATGGAAAGTGGAGCTGCTGGGATTAGAACCAGCATCCACATGGGATCCTGATGCGTTCAAGGTGAGGACTTTAGCCGCTAGGCCACTGCGCCAGGCCCCACTTAATTATTTTTAAACTTAATTACTTAAGAGGCAAAGAGAAAGGCCAAGAAGACAGAGCTGTCATCTGCTAGTTGCCTTGCCTAATGTCCACAACAGCTAAAGCTAGGCCAGGTTGAAACCAGGAGTTGGGTACTCCATCCAGGCTCTCCCATTTGGGTGGGGGGATTGCAGTCACTCTGGCTATCCCTGCTGTCCTCTGGTTCTGCCCTGGCAAGAAGTTGGGAGCCAGAGCTGGAGCCAGCCAAACACCTGTCCCAAGACAGGGTTCTTTACCGTGCTTTTTTTGTACTTACATGCTCAAATATTAGAGATTCTTTCGTATTTGTACAGAGTGAGCTCCCACATCCTTCGGTTCAGCTGCATATGAATTCACTATGTGGGTTGCCGTGGTTTGAAAGTGTCCTTCGAAAGCCCATGAGTTGGACACTCAACCCTCAAGCCACGTGCTAATTGCGTCTGGGGCACAGTTAACCATCAAGCCCCTACAGGGCCTCTCGGATCCCTCTGGTGTTATGTTTAGGGTGGGAGGAGCCAGAGTGTTTTCTCCAGCTTTTCTTCCATGATCGCAGTCTACCCTCGGTCTCAGTTTGTGCCTGTGACCTTCCAACAGCCAACCTCAGCTGCTTGTTGTCTGACACTACTGGATGGATGGAGGGAGAAGTGCTGGTGTGTGTGTGTGTGTGTGTGTGTGTGTGTGTGTGTGTGTGTGTGTGTGTGTGTGTGTGTGTGTGTGTGTGTGTGTGTATGTGTATGCGTGTGTTGGGGTTATTTTTTGTTTTCCTGGCACACCTCAGTATGAGGTAGGCACTGTGCCTCTTGGTCTCAGGGTGGAAGGACCTGCCCAGCTACCTGACACCTCCTCCACGATGCTGGGGATTTCCTCTTCCCTCTCACTGCAGTGGGAATGCAGGGTGGCAGACTTTGCTGCCCACCCCCGTCCCCTGGGCTCTTCCAGCCATGGCAACTGTTGCCCACCTCCTGCCATCTCTGATCTCTCCCTGCTCCCAGCGTCATCTGTGGAGCCTGTGGGTGGCTGCAAGCTCCCCCACGTGTCTGCTGCTCCCAGGGGATCCACACTCCCACGCCGGCCCACACTCAGCCATAGCAACTTGCTAAAAGCTTCAGTTTTTACCAGTGGTGATACCTGTTGTCTGCCTCAGGTCCCTCTCTGCTTGGAGATGCTTGTGTTTCTTCCGTTGAGAGAGAGAGAGATGGAGAGAGACACACACAAGCTTCATCCCAGATGAGCCACATCCATAATCTCCAAAGGTAGTGATGATCTTCTATCCATTAGTTCACTCTGCAGATGTTCTCAACAGCTGGTGCTAGGCTGGACCTAAAACCCCGTGCAGGTGTCATGCATGAATATCAGGCCTGTAAATACTTGAGCTGCCACCTGTTGCTTCCCAGGGTGCATACAGAAAGCCAGAACTGAACGTGGAGCTGGAAGGCAGACATGGGCATTCTGGCATGGGATGAGGGTATCTTAACCACTGTGCCAGATGTCTACCTTGGTGGATGTCCCACCTCCCCCCTTTTAAAGATTTATTTATTTGAAAGGCAGTTACTGAAAGAAAAGAGAGAGAGAAGGGAGAGAATCTTCCATCTGCTAATTCAACTCCCCAGATGGTTGCAATGGCTGCAGCCAAGACCCAGGAGCTTACCACGGTGTCCCACATGTTGCAGGGGTCCAAGCACTTGGACTATCCCCTGCCACTTTTCCAGGTGCATACCCATGTGGGATTCCGGGATAGCAGGCCGTGGCTTCACTCATGATGCCAGGACCCTAGCCTGGGACATGCTCTTTTCCATGATGCAGGGCTTTCGTTTTACTTGGGACCGTTCTAAGGAGTTGGACTTATGAGCAGAATGTGTGTGTGTGTGTGTGTGTGTGTTTAAGAAATGGACAAGAGGCAGCTTGGATTCCCATACACCTTACAAGGTAGGACACAAAGATCAGTTACTCCTCACCAAGGTATTGAAGATTTCTCTGCATACCCCTCCTAAAACTGTTTTGCTCCTCAATTGTTAACATATGGGTTGTTGGTGTTAGCATGTTTGGACTATGCTAAAATTCATGAAATTCAGTAAAAAATCACGCTTGAATACTATAAGCTGCTAAATATAAATATGAAGAAAAGAAAAGACACAAGACAGCTGAGTAGTACCCTATAACCATTTCAAGGTTTATAGCAGTCGATTATATATAAACTAAAGTTGATGTCAATGAAGCAGTTACAGGATGTGGTTAAGAACTTGCATTTTTCTAACACATTGATCACTCAGTACCATGTCAGTTAACTTCATGATTTTATAAAGTTCCATGTTTCTTCCTGTTGTTGAAGTTGTGTAGTAGCTTTTCACTGGAGGGGATGATATTCTGCCAGCTCTACTTTCAGACCAAGGATGGTCTCCCAATGAAACTGTTGAATTTATCTGGACAATAAGATGCTGGACTCTCTGCATGGTCCAAGCCTGCAATGATGGAATTATGACTGATTATGAGCTGTACTACTGTAATAATATGGATGAAATTAATATGGGGCAGCACTTGGGGAGGGGTTGGGGGAATCCCAGAGTCTATGGAACTGTATCATAAAATGAAATAATAATAATTAAAAAAAAACTTAAAAAAAAAGGAAATGGACAAGAGGGTCTTGTGTGATAGCCTAGTGGTTACAGTCCTTGCCTTGAACATGCTGGGATCCCATAGAGGCACTGGTTCTAATCCCAGAAGCCCTGCTTCCCATCTAGCTCCCTGCTTGTGGCCTGGGAAAGCAGTTGAGGATAGTCCAAGGCCTTGGGACTCCTGTGGGAGACCTGGAGGAGGATCCTGGCTGCGGGCTTCGGATCAGCTCAGCTCCATCTGCTGCAGCCACATGGGGAGTGAGTCATCAGATGGAAGACCTCCTCTCTGCCTCACCTCCTCTCTATGTATCTGACTTACCAATAAAAATAAATAAATCTTAAAAAAAAGAAAGGAATGGACAAGATATTTTCATGGTGGTTATAGCATTTGATGGGTCCACCAGCAGTGAGTGAGGGTACCCATTGCTTGACCCCCCCCATTGCTGTAATATGGGATGCTGGCATTGCAAGTAGTGGGTTAACCCACTGTGCTACACAGCCTGCCCTGAGCATCTCAGTTTTCAAATACAGGGTAACTAGGTTGTATTGCTGGTTTGCTTATACCCCCTAAATGGCTCATGTCATTCTGGAATGAAAGTCACAACACCCATAGGTGGCCTGTAGCAGCCTTTTTAACCAGCTCCTGTTGACCCCCTGGCCTCTTCTACCACTCCACCCTCTCTCCCTCTCCAGGCCGTTCCTCAGATGTACTGAGGTGCCCTACCAGCTGGGGTTGGACTGGCCAGGCAGCTGCATCCATTGGTATGTGCATTAGCTGGTGTAGATGATTGCACTGGCTGACACACATGCAGAGTTTATGTCTGAATTACCTCAGGCGAGGTTTCTGGGGACTTAGACCCCAGCCACAGGGAAAAGTACAAGATGTATGGTCCACCCTCGGAGTGCTTGTGTCGGGGCTGGCCCTCCTCGGTTGTTGATGCCTGAGTAGTGGACAGCATAGTCAGATGCACACAGGGAACATGATGGCCAGCTCATCTAGGCCAGTAGGGGACGTCTACTGTCTCATTAGAGGATGGAAAGGCAAAACAGGTTGGACAGTTCTGATCAAGCTCACAGTGCTGTAGGTTCAAGGTGACGTGCTGGCACGGCATCAGTTGTGGCGCGGTCCCACTCAGCTGCATCCTTCAGCTGACCAAACAGCGTCAGTGTCAGGATTGAGAACAGTTTGCTGTGAGGAGACCTCCCTTCCAAAGGTCAGCATCCCACTGTCCCAGGACCGCCCTCAAGTCCCAACTCTTAAATTCCTTACCACCTTGCATACTGCCACCCTGGGGGCCCAACTTCTAGCAGGACAAAGTGGCATCCAAGTCAGAGCATGTGTTGCTCACTGGTTTTGTGCCATTTCTTTTATTCATCTTCCCAGGGAAGGTCCAGCAGTGAATCTGCTGCGGGCATCCATGGTCTGTGTGCACATGTCTGTGCCAGCAATTTGCGCTTCTTCATTGCTGGGTATTATTCCATTGTACACACACACAGTTCATTGATCCACCCGTCTGTGAATGGATCTGGAAATGGTTCCTGATCTGAAGTTATTGAATAACCATTTTCACACTTAGCTTTTCACACTATGCTTTCATTTTGTTGGATATAGGCCTTGCGGGAGGAATCACTGAACCACAGGGAAGGCATGCTTATCGGCTCTTTATTCTTATGCTTTTTATTTAAGCAAGCTTATATATCACCGCATCCACAGTGTGTACATGGTGCCTGGTATGGTGTAGATGCTCAATAAATATCTGTTGAATAAATGGAATGAAAGCTGAAGCTGCTCTTAGCTCCTAGTGAGTTATGCTGAGGCCAGGACTAGAGAGGGGCCCTCTGACACCACCCTCCCTCTGCAGCTGAGCTCATTGCCCAGTTCCCTCAGAAGGAGCCTGGCTGCAGGTGCTGGGCTGGTCCTGGCATCCCATGATTTTCTTTTTGAAGAAAAGCTGTTCTCTCTCTGCCTGCATTGTCACAGCTTGAAATATTTTTTTGAGGATAAGAACATTTCCTATTAAGTGTGTGTCTTCAGCTGCCCCTGCCTCCCAGTATTTATGAGCTCGTAACTCCAGGATCTGTCACAATCAGTGTCGCACAAGTGTATCTGAATGTGATGCACTGATTTGATGAGAAACATGGAAGGGAGGCAGTTGGAATCTTCTGTCTTAGAAGCCATCCCCAGGGGACGGCTGTGTATAAATCAGCGGCTCCCTTAATTAAGCAAAGCATTTTAAGCAAAAGAACAAATTAATTACCACTCCACAGCACCACCCCAGCCGATTACCCAAACGGTTCACGTTCCATAAACCTTGGCTGGATTCAGAACTAATTATTGCTCTTTGGGGTGGTTTATGCTTCCCCAACCCAGCAAAGATCCGCATGGAGAGTGGGCAGCAGGGGTGTATGTATATGGGAAAGTTTTCCTCAACTTTCAAGATGATGTAAATTGTAACAATAATTAAGTTGGTTTTTTTTAAAGATTGATTTATTTTCATCAGAAAGGCAGATTTACAAAGAGAAGGAGAGATAGGAAGCTATTCCACCTGCTGGTTCACTCCCCAAAAGGCAGCAACAGCTGGAGCTGAGCCAATCCGAAGCCAGGAGCCAGGAGCTTGTTCCAGGTTTCCAATGTGAGTGCAGGGTCCTAAGGCCGTAGAGCATCCTCCATTGCTTTCCTACGTGGTAAACAGGGAGCTGGATGGGAAGTGGAGCAGTTTGGACACGAACCAGTACCCATATGGGATGCTGGCACTTGGAGGTGGAGGAGTAGCCAGTTGAGCCATTGCACCGGGTCCCCAATAATTAATTTTATTAAGTTAAAAAATACAGATACGTAAGACTTAGAGCATTCAGAGAGGGGAAAAAAGTGATCTTGGGGTATTATCGGGGTGGCAGAGAAGCCTGCAGGGTACAGGGCACTCTTGGCCTGGGTTAGTCCCTAACTTGTGTCGCCTTGGGCAGGAATTGGGCATCCCTGGTCTTTCTCTGGGCTGGTGGGTCATTTTCCTCCAGCTGTCCAGACTGGACCCTCAGCTCCTCAACATAAGGCTGTGATAGATGAGGATCCATCATCTCTGTTTGAGCTTCATGTCCTTATTAATTCTCCTTCCTGCTGGTTCTGGCCTCACCCAAACCCAGTGAGCTTAATGCATGATCATCTTGGGTCCACAGGGGCCACTGTGGATCACAGGAAGCTACTGATTCTTCACTTCTTCCCGGCCCTAGCCTAGTCTCCTGAATTTCACTGCCTCATATTTGCTCAGTCTGCTCAATGGAGCAGGCTACTTCTTCCTGGCCTTGTTCTTTTGGGGAGGTTTGTGAGAATGGGAGGAACCTCATTGCATTGAGTTTTTTTTGACCCTGGGAGCTCCTCCAGCTGCAGCTCTTGTTGTAAGTCCTGAGCCAAGTGCCAGCACCTTACAGCGGCCAAGTGTAGGAACTTGTTGTTCAGTCAAGCCTGAACTTAAAATAAAAATACAATCCTTTAAAAACTTGCTTTAATATTTGAGTTGTGGGCCTGGTGTGATGGCCTAGCAGCTAAAATCCTTACCTTGCATGCGCCTGGATCCCATATGGGTGCCAGTTCTAATCCCGGTGACCCGACTTCCCATCCAGTTCCCTGCTTGTGGCCTTGGAAAGCAGTTGAGAATGGCCTAAAGCCTTGGGGCCCTGCACCCATGTGTGGGAGATCTGAATGAAGCTCCAGGCTCCTGGGTTCAGATTGGCTCAGTTCTGGCCATTGCGGCTGCTTGGGGAGTGAATCATCGGATGGAAGATCATCCTCTCTGTGTATCTGCCTTTCCAATAAAAATAAATAAATCTTTAAAAAATATATAAATAGATCCCTCTTGGCCCAGTGCAGTAGCCTAGTGGCTAAAGTCTTCACCTTGCACGTGCCAAGATCCCGTATGAGAGCTGGTTCTGATCCTGGCAGCCTCGCTTCCCATCCAGCTCTCTGCTTGTGGCCTGGGAAAGCAGTGGAGGACTGCCAAAAGCCTTGGAAGCCTGCATCCACATGGGTATATAAAGCCTCCCAGTTTTCTCAATCACTTGCATGACCTCCTAACTGTCCCATCAGGTCCCTCTGGCTCTCCAAGGTTCTCAGCTTTTCCCAAATCTGGCTCTCAACTGTTCCCCTCCAGTTTTTCCCAGTGGCTGCTTTCTGGCTGGCACATCCTTTCCCCTCAGCTTGTCAGACTTTTGGAATCTTAACATCCCTGGAGAACTGGCTCAGATCTACCTGCCTCTGTGAAAACTCCTACCTCTTCTCCCCCAGGAAGAATAAACTGCCTTTTACTTTTCGCAGCATTGTTGTGGGGTGTGAGGGAGATAATGGTGATGGCAGGGGCCACTAGAAATTAGCAAGTGAAAAACTACTGGTCCAATCCCACCTGAATCAAAACCCTAAGAAGAACAAATGGTCACTCCCATGAAATCTGAAGACCTATGTTTCAACTTCCCCAGAAATGTAAATTACCCTAAGAGACATGCAGCAGACAGTCTGGACGCGCTTACAAAGCTGCAAACATTCACCTTCCTGGCTTCTCTATCCACATTCCACTAGTGCTCAGTCTCCCTCACCTCTCCTGGAACTCTTGGAAGTACACAAATTAGAAATCCAAAGCATCTTAGCATTTGCATCTTCACTGACTCACCTAAGCAGTGAACAGAGGGTGAGGAATACAGACACACAGGGTGCCTGCTCAGAGGATACCTGTCCTTGGAGTCTGTCTGCTGGAAGCCAGAGAGCAAGCAGATACTGTGGAGGCCAAGAGTCGGAGTGAAGCAGGTGGCCAAGAGAGAGAGCCTCTCCCTATCATGGGTCGTCATGGGGACTTGTGAGGGGAGTAGTTATGCAATAGTGCCCCACTCAGGTTCCATATGATAGGTGAGTGTCCTTTGAGTCCCCGTGTGCAGAAGGATTAATAGGTGCAGGTGGTATGACTTCCAAGATTGTGATCTTAAACTAGCAGCCTAAGACCATAATAAGCATCACCCTCGCCATTGTCACTGCTGTTCAGTGCTTACTGTAAGCTGAGTCTTGTGCCTACAACCCACACTTAGGACAATATCTCGCTCGGTCTTTGTAATAGCCCTAGGCTACCCACCTTACTGGGAAGGGAAATGAAACTCACAGGGGAAATGTAAATTGGGGCTCTGAGACTTAAATTCATTTTTTAAAAAAGATGTGTTGATTTTTATTGGAAAGTCAGATTTACAGAGAGAGAGAAGCAGAGACAGAAAGATCTTCCATCTGCTGGTTCATTCTCTAAGTAGCCACAATGGCCAGAGTTGAGCTGACCTGAAGCCAAGAGCCTGGAGATTTTGACTCTCCCATGCAGGTGCAGGATCCCAAAACTTTGGGCCGCTTTCGACTGCTTTCCCAGGCCACAAGCTGGATGGGAAGTGCCCATTTTGAATCCTGGCTCTTCAGATGGAGGATAAAGTCAGTTGAGCCATCCTGCCAGCTCTGAGACTTAAATTCTAAATCCAGAGAACAGCTTTGGAACACTCCATTCTACCTTGCCTCCCTCCACACCCTGAATGATCACATTATATATATAATTATTTATTTTTCTGCCTCCCCAGTTAGGCAGGGGCTGTGCCTTGGTGGTCCCAGGGCCTGGCACAGAGGGGCTCTCATAGTGTGAAGGTTTGTGCTATAGCCTGGAGTCGGTCAACATCAATGCCAGCTCCTCTAACTGCTTCTACTTCCATCTCCCCTCCAGGAATTGGCAGAGTGGTGATTGCCAAAGATACATCCCTCACCAATCAATAAATAATAATGTTGGAGAATTTAAAATAAGAATCTGGATTATTAAAGTTACAAATCTTTGGTCTTTATGCCTTCAATAAAACATGCATCTATTAATAATGGATACCGACCCTGGCCTGCTTAGGCTGAAAAGGGGAGAAAAATGACCAGTTAGAAAATGCTAATATTTTTTCTCCTTACCAGGCTTGCCTGCCAAGATACTGCCTCCCTGAAAAATTGCTCATCATTTCAAAAGGCTTAAAAATTTAACAGCACAAAAGGGAAATTAAAGATGGGCCGTTTGGCCCTGTGTGAGGCATGCTTCCTTCCTGGGATGGTGATTCTCCTAGGTTCCTCTTGGTGGGTCCACTTGCCACTGACTTCTGTCTTGTACTGTGGCTGCCTCGTGTCAGGTTCATTTTTAAGTTTTTTTTTCAACCTCTTTCCCCTCCTCTTCCCTTCCTGTTTAACTCCCTAAACCAAGCTGGCCTCACCGACTCACATGACAACCATCTTTGTGTGAGGAGAAGTCACCCAACAGGAACATGAGAGGGTTAAAGGGGTTGCGGAGTTGGTGGCAGACCATCTGCAGCCTTCCAGGCCATGCATACATGTCACTCTGATACTGTCGGTCCCATTGGAGGCAGTAGAGGGTGGCATTGTAGGATTTATGATGCAAAACAAATGACTTTGGAGGCTTTCATTAAAATAGACTGAGAGTGATACTGTGTGCAAAAGGAAAACTGGTTGGAAGGATATTGTCATAGTCCAGGCAGGAGGTGATGGTGGTTTGGTATAGAGTGGAAGCAGTGAGGAGGTGAAAGTGGTACAGAATAGATTTCAGAGGTAGAGGTGATAGAATTTTGCTCATGGATTGGAGTGTGCTGTTAGAAAAAAAAAAAAAAGAGCCAGCATTATGATACTGTGGGTTAAGCCACTGACTGTAACACCAACGTCCCATATGATCAGTTCAAGTCCTGGCTGCTCCACTTCTGATCCAGCTTCTTGCCAGTATACCTGGGAAAGCAGAAGATGGCCTCTACCATCCACATAGGAGACCTGGGTAGAGTTCCAGGCTCCTGGTTTCCATCTGGCCTGGAAACCTGGTCATTGCAGCCATTTGGGGACCAAACCAATGGTTGGAAGAGCTCTCTGTTGCAGTCTGTGCTCTCTCTCTGCCTTTCAAATGAATAAATTATTTATAAAAGGCTTATGTATTTTTATCGGACAGATTTACAGAGAGAAAGAGACAGAAAGATCTTCTGTCTACTAGTTCATTCCCCAAATGACCGCAATGGCTGGAGATGAGTCAATCTGCAGCCAGCAGCTTCTTCCGGGTTCCCCACATGGCTGTAGGCTCCCAAGGCTTTAGGTTGTCCCTGTTTGTTTTCCCAGGCCATAAGCAGTGAGCTGAATGGGAAGTGGAGTAGCTAGGACATGAACGGGTACCCATATGGGATCCCAGTGATTGCAAGGTGAGGATATAGCCAATTAGGCCATCATGCTGGCTCCAAACCATTTTTTTTTTTTTTGAGAACAGAAAGAGAAAAAGAAAAAATGTCTGTAGGTGGCTAAAGTCCTCACCTTTAATGCACCGGGATCACATATGGATGTTGGTTCATATCCTGGCTGATCCACTTCCCCCACCAGCTCCCTGCTTGTGGCCTGGGAAAGCAGTCGAGGACAGCCCAAAGCCTTGGGACCTTGCATCTGTGTGGGAGACCCAGAGGAAGCTCTTGTCTTCAGATTGGCTCAGGCTCCAGCTATTGGGGCCAGTTGGGGAATGAACTAGTGGATGGGAGATCTGCCTCTCCTTCCTCTTTAAATATGACTTTCTAATAAAAATAAATCTTTTTTAAAAAACATAAGATTTTGGCCTAAGTAACAACAGAAGATGAATGCTTTTATTTCCTGAGATGAAGAAGCTTCTGGAGAGAGAGGTTTGATGGTGAGGTGCTGAACCTGGGCTGTGTTGGGAGACAGCTGGTGTCTGAGATCGGATCTGCGGGTATTGGCGACATGGGACTAGATGAGATTGTCAGGGGAGGCATACAAAGGAGGTGAGAACATGAAAAAGCCTGGGCCCTGTGACTTTGCTTCACTGAGGTTGGGGAGGTGACGAGGAATCAACAAAGAAGAGTAGTAGGCAGCTAGATTTGGGGGTCCTAGGAGCCTGGAGGGAGGAGTCAGGTATGTTGACCACTGCTGATGGTTAAATAAGGTAACTCCTGTGACTTGCAGGTCATTGGTGACCTCCAACATGAGTGTTTAATTTAGCTTTGGGTTCCTTGATGAGAAAGTAAAAATAACTCCCATTAACCCAGAATTCCCTAACTCTCATTATCCTCTGGAAAGAACCCCACCGGTGGTTCACTAGCTCCCAACTCTTCATGTATATTTACAGTGTGAGTTTTTGGAAAAGAGGTATCAGCTCACTGATAAATGCTGTTTGCAGCAGTGTGCAGCAGAGCCATGAGGCTTACCGTTTATCCCCAGGGTATGATCAGTGGAGGAATCATGTGGGAAAGACTTTCTAAGCATTTATCCCCTGCGGTGGCCAGGCAGGTTTAGTCTAGTCTAAGAGAGGTTCTGTGTCATAGAGAAGCCAACAGCTGGCAAGGGCTTCTTGTGTGGAGACTGAGAGTTCATGGCCCATGTGCCAGGCTTAGGGGTGGGCACAACTGCAGGACACAACACCTACATATTGATCAATGTCCAGTGTGCTCCGGAGTTGTGTGGTGAACACACCACACAGCTGTGGGAAGCAGGCAGTGACAGGTGTTTCCAAAAATTCTACGAAAGTGGTGAGGGGAGTTTCGGAGGGATGCCATTGCACTGTTGTCAGAAGGTAGGAGGTAAAAAAATGCTTACATCCTGGGCCTGGTAACCTGTTGGCTAAAGTCCTCGCCTTGCGTGCGCCAGGATCCCATATGGGCACTGGTTGTAATCCTGGCAGCCCCGCTTCTCATCCAGCTCTCTGCTTGTGGCCTGGGAAAGCAGTTGAGGACGGCCCAAAACCTTGGGACCCTGCACCTACATGGGAGAGCCGGAGGAGGCTCTGGGAGTGAATCAACGGATGGAAGATCTTCCTCTATCTCTTTTCCTTTCTGTATATCTGATTTTCCAATAAAAATAAATAAAATCTAAAAGACAAAAAAGAAAGAAATTTTCACATCCTATCCTGAGCTGGAAATCAAACTCAGGTTTTCTCTTGATTCTTTAACCCTTCACACTTCAAAAGCGATTGATGGTATTTGCCCCGGCTCAGGGGGCTGAATGGATAGCTCAGGGGATGAATAGTACAGCTTTTGTCTTTATGCCTGCTTTCCCTCCAAAATCCCACCCTGTTCCCAAGTTGTGGTGAGGGTGGTGTCACATCATTGGAGGAGAG
Organism: Ochotona curzoniae; assembly: GCF_017591425.1. Classification (NCBI taxonomy): domain Eukaryota; kingdom Metazoa; phylum Chordata; class Mammalia; order Lagomorpha; family Ochotonidae; genus Ochotona; species Ochotona curzoniae. The sequence continues at coordinate 14,607,558 of NW_024465894.1, read as the reverse complement.
ATGGCTTAGAATATATTAATCAGGATAAACCTAAGCACCTATAATAGAACGGGTGTGTGCTATGGTAGGTTGGAGAAATAGATAAGTTTTATCTATCTAGATATGTTCGGGTGTGTGTGTTGGGGCAGTAATTATGTTCTACATGGCTGTTTGAGTATCCCAGATTATTTCGTTTCTCTGTTTCATCATGGTGTCACCTTCATTCCCATTGTCAGAGCCTAGACACAGCCACTCTGAGCTCAGGGGAGGAGGAAGAGCAGAATGGGGCCTGTTTGTTCTGCTCACATGGCACAGGTGACGTTGTGGCCATTCAGCCACTGCAGTTGCAGAGCTGGGAAACCGGCCCATGTCCTGTTTAATCCCAGTTGCTAGGGAAGGAAAGGGGGAATGGTTTTAAGGGAGTAACAGGACACCAACATTCTGCTCTCATCTCCTTTCCAAGCATATTCACATGCCAAAGTTAGAAACTGAGGAGAACTTCTTTCATTGCACCCCTCTTTTGACAATTAAAAACCAAGTTATCTGAGAGTCAGAGGGAGAGTGCAAGAAGGCAGTCCCAACTATCAGGTTACTCCCCAAATGCTCCAGTGATCTGTTGTTGGGGGCAGGACCAAGGTTGTATCTCCTTCTGCCTTAGCTGGTGTTCAGGCATCACTCGTCCAGGCCTGATAACATGAGATACGGATATTTTGGCTGCTTTCCGTTTCTGATAATTCATCCCAGCCCCAGTCCTGGATGGAGGGTCCCAGGGCAAAGGGTTTTGTGGAGAAAAATGTATCAAGCAAGGTCATGTCCAGCCCACCACCCTGGAATACCAGGGAAAGGGAGACGGAATTCTGCCTAGGGATCTGGGAAAGAGGGTATGCAGCTGAGATGGGCTTTGAAGGACAACCAGGAGTTCTTTTTTTTTTTTTTTAAAGATTTATTTTTATTATTTTTTTATTGGAAAGGCAGATATACAGAGAGGAGAGACAGAGAGGAAGATCTTCCATCCGATGATTCACTCCCCAAGTGAGCGCAACGGCCGATGCTATGCCGATCCGAAGCCAGGAACCTCTTCCGGGTCTCCCACGCGGGTGCAGGGTCCCAAAGCTTTGGGCTGTCCTCTGCTGCTTTCCCAGGCCACAGCAGGGAGCTGGAAGGGAAGAGGGGCCACCGGGATTAGAACCGGCGCCCATATGGGATCCCGGGCATGCAAAGTGAGGACCTTAACCACTTGCGCCACCGTGCCGGGCCCAACCAGGAGTTCTTAAAGGGAAAAAAGAAAGGCCTGCCCTTTTGTGCTCAGGAGATAACACGTACAAATTTTGGCATGTGCTGCCACTTAAAATTATTTTTTTTCACTGGTTTTACAGCTTTGTTTTCTTTCTGTCTCTCTGACACTCTTACATTTTAAAACACATCATGTAACTGTTAGAACTCTTTGCAAGAAAACTCACCTGAAAATGGCTCAAATAAACAAAGGAAGTTTATTGGTTTGTGTCAATGGAAAGTTCAGGAGAAAATTTAACTTAAGGTACAAAGGTATCCCATGGACTGATTAGGTCATGGGATCATCTTGAGATGTTCTGATTAGCTAGAGCTGAGATACATGTTACTTCCTGAGGCCAATTCCATCTAAAATTAGAGACTGAGACAAGGAGGCAGTGATCCCCCACTGGAAAAACCTGGACCAGCTTGTGTTAGTGCACCTTTAGTCATAAAAGTTAGGTATGTCCACTTCTAAGGAGGGTCTACCCGAGATATCAGATTCCTACCAGAGTGAGGACACGAAAGGCTTAATGGTTGAACGACCCTCTGAGCAGGTGCACTGAACTCTAAGGCTGAGAAATGGAAGTTGTCCCGACTTCTCTTGGGAGAGATGATATGGAGACAAAGGGACTTGTCTGAGGCCGCAGGAAATCGCAGCAGAAGTGAGATTCAAACCCAAGTGATGTGAAGGCGGGCACTAGGCTCTGTGGGTCTGGCACTGCTGCGTTCATCTCCTTGTTTCCTTGTATATTTTTACATGGTTGTTAATTACCAGCCATAAAGCTCGGCAAACATTTTGATAGGTTTTTAAAGCTCATGAAAGCAGCATTACATTTTAAAGCATGGCTTTCTAATTAACCTAATTAACTGTCAGCCTCCCATCCTGCTGGTTTCCAGACAAGGTGGAACAGTGTCTCTTAGCTCCTCATTCAGCCCCAGTGGACACTGCTTGGGGCTCAACTGTCACCATCTCCGAGTCGAGCAACCAGCCAACACGTGGTTGGAGGTGTCTGGATGGTTTGTACTGTGCTGATTATTGCCCCAGGATGATCTGTTTCTGGGACAAAGGCACAGCACTTTGGAGATGGCCCAGATGGAAGTGAGCACGTGGCTGATGGGCCATCTCTGCTTAGGATTATCCCAGTCCCGGGCACAGGCACCTTTGGGGAGTTGTCTGCAGACATGCCCCCACTTCCAGACGTCTGTTCTTTCTCACGGCCAAGGCAGCCAAGCTCAGGCAGCATGGAATGAAGAACTGGAAGCAGAGGAGGGTGTGGTAGCATCTTTTTTTAAAGATTTATTTTTTTATTATTTTTTTATTGGAAAGGCAGATATACAGAGAGGAGAGACAGAGAGGAAGATCTTCTCTCCGATGATTCACTCCCCAAGTGAGCCGCAACGGCCGATGCTATGCCGATCCAAAGCCAGGAACCTCTTCCGGGTCTCCCACGCGGGTGCAGGGTCCCAAAGCTTTGGGCTGCCTTCTGCTGCTTTCCCGGGCCACAGGCAGGGAGCTGGAAGGGAAGCGGGGCTGCCGGGATTAGAACCGGCGCCCATATGGGATCCCGGGCATGCAAGGCGAGGACCTTAACCACTTGCGCCACGGCGCCGGGCCCCATTCTTTTTTTTTAAGATTTATTTTTGGGCCAGCATAGTCACCTGGTGGCTTAAGTCCTCGCCTTGAATGCGCTGGTATCCCATATGGGCGCTAATTCTAATCCCAGCAGTTCCACTTCCCATCCAGCTCCCTGCTTGTGGTCTGGGAAAGCAGTCGAGGATGGTCCAGGGCCTTGGGACCCAGCACCCGTGTGGGAGACCTCCAGGAAGTTCCTGGCTCCCAGCTACAGATCGGCATAGTACTGGCCGTTGCACTCACTTGGGGAGTAAATCATAGGACAGAAGATCTTCCTCTGTCTCTGTATCTGACTTTCCAATAAAAATAAATAAATCTTTAAAAAAATAAATAAAATAAATAAATAAATAAGTCTTTAAAAAAAGATTTATTTTTATTGGAAAGTCAGATATACAGAGACGAGGAGAGATGGAGAAGATCTTCTGTCTGTTGATTCACTCCCCAAGTGACTGCAATGGCCGGAGTTGAGTCGCTCTGAAGCCTGGAGCTTCTTCCAGGTCTCCCATGTGGGTATAGGGTCCCAATGCTTTGAGCTGTCCTCTTGGAAAGAAGAAAAGACAGAGATCTATCCACTGGTACTCTCATAAATGGCTACAATGGCCAGAGCTGGGCTGGTCTGAATCTAGGAGCCTAGAGCTTCCTTCCTGCAGATCTCTCATGAGGATGCAGGTGCCCATGCACTTGGGCTATCCTCTGTTACTTTCCCAAGCATATTAGCAGGGAGCTGGATTAGAAGTAGAGCAGCTGGGGTTCGAACTGACACCCATATGGGATGCAGGCAGGCAGAGATTTAACCTACTATCCCATGGTGCTGTCCCCACAAGAGGGTGCTTTGCCATTGCTGTGTGTCAGATCTATGGATGAAGACCAGACCCCCAAAGGGTAAGATTTGGAAGTTGAATGTCTTTCAAGAAGGTAATAGTATGATCAAGTATACTTGATCATAGTATTATCAAGATGATAATAGTATGATTTAGAAAGTGTATTTCTAAAATCCTCAAACCCCGTTCTTATAACAACTATATTCTTTTGTAGGGATTGAGAAGGAAGGAATGAAGTTGACTGGGTATGGTGACAGAGAGAGTGAGTGTGGTAATTGGCTCCTGAGCTGAAAGGGTTCTCAGTAACATAGGGTGCCAGTCACCAATGAGGTGAGGACAATGCCAGGGGCAAGGTCTAGTCCTTGGGTCAGTGAGAGCATGATGATGTCTTCCTAGTGGGTGATGATGAACTGCACTGTGGTCACAGCACCTCGTGAACCGTTTCATCAGGGCCGAGTGTCAAATCCAAGAAATAAAATCAGGCCCAAGAGATGGTCAGAAGCTAGGATGATGAGAAGCAGTTCTGTTTGGATCAGGGCAGATGTTTGCCACTGAGGCTGTTAAAACTCTGAGAGTGTCAGAAGCCAGTGGGGGAGAGGGCCTGGCCCTGGGAAAGAGCAAGTTCTGGCGAGCTGCAGCCCAGCAGGACTGAATCCAACTGTCCTTCCATTGGCTTCCAGCTCTGCCATCCAGCAGGGCCCAGCCCCCAGTCTGTTGGACACTTGCCTGGGAGGAACTAGATTGATGCCTTCAAAACTGCAAAAGTAGGCCTGCTTCTTCCTGCCTCTGTCCATTCCCCTTCACGAATTTAATGAGCTTGTCCAGGTTAAGATGTTTTATTCAAGCCCAGTGCTCGTGGTATTACTGAGGGAGTCAATCCTAAAGTAACAGAAGTTGAGTATGATGTAAAATAGCAATTAATCTGCATCGTGGAGAGTTGGACCAATTATCAAACCCGTGTTCAAATATTTATTAGTGGGAGAGACTGGACAGATATCCTGGTTCTGTGACTCCAGGGGCCATCGACACACAAGGAGATCACCTTGTTTTTAATTGAGGAGTGGAGGCTCAGGGATGTTTCTGAGGGGAGAGGGACTAGAGCTGTTTCTGGTGTGTGGGGAACTGTGAGACCTGAAGTCTTCTAGATGGGTTAAAATCATGAGCAATGGGGCCAGTAGGATGATTTAATTAACTAATTCTCCACCAGTAAATGCTGGCATTCCATATGGGTGGCCGATTCTTGCCCTGGCTGCTTCACTTTGCATCCAGAAACCTGCTTATGGCCTGGAAAAGCAGTACAGGAATGTCCATAAGTTTTGGGACCCTGCACTTGTGTGGGAGACCCTGGGAGGGCCCTTTTATCCTAGTTTGGACTGGCTCAGTTCTGGCCATTGCAGTCGTCTGAAAATCTCTCTCATTCTCTCTGTGAATCTGCCTTCCTGATATTATTTATATGTATATTTTTACATTTTCTTCATATACATATTTAAAGGGAAAGCCTGATTTTACAGAGAAGGAAAGACAGAAAGAGAGCTCTTACATCCACAAGTTCACTTCTTGGATGGCAGCAGTGACTGGAGGTGTGTCAGTCCAAAGCCAGGAGCTTGAAGCTTGATCCAGGTATTCCACATGGGTGCAGGTATCCAAGAACTTGGGCCAACCTTCTCTGCTTTCCCAGGCACTGTAGCATGGAGCTAGATTGGAAGTAGAACAGGGCATGAACTGGTGCCCATTCAGGATTCTGAGATTTGAAGGTAGAGGATTAGCCTGTTGAGCCATGGTGCTGGCCTTAAGTGTTTCCATTATCTTTGCCGTGGAATCCAGGCTGTCCTCGGGACTTGTTTTCACCTGTTTCTATGGAGACTGTGGCTCTCTCTTTCTAGCGGCTGAAGTCCTCGCCTTGCACGTGCCGGGATCCCATATGGGCACCAGTTTGTGTCCTGGTGGCCTCACTTCCCATCCAGCTCCCTGCTTGTGGCCTGGGAAAGTGGTGGAGGACGGCCCAAGGCCTTGGGACCCTGCACCCACGTGGGAGAACTAGAGGAGGCTACTGGCTTCAGATCAGCATGGCTCCAGCTGTTGCGGTCACAGCAGACGGAAGATCTTCCTCTTTGTCTCTTCTCTCTGTAAATCTGACTTTCCAATGCAAATAAGCTGGAAAAAAAAAAGGTGGAGAACAATGGATTTTAAAAAAAGGAATATTTGCTTGAAGATTGAAAGAAAATGGACACAGCTTAACTGAATATTGCTGAACTGAGAACTCTCCCTGTCTTTGTAAAATCCCTACCTTGACCAAGAGGGACAAGGAGGCCCAATTTTCTCTTTCAGTCGGTTTTGTGGGTGATAAGGGGTGAGAGAAAGCATCTTGGCTTATGGGTGGTTTATTCATATTGCTCTCCATAGACAGATGTTTGAATTCATCTCCAAAAGATAACTGCTCTGTTGTTTGGGAAATGTTTCCAGAGACCTATTGATTATGTCAAGGAACGCCGGAGGAGCAGGTGAGAGTCCTGCTGGGGGCCAGCATGGCTGTGCATGATGAAGAAGCAGAGGTTTCCCCTGTTCCCTGAGTAGTGGCATTTTCATTTGCCTCTTGTGTCTTTTCCATCTCTTTGTTTTCAACTTTTATTCAGCCCTTCATCTCAACAGATGTTACAAAATAGCACCTGGAGGGGAGATGGGGAAGAGTGAATGTGGCAACGGCCTGGTGTGTGAGGAATAACACCTCCAGGAGGGCACTTGCTTCAAGGTCAGCAACCACAGCCACAGCAAGGTGGGATGCTCCGTTTCTGGGATCAGTCGTTCCGTGATGACCTTCTCTTTGTTGGCCCCTTCTCTCATGTCAGTCATTACCCCTGTCGTGGGGTGGATGGGGAAGTTCCTAGCCTCCTAAGCCAGGGACCCTGTGGATAAGACTTTGCGGAAGGGCTTTTGCAGATGTGTTTGCATTCATCTTGAGAAGCCTTAAACCACTTCAGAGGATACGGTGGAGGATGTAGAGAGTGGGGCTTTTCAGGCGCCAGCCAGGAAGCTGCCCAAATATAGGAGGGGTCAAGGAAGAGCCTCCCCAAAGCCTCTGGGGAGAGCAGGCTCCTGCTGTCTCCTGGCTTTGGATGGCTGACCTTGGAGCTATGAGAGAGTAGATGTCTGCTATTTGGAGCCACTGGGTTTGTGCCTCTCTGCCTTGTACTGGTGGAGTTTGGGGGGAAGACAGAGTGGGCCCTGTGCAGGCTGTCAGATACACTGGCACAAAACATATTGCCCTGAAATGGTATGGAAGAAAGGGGGTGCTGCTGCTGTGCCTTCCCCCCCAGCCCCAGACTTCTGGATTACACCCCCACCCACTCCTCCCTGCTGTTGTATCTTGTGCTTCCCTAAACTTGGCGGATTCTTCTTGGCCACAAAAGAGCTCGCCTAGTTAGCTGTTGTCTCTGCACTGATCTCAGAGTTTTTTGTGGGTTTTTTTTTTTTTTGCTTCTCTAGTTGTCTCTTGGCTCCTCTGCTAGGGGAGTCTTCACTAAGGCCAAGGCAGGAAAGGAAGCTGAATGACAACAGGGAAGAAAGGGACACTTTCTCACTGACCACCCCAGTTCCAGATCAGGCTCCTCATGATGCTGCCCTCGGGGATTCTTGCTTTCTCAGTGTTGCTCACTCTACCCAGCCTCTCTTTGTAGAGACTAACGAGGGGACCAGTGTTGTGGTGTAGCTGGATATCCCTCCGCCTGTGAGGCTGGCATCCCTTATGGCACTGGTTCAATTCCCAGCTGCTTTACTTCTGTTCCTGCACCTGAGAAAGCAGGAAAGAAGAAAAGGAGAAGAAGAAGAAAAAGACCAAGTTAATTGGACCCCTACATCTAGATGGGAAACCCAGTTGAAGCTCTTGGCTTTGGCCTGGCCCAGCCCTGTTGCAGCCATTTGGGGAGTAATAGTGGGTAGAAGGTTGGATGATCTCTCACTCTCTTTCAAATAAATAAATCTTCCAAAACAGGGGAACGGAGAAAGGGGGGAATTAATAAGATCCATATAAGCACCAGCTATGCATAAGATAAACCTCAGTGTCTTCTGCTATTTAATATTACTGACACAAAAGGAAGCCACAGATGCCTTGAGATGTCTACCAATCTCCATGTGCAGGGAGCAGCTCTTCATTTCCTGAGACAAATCTGGAATCTATTGTAAGGGTGTTGGGGACTAAGGCAGTAGCACAATGTCACTGGTAACTACCCTGGCAGCACCTCCATAGGCAATGGACTGCAGCCTCACAGATTTCTAGTATGTCCCTGCCTGGTGCCTGGAATTGGTACCAGCCAGCACCTGGCTCAGTGCATGTGTGAATCTGGCTGCCATCCCTGACTGGCTGCTGTATTATACTGTCCTCAGGTGAAGGCAAGTGAGGATCCCTGTCCCAGACCCATGCTGTGGAAACCAGATCCAAAGAAGACCTCCTTTCAGGAACTTTGCCTTGAGTGAGATGGGCAATGTTACTCAGGCCTGGTACCCTAAGTAACAGTCTGCCCTTAGACTAGTGTTTTGTTGAACATCAGTTACCAGAAAAGTCTGTGTCAACAATTTGGAAGAGCTCTTCTGGGACTAGGACGGGCAGTGTTATCTGAGTAGGACTCTGGGATCTGAAAGAGGTTCCCCATCTCCCCAAGGTTTATTTATTTTAAAAAAAAAGATTTATTTATTTTTATTGGAAAAATAGATTTACAGAGATCTTTCATCTACCAATTAACTCCCTAAATATCCCCAATGGCCAGAACTGAGCTGATGTTAAGCCAGGAGCTTCTTCTAAGTCTCCCATATGGGTGCAGGGTCCCAAGGCTTTGGGCCATCTTTTACTGTTTTCCCAGGCCACAGACAGGGAGCTGGACAGGAAGAGGGCTGCTGGGATTAGAGGTGATGCCCATATGGATGTCTGTGTTTGGAGGTAGAGGATTAGCTAGTTGAGCCAATGCTTGTCTTCCCTCCCTGTCATAGTTTCTATTCCTGTTTCTTCTGTTCTATTTGGTTGTCATCCTTCTCCCCTCCTGGGGTACTGACAGATGATCTGAGCAGCTTTAGGACTCATGCCCATGCAGTGGTCCTGGGACCCCCATGGCCATGATATGGTTCCAGCAGGATGGCTTAGGAGCAGATCATTCCCTCTGCTTAGTGAGGTATGTTTCTTCTGTGGGACTTGCAGAATTGAGTCTCCAGAATGGTTCTGGTGTATATAACTGATGTATATATATCAGGCACAGGAGGAGTTCAGAGCTCTGGATTGTAGTGTCCTCCATGAAGGCTTGGGCTTCACCCAACTGTCACTCATTTCTGTATCCTCTGGTGTGCAGCAGCCATGGGTTGTAAGTTGGGAGCAGGTGCCCTTACTCTGGGCACTCTGCTGCTGGATCTCCAACCCCTCTGGGGGTATGGTTGTACCCACTCATCACTTGGCAACACATGTGGGCCCTTCCTATCAATGTTCTTTCTTGCCTTGGGTTGATAGGAAAAGTCTTAAGTCAGCCTCAAGCTGTGCTGGCCCAGGCTGAACAGCCTCAGGAGAATGGTACTGGTTTTGCTTCACCCAAGGGCCTCTCATTTGTGCTCCTCATTGGAGGTAACCTGGGTGAGGCCCAGATTGAAGTAGATCATATTTTAGAAATGCACTGATTGCAGCCAAGAGTTCAAGAAAAGACATGGGAAGTGTGTTAGTCTAGGTTTACTCTATAAAACTCCAGATGGTAAATCTAACATGATTGGAAAACAAATTGTCATTTGACATTTTCTCCAAGCTGTGGCTAACATTTACATTAGTGCTTATGATCAATGAAGTGATTGTTGTCACTTGAGAGGGTCGCTGTCTTTGGAGTGTAACTGGAGGCCAACAGTGGGTGATGCAGACCTGCAAGGAACAGTGCAGCCAGCATTAAATATCAGGGAATTGCAAAGGTAAGACCTATGTCATTTTGACACAGACAAGGTGAGAAGAGCATGACTACGTTGTAAGCAATAACAGTTACGGGCTTTTCCCCAGAGCGGGGCAAACGACATCAGCCCAGTCAAGAACAGGAAGAAATGGTGTCTCGATACAGCAAAGAATCTTCATGAGCTTGATTGAATAATACATGAACACTCAAGTACCTCTTCTGAACCCGCTGTTCTAAATCTTCACCAGTAAATCACCATTCCTCACATGAACCCACGGCTTTGCAATACATTTTAAAATCAAATTGCATATGTAAGCAGCCTTCCCCTAAAAAAACGTTTTCCAGAGTCCCTTACATACTAGGGTCAGCTCTGCTCCTACTTACAGATACAGTGACTTCCTGGAGTTCATACAGGGGTCTCATGCCCATCTGTCCGCTTTCTCATGTTAATACTTTAGCCAGAAACCAGTCTCCATAGTCAGTCTACATGGAAAAAGGTGAAGCTGAATTCACCAATTCTTGGGGGTAAAGCTCCTGATGTAGGCCTAGGTCAGCATATGTCATTTCTCTGGACCCATTAATTCATTCACGGCTGGGCAATGTCCAACCCAATCACAGCCCATTAGAGGCAGTGAGACTTTTTCTTGGGATTGTGGAAAACACGAAACCCAAGAACACATAGAGCTGGATCTGTCACCTGTCTTACCACGTGAGTCCAAGCAGAGACCAGTGTGACGACATGCACTAGGATCCAGTGAGCTCATCTGAGTTCCTGACCAAGCTGACAACCTCGGAACATGCTCCCTTTAGCATGACCACTTTGGGCTGGGTTTCTTGTTGTTTATAGCCAGAGTAAACCCAGGTGTGAAAATCCAGTGATTAAATCCAGTGTGAAAACAAGTGCCTTGATTGCCCATGTACCACAAAGGATATCATCCTCAAGTTCCCTTCTTCTCTCCACCCAAAATCAGAAGTCTCTCTTGTCATCTTCCACAGCCTGAGCCTTTCTCCAGTTATCAGACAAAATCCTTCCATGCTGGGAAATCCAATAACTCCAACCCTACTATAGGCTCAGTTTAACTGTTCTTTCCCATTTCTTGGTTTATCCAGCCTTTCCAGGTCCCTTCAGACCAAGCTCTAGAGTGTCAGTCTGAGTCACGTGCCTGAGATTCTTTTTTTAAGATTTATTTATTTGAAAGGCAGAGTTGAAGATGTTCCATCAGCACATTAGTTAGGGAGCTGGGCGGGGGCAGGGTAGCCAAGACTTGATACTTCAGGATTTGAAATGCATGACCCAAATGACAGCTTAACCCATTGTACCATACCACTATTTTAAGACTTGTTTATTTTTTATCAGAAAGTCAAGTTTACAGAGGGAAGGAGACATAGAGAGGAAGATCTTTCATCCACTGATTCACTCTCCAGGTGTCCACAATGGCCAGAGCTAAATTGATCCAAAGATCCTGGCACGTGCAAGGCGAGGACTTTAGCCACCAGGCTACCACACCAGCACACCAGGCCCAAGATTGTATTTTTTTTTTTTAAAGATTTGTTTATTTCTATTGGAAAGGCAGATACACCGAGAGGAGGAGAGACAGAGAGGAAGATCTCCCATTCAATGATTCACTCCACAAGTGGCCACAATGGCTGGAGCTGAGCCAATCAGGAGCCAGGAGCTTCTTCTGAGTCTCCCACACGAGTGCAGGGTTCCAATGCTTTGGACTATCCTCAACTGCATTCCCAGGCTACAAGCAGAGAGCTGGATGGGAAGTTAGGCTGCCAGGACAAACTGGTGCCCATATGGGATCCAGGCGTGTGCAAGGCAAGTACTTTAGCCACCAGGATACCACACCAGACCCAAGTTTGTATTTCTAAAGGTTTATTGTTATTTACTTGAAAGGCAGATTTTGAGAGAGTGAGAGAGTGAGAAAATACAGAGACAGAGATCTTCCACTCACTGGTGGCCTCCCAAGATGGCCACAACAGCCAGGGCTGAGTCAGGCTGAAATCAGGAGGCAGGAGCTTCTTCTGAGTTTCCCATGTGGGTGGCAGGGACCCAAAGGCTCGGGCCATCTTTTGCTGCTTTCCCAGTGTGCACCACAGGGAGCTGTATTGAGAGTAGAGCAGTCGGGACATAACCCGAGAGTTTTAAACTAGAATGATCAGAATCACCCTTTTTTTTTTGAGAGCCCAAGAGCACAAGCCTTCCAATATGGGCACTTTTATTTTAATTTTCCACTCATTTAAAGTACTCACACATCCTTATTACCACAAAGCACAGAATCTCCCCTTTTCTGGCCTCCCCAAACCTGGGACCTTTTTAAAGTCTGGAAGATAACTGGAGTTTAGGACGTCTGTGCGGTCCCAATGCCCCCTTCAGACAGAGGTGGTCCCTCAGTCCACTATGGTCATTGCATCCTCACAGCCACGTGGTGTTGCTGTTGAAGACAAGTTCTGTGTGGTCCCATAATGTTTATCTGTTATGGCTGTCTATCTTCATTGGGTTCTTGCACAAATCACAGCTGTGTCTTCTTCTCTCGGATTCTTTCGTGGCATTTATCATACTTCTAAGTAGGAATTCGTTTACCTGCTGCTTGTCTATGTTTGTAACAGAAAGATTCTTAATAAATATTGCTTAGATCAATGACAAAACGAGCGAATGAATAAGTGAAATGTCATCTGAAGCGACGAGAGATAAGTTCCAGAGAGAGCATCTGGCCCTGCTGATTGATTGATTGGCAGAAAGTGCTTGTCACATACAGGCTTCCATTTCCCACTCCCTTATCCGTGGAGATGCTATTGATCATGTCATTTTTTTCCTGCTGAGGCTGGGTGCAGTTTCCAGGTCCTTAGCACTCTAGTCTGGCCATGTCTTGTGATGAATTGGAGGAGGTGGAAAAAATGGAATGTTTCATTGTCAGAAGATTCAGGGAACTTACCTTACTGTAGCATAGTACCACGGGCTGGTGGGACCTGGGCCCTTCGCTTTCTGAGTCTGGCCTCTGAATGTTCGATGAGTAGAACCTGGCAGAGATGAAGTCATACCAGTTTCCTGGAACAGACCTTAACAAATTGAAGAATTCCACCTCTTGATCCTGCCCACCACTGCTGTGAGAGCAGGCCCATACAAAGGAGCAGCCAGCACCCTCTTGCTAGTGTTGTGAGCAGAGCTGTCTTGAAGATGGGCCGTCCTACCCTGAGATATTGTATAGACCAGGATGAGCAGCAACTGCTGTGCCTGGCCAAACCGTAAGCCCCTGTTTGAAGCCACTAGGTTCCGAAGGTTTTGTTCTGTGACAGTAGTAACTGCGATGCTCACAGAACTTCATCCCTCACCATGGTAGGTCCCTATATGATCCAGCTCTGTTTCAGGTTGCTAACTGAGTCCCCTTAGGGCCCTACAGTGTTTTAAGAAGCAACTTCCTGTTCCACCCATGGAATGAGGTGGGCGAACCCTTCTGCTCCATATATCCTGAGTCCCACAGGAGGATTGCTTGACCTGTGACAAGACTTACCAACTGCCTGTCTAGCAGCTCATACTAAATTCTTGCACATTTCATGATAGAGTTTGTCCTTGGAGCCTACAAAAGAAATACAGGTGTCATATCAAAGCTAATTCCCTTTCATTCCTATAGTTTTTTTATTTTTAAGATTTATTTAATTAAAAGGCAGGGTTACAGAGAAACAAGGAAAGACAGAGAATGAATCTCCCATCCGTTGACTCACAAATGGCTACAGTGGCCAGGGCTGGATTGGGCTGAAGCCAGGAGCTTATTGAAGGTCTCCCACATGAAGCTTCTTCTAGGTTTCTCATGTGAGTGCAGGGACCCAAGTAACTTGGGCCATCTGCTGCTACTTACCCAGGTGCATTAGCAGGTAGCTGGATGGGATGTGGAGCCTGCGCTAATATCTTAATTTTCATGAATACTTAGAAAAGGACTTGCTCTCCAGGGTTGACTGGGGAGGCTGTGTGCTGTGTCCAACTTGCTGCTTCTCTGTCCTGCCCTGCTGTTCCTCATGCAGACAGACTCCCTGGAATCAGGCACTGTCTCCAGCGCCTCTTCTAAGAGGTTCTGAAAAAACGTTTAGATGCCACTTAGCTGCTCCAATGAGCCGGTGGACTGCCTCATTAATCTGACAAACTGTTGGAAACAACTTGCTCGCTTCCTTCCTCGCAGCATTAGGCTTAGGCGCTGGCCCAACTGGGTCTGTAATTCGAGGACTCTGAATTTTAGGAAAGCCAGCGGGGCCTGGCTCTGGAGATATAGAGAGGTGAGTTCAGTTTGCAGTTTCCTAAAGCGAATCTCTTCATGTTTCCATGACCTTGGGCGGGCAATGTCATCTCCCTGATCCTCCAGTTCAACATCTGTCCAATGGGGATGTTGCCAGATCAGAAAGTTGCAGAGGAGCCAGTGAAATAAGGTGCACAAGTCATATTTCAGCTGGCTCTGCCAGCTCCTTGACAGCAACACATGTGAGTCCAGATTCCTCCCCTGCTCCACAGAAGTTGGTGCTTGCGCATAGCAAAACCTGTTGGAATGCACTAGACAAAATCTTTTGAATTCTATGGGCCACTTTTGTGTGTCTCTGGCTGCGGGGTTCTGGAATGTCATGAGGGCTGTTAAAGCTCTGTGGTAGAGACCTTTGTTCTCTGGGTTTTAGCATCAGCTGCAGTATGCCTTCTGTGTGACCTCCCTGGCTCTCAGTTTCCTCAACTAAGTTGAAGATGATAGCATCTATTTTTTTTTTTAAGATTTATTTTATATTTGAAGGGCAGAGTTACAGAGAGGGGAGGAGGAGAAGAGAGACAGAGAGGGAGAATCTTCCGTCTGCTGATTCAATCCCTGAATGGCCATAATGAGTGGGGTTGGGCCAGGCCAAAGACAGGACCCTTCTCTGGGGTATCTCTCATGTGGGTTCAGGGCGCAAGCACTTGGTCCGTGTTTCTGGTATTCTCTCAGGCAGTAGCATGGAGTTGGATTGGAAGTGTGACAGCCAGGGATTGAGGTGGTGTCCATGGGATGGTGGTCCTGAAGGCAGGTGCTTAACCTGCAACATCATAAAGCCAGCCATGATAGCATCTCCCTTTTCAGGTTGTTAGAATGATTATAGAGGGCCCAGCAGCATAGCCTAGTGACCAAGCTCTTTACCTTACACATGTCGGGAACCCATATGGGTGCTGCTTCTCCCACTTACATTCCAGCTCCCTGCTTGTGGCCGGAAAGCAGTTGAGGACAGCCCAAAGCATTGCAACCCTGCACTCGTGTGGGAGACCCGGAAGGGGCTCCTGACTCCTGGCTTTGGAATGGCTTAGTTCCAGCCATTGTGGCCACTTGGGGAGTAAATCATTGGATGGAAGATCTTCTTCTGTCTTTCCTCCTCTCTGTATATCTGACTTTCTAATATTAAATAAATCTTTAAAAAAAAACAGCAAAGATTAAAGAAATCACAAGATAATATACTCAGAACAGACATGGTGCTCTGTGAGAATTGGCTATTATTTTTCGGCACTATGTGGATGTGACATCCATTCTTTCATTAATTCCCACACATGGACTCCGATTCAGACATTCTATGATCGTAGCAGAACTTGCAGAAAGCAGTCAGGTGCAATGGCGAAGAGGACCCTGCCTGTGTCAGGAACTACTTCAGGTTGATTGTTAGACCTGCTGGTTCCTGAGCTTCAACCGGGTCTCCTCTGACAACTTCTCACCCCTTCAGCTCTCCTCCCCACCCACCCCCCCCCGTCACTTTCTCTCTCATTTGGCTTCTCTGTTCCCTCCCGCCGTCCCCCTCCCCATCTTCTCAGCTTTCCTGAGTTCTTCTCTTTTGAGCTAGCAGAATTCTGCTCTTCCCAGCCCTGACTGGCTATGTAAGTACTTCCACCAGCCCTGCCACCCCATCCACTGTGCTCAGCAGAAAGCAGAGCCCCGCCATTTAGCTGGCTTTTGTCTTCCACAAGCACGTGATAAATGTTGATGAAAGTGTTGTTCCTTCATGAGATTTTCTTCACTGAGAGGAATCTGAAGCAAGAAGTTAAAAAAAAAAAAATACAGTAAAATGAAATACGAATCCTAACTGATAATTCGATAAGGCATTGGATGGCTAACATGTCCCTTTGCCTAACAGCACCCTGTAAGGCTAACTGGACCATTAGCCAACCCCCGACCCCCAATGCCACAGGAGCTTAGACTGGAATGAATTCTCCAGCAGTTGGCCTGGGGAGGGCGGGGAATTCATCACAAACATGGAAGAAGGGATCATGATGAGTGTGGACACTAGTCTAGAGGCCCTGAAGACTTGGGACTAGGTTCTGTGTTCAGTGTACGTCGTCACGCTGGGCCCACCTGCCATGGCTCAGGAGAGAAGGGGTCTGCTTCCTGTCCATTGCACTTACCTAAAGGTGAAACATGCTCTGCCCCTGAAAGCCCCTTAATTGCAGCTTAATAAAGAGGCTCCCGACACAGAAAAGGGGGAGAAATTAATTGGTCTTGCAGGGAGCCTCAGAAGGAGATCTAAGTAAATGAACTTCACAATGAATGCCTCCCTCTGGGTGGCCTTGGTGTGATCTTGCAATAGATATTTGAAGTTTTTCTCATGTAAATGGCCTGGGCTCGGCTAGGCTTATGGGTGGGCATCATTCATTCACATTTCCATCTCACAAGGGAGATTTACATAGTCTCACAAATTCTAAGAAGGTTGGAAGCAAAGAGAAAGGGGTGGGGGTGCTGGCCTCATCTGGAGATGCAAATTGGCAGATTCTTTGTAGAGGCTGGGAAAGAGCCAATATGGAGAATAAATAATTACTCCAGGGCATGCTGCCTCTGAGTGAAGCTGCAGACCCAGCTGGCAGGTACCAGAGCTCAGGGCTTTGTTCCAAGTGAGTTATGGTAGAGGAGACCAGGGGAGGCAAAAAAACATCCCAGGTCATGAAGCTAATTGAAACCTGGAACTGGCAGACACAGACTGAGGTGTCCCTGAACATTCAGTTCACACAGTGATCCCGTGAAGTCCTGACTTGGGTGCTTTCCAGCTCTATAAAATGCGTGCTGGTAAATCACCCTGTCCCTGAGTTGGCCGTGCTGGATCGATCACAGACCTTGCCACCACGAAGGTAAGGATCAGACCTCTGGGGTTTTCAAAGTGTAAGCGCCTACCTTTTTTTTTTTTTTTTGGTCAAGATTTGTTAGTTTTTATTGAAAGGCAGATTTTACAGAGAAAAGAGACAGAAAATCAATCTTTCATCCTCCAATTTCTCACCCAAATAGCCACAATAGCCAGAGCTGAGCTGATTTGCAGCCAGGAGCCAGGGGCTTCTTCCAGGTCTCCCACGTGGGTGCAGGGGGCCATGGCCTTGGGCCATCTATCCTCCACTGCTTTCTCAGGCCATAAGCCCGGAGAAGGATGTAATTTTAAAGCATATACACAATTAAATTTTTTTAGTAACCACATTTAAAAATTAAAAGAAATAGATCTCATTAATTCAGTCATGTATTTTGCTCTACCAAAGATGTCACTGCAACTTGGTTTTTTCTTTTTTTAAGGTTTATTTCTTTTTGTTGGAAAGACCAATATACAGAGAGGAGGAGACAGAGAGGAAGCTCCTCCATTCTTTGATTTACTCCCTAAGTGGCTGCAACAACTGGAGCTGAGGCAATCCGAAGCCAGAAGCCAGGAGCTTCCTCCAGGTCTCCCATGCGGGTGCAGGGTCCCAAGGCTTTGGGCCATCCTTGACTGCTTTCTCAGATCACAAGCAGGGAGCTGGAAGGGAAGTGGAACATCTGGGATTAGAACTAGCGCCCATATGTGATCCTGGCACATTAAGAAGAGGACTTTAGCCGTTATGGCTTTTTTTTTTTAAGCATTGATTTATTTTTATCTAAAATACAGAGTTGCAAAGAGAGGAGAAACAGACACAGAACTCTTCGGTCTATAATGATCAGCGCTGGGTTGGTCCAAGGCCGGAAGCCAGGAACTTCTTCTGGGTCTCCCATGTGTATACAGGGGTCCAAGGCCTTGGGCCATCCTCTGCTGACTTCCCAGGCCACAAGTAGGGAACTAGATCAAAAGTTGAGCAGCTGGGACTTGAACTAGCATCCATATGGAATACTAGAGCTGCAGGCAGAGACGTTAGCCTGTTATGTTACAGAATCAGCCCCTCAGTTTGCTTTTATACGAATATTACTAATGAGATATAAACAAAGATAAGACATGTTGCATATAAAAGAATATGTTCTAATTCCAACATGTATTTTAACTTCCAGCAAATCAATTCATAATAGCTACTGTCAAGGGCATGCAAGCCACATCTGGCTACAACCTGGACTATGCAGGTATAGTTCTCCATCCAGGCAGCAAAACCAGAAAGATGCAGAGTAAAATTCAAGGGTTACAAAAGACACTAAAGATGAGGTTAAGAGATCTAATCGAAAAGTCCTAATAGCAAGTCCCTTTGCTAATAATTAAGAATATGGGCTGGGGTCCCTGTGTGGTGGCCTAGTGGCGAAAGTCTTCGCCTTACATGCACCAGGACCCCATATAGGCTCTGGTTTGTATCCCAGCTACTTCACTTCCCTTCTGGCTTTCTGCATGTGGCCTGGGAAAACAATAGTGGATGGTCCAAGGCCTAGGCCCCTGTACCCTTGTGGGAGACCTGGAAGAGGCTCCTGGCTGCTGGCTTCAGATAAGATCTGCTCCAGCCACTGTGGCTACTTGGGAAGTGAACCAGCAGATAGATTTTTCTCCTTCTCTCCTCTGTAAAATCTATCTTTCCAATGGGAATGGACAAATCTTTAAAAATAATAAAAAAATTTATTTGAAGGCCCAGCGCCGTGGCCTAGCAGCTAAAGTCCTCACCTTGAATGTGCCGGGATACCATATGGGCATCGGTTCTAATCCCAGCCACCCCACTTCCCATCCAGCTGGATCCCACCCACAATCTTCCAGCCCCTTCCCCCCCCACTCCTCCCACTGGATAGAAAATCCGTTCTGGGCCTGGCATTGTAGCCTAGTGGCTTAGGTCCTTTGGGATTCCACGTGGGTGCTGGTTCTAATCCTGGCAGCCTTGCTTCTCATCCAGCTCCCTATTTGTGACTTGGGAAAGCAGTTGAGGACAGCCCAAAGCCTTGGGACCCTGCATCCACGTGGGAGACCTGGAAGAGGCCCTGGGCTCCTGGCTTGGGATTGGTGCAGCTCTGTGCATTGTGGCCACTTGGGAAGTGAATCGTCAGACAAAAGTTCTTCCTCTCAGTCTCTCCTCTGCTCTGTATATCTTACTTTCCAATGGAAAGAAAAGAAAAGAAAAGAAAAGAAAAGGAAAAGAAAAGAAAACCAGTTCTACCTGTAAGAAAGGAGAAACCCTGTGATTGCATAGAGGAGATCCTGGTGTAGGGACAAACTTACAGGGTAGACTAGAAAGAAAGAAAGAGGTTCTAGTAATGGGGACTGCTGGACAGAACCTGAGAGAACCAGCAGGGCGTGACGATGTGACAGGACTGAGGTTCTAGGTCAGGTGGTTGTGTGTCTATTTAGCCTTCTACTGTCTCAGCCATGATCTCTTGCTGTCTGGCTTCCTATTGTGTCTGCTCAGTGGGAGGCAGCTATGGGAGACAGAAGGAGGAAGAAAAGAGAAATGAGTGTGTGTGTTTCCCAGCTAGCTTCCTTCCCACTAGCACCATCATGGAAGACCTCTGTCTGCACCCTCTGCTCCTTCCACTTTCCCACAAGCACCTCCTCTTCTGGTCCCATTCAGACTTGTAACCCTAATGTTGTCCTCTCCAAATATTATGACTTTTTGGCTGCCTCTCCATCTACAGCTGCTTCCCTTCATGCTTTTTGTGTCTTTCTACAAGGGTGCTTTAAAAACCTCATGGAAAACAGAATGAAAAGATTATTTTGAGGCAAAAGAAATATTCGTGTTCCATGAAGATTTGAATACTCCTTGTAAGTATTCTTCCTGATGCAATCTGAATGATAATCACTTGATATAGCCTCTTTAGTTTTTATTCTTTTAAAAAGATTTATTTTCTGGGGCCAGAATTGTGGCATGAGGGTAAAGCTGTCACCTACTGTGATGGGGTGCAGCCATTGATGGCTCGCACCCGCTGGTCAGGTTAATTGACTGCAGCCCTTCATTCCTCCTCTTGGACCATTCAAGTTAATTGAAGGCGGGGAAAGAGCACCCTGCCACCATTCCAAATGATTCAGGAGGCTCCACACACTGCCCGCTCCTGCCTCCCATTGTGGTAGGTTAGGTTAGTTAACTGTAGGAGAACTTTGGGCTCTGGTAACTCCCTGCCTGCCTGAAACTTTGTACTGTGTGGCTCTTAATCTGATTGGAGGATGAGTGCTTAAAAACCCATGACTTTGGCAACTGGGTGCAGTGGCTCCTGGAGTGTAGTGGGAGCTACTGTCACCAAACTTGGGCAATAACGACTCCTCCTGACATCCTATGCTTGGGTCTGGTGTGATCGCTCTTGCACTGCGCAACACTAGGATGATAGCATCCCCTATGGATGCTGGCTTGAGTTCTGGCTGCTTCACTTACAATCCAGCTCTCTACTAATGGCCTGGGAAAAGCAGTAGAAGATGGCCCAAGTATTTGCGTCCCTGTCATCCATTTGGGAGATCCAAATGGAACTTCTGGTTCTGGGTTTTGGCCATCTGGGAAGTGAGCCAGTGAATAGATGATCTCTCTCTCTCTCAGATCTAAGACAGAGGCCTGGAATTTCATCACAGTCTCCTCTGTGGGTGGCAGGTGGGCCATCTTCTGCTGTCTTCCCAAGTGCCTTAGCAGGGAGCTGTACTGGAAGCAAGGCAGCTGATGCTTGAAAAACTACACTGTGAGATGTTGGTAACACAGATGATGGCTTAACCTACTGTATTACAATGCTGGCCCCAGATAGCTGCTTTAAAAGGGGTATAAGAGACAGATATCTGGATGCCCTAGAGTTTCTGAGTTCAAATCCCAATTCTGACTGTAAATCCTGACCCCAGCTTCTGGCTAATGCAGACCTTGGGACGTGGCAGTAAGGTCTTAAATGATGGGTTTCTTCCAACCACGTGGGCGACCTCTCTCTCTCCTGAAGAAAAAAATATCATAAATTGTTAGAAATACTTGTCTTTTTTGGCTGTCCAACTTCAGAAGCCATTGTCTATGTTGGAGACATCCCACCATGAGTGTTGGTAAAAACAAAACAAAACAAACAAAAAAACCCAGCTCATTTCCCTGTGCAGAATGAGAAATGCTAGCTACTCGCTTTCCCAGCCAGGCTTGCAGCTACAGTGTGAGTATGTGACCTAAAATCAACCATTCTGAGGCACAGTATCTAAGGAGCCAATGACGCAGACACAGGATCATGGAGACGACCTGTGGAGAGGGACATGGTGGTGGACACAACGGCAGCAACTGTCTATGTGACGCAGCTCGGGCGGTAGCACCAGTGACAGCCCCTTGTGTCCAAATGTGGAGCTTTAGCAGGGTCAGAGGGCATGCTGTACACTCTGATGCTCCGTGGTGGGGCAGCAGAACCCTCACAGCTCTGCCCTCTGCTTCTGCTGCCATGGTGTCCAGGTCTGATTCTTGGGCTTCTCAATAGTGTCAGAAGTTCCCTGGTGCCTCCTCCACCAGCTCTGCCATGCAAATATATCAGAGTCTGTTGCTGTTATTTGTGTTTATAAAATCCAAATGACAGAGACTTTCTTGCTTTCCAAGTGGAGGGTACAGTCAGGTCTCACATGAAACCAGAAAGCAGCCAGGAGCCAACACACTACCCAGCACCTCACACTCGGGTGCCTCAGTGTCCCGCCCCCCTCTCTGTCTCTGCACATTTGCCACACTCTTCTCTGGCTGTGGGGTTTGTCTTTGTTCGTAGGAATTCTGTGAGTGTATTGGTCAGATGTACCCAATATGACGTCAGGATGCCTGGATTCAAGTCCCAGATGATCATTTTACTAACTGAGGCTGGGTTGGAGTATTGCATGTCTTTGGTTCTGAGTCTTCTTTTGTGTCACGGGAATAACAGAAGGAATGTCTGGTCTTGAGGATTAAATAAGGTCATGAGTGCAAAGCCCCCACTGAACTACTTGACTTGCAGTAACCCCCAGTAACTGCTGTTAGTGCTTGTGTCACAATGGGCATTCTTACGGAGAGCATTAAGAGCAGCTGTCATCCATTCCAGTGCTACAGGAGCCCTGCAGGCAATGGGGAGGAGCACAGGGGCGAGCTGTGGCATGCAGAAAACAGGACAGTGTGCACCTGTATGGGAGGGGCTGCTTCTCAGTCGTCGCCAAGCACTGCCACATCGAATGTGAGCCCAGCGATGCCAGACTTTCCACTTTCTTAAGAAAAACCACAATTCCAGATCTTTATAGAAAGCATGAACTTTCCAAAAGTCTAAAAAGCACCACACAGCCAAACAAAACCTTTGTGAGGCCACAGTGGGCTGCAAAGTCCAGTTTGTGTTCTGAATTGTGAATCTCTGGGTCAAGTTGAGATAGAGAGAGAACCTGATTGGGTCAGATTTATTCACTGGATTGGTCAGTTATGGCCATGGATGGCACATTGCCACCCAGTAGAAAGTGTGGTGGAAAATATCTAAGAAGAAGATATGGGCAGGAATGTGGTAACACACATACCTTAGAGAACAGACAAGAAACACTTTCTGTAGATGGCAGGTGCACTGAGAGCAAATCTAGAATGCAAGGAGTCCCAGTAAGTATAGGTTTAAGAAAGGGCTTATTTATTTATATAACATGCAAGTAGCATGAATCCTGTCTTCTTTGCATCTCTACACATAAACCTTTTCTGCATGCTTAAACCGCATGGCTGCAAAATGGCTGCTGCTATTGTGACCATCACAACTGTGATCCAGGCAAGGGGGAAAGAGAGTGAGAAGAGATGACCCTTACACTAGAATCTCCTAGATATTCCAAGAGCTTTTTCCCATGCCCATACCTAACTATAAACAAAGTCATAAACGGGAATATTTTAGATTGGTATGTCAAAGCTTCAAACAATATCATTAGAAATAAGGAGCGAATAGACTTTAGGCAGGCAACCAGCAACGTCTTCTACCTCCTATATTGTATTCCCCTTGACTAAGTACAAGGGGTGCCAGGGCAGAAATGAGCAGCAGAAAGATACAGACATGGCTGTGCAGCACCGTGCAGCAGGGGCCTGAGTCCAGCATCAGAAAATGAGCTCCTTGCAGTACCACACAGCCTCCTATCCCGTCCTAGCCGCTGCCTGGCCCTCCTGCTGTGTGCGTGCACCTGCCAGGACCTAAGCACCGTGGGAAGGATGTGTGATTAACACCAGCAGCAGTGATGGTGGACACGCGGGAGCTGGTCCAATGAGAAATATATAACTGGCACATCTGGTTTATAATGTTTATTAATCCCTGACATGCAATTTGAGTAAAATATGTAAAGCTGAAAAGTCCACGCGCTGATTCAGGAGCCTCATGATTACCATGTTGGCAGATTCATGTTCTGTACAGTGCTGGGGAACCAGCACCTCCAGCACAGCTGCCGCTGGGAAGAGGAGGCTTGGTGATGGCCGAGGCGTTAGGCCAGTGCTTTCAACCTTCCCTCACCCCCTGTAGAGTGGCAGAGCTCATCTGGGCTGTGGTGCTAGACCATGCTACAACTCGGAATAGGGCCAGATCCATCCCACCCCCTCAAAGGGAAAACAATAGCTTGAAGTCCTGAAAACTATGGAGTTTACAAAGTCAGCTCTGCCACCTGATCACCATGTGACTTTGGATGAGTTTCGTCAGCTTTCTGAGCCTCAGTTATCCTCATCTGCCTTTGGAAATGATAATAGTATCCCTCCATTCCACCAAAACAAAACAGTCATGAGATTTCAATAAATAAATATTCACTAGGCACCGAGGTCAGTGTCCCCAGTACCTGACCTTCATGATCCCCCTTGATCCTGTCAACAATCCCAGGAGGTTGACATTGTTAAGATCCCCCATGTACACTGAAAGAAAACAGGCCACAGGGCCCGGCGTGATAGCATAGCGGCTAAAGTCCTCACCTTGAATGCGCCAGGATCCCATATAGGTGCTGGTTCTAATCCTGGCAGCTCCACTTCCCATCCAGCTCCCTGCCTGTGGCCTGGGAAAGCAGCAGAGGCCGGCCCAAAGCCTCAGGACCCTGCACCCGTGTGGGAGACCTAGAGAAGGTTCCTGGCTCCTGGCTTCGGATCAGCTCAGCTCTAGCCATTGTGGACACTTGGGGAGTGAATCAATGAATGGAAGATCTTCCTCTCTGTTTCTCCTCCTCTGCATATCTGACTTTGTAATAAAAATAAATCTTTAAAAAAAGATGTATTTATTTTTACTGGAAAGTCAGATTTACAGAAAGATATTTCTTTTTCTTTTCTTTTTTTTTTTTTTTCCAGAAAGATATTTTATCTGCTGGTTCACTCTCCAAGTGGCCACAGCAACTGGTGCTGAGCCGATCTGATGTCAGGAGCCAGCAGTGTCTTCCAGGTCTCCTGCACAGGTATAGGGTCCCAAGGCTTTGGGCTGTCCTCAACTGCTTTCCTAGGCCACAGGCAGGGAGCTGGATGGCAAGTGGGATTAAAACTGGCATCCATATGGGATCCAAGCACATGCAATATGAGAATTTTAGCCACTCAGTTACAGCACTGGGCTCTCTCTTTCTCTCAAGATATTTTTTCATTAGAAAGGCAGGATTACAGAGAGAAGGTAAGACAGACACCAAGATTTTCCATTTGCTGGTTCACTCTCCAAATGACCACAATAGTCAAAATTGAGCTGATCTGAAGCCAGGAGTCTGGAGCCTCTTCTGGGTCTCCCATGTGGTGGCAGGGGCCCGAGGGTTTCTACTGCTTTCCAAGTACCTAAGCAGGGAGCTGGATGGGAAGTGGAGCAGCTAGAACACAAAACAGCACCCATATGGAATGCCAGTGCTGCACACTGAAGATTACCCTGTGAATGACGCTGTGCCAGTCCCTGTGACTCTTTCAAATAAACATGCAACTGAAATTTTTAGATATTTATTTTTATTTGAAAGGCAGAATTACCCAGCAAAGGAGCGACATTGAGAGAGAGAGAGATCTTTCATCCATTGGCTCAAATAGAACAAAGGCTGGAGCTGAGAGGATCTGAAGCCAGGAGCCAGGTTTCCCCGCATGGTATGGGGTTGAACAACTTGATCCATCATCTGCTGCCTTCCCAGGCCAAATGCAGGGTACTGGGTCAGAAGCACAGAGACCAAAACATGAACTTGCACCCTTATGGGATGCTGGTATCGCAAGAAAAAGCTGACCTTATTGCAGCAAGAGCCCGACTAAGTTACATCTTTGCATTATCAAATCATCTGATTCAAGCACTTGACATATTTTCCTGTTTATCCAAATTTTTGTCCTTTTAAAATATTTTAAGGGTTTCTCCATCTATACTTTACACTCTTATTCTTTGGTATTTTGCAAGGAAATGATTAAATTTTTTCTACATCTTGAATTTCTATTTATCTTTTCTGTTGCTTTTAGAAACAGGCTTTCTTTCCAACGCCTTGATACTGGCATGTATTAAAGTGATTGGAATCTACTAATCCTTTTTTATGTTATTCTGTGGGATGCTTTTGTTGTTCCGATAGTTCCTCAATCGATTCTCTTGTTACTTCGAGTTGCACAAAGCTTTTCTCTAAGTAGTGATTAATTTATTTCCTTCTTTACCAATGTATGCCTAATACGATGACCTTTTAAGAAGACACCTGAGATCTCCACCCTGTAATCTATCTGGAAAAAGGAATGTCCTAATTAATTAGCCTTAATAGAGTAGACAAAGGGCAGAGCCTACACTAGAAGTCAGCTGTCTGGTTTCCCAGCCTACTTCTGCCTTGCAGTGTGCTGTGGGGCCTGCTAGGTGAAGGGCATGGTTGCCTCCTCTTCCAATCACAGTTGCTTCCCAAATGGCCAGCGCAGAACCAGACTCCAAACCCAGTCATCATTTGTCCAATCAAATTTGACCCAATTTGTCAAAAAAAAAAAATTGTGGTGTAGAGGGGAGGGGAGGAGAAGGGCGGCAGTGCTGGCCTTCCTGTGTTTGCTCAGTGGACGCCTTCACAGCCAGATCCGGTTCCCCCTGTCCTGCCACCGTGTTGGAGCTGGGAGAATCTGCACGTTAGCACATGGTTGGATGGAAGGCGTGTGTGTCTGATGTATTTTTTTGCTAAATAAAAATTTCCTGTTGCAAAACAAGTGTCAAGTGGACCAATTTTTATTTTGTATTACATTAATAGGTATAATATATGCCAGTCCATGCATGGAGAGTGATAGCAGCAGTCACTTCGGTTATAATAGCACTCATCTCCAGAGGCTGTGGTTATGAAGAATATTTATTTCCCACGTTATATGTCTATATAATGTTGGTTTATTTTTATTTTATTATTTATATTTGAGAGGCAGAAAGGGAAAGACAGGAAGAGACCAGAGGAAACAGACTCCCATCTACTGGTTTGCTAGTTGAATGCTGGAAATGGCTAGGGTTGGGCTGAGCCAGGAGACAGGAGCTGGCAACTCAATCCAGGTCTTCCCTATGGTGGTAGGAGCCCAATTAGTTGAGCTAACACCTGCTGCTGCCAAGAAAGAGTCTGTAATGACAGGAGCTAGAGTCCAGAGCCTGAGCTAAGACTACAATGTAGACACTGCAATGTAGCATGCCTAGTCCTGGTGTTTCTTTGTAACTGTTGGGCTTTTTGGTTTGTTTGTTTTCATAAAGAGAGCAATTGCTCTAAGATGCAGTAAGATGTTTGTGAATAAAATGATACGAGCCCTGAGATTTACTATAAAATGATACGTGAGAAAAAAGAAATCAGGGGGCTGGTGTTTGTAGTGGATTGAGCTACCAGTGGTGACCCTAGCGTCCTGTGTGGGTGCTCATTAGAGTCCCGGCTGCTCCATTTCTGATGCAGCTTCCTGCTGATTGGCCCCTGCCACCCATGTAGGAGACCTGGATGCAGTTCCTGGCTCCCTGCTGCAGCCATCTGGGGAGTGAACCAGTAGATGGAAAATCTGTTTCTTTGTTTCTGTTTCTCTGTAACTCTGTCATATAAAATAAGCAAGTCATTAAAAATAAGGTAATTTGTATAAACAGGTATTTAAACATATTTGAAAGGCAGAGAGGTATTGATTGACTTCCCATCTGGATGTTTTCCATGACTGCTAGAGCCAGGAGCTCAGAACTCCCTTGTGTGTGGCAGAGAGCCAGTCACTTGAGCATCACCTGCTGCACATTAGCTGGAAGCTGGAATGGAGACTATAGCTGGGGCTCCAACCCAAGCACTGTGATCTAGAATGCGGGAATCCAAAGGGGTGGCCTAACCACTGTGCCAAATGCCCTCCTCTGGTTTCTTTAGATTCCTTCCTCTTTTGTCAGAATGGTGTATTTAAAACCATGAACAGCAGTTCCTAGAAATTTACGTCTCTGCTAGTCCTGTGAATTCATTGACATATTTTCTACTAAGAACTGGGTCAATGTCCTTTCTTGTTAAACTTGGATAGCTTTCTGATTATTGTGACCAATAGAGCACACCAGATGTGATCTCGGAGGATGGGTTATAAAATACAATATAGGACCCTGTGCTGTAGCCTAGTAGCTAAATCCTCACCTTGCATGTGCAAGGTGTACCATTCCATATTAGCAATGGTTCATGTCCTGGATGCTCCAGTTCCCATCCAGCTCCCTGCTTGTGGCCTGGGAAAGCAGTAGAGGACAGCCCAAAGTCTTGGGACTCTGCACCCATGTGGGAGACCCAGAAGAAGCTCCTGGCTCCTGGCTTCAGATCAGCTTAGCTCTGGCTGTTGTGGCCACTTGGGGAGTGACCCAGCAAATGGAAGATCTTTCTCTTTGCATTTCCTTCTCTCTGTATTTGCCTTTCCAATAAAAAATAGATATTTAAACACACAAGACAATGTAGGGACTACCTTGCAACCCAACAGGCTAAGCTACCACCTGTAATGCTAACATCCCACATGCACACTGGTTCAAATCTCAGCCATTCTAATTCCCATCAGTTCGCTGCCAATGTACCTGGGAAAGCAACAGAAGATGACTCCAATGCTAGAGCCCTTGCCACCATGTGGGAGATCCAGATCAAGCTCCTGGCGCCTGGCTTCTGCCTGGACCAGCCCTAACCATTGTTGTCCTTTGGTGAGTGAACAGTGGAGGGAAGATCTTTGTGTCGCTCCTCTCTGTAAAATCTGCCTTTCTAATAAAAACGAATAAATCTTTTTTTTTTTTTTTTAAAAAAGAAAGAACCAGAAACAAGAACATTGCCTTGGAGGTTGTGCCTTTTAGCTCCCTCCCCTGCTTGTAAGGCTGGGGCCAGTTCTTGGAGGGCTTGAAAATATCGGGGTGCTTTATGTTCAAGCTTTTATAGGCACATGTGTGAAAGGAGGTGGTGTGTGGTGCAATTCCTCATGAACAATGATTCTGTTCTAGCTTTTATGGTTATATAAGGTTATAAAAGGTAATAAATTAATTTAGAAATGATTCAGGAAGGAGAGAGAGAATGTGAGTCAGAACAATAACTACATCTCTTTTCCTTGCTGCCGTCCATAGCTGTGACAACACATGCATACTTAGGGAACGGACTTTATAGAGAGGCTAAACAATGCAGTACCTGCCTCAGAAGGCTGTGCTGTGTAACACCTTTTCATTATGACTTTTTTTCCTTCTTGATCCTGTGAGTGTGTGTGTGTGTGCAAATGAATGAATGAAGCAGGGGATCTGGCTATTCCTGGGAGTCTCTGGCAGGTATTTGTTATTTCTGATGTGCTCAGGGACCAGCCGTTGACAGCCATCTCTCTGAAGCTCCCTCCTCCCCGGTCCCAGCCCCTGCCTGTGAACATCTGTTGCCTGGAGGCCAGCTGAAGGCTTCCTGCCTTTTCTGTTGCTGCAGTTATCTGTGTTCATCAAGGATTGTTTGCTGGAAGTGAGAGGACCCCACTGTAGCTAGTTTGAGAAATGGGGATTTATTGGCTCACATAGCTAAACCATGGACAGTGCAGGATGGATTGGATCCCAGGGTTGGCTGGATTCAGATATCCAAATGCCAGCAGGCTGTTCCCTCTGTTTTCTCTGCTGCTCTTTGCTTGTGGGTGCAACTCTTGTCTATCACTGATGGACTTTGTCCACAGGGAGGGAATATGGACTTTTGTAACTCTTTTGGAGAACACAGAACATTTATCCTTCAGTTTTGGTGTTGAAACTTGTGGGTGAAGTTAAGCCTGCATCCCATACCAGAGTGTCTGGCTTCAGGTTCTGGCTCCACTCTCAGGTACAGCTTCCTGTTAACACACACTTTGGGAGCAGCAGGTGGAGGCTTATGCACTTGGATTCCTGCCACCCACATGGGATTGAGTTCTTAAGTGAACTAACTGTTGGATAGGTGATTTCTGTCTTCAAAATGCAAATTGATAGGTAAAAATGTTTTATAAGAAAGAGAGGGGGCCTGGTACAGTGGCCTAGCGGCTAAAATCCTTGCTTTGAATGCTCCGGGATCCCATATGATGCCGGTTCTAATCCAGTAGCCCTGCTTCCCATTCAACTCCCTGCTTGTGGCCTGGGAAAGCAGCCAAGGCTGGCTCAGAGCCTTTGGACCCTGCACCCACATGGGAGATACAGAAGAGCTCCTGGCTCCTGGCTTCGGATTGGCACAGCTCCTTTTGTTGCGGTCACTTGGGGAGTGAATCATTGGACGCAAGATCTTCCTCTCTGTCTCTCCTCCTCTCTCTATATATCTAATATTGCAATAAAAATAAATAAACCTTAAAAAGAGAGAGAGAGAAAGAGAGTGAGAGAGAGAGAGGCACAGGGATAACAGGAAGGGACTGGACATTGACATAGTAAAGCCAGCTCCAGCATTCGGGTCTTGTGTGTAAGTCTCCATGCTCATGTTAAAGTTGGAGTGTCCATGTTTTAAACAGAATCGCAACTGCAGCAGAGCTGGCCAGTATCCAGCCCTCCAGGGATACAGGAGCAGGAG
Source organism: Ochotona curzoniae (assembly GCF_017591425.1). Lineage (NCBI taxonomy): Eukaryota > Metazoa > Chordata > Mammalia > Lagomorpha > Ochotonidae > Ochotona > Ochotona curzoniae. The sequence continues at coordinate 14,577,922 of NW_024465894.1, read as the reverse complement.
ACGGCTTTGCTTTCTAGTAACATGACCTCAAAGAAGTGAGTGGCTGCTGCTTGGTTATCCACCCAGAGCCAGTTAACCTGTCCTACTCACCTATAGGAGTGAACCCACTCACTGGAGCCAGTACTTCCTCCTGGGGTCTATATTAGCAGGAAACTGGAACTACAACTGGAAACTGAACCCAGGCACTGTGCAATGGGATGAGGGCCAACTCTTGTTCCCTGAACTAATATTTTTGATTGACAGACTAAGCATCTTGATTCTATGAAATTAAAGAGCTTCTACCATATGTGTTTATCACTTATCATCTCCCAGTAGAATACATAATGCATTTCAGAAATATTAAATGATGTCTTAGGGTTTCTTTAGATGCCTACCTTGGGACAAGAATTTGAGAGCAAGTAGTTTATTTGGAGGATGGCTCCAGGAAGTACCATTAATAGTGTGGGCAGGGAGGGAAGGAAAGATGGTCGGTAAATCAACATGTGCTAAAGTAATTTATCAGGGAAACTGATAAGAATACTCCTAAGGGTTATCCTGTGCAATAGGACAGGACACTGGGTGGCTGTCAACTCCCTGTCATTGGCTGATGGGATTTCTGTGGGTGCTACGGCTCCAGCAAGCTGTTTTGGGGAGTGAGTTGGTCACACAAGTTCCCATGGCAAGGAATATGCAAAGCCACAGCTGCAATCACCACCCTCAGATGGAGCACTATGGGGTGCCAAAGGGTCACCAGCTGTCAGCTACACATGGATTTCCAGGTGTTGTTGTTTTTTTTTTTTTTTGACAAAGATGTCCCAGGGTGGGTCAGGAAGAGTGGGCCAGCATGGGTCTGTGCCATCTCGGGCTTGTTGGGCAGCAGTCCTAGAGGGTGGTGCGTGGATCTGCATGTGGACTAGCTGATCCAATACCCCTCACGTGAGTAGAGGAAGGGATAGAAGATACAGGAAGATTGAATCTTTTACTCAAAAGAAATGAAATGTTTACTTCTTTAAACAGATTTATTTATTCTTTGAAAAGCAGAGTTATAGAGAGAGATCTTCCACCTGCTGGTTTATTCCCTAATTGGGTGCATATGGCCAGGGTTAGGTCAGGCCAAAACCAGGAGCCAGGAGCCAGAAGCGTCTTCCAGGGGGCAGCCATACAGTCCAAGTGCATTCTCTGGTGCCTTTCCCGGCACATTAGCAGGGGTTTGGGTTGGATGTGGAGTCTCTGGGAATTTAACCAATGCACATGTAGAATGCCAGTGTTATAGGCAGCTGCTGTACCAGTTATGCCACAATGCCAACCCCCCAAATGTTTACTCTTTTATGCCAGATGAGACTGAGTTACAATTAATAATCAGGTTTATATTTTTCTGTTTTCAGTACAAGAAAATAGGAGAAGCCTAGAGAAAAAAAAAAAAAGTCATTTCTAAAAAATAAAGCAGCCATACATTGTTTTTTTTTTGCAGCTAGGAATTGTAGAAGGTAGATTTCAATCCTCCCCCAACCATAATCTCTACAAAGACAAGCACCTTCACCTTAATCAGAGCACATATCCTTGTGTCAGGTACAGAAAAATATGTGCTGAATAAATCCATGCCGTACAGAATTCTCCTCCCAGTGTCCCCTCTTTCCCGATATCCAAGCCATTGAATTCAGTTAGTTTATTACAGCTTTACCTAAAGCTGAATGAGAGAGCAGCTATTTCCTCTGAGACAAATGATGTAGATCCAGAAAGTGAAGGGCTGTGCTTTGTGCCCCACGTAAGCCCAGCTGGCCCTGCAGAAGATGGTGAGGCCGTCAGAGTGCTGACCGACGACCAAAGGACTGCATGTCTCCCCTCAATTTAATGCCCTTCTAATTAGTATAAATAATAGCTGGGCTGTCCTTTGCCACTGCTTGTCTGTCTCCAAGGTTCATTGCCATCGTGGAAGGATAGCACTCCTCTAACCCTGCACGTCCCCGAGTCCTGAGCTGAGTGGAATCCCAGACTTGCACCACCTCTTTCTAGTTAAGTGATCTTGGCTGTCTCACACTCTCTGAGCCTTGAATTCTTCTGCTTTTGAAAAGAATTTGATCTTGGAGATATCCTAGCAGGTTAAGCTGCCCACTTTGGTGCTGGCATCCCATTTGAACATCAGGCTCAAGTCCCAACAGATCCATGTCTGGTCCAGTTCTCTGCTTATGCACCTGGGAAAGCAGTGGACGATGGACCAAGTGCTTGGATCTCTGCCAGCCACTGGGAGATTTGCTTGGAGTTTCCTGGCTCCTGATTCCATCTAGGCCAGCCCTGGCCATTGCAGCCATTTGGGAAATGGTTCAGTGAATGGAAAATCTCATTCTATCTCCTATTCTGTCTCTGTAATTTTGCCTCTTAAATAAATTTTATTTGTTAATTTTTTCATCTCAGAGTATTAGGGATAGACTGTTTTCATCTTTTGGATTATTCTCCAAATGCCCACAACAGCCAAGGCTGGGTCAGGATGAAATCAGGAGCCCAAAACTCAAGTCTGACCCTCCCAGCTAGGTAGCAAGAACCCAGTTACTTGAGCCATCACCTGTTTCTTCCCACCATGCACATTAACAGAAAACTGGAATCAGGAGCAGACCATGACTCAGACTTAGGGATTCTGATATTGGACATGGGTATCTCAATGTGACATCTTAAAAGTGAAGCCAAGGGGCCAGTGCGGTAGCCTAGTGGCTAAAGTCCTCGCCTTGCATGCACTGGTTCATTTCCTCGGCGGCCCCACTTCCCATCCAGCTCCCTGCTTGTGGACTGGGAAGGCAGTGGAGGACGGTGCAAAACCTTGAGACCTTACAACTGCATGGGAGATTCACTCCCCAGATATCTGCAACGTTTGGAGTGCTGATCTGTTACCTTCCGTGGCACATTAAGATGGAGCTGGATCAGAAGCAGTGATGGGACTGAAACCAGCACTCTGATACGGGTGTTGGGTCTCAATCTTTATCTCGCTCTCTTTTTCTCACTTTCTCTCTCTCTCACACACACATATCAGGATGTATCCAAAGTCTGCTGAATTTGAATCCTGGACCATTACTGAAATCAAAGTCCAGACCCATGAATGGTGAACTATTGGAACCACTTGATCGAGTATCTCAGAGCATGCCCCACATCCGGGACTTAGGGTGGGTGGGAAACTGGGTGGGGCTTCTTCCTCTATATCCCCCTTTAGGCCTTGAACCTTTTTTACCCCAATTAAATATGTAAGGATTGTCAAAAAAAAAAAAAAATCAAAGTCCAGTGCATCTGCCTGTGTGTGTTGGGAAGCTAGTTGCTGAAGTCAGGATCTTTCTGTGGATTGAAAGTTTATTACAGGGCTGCTGAGAGTCTTGAGTCATTCTCAGATCAGACTCTCCGCTCTCCCTTTCTCCCCCACCCCCTCGCCAAGAAAAAACAGACTCCATCACTGGGGCAGGCAGCAGGTGGGGTAGTCTTTATGGGTTAGTTTAGTCAGAAACCCTGCCAGGCCGGTTCCGCTTGAAGAGGCTTGGAATCCCTCGGGCCAACAAAGTGTTAGGTTTTAGTTGCTTTCCTGAGAAACCAGAGTATCTGTTCTGCAGCTTGCTGTCGTCTGAGTTTAGGCGAGAGGCTTCACCTCTCTGATTCTGTTTCGTTATCTAAGTGGGAATAATAATGGTATTTTCCTCCTAGGGTTGCTGTGAGGAATAAGCAAGTTAATGTATGGAATGCACTCAGAGCTCTGTTCCAGGAATAAACGATCGCTGTTGTCAAGGCTACTCATCTCACTGAAAGTTTACAGCTGCCCCTGGGATGCAGTCTGACTTCCTGTACTCCTAAACTGAGGGTAATAACACCCGCAGCGTACATGCTTATGAGGATGAAAGGTAATGTAGGCAAAACCAAGAGAGTTAGGACTCACTCAGCACCACCACGAGCCAGACATCACGCTGTGTGTGGCAGGACTGTGCTTGCTGCAGCAAGTAAGAATCAAAAGTAACACCGACACATGAGGCTTTGTTTGTTTCACATAACAAGAAGTGGGAAGGAGTCAGGCTCTTGATTTCTGCTTTGCCATCTACTTTTTTTTTTTTTTAAGATTTATCTATCTTTCTTTCTTTTTTTTTTTTTAAATTGAAAAAGTAGATCCATAGAGAGAAGGAGATACAGAAAGAAAGAGATCTTCTGTGTGCTGGTTCACTCCTCAAGTGGCTCCAGTGGCCAGAGCTGAGCCTCTCCGAAGCCAGAAGACTCTTCCAAGTCTCCTACATAGGTGCAGGGTCCCAAGGACTCGGGCCATCCTCAACTGCCTTTCCATGCCACAAGCAGGGAGCTGGATGGGAAGCAGAGCAGCCAGGACATGAACTGGTGCCCCTATGGGATTCTGGTGGTTGCAAGGAGAGGATTTAGTCACTGAGCCACTGCACTGGGCGCTCTGTTTTGCCGTCTGTATTGATCAGTCTTTGCCCTCAGTGAGTAACGGTGACTGCTGCAGAGCCTGCATGTGAAGCCACGGCCTGCAAAGCCAGCATGTTCTGTCAGAACACTTGCTCCTTGGGTCCTGGCTGCTCTGCTTCCTACCCAGCTTCTTGCTAAAACACCTGGAAATGCCGCAGAAGATGATCCAGGTTCCTGGGCCCCTGCCACCCAGGTAGGAAATGGATCAGGGAAACTAACTATTAGATGGAAGATCTCTGTCTCTCCACCTCTGTGGCTTTGCTGCTGAAACAAGGTCAATCAGTCAAGCGAGTAATCTTTTCAGGAAGAGATGACTTCTGGGCTTCACTATGTTACATCTGTGCAGCAGACAAAATACAGGGGCAGGCGGAAGAGGATGGGGGGAGAGGAGAGGCTAAAGAACACCTATTGAGTCAAGCCTCTTAAAATTTAAAAAAAAATTTTTTTTCTGATAATACTAAATAGTTTCTACTTGCATATCACTGGCTAGAACTCTCATGTGATCAATTCTACCTGCTAGAGACCCTAGGAAATCAAGCTAGGCTTCAAGGCAAGGTACTTGCAAATAATTTGGGGCATCCAAATTACTTAATATGTATTTACTATTCATTTTTTATTTATTGTGGACAAGCAGAAGGCCAAGAGAAGCTTATTTGAGTGCAAACTACTTTGAAGTGCATCTTTTTTTTGTTGTTGTAGTATGCACTTGCCAAGTCTTCTGAAGATTCCTTGTACTGTTTTTTAAATTTATTTTTTATTAATTGTATTTATTTTTTATGATAGTTGATTAGGGTAATAAGGGTCAAAGGCTACAGAAAGGTGGCTGAGATCACCATTTCCACATACTCTTTTTTTTTCCTTCCTGAATCTGGCGGGAAATGGCGGGGGGACAAGCAGAGAAGCCACAGAGAGGCTTTAGGGTGGTCCTTGTACATTTTTATATTTCATTTCCACCACAGCCTAGAAACTGGAAACATTATTGTTATTATTATTTGTTACAGATGGGTAAGCTGACACTAGGAGAGGCCAGGTAGTCGGGGTATGCAGAGTTCACAAGCGGCACAACAGTATCAGCCCCACGTCTGTTTGACTGCAGAGTCTGCCATATGTCTGGTCCACAGTAGGTGCTTAATGGGGCATTGCTTCCTTTCTACTGCTGGTTTGTTGCTACGGAACAAAACTTTCAAAACTTACTAGTTGCTAGTAACAGCTACTTCCTTTGCTTTTTTTTTTTTTTTTTGCATTTTATTATTATTTTTCATGATATGGCTCCACAGGCACAGGAGTTCCTCCTTCCGCTCCCCTTGATTCACTTCCGCCTCCATTTTGTTTGCTTTGGATAGTTTAGTCTGGACCGTGCTCGGGGGAGGTGGGTTTTTGTGTGGAAGCCAATCACTCTTGTGGCCTCCCGCTTGCAGGGCTGGTTTCTGACGTCCTCTCTGTGTGTCCTCCACGCGGTCTCTCCAGCCGCAGGTGACTCAGATTTCTTACAGAGCTGTTCAGAGCATTCCAAAAGGACAAGCCCCGTGTGCATCGTGCTTGGTGAAGTCCCATTGGCCAATATTCATCACTTGACAAAGACCAGGACTAATATTGGAGGATTTTTATGAGAGTAGGAATGCTGTGAAGCATGATGCATTGCAGTCAGCGAAAGTAGCAGGCTACCACAGTGATTTTCACAGTATGTGAATGATATGTGAGTAGGGCTGAATCTGATAGTCCCCGAATCTCAGAATTCTTTCCCTTGGGGAACCAGCACAGATCTGTTGCTTACTATTGCTTTCCAGGGTTAGTCCAGCAAGATCAGGCTTTCAGAGACCAAATGAGGTTTGAATTCTCAGTGCCAAACTACAGGATTGGCAGAACTGTCCAGGTGTGGAAAGGATTCCATAGTGGGCAAGGAGCAGAATGTTGTCATTCGATAGCTAAGGGTCAGTGTTCTCACTGGAGCCATGGGAGAATGGAGTTAGCCCCCTGAATCAATGTAAAAATATTATATTCAATTTAGTGAGTGTGTACTATGTGCCAGGTACTTTTCTAAACACTGTTATTACCCACATTTCTTAAGCTTTATTTATTAAAGATTTATTTATTTTTATTGGAAAGGCAGATATATAGAGAGGAGGAGAGACAAAGGAAAGGATCTTCCGTCCACTGGTTTACTCCTCAACAACCAGAGATGAGCCAATCTGAAGCCAGGAGCTTTTTCCAGGTGTAGGGTCCCAAGGACTTGGGCCATTCTCTACTGCTTTCCCAGGCTGCAAGCAGGGAGCTGGATGGGATGTGGAGCAGGCAGGAATTAAACTGCTGCCTATATGGATCCCAGTGGTTGAAGGTGAGGATTTAGCCACTGAGCCACTGCGCCGGGCCCTAAGATTTATTTTTTTGCGGGGGAAAGGCAAATTAGATTAATGGAGAGAAAGAAAGAGGAAAAGATCTTCCATCTACTGGTTTACTCCCCAAATAGTGAGCACAGCTATAGCTGAGCTAATCCAAAACCAGAGTTTTTTTCAGGTTTCCTACATGGGTCCCAAGGCTTTGGGCTGTCTTCCACTGCTTTCCCAGGCCATAAGCAGGGAACTGGATGGGAAGTGGAACAACCAGGAATCAATTGACATCTATATGGGATCCCAGTGGTTGCAGGTTGAGGATTTAGCCATTGAGTAATTGCACCAGTCCCTAATCATCACATTTCTTCCACAAAGCATACAGAGGTTAAGGAATTTGTCCAAGCTCACACAGCTAGTGAATGGCAGACTAGGATTGAAACACAGGCAGTCTCACTTTAGTATATATACTTTTTATGAGAGAGGAAGGTCACAGAATTGCCAGCTATTAACATTGTATCAACAGGAGAGGGAAATGTTGCTGTGCAAGAAGAAAAAATATCCTATAACTATGCATCAATGTACAATGTGTCACATAGAGCAGACTAAAGAACTTTGTGTTCCTTTGCAAACATGGTAATTAGGTATCTGATTCTATTCCAGCTGGGATTCTTTTGGCCCCAGTGTTTCCTGATTGGCTGAAGTTGAGACATTCTTGTTCCTCCTGGTCAAAAATTTCTGCAAATAAGGATACCTGATGCCAACATTTAGTCACAGACTCTTAATATGGAGAAAGGGATTCTGAGATTCAGACAGAGAACACGGAGGAGTGGGGTGGGCAGACCCACAGGTACACATCTGGTACAACAGGAGAAAGCGAATTTGGTTGAAGTCTCAGGAAGGGTGTGTGGTTCTTCTCAATCCTGGCAGAGAGAGAATGGGAAGGCTACACCTATCTTTCATTTCCTGGGCATTCTCTCATTTTTGGGGTGTTCATTGTTTTATGAAAAGATGGTCTACACAATAAAACAAATGCCACAGATGTGAGCCTTCCTCTATCTCTCTCTCTCTCTTTTATGATGTGCTTCTGCTTGAGCAAGTGAGCCTTTAATGTCAATTTGAATTAATGCTACTGCATCTGATCTTGGTGGGGAAGCTCAGGGATACACTGGGGAGGGGAGGACGATCTCTGAGAACTGGTGGAAGGGAGGGTCTCCTCTTGTTGAGGCTTGCAGCACTGCTGAGGGAGGACCTCAGAGGGAAGTATGGAATGCTTTGTTTCTGTGTAAGAGGTGAGCTTATCTTTTGTTTAATGAAAAATGTGGAGACTCAGGCAAGACGTAAAGTAGAGCAAGGGGCTGAGCTAGTGAATTCCTAGTGAGCTAGGAATGAGAAACAAGGCGCTTTACATGGACCTGTGGCAGCTTCCTCACTGGCAAGCCTGGACCTGTGAGCCACTAGTCACGGGATAGGGCTTGCGATTCCAAGCCTGCATGCAGCCTGCTGCCCTGGGGTCCCTGCCACGTGCACTGTCTCCCTTCCAGTGAGGACAGCTCAAAGCTCGGCGTGTGGCCTGAGCACCGAGCAGGGCTTGGAGCGAGTTAAGCTCTTCCTCTTTCCCTCTCTCTTTTTTTTTTTTTTTTTGACCCAAGAGAATCTGTTCAGGAAAGAGAAGATATGGATTTATGCTGTCCAAGAGACAGGCTCTAGGGATGAGTCTCCTTTGAGAAGTTAAAGCTCTTGTTTTCTATGCTTTTCATCAATCCAAGAGTTTGCTATTTCTTGAGAACACTTCCTACCTCAAGGGCCACCACACGCATTATTTCCACCCTCATGGTAAACGTCATTTAAGCCCATTTTCCGCAGGAGGAAATTGGGGCTTAGAGAGTGTGAGGTCCTGCTTGGTAAGCAGTAAGACTGCAGTTTGGACTGAGGTCTGTTTGATTTCTGGCTCCATCATCATCCATTACTAAGTTCCTGGCTGCTGTCCAAGATTTGCCAATGGGTATATCTGAAATGAAGAATCTGAATCTTGTATTCAAGTCCCAGACATCTACCTTAACAAGGACTAAATATGGTATTTAACCTGCACGGGCAAAGGCAGTTACCCTGGTTCGACTGCAACTTTTTTGATGGGCAGCTGTCAGTATATAGGATGTATGAATTGCTCTTTTGAGGCCTCACTTCTCTATCCACAAAACGGAAAAGTGGGACCAGGTATCTCCAAGAGTCAGTTCAGTGCCATCCAATCTGATAATGGCACATTCCTGGGTGACCCTGCTGGTAGGGTACAAAGACAGAACTTGGTCTTAGGGGATCTGCACAGACACGTGCATGGTTGTGAATAACGATGAACAAGGCTTTGGGAAGGTGAAACAGCTTCATTTATTCCTGGTCTGTGACAATGTGTGTGGCAGGGCAGATGAGGCTGGAGCTGTGGAGCACTTGGTCTTGAAAAGAACAAAGCAGAGGGAGAGAAGGCAGGAAGCTTTTCCCGCTTAACATACAGGGACAGAAGACCCAGGTCAATCCATAAAACTGTAAGAAGAAACAAGTTGTTGTTTTCAGCCATTAAGATTCGATGTGGTTTACTTTACAGCCATAGATAGAAACCGCAGGTTTGTACAGGGTTGTTTGAAAATGTTTGAAGCAACCCTTAAGAGGCCTCTAGCTTAGTTTGAAAAAAATAATAAAAAAGCTCTGTGGTGGGGTGTCTTTGAAAGCCTTTCTAGCTCTAACAAACAGTTCTTGATTTTGTGTTAGGAGAGACAGAATAACGACTTTCACACTGATAATGAAACTATTTGGAGTGTTTGCTCTTGGGCACTGGGCTGAATGCTTCCCTTACATTTCTGTTCTTTTTAAACAGGCTTGCAACAAGCAAGCTAGGATGTAGGGAATTGCTTATCTCCATTTCAAGAAGCTGGTGATTGTGAGGTAAAGTAATTTGCCTAAGATCACACAGCTAGCAAGTAGGACAACGGGGTTTGAACCCAAATTCACAAGAAGGCCTGGGTGGCAGTGTTGGACCATACTCAGAATGTGTGCCTTTAGTTTTTTTTTTTTTAAATGATTTATTTTTCATTGGAAAGTCAGATTTACAGAGAGAAAGTGGGACAGATAGTCCTTCTGCCAGTTCATTCCCCAAGTGGCCGCAAAGGCAGGAGCTGAGCCAAGCTAGGAGCCAGGGGCTTCTTCCTTCATCTGGGTCTTCCATGCTGGTGCAGAGTCCCCAGGGCCTTAGGCTGTCCTCGACTGCTGTCCCAGGCCATAAGCAGGCAGCTGGAAGAGAGGTGGAGCATCCAGGACATGAATCAGCACCCATACAGGATCCTGGTGCATGCAAGGTGACAACTTGAGCCACTAGGCTACTGCACCAGGCCTGCGCCTTTAGGTTTTACACAGCACTTTTTTTTCTTTAAAATTTTGCATTAGTTTCCAGCACTTAAAATCCAAAATAGGAGCTACATCTTTTTCTCTTCCTTCTTTTAGATCTGGCAACTGGCAACACTGCGGCCTGTATTCCCACAGAAATACCAGCTGCCTCCTCTATAAGGGGTGGGAACTCTCAGCTCGCCAGGCATTCGACTCCCTATTATGTTACACCTGACTCACTCAGCTCATTTATGGTACCTTTTGAAAGTCATGTATGCAAGGGCCTCTCTGAGGAAATGACATCTGAGTGGGAACCTGAAAAAGCTAAGAAGTGAGTCATACGGCATGTGAAAAAACAACGTCCCAGGTACACCACAGCAGGTGCCAAGGCCCTGAGGTTGCAGCCGGCCTGCCATGTTGGTTGGGAGAACACAGGAGCAGGCCCAAGTGTTTGGTGCAGTGAGGAGACTAACAGTGGAGGAGATCAGAGGGAGGGAAGCAGCCACAGGAAAAACACATTTTGTTTTGGAAAATTTATTTTTATTAGAAAGTAGACTTACAGAGAAAAGGAGAAACAGAGAAAAAGATCTTACATCTGCTGGTTCACTCCACAAGTGGCTGCAACAACTGGAGCTAAGCCGACTAGAAGCCAGGAGTTTTTTCAGGGTCTCCCACATGGGTGCAGAGTCCCAAGGCTTTGGGGTGTCCTTGACTGCTTTCGACAGCCAGAAGCAGGGAGCTGGATGGGAAATGGAGCAGTTGAGGCACAAACCGGTGTCCATATGGGATGCTGCGGCTTGTAGGCAGAGGATTAGCCTGATGAACTACTGCACCAGCCCCAGGTAAACAAGTTTTACAAACAGATGCTCTCATGACTGGAGCATGGAGATTCCACCTGCCAGGTGGTACGCCCTCTGAAGGGAGACCAGAGTTCTCAGACGTGGTGGCTCTTGAGCTGACTGTTGAAAGAGGAACTGGAAGAAAGGGGGAGGAGCAGTAAAAAAATGAAAATGTAACAGGGTCCAGTGTAATGGCTTTGACTGGCTAGCAATCTGCCTTGCATGGGCCAGGATCCCATGGGCACCCCTTCATGTCCCAGCTGTACTACTTCCTGTCCAGTTCCCTGCTTGCGGCCTGGGAAAGCAGTCAAGGACCGCCCAAAGCCTAGGGACCCTGTATGTGGGAGACCAGGAAGAAGTTCCTGGCTCCTGGCTTTGAATGGGTTCAGTTTCAGGCATTATGGCCACTTGGGGAGTGAACCAGTGGACAGAAGATCTTCCTCTCTGTAAATCTGCCTTTCCAATAAAAATAAAAAATGCTACAGCAAGTGCATTTGAGACACTTTAGTAGTCAAATACAGCGCTAAGGCTGTTGGGGTGAGGGGAGGGAACCAGGAATGGCCAGAAACAGAATAACAGAGGAGGTTGACAGACTGAATTCACTGGTTGCTGGAATCCTTCAAGTATCTCCTGTGATCTAGATGTGTGCACTAGGTCTGGGAACCAAATCATGTACAGCCAAACATTCCTGGTCTCATGGACCTTACGTTCTAGTAGCAGATAGACAAAAAGACCTAAGCAGACCCGTAAATGACAGAGACCAAGCTAGGAAACACCGTCTCATGTTGAGAGGACTTCTCTGGGGAGGCCATAGTGCAACCATTTGGAGACCGACTTCCAGTTCTTGCTCTGGGTCCTGCCTCTGTCTACTTTGCTTTCTCCCCTTTTCTTTCTTTAAACATTTATTTTTATTGGAAAGGCAGATATACAGATAAGGGCAGAGACAGAAAGGAAGATCTTCACTCCACAATCGGCCGGAATATCTGGAGCTGAGCAGACCCAAAGCCAGGAGCTTGGATCAGATCCTCTTCCAGATCTTCCACACAGGTGCAGGGTCCCAAGGCTTTGGGCTGTCCTCGATTGCTTTCCCAGGCCTCAAGCAGGGAGCTGGATGGGAAGCAGGCTGGGATTAGAACAGGAGCCCATATGGGATCCTGGTGCGCTCAAGGCAAGGACTTTAGCCGCTAGGCCATCACACCGGGTCCACTTTCTCCCTTTTGCAGCGGGGAGCATGAAGCTCATGAAATAACAAGGCCAGCCGTTAATTGCTGATCTGGCAGAACCAGATTCCACGAAAGCTCTGCTACATTCTCAGGAGTCCAGCTTTTCTTTTTAAAATTTATCTATTTTCATTAGAAAGGCAGATTTACAGAGAGAAGGAGACAGAAATAGGTTCCATTTGCTGGCTTGCTCCCCAAATGGCCAGAACAGCCAAAGCTGAGCTAATCTGAAGTCAGGAGCTGTGAGCCTCCTCTGGGTCTCTCATGCGGATGTAGGATTCCAAGGCTTTGGGCCATCCTCTACTGCTCTCCTAAGCCACAAGCAGGGAGCTGGATGAGAAGTGAAGCAACTGGGACACGAACCGATGACTATATGGGATGTTCGTGCTTGTAGGTGTAGGATTAACTTGTTGAGCCACTGCACCAGCTCTCAGGAGCCCAGTTTTTCTTTTTTAGGGAGACTCTGGGGGTAGATGTGCGGCAAACACAGTTACAAAACCACCTGCTGGAGTCACGAGAGCAGTTCCCAGCCTTCAGGGAAATCTAATGGGACAGCCGTTTTTTCCTGCTATTCCAAGACTCCTCTGGTTTGTCCGTGGAACATGAGTTCCTGTGAGATTCCTCCTGGGAGAAATATTTATGATCAGCATCAAACATCATACATCTTCTGTCTCCTTTCCGGGGAGAAAGTAGCAGCTGCTCCTCAGATCGTCTTCACCGCAGCCTCTAAGAACAGTCCTAGCTCGGGTACTGAGGAGCAAAGTCACATTAAGCAGGCACTATGCTTCTTCCCCCATTCCCCCGGCCCGCGTGAACCCCAACAGCAGCCCCGCCAACCTCAAAGCACCGCTCACCGGGCCCCCTTTCAGAAGGCAGCCCTCTGGCCTGCTGCCGAGGGGCCACCCCGACCCTCCCTGCCAGGGGCCTCTAGGGCCCCACTCAGTCTTCACTTGATCTTGGCCAAAAGGCCGAGAAGCGATCCCCCTGCGTCTAAACCCGCTCGCCGCTCCTCCTCAGTCCCGCCTCCCGCCACGCGGGTTTCCTCCTCTTGAGCAGCGGCTCCGTTCCAGTTCCGCCCACGGCCACTCCTCTCTCAAGCACTGCCGGGGCTCCCCCACTCTCGGCGGATTCCACTCCGTGCCCCTCTTGGCGAGGCTCCGCCGCTCGCTCCCACACGTCCCAGCTTCGCCTCCTTCCCGGAGTCCCGGCGCGCTCCCTTCCCGCCCGCCGCTCCCGCCTCCGGCCCTCCTCCCCGTCCAGGCTCCGCCCCGGCTCCTCTCCCCGCCGAGGCTCTGGACCTTTCCAAAGGCGGGCTGAGGGGGTGGGGAGAGGCCAAGCGCCTGAGGGAGGCCCGGCTGTGGCGAGGCGGGGCTGCACGCCGCCCGGGGTCGTGTCACCCTGCCCTTCCCGGGAGGCTCGGGCCGGAGGACGCCGACAGCCCCGGAGCAGCGCGGGAGCGGCGGGAGGCCCGAGCTGGGGGAAAGCCTTTCCGCGTCCCCCCACCCCCGCGCGCCGGAGTGGTGCCAGCCGAGGGAAGGGCTCGCAGCTGCGGGGCTCTCGCCGCTGTCAGTGCGGCGGGGTGCGCGAGGTGCGCGGGGTGCTCGGGCGGCGGAGCCGAGAGGAAGCTGAGGGGGCGGCCGCCGCGCCCGTGGCGACCCCGGGGAGCGCGCTCAGGCTCCCCCCTCCGGCCGCGGCCAAGGCCGCCGCCTCCCTCCCGCCCTCGCTCCCTTCCGCCCGCCCAGAGCGGCGGCACCGCCTCCTCCTGCGCCGCGCGGCTTCCTCCGGACCTCTCGGCGCGGGTGAGTGAGGGGTCGCGGGCGGCTTCTCAGGACGTGCGGGGAGGCGTTCCTTGTACCTTTTCGGCCGTCCACCTCTGCGGGCTGGCCGCTGCCTATTTTTAGAAACTCTTTTCTCAGCCCTTCGGGGAGTTGGAAGAGCAGGAGTCACGCCGGCGCGCCCCCCCCTTTCTTCCTCTCTCCTCCGCACCTCTTCCCGCGCCCGCCGCCCTGGCTTCGCCCACCTCTTTCCCCCCCTTGGCGGATCCGACGCCAGGGCGCCTCGGCTTTCCTTGAGCGCTTGGTTCTCCACGAGGCCCCGAGAGTTGGCGCGGTGGGCCGGTGCCCGCTAGGAAGTTGGAGGCTTTGTGCTGGTGTCCCGCCCCGCCCAGCGAGGGGAGGAGAGCCGGGACTGGAGGCCGCACCGGGGAGGCCGCGCGCGGGCAGGGCCCCGGCCTCGGGGCTTTTTCCGGCTCTCGCGCCCGGGGTAGGGTCTATCGGTTCCCGGAGGCGACGCACAACTGGTGGCGCCTCGCTCTTTCAGCGGGGGGTCGCTGCCGGAATTGGGTTTATCTTTGCACACCTCGGGGTTTTGGAGCACAACAACTGGCCCTGGAAAGTGAGGGGGGGGTCTGGAGTCCATGCTCCCAGTCCCCTCGCGGCCGAGCCGCAGTTTGCCCATCTGTAAAAAGAGGGAAAGAGAGAAACTCAATTCCTGATGGTGTTGGTGCATTGTGGGAGCGAACAGGCGAGAGGAGTGGGTAACACCAACAGGTTTGATGAGACTTGACTCAAACTTCCTGAGTCTTCTAGACTGCGTTGGAGGCGCCTCCGGGGGGTTAATTCTCACTTCTAAGCATGGAAATGGAGGTGCATAGAGGTTAAAGAATTTGCTGCAAGCCACCGTGAAGTGTAAAGCTGAGGTGCTGGCACCTGTTATTAGGTGCCTGGAGTCGTCACGTGTTACCTCTTAGCGCACTGGGAATTTTGACCAACCCTTAGTCGTCGTTGGGAACTACTCCAGGTTCTCCCTGATGTTCCATTGTCCCCTGGACTGGGTCAGGGGAGATTGGATATCTAGCTGGTGTGCTCCTGGAGGTTGTGGATTCAAAGGACTGCAGATCTCAGTCCAACCTTTGTGGCCTATGGCTTAAGGAATTCGCGTGGCCATGCACCCTGATGCCTGCTTTTAACACCTCGGCGATCTCTGTGCTGTTTCCATGTGCAAATTTAGATAAAATTCTCTGCTTCAACTCAACGCCCTTCAAATAGGAACTTATTTTTCCCTATTTTCATGTAAGGCCCAGAGGGGTTAAAGTGTACTAAAATTAACTTTGGCAACTGTTCCAGTTTTCCAGTGTGTTTGATCCTGGTTGTGGAGAGTATGTAAAAATCATGCGAAACCAGGCCTTGAGGAGCTTCCTGGTATTTTCGTTGGTTCTTTGGAGTCTGGCGGGTTTTTGCTCTATCCCCACCCCCAATTCTGATTTTAGGAATTGTATGTAGGTGCTGGAAGAGATCTTACAAATGCCAGTCTATCTTTTATGTTTCGCTTTCCTTTTATGAACAGACCTATGGAAAGCGGAGGTAAGTTGTCTGAATTCAGACTGCCTTAGAACTAGAATTCTCTGTGCCCACGTTGTGGTATAGTGCACTAAGGTGCCATCTCCAACACTGGCATTCCATCTGGGTCCCTCAGCTCTGCTTCCAGTCCAGCTCCCTGCTAATGTGGAAGATGGCACAAGTAGCTGGAGCTTCTGTACACATCTGGGCGACCAAGATGAAGTCCTTGGCTTTAGGTTGGCCCACCCCTTCCTGTAGCCCCACTTGGGGCGTGAACCAACAGATAAGTGGAAGATGTCTTTCTAAATCTGCCTTTCAGATAAATAAATAATATGCTCTTTTCTTCCTCCAGTCCAGTAATATTTCTATTTCTTCATTTCATGTCACTCCTTTACAGAGCACTGAAATCAGTCTCTAAGATAGGGTCCTGAGGAATAGGAAATCTCAAGGACTTTGTGTTGTCCCAGCCACTTTTATGCTTCATGTTTAACAGTAACAGGAGGCTCGTTTTGGTACACAGGTGCACCTGTTTTATACTTTCTTGCTCGCTCATTTTTTTTTCGTTAGATTTATTTAACAGGCAGGATTATACAGAGAGAGAGTAGAGACTGAAAATCTTGCATCCAATGGCCTGCTCACCAAATGCTTGCAAAGACCAAAACCAGGAGCCAGGTGCTTAGAAGTCTCCCATATACGTGTAGAGTTCAAAGGCTGCTTGCTTTCCCAGGCCATCAGCAAGAAGCTGGAATAGAAGTGGAGCAGCCAGGGCGTGAACTGGTGTCCTTATGGAATGCAAGGCAAGACTTAGCCACTGAATCATTACCCTGGGCCTTCTATGTTACTTTTATTTGGAAAAGTTACAGAGGGAAGAAAAGAGATCTTCCACCCTCTGGTTCACTCCCCAGTTGGCTGCAGTGGCTGAAGCCCACATTAAGTTTTCAGAGCTGTCTTCCCCCTTAACTGCTGCCCCTACACACTCAGGCTGATTCTCAACATCCCTGTCATTCATGTATAAAATCCCTAGGAGAATTAACGCCTCATGCTACATGCGTGAGGGACCTCTCCTGCATATCTGATTCACTGATGGAAGCTCCCTTATTCATGAAGGTGTATGAAAGACTGGCTATGCCATTACCACCACTAATACCATAGTTGAGGCCATTGCCCCTTGCTATTAAATACCACAAACCAACAAGCCAAACTAATTGCCCTAACCAGGGCCTTCTGCCTAGCCCAAGGAAAAACTCTTGCTGTCTATACCCACTCCAGATAGACTTTCCACATCTTTTCCACCTGGAAAGAAAGAGGGGTTCCTCACAAGAGGGACCTCAATCACCAATGCCTCCTTTATTTCTGATCTTAACTCAGGCTTTCTGCCTCCCCCAAGCTATAGGTATTAGTCCCTGCAGACCCCACCAAAAGGAAGCTTCGTTGGTCTCAACAGGGAATAATTTGACCGACACTGCGGTGGTCAGCTTATTCTAGGCGATTCTAGAAATTACCGTCGTATCAATTATATCCAATACCCATTCTCCCGTTCCCACTTACTCCTGGCTCATTCTTCTCGCTTCATTTCTGGCCTAGCGATGCTCCCACATGCTCCCATCACCCACCAGATTCTTACACATTTACACAATCTCATCTCCATGGTTCTGCCCTAATCACTGCCTACAGACCTTTTTATCACTTTCGCCTGAAGACCTTCCTCTGAGCAACATGCGGCCACTAGCCAAAAAAAACTAACCCTGCCTCCAGCTTTCATCTTCCCGGCCTTTAAATACCTTTTAGTGCTAATTGATACTTTCTTAGGATGGGTAGAGGCTTTCCCTACTGTCAATGAAAGAACACCGACTGGCAGCTATCCTGTTAAAGGAAATCATACTTTGCTTTGGCCTGCCCTATTCTATCCAGTCCAACAGTGGTCCTGTTTATTCTCTGAGTCACCCAGTTCATTTGCCACACCTTAAGCATTCCGTGGCATTTTCATATCCCATATCATCCTAAATCCTCCAGAAAGGTTGAGCAGAGAGACAGAACTCTATTTAGATTGGGTAACCTTATTTCCCCTTGCTTTATTACAGCTATGAACTCTTCCTAAAAAACCGTTACTTATCTCTTGTTTTTAACTTAAGTACAGCTGCCCAGCTCTACCCCTTTTATTACCTGCCATGCCTCTATCAACCCATTTCTCCCCACCCTACTTTTAAATTATGTACATCTCTTCTAGCTACATGCAGACAAACTTCTTTCTTTTCAACCCCTTTATTCTCTACAACCCGGAGACCTAGTCCTCTACTGCTCACCCTCAGCACGTCCCTCACCCCTTACACCCAAATAGAAAGGCCCTGTTAAGGTCATATTCCACTCCTATGGCTGTCAAGGTCAAATACTTACCTTTGTTGGATCCACAGTTTCCATTTTCCCCCTTTTTTTCTTTTAAGATTTATTTTTATTGGAAAGGCAGATTATACAGAAAGAAGGAGAGACAGAAAGATCTTCTATCTGCTGGTTCATGCCCCAGGTGGCCACAGTGGGCAGAGTTGAGCAGATCCAAAGCCAGGAGCCCGGAGCTTCCTCCAGGCCTCCCACATGGGATTTGGGTATGTGGGGCTTCAGTGCTGTGACAGCAACTCCGACTGAATGTGTGCAGATAATAAATGTGTTATCTTTATGGAGTGCACTCTCTTGGGCTGTAAAGACACACAGGAGGATTAACTTTTGGGTCTTTAGTGGCTCCTCACTGCTTGCAGGTGGTTAAGGTAGAGTTAGAAGCTACATTTACCCTCTAAAATTTGCTTTGGTTTGCTCATTTCAGTGTCTGTATTGGGGGAAGAGAAGTATTTACAAAAGGTGGGTGAAGTTTTGCCTTAGTAGCAGCAGAAGGTTGGGATGGGATGGACCAGAGACGTAATGGGATAGAAGACACATGATTGCATGTCTCGTGATGTTGTGTTTTCCTTAAAAAGCTGGTGGCCTGACATTGCCTGCATAATAAGTCTCAGCCAGTGTGACCACTGAGATCAGTCAGTGTATGTTGGATTGTTTATTAGAGAAGCTTGTAGATTGTTGAGAGGCGTTTAAATTCAATTTAAATGTATTTATTTGAAAGGCAAACAGGCGTCATCTGGCAACTGATTGACTCCCCAGATGCCTAAGATGAGCCAAAGCTGTGCCAAGTTGAAACCAGCAACCACAAAATTCCATACAAGTCTGTTAGATGAGTGGCAGAAACCCAGGAACTTAAGCTTTCATCTGCTGGTTCTCAGAGAGGAACTCCATCCCTGGTGTGCTTGTGGGGTGTGGATCTTCCGTGTAACAGCTTAATCTGTTACTGCAACACTTGACCCTAAATAACTTGGCCAGCATTTGCATTGGTTGCTTGTTGAGATACTGTTTCATTGGATGCCTCATGACACTTAAGACTGGGCTTTGGGTGCCTGTAGCCTAGTGGGAGTGACAGGTAAGAAAACAGGCAATATGAAAAGTGTAACAAGGTCCAACCACAGGAAAACAGATAAATTGTATCTAACCCAGCATGGTCTCCTCCTCCCTTATTTTAAATAAAGAAGTTTCTTTGGTTTTACTTAGAAGGCAGAGAGAGAAACACACAGTGCGAGCTTCCATCCACTTTTTTCATTCCTCTAAAACTAGTAACAGCCAGAGTTGGGCCAGGCCAGTTACTCAGGGCGAGTTTGTCATGTGTGAGTGTCACATCACTATTTATTATTCTCACATCACGTAGAAGTGGGAATAATAAATAGTATTAAACAAATTCTTCAAGGTTCCCAGGTGGGCCTAAGGCATGAGTGGGTAGCTTTGGCAAGAGGGCATTGGCAATGTAGACAGAGTGCAGGTCAGATCACTAATGGGCCTGTGCTGAATTTGTGTGTAACCCTGAGGAGAGAGCTCCTGGGTTACCTATATTTTAGAGGTTTCTCTGGCTACCAGGTGGGAGAATGGACTGGAAGCTGGAGCACAGCGGGTGACAAGGCTAGCTGGGAAGCTGGTGTTGTAATGCAGGCAGGAGGTGGGGGTGTGTGTGGGGGTGTGTGTGTGTGTGTGTGTGTGTGTAGGGTGGAAAAAGCGGAACTGAATAATTAGGCTGTTGGCGAAGAGGAAAAAGAATCAGTTGTGCTGATGTCTGGGTGTCTGCCTGTTCGGATTGTTTCGATGGAGGTGCTGTTTAATGAGGTGGGGGCACAAGAGGGAGCACGTGGGGAAGCGGGAGGTCTTCTCATGCAGCATCTCCTTGGGTTGGCTTTCATTTACCACGAAGATCCCATTTCTCCAGGTCAGGTCGTAGAGGGGAGGAGTGAGGAAGAGTATGGCACATACACAAAAATCTATCTTGGGGTTCGGTAGCGTGGCCTAGTTGCTTAAGTCCTCGCCTTGAATGCGCCGAGATCCCATAAGGGTGCCAGATCTGATCCCGGCAACCCCACTTCCCATCCAGCTTCCTATTTGTGGCCTGGGAAAGCAGCAGAGGACAGCCCAAAGCCTTGACCCTGCAACCACTCAGGAGACCCAGAAAAAAGTTTCTGGCTCCTGGCTTTGGATTGGTGCACTTGGGGAGTGAATCATCAGATGGAAGATCTTCCTCTCAGTCTCTCCTCCTCTAGTATATCTGACTTTGCAATAAAAGTAAAATAAATCTTTAAAAAAATCTATCTGGCTAAAATGGATAAATTTTTTTAGATTTATTTATTTAAACATTTAATGATAAGGCCGAATGGCTATTTACAACATCATTTGCAGACCATGCAAAATTATCCACTTGAAATTAATCTGATGTGGATTTATTGAATTTTGAGTCTTGCCTAACATTTGAGTCGGTCTCTGGCAGGGCCAGACCGAGTGTTTCTGTGGTGCTCCTGCGGCCTGTGGGCCAGACACTCCCCACCCTAGCTTACGTTTTCTCTAGACAGTGTCCTTTGGCAGCATTCTTTGCATGTACCAGAATGTCCCTAGGTCTGGGGTCACCTCCCTGCTCTCAGCTAGGCTGTGGGAGAACAAACGCCGTTAAGACACACCCCGAGGGGCCCAGGTGAGCTTCGAAGCAGCCCCGGAGTGTGGGCTGAGGGTGAGGTGCGTCAGGGCATGGTGGGGAAGGATGGGGTGTCTCTGTTAAGGATGGAAGTTAAGAAATTCCCTGTGTGCTGCAGTGTTCATCAGGTGGCAGTCATACAGATGTATTCAAATAATGACCAGTTGCCCGCAAGATCCCTCCTCACAGTGACGTCTCATACAATACAGGAGAAGCGTTTCACCCTGTGCCCCACAGCCCCTCCCTTTGGCAGTGGTAGCATGGAGACAGCAAGAGCAGTTTTCACATGATTATAAATAAGACCTGGTTTTATCGGTTTTCAGCTTCACGTGTGAGACACAGAACAGCAGTAACGCTTGCCTGCTTTCCCCTGGGCAGTGGAAGGAAGGGGTCAGTCTCTTGCTCAGAGTTAGCTCACAAGACGTTTGAAGAGAGGGGCCCCTGGGAGAAACTCAGTGTCCACAGTCACTACCCTGAAGACCATCTAATGTGGTCCCTGCTGCCAGCCCAGTCTGTTAGCTTGGCCAAACCCCTTTCTTCCCTTGGCCTTTTCCCTCAGAAAACAATTGAGGAGGTTCCTGAAATTCCGTAAAGACCCACGGAGTCACTGGGAAGTGGGAACAGAAAAAGAATTCTGAGATCTGTCTCCACCCACCTCCTCTTCCCTGCAAAGGAATAGATGGGAACGGGAATCTGCCCTGCTAGGATTAGTTATCCTCGGTGTTTTTCACAGCCCATTCCTTTTTCCTTGGTCTTTTCTCCTTTCGTTTCATAGTGGCAGAAATAGAAATGTGCTGCACCTCCTGGGAAGAAGAGAGGCGGTGGGGAGACTGTCCCTGGGCTCTGGTCCCCATCTCCACAAGCCGTTCAGGCCGTCCATTGCTTCTAGCTGTTTGCTGGCGCAGGGGTGGGGGCTTGAGGCTTTCCTGCATGGCACATGTGTTGAGGGTGTTTGACCAACTGAATTGCAAACCTGGCTGCTCTCCCAGCATGCCCAGTGAGTTCCATGGGGGAAATAGCACTCAGCAAGCCTTTTGATGCCTGCTAAATTCAGGGCAATTATAATTATCTAATACTCTGAGATCTCAGCCTTCCTGTGTCAAAAACAAAGAAGTTAGACCTGATAATCCTAAGTGCTTTTTTTTTTTTTTTTTTCACTTAAGAAGAAGCTTAGCCATTCATCTGTCATTGTCATTTTTTGTTATTCTCTTTGTCCTTGTAAGGCTGGCAACTTTATTATTAATTAATTTATTTTTAAAGATTTATTTATTTGAAATGCAGAGTCACAGAGAGAAGGAAGAACCAATTTCCATCTGCTGGTTCACTCTCCGAATGGCTGCCATGACCAGAGCTGGGCCAGGTTGAAGCCGGCTGAGAGGAGCCCCATCTGGATCTCCCGTGTGGTTGGCAGGGGCCCAAGCACTTGGGCCACATCCCTGTGCCTTCCTGGATGCATTTGCTGGGAATGAATTTGGAAGTAGAACAGCTGAGAGTTGAACCCTCCAGTGGAAGATGCTTGCCTCGTAGGCTGTAGCACCCTACTGCTGGCTCTAATTTTTCTAATGGTCTGAAAGTTTTGTGGAAGTGCCTCTTGTCGTCATCTCTGGAAGGAAAAAGGACTCTGCTAGAACACTGAAAATTTCTTGGAGGGTTACATTTCTGAGTTCAGGAAAAAATACCTTTCAATATATATAGGTACATACTTTAAAAAAAATTTTTTTTTTTAAGATTCATTTATTTTTATTGGAAAGGCAGATATACAGAGAGGAGGAGAGACAGAGAGGAACATCTTCCGTCCACTAGTTCACTCCCCAAGTGATTACAACATCTGGTGCTGTGCTGATCTGAAGCCAGGAGCCAGAAACTTCCTCCATGTGTGAGCAGGGTCCCAAAGCTCTGGGCTGTCCTCGACTGCTTTCTCAGGCCACAAGTGGGGAGCTGGATGGGAAGTGGGGCTGCCGGGATTAGTACTGGTGCCCAAATGGGATGAGAACCTGCGTGTTCAAGGTGAGGACTTTAGCAGTTAGGCCATGGCGCTGGGCCCAGGTAGATACTTTTTTAAAGGGGACAGGTTGCTAAATGATTCCTTGAGATGAATTTGTCAAATTGTCTGCTGAGTTCCATTATAAATATGGAGCTTTAATCTCTAGGGACAAACTTGGTTGTCCAGTACCATGCAGAAATATTTAAATATGTAGCAGACTACTTAAAAATCACACAATAAGAGGGAAACTAAGGGGGGAAAACCCACTATGAGATTTCTCCATAGTAGTAGGACAAAAAGCCTGTTTCCTGATAGCTCTAGCCTCCTGAGGTTACTTGGGCCTTGAAATGCCATTTTAAAAGACTAAATAGTTCTGTTTATTTGCCAACCTAAGAATCATTGTTTTATTGCAAGTAAACATTTTCTTTTAGAAGGCCAAGGTACAGGTTTAAATGTTGCTTAGATTTTCTTCATTCCGGAGGCATTTATCTGGTATTTAGTGGTTCCCTGTTTCACTAAGGATTTTGGTAAGCTTAAAGGCACTATTTGCATTGGTATTTGTTGATGTATTTGTCTGATTTTCTTTTTGATTCTTTCTGCTGGTGAAAGCAAGCCCAGCAGTAGGATTGAAGGGGTCAGTTCTGAAACTCATTATTTTTCTCTAGGTCTGGATTTCCTTTGTGTAGGCTGTGACCACATTATTTAGAAAAGTCAAACGGTCTTCCTGCCTTGCACAGACCATTTCAAGGCTTTGGACTTTGTTATTGCAGATAGCCGTAAGCTGACGTGGAGAGCTGATGCTGTCAATATCATAATGACGACTGTGCATGAATCTGTTGAATGTAAGAATAACTTCTCTTTAAAGATTCACCCCAAATTGATTTTTCCACCAATTAAAATCCACTCTTGTGAAAATGAGGGTCTTAGGTACTATGTTGAATAGGTTACCAAACTGCTGTGATAAGATTTTGCTTGAAAGCCCAATAACCTTCTCTAAGGGTAACCATTCATTACAGAGATGTGGAGTCCCCTTCTGTATGTTGTCTTTATGGCAAAAATAGAGGCCAGGAAGGACATGATTCCTATCCTTAAATTACTTTTATTCTATTTTATTTGCTCATTTAAATATTTTTAAAAGATTTATTTATTTTTATTGGAAAGTCAGATTTACAGAGAGGAGAGACAGAGAGATCTTTCTGCTGGTTCACATCCCCAGGTGGCCGCAGCGACCAGAGGTGAGTTAATCCAAAGCCAGGAGACAGGAGCTTTTTTCAGGCTCCCACATGGGTGTAAAGTCCCAAGGCTTTGGGCCGTCCTCCACTGCTTTCCCAGGCCACAAGGAGGGAGCTTGATGGGAATTAGGCAACAAGGACACAAAGCAGTGTCCATATGGGATTCTGGCAAGGACTTAGCCACTGAACAATCACTCCAGGCCCTTTATTTTATTTTTATTTGAAAGAGATATGGAGGGAAGAAAAGACAGAGAGAGATCTTCCACCCTCTGGTTAACTCTCCAGTTGGCTGCAGTGGCTGGAACTGAGCTGATCCGAAGGCAGGAGTCTCTTCCTGGTTTCCCACCTGTGTACAAGGTCCCAGGATCTTGGGCCATCCTCACTGCTTTTCTAGGCCATAAACGGAGCTGGATCAGAAGTGGAGTAGCCAAACAGGAACCGGTGCCCATATTGGTTGCCATCATCACAGGGCCAGCTTAGCCTACTACACCATGGTGTTGACCCATGATTACCTTTATTCTTGAGGAAAATAAAACAAATTCTGGTCCTTTCTTACCCCTGCAGTTCTGATTCAGATTTGGTGAATTCAGACTAGAAAGAACTTGAGTGATTACTGTCAAGATGAACTATTTGTTCTCTGGCATCCAGAGTGTAGACTTATTTTTGTCATTTTCTTTCCCTTTCTCCTTCTGCCTGTTTTTCAGGAATTTCTCCTTCATTGCTGAGATCTTCAGTGTCCAGTATGTAAATTTAAAAGTATTAAGAGAGTCAGACCTGGGTGTTTGGCACAGTGGTTGAGCTATCACTCTGGGCACTCACTTTCGATATTGGAGGGCTTGGATTTACGTATTGGCCCAGCTTCCTACTAATGGTTCCTGAGGAGGTAGCAGGTGATGGCTCAAGTGGTTGTATCCCTGCTACCCACATTAGAGACACAGATTGAGTTCCTAGCTCCTGGCTTCTACCTGGCCAAGCCTTAGCTGTGACAGGCTTTTAGGAAATGAACAGCAGAGTAGAAGATAGATTTCTATTTTTCTCAAATAATTTTTTATTACTTGTTTATTTTAAAGGTTAGAAATACAAAGAGGGAGGGAGAGACAGAGGGGTCTTCCATCTTCTGGTTTACCCCCCAGATGCCTGCAACAGCCAGTGCTGGGTTAGACTTCAACTGGGAGGTTGGGAGGAATGTGAGTGTGTTAAGAACATTTGATCTGCAGGGATTTTATGGTCTTTTGGGAGGCATAACATGAAATCATGAAGACATAGCTGATAAAAAGGCAGTTTGCTGTATAGAACTTGGCTCAAAGATTAAGGTCTACTCTCGTAGTTCCCTGGCTTTGATAGTGCCAAATAAGTTGAAGGGGTCATTTTATCTACTTCCAATTTTTCATTTGTAAAATGGAGTTATTACCCTTTATCTTGTCTTCATCACAGTAACATTGTAAGGGGAAAATTAGATAATGTTACTGAAAATATAGAGCCAGATGACGAGCCAATTTATATGTGAGGAACCCGTGAATCATTTGTCAGAGGTAATAGGTATTTTGGTAGGGTTTTTCTATAGGAGGGGATTTCTCCAGGCTGTAGTGATAAGGAAAAGTGATCCGACTGATGGAAGCATTTAGACAGGGGAATGATAAAGCAAGAAACTACCAAAATTGTGTAGACTAGATTACAGATGTTCTTTGGGGCAAATAATACTTGTTCTATTAGTGCAAGTGGAAAGGGCCTTACACCTTTTCATACTCGAGTCATGAAGTAGTCATATGTCCAATGTTCGTAGTTACTGCCAGTTTTCAAACAGGTCATTGTCATCAGCAATATGTGAGAGAATTCCTGTTGCTCCATCTCCTTGTCAGCACTTGAAATTATCTTTTTCATTTGAAGTCAGTTATAGATGTGAAGTTAAAGAACTATGATATGAACTCTCAGATAGCCATGAAAGGGGTGTTTGGGAAGTTCAGAGGGAGAGATTGTATCCTGTGTGTGTCTGTGGAGGGGTGTGGTGCCCAGTGAAATTTATGGAATATGTGTGTTGGGTGGGTCTTTTCGGTGACCATATGTTGTCCAGGACCAATTTCTGATCTCATTTCTCTGGCTGTGCTTATAAACAATGGAATGCCAATAGTTCTGTGTCTATGCTGTATTTCCCAGATCCCCAGAATCAACCCCTGGATGATACGCTTTCTACCCTACCTCTCCTTGTCCTGCCACAGAAAGGCTGCAGAGAAAGAGGACATGCTGTGCACCGGCACAACTTGATGAGAGATACAATAGTGTCCGTGTATGTGCTAATGAGCAGAGAAGGAAGGGTGTTCTTTGGTGATGTTTGGTGGAACAGGTGGAAAAGGTCATCACAGTTGTAAAGCCAGTTTGTGTTTAAACCACATATAAGCTGAGAACGACCTCTTTGCCTATAATGACATCATTTTAGGGAAAAAAAATAATTCAACAAACATTCATGCTTGAAGAATGTTGAAAGTTTGTCTGCTATTAGAATGGGCGGGGAGTAAGAGGGACACCAAAACAAAGAGAGCCTGCCTGTTCTCTCAAAGCTCCTCCATTGCTTGTGTTTCTGCTCAGGGAAAAATTGCCATTTCTTTGTCAGCTTTTATCCTGCGGGTGGACCCTAGCTGGGTGTTTGTTTTCTGTAGTTTTGCCAAATCACTTTGAAGGCTGGTATGAGCATTGATCATGTCCTGGAGCCTTTCCTCTTTGTTCTGTCAGCAAATATTAGAAAATGTACCTTACATTATCTAGTTGGGAATAAAGAGGTTGCCCTGCCTGCTCCCAGAGAGCAGCACTTTTATGTTTCATGGTCGTCACTCCTGATCCCGTGGCAGGCCCTGGGGTGTTTGTCAGCGGAGACAGAAGTAGAGCAGTGCGGGACCTGAACCGATGCTCCTATGGGATGCTCGTGTTGCAGGCTGCAGCTTAGCTGTGCCACGGTGCCAGTCCCAAGAGAATCTCACCCCCTAAGTCAGAGGCTGCAGATTGGCATATCTGGTTGGGTTGTCTGGTTTGTGCATTTATTTTGTTGGGTGTGCAGTATCTCCTATTTTGGAACCCAGCCTGGGGAGATCAGAACTGTCTCAGGGGCGACAACCCCAGTATGTGTGCAATGAAGGTGCCTGGAAGACAAAGGATCATGAGCAGTTTGCTTCATCTCAGGAGTAGGATAAGCCCCAGCTGTTGTGTGGAAGCTTCACTCTAAGTTCCCTGCCAGGCCTCCCCGCGTTATGATTCCTTGGATATTGGCTCGGTCTGGCTTTTTGGGAACTCTGAGGCAAGAAGCCATAGAGCTGTGATCTGAGGGCAAGTCCTTTGGAGTAGCTGCCCATTTGGTGGAATTCTTTATGCTATATTCTTCATGTCTCTCCATTTTACTTCCTTTTTATTTTTTAAACCCTTTCCCATATTGATCTTAGAGTTTTTAAAACAATTTTTTTGAGAGAGATGATCAGACAGAGTGCTGTTCTATGTTTACACTCCAAATGTTCAGGAGCTGGAAACAGTCCAGCTCTCCGTGTGGGTGGCGGGAACCCGCTGCTTGGGCGATCACCTGCTGCCTCCCAAGGTATGCACTAACGGCAAGCTGGAATAGTACCAGACTGGGGATTCAAACCTAGACACCTTGATACAGGATACTAGTGTCTCACTGGCAGCTTAACCACTGCGCCACTCTAGTACTTTATTATTGGCAGAGCATTTTTGTTCTGAAGTTTATTAAAGTTCATGCCAATTGCCTACTTGACTCTAGCCAACTCAGCTGCAATAGTAAAGGGACTTCACCCAGCTATGATGCTGGTCATTCTGCTAGAATTAACTGTATTACCTTCACTTTATTAGGAAGCTGTGCCTGTTTTACTACTGTGTCTATCTCCTGGCCTGTCTTAAGACTTCACAAGGACAACAAACTAGTAAATGTTTAATGGGCCTTGTCTTTGTCAGATTGACTTTTTTTTTTTGCAGCTCCTAATATTTGCAAGCTGTGGGAAAGTGCTTTCATCTTTAGCTAAAGAAATAACATCTAATTAAAAGCAAAACTTTTAGACTTATAAATTAAGACCTGCTATGCTCCCTTCCCCTCAGACCAACTGCAGTAAGCAACAATTCCTGTGGGTTGAAAGTAGATGGATTTCTAAGTCTGATACTTTTCTCAGTGCCTGCCTGCTTCGACTTCCTGTAATTACTCTGACATGGTCATCTCGTGTGTGGAGCACCATGGTAATTTCCATGACAACTGATTGTTATTTCCCAGAGAATAAGAAGAAGCTATATGTGCTAGGAACTCAAAAAGGATATTGGTATCAAATTGTTGTGATGCTAGTAAAGTCTTGAGCAAAAAGGACTTTTCAGAATCAATTGGCTAATTAAGCCTTTTCCTTTGTAGATGGGAAAAGAGGTCCAGAGAGGGCAAGCAACTTGCCTAAGGAGTTGGTGGATTGTGCAATAAACTCAACATCCTCAGTGTCTGTTGCCTCCCATTGTGTCTGCTGGGCTGTATGTGTTTCATGAAGTCAAGAATCACATCTGTTTTGTTGATGAATGTTTTCCAGTGCTTGCCATAGGAGTTAAGTGGTTTTTGAGTGAATTAATAAAGTTAGCGCTTCTCAAACTGGGACAAATTGCTGCATGTGGGATGATATGAGACTGGAAAAAACTTGTCTCTGAAGTGTCAGCATACTCAGATTTGGGCTGGGTGTTTCACCTAGAGATTAAGTCATTGGTTGGGACACCCACCCTCCATATTGGGGTGCTGGGTTTGAGTCCTGGCCCTACCTGGGTTCTAGATTCCCATTAGTGATCACTGTGGGAAGCCACAGGTGGTAACAGGTAACTGGGTCCCTGTCAGTCCTGTAGGAGATCTGGATTGAGATCCTGGCTCCTAGTTTATTAACCTGGCTCAGCCCTAACTGTGGTGGGGATTTCCATCAGTCTCTTAAAAAAGAAGTTAAATTGTATACTAAGATTGGTGGGGTTGGGGCAGGGCTGGATTAGTTAAGTATTATAATTGGTGAATCACAATCACATGATAGAGCAGATAAAAAGTTAGTATGAATTTTTGAGATGAGAATGCATCAAATAAATTATGAGAATATAACTGACTGACTGACCTCTACCCCAAAGAGGCTAGTGTTGCCAAATCCCTGACATTTTATAAAGAGGAGTTAGAAATACATTATTACATGTCTGGGCAGGAACTGGATTTTAGATGGAGCCAGATTGTTGGGTCAGGGTTGGTTCTCTCTTTTTGGAGCCTGGTTTCTTGGCTTTAGCTCAGCGTGGAAAGTATGAAGGTACTTGGTAGGACAGGTTTCCACGCTGAACATTGTCCTATGATCTTCCAGGACAGCTCAGTGTTTCTCATTTTGTTCCCTTGTTTTGCAGATGAAATTAAGGTCCAGAGCAGTGGGCACTTGCCTCTAGGACCCTGAGCAGTCGCAGGTCCCAGGCAGGCCCATTTCCAACACTAGGCCTTGTGTTGATGTTTCTGCTTTACATACTGTTAGGACATGGGCCCTGGTGGAGCTGATGGCTGGCGGACTTGGCTCAGTAGGCTTTCTGGTGAAATCCTGTCATCCCGGGAAGAGGAGGGATTGAGGGAGCATTTGGGAAGGTGCCAGACTCTTCTTGGTACAGAGTATTTCTATCACTGGCCATAGCATGAGAGTGACCTTATTTATTTTTCTTTTTAAAAAATTATTTGGATTTGAAAGACATTTACGAAGAGGAGACAGAGATGATCCATCCTCTGCTTCACTCCCCAAATGGTTGCAATGGCCCAAGCTGAACTGATCTGAAACCAGGAACCAGGAGCCGCCTCTAGGTCTCCCGTGTGTGTGCAAGGTCCCAAGGAGCTGGACCATCCTTTGTTGCTTTCCCAGGCCATAAGCAGTGAGCTGCATGGGAATTGGAGCAGCCAGGGCATGAACTGGCACCCATATGGGATGCTGGTACTTGAAGGTGGAGAATTAGCTTGTTGAGCCACAGTGCTGGCCATTTTCCTTTTATACCTAGAAAAACATAGAGGCTAGCTCAGCAATAGGGAGCCTCAGTTACTGAGACAGATTAATTTTTCTGACTCTTTTGTTCTATTTTGTTCCCTTTGCCTCCCTCCTTTTGATTTTCATTCTTTTGAGAGGCAGACATGTGCTTTTTCATTTTCCAAATGCTTACAATGGCTCGGGCTGGGTCAAAGTCAGGAACTCGGTCCAGGTCATCTCCTAAATAGATGGCAGGAACCCAGTTACTTGAGCTATCACAGGGCCAGAGTCTGCATTCACAGGAAGTTGGAATGGGGAGACAAGACTTGAATCCCAGGCACTGTGATATAGAAAAAGGGTGTCCTAATTGGTGACTTAGACATCAGGTTAAATGCCCACCCTCCCGCGTTCCTTTCTGACCCTACCACCTTACATTTCTGCATGGCCCTTTTGCTGCTGTATCCTTTTTTTTACCTCCCTTCACAATTGTCCTTCTGCTTGTGAAATGTTGGTAAGATCACTGCAGTAGGCAGAGCCTGGAATTCAACAGGATTTCCCTACTTTAAAGATTAAATCTTTAAACTGCCCCTCTTGTCTAGTATCACCATAAGTTGTAAAGGGTAGAATCTGAAGTCTGGTGTTTTGTCAGTAACAATATATTTAACATTCATTGTGCCCCTGTGCTTCATCTCAATAGAAGGGTCCTTGCATGGCTAATTTATCATGATTTTATTTTCATTTTTTCCTCTAAGTAGAAAACCCTTTCACCTCCCTGCTGCCTCTGTTTGACAGGCTTCTATTTATCTTTTTTTTTTTAAATAATGATTATTTTAATTTGAAAGACAGTTAACACAGAGAGAAGGAGATGGAGAGAGAGATCTTCCTATCTACTGGTTTACTCCCCGATGGCTGCAATAGCTGGAGCTGGTCTTGTCTGAAGCCAGGAGCCTGGAGCTTTGAACTTCATCTGACTCTTCCGTGAGGGTGCCGTCCTCTGCTGCTTTCCCAGACAAATTAGTAGGGAGCTGCCTGGGAAGTGGAGCATCTGGGTTTTGAACCCAGCACTCCTATGGGATGCTGGTGCTTTAGGTGGAGGCTTGACCTCCTACACCATGGTACTGCCTCTCATTTGTGTCTTTTTATACTACTTCTGGTGCCACCTGTTTAGTGACACTTCCCTCAATTGCTACCTAAGCAGATTTAATCCCCATCCTTTGTACAATTGGCTTCTGCTTCTGTAGTTACACTGTAGTACTATGTCAGGCCCAGTGCAATGGCTCAATGGCTAAATTCTCACCTTGCAAGTGCCAGGATCCCATATGGGTATCAGTTTGTATCCCTGCTGCTTTACTTCCCATCCAGCTCCCTGCTTCTGGCTTGGGAAAAAAGGAGGATGGTCCAAAGCCTTGGGACCCTGCACCCATATGGGAGACTCAGTTGAAGCTCCTGGCTTCTGATTGGCTGAGCTCCGGCTTTGCAGCCATTTGGGGAGTGAACCAGTGGATGCAAGATCTTTCTCTCCTTCTCTACATAAATCTGACCTGCTTTTCCACTAAAAATAAATACATACATAAATAAATCTATTGTATATGTCGCACTCATCCTCTGTTCAGGGTACAGTGTACTGTTTACTTCTGTTTTTCTTTGTGTCTCTGTAATAAATCTGGCAGAATAATGCTTGCAGAATGAATGACAGAATTAGGTATTCCAATAGCCTCCGTCTGAAGTTGAACGCAGAGTGCTGCAGGTGAAATGATGACTGCATTCTTGAGAGTTTGCAGGAGTTCTTGAGAGAGAACTTCTCTCTGGAAGAAGTCTTGGAAGCTTCTAGAGGCTGGTGGAATTTGAATGTGTCCTTGAAGATTCAGAATTGGTTCAAGTTTGACAGAAATGTTGGAAAGAACATTGGCCCATGGAGGGAATGTTTTCAGTGAAAGTAACAAGGAAGTACAAAGGTCAGGCCCTACCTGCTGGTTCCTCCCTCATCCCGGAATTCCTGTGGGAGTGTGCATGCAGTCTGGGCTAGCTTTTCTTTTTCTACCCCTTTTCTACCTGTTCCACCTCTTCCTTCCGTCTCTTCTCCTTTCCTTCTGTTATCCTCTTGCCTTTTTATATGTGGTTTCTTCTCAATGGTTTCCCTTCCTGATCTGAAAAAACAGCAACAAAAACACTGCCTTTGCTTTCCTGCATGCTTTCTTGCCCTCTTCCCAGGTAACAGGCATTCCAGGTTTTAGGGTGGAGATGTGAATCAGCTGTACAATATTTAACTCCAAATAACACTTGTGAAGCTGAGAAGTAATCGTGGCATAATTGCTTCTCATCTGTGTCTTGGGTTTTATTGGCATTGACTTTTTTTTAACCTCCTACAATGCTGAGGGTGTCATTATCATTTTATTTTTCGGTGGTTGTCAGAATGTCAGTTTTAATGAGAAATTTCTGCAGTCAGGCCTACCCTTGAGTGGTAAGAGCCTTCAGGCAAACCCAAGGCTGGATGAGTCATCCAGGCTCTTGGATGTGTTTTCTCATGCAAACAGGTGTGTGGGCCACACATACACACACCTCTTCTCTTACAGGACTTCCGGCACATGCGCAGATGCACAACTGTGTCATTTTTCTTCTCTTTCAGACCTGGAGGTGTGATCTCCGATAAGCTTTCAAGTCTTTTTCTCTCCTCTTATATGTCTGTATTTACTCTCTTACATGCTCAGTTGTGATGTTTTCTACCCAAATACCTGGCGTTGTGTGTACACATAGATTTGAACAAGCCTGTCGGACAGACTGCCTATACTTTATACTCCCTTACATATATACATAAATCCTCCGTCCACAAATACCTGTGCTTCCACTGGCATCTCTGCCCAAACGATCAGATCCCACACACTCAGTGGCACTTACATACTCCTCCACACCTGTGAAGTACTTTATCCGTCTGTGGACATGGGATGATGGCTGAATAGTGAAATACTCACCTTATACGCACTGAGATCCCATGTGAGTGCTGATTTGTATCCCGAATGCTCCATTTCTCTTCTAGTTCCCTGCTTGTGTCCTGAGAAAGCAGCAGAAGATGGTCCAAAGCCTTGGGACCCTGCACCTTCGTGGGAGACCCAGAAGAAGCTCCTGGCTTCGGATCAACTCAGCTCTGACCATTGTGGCCACTTGGGGAATGAACTAGCAGATGGAAGATACTTCTGTCTTTCCTTCTCTCTGTAAATCTGCCTTTCCAATAAACTAGATAAATTTTTTTTTCCTTTAAAAGATGCCATCTGCAGAGCCAGCATTTTGTATCAATGCATGTTTGAGTCCCAGCTGCTCCACTCCAGCCTAGCTCTGCTAAAGTGCTTAGGAAGGCAGTGCAGGTTGGCTGAAGTTCTTGGGCCTTTGTATGACATGGAGACTCCTGGAAAGAAGTTCCTGGCACCTGGCTTCAGATGGCCCACCTTTCTGATGATGTCATTTGGGGAGTGAACCAGTGGGTGAAAGATCCCTCTCTGTTTCTGTCTCTAGTCATTTCTCTTTCTTCCCTTCCTCTTTAAACTCTGCATTTCAACTAAATAAATAACTCCTAAACTAAAAAAGTTCCCCCTTCCCTTGGGTTGGTAGCCTAGTGGCTAAAGTGCTCACCTTGCATATACCAGGATGGGTATACCGTATGGGTGAAGGTTCTAATCCCGGCAGTTCCACTTTCCATCCAGCTCCCTGTTTGTGGCCTGGGAAAACAGTTGAGGACGGCCCAAAGCCTTGGGACCCTGCTCACACATGGGAGACCTGGAAGAGGCTCTGGGCTCCTGGCTTTGGATGGCTCAGCTCCGGCCATTATGACCACTTGGGGAGCGAATCAATGGATGGAAGATCTTCCTCTCTATCTCCTTTCCTCTCTGTATAGCTGCCTTTCCAATAAAATTTAAATAAATCTTAAAAAAAAATTAGTAGACTTAGGAAGTCTGAACCCTTTAGGACAGATTCTTTGTGGTCAGACTCCTAGAATAGCCCTCTTATGGTGGGGTGGGAGAATGTTGGATCAAACAATGATCGGTTGCTTCTAATTGGCATTGTTGTGACCCAGGGTAAATTTCAACCTTGATGCAAACTGGATCCCATGATTTCAGTATTTGTCTCTTGGGAGGATGATCAAACACAGTAAATTAAAACCAAATTGCTTCTTGGGCTTTTGGCTAAAATCAAGTATAAAATAAAACCAGAGTCACTGGATATGTTCCAAATCAGAATCTTGGGTGAGTTCTGGAAACTGGAATTTTTTTAAAAGATGATTTTTTTTTTTTAAATTGCAAAGTCAGATATAAAGAGAGGAGGAAGGACAGAGAGAAAGATCTTCATCTGATGATTCATTCCCCAAGTGACTGCAATGGCTGGTGCTGCGCCAATTCAAAGCCAGGAGCCAGGAGCTTTTCCAAGTTTCCCACATGGGTGCAGGGTCCTAAGGCTTTGGACTGTCCTGGCCTGCTTTCCCAGGCTACAATCAGGGAGCTGGAAGGGATGCGAGGCTGCCAGGATTAGAACCAGAGCCTATATGGGATCCCGTAGCATTCTAGGCGAGGACTTTAGCTACTAGGCCACAATGCCAAGCCCTGGAAACTGGAATTTTGAACAAGTTCCTTGAGGTTTTGTGCTGTGTAGTCAGATTGAAAAATACTTATGTATTTATAGAAGAAAGCTAGAATTTTAAAACAATGTGTTATCTTGCTGCACCATCTTAGACAAGTATCTTTATTATTGTTAGTTTTTTCATATTGGAAAGGTAGATTTACGGATAGACAGAGCAGGATCCTCCATTTACTGCTCCATCTGCTGGTTTACTCACCAAATAGCTGCGGCAACTAGAGCTGTGCTGGTATGAAGCCAGGAGCTAGGAGCCTCCTCCAAATCTCTCATGTGGGTACAGAGTCCCAATGCATTGTGGGCTGCTTTCTTAGGCCATAAGCAGGGAGCTGGACCAGAAGTGGAGCAGCTGAGACATGAACTGGCCACACCTGTAAAGGATGTGGGCGCTGGCAGGCAGAAGATTAGTGGATTGAGCCATCACACCAACCCTGAACAGTATCTTCTGAACCTCAACTTTCTCAATTGTAATGTAACAACAACTGTGCTTATTAAGAAGCTTTTGGATTCTAAAATGTCCTGTTATTTTTTTAATTTTTTTATTATCTTTAAATTTTAAGATTGCTTTATTTTATTCAAATTTTTGTATTTGAAAGGCAAAGTGACAGAGGTCCATCTTGTATCTTTTGGTTCACTCCCCAAATGCCTGCATTGAGCAGCATTGGGCCAACCCAAAGCCCAGAGCCTGAAACTCCATCTGGGTGTCTGGGGCCCAGTCAGTTGGACCATGTTGCACGTTCACAGATCTGTTAGCAGGGACCTGGATGAGAAGCAGAGCATCTGGGACTGAAACCAGTGTTCCACTATTGTAGTGCTTGTGTCTGATGGCTGCCCAGGGCATTGTGGAACAGGAGGAGGGGCCACAGGAGCCAGTTACATCACCTACCTGGCAGAATTCCAGTTGACCAATGGCACACCTGAATGGACATTCCTTGCATAGTTGGGGCACAGACAGCCCCTTTGCCTTCCCACGTGTCTAGAGGAGTATAAAACTCCTCCACATGTACCTCAGACGCCCTTTTCGCTTCCCTCTTCCTTCTCTGTGCAAAGGGGGCCCAGGAGCGGATTTTCCAATAAAGCTTCCATCTCAACTATGAACAACTTGCTGATATTATTCCACCAGCAGGCGGGCGGTCAGTGGCCATCATCTAACAGTGTCATAAATGGTGGTTTAAACCACTGATTTAAGAAGCTATCCCCTATTTATTCTTTTGTGTTTGCTTTTTTTTTTCTTTTTGTTTAAGACTTAATTTACAGCTAGAGAAGGAAAGCTAAATCTTCATCTGCCTGTTCACTTCCCAAATGGCCACAGTGACAAGAGTTGGGCTGATCTGAAACCAAATGTCTGAAGCTTCTTCCTATTCTCCCATGGTATCCACATTGGATTCTGGGTCCCAACACTTGGGCTATTTTCCACTGCTTTCCCAATCACGTTAGTAGGGAGCTGGATCAAAAGTAAGGCAGCAGGAACTTCACTGGTGCTCATGTGGGAGGCTTAGTCTGCTACTCATGGTGTCAGCCCCCCTCCTGTGTGGTATTTTTTATGAGAAATTTGGGTTCTTTTTCTGTCTGCTGGGACGTTTGGCCAGAGCCCAACAGATGTAACCTACGCCTGCACTTCTGTCAGCTGCAGCAGCAACAAAGAAGTGGATCAGTGGGACCTCTGGAGCCTTGGAGGTGTTGGAGGACTGCTGCTAGCTTGGGAGAATTTGATTACCATGAAATGGATCTGGTTACGCTTGTCAACAGGTCTTCTGGTGTAGTCCTTCTCCCTGGGACCATCGAGCAGGGTTGCCCTGAGCAAATGGCGGGATGGTTAACTTGTTTCTTCAACCTTTATAAGCTCACACATGATATGATGTTAGCTAGGCACACGGCGGGGGGGGTGGGGAATCACTAATACATTCTAAGGGTTAAATGCTGGGTCCCAACACTTTGTGTGTTTGTTTATTCTAATGACTTCTAAAATAGTTGGAAACTGAAGCTGAGAAAAGTCCCAGGGAAGTAACTTTGTGTGTTCTCTATTGTACTACACTCTACAACATTTACAACACCAGTTCCAAGCTGCCAAATTGTGTTCTACCAGTCTTCCTTTTTGCCTCTTAACATACTTAACTGGGGTTCAGGCCCTTTCCCTGGAGCCTTTCAGAAACTGGAGATTTTCTTTAAGACTGGTAGTGAGGTGAATGGGGGTTAGGAGCTGGGAAGAGATGCTCTATTTGCTTTTGCTTTCTCATTTTTCCACAGTCCTTAAGGAATGAACAGGCTCTAATGGGAGAGATCAATCATCATTTGGGATCAGTGGGAGGGCTTTTCTTCTGCATGGAGTGCAGACTCAGGTTTCAGAACTGGCTTTATGCGCAGAGGGGGAAGGGATTCATGATTGGGTAGTGCTCGGAGTACCTGAGGGCCTAAAATGTTTAGCAGCCATTCAGCAAATGTTTGGTGAGTGTCTCTGCCCTGTGTCAACTCTTGCTAGTACAAAGAAAGGATTCCTGGCTGACTTCCAGGTTATAGATAAGGATGTGAACAATAGTATAACATGTGTGCTGTAATAAGAGGACTCTGGATTACAGAGACATGAAAGTTGGGCTTCCCTGGGGGTGTAACTTTGTGGTTTGAAGAAAAAGAGGCAAGGAAGCTAGCTGCTCAGAGCCGGGGACCTAGCACAAACAGAAACATAAAGCTACTTTCAGGAACTCTTGAAAAAAAGTAGCCGTGTTGGCAGTCTGTACCATGTAGCAACTTGGATGGACTCTGCAGCACTAGCCCTTTGCTGGCTTAAGGGCTGAAGCAGCAGCTTTTGGATGGTGGTCCTGGGGAGCAGCAGGTGCTGACTGAAACTTACTTCCGGAGCCCCAGGGGAGAAGGGAGGAAAGCTGAAGGGCTTTTAGCCTTTGTCCTCTGGGTGCGGGTCAAGTGGCTCGGCTTTCCTGGTGGCAAAATCCTGTTTGCTACATGCAGTCTGCCCCTCCTTCCTGTTTTTTTTTTTTTTTTAAAGAAATTAATGGGATCTGTTCAGAATACCCCTGAAATGAAATTACATTTTTAACTCTAATTACCCTAATTAAAACTTGACAGCCATAATTCTGGAATGGCAGATATGCAAAGTACCTTGTGCCTGTGACAAGCTCACCCAGATGGAATGTAGTTCCGTTCTGGGTTTGGGGAAAGATTCTTTTGTGTGTTCGTTTTGTTTTCTTCATAGGCATTTATAGTCTCTGGCCCTCCAGATTTTCCAAGTGAAAGTAAGCAGTACTTTGGGGCTGCAGGCTTTTCCAAGATTCCAATCTCTGTAGAGGTTCCTTTGTATTTCAACATGGTATTCCTGATGACTCTTAATACATACCTTTGAGTTTCTCATCAGTTGGGTTCAGGCTCTGATGTTTTCTGTCACTGACAACCCTGCTTTGGGGAACCAAGCATTTGTGGTTATTAAAACATTGCTGGTCAAGGGCTAAATCTGGATGTGAGGCCAGTTTAGACCTGATGTTAAGGATATGATTGGAGGTCAGAAGCAAGGAGGAATGGCAAGGAAAAAAAAAAAAAGCCAAATACATGATCGGCTGGAGTAGCTGGGTGAGAGCAGGCCCTTGAAGCATACGAAAGCATCTGATGGTGGGCGTTATCTCATGGTTTCTGCTGGACTCAAAGGTCCAGTATTTTCACCTACTCACCCCAGAAGTCCGCTCAGTCACTAGACATGTAGATTGTTGGAATAGATATGAGCAGACTGGCCTGTGCTCTGAATCCAACCACTGTCCCTCTGGAGTTTGACTGGAACACAGCCGTACTTTATTATTGGTGATTGCTTCTCTACTGGAGTGGCAGAGTTGAATAGTGCAGAGATAACCATGGCCCACAAAACCTAAAATACCGACTCACTGACCCTGTACAAAAGTTAGCTGACCTCTGAACGAGAAGGTTCTAAGATGGATTGGAGGTGTCAAGTGAGACTTCAGAAGTGACAACGTGATTTAGTGAAGAACAGCTGTCTTACCCATCTCTCAGAACTTTGTAAAGGTCAAATTTATTGGAAACCATCATGGTCATTGAAAGTTATTTGATTTGTAGGCAAGTCTTGATTTGCTTTTATTATCTGTGTGCCCTTGGGCCAGTTAACTTCCCAGTTGAGGTGAATAGGATGAGTAAAACAGAAGACAAAGCCATGTGATTCTGGGACACAGCTCTTTCCCTGCGCTTTGTATGTGTGAGGGCCCTCTAGTGGAAGAGTTGGATCAGCTTGATGAGGAGGATGAGTGAGCAATGGTTTTGTTTTTGTTTTGCTTAATTTATTTTATTTGAAAAACAGTGAGGTGAATGAGAGAGGACTGCTGGCTCACTCCCCACGTGCGTGAGACAGCTGGGGCTGGGCTGGACTGAAGTCTGGAGGCCGAGTTCCATCCAAGTGCTTGGGGCACCAACCTGCTGCCTCCCAGGATCTACAGGAGCAGAAAGCTGGAATCAGGAGCCGTAGCTAGGAGTTAAATTCAGGTACCCCAGTAGAGGATGTGGATGTCTAACCAGCATCTTAATTGCTAGACCAGATAGGGACTGTGAAAGTGCTTTTTAACTGGGAACAGAGTAGGTATCTCACTTGGTATTTTTATTGATAGGGTTCTAGGAATTGGCAGTGGATGTGTTTATACCAGAGTATGACTGTGGAAGCTGAAGGAGGTGTGGTATTGCTGGGGGTGGTGGAGGATGGGAAGGGCAGGGCGGGGAGAGGAGGTGACAATCTAGTTTAATAGAGTTTGCAAAATATTCCTTAAACCCAGATAGCGTTCTAGAAGGGCCTTGATGTCTTAAGCAGATGACAAAGCCAGATGCTGTTACATAGGCCTGGGCCCCATTTGTACAGGAGAGCTTTGGGATTTGTGCTCTGTAGAAGGTGAGGCCTACTCTGTACTGACCAGATCCTAGGGTGCCGTGAAAGCCCCACGGTGTGGTACAGGAACGGGAGTTGCTGGGCCTTATGAATAAAGGATGGGATTAGGGCTATGACTGTTTTAAATCATTCCTGCCTAGCGTGAGAATTAGTTTTGAGAGCTGCATTTGAATTTCTCGATCCTTCCCGAAATGTAGAATAGGCTAGACAAAACCTTAGACTTTGAAGACTAACAGGAGCCAGTCTTAGGTTGACTCCACAGTTCACCATTGTATCTAGTGTTTTAGATGAATCTCAACTAAAATCCACGGGTTGTTCTTTTCACCCAATCAAATTAAAATCACATGTGATGTTGATATTGAGGTAAAGTTGGCATTGTGTTTCAGGTTCTTTTGCCCAAGAACTGTGTTCTTGAGCTGAGTCTACATCCACAGAAAGCTGTTTTTCTTTTTGTTTCTCTCTAAATGAAAATTTAAAACTAGGGGCCCGGCACTATGGCTCAATTGGCTAATTCTCCTCTTAGAAGTGCCAGTATCCTACATGAGTGTCAGTTCATGTCCCAACTGCTCCATTTCCATCTTGTGGCCTAGGAAGGTAGTAGAGGATGGCCCAAAGCTTTGGGACCTACACTTGCATGGGAGACCTGGAAGAAGCTTCTGGCTCTGGATCAGATCAGCTCAGTTCTGGCCTTTGCAATCATTTGGGGAGGGAACCAGCACATGGAAGATCTTTCTCCTTTGTAAATCTGCCTTTCCAATAGAAATAAATAAGTATTTTTTAAATGTATATTTAAAGCCGGGAGCCAGGAGCTTTTTCCTGGTCTCCCACCTGGCAGAGGCGCGCAAAGATGGGGGTCATCCTCTGCTGCTTTACCAGGTGCATTAACAGGGAGCTGAGTTGCAAATGGAGCAGCGGGGGCTCAGACCAGCACCCACATAGACAGTATCTGTTTTGTTTTTAAAGATTTATTTATTTTTACTACAAAGTCAGATATACAGAGAGGAGGAGAGACGGAGAGGAAGATCTTCCGTCCGATGATTCACTCCCCAAGTGGTCACAATGGCTGGAGCTGCGCTGATCCGAAGCCAGGATCCAGGAACTTCTTCCAGGTCTCCCACAGGGGTGCAGGGTCCCAAAGCTTTGGGCCATTGTCAGCTGCTTTCCCAGGCCACAAGCAGGGAGCTGGAAGGGAAGTGGAGCCCCACCATGTTCTTTTAAAAGAAAGAAAGAAAGAAAGGAGGGAGGGAGGGAGGGAGTTCAAAGAACTGGTTTGTGAACTTACAAGTTGCAATTTCTGCCTCTGCATTGAGGATACCTCCAATTCTGTACTGTGGGAGCTCTGGATGATGTTGGAAATGCTGAGCTGGGAGTAAGGAAACTGATTCTGGCCCTGCCACTGATGTGTGTCTTCATTTTGTAGATTCTACTGCCTGCTCTGGAGCTCCATTTCTGTAAAACGGTAAGGCTCTTTCTAGTTCTGGTCTCACTAGAGTCGGAAAGTCATCT
The DNA here is from genome assembly GCF_017591425.1 of Ochotona curzoniae. Taxonomy (NCBI): domain Eukaryota; kingdom Metazoa; phylum Chordata; class Mammalia; order Lagomorpha; family Ochotonidae; genus Ochotona; species Ochotona curzoniae. The sequence continues at coordinate 14,537,140 of NW_024465894.1, read as the reverse complement.
TCCATAGAGTCTCTGCTTGGCTTAAGCGTTTTGTTTACCCTTTCTAAAGCCTTAGATTCTCACTTGCAGTTTGGATGGGGGAGGGGAACCATGCAACTGTCTCATTAGCATGGAGAAAAGAAAACAGTAATTACTTGTGCCTCCCTTGATAATTCCTGCTGGGTTCTAAGGAAAGAGGAGGGGAAGATTGGAGATGGCTTCAGCTGAGAAAGGAGGAATACCGTTAGCTGCCCAAAAAATGCAGATGCAAGAATTGTTGTCTTGTGTGTGTGTGGTATTCTGTGGACCCTCCTCCAGGCGTGACATACATTGTGTTATCATATACATGGACATGGATTAGGCTCCCGTCCTGTCCTGTTCTGTCCTGTTTGTAAACAGCTGCTCTCCAAGGCTACCTTCTGAGATGTGCTGGTCTTTTTTAAGGAACAGGAGAAAGTTTTACTAAGCCGTTTTGTGACTTGATTGCCTTTTTATTGCTATGGGGTCATCTTTTTAACCCCTACAGCAAAATATCCACTTGGTTTATTACTGTAGTCATAAGAGACAAGATCACTTATCCTTGTGAGTGGGAAAAATCTGATGGGATTACAAGACCAAGGTGTTTGGTGCGGGCCAGGAAAAGGAGGGCCTCACTGTAAGATCATGGCCGAGAGGTCAGGGACAGCCGGATTGAGCTAGTAAATCTGTTGGCAGGCGTGTGCTGTGTGTTACTGCATGTGGCATTAGAGAGCTGAGTGCTGACTGTAGCAGAAGTGAGTTCTAGTGAAGCCCGCTGGTGAGTCAGTCCTGCCTGGGAGAGCCCCGAGCTGTTATGCTGTTTTATCTCCTGTGGCTCCTGTTTTGGTTGCCACCCCAGAGACCTTACAGAACCCAGATTTATCACCCACAAGGTGTCTCCTTTCAAGCAGCCTTCTTGCGGGCTCTGGAGACTGTTGAGGCTAAAGAGCAGTGACTATAGGGAGACGCTTTTTCTTTTTATGTGTTTTACGCATGTAGGAAATGATTTCTTTTGTCTGAAATCTTTGTTTCTCTTGTCATAGGTTCCTGATTTCCATATTCTTCTACAACGTTGATCTGTTATTTTTCAGATGGAATGCCCCCAAATTTTTTAACCCAAGGGGAGAATCACATCTCTAGACTAACTTGGATCATCTGGGCTGTAGTAAAAGTGCTTCTCGAAATAAAGAATATGTGCACACAGGACACAGTACATACTGTGTCTCGCAAAGGGGGTGTGCCACAGTGCCTGGGCTCCAATGTCCGCTCGCTGACAGCCTGCATCCTGGGAGGTGGTGGCTCCAGTACTTCCTGCCACGCATGTAGAAGTACTTCAGCCTGGCCCACTTCTGGCTTTGGGGCATTTGAAGAGTGCACCATTGGATAGAGCAATTCTGACTATATCAAATAATAATAATTAAAAATTGTCCACATAATTATATTTCCTGTAAGGTGTTTTGATCAAGTGTTTCAATTCAGTGCAGGCACCTCTTCTGACTTCTTGTCTGTTAGCTTAGTAACCTCTCAACCTTCAGGGTGTGACAGCCATTTTGATGGAAGCCCCCCTCTTGGTGTTTATGCTGTTGATTTAACAGCAGGGTGATAGCATCCTGGCAGTGCTTGATACAGTGGACTTGGATCTCAGCTCTGCCCATCTTTGCTCCTGGCATACAAAACCAAGTATAAAACAGGAGAGTGTAGTCCCAATTCTTTTTTTTTTTTTCTTCTCTTTTTAAGGTTTATTTTACATTTATTGGAAAGTCAGATATACAGAGAGAAGGAGAGACAGAGAGGAAGATCTTTCATTTGTTGATTCACTCCCCAAGTGGTCACAATGGCCAGAGCTGCACCGATCTGAAGCCAGAAGCCCAGAGCCTCTTCTGGATCTCCCTTGCAGGTGCAGGGTCCCAAGGCTTTGGGCTGCCGTCAGCTGCTTTCCCAGGCTACGAGCAGGGAGCTGGATGGGAAGCAAGGCTGCCAGGATTAGAACCGGTGCCCATATGGGATCCCAGCATGTTCAAGGCAAGGACTTCAGGCCATTAGGCTACCACTCCGGGCCCCAGAAGGGAGTTTTTAAGGAAATGTAGGAAGTCAAGACAGAGGATAAGGACCTTGCTGAAGCTAATGAGAGCTGGTGGTGAGAGCTGGGATTCAAACACTGGTGTTTCTGATTCTAGAGCCAGAGCTAAGTTGGTCAATTCTGCCTTTCTGCTATTTTCACTGATCAGTGTGTGACTTACAATAGTTCCTAGTTCCTCTCTGCTTGGCACTGTTGGGATTTGTGCCCGTGTAATTTTGGAGCTCTTTCTAGCCTCAGTTGGTGCCCGACAGTCCTGATGGAGGCACACAGTGATGATGTGTCTACCACAGCTCTTCCCTGTTCTTTCACTTAGGACAGATTCCTTTCACTGAAAAGGTTGTACAGCCTACTTACAAAAATGTATTTATTTGAAAGGCGACATGACAACGGGAGGGAGGAAGAGCTCCCATCAGCGGATTCACTGGAGTTTTACAAATGTTCACGATATCTGGTTCCGGGCTGGACCAGGCCGTAGCTAGGAGTATCGGACCATGGCAGGAATCCAAGCACTTTGGGCTACCATGTGCTGCCTGACAGATCCAGCTGGACCTGAAGTGAACTGAGCCTGATCCCAGGCACTCCATGGGGGAAGCCGGAGTCCCAAGCAGCTCGGCTCGCTGCCACACAGCTCTCCCCAGCCCACCGTTTGTTTCCTTCCTCCCTCCTTTCTTCCCTCTCTCCCTCCTTGCTCTCACTCCCTCTCCTTCTCTTCCCCACCTTCCGTCTCTGTCTCTCTTTGCTGGAGGAAATCCTTTGTAGGAGTCCTTTTCTGTAGAGAGAAGGCACCACTGGAAAGGCAGCCCCTGCCATTTTTTAGAGGTCATTCCCTCTCGCCTTCTTTACTGCTTCCTGTTAAGCTAATCATGGATTTAAGCATTTTTTTCTCAGTCTTGCTTGATTCAGAAACAAAGATCCTGGAAGGTGAAGTGATTTATTCAGGGTTATATAGTGAATCAGTGTCAGAGTTGGAACTAGTCTTTAGGTTTTCTGACTTTTTTTAAAAAAGAATTTATTTATTTTTATTGGAAAGGCAGATATATATACAGAAGGAGAAACAGAGAAAGATCTTCCATCCGCTGGTTTACTCCCTAAGTGGCCACAACGGCTGGAGCTGAGCTGATCCAGTCCAGGAGCTTCTTCCAGGTCTCCCACATGAGATCAGGGTCCCAAGTCTTTGGGAGGTGGATGGAAAGTTGAGCAGCTGGCACAAGCTGGTGCCCACATGGGATCCTGGTGCATGCAAGGCAAGGCTTTAACTACTAGGCTATTGCATCAGGCCCATCAGTTTTCTCTGAACCCATTGTTCTTTTGCTTACTTAGTAAGAGATGCTATCGTGTACAGATCAAACCCAGAGAGTGTGGAGTTTGTAGGATCTCGAGAGTTCTAACAGGACCTTGTTAGATACTGTCTCGTGGTCTTAGTTGTCCTTTGCGGGAAGTAGATATAGTCCTACCACGAACTTCAAGGAAGCTGAGAATAAGAATATTCTGAATCCATCCCTGTGTTCCTCCACAGCGCCTCCCTCAGAGCTCTGCATGCAGCAACGCCAGAATCAGGGACTTATTTTTGTTTTTGTATTTTAATTGAGAGGCAAAGAGAAAGAGGGACTGACAGAGAGTATTCCCATCTACTAGTGCATTTCTGCAAAGGGCTGGGCCAGGCCAAAGCTAGGAGCTGGGCATTCCGTGTGAGTCTCCTTGTGAGTCACCCAGTTATGTGAGCCGTCAGCTGCTCCGACAGTGCATTATCAAGAAACGGGAATCAGGAGAAAATCCAGATCGTCTCTCGTTCAAGACAGGAGAATCTTTGCTCTCCCACCCCTCTTTGTCCTAGCAAAGCAGTGGAGGGTGGCCCAAAGCCTTGAGACCCAACACTTGCTTGGGAGACCCAGAAGAAGCTCTCGGCTCCTGACCTTGGATTGGTTCAGCTCCTGCTTTTGCGGGGAGACAAAAAAGAAAAAAAAAGGTTGTCCTAGGGTATATTTTTAGACTGAGTAGATGGACGACTCCTGTATATATTGATTGTTTTTGGGCTGACAGGAAGAGCTGTTAGAGACCTAGTTGAAAGTCGCCTGTCTCACTCATCCTGACTTATTATTATATTGAGTTACACAAAATATGTGTATTGGCAGGAGGAATCTTGCAGCACTCGGAGGCTCAGAATCAGAACAGTTTAGTACTAGGCTTTTGTTATCTGAAGACAATAGGAAGGACTCTGTAGAACACACGAAGAGGCCTTTGCTATGGTGGCGCTACTCACCCATGGTGTAGGCATGTTCAAACAAAGCTACGAGCAAGGGGTGTTTCACGGAAGGTGCAAGAGGCAAGTAAGACCAGGGGAGGGACCACTACAACAATCTGTCCTTAATGATGCTGATGGATTTGAAGGAATGTTACAATAGGACGGGCAAGAGATAATGTGGTTCTGAACCAAGAGGTTGACAGTAGTACTTAATTTTTCTTTGCAAAACTTAAGCATTACTTAAAACAGTATACTTAATAACCTATCTGTTAATAGGACAAAGTTTATTTCTATACTGCCCAATTCTGAGTAAGATCCCTGACAGCTTCTCTCTGTTATAGGTGAGCCCATTTCCCAGAGGCAACTGTTGGAGATTCTGGTAACCCAAAGGAAGAAGTAAACTCAGCCCTGGTGAGTGGGGGCAAATAGACAAACACTGGGCGAGCTTTGACTGGACATTTAGTTTGGATATTATTTTGACTCTTAATACAGATAAATTACAGGTCATTGTAATCCATGTCTAAAAGATTAGCACAGGGAACCTTATAAGACTGCAAAGAGGGTTGAAATTGCTTTTTTGGTAACTGCTACAAGGAGGTCTAGCATCATGGTCAGTGAATAACACCAAGTAGGCTTTTTCTTAGCTTATGCCAGTTGCTGTCTGATCGGGAGTCTCTTGGGGCCTGACGTTTATGCCTGTTCTCCCAAAAGCTTTTTAAACATTTCACAGCCCTCAACTTTAATCTCTACTGTGACTTAAACTCATTGGTTAGCTTGAAGGAAACTTGTACCTTAATCCTGCAAAAATGTGGTCATGAGTGGTGAGGATGGGATGATGGAGTAAGGCTGTGTGAATGGGGAAATTTAGAAGACCATAGATGATTAAAAAAAAAAAAGCCGGGGGGTGGTGGCAGAGGGGAGAACCAGCACATGGGAAATTCACTGTGCTATAGGTCCCCTTGAGCCAGACAGAATTTCTTTGAACACCTGGCCAGCATGAGTCGGTCCTGGAGAACTGGATTGAGGTTGGGAAGCTGGGTGGGATTTTTTTTGCCAGGGGGGTTCCAGAGAACTAAGCGGTTGGCCCTCATTGACTCTTCCCGTGACCCAGAAAAACTACTGATCCTTCTCAGCCTCTTAGGCTGGTAGTCTTCTTTTTTAATTTACTCTCCTATATAAATTTTTCTTTTTGAAGCTATTCATTCATTATTCATTCAGTGAATAGTTATTGAGTGTCTGCCATATACCAGCCACAATTTCCAGTGTTTGAGACATTATAGTGAATAAAATTGCTTCCTGTAGTTTATGTCCTAGTGTTAAGAAAGCAGATAAGTGAGTAAATCTGAAGAAAACACAGGATAAAGGGATAGTGAGAAATTGGGTTGTCACTGAAGGCCTCTGAGGGGAAAAAAATGTGTTGAGGAATGTGCAGGGACTGAGGTGGTGATCTGCAAGTAGATCTGAGCGCAGACAGTTACAGGCCTAGAGGTGAGCACATGTGTAGGCTCTGAAACAGGTGTGTGCTTTCTGTGCTTCTACAGGTAAAATGAGCCAGGAGTGGGAGTAGAGTATAGAGAAATTAAAGGGCAAACAGGGACCAGGTCCCATGGGGCTTTATTCTGGGTCAGATAGGACCCATTGGAGTTCTTAGTGGAGAAATGATGTAAGCTGGTATACCTTTTTGGAAAATAATCTCTGCCCAGTTATACCAGCTATGACCTCTTATGTTGAATAGAATTGTTGAAAGGTGGGAATCTTACCTTATTCCTAGAGTTAGTTAAGTATGGTTATTAGCTGTAGGATTTTTCTGTTTGTGGATGATTTTTTTTTACCAGGCTGAGGAAGTTCCCTTCTTTTCCTGGTTTTGAGAGGTTTTATTGTGTGTGGGTTCGATTTTGCTGATTCTATGAGTTTTATCCTTTATTCTACTAACATGGCATTACATTAACTGACTTTCCGGTATTAAACCAACCTCACCTTCCTAGAATTAAATCCCATTCAGTTGCAGTATATTGGATTTGATTTGCTGTGTATTGATCCGTAGTTGTCTTGGGATTTCCTTTTGTCTGGGTTTTGGTATTAGAGTAATAGTGGCCTCGAAAGATGAGTGTTCTTTCATTTTCTGGGAAAGCTCTGAAGAAGTCCTGCTGTTTCTTTAGATATTTGGTAGAATTCACCAGAGAAGGCATGTGGGCCCAAGCTTGCTTTGTTTAAAGTTTTTGTAGTATTCACTTGCTTTTTATTTTATTTTATTTATTTATTTTTGTTACATGATAAATCTACTCAAGTTTCCTATTTCTGAGTCATTTTTTATTGCATTCATTCGTCTTTCTAGGAATTTGGCCATGTTGTCCAAGTTGTCTCATTTGTTAACTGAAAGTCATAGTATTTACTTATAATCCTTGTCATTTCCTTTAGTATCAGTACGGATATCTCCTTTTCATTCTTGAGTTTGGTTAATTTGTGTCTGATTTTCTTAGTGTTGCTAAAGATTTAAAAATTTGTTGCTCTTTTCAAAGAACCAACTTTTGGTTTCATTGTTTTCCTTTTTTGTTTATTCTTGTATTAATCTATTTCCTAACTTTTGCTTGCTTTGGACTTAGCTTTATGTTTTCTAGTTCCTTACAGTGAGGTTATTAAGTTTTTAAATAATTCGAGTGGCAGGAAGAGAGCTACAAAGAGACCCACCTGCTAGTTCACTTCCCAAGTGCTAACAACAGCTGAAGGTGGGCCAGGCTGAAACCAGGAACTGGACTGCTTAGAGGTCTCTCCCTTGGATGGCAGAGACTCACCACTCGCTGGCTCCAAGGCTCATGTTAGCAGGAAGCTAGAACTGGGAGCAAAGCCAGGACTTGTGCCTAGGCACTCAGCTGTGAGATGTTAGGACAGGTACCTGCTATGGGGATTGAACATTGAGTCACCGCGCAGCACAAAACAAAATGTTCAGGCTCAACTAGACCATTAGGCTGTCAGCTTGCTCTTTCTGTTGTAGTAATCTTTGGAGAAGTAGCCAAAGCCTCAGTAGGCCTAATTCAGAAATAGTAGGGGAAGCAAATGGTTTACAGTGTGCTTGTTTTAGCAGAGAGGACTACAGCTAGACTCAGAGCACTGGGCAGCCTCAAGCCTGCTTGCCCTGGCTGAGCATAGTCAGGCTTATGATGTTCAAATAGGAGTTTATTTGCATGGTGTAGAGGGAAGTCGGGTGACACAAGGTGAGCCAAACCTCCGCAGACTTCTGAGGAACGTTTTGCCCGATACAGGTGCCCACTCAGAGAATTCAGGATGCTATTGGGAGCTTGGCTGAACCTCTCTGTTGCCTGTTACGACAGCAACTTTTAAGTAGATGATGTGATTCCACTAAAGAAATGACTTTAAATCCGTATGTAACATTGAGTTAGGAACAGTTCTGAATAATTCCTGCGTTTGCTGGGCATTTACTTGTGGCCACTGGTATCTTCATGTATAAATAGGGAATAATAATTTCTACCCATTCTACTTTGATAAAAGCATATCTTAATTAAGTGCTATATAAAGTGTATTAGGCTCTATAAAAATACAGTTATTAATGTTGGTAATTCCAGCAACAGGGACTTGGGAGGGAGTCTGAAAAGGTCCAGGAGCACTAACAGTTATCATTACGCTTCAAGTTTTGGGGATAAACATCTGACCAAAGAGAAATTGGCAGGTTAGAAAATTAGGAGGCCCTTTGTCTTCCTGTATAATCATTTCTGGACAATTATTTTGTGGGGTGGGGAATCTGAAGGAAAGCTGCCAGAGCAACTTGTGTAAGAAGCAGCTGTCCCAGAGCTGGCACAATGGCTCAATTGGCTAATCTTCCACCTATAAGTGGTGGCACCCCACAAGGGTGCCAGTTTGTGTCCTGGCTGCTCCACTTCTAGGAAAGCAGCGGAGGGTGACCCAAAGCTTTGGGACGCTGTACCCAAGTGGGAGACTCAGAAGAAGCTCCTGGTTTGGGATCAGCTCAGTTCTGGTTGTTGGAGCCATCTGGGGAGTGAATCAATAGATGGAAACCAACCAGTTCTTTCTCTCTGCTTCTCCTTCTCTGTAAATCTACCTTTCCAATAGAAATGCATACATCTTTAAAATAAATAAATAAATGCAAGAAGCAGCTGTGCCTACTCACTTTCTGCACTGTTTGGGCTCTCAAGTTGTGTTTGTATCCCAACTTTTGCTTGGTGTTGAGGATTTCATTTATGAGAGAAGGCTGTTCAACAAAACAGGCTTTGTGTAGGCCTAGAGTATATAGGATGTTCTTGAAAGTCCAATTTTTGATTCCAGAAATGCCTTGGCCCGTCTGATCAGGTCTTCTCATTCAGTATTGAGAGTGTGCAGCAAAGTAGAAAGCCTTTGGCAGCAGACTGTGAATTCAGATACCTTTCAGTACTAGCTTCACTTTTCTGGACTGTGGTATCTGAAAGAAGGGAGAGCAATAATAGAGTGGCCACACTGAGAATGATTTGTATGACAGAGTGAAAAACTGAGGCTGAAGAGGTGAAGCCACCTGCTCGGGTTCAAGGCTGCTCAGGATCTAGTCTCTATGTCAAGGTCGGTTGTACCCATGTGCAGGTAGTGATAAAGAGAAGCTGAAAGCATGCCAGCTTTCTTAACATCTGCCAGCAAGATGTCAGGTGTGGCAGGTGTCAGTAACACAGCCCGTACTTGATTTAGACACAGATGCTCTATAAGCACTCAGGTTTGATCTACTTTGGCTCATACAGGATCCAGACACTCTCAGAATGGCACAACAGAGTCTCCAAATCAGCCCATTGCCATGGTCAGCTGTTCCCTGGGGTTTGTTTCCAGGTTTTCCCTGCCTGCCAAGTGATTTCAATCTTCATTTGCTAGTTTGCTTTTCTGTCTCAGGTTGAAGTAACATGTATTGTGTGCCAGATATTGTAGTCAGTACTTTAAATAGACTGTCTCCCTTAATCCTTGTAACTCATAGAGCTATTAATAGCTCCAGTGGGGAACGCTGAGACCCAGTAATGTACATGCATTCACTGGGGTCACACATCCAGGCTGTGGAAGAACTGGGGTTTGAACTCACATTCTTCCTACCCTGTAAAGAGCTTCCTCCTGAGTGCCATGCCTGCCTCCCTGGCCTCTTGCCAAGGCCTTTGAGGAGGGTAACATGTTCATTAGGGTTCAAGAATAGGCCTTTGGCAGCCTGTGTTTGCTGGGGGGACTATCTTCTTGTCTTTAGGTTGTTACTTTTCCCAAGTTGCCACTCTGCCCTCCACAGACCAACTTCTCTGTAACCCAGGTGTGGAGTTCAGAAATTGAAACAGCAAATGAGAGGCCATGCTTCTGTCTTTATTGTGGAGCAGAATCCTTAGTGAAAAGCCCATATCATTTTTAAAGTTTAATAAAGTATTTCAAATGCATACCTCTGCATGTGTTTGCAGCTCTGAAGGACAGGGAAGGGGAGAAAGGGGTCTGTATGTCACAGGCTTGATGAGGCTTCTGTAGGATCCTTGCTGGAGAGGAGATGTCCCGTAAGTAGGAGTTGTGCAGTAAAACTCTGAGCAAGTCCTATAGTCTGTACTCAATCTTGACTTGAAAATGATTTTTACCTCCAGAGGTCGTTCTATAGGCAAAACTGAAGGAAGATCTGCCTTTCTGTGGCTGAGCCAGGGGCTGGAGTCTACAACCTTCATCTTGGTAACTCCTGTGAGGTTTGAGTCCTCCCTGAGAGGCTCTGGTTGGAGCCCACCCAGTCTTCACTTGATAAAGGGGCAGTTACTTCTTGTTCTCTGCCCTCCTCACCACACGCATTCACACTAGGGACTTCTGATGAGACAGCTTCTGGCGATGTAGTTTTAGCAATAGGATAAGAGGAGGCTTTTTGTGTGTGTGTGTGTGTGTGTGTGTGTGTACATTTTTGTATAGAATTCTTTGCCATAAAATCACGGAATTTTAGGTTATTGGAGTGGGAAGAAACTTTAACTGATACTCATTGTGCAAACATAAAATGTGCAAAACGGAGCCTAGGAAAGCATTGAGGACGGCCCAAGGCCTTGGGACACCCTGCATCCCCATTGGAGACCCAGAGGAAGCTCCTGGCTTTTGGATCGGTTCAGCTCTGGCCATTGTGGTCACATGGGGAGTGAACCAGTGGACAGAAGATCTTTCTCTTTTCTTCTCTTTATAAATCTGCCTTTCCAGTAAAAATAAGATCTTTAAAAAATGTGTGAAGATCAGGGCTGGCATTGTAGCATAGTAGGTGAAGCCATTGCCTGCAATACCAGAACCTTTTGTGCGTGTTACACTGCTTCCTGCTTCTGATCCTCCTTGCTGCTGTTGGCCTGGGAGGGGCAGCAGATAATGGCCCAAATGCTTGGGCCCCTGACATCTAGATGGGGGACTCAGAAGGGACACCTGACTCAGCCCTGGCCATTGTGGCCACCTGGGGAGTGAAACAGTGGGTAGAAGATTTGTATCTCCTTCTCTCTCTACAACTCTGGCTTTTAAGTAAAATGAAAAAATCTTTTTTAAAAAAATCTGTGAAACCATGAACAAGCTCTGATTCTTAGTTTCCTTGTTTTTAAACTGGAGATAATTTTTCTAATTCAGTGGATTAATGGTGTGAAAAGTAGTTTATAACTAAAAAAAATGCCAAACCAGTTGTTACAAAGTTGTCTTTCCATCTTCTGACCAACTCAAGAGCGACATGGGACAGCTCCAGGTAGATGTCCATTGATTATAGGGGTTGTTTATAAAGTTTGTTTGCTTCTTTAAACTGACAGATATTTGAGGAGGAGACTCTGCACACATTTTTGCATCCCCATATTCAGTAACCCGTACCCCAAAGATATTAAATACATGTTATCAGAATGATGACTAACACTGGTAGTACAAACACATCTACAACAAAGATTCCTGATTCCAGGTCCAGCATTCTTTATTATCGTGGAGAAAGTGACCCCAAGCCTAATCAACATGACTTTAACCTCGCGTCTTTTCCTCACTCATCCCATGCTAGTGGGTCCACCTTGCCACTCGTGGAGGAACATTTCTGGGCTCCGTGTGTGCTGGTTCCTCACAGCCCTCTACCTCTTTGCCAAGCGTATGTCTACTCAGCCTTCAGACTTGAGGACTTTTCTAATCTCTCAGTACTAACTGAAATATTTCATAGAATCTTAGCACACAGATGGTATAAAAAGTGTTTGTGGATGATTGAAATGAAGCACTTTGTCTTTACCAGTCCAGAGGTGATGCAGAGTAAATAGTCCTGATATGCTATAGAGAGCAGGAAGGCTGAGTGATTCTAAAATTCTAGCTTTATCATTAGAGTGGTGGTCCTGAGCAACCCCAAGGTCTTCTCCAGGCTGCTTTGGTGAGCTTCCTTCTGTGAGTGTCTCAGAGGTCCTGCCAGCGTGGACGGTCCTTCAGAAGCTAGCTGTGTGTTCTGTAGTAATATAGTACGCCCACTGCCTGTGAACCCCTAGCAGCATCAGGCACGCTGCACTCTGTTGTCAGCAACCTCCCAGCCTGTTGGTTTACTTAATTCCTCCTGATGAAGTGCCAAGAATAAATTGGAGGTGAGCAGCAGAGCATTTTAATGAGTGCACAGCCTAATGAATCTTTTCCTCCTTGTGTCAATTAGAATTCAAAGCTAGGATCCCCAAGGACCAATTTATTGGGAACAGAGAGAAGCCTTTTGTTCATCTGCTGCCTCAGCTACCTGCCCGATCTCGCTACGTCTGCGTGTAACAGTCCTACTTGATAGAGCATGTCGCCTGGTGGGTTAGAGCCTGGGAGGATTGTTCACTGCTTTTTAAATTTTTATTTTTAATATTCTTTACATCGTTGAGAGAGAAATTACATCAGCACCTGGGAATGGGAACGATCATTTGATGTCAACGTAGAGACCCCAGTGTGGGGAAGAGAGAGTTTTGAGGATGTTACTTGAGTGGTTTAGTAGTTCTAAGAATTTGCTGGTTTTGTAGTTCCAGGGTTGAGAAAATCTTTTCAAGGTCTGTTGGTTGACAAAAGTTCACTCACAGGCCCAGAAACGTGCTGCAAAGCTCGGCCAGGAGAATTGTCCAACCTGTTCTGCTTTCCTTCTGACATCGCATAGTCCGGCTACACCACACTGTGTTCCCTTCTCTGAAACATGTATGGAAGCACTATGTTTTTGTTCTTTCTAATCTCTTTGCCAAATACCTCATCTTGGAAGTCCAACTCAATTATCACTTCTTCAAGCCTTCCTTGATCTCTCTCAAGTTAGTTATTCCCTTTTCTAACCTCGTAAAACATTGTTCATACTTCCTTTATAGTGATCAGCTCTGAAGTCTACATGCTGTGCCTGCTCATCCTTCACCGTTGATTATGGGTTCCTTGTGTGCAGCTCCTTTTGTCCCTAAGGACTTACTCCTGTGCCTGGCACACTCACTCACCAAACTGTATGTTAACATGACCCTACTTCCTACCCCTTGCTGGCCAAACTTATCAGGAAGTTCTTCCTTCACACTGTCCAGGAGTTGGTTTTCCTAATATACCTAACCCCTGATGGGAGCCGCTTGAGTAGCAGCTTGAGGATAGGCTTGTAAAAGAAGCTGACAGAAAGGAGAAAATGTTTTTGCAGTTGCTGTCAGCTACTGAACTACCTTTTCCAGCTTTCTGCTGCTGCAGCCTTGAAGGCAACAGTGATGGCTCAGGTGCTTGCGTTCCCGACACCATGTGGGAGACCTGGATGGACTTTGAGTCTACTGCATTTGGTTTGGCCGAGCCTGGGCTGTTGTGGACATATGGGAAATAACCAATGGATGGATGAATAATTATTACTATTTTAAAAGATTTATTTATTTTTGTCACAACTCAGGTTTACTCCTCCTAGAGAGGAGGAGAGACAGAAAGATCTGCTGTCCCAGAGCTGAGCCAATCTGAAACCAGGACCCAGGGGCTTCTTCCAGGTCTCCGTGAAAGTGCAGGGTCCCAAGGCTTTGGGCTGTCCTCTGTTTTCCCAGGCCACAGGCAGGGAGCTGTGAGTGAAGTGTAGTAGCCGAGACACGAACCCGTGCCCATATGGGATCCACGTATATGCAAGGTGAGGACTTTAACCACTAGGCTACTGCACAGGCCCAAGAAGAATTATTTTATTATTACTATTTATTTTTTTCCCCCTGTTGTTCTGCATTTCAAGTAGGTGAAAATAAATAGACAATAAATAGACATTTTTTAAAAAGCCTGATGCAGTACCCTAGCAGCTAAAATCCTCGCCTTGCCCGTGCCGGGTCTGTGCCCTGAGCAGAGAGGTGTCAGTCTGTATTGGATTGGCTCTGGACAGTTGTCATGTAGAGGTTCTGATCATTTTCAATGAATGTATACTAAGGAAAATTATGTAAAACATTAGAACAAAAAGATGATTGAGTAACCATTGTTAAAGTATGTTACAATCTTTTCTTGCACATCTTAGAATCATCTCACATTTTTGGAGAATGGAATTTGTTTGATTTATTCTTCAGGAATGATTAGGGCTCAAATATCTTATGGTTCTGGAAAGTTAGAGGTCCATATATGAAAAACCTACAGGTGCACTTTTTTAAAGCAGAGACGATAACTCCAAAGCTTACATATTCATTAGTATGCTAACCAATTCCAGGTCTATTTTAGCACATCTTATTTCAGCAATCCTTTTCCACTAGCAGCCTAATTCTAGTTTCTTAGTTATTCTCTTTCTAGTTTCCACATTAGTGAGTTAAAATAAGACTTGAGACATGCTCACTGCATGCATGAGAATTATACCCTGACATCCACAAGCTTGCGTACCTCGTAGGAACCAGATGTTAGGAGGCAAGAGAAGGCTGATACTCAGGCAGAGGATGCCAGTCACGTGTAGTCACTGACAGGATGATGGGATGACACAGGCTCAGCATTCTTAGAGGGTTCCAGGCTGAAGGTCATGGCCCCTGCGCTGTGGAGCACGCTACTGCTCCCTGCTGGTCCAGTTTTAGGTTCAGTTTGGTGTTCTTTTACAAACCTTGGCAGTTTGGGGTAGATGTCTACTGGGTGGATCGTCATAAGGCTGTGGGAAATCTAAGTTGCAGCTACTGAATTAACAGATTTTAATGAACAAGTGTAAGGATTATAAATCAAAATCCTCTGCTGTATTTGGCCCTATAATACAGCTAAATAAACTGAAAAAGTAGGAAAATGGCAACCTTTCAATTGCCTGCCACTCCTTTCTCAGTCACTGGATTCCGTGTGCGAATCCAAGGCTAACTAGAGAGAGAATGGGTTATTTCAGGTCTCAGCCATGTGGTTCTCTGAACGTGGAAGGCTCAGTGCCCCATTTGCTTCCCTTGTACTCTCTCTGCTGTTTTTTTACTGGCTTCTCTCAGCAACCTGCAGGTGTAGTCAGAGCCTGCTTTACAGATGGGGTAAGCTGAGGTCCACAGTAGCAGCACGGAACCACTGAATTTTTCATGCACAAACCAGGACTGGATATATGGCTCCCTGCACCGAGATGGTGCCCTTAGTCCATAGACCGGCGATTCTTTTGATTAATTTTAGATCAAAAAGTTGCTGAAACTATTCCTATGCCAGACTTTGCTATACAAGAGAGCTCTAGCCTAGGGGCTGTGCCTTTTGTTCTTTATGTCTTTGTCCACAACTGAAGCCTGGATCCAAGAATGCTTTGCTGCTGTTTCGGCCTTACTTTGCCACAAACTGGAAGGGGCAGGTGGCCACAAGCAGTGAGGAAGATGATAGTGTCAGCTCGGGAGAGCTGGAGCACATGCGCAGAGCCCTGTACCCACGTCCTGAATCGGGGCCTAGGTATTCCCATCCCAAAGCAAAGTGAAGGTGACCACCCTGGTTCCATTGCTGCTTGCACCCGCCTCCTCACTCCATATCGTGTGCTTACTGACCTCCTGGACAGGCCTCCTAAAGAAAAGGGCTTTGGGTTTTATTGTCTCAAATGATCCCTCTGGCCTGTTTCCCCTGGGATGTTTCAAGATGAGGTTAAGGAGTCTGTGTCTCAGCCAGTCTGTCATCTGCTCCATGTAGATAACTCTGGCTATTTCACCTACTCAGTTGTGGGGGTTTTTTTATGACTTTTTTTTTAAAAGATTTATTTATTTTTATTGCAAAGTCAAATATATACAGAGAGGAGGAGAGACAGAGAGGAAGATCTTCAGTCCGATGATCACTCCCCAAGTGACCATGGTGGCTGGAGCTGCGCCTATCCCAAGCTGAAGCCAGGAACTTTTTCCAGGTCTCCTATGTGGGTGCAGGGCCCAAGGCTTTGGGCCGTCCTCGACTGCTTTCTCAGGCCACAAGCAGGGTGGGAAGTCACAAGCTGGATGGGAAGTGGAGCTGCCGGGTTTAGAACTGGCACCCAGATGGGATCCTGGCATGTTCAAGGCAAGGACTTTAGCTACTAGGCCACTGCACTGGGCCCTTTTCATGACTTTTTAAAGAATTTCTGTGTGGCTATGCCTCCTAACAGCCTAGAGAGTAACCATGTGATGAAGCTCCAGGCTCCTGGCTTCGGATCGGCGCAGCTCCAGCCATTGCAGTCACTTGGGGAATGAATCAGTGAACAGAAGATTTTCCTTTCTGTCTCTCCTCCTCTGTATATCTGACTTTGCAATAAAAATAAATAAATCTTAAAAAAATTTTTAATAATCTATTTAAAAAGAAACAAAGAATGACTGTTTCCATTGGATAGTTGAGGAGACTGGGGCCTGAAAAGGGTGTGGGATGGGTTAGTTGCCATCCTGATGGCTGAACCCAAAGCAGAAGGATTTGAAAGATGATCCTGGGTTTGACATCTGTGCTCACCACTTTCTGGCTGTGCAACCTTGAACCACGTTATTTAGCTGCTCTGGGTTTTACCTCCTATGGTTGTTCTAAGGATTAAACGATTTAATGTATGGAAAATGCTAGCACACAGTATTTAGTAAAAGCTCAGTAACTACTAGTTCCTCTTGAATATTCTTGAAGTATATTATGTTCCAATTGTTTGAAAATTGTTATTTTTGCTACAGTAAAATGAACTCCATGCAATCAATGCCTGTTAACCACACTATTATTCTAGTGTTTCATTAGATCAGGAGAACTGGATTAGAGGGAAAAAAATATAGCATTAGCTACGTACTTCCGGTACAGATCACAGTAGGTTAGAGATGATGGGGCTTCTAGAATCTGTGTTGGTTTGTCTCCCTATGGAGAATTGTTACTAATCGGGGAAAAATCAGCTTGAGGAATGATAATAAGTATATTGCTTTTCTGATTATTTAAAGCCTTATACTGCTTGTTACTTGGGAGTAGGTGGGTGGGAATTTCGTGTCACATATTTTTTGACCTTGGAGCACCTTCTCTGAGGAATACTGGTCTGCTGTAGAAGAGCTCATACAGCACTGTCTGGTCCAGTTCTAGGTCAGGCACATGAGATTGTAAGCACTTCTACAGAGCCAGCCTGTTGCATAGACAAGATAGGGTACTAAGTTCCCCTTTGGACATCATGGTGTAACATCATGGTTATCCATCATTCTTTGTGTTCTTGCCAGAAAATCCTAAAATTACATAGTATTCTGCAAACCACTAATCAGAGAGTATTGTTAGAGGGCTAAGTATTCTGTTTTCATGTGTTTGTTCCAGTAAATGGAAAAATGAGAAAACAACACGTTTAATGGTCACTGAAAGTTTCCAAACAATTGGAGGACCCAGGGGTCTTTGGGTAATTTTAGCTCAGGTTGCCTTTGATTCACAAAGGTGAGCTCTGTTCTTGGTGTAAGATGTTTAGATTGCATTCACAATGCGATGGCGGGCCTCTCTGACAGTTATGGAAAAGACTGCAAGTGGTTTTTGTTTGAAGAGAACATTTCAGATTTCTGCTCTTCCATCATCATCTTCATGAAATTCAGTGGATATGTGTGTGCTGCTGGCCTTCTATTCTAGATTCTTAGCTGGTGGGACTGACTCTTGTGCTTTGCTGACTCGACTAGTTCAGATCTAGTCAAAATACTACCTTTCTGTTTGTGAAGTTAGACTGAAGGATTTCCGATACTCTCTTTCCACGTGCAGGATGAGGATACTAAGGTTCGGGGAAGTGACTGACAGCAGGTGAACCTCCGTTCTTTGCTGTATCACAGATATCCTGGCATGTGGCAGTGCTCAAGAAGTGTTTCTTAGCTGAAAGGTTAACATATTGTCAGGAGTGAACTCGCCACTCTTTGCCCAGTATTTTTTCCAGTTGGGTAACTGGTGGACCCCAGTGATTGGGCTCGTTTCAGGGTCACTGGGTAATGCAGAGAGGACTGGCTGGGTCCCCTCACTTTGTTGATGGTATTTTCTTGTCACTGTCTACTTGGTAAGGACCTCGTGTACCTTTGCACAGAAAGCCCAGGTTGAACAGTCTCAGGGCCGCACACACCTGCATTGTCTGTCACCTGCAGTATATTGAACAAAAACACGGGTGACCCCAAGCTTCTGGTTTTGCCCCTCCTTTGTCTTGTCTTCCATCTCTGCCTTGCCTTGGCTTTTGCTGTATTGATTTATGGGTGAGGGGCTGGTGCCCAGCTCGGGAACACCAGCTGTACAGTTCACTGTTAAGGAATTGCCAGGTCAGGAACCCTTGGAAACCGTTATTGAAACCATTCCGCCTGAGATTTTTTTTTTTTGCACCTATTAGCAGAAATTCACTGGATGTCTGCTGGTTGCCAGGGCAGTGCTAGACAGCTGGGATTGCAGAGATTAATAAAGCATTCTCAGCCTTGAAGAGGTCAGATTGTAATGGAGGGTGACAGATGTGTGAATATAAAACTGTGACAGAGTTGCCTGAGGATGTCAAGGTCCACAGAGGGTGTACTTGGATTTGTTTGGAAGAATTTTCTCTAGGGGCATCAAGTGAGCAGAGCCATGCTTTTAACTGCAGTCTCTATCACCAAATCAGGATTCTGTTCTAGTCCTGCTGCTTTATTGGTGAAGCGGTCACTTCCTCATATTCAGTGTTAAGAGTCAGGTGTTCGGTGGCAGACATGGTACAGGTGACTAAGCTGCCACTTGGGAAACCCACAACCCATATCCAAGTGCTTAGGTTCGGGTCCTAGCTCTGTTTCCAATCTGGCTTCCTGCTAGTGTCTACCTGGGAGGCAACAGGCCCGTACATCAGCCCAAATGGGGTACCTAGTGAAGAGTTTGGATTTGGCCTCCTCTAGGCACCTGGGGCAGTGAGCCAGTGGATGGAAGATACTTCTCTCTCACTTTGTTTGTCAAACAGATAAACTTTACAGTAATATTTGAATTCATCTGTTCAGTGGGGGCTATGATAATGAGAACATTGTTATTGAGGAAATTTTCTCAGTGTTTAACATGCTGGTACATTATCTCATTGGATTCTTACAACAACTTTATGCAGAAGGTTCTGTAATATCATTCCCCTTTTACTCATGAGAAAATTAAATCAGAGGTTAAATTGTTTACCCAGGACAAGGCAGCCGGTTTCAGGCAGAGCTGAGATTTGAACCCAGTGATCTGATTCCAGAGTCATTCTCCTAAAAGGACTCAAATAGGACCATTGTGGCCTTAATGCAATTATTACTTCAGAGTTATAAGAATGGAAAAGTGAAATGCTTAGTAATAAGTCTATACCATGCAATAAACAATCAGTATGTTATAACAGTCATAGTACAAAGTGGCCTTTCCTGAATTCTGGGGCGGATTGGCTCATTTCCTTCCCATCTCTCCTCAGCCCCCTCCTAACTTTAGCATCTTTGCAATCTGAATCTTTTTGTTGTTGTTCCTTAAAAATCTGGCCTGGGGGGGGGGGGGAAATCTGGGTTGAGGGTCCGACGCAGTGGCCTAGCAGCTAAAGGCCCCACCTTAAACATGCTGGGATCCCAAATGGGTGCTGGTTCTAATTCCGGCAGCTCCACTTCCCATCCAGCTCCCTGCTTGTTGCTGGTAAAGCAGTCGGGGACGGCCCAACGCCTTGGGTCCCTGCACCCACGTGGGAGACATAGATGAAGCCCCAGGCTCCTGGCTTGGGATCGGTGCAGCTCCAGCCATTGCAGTCATTTGGGGAGTGACTCATCAGACAGAAGATCTTCCTCTTTTTATCTCCTCCTCTCTGTATATCTGACTTCCCAATAAATAAATAAAATCTTTTTTTTTTTTTTAAGTCAGGACTGGGGTGAGACTCGTGTCAGTGACTCATTTGAGTCCAGTTCAGCTGACCCTTGGCTGAGCTCTCACTCAGTGCTGGGGACCATTGTGAAAGGCAGTGGGGATGCCAAGATGAAACAGACTGTGATCGCTGCTCTCCAGGAATTCATTCGGGCTGGGAGAGATGGCACTGAAACCCAGGGTTGAAACAGGGACCTTTAGATTGCACTGGAGCGTTTTAACACAGTCTCCTTCATCAGGCCCTCCCGCTACTCATGGCTTAGACCACAACTAGCCAAGTAGTGAGGCCAAAAATGCCTTGCTCTTACATTACTTGTCACCATGATTATCCTGTTACTACCCTTGTCAGCGTTAAAGTAGCTCTTATTAATGTAGTAATACCACAGAGAAAGTCAGCAGTTCCTCAGAAGAAACATGTGGCCTGCTCACGTGTGATGGGAAGAAGGGAGGTGGTGGAGGCCCGAGATTCCTGGTGAGGCTCAGACAGTGCACTGTGGGGCAAGGCTTTCATCACTGTAGCCTGTCTGCTGGCCACCTGACATGCTGCTTTACTTGTCACGTGCTCATAGCTTGTCCTCAGTCTATTTTTAGCCAGCAGAGTGGCTGATAACTTTCGAAGGCAAGACATCTGCTAGGAGATGCCATGGTTAGCGACTCAGGTTGGTAAGGACTGTGCCAGGGCAGCCAGGGTTTCACAAAAGGAAGTGTCGCTGCATGAGGTGGCTCCAGTTAACAGATCTGTG
Organism: Ochotona curzoniae; assembly: GCF_017591425.1. Classification (NCBI taxonomy): domain Eukaryota; kingdom Metazoa; phylum Chordata; class Mammalia; order Lagomorpha; family Ochotonidae; genus Ochotona; species Ochotona curzoniae. Next base: position 14,516,925 of record NW_024465894.1, on the reverse strand, counting down.
AGCGGTATTGGAGCTCCTGCTATGTGCCTAGCAATCAGCTGGATGATATGGAAAATGCCTTAAAAACCCTGTGCTGCTTCATGGGTGAGAGAAAACATACATCAGACAGCATGTGACTGGATGCTGTGCCCTGGAATGGAGTTGGTTCAGCCAGAGGGAATGATGAGGGGCTCCTCCCTGAGTGGTGTGCTGCGGAGAACATGGGCTTGGCTGCTGCCTGCCGTCAAGTTCAGGCCCTTGGGACCTAAGGCACTTTCTCATTTGACCTCTTCCGGGCTCTCTGGTATCATCTCCTGTACTGTCCAACACACACACACACACACACACACACACACACACACACACACACACACACACACACACACACACACACACACAATCTCTCTCTCTGATAATACATGATGTTGGTGAAGTTGCCTTGATCTCCAGGGCATTCACTGCAGATAGCTGTGAAAACTCATACCACCTTTGGAAGGCAGTTCAGCAGTATATCACAAAAACCATAAAAAGGTTCATACTTCCTGACCACTAATTCCACTTCTGGGAATTTGTCTTAGGGAAATAATATGATATATAGAATAAACTTTCCCTTAGATGCTATTATTTATAATATTGAAAATTTAATGAAAACCTAAACATTCACCAGTCTAAACTTATAAATCCATTTGGAGAATATTGTGAGATATTTAAGTGATAGCTATAAAAATGATACTGTGGGACCACTGTGGTGGCCCAGTGGCTAAAATCCTTGCCTTGAATGCGCTGGGATCCCATATGGGGCACCAGTTCTAATCCCAGCAGCCTCGCTTGCCTTGAGCGCACCAGGATCCCATATGGGCTCCTGTTCTAATCCCAGCCTGCTTCCCATCCAGCTCCCTGCCTGTGGCCTAAGGAAGCAGTTGAGGACGGCCCAAAGCCTTGGGACCCTGTACCCGTGTGGGAGACTTGGAGGAAGTTCCTGGCTCCTGGCTTTGAATTGACGTTGCATTGGCTGTTGCGGTCACTTGGGGAGAGAATCACCAGATGGAAGATCTTTCTGTCTCTCCTCCTCTCTGTATATCTGCATTTCCAGTAAAAATTTAAAAAAAAAAAAAGAAGAAGAAGAAACCAACAGGCAGGATCACTGCTACTTTCCTACCCAGGGAAGGGAAAAAAATTTTGTTTCTTTGGAAGGCAGAGTTTACAGAGAGAGTGCATAGTCTTCCATGCACTGTGCACTCATCAAATGGCCATAGCAGCCAGATCCGGCCAGTCTAAAGCCAGGAGCCAGGATCTTTGAGGGTCTGCCATGTGGGCACAGGGGCGCAAGGATTTGGCCCATCTTCTGCTGCTTTCCCAGGCACATTAACAGAGGTGGATCAGAAGCAGAGCAGTCTGGACTCAGTTTGGCACTCGTGGGATGACGGCTCTGTAGGCAATAGCATTACTTACTAGGTAACACCAGCACCAGTTTTTTATTATTTTAAAATAAAGCAAACCTCTGTTTTTTTTTTCTCAACATTGTTTTTGTCTATAAAAGTCCTATTGATTTGTGTGTATGTGTGTTAAAGATTTATTTTTATTGGAAAGTACACAGAAGGAGAGACAAAGAGGAAGATCTTCCATCCATTGATTCACTCCCCAAATGTCTGCAACAGCGGAGTTGAGCTGATCCTGAGCCAGGAGCCAGGAGCTTCTTCTGGGTCTTCCATGTAGATGCATGGTCACAAGGCTTTGGGCCGTTCTCGACTGCTTTCTCAGGCCACAGGCAGGGAGCTGGATGGGAAGTGGGACTGCTGGGATTAGAACCAGTGCTCATATGGGATCCTGGCGTGTGCAAGGTGAGGACTTCAGGCACTTGGTTACTGAGCCATGCCCGAGAGAAAGATCTTGTATCGATTGGCTCACTCCCCAAATGGCTGCAACAACCTCAGCTGAGCCGTCTGAAGCCAGGAACCAGGAGCTGCTTCTAGATTTCCCACATGAACGCAGGGTCCCAAGGACCTGGGCCATCGTCTGCTGCTTTCCCAAGGCATAAGCTGAGAACTAAATAGAAAGTAGAATAGCCGGGACATGAATTGTGACGTGCACTGTGGGATGTTGGCGCTTCCAGGTGGAGGATTAGCCAGTTGAGACATTGCCCCAGCTCCTTAAATTCAGGAGTGATAGGTTTACCATAGTGACTGTGGAGGATTCATTTAAAGGCTGGTATTTAGCATGGAGAAAGAGGACTACGTCCTAAAAGTATTCAGGAAGTCAAATCAGCAGGGCTTGATGAATGACTCAGTATGTAGGGGACAAGTATGTACCTCACAGAGGACTTTGGCTATAGGAGTTTAGTGACACATTCTATGTCATGATTTAAATCTTTGTGTCAAAGCCCATGCTCCTTCTCTCACAAGGGAAGATATCTGTTAGGCATTTGGGGGAAATTTTATTTTATTGAGTTCATTCTAAGAAAAAGGCAGAGGAAGAAGACCAAGCATAGCGCATCATGTGCTTTGGTCATGTCAGTTGAATTATTCAGCTGGAAGTCTGTTGGGAATTGGGTGTGTTACTGTGTTATGTGTTTCCGTGAGGGCTTTCTGTTTTTGCTGATGTTCATTAGTTGACTTTTGTTTAGCAGCAGCAGAGCTCTTGAACTTAGATGTTTGAATAATGCAGATGAGCGGCTGCAGTTGTGAGGAGTGAGGTGTGGGTTGGCAGGCTCTGCTGGGGGTCAGTGGCTGAGCCCCCTTAAGAGCTCCCTGGAGCCATTCAGCGCCCCATCGCTTGTCACATAGTGTAAGAAGTGGTGATTTTGGTCTTGAGTCTATACTTTGAAATACAATAACCCACTCCTTCAGAAAGAACCCATGGCATGTGGACTTGCTCATTCTGCCACCTTGGGCCTTTCTGTGCTAGGGTTTACTTATTTGTAAAGTGTGACTTAGAACTATGAGAGAGGATTGTTGTGCATGAATTTAGTGGCCTTAAACTCAGGAAGGGGTTTGGACAGGATTCTTAGTTGTGGGAAGGAAGTCTCTGCAGGGGTCAGACAGGAAGTCACAGGGTCATACTTGCTGTGTCATGCAAGTGAGAGGTGCTTAGTGATTTTAGTGGAGTTAAATGTTGTTACCAGAGAGACAAAGGCAGAATGACAAAGACTATGGTGTCACCCTCAGTGGTCCCCTCAGGGCCGGCACTGTGGGATGATATTGGAGACTTGCGCATGTTTGAGTTCCACCCTGGAAGGAGGTCAGCTTTCCTTCCTTCTCCTGTCTGGATTTAGGAATTAACCATAAATATGGGACAGTACGGATACTGTCTGCAGAATCAGGTCTTAGTGGAACTTGGAGCAGCAGCAGGTTACCATGCAGTGTGTTGAAGGGGATGGATGATTGCAATGAGGAAATACTGTTTCCACATGAAAAGATGTTAACACTATCACAGGGGTATAGCACCTGGCCACAGTGCCACATTGTATAGCAAGCAGGTTGGCTTCCTGTCTGGGACCTCTGTTTAGCAAGACCTGCTGTTGCTGTCCATCTGAAGTATTTATGCAGTACATCTCAGGAAATGGGAACAGGTTATCTCACTTGACCTTTACAACAACCTGTGCTGCAGATGGACAGGGCAGGGCTTTTTATTTTCAGTTCACAGATGTGGAAACTGGAACTTCTGAGAAGTGAAATGCCTTCCCAGAATCATGTAGCTAGTGGAGGTAGGATTCAAGGCCCAGGACTTCACAGGCAAGAAGAATATCCAAGGCTAATATGTTCCTTTAGGGATACACCTAAGTGTGTATGGTGAAGTGGGGGTAATGAAATGTTGGATTAAGTCCTATTCTTTGTGTTTCTTCAGAGATTCCTTTATTTCCCTCTAATATATGCTGGAAATAGAGACATATGCACTAGCTTGGCCGGTCTTCTGCCGCCTTGCTCAGAACAGAATGGCCACAGAATATGGCAGTTCTGTTAGAGACCCAGAACAGCAAGCAGGTGCTTTCTTGATAAATCAGCCCATGGACCCCGTTGCCCAGAAGGGTAGCCCAGTCTGCTTTCAGGGCCTTTCAGTACAAGGAGGCATTAGGTCCTCATCTCTGCCCACCTTCTCGTGTTGTATTCTTGGTGCACTGTGTAGATTCTTTTTTTTTTTTTAATAAAATTTATTTTGACATTCTTTACATAGTTAATTAGGGTAAGAAGGTTCAAGGGCTACTGGAAAGTAGATAATACTAGTATGTTTTCCATATTGTTACCTTCATGTTTAAGACTGTGTAGATTCTTATAGCAGATTATTTATTATTTATTTATTCAACATTTAATGACTGCCCACTCTTGTGATTCCTTTTATATTGGAGATACATTTCCAAATACCAGATTTTTTGTGGCACACGAAAAGACTTGTGTCCTCAGAGATAGTCTCTGTTCTTTCATTGATCACACTTCAGGTCTAGGTTAGTATTACGGTAGAACTGAATCCAGATCTCCTGTGTGGGTAGTCAGGACTGTAATTTAGCCATCATGTGCTACCTCCCAGAATGCCCATTTTCAGCAAGTTGGATAGGGAGCCAAGTACCTGGGACTTAAATCTAGGTTCTCTGATATGAAATGGGAGCAGTCGCAAGCAGTGTCTTAATCACTGCACCAAATAACTGCCCTGAGATCTGTCTTTTTTTGTTTTGTTTTTTAGATTTATTTTTTTATTGGAAAAGCAGATTGATGGAGAGAAGGAAAGAAAGATCTTCTATCCACTGATTCACTCCCCAACTGGCCCTGATGGCTGCAGCTCACCTAATCCATAGCCAGGAGCCAGCAGCTTCTTCTTGGTCTCCCATGTGGGTGCAGGGTCCCCAGGCTTAGGGCCGTCCTAGACTGCTTTCCCAGGCCACAAGCAGGGAGCTGGATGGGAAGCGGGGCTGCTGGGATTAGAACCTGTGCCCATATGGGATCCTGGGTCATGCAAAGCAAGGACTTAGCCACCATGCTCTTTTTTAATCACTGACTAACTTTGTGACCTTGAGCAAATCATTTTCTGGAGTTTAATTTTTCCATCTACCCTCAGTGACAGGGGGCTGTTTCATCTGTGTTTCTGCAGCATCCAGCTAGGATTCAGCATAATACGGGTATTCAGTGTTGAAGCTATTAACTGCGTTAGTGTATCTCCAAAGGTCCTGACAGTCTGCTTTGAGCACCCTGTGTACTTCATCCTCTGCTCTCCTCCTGAGTATTGTGTTCCCCACCTAGTCTGCAGGACCTTATTTTTCCATTGTGTGGACAGTTGATGCTGAGTGCTTGGACACAGTCACATGGTACTCAGGTTTTTCCCCATCTGTGTAGTGTGTTTAGGACAAATCTCCAAGAGTAATGCAAGTTAAGGGATGGATCAGGCTGGCTTGGTCAGAAAAATACTCTTACTCCTTTTCTATGCAGTGGCACTCAGGTCTAGGGCAGCCCTGCCGGCACCCCTGCCAGGCCTGAGTAATGGCCACAGCCCGGAGCAGGGTTTCCCATGAGCTCCACCGGGGTCTCTGGTAATTGGAACATGGCACCTTCCAACTTGTAATGAATAGCAGAACGAGAGGGGCATTTGTCACTGCCTGACTTCCCTGTGGGAAGGAGGCTCATAAGTCACAGCTGACAAACCCTCTGATGACTTTTAAACTTCATTTACAGAAAAGAATAGCTATAATCAGCCAACAGCAAGCAGTGACTAATCTTGCTGTATTATCACGGTGTGGTGCCAGCTCCTTAAAGTGTGAGAAGGGGGAGTACACCATCCCCCAGGCTCACAGCAAGTGCTGATTGGCTCATCGACTTGAGAGATGCCCTTAGCAAGGCCCCTGAAGTTTGTGTCTGAAAGATCAGATAGTCTTAGGAGGTCCAGGCAGAAGCTGACCTCTAGGTACGTAGAGGGCATGTCCAGCACCGAAGCCCTTGTGGGCCAAGGGTAAGGGACCAGGTCTCACAGATTGACCTCAGCTCTGCGATTTTCCTGCCTTGAGTAGGACCAAGCACCAAGCTTTGGTGTCCTCATCGGTGACTTGGTCACAGAACCTGTCATCACAGAAGACCTATTTCAGTTCTTGGTGTGTGGTGAGTACTTGATGCGTGTTGGTGATGATGATCATGGTCACACAGTTAGCCTTGGAGGTCTTTTTCTGTGCAGCTTATTTTATTGGAAAGGCAGATACACAGAGAGGAGAGACAGAAAGATCTTCTGTCTCCTGTTTCACTCCCCAAGTGGTTGCAGCAGCTGGAGCTGAGCTGATCCAAAGCTAGGAGTCAGGAGCTTCTTCTGGGTCTCCCATGCAGGTATAGGGTCCCAAGGTTTTGGGTCATCCTCGACTGCTTTCCCAGGCCACAACCAGAGAGCCAGATGGGAAGTGGAGCAGCTGGGATACGAACTGGTGCACATATGGGATCTCAGTAGATGCAAGGTGGGCATTTAGACACTAGGCTGTTGCGCTGGTACTTTCTGTTGCAGAAACCAGACCCAGAGAGAGCCATTTCTCTGTGAGTCAAAGGTCAGTGAGAACGAGGTTAGTGGGGTGGGAAAAACACAGACTTTAGAAGCTTGTAGTCTTTTGCTCATAACCGTGCCATTTTATGTGACTGTGGAACAATTTATTTAAAAGATATATTTTTAATACAAAATCAGATATACAGAGGAGGAGAGACAGAGAGGAAGATCTTCCATCTGCTGATTCACTCCCCAAGTGGCTGCAATGACTGGAGCTGAGCCGATTCAAAGCCAGGAGCTTCTTCCAGGTCTCCCATGTGCACGGTGCCAAGGCTTTGGGCCGTCCTCGACTGCTTTCCCAGGCCACAAGCAGGGAGCTGGATGGGAAGCAGAGCCGCTGGGATTAGAACTGGCGCCCACATGGGATCCTGGTGCATTCAAGATGAGCACTTTAGCCACTGAGCTATCGCGCTGGGCCTGACTGTGAAACAGTTACTTAAGGTCCTGCGCATCAGTGTGTTCACCTGTAAAGATGATATTGCTTTCCTCATTAGGTTATGATCAGAATTATGGGAATTCATGTCTGTTCAGCTTCTGAGCTAATACAAAGTACTAAATATAAAGTTGCTGGATATTAACTTGTGTTCTTACTCAGTACAAGAATGATTATTCATCTGTCAAGGGAACTGGAAGCAGCAGTACAGACATTCTCCAATTTCAAACTTGTGTTTCCAGCCCAACTTGAAGGTGAAAGGGTAGATGAGGCTGGCCCAAAGAGGAGAAAGAACACACTTTTCACTTGTTCCTGTACTACCCCTTGCCAGGAAGCTAGTGGAATTCAGCTGCTCCTTCTCTGACCGCCCAGATGATGTCTTTGTGTTGTTTCTGAGACTAGACCCCATTCTAGGACTTGTGTCATTTGTCAGTTAGTACCTGCACTTGTAGTTGGCTCAGTGACTTCTTGGCAAAAGATCGAAGAAGTTTACAGTCATTTGTAAGTTCCTAATTGTAATTGAGCCTTGAAGATCATAGACCAAAATTGTCACCTACACACCCCCTGTTAGATTTCCTGTGAGGGAGCACTTGTCACAGGTGCCACACCTCAGCCTGAAGCCATACCATAGAGTTTAGTGAACTACAGGGAAGGTAAGGGATACATCCAGAGCGCACTGTAGGGAGAAACGACAGGAGTGCAACCCTGCTTGCCTCTTTCCATTTTGGGTATTTGTTTAGGACTTACTGGATACTGGTACCAGTATTAAAATATAGGACTAGAGACCTCATGGTGAAGTTGGAGGTAGAGTGACCCACAAGGCTGGAGCCTTTCCAGGTCAGTATTCCTTCTCCCAGCTGGTGCAATAGTAGTTGACAGGTGTGGGGAGGAGTCACCTTAGTAAAGTTTCTTGGTTTGATTCTAGATGCTGGGAGAAGGGAGAAAGTATGTATAGACTTCCTGCCCTGGCTACCTTTTCGTTAGGAAGGTGCAGAGCACTGGGACGTGGCATGGGTGAGAGTCAGTAGGGCTGGAATGGGAAAGACCCAGAGTGCCACACTGGAGTCATCTGCTATCAGAGCAATTTGGGTTACTCACTCTCCATTTAATAGCTCCTTGTGCCACTGTAGTGGGCACTGTATGCATATGCTCCTTAATCCTTTCCCTAATGCTGGTAAAATTCCTGTTTTTTGTTTGTTTTTTTAGTAAAAGGCGAAAGTTTTTTTTTTTTTTAAAAACATTTATTTATTTAGTGATGCATTTCTGTAGATTCAGGGATTTTCCCTCTCCCCTCCCTCCCTAATACTCCTTTCCCTCCCTAATTTACCCTGCATTTTCACAACAGTATAGTCCTTCAAAAACGGTCCATTGTAATTCCTGTTTTGTAGTTGAGGAACCTGAGGCCCAGCAAGCTTAAAGCTCATGCGTTAATAGTTCCTGAATGATAGGGCTCACCGGAACAAAGTCCTGTCTGACTGTAGAGACTTGTTGATTTTACTACTTTGTCTGCATTTTCCTTTTGTTATTAGGAAAAAGTGACCAGGTTCCTGGAGAGAGGGCTTTCTGAGAAACAAATAGGTCTGTGCTTTCCAGCTAGTCCCAGGGTGCCAGGGCAGAGGATTATACCCAGGAGAAGTGTGTTGTGTGAGAAAGAGGGAAAGGGATTGGGTAGTTAGAAATAGTGGTTTCAGGTGCAGTAGATGAGTCCTGGTTCAGGGGACAAGGATGATGGTAAAGCCCAGGGTAATTCCATGCCTTGTTGCAGATCATGTAGTGCCTCGTCCAAGCCTTCTGGACCTGTGGTGTGAGTCTGCCTGTGTGGGAGCCCAGTGGGTGGCATGCTGAGAGCTGGGGTTTCTCAAGAGATTCAGAATGATCAGGAACTAAAGAGTACTCTTGGGGAAATTATTCCTATCAGACCAATAATGATCATTTAGGCAATGCTGATGAGCTGGAACCTGATGGGTTTAATGAGATGAACAAATGTGGTGTTGTCCCTGGCAGTCTAGTAGCTTGGAGCCCCTGGACCAGGGAGAAGTGCTGGACACTGATCAGTATAATTGTTTTGACTTTCCAGAAACAGATCTCCCTGACAGCTGTTCTAGTGGGAGAGGATTGGCCACAAGCTGCTGAGACCCCCATCCCCACCCAGGAGAGGAAGGCCAGAGGTGCTCAGTAGGTCTGGCTAAGACCAAGGCTGTAAGCGGTACTGGTGTTATCAAGACCCAGAGAGCTTCTTCTTTGAAAAAGCCATGTGAAGAGGAAGGGGTCTAGGTCTATGGAAAGTTTTTAGGTTAGGAGAGTGACTGAGAGGGTCTGAGAGGTGAACTGAGGACCAGGGTGGGTCCGATAGGATTGGGCGCGGACAGAAGCACGGGATGCTGCTGAGACAGTGGCTTGTAGAAGGTTCAACAAGGAACCTGGACCAGCCCTGACTACACTCCTTACCAGCCTCGTGGACATCATTTCTCTTTCTTCATCTTCAGCTTTTTCTCTCAATCCGTAAGATGATACCAACAATATCAGAATTAAGGCTGTTATCTTAGTCTGCTCAGACTGCTGTAACAGATTGCGCTAAAACTGAATGGCTCGTTAACAGAAGACATGCATCTCTTACCATTCTAGAGGCAAAGGCCAAAATCAAGGCCTTGGCAAATTCCATGTGAGGTGAGGCCTGCCTCCTGCCTCTTGGACAGCTCTGCCTTGACAGGTGGCGCCCTCTTCTCTTTTTATCTTAGTGTGTGCATTCAATCCCAGTGTTTCCATGGAGTTTACTGGGGAAACCCAGGAGCAATTCCTCCTCCGGTCCCATTCCTAGGGCCCACCTATGGTTTCCTAGTGGACAGTGCCACCTGCTGGTGAGACTCCTTCAACTTCCAAGCTGGGAGATTTTAGCTACAAATCAACTGGAATCACAGATAACAAGTTTTCCCAGCTATATTCTCAAAGTCACCAAAAATAAATGACCTCTACTCGAAATGTGAGCATTTTTGTATATGCTACTTGTTGCCTTTAGCATCTTTGGGATGAATATTGAAATAGCATTGTTCTAAAAGGGAGTTTGCCTTCCCATGCCAGTGAGTAGAAACTGAGCCAGCCCCGCTTCCCTTCCCCGGGGCCTGTGACCAGGCGTAACCTATCCTAAGAGGCAGGGGCAGGAGAGACATGCACTGCTGCTTGGGCCAGAGATGTTTCTGAGTATAGAATGAAGAGTGGGTGCAGTCTCATCTCAAGGCTGAACAACAAAATTTTAATGCTAAAGTAAGTGATCCATATAATTTTTAATAAAATAATTCTTAGATAAATATGTTGGCTTACTGTGGTATTTAAATTGGCTTTAACTCTGGGAAGCAGGGTGATTGAGATGACTGATCCCAAGTTAAATACTCGTTATTGCTAAGTTAATGAAATTGCCCATCTCCATTTTCAGTAAAACAGGATTTTGGGGTTATTTGCTGTTAGATGCCATCCTGAGCCCTCAGTGAGCCTTCTAGAAGCACAACTTGCTCAAAAATGGCTAGTACGATAGTGTGGTTCCAGAGCAAACATCACATGCAGTCACCCTGTGAACTTGCTGTGTTTCTTCCTGGAAGCAACAGAAGAAAAGCTGTGGAAGATCTTCCAGTTTAGATCCTGAATGGGATAGCATCGGAGATAGCATTAGAGAAGGGGTGTGTGTGTGTGAAGGTTGGAGTGAAGCTGAGCAGCATTCAGATCCAGCCCTGTCAGTGACTAGCATTGTGACCTGTGGGAATGTGGGATTCTTCCCATTAAAATGCTGTGGCTCTGCCCACACATATAAATTCCAGATGAGGAAACCAGTGTCTGGTGTGAGGTCCTGGCAGTGAAGTCAGCGGCTCCAAAGTCGCAGCTCTAGGTAATACAGCAAGAAGACAAGGTACAGAAACTTGGAGGTCACATGGCTACCGGGATATGAGTTGTGCAAGATCAAGGAGTAAGCCAGGATGCAGGCTATGGGCACCCAGTCCAAGGAGTAAGCCAGGATGCAGGCTATGGGCACCCAGTCCAAGGAGTAAGCCAGGATGTAGCCTGCGCCCAGCCCAGGAACCAGCATCCTAGAGGCTTTCTCTCTCTCCAGGTGGCCACCATGTCATTGAAGATCCAGACAAGCAATGTTACCAACAAGAATGATCCCAAGTCCATCAACTCTCGGGTCTTCATTGGAAACCTCAACACAACTGTGGTGACGAAGTCGGATGTGGAGACCATCTTCGCCAAGTATGGCCGTGTGGCCGGCTGCTCCGTGCACAAGGGCTATGCCTTTGTCCAGTATTCCAACGAACGTCATGCCCGGGCAGCTGTGCTGGGAGAGAATGGGCGGGTGCTGGCTGGGCAGACCCTGGGTAAGTGAAGCGCTTTTCTTTACTACCCTTCCTCTTCAGCTCCCTATCAGCTCTTTGGTTTAGTCCTTCAATCTCTACCACTGCTTTGAGCTTTTATATATCTGATATGTATTACAAAATTGGTGCTGCACAGGAGGAATTTTAGTAGCCCTTGGAAAAGCCTTTCGTTTCATTCCAGTCCCTTCATTGTTTCTGAGTAAAATGGTTCCATTTGAAATGTAGATTCTCCAGAGAAACACTGGGCAGTGGGTGACTTAGGTTAGAACTCTTTCTGAGACCCAGGAGCATAGGCTGGAAACACAGGGACAAAGCAGATACCCTTGGCTTTGGTGTTCCAGATGTGTGACATGACCATGCAGTGTTAGTGTATGTTTGAGAAGGGACATCCATATATGTGTTACTGACCATGAAGTATGTGATGTGACTGAACATGTGAACATGTGCCCTTATTAAATGTAGGCGTGATAAGTATGTGTGTGTGTTAGAATGCACTTGAGTGTATGTAAATAGGTAATTATAGATTGCTTCACTGGGTATTTACTGAGATCCCCTCAAGAACCAAGTTTGTAGAATGCCCACGCAAATGTACTTTGGCTTATTTGCATTCAGGCAATCACGTATGTTAGAACCAAGTCAAGTGTACTTGGACAGTACATGGTATCTGTGTGTCTGTGATTTTCTTGATGTGAACATATGTGAAGATAGTATGTGGGTTTGAGTCTAATGTTTGCAAGATTAAATGTATGAAGACTTTAATGGGTCGCATCAGTCCTACGTGTATGTACATTGTTGTGAGTGTGTGAGTTGCCTGTGTGCACACGGGTGATGTGTGTGGGCACACCGCTGTCAGGCCGGCATTCCGACTCTGCCTCCTCCCTCCGCACAGACATCAACATGGCTGGAGAGCCCAAGCCCAACAGACCCAAGGGGCTAAAGAGAGCAGCATCTGCCATCTACAGGTGGGGCGCCTCGTGTGGCTGTGTGTCTGAGTGGATGGGCCCCTTTTTCTGCTGCTGGTGACAGTGTGCTACATCTAGAACTTGGGGATGCGAATGGAGATAAGGGCCTGCGGAGAGTGGGCGGAGTGGCCGTCCCTAAGCGCTGGCCCTCTCCCCTTTGTTTTCCCAGTGGCTACAGCTTTGACTATGATTACTACCGGGACGACTTCTACGACAGGTGAGCAGGGGAGGGGCGCGCCCAGGCATGGAACAGCAAAGCTGGAAGGGTCCTGAGAGATTGCTGGTGCCACACAGCCCACTCATTCCTCCAAATGGCAAGCAAAGCCCAGTGGTGTGGGCAGGCATTTGCCCAAGGTTGCTCCACAAGCCAGTGGCGGGGCTGGGCCTTGGTTCTGGTTCTGTAGGTGCATCGCCCAGAGTCCCCACTGCCATAGCACACTGTCTCGCACTCTGACCACACTTCCTCCTCCTAGACCTGAGACAGAGGAAACTGTATAGCCACGGAACAAACAACCTTAGCCAATTGGAATATAAAACCACTTAGCACTGGTTGCTGGGAACTGGAGCCCTCATACTTCTGCTCTTTGTTCTTGTCATCCGTGTGAAATGCCTGACTCACTGGCAGAACCCCAGAGCTCATTCTGAGCTTCTGGCCTTACACTTATAGCCAAGAGACCAGGCAGACTTTGGGAGGTCTGCATTAGTCCCTGGAGGCCTGTGTTCCCCACCTCCTTCCCTGAGCCTGTCTTGAGGCCATGGGTTCCCACCCCATTGGCATCAGCAGCACTCCTCCCCTTTCCACCTCAGGCAGCCCAGGAAGAACAGACCCCCTCAGCCTGCTTTTTCTCACCTGCGCATAGTCTTGGGAGACAGTGTGGTCTAGTGGAAAGAGGCCTAGGCTGGGTGGCAGGAGACTTGACTATTATTCCCAACTCTTCCACTGCATGGATTATGTGACTTTGGGCAAATCCCCTTGCTAGTGTAAAATGGGCTTGCACCAAGCAGTCTCTTAGGGTTCCTCCAGCTCTGAGATTCTGTGGTTCAGTGATTCTGACCAAGGCCAGAGCCGCCCCCTCCCCTTGGGAGCAGAAATGCAGGATCTGGGGTTGGATCTGTTCCTAGAGACTGTCCATCTCCAGCCATCACACCCCCAGGGCAGGGCCCCCTGAAGAAGGGAGTGCCCAGGAACTGGGTATCCAGATACTTAGCAGATAGCAGGTTTCCTGGCTGTCATGGGGAACGTGGTCCCAGGGCACCCCCATGAAGCTGTAGCTCCCTGCAGTAAGGTAGTGGCAGCAGGTAGGGGAGACCCCTCCCCGCTCTGTTGCCACCACACCAGGTTCAGCCTGCTGACTTCCTACCGTTTAACATGAAAAGAACCCCTCTTGGAGAGGGGTGGGTGATGGCCTTTGGGGGCAGCAAGCATGTGGTGTGACTAAGGTGGCCAGCTTTGAAACACTACTGGGCCCCCTGTTCTCCAGCTCTGTAGTAGAGCAGGGGAGGGACTGGGAAGGGATTAAGAAGGCCAAAAATAAGGAAATGTCTCCAGGCCCATCCTCCTCTGTCTGAGGTCATGGGCGCCAGGTACCCTCTCATGCTGGACGCCCACAGTGGATGTGAGTAGACAGCGAGTTGGTGTGGGGAAATGACAGCTCAGGGAGGCTCGGGTTGCTCCCACACCTCCCTGTTGTGTCAGCTGAGGACATTTGCAGACTCCGAGCAGAGTCAGGGTCTAAAGAAAGTGGCAGCTGACTGAGCGATGGGGTAGGCCTTCCTGTCAGACAGACCTCTGTTGTGGGGGATGCAACCCTTACCACCTGCTGCTTCTCTTACCCTGAACTGGCCTGGTTGGTAGAAAGAAGAGTTTAAAGTGAGAACCCCCGCAACCATCAGGGGCCATAAAGCCCTTCTTTTTCACCGTCTGGGTTGTTGGGAGCAGACAGAAGTATATAACACTCCTAGCCCCTCACCAGCCATATCCAAGGAGGGCTAGAGCTGTCTGCAGTGTCCCTCAGTGGCTACAGGCCACACCACAGCTGCTGACCCATTTATCCTCACAGGCTCTTCGACTACCGGGGCCGCCTGTCACCAGTGCCCGTGCCCAGGGCAGTCCCAGTGAAGCGACCCCGGGTGACAGTCCCTTTGGTCCGGCGCGTCAAAACCACCATACCTGTGAAGCTCTTTGCCCGCTCCACGGGTGCCACCACCAGCTCAGCCAAGATCAAATGTGAGTGACTGACTGTATTCTCTTTGTATGGGATCTATATTTTTATCTTAGCAAAATAATGGAATCACTTTTTTTTTTTTTTTTTACTTTGGAAAATAAAAGAACAGATTTCCCACAGTTCTGCAGCCTTCATACAACCAAGTACATCTAAGTGGAAAAGGCTGGTGATTGAGAAGAAGGGGCTTGGGCTGGGCACCAAGTCCAGGGCTGTGACATGGAGCACCGTGAGATGCTACACAGGCTCCTATCCCACATTTACAGTCAGTACCCAGGAACTGATCACAGGAGAGGCACGTTGACACAGCCTGAAAGACAGATTTTGCTGTTTGGCATAAGTGACAACATGTGTTACTCTGGTGCATACGTGCTGAGGAGCACCCTCACCGCTGAGCTGCTGCCCCTCGAGTCTCTTTGAAGCTGAGAGGACTGGGGAAGAGAGTCCTAAGTTCTGATGTATGGGTGGGCCATACAAAGGGGAGGTCTCCTACAAGGGTCAGAAGGAGGCTGGGGTTGGGAGATCATTGCCTTTCTGAATGGTTTCTGTGCTCGTGACACTCTTGTCCTCCCTTCTCCCAGTAAAGAGCAGTGAGCTACAGACCATCAAGGCAGAGCTGACACAGATCAAGTCCACCATCGATGCCCTGCTGGGCCGCTTGGAGCAGATTGCACAGGAGCAAAAGGCCAACGCAGGTCAGCCTCGAGGGGCAGCTGGATCAGAACAAGGGCAGGACTGGACATGGGTGGGGGTGGGAGCCCTGCGGACCAGCCCGCCTGTGACTGAAGTGCTGCGCTGGGCTGCTGCTGGTGAGGTCTGGTATCTCCACATCTAACCCTTGCTCCTCAAGATGGCAAGAAGAAGGGCGACAGCAGCAGTGGTGGCGGTGGCAGTGGCAGCGGCAGTGGTGGTGGCAATGGTGGTGCAAGTGGCAGTGGCAATGGCAGCGGCAGCAGCAGCAGCAGCCGGCCACCTGCCCCCCAAGAAGACCAGACTTCTGCGACAGACACAACCCAGGGAGAAGCCCAGGCCCGGGACGACCGTGATGAGGAGGGACTGCTGACGCATAGTGAGGAAGAGCTGGTAAGGGCCTGGACAAGGGCATGGCTGAGGGAGGCTGGGACAGGCCAGGGCTGGGCTCTGCTTTACAGGGGGCTGGCAGAGGGAAGGGGTGAACCAGTTGGCCTCCTCCCTCCTCAGGACTGCCAGACCTGTGAGAAAGGAAGCGCGAGGCAGGGGGAGTGTATTTCACAAGTCCCGTGGGGCACCAAGACAGACCACACAAGCTCAGGGCCTGCTTTGGCCTCTGTTCGCCATGTGGGTTGGTGAAGGGGAGAGTCGGGCCCAGAGAAAGCATATGGTCTGCGGAGTTCTGCGGAACAGTCTAGGGCTGCCTGGAGACGTCATGGGGAGGTGGGGGTTCATGCCACTGAAAGCCATGCTGCCCAAGCAGGAAACAGGTTGCCTCCGCAGTGTCCTTTACTGCTGGGAAGCCGTTTGACAGGGACTGACCCCGAGTGGGAGGGGAGCCAAGCCCAGGTATGTGAGGTGTCCATCAGGGCCTGCCATGTCCTTCATGACCTCTTGCTGAGCCGCAGATTCTGTAGTCCTGGTTTTCCTCATTTAATCCTTGCAGCAACCCTGTTCTGTAGAAAGGATTTATGTTGCATATTTCACTTTAGAAGGAAGTGGTGGCTCAGAGGGACCAAGCAGCTTGCTTAGTCAGGCTCTCATAACTAATATAGAGCTGAGCTTTCCTTCTCTAGTGCCAGAGCTTCTCCTCACCCCTGCCAGCCCCAGCATGAGCATGATGGGCTCTTGTGACTGCCCAGAGTCCTCCTGCCTAGCGTGTCTCTCCATTCCTCAACCTAGCTTGCCACTCCATCCTAATTGTGGAGGCATAATAGGCCCTAACGAAAGTTATGGATGTCCTAGAGATGGGGAACTTGTCAGTCTACACTGTTTTCTAGCCTGCTGTAATTCAGAGTCTTTCCATATACAGAAATGTGCCCCCAGCTAGCCTCAGAATCCCGTGAGTGATCCTGTTTCTATGCATTGGGGCCCTCAGACCACCCCCTCAATATCCCACAGTCGTTCCTCTTGGTTTTCGCTTCTTTTCTCTGACTGCATCTTGGAGGTGTGCTCTGGGACACAGGTGGCCCAGGACATGACTCCGAGTGTCCCGTGAGTGATGTGTGGTCTCTTTCTTCTTAGGAGCGCAGCCAGGACACAGATGCAGAAGAGGCGGCTTTGCAGTAAGCAGGTACCGGGTGGGTCCTGATGGGCAGTGGGTGGGGAAGCAGTGAAGTACAGATCTCAGTGCTACATACCACTTGTCTCCACCCTGAAGAGCTGCTAATCTAGTAGAGAGAAACAAAACTTTGCAGCCGTTGCAAGCTGGATGACAGAGGCGGCAAACCCAGGGGGTGAGAAGGGTACATGTCTGAATCTGCGCCCAGATGCAAGAGAATTAGTGTTTACTGAGGGAGAGCCCTAGCAGTCCACAGTCCACAGTCGCTGGTGTGCAGGAGGTCAGCAGCCAGCCCCCTGTGGCTGTAGGTCCAGCTTCGCGTAGGACAGACAAGGGTCCTACGTGCCAGGACTCAGTCCAATTTGGGGAAGTGCCCTGGCTTGCTGGAGCTGTGCCTGCTTTATCTGATTTCATCTGCCTGGGTTGCTATAGCAGCTGTGGGAACCCAGGTACTGAGGTGCAGGAAGACAACCACGTGCAGTACAGGATTTAGATCTAGGGGTCGTAATTGTTGGAGCCTGGATTGGAATCCTGTGGTAAGTGGCCTTGGAGCCCACTCTGTGACCACTGGTCACTTCAGAGTTTCCAAAAGGCAGGCCACTGCTGGACCACGTGCAGAGTAAGACCTGCTTAGACTGAGGACAATCTCAAACACAAGGCAGAGAGGGGCATCCTAGCTTGTGGCACATGCATGGCTGTTGCACTAGCAAGGGCTTTCAGAATACTGAATCTTGCAAAATTCTCCATAGGTGGGTTTGCATCTCAGACCATAATGGTCCGTTTATTTGTGAGGCTGAATTTAACCCTGTGGAGCTACTTCACAAGTGAGGTGTGTGGGCACTCAGGGAGGGGGCAGCACATACCTGAGGTTACATGACCCAAAAAGCCCGAGGCCATGGTGCAGGTATGTCGTGGCAGGCATTGTTAAACCCTTTCTTACCTGCCGTGGTCAGAAGAACACCAGGGTCAGGAAGATGCACATCAAAATGACAGTAAGGAGCCTCTTCCCCCGCTAGAAAGGCTATGAGCCCAAAAATCTGCAGGAGCTGGTGATACTGCATAAATTAAGCTGCTGTGATGGCAGCAGCCCAGCTGCCAGCTCCTGTCGCAGCTGCTCCACTTTCGATCCAGCTCCTTGCCAGTGTGCCTGGTCAAGTAGCTGAAGATAGACCCATGTGGGAGACCAGGATAGAGTTCCTGACAACTGGCTTTAGCCTGGTCAAGGGCTGGCTGTTATGGCTTTTAGGGGAAAGAGCCAGCAGATGGAAGATCCTGTCTGCCCATTCACAAGATAAACCTTAAAAGAGAGTTCATCTAAGCCTAGAACAGTGATTCATACAGGGTGCAGGGGAAGGATGTTGGATAACCGATACCAAACACGAAAGGATCAAGTCCTAGCATTCACAGCACAGTGGGCGATTCGAGCTCACAGTGACGAATCATACTCTGCATCGTGTACTGCATGAAGGCCCAGACAGAGATGGAGGGCTCCAAACACAAGGAGGAAACAAAAAGGCTGCGGGTTTGTTTGAGTACCGTGTGCATTTGTTGAAGTATTACCATGTGCCCCATTAAAAATAATATATGTGTATTATGTATTAATCCGAAATTTTCAAAAATAAGGTTCATTAAGGGGGGAGAATAAAAATGTAGCAGAGTCTTTTCCTCTCAACCTTAGTCTATTTGTCTTTCTCTTTCTCAGTCTGACAGGAGCAATGGCTCCCAACAGGAAAAGGGCATCGCTGTTCCAGGCCTCAAGCCAGGCACCCATCCCTAGGGGTGCCAGAAGAGAGCAGGCAGCAGGCGCCTCCTCCCCACACACATCCCAGCCAGTGCTACGTCTTCTGCAGGTGGAGTTCCTGGCCCATGCCTTCCCCATGCCCCATCCTTGTCTGTATTGCTCAGGCCAGAGGGCAGAACACAGAAGTTTTCCATCACTCTGTCTCCCCTCCCAAGGACAATTCCAGCCATGTGGTTTTCCTGGGGTTTTCCTGGGAAGCCCCAGGGGAGGGGTCCTGACAATAAAGACATTGGATCCCAGCCTACTGACATGGGGTGGTTTGTGTTTTCTAAAGGTGGTCTCCTCTCCTCTCAAGCCCCTTAAACAGCTGGTCTGCTGCCCCGTCCTGTTTTTTCCTTGTTCCTCTTACCAGAAGCATGGTCTAGGATCTCTGATACTGACCCATGGGCTGTTGGCTTTGCCAGTGTGGCCCAGAGAGCTGTGGTGAGGATTGGATATGCTCCTGTTTTCCAGCACACCCTGCTGGCTCCTGTGCCACGCGATTGTGGCTCATCTGATCACCCAGTGGTAGGTCGAGGCCTTATCTCTCATTTAGTGTGATGTTTCCCAACTCTGAAGCAATGCTAACAGTTACCACTTCCTCCACCTGCTCTACCTGCATTAGCACACTATGTTTCCTTGACTTGGATGCTGTCCTCTCGCTAGCCTCTTCATCTATGGCTTCTGCCCTCCTCTCTTTCCTGCCATCCACCATGGGGTTATTTCTGAAACCTTCCCTGCCTGTGTGATCACCTCTTCCTTGTCGGGACAGAACCCAGCTCCTGGGCGAGGGGTGCATGTTCCTTCTTGCCCTGGGCTCTCTTGGCTCTCAACACCACCTCCACACGCAGGCTAACGCAGCCTTGCAGAACATCCACCAAAGTCC
This sequence comes from Ochotona curzoniae, assembly GCF_017591425.1. Lineage (NCBI taxonomy): Eukaryota > Metazoa > Chordata > Mammalia > Lagomorpha > Ochotonidae > Ochotona > Ochotona curzoniae. The sequence goes on along the minus strand of NW_024465894.1, from coordinate 14,497,547 downwards.
TTCACACTCCAGGCAGTTTGGGGAGGAAGGAATTGAGTTCCACTGCTGGGACCTCAGGCATGAGGCGGCTGGCAGCCAGGTGCTGGGCCTGCCCGTGCGGACACTGCTCTGGTTGCCAGTTGCCCGGCATGCTTCACACTTTGGTTCTTCACATACATAATGCACATTGTATTCTCCCCTCTCCCTTTGGCTCCCCACAGCGAATGAATTTTTCCCTAAGTTCCCAAGAGAATCAATTGCTACAGCCACAGCAGATCTTCATTTCCCACAGTTTTGGTCAAGTATCCACCCTGGTCCAAATGAGACTGGTCTCATTGGTTGGGGCTGGCAGTAGGGGAGGGAGGAATAGCACTGAAAATCAGGGTTTCTTCCAAGCCTGGCAACTCCTTCCTCCTCCTCCCCCTTGACCTGCTGTCATTATTTGAGTTTCACAGGTTCTAAGAACTGCTCATTTCCTCCTCCCTGCAGCCTTTCCCTTCCCATCCTCCGAGGCAGTCTGGGTACTTTCCTTATCTTTACACGTCCTGTTTGCAAGCTAGCTGGATCCTTCTGCCCACCCCACTGACCCTAGGCTTGGGGTGTGTGTGTTTTAATTGGAAAGGCAGATACATGGAAAGATCCTCCTGACTTCACTCCACAAGTGGCTACAATGACTGGAGTTGAGCCCGTCTGAAGCCAGGAGCTTCTTCTGGGTCTCTCACTTGGGTACAGGGTCCCAAGGTTTTAGAACGCCCTTAGTGCTTTCCCAGGCCACCAGCAGGGAGCTGGATGGGAAATGGAATAGCTTGTGGTGTGGAAGTCCTGAGGGGCGATCTTTGCTACCTCCCACTTCCCACACTGCTTTGCTGTCATGAGTAGTCTGACATGGCAGTATGGCTGTGGGTCTCAGCCTTTCCTGGCTTTGCAGGGGCCTGACCAGGCTAGTCCCAAGCCTGCCAGGATTCTAGCCTCACACCTGAGCCAAAGGTCCTGCTGGGGACCATATTCTATATTTCAGCCCTTTTGAGCATTAATTGTCCCACAGGAAGACAGTCCCATATCTATCTGCTGGGTTCTCTGCCCCTGGAGAGGTTTCTGAAGAGCCTTATGGTGCCAGCTTGACAGAGTACGAAAGGCTTCACTATGCAGAGGTGAAAGCATAGTGGAGCATAGCTGGTCCACAGAGAGAGTCCCGTTAGTTAACCCCTGTTTCTCCCCACTCCCCGTGGGACACAGCCATCCAGTCCTTGAACCTGTGACTTTCCTCAGTACCTAGAAGGCCAAAGCCAGCAGGCAGCAGATCCATGGGTATGCCCACGTGGTCCCCTGTTTTTCCTGTCTTGGTATTCCTGTCTTACAACATGGGGAACAGTTGCCCTGGATCAGAATTCAGGCAGAGTCCAAAGAAGGGGATTTGGGGCTTGGTAAGTCCCTGGATCTCCAGAGTCTAGTGTGATATTCACTGCAGGCGCGGCCTGTTAGTTTTCACATTGCAGAGCTCGAGGAGCAGGGAGACCAGCAGCGACCACAGCCTGCCTTGGCATGCTGCGGAGGTGGAGCGCCACAGGAGAGGGAGGGGAGGCACCTGTCCTGCCCAGCCCCGCCCTAATCCTCCTGGTACAATCCTAGCACCCCAGAAAAGCCATGCACTGGGGGCCCTGAATTGGAGTCTGGCAAGGACATCCCCTATTCTATCACTTCTTGAGGTGTGTGCACATCCTCAGTTGTGATGCTAATTGCCATCCTGAAAGAATAAAGCAGCCGGGGATTTGCTGCGGACAGGCCGGTGACCGATAACCAATCTCTCCTTGCTAGGTCTCTGCTTCTTCAGCTGTGCGATGAGTGGCTGCTCTGGGTCAGGAGTGGTCCACAGGCCTTCTGTATGTAACAGCTACCCTGGAATTTAGCTGAATAACTGCTTCCACTTCTGGTACTGGGCACTGGTCAGCCCAGTTACCCCTCATCTCATCTTGGCTCTCATGTGGCTGAAGTGAGCTGGCAGGTCAGTTGGGGCGCTGGTTGGTCTCAGGTGGCCTCACCCATGCTTAGGAGCAGCTGGGCCACATGTCCTCGGCCTGGGATTCCCTGTGTCGTGGCTGGTCTAAAAAAACCATGAGAGTAGGTCCCAGCGTGTGAGTATTTTCCAGGACCGAGCTTTTGTCCTGTTTCTAAGATCCCGTTGGCCACGTCCCGTGGCAAGCAACCTTCTATATAGGAGGGAATTTGGGTCCAGTGCTATAGCCTAGTGGCTAAAGTCCTTCCCTTGCACGCACCAGAATCCCATATGGGTGGAAGTTCATGTCCCGACTGCTCCTCTTCCCATCCCGCTCCCTGTTTTGTGTCCTGGGAAAGCAGTGGAGGATGATCCAAAGCCTTGGGACGCCGTACCCCTATGGGAGACCTAGAAGCAGCTCCTGGCTCCTGGCTCCTGGCTCTGAATTGGCTCAGCCGTGGCCGTTGCAGCCACTTGGGAGTGAACCAGCAGACAGAAGATCTTTATCTGTCAATTTGGCTTTCCAATAAAAAATTCTTTAATCACAAAGTCAGATATATTTATTTTAATTGGAAAGGCAGATACACAGAGAGGAAGAGAGACAGAAAGAAAGGAAGATCTTGTGTCCACCGATTCACTCCCCAAGTGACTGCAAGGGCTGGTGCTGCGCCGATCAGGAGCCAGGAACTTCCTCCAGGTCTCCCACGTGGGTGCTGGGTCCCAAGGCTTTGGGCCGTCCTCGACTGCTTTCCCAGCAGGGAGCTGGATGGGAAGTGGGTGGCTGGGATTAGAATCGGCGCCCATATGGGACCCTGGCGTGTTCAAGGCGAGGACTTTTGCTGCTAGGCCACGCAGCCAGGCCCAAGCTCATGACTTCTAAGAACATGAATGCAAGATTTTTCTTGGTAACACCACAGAAACGCAGAAGGCAGAACAAAGCAAAAGATTCCAAGCTAGGCATTTTGGGTTTGAATCCTAATGACAGGACCCCAGTGTGGGCTCTGGGCAAATGAAGTCCCTTCCACCTATGGGTTGTCTTCCTAATAGAAACACGCATAAAGCAAGCTACTTCCTGAGTACCTGCTGGTAATAACCTTAACCTTGGGAATATGCAGAGAACTGAAGACACTGTAGTCAGACCTGCTTGAGCACAAGTTTATTGGTTCAGTCAGTCCAGGGATCAATCTTGAGGCACAGAGGAGTCCTGAACTGCCTTCAGAAATATTTGGTTCTCAGGCGATTTCAAACTGGTGGTAAAACATGCTTATTGTGCCTACGAGGGTGGAGAGAGAACTAGGGTTCTGTTCCTGGCGGTTTTTACTGAGGTGTTAAAAGTGTGGTCTTTTAGTAGAACTCGGCAGTGGTCATCCTGCCAGTCTACTGTCCCAGCTGCTTTCTCCCTTGTCTTCTGCGACTCCAGCTCTTGGCACCCGGCCCTGTGTGCAAGTGCAGCTGACGGCCACCATTTACTGTCACACTAGCATGAGGATGTCTCTGAGAGGATGCCAGCTTGGCCACTGCCTGAGAACCAAGACTGCTTCACTGACCACAAAGCCCAGCACAGTGAGGGATGATAAAAAGAAAAAAAGTGCTTTTTAAGCAATGATAAGTTTTGAAGTGGCTTGTTGGATTTCAAACAGCTAAAACAGACTTGAAGAGCTTAAGTAACTTGACTTTATTTCAAAGCCAAGTTCCTCTCCTAGCTACTTAACGTATCTGAGCTTTATCTTCTCAGTGCTTACTACATAACAGCATTTAACTACTAATTCAATTCAGACTCGTGATTTTTCTCTTTAAAATTATTCACTGTCATGTCCTCTCCTGATACTCATGACGCCTGGCGGGCAAGCCGGCTGTCCCTCCCCTCTTTATAGTAGCTGCCTTCTCTCTTGAACTAATGTGCTGTGTACAAGTCCCCCTCCTTGTAGCTGCCCTACAAAGGGGCCAGTACCTAAGCACGTGCGTGTGGCTCTTCTGTGTACAAAAGAAACAGGCAGGGTCGCCCGGTCCTACCTGCTGACTTTCCTCCACCAGTCTCCACCCACCCTTTCACATTCCAGTGGACACTCATGATTGCTTCCTGCAGGTTTTTGAGGAACTTGGCCAGCAAACTAACTGGAACAATCCAGTATCTACCCTTGTGCTCTTAACTGCATACATTTACAGCATTTTTGGTGCTGGAGAGGTTATTGGGTCAATACTGATAGCTTATACGGGATGCTCTACAGGGACTGGGAAACTGAAATAGTTGACTGGTCACTTGGAGGTAGGGGCTGGATGCAAGCCTTCCCCCACCCACCATAAATGACTCAACTTCTGCTCCTGGTTTTTTGATGAGTTTCTTCTGGCTCGCCTTTCCTGGATACTCTTTCCCTTCGGACGTGTACTTCTCCGTGCTTGGCTCTGCATGTTCCCCAGGTGAGCTCGTCCAGGCTCCACAAATCTCTGCTGCTTGTGAGCACCAGGGGATATACAGAGAGGCCTGTAGCCTCACCCGTGTTTCGCCAGGAATTGCGTCTCTTAGGAAAGGGCGCCACTGTATGCTTTATTTGCCCTGTCAGACATCTGCGTGTCCTCATCCCTGACTGGTTACCTTGAACTACATCTCGACTTGAAGCCTTGTTAACCTGTCAGGCCCCCCTCTCGTGTTGGACTTCGGCAGGGACCTTCTGACTAGCCTCCTTGAGTGTTTTCTTTCAGTTTTTCCTTTCCCCTTTACCACCTTGTTATTCCCTGTTGACTGAATAAAATCTAGGTCCCCTAGTTTGGCACAGAAGCCTCCCCGCAGCCCTCTCAGGTCTCCACTGCCCTTCCCACAATCTGCCCCTTAGTCTCACACCACATACAGCTAATCATGTTTAGGTCAGGGCAGCTCAGCTTCTGTCTTACACAGGCTTTGGGCTCTACCTGATGAGCTGTCTCTCTTCCCACTGGTTAACCCTCACTACCCCTCACAGCTCAGTTCCTGATCTTAACCACGGGCAGCTTTTAGCTAGACTCTTCCACTGGTTTGCCTTGTTTTCTGCTATACTAAAAGCCCCTAGAAGGAAGGAATGTGGTTTTTGCGTAAACAATCAAACTTTTGAACCTATACCATGCTTTCCCTTTAAGAAATAAACAAAACAGACACGCACAGAAAAGCAGTAGAGCGCTAATTGTAGAAGAGGCACTGATCCTTGCTTTATTCACGAATAATCCAACATGGGGAATTGTGTGGGCATAGATAACAAAAAAGAAAAGTGTGTGTGTGTGGGGGGAGGGGAATCCAGGATGATCAACAGCAGGTGGATTTTTGATGGCAGTGGCATCAGCCTAGCCAGTCTGCAGTCCTGCAGAAGGAAAGCTCCTTCCACCTCCCAGCCTAGGTATTTGAGACACCTGGCTTGTACTTTAAAAGGTCACAGTGATTAGAAACAGACTAGACAGCGACTGCCCTGGGTCACTTAGTGTAGGTCTGGCAACAAGGAAGCGAGGAGCACCGTATGTGCAAGCGTGAGCGAGGCGGGTCATGACAGACATTAATGGTGCCCCTGGCACCAACAGAGAAACATGAGTAGCAGCACCCCTCGAGCTTTCATGGTCACATTCAAAAGCTACTTCAGTGCAGAAAACAGAAAATCATCTGTGGTGGGCTGTTTTCAAATTCAGGACAGAGGAAAAAAGGTGAGGTCACCATTTGGACTCTGAAGAGGAGGTTCCTGTATTGCACACAGCACACTGCTTTCTCACCAACAGAGACCTAACTAGTGTGCCAGCTCTGTTTATATAATACCTCTTGGTGGCCATTATGGAAGACCACTCTAAGGAGGGAGGGTGCCCAGCAGCATGGAATCCTTCACACACTTACAGCTGGAGGAGCAGGCAATGAGGTAGCAGCAAGTCCTCACATAGGAAAATCATGTCACTCCCTGGGCACAGAAACTGGGCAGGCTGCCCTGATCTCATGCCCTAAGTGCCCTCTCAGGGCAGGTGCCACCACTCAAACTTCGTTATCGCAAGAGAAGTAAGAAAAATGGGCTGCCTGGCTCAAGTGCCTGCCAGTGTCCAGATTCTGAGGACAAAAATACAGAGACCTCACTAGAGCACAGGCATAAAATGTATGCTTTTGTTTCCACTAAATAATTTTAATGGGGGGAAAAAAGACTGAAGGACAAACCAAATTGAAAGAATCACTGTTAGAATAACTTTAATTTATCTTGCATTTTACAGAAGTCTATGAACGATTTTAAAAAAGCACCTCCTTACCCCATCATGTTTTTTCTGACAGTTGTTAAAGGAGGCAGTGAGTATGTCAACAGCTCACGCATCGGCATCTTGCAAGGATTTCAGCTCACCAACCACTCACCATAGAACTTGGTGACTTTTCTGTCTTGTTTTTAATACAATGGCTTATCCACTCTGATGGGAAAACCTGTCCAGTCAACTCTCCACAATACACTTTGCAAAACCAGTGGTGATTAGCAAATTAGTTAGCTTTGGCACGGAGCTGTGCTCGCTTGCCCGTGACAGCCTGGAAGCCAGTTTTGATACTGGCAACAGAGCATCGAGAATGACAAGTTTCGCACTGTAGGAAGTAGAGTCGGGTGTCCTTCTGCAGGATTGTGTCTGGTGATCGGCATGTGTGACAGGTGACGTATTCCTCTGCAGGAGAAGTAACACAGCGTTACCTGGTGCCTCTGGAATCTGCCTTCTCAAATACTAGAGTACTTCAAAGAAAGGTTTATGGAAAACAAAAGATATCTGGTGCACGAATTTCTTAAATGCATTTTCCCCATAATGTCCATTTTCTATTAACTTTCTGAAGAGGATCCATACACTCTGCACCAAAATAAATCTACCTGTAATTTAATTTTCCAAAATAATTACCTTCATACCTCTTTACAACTCCACTAAACCCAGGCTTACATAATTGTTTCTCTGGACATCATAACCAGCAACATACAGCTACTTTAAAAGGGTAAAAATTAAAGTGGTCCCTTTAATATAAAAACATGGCTTTTTTAAGAAAAAGACTCCAAATGCTGGAGGGTGCAGGAGGAGTCAGAGATGCTTACTCTTGGTTTTGAAAAGCAGGGAGGGAATCCAGCAGCCTCCGGATGGGAGCAGCTAAATACCAAATTATAAGCAATTAACGTAAGAGATGATCAGCTCACATCCAAACAAGACACACTTTACCTTGTTCTTCAGCTTAAGACCCAGCAGTCTTGGCCAGCTGGTCATTCTCAAAAATTGCAAACCTCCTCCTTGCATCCCTTGCACACTTCTGGCCCAATTTTCTGGCACTATCATTTCCTCAACTTTTAAATGCCAGCTTTTCTACACTCATTACAAATAATTCCTCAAAACATTGCAGTTTGATGAAAACAAACTGTGTACTTACTGATATATCTTCTCAAGACATTTTCTATTTGTTTCTGTTGGAATCTTCCTTTGATTACAAGTTGGTTATTACCATCTATAGAACCACTATGGGAAAAGAAACCACAAACACATGATTGATTTTTCATGTTTAATGAATTTAAAATGTATTTAACAGTGTAGGTTTTCATGACCTGCTGTTTCAACATACATTTCTAATTATAAGTAGGTGGTGCCTGATAACCCACCCATACTTCCTAATATTAAAACCCAATATCGGGGGCCAACACCCCTGGTGGGAGACCCAGAGGCTCTGGCCATTGCACCAATTTGGAGGATGAGCCAGCATATGCAGTTTAAAACAGGGAAAATAAAAAAAAGGAAAAATAAACAATTAGGCCTCTTTTTTTCTACCATTGTGAAAAAAAATTCTTCTGAGTATCTGAAACCTAACCTTTGCTTTTCAAAAAATACCAATTTCTGTCTGTTAACTGGCAGGAAACGGTAAGCAGGACAGTGTGTAGTACTCCTGCTCCACAGCAGGCCTGAGAGGAGACCGCTCTACCTGTTTCTGAGCAGCCAAGGTCTCCTAGAAGCTCACCTCAAGATTCTCAGTAATCTGCACTTCTAAAGAGGTCCTTATGAATTAGTCAACAATACTTTACATAAATGTGAATATGCAGGTTCTTACCTTGTACCCAATTCAGCCAATAAAAACGCAAGGAGATGTTTGGGCTGACGATGTAATCTAAAAGGAAAATAGAAAATGTAAGCCTCCTCATGTAAAAGTCCAAATATCTAAAAAACATTCATTGTCTTTGATCTATAGTTGCTTAGCTATTAGGTGAATTTAAGGGCACCACTGATAATTTTTAAATAAATTTGACTTAAACATGATACTATTACATTGTAATATCCATAAGAGTATAAATACACAAAAGCCAACTTCTAGTCTAGAAACAGGAAACAACTGTAAAGGGTAACATCTGCCTCTGGGAAGACAGGAGAAAAGGCTCGGTCAGAGATACAAGGACAGCCTTAATTAGCTGAAAAAACCCAACAGTTAAGCTGTGGCCTGTAGCACTGACATCCCATATGGGTGCCAGTTTGAGTCCTGGCTGTCCCACTTCTAATCTAACTCACTGCCAGTGTGCCTGAGGAAGCAATGAAGAGATCTGCAAGAAGCTAATGGTTTTGGAATGGCCCAGTCTTGGCTCTTTCAGTCATTTGGGGTGCAAACCAGCAGACAGAAGACCTTATTCTCTCTCCTCCTCTGTCTCTGTAACTCATCCTTTAAATAAATCCTTAAAGCCAGCATGTCCACAAATGGCAATACACACCAAACCCAGACAATGGATATGTAATGTCTTTTGCGCTAATCTTTGTATATTTTCTTGTCTTATGAGGTAATATAGCAGGTTAATGTTTTGCCTGCTAGCGCCAGCTCATGTCCTCACTGCTCACCTATGGCCTGGGAAAGCAGCCGATGATGGCCCAGGTGCATGGGCCCCTACATCTACATGTGACACACAAAAGCTCCAGAGTCCTGGTGTCAGCTGGGCCCAGCCCTGGTTATTCTGGCCATTTAGGGAAGTGAACCAGGGGATGAAGATTCTGTCTCTCTTCCTGCCTCTTGACTTTGCCTTTCAAATAAAAATCTTTACGGAAAAAGAAAAAAGGTGGTTGCTGAAGTTCTAAGGAAAATTTTGAAGCAACAAGATATTAAGGAAATATTAGAATGTAATGTGTATTTAAAACAACTATATATTAATTGGAAAGGCAGATACACAGAGAGGAGGAGAGACAGAGAGCAAGATATTCTGTCCACTGACTCACTCCCCAAATGAGCACAACAGCCAGATACTTCAGGGTCTCCCACACGGGTGCAGGGTCCCAAGGCTGGGCCATCCTCGACTGCTTTCCCAGGCCACAAGCAGGGAGCTGGATGGGAAGTGGGGCTGTCGGGATTAGAATTAGCACCATGGGATCCTGGCGCATGCAAGGTGAGGATTTTAGCTGCTAGGCTACCATGGTTGGGCTACCACATTTTAAGTATCCTCAATAATAGTATAGAGATTATATATAATTTTTCCATAAACTAGTGTTAAAATACAGCTTTTCTATAATAAACATATACTAATGTTGTAAGTCTAAATACTTTTAAGTAACACATGAGGTAACAGAAACAGGTGATTATTGCTGCGTGGTAGAATTCTGAGTGCTGCCATCTTGACTGTGGTCACCATTTTTTGTACAACAAGCTTGTCACTTATGGAATTTAAACACCAATAGTCCTTCTTTTTTAACTGTGGCAAAGTCTGCAATAATGACATTTAGTATCCTTAAGATGCCACTGAAGGTGTGGCAATTGGGAGACTCTGTATGAACCAACTTACAGTTTACAGATATCTGTGAAGTTGACAAAAGAAGTTTTCTTGGTTCCTACTCGGACAACCTGTGGAGGCTTCATGACGAACTTCCTTTTCTCCCCAGCAACCATATCTGGATTCTTCTCCCTCATGATGTTGAACACTCGATTCAGCAGCTACAGAAACAAAATGGCATTTGTGTACATTCTTAGCACCCGCAGGAATACTAAATTCCCACTTGAGCCACTTTTCTTTATCGTCCCTTTTCACTAAAATACCAAAGCAGAACTACGTGTTCTGGCAGCTGCTTGAGGGCATTACCACCCAGAATCAGGTCCATCATGGATCCTCAGCAACTCCTTAAAGTTAACTTAAGGTAGAAACCCCAATAATTCTGTTGTTTCTATAAGAAAGTACACCATCCACGGAAAACAAAGATTCAGGAGAACCCAAAACAAGTAAAACCCAGGCTAACCTGGCCTCAATTCCCAGGGAGCCCATACCTTATTAACTCCAGCTGGGGACATTTACCACAGTAAAGCACTCCTGCACTCTGGGCTGGCAGCTTCCCAGGCATGAGCTCTCTGCATCCAAACCCATTTGTATCTTAAAGTTTGGGAAATATCTATCATGCCTTTTTGTGAGCTCCAGTGAACAGCTCAGTGTGTTCCGACAACAGAATTTTGCCTTACCTCCTCGTAAGTGTAGTCTCTCTCTGAGCCTGCCCAAGCAGGGCCTGTCTGGTTACTGAAAGAGATTCCATCGTCTTTCTTGCTGTCTTCGTCTTCTAAAGCTACAGATAACAAAGACTAAAAATGAGGGCAGACCCTGCGACAATAACAAAATGGGGAGAGTGCAGATCTGGAGAAATGAAAGCTTCAAAGACTCTCTCCCACTAGTGCAATCCTGAACAACCTCAAAGAAAAAGGGACCAAGAACACTTCCCCTTTCCTTACAGCCTGACATATTAAGACTTCAGGAAGGAGTATGTAACTTTACTTCCATATTCACAAAAACTCACCTGTGCCTAAAGTGCATTTAGAAACTTTAACAGAACAAAACATTTTTTACCATTACTTAAATCAGTTGTAATGAATTTTCCAGGCCTGGACCAGCATGTAGCAATGTAATCATAATGGCCAAATTCTTTCCCTACCCACAGAAAATCTTTAACTGCCCATATTAAGTGAGGGATCATTTCCTGTTAGCCTCCATGATCATGAAGCAGGAGTAAGGGGTATGCATAGACACACTCCATCAAGGAAATCAGGACTGAAGACTTAGGTAATCTAAAAATGAGCCGTGATGGCCAGTGCTGTGGCACAGCAAGCTAAGCTGCCACCTGCACAGCTTGATGCCCAGGTGCTCTACTTCCAGTCAAGCTTCCTGATAACGATCATGCACCTGGTTACTTATGTAACCACAGGAGAGGCTTGGAAGAAGCTTCTGCCTCTCAGCTTTGGTCTGACCCAGCCCTAGCTGCTGCGGTGGCCATTTGGGGGAGTGAACCAGCAGATGAAAGCTCTCTCTGTCCCTATCCTCCATAACTCTGCCCTTTAACAATAAACAAATCTATGGTGCTGGCCTGATGGCTCAATGGCCTAATCTTTCCGCTGTAAGCATCAGCATCCCATATGGATGTTGGTTTGTGTCCCGGGTGCTCCACTTCCCATCCAGCTCCCTGTTTGTCTAGGAAAGCAGTGCAGCACGGCCCTGCATCCACATGGGAGACTTGGAAAAAGCTCCTGGCTCTGGATCAGCTCAGCTCTGGCCACTGTGGTCATCTGGGGAGTGAACCAGCAGGTGGAAGATCTTTCTATTGGTCTCTCCTTCTCTGTAGATCTGCTTTGCCAATAAAAATAAATAAATCTTTAAAAATACATATATTACCTTCATCCTTCTCTAGTATCTCATCCTCATCTGGGAACTTGACATTCTTCTTTTTCTTTTTTTTATTGCCAAGCATAATATCAAGGTCATCCTCTGGTTCAGCTGGTTCTTGAACATCACTTTCAATTTTAAGATCCTAAGAAATTGAAGTAATAGTTTCAATGTTTTGTACTGGTTTCTGGCAGGAGGAAATTCAAATACTAAAAAACTAAAGCTATAAACAAGAAACACTGTGAGAGGTGGGCTTCACTTGCTCACAGCGCTCTTGGCCATTTAAACTGAATTCCTCAAAACACTTTTGTGGAATCGCTCCCTCTTTTTTAATCCCTTTTTTCCCTCTTCAGCCTTGGGATCTTCTTATTTCCTATTGATGTTTCCAAACCAAGCTTCCATCAGTATCACCTGGAAAATCCTAAATATTCTGATTGACAAACTTAAGCATGGACAAAGTTGATAAATTTTCTAGAAAGAAGTTTCTAAGTGAATTTGATGCAGTTACTCACACTGAAGTCCAACAAATTACCAGTAAATGACATTCAATGGCCTGCAAAAATGGCTCACAGACCACAGGTAAGAGCTTAATTTACTACTGCCACCTTATAGAGACTGACTCAAGAACTGCTAATGCAAGGGACAAATAGGATATAAGGGTGAGGAACTGGGGGTGAGGACTGGAAGCCTAGGGCTGGCATCAGTCTGGACACTCTGTGCTGTGTGTTTACCCAGGACAGTTAAATCCCGTTACTTCAGTATAATCTGAGAGTTTCTTTCTCCAATTTCCCTATGACAGCAGGAAAAGAAGGAAACTCCTTTCTGAAGGATTTGAATTTTCCCTGAACTAAGATACCTCTGAAAGCAGAAGCATCACTTCAGCTCTGTAGCAATTAGCATACAATGCCTTACTCACCGTAATCTCAAATTCATCTACATCTACTAAATTAATCAGATCATCAAAATTGTGACAGTGCTTCTAAAACTCAATGAATTATTTCCTGCTGCATATGGCATATACTTTGCTTTGAGCAAATAAACTATCAAAAGATTGTATGAGGGAATCAAATGGAACACTGATGTATGTGAGCATGTGCAGTCTCACTCTTGTTCTGTGTATAAATACATATGCATAAAGTTGTGAGCATTCTGTGTTTTCTGAACAGATTGTGTTCTGCCAAAGCAATTCCTGGACAGCCTCTTTAAAACAATTTATCTTTAGCCAGGGCTGGTGCTTGCAGTATTGGTTTGAGTCCCAGCTGCCCTATTTTTGATCCAACTCCCAGCTAATGTGCCTGGGAAAGCAGCACAAGATAGCCCAACAGCATGGATCCCCGCCCCATATGGGGGACCTGGAGTAAGATCCTGGCTTTGGTCTAGTCCAGATCCGGCTGTTGTAGCCACCTGGGAAGTGAACCAACAGATAAAGATCTCTAGTTTTTGTAAACTCTGCCTTTCAAATAAATGTTCTGTTTTTTAAACAACTGTAGCTTTAGGCAGAAGAAGTTCAGCTTATCTCCCCATCTATCCTCCTTCTTACTTGATGCTTAGCGCTATCTCTACTGGAACTTAATCAAGAGTCAGAAGGTCTCAAGTGCAGAGATTTCCAAAGAAACCAGTGTTGAATGCTCTGCTTTGACTACAGGCCACATTATCATCACCACCACTCACCCACTATAGCCTAGGATTCACTCTTTGCTGCTCAAAGACACAAATTTAAGGCAACTAACAAAATTTAATGCAAGACACCATAGGAATATCTGCTCTGCAGGATTTCTCAGAACTCTCTTCTCTTAGCCAAAAACCTCAGTGTAATTGAGGACAAGCGGCATTTTATGACCCATTTATGGCACACAATCCAATATAAATGATCTAGCTTTATATTTCTTATGTTACAATCCCTTTAAGATATACTACCAGAACTAGCAGAGTGGCATTGCATCTTAAGCCTCTACCTGCAATGCCGGCATCCCATAGGGGTACCAGTTGGAGTCCCAGATGCTAAACTTTCAGTCCAGCTCCCTATTAACTGCTCCTGGGAAAGCAGCAAAAACACAGCCCAAGTGCTTGGACCCCTACATCATCTGCATGGGAGATCCAGAAACGGCTCTGGACTCCTGGGTTTGCCCTGGCCCAGCTGTACCCACTGTGGCGATTTGGTGAGTGAAGCAATGGATGGAAGATTCTTTCCTTCTCTCTCTGTAACTCTGAGTTTCAAATAAATGAAAAATAAATCTTAAAATAAAAATAAGATACACTGCCAAAGGGCTGGCAGTGTGATACAGCAAGTTAAGCGTGGCTTGTGACACTGGCATCCCGTATCAGAGCACCAGTTTAAGTACCAGCCCAGTTTCCTGCTAATGCACCCGACAGTACAGTGAAGGATGGCTAAGGGCTTGAGCCCCTGCCACCCATGTGGGAGACATGGAGGGGTTCAGTCCGGTTCAGACCCAGCTGTTATGGCCATGTGGTAAGCGAAGGAGCAGAAAAAAGACTGCCACGCTGCCTTTAAAATAAGCAAACCTAAAATAAAAAATAGATACATTCCCAAGAGAAACTACCGTTAACGGCGGTTAAGGACTTGACAGTAACAGTAAAGCCAGTAGCAAGAAGGACATCAGCCATTAACAACCCTTCAAGAGGTCGAATTTTACCTTCAATAAGAAAGCAATACTACCTTTACACCTTCTTCCGCTTCATCAATATCAAATATCTTTTTTGTTTTTTTCTTCTTTTTCTTTTGATTAAAGAAGTTCAAATCATCTAGATCATCAGAAGCATCTAAAAAGACAGGATTGAGGATTATCAATTTCTAAGAACCAGCAGATAAGCAGTTGGTTTTCTGCCACCCACACGGAAGCATGAACTGAGCTCCCAACTCCCAGGTTCAGTCTGGCCCAGCCAGCACAGCCCTGGCTGTTACCAGCTAACCAGTCAGCAGTGACTGCTGCAAGATCTCTGTTTCTCTGCCTTCTAAATAAAATACATGAAAACAATTCGCAGGAGACAAGGAATCTAATTATGAGTTACATCAACACATTTTAGTGATTAACCAACAGCTAAATGATAAATTAACAACTTCTAGTTAGGGGACCATGTTAAGAATATTTACTAATCTGCATAACATTCCACATTATTCCCAAGACATGGAGTTGTACACTTCCCATTTCCAAGACTCTAATCTGTCCCTCACATCTTGGCTTCAGCCCTGCTCAACTAGCTCAAAGTACAGCGTGAGTGCAAGCTTTCCCATGGGCCCGCTTGCACAGCTACCACTTCCATCTCAGGACAGTAAGTCTTCACAAGGCCTGTCCTTTCCCCTAATTGCGTTAAGAGTTCCCAGTGTGCTTGGAGAGTACCTTCTGCTCAACCCAGTGGAGGTCTTAGTTCCAGCTTGCGTTTCTATCTTCCTTGCACATACAGGGTGAGCCACATTCAACTAAATCCTATTGCCAGAGGCTCATTTGCTGAGTTAATCAATCATTCAAAACCTTATAACATTTTTTCATGTTCACTAAAATAAGACTGTACCATAAATATGCCTACCAATTAATTTATATCTATCACTAATGAGAAATAATGGATCTTGCTTTGCTCTGCCATGTTGTATACTGAAGATATTCTGGGCTCCTGCTGCTGCTGTTTCCAGGAATTCCTTATGAATTCATTCTGCCACATTACAACAGAAATGATTTAATTTATAAGCTTATTTTAAGCATGTAAGAGATCCTTAGCACCTGGCAGAAGCTCAATGAATGTCAGATCCTTTATTCCAGCAGTGTTTTATTTGATATAAATTACATTTACTGAATCACTTGCTTCTGATAGTTAAATTGCGTCTATGTTAGATCTCAGAAATAAGTGAAGTTTCTAATGTCAAAAACATTTGAGGTTAGGTTGTAATTTTAATCTCATAGAATTTCAGATTTGCCTGCCTACATTCAAATACAACCATCATTAAAACTGAAGAGATCTGACAGGTCCGACTGGAAAACCAGCCCTGAAATGATAAGGTTTCACCATCTCAGCAACTTATGAATTCCAGGGGCATGCTATAAGCCTATCACAAGTCGGCAAGGTCTAGAGTGTGTGGGCCCTGGTGACCTGGCCAGCTGTCCAGGCTCGCTCAGCCCATGCACGACACCAACAGGATGAAAGCTCCTAGCACAAGCGTGAGTTTGCAGCACTGCACCTTTCTTCCTGCTGTCCTCCTCATCAGCTTCCACATCTTTGTCCTCCGTTGGCTCTGGTTCTAATTCTTTTGTTTCTAAGGGCTGGGTCTCTTCTGTCTGAGTATCCCCTTCCTCATCGAGCATAAAAGGCTTCTTCTTCTTCTTCTTCTTCTTGCTCATAGTAGGATCGAAAATCATCTGTTTAAGACAGAAAAGAAAAAGCATCCAAGTGTTTTAGATAATGCTCACATTCCAAACAGCCGTTATCCGCAAAAGGCAAAGTCTTCAGAATGACAACACCGCAGAGGATTTTACAGTAACTATCCAACCTTCTGCCTACTAAACACACAGCAGGGAATACCAGATGCACATGTGGATGCCTCAGCACATGCGTGTATATTCCAATTTGCAAAATACAAGATACTACAATTTCACTTCTACAGGTTTACCTTGTGGGTTCCTGGGGAGATGCAACCTGAAGAAATGGGGCACAGTGCTCTCTTAGGGAACTGACAAAGCTTATTTCCAGGGTTCCAGTTTATATTCATTCAACAAAGCAACACTTGAAACGTAGTTTAGCTCAGACATCGGGTAAATGATCAGGTTTGATATACAACTCATGTCACATGTGTGTAAGCAGGGAGTTCCAGGAGAGCCAACAAGGCACCAGGATCAAAGCACCACTGGTGTGAGATAAGGAGCACTACTTTGAATTGGATAATAGGCTGACTAAGCACAGATGTTCGCCATATATCAGGGAAGCAGGAAAGCACATCCAAGGACTCACTAGGGGCAAGAGTACGCACTGGGCGAGAGGCCGTCCGTCTGCTCTTTCCTGGAACCTCTTCTTAACAGGATCCCACAGGCCTCTGCTGTCCCGGCTACCCCGCTGGATGTATCCGACAACTTTTAGTTTCATGAGCAAATCTGGACATTATGAATGAGTTATGGAATTTAGGGAGGGAACCTCAGAAATAATAGAAGCTCTACACCTCACCTTATAGGCGAGGAAATCCACGGGGGAAGCAGACATTGAGGTATAGCAGGCCAAGCCACCACTGGGCTCCTGGTTCCCACAGTGGAGTGCCTGGGATGAATCCCACTGACCTGGCTTCCTGCTAAAGTGTCTGGGAAAGAAAGATTTTTATGATGACCCAAGTGCTCGGGTTCCTTACACCTATAGAGACCACACTGAGTTACTGCCTCCTGGCTTCAGCCTGGGCTGGCCCTTACTGTGGACATCTAGGTACAAAAGCAGACAGTAACTCTCTTTTCCTTTCAAAACTAATACATTTTTTTAAAGTTCTCTTTACTATTACATATAGATAGATATATTTTAAAATATTTATTTATTTTCATTGGAAAGGCGGATATAGAGGAGGAGAGACAGAAAGATCTTCTGTCTGATGATTCACTTCCCAAGTGGCCACAACAGCTGGAGCTGAGCCAATCCAAAACCAAAAGCCAGGAGCCTCTTCCGGGTCTCCCACATGGGTGCAGGGTCCCAAGGCTTTGGGCTGTCCTCTGCTGCTTTCCCAGGCCACACGCAGGGAGCTGGATGGGAAGCAAGGCTGCCAGGATTAGAACCGGTGCCCATATGGGATCCCAGTGAGTGCAAGACAAGGACCTTAACCACTACTACATAAATTTTTACATATATTTTAAAATGTAGATGACATTTATTTAAATATCTGTAATAGAAAAGTTAACCCATAGACTGTACTTATCCATTGAAAAAAGCTACTCTAAACATACTTGTTTTGATACTCACACATAAAGGACAACATGCCTAATAGAGTAGGAAAAACATCTTTGAAGTTAAAGAGAATGGATTCAAATCCCAAGCAAATGGGATTTATGCCTTATCTATAAAAAGGAAAATGCCGGACACAGTGTGGTAGCCTAGCAGATGAAAGTCCCCACATTGCACATGCTGGGCTCCCAAATGGGTGCAGATTCTAATCCCGGCAGCCCCACTTCCCATTCAGCTTCCTGCTTGTGGCCTGGGAAAGTAGTCGAGGCCAGCCCAAAGCCTTGGGACCTTGCACTTTCGTGGGAGACCCAGAAGAAGCTCCTGGCTCCTGGCTTCGGATCGGCTTATGTCTGGCAGTTGCAGCTGCCTGGGGAATGAATCAGTGGACGGAAGATCTTCCTCTCCATATATCTGACTTTCCAATAATACATAAATAAATCTTAAAAAAAAAAAAAAAAGATGATGACACTGGGGCCCAGGGGCTAAATCCTTGTCTTACATGTACCGGTTCTTGTCCTGGCTGCTCCACTTCATCCATCTCCCTGCTTATGGCACAGGAAAGCAGTTGATGGCAGTCCAAAGCCTTTGTACCCTGCACCCGTGTGGGGGACCCAGAAGAAGCTCCTGGCTCCCAGTTTCAGGCTGATAAAGCTCTGGGCATTATGGCCATTTGGTGAGTAAATCAGCAGATGTAAGATCTTTCTGTTTCTCCTGCTTTCCATAAATCTGAGCTGCCTTTCTAATGAAAACAAATAAATCTTTTAAAAAAAAAAGTTTCAAGGGCTGGAATTTTGGTGTAGGAGGTACAGTTACCACCTGTTAGGCCAGCATCCAGCTGCTCCACCTTTAATCCAGCTCCCTGCTGACTTCCCTGGAAAAAGGCAAAGGAAGATGGGCTACAAGATGCGGTTTCTATAAACCACATGGGAAACTTAGAAGAAAATCCTGGCTTTGGTTAGCCCAGACTGGGCTAAGGTAGCCATTTGAAGAATGAAACATTAGAAGATTTTTCTGCCTGTCTCTTCCTCTCCCTGTACCTCTTTCATATAAGCATTTCCCCCTGAGCCCCATTCTAGAACCTGTCCACATTCTACCTGGCTTAAGCAGCATCTGCCCAATGATCTGCAGCAGGCTCTGGTCCAGATCGTAACTACTGGATTCAGATCCTGACTGGCTCACACCTGTGTCATCCCATGCCTCGTCTACAAAAAGGGAGTTGCTCAGCAGAACTGAAACTGAATTTCACCAAGTTGCTTACAAGATTTAGTGAGTAAATAAATACACCCTAGGCACAATGCCTGGCATGTGTTCTTGATGCATTTTCACAATTATAATTTGTATGAAAAGCTTTATAGTTCACAAAGCATGGCATCTCTAGATTCGTAGCACTAAAACATCAACAAGTCACCTAATTTCTTACACATAAAATACTCGAAATGTTCCATAGATTGGCTTACTACCCAGATGGCTGTCAGTGGCCATAACTGGACTGGTTAGGAGTCAGGAGCCAGGAGCTTCTTTTGGGTCTCCAGCATGACTGCAGGGGCTGCAGCAGTTGGTCCATCCTCTGCTGCTTTCTAAGTCACATCAGCAGGGAAGTAGACCAGAAGTGGGACAGCAGAACCTGAACTGTGCTCACACGGAGTGTTAACACTGCAGGTGCTGTTTTAACTGTCTAACCCACAGCTCCAGCCCCTCAACTTGTAATCTGTGTATGTCACAAGCATATTAAGGAAAATTTATTAGACTGAAACTCCAGTGCTGTCTGTAAAAGGTAACGCAGTTATTGTCTACACTCAGTACAGAAGCATTTGGGAAGCATACTAAAAGTTCTAAACAGTTTTAAAGTTATCAACTTGCCTTAAGCAATACAGACCAAAAAATGGGAGGGATCCTGAAATAATCAGGGCAGTCTTAGTTTCTAAAAAAACACTCAATTGTAGCCTGTAAAGGAAAATAAATGTGCCATAATCTGAAATTATTCACTCTCAATTACTGTCTCTGGATACTAACATACATTCATTCCCTCATTTTATTTATAAAACTTAACAATATAGTTTACTAAGATTTTTATATCTGCTTTCCAGATTATTCAATGACTGCACTGCACTAGCTCGCATCTGAGAAGCAAATAGTTGTTGACAGTGTACGTAGGACGATAAATTACAGCATCACCGGAGCTACTATTTTTCAGTCTACAACCAAATCATCCAAAGCATCAAGTTTCCACTTTTCACATTTCACCTTGTGCTGGAGAAGGCTAGGGAAGGGATGCCAGCTAACAGCACGCTGGTGAGTGCCTGGAGTGCTCTAGCAAGCAGGAAGTCTCCCACCCCTCCATCACACCAACCAAGACATCAACTTTAAGGCCAGCATTGTCATCACTGGATAGTAAGAATTTGGGAGAGTTGCCTTCTTTGTAGGCAGAGTTTTGTAAACTTCATCCAACATACATGTGGACATTAATTGGAAAAATTTTTAAAGTTTCTTTTGCAACCACATCCTAATGTTATACCCAATGTTCTGATAGCTTGTGAATGGCATCTGGAAGTACACAGGTCTTGGATGCTGACACTACTTTTTAAAAACACCCTGAGCAATACTAAATCCCTGCAAATGAAGGGCTTCCTTTCCTTTGCAAATGGCACCTGTATCTCCAGGACGCTGCTTTTTAAAAGATGATGGCTATACAAGGTTAAAGGTGGTTGCTATATTTTGGTCAGGCCCAAGCTTGTCAGGTTAGAAAAAAAAAAATGGTGCAATTTATAAATTACAAGTGAAGAAAATGCTAAAAATGTTTTTCTTTAAAAAAAAAAAAAAACAGTTTAGGAAAAAGAAAGTGCTTTTTAAAATAATAGGCTCTTTTAACCTCTCCCAGGCTGTACTACACTTCCAAACTGGGAAATCCCCAGCAGGTTATAAATCATTTTAATGTGATCCTCACAAGCCTGTAGTCAGAAAGTAAGGGACTGATTTAGGAACACTTACCTAGTCAGTAATCACTGAAGGAACTAGACAGAAACTATACTCTGGTCTCCATACTCACCTCTTATTCATAATCCCCTGACCAGGGCAGAAGCCACAGAGCTTTAGAATGCTAGTCCCATTAGTTGGTAGGAAATTTAACCATCCTGGGCCCTACCAAATGAAGTTGTTCTGGTAAACTGAATAATGGGATGCTCAAGGCTTTATGGGTTAAGTCTTGGGCTGGACCACTACTTCTTCCAGCTCTGACAAAATCCTTTCCAACCTTCTGCAGTGTACTAATACTCCACCTCTCAAAATCCAATCCCACCGCCAAAGGCTAAACCTTCAGCCTGCGAAGCCACTGCACTGACAGCCCTATTTCTAACGCCGGTGGCAACGAGCAGGTTTTGTTGCAAGTCCTTTGGTTTTTTTACTTTGCATTATAGTTCTATCTTTTCCTTTACTTCACTGAGTACTGTATCCTAGGAACCAAAGAAAATCCCAAAGTATTTCCTCCTCAGGAAGTACTGTATGTCTCAGAGTTTAAAACATGAGCAGAAACAAAACCAATATGAAGCAATGTCACTGCCAGAACTTTTTTTTTAAGCATGTATGCATGGATTACAGAATTGTTCTCGCACCAAATACATTCATCTTTTCATATCGTCTTCCATGAACCCATACAGTAGCTCAGAGCCTTGTCTACTACCAGGATCTCCAAGCAAGAGACCTCTACCTTCCTCTGGTCTCCTCTAGCCACCTGGATGGAAGCAATACACACAGATGTGAATGACACTTCCGGCTCCGCCACCATGGAGAATCCTCCCCTAGGCACGAGACAAGGCTTTTGAGTCCCAGTTTTCTCATCTCTAAGATGGGCCGGAGCTACATCACAGCGTTGCATGTGGGAGTCCCTTCTGGAAGTTATGTGAAGTTTTAACTGGCTCTTCAATGTCCGGTGTGAACTAGCCACTAGCGAGGTTTCGTCTTCACTCTGCCTTGGGAACAGCCTCGTGTGGGTGACCAGGCCTCGCCACAGCCTCAGGGCCGTCTCAGCATCACTGTGGGTCAAACTTACAGAGCCCGGAGTTCCCTCTCTCCCACCTCTCCAAGGCCGAGGAAATACAAATCCTTCATCAGCTTGGTTTTCTTAGGGCCTCGCAGGCGCTAAGCGCTGGCTCTCCCCACGTCGTTAAGGACTCTCAACATGGATTTCGTTGTAGATCGCTAGAGTTCACACGAATTAGGGCCAAATTTATTATTTTTTTTTAAAGAGATTTGTGAAAATTCGTCCTGGTCCAGGGACGATGGCAGAAAAGCCCTCAGCACTTCCTGCTCCCGTGGCCGGAGAAAGCTCGGAGAGCCTGTCTGCTGGCAAACTCTGGGAGGCGGGGGGATCTGAAGGATCTTCCAGTCCTAACTTTCCGACCCCTCGTCTTTTTCGGCAAGAACAAGGGCGAGGTTCCGGTCCGCACAAGCCAGCCTACAAAGTTTCTAACGAGCGCTCCCCCTGCCCACCACGACAAGGTGAGCGACGGCCACCGTGTCCGGCTGGGGGAATTAACTGGACTCTCGAGCCCCCTTAAGGCGAGGGCGACCCCAAACGTGTGGCCGTCCCAGTCCCCGGAACGCCGGCCCACGGGAGGAGGCCAGCTCTCAGCGCCGCCACCCGGCCTGGGGAGAGCGGGGTGCGGTCAGGCCTGCGGGTCGGGAGTCCTCGCCCGCTCCGTCGAGGCCGCCCTAGGCCGTGCTGCTGCCCACATGGCGGCGGCCGGCGGCTAGGCCGCAGGCCCCGGTCTCCCACACACCCGGCTGCGTTCCGTTTCCCGCCACAGCCCCAAGCCCCAGCGCCCAGCTCGGGTCCTTACCTCGTCCCCGGACATGGCTGCGTCTCGAGTGGGCTCGGCACGGACGGAAAGTCGGATGGGTCAGCCCCTGGGAACACACGACGGATCTGCTCCAAGCCGAGACCTCTCCCTCCACCACACCAGCCTCTTGCATCAGCGAAGGGAACGACTCCCCGCCCTCGGAACCAGCCTTGGAAGTGCGCCTGCGCAAAGCCCACCAAGGCGCATGCGTGAGGAAGAACCAGCAGAGCGGCGCCCCGCGTGGCGCGAGTTACCAGGCGACGCCGCGGCGCTTGGCATGCCGGGAATTGTAGTCGGCCACAAAGAGACGCGCGCTTGCGCTGCCGCAGCCTGGCGATTGGCGCGCGCCTGTCTGAGGCCGCCGTGGCCGGAAGGTTCGAGCGCGTGTGGTGACCCTAGCCGTGGGCTTGTGCTGGGTTGCACGTTGCTTGAGGCATGCGGTTCTCCTGTGTCGCTAGGTTGATTTCGGCGCCGTTCCTCCTGAGGTAGTGTAGTGAGTAAAACATTCAGTCTTGTGAACCCGCCGGGACTGGAGTTTCCACACGTCCCCGGGTGTTGTGCTTGAGGAGTTCTAAGTCGGCGCTGGAGGCGCTCGCCTCAGAGAGGGGTTTGTACTGTGAAATTTGACGTGTTCGTATTCTACTTGAAAGTCAAAACCAGAAGTCCCCATTCTGTCTTCAGAGTTTGAGGGAAGAAAGATGTTCCCCTGAGGAAAAACGCCGTGGCAGGCTGGCTGGCCGTCGGGACATCCTCGTTCAGGAATGCGTTCTCTTGCACCGTGTGGGGAGCGAGCTGTGCCGAGGGCTTCAGAGAAGCTCCCTCAGCGATTGCACAAAGTTGGGTTTACTGTCCCCCTGGAAAGATAGGAAGCCCTGAAGAAAGTGACGAAATCGACGCTTCTTGGGCAATTTGGGAGAGAGTTCAAGGAAGCTGGGCTTCTCTGCTTTGGATTCCTGCAGAAAGTGCAGGTATTTCTGTGATTGAGTATTTTAATAATCCGTCTGTGAAAGGGAGAAGAACCAAGCAGTTAGGGGCTGTGGTTGTAAAGAAGCAGGGGTCTTTCACACTAGAGGGGAGAGAGGGGAGTGTGTTCGTCTTTAGGGCAGCAATTCTTGTAACCAAACCCCATCCCAAAATAGCCTTTAAAGCAAACTTATTGTGTCCCATTATCTCTTCCTTAGTTTGAAACATTTAGCTTACAGTTCCTCTGTATAAAGTTACCTCTTTAGGTTAAGGAAATAGCACGACTGGTCCCATCTTGCAGAGGTCTCACTGTTGGCCTCTTGTCAGAGCTGCCAAGTGACCACAATGGCCGGTGCTGCGCCGATCCAAAGCCAGAAGCCAGGAACTTCCTCCAGGTCTCCCATGCAAGTGCAAGGTCCCAAGGCTTTGGGCCATCCTCGACTGCTTTCCCAGGCCACAAGCAGGGAGCTGGATGGGAAGCAAGGCTGCCGGGATTAGAACTGGCGCCCATATGGGATCCCGGCACATTCATGGTAAAGATTTTAGCTGCTAGGCCACTGTGCCGGATCCGACATTTCTTAATCTAAGCATTACAAGGTCATTACAAGGGCCTGGCGCAGTAACTAGTTGCTACAGTCCTTACTTTGCATGCCTGGCATCCCATATAGGCACTGGTTCATATCCCAGTTGCTCCACTTCCCATCCAGCTCCGTGCTTTGGCTTGGAAAAGCAGTAGAGGACAGCCCAAAGCCTTAGGACCCTGCACCCATGGGCAGGGAGGCAGCCCAGAAGAAGCTCCTGTCTCCTGGCTTCAGATCATCTCAGCTCCATCAGTTATGGTCACTTGGAAGTGAGCCAGTGGATGGAAGATCTTTCTGTCTCCTCTCCGTAGTTCTGTAGTTCTGACTTCTCAATAAAAATAAATACATTTGTAAACATCTAAGCGCTACAAATTCCTGTCTCCAAGAAGCTTTATATATTAATAAGGAACTCTTTATTAACCCTCTTTTCCAGATGAGGAAACTGCTCTTGTAACAATTAATAATAGTCTAGCACCATACAGTCAGTGAAACAGCAAAGCTGGGAATCCAAGCCAGGGAGATGCCAATATGCTTTTTAACACCTTGAGAATCTTAATTGGTACGAGTCCTGAACTGGCTGCCTCCAGACCTCATCACCATTAGCTATACCTGGGTTTTTCAGCACCAGCAGCACTATTAATATGTTGGGCAAGACAGTTCTTGTGTAGAGTGGTGTTCTGTGTATTGCTGATTGTCTAGCAGTATCCCTGGTCCATTCACTAGATGCCATTCATTATAACAACCTAAAATGTGGGCCTGGAGTGATGGCTGAGTAGTTAAATCCTCACTTGGCAAGTGCTAGCACCCTTATGAGTGATGATTCGTGTCCAGCTGCTCCCCACTTCCCATCCACTCCCTGTTTGTGGCCTGGGACAGCAGTCAAGGACACCCCAAGCCTTGGGGCCCTGCACCTACGTGGGAAGCCCAGGGGAAACTCCTGACGCCTGGCTTCAGATTGGCTCAGATCTGGCTGTTACAGCCATTTGGGGAGTGAATCAGTGGATGGAAGATCTCTTCGTCTCTCCTTTGTGTAAATCTGCCTTTTTAATAAAAATAAGTAAATATATTTTTTAAAAGCCCACTAAACCAAATTGTGTCCAGACATTGTCAAATGCTGCCTGGGAGGTACAGAATCAATGCTAGCTAGTTGAAACCCACTGATGGTTAGCATTTGTCTCTTTGGTATTTGAGACACGACAAATACCTGGAGGATAACAATATGTATCACCGAGTGGGGAGCCCTTAAGAGAAACTGTGGATTAAGTTTTTGAACAATTTGTTCTACTAGGAAAATGAAGAGAGAGAGAGAGAACAAAAAGAGGAAAGCCAAATAAAGTGGGGGAGGAGGAGGAGGAAAAGAAGTGATAGAGGAGATATGGAGGGGCGCATAAGGAATCAGGACATTTAGTTCTCCCTAACAACACTAACTCACGGGGCCCAGCATGATAGTCTAGTGGCTAAAGTCCTTGCCTTGCATGCACAGGGATCCCGTATGGATGCTGGTTCATATCCCAGCACCTCCACTTCCCACCTAGCTCCCTGTTTTGACCTGGAAAAGCAGTCAAGAACGGCCCAAAACCTTGGCACCCTGCACCTGTGTGGGAGATGTGGAAGAGGCTCCTGGCTCCTTGCTTTGGATTGGCTGAGCTGCAGCTATCAAGGCCACTTAGGGAGTGAAGCAGCAGGTGGAAGATCTTTCTCTCTGACTCTTCTCTGTAAATCTAACTCTCCAATAAAAACAAGTAAATCCTAAAAAAAAAAAAACTAGCTCACACCAACAAAATGAAGTTGTAGTATGGGGCCTTGGCATTGTTTCATGTAAGTTAAGCCTCTGCCTGCAACACCAGCATCCCCTATGGGCACATGTTCAAGTCATAGATGTTACACTTGTGATCCAGCACCTGCCTATAAACCTGGGAAAGCAAATAATGGACCAAGTGCTTGGACCTCTACACCCATTCAGGAGACAGAAGACGCTCCAGGCTCCTGGCTTTGGCCAGGCCTAGCCCTGTGTGTTGTAGCCATTGGGAGTAGGGTAGGAGGATGGACAGGAGAGGAGGTTGGGTAGGGGGTGTGAACCAGCAGATAGAAGATTCCTCTGTATATCCTAACTCTGCCTTTCAGAGAAACAAAATAATGATTTTTTTAAATGATCACTTTGTGAAAATATGTATTTTTCTTCACAGTATACTGTCAATTATAACCTTCCTGATGTAACAACTTGCAAAAAGTCTTCAGAGATTTCAGGTGTCCTTCAATGAAGTAGTTTGTTTTCTAGGGGAAACCAAGACACTCTAAGGAAGTAGCAAAATATTCATCCTATAATAGCTAAATTCATCCAGATTTTTCAAGAGATGAGTACTAATTAACATCAGCACAAATAATCACTTATTTTTCTTTTTCAAACAAAAATTATTTGTATTTATTGAAAAGGCAGATATACAAAGAGAAGGAGAGACAGAAAGATCTTTCACCTGCTGGTTCATTCCCCCAAGTGGCTGCAACAAGCAGGAGCCAAGTTGTTCCAAAACCAGGAGCCAGGAACCTCTTCCAGGTTTCCCACGCAAGTGCAGGGTCCCAAGGCTTTGGGCCATCCTGGACTGCTTTCCCAGGCCACAAGCAGGAGCTGGATGGGAAGCAGAGCAGCCAGGACAGGAACCACTACCCATTTGGGATCCCAGCGCATGCAAGGTGAGGATTTAGCCACTTGGCTATTCTGCTAGGTCCCATGTCTACTTTTTTTTTTTTTAAGATTTATTTTATCATTATTATTTTTTTTATTGGAAAGGCAGATATACAGAGAGGAGAGACAGAGAGGAAGATCTTCCGTCCGATGATTCACTCCCTAAGTGAGCACAACGGCCGATGCTATGCTGATCCGAAGCCAGGAGCCTCTTCCGGGTCTCCCACACGGGTGCAGGGTCCCAAAGCTTTGGGCTGTCCTCTGCTGCCTTCCCGGGCCACAGGCAGGGAGCTGGAAGAGAAGCGGGGCTGCCGGGATTAGAACTGGCGCCCATATGGGATCCTGGGCGTGCAAGGCGAGGACCTTAACCACTTGCGCCACTGCGCCAGGCCCCCATGTCTACTTTCATAAATTTTTTCTTGTAGAACTATCTGCAAAACACATAGGGATTTCTTAATTTTCTTCTCATACCAGTGAAGGAAATCACTGTGATTTTCCTGTTTTACAGATGTAGAAGCCAGTTATGGAGTCTACAAAAAGAAATCTAGAACCAGAGTCCTGGAATCTTCCTTCTGACACATTGATTATGCTGAGCACCATTCCAGATCTCCAGCTGCCTAACTGTAAGCAAATGATGATAAACTTCTAATTACGTATTAAATTGTATGTGTCTATTATTCTCAGAATATTCCATAGTTTCTTAAGCCAATTTAATATTGTGTGGTAGGTATTTTAATTAGTGACAATACTTGAACTAGAACCCAGAGCTCATGATGCTTAGTCCAGTACTCCTTCTAATGTTTGATATTTAACTTGTTTTTTATTTTATTTTTTTAATAACAATTGTATGGTTGATCAGAGTGGGAAGGATCAAGGTTTAGGGAATACTGGGTGAACTCATTGCTTCCAAATTTGCTATTTCTTCTTGTTGTTTCTGGGGAGACAAAGGGGGAAATCACTCATGAGTTTCCACATGTCCCAGTACCCAGAGATGAGGAACCGCCACCTTATATCAGCCCAGTTGATATTCAACTTATAGAAAGATAATTAAAGTATATACTATTTTCTACAATGGGAAACTCAGATCTGTTCAACCCTTTTTATCAGTACTTTTAAGAGTTAGCTTGACCTAATTGCTTGACCTCCTACATCTTAGTGGTAGTGCCAGAAGCTTCTGAATTCTGACTAGCATGATCCAGTCTAACTGTTGCAAACACTGAATGGAAAATCAATTTCTCTCTCCTTTTCTCTCCCTTCCTCATTTCTCTCTATAGCTGTGCCTTTCAAAGAAAGTAAATCTTTTTTTTTTAAGTGAGCTTTTATTCATGGCAAGCATTAATATATTTGGATTGATGTAAATGGACAAGAGACAGTGAGACCGTCCCCAAAGAAGTCTTACTTGGGATTGCCCTTTGAGAATTAAACTGGTAGAATGAATTCTCAATTATTATAATTATTAAGTTTAGTCATATAGAGAAATGACTTAAGAGGGTAACGATGTCATTGGGATATAGGAATCACCAGTTCTAAGCAAATTGATCAACAAATGCCATTTCTGTAAGCATCATTATGTCAGCAATTCCCAAATTCATATTAGTAATCCAAACCTCTTTGAGTTTCAGCTTCACTTTCTACATTTTTTTGTTGCAGTTATTGTGCTTAAAACAGAACTTTGTGTACTTTCCACAAGTAATTTCTGTTGGAAGGCAGTGGAGGACGGCCCGAAGCCTTGGGACCTCGCGCGCACATGGGAGACCTGAAAGAAACTCCTGGCTGCTGGCTTCGATAGGCTCAGCTCTGGCCATTGCAGCCACTTGGGTTGTGAACCAGTGGACAGAGGATCTATCTCTCCTTCTCTCTATAAATCTGCCTTTCCAATAAAATTAATAAATTTTTAAAAACAAAAGAAGATTTATTTATTTGGAAAACAGAGTGGCAAAGGAAAGGAGAGAAAAAAAATATATATATATATATAAAGTGCACACAGCACTTTGTTAGGTAATGTGTCAAGAGATCAGAATTTTTTTCTTTCAGTTTTCCGTGCCTTGCTACATGGCATCCCTACAGGCATTTAACAGAGGAAATAATGAAGGAAAATATTCAGATTTGGGGGACTTTCCTGGCTCTTCTATCACACAGGGGACGATAACTAAACCTAGTACCCTCATGCAGAGCCTAATTCAACATTCCACCAATTATTTTGTCACTGCTTCCTTTCATCTTGTGCTGCTTGTATCTTTGTCATTTTGCTACTTTTCTTTGGGATTTTTGAGGAACAATTAGGCAAGGGGGAGTTAGGAATAGGAGGATACAAGGAAGGGACAGCTGCATATTGGTTTCCAGCTAGTTAAGAAGGGGCTGGTTGGAGTCACTGTGCTTATTTCATCTAGTTACATGTTTAATTCATATCACCTTTCTAGTTCTGAATCTGAAGCTGGAATCTAGTTGGCCAGCAATACTATACACTTCAGGGATTTATTGTAGCCAAGTGGGCTTTAGTATTTGCTGCCATGAACTTCCCTAAAGAAAAGTCCTTGGGATAATAGTGGTCATTAAGGTTTTATTTATTGGAGAAGCAAATGACCTCAGGAGTCCAGTGATTAAAACGCTGAGTAACTCACTATGACACTCCCTAAATTCAGTGAGTTGGTTTTAGTACTAACAAAAGGCAGAGCAAGGATACTTTAAGACAGGGAGGCTAGAAGACTAGAGCTTAATCCACATTCAAGGCTTTTACTCTCTTATTGGATAAATTATGCACTACACCTCAAAATATCTTTAGGTGCCACTCCTCTTCATAGCCTTTCCTTTGTGTAAATCTATATATCTTTATTACAAATAAGATGTTTTGTAGTTTTATTTGTTTTATTTATTTGAGAGGCAGAGA
This sequence comes from Ochotona curzoniae, assembly GCF_017591425.1. Classification (NCBI taxonomy): domain Eukaryota; kingdom Metazoa; phylum Chordata; class Mammalia; order Lagomorpha; family Ochotonidae; genus Ochotona; species Ochotona curzoniae. Next base: position 14,468,093 of record NW_024465894.1, on the reverse strand, counting down.
GAATGCAAATGAGCAAGGGAGACATGGGAGAGAGAGTGCTCCTGTATTGAATTACTTCCCAAATGTCCATCCACAAGGCTACAGCTGGACCAGGCAGAATCCAGGAGCCAGGATAAACTTCCTCCCACTATTACAAATGTTCCAGCCCAGGTCTCCTGTGTGGGTGGCAGGGACCCAGCTGGTAGAGTCATCACCTGCTCCCCTCAAGGTGTGTACTACCCTGAAGCTGGAATCAATGCTACAAATGTGGAGTTGGGGCTTGATCCTAGACTCTCGCTAGGTCTAACACCAATTTTACACTTCTTTGATGTTATGTAATGTTTATTAATATCATTAAGCAAGTAGATTATGCTATTTTGCATTACTATTTTTTTGTGTATTTGATGCATTTCCAGCTAGATTGTAAAATCCATGAGAACAGGGACCATATGCTGTAGCTGTGTTTCCAACAGTGTGTCAGATCTAGTGAGATCTTAATAAAGTAAATTACTGGTGATGTAACCCAGGATTAGTGCTTTGGCATCTCCTCAAAAGACTTCAAAACTCTTGAGAAAGTTACAATGAGATCGCATCTCAAACTATTAGGATGGTAATTACTTATTAAAAATCTATATACCAGAAAATGACATGTTAGCAAGGATGTGAAAAAAAGTTGGAACCCTTGTGCAATGTTAGTAGAGAGTTAGATGGTGTAGCCACACTGGAAGGCAGTATAAAAAACACGTATTTTGTAGAGTGACGGGGACGGGGCTGTCCCATCCCCAGACTGCCTCCTCAGATTCCCACAACAGCCATGGTTGCACTGGGCTTGGCAGAAGCTAGAGTTGGGAACTCAATCAGGGTTCCTACATAGGCGACAGGGACTCAGCTACTTGAGCCGTCATATTTTGCCTCCCAAGGACTCCATTAGTAGGAAGTTAGAGTTGGAATTTAAACCAAAGTACTGTGAAATGAGATGTGGGCATTTGAAATAGTAGGCCAAATACCTACCCATTCCCAAATTTTAAAATACAATTACACATGATCCAGCAGCTCTACTTTAGGGTTTACATCTAAGATAATTGGAAAGTAGGCTGTCAAAAGTCATATAGTCATAGTCATAGCTGAATAATTCACAGTAGCCAAGAGTTGGAACCAAACCAGGGATCCAAGGATGGATGAGTAGATAAGGAATTTTTTTATATACACACACACACACGTAGGAATATATATATATATATATGCATTTTTTTTACACGTAGAAATATTATTCAATCTTGAAAGGAAGGTAATTCTGGGCCCAGTGCAATAGCATAGTGGTTGAAATCCTCGCCCTTGAACACACTGGGATCCCATATGCATGCTGGTTCTAATCCTGGCAGCCCTGCTTCCCATCCAGTTCCCTGCTTGTGGCCTGGGAAAGCCGTCGAGGCCAGCCCAAAGCCTTGACACCCTGCACCCGCGTGGGAGACTCAGATGAGGCTCCAGGCTCCTGGCTTAGGATCGCCTCAGCTTTGGCCATTGTGTCCACTTGGGGAGTGAACCAGCAGACAGAGGATCTTCCTCTCTGTATATCTGCCTTTCCAATAAAAATAAATAAATCTTAAAAAAAAAAAGGAATGTTAAATTCCTTTTTGATATATTAAGGATGAATCTTGAGGACATTATGCAGAGATCAGCCAGTCCCAAAACACAAATCTATAATACCCATTTGTATAGAATATGTAGAGTTGTCAATTCGCAGAAACAGAAAGTAAAATGATGGCTACCAAGAGCTGGAAATAGAAGTGAAAGGGAGAAGTGTTGAATACTTATAAAATTTCAGCTTTGCAAGATGAAAGAATTCTGGAAGCTGATAATACAATGTGAATCTACATAACTATACACTTAAAAATCATTAATGTGGGCCTGTGTGATGATTTAGTGGCTAAATCTCTGCCTTGCTTGCATTGAGATCCCATATGTGCATCGGTTTGTGTCCCAGCTGCTCCGCTTGCCGTCCAACTCCCTGCCTTCGTCCTGGGTAGAGCAGAAGAGGATGGCCCAAAGCTTTGGGACTCTGCACCCTGGTGAGAGACCCGAAAGAAGCACCTGGCTCTTGGCTTTGGATCAGCTCAGCTGTGGTCGTTGTGGCTACTTGAGGAATGAACCGATGGGAGGTCTTTGTCTCTTTCTCTCTGGAAATCTGCCTTTCCTTCTCTGGTACTTGCCTGGTTCCGACTTTGGGTCCCCACCCTCTCTCGTAATGACCATCAGGATCGCTCCAGAAAGAAACCCCTCAAAACAAACAAACAAATAAACAAATAAACTAGAATAGATAGAGAACAGCAAGGAAGGCTTGGAAACAGACAGGAAACGGTCAGCGGGGATGCACTTATAACTCACTGGGTGGGACACAAAGATTGGTTGCTCCTCACTAAGGTATTGAAGATTTCTCTGCACACTCCTCCTAAAACTGTTCACCTAAACTGTTGACATATGTCTTGTTAGAGTTATAGAGTTAGACTACCCGAAAATCAGCCAGGTTCAGTAGAATCATGCTTCAATGCTATAAACTGCTAAATACTAAAATTAAAATAGACATGAGACAGCTGAATAGTAATCTATAGCCATTTTTAAGGTGTATAGAACCCAGTTATATATAACTAATAATTGAAATGTCAATGTGGAAGTCACAGGATGTGGTTCAGAACTTGCATTCTTTTTTTTCTCTCTTTTAACATGTTGTTTACTCAGTACCATGTCAACTAATTCCATAACGTTATAAATAGTTACTGATGTAATGTCGGGGCTTTAATTGATCGGGATGATACTCTGCCGGCTCTGCCTTCAGACCAGAGATGGTCTCCCCAAGAAACCGTTGAACTTATCTGGACAATAAGACGCTGGACTTTATGCTTGGTAGATGCTTGCAATCAATGAATCTCAACTGAATTTGAACGGTGGTAATGCAACAAGGTGAAGCAATCCACCATGGTGGGGTTGGGGAGGGGGGAATCCCAGTGCCTATAAAACTGTGTCACATAATGCAATGTAATCAATAAAAAAAAAAAATAGAAAAAAAAGAAATTTGCCTTTCCAATAAAAATAAACAAATAAAAAATATCTTTTTAAAAAGAGCTTGCTGACTAAGGTTTTGCACAAGAATTATATAAAATCCAAAAAATGAAATAACTCTGAAGATAGTTTTTCTGATTGGAAGTTGTTTTTTTTTTTTCATTATTCTAGTGTCCCTGATCACTCAATATTCTTTACAAGTTTCATGTACTGTTTTGCAACAGAATGCTCCTAAAGCTGCCTCAGCAATAATTGGTTACCACTTCAAAGTGTTTGTATGCTGAACCCTTACAATTTTGGCTGCTCACCTTGTAATTTGGTTCCTGAAAAAAGCAAATAAACAGCCTTTATGAGGACTATTGATGCCCTAAGATGCTAATTATCGATTTGGCTTAGCATTGTTGAGGAATTACAAGCACAGGATTTTCATATTAAATAAGAAAGATGGTCCCTCATTAGGGGGTCAAGAGGAAGAATTAACTACTGAGTATCTATTGAGAATCAGCTCCTCTTGCAGATAGATTTTGTGTATCGCTGAATACAACAATCTTGTAAGGTTAATAAAATGTTAATTTTTTAAAGAAAGGAAACAAGGCTCGGAAAAGTTAAGTACACAAGTTTGCACAGTGAGTGACAGGCGTAAAATATAAGTCTAGAGCTTTCAATGATGTTTCATTGCTCTCAAAGTATTTGACTATCCCTGCTGATAACACAGTTTATGGTAGTATTTGATGTTCATTTATTTCAGTAATCTTACTTGGTTATTACAGTAAGCAGTAAAGATTGTACAGGGTTGATTATCATATCTTTACTAATGAAATGAGTCAGAGAACTTAACTCATTTTTTAACATCAAAGCACTAGTAAATAAAAATGGGACACATGTATGATAATTTTCAAGTTCCTGGTTTTTTTCATATCAGAATTTTTTCATATCGAATTTTCTGGATTTGACTTTTTATTGGAGAAAAGACTGAGTATTTAGTGAGTCTTACACTCTGATTATACATGTACGTGATAAGCAAAGATGATCCCTGTGCACTCCCAGAAATCACTAGCATAAACTGATTTTTAAATTTGTTTGAAAGGCAAAGAGAGACAGAGATCGATCTTCTGTTCTTGGTTTACTCATCAAAGGGGCACAGCAGCTGAAGCAGAGCAAGGCCAAAGCCAGAGCCAGAAACTCCATCCAGGCACCTGGGCCATCTTCTGCTGCCTGCCTGTGTGCTTCTGCAGGGGGCTGGATTGGAAGGGGAGCAGCTGAGTCAAACTGTGTCTCAGTGGGTAGCCTAACTTGCTTTGCTACAATGCCAACCCCAGAACTGATATTTTTAAAGCTACCGGCATGCAAAGATGAAGCGAATACAATGAAAATAACAGCTGATAAAGGAGATAAGTACATTTTTAGATGGAAAATCATAGCTGAGCTGAGGAAAATGAATTGTAAAGACTCACAGAGTAATCTACTAACAAGAGACAAACAGGTTCATATTGGAGAATAGAATTTCAGGAACCGAGTGATAGATGCAGATGTAAAAAGATTGAAATGGGGATTGGCTGAAGTACTTTATAGGAAATAAAACTCCCTCGTTTCTTTCTGCCATCCTGCTCACTTCCCTGACAGACCCTGCCCCTGGACATTTATTTTGTGGGAGGAAAAATGACACAGGGTCGCTCCAGGATGTGAGACATCAGGGGTGACTTAACCACCAGGCAAGCCATCAACCACAATAATTTATACTTACAATAAAAAGGAAATGTTTTACACAAAATATTCTAAATATTGGCTCTAGAGGGTACCCCCAGATTTGTTGAATTTAATTCAAATTCTTATTTCTGTCCTTGTTCTTATGGAATATTAACAGTAGAATTTGTAAACTATCAAACAAAGCTATAGCATTGATGGGCCCGGCGCGGTGGCGCAGTGGTTAAGGTCCTTGCCTTGCATGCCCAGGATCCCATATGGGCACCGGTTCTAATCCCGGCAGCCCCGCTTCCCTTCCAGCTCCCTGCCTGTGGCCTGGGAAAGCAATCGAGGACGGCCCAAAGCCTTGGGACCCTGCACCCATGTGGGAGACCCGAAAGAAGTTCCTGGCTTCTGGTTTCAGATTGGCACAGCACCAACCGTTGCAGTTACTTGCGGAGTGAATCATTGGATGCAAGATCTTCCTCTCTGTCTCTCCTCCTCTCTGTATATCTGACTTTCTAATAGAAATAAAATAAAACAAAATAAAATAAGATAAATCCTTTTAAAAAAAGAAGTAAAGCAGCCACAACTTGAAGCAGCGCCCATATGGAATGTTGGTATCACAGGTGGCGCATCACTGTGCCACAATGCTTGACCTATGCACTTCTTTTTAAAATAAAATCTTTTTTTTTTAAGATTTATTTATTTTTATTGGAAAGTCAGATATATAGAGAGGAGGAGAGATAGAAATATCTTTCATTCAGTGATTCACTGCCCAAGTGACTGCAACGGCTGGTGCTGTGCTGATCTGATGCCAGGAGCCAGGAGCTCTTCTGGGTCTTCCAAGTGATTACAGGGTGCCAAGGCCTTGGGCCATCCTCAACTGTTATCCCAGGCCACAAGTAGGGAACTAGATGGGAAGTGGAGCTGCCAGAATTAGAACTGGCATCCATATGGGATCCTTGCGCGGTGAAGGCGAGGACTTTAGCTGCTAGGCTATGGCACTAGGCCCTGAAATTGTTTTTTAAATTTTATTTAAATTTATTTATTTGAGAAACATGGAAAGAACCCTAATGTGTTGATTTAGTCCTCAAATACCCACAGCAATTTAGAGCTGAAGCCAGAAGCTGGAAACTGAATCCAAATTGCAGGTTTCTTAACTGGCATCTTAACATTAGACCAAATGCTTCCCTCCTTCATACATTTTTTTCAAAAATTATTTTATTTAAAGAACACAGTGACAGAGAGAGGGGGGTTGGGCCGGGCCAAAAGCAGGAGCTTTCAGCCTTTTCTTGGCCTCCCACAGGGATTGAGGCACCCAAACACTTTGCGCATATTTTTGCTGCTTTCCCAGTTACACCAGTGGGGAGTTGGATCAGAAGTGAAACAGCTGGGTCTTGGACTAGTGTCCACATGGGATGCCAGTTGCAGACGGTGGCTTTTCCTGCTATACCAAAATATTGGCTCCTTATGTACTCTTTTGAGGCTTCTTGTATGCCATGTATTCTTGTGCTTGGCTTCTTTCACATAGCACGACATTTTTGAGGTTTATTCATGTTGTTGAAAGTGAATTCCTTTTTATTGCCCAAGCATCATTAGTTTTATATAACACTTTTTAAAAATCAGTTACTAATGGACATTTAATTGTTTCCAGTTTATGGTTTTAAAGAGCTGCTGTGAACATTTGAGTACAAGTCGTTGTCAGCTTTCACTTTGGCATGTGTTAGAATGAATACATCTGGGAAGATCCCACCACCCCAGGACAAACAACCAAAATGTGTGGCTGGCACAGGGGGAAGGTAGCTTGAAAAATTTGCCTTGGGCCCAGAAAACCACAGTCCCTCATTCCCCTGACAATAGTAATTGGCCCAAGGAACAAGTATGTGACCCAAGAAAGTTAGAGTCTTTTCTAGAAAAAAGAAAATATTTGTTTCTACGTTGTTTACTACAATATTAAGTTTGAAGCTGTCATATACTCTTAGATGTTTAAATGTAAAATTTCTTTCCTTCAGTGATAGGAGAGAAAATGAACAATGCAGAGGGAAAAGTTGAGTAGGTTAACAGGGAAAGAGACTCCCTACCTTCTCCAAGAATGACATGTAAACTTGATGAGAGTGCCCACATTTACACAGAAGTGGGAGCGAAACAGCAGGGAGTAACCAGACATACTGCAATGGAAGCCAAAGTGGAGTCAGGAAGGACTTTGAGTGCCATAGTAAGATTATGTTTGGTGTTGTGAGCACGAGAAAAGTGTCTCAGTCTGCCATGGTTGCTGCAAGAAAGTGCCATGGACTAGATGACTTACACAAGAGAAATTTGTTTTCTCACAATTCTGATGTAGACTGAAAGTCTCAGATCAAATTGCTGGCAGGTGTGAGTCTTCTTGGAGGCCTCGTTCCTTAGCGTGCAGATGGCTGTGCTCTCTGTCTTCATCTAATCTTCAGTCTGTGTGTTTCCACATTTTCCCTTAAGGATAGCCCCCATATTGCATAGGGACTCACTAGAAGTCTCATTTTAAATTAATAATTACCTCTTTAGAGACTACCACTTGGATTTCAAGTACTGGGACTTCAACATTTAAATTTGGGTTATGCAATTCAGTTCAGAATTGAAGCCATTGAACATTTAAGAATTTTAAATAGAAATCAAGTGACTACTCCTATACTGTAGAATCCTTACTTCACTTCGGTGACAGTAGGGGATGGGCTAGTGGAGCACAGAGCAGAGCCAGGAAAGCATGTAGGGCCTCTTGGGATGCTCAGGCCAGACTCGGCTCAGGCTTACACTGGAAAGGCTGCTCTCAGACTGCTACCTGGCTAGAACAGGAATCACTTAAATACAAGGGACTTAGGAGATGGTGTCTCTGGCGGGGACAGTCATCTATAGATGTTTATGCGCACTTCTTCAAAGGTGATGAGAAGTAAACGGGGTAAGAGGGCATTTCATGAATGATCCTTCAACTACATTAAGGCTTTGTTAGGTTTGGTGGTCTTACAAGGGTCTATTTTAGCTTGCTAGTGTTCTATTTCTATCCCTACTTTTGTTATGCAGATGTGTTTTTGTCGTGTAGAAGACCACACAATGTGGAGTTGGGGCCTTCTTGGAACTTTAGTTCTGGAATGAGTAGTTATCTTTGTTTTGATTCTATAATGAAATACCTGATGTTGAATAATGACTCATGATTTCATTTAATTCATGATTCTGGGGTTTGAAACAATATAAAGTCTGAATAACAGAGCACTGCATCTGATGTGGGTCATTTTTTTTCTAGTGGGAAATAATTTTAATCAAAGAATTGTACATTTTCTTCCCACATATCTTGCTTTCTATTAGGAAATGGCATGGCCATCCGTTTTACTTCAGGTAAAATATTACAAAATATTTACAGGAATATTTTAAAATAGTTAACATAAAAGGCAAGATGAGATACACTGATTTTCTAGGAGTCTCTGTTCCAGTGCTCAGAGCACACAAAAGTCAGAATAAATACCTAAGATTCCCCTGTCACAGTGAAACTTCCATCTCTTTCATGAAACTGGCCATTTCTCTATCTTTCTCTCTTCCTTTCTCTCTCTGTAATTTCCTTTCAAATAAATAGATAAATCTTTTTAAAATTAAAAAAAAAATTGTATTGCAAAGTCAGATACACAGAGAAGAGAAGAGACAGAGAGAAAGATCTTCCCTCTGATGATTCACTCCACAAATAGATAAATCTTAAAAAATAAAATAAAAAAGAACTTGCTCTAGGCCAGCATGGTGACTTAGTAGGCTAATCCTCTACCTGTGACATTGACATCCTAAATGGGTACTGGTTCAACTCCCAGCTGTTCCACTTCTGACCTTCCTGCCTACTGCCTGGGAAAGCAGCAGAGGATGGCTCAAGTCTTTGGGCCCCTGCACCCACAGAGAGATCCCGTGGCTCCTCTGGCTCCTGACTCCTGGCTTTGGATCAGCTCAGCTTTGGCTGTTTTGGTCATCTGGGGAGTGAACCAGCAAATGGCAGACTTCTCTCTCTCCTGTCTCTGGAAATCTGCTTTTCAGACAAAAAGAAATGAATCACCCACCTTCACCCTGGCTGGTGGGGGGACGGGGGTGAAACTTGTTCTCACTAGACCTAACATATTCCCCAAGCCAACCTTAATCCATTCATTAAAGTGGAACATCCATGACCTAATGATCTTGTACCAGGCCATACCTTTTTTTTTTTTAGATATATTTTATTTTTATTGGAAAGGTAGAAACAGAGAAGAGAAGAGACAGAGAGGAAGATCTTTCGCCCACTGATTCACTCCCCTAGTGGCTACAATGGCTGGAGCTGAACCAATCTGAAGCCAGGAACTATGAGCATCCTTCAGGTCTCCTACAGGGTCCCAAGGCTTTGGGCCGTCTTTGACTGCCTTCCCAGGTCACAAACAGGGAGCCAGGGAGCTGGGTGGGAAGCAGCACTGCCGGTATTAGAACTGGCGTCCATATGGGATCCTGGCACGATCAAGGCAAGGACTTTAGTTGCTTGGCCACCATGCGGGGAGTGCAGAGTGGCGAGCCCCCAAGTCCTACTTCTTAAAGGTTCCATCACGTCAACACTGCCACACTGAAGAACAGCCTTCCAATATGTGAATCTCTGGTGGTATAAACTCCATCTAACATCACAGCAGAAACCCTGGGGAAAAGTGACTTTATCTCTTTGAGCTTCTGTTTCTTGCAATGTAAAATGGGATGATAATAATGTTTACTTCGTGGGTCTGTTGAAAGAATGTAGTTTTAGGAGCTCCAAGCATGTTATTTATTGCACTTGGTATCTCTGGGATACTTGTATGACTATACCTGAGTGTAGGAGGCAGATAATCTTTACAGGGAATAGTAGTGGCTTTCGTTTATTGAGTTTCTTAGTATGAGCCATGGATGTGAGTCTTAGTGTGCCTCTTTCCTTTTTTTTTTTTTAAGATTTATTAAAATTTTAACACAGAGAAAGACATGAAAGAGAGAGAGAGAAATCTTTCAACTGTTGATATACACCCAAAAGGGCCGCAACAGCCAGAGCTGGGCCAGTCTTAGGCCAAGAGCTTCTTCTTGCCTCCCATGTTGGTTCAGGGACTCAACCTTTGGGCCTTCTTCCATTGTCCTCTTAAGCCCAAGGGTAGGGAACCAGATAAGATGTAGGGCAGCTGGGTGGCAGCTTTACCCACTATGCCACTGTGCCAAGATGCCTCTTTCTAGTGGAAAGGGTCCCCTAATCATAGGAGTTTGTTGGACCATGATTGTATCAAGGTTCCATGATTTTATTTCAGTAAATGCTAGAACCTGGTGGGGCGGAGGCAGGGAGGAGAAGGATGTTTAACACCAGGACAAAGGGACGAAAGCAAGCAAATAAAAGCAGAGAAAACAGGATGACAAAGTACCACAGAGGCAATATGTAGACAAAAGGCAGAATCAGAAAACAGACTGGAAAGGAAAAACAAAGACTTTCCCCCAATGTCTTTTATTTCAGACTTCGTATTCATGCCTCCTTTTCTTAAGTAAAAGAACCTCAAGGGAGAGGGGAGAAACTGTTCTTTTTAATATCATTTGTTTATGGCCAATATCATCCATTATGCCTGGCCAGTGTCAACTCATTATTAGTAATGTTGTGGTTTGCAAAAGAAAAAAAAAAAGATTCCAAGAAATTTTGGCTTGTGTTTGTTATTACATATAATTGTAATTCTGTGAATTACATAACTGACTCCATGCAAACATAGAATGTAATCCACTTGACAAAGTTTTATATAACTTTAAAGCTGATTTTGTTTATCAAGCCTATACACTTTTAACATCAATACTGTGATGAAAATGTTTGTTCAAAGAAGTCTGGCAAGTTTTTGTAGAAAATGTGACACAAGAACTAATACTTTATCTCAATAATCCATTGAATTTTTGTATAAAGAAACAAAAAACATAATAAAAATTGGTCCCCAGAAGACAGCAGAGATCCACCATTCATTCCATTCTTTCATTCAACAAATATATAGACGAGATGGGAGGTGAGTGAATGAATGAATAAGAGGCATGGTTCTGGTCCCTGGAGAGATTACACTTCTGTGGAGAGTTTGGTAGTAAATAAAGATAACCACTGTACATTGTAGTAACTTTTTTTGAAGGAAAAGAAGTTGTTGTGAATGAGAACAATGGTAGAAGCTTCATTTTTGAGATTACTGAGTAAGTTTGGGAAAACCAACCACTTTCTCAGCTCTCACACTACAGTGATGAACATGAAGTCTTCTGTGTCCTGATCTCCAGCAAGCCTTTCCTTAAGCAGTGGATGGAGATTCTCTACTTCATCTAAATCCTGACACTATCCACCCATAGAGAGCCTCAGATTCCACAAGCAGTAGGACAATCACATCTCTTAAAATTCCAATTATAATGCTCAAGCTGGTTTTGCCTGTGTTTCTGGTCAACCAGCTGTAAATTATAGTTCCCAAACCTCCATAGTTTCTAATTAATTTGCTAGAGTGGCTAATAGAACTCAGGGAAATAATTTCCCAGAACAATGTGAAATTACAAAATGTACAGATTAAGAAATGGAGAGCCTGGAACATTGGCTTAATTGGGTTGATCCTCCCCCTTAAAGTACTGGGATCCCACGTGAGCACCAATTCATGTCCCAGCTGCACTACTTCCCACCCACCCTGGGAAGAGAACTTACAGTTTCTGAAGGCTTTCTTAGAGAGGGAGTTGTTAGGGCTCAGTGCAACAGCCTAGTGGCTAAAGTCTCACCTTGTATGCACTGGGATCCCGGTTCTAAACCTGGCAGCCCTGCTTCCCATCCATCTATTTGCTTGTGGCCTGGGAAAGCAGTAGAGGACGGCCCAATGCTTTGGGACCCTGCACCTGTGTGGAATACCTGGAAGAGCTCCAGGCTCCTGGCTCTTGGCTTCGGATTGGCTCAGTTCCAGCGGTTGCGGCCACTTGGGGAGTGAATCAACGGATGGAAGATCTCCCTCTCTGTCTCTCCTCCTCTCTGTATATCTGATTTTCCAATTAAAAAAATATTTATTTGAATGGTGCAGTAGCAGGAAAGAATACAGAGATCTTCCATCACTCTTTATGCCCCAGTGACTGCAATGGCCAGGCGAATCCAGGCTGAAGCCAGGATCTCACAGCTCCATCAGCATCTCCGTGTGGAGTACTTGGACTGTTTACTGCTTTCCCTCGCATATTAGTAGGGAGTCATACTGGAAATGTAACATCTGGAACTTGAACTAATGCTCCCTCATAAGATGCTAGGGACATAAATGGCAGTACAACACTCTGTGCCAGAAAAATTAGCCACTCTTGTTTATACCCTTTTCCAGAAACTTCTCTTTAGATCTCCTAGGAAGCTTGTATATTATCTGGTTTCTATCATGATCTCCATTGAAATATCAGGATAAAAGCATTAGGACAAAACCTTTAAACTCAGGTATCTATGTTAATTGTCCTCATCTTCAGCAGTTCACATGAGCTGTGACTCATCCCCATAGCATGCCCGATTGGGACTAATAAGGTCATTGTGGCACAAGAAGAGAGGCAGTGTAAGAAAGGATGGAATCCTGCCACCTAGTCCTAAATGTAGGTTTATTTTGCTAACACTCCATGCAACCACAAAGACTCACAGCTTGATCGGCCTGGAATGGGACAGCAGAGCTGCACTTCATCATTCTGGATGGCTCACATCTGGAAATTTCTGCTGAAAAAATACCTTTGTGTTTGTACTACCCCCTTCTTTCTCACATATGTCTGCTTTGGAGGGGAGATTTTGAGGGAGTGAAGTTTCCGAGCAAGGGGGAAAGGCCCAGAAACAGAACACTTCAAAGTGCAGGCCATCTTCCTCTGTCCTGATGGAGTTGATGCTTTGAGATTTACGCTTCTTCCTCTCCGCAGGTTGGTAACAATTTCCTCCTTTACAGAAAAGCTGCAGCTCTTTGAAGGGATGTAAAAATTCACTTTGACTGTCAGACTTCTGAGGGGAGAACAGCTCTCTTCCAAGCGGGAAACACATTTGTCAAATGTTCCTGTGCCTGGTCCAGGGCAATTGGAGCTATTGTTGATTTTCTTCTTTCTGCTGTTAAGCCACACGGGTATTTGAGGGCAAACACAATCCCATAACTGAAGGCTCAGTAGAAGCTGGGCTTTCTCTTGCATTTCTGGCTATCTTTGCTGTGAAACCTCCACTTGCTGCGATCTGACTACTGTGGGGATACATGGGTAAAGTCAAACTGCCACAGTCTGCTATTGAACCCCTTGTTAAGATGTGTTGGGGTTCACTAATTGTTCTTTATGCTTCGATGCAGAAAAATGTGTCAGAAAGGCCATAGGAAAATGTCTTTCTATATTCTATGCCCTCATCCTAAAGTAAGAAGTGCTGAATTAGGGAATATTCATGCATATCTGTCAATAGATACTATCCTTGACAGGTTTCCAAAAGCAGGGCTTTAATAAGAGGAATGTTTTCATTGCAAATAACTTTTGAGATGTGTGAAAAAAATCTTCCTAGGATTCTGTGACTCATACACTGAGATAGGGTTATCAAAATGATCCTTTAAAAAGACAAAATGAGAGTTGTTAAGGCCCTATCATTAGTTTTCAATGGTAACTGGTTTAAGATTGGGAAATTCTTTGTTCCTGGTGGTTGCAAACAAGAAATAGACTGCTTGAGCAGAAAGAACAGTCTAGGTACTTCCTAGATCAACAGTTTATGAATGGCATTTTAACCCTTCTCAGTGTTGACTGTGACCTGTCTTTAAGGTTTAATTCTTCTTTTCAGTCCTTTTAGAGCATTGTTCTATTTCTTCAAAATCTAGGAAGAATCCTAACCAGACCCAATTCTGATAACTCAATAAGTGCTACTGAAGGTTATTCATACTCATTTCTTGGATTTCTACTACAATTTCCTACCCATCACTGCCTCTCCTGCATGGTAAACTCTTCATCCTTCTAGATGTTGATTCATGATTTTCCTTCAGGGAAGCTTCTTTGAAATTCTCTTTGTGCTGCCACTCACTCCTCATGCTCATTTAATATCAAACTATAGTACAATAATAATTATATATTAACCAGGCAATCACCTTAGGGTAGAGGCTCTCGTTCATTTTTATACTCCCAGACACTGAAACCTATATGAAAATTGAATGAATGAATGAATGAATGAATGAATGAACAAGTGAATAAAGGTGCTAATGGTAAAACAAAAACGTTCTCTAAGATTGATAATGTCCCCTGTATTGCTAAAGTCAGTAGACAAATTTCTGTTCTTTTCATGCTTAATCTTTCTGGATCATTGGACATTATAGATTACCCTTGCTTAAAATTCCAAGTGGCCGCAACGGCCGCAGCTGCACCGATCTAAAAGCCAGGAGCCACGAGCTTCTTCCGGGTCTCTCACATGGGTGCAGGGTCCCACAGCGTTGGGCCGTCCTCTGTTGCTTTCCCAGCTGGATGGGAAGTGAAATAGCTAGTACACAAACTGGCACTTGCAGAGGGGAAGATTAGATCTTGGCATGACAAAGCCTTTTTAGAATGATTTTCCTAACATTTTTTTTCCCCCAACTTCAATATCCTTTCGCCCTGTATCTGTCCTCTATGTCTACTCAAATGAACTATTTATGGGAAGAGTTATCCTTTATCTGGCTCTTCCCCCCCACCCAAGATTTATTTTATCTATTTGAAAGGCAGAATTATAGAGCGAGAAGGAGGAACAGAAAGATAGACAGATCTTCTACCTCTTGTCTCACTCTCCAGATGTCTGCAACTGGTACCCATATGGAAATTAAATTTGTTATCACGTACCGTCCAAATGAAAGGAAATTACTCTTATTTTTAGAAACCTGGAGAGTATCTTTTAATTACAAGCAGTTACTATTCTTAATACATTTCTCTTTGGCTTGGAAAATGGAAAATGTCAGTTAATATTATACTTACAAATCAGTCTGTTCACAAGAATATTACCTGGGGCCTTGTGTGATGGCCTAGTGGCTAAATCATTGCCTTGGATTGCCAGCATTCCATATGGGTGCTGGTTCATGTCCCAGCTGCTTCACATTGCATCCAGCTCCCTGTTTGTGTGCTGGGAAGGCAGAGGAGGATGGCCAAATGTCTTGGAACCCTGCACCCGCTTAGGGGGCCAGAGGAGCCTCCTGGCTTTGGAGTGGTTCAGCTCTAGCTGTTGTGGCTACTTGGGGAGTGAAGCAGCAGATGGAAGTTTTTTGTTTTTTAAATTTATTTATTTTTATTGGAAAAGCAGATATGCAGAGAGGAGGAGAGACAGAGAGGGAGTCCGCTGATTCACTCCCCAAGTAGCCGCAACAGCCACAACTGAGCCAGTCTGAAGCCAAAAGCCTGGCTTTTTCCGAGTCACCCACGGGGATGTATAATCCCACAGCTTTGAGCCGACCTAGACTACTTTCTCAGGCCACAAGCAGGGAGCTGGATGGGAAGTGGAGCTGTCGGGATTAGAACTGGGATCTGTAGGAAACAAGCGATTGGGGGTGGTGTTGGGAGTAGGGATGATAGACTGTAAAAGGAAACAGAAGGGAACTTCAGAGGGGGTGATGGGAAAGAGAGAAAATAACAAATGGAAAAAGACAATAGAGAGATGTTCAGATGTCCTCATTCTACAAAGTGGAAAATAAAATATGGAAAAGAAGGAGCCATTGAGAAGGCTGGAGAGAGAGTGGTTTTGGAACAAGGAAGCGGCTCCTTTTTTACTGAGGACTGGGGAGAAGCAGAGAAGGCAGGAGCTTAGGGGAGTTTACCCCCAGGGAGCTCTGTTTATTAAAGAAGAAAACAAGATCATCTGCTGAATATGAGGTGGTCAAGGGGCTGGAGCGGAACAAGATGGTTAGTGAGGAAGAGCCCAAGTACTCGTATTCAACACGATGTATTCAACACACTGTAGACTTAAGTCACAGTTGGAAAGTAGGAGAGATGATCTTGTCATGTTGATCTTCCCTTTTATAAAATCTCAAGTGCCCAGATTCTCCAACCAAATACTGTCTTAGATTTGAGGGATGGGGTTTTTATTCTCGATGGGAAATTGGCAAAGTTCATAGCTAGAACAGTAGAGACAAAGACAAAATGTGAGAGGCGATCAGGAGCCGCTCTGCATGCGTAGAACGATAGCAAAAGGAAAAAAAAAAAAACAGCCAAAAACTGGTTTGAACTTGTGGGTTTCTGATGTGTTGATTGGATACTTTCTAATGTGTCAATTTAGAATTTTTAAGGAAATTTAACAACCCCTGAAGCAGTGGGAGAATTCTATAGCTAAAATATTTAGTCATTCTTGAGAAGAAGGGGAGCATTTCTCCTGGGAGTGTTATTTTAAATTCAAAGCAAAATGCACAACAAAATAACCAGTAACTATCTCTATAATGAAGAACATTCCCATTTCAAAGTGGCATCTGAAATGAAACAGACATGTTATTAGAGTTTCTCAGCATGTAATGCTTCATGGGGGTGGAGCTGAGGGCTAGGGGTTGGGGATAGGCGGGGATGGAAGAGAATGTTAACACTGCTCGTTCTTGGATCCAAAGCCAAATTAAAAAAAAATTATAAGTTTCAAATGGCAAAGTGACCTAAAATCTAAATGTTTTATAGGTAATCTTGAAAATATTTTATCATGAAATATTTTGGTCTTATAGAATAATGGTAAAATGGATCTTATTATACCATTGTACAACTGGGGCCAGGAGTTATGTGGGAGTTGGAAAAAAGTTGCAGTCTTGCCCTAGTGAAGCAGTTTGTCTATTTAAATGTTGTTACCTATCCAGATCACTACTCTAATTAACTTCAAATAGCTTCTCAAAAAGAAAATCTCCTCGGGCTTGGTGCAGTAGCCTAGTGGCTAAAGTCCTTGCCTTGCAAGCACAGGGATCCCGTATGGGCACCAGTTCTGATCTTGGAAGCCCTGCTTTCCATCCAGTTCCCTGCTTGTGGCCTGGAAAAACAATCGAAGCTGGCCCAGAGCCTTGGGACACTGCACCCCCGTGGCAGACTTGGAAGAGCTCTTGGCTTCGGATTGGCTCAGCTTCAGCTGTTGCAGCCACTTGGGGAGTGTACCATCAGGTGGAAGAACTTCCTCTCTGTCTCTCCTCTCTGTATATCTGGCTTTCCAATAAAAATAAAAAAATAAATCTTAAAAAAAAAAGAAATAAGCTCTCAAATCTAAGTGAACAGAATCATAGAACAAAGAACAGGGAAATATAAAATAAGGGACAGAATTAAAGGTTTATTGGAGGTCATTTTAATTTCTTAAAAATATGTAAAATTCCAAGGCAGATTTATTGAAATATTTTCCTACTTTACAGAGAATGTGCCTTATGGGATAATTTAAGTCAAAATGAATCTTATTATCTTGCTTTAGTTCTTGAATCATTATTTGTTTTTCCCTGGTGTTCTTTTGTTTCCTAATTTTTCACAGTTCCATTGGGTACAGTTATCTTCTACAAAATTAAAATCAAATAGTTTTTGCCAAGCAGCTCTGTAATGCAGCTGTTTCTCCTTAACTTTGAAAATTTTGTATGATGCTATTTTCCCTTATAACTAAAGCTCTCATTGAATAGTGAGGGTACAATCAACATTTTCAGTAACTTTTGCAGGGTTTAAACTTTGCTGAGCAGGATCTTCCCTAAAAGGAAACCTCAGAAATACCCTGAGGTTTCATAAAGTGTTAACTTTTATACATATTTCTTATTTCCCATGAGCATGCTGCAGAAGAAACAGGGAAGGTGATTAATCCTAGGAATGTGTACCATAGGGGCAAAAAGTAACAGTGGTGACAAAGTGCTCCCCTTGAGATGACTAACTTCTTGATATTTGTGCCTACATCCTCACAATCAACATTTATTCAGATGCTACCACATACAAGCTAGCAGAGACATAAAGCAATGTAAGAACTACTTCTTGTTCTACTATAATCTAGAACAGCAGGTTTAAAACTCTTTTGGCCTCTGGATTGTAGTGATTAGAAGCACTGCTTATTTTCATGCCATCCTTGTCATGCACAAAGATAAGTACTGACATACATGAGGTGAATTTTATTCAAAAGGTGAGTAAGAGAACACACGAAGCCAACACGATGGCTCAGTTGGCTAATTTTTCCCTTTACACACACCAACATTCCATATCAGTGCCAGTTCATGTCCCGGCTGCTCCACTTTCTTTTTTTTTTTTTAAAGATTTATTTTTATCATTTTTTTATTGGAAAGGCGGATATACAGAGAGGAGAGACAGAGAGGAAGATCTTCCATCCACTGATTCATTCCCCAAGTGAGCGCAACGGGCCGATACTATGCCAATCCGAAGCCAGGAGCCTCTTCAGGGTCTCCCACGCGGGTGCAGGGTCCCAAAGCTTTGGGCCGTCTTCGACTGCCTTCCCAGGCCACAGGCAGGGAGCTGGAAGGGAAGCGGGGCTGCTGGGATTAGAACCGGCGCCCACATGGGATCCCGGGCGTGCAAGGCGAGGACCTTTTACCACTTGGGCCACCGCGCCGGGCCCCCGGCTGCTCCACTTTCAATCCAGCTCCTTGCTTGTAGCCTGGGAAAGCAGTGGAGAATGGCTGAATGCCTTGGGACCCTGTATCTGCTTGGCAGACCTGGAGGGAATTCTGGGATCCTGGCTTTGAATTGGCTTAGCTCTGACTGTTCCAACCATTTGGGGAATGAATCACCAGATGGAAGATCTTTCACTGTCTCTCCTTCTCTTGTAAATCTGCCTTTCCAATAGAAATAATAAACGTTAGAAAAAAGAATTAAAATTATGTAACTATTGTTGAAAAATAGTTTGGCAATTCCTAAAAAAGTTTAACATAGAATTATCATACAACTCAGCAATTCCAGCCCAAGAGGTCGGAAAAACATGCCCAACATAAATTTATACATGTTCATGCTATTCTTACTCACAGTAGCTAAACAAAATGAAAACTATCTAAATATCAGTTTAAGGAATAGATAAAATGTGAAATATCAATACAATGAAATATTACTTAATCATAAATGGAAGTGCTATATGAACCTAAAAAATGTTATGCTGTGTCTGTCATTGTGGTGTAGTGCTGTGGCCACAGCCTGCGATGCTGGCATCCCAAATGTGTGCTGATTCAAGTGCTTCCTGCTCCACTTCCAATCCAGCTCCCTGCTAATGGTCTTGGTAAATTGGAAGAATATGACCCAAGTGCTTGGGCCTCTGCAGCCTCGTGGGAGAACTGGTTGAAACACCTGTCTCCTGGCTTCGGCATGGCCCAGCCCTGGTCCTTACAATATCTGGGTTGGGAGTGGTGGTAAACTAGCAGAGGGAAGATCTATCTCTCTCTGTGCAATTCTCAGTTTCAAATAAATCCTGAGATAAAATAAAGGATAAGAAAAGAAGTAAAACAAAGAAAGGAGCGAAAACAAGTTGTAGTGTCAAAGAATCCAGACATAAATGGTCGCATATTGCATGAGTTCACTTATATGAAATGTCCAGAATAAATAGATCAGTCAAGACATGAAGTAGATTAGTGACTGCCAAGGTTAGAATGAGGAAGGTATGGGGGTTAACTACAGACAGGGGGGAACTTCTTTTGGGGTTATGAAATGCTATGGAATTAGATAGTAGTGATAACTGTACAGCATAGTAAATATACCTCTAAAACACTTTAAAATAGTGAACTTCATGTGATAGGAATTATAACTTAATAAATGTTCTAAAATGCAAATGGTGGTGGGAATTGTGATTTGGAGGTTTAAGCTCCCTCTTGGGACAGTCTGGATTTTGAGGTCTGCCTCAATTTTCAGTCCAACTTGTTGCTCATGAATACCCTAGAAGGCAACAGACAATGGTTCAAGTATTTGGGTTGCTGCCGCTCAAATTGTATACCTTGATTGAATAACTGGCTCCTGGCCTCTGTGTGGCCCAGCCCTATGCAGATGCTCCGGTTTCATCCAGTTCCCTGCTAATGTGCCTGGGAAGAATGATATAAGGTAACCTGCACTCCTATGGAAGACCTGGAATGAAGCTTCTGGGCTCCTGACTTTGTTGCAGTCATTTGGGGTATGAATCAGTGGATAAAAGATCCACTTAACTTGCTATGCTAAGGTGTCAGCCCCAAGTAAAGCCAAGTTTTAAGCTGATAATTGTATGTAGCCCTTGAGTGATACTATAACAGCCTTTGAACCAAAAAAAAAAAAAAGTTTCCTGTCCCTGCCAGGAAGGTGGAATCAGGAACAAAACCAAAGCCAAGGCTTGATCTGAGGCATTCTGATCTGGGATAGGAGTATAGGATATGGGATAGGCATTCCACCATAAGGTCAAACTCCCACCCCCAGCTGGGGGATTTCTAACCACATGCTTCTGTGGCATGGTTCCATTGCTCTCTGGCTTCTGATGATCCATTTTTCAGTTCAGTGGGACATGCATGGCTGACCCTTCTCAAGAGAATCATCTTTCTTTTTTTTCTTTATAATGAATTTATTTTATTTTTTGCTGATGTTTACATAGTTAAGAAAGATGCATGCCCATGTGGACTACCAATTAGGGTAGAAAGGGTTGAGGAATGGGGAAGATAGATAAGACAACTGTTTCCAATCTTCTTTTTTCTTTCTGTACCTGGAGGAAGTGGAGAGAGAAGGGGAGAGGGCTGCTCCCAGCAGCCGAACTGCAGCCTAACTGCATCAGTACCTGGGGATAGGGGACCAGCCTGGTCTGTTCCCAACTCCAACCCCCATGAGTACTACTGAGTGATCATGCCTAGCTTGGCCCATCACCACCTGCAGCCTTCAAACAAACTAGCTGGCATGGCAGTTCCACAGAGCTGAGTCCACAGATCTCCTGCAGACCGGGTTCTCTCACATGCTGGTTACTGTCATGGCCCAGCGTGATGTGATCCACCCCCTGCCCACTCACTGATGTGTGCTCTGGTGAAGCCCTGCCATGACTTTTGTGTGTGTGTCAGCAGGCAGGAAGTGGTTGATACCATCAAGCCCAGCTCAGGTCTCCCACGTGTGCTGGTGTATTGGGTTGGTCCCCAAAGGTTCTCTGGCTTCCCTCCTCTAACCTGCCTGGTATCAACCCCCTTGTTTACCTGCAAATGCAGTAGCTTGGTTGGTAGGATTCTCCCACAAGTCGTGCCTCATCCATCACATTCTCCCTCAGCAGTACTCTCTCCCACACATCCTCAGACCCCTTTTCTGAGCGATCTACAGCGCCCCTCCCACCAGCCCATGAGTGCGCATATCCCCAAGGCCAGTCCTTGTCCTGCTGCCTTGGGTCCCTGCCAACCTGACTGCAGCCCACGTACCCTCTGGTGCGAGTCTCCAGACCCCTTTTGCTGTCATGCTGATCTCTGCCCCCCACATATCTTAAAAAAAAAAAAAGAACAATCATGCTGGCACACTAGTATAGTTAACCCAAATTTGGCATTAACCAGTCCCAGAATACCCACCAACTATTAGGTGCGTTTCTCCCAGCAGTGTAACACTTGCCTAGGTACAATGCAACCTAGACAGTTGCCTACAGCCGGACTTCTCTTTTTCTTCTTCTTTTTTTTTTTTTTAAATTTTTTATTATTTTTCTATTGGAAAGGTGGATATACAGAGAGGAGAGACAGAGAGGAAGATCTTCCATCCGATGATTCACTCCCCAAGTGAGCGCAACGGGCCAATACTATGGCGATCCAAAGCCAGGAGCCTCTTCCGGGTCTCCCACACGGGTGCAGGGTCCCAAAGCTTGGGCCGTCCTCGACTGCTTTCCCGAGCCACAGGCAGGGAGCTGGAAGAGAAGCGGGGCTGCCGGGATTAGAACCGGCGCCCATATGGGATCCCGGGCGTGCAAGGCGAGGACCTTTAACCACTTGCGCCACCGCGGCGGGCCCCTCTTTTTCTTCTTAACTATAGCTTTGTAGTGCTCACTGGTATAGTGAAGACCTGTGGCACTTTTCTGATACCATCTCAGCTACCTATCTGCCTGGCATAGGCAGTACCCTGCTGCTTTTACAATAATTTAGATGTTTGAAGATACAGAAAATTCTGTTCCTCAGTACCAAACTGTGATTCTGAAACCCAAACTAGTAAAATTTCTGACAAAATCATCTGGGTACCCCAATTTAGGGAAAGTATTACTATGGAGGAACCAAAGAAATAAAAATAGGAGGATGATGAGAAAGGGGTGGCGATAAGGAGAAATGAAGAAAGGAATAAGAGGAAGAAAAAAATTAGCCCAAAGATGCGTTTACATAACATATCTATTGTACTATACCAAACAACTCAGTAGCAAACAGGATGAAATTTCTTTTTCACCCACTGGGTGGGGCTCACCTCTCACTATATACAGGGAGTCTTCTGTAGGTGGTGTCTGTAATCAACGTAGGTAAATCCAGATCTAAAGGGTTCTGAAATCCAGATGTTTTTCGATCAGTGGATCTCCACATGGCATCCAAGAACCTGTGGTGAGGCCGTAAAGAGACTTCCAGTCATACCATGGACTGGGTTAAAATGCAAGGCTCACAAGAATATCGTGGGGTGTAGTTTTGGTTTCCTTTTTTTTTTTTTCCAAGGAGACATTTCTCACTGCAGATTTGGATCAAAATGTGAAAGCATTAAAGCAAACATTTTTTTCAGGAGAGCTACAGATAATCACAAGTTATTCAGCAAAAACACTTTAAAAAGTCTTTTTGCTTGTGGACTTGTTTTCTGTCCAAACAACATAAAAGTGGAATATTTTGACTCAGCCCTTCTCTACTGCACTACATGGTATATTAGCTCTAGAACCTGCCTCATTCAGGTGAAGTCCATGAACTCACTCGTGTCTTTGGGAGAAGATTCTAGTCCTGTCTTGAGAGAAGGAGATAGAGAAAGATCTTCCATCTATTGATTCACCCCCAAAGTGGCCATAATGGCCTGAACTGAGCTGATCTGAAACCAGGAGCCAGAGCTTCTTCTGGGTCTCCCGCATGGGTGCAGGCTCCCCAGGCTTTGGGCTGTCCTTTATTGTTCTCTCAGGCCACAAGCGGAGAGTTAGATGGGAAATGGAGTGGCCACAACTCGACCGGTGCCCATATGAGTTCCTGGAGCATGCAAAGCAAGGACTTTAGCCATTAGGCTACTGCCCCAGGCCCACAAGGCAAGGATTTAGCCACAAAACCATTGCTCTGGGTCCAGCTTTAATTTTTTTTTAAGATTTATTTAATTTTTATTGCAAAGTCAGATATACAGAGAGGAGGAGAGACAGAGAGGAAAATCTTCTGTCTGCTGATTTACTCTCGAAGTGGCATAAGTGGTTAAAGCTGAGTCAGCCTAAAGTCAGGAGCCAAGAGCTTCTTCCGGGTCTCCCACACAAGTTCAGGGTGCCAAAGCCTCGGGCCATCATCAATTGCTTTCCCAGGCCACAAGCAGGGAGCTGGATGGGAAGTTGGACCTCTGGGATTAAAACCTGTGCCCATATGGGATCCCAGCAAGCTCAAGGTCAGGACTTTAGTTGCCAGGATACCGGCCCCCAGCTTTAGCTTTTTAAAATCTCCTGGGAGGCACATGGCTAAAGCTTCTGGATCCAGAGCCATGTCTCATATAATTGTGGGGACTGATCAGAACAAGAGCTATAATTTTATGTACTTCTCTGACTTTAACATGTAGTAGAGCAAGTTAGGTGGAATAGGAAGTAGGGAAGGTGTTATTTTTAACATAGAGTCTTTCAACTTTAAGAAAAATAAAATTTAGGACCAAGCACAATGACGTAGTGGTTAAAGTCCTCGCCTTGCATGCACCAGGATCCCGTATGGTCACCGGTTCTAATCCCAGCAGCTCCACTTCTCATCCAGCTCCCTGCTTGTGGCCTGGGAAAGCAGTCGAGGACGGCCCAAAGCCTTGGGACCCTGAACCCATATGGGAGACCCAGAAGAGCTCCTGGCTCCTGGCTTCGAATTGGCTCAGCTCCAGCCATTGTGGCTGCTCGGGGAGTGAATCATCGGATGCAAGATCTTTCTCTCTGTCTCTCCTCCTCTCTGTGTATCTGCCGTTCCAATAAAAATAAATAAATCTTTAAAAAAAGAAGAAAAAAAGTTTAAAAAATCCCTAGGGGAAGGTATTTGGCCTAGTAGTTATGTAGTTAAGATTCCCGATATATAGGGCCCGGTGCGGTGGCACAAGTGGTTAAGGTCCTTGCCTTGCACGCCCGGGATCCCATATGGGCGCCGGTTCTATCCCAGCAGCCCTGCTTCCCTTCCAGCTCCCTGCCTGTGGCCTGGGAAAGCAGTCGAGGACGGCCCAAAGCTTTGGGACCCTGCACCCGTGTGGGAGACCCGGAAGAGGCTCCTGGCTTTGGATCGCCATAGCATCGGCCCGTTGCGCTCACTTGGGGAGTGAATCATCGGATGGAAGATCTTCCTCTCTGTCTCTCCTCTCTGTATATCCACCTTTCCAATAAAAAAATAGTAAAAATAAATCTTTAAAAAAAAAAAAGATTCCTGATATAATGGCTCAGTGGCTAAATCCTCACCTTGCAAGTGCTAGCTTCCCATTTGGGCACTGGTTCGTACCCTGGCTTGCTCCACTTCCCTTCCAGCTACCTGCTTTTGGCCTGGGAAGACACCTGCATGAGCAACCCAGAAGAAGCTCCTGGCCTTTGGCTCCAGCCTTTACAGTCATTTAGGAACTGAATGAGCAGATGGAAGATTTGTCTGTCTCTTCTTCTCTCCATAAATCTCATCTGCCTTTTTAATAAAAATAAATAAAGCTTAGGGTCCAGCACGGTAGTCTAGCATTTTAAGTCCTTGCCTTGCATGTGCCAGGATCCTGTATGGATGCTGGTTCTAATCCCGGCGGCCCCACTTCCCATCCAGCTTCCTGCTTGTGGCCTGAGAAAGCAGTCGAGGATAGCCCAAAGCCTTGGGACCCTGCACCCATGTGGGAGATCCAGAGGAGGCTTCTGGCGCCCGGCTTTGGATTCGCCAGCTCTGGCTGTTGTGGCTGCTTGAGGAGTGAATCATCGGATGAAAGATCTTCCTCTCCGTCTTTCCTCCTCTGTGTATCTGCCTTTACAATAAAAATAAATAAATAAAAAAAAAACATGAACTTAGTCAAATTGGGACAGCACACATTTATGAAGCTCTTGGATCTTCATATGATTAGCAGTGCGTGGCGGTACATGAGCAATTCAACTCAGCCATGACAAAATCAGCAAAGAATTCTTGACAACAAGGTGTATCAGTGAACCTTATAGATGTGGCATCAGTACAGTTCAATATAGAGAGAAATGCTGGCGTGGAATGCCAAGCTCATGTCACATGTAAAAAAATTAAATTTAGGTACCATGTTTTCATGAAATGTGTTTTCTATCGATTTTTTAAGACCTCTCAAATGGGGCTATACCTATTAATGAGGTTATATCTATTAATAGTATCTGTCACCTGCCTCCATGCTTCCTTTTAAAGAATCTAGGTTTCTTAGCTCAAAGAAGCTTCTAGTGTGATTTCATCATTTTCTACATTTATGTTTTTTATTTGAAAGGCATAGTGACAGAGAGAGAGAGAGAGACAGGGGAAAGAGAAAGAGAAATGTCTTTCATCCTCTGCTTCACTCCCCAGTGTCCAAAGCCGGGAGTCTAGGGCTCCATTGGGGCTTCCTCTTATGGGTAGCAGAGTCCTTAGGATTTGGACCAGTTTCCACTACTTTCCCAGGCACAGCAGCGGTGAGTTGGATCAGAAGAGGAGTAGTAGAGAGTCCAGCTGACACTCCAACATGGGATGGCCACACTGCAAGCAGCAGCTTACCTGCTGCACCACATCGCCGGTCTCAGCCTGATTTAACCGTGTCTCTGGGGTTAGAGGAAGGATGGGCACATAGGTGTGTATGCTACTCTATGAGCAAGCCTCCCTCCTGGGCATCTGCTCCAGCTCCTCCCTTACAGTGGGAGCCTGCGGGGTTCAAGGGGGGGGGGGAGAGAAGTGAAACTGCACAAGTGACCCACACACAGCTATGACATTGTGACACTGTAGGTTAAGCATGTGGCTACCATGCCAGCATCCCATATCCCACATGTGAATCCCAGATAACCTGTTTAAAATTCACATTCTTGCTAATGTGCCTGAGAAGGCAGTGGAATATGATCTACGTATCATGTGGGAGACCGGGTTGGAGTTCCCGACTCTGACTTTAGCCTGCCCATTGGTTGGTGTGGCTATTTAAGTGACCCAGCAGAAGAAATATTCTTTCTCTCTTTTTCTTTCTATCTCTGCCACTGCCTTTCATATACTTTTTCTAAGTGGTACACAGGACTGGGATTGCTTAGAACCAAGGCATCCGAAGCCTCACTGTGAGATCCATCGGTGAGTCTGTACTGCCCCTGCGTGGCCGTTTCACAGCTCTGCTCTCTCTCTGGCTTGGGGAGAGGAGGGTGGCAGATATGGATCTTCTTGATAAATCTCTTTGAAGAGTCAGTAGTGGAGCTCCTAGGGGAGAAACCAAGTCCTACAGTCACCCAGTTACTCACTGTAATACTTCAGGAATACATTTGTGCAATGTCTCCATTTAATTGTTATCATCAAAATAGATTCAGAGAAATAGATTCAATTCTCTAAAATGTTCAGGGAATTGGAGAAAGAAATGTTATGTAATTGAGGTTAGCTAAAATAATTGCTCAGCTTTTTACTAGTAAAAGCATTTTGAAAAAGTAATACTACTTTTCTGGGATTTATTAATTAAAATAATTATTGGAGGATTAGTTTATGCTATGCACTAGGAAACAGGATATAAAGACATTATCTCTGCCTAAAAAAGAACTTACACTTCCAGAGAGGAGATGCTTAAATATAATGAAATTATAAGAAATTATAATAATAATAATAATAAATGAGGTCTGTATGTTGATTAGGGGACAGTAAGAATATGCAAACACCTGATGGGCCAGAAAATGAGACTACTTAGGGAAGGCTTCCTGGAAGAAGTGATGTCTGAGCTGAATCTTAAATGGTGAATAGGATTAAGCTGGGTGGTGGTTGGGGGAGGAAGGAGTTGATGACAAGAGATAGAAACATTTCAGACAGAAAGCCCACAGCGTGCAAAGTTAGGGATGAAAACAAGAGGGTGGAGGAGCCCAGCATCAACAGTCAGAGACATGTTAAGGAGTCTGGATCCTATCATGTCACAGAGGGATTTCAAACAGGAGTGACATAGGGGCAGGACTAATTTTTAAAATATGTGAGGGTCCGGCACCATAGCCTAGTGGCTGAAGTCCTCACCTTGCATGCGCCAGTTCATGTCCTGGTGGCCCCACTTCCTGTCCAGATCCTTGCTTATGGCCTGGGAAGCAGTAGAGGACGGCCCAAAGCCTCGGGATCCTGCACCCGTGTGGGAGACCCGGAAGAGGCTCTTGACTCCTGGCTTCAGATCAACTCAGCACTGGCTGTTGTGGCCACTTGGGGAATGAACCAGTGGATGGAAGATCTTTCTCTCTGTATCTCCTTCTCTCTGTATATCTGCCTTTTCAACAAAAATAAATAAATCTTTTAAAAAGTGTGTGTGTTTGTGTGATATCATACCCCATAAGTATGTATACATTTTACTTGCCAAATGAATAATTAAACAAAATTTTTAAAAATATGACAGTTGAGTTATAGGAGTTACATTGAAATGACACATCTAGATACAGGGAGACCAGAAAAAAAATCTAGGCAAAAGCAGTATTCAGAGCAAGACAAAAGAATGCCTAAATTGGTGAATTTGAGGAAAAAGCAAGAGGATGAAGAAGGAATGAGATACAGGATTCCAAGTAAAAAGCAAGGCTTAGTGAGCAGGGGGGTGAATTTTGTACTCTGATGCATCTGTAGAACACACTGAAGTAAGATATCTAGGAATCTTCCTGAAGTTAGAAAAAATAAACCTTAAAGTACTGAGGAGAGGTCTAAAGTATACATGCAGATTTGGATATTATTAGCATATTGATAGTAATTAAATCCAGGCTGACATTTGAGGTCATCCCTGGAGAATGGGACTAGAGACAAGGACTGAGGTCCAGAGTGGGTTAGGAACACTTTGGTAGTATCTTCTTCTACATTTTTCTGGGACTTTAGCGTGAATCAGCTGCGTTACTGTCCATTATCTTAACTTCTCACATTAACTGGTAAAATGAGGTGTGATTTGGATGATGCCAAGGCTGCACGAGATCTGTCCTTGGGCTGGGTGGGTGGGGCTCCTCCCATGTTACAGAGGATGTGTGATGTTGGAATGACCCAGGTAAAGGGCACAGCTGGCTTGTGGCTCTGGTGACAAGCGCCGTTAAGGGACAGTGGCAGAGCTGGCATCACCCAGATAGTGATCCTGTAATAATGGCTCCAAAGTAGCTTCCACACCGAAAGTTTACTTAGAGTAAGTGATGTGCTCCAGGTTTGTCCTTTTCTTTCTCTCCTCCCTCCCTCCCTCCTATTTTCTCTTCCTCCCTTCTTCCCTGCTAACAAATTTTAGTGGAAAAAAATAATGGAGAGAGTACACCTGAAAGACAGATGGGCATCTTAGTTAAGAACTGAGTGCCCAGGTGTGTTACACTGCAAATAAACTATCAGGGACCACTCCTAACCTACTGCATCTAAGAGACTGTAGCTCTACGTTTGTTTATAACCACTAGGTTATGTTTTCTTGATTTTGTTTTGATAACATTAGTGATGGATACATAAAGTATATAATTACATATTTATTTTTTAAAAATCTGGGTGCTAGTACTGTGGCAAAGTGTATTAAGCCCCTACATGCAATATCATATGGAAAGCTGGTGCTGTAGGTAGAGGATTAGCCCACCTCAACATCTCTAAAAAAAAACAACGAAAAACAAAAACAACTGAAGTCTTTCAAAAGCACACTAGGAAATTCAGGGCCATCCTAAGGGAAATTTGAAAACACCCTCAGTAGATCTTTAGCCTTGGGAATTCCATTTTAAAGTGACAAGGTGTGTGGATATAGGTATCACTGGCAAAACTGGGCCCGGTGCAGTTGCCTAGCAGCTAAAGTCCTCACCTTGCACATGCCAGGATCCATGTGGGCGATGCTTCTAATCCTGGCAGCTCCATTTCCCATCCAGCTCCCTGCTTGTGGCCTGGGAAAGCAGTTGAAGATGGCCCAAAGCCTTGGGACCCAGCACCCGCATGGGAGACCTGGAAGAGGCTCCGGTTTCCTGGCTTCAGATGGGCTCAGCTCTAGCCATTGCGGCCAGTTGGGACGTGAATCAACAGACAGAAGGTCTTCCTCTCTGTTTCTTCTCCTCTCTGTATATCTGACTTTCCAATAAAAAAATAAATAAATTTATATAAAAACAAAAAGATACTGGTAAAACTTACATGTTTAGCCCTAGTTGGCAGTGGGGAATTGACTTTTTCTCAGAGAACTTTAGAGCCTAAAGGAAAACACAGGTTGAAAGGAAATTGTTTTTTGAAAAGGGTGTACAGAGAGGTTTTAGAAGCTTCTTGGCCAGTGGATCTTTCTCTCTAGCCTCAGTCCTGTGCCCAAAGATGAAGAGGAACCAGTTTTTGACTTTTGCTAGAACTGTTCACTTTATGCTCTCTTCCCCTTTGTGGATCATTGATCCATCAATTTCTACATGGCCAATTGGTTCCCCTTTGTGCCTCATGCATCTAGTAGCACATTTCCAAATGGTATTAATTATTTTGATTTTCAACCCAAATTGAACATTAAAAAAATTAAAATCCTATAGCTTCAAGGCCTAAATTCCAAAGTAAAATATGAATTGTCGTTTATTTTATTTGAGAATTCTTACCAGGCTCCCTATAGGAAGAATGAGAATTGACCTCATCACTAAATTGTATCATGATCAGTGGTTCATTTCTTCTCCAACTCTAGCAAGGACATTCTTATACCAGAAGAACAAAATTAAATTGTCAAATTCCTGGAGTAATCCCTCTTCTGGATATTTCTGAGTAGACACAGCTGAACCCAGGGTCGAGGCTTTGGTCCAGTGACTTTGGCGACCCAACCAAAACTATTCACTGCTTTCCCACAGCTTGTTATGCAACTCCTGGCTGTTATTGACCTCCAGCTGGGGGGCAGCTGCCTTTACCACTTGGCCTGGCTTCCTTGATTTTTAGTGCTTTTGTGGTGAAGGGCCCTCTATATTCTTCTGCTCAAAGACCTCCTCAATAATTAGCACCTCCAGGTTGCTGCCAATGTAGCAGGGACTTGCTTAATGGATGGTAAGTTCTTTGGTAGATGGCAACTGTGCTATCACATTTCCTCCAAAAAGAAAACAGCCTAAAATTAAGATGGCTAAACAGAGATGTGGAAACCAAAGGCATTTGGTGCAATTCAATTTTCAGGCAATGATTGGGTCTCGTTGGAATCTCTTTACAATGTAAGAGCCTCCTGTCCATTGCTATAGAACAGTTTAGTAATATGATAGAACCTGATGGAGCTAGCATTCAACAGATTTCAAAACTAGGACTGCATCTACAGCCCCTGCATCTGAACTGTGAGCTTACCACTTAACATTTTGTGACCTTAGGGGCCCGGCGCGGTGGCGCAGTGGTTAAGGTCCTCGCCTTGCACGCCCGGGATCCCATATGGGCGCCGGTTCTAATCCCGGCAGCCCCGCTTCCCTTCCAGCTCCCTGCCTGTGGCCTGGGAAAGCAGTCGAGGACAGCCCAAAGCTTTGGGACCCTGCACCCGCGTGGGAGACCCGGAAGAGGCTCCTGGCTTCGGATCGGCATAGTATCGGCCCGTTGCGCTCACTTGGGGAGTGAATCATCGGACGGAAGATCTTCCTCTCTGTCTCTCCTCTCTGTATATCTGCCTTTCCAATGTAAAAATAATAAAAATAAATCTTTAAAAAAAAAAAAAAAACATTTTGTGACCTTAGACAACTTTTTTAACCACATTGAGTTTCCCTTTCCTTAGTTGTAAATTGGGGTAATGATATTCTGCAGTGATATTGTAGCCTTTAAATAAAAAAGATATATATCTATAAAATTATAAATTATATATATATATATATATACTACATGGCAGATACTCAATGAATTCCAGTTGCCTAACTCTACATTTTAGAGGAATCTATTTACCCGCCTCACCTCTTGCTTAATAGGCATGATAATGAGTCCTGAGGAATTTACTACTCAAGGGCAGATCTAGGAAGGATGTGAAGGTAGAATGACCTCAGTAGTCATAAGGATTGGTGACTTTCATTACCAAATCTAGTCACAACGATAAGACCAGGAGATACCCTGCCTGAATTCAGCTCCATCTCAGAAAATGCCTTCAATACTCCTTTCTGGGGCAAGTAGATTTGACTAATATTCCTTGTTTACAAAGCCTAGGCCAGAACCTTAGAAATGTCAGTAATTTAAATCTTGTGGCATAAAGGAAATATGCTAGACTATTTTTTTATAAGGCTTCTTTCTCTCCCAGTGGAAGAAATGGCTTTTTGTTTTGCACACAAAAGTGCTAGGGATCTTGCCTGTGGTCACCTAGGGGACTATACTAGAGGTCCACATGGCACCAGACACTTGGTAGGAAGTGAGGCAAAACAATGATCTGCACCAAATGATTAGAGAGCTGGAGTTTTCAAATGGCTTCAGGTGGTCAGGTGTATCTTCTGAAGTTCTAAGTAGTGGCAAGAGAGGAGAGCTAACCACCAGAGGGCCCTCAGAGAATTGATCAAGAGCCTGGAGCTGCCTATGCTGACAGGGGGACAGGATCTAATTATCCAGCTGTTTACTGAGGGCTCAGGGTTCAAGGTGGTGGTGAAGGTGATGGGGTTCTGAACTTCCTACCAACATAATTGGCCTTTCAATTCTGAGGAGCTGATTTAGCTGACTAAGCATTCAGATGAGCTAGATGTACTAGCACAGATCTACTTAATGCAGGTCCCCACATGAGGTCAGCAATGAAAGCATCTTCAGTCTCCAAAGAATAGTAAAACAACACGACATCCTAGTCATTGGACTGGGCCACTTTGTATGTCTGAATAGACTTGGGTACAGAAGTAGCAGTTTCATGCTTTCTCCTCCATGGGTTTTGGCATCTGTTTGGGGTTGGCTGTTGTGAGATCATTCCACCACCTGGAAGCCTGCGCTACCTGTAAACTTCTGCCAAACTTCCTGATCATCCTGGCTAAAGGAGTTTTTGATAGAGGCCACTAGGTAGTTTCTTCTTGATGATATTATTCAGGTTGTGGTAAACCTCAGTTCAATGGTTCGTTTAAATTTGCCGCATTCACCAGGAGGAGGATGGACTCCTACATAGTTTTGTTATCACAAAGACACTGAAAGCCAGGACTGGCAGGATGACTTTGTAGTTGCTGATATTGGCAGTGTGTTGGTTACAGAGGCACCCCCTTCTCTATGGTACCAGCTTTGCAGACAGCCAGGGACAAAGAATGGCATACAACAGACTTAAGATTTATATTCTGTTCTAGGTATGATGGCTATCAGTTTGTCACTCTCTTATTCTGTAATGTTTGGTTTCTTGCTAACCAGGACACACATAACAATGTTTGAGACACCCTTTCCCATATGATGAGTCTTGTCACTGTTCTGGAGCCCTGGGGCCTCAAAATACCAGTTGAGGCACAACTGGACATGGTAGTTTGGAAGATACTTCTTTTTTTTTTTTTAAGATTTATTTTATTTTTATTGGAAAGGCGGATATACAGAGAGGAGAGACAGAGAGGAAGATCTTCCGTCCGATGATTCACTCCCCAAGTGAGCGCAACAGGCCGATGCTATGCTGATCCGGAGCCAGGAGCCTCTTCCGGGTCTCCCACGCGGGTGCAGGTTCCCAAAGCCTTGGGCCGTCCTCGACTGCTTTCCCAGGCCACAGGCAGGGTGTTGGTTCTAATTCCGGTGGCCTGGCTTCTCATCCTAGCTCCCTGCTCGTGGCCTGGGAAAGCAGATGAGGATGACCTAAAATCTTGGGACCCTGCACCCACATGGGAGACCTGGAAGAGGGTCCCGGCTCCTGGCTTCTGACTAGCTTAGTATTAGCTGTTGTGGCCAGTTGGGGAGTAAATCATCAGACAGAAGATCTTCCTTTCTGTCTGTCCTCCTCTCTGTATATCTGACTTTGGAATAAAAATAAAATAACTCTTAACAAAATTTAAAAAGAAAAAGGAGAAAAAGAGGAAGACTTCTTACAGTAGATATCAATTTTCACAGCAGGATGTCTGTGAGAATCAAATATTTCTCTGACTGGGATCTTGAGAGCAGGCATAATGACATTCTGTCACTGACTGCTAATGCCCAGAAGGAAAAGAGTGCTGTAGGCAGCAAGGCGAGTGTTAAACTGGTGAGGTCTGAAAGCCCTAGGTCCCTTGAGATCATCCTCTGTGGCTTTTATATATGGCTTGTAAGAGCATAAATGCTTTTTACAAGAATATGACATTTTCAGGTCGATATTATGGATAATGAAATACATGGCTTAACTTTTGAAGCAGGGAACATTTTATTCTTGTTTATTCTCTTAATTACCAACCATATTGCTTTGTGAATTGAAACTGCTCATTAAACTGGATAATTGGATTGAACTGGTTTAGAATCCCAGAACAAGAAACCAAGAGGAAAAAAAAAAAACCTTCAAATTGCTGGTAAGATCCAGACTGAATGAAACAATCAAGAACAAACAAAAGCTGGGTATCATGCACCAGAATTCACCTTCATCACCTTCATAATTTTTATTTATGCTTTTCCACTAGGTATTATAGAGTTATCACCCTAGGGCCCAGCACGGTAGCCTAGCAGCTGAAGTCCTCACTTTGCATGCGCTAGGATCCCATATGGGCGCCTGT
Organism: Ochotona curzoniae; assembly: GCF_017591425.1. Lineage (NCBI taxonomy): Eukaryota > Metazoa > Chordata > Mammalia > Lagomorpha > Ochotonidae > Ochotona > Ochotona curzoniae. The sequence continues at coordinate 14,434,606 of NW_024465894.1, read as the reverse complement.
TCCAATCCCAGTGGCTTGCTTCCCATCCAGCTCCTTGTTTGTGGCCTGGAAAACAGTTGATGATGGTCCAAAGCCTTGGGACCCTGCACCTGTGTGGGAGAACCGAAAGAAACACCTGGCTTTGGATCAGCTCGGCTTCAACCATTGTGGCCACTTGGGGAGTGAAGTAGCAGATGAAAGATCTTTCTCTCTGTCTCTCCTTCTCAAATAAAATAAATCCTTAAAAATAAGTTATCATTGTACTCAGAAAAACTATCTTGCAAATGTTTTTGGTGGGATAACTGGCGAAAACAAGGAATGCAATAGATGATCTTAAAAGCCGTACCTAGTTACCAGGAAGTGAGCCTTTCCCCAAACACAGGAATTCAGGCTACACTCCCCCACCAGCCATTCGGTACTGCCACAGGGCCAGGAGCTTTGACTCAAACCTTCTCTGCCAGGGAAGACTGCTTTGAGGAAAATTTTAAGTCAGTTGCTACCTCAGCTGTGTTTTGTGTTTCATTCTTACGGAGAATTTACAGCTGTAGTTCATTAGTCAAAATTTTTCTTTCTTTAGGCTGGTTTTACTACTTTCAGACTGATTGGTTTGATTTTTTTTTTCTCCCGGAGAGCTGAAACAAGCAGGTTCTAAATTAAGGGAGAAAGAAGTAAAGAAAGCAGTTTGATCTTGGGCTGCTTTGAGGGTGTGTATAAACTGCTGCCAGGGTTGCTTACCACATTCTATTTTAACTCTGTTTATTCACATTGCCAGGGAATGGGGGTGGGGCACATGGGGGCTGTTCAATAAATACTTTCTGAGAAATAAATTAGTCAAGTATAATACTGCAAAGATAGGTGTGAGATTTTTGGTGTAGATAATTCTAGAGGAACTCAGAACACATCACTTTCCAAATCACTTATGTAAATGTTTAAATGATGGGAACTGTACACCTACTCTGTGGTGAAGCACAAATGAGATAGCTAAAGAGTGAGCAGCAGGGCTACATTTGTGGTGCCGCATGTTAAGCCACCGCTTACACTGGTTGTATCTCTCACTGGAGTGCCTGTTTGAGCCCCAGCTGCTCCACTTAAAGTTAAGCTTACTGATAATACACCTGGGAAGGTAAAGGAAAATGGCCCAGGTACTTTGGGATCTTGCAACCCACTTGGGAGATCTGAATGGAGCTCCTGGCTTTGGCCTGGCCTAACCTTGGCTATTGGAGCCATTTTAAAGTGACTAACAAGTAAAAGATTCTCTTTCTTCTTTCTCTCTCCTTCTCTTTTAAATAAAGAAGTATTTTAAAAAGAAAAAAATAGAGTATGACACACATGTGATATTTTTTTTACATCTCTAGTTTTTCTTTTATGACATACATACCTGTTTATCTGAGGTATAGGCAGACCATCTGTTCTAAAATCCTTCAAGAAAAACCCATCAAATCTGGGAGATGTCCTGTGACCAGCATTGTGGTATAGTAGATTAAGCCATTGCCTGTAATGTCAGCATCCCAAATAGAAACCAGTTTGAGTTCTAGCTGCTCATTTACAATCCTGCTCTCTGCTTAGGCCACTTCCAACCTTATCGGAAACTAGGATGAAACTCCTGGTTTCAACCTGCTCTAGCCATGGCTGTTGTGACCATTTGGAGAGTGAACCAGTGCAGGAAAGATATCACACACTCTCTCTCTTTTTAATTCTGCCTTTAAAATAATAAGTATCTCTATAAAAAAAAGATAAAGGTATCCTGCCAGTGTTCGTATTTTCAATTCACTGCCTTTTTCATCATTCTACCTTTAGATCAAGCATTCCTCCAGAAACTTTCCTGTGTTTCCATGCAGGATATTTTTAAAAAATCTTGTTACTGATAAACTGCTCAGAGAAATCAGGTAAAATCACAGAGCTTGTAGGTAAAAGTAGGATGTGCAAACAGGTCCTCCTGATCCTCTTTCTTCCATAGCCATAATAGTTAGCCATTATGGTGTTAGCTTTAATACAACTCAAATCTTCTTCCAAAGAAATGAGCGAGTCATGGATTTCACCTGCATGAGGCAGGCTCTGGGGCTGAGTGTGAGGGACTGTCCAGTTGCTCCACGAGTGGCAAATACCCTCCCCACTGGGTACCCACACAGAAACACGTGAGCGAGTTTAAGTGGCTTGTGCTGCCCCACCTCCCGGTTTCAGGGCTTTGCTCACAGCCCCAGCATCTCCAGATCTATTTAAACCAACTTGCAGTAACTGGCAGCAGAGCATCATTCCCTGACAGGCTGAATCTCTGAGCCTCTGCAGACTTGGAAGAGGGACTCATTAGCTGAACATTCAGGAACCGGGGGTCCTGTAGAGGTATGTAATAAATGCCATCCAGATGTTGGGGTTATTTGCTGTTTCTTCTTCTTTCTTTTCCTACCACATTGAAAGAACCAACAAACCCTTTTCACCTTTTCAAGCAAAGTGTGAAGAATATTGCTTCTTTCATTCTTGGGCAGGTCTGCATCAAAGGATTGAGAGGCCATAGCACCTGGGTAATGCCAGTGGCATCTGAATGATCAGAGAACACTTAGTGTTCATGGTAGAATTACTGGACAGGTTAATGGTGCTGCCAACACTTTAGCAAAAACCTAGTTAGAGGCCTCCAAGTGCATTTGATTTTAGGACTTCGGTTTACCTGAGGTATATGGACAGACCATCTGTTCTGAAATCTTTCAAGAAAACTATAGCTGTGCAGTTTGATTCAACGCATGGCCAGATGTGCACATTGTTCCATTAGACAAAGAAAGACAAACCCAGCCATGAGAGCACAATTTGATCTCCTCTCCTGGCATTGGAGTAGCTTGCTTGTACTTTATGGCTGACAGCGGGGTCATTTGCTAACTCAGAAGTCTTCTCCAACAACCTAAGCTCTCCTACAGTTAACTCTTGCCCGTGAGGCTACACTGAGGAAAAACAGATCTTCCCAATCTACAGCTGTAGTTGAAGCTCCCTTCACTCACACCTGAGCTCCTGCTCTTTCTCCACAAGAGAAACCTGAGGAAAGACGGCAGCTGAGAGGGGTTCTTTGTGGCCGTGGCAGATTCTGACTTCAGTCTGTGAGTTTTGAGCTAGGAAGCAGTGCTGAAAGAGGACCAAGACTAAGTTTTTGAGACATGGAAGTCCAGGGAGGAAGACTCTTTTCTTCCCCTGTCAAGGTGCTTTTGCAAGGTTCATCTTTCATCTGAATTGGTGAGTCAAAATATTTCATCTTGTCACTGTTTGAACAGAAAGAGTATCACCTATTTACTAGGTTAATTAAGTCAACAAGTAAAACTTGCTTTGTGATGTTTTTACTGAATAATTTGTGATTACTTGTAGCTCTCCGGAAAAATGTTTGTTTGTATGCTTTCAAATTTTGGTTCAAATCTATAGAGGGAAATGTTTCTTTGAAAAAAAAAAAAGTTAACAAAACCACCCAGCGATATTCTTGTGAGGCCTGCATTTATTGACCCAGCCCACAGAATGACTATATGACTATAGACCCAGGGGAGATTCCTGGATTCCATTTGAAGACCACTGTTTTAAATACAACACCTTGATTTCACAACCCTTCTTTGGGTCAAGATTTATCTGATATTCACGCTAGAGAGCAGTTACTGAGAGTCCTGGGGCAGGGCCTACTTAGGAAGTGAGAGGTGAGACCCAGTAAGAGGAAAAGAAACTTTCTCAGCCGGTATTTTAGTATGATATGATATATATGCCACAGTAGAGTATCTTTGGACTCGAATTTTTTTCTTTCTTCATCTCCTATCCCATTTTCTTCAGTCTGCTACTTCTTCCCAATGGTCTTAGTTTGTTTTTGTTTGCTTGCACATTTCTTCTATAGTAAAACTTTTCCTAAGCCAGGAGTCCAGGTGATTTTTGCCTAACACATTCCTCTAATTTTAGGATCTCGGTTTCTTATTCAGGTGCAGATTTTTTTTTCTAAAATTTTAAGCACTTCTGTTGTAAAAGCAGTTTGTGTCTAACCATAGGCACCCAAAAAGAGAAGTTTACAGGTCTGTACCCTCCATTATATGCACAGCTCTGAGGTGTGATGTTTACAAAAGATCTCTCAAGAAAAGGCCATTATTTTTGTGAAGCCGAAAACATGGACAGCGCGCACAGCCAGAGTGTAATGAATCTGGTCCTGGCAGTCTGTCCATGTGAGATCTCCAGGCTAGTCCTGAGATTGAGATGATTGCATGAGTCCGACTGCTTTGTGAAAATAAAGGGGGAAGAATCTGACTCACGTTAAAAGTAGGAAGTAGGTCTGCATCTCCTTTCCTTTTCCACAAGGATCTCATTAAAGATCAGGGGCAGTAATGCCAATGGCTTCACTTTGGGCTCAGCTCCCCGCAGGATATCTGCAGGCAAAGGTAATTGCCAGGATTAGGGATTCATTACCGCCTTTTGATATGGTCATACCAATATCCTGTTAGATGGATGAAGAAAGGAGGCAGACTATTACCTCAAAAGAAGTAAATTGCAGGTGGAAGTATTTGGATTCAGCCTTGTTCAGGTTGAGACTCCTAAAAGGAGGTTTTGTGTATCTAGGAAATCCAACACTGGACTCCAAATTCGAAGGTGTAAGGAAATGTGAAGCAAAATTGTGACAGTTAGCTTTTGATCTGATGGGATATTCTACTACAAACTGCCGTAAACCACATAAATAATCTCCATTTAAATGGGGTTTTGGAAAGGGGTTAGGAACCTCAAAAGTCAAAATAACATTAAACTTTCCTGTCTCACACCACAAGTGTTTCCGCCTTGCAAACACTTGTGCCTATGCCTAATCATTCAGGCAAAAGACACCATTGCAGTCCAGCATGGGGACATAGAAGAGCCGAGTAATCAGTTGAGTGAAAGACAGAGAAGTAAACAGCCAGGCTTCTCCTCAAAGACAAAGAAAAGTTCTTAGAGGAGAAACAAAATGGAAGCCTAATGAACAGGGTGGGGATGAGGGAGAACATCTTCCTGACTGAGAAAAGCAGAGTAGAATGCAGGCAAGCTAATTCACACAAAGGAATATATTGTAAATTGAGGGAAAAAATTTGCCAGTTGAACAGGAAAGATGGACTCAGATTATGGTAAAAATCAAGAAGAACTGTAATGCTGTAATCTGTATCCAATTTAGATTCCTGTGTAATGGTTCTGAAGGCAAAGTAGTCTCTAGGGTGCTTAGAAATCAGCGTTTGGTCCCAGGGCGGTATCTTGATGAAAACGCAGAATGATGGGGACAGTGCAGGGTAGAGTGAGCTCCATAATCCCCACTTACAGTCCTCACAAAGGTAGACTTAAGCTATAAATTATCTGCTAGATAGCCCCAATTCTATATCTGTTCCCTAATCCTGTTCATAGATTTTATGTTCATGTATTTTAAAAAAGAATTTGCTTGGAGCAAATGCACTAAATTCAGAACATTCTAAACCTCCACTTGAATGTTAAAAAGATCAGAGATTGATGAGTGTAACTGTAGAGACATGGTCATTGCAGAGAGGACCCCAAGTTTTTATGCCCTGTCACCCCGAGCTTGGGTTATTTTGCTCTGAAGTGTCATCAGGACTCACTGGATATAAACAATCAGTAACATCTCCCCTTTTGTAAGAGGAGAAGGCCATTATTTTAAGTTGCCTCCTTCTGTCTGATAGCTACAGCTGTTGACATTTTGCTTCCAAGGAAGTGTATGCAGTGACAACAGATTCGGTCTATGCCCTAAGTTGGTTCTATTAAAAAAAAAAAGAATCGGAAGATTATCCTTATATTTGGCATTACTATAAGTTAGGAGCACAGAGAAAAATTCCCTGAACCCTGGTGAGGGTGTTTGCTGCCTGTTGTTCAGGCTGAGCATGGTCGGGTGGCCGAGGTTCACAGTAGCAGCTGGCTGCGGTGCAGTGAGACTGGGTATGGTCCATGCCTCTAACTGCCTGGAAGGCTTTAATTTCATTGACCTGCCTGGAGCTTCCGTTTTCCAACGTATCCAGTTGGGAAAAGAAAGATCAGCCTCTTGTATTGACAAGGAATATTGGCAATAAGGTGACAGCTTAAAGAATCTGGCTTTGCCGGAGGAAGGAAATGAGCCCATGCCGTGCATCTTGTGTATGTTGATAATTTAGCTTTTTAAATCCTCAACATCTTTTTCCTCGACTCTTATGTGTTTTGGACATACATTTAAGTTGTTACTGAAATAAGATACATAGGCAAGTGTTGAGCTTAATGAATTTTCATCTTTTGAACATGGAAAACCAGAACTTAAATCTAGAAATAGGACATCCTTAGCCCTCTCACTCCCGCTTCAAGACCCTTCATCTCCCCACAATAACCACTAAGATGATTTCTCACACCATGAATTAGGTTTTGCCTGGATAGTCCTTTATATATGTTTGATATATTTGTATGTGTGGTTTCTCTTGCTCTTTCCCGAGTATCAGACTATTTAAACTTGTGTTCATTGGGAAAGCCCATTCACTTTTCTCATTTTTGTCAACATTAGCAATACAAGTTTTATGGGACAATGAAGAGACATCCCATATGGAACCTTTGATCTGCTTACCAAGTGTATAAGATATTCCTACTGGTTTATGATTCCTGATTTCTGCAATCTTGTTACTTCCAAATGACTTTTTGGCCTTAATGATTCTGTTTGGAGCAAAGTAATACTTCATTATTTCACATGATTCTCAGTCTTTTGAATCTGGCCACATTGATAACATCTTTATATAATTTTATAAAATATTTTAAGTTTCTAGTTATTTTCCCTGTAATATTTATTATCAAATTATTACAAAATTTAGTATTTTACAACCACGATTGTTTTCCTTAGTAATTTTTTTCTGGCCAAGGTATGTACCCTATTCTCAGAAATTCTGGAATATGTCTTCAGATAAATAGGCTTTAAAATGTCCATGCTCCTCAAATATATTTTCTATATTTTCTTAAAAATTGCTGCTTCTCTCCTTGTAACCCCAGAGAACAGCTTATTTATTCACTCAGCAAATTTTTGTTACATTCCTTCTGTGTGCCAGCCTGTATACTAGAAACCAGAGTACAGTATCAAACACAATAACATATGTGTAAAATACAGGGTAGACAACAACAAAACCAAAACGCTAACAGATAATGTGTGCTGGAAAGAAATTAAATAGGACCGTGTTAAAAAATAACTAGAAAGAGACTCATGGTAGAGCATTCAGGAAAGTGTTCTCTGAGGAGATGGTGTTAGAGGTAAGATTTAAAGAATGAGAATGAAAGTTGTACAAAGAGCTGGGGAAAGTGGGTTCTAATGAGAGGAGAGAACAGGTCCACTGCACAGTGTGGCCATGCATAGTGAATGAGGAGGAGTAGCGTACCCGCTCCGGAACGCCGAATAGAAAGAACCCTCCACGTGATACGCACGCAAAAAGGGCCGAAAAAGCAAGGAGAGGCCAAAGCACATGGTTGGGGCTTAGTAACGTAAGGAAAAGAGTTATTAAATTAGATTATGTTACTACCTTTTTTATCTTTTTTTTTCTGAGCAAAATAGAAATAATTAACCTGCATTCAATTGTATAGATGCTTTGTGTTCACTGTGATGATTTTTAAGAAATTGAAGTGCCAGATTGGTCTCCTGGTTGTTCAGAGCACTGTCATATTGCCATCAGCAACAAAGGAGAGCTCTATTTGCTCCATATCCTTAGCAACACTTGCTAATGACAATTCTTAAATTTTAATTTCTTTGTCTTCACCTTATACTGGGGTGAAGACTGGGTGTCCTTATTATATGCTTGGGAAAGTGGCAGGAAGTAGCTTATGTGTATAAGCTCCTGCCACACACGAAAGAAACCCACACAGCATTCTAAGCTCCTGGCATCAGCTTGATCCAGCCCTGAATTTTGCAACTATTTGTTGTTTCTGCCACTTCCTATGTCGGTCTACCTTTGAAATAGATAAAAATTAAGAAAAAGTCAAAACATTTATTGCACTCAAATAAACTTATTTTCTTCCACAAAAAATTATTTCTTTTAGATGTTCTACCGAATATAAAGTGGTAAATCATTGTGGCTGAATTTGCATTTCTGTTTTTTTGAAAATGGAAATAATATGGGCGCTGGTTCTATCCCGGCAGCCCTGCTTCCCTTCCAGCACCCTGCCTGTGGCCCGGGAAAGCAGTCGAGGACGGCCCAAAGCCTTGGGACCCTGCACCCGTGTGGGAGACCCGGAAGAGGCTCCTGGCTTCAGATGGGCATAGCATCAGCCATTGTGCTCACTTAGGGAGTGAATCATCGGACAGAAGATCTTCCTCTCTGTCTCTCCTCTCTATATATCACCTTTCCAATAAAAAAATAATAAAAACAAATCTTAAAAAAAAAAGAAAATGGAAATAAGAGAAGTTTATTTTGGTGCCAGAAATTCTGAAATTTATGCATATGGTGGATTTTTAAAAAGATGTATTTATTTTTATTGCAAAGGCCAGAGAGAAAAGATCTTCCATCCTCTGGATCACTCCCCAAGTGACCACACGGGCAGGAGCTGAACCAGTCAATAGCCAGGGGCTTTCTACAGGTCTTCCATGCAGGTGCAGGATTCCAAGGCCTTGAACCATCCTCCACTACTTTCCTGCTATAAGCAGGGGGTTGGATGGGGTAAAACAACTGGGGTGTGAATCAGTGCCCATATGGAATGTCAGCACTGCAAGGTAGAGGATTAGCCAGTTGAGCTATTGTGCTAGCCCCTATGAGGAATCTTTAAAATTTTTAACATTTTATTATCATTGCTATCATTTTATGATACAGTTCCCTATCCCTTATCAGTTCCCTTATCCCCTTCCTAATTCCCTCCCCCCTACCTAGTTCCTCTATATCATTGCTAACATATAGAGAATTTGCATTTCTTTGTGTAATGATGTGTAAGATATTTTCATGGCTTTTCCACCATAAGTTTATCCTAGTTAATGAATTTGTTGTTCCAAGTTTTGACCTTTTTTACTTATGCTTTTCATTTTTATTATCATTATTGAGAAGTTTGTATTACATGCCTCATCATATATAATGGACATTTTCTCCTAAGCTAAAATTTGTCTAATTTTTGTTAGCAGTCACTTTTGAAGGATGAAATTGTAAAGGCTTCTATTTGAAAAACAATTTTAAATTTATTAGTGTATGTGTTGCTGAAGTGAGCACACAATTAAAAATTTCTGAAAAAACAAGTTTTACATTCTTATTGAATTCTCCCATTTACTATTATGCAATGTCCCTCTGATCATTTTATTTCCTCTGAATCTACTTTGACATTAACATAACTACTCAGTGCTGTTTGTTGGCGTTTTCACATTTCATCTTTTTCCATCCTTTTATTTTAAACTAACTATATCATTGTATTTGAAATGAGAATTTTTTAAATGGAAAGCATGTAATTGGTTCATTCTTTTAATATCCTGTTTTAACAATTTGGGCTGTATTTTGTTGGACCATATCATTTAATGTAATAGGTATGGATTTAGACCCTACCATTTCATCTTCATTTTCTGTTTGCTTTCCTCTTTTTTTGTTCCTTTGTTTTCCCCTTTTTCCTTTTTTTTAGGTTATTTGACCATTTGTTGATATTCCATTTTATCAAGTAACAGCCCATTGTTACTGTTTTCTTAGAATTATTGCTCCATTAAAAAAAAGATTTACTTATTTTTATTGGAAAGGCAGGTTCACAGAGAGAAGGGGCGACAGAGATCTTCCATTTGCTGGTTCACTCCCCTGATGGCCTCAATGGCCAGAGCTGAGCTGAAGTCCAGAGCCAGGCGTTTCTCTGGGTCTCCCACAGGGGTGCAGGGTCTCAAGGACTTAGGCCATCCTCTACTGGTTTCCCAGGTCAAAAACAGGGAGCAGGAAGGGCAGTGGAGAACTGGTGTCCATATGGGATGCTTGTGACTGTTAAGGGAGGATTTTAGTCATTGTGCTGGGCTGGTTTCCTTTGTTTCTTTTTTCCTACATATTCTATTTCATTGATCTTTATTCTTACATATGTAATGTTCTTCCTTTTGCTTATTCTGCATTTAATTTGCTATTTTTTCCTTGATGCTTAATTGGGAAGCTTAGATCATTTGACTTGAAGTCTTTTCTAATATATGCATTTAGACATATTAATTTCCCTCTGACATTGCTGTAATTGCACCCCACAAACACTGATACGTGTTTTTAATCATTATGTCTTTCAAACTATTTTCAAATTTCTTTTGTGAATTTTCTCTTTGACTCATGAATAAGAAACATATTTATTTAATTTCAAATACACATTGAAGATTCTTCCAGATGACTTTTCATTATTGATTGCTAATTTAATTCTATTGTAGCTGTACTTATATAGTAGGTAATGCAGCATACTGTGTGCTATTTCATTTTTTAATCTGGTAAGACATACTTTATGGTTGGGCATATGGTCTGTATTAACGAATATTTCAGATGTACTTCAGATTTATGAGTATATTCCAATTTGAGGCGAAAGTTAACAAATGGCAGCCTCAATTGGTTTGATTTTTGTTACTCAAGACTTCTTTATTGATTTTATTACTATTTGTTCAGTCAATTACCAAGAGAAAGGTGCTGAGATCTCCGAGTATAATCAAGTATTTGTCTATTTTTTCCTTCCATCTGCTAGTCTTCATTTCACTTATTTTGAAGCCTTTTTATTATACACATAGACATTCACAACCATTATGCCCTTTTCATAGACTATTTTATCAATTAGGAATCATCTTCTTCCAGTAATTCTCTGTGGTCATGAAACCTGCCTTATCAGATACTAATGGAGCTGCTTCAGCTTTTTTTCTTTTAAAGATTTATTTTTATTGGAAAGTCAGATATGCAGAGAGGAGGAGAGACAGAGAAAGATCTTCCATCCTCTGGTTCACTCTCCAAGTGGCTGCAACAGCTGCAGCTGAGCCATCTGAAGCCAGGAGCCTAGAGCTTCCCCTGGGTCTCCCATAGGCGTGCAGGTTTCCAAAGCTTTGGGCCATCCTTTACTGCTTTCGCAGGGAGCTAGAAGGAAAGCAGGGCTGCCAGGATTAGACCAGATGTCCGTATGGGGTCCCGGGGTGTGCAAGGTGAGGACTTCAGCCACTAGGCTATTGCACTGGGCCTTGCTTCAGCTTTTTAATGGTTACTGTTAGTACTCTCTTAATTTTTAAATCCTTGTCTTTATACAGGAGACTTCAAAAAGTTTGCTGAACAATAGCATTTTAGATGGGTTTAAGGGGCTGGTGAGATGACTCAACAGGTTAATCCTTTGCCTGCAGCATACACGTTCTTTATGGGCACCAGGTAATGTCCCAGCTTCTCTACTGTTTTTCTTTTAAGACTTATTTTATTTTTAATGGAAAGTCAGATATACATAGAGAAGGAGAGACAGAGAAAGATCTTCCAACCTTCAGTTCACTCCCCAAGTGGCTACAACAGCCGATGCTGAACTAATCTGAAGCCAGGAGCCAGGAACTTCCTCCAGGTCTCCCGTGCAGGTGCAGCTGCAGGGTCCCAAGGCTTTGGGCCATCCTCGACTGCTTTCCCAGGCCACAAACAGGGAGCTGGATGGCAAGCAGGCTGCTAGGTTTAGAACCAGTGCTCATATGGAATCCTGGTGCGTGCAAGGCAGGGACTTTAGCCGCTAGGCTACCGTGCTGGTCCCAGCTTCTCTATTTTCAATTCAGCTCCCTGCTCTATGGCTTAGGAAAGCAGCAAAGGATGGCCCAGGTCTTTGGGACCCTGTATACAGATGGAAGATGCTGAACAAGTGCCTGGATCCTGGCTCAGATCAGCTCAGCTCTGGCCATTTTGGCCATTTGGGAAGTGAACCAGTGGACGGAAGATTTTGTGTGTGTGTGTCTACTTGTGTCCTCTCTGTAAACCTACATTTCAAAGAAAAATAAATCTTTTTTTTTTTTTAAAAAGGTACGTTTAGGGGGTGGGCATTTAGCTTAGCAGTTAGAGTGCTGGGGTTTGACAGCCAGTTCCAGCATTCTGTGGGAAGAAGTAGTGTTGACTGCCAGCCACATGGAAGACCTGAATTTCCTGACTCCTAGCTTTGTCCTTAGCCCAGACTACACATTGCTGGCATTTGGAGAATAAACCATTTGATGGGAGCTCGCTTTGCATGTCTGTTTCTCTTCCTTCACCTCTAATACATTTTAAAAATATTCTTTTAAATAAAGATAATCTAGGGGCTGTCATTTGGCTCAGTGCCCACACCCCATTTAGTCCTCAGATTCAGTTCTCAGCACCAGCTCACAACTACAGCCTCCTGTCAGTGGAGACCCCGAGAGGCAGCAGGCGGTGGCTTATATAGTTGGGTTCCTGCCACCCATGTGGGAGACCAAGATTGAGTTTCCAGTGCTAAACTCTAGGATAATCAAGCCCTAGCGATTGCAGGCATTTGAAAAGTAAACCTGGAGATGGAAGAACTGTCTGTATCTCTCTCTCAAATAATAATAATTAAAGGTGAGTTTGTTTTAGTACAAAAATAATTTTGAAATTTATGTGTAATTTTTAAATAATATGCAAATTTTAAGACCTTCTTGAACTTTGTCATATACAAGGATTTCAAAATTTTCCTACCATAATATTTTTGACATTTTCTCATAAATATTTAAAATTCCCTCTTGAAAACATCTTTTGTAAACAACATACAGTATTGTCCTTTTTTTCTGACGTAAGTGTGTTTAGGCCTCTTGTATTACTTTTCCATCATTCAATAATGCATTGCTGTAAACTTAGGGGATTATTAACTCACAGCTCTGCAGAGCAGAACTCTGTCATATTGTTTTTGGATTTACTGCTAACCAAGCTGAAGTAAAAAATTGTGGCTAGTGGAATTCTTCTCCAAAAGAATTTATTTATAAGCTGCTGTGACTATTGACCTGGGTTTCTCATTTCCTTGCTGGCTGTAACTCCATTCACCTTCTCCAGGGCCCGAGCCTTATTACTCAAATGGGCTTCTCCCAATGCTGTGTCAAATATTCCAACAAGACCGAAAGCAGCATCTTCCTGGCATGAAAATCTTAACACTTTGAAACTCTACTTTCTGCCAGTGGGGAGAAAAACTCTCTTCTACAGAGCTCCTGTGATAGTTAGGCCCACCTGGATAATATCCCCATGTTGAAGTCAGCCAATTAGTAACCGTAAATACACCTGCAAAATTCCTAAGTGACAGAAGTCTTAGCAGTCATCTTTTCTTTCTGCCTGATACCCCATGCATATATTTAGACTTTTTTTTTGCTTTGAAATAATTTTGACTTAAACAAACATTTCAAATTGCTTATTTCTGATCACCTTCCTTAATGTTATTTTCTTTCCTTAATATTAACATTTTGCATAAGCAACAAAATGAATAAAATCAGGAAATTTACTTTGACACAGTGTTATTAATGAATTTGCACTGCATTTTGTCAGTTTTCACACTAATATCCTCTTTCTAGTCTAGAATGCCACATAAGCATTAAATACTCACATCTCCCAAAAAACCTTCAGTCTGTGACAATTCTTCCAATCGTTCTTCATCTTTCATTATATTGAACTTTGATATGGTATTGATTAGGTATTTGGTAAAGTTTGCCTAAATTTAGGTGATTTTGGATTTTAAAAAAGATTTTTTTTTATTGGAAAGTCAGATTTACAGACAAAACGAGAGACGTACAGATCTTCCATCCTCTGATCATTCCCCAAGGGGCTGCAATGGCCAGAGCTGATCTGATCTGATCTGAGTCAGGAGCCAGGAGCCTCTTCCTTGCCTGCCATGTAGGTATAGGATCCCAAGGCCTTGTGCCATCAACAAATGCTTTCCCAGGTCACAGGCAGGTTGCTGAATGGAAATGGGGCAGCGGGACATGAATTGGCTTCTATATGGGATTCTGGTGCATACAAGGTGAGGATTTAGGCACAGAGCCATCACACCAGGACTTCTGATGTTTTCTTACAATTAAGTTGGAGTTGGGTTTTTTGGCAAGAACACCACAGTAGTAGTGGCATGCCCTTCTGAGTATATTCTGTCATAGTGGTGCCATATGTTGCTTCTGGTAATGATTGCCTTCCAGTTTTGGTTAGGGTATCTCTTTGAGAAGATTAACTTCACTGTGGAATTACTGTTTTTCCCTTTTGTAATTAATAATAACCTTGTACGAATACATTCAGACTAATACTTTTTATCTTCTAATTTCCACTGATGATTCTTTTCTAGAATTATTACTGTGGATTTGCCATGACTTTATATTTCTCGTTTCTTCTGTATTTAGAATTTGGGATTCTATTATTCTATTATATTATTAATCCATCTACTCATCATTTTTATTTATACCATTGAAACTCATGGACATTTATTTTTCTCTAGCCTGGAATGAGGGTGAACCATGTTGATTACTATCTTATCAGAGAATGGCTTTTAAAAGCAATATATTGAGGCTAGGAGAGCTCACTGCTATCAGAGTGTCATTGTTGGAGACAGTTTCAAAAAACTGAATCAGGAAGAGTGTGTGTGCATGTGCGTACACTAAATATACACATATGTACTTGTATGTCTTCTGTATCTATTCATCTGTATGTATATGCTGATACCCCTATTTCCCATCCAAGCCCCTAGCCTGCCCATTTTTATTTTTTAACTTTTTTTCTCCTATCTAATAGATCTGGTTCTTATTATGGATTTTTTTTTCAGTTGTTTGTTTAAACTTCACATACTCCTAAAAGTAATTTCAGATTTGCTGACCAACCCCTCTGTGAATTGAAATCCTGGAACTCAATCTAGCCTCCCAGGCATGCACCAGTAGGCATGTGAACTCGAGAGAACAGAATCAAGCAGAACTCAAATTCAAGCTTTCATTAATGTGATATGTTCATCCAGTGGCTTAACCGCTCAGACAAATGCTTTCTTCTACTCTGATTTTATGTTGAGTTGACCTCATAACTTGGTTGTATTTTTTAAAATTCTGTATTTAATTTTGTTCATATGAAAGTTATATAGTTCTAAGAATCCACAAACATGGTATATTCACAGAGAAGAAGCCTTAATTATTTTCTCACCCCTATTTTTTGCTTACTCCACAAGTAATCAATTTTATTATCTTTATATGTCCTTCTGCACATATAAGCAGGTATAGGTACATTTGGTATGTGTTTTCTATCTTAACAAAATGATACGTGCTGTGTTAGTTTTCTAGGGAAAACATAGCAAGATATTTCAGAATACATGGCTTGTACAACAGAAGTGCATTTTCTCACGTTCTGGAGGCTGGAGTGCAAGATCAAGTTGTTGGCAGGTTTGTTTTTTTCTAAGTCCTCTTTGCTGGGCTTACAGATGTTTGCTTTTCCCCTGTGTCCTTATGTGGTCTTTGCTTTGTACACGTTTCTAAAATCTGAGTTCAGATTTCTTCTTGTAAGGTTACCCGTCAGATTAGATTAGGGCTTCTACAAATCTTCGTTTTCTTTTTTTCAAGATGTTTATTTATATGAAAGGCGTAGTGACAGAGGGATAGAGGGTAGAAAAGAGAGATCTGCTGTCTGCTGATTTACTCTTCAAATATCAACAGCCAGGAGTGGGTCACACCAAACCCAGAAGCCATAAACTCCATCTAAATCTCCCACATTCCTTTAAAAATTTTTAGTTATTACTTAATTATTTGAAAGGCAGAGTTACAGAAGGAAGAACAGAGAGTGAGTTTTTCATTCACTGATTCACTCCCCAAATAGTCACAATGAATGAAGCTGGGCTGATCTGAAGGTAGGAACCAGCAGCTTCTTCAGGATCTTCCACACAGGTGCAGGGTCTCAAGGCTTTGAAAGGAGGTAGAGCATCCAGGACATTAACTACTACCTATACGGATACCAGCACTTGGAGGTGGAGGATTAGCCAGCTGAGGCATCGCGTTGGCTGAAAAATAAGTAAATTTTAAAAAACAAAATACAATAAGGTAAGAAGAGGAAAGAAAGTCATACAGTTATGAAAGCCAAATTGTCCCTACTTGCAGGTAACATAATTGTTAAATCTTACATTTGTTTCTATTTATTGGAAAGGCAGAGTTACAGAGAGAGAGAGGAGAGACAGTATTCTTCTGTGCATTGGTTCACTTCTCAAATGGCTACAATGACCATAACAGGGCCCCAAGCATTTGGACCATCTTCTACTGCTTTTCCAGGCCATAAGCAAGCATCTGAATTGGAAGTGAACGGACCAGGACTTGAACAAGTGCTGATGTCATAGGTGTCACAGATGAGATGCTGGTGTCACAGGCAAAGGCTTAGCCTGTCATGCCACCACACCAGCCCCATGAAATCCTATATATTTATGTATATATACACACACAAACACACACAACTTGTTTTTATTGGAAAAGCAGATCAGATTTCAACAGAGAAGGAGATATGGAAAGATGCTTCATCTACTGGTTCACTCCTCAAATGGCTGCAATGACCAGAGCTGAACCAATCTGAAGCCAGGAGCCAGGGGCTTGTTCCTGGTCTCCAAAGTGAGTGCAGCATCCCAAGGCTTTGGGCCATCCTCTGCTGCTTCTCCAGGCCGTAAGCAGGGAGCAGGATGGGAAGTGGAGCAGCTGGAACACAAACTGGCACCCATATGGGATCGCAGTGTTTGCAAAGTGAAAATTTAGCCATTGAACCAACGCAACTGGCCCCTAAAAAAAATTTTTTTAAAGACTTATTTGTTTTATTAGAAAGATTTACAGAGAGAAGGAGAGGCAAAAAGCTCTTCCATCTGCTGGTTCAGTCCTCAAGTGGCCACAACAGCCAGAACTGAGCCGATCTGAAGTCAGGAGCTTCTTCCAGGGCTACCACATGGCTGCAGAACCCAAGCACTTGGAACATCCTATGCTGATTCCCCAGGCCGTAAGCAGGGAGTCGCATGGGAAATGAGCAGCTGGGGCACAAACCTGCACTCATATGGGATCCTGGCAGGTGCAAGATGAGGGTTTAGCTGCTAACCTATCACGCTGGGCCCCATAAAATCTTTTTTATAAATTAAAAAGTTTTTATCATTTCAAATTCTAAGTTTTCCTTCTCCTTTTTTACTGCCCTTTTCTAACTCAAGACATAGCACCCTTTGATCATTGTTTTACCTTATTTCTCCCACGCAATCAAGAATCAAGACATGCTGTTGGTAAGATTCTGTACCCTTTCAAGTTCATTTTTTCCACCCCTATCCTTTTGTAGAGGCTATTTTTCTTTCAATCACAAGGAGTCAAAATATTTTTGGGATATAAAAAAAAAAGACCGGGCCCGGCGCCGTGGCGCAAGTGGTTAAAGGTCCTCGCCTTGCACGCCCGGGATCCCATATGGGCGCCGGTTCTAATCCCGGCAGCCCCGCTTCCCTTCCAGCTCCCTGCCTGTGGCCTGGGAAAGCAGTCGAGGACGGCCCAAAGCTTTGGGACCCTGCACCCGCGTGGGAGACCCGGAAGAGGCTCCTGGCTTCGGATCGGCATAGTATCGGCCCATTGCGCTCACTTGGGGAGTGAATCATCGGACGGAAGATCTTCCTCTCTGTCTCTCCTCTCTGTATATCCACCTTTCCAATAAAAATAATAAAAAAAAAAAAAAAAAAAAAAAAAAGACCACAGTGTGGCGTTGTCGTCAGATCTGGGCTTCAGTCTTCTTACCTATCCTCCTGGACAAGTCTTTGGACTTTGAGTGAAGTTTTCATGTTCCTATAATAATAAAAGCAGAACTTTACTTAGAGCTGAGCATTGTAATTTCCTATAACATAGATTGATACACTCTGATTCTTGTTAAAAGACCAACTCCTCTGCCACTCAGAAGCCAATACTTGGGAGATAAGAGTTGATGCAAAAAAAGCAGATTTACTTTAGGATCAAGCCACCTGAGGGGATGAAGGGTTTTTTGATCATAAAAAGATAAAAAGCCATATCAAGTTGCAAATTAGTGGGAGGACTTTTTTTTTTAATTAAAAAATTTTTTTTGTTCCTTTGTTTTTTGTTTAGTGGGAAGACTTTTTTAAGTTAGAAAGGGAGAGTTTGAGAGGAATTAGGAAGAATAACATGTTTTTGTTGTGGATGGATTTCCACACTCAGTTCTGATAATCATCTTCAAATTGGCCAGGTTTGACTGAAGGCTTTGTTATTTACAGCTGGTGGTTAGAAATCCTTTCCATATCTGAGATCCCACAATTTTTTGCCAACATCCCTAAGGTCAGTCTCTGGTATTAAGCCAGCATTATTTATCTGTTAAATTGCACATAAGTCTGATCAGTTGTAAAATCGGCAGTTAGCTTTTAACATTTATTTTCATTTTTAAAGATTTGTTTATTTGAAAGTCAGCACCACAGAGATAGGGGAAGAGTCACAGATCTTCTGTCTTCTGGTTCATTTCCTAAGTGGTCACAACAGCCAGGGGTTGGCCAAGCTGAAGCCAGGAGCCTGGAACTTTATCTCCTGTGAGCTATAGGGGCCAAGTTCTTGAGCCATCTTCCATTGCTTTCCAGACTCATTAGCAGGGAGATGGACTGGAAGTGAAGCAGCTAGGACTCAAAACAGTACTCCAATATGGAATGCTGGTATAACAAGCAACAGCTTAACCGATTGCACCCTTTATTTTTTAAAAACTTATTTAATTGAAAGACAGTTGTTCAGTATACTGGCTCACTTGCTAAATAAGTGTAAACAGTCAGGACCGGGCCAGGACAAAGCCAAGATCCAGGGACTCCATCCAGGGCTCCCCACACAGGCAGCAAGGACCCAACTACTTGAGCCATCCCTGCTGCCTCCCATGGTGCACTCTAGTAGGAAGCTAGAATTGGGAGCAAAACCGGGACTCAAACCCAGGCACTTAATATGCAGGTGTACCAAATGCCTTAAACACTTTGCCAACCACTCACCCCAGTGGTTAGCTTTTGTTCGGCAGAAAATGCAGTCATCTTGTTATGGTTGCAGTCTAAAGAAATGGAGAAGAAAAGGAGCAAACAGAAGCCAAAGGATAATGTGCAAGTTACATGAAAAACAAGGTGATAAGCTGCAGAAAAGTGTGCCTGACACGGAGCTGTACATTTCTAGGCTGTATATGATTGCTTGTTTACCAGGACTATCTCTAGATTTGTGACAGTTGCTCAGCTTAAACCTCTAATAAATGCTGTCAACTACTTCAAAGGTTTCTCTTCCTATGTCATTTTCCTGCATCCATTTCGAAAGTTCGCTTTGCCAGGATCAACCTTATAGCACTGTGTAGGCTCTGTCCTTCCAGGTGCCAGTGTGAAATGCCCTTTAAAAATTGCTTTTTATCATAGTTTGCTTTCAGATTTCGTATGATACCCAAATCCTTCCTTCAACTAGTTGGTTTCTTCCTGCCTGCTGCATTCAGTTGCTATTTCTGTTGATATTTATAATTTAATTACTGTGAGGCGTGACTTAAGCGTCGGCCCTGAAGACACCCCTCCCAACATTTTGGATACGACACCATTTTAAATATCTGCTATAGCAAAAGACGACTCTTTCCCCTCTCTTCTGCTCTCTGCCTCTGCTCCCATCCCTGCGGCCATCATCTCTCCTGGAATAAAACATCCGAGGCTCACTGCATCTGGTGTTTCGCATTTGTGAAGGCAAACTGAAAAGAGCTTGTCTTAAGAAGAGCTAACGCTGAAAAGATCTCACAGTTACTCCTTTGGAAGCCCCTGTCTCGTGATTCCTTCCAGGCCATACTCAAATCCTATTTTATTTTCAAAGTCTCTCTTCCCTTTCTTTATCCCTGAATTTCCTTTTGCTAGCATTTACTACAGTTCCCTTCCCTGAAACTCCTTTCCTTTCAATTGGGATATGTTCTTTTTCTTATATAGGGGTGCTTCAAAAAGTTCATAGAAAATGGAGTTAAAAGATAACCTTAGGGGCCGGCATTTGCAGCAGTGATTACATCATCGCGTATGATCCCTGACTCCCGTACCAAAGTGTCTGATTTCAAATCTCAGCAGTCCTGCTTCAGATACAGCTTCCTGCTTGTTCTCACCCTATGAGATAGCAGATGATGGTTCAAATGCTTGGGTCCCCGCCACACATGTGCAAGATCAGGGTTGAGTTCTAGGCTTCAGGTTCTAAGTTGTCCTGGTCTTAGCTTTGGGGAAAGAACTAGCAAGTAAAAGATCTGGGTTTGTTTTGTTTTTGTTTGTTGTTTGTTTGTTTTTGTCTTTTTGTCTCTGTCACATTAAATGAAAATAAGTAAAACTTCAAATGTCTGAAAAGAGGGCCCGGCACAGTAACCTAATAGCTAAAGTCCTTACCTTGCATACTCCAGGATCCCATATGGGCACCGGTTCTAATCCCAGTGGCCCCACTTGCCGTCCAGCTCCCTGCTTGTGGCCTGGGAAAGCAGCTGAGGATGGCCCAAAGCCTTAGGACCCTGCAACTATATGGGAGACCTGATGCTGGCTTTGGATTGGCTCAGTCTCTGCCGCTGTGGCCACTTGGGGAGTGAGTCATTGGATAGAAGATCTTCCTTACTGTCTCTCCTCCTCTTTGTATATCTGACTTTCTAATAAGAATAAGTAAAATCTTTTAAACTTATTTCCCTTTTCAGACTCATTTTGAAGACCCATTGTATGTATGCGCCAGATGTTAAAGAGGATCACAGAAATGTAAAATAGTGAGTCTTCTCACTATAGTTTTCTCTTAGAAAATAGTTTCTCCAAAAATATATTAAGTAATATTGAGTATGTTATTTTTATATAAATTAATAAACATTTAAAAATTGTCTACCTCTCAGCTTCTAATAGGTTTTTAGTGTAAAGAGGTTCTGAGAATAGAGTTTCAGAACTGCTACTGGTTTTTGTTTTTTTGAAAAGCAGATTTATAGAGAAGAGAGAGAGCGCTTCAATCTGCTGGTTTGCTCCCCAAATGGCCGCAGTGGTGACTGGGCAAGTTGAACAGACTGGAACTTCCTCCAGCATTCTACCTGTGCCATCCATCCCAGGCATACCAGTAAGGGGCTGGATCAGAATGGAGCAGCCGCTCACATAGGATGCCAGCACCTCAGATGGGGGCCTAACCTAGTATGCCTTAGTGCCAGCCCCATCTACCATGGTTTTAAGGCAGGAAGCAGATCTTATGTGTCCTTTTGCCTCTGGATTTAATTAAGAAGATGTGGGAATTGGGGGCACAACTGTCAATACATGACAATAATTTTCTTTAGGGAAACACTGTCATCATATTACAGATTTTCAGACGCAAGTGCTGAAGCATTATAGGTTAATCCCCCATTTGTGGTGTCTGCATCCCATGTGAGTGCTGGTTTGTGCCCCAACTGCTCTACTTCTGATCCAACTCACTGCCAATGGCCTGGAAAAGCAGTGGAGAATGGCCCAAGTCCTAATATATCTTAAAAAAAAAAATGTTAAAAAGAATAAATTGAGAAGAATCAGTCTACCCAATTTCTGGATTTACTGTTTAGCTAATTTAATCTAGTTTGTGAGAATCAAACTGCTGAAAATTAAAAACAACAAGAATGGCTGGTGCAGTGGCATAGGCAGGCTAACCATCCACCTGCCGCTCCAACATCCCATATGGGCACTGGTTCGAGTCCCAGCTGCTCCAATTCCAATCCTGCTGATGGCTTGGGAAAACAGTAGAGGATAGCCAAGGCCTTGGGCCCCTGCATCCATGTGGGAGACCCAGAAGATGCTCCTGCCTCCCAGCTTTAGACTGACTCAGCTCTGACTGTGGTAGCCCTTTTGGAAGTACACCAGTGGCTGGAAGATCTTTCTTAGGTTTCCCTTCTTCCTGCCCCAACCTCCCACCCCTGCAATTCTGAGTTAAAATAAGCAAATTTAAAATATATATATATTAAAGATTTTCTTGCCTAGTTACATTTACTGAGGTTTAATAGTCTGTCTTGTTTCTTCGATTTATCACAGAAGCAAAAAAAAAAAAGTTTCAGAACAGTACTTCATTGGGTTTGAGGGGGCTGCCAGTAGTGGTGAATGGATTCAAAAATGTTCAAATCCTGTGGAAAGGATGCTGAGAAGGTCAGTTTGCAAATACTTCACCATAGACTAAGAAGGCATTAGTTAGGGGGACAATAACTTCATGTAAAATGCCCCAGATTAAGGAGAAACAGCTGCATTGAAGAACCACTTTAGCACATACTATTTGATTTTAATTTCAAGTAAGATAATTGTCTCCAATTGGTTTGCGAAAGATTTGGAAACAAAAGAACACCAGGGAAAAACAAATAATGACCCAAGAACTGCTGAAGCAAAACAATAAAATTCAATTCAACCTAAATTATCCCTTAAGGCATATTCTCTGTGAACTAGGAAAATATTTCAATTAATATTTTCTAAACCTTCCTTGGAGCTCTACTCATGTTTAAGAGGCTGTAAATATATCAGGTTTTTAAAAAATATGTCTGCAATAAAACTTAAATTTTCTTTCTTGTTAGAGGACCTTATATTTCTCTAATTTTTTACATACAAGTCTCATCATTTAGTTGTAAACAGGTTTTTAAAAAGTTGGGATTTTGGTTCGGTCTCAGCTCCCAAGAGAAATTGATAGTCTTTCACTAAAATTCCCTTCTTCTGTAGTCTTTATTGTCTATAGCAAGGCTCACCAAACTTTCAGTAAACAGTTCATGGGTCACTAATTAGGGCTCTGTGGCAACTATTCCACTGCACTTGCAGGCAAGTAACCACAAAGAAATGTGCGTGAGTGGCATGGTTTTACTCCTTTATTAACAGAAGCAGGACGTGGAGTTGATTTGGCCTGCTTGCTGTTGTTTCTGACCCTGGTTCGTGTGATTAAATCCAAATGCTTCACTCTGGTGACTTCAGCAACACATTTTATCATTTGTTTCTGCCTTAAGTCTAGTTCAAATCACATGGTTTGACATTTCCCGAATGTTCTGCTTTCAAGACTTTGCCTATGTGAATTCCTCACTAGGAATGATTTTTTCACCTTCATTCTACTTATCCTATCCTTAGGGGCCTGCCCACACCATCTCTAAGAAGCCTGTATGGTTAACTCCTACAGGCATTCTGTTTTTGTTAGCCTTTATGACAACCAATAGCCCTTAGTGTGGTAAAATGTTTTTTTCCTTATTTCGGACCATTTGGTCAATTGCAATCTGACAATACAGCAGCTTATATGGGTCTCTAATTGTCTTTATTACCAAATTGTGCCTGAAGGCAGGAGCTTGCTCAGAGTTACATTTGCTGTGAGGCTAATAAAACTTTCGCTCTACAAACTTCACTTGTTCAAAACTCTGTATTTAATTCTGTGCTTATGATTCTATATTCTCCTACTTAAAGAACACCTCACAATTTATATAGGCTACAGGATTCTCAAAATGTAGCTCTGTGTACTGAGTTCACCATAAAGCAAGTATAAAGTTGGTACAGCAGAGATTACTAATTGTCTCTCAGCATCCATTGTTCCTGTTGGAAGCCTAACCCCCAAGATGGTTGCAAGAGTGGGAGGCACATATCTGTCTAGTTGAAGTTACTGTTTCTCTGAGTCTTTTTTTTTTTTAAGATAAAAAAAAATTATTTGAAAGGCAGAGTTACAGAGAGAGAAAGTGAAACAGAAAAAAGAACCTTTCACGTGCTGGTTCATTTCCTAAATGGCTACAATGGCCAAGGCTGGGCCAGGCCTAAGCCAGGAGCCCAGAGTTTCTTCCTGGTCTCCCATGTAGGTGCAGAGGCCTAAGAAATTGGTCCATCTTTACCACCTCTCCAGAAACATTAGCAGAAACATTAGCAGAGAGTTAGATTGGAAATAGTGCAGCCAGGACTGAAACCAGGGCCCAAAGGAGATGACAGCATTACAGGTGGAAACTTAACCCATTATGACGCACACTTTCTAATGGAGCCTTAGATTTTGTACTATAAAATGGTCAGAGTAAGTACCCCAAAATAGTTATTGAACTAAATGGGGCCATTAACTAGAACACAGATTGATATCAACCTTCCATCAGCTTTTTATTTTTACAAACAATTTTTATAACATTTTTATTTTACAGAATAGAATAAAGGGATATATTTATAATTAAAAGTATATGTGATTAGGAGTATAGCTTTAGCCTAGTGATGAAGGCATTGCACTCCTCATCAGAGTTGCTGGGTTACATTGCCAGCTTTGCATCCTGAGTTCAGCTTCCTGCTTGCTGCAAACCCTGAGAGGCAGCAGGAGAGATTCAAGTAACTGGATCCCTGCCATCCTCTTAGGAAACTGAGATGGAGTTCCTGGCATGACTTTTCAGTCTGACTGATTGGGCTGGCTCTCTGTTCCTTAAATTAAAACAACAACAAAAAAGTGAAGTGTGATTCCATTTTGTTTTTAGAAAAAAATAATTTACATATTCAGCAGCTCTATAAGGTAAATTATAGCAATGCTTTACATAGAGTGCCATCAGTAAAATAGTCAAATTACCACACTAGAATAAAACTGAACACTTTGCTTACTAACGCCAATATAATTCCTGACTCCTGGAAACGTGATGGGTACAATGGGATTCATCCTCTAGTTTCATATAGGACCAATATTACATATTAAAATGTTTTCAAGGGGCGAGTTTTGTGGCACAGTGGGTTAAGCTGCCACTTGGGACACTGCATCCCAAGTCAGAGTCCTATTTGAGTCCTGGCTACTCTGTGCTATCTTACTGTTAATGCACATGGGAGGCAACAGGTACATGGCTCAAGTACTTGAGTTCCTGCAACCCACATGGGAGATCCAAACAGAATACCTGGCTCCTGTCTTTAACCTGGCCCAGTCCTGTCTGATAAGAGCATTTGTGGAATAAACCAATGAAGGAAGATCTCTCTGTCTCTCTTTCTATGTCCATATCTTCTTTTCTGACATTGTATCTTCCCAATAAAAAACAAATTTCTAGAAATTACCCAGGACATCTTTAAAATGTTTAGATGTTAGGTCTTTCTATCATTTGGAAATTTAAAATTTAATAAGTCTGGCATGGGATCCAAGAAAGTACAACATTAATAATCTATTCTTGCCTGTTCTGGACCCCATCCCTTAGGCCCATCCCATGAAATATTTTTCAGATCATATTCTGAAAAGCTCTGATACGGTATCTGTTTCATTTCAAATCACACTTGAAAGTTATTTTCCTAGACATTTTGCTTTGATTTTAAAATACCATTCCCCAGAGATATGACCCCTGTTCTCTTAGCTTAGAGCTTTCCCACTGCTCAAAATGTTAAATTTTCCAAGAAATTTGTCATTTAACACTGTAGAATGGATCCAGTGTATAGGTCAGACACATTTAGGTTCAAATCAAATGTGGGGGGTGCTATTTTTATTTTTCTAAAAATTTATTATCTGAAAGAGCTACAAAGAGAAAGGGTCTTCATCAGGATCTCCCGTATGGTTGCAGGAATTCGAGCATTTGGACTATCTTCTGCTGGTTTCCCAAGTACATTACTAGGAGGTTGGATTGGAGCAGTGAGGACTCAAACTAGCACCCATATGGAATGTCGGTGTAACACATGATAATATAGGTCCCAGCACGGTAGCCCAGTGGCTCAGGTCCTCACCTTGCATGTGCCGGGATTGCATATAAATGCTGGTTCTGGTTCCAGCAGCCCTGATTTCCATTCAGCTCCCTGCTTGTGGCCTGGCAAGGCAGTCAGGGACAGCCCAAGGCTTTGGGACCTTGTTCCCGATTGGGATACCTGGAGGAGGCTCCTGGCTTCAGATCGGCTCAGCTCTGGTTATTGCGGGTGCTTGGGGAATGAATCAGAGGAAGGAGGGTCTTCCTGTCTGTCTGTATATCTGACTTTCCAATAAAAATAAAATAGACCTTTTTAAAAAAAAAAAGTGCTAGCATATTCCACTCCACCACAAACCTGGTTATAGACAAAAATATTTGGGGGCCTGGTATGATGTCTCAGTGGCTAAATCCTCACCATGCATGCACTGACATCCCATATGGGCACCCGTTTGTGTCCCGGCTGTTCTACTTCCTATCCACCTCTGCTTGTGGCCCCAAGAAAGCAGTCAACGACAGCCCAAATCCTGAGATTCTGCATCCACATGGGAGCCAGAAGAAGCTTCTGGCTCCTAGCTTCAGATCAGCTCAGCTCTAGCTATTGGGGCCACTTGGGGTGTGAACCTGAGGATGGAAGATCTTTGTCTCTTTTTTTTCTCTTCCTCTGTGTAAATCTGCCTTTCCAATAAAAATAAATAAGAAATGAAAAATAAGAACTATTTTGAGGCATGTATCCATTCACTGGAAAATACGGATTGAGTTATATACAGGCACTATAGAGAAGAGAGCTTTGCCTTCCAGAGCTACAGAGATTAACAAAGGGCACTGATTAATAAACCAGGGAGGACACTGGCATTCTAAAACAAGAAAATAGTATGTATAAAGTAACAGAGGGCGGATAAGACAACTGTCTCCACAGTTGGTTCCAAGTGGCTACAGATAAGGGAAGGAACGTAAGGGTACTGAAATTAGAGGTGGGGAGAGAGTGAAGAATCAGATGCACTGTTTTAGAAAGTCAACTTTCTTTTTTTTTTTTTAAAGATGTATTTATTGTTTTTATTGGAAAGCCAGATATACAGAGAGAAGAGACAATGAGAAAGATCTTCCATCCAATGATTCACTCCCCAAGTGAGCCGCAACGGCTGATGCTATGCTGATACGAAGCCAGGGTCCAGGAATTTCTTCCAGGTTTCCCACAGGGGTGCAGGGTCCCAAAGCTTTGGGCCGTCCTCGACTGTTTTCCCAGGCCACAAGCAGGGAGCTGGATTGGAAGTGGAGCTGCCGGGATTAGAACTGGCGACCATATGGGATCCCGACATGTTCAAGGTGAGGACTTTAGCTGCTAGGTCACGCTGCCGGGCTGAAAGTTCAACTTTCTAAACCCCAAGAGATTTAGTTTTCATTCAATCAGCAGAGGAAAATTCTGATGGTGATAAAGAGGAAAAACTTCTGGGGAATTAAGTTAGAGGCAGGAAGTTACTCTGGAGGGTATTTTAAGAGTCCAGCTAAGAAATGAAAAGGCTCTACCCTAAGAGAATGGAAATGAAGATTTTTGTATTTTCTTTTCATCACTCGCTTTTAGTTTGGTTCTTCTGCTCTTGGTGGATTTTTTTTTTTTTCATGTTTCCAGCATTTAAGGGTTGTTGAGCCTCATGGGTCTATGAGCTTATAATTTTCATCAAATTTGAAAATTGGGGTAGTTACTATTTCCAGTACTTTTTTTCCTATATTTTGTACATATGTTAGGCCACGTGAAGATTTCATACTGCTCATGGACACTTTTTAATAGCTTTTTTTCTCTGCATTATTTATTTTTATATACCTCAAAATTACTCAGTCTTTTTCAACAATGTCAAATTTATTGTTACTTTCATCCAGTGTATTTTTCTTAGCCAGCGTTTTAATTTTCATCTGTAGAAATTAAATTGGAGGCCCAGTGTGGTAGCCTAGTGGCTAATGTCCTCGCCTTGCATGCACTGGGATCCTATATAGGCGCTGGTTTGTATCCTAGCTGCTCCACTTCCCTTCCACCTCCCTGTTTGTGGCCTGGAAAAGCAGTAGAGGATGGCCCAGAGCCTTGGGACCCTGTACCCATGTGGGAGACCCGGAAGAAGCTCCTAGTTCCTGATCAGCTCAATTCCAGCCATTGCGGCTACTTGGGAAATGAACAAATGGATAGAAGATCTTTCTGTCTCTCCTTCACTCTGAATTTGACTTTCCAATAAAAAATTTAAAATAATAATTAAAATTAAAATTAGTTTGAAGCTGAAAGTTGACTTTAAAAGAATAATATATTAAATTGGGTCTCTTAAAATAGCTTCTACATCCCTAATCAATATTTCGAATTTTTCTTTTAGTTTTTTTGAATATGAACACTGTTTCAATAACTTTTTTTAAGATTTATTTTAATTTGTAAGGCAAGATTACAAAGAGAAATAGAAAGAGAGAGATCTTGCATCTGCTAGTTCACTTTCCAAATGTCTGTAGTGACCAGAGATGAGCCATTCTGAAGCTTGGAATGAAGAGTGTCTTCTGTGTCTCCCATGTAGTACAGGTGCCCAGGCACTTGGGAAAACCTACACTGCCTTTGGGATTGGCTCATTTCCCTTAACATAATGGTTTCCAGTTGGGCCCATTTGGCCACTTATTGTGGTTCTTGTTGTAGGATTCCTCAGTTAGTTTTGATCAGTGCTCTGCTGAAGACTCAAAAGAGACCCTCTGGAGCAACTCTATCTATGTCTGTCTGTCTGTCTGTCTCTCTCTCATTCTCAGTCTGGGTCTGTCTGTTTCTCTCATTCTCACTCTCTCCCCAGAATCTCTAGCATCTCTAGATCTGCTCTTCATAGTTTAGGTAGATTGCTGGGTTATTTCTGTATTTCAAACAGCAGGACTGAGAGTCTAATCCTAGTGATGGAACTAAAATCAGCATTACTTCCCTGTTCTCAGCCCAGAGATGGAGACGTGAACAATAAGTGTTACTTGATAACAGTTATAAAGGGGAAGAGTGGAGGATACTACCAAGAGCAGGAGTGCCAATCACAAGTGTTGGTGCCCAAGATGGGGAGTTCCTGTAGGGAAACACTAGGGGCCGACCAGGGCTGGGAGGTGAGGGGCTCAATTTAAGACAAGTTAAACCTGAGGTCCTTGTGAACGGAGGCTGCTTCTCAGTAACCAGAAGGGTACATGCTTCTGCTATTCAGGGGGAATAAATAATTTAAAAGCAGAAATTTCAGAGGCAAGTATGTGTAGTGTGAAGTCATTGGTCAAATCACCAAGGAACATGTAAGAAAGGAAGGGCGGAAAAACAAAGACTGGCAAAGAAGATTGGAAGACTCTGACATTTAAGCTGTCACAAGAGGGAAAGTTTGCAAAGGAACCTGAGGTGTGCACAAAGCTCAATAAACAAATGGATTATCAAGAAGGAAAGAGGCATCTGTAGTGTCCA
The DNA here is from genome assembly GCF_017591425.1 of Ochotona curzoniae. Lineage (NCBI taxonomy): Eukaryota > Metazoa > Chordata > Mammalia > Lagomorpha > Ochotonidae > Ochotona > Ochotona curzoniae. Next base: position 14,405,716 of record NW_024465894.1, on the reverse strand, counting down.
ACGCTCCAGAAAGGTCAGTGTGGCAGGCAGAAATTTGTCTTATTATTCAGAGCAATACAGGGGTCATGATTAATATTAGAGATGATTTTGTTTTTGTTTCACTGGAATGACCTCAATTTACCTGTTTATCTGTTTATTCACTCATTCCTTCAGTGGTCACCTACATACCACTGTCTGGGGGATATAAAAATGAATGAGAGCTTCTGTTCTGAAGAAATTGCTTGTATAATAAACTATTTATTTATATACTGGTTGGCATGTATCAAAGGATAACATAAAGGACAGGGCAACAATACAAAGTGAATTCAAAGAATCTTGCCTAAGAAAAGTCAGGAGTAGAGCATGACGAGGGGCTCAGCATTGCAGGAGAGGCACTGGTAGATAGGAAATGGTGGTAAAAATCCAGGAAGTGAGTATGTTTAACACTCTGTGTTCCTTAGCTTGTTAAGCTATCGTAATTGGGTTTGGCTAAAATTCCTGATAGATATTTAAGAAATAGAATCGTGCTCTAAAAGGATTGAAAGGAAAGACCAAACCTGAAAGACCAGTCATAGTCAACGAAAAGCAAGAAAAAGCCAAGTTTCTACTGAGCCTTCAGTTATGGGATTGTGTTTGCCCTCAAATACCGGTGTGGCTTAACAGCAGAAAGAAGAAAATCGACAATAGCTCCAGTTGCCCTGGACCAGGCACAGGAACATTTGACAAATGTGTTTCCCGCTTGAAAGAGAGCTGTTCTCCCCTCAGAAGTCTGACAGTCAAAGTGAATTTTTACATCCCTTCAAAGAGCTGCAGCTTTTCCGTAAGGAGGAAATTGTTACCAACCTGCGGAGAGGAAGAAGCGTAAATCTCAAAGCATCAACTCCATCAGGACAGAGGAAGATGGCCTGCACTTTGAAGTGTTCTGTTTCTGGGCCTTTCCCCCTTGCTCGGAAACTTCACTCCCTCAAAATCTCCCCTCCAAAGCAGACACGTGTGTGAGAAAGAAGGGGGTAGTACAAACACAAAGATATTTTTTCAGCAGAAATTTCCAGATGTGAGCCATCCAGAATGATGAAGTGCAGCTCTGCTGTCCCATTCCAGGCCGATCAAGCTGTGAGTCTTTGTGGTTTCATGGAGTGTTAGCAAAATAAACCTACATTTAGGACTAGGTGGCAGGATTCCATCCTTTCTTACACTGCCTCTCTTCTTGTGCCACAATGACCTTATTAGTCCCAAATCGGGCATGCTATGGGGATGAGTCACAGCTCATGTGAACTGCTGAAGATGAGGACAATTAACATAGATACCTGAGTTTAAAGGTTTTGTCCTCATGTATTTATTCCAGTATTTCATTAGTGTTCATAATAGAAATCAGATAACGGGACCCTGCATGATTGCTTAGTGGCTAAAGTCCTCACCTTGCACCTGCAGAATCCCATATGGGTGCTGGTTTTAACCAGTAGCCCCACTTTCTATCCAGTTCTCTGCTTGTGGCCTGCAAAAGCAGTAGAGGCTGGCCCAAAGCCTTGGGACCCTGCATCTATGTGGAAGACCCAGAGGAAGCTCCTGGCTCCTGGTTTTGGATTGGCTCAGCTCTGGCCATTACAGCCACTTGGGGAGTTAACCAGCAGACAGATCTTTCTCTGTCTCTCCTTTTCTCTGTGAATCTGCCTTTCCAATAAAAATAATTAAATCTTTAGGAAAAAAAAAGAAGAAAACAAGAAAAAATGATGGTGTGTCATGAAAATTTGAACAGCTAAATTTTAAGGGAACATACAGTATGCTTCTGAGAACATACTGAATAAAACTGCAATATGCTAGATCCCTAAGTTCAACCCCACCCATTCCAATCTCTGTCCTTACCAGGGTCATCATTAGGCCTGGCCTTCGGTTTCAACTGTCAGCAGTTGTTTCCACCTTTACTATACTCAAGGTACTTAGAAATTTTCATGATCTACAAGGACATGAGAAGCAAAGAAGGATCGTTTTGCCCTGAGCTTTAGCTGAACAGACTCCTGAATATTACACACGCATCTGCTGTCATGGACTGCACATTGAACTCTTCTGCCTCAGGGCTACAAATATTTTCTTTCCTCGATCTGACAGTTCTTCCACAATTCTCAGGGCTATTTTGCTCAACCTTCTGTTTCAAAGTCTTTTTTTTTTTTTTTTTAATTGGAAAGTCAGGTTTACAGATAGAAGGAGAGACAGAAAGATCTTCTGTCTGCTGACTTACTCCCTAAGAGGCCGCAATAGCCAGAGCTGATTCAATCCGAAGCCAGGAGCTTCTGGGTCTCCCTCCCACACAGGCACAGAGTCCCAAGGCTTTGGGCCATCCCCGACTGATTTCCTAGGCTATAGGCAGGGAGCTGAATGGGAAACAGAGCAACCAGGATATGAACCAGTGCCCATAAATGATGCCAGCAGTTGCAAGGCAAGGATTTAGTCATTAAGCTACCCTGCCTGTGCCAGTGATTCTGTGCAGTCCTAAATCATCTGTCTCTACTTTAATTCTCCTTCATGGTGACTTTTTTTCTTTCTAAACAATTATCAATTTGCAATTAATTGTTGATTATTTGTTTGTATTCTTATTTGCTATTAGCTCTAGAAGAGGAGGAACCATACCTTGTTTATTTAAAAGATTCATATTCTCATTCACTTGAAACACAGAAAGAAAAGATAGATTTTCCATCCTCTAGATCATTCCCTTAAATGGCCACAACAGCCAGGGCAGGACCAGACCAAAGCAAAGAACTTGGAACTCCATCTGGGTCTCCCGCGTGGAAGGCCAAGTTTGTGCATTTGGGCCATCTTCTGCTGCTCTCCAAGGCATATTGATAGGGTGCTGTATCAGAAGTGTCTGCGACTCACACCGGCATCATGTGGGATGCTGGCATCAATACCACAGTCCTGTAACGTGGACCCGGAACCTTGCTTCTTCTATTCACCCACTCAGCCTAACCCCTGACAAAAAGCCTGTTCAACATGTGCATTTACTGAATGAACAAATGAAGGAAGAATGATCTCTGGTCTCATCTGTGGAGCATTTCTTGTCATGTTTTTAGAGTTTCTTTGTAAGAGAATTTTGTGGTTCATCAAGGAAAATTGGTAATAACAGTTTTTTGAGTTTAAGAAAAAAGTTTTCTCTTGGGAAATGATACTTTTTTTGAACCAAATAGTCTTCTCTCAGGTATGGTTCCTAGAACATGTTTGGTAAACTACAACATCTTTTTGCAAGACATTAACTAAAGTCTTATGTGAAGTAGATTATATTCTGTTTCCATTGAGTCAAGGATGTAGTTCACATAAATCCTAATTATTATTTATAATAACAAACCCGAGTCAAAACTTCTTGGAATATTTTTTTTTTTACCAACAGTACTTTTAGTAATGACTTGACATTGACCAGGCACAGACATAAATAAAATTAAAAAGAACTACTCCTCTCCTCTCCCTTGAGGTTCTTATACTTAAGAAAAGGATGTATGAACATGAAATCTGAAATAAGAGACATTTGGGGAAAGCCTTTGTTTTTCTTTTTCTGGTCTGTTTTCTGGTTTTCCTATTGTGCTTCTATTATCTCTTGTGGCTCTCTCTTTTATCCCCTTTTCTTTTGCTTTTGCCTGCTTCTCTCTTTTCTTTGTTATGGTGATATTAAAATACTCTCTTCCAAGTTCTATCATTTATCCAAATCAAACCATTTTTTTTTTCCTTTCTGAGTAATCAGATCTGAATATCCTAGAGTGGAGTCTTGACCCAACCTACTTCTCTGATTTGGGGACACCTTTGTAGAAGGAAGAGGAACCCGGGGACTCATAGGGCTCATAGTCGGACATTTAATAAATCAAGGTCACTGGTATTCTTTGTAAAGAATAGTTGCATCTCACTCTCAGCTGCATTCAAAAAATATATATCTTTTGTGGATATCAAGTACAATAAATAACATGTATAGAACTCTTAAAACTACTTTTTGTTCTTTTAATAAACTCATGCCCACAACTCAGGCAACAGATTCAGAGAGATAAAATGACTTTCTCAAACCTTCTCCTGCAATGTAGAGGGTAGATGGAGTTTTTCCTCAGCATCTTGGTTCCCAGGGCAGCAGAATTAAGGTGGTAGAGCCTTTAAGATATAAAACCTAGTACAAGAAGTAAGTTGTAAGGGCTCCAGCTGCATAAATGGAGTAGGACCTGTATTACCAGTGGGTTATATATATATTTATGTACATATAATTATTTTCAAAGAGTTGCAAGAGAGAATGGAATTTTACATCTACTAATTTACTTCCCAAGTAGCCATAACACCCAGGGCTTAGCCAGCTCAAACTGAGGAGCCGTATCCAGGTCTCCCACATGGGTGCAGGACCCAAACACTTGGGCCATCTTCTACTTTTCCAAGGCCATTAGCAAGGAGGTGGTGGATCAGAAATGAAACTGTCAAGACATAAACTGGCATCCATATGGTATGCCAATGTTATTGGCCACAGCTTTACTCACTGTGTCTCAATGCCAGCCCTAGATTAGGTCTTACAAAAGCAGATTTTTAGAAAGTGAGACCAGGGCCCTGCACCATAGCCTAGCTGCTAAGGTCCTCACCTTGCATGTGCTAGGATCCCATATGGCACTGGATCATGTCCTAGCACCCCTGTTTCCCATCTAGCTACCTGTTTGTGGCCTGGGAAAGCAGTTGAGGATGGCCCAAAGCTTTGGGACCCTGCATTCCCATGGGAGACCTAGAAGAGGTTCCTGGTTCCAGATCAGCTCAGCTCCAGCCATTGCAGCCACTTGGAGTGTGAAACATTGGATGGAAAATCTTCCTCTCTGTCTCTCCTCCCCTCTGTATATCTGCCTTTCCAATAATAAATAATTAAATGAATTTAAGAAATGAGACCAGGTAGGGATTGTGATGCAGCAGGTTATACTGCCATTTTGGAATGCTGCTTGATCCCATCTACTCCTCTGCCAATCTAGCTTGCTACTAATGCACCCAGGAAGCAGCAGATGGTGGTTCAAGTGTGTGGGTCCCTGCCACCCACAAGAGAGCCCTCAGTGGAGTTCCAGGTTCCTGTTTCAGCCTGGCCAGGAGTGGCTATTGTAGATATTTGGGGAATGAATCAGTGTGTGGCAGATTTTCTCTGTGTGTCACTCTGAATTTCAAACAAGTAAATCTTTAATAGCAATAATACTTTTAAAAAGCCAGGTCACCCTTAATGCTGAGGCTCTTCCGCATGTGACTGTATCTCTTTCCTTTTGTCTCCATGGTATTCTCATTCTCTCCTACCTGAAACCTTGCCCTCTTGCCATCAGGGTAGAAAGACCTGGCTGCTTCCAGCTTACAAAGTTCCATTTTTGTAACATAAATTCAAAAAAATCTTTCCTCTGAAGAAAGACTATAACTGATCTTCTTGGGTCATAGGCCTGCACGTTAGGCCAATTCACAGTTGCCAGAGGAATGAGGGATTTTGATTGTCCAGGCCTGACACAAATTCTTCAAGCTGCTCTCCTCCTCCTATGCCAGCCACACATTTTGGCTAGTGATGTTAGGGTAGCAGGATTTCCCAAATTTATTAGCTACAACACATGCTAAAGTGAGTGCTGACAAAGACTTGTACACAAATGTTCACAGCAGCTTTATGAAAGCCAGAGACTGGAAATGACTCAAGTGCTCAAATGTCCATCAGTAGGTAACTAGATAAACAGTTTGTTATATAAATTTAAGGAAGCTTCAGCATAAAAAAAAAGAACTTTTAGAAACAGGACTGAACCTCAAAAATTCACTGAGTGAATATATGAGGGGACTTCAGAAAGTTCATGGATAATGTATACTATTAGGAAACTGCATATTTCAGCATTTTTATGCACTAAAATAAACATTTTCAATTCCATTTCCATGAACTTTTAAAAAGACTTTTGTAAAGTGTGTGATTTATTTAATTTAAGCTTCACAGAAGACAACTCTAGTTTTTGGTAAGGAAGTCCATAATGGTTGTCTGGGTATTTTGTGGAACTAGGGGAATATGACCAAGAAGTGGCATAAACTAAGTTTTAAAAATAATGATAAAGTTATATGGATTGAATACTCTTACTCAGGCAGATACATTTTTCAAAAGTTGATATGTAACACACTTAAAATTTGAATATTCTGTTTTTGTTTGTGGTAAATCATACTTTGATAAAATAAACTGAGTCGAAACTAAATTTTTATGAAGTGAGTGCTTAGATGTTGTGATAATCACAATATTAACTTTTCTGAATAAAACCAAGGGTCTTAGAACACAATCCCTCTATAGTTAGATTTCCAACTGTTCCTACAGCCTCATCTCTCACTGCGCCTGTATCTTATTCTTTGATGCTCCCCAAGATTTGTAGTCCTTTACGTGTTTCAAGCTGGTACCCTGCTTCTGAGTCTTGAGACACCAGCTCCTCCCTTTGCCCAAGAGAGCTCACCAAATGACGTTTAGTCTTGGCTCAACCACCATCTGTTCTGTTTTTATAGGTTCCTTTGGGTAGAATATTTCTTTTTTCTTTTAAGATTTATTTCTATTTGAAATGCAGAGATATAGACGGAAGGAGAAAAGGAAGGAAGGATAGAGGGAAGGGAGAGAGAGAGATTGATTCTTATTCATTCCCCAAAATGGCTGCAGCTGTCAGGACTGAGCCAATCCAAAGCCAGGAGCATGGCTACAGAGGGTGCAAGGTCCCAAGGATTTGAGCCATTTTCTGCTGATTACCAGGCCATAAGCAGGGAGCTGGATTGGAAGTGGAGCAGCCAGAACTGGAACTTGTCCCCCTATGGGTTGCCAGCACTGCAGGCAGAGCCTTAGCCTACCATGACATGGTGCTGGCCCTTTAGGTAGAATATTCCAATCCTTGCTTAGTCTCTTTAACAGAACCTGAAATTTTGTTCCTTTTCTTTCTTTGCACATTGATTCTGCTACCGGATGGTCTTTTCCTGAAGGCAAGTGTGAGAGAAGTTTCTTCCACAGAAATTAATTCAGGGGGTCTTAGAAACATTTGGAGAATAGAGATTAATTGTGATTCCTTAACTGTTTCCTACATGCTAGATTTTTTCACTCTCTTGGTTGTGACTCTTTGCTCTGTAGCAGTGTTGTTAGAATTTCAGAGGACAACTATAATCTGAGACTGTACAATACAGCAACATTTTGCATTTCTCAAACATGATCAACATTATCCTAAAACATTTTTTTCTAATTATGAAGAGTTTTCCTTCTAATTATTAAACCCATATGTATTTCAAGGGAAATTTAATCCCTGTTTGCTTCATTCACACTTAATCCATCATATTTTTACTTTTAAGAGGTATTTGATGTTCAAAAACCATTAGAACCCCCATAATGCCTGTTTCTGAGAAAAGGGATGTGGGTAAAATTAAACAAAACCAAATGTTAACAAAATCCGCAAGGATTAAGCAGGACCTTGATGAAAAAAAATTATGCTACATTGTTTTGACTTTTTAAACTCTAAATCTGTTGACTTGAGAGGCCCTCACATCTTTATTCCATATTTTTTCCTGAGGGACCATGAGGAGATGAGGAAAGGAATAGTTTGGGCACAGGAATCATTTTGTTTCCAACAATATTTCAGTCTAGATTTTCTGAAAATTCTCTAGTGCGAAATACCTAAAACTGCTGACTAAAATGTTCTAACCTTGATTGTGAATGAGGATTGAGCTCCTTTCTTTCTCTCAAGCTCTAACTGAAATTTTTAATCTAAAAGCTCTCCTTCTCTGTCCTGTCCTGGGAATAATACACAGATATAAAAAGTGGAGGAAAACACACATTGATCCTATACAAGGGGAAATGGAGAAGGTTACTTAGGCATTGAGGAGCAGATGTTTTTGATGGGTGTGCTGAATTAGGGATTTGGAACTTAGGTACCCGGGAGAAACTTGGTCTTCCAGGCCAAGAACAACAACTTCTTCCACTATCAGAGAGAAACAAGTGGAAGCATGTTTATTTTAACCGTGTTTTGCACACACACACAAAAAGATTTCTCAAAACATTGTGACTACAGTTTACTGTCACTGTCCCGCAGCGATGGACTTGGTGCACGGAGCTGATAATAACACGCGTGGACCCTGACTGATGGTCACAGCCGAAGTTTATTAGGGGCATCAGACTTTATACACTGAGAGTCCGTACTGTGTCCCCCTCTTGATTGGAATTCCTTTTGTTTTGTATATCCCACCAGGTGTTCTCATTTACATGCTGTTTATACCAAAGATAGCCATTTGGTTGTTGTCATGCAAATACTGTCAAATGAACTGCAAACCTGTGCTCGCTGACCTTCCAGGGTCACAATGTCCTCCTACAGTTTACCATCAAGTATGTTTGTAGATCATATTTACACCAACTACATGTTTGCAAAACTTTCAAACTAGTAAAGTATAAAGAGTTTGTTCTAGATGGAGGCATTTCATAAGAGCAAATATTAAGCAACTCTGAAGGGGCACAACCTCAAACAAGATCACACAAATTGACACAGGTAAGAACCTACCAAAGAGTTTTTAAGCCTTACACAATGTAACAAGAATGGCAACATGTATAATGAATGAAAATTCCACAAGCCAGAGTCAGCCTATGAGATATTCAGTAGATGTCATAATGAAAGTGAAAGTTACAAACTAGGAAGAAATATTCAACACAGATTCCTCAACTTGTATATCTATCAGAAAAGAGTTTTCCAGATATTACAAATAACTACTATTATTTATGAAAAAGAGACAACAACCAAGTAAGATTTGGGGCAAATGGTTCAAACCAACACCACAAAAATATCCAAATGGCCAAAACGTACATAAAGGTTTTCAATATAAATATTCACCTAGGAAATGTAAGTCAGAATTAAGATGGGACACCACCATACATTCAGTACTAGATTGGCAATAATTCAAGGGCTGACAACATCAAGTGTGGATGAATATATGGAATAATTAGAATTGTGGGTGGGCATAAAAAAATTACACAATTACTCTGGCAGATTGATTAGTTGGTTTTCATGAAATTGAATGTTTTCCAAAACTGAAGTAGGAAACAAAGCAGTTAGGACATACAGTGGGTTCTGTTTTGAGTCTGACTATAAGCAGTCTCAATTCCAGGTTATGATCTTCAATGACCATTTCCACTGGGGGGAAAAAAAAAACTATTGTAAAAATATGTATGAAGGAACTTCTAAAAGGTTTCTAGAAGGGTCTGGAATTATGGCATAAGTTGAGCCACCCCCTGAAATTACTGTATTGGATCTCAGATATCAAGTCCCACATCCCTCTTTTGATCTAGTTCCCTGCTAAAGAACCTGAGAAAGCATCATGAGATGGCCTAAGATCTTGGTTCCCTGATACCTACGTGGGAGACCCTGATGGAGTTCTAGGCTCCTAGCTTCAGCTTGGCCCAACTCTCACTGTTTGAGGAATAAACCAGTGGATGGGAAATTTCTATCTCTCCTCTTTTTGTAACTCTGCCTTTCAAATAAAATAAATCTTTTAAGAAGAAGTTCTGGAAAAATGGAATTAAAAGGTAAGCTTATTTTGGTGCAAAGAAAGAGAACTCTACCATAGTAATTTATAATGCACACTTTTTTTGTAATAATTTTTTTCCTTATTTTGATCATGTTCACATAGTTGAGAAGGATGTGTATGCCCACATGGACCACTGATTAGGGTGGGAAGGGTTCAGAACTGGGGGAAAGTAGATGAGACAATTGCTTTCTCTGGGAAGGGGAGAGAGAGGGTTGCTACCATAGCCTAAACTCATCAGTACTCAGGGATGTGGGATGGCTTATTGATGTCCCTGATGTGGGGCATGTTCTAAGGGTACTGCTTAAGTGTTTTTGATAGTTCTGAGATGCTGTTGATTTTGTTGCTCCAAGATTGAGCCAATCCTTCCAAGATCCATTGGTTGCCCTTAGTAATTGCCATAGTAATCTCATAATACACATTTTTATGAACTTTTTAAAAAAATTTGAGAGTAAAAGAGACAGAGTTCCTATCCACTTGTTCTTCTCCAAATGTCCTCAATGGCCAGGGCTGGGACAAGTTGGAATCAGGAGCTGAGAGTGCAGTCTAGGTCTTCAACCTGAGTGACAGGAAATCAGTTACTTGGCCATCACTGCCAACTCCTAGGATCAACTTGAGTGAAAAACTGGAGTCAGGAAGTGGAGCCAGGAACTGAACCCCATGCACTGTGCAACATGTGCCTCCAACCCTTGAGGCTAAATGTCCACTTCCTCCAATAACTTTTTTTTTAAACATGTAAGGTATGAAGTAGATGAAATAGTGCTCCCTTCTGTGAACTCCTGAAATCACTCACCATTCCATGGTCCAAAGCTGAGACCCAAGTATTAATCCAGATCTCCCCACAAGGGTGATAGAGTCCAATCGCTTGATCCATCACCACTGCCTCATCATGGATGTGCATCAACAGGAAGCTGGGAATAGGAGCCATCGTCAAGTATTGAACCTAAACACGCCAATATGGTGTGTGGACATCTTAATGTCTTTTTTTAATTGAGAAGGATGTATGCATGTGGACCAGTTTAGGGTGGAAAGGATGGAGGAATAAGGGAAAATGGATGATGTAATGGTTTCTATTTTTTTTTTTTTCTTCCTGTATCTGGGGAAAGTAGGGAGAGAATTCTCTGATAAAGTTGTCATAAACATTTTTCTGGGGCCCAGTGCGGTGGCCTAGCAGCTAAAGTCCTCGCCAGGATCCCATATGGACGCCAGTTCTAATCCTCATAGCTCCATTTCCCATCCAGCTCCCTGCCTGTGGCCTGCGAAAGCAGTCCAGGATGGCCCAAAGCCTTAGGATTCTGCACCTGCGTGGGAGACCTGGAAGAAGCTCCTGGCTCCTGATTGGCTTTGGATCGGCACAGCACAGGCCGTTGTGGCCACTTAGGGAGTAAATCATCAGACGGAAGATCTTCCTCTGTGTGTCTCTCCTCCTCTCTGTATATCTGACTTTGCAATAAAAATTAAAAAAAAAAATCTTAAAAAAGGCCAAAAAACCCCCACATTTTTCCGTTAAAGCCTTTTAAAAAAACATTAATTTTTATTTGAAAGGCAATGTTACAGGGAGGAGAGATAGAAAGAGTTCTTCCATCTACTGGTTTACTCCCCAAATGATTGCAATAGCCAGAGCTGGGCTGGTCCAAGGCTGGGAGCTAGGAGTGACTTCTAGGTCTCCCATGTGCGTGCAGAGACCGGAACACTTGGACCATCCTCTCCTGTTTTCACAGGCCACAGCAGGGAGCTGGAGAGGAAGTAGAGTAGCTGGGACTGAAACCATACCCATATGGGATATTGGTGCTGCAGGCAAAGGCTTAACCTCTGCCAGGAGTCGGCCTCCCTGCTAAAACTTTTGAGTCACCTTCTTAAAACACTCTTATAGTAAGCAGGCATTATCATTATTTGACCTCCAGAAAGTCAGCAAGCAAGATGTCTTCAGCATCCCAAAACTGTGGCCCTGGCCTTTGCTGTTGACACAACTGCTTTTGTTTTCTTTGACTGAATCTCTGCCATTTTTTAGTAGCTGTGGCTTTAATTGCGCTTTACAAAATCATACTGGTAAAGCCATTTCATCTCCTGTTAAAAATCTTGGGGACAAATTGTTCAAGATCTTGATCTCATTTGTTGAAAACTTTCATGAAAAGCTTTCATCTTTATTGCAGTTATCTGGCACAGCAGTGTTAGCACCTATGATGCAGAAAAGTTACTCTTTTTCAGTCAGGCTCAGAATTTTTTTAAAAAGATTTATTTTTATTATTTTTTTATTGGAAAGGTGGATACACAGAGAGGAGAGACAGAGAGGAAGATCCTCCGTCCGATGACCCACTCCCCAAGAGAGCACAACAGCCGATGCTATGCCGATCCGAAGCCAGGAGCCCCTTCCAGGTCTCCCACACGGGTGCAGAGTCCCAAGGCTTTGGGCCGTCCTCAACTGCCTTCCCAGGCCACAGGCAGGGAGCTGGAAGGGAAGCGGGGCTGCCAGGATTAGACCCGGTGCCCATATGGGATCCCGGGTGTGCAAGGCGAGGACCTTTAACCACTTGCGCCACCGCGCCAGGCCCCAGGCTCAGAATTTAACAAAATTATTTGGTGAGAGGAATTAGGAAGAAGGATATTTCTATAGGGCTTATCCTGTGGTCATCTTAGCTTTGTAGTTTTTTCTAGTTTCTCATCCTGGAATCCATGTCTTTAGAAACTTCCTCAGCCTGTCACAGTGTGAATGCTTGTAGTTCAGTACCCCAGGCTACCCTTTGTACAGGGATAGCTTTGTTTAGCTTTTTTGTTTTGTTTTGTTTTACTGTCATTCTCAGCCACATCCTATTTGTAATTTTATAGCATGTGGATTTACATAATAACTTTCTATCTTCCTAAAATTTTTTTGTATTTTTTTTGTAATAATCCCAGTAATTTTGTCCCTCTACTTGTCAAAAACAAATGTAGTCAATGTGAGCTTTACTCTCTATGTAGGTGTAATTTCTATGACAACAACATTTTCACATAAGAATATAGTAATATGTAAAACAAAAATATTTAAATGTTGATGCTTTCAATTCATACTGAAAAGTGTAATCATATTATTACAAATACAGTTAAGTATGTTCAAAAGCCTGACATAGTATAGACCTATGTAAAGATTAACTTTCTTCTTTTTTTTTTTTTAGGATTTAGTTATTTTTACCAGAAAGCCAGGTAAAAGTAGAAAAGTAGAGAGAGAAAAGTAGAGACAGAGGGAAGGATCTTCCACCCGCTGGCTCACTCCCCAGGTGGTCACAATGGCTGGAGTTCAGCTGATCTGAAGCCAAGAGCCAGGAGCTTCTTCTCGGTCTCCCACACGGGTGGAGGGACCCAAGGTTTTCCAGTGCTTTCCCAAGCCAAAAGCAGGGAGCTGGATGGGAATTGGAGCATCCGAGTCACAAACTGACACCCATTTGGGATCCCAGGGAATCCCAGAGGAAGGTGAGGATTTAGCCATTGTGCCATCACGCTGGGCCCAAGGCTAACTTCCTTCTAAGCAAGCTACATAATGCTAATTCTAGAAGACACACAGAAAAATCTTTACAATCTTGATATAGCCTAATATTTCTTACCATACAAATGCATTGAGCGTTAGAGAAAAAGAAAAGCAAATATTTCCTTAGGTGGGTGTGGTGGTGTAGTGGGTCAAGCCATTCCCTGTGACATGGCATCCCGTATTGGCATGAACCATTCGAAGATGGCCCAAGTTCTTGTGCCCCTGTTATCTTCTGAGGTTCTTGCATTCCTACAACCTGTGGGAGAAACTTGGGTGGAGCTTAGGCTGCTGACTTTGGAATGTACCATTCCTGACCATTGTGGCTTTGAGGAAATGAACCAGTGGATGGAAGGTTCTCTCCCTCTCAATACATATGTTACTTTCACTTCCAAACAAAGTTAAAAAGGGGGTGGGGAGAAATACCCTTTAGTTGATGTTTATAGAGGTAACAAGACAAGGTAGGGAAAAAGTTAATACTTTTACAGAGTACTTTTTACTTTTTTTACTTTTACTTTTATAACTAAAAGTTAATACTTGTACAGAGATTTTATTATTTATTCCTTGTTTCAGATCCTTGGGTAATGAAAAGAGGTGAGGCAGTAATTTAAATATCCCACCTACTCAGTAGATTGCTGTTCACCAAATATTCCAGTTTCTAGGCTTATATTTTCTGCACAGTTTAACTTTGCAGTAACTGTGTATATTTCTGTTGCTGTGCTACACATTACCACTAAACTGAACAATTGAAAAAAAATGAATATTTATTATCTAACAGCTTCTTTGAGTCAATAATTCTGGTGTAGATTAACCAGATAGGTCTGATTCAAGGGGTCATAAAATGACAGTCAAGAAATTGGCTGGGGGCCTGGCATAGTGGCCTAGCAGCTAAAGCCCTTGCCTGGAATGTGCCAGGATCCCATATGGGCACCTAATTCCGGCAGCTCCACTTCCCATCGAACTCCCTGCTTGTGGCCTGGGAGAGTAGTTGAGGACAGCCCAATGCTTTGGGATCCTGCACCTGTGTGGGAGACCTGGAAGAAGTTCCTGGATCCTGGCTTTTAATTGGAGCAGTACCAGCCGTTGCAGCCACTTGGAGAGTGAATCATCAGACAGAAGATCTTTCTGTCTCTCCTCTCAGTATATCTGACTTTGCAATAAAAATAAATTTAAAAAAAAAATTGGCTGGGACTGCAGCTATCTGAAATACTGACAGGAGGGCATGTCCATCTTTCTGGAAGGCACATTCAGAGAATGTTATTCAAAGATCTGAGTTCCTGACTAGCTATAGGTGAAGGGCCTAGGTTCCTTTTTGCCTGTATCCAATTATTGGGCTACTTGATTGTCCAGGTGACATGGTAGCTGGCTTCCACTAGAGTGAGTGAGAAAACAGAAATGTGGTGTTATTTTGGATGTCCTGCATTATATGAGTTAGCTTTTGCCCGAGGCAGTTTTTATAAAGAGAAAAATATTTAATTTATTCATAGTTTTTTTTTTTTAGTTTTATGTTTATTTGGAAGAGAGATACTCCATCGCCTGCCTCACTCCCCAGTTGTTCACAACTGCCACAGCTGGGTCAGGCCAAAGGCAGAAGCCGGGAACCCAGTCCAGGTGTCCCATGTGTCCCAAGTACTTATCCATCACCTGCTGAGTCCTATGGCATGCACTAAGCAGGAAACTGAAATCAGCAGTGGAGACTGGATCCAGACACACCATACGGGATAGGAGCATGCCAAGTGACCTCTTAACTGCCATGTCACCCTGAACCTGCACTCTGAACTTGCAGTTTTGGAGATTCAAGTCCAAAATCAGATGGCATGTTTGATTTCCTGTGAGAGTGTCAAATGGCAGTGGTTGTCACTGGCTGAGTGAATGTTGAGGAATACATGATGAACCAGGAAGCAGAGAGAAAATTGTTGAGCCCAAATTCAGGCTTTTATAACTCTCATGAGAATTGCTTCCTAGGGCATACCCCTAATAACCTAATGACCTCAAATTAAGTCCCAGTTTCTTAAAGATTCAGCTGCCTTCCGATAGTGCCATCTTAGGGATTTAGACTTTACCACATGGGTCTTTGAGAGGCATTAAGCATTTAGAACATAGTACACATTGTCATTTCTGCTCAAGTGACTAAGTCCCAGGCACATTCATGGGAAGCAGAATTAGACTCCTCTTCCTGAAGAGAAGGGTGACAAAGAATTTATGGAGACATTTGAAAACCACCACACCATGTGGTTTGCTTTGACAATGTAATTGGCCCCATGTGTGACTTTTAAGGCAAAGTTTTAAGAGCCAGTATATGGTTTGCCTCCCTCTTCTTCCACAGTTCAGACAATAGCAGGTCTGAATCCTGGAGTAAAAATGATGTGGGTGCAATCAATAGGTGATGTGAATGAGAGATGGAGCATTATTGCCATTCATTGTTGAAATTCAGGTGCTGTTGGTCACCGTGGCATAGCGTAGCTATCTTAATGTAGTCACTATTGACCAACTCAAAGTGGGCTAGGAGTAGTACAGAGTACTTAACAAGTAATATATCATTAACTGTCCACAAAGATGGTGGATATTATTATCCTTGCTTTATGGGTGAAAATTTGGAAATGATGAGAGGCTGTGTCAGAAGCAGTTAAGCTGTTAGGCCAGTCTTATCCTTTATTTCTTCAAGCCTTCAGTCTATGTAGAATAGTGACTTGAGGGCTCAGAGCAATCAGACTAACAAACATAATTAAGAAGAAAACATAGAATCAGAGACTTTCAATTTAGAAAACATAATTAAAAAAAAAACAAGTATTTAATTGAAAGGCAGAGTTACAGAGAAAAGGAGAGACAGAGAGATCTTTCGTCTGCTGATTCACTCCCCAAATGACCAAAACAACCAGGGCTGGGCCAGGCTGAAGCACAGAGCCTGTAGCTTCTTCTGGGTCTCTCATCTGGGTGCAGAGGACCATGTACATGGAACATTTCCCATTGCTTTCCCAGGCTCAGGAAACCTTTGATAAGCTCATAAAGAAATGGTCATGTAAAAGGTATTCAGGTGGTTAGCATGGTGGCATAACAGGCTAGTCTTCCACCTGCCAGCACTGGCATCCCATGTGGGTACTGGTTTGTGTTGCGGCTGTTGTGCTTCCATATCCATCTCCCTGCTTATGGTCTGGAAGGGCATTGGGTGATAGCCCAGATCCTGGGGCCTCTGCATTCACATGGGAGACCTGAGGAAAACTTGGCTCTTGGCTTCAGACTGGCCCAGCTTTGGTCATTACAGTTATTTGAGGGAGTGAACTAGTGCATGAAGGATTTCTTTCTCTCTCTTTCTGTAATTCTGACTTTCCAAGTAAAATAGGTCTTTTTTTAAAAAGTTACTCAGAAAAATCCTTCAAGAAACATTTCTTAAAAGATGAGCAGCCTTTTGAGGATGACTCGAATAGTGTGTTAATGCCTTCTCAGGATTCATGTGATTTGACTACACCAGCCTCATGAATGTTTTCTCTAATCAAAACCATTCTGTTCCGTTGATTGTGAAGGAGAAACTACTTAAATTCTGGGAGATTGACTTGGACAGGTCTATTGAGTGCTCTAAAGGCTTTTGGAGTCAAAAGGATTTGTAAAAATAATCATCATAACATGATAATGAATCAGAAACATGCATACAATTTATTGAATGACCATGTTGGGGACTGGAATGAAAAAGTGGGGACTATCCAGAATCAGGAGCCTAACAGAATGGACTTCCTTGAAAAAAAAGTCAAGCAAGACAACCAAAGACGACTCCTGGGACGGTCTCACGAGACTTCTGAAACAACTCTAATGAAGTGATTCAAAAGTGTGGTAGAGAAGTCTCTGTGGCTTCGATGCTAGCCTAGTCCCAGTTGACGTTACACCAGCAGAGTGGGCTGACAATCCCGGGGACATGAAGCAGGGCGTGACACTCAAAATTTGGCAAATCCAACCAAGACGGTTTTTTCTTCCTTTGAATTTTTATAGCTCCTTAATTTTATATGCTACTTAATGATTTTTGTTTTATATTAAAATTCGTGCTCTTCTCTCAACTTCCCTTCTAGATTAGATACTGCATCTTTTCCATTTATATATACATACTGTAGCCCTACCACTATGCTTCAAGAAATAAAGTCACTTTTGTTGCATAGAAAATTCTTATTAATGTTAAGTCTTATAACATTGTGTTTGACTCTCTTTGGTTCTCTTGACCTACTCTGTTTCCAATCCCATGAAATTAAAATTATTATAGCTTTAAAAAAATTTTTAATACCTGTTAGGATGTCTTCCTTAGTATCTTTCCTCTTAGAATATTTTATTGGTTATTTTCAGTTTTTATCAATCCAATCTTGGAAGTAATTTACAAAAAATTAAAATTACATTGATATTAGGTGGCCATTATATTACATATATGTATTCATCCGGAAAAATTTTTACAATAATACTTAATATTAAAGAAATAGTTTGTTTCTCCATTTATTCAAGTTTTTTTCTTGTGTCTTTCAGTAGAATTTATTTTTAAAAATAAGTTGTCATAATTGCAAAAGTGTATTACTAATTATAGTTATTACTTTTTTCTGCTGTAATTGAGATCTTTTTTATGAATTATTGTTGGCACACCAAAAAAACCAATGATTTTTAAATTATTTATTTGTTAACTAGATCAACTATTTTGGAACATGTGCCTCCTGTGTCATCTAACCATACTGGCAAAAGCACTTTGTGTGTTTTGTACATGATTTATATTAATTGACTAGTGTGTTTTCTTAGGCCATTATGCATGTAAATTTTGTTTAGTTGAGAAATAATATTGAGAAACTTCTCCTAAGAAAGTCACAAGTGTGGGCCCGGCGGCATGGCCTAGCAGCTAAAGTCCTTGCCTTGAACACGTCGGGATCCCATATGGGTGCTGGTTCTAATCCCGGCAGCTACACTTCCCATCCAGCTCCCTGCTGGTGGCCTGGGAAAGCAGTCGAGGACGGCCAAAGCTTTGGGACCCTGCACCCGTGTGGGATACCCGGAAGAAGTTCCTGGATCCTGGCTTCTGATTGGCATAGCATCGGCCGTTGTGCTCACTTGGGGAGTGAATGAATCATCAGACAGAAGATCTTCCTCTCTGTCTCTCCTCCTCTCTGTATATCTGACTTTCCAATAAATAAATAAATAAATAAATCTTTAAAAAAAAAGAAAAGAAAGTCACAAGTGTAACTTTAAGACAGTGAACAACTTTTCATTGGAGTGAAAATGCCCACCTTACCAGACTTACAGTTGAATATGTAAAAACTAATGGTACTGAAAAACAAGTGCAATTTAAGACAGCTGTCATCCATTGAGATTTTACTATGTTCTAACCGTTTAATTAGAAACTATATTTGCTGTTTCATTCACTACTCACAATAATGCTAGTATATAGATATTTTTATTCTCATTCTATATGCGTCTGAAAAGCTCACTTCCTCTGTTTCTCATATTTTTGAAATCACTGACCTTCATAGGTTGATGTCTTACATCTTAAAAACTGTTATATTCTATATTCATTCAGTTTTTTACTGGCTTCAGGTAGAAAGGTAACTTCAGTCCCAATTATTCTGTCTTGATTGATTGTGTTCATTCTATCAGAAATAGCAAAATGAAGGCCTTGAACGGAAGGACACTGTGCTTTGAACCATCTGTGAGCATCAAGTATAAACTAGTATCATGAGCATAGTTAATGAGTTTTTAGTTCTGTACTTGAAGGACATAACCTAGAGTCAAAAGCATACCCTACTGTGTTGTGGCATAGTAGATAAAGTTACCGTCTGTAATGCTGGCATCTGACATGAGCACTGTTTTTTTTTTAAGATCTATTATTTTTCCTCAACGATTTATTTATTTTTATTGGAAAATCAGATATACATAGAAGAGTAGAAGCAGAGAGGATGATGCCCCCCCAGAGCTGGTTCACCCCCGAAGCGGCCACAGTGACCGGTGCTGAGCCAATCTGAAGCCAGGAACTCCTCCACGTCTCCCACGTGGGTCCTAAGGCCTTGGGCCACCCTGCACTGCTTTCCCAGCACACAAGCAGGGAGCAACATGGGAAACATCGTTTCTAATCTCAGCGGTTCCACTTCCCATCCAGCTCCCTGCTTATGTCCTGGAAAGTAGTCGAGGATGGCCCAAGGCCTTGGAAGCCTGCACCCACATGGGAGACCCAAAAGAAGCTCCTGGCTCCTGTCTTTGACTTAGCGCAGCTCTAGCCATTGTGACCACTTCGGGAGTTAATTAACAGATAGAGGGTCTTCCTCTCTCTTCCTCTCTGTATATCTGGCTTTCCAATAAAAATAAAATAAATCTTTTTTAAAAGGAAGGAAAGAAAAGCAGCAAAAGACTGCCTAAGTAGGCACTACCACCCAAGTGGTAGAGTGGAGTTCCATGCTCCTGTATTTGGCCTGGCCAGCCCTGGGCATTTGTGTACCATCAAGGAGAGAATCAGTGAGTGAAAGATTCATTCTTTATCTCCCACCAGCCCCCATCTCTTCCCATCTCTCTGTAACCCTTTTTGTTTTTGAAATAAAAAATATTGAAAGAAAATAAAGCAAATACTGACATACCAGCAAAGAAGCAAATCCAAAAGTATAGAAAGATTTTTCGATTTTTCAACTTCTCAATTTTAATCAGTGTGTGTCAGACTTAACAACACTGTCAAACCAACCTAATATAACTGGCATTTAAATACAACTTTATTCAACAGCACAGAATACATTTTTTCCCCTTTAAAATTTTTTACATTTATTTTACTTGAAAGTCAGAGGGGGAGAGAGAGAGAGATCTTCCATCTGCTGTTTTACTCCTTAAATGGACACAACAGCCAGAACTGAGCTGATCTGAAGCCAGGAGCCAGGAGCTGCTGCTTCTGGGTCTCCCATGTGGGTACAGGCACCCACAACCTTGGACCATCCTCCACTGTTTTCTCAGACCATTAGCAGGGAGCTGGATGGGAAGTGGAGCAGTCAGGACACCAAACTGGTGCCTATGTGGGATGCTTGCAGTGCAGGCGGAGGACTAGCATGATATACCATTGCCCTAAGACTCTGGAGTATTGCTCTATTGGTAGCCTGTAAACTTTGGTATCCTATTTTTCTATTTATTTGTACATTTTGCTATTTTAGGTATCCTATAAACTTAGTTGCAATTCAGGTCCTGGAGCAGGCATTTGTAAACTGAACATTTTACCCATGTCCTCACAACTCCAATATGTATAATCAGTTCTCACCATTTTTATCGGTTTTAAAGTATTATTATAGACATTCATGAACCTTACTATGTATAGATTTACCTGAAGTGCTTGGTTCAACTACAGAGTTCGTAGTCTCACCCTTTGAAATTCTGATATATTAGATCTGGAGCAGGGCCCGGGAACCTGCAACCCACTAAACACCTTCAACACCTGATTCCAATGCAAGTGCTGCAGGCTCACAGTGAAGAACGATTGTTTTATTAAGCTATTTAAAGTATGAGGTATAGTTTCAGTGTATTTATATCTTATTTTGAAATATCTTCAGTCGTAAAATTAAGTTCAATGGGTTTCAATTCCATACATGCTCATAAGCTCGTATCTTGAACTATCCTTGCCTAACTTTACATTTTATCTGAATTTATTTTTGGCCTTTGGATCCTATGAATATTGTGAATCTAGAGAATATACTAATTACTCTATCCTCAGTATTTAACGTAACACCTGACATATAGTAGTATTTCTGTAAATGAAGTACCAGGGTGTATAGACTGTAGGTAACAGTTTGTCATCAGACTATGGCAATTAGATTCGCTTTATTATCCCCAAAGATGGCTTGCTGTTAGGGCTAGTTTCTGGTTTCTTAGCCTAACATTCTTTTTTGTTTTTTAAAATATTTATTTTTATTATTTTTTTATTGGAAAGGCAGATATACAGAGAGGAGAGACAGAGAGGAAGATCTTCCGTCCAGTGATTCACTCCCCAAGTGAGCGCAACAGGCCGATGCTATGCTGATCCGAAGCCAGGTCTCCCAGGAGCCTCTTCCGGGTCTCCCACGCGGGCGCAGGGTCCCAAGGCTTTGGGCTGTCCTCGACTGCGTTCCCAGGCCACAGGCAGGGAGCTGGAAGGGAAGCGGGGCTGCTGGGACTAGAACCGGGCCCCATATGGGATCCTGGGTGTGCAAAATGAGGACCTTAACCACTTGTGCCACCGCGCCAGGCCCTAGCCTAACATTCTTGAAAGACTAAATGTTTATTACTCCACTGATATAAATACCAAGCTGCAAGATAGTCAAATTATTAAGAAAGGGAACCCTCTCATCTCATTTGGGACTAGACACTAAGCAAAATTATAAAGTAAAGCAAGTGTATCTTTCATAATAATCCATTCTTTCCTTACTTACACACCCTTTCTTCAAGCCCATGCCCTTGTGTTTCCCCATGAAACTGCCTCATAATTTAGGCGTTCTCTCATTTTATTACCACCCTCCATCATTAAAATGTGGCTCTCATTCTATAGAATTTCTCTACAATTCAGAATTCATTTCAACTTTCAAGTGCTAGCACTTAATCTTCCACCAGGAAGTTGACATCTCTACTGTAGCTTTTCCATGTGATAATCCAGTCTGTACTCCAAAGCACATGCAAGTATGAATTCATCCTTTCATGGCTCATCCCACCTGGGCCAGTTTCAGTTATAAAGTTGTTCTTTGTATTTTAGAGTGAACTATTTACCTGTAGATTTGTTCAGTAGACAAAATTCATGCAGACTCAACTCTATTAGGTCCTGTGGTAGGCACTGGAAATATGATAATTAAGACATACTCCCATCATATCTGCTGGTTAAAAGCGTTTCCTTCCAGATTTATTTATTTAATTATTTGGAAGGCTGAGTTAAAGAAAAGAGAGTTCTTCATTCACTGATTCACTCCCCAGATGGCTACACCAGCTGAGGGTGGGCCAATCTGAAGGCAGGAGCTGGGAGTCTGGAGCTTCTGTGAGGTCTCCTAGGTGGGTGCAGGGTTCCAAGCACTTAGGCCATCTTCTGTTGCTTTTCCAGGTGTATTAGCAGGGAGCTAGATCAGAGGTGGAGCAGTTGGAACTCAATCCAGTACCCATGCGGAATGCTGATGTCCTAGGCAGTAGTTTTACCTGCAACACAACTGTGGTCCTTGGGTAGAAGTTTTGAAATCTGACGTAGCAACTATTGGCAAGCATATAAAGAAATAGAAAATCTCAGGGCCGGTGCTGTAGCATATTAGGTTAAACCATCACTGGCAACATCAGCATCAAATGTAGGCACCTTTTCATGATCCAGCTATCCTGGATTCACCTCCCTGCTAATAGCTTGTGAAAAGCATCTAAAGATGACCCAAAGTACTTGGGACCCTGCCACCCTTCTGGGATATCCAGCTGGAGCTTCTGGCTTCAGCCTGTCCCAGCCCTAGTCACTGTAGCCATCAGGAGAGTGAACTGTGGATCTCTCTCTCTTCCCTTCTCTATTTCTCTCTCCCTCCCCTCTCCCTTCCTTTCTCTCTGTAACTTTGCCTTTCAAATAAAGTAATTAACCTTTTATTTAAACAGAAAGAAACTCAAACATATTCCTGTACAAACACTTTGGAAAGCAATTTGCTAATAACTAATAAGTTTAGAATGTATATTGCCTTCCGTATTTAGTAACATTCCAGATTAGTAAAGAAAGTTAAAGGAAAAAAAATGGCTGGGGCAATCCTTTGTCCTAGTGATTGAGACACCATTTGAGGCTCCTGTGTCCTGGGATTGTTTCAAAGCCTTGGCTGCTGACACCAGCTTCCTGCTTGTGTGGAGCCTAGGAGACAATGGTGATGATGCAGGTGACTGGGCTCCTACCACCCACCTAGGAGACCTGGATTAAGTTCCTGGCTTCAGCTGCAGGCCAGCACCAGCTGTTGTGGACATCTGGAGAGTGAACCAGTGACTGCAATCTCTGTCTCCCTTACTTCCCCTCACCTCACCCATCTCTACATTTCAAATAAATAAATACGATTAAAAATAATGGCATTATAAGATCAAATAAAGTAAAAGATAATGAGATCAGAAAACAACAAAAAAGCAAACGCATAATAGAGAAAATCTGGAAACAAAACATTTGAAAACATAAAAGAAATAAATTAGAGTTGATTCAGAAAGAGACAGAGCCTTAATTGTCCTATGACCATTAAAATTAAATCATAGGGATTGGCGCCATGGCATAGTGAATCAAGCCGCTGCCTACAGCATCAGCATCACATAAGAGTACTGGTTGGAGTCTGGGTTGCTCCATTTTCAATCCAGCTCCCTGTTGATTTTTCTGGGAAAGCATGGGCATGCCCCTGAACCTGCATGGGAGACCCAGAAGAAGTTACTGTCTCCTCCTTCAGACCAGCTCAGCTATGACCCTTGCAGCCAAATGGGGAGTAAAGCAGCTCTCTCTCTGAACCAGAACTTTCTCTCCCCCACCTCTCTGCAACTCTGCCTTTCAAATATATAAGCAAATGTTTTTGAAAACATTTTAAAGATAAAAAGTAGATCATAACTTAAAATTTTACAAACTTTATAGGATTTATTCTGATAAGTCCAGACAAATAAGTTCCATGAAACATTCCAGAAGTAGACAATCTTACATAAAGTTTCCCAGGATTTTTTTTTTTAAAGAAATAAGAGGAACGCTTCTCAGTTCATCTAATGAAGATAGTATAACTTTGACACCAAAACCAAAGACAATGAAATCATGGAAAATTGCATATTAATTTTATTCATGAATAAATGAAATTATTTGAAATAAAATATTAAACTCAATCTAGCATTGCATGAAGAATACAGTATGACCATGTTGTGTTTGTAGTAGAAATACAAAGTTGATTTAATAATAGAAATAAATGAATATAATTTACCACATTAACAGATTAAAGGACAAAAACCATAAGATTGTAACACTTGATAAATAAAATCCATTATGCATTCATGATTTTAAAAGAAAAAAAAAAACAATGGAAAGAACCTCCTTAATTTAATAAGGGCATCTATAATATGACATGTGATTATAAAATGTCAAAAGCATTCTCTTTGTTGAAAAATTAGCAAAAATGTTTCATTTTATTCAGCCTTGTTCTACAGATCCTGGCCAGTTCACTACAGCAAGAATAAGAAATAAGGGCAAGTACCTGCAGTGCTGGCATCCCATATGGGTACCAGTTTAGTTACTGACTGTTTCACTTTCAGCCCAGCTCCGTACTAATGTGCCTGAGAAAGCAGTATAGCATGGCCCAAATTCTGGGAGCCCCACACTTGCATGGGAAACCTGGAAGAAGCTCCTAACTCCTAGCTTCAGACCAACCCAGCTCCAGCTACTGTGGTTATTTGTGAGGTAGACCAACAAATGCACAATCTCTTTCCCCCACTCCAATTCTGCCTTTCAAATTAGAAAACAAATTTTAAAAAAGAAGAAATGAAAGCTGTAAGAGTTGGAAAAGAAGAAAGAAAATGGTGTTTATTTATGGACAAATATTCATCCATACAAAAAATTCCAAAAAAACAATCTATAGCTGTTTTACTAAAAGCAAGAGAATTTATGGAGTGAGTATTTGGCACAACAGTTAAGACACTGCTTAGGATCCCCAAATTCTATATTGGGGTTCCTGGTTCAAGTCCTGGCTCCTCTGCTTCTGTTCAGCTTCCTGCTGATGTATGTGCCTGAGAGGGCATAACTTGTTAGTATGAGATGAGGGCTCAACTTCTTAGGTCTCTGCCCCCTATGGGAGCTCTGGATTGGATTCTAGGTTCCTGGTTTCAGCCTAGTTCAGCCCAGCTCAGCCCAAGTTATTGCAGGCATTTAGGGAATGAACTAACCATTGGAAGATCTCTCTCTCTCTCTTTATGTGTCTCTGCATTTCAAAAAAAAATGTGAAGACAAATTTTTAAAATGTGTAATAAAATGTGCAAAATCAGTATAAATTAGATTAAGAGAATTAGCAAGGCTTATGAGTGTGAATTCAGTTTATAAAAGCCTATTGGAATTCTATATGACAGTAATCATGAGTAAATTTATGTTAAGATATCATACACAAGGACCAGAGATGTAGCTGGTGAAGCTGCCACGTGCAATGCCAGCATCCTATGTAGCCATGTCCTGAATTGTCACGTGATAATTTATCTGTCATCCTCCAGTCTCACTAGATCCTTAAACTATCTCAAATATTTTAGTTGAAGTGATGAAAAGCTAACACAGATCAGTAATAACCAAAATATTCCTGAAGATCCAAGTGCAAGTCTTGATCCTATGAGGTATCAAGATTTATAAAGTTACAGTAGTTATGTTAGTGTTTGGGGCTGGTATTGGGGCACAGTTAAGTTGCTTGAAATACTGATATCCTATATCACGGCACCAGTTCATGTCCTGGCCACTTTGCTTCCAATCCAGCTCCCTGCTAATATGCTTCCAAAGGCAGTAGATGACCCATTTAATTGAGACCATACTACCTTCAGAGTTTTGGGAGATAGTGCAATAGCATCCCCTCATCAGGTCTTTTCAGCACTGTGACAAAGCCCTTCACCTTGGAAAACTCAAAAGGAACACTTTCTACAATTCATCTGGCCACCTGCAAGCCTTCTCAGAAAACCAGTTAATAGCCTCTTGAAAGAGAAGCCTTGGTGGGTCTCAGGATGGGGCGTCTCGTGCCTGGATGCCAGACGCCAGCCAACATGTGCACATGGTGAGCCGTCCCTGGGCCTGCCTGGGCTCTGGGGGCTGCTCCCTTCAGGGTGAGTACACCGAGGGGGGAGGTCTCCGTGACTGGGCAGGGCCGGGGCACACCCACCACCCTCACTGAGCGGTGAGTGGGATTGGGGAGGGGTGCGAGCTTGGGCCTGGGAGTTTAAACTTCCAGCAGCTGTGAATCTCAGGACGGGGCGTCTCATGCCTGGATCCCAGCCGCCTTGTGCACATGGTGAGCTGTCCCTGGGTGGCCAGTGCACCATTTGGTGCCAGGCTCCGCCTGCTGGGCACCAGCCAGGAAGCTTAGGTAGCTCCAGGTTGAACCCACTGTGCTTCTAGGACATGAAGCAATTGTAAAGATTCCCAATGACAGTAACTCTTCCTTCGAAAAACTTGTAATCACTGAGCAATGCTGACCACTGAACACTAGTTCATGCAAAAGCTATGGCTCGGGGCTTGTCAAGCAGAATCATATCCTGTTACCTGACATGATGATGGATCAGGAGAAGGGTCACATTAAGTAGAGCCATTAATTTAACTAGTACTCAAGAACTATAACCGGGGGTAGATTCTGTGAGGGATGTGTGGGCCAAACCCTGTGGAAATTCTAGCCCCACTGGTTAACTCAAGAGTTGAGGTGGTGACGGACTAAGCCAGGTGTGACCAAGGAGCCTGCCATGAATCACAGGTAAAGGAACCGACAACAGTCTGGACTGGTCAAGGCAGCAGCACCTGAATGTGCATCCTGAATAGGGTGTGGGGTGGGCTGGGCTGCAACGTTCACCAGCTCATACAAGGCCAAATGGAGGGCTAGACTTCGCCAGAACCTGGCTTAAGCCCAGTGGCATGTATGAGAACTGGGTCTGAGAGTGGATTAAGTGGAGGAACTTGGGAAACTCCCTTGGTGAGGCATAGCTCTCGCTGGTGAACATGTGGTCCAGCCCTGGGGGTCGGACAAGCTGGAAAAAGTAGCTCCAACAGCTGGTTAATGTGTGAATTGGTAATGGAACAGGGTAGACCAGGCAGGACTGAGCAAACCTTAGCCCACACACGAAACTAGAGACCAGGATGGAGTACAGGTCATGCCGAGCTAGGCTCTTGCACCTACTGGTCTGCATAAGCCAGGAACGCTAAGCCACAGTGTCTAAGGCAGAGGTCGGGACAGGTGAGGGGCTGAGCCAAGCTGAGTCAGAGCAACCACTGGCATGCGTGTGATCTATGGCTGGGAACAGGCCCAGTTGGGGAGCTAAGGGGACACCCTAACTGGGTTGAGGTTCCCACCAAGGGGCGCATGGGCTGGAATGGGGGCTGTGTTCTGACGGGACATGGTTGTAGTCTCCCTTGGCACAAGTATGGACTGGGATTGGATGTACCGAGCTGGGCCAGACTCCAACACCGTCTGGTGTCCTGGAGGACAGGGTAGATGTGGGATGGACTAGGCAAGGTCTCAAACCCTACTGAGCCATGTGTGAGCCATATGCAGGTATGGACGAGCCATGGCTGGGCTGAAACATCCAACAGCAAGGACCAGTTTGGGTTGAAGGCCAGTCAGAAAAAGCCACAGTTCCTGTTATGACTGGAGGTGGACTGAGTAGGGCTGGCTCATGGACCCACTGGTAAGCATGAAACCTGGCATTGGGAGAGGTTCTGATGGAGGAGCCTGGGCAACTCCTCTGGCAAGACACAGACCCGGCAGGTAAGCGCAAGAAACATGATAGGAAACAGCCCAGAACAGGCCATGGAAAGTTACCCACTGACATACATTTGGCATGGGTCGGGGGAAGATCAGACTGAATCTGGTCACATCCTCCACTGGCAAATCCAAGCACCAGAACAGTGTGGGTCAAGCTGGGTTTGGTCGCAACAAAAATCAGTGCACAATATGGAATGCCAAGGTGAGGTTGCCTGTGCTGCATGTGACCGCAGCGCCCAACCAGTACGCATGAGACCAGGAAGGGAGGTGGTGGAGTCGGCAGGGGAAAAAGGGATGGTTCCTTTGCTGGACAGCTACTCCCAGTGGGGAGTGTCAGCTGGAATGGGGGCAGACCAGACTAAGCAGGGCTATAATACCTGTATGCCTTATGTGGACTAGATCAGGGAAAAGCCAGGCTGTGCTGATTATTCCTACTGGTGCAAACAAAATTAGAGTGGGTGAGGGTTGTTTGGGCTTAGCCACAGCATCAGCTGGCAGAAGCTGGCACTGGGGTCAAACCACAGAACTATCTGGAGCGTGCATAATTGGGAGTAGGAGAGGCCTGGGAGGGAAATAGTGGGCTCCTCCCTCTTGGGTTACCACTTCCATTAATACAGTATTTTCAAGTGATCTTAAATATATATATCCCTTTGGTGAAGAAAGGGTCACTTATGATTCTTTTATCATTTTTCATTTTTAATTTATTTTTAAAGATTTATTTAAAAAGGAGATCACAGATACATGTGGGACATTCTTGGGGGTGGAGCAGGTCAGGAGGGAAAAGGTGGGAGAGAGAACAAAATGTTTTTGTTCATTCCAGCACATACATTTTCAATGTTTATTAGCAATTACACATTTTATAATTGTATACTAGTATCTATAAGTATTTATAATTGTATTATTTAGTATAAATTTTTTAAAATAAAATGAACCGAGGATTACATCTTGTGATTTCTTAGTTTATTGTGAGGAGGCCTCATTATGCTTTGCTTCACATATTAATTCAAAGAAATAGGGACTAATTCTGAGTCCTTGATAAGCAAATCAAATATGCCATGGAAATGTAAACAGAATTGTACTTATTTGTGAGAATTTGAGGATTTCATGAACATATGATATCGTAAAAGCAAGCAAATAACTGGCTTGGATTAAAATTAAATTAAAACATAAGCAGAACAGAACTAAGGGAATAGCTATTTCTCTCACTGAGTCCTTGGCTGAAATGAATAATGCATGTGTCTATCCAAGACTACAAGAAGGAAGAATGAATCTGGGCCTATAAAGTCAGCATGAACTCATTTGATCCTAACATTTGAGAGTTGGGTGAGACCTAAGTCCCCTGGGAAACTCTCACACCTGTGCACAGGAGTTTGCAGTCAAGGATGACCTTTGACCTGACTGCTTCCCACTCCAGGAACTGCTGTGCAGTAGTCCCCCTTTATCTGCAGTTTCACTTTTTATGTATAACTGAAACCCTGGCCCAAAAGTATTATGCTCAGTAAGATTGAGGACGATCACATCCACATAACTTTTATTATATTATTATCATTGTTAGGCATTGTATACTGTTGCTAAAAAGTTTATTGTGCTTAATGTAAAAGTTACCACAGGTCTGTATGTAGACCTTCACTTTTGCTCCAGTTCCAGGTGCTAATCACCTGCGAAAGCAGCAGAAAATGGCTGCAGTGTTTGGGTTCCTGCCACCCATGTGGGAGACCCAGATGGAGTTCCGGGCTCCTAGCTTTGACATGACCCAACCCTAGTCACTGTGGTCATTTGGAAAGTAAACTAGCAGGGAGAAGATTCATTTATATTCATTCTCTCTCTCTCTCTCTCTCTCTCTCTTCCACCCTCCCTCCCTTTCAAATAAATAAATCTTTAAAAGAAAAAAATGAGGAAGAAGAGTTGAAGGCGTCAGGACTTAAACCAGGAACTTCAATATGGGATGTGGGCATCCCAAGTGGCTAACTGCTGTGCCAGTCAAGTGTTCCTAGTCTTTAGTATCTTATTCCCAAAGGGGAAGAGAAAAATGAACAAAAGGAAAAAGGAGGAGGCACTAGTCCCTTAAACACTCTGTAAATCATTTCAGCTGAAAAGAAAAGGACTTGTAACCTTGTAACGCCGGACGAATGTGCAACAGTAACCCAGTCTGGCCTCTTGGTGCTTTATTGTGATTAGGAGTAGCAAGTAGCAGTGAGAGCACAGATGCCCTGTGTCTGGAGGACAAGGACCTTTTTCAGCATCTTGCTTCTTGCAAGCTTTATGCAGGCTGCTCCAGGAAATGTACACAGCTCTCTACCATGGGGCTGGGGTTAGAAGATGGGTAACTGCTACTATGCTGAGAACTACATTTAGTGAAATTAACCCAGTGTTACCACCAAGGTCTTCCCCTAGAATTTGAAACTCTAAAGCTCTCAGTTTTTGTAAATTCTGCTGGCACAAACTTTGTGTAGGTGGAGAAAGAAATTATTTTTTGTGCATTCTACTCTTCTATACTCCCAGCATACTCTCCTAGTTAATTGTTTTAAGGGAAATAGTAATTTTTCATTGTTCACTTATATTTCATTGCTCTGTTTTTCAGCAGGATTATATTTTAAAGTTATAAACCCCAGTCTTTCTCTAAGAACTAGATATTTTTTCTTGTTTTTTTTTTCTTCTTTTCCATTTAGCTCCACCTCTACTCCTTCATTCCATCAGTTAATATCCATTAGACTTAAGACATTCTCCTCCTGGGCCTGGCAGCGTGGCCTAGTGCCTAAAGTCCTTGCCTTGCATGCGCCGGGATCCCATATGGGCGCTGGTTCTAATCCCGGCAGCCCCACTTCCCATCCAGCTCCCTGCTTGTGGCCTGGGAAAGCAGTCGAGGACGGCCCAAAGCTTTGGGACCCTGCACCCATGTGGGATACCCGGAAAAAGTTTGTGGATCCTGGCTTCGGATCGGCATAGCATCGGCCATTGCGCTCACTTGGGGAGTGAATCACCGGACGGAAGATCTTCCTCTCTGTCTCTCCTCTTCTGTGCATATCTGACTTTCCAATAAATAAATAAATCTTTAAAAAAAAAAAAAAAAGATACTCTCCTCCTTCGAAGTCCTTATCTATCTGAAGTCTTAATCTATCTTTTCTATCTAAAATATATTAATGAGTTAAAAAATCAAGAAAACTTTTGTGGAATGCTTCACAATGTTCAAGGTGTCTGAATTATTTCATTCTTTTTTATGTCCTTTGTGGAAGGTCTATGAAATAGTGGCATCCAGTTTACGTGACTTTCCCAAGGCAGCACAGTATAACAAAAGCCTGAACTGTAATCCAAGTTTCCTGATTCCCTATTGTCTTCTTTTTCCAGCTGCCTTTGCCCTTAAAATTACCAAAAGAAGTTGGTCTCTATAAATATTGTTTAATCGATGCCACCTCTGTCTCACCCTTGTGCCCCTATGCCCACAAAAACAGACAGTGCTTAATGCAAAGTGCTGTATTAAGCCATCTCATTCTGCAGA
This sequence comes from Ochotona curzoniae, assembly GCF_017591425.1. Taxonomy (NCBI): domain Eukaryota; kingdom Metazoa; phylum Chordata; class Mammalia; order Lagomorpha; family Ochotonidae; genus Ochotona; species Ochotona curzoniae. Next base: position 14,374,797 of record NW_024465894.1, on the reverse strand, counting down.
GCCTCCCAGCGTCCCGTCACCTAAAGAGTCATATATTGTGACCTTGTAAATTCTAGTTGAGTCAAGGAAAACCAACAGCCACAGACTAATAGCCTCAGAGTCAGCAGGAGAGCAGCTCCTTCAAATGTTGAAAATTTACATGGAAACTTGAAAATTATGAAACCAATATTGAAAGTCCCCAAAGAGATTTCACTAATACGGTGGGCTCGGGCTCAGCAATCTGCCCATCTTGGCTTTTAAATTTTTCTACCAACTGCCCAGAATTACTGAAAGAAGCAGAATTAAGTCCTTCTTTGACAGGATTTGTTTTGCAGGTTAATTCACTATGCTTAAGTTTCATGGTGTCTCCTGGGACCCATTCTGAATTAAATTCTCATTAAACTTTGCCCATGGAGTGCCCTCAGCCCAACCACTTCCTTTCTAACCTCTACTAACCTCCGTGTCAGCACCAATTCCAGTTCTAAACACCAGCAAGAAATATAGGGAGACCAGACCACAAGACTCATGACCAGTGGATTGAGTATGAAGGCATGGTTTTTGCTTGACTGAAAGCAACAGAGTGAGATGGGGAAGTCAGCTTCTGGGAGCTCCTGGGGTCTTTAAAAAATCTCCCAGCAACACGCCTTGCTTCTGCTGCCCAAGGACAGAAAAGACGCTCTGCTCTGGCTTCCTTCAGAGGCTGATTAGAGCATAGTCACTTGCACTGTAAGTAGGAGCAAACAATTCTCTTTTCTTCTCTTGCCTACAGAGATTCTGTCTCCTATAAGTTTTAGCTCCAAATGACCAGTATTGCTAGAGATCCCAATTTTTCTACTTTCTAAAACCATGCTTTTCCAATTCTCCTTGTTGTCACTTCTCAGATAATGAAATATTTCCTTTTGTTGTTGTTGTTGTGGATTTGCAAGAATCTTCCTGCCTGTGAGACGGAGTGAAGTTTGAAATAATTTTTGTAGCATGATGAGTTGCTTTCCTGTTCTTGTCTTTGAAATGACTAATAAACAGCAGACCTCCTCGGCTGTGAGATGAGAACTGAAATTCCTTTGCCTCACTATTTTGGGAGAAGCATGTGAGTTTAGCTGGCAATTTTAATTCCAGAATGAGTAAATAGATTGTCCATCAATCACTTCTTGGAAAGTTAAACAGACTTATTTGATTTAATTTGTGGGATTTATTTATAGGATTTTAGCATAAAGAAATCAATCAACCTTTTGCTAACTAGTCATTTCTTATTCTCTTTTCCCTACTTTTCCCATTTCCTAGCAGTAAAAATAAATAAACAAATAAACAAGCAAACAAAAAACATAAATTATCCTAAGAAATGGTGGTGGGGGAAATGTTTAGTACTGCAGGTAAGCCACCACTAGGGATGTTCAGGTTTGAATCTTGCCTTTGCTTTTTTTTTATTTTAAGATTTTTTTTTTTATTGGAAAGGCAGATATATATAGAGAGAGGAAGAGAGACAGAGAAGAAAATCTTCTATCTAATGATTCACTCCACAAGTGACTACAAAGGCCGATGCTATGCCAGTCCAGAGCCAGGAGCCAGAAGCTCTTCCAGGTCTCCCAAGTGGGTGCAGGGTCCCAAGGCTTTGGGCCGTCCTCAACTGCTTTCTTAGGTCACAAGCAGGAAACTGGATGGGAAGCAGGGCAGCCGGGATTAGAACCCACAGCCATTTGGGATCCCGGCGCATGCAAGGTAAGGACTTTAGACACTACGCCACCACACCAGGCCTGCCTCTGCTCTTCTTTACAGCTTCCTAGTAATGCTCACCTTGGGAGCAATATATAATGACTCAAGTAGATGGGTTCCTGCTACGCATGTGGGAGACTTAGACGGAGTTCTAGTTCCCGGCTTTGGTTTGGTGTGGTCCTAACCGTTTCAGGCAATGCATTTGGAGAGTGAACCCAGAATGGAAGAGATTCTCCCTCTCTCTGCTTTTCAGATAAATAATAATAATAATTGGTTTTTAATTTCTCTAAGGAAGAAGTCTCATACGTACCAACTCTGAGCCCAAAGTCACATTTTAGTGCTTAGTTAGATATTTTCAGAAAGTCACTTCTACACTCATAATGGCTCTTATAGAGTTTAGGATTTGGGGCTCAGTCTGCATGTGTAGCAGTCATTCATTTCATGTTTACTAGAGCCAAAACGGGCAACTCAATTTCCATTTGTTGTAAGTCTCTTTTTTTCTATGTGCTTGATTTTTCAGGATGGATGTCTACTTTGACATACTTTAATACTCATTGTATGAAAACTCAGATCAATATTTTGTGGATGAGTTCGGTGATGCTATACATTTATTCTGCTGTTTCCATTAGAAAGCCTCTGGGAGGCTGAAGGGATGGAATACTGGAGTCTTTTTTGGTTTTCCATGGCTATTTTAAAGACCTTGATGAAATCAGGATCTTGGCCTACCCCAAAAGATAACTCTCAAAAGATGGATGCCTCAAAACCTTTTCTGTTTTCTCCAAACAAAATTAAATGTATTGTTAATATTGGCTAGGCTATTTTCCCGCAATTTTGACTCATCTTTTTTCAGCAGAAAATTTTATTGAACATCAAAGTCCCTTTCCTTCCTTCTGGTATAATTTTTGAGACAAGTTAGCTTAGTTTCAGCATGCTTAGTGAGTGCAAGACGTTGCTCAGGTAAAAAGGATTCAGAAAATGAGAAGACAGAATGATTACTGGGGCAAAAGAAAGAGACAGAAGTGGTTTTTAAAGAGCAGGAACAAAACCCATCATCTACTGAGATCTTTGTTGAGTAATGAAGGATAAAGCAGACTGTAGGGAATGAAGTCAGGAGACTTAAAATGATCATTGAGCAGTTCTTTTTTTTTTTTTCATTTCATTTTATGACATCATTTCATAGGCTCTTAGGTTCCCCCAACCCCTCCCCATACCTTCCCCCTATGGTGGATTACTCCACCTTATTGCAGTATTACAGTTCAAATTCAGTCTTGTGTCTTTCATTGCAAGCATGTATCATGCATAGATTCCAGCATCTTGTCCAGATCAATTCAACAGTTTCTTGGGGAGACCATCTCTGATCTAAAAGCAGAGTTGGCAGAATATCATTCTAACCAATTAAAAGCCATAACATAACATCAACAACAGTTTACAACATTATGGGGTTAATTGACATGGTATTGAGTGACTGATATGTTAGAAAATGCAATCACATCCTGTGGCTACTTCATTGACATTTCAATTTTAGTTTATATACAACCGGCTTCTGTCCACCTTAAAATGGCTATAGGGTACTATTCAACTGTCTCGTGTCTATTTTCATTTTAGTATTTAGCAGTTTATAATTGCATAATATTTACTGAATTGGGCAGATTTTAGGATAGCCTGAACTGGCTTATAACTTTAACAAGGCATATGTCAACAGTTGAGGCACAGAACAGTTTTAGGATGGGTGTGCAGAGAAATCTTCAATACCCCAGTTACTTATTTTCGTGTCCTACCTAGTAAGGTATATGTGAGTCCCCACTGACCGTTTCCTGTCTGGTTCTAAGCTTTCCTTCTTGTTCTCTCTCTATCTATTCTAGTTTTTTGTTGTTGTTGTTTGTTTTGTTTTGTTTTGTTTTTGGGGGGTCCTCCGGGGGGGACCCAAATAGTCATTGCAGGAGAGGGTGGGGATCCAGAGTTGGAACTAAGTAAGGACCAGAGAAAGCTCCTCTCCCTAGTCCCGAAGGGAGTTTACTGTTCTGTTTCTGCAGACTGTTCAGGGCTCCTGGCTGTTGTTCCGATGACATTGGACCCTCTGAGAAAGGATTTGGACTTCTTCCATCCCAGGTGGGAGATTCAAATGGGGTGGATGACCTCAGAGTGCTCGGCCTCCGAAGGCACTCCAATTCCCTGTGGTCTCCTTGGCAGATGGGATGTAGTCCTTGGTGCCCATACTGATAGTCCTTGGTGAGGATCCAGGAGTCTCCAGGGTTGGGATACAGGCCTCCTCCAGTCCACCTGCTCCACTCTGGGATCCCCCCTCATGAGCAGTTCTTATTGGCACTGTATCTTCTGCAGTGTGTGAGAATGAGTAGGAAGCCTGGACTCTGACCTCTGTCTCAGTGGACTGTAGAGTCAAATTTCTGCTCTACATTCTGGAGTGATTGTTGTCATTTTTGCCTCTTGAGAAGGAACATAGCCTCAAGCCTTCTCTCTCCAATTCCGACTCAGAGCTTCTTAGGCAGAGCCCAGGCCTGTGGTTCTTGGTCTCAGAAGGAAAGTCCTAAAGTAGGTTGTCCATGTAAGATCTAAACTACTTGAGGATATAGGAAAAAACAAGCACCCAGTACTCCTTATTGGGGCACTCATATACAGTTATTCAGTAATCAGTCCCCAAGACTTCTCTGACCAAATGTGGAGGGATTTCCCCACACATGAAGCATACAGTCAGTTCTGCAGCAGGAATCAGTTGAATGTTCTCCAACTAAATTCTGACACTGTCTACCCGGAGACTGAGAGCTCATGCCCTAAAACAGTTTACCAACCTTTCAGACACCAATTGCAGACCCTGGATTGTTTATAATATGCTTCGGACCAGCCAAGTATAAGTCAGATTCCCCCATATATACCTTTGGATTAGGTTAATTAGCTCGAGTGGGAAACTAAGGGAGCACTTACTTACATTTACCAGTTTATTATGAGGAATATTGCAAAGGATATAAATAAATACCAGATGAAGAGATGGATAGAGTGAGATATGTAGGAAATGGCATGAAGCTTCTATACCCTCTCCAGAAGCACCACCCTCTGCAAACTTCCACATGTTTAGCTATCTGGAAGCTTTCCAAACCCTATGTTTTTATATATATTTTTGACAACCTTTACATAGTTAATTAGTGTAAAAGGGTTCAAGGGCTACAGGAAAGACTATTATTTCCACATTATTTCCTTCATGTATCTGAGGTAAAGGGGGATATGTTAAGGGAGAAGCCCCATCCAGTCTCCCACCCACCCCAGGTCCCTGATGTGGGCATGCTCTGAGATTCTTGCTCAAGTGGTTTTAACAGTTCAACAGTTATGAATTACTGCCAATCTCGCCCCTCCAAACAGGATGAGGTCGTTGAAGAATCCACTGATTGACATAGTTCATCTTAGAGTCTCCGTTTGCCCAGTTTTTCACTGCCAAGCCCTATTCTTTTGGGATTTTGTGGAGACTTCATTACAAAGGCATGCTTTATTAAACCACTGCCTGACTTAACCCCCCTTTCCCTGGGTTGGAGGATGAGGCAGAAAGTGTCAACCCTTTAATCAAAGACTCACTGTATTTTACAATATTATAGCACATGTTAGAAGGTTGCTCGATTTGGTGTCTGTTAGGCAAGTGAATTAAATTAGTCACAATTGATGTAGACACAATAGGTCAGTTTGTGAGTATAGAGACAGCCCCCAAATTTTTAATGTTGGGAAGACTATTATAATAGAGAGCTAAGGGAGAGAGACTGTGTTCAACTGCAAACACAGCAAAGGCAACTGGAGGATTATAGCCAGAGAGTAAAGTGAGAGGGTCAGTGAGTGAAAAATTGCTAAGGGGAAATGTTAAGGGTTAGAAATTTCTACTAAAAGCAGACCAAAGACTAATTCTTCAAAGGTAGAGAATGAAGAAACTGATTACAGTTTGAAAGGGGGTTTTAACAAAACTAACTTAGCAGAATTTCTCCTAAAACTGAGTTCCATACCCAAAGACACTATTAGGGGCCAAACTCAAAACCTGATTGAGAAGACGCAAAAGAACTTAACTAAAGTTTGGTCTGTGTTAGTATCCACCAGCTTTCTTTTCTTCCTCCTCTTCTTTACCATCCTGCTGCCCCCAACCCCACCAACTATAAGAGAGATCTCCACTTCCCTTGTCAGCTTTTGTCCATACTCTCCAGGCTCCAGATTCAGCATCTCAACTGGAAGATGTGTCTCTAACTCATTCCATGCCCTGACTGCTAGGATTAGCTTATTCCTTGATGAAAGAGGGCCCTTCCCACTTTGGGAAATGTGCTTCCCAGATGTGAAAAGCCATTCCTAACTGCCTCTGTGAGAGCATTTGCAGTTTTGAAGGGAGACTTGTCAGGAAAAGAAGGGCCAATGACTAGTCAAACGCATCACCTTCCCAGTACATTTTAAACCAATCTGGTAGTTGACAGCTTTTGCTGTTGGAACACTGTGTGTATAAAAATGAAGGAGTTCTGGGCCCGGCGGCGTGGCCTAGCAGCTAAAGTCTTCACCTTGAACGTGCTGGGATCCCATGTGGGCGCCAGTTCTAATCCCGGCAGCTCCACATCCCATCCAGCTCCCTGCTTGTGGCCTGGGAAAGCAGTCGAGGACGACCCAAAGCCTTGGGACCCTGCACCTGTGTGGGAGACCTGGAGGAAGTTCCTGGATCCTGGCTTCAGATTGGCATAGCATTGACCATTGCACTCACTTGGGGAGTGAATCATTGGACGACGAAAGATCTTTCTCACTGTCTCTCCTCTTTGTATATCTGACTTTCCAGTAAAAATAAGTAAATCTTTAAAAAAAAATAAAAAAAAAAAAAGAAACTGGATCATCTGGGATGCTGGCATCCCAAGTAGTGGCTGAACCAACTGTGCCCCAATACTGGCCTCTAAAATCATGTTTAGGCTATAAAAATGTCATGACTTGGGTGGGCATTGTGGTATAATGGGTTAAGCCACTGCAATTCTAGCATCCCACATGAGTGCCAGTTTGAGTCCTCGCTGCTTTGCTTTTAATCTAGCTTCCAGTTAATGTGTCTGGAAAGACAATGGAAGTACTTGGGCCCCTGCCACCCACTGTGGGAGACTCAGATGGAATTCCTCACTCCTGGCTTTGAATTGGATCAGCCCTTGCTGTTACAGATATTTGGAGACTAAATCAGTGACAACCCATAAGTTCATTAATCTATTAATAGCTCTGCCTCTCCCTCTCTCTGTGTGTCACTCTTCCTATGAATGAATGAATTCATAAATAAATCTTTGAAAAGTTCCAGCTAACATAACTGATTAAAATAGGGTGGGAAGAATCTGAATAATTGGCTTAGGCTAGGCACATCTGGCCACCACTGGCCAGATGGCTATAAAAGAAAGGCACCATCTAACACAGGAAATTCAGGGAAACTGCTTAAAGGGGAAAGGCAACAGGGGCTGAAGAAGAAAGATATCCTGCCTACTACAAAGAACCATGTGAGTCAGGAAGCATCCAGCAAGAGGTATTCAGAGGTGAGTGTGCAACCTTCCAGAGCTGCAGACCAAAACTGGGATGAGGTTAAGGAAATTAGAGCGATCCTAGTTTAAGTATAACTCCCAGGATCACCCAAAACTCTATAATGTTTTACCACTGTCTCTCTCAGCCCACTCAAGACCTTAATTTCTCTTGTGTTTTGGCTCCAGCACTTCTCTCCTCCCTTTTTCTTAGTTACTTCCCTCTACCACTGAAAACCATTTACTGGCACGAAGGCTTTGTTGTTCATCTGTACTGGACTTATAGTAAGTCAGTGTAATTGAAGAAAACATTTCCCCAAGGTCTTGTTCTATGCTGAGCAGGGATGCTAGACACTGAGCTGGGGGATGGAGGAAAAAAAGGTGATAGGGAGTTGAATAAATCCCAGACTCTACCCTTGATGAATTCTCAGTCTAGAAGAGACAGATAAATGAACAAATAATTACAATACAATGTACTTATGGAGAAAAGAATATAATGAGTTCCTTTGGAGGGAGGCTGGCAAGGAAGGTTTCCCAGAGCATTAAAAAAAATACTTGTTGATTGATTGATTATTCTAGGACAAAACTATGTAGATCAGACATATTACCACCCTCATGCTACCCCAGAAATTATGCTTGCTCACAAACATCTATCATGAGCCTAAGTGAACGCTAATGAACAGGAAAGCCTTCATCCAGTCTCCCACGTATAGTGCTCTTTCCCTGGGTATAACGTGAGCTGCCCAAGTGGTTGAAAGATGTGTAGCGGGGTGGGGTTCCCTGACAGCTGCTGAACATCTGGTGTAGGGAATTTGAATGACCCTAAATGAGAAACAGTTCTCCTCTCCCTCAGAATTTGGGACAGCTATTTTGGTGAAGGAATTAAATTCCCAACAAAAATAATGAGTTACCTTTTCCAAGTTTTAGTATTTCAGAAGCAATTGTTGATAAGCCAGAAGGTTATATGATGTGAGAGCACTCCAGGGCAGTCAAGGATCTCCCAGTAAAAGGAAGATACACTTTAAGAAAGCCCTGTCCTAGTGAAAAGCAGTAAAACAATAGGTGCTTGGGTTAAACTCTTCCCCTCAATTAGGCACAAAAGGAAAGCAGTTTCACAAATTCCCTAACCTCATTGTCAGAAATCAAGGGTGACTCTCCGTCCAGGTTCTTTAACTCCTCTGAGACTATATCAAATAGCATCCAGTGTTTTATTTCTCTCATCCTTAATATTTTTTTAATTACAAAGTAATGTCACTTTTACTTAAAAAAAAAAAAACTCACATATTGAACTACATAAAGCAAAAAAAAAAAAAAAAAGCCACTTTCTCCATCCCCAGTGCCACTCCCAAGGAGTAATCAGTACTAAATTTATAAGATGTGTCCTTCCAGACTTTTTTGTTACATTAGTATATACATTTTCATGTCTGTTCACCAAATGGGGTTACACTGTTTATATTCTTCACTGTGCTTCAGTGTTAAATTCTAAAACTGCATCAGACTAAAATGATATGCCTCTTCCAACAGAATACTTGATCTACTCTAGAAATAAACTGAAAAGCAAATCAGGAAATCCCCTCTCCCCTTACTTGTCTGTGATTCCAGACGAGCCCTGTTTGGGTTGCAGGAATACAACATACAAAAAGATATTTCCATTCTAGTTCTTAGAAGCTGAGTGGTTCCTGAGCTTCTTAGGGCTCAGAGTCTCCCCTGTGGATTAAAAGAAAGCTATGAAACCCCTTTCCTGAAAAAGTACACATGTGCAGAATATTTTAGTCAATCTCAAGGTTAAGAATTCCTTCTTGCTGTTATTTTTCCCTTTCTTTTGAAATATTTTCTTTGTCCCAAAAGACTACTGAGAGGAGAGCCTGCCTCCATCCCCATTAACCTGGTGACTCTGATGCACCATGCAGCTGCCTCACCCTGTTGGGCTCCAACTGAACACCTCTTGGTTTTTGTCTACTCTTCTCCACAGAGATGAGTTTCACTCAGACCTCCAGATCCATGACTGTTGGTGCTGGGTAAGGCTGGTGGAAGAGCTGTTACTATTACAAGCAACTGCACTGGTTACCTCCCCTTCAATGCCAGATTTCACATTGTCCAGACACTCTGGCTGCCATCACTGGTGCTACCAGCAGAGACCAGGACAGGAAGTCAGAGGTGTGCTTTATTAGTTCCTGATATGGTCAACAACTGACACAGTTCACTACCTTCAAGAAGACTCTACTGTTGTCACTGAGAGACTGTAATCCTTCCTTTTGCTTTGGGAAGTGAGCAAGGTTCTAACCCTACAGAGTTAAAAAGTTAAGCTACCTGAAGTGCTATAGCCAAGAGAATGCCCTTGGAGTATACACTAAATGTACAGTTTCACAGATGACCTGGACACTGCTGCCTCCTGTAATCCTTCTATCAGTGTCCTTGCATATTAGCATGCATGCATGAACATGCACACACACGAGTTCATATTCACATAGCAGCAAGATTCCAGGGCCCAAAAGCCAATTGCATTTGTCTGTTATGTTCCATGCCTTCTTTTCTGGGACTTAGTAGGACTCACCATATTCATGCATTTGTAAACCTTTTAAGGATACAAAGTAAGTAACCTTTATAAAATCTTTCTTTATGTAACTTCCCCCAGAGGAACAATGACCAGGAGGCAAGAATCAAAAATTAGGGACTTGCTAGTATCTGAATGCTTAGGCCCTCCTCAATTCATGTATTGAAATCTTCACTCCCAGAGTGACACTATGAGGAGATGGGACCTCTGAGAGGTCACTAGGATCATGTATGGGATGAATTACCTTATAAAAGGGGCCCAAGGGAGACCCTTTCTGTACTGTGAGGTTAGAATGAGAAGATGGCTCTCGGTGCAGACGTTGGCTCTCATGAGGTGTCAACTGTGCCCCTATTTTCAGCTTACACTATCCACTCCAGAATGATGAAAAGCACATGTCTGGCATTCACAAGCCAGCCAGTCTGTGGTATTTTGCTTTAATAGTTTGAATGAACTAAGACAGGATCCGTGTCATTTTAGACTCTTTCACTTATTAAACAAAACTGCAGATTTCCACACTTTTCCTTATACTGTGCATTAATCTGGTCTTATCCCCTTATTTTAGAGATGAGATGAGAGCCGTGATGCCCAGACAGACCCAAGGTCACACAGCCATTTGTGTAGCATGGTTCATCCACATAATTTGACTCTCCTTTCTGGCTCCTTTATACCCACCATGCTGTAAAGAAACTCATGTTAAGTCCCAAGTAGTAACTTAAAGCAGATGACTTTAAGAGGAAGAGTTGTCATCAGTGATTTCACAGATCAAAGAACAATTTTCACCACTGCAGAATGGAAAGTCAAATTACCCTTGAGGAACACAATTGCGTAGGTAGTCATCAGTGTCATCGTTCTATCCTGTGTTAACAGCAAGTGTGTGTCCCTGTTGCATGGTAATAGTAGTGAGAGTCTGGCATGACTAGACTGAGAGTGGTACCCGCCGGCAGGTGTATGGGCTGGATAATGGGGCTGGTTGGGTTGAACTAGGCTTCAATGCCCATTGACATGTATGAGAGCTGAATGGGATGTGGGACAGACTGGCCCAGTCTGCTGTATATATTGGCAAGCACGGGAGCCAGGCAGCAGGCGGATCTGAGGAGGGTTATTGCGGGTTGCTCCAACTAGGGTGCAGCTCCCACTGGTTTGCATGGGGGCAGAGTATGCAGTGGGCAGGATCAGGCTAAGCTGCAACTTCCATTGTTCATGTAAAAGACAGGGCTGGAAACAGAACTGACCCAGCAATTGCAGCCAATAGCATCTGCATAAGTTGATTGGGGCAACGGACTGTGTTGGACCCTTTATTGGCAAGCACACGCAAGAATCAGGTCTAGGATCACCTCAGATGAAGTTTTGGTGAGAATCTCCCCAGTTGAATTGCTGGACTCAAAACCCCAACAGTGGAGGAAATTCCATGGTCTGACCATGGAGTGCATGTGTCAAAGTTGGGCCTAACTCAGTGGCTTCAACTGAGCAATGGACAGCATATCCAGATGCACATGGAGGATATGGCAGTATGTTGGAGTTCTGCAGAAGACACCTGGTACTACAACAGACGACAGAGGGCAGAACAAATTGATCATCTATCCCAGCCAAGAATTGGCAGTGAATACCTGGGCAGAGATTCTAAGGTGGACTGTGTCAACCAGTGGATTCTGGAGAGATGTCATCGTGCTTGGAGTGACAAGATTGGCAGCAATTCAGAACTTGTGGAACTACTGAAACCATTGAAACATAAGCAGGACCCTCAGAGCATGCCCCACACCGGGGACACTGGGGTAGTGTCACGTGTCTGTCCTCCATCCCAGGGTGCAGAGGCGTTTGGGAGGCTGGGTGGCGTTTTTCTCCTTGTCCCCTCCCTTCCCCCAGATACAGGAGGGAAAAAAAAAGAGAATGTGGAAGTGGTGATCTCACCCACCTTCCTGTAGCCCTTGACCCTAGTCACCCTAATCAACTATGTAAAAAAATCATCAAAAATAAAAATTATTTTAAAAAACAATAGCGAGGGTTTGTATGTAAACCTTTATCTGTGATTGCAAAATCTAGAACTAGAACTAAAACCTGTAAGTTTCACCCTTTCCTTTGATAACTCATTTTACAGCAAAATCTGACCCTAGCTGAAGTCATCTGGTAACAATACCTGTCCTGAATTGATACAAAATGAAATCATAATCTTTATGCTGTTTATTATGAGTATACACACCCTTTTGCATCAATATTTGTATTGTAGTATACTCACAGGCCTCTTAAAATGTGATTTGATAGATATGTTGTTTTCTCTAAAACCAACAAAGTTTCTGAATTCTAATAGACATGTGACACCAAGGACACTAAGAAAACTAGGTATTATAGCCAGTATAAGCATATCTTTCCCCAACCTAGATCCAAACTGGTATAAAGATACTGAATCTTAGGCCTCTCAATAGCCAAATAAGATAAATTTCACTGACAGTTCATCTTTCCAGACTCAGTCCAATTTGATCGTTCTACAAGGAGACCTTTTTTTTTTCCCCCCAGAGGGACAAGGGTGGTTAAACCCTGGAATTCACTATCTGTCTTGAGTTAGTCTGGAAATTTGACCTGGCGAAAATTCCTCCCTGTTCATGGCTCAGTGATGAGTGTTTTTGTGACTCCTGTGATCTTCCTACTTTATCATATTTTCAAAGTAAGCGATGATGGCAGTCTTTAGCCAACCCTACAGATGTCCAGTCCCATGAACATCATTCTATACCTGCAAGTCATTAGCTGTCCCAATTCCCCATGGATTTGTGGTATTGAATGTGTGTGTTGATTCAACTCTCTCCCAATCAATTCATCCCATGGGATTTATCCATGGGCCTCAGTTAACTTTCCGCAAATTCTTGTACTTGCTTTGCTAACTCAGATTTCCCAATCATTTCATTTTTAAGACAATTTATTTCTGATTAGTCCTTTTAGCTAATATCATTGACACTGAAGTTCTGCTTTCTGAAAGATAATCTTTTGAACAACAATCAAAAAGCTAAAATTGGGCCCAACGCAGTAGCCTAGCAGCTAAAGTCCTCACCTTGCACACATTAGGATTCCATATGGGCATCAGTTCTAATCCCGGCAGCCCCATTCCCACCCAGCTCCCTGCTTGTAGCCTGGGAAAACAGTCAAGGATGGCCCATAGTCTTGGGACCCTGCACCCATGCTAGAGACCCAGAAGAGGCTCCTGGCACCTGACTTTGGATTGGCACAGTTCTGGCTATAGCGGCCACTTGGGGAGTGAATCATCAGACAGCAGATTTTCCTCTCTGTCTTTCCTCCTCTCGGTGTATCTCTCTTTCCAATAAAAGTAAATAAACCCTTTTACAAAAGCTAAAATTAAATACAAAACAGCTTTTGGAAGACATCATTAGGTATGTAATAATATTTAAAGTACATATTTAATTTTATTTAAAATATATTTTCCAATAATTATATTTTATTTGTATTCTAGGATTTTATCATTTAAATGAATTATTAATAAATATATTCTATTGCAGGATTGAGCCTTTATTAATTCTGGAAAGCATGGTATAATAGAAAGTTTCAAACATTATGATTAACTATTCATGATGCAGACATTTTCTGTACATTTAACAATCAAAATCTAACAGTCCTGAATCTTGTCTAGTACTCAGTTGTGTTTAATCTGAAATCTGATAAATTAATGAGAAATATTATCGATTGGTAATGGCAGAAGTTATCTTTCCAAAGTCACATTAATAAGGAACACTAACATCTTTACCCAAAAAGGCAATTATTCCATCCGTTAGATAGTGACAGAGCAAATACAATGTGTGTGCTTGGTCAAGTCCTTCATGATATTAACAATTTACACAAAACAAAAAATCAAAAATCAAAAAAAAAAAACTTACACAAGGATTAGAAAAATTTTTTTTGTAAAACGCTAGAGAAAAATACTTTATGCTTTAAGTCACATATGTCTTTGTTGGATTTTTTTTTATTACAACCCTTTAAAAATGAAGAAACTGAAATGGGTCTTTAGCAGTTAAAATGCCCATGTCCCATAATGAAATGACAGGATTCTATTTGCAGCTCTAGTTCCTGTCTGGCTTCCCAGCAGTGCAGACCCTGGGAGACAGCAAAGGACAACTCCAATAATTGGGTCCCAGCCACTCATGTGGGAAACCTGGATTGAGTTTTTGACCCCCCAATTATAGTCCTGGGCAGCTCACGCTGGCCATTGGCAGCATTTGAGGAGTGGACCAGTGAATGGGAGCTCTGTCATAATCTATTTTTTTCTTAAGTTAAAATAATGTAAAAACTGTTCTTACCTCACAAACAAATGCTACTTGAAATGTGGGAAAGACAAAGAAGTATAACAGTCATGAAGATCTACACATTCAGCCTCATTACATAAGTACATTACATAAGAACATTACGTAAGTACATACATGTTCTGTGGTCAGGCTTAGGAAGCCTCACTTGTAGAACAGGAAGCGGCCAAGCTCAACTGCGCTTCCCATACCCGATGAGTCAGTCTGGTTCTAGCCTAAGTTCTGCCGAATGCAAATAGGAATGAATGAAGAAAAGAGCCGGAAAGGATACTAGAAAGCAGGCAGGTTGAGGAGGACCCTGGTGTCTTTCTGAGCTGTGGAGTTGGTGTTTTTTTGTTTGTTTATTTTTTAAGCTTTTATTTATTTTTATTGGCAAGGCAGAGATACAGAGAGAAAGATTTCCTGCCTGCTGCTTCACTCTTTAAGTGGATACAACAGACAGAGCTCAGCTGATCCAAAGGTAGGAGCCAGAATCATCTTCTGGGTCTCCCACATGGATGAAGTGTCCCAGGGCTTGGGCCATCCTCAAATGTTTTCCCAGGCCACAAGCAGGGAGCTGGAAAGGAAGTGGAGCATGAGGACATGAACTGGTGCCCATATGGGATCTAGGCACGGACAAGAGAGGTTCTAGCCACTGAACCATCGCACCAGGCCCCTAGAGTTGGTGTTTCATTTGAAATCAAAATGAACCTTAAAAAAGAATATTGCTTGGAATCTTGTGGCAGCCTCTCAGTTGGTTTTCCTTTTTCTCACTCTTGCTCCCTGCATCTCCATTTAGCACTAGAGAGATAGTCTGACAAAAATATGAATAAGTCCCTACCCCTACTCAAACAATCTTCTATTGTTTTCCATTGACCTGAAGATAGCCCATTCTCCTTACCATGGCTTGCAGGTCCCATCACAATATATCCCTGCTACCATCTCCCTTTATAACTGTTTGTCAACCCTACTGAGCTTCATGTAGTTTTCAAGGACATCATCCTCATTTTCTCTCTGAGCTCCTTACCTATCATTGTTAGCGTCTTCCCCAGTACCACCTGTTCTCCAACCATCGCTAACTGCAATCTACCCCATCTGTCCTTGACTTACATCTGTCCTTAGCCCCTACACTGGTTGGGTCTCCCCTAGCTTTGTCGTAATTACTCGCTCAGCTGTCAGTCTTCCCTGATAAGATGTCAGTTCCGTAAGGATAGGTACTAGGTCTGTCTGGTTCATAAATGCAACCCAAGAACATAGTGCTGGTTTTCAGTGGGCATTTAGCAACTATTTGTGGATAGATGAAAGTATATGGGTATGTGTATATGAATATGAATATATATGAAAGAGTAAATCAATTCATGAAAAATGGAATATAAAAGGAATTTATCCTAGTTATACGTCCTAAAGTCAAGCAGAAGTAGTGATTTGGTTGTTATGGAAGCTCAGATAGAAAAATGCACCTAGGGAGAGCAAGGACTGCAAAGATTGGGATGGACTTAAGAAACAAGGGAGTGAGAATCAATACAGTTATCAGTTTCATGAGAAGAACAAGTGAGAACAGCCTTTCAACTGGACAGAGAGTTAGAGTCTAAGAAACTCTGGGGTCTGAAATAAGGAGGAAAGCAAACAAGCATGGACAGTTTTAACAATGGCTGGGAGCTGACCATAGGCTCTTGGCCCTGTGGCAGGAATTCTGGGTACACATAGGGAATCTGAAGCCATTCAAGAGAATCAGGGCTAAGGGGCCTCAGAGACATGCAGGGCTGTGGGGATGTTAGTCAAGAGGAAGGCCCAATTGAGCACAGTGGCTTAATTGGCTGATCCTCACCATGCAAGCATGAGCATCCCATATGGGTACTGGTTCATGTCCCAGCTGCCCCACTTCCCATTCAGCTCCCTGCTTGTAGGCCTGGGAAAGCAGTAAAGGATGGATGGCCCAAAGCCATGGGACCCTTCACTCCTGTGAGAGACCCAGAAGATGCTCTGTGGCTTCAGATTGGCTCAGCTCTGACTGTGGCAGCCATTTGGGGAGTAAAGCAGCAGATGGAAGATCTTTCTGTCTGTCCTTGTAAACCTGCCTTTCCAATAAAAATAAGTGAATAAAAAAAGTCAAGAGGAAAAGAGGATACTATCACTCACTGTGCAGATAGGATTCTAGGATTAGTTAGAAGAAATATCCAGCAAGAAAGAGGGCCAAGAGAGCAGAACAGGAAGGAGCTTCAGCTTCAGGAAACCACTGTAATAGTGAATATCAGACAAAGCTCTGTTCAGACATTCCTTCCATGTTTTCAATAGCCGACTCAGACAAACACGAAGATTTCTACCCTCTTTGCATATGAGGAAACTGGCTCACAGAATTCGGTCAGCTTTCTGAGGATGCAGTGTAACAAATGGGCTCCACTTAGAGCAGCCTGGCCAATTCCTAACCTGTTCCACCAGATCTCAACCTGATCAGAACAATGTTTTTTTTTATATCTACTCTCCAGCCCCTACCCTCATCTGAAACTCAAAGTTAGGAGAACCTTCCATTATGGACTAGTATTAAAATAAAAACTCTAAGAACTTAAAAGTTAGAAAATATAAAATTACAGGACGTAACTTGTATAAACATATGTAAATCATAATCTATTTAATTAATATTTGCTCTTCACTGAATCCTGACCCTGTTCTAATTCCCAAAACACCTTGTCTGGCAGGTTTAATGATGTCCCTTTTCACAGATGAAGACGCTGAGGCCCAGAGTGGTTGAAGGATTTGCCCTCTCATAAGCTGTGAGAAGTGAAGCCACATCTGTCTGCCTGCGAGCCTGTGTTTTTTAAACTGTCCTGTCTCACCTCCTTTAAACAAAGACCCTCAATCTAACTGATGAGAACAACCCACACAGACAATTACAGAACAATGATATCCCAAACAATAGGGCATTCAGTTTAAGAGCTGGAAGAGCTATTTGTGCTGGTCTGGTGCTGACAGAAAAAAATGTTCTGTTGCTGGCATTTGAGCCAAGCCCTGGAGGAAAAGGAAGATGTGATGAGGGCTAATTGAAACAGTAAATGAAGCTAGAGAAGTAAGAACAAAAGCAGAGAGAAGGAGTCAGTGCAAATCTTGTTCCCTTGAAATGAAGGACTTAGATGAAGAGCAAATGGAAAATATGAGATAATTTGAAGGGAACATAAAGTAAAACTTGGTGAGTGATAGAATAGAAAAATCAGGGGAGGGAAAAAAAGAGAGATGGAGGCCAAGATTTCTTCACTGGGAAAGATGCGCCCTGGACAAAGAATAAAGTAGAACTGGGTTATGCACCTGCCTGTGCAAAATAATGTGTATGATTTTGTGAATGGGTGAATCTAGGAATAGGCCAGTTTAAAAATATATATATATATATTTTGAAAGGCAGATTTTACAGAGAAAAGGAAACACAGAAAGATCTTCCACCCAAACAGCCACAGTGGCTAGAGCTGAGCTAATTTAAAGCTGGGATCCAGGAGGTCTCCCATGCTAGCACTGGGTGCTAAGGCCTTGAGCCATCCTCCTCTGATTTCCCAGGCCTTAAGATCAAAAGTGGAACAACCAGAACACGAACTGGTGCCCATGTGGGATGCTGGTACAGCAGAAGATTAGCTTTCTGTGCCATCACATCTACACAGCAAGTTTTTTGTTTTGTTTTATTTTGTTTTTTTAATTTGAGAAACAGAGACAAAGACAGAGACCATCCTTTGGTTCACTTCCACAGATACCCACAGCAACCAGGATGGAGTCAAGCTAAGCACACAGCATTTATCTATCTATCTATCTATCTATCTATCTATCTATCTATCTATCTATCTATCTATCTATGAAGTTTGAGTTGTAGAGAGAAAGGTACAGGGAGAAAATAAGATTGACCCTCCATCTGATGGTTCATTCCTCAAATGGCTGCAATAGATAGAGCTGAGCTGAGCCACGCCAGTCAGGAACATTGTCTGGGTCTCCCACATGAGTAGCAGGGGCCCACCTTGAGTCATCCTCTATTGCTTTTCCCAGACCATTAGCAGGGACCTGGGTTGGAAGTAGAATTACTAGGACTGGAAGCAAAGCCTAAATGGGAGACCGGCAATGCAGGGAGCAGTTTTACCAGCTATGCCACAAGGCTGGCCCCCAACACATGAGCAGATTCACCACTAGATTAAATGTTTGTCCACCCCATACCCCATCAGTGATTTTCAAGAAAGAGTTCCCTTGCTAAATGAATATATACTACTGATTAAGCCCATTTTCTTGCTTTATATCAAAAAGGGAGAACTTAAATTCTGACAAAAAGAATGGATTTGTCCAAAGTCATGTATCTTACTAATACTTCAGCCAATGCTAGAACCCATTGGTCAAAAAAAAAAAAAAAAGAATACATTGGTTTTGACTCCTACCCAGTCTGGTAAGCACCAGGCTTACTTGGCTTTGAAAAAGAAAACTGGTGGCTAATTTATGATATCAAATGCACAATGATGAGAAAAACTGAAGAAATCAGATCTGACATTAGTGCTAAGGATGGAGTTCAAAGGGGCAAGACTAACCCCTCCAATTAAGAGAAATTTAGAATGGGATAGCACTGTGGTATAACAGGTAAGGCAATTGCTTACAACACCATCAACCTATATTGGTGCCTTCCAGCTGCTCCACTTCCAACCTAGCTCTCTGCAAATGCATCTGGGAAGGCACTGGAGGAAGGTCCAGGTCCTTGGGTCTATGTACACACTTGGGAGACCCAGATGAAGCTCCCAGCTCCTGAGTTTAGCCTGGTCCAGCCACAGCTATTACAGCCATTTAATGAGTGAACCAGCAAATGGAAAAGCTCTCTCACTTACTCTTTCTCTCTCTGTATAACTTTGCCTCTCAATTTTTTTTTAATGAAAAGAAATTTGGAATGAAGGTGAGAGAAAACTTTTGGGTCCTCCTCTTCCTGCATTTAACAGAATCACAGGATATTTTTCTTTAGCCAAGCTGAGGGTTATGAGAAATTAGCCAGGTTGCTATAGCAGGAGCCCAGCAATAGTCAGGACCAGCCCAAACAGACTCTTTTTTCTTCTCTCATTGTGTCTTATGGGCAGAGTTCAGGGAACCTTGTCCCAGAGAGAAAATGGAAAAATGAAGAGTGATGAATGGGATCTCATACTCAGATGCTACTGAAGCTACGAGCCACACACAGGCATGCAGACAGAAATCCAGCCTGCGATCTGCCTGCATCCATAAAAAGCCAGCTCATAAATACAGCAATTCATGTCAACCTATCCACAGGCCCAGGCTCATGACACAAACCATAGCTGCATTCGTTCCTTCCAGCCATAGGAATCTGACTCATGTCACACAAACTGTTTGCTAATCTGCATCCTTCTCAGCCAGTCTTCATTTAGCCTTCTTCTCTGTACCTTAGTGAAATCTCTGCCAGTGTGAAGCACAGCTAGGGAGCTCTTCAAGCAATGTTTCCCAGGCCTTAGGGCTCCTGGGGCTACTCACTTTAAAACAGACAAACATGGGGCAGCATTGTGACATAATGGGTAAAGCTGCTGCCTTTGATATCAGTATCCCATACGGGATGTCCTGGATGTTCTACTTACAATCCAGCTCTCTGCTAATAGTCCAGAAAAAGCAGTAGAATATGGCACAAGCACTTGGGCCCCTGCCACCCATGTAGGAACTGGAAGCAGCTTCTGGCTCCTGGCTTCAGCCTGTCCCAGCGCTAGCCATTGCAGACATCTGGAGAGAGAACCAGTAGACAAAAATTCTGTGTTTCCCTCTCTTCATAACTCTTTTAAAATAAATAAATCTTAAAAAAAAAAAAGGCAGCTAAGAAACAGTCAATACTCACCCCCTGGTCAGCAAAGACCAATGCAAAGCATTTCTTTTCTCTTTGCTTCAATCTCCCTTCCTTCCTTGTCTTTCTCTCTTGTTCTCTGTCTCTCTTTCTTTGTTTTTTGGGTTTTTTTTTTCTCCCTTTATAAATCTCCTTTTTCTTCTAAGCTTTGCTTTTCCTGCACTGGGACTCCTGAAGGACAGATCAGAGCTCCAGCCCCAAGAAACGGAAAGCAGGAAGGCACATCCTCTTCCTACCACCCTGTCCCACCTGCCACTTTCTCTGTCCCACTCAGGCTTCTCAGGATGAATGTCACTCGTCTGCTCCTGGCCACCCTGCTCGTCTTCCTGTGCTTTCTCACTGTCTGCAGCCACCTGGCACTTGAGGAGAAACCCAGAGATGACCAAAGTCTGAGGTGCAACTCCTCCATGAACTTACTGGATTTCCCTTCTGTCTCTATCGTGGGTAAGTATGCTGACCTGTGACCCAGCCCTTGAGAAGGGGCTGCAGGGCATCAAGCCTGCTCCCCAAGCTGCTACCAGGACCCACTGCCCAATGTCATTCTTGAAATAATCATGGGGGAACAAATTATCCCTTGACTCCTTTGGTGTGGGAAAGCTGCATGCCACCAATCTAGTACGTGGTTTAGCCTCTAAGCTGAGATGAACTTTGTGTGCAACTTAACATTTCTGAAATTTGTTGAACCACAAAACTCCTACCAAGGATAATAAATTTTAGGAAATGCTTCCTCATTGCTGCAGAATAACCAAGTCTGAGACAAGCCAGTCCTGCCCTGTCAGGGTTGAAAATGACTGCTCCAGGGAAAACATGTGGAGCATTAGAGCCTGGCCCTGGAGATCTGCTTTGACTTTACCTGACAGTAATAGAAATACTGTGAGTTATTATGTTTATTCATATCTCACAGTTGAGGAAATTGAGGGCTGAGAAAATTAACTAGCACAATATCACACAGGTCCTAATTGGCAGAGCCAAAATTCAAACCAGGTGCTTACATCTGGAACCTAAGCTTAAAAGTGTAGTATCCTTTGCCGCCTTGCCCCTAGCAGGAAAAGAGGCTATTCTGGATAATATTGGGACTAACTGCAGTGATTAGCTTCAATATGCTAGACATTTGGCTTCATAAGCAAACTTGATTATCCTCAAGACAGTCCCACAAGGTGAGTGTTACAGATGCTTTTACAGGCGAGAAAACTGAGTAACAGGTTAAGTGGGTTACCTGAGGCCACATGAAGGTTACATGGCACGATCAAGGATTCAAATCAGGTCTGCCTTGCTCCAAGTTCTGAGAAGTAGAAAATAGAAGTATGGAAGCACAGGGACATAATGTGTAAAACCCTGAGTTCATTTGCAGTATACCACAATTTATTTACTTATTTTTTTATTTTTATTTTTTTTGCACCTGACAGACCCAACACGAAAGGAGATCTTTGAGTAGTTCTGAATAGCCCAGGGCCAACCAGGTAAAGGGACAAGGCCCCTCAGGGATGCCACAGGCAGACGCCAGGACCTCCTTGGGGCCTGTGCCTTCCCTCAGGAGACACTGTGCTGTCAGTCTCTGACTCCAGGTCAGCAGCCAGCTCACAAGAACCTGCTGGCCTGAGCCCCAACATGTGATTAACCCAGGCAGTCCCTCCTTTTCTCCCCTATCCTGAAGCTTCCTGGGGCCCCCTCTGCTCCTCCCACTTTGCTGCAACCCAGAGCCTCTAGAAACATCTGGTTTTGTTCCTCCTGTCTCTCTTTGAAGCGCTGAACAAGAAATCTAAAATCATCAGCAGAAAGGAAGCGGAAAAGAAGAAATCTTCCAAGGTAGGCCCCGGGAGTTCTCTGTGAGAGTGGGACCGTATTTAAAAGGACAGGGCTCAGAAACTCTGGCTGAAAATGAAGAGATTTTGTCCAAAGGGAGAGTTACCTGCAGGCTTTCTGAGGCAGATCTGCCCACAGAAGCCCAGGGAACTGACACACATGAACGTAGCTTACGTGCTGAAAGAGCAGCTTCCCAGACTAACTAGCCGCTTGCTGAAATTTCACTATCACTCTTTCCTTGGATGAATGCAGTATTTCCAAAAAAAATCAGTCATTTCGGAACCATTTGCACAGTTTTTTTTTTTTTGCCATTGTCTGCAGCTGGCATTTAAATCAAAATTTTTAACTATATTCATTACTATGATAGGAAACCATTATTCCTTGCCATAAAGAGAAGATAGCTTTAGAAATAAATAAGGTGAAAATAAAACAGTGAGTTCTGCTGGATGGTATTGCCTGAGGCAGAGGCCTGCTCTCTGCGGCAAAGGTGAATCAGTGCCCGAGAGGCCATTCAGGACACCCTGGCACCCAGCTGAACCTTTACACTGAAAGAGATCCAAATAAGAATTCTTTCTTCACATAAAAGAATCAGAGGGTGTTGGCATATCACCTAAACTCACACCGTGGTAATTCAGGCTTCCACACCTTAACAAGCCCTGTGGATGGACGCATTATGGAGACACATACATGATTCCTGCTTTAGTGTGACTTTGTTTGCCAGATCAACTGCAGCCAGAGCCATGAGTACAGGACCAGGTACTGGGAGGTAGGACCTGAGCTGGACAAAGTCCCTGCTCTTCTCTGGGCTGGTTTAGCTGGCTCTCAAGTGAACAAGCAGATCGAATGACTAACAGGTAAGAAGAGGAAGGGTGCTTTAAAAAGTTCACAGAAAAGTAGAATTTAAAATATGAGTTTATACTGTTGCCAAAAGAAAGTCTCATATATGGACAATATATATCATGAAAAATATCAACACATGAAGTTCCAAAATGTCTTTCCTTTCAGTTCCATTTTTCCATGAACTTTTCGAAGCACCCTCATAGAATGACAAATATATTTGCATGCTACACATTGGGAATGTAGCAATGAACGAGAAAGAGATCCTTGCTTTTGGAGTTATTCCTGTGGAGATAGCAGGTGAATAGCTAAAATAAATTCTGATGATAAACGCTGTGAAGAAATCAAAATGTGGTCATGAGGGAGAGAGAAGTGGCAAATGGGTAGGAAATACTTTTCTAAAAGCAGCAGCTTTTGAAAGCTAAAAATCTCAGTAATGTTCAGTAGAAATACACGGAGAGCTACAATTCTTAATTTCCAAGCAGCCACATTTTTAAAAAGAAAAAAAATGCAGTTAAGTTTAGTATTTTATTTATCCATTTATCCCCCAAATCAGCAAATCAATATGTAATCAAGTTTAAGTTATTGGAATATTTTTATGCTAAGTCTGAAATACAGCATATGTAATTGACACAACACATCTCAATGTCAATGCTAAATTTTCAACAAAGTAAAATGCAGTCTTCACCAAGCAATAAATTTGTGTTAAGTGGGAAAAGATTTTCACACTGCTTCGGCTTTAAATTTTAAACTTAAACCCAAAAGTAAATAAAACTTAAGATTCGGTTTCTCCGTGGCACTAAACACACTTCAAGGTCTCAGTAACAGAGAGGGCTTGTAGCTGTTCACGCGGGACACCCAGCAAGGACTGTCCCCAGGCTTGCAACAGCAGGAACTCTTGCTGGAACACCAAAAGGCCAGCGGGGCCACCAGGAGGCAAGTGGGAGAAGTGGCCAGGGGCCAAGTCACGGGTCCCTAAGGCCAAAGAAAGTTTATGTTTCAAATGCAAAAAGATTGTGGGTGGGGTATGGAAGGATACAACCATAGGTCTTAGAAAAGGATCGTTTAAAAAAGAAAAGGTTCCTTTGGCGCCCTGGCGCATGTGTAAGAGGCCAGAAAGGCAGGAGAAAAGACCTGGCCCCGCGGTGGAAGTGAATTGGGTAGACTGAGGAGCCAACAAAGGACCACAGCGATAATAGTTAAAAACTTTGGAACTGAGTGGGGTCCTCCAGAGAGAGAAAGGGGCCAGCTCAGCACCAGATAAATTCGGATGATAGAGGCAGGGAAACTGGACTTGGGGAAGCCCGCAAGGATTTGCTGAGCTGCCCCTGTGAAGGTGGGCATGTCCAGTGGGAAGCCTCCAATGGAGTAGGAGTTCCGAGGCGAAGATGAAGACGGGTGGGCGTGCGTGGCCGTTTCGGGTAGCCCGGCCGTTTCCCCTGCAGAAAAAAGCTGCGATGAAGAAGGCGGTGAGGCCCCGGCCCCCGATGCCTGCGCCCTGCGTGGCCACCCGCAACAGCTGCAAGCCACCAGCGCCCATCTGCTGCGACCCGTGCGCCTCCTGCCAGTGCCGCTTCTTCCGCAGCACCTGCTCCTGCCGCGTGCTCAACCCCAACTGCTGAGTGCACACCTCCCCGCCACAGCAGGGGCAGCGCCTGCGGGGGTGGAGTTTGGGGAGGGGGCTGCCAGGGACTTGGGGGAACGCTTCTGGGGCAGCGATTTCTAGTTAGGGAGAGCTTTGTAGTGTAGGCACGGGCGTGGCTACTGAACATTAGTGTGGAGCTTTGAGGAGACAGACCAAGAGAGGACTAGGCTCCCGCTACAATAGAAATAGAGCATGTGTAAGCTATACGAAGGTGTGTGGCAGTTTCTTTAAAAGACCTGAAAGTGCTCAGTCTTTTTTCCGGCTTCCCATCAATACAAAAGCCTCACGGGTTGTGCACACACACTACCCTTCCAGAGGCTGATGCTGAAATCCCTACAATCCCACAACAGTGTAATTGGTTGGCTGCATCCAGTGGCTGGAGGTGATGTTCCCCTACGCTTAAGCTCAGGAACATCCAAGGCTGGGATGCAAACCAGCCAAGCAGACAACACCCTATTAGTAACCTCCACCTCCTCCTCCTCCTCCTCAGGAGCTCCCCTGGCTAGCACCCAATCATCCCCACCTCCAGAAATAAGAATTACAGCTGGGCTGTGAGACTGGAACAGGTGTGCTGATCAGGGCAGGCTGCTGGCTGTAACTGGCCTTTTGCTGCAGGTCCTTCAAGCCACAAGGTTCTGGGCTGAGCATCCTTGCCCCTTAGAAGGCTCCCACAGCAAAAGCATCACTTGCCCATCACATCCTCTCCACCAGGAGCTCCCAGAGATCTGGGTCCAGGGAAGAGTTGCTCCCATGTCAGACTACGTAAACACTGATTGTTGGAGTTCAGGCTCTCAAGAAGGAAGCCCAGATTGGGAGATCCTTTCTCTCTCCTCTCCACATCTGCCAGCCAATAAGGAGGCTTGTTGAGTAGGCAGCAACTATTGAATGATCAGAGACCTGTTGTAAAAATGTCCCTAAACTGCTTCTGGAAATCCCACCCTTAAGCAGTATCATTGGAAGGATCCGTGAGAGGGAGAGTACATGGCATACTTCTTGCTCTGCTTGGCTGAGGCATCCCTGCAGGAGAACGAAGGCTGAGAAGGTGCCACCTGTCAGCACCCCCTGGCAGCTGGGGCTCTTCCCTAAGAAGTCACTGTATAAGTAGGAGCTGAGAGATATAGACAGTGATACAAGACAACAAGAAAGGCCTGTGCTGAGAAAGGTTCTAGAGAGGCTATGAGACAGAAAGCAGTGTGGGCAGGACAAACACTGTGGCATAGTAGTAGGCTCATAGTGCTTGGGCCCCTTGTACCTATATGGGAGACCCAGAAGAAACTCCTGGCTCCCATGTAGTCCAACCTTGGCCATTGCAACCATTTGGGGAGTGAACCAGCGGCTGGAAGATTCTGTTTTTGTGTCCCTCCTCTTCTCTAACTCTGCCTTTCAAATAAAACAAAACAAAACTTGGTGGAGCAGTTACCTCAGCCCTGGTCATGACTTTATATCTCTGTCCTTGGAGGTGGGGACAGTGGAATTCAGGATCTAGCACAAGTGGGGTCACCTCCTTGGACCCACTTTCAATCTTCCATCTTTTAAAAAGTCTTCCTCCTCTCCAAGGACCCAACCAGATACCCAGACGGTGCCTGTGGTGGCACAGCCAGTGTGGACAGGATGAGGTAAACAGGCATTTTTGGATGGAATGGAGTAGCAACCACCGGACATAGCACAGGGAGAGACAATGAGTGCCCCAGGCAGAGCTGTCAACACAGCTCTGCACACAGGGCAAGTCTTTATGTCTCCCTGGGCTGCCATTGTCCTGTCTATAAAATGGGAGACAAGCATTCCTGCTGTTATTATCATACACACAAGGTAAGTGCTGTTTCTCTGCACCCTAACATCATACACATAGAGAAAAGCTGCCTGTTGCTTGCTTTGTTTTCTGTCAGATCACAAGCCCACAGGCAAGAACTTTTTGTTCCATGTACCACAGCTAGCTGCTGAGTCCATGTCATTGGTAATGAGAATGTGGGGAACATATTGCAGCCAGCGTCCTTGTGTTTTCCAGACCCTGTTCTCAGGCACCATTTGGTCCCCAGAGATGAGACTGGGGGACACAAAGACTCAGTCCATTCCTAAAAAAGTTGCTTTGTTGCAGGGCCCAGATAGCCACAGGAAAGACCATCCCATTCATTCAGTAATTACATGTTGAGCACTACATGGCAAGTGCTAAGTACATAATATAGTGAAGAGCCCTGGAAGGATCCTCTTCCCCATGGAGTGTTGGCATTAGTGAGCATCACTCCTGGTCCTTTTCACAGGCCAGGCCCATTTTCAGCATACATAGTCTAGCCCCACAGACTCAGACAGCTGTCTGCCCAAGTCCTATCCCACGCACAGAGTGAAGTCCATCCTAGAAAGCCTTGTTCTATCTTTCTAACTATAAATCTGTACCAAAGTCCTCATAATGTAACTGCAGACAAGTCACTTTTAAATTCCCGTTTTATTTGAAAGAGCGATCTTCCATTACTAGTTCACTCCCCAAATTCCCACAGCAGCCAAGAGTGGAGCAGGCTGAAGCCTGGAACTCCCTCCTGGTCAGAGGTTGGCAGCAGGTGGCCAAGTCCTTGAGCCAGCATCTGCTGCTCCCCAGGATGCACGTTAACAGGAAGCCGGATCAGAAGCGGACTCCCTGGAACAACTCAAACCACGGGAGAGGGGAGGATTGACTGTAGCACAGGGGGACATGTAAGATAGAAGACTAGACAGACTGCTTAGAATGTCCTCCTTAACTGAGCATTCCAGAATTGTGGCTTGTTCATTTTGAATTCTCAGCATCTAGCTGTGAGCTGGTGTTACTGCCACGTTACCAATGGGAAAAGGGGCTCAGAGAGGCTGTGGCATCACCCAACATCCTACTGCTAGAGTGACACCGGAACTCCACTCAGGTGGGTCTGAGTCCAGGGCCAAGTCAGATCAAGCACTGCCTCTTCCCGGGTGCCTTCCTCCCACTGCTACCAGGCACTGAACTATAAAACTGGGCAGAAAAAGTGATGTACTTGCCTTCTCTTTAAGCTTGCAATCCCAGCCAGGTGGGTCAGGTCTCCAACACCCCAGCATCTCCATTAGAGCCATCCATGGGGAATGAGAAGCCTGAGAGAAGTCTCTAGATACCCTTCTCAGGTGGGTTCTTTTTCGATTTCCAAGATCAGAAAGAAGGTTCAATAAATAACCACTTACACAAGTAAAAGGGAAACCTACTTCCTACCCATCTTCTGGTTTAAATTATGATGAAGCCTCTGTGAGAATACAGGAAAGGTACCTCTGCAAATCTCCATTCTCATAAAATTACTGTATTACTAGGATTATTATATGAATAAAGTAAGCCAACTAGAGCTCCTGGTGCTTATTAATATACCACGATATACTGGATCAAGCCAAACAAATCATTAAAAATTACATGGGGGCCCGGTGCAATAGCATAGTGGCTAAAGTCGTCACTTAGAACTCACCAGGATCCCATATGGGTGTCCATTCTAATCCTGGCAGCCCCACTTCCCATCCAGCTCCCTGCCTGTGGCCTGGGAAAGCAGTGGAGGAAGTCACAAAGTCTTGGGACCCTGTACCCATGGTGGGAGACCCAGAAGTTCCCGACTCCTGGCTTTGGATTGCCTGAGCTCCAGCATTGTGGCCTCTTGGGGAGTGAACCATTGGACGAAGATCTTCCTCTGTCTCTCCCCTTCTCTGTATATCTGCCTCTCCAATAACAATAAAAATATGAACAGGAATACTAAGCAGGCAAATGGAGGTGGGCATAGTGGCTACTTAGGACATCTGCATCCACAGGGGATATGCCTGGTTTGAGACCCCAACTACTCTAGTTTCTGGATCTAGCTTCCTGTTGATGTGCCTGGGAGGAAAAGGGCGAGCATGCAAATACTTGAGACCTTTGTACTAACAAGGGAGACCTGCACAGAGTTCCCAGATCCTGGCTTCGGGCTGGCCCAGCCCCAACTGCTACAGGCATGTAGGGAAGTGAACCAGCAGATGGAAGATGATCGCCCTCCCTCACTGGCTTTTCAAAGACATATATAATTTTCTTTGAAAAAAAATTAGGGGGGCCCGGCGCGGTGGCGCAAGTGGTTAAAGGTCCTCGCCTTGCACGCCCGGGATCCCATATGGGCGCCAGTTCTAATCCCAGCAGCCCCGCTTCCCTTCCAGCTCCCTGCCTGTGGCCTGGGAAAGCAGTCGAGGAAGGCCCAAAGCTTTGGGAACCTGCACCCGCATGGGAGACCCGGAAGAGGCTCCTGGCTTCGGATCGGCATAGTATCGGTCCGTTGCGCTCACTTGGGGAGTGAATCATCAGACGGAAGATCTTCCTCTCTGTCTCTCCTCTCTGTATATCCGCCTTTCCAATGAAAAATAATAAAAATAAATCTTTAAAAAAAAATTAGGGAAATACATAAAGGATGATTATAATAATTATAATATGGGTTAAGCTTACCCCCATGAAATTATTACAGATTGAATTAAAAGCAGGTTATTTGGGGGCAGGTGTTGAGCAATTAGGATGCTGCTCTGGATCCTCATATGCCATACTGGAGTCCCTGGGTCAGACGCTTGCTCTGACTGCTGGTTCTAGATGAGAGCTTGCTTATCTGCCCTATCCCCCTTATCTCAAATAATAAAAGACTGATAACTTCTTTTTTTAAGATTTTATTTTTATTGGAAAGGTGGATATACAGAGAGGAGAGACAGAGAAGATCTTCCGTCCGATGATTCACTCCCCAAGTGAGCGCAACGGCCGATGCTATGCCGATCCGCAGCCAGGATCCTCTTCCAGGTCTCCCACACGGATGCAGGTTCCCCAAGCCTTGGGCCGTCCCAGACTGCTTTCCCAGGCCACAAGCATGGAGCTGGATGGGAAGCGGGGCTGCTGGGATTAGAACTGGCGCCCCTATGGGATCCCAGGCGTGCAAGGCGAGGACCTTAACCACTGCACCACCGCACCGGGTCCAGACTGGTAACTTCTATTCAGGCTGTTTAGAAGACACTTACCTGAGTTCCCTCTTCCTTTTCTTCTAAGCCTGAACAGGTACCTACCTGCCACCCTTATCACCCCACACTGCAGACAACCCTTTGTCTTGGCAAGGCTTCCTCAGTACATGAGCACAATACCCATGCCTAGTTAGTAACATTATCTATACAATAAAGTCTCAAAACTCTTTCAGGCACCAGAATTTTTATTTACCCACCTTCCTGCTTTCTTTGAACACTTTACACATTATATATAAACACTACAACCCAGGGTTATGATAGGAACCATATTACAAAGTGATGGCAGATCTATGCCTGCTTTTATGTTTTTCTGGCCCCTCTCAACCACTGGCCCTCTCTTACAAGGGTTATTTTAACCCCTATAAAATTAAGACCAGTAAGGACTAAGCTCATTCATTGTTCTGAGGTTTCTGATGGCCCAGCACTGAGCCAGGCTCTCAAACACTCAGGTGTCAACAGCTCCTCCTTGCTCTTTGATACAGTTCTTTTTCTTCTACCATGGACTGAGGAATCCGTGAACCTGTCAGCTAAGCATGTGGGTCTAACATGATAGTCCAGGTGAAGGCCTCTCTGGTAAAGTGCATGGGCCTTGTAACCACCATCACCAATTTCGAAGGCCTGACGAAGCAGTTCTAAGACCCCTGGGTTCATGGTTTCCTACAGATGTTTCCCTTGTATCTCCATCATGACCAGGGCTTAAGGAGGAGCCTCTCAGTTCCCTGTGCCATACTTGGGATAACAGGAGGAGTGAGGAAGGCAGAGGCCCAAGGCTGAGTGGGCAGCCCCAGGGAGCCGATGGGGGACATCACTGACAAACCAATTGCAAACAAGGTGTCAATGGCTCTTAGGGAGGAGAGGGAGCCCTGGGCACTAGAAGGTGAAAAGCAGGCATGACTGTCAGTAGCGGTAATGGTCAGGCTTGAAGGGGCCGTCACGGGACATGCCCAGGTACTGGGCCTGCTTCTCAGTCAGCTTGGTCAGCTTCACGTTCAACTTGCTCAGGTGGGCTTCAGCCACTGCCTCATCCAGCTGTGGAGAAACGCAGGAAAACCTCAAGTCAGTGCCATGCCACAGAACCCCTTACCTGCATTCAGCCACCAGTTCAGCACGTTTTCACTTATTCACTCTTCCAGCCCCTGTAGGCTTGTGGGTTTGTGAAGGAGGCACTGTTGCCTTGGTTTTACAGATGAGGGAATGGAAGGGTAGAAGCTAAATAACCTGCCCGGGTTACACAGTCTCTAAGTGATGAGACAGATTCATACTCTGGTTTCTCCCTCTCAAGCCTCTGTTCTCATCACCCAGTCCTGCCACTTGTGACTGCGTTCCCAGGAGTCTTTCTCCTGTGGGATTGTTAGCTCCTATTAGCTCCTCTCCATTCTCAAATGTAGAGAATGATTTCAGCAATACAGAGGCCCTTATGATGCCAATAGGCAAGCACTTCATAAGCTCTCACAAGCTCTTCATGGAGAGTTCACGGCCAGTCACGTGGCCCTTGGCTTGAGGTGGAAGTGAAAACTCACCTTCTTAGGCAGGAAGTGAACGCCAACAGCGTACTTGTCGGGGTGGGTCCACAGCTCAATCTGTGCCAGCACTTGGTTTGTGAACGAGTTGCTCATCACAAAGCTGGGGTGGCCCATGGCACAACCCAGGTTGACCAGCCGGCCCTCAGCCAGCAGGATGATGCGACGACCATTCTTCAGCAAGTAGCGGTCTACCTGCAAGTGCAGAGCTACAGTGAGGGCCAGCAGGACACTGCTCCCATACAACAGCAACTTTACCATATAAAGCTTACCTGTACCCATGTAATACCTCCAGCAAGCCTGGCTGGCTTTGGAACAGATCAGATACCTTCAGCCTGGTGCTGAAAGCAGGTCCTCCCTCCCTCATCCTCTGGCCAGGTTACAACAGCTACCTTACCTGCCCTCCTTAGGGGACAGCCCACGAACAGACCCCTCCTCAGTTTCTATCTGCTACCCTGCTGGCAGGGCTGGGGCTTCTTACCTGGGGCTTGATGTTCACCTTCTCCACAGCATTCTCATTGAGCCACTTGACGTCAATCTCCACATCAAAGTGTCCAATGTTACACACAATGGCATCATCCTTCATCTGCTCAAAGTGCCTGTGCAGGAAACCCATTAAGGCAAAGAACAGCACAAAGTGTGCCCTTTCCTTGCCACCCCCCACCACCCTGCCAGGGCTTCTACCT
Organism: Ochotona curzoniae; assembly: GCF_017591425.1. NCBI lineage: Eukaryota > Metazoa > Chordata > Mammalia > Lagomorpha > Ochotonidae > Ochotona > Ochotona curzoniae. The sequence goes on along the minus strand of NW_024465894.1, from coordinate 14,343,433 downwards.
AGTACCTACCGCCCAAGGATGATGTCCACACAGCCTGTGGTGGTGACAAAGATGTTGCCCTCTTTACAGGCTTCATCCATGGTGGTCACTTCATAGCCTGTGTGGACAGTGGGCATGGGTTACTTTGTGTGACCTGGTCTCTCCCCTGGCCCCGGCAGCTGAGAACCGACCCTCACCCTTTCATACCCTCCATGGCAGCCTGCAGTGCGTTGATGGGGTCGATCTCGGTGATGATGACACGGGCCCCAAAACCTCTCAGGGCCTGGGCACAGCCTTTGCCCACGTCTCCATAGCCTGCTACCACTGCCACCTTGCCTGCGATCATGACATCTGTAGCCCGTTTGATGCCATCTATGAGGGACTCCCGGCAGCCGTAGAGGTTGTCAAACTTGCTCTGAAAGGATAGGGGACCAGTGGGCACTGGGCACAAGCAAACCTGGACCACTTAGTCTTCAGTGTTTCACAGGGCACTCAAAATCTCAGCCTGTGCCTCCTCCCCAGTAGCCAGTGCCCCGTAGCCCCCCAGCCCTGCTCAGCTCCAAGACTTTCCTTAGTCTTTCTTGGCTGGTCTGGGGATCGATGACTGGATGATTATACAAGTATTTATTTATTTAACTTTAATGTTCCTTTTTTTTTTTTTAACTTGATCAGCAGCTGTTTTCATAAAAAAAAAAAAAAAAACCAATAGTCATAGTTTCACAGTTGAAAAATTACACATTAAAATATTTTACAATTCATTATATATTCACCAGGTTCCCATTTCCTAATGGGCTGGTAATATAAAGCATAATAGAAGGGAAAACCTCAGAGTTGATTTACTTGACACTGAATTTTACAGGACACTAAGAACCACAGAAAGCTTAGGTTCTATCAGAAAATAGCAACCAAATTCCATTCAACTTTAATGTTCTTGATATTCAAAAGCATAATGTTCTTGAAAGCCAGTCGCCCTATAGAGTTCTCCCTCTCTTAAAGCACTCATTACTTCACGTACTCTGCCTGTAATCCCTTCCCCCACCTCAATCAGGAGCTTCTTGTCCCTAGTCTGCAGCCCCCAGCAACACTCCCAGGTTCCCTCTTTGACAGCCAGCAGCTGGCAATGTCATGGCCCCAAGGGCTTACCTTGGTAACAGAGTCATTGACATTGATGGCGGGCACCTTCAGAACCCCATTAGCCATCATCTTGTAGAGGTTGTGGACCCCAGTCGTGGTCTCCTCAGAGATGCCCCTGATGCCTGAAAGGAGAAGGGATGAGCCACAGAAAGGCCACACCTGAACTCATCCCAGTTCCTCATCTTCACCCCCTAACATCCCACTCTCTAGGTTCCTGCTTCCACAACAGACACCACAATCTACCGAATCCCCTAGACCAGCGTAAGGAAAGAGACCCTAATGCCCTTCACAGGGAATCCATTGCCAGGCCTCCAGATCCCACTGAATCTGCTCCTCCACTCTCACTGCTGTTGCTGCCATCTCTCACCTGGTCTGCCAACCACAGCCCATCCTCCCTGCAACAGCTGCACATTTTTATTTTCAAAACCCTCCCATGACTTACTGCCATTATGACTGACCGCCCTTTGCTCTCAGGATCCTTTAGCTGCCTAGGGTTCATGTGGCCTTCAGTAAAGCTCCAACCACATCCTACAGCGTTCCCCAGGGAAGGCTCCCAACATTCAGTGCAGCCACACTGGCTTCATTTTAATTCCTGTGCAGTCAATCCTTGCTGCCGCAGGGCTTTCGCACTCTTTGTACCCACTCTTCTCGCCTCTCCTCCCTGCTTTCAACAAAGCTGGCTTCTCCACAGTTATTCCCAGTCCCCGCCCTATGGCTGCCTGTGGCAAGCAGCTCAGTCAGGCCTCCCCCATCGGAAGTCAGGAGGCCAAGCCACAGCATGCCTGCCGGAACCTCCACAAAATCTCCTGCTGAAGGCACTGGGAGTGCTGCCAGGCCTACTGCCTTTGTGTGGGTGTGCAGGGCCACATCCAGGCCTCCAGTCCCAGCCTTGCTCACCTGACAGGAGATGGGGGTACTTGGTGTGGATAAGGTTGGTAAGGTCGCCACCATCGTCCAGGATCATGTTGAGGGGCCCATCCTTAAAGTAGAGTGTCTGCTCAATGCACCACAGGTACTCCTCGTCTGTTTCACCCTTCCAGGCGTACACTAAAGAGCAAGCAGAACATCAGGCCTGTCCTTCCCTACCAGCACCTCCTCCAGAGAGCTACCTGGGCAGAGCCAACACTGTCTCCTCCCTAGTAGCCATCCCCAGCCACCTCCAGCCCCTCTGAGGACTCAGCAGTGCTAAGAACAGATAGAATCAGATAGAGCTCTGTCCCTCACCAGATTTGTGACCAGTCACTTTACCTCTCTGAGTCCTGGCTTTCTCTGGGCTCACAAGAGCATGAATTAAGGTGGGACAGAGGCCAAGCGCAGCCCCCTTGTCATAGGTAATTGTGAAAATAATTACTTCCTTTCTGCCTGGGCCCCAAGGACTAGGGCATCAACCCACAGTGACCAGGGCTTCTACCCACAAAGCCTACTGCTCAGTAGTACCAAACAGAATCCAGGGTTTGTTCAACAGGAAGGCCTTGAAGGCTCGGCAGTGTCTGTGGTGGTTAGCCTAAGGCAGAATCTGGCTCAGGGATTACTAACAGCAGCTGCTGTGCATGCAGCACATTACTCTGCTTTGTGCCCTGTTTCAGTTTGTCTCATAGAAACTCTGAGGCGGGCATGACCATTATGACCACTCGCAGATGTCTAGAGAGGCCGGAATGTGCCAGTCACTTAGCATAGCATTCTGAGCAGATCCTGGAACCAGACTGCTTCAGGCTGCTAGCCATACTCCTCCCATCAGAGGGCAAGACTGGGGTGCAGGTGTGGGGTTCCCAGGAGCCTCCTGCAGCCAAAGACACCAGCCAAACAGAGAAGCTAGCCCTTCACCCAACCAAGAACAGACGATGGTCTTGAAAACAGAGCTGTTCCCAGAAGAGGGACATGGAGCCCAGCCAAAGCTGAGGGGTAGAGGACACGCCTGTTCAGCCTGTGAGCAAGTCCTCCTCTGCCCTGGAGATGCCTAGAGGGTATCCTGAATGTCCTATTTCATCACCATCACATCTAACCACTTCCCTCCCTAAGCTCACACAAACATGAACCCATTTTTCCTGCTGCTTTGTGCAAAAAACCCTTCCTCTTTAGGAAGGTAGTCTGGCTGCTCAGACCACCAAATCCTAGGCAGTAGACCTCTGGACCCAGTGTCCCTCCCAAGGTCTTCGCACGTTCTTCCTTTAAAGAATGTCCCCTCCTCTGTACCTTATATATCACAGGATCCTACCCTTCCTGGTAGCATGGCTCAATGGCTCATGTTGAGTCAACAAGTATCTTCCACACCTTGTCAGATGACAGTGAGATACAGACATCTTTCCTAACAGTCCCTAGACTAGGATTCTGAGGCCGTGCCTCCCCTCTGCTGCAGGTATTCGCAAAGCAAACAGAAAAAATCCCTTCATGCTTTCCCATGTCTAAGCAGCAAGCAAGGCTCACCTGGAATGCCAGCCTTGGCAATGGCAGCAGCTGCATGGTCCTGGGTGGAAAAGATGTTGCAGCTAGACCACTGTACCTAGAAGGAGCAGATAAACAGGGCAGCAGGTCACTGAAGGCTTGGAGGCACCAGGGTGAACTTGACAGGGGGAGGGGAAAGCCTGGGATGAGAAGCTTGGGACCTAGGCCAGCCAGGTCTGCAACCACAGAGTGGAGACTCTGGGTGAGTGTCTGGAAGCCAGAGTTGTGACAAGATCTGACAACTGTTAAAACATCATCACTCTAATGGGTGCATGGAACAGAAAGGGCTGGAGTAAGGAAAAAATTGCAGAAGCAATTATAGTGAGCCCAGACAAAAGGTACAGAGGTGGCAGTGGAGGAGAGAGAGACTCAGATCCTGTTATGTATTAGAACACTGAGCTGACAGAATTTGCTGTGGCTTTTGATGTCAGGGTGAGAAAGAGAAGTTTGGGATAATCCCTTGATGCTTGAACTGAGGGCCTGAGAGCCTGAATTTCCCATTTACCAATGTGGGGGATAGAGAGAAGCACAAAATCATGGGTTTCCTTGGACATATTGAGCTTGAATTATGTTCTAGGCCTCTAGGTGGAGGCCTCCAGCACCAGCAGCTGGAATAATAAAGGTGGAACGCCAGGGAGAAGTCCAGGCTGGTATTGCACAGATTTAGAGCTCATCATCACACACACAGTATTCAAAGCCATAAAATCAGACTAAGAGAGGGACAGTTCAAAAGAAAGACGAGATCCAAGGACTGAACCATGCAGCAGTCTCAGCGACCTCCTTGCTCTCTGGCAGAGATACCTGTCAGTCATTGGTATACATGGGCTGAGCTGAGCCAATCAAGGTGCTTCATTTTCTGGCAGCCATGCTCGGTCCAAGGCACGTGACCTTAGGAGGGCCAACTAGAGCCAGCCCCTAAATGGGACACAGACTATTCAAAGGGTGGAAGCACTGGGAGAAATAACTCCAGTGACAGGGAGGAGCTCCTGCTGGTCCTGAGGTCACCATGCCCCATACCCACACATTCTTCCTTAGATGAACCTGGAGGAGGCAGGGGACTCGCCCGCAAGCACACGGCTGTGAGCTCACCTCAGCACCCAGGGCAACAAGGGTCTCAATGAGGACAGCAGTCTCCACGGTCATGTGCAAGCAGCCAGCGATGCGGGCGCCCTTCAGTGGTTTGGATGCCGAGTACATCTCCCGCATGTGCATCAGGCCTGGCATCTCGTTCTCAGCAATGTCCAGGGCCTTGCGTCCCCATGCAGCCAGGCCGATGTCCGCTGTGGGCACAAGATGGGAGGGAGTTCTGTGAGCTGTCTCCTCCTACTGTTACTGTGAGAGGAACAGGTTCATGTTTGTAAGTTCAACCCAGTCTTGTCACTGCATTCTCTCACTCATGCACAAAGTCAGGACAATCAGAAAAGAATGGTCCCTGCCTGCCTGCAGCTTGTAGCCTTGTGGGAGACCACATTTAATCAAAGGAATGTGCAGGTACTTGAAAATCGCCACACACACAAAAACAGCTGACTATACCTGCCCTATTCTTCCAACTGATGCCTCCTCACTTCCCAGACTGTAGATCCTGGCCCTCCAGCTTCCTCCCCAAGGCATTCATCTTGGTGATTCAACATTCATAAACAGTATCCAAACACCCTGGGCTTGATGCAGTTCCTTGATCTAGCTGAAAATGTAAAATAAATGCTTCTCCCACACTCTTTCTACATGACGAAAACTCAGTACATTTAACACTCTTGACAACTTTGCCCCAAGGGATCAGGACTGGTTTGTGTAATAAGTAATCTAAGACAATAAAACCAGGCATGCTCAGAACCGTTCTCCCATCTTCTGCAAGCAAGTGCCTACCTGCCCCATGCAGGGAGCCAGTGTTCTCTGCTTTCCCATGCAGAGACCTATCCAGAGACCTCCCCATGCCTTGCCTAGCTCAAAGAGGGGATCAGGCATCACTTGGCTTTTATAGTAACCTACACCCTCTGGACTCAGTGCTAGCATCAATAAAAGGTCTGTTCTGACTTCAACTGCTGTCCCAAATTCTCAAGCAGGAAAGGATATTATGAGCTGTCTCATTATCTCACAGTATTCTTCCCTCTCATCTCCCCTTCCTTCTGCTGTACCAGCTCATTCCCAAGATCAGTCCCTAGGTCAGTGTTTACAAAGTTCTCTGAAAATAGGAAGATAGAGAATTCAGAACTATGCTACTTTTCCTCTATGGCATCTGCTAGCGCTCCTCATCGGTAGCCACCAGACAGGGCATTCATTCCTTTGTCACAGCAGATAAGATGTCCTTGCTCCTGCCTTCTCATGTCCCCGTGGACCTCACTGCTCAAAAGCAAAATAGCCATCCTCCAGCTATGCGAAGACCAGCCGGGTCCCCACAATTGGATGATCAGTTACCATGTTCATGTTTCTCCCAGAAACACTGACCCTACCAGTGGATCCTTTCTGAAAAGCCTCTCTGTTCCTAGTGCCAAGGACTGGCCTCCTATGTTCTTCTTCCTCTCTTCCTTGCTCCTCTTCACCTAGCAGACCCTAATGTTTGAAAGTCTTTGGGTCTCCATCACCTCCTTCTCACACTCCTGCCAGATGAGCTCATCTAGCCTCAAGGCATTAAATACCTTCTCTATAACAACTCCTACGCATTTGTATGCACCCCAGCTTCTCCCCTAAACTTAATACTGTCTAAGCCAACTGCCCATTCAGCATCTCCACTTGAAAGTCCAATTAGATCTATTAGGTGCCAAGTTTGAGGCCTCATGACTCATTGGCCACTCCACCCCTGCCTGTTACTTGTCAAATCTTCCCATTTTAGGAAACGAAACCACTATTCAACCAGTTGTTTTTGTCAAAAACTATAAGACTTTATGATTCCTCTTTTCAATGCCAACAGCTCATTTAAAAATATATATTTGTATTGGAAAGGCAGATCAGTTTTTTTTTTTAAGATTTCTTTTTATTGGAAAGTTAGATATACAGAGAGGAGGAGAGACAGAAGATCTTCTGTCTACTGGTTCACTCCTTAAGTGGCTGCAACGGCCAGAGCTTAGCCAATCTGAATCCAAGAGCCAGGAGCTTTTTCCAGTCTCCCAAGTAGGTGCAGGGTCCCAAGGTTTTGGGCCATTGTCTACTGCTTTCCCAGGCCACAAGCAGAAAGCTGGATGAGAAACAGGTCTGCCAGGACATGAACCAGCAGCACCCATATGAGATCCTGGCACATGCAAGGTGAGGACTTCAGCCACTAGGCCACCATGCTGGGTCCACTGATCAGATTTAGAGAAGGAGAGACAGAGAGATTTTCCATCTTCTGGTTCATTCCCCAAGTGGTCACAACAGCTAGAGCTGAGTCAGTGTTAAGCTAGAAGCCACGGTGTTTCTTTTGAGTCTTTGACCCAGGTACAGGATCCCAAGGCTTTGGGCCATCCTCAGCTGCTTTCCTAGGGATCTGGATGGGATAGAGCAGCTGAGACATGAACCAACACCCATATGGAATCCGGGCACTTGCAAGGTGAGGATTTAGCCAGTGAACCATCACACTGTGCCCCATCAGCACATTTTTGACTCAACATCCAAAATTTGTAAGCAATCCAGCTGTAACTCGCCACCTCCCCTAAGTTGCCACTTTTCAGTATGAAAGCAACTCTTCCCTGGTCTCCTGCCCCCACACACCACACTCCTGACAGTAGCCAGAGGGAAGCTTTTGAACCTTTAAGATACTAGTATTACTGAGAAAATTTCAGATTATTAGTGTTCCTATTAAGAATCAGTTCTCTTCTGCTAAATTAATCAAATAAACAAAACAAAAACCCTCCATGGCTTCCTCTACCCCATAAAACCCTAATTCAGACCCAGTATGGTGGCTAAATTGGCTAATCCTCCCCCTTCAAGTCCCTGCATCCCATATGGGTGCTAGTTCATGTTCCACCTGCTCCACTTCCCATCCAGCTCCCTGCTTATGGCCTGGGAAAGCAACAGAAGGTGTCCCAAAGCCACACCTAACTCCCATGGGCCTCTCCCTCTCCCATGTGGGAGACCTGGAAGAAGCTCCTGGCTCTTGGCTGCAAATCTGCTCAGCTCCAGCCATTGTAACCACTTGGGGAGTGAACCAGTGGATGGAAGATCTGTCTGTCCCTCTCTCTTAAATCTTTCCAATCAAAATAAAGATATCTTTAAAAACAAAATAGAAAACCTAATTCATCACTTGCCCTTCAATCCCTTTTGGTTAGCCCTGTCCCTGAGCTTCTCCCCTCACTCTTTGTTCAGCTAATCAAACTTCCTGTCTTTAGCAAAGCAAACTCATTTTCACCTCAGAAATTTAATTTACCCAGTTCTTAGCCTGGAAGGCTCTTCCCTAAGTACCTGATTCAGTACCTAGCACAAAGTATGTGTTCAAAAATCCCTAGAAACAGGAAATAAATTGTTCTATTCATGCTGGAGGGGCAGAGAGCTGGCCAGGGTGACTCAAAGAGAGGGGATTAAGGTAGTTGAGTACTTTACTCTGAGTGAGGCAGGAAGCCAAGTTTTAAAGGGGCAATCGGGGAAGACACTGTGGGACTGCCAGTTAAGCCACAACTCTGCTCCACTTACTGCCCAGCTTTCTGCAAACGCGCTGGGAGGCAGCACATGACTCAGGTGCCCAAGTTCACTGCACCCGAGTCAGAGACCAGGAAGTCCTTCCCTCCCGGCTTTGGCCTGGTCCAGTCTGGCAGTTGTAGTCATTTGGAGAGCAAGTCAGCTGGAAGATCTCAATCACATCCTCCCTCTGACACTCTTTCAATAAAAATGCTGCTTGAGAAGACTACCCCCAATAGCGTACACACACACACAGACACACACACATACACACACACACAGAGGCTTTAGCTTTCATCTAAGAAACAAGAAATCCAGGAACATCTTTAAGGAAGGAGATTGGAACTGAGTGGTAGACAACATTATTTGTCTGTATACCTTTTCCATTCATGTCCTGCGGTTACCTTTAGGGCCTGGCACACAGGACTAACAAATGTGTACTGACCATCTGGGCATCTGCATAGTAGATCTCAATGAAAAGAAAGTTCATGAAAGGGACTGGCACGCAGCACAGATGGCAGAAAACAAATCTGAACCTACCCTAACTCCTAGCATTTTCCAGTGAGGAAAGGGCCACAGGAGGGTCTGCCCCAGGTTCCACAGCCGGTCGGTAGAAGAGGAGGAACTGGTAGCCAGCCAGCCCAGAGCCGAGGTCAGTCCCAAGACCACCCCCATAGGGGACCCCAGCTGCAGGAGACAGCAGGATACAGTTTGTTCTGGGAAGCTCCACCCCTTCTTTTTTTTTTAATTATTTCTTTTTCTTTTTTTTTTAAGTTAATTAACATGGTACTGAGTGACCAACATGTTAGAAAATGCAAGTTCTTAACCACATCCTGTAACTACTTCCTTGACATCTCAATTTTAGTATATACACAACCAGCTGCTATAAACAGTTTCTTTTTCTCCCAAGCTAACATGTTTTTCAGTTTAACCTAAATCAGAGTGGCACAGGAACAGTGGAAGCATCAACATTAACATCACATATGTAACAGCTGAGTACAAACAACATCGAAGTTTCTATACTGTTATATCTTGTTTAGCATTAACAGTCGTAAATTGATAGTTTTTTTGCGGGGAAGAAAAGTCACAATTTAAACTTTGCAGTATATAGTGATTGGGCATGATTTTACAGCACTTTTCATTTTAACAGTTGAAGAACAGTAAAGTTCTACCAACACCTGTCCCTCCAGCTAAAAACAGCTTCCAATGCCCTCCAGGCAACTGTGCCAGCTTGAGTTTGCTGTGAGGCGCTTACACCCAAGGGGGCAAGATGGGGGGTTTTCAGTTCCCAGGGAGGAAAGGACTTAGAGAAGTCACAGGAACACTTGTCCCAGGACAAGCCAGCAGAGCCCCAAGGTGCTCTCTGCACCTCAATGAAGTCATCATCCCAGACCTTGCGGTGAGCTCAGGAGTAAACATGCCACTCACAGGACATGGTCTGTCACACAAAAAGACCTCCTTCCCTCACCTCAGCCAAGCTCCCTCACCTCCACCTGCAGCCTCACCTCTGCTGCTCCTACCCCTCACCTTCCAATTCCTCCCCACACCCAGACATGTCCCCTTTCCAGCTCTGCCACAGTATGACCTTAACCTAACCTTCCTGAGCTTCGGTTTCATCATCCACAACGGGTGAACTCGTGTTTCAACAGAACATCTTCATGTTGTTTCCCCTCAGGACCACAGTTTCTTCTTCTTCGGTATCACAGGTGACTACCCACTTTCTATAAAGATCTTTATTAAAGATGTATCTATTTGATAGGCAGAGAGACAGAGAGAGCTTCCTTCCACTGGTTCACTCCCCAAAAGGCTGCAACAGCCTGAGCTGAGCTGGGTCTGAAGCCAGGAGCCCAAAGCCTCTTCAGGGTCTCTTGTGGGGGGCAGCACTTGGGCCATTCTCACTGCTTTCCCAACTGAGATTCAAACCACCAGCCATATAGGATGCTGACATCACAGGGAGCAGCTCTACCCACTATGCCGTGGCGTATTCACCAATGAGACTTCAAAACCTCATGGAGGGCCCGGTGCGATGGCGCAGTGGTTAAGGTCCTCGCCTTGCACGCCCAGGATACCATATGGTCTCCGGTTCTAATCCCAGCAGCCCCGCTTCCCATCCAGCTCCCTGCATGTGGCCTGGGAAAGCAGTCGAGGACGGCCCAAAGCTTTGGGACCCTGCACCCGTGTGGGAAACCCAGAGGAGACTCCTGGCTTCAGATCGGCATAGCATTGACCATTGCGCTCACTTGGGGAATGAATCATCGGACAGAAGATCTCCACTCTGTATATCCGCCTTTCCAATAAAAATAAAATAAATCTTAAAAAAAAAAAACCTCATGGAAAAACTGAATGAAAATAAGTTTATTTTGGTGCAAAAACTTCTGAAATTCCTGCGTTAAGTGCTCTTAACACACAGGGAATACTTAAAGATAACTAGATGGCAGGGGTTCGAATCTTGCTCCACTACCTCCAGCTGCAAGATTGTAAGCCAGTTACTTTCGTGTCCCAGAATTCCACTGTAAAATCCCCACCACCGGAAACTCTGAAAGCAAAATGAGTTATCCCAGAATAAAGTTAGAAGGTAGTACACCGTTTCACAATAAATGCTCCAATAAACCTTTACCGTCTGATTTTTCTAATCACTGAAGATTTTCTTCGAGATTCCCAGCACACCTGTGGCTGTAGCCCAGCTGGCTGACACCCTCTCGCCACCACACACACTCAGAGACTGAGCCACCCCCAAGTTAAGGTACGAGAACCCCAGCCCGCCCCACCACCGATGCACACTCCGCGGCTCCAGTGCCATGCAGGAGGCCTGCAGAGGGATGGGCCTTTGTCCTGGGACCGGCCAGGTCCAGGAGGCTGGATCCCAGCCCGGAGCGCACTCTCACAGGTGCCCACGGTCCCAGGCCGCGGCCAGGTGCACTCGCGCCGCCTGCCCCGCAGGCTCCGGGAGAACACGCCGCCAGTTCGCCACAGCACAGCCCGCGCGGAGGAAGTGGGCGCCGCGCAGCACGCCGGGACTTGTAGTCCGCGGCCGCCTGAGACGACACTCTCGCCGCGGCGTGAGAACTCCAACCCCCAGATGGCCCCGCGCGGCCAGGAATGCGCCGAGCCTGCGATTTTGAGGGGTCCCGGACACCTCTGGGTTGGCCCCCCCGAGGCCGACACGCACAACAAGCAGCAGGCTGGCCCTGTTAAGTCGCCACCCTCAAGACTCCCCAGGCGGCGTGAGGTAACGGCGGCGGCTGACTACTCGTCCTGGAACTCACCGACTTTGTAGGGCAGTTTGTCGGACATTTTGGCGGCGCTGCTGCACGCAGTGATGGGCACGGGCGGAAGGGTGGGGTCTCGAGCAGGACTCGGGGTCCGGGATGGCGGTAGGGATCTGCGCGTGGCGCCGGCGCCTTAAATCGCTCGCGCGCTTTGCATATTCATGAGCCCCGCTGGGGGCGGGGCGCAACGTGCGGGGGGCGGGGCCGGAACGGACTTGGATCCCTGCTGTCTGTGGCCGACGTGTGGCAAGGTTCCCCCAGAGGCACTGACTTTCATTCATTCATTCATTTCCCCCCAAGCGACTCCAACGTTAAGATCAAGAGAAGCTCAACTTGCAGCCAATTCACTTCAACGTCTTCATCTGCGGTATGGCAAGTGCATAATGCATCCCAAATCTTTTCCCACGTAGTCACCACCCCAAATGTTATAACACATTTGCTTGCATTTCTTTACACGTGGAGGTGAGGTAAACAGTTTATATAGAACGATGTACTCAACACCTATATGTGTGACGTCCCCAACACACTTGCCCTCCCACTCCTTGGGTTTCCCGGGGACCATGATGTCGCTCAGGGCCACGCAGGTGGTTTGGGTATGTTTGTGTTTGCTGCCTAGAGCGCTTCCCTGTATATACAGACTATGATTTATTTATTGCATTTGGCTGAAAGTCAGGTGGAATGTGCTTTGCTGTTGCAAGATAAAACAGTGAACATTTGCTGTACTTGGGAGTCTCATGAGTGCGTTTCTCTGTGACATAGTATGCCCAAGGGGTGGAGTTCTTGGATTGGTGAGGGTGCGTTCTTAGCCATCCAAGGTGCGTTCTTAGCCATCCAAGGTGGCTTTGTCTCCTGTGGTCCCAATGGTAGTGCCCGAGTGCCCTATAGTCCACATCTCTGTAGCACTTGTCATTGAATGACACCATTTTGTTGAACCCATGAATGGAAAGATGTCTCTCAGTGATTTTTAGTTGGCCGCTTGAAGACCTTTCTACTTTCACTCCCATGTCCACTTTCCCTGCCTTGACCCACACCCGCCCATCTGCTTCCTCCCCTTGTCCAGTTTCTGTTCCCACACATTCTGAGTGTGTGCATTTTCTCATCTCCAGGGTGGTCCACAGCAGGGTAGGGCCCACCGCCCCCCAGTTCTCCACTGGAATTGCTCCAGCCAACCTGGCTGAGTCTGAGCAACCTGCCTCCCTGGTCACTTGGCTTCCTCTTTCCCCTCTGGCTTCCCAGTGACCTTTCAGCAGCTTCACCTTCCTCCTGCTTCATCCTTCAGGAGTTAAGCGTCCTTTTTCCTCTTGCTCTGCTCCTGGTTCCTGAGCCCTCTCACTCTTACTGCTTCTGTGACCACACATTTACGGATGGTCCATGTGTTAATGGAGTGAAACAGTGCGTTGTCCTGGAAGTCACCTGTTTCTTCCCCTCCCCATCCTCCTTCTGCTGTTCACCCCTCCCGCCCTTCCTTCCCCTTCTCCCCCCACTTTCTTTTTTTAAAATTTATTTGGGAAAAGGAGAGACAGAGAGAGTCCATATCTAATCTACTCCTCAAATGCCTGCAGCAGCTCAGATTGGGCTAGACCAGTGCTGGGAACTAGGAACCTGACCCAGTCTGCCCAGGTGGATGCCAGGAATCCAGCTACTTCAGCCGTCAGCTGGTGCTGCTTTGGGCCCACATTAACAGGAAGCTAAGTTGGGAGGGCAGCCTGGGGTGGAATCACCACTGTTACGGGACGCAGCTGTGCAACCACCAGGCCAAATGTCCGTACCTGATTCTTCCCGCTGCTGGAGTTACCACTACTGAGAATTTTGTCTGTAGTATTTCCTGTTTTTATATTTTTTAATGAATTGTACTATCTAAGTTTTATTTCAACTGTTTTTTGCCTTTGTATGAGTGGAACTTACACAATATAAATTCTGCAACTTGTTTTCCTCTGTCAAGACTGATTTTGAGGGCCCAGCACAGTAGCCTAGTGGCTAAAGTCCTCGCCTTGCATACGCCAGGATCACGTATGGGTGTTGGTTCATGTCCTAGTTGCTCCACTTCCCCTCCTGCTTCCTGCTTGTGGCCTGGGAAAGCAGTCAAGGATGGCCCAAAGCCTTGGGACCCTGCGCCTGCCATGGGAGACCTGGGAAAAGCTCCTGGATCCTGGCTTCAGATCGGCATAGCATCGGCCGTTGCGCTCACTTGGGGAGTGAATCATCGAACAGAAGATCTTCCTTTCTGTCTCTCCTCCTCTCTGTATATCTGACTTTCCAATAAAAAAATAAATAAATCTTAAAAAAGAAGAAAGATTGTGGATTATCTTTTACTTCCAGTTTTCCATTTGAGAGACAAACTGAGTGCACAGTGCTCGCCGCCGCTTCGCTCCCCGCCTCCTGCAGCGCACAGGGCCGTGGGAGGCTAGGACCATGGCAGGAAGCTGAGAACACAATCCAACACTCAGGCATGAGTGACAGCGATCTGCCACCGCCTCACAGGTCTGCATGAGCAGGAAGCTGAAGTCAGAGCCGGGGAACAAACTCGCACCCTGCAGTGTGGGACACAGGCATCTCAACCACTGGGCCAAACACCTGCCTCTCCATGAACTTTGTAAACCCTCTCATGCAGAGATGTACCGGATGTACGCGTCTGATTGCTCTATCATAGAACATAGACCTGTTCTACGCAAGCAGGCGGTACAATACCTTCCCCAGGTAGCTGTGCCTACACTCCCATCAGCAGTGCATAGAATTATTTTCTCTTCTAGCTAGCACTTCCTATTACTAAATTTTTATTTATTGCTCCGGTGTGAAATGGCCCCCTGACTATTGAAGAGGTTGAACATCAATCCATATGTGAGAATCCATCTGAGTGTTTCCCTGGAAAAGTTCTATCCATATCTTTTCCCATTTAAAAATAAGTGATTTTTTTTTTCATTTTTAATTAATAGCAGTTCTTTTCCTTCCTCCCTCCCTTTTCTTTTTCTTTTTTCTTTCTTTTTTTCTTCTTAAAGATTTATTTAGTTTTATTAGAAAGGCAGATACAAAGGAGAGAAAGATCTTCCATCTGCTGGTTCACTGCCCGAGTAACTGCAATGGCTGAAGCCAGGAGCCAGGAACCTCCTCCAGGTCTCCCACACAGGTGCAGGGTTCCAAGTCCTTGGGCCGTCCTCAATTGCCTTCCCAGACCATAAGCAGGGAGCTGGACTGGGATTAGAACCGGCACCCATATGGGATCCGGGTGCGTTTAAGCTAAGGACTTTAGCCACTAGGCCACTGCACCTGACCCAGCATAGTTCTCTAGGAGCATCCAGGTTGCTTCATTTACCAACTGTTTATCTCTTTTTATTGCTGAATTATAGCATTTCATTATATGAATACACCAATTATTAAAAGACACAAAGGTTGTTTCTTTTTCAGATAAAGTTACCATAAATATTAGTGTACACTTTTTTATGTGAACATCAGCTTTTTTTTTAAAGATTTATTTTTATTATTTTTTATTGGAAAGGAGGATATACAGAGAGGAGAGACAGAGAGGAAGATCTTCCGTCCGATGATTCACTCCCCAAGTGAGCACAACGGGCCGATGCTATGCCGATCCGAAGCCAGGAGCCTCTTCCGGGTCTCCCACACGGGTGCAGGGTCCCAAAGCTTTGGGCTGTCCTCGACTGCTTTCCCAGGCCACAGGCAGGGAGCTGGAAGGGAAACGGGGCTGCCGGGATAGAACCGGCGCCCATATGGGATCCCAGGTGTGCAAGGCGAGGACCTTAACCACTGCGCCACCGCGCCAGGCCAGAACGTCAGCTTTTTAAGGAATAAATGCTTAGGGGTGCAGTTGCCTGAGAATATTTAGTTATATAAGAACAAACCACCAAACTGCTTTGCAAAAAGTCTGTGTCATTTTGTTTGCCCCGCTCTCCCTGCAGCGACGTGTGAGAGATTCAGTGTCTCTGCATCTTTGGCAGCATTTGGTGTTTGCATTTGTTGGTATTAAGACTACTCAGGTAGATTGTGTTTTTAATTTTCATTATCCTGCTGGGCTATCTTGGCAAGTACCCTTTCATCTGTGTGCTTGACATTTGTGTTGTGTTGTGTCATGGTCAGATGTCTGTTTGACTTTACCATATATGTGAGTTAGTAAACAGTTTCCTTCACTCATGTTTTTATCCTCTGAGCAAGGTCTTTCACAGAGCAAATTTTTGAACTTTGGTATATTACCAGTTTATTAGCTTTTATTTTAATAGATCACGCTTTTGGTGTCACATCTAAGAACACTGTCTAGTCTTAGATCTCAAAGATTCTATCCTGTGATGTTTGTGAAAAGTTTTATGGTTTTATTTTTTTACATTGAGGTCCAGGGTCCATTTTGAGTTAATCTTTGTATAAAGTGTACAGTTTAGTTTGAGGTTCTTTTTTTTTTTTTCACTTGTGTGTGTTCAGCTGTTCCGGCACTGTTTGTTAAAAAGATTATCTTTCTTCTTTGCCACATCTACTGTGAGAATGAAGACCATTCTCAACAGTCAGACTGTCGACATTCCAGAAAATGTGGGCATTTCAGTCTGAAGGGGCGCACGGTGACTGTGAAGGGGCCCAGAGGAACCCTGCGAAGGGGCTTCAGTCACATCAGGGTGGAACTCAACCTCCTGGGGAATGAGAGACTGCGAGTTGACGCATGGTGGGAAATCCCAAGGAACTGGCCACTGCTTGCACCCTGTGTAGTCACGTCCAGAATATGATGAAGGGACTATATGTTGTATGTATATAGTGTATGTTCTTTGAGCACTGGAGACGCACGTGTGTTCTGCTGTTTGGGGAGAGGATATCCTTCCTTTGTAAGATGCTGGTGCGGGTGGTGTCAGTTGGTGATGTTGAGTTCTATGTCCTTTGTTGATTTTTATCCCCAGTTGCACCATTGATGTTGAGAAGGGTACAGAAGTTTCCAGGTAAAATTGTGGATTTGACTGTTTCTCCTTTCTAATCAGTTGATTTACACTTCGCGAGTTTTGCAACTCTATTGGGTTTTAGTGGACAGAACCTTCCAACGTTAATATGATGGACAGGAGGCAATGCAAGCAACACAGGGGGGAATGGGCTGCGGGGTAGGGATTAAAGTTCAGGTTCCCTACATGATTTTCTATTGAAATTTATTGTCAGATGAATACAAACTTCAGGACCTGGTGTGATTGCCTAGTGGCTAGATCCTCACCTGGCATGCACCAGGATCCCATAGGGCACCAGTCCATGTCTTAGCTGCTCCACTTCCCATCAAGCTCCCTGCTTGTGGCCTGGAAGAACAGTCGAGGATGGTCCAAAGCCTTGGGACCCTGCACCCACATGGGAGATCTGGAGAAAGCTCCTAGCTCAGCTCTGGTCGTTGTGGCCACTCGGGGGTAAACCAGCAGGTGGAAGATCTTTCTGCGTCTCCTCTCTGTAGATCTGCCTTTCCAATAAAAATAAATCTTAAAAAAAATAAAAAACACTGTAGTGATAGCTGACAAAGCCACAAACTCACATAACCTTTGATCAAGCCGTTCCACTTCTAGGAATTCATCCCCAAAACGTACGCGCGCGCGTGTGTGTGTGTGTGTGTGTGTGTGTGTGTGTGTGGTTAATGACGTTAGAAGCCAGAGAAGGGAAACCATCCAGATGTCCTTCAGTAAAAGCCTTGGTAAATACAGAAACACTCCGCATAATGCGGTTCAGAGACAGCCATGTTTAAAGAGGAGATATTTATTATGTGGGACCATTTTCAAGATATAATGTTAAATTGAAGGGAAAAGTGAGCTGCAGGGACAGTGGATTTGCTGTTATTGGTGTGAAAGAGAAAAAAGAGCAGACAGGAATTTGCCTATAAATGCAAACAAAAATGTAGTAGGGCTGGAAACACATACACTTCTAACAGATTCTGAGAGCTCCTACCCCTTGCTGAAAACCCAGGCGGGACAAATAACCTCTGCAACTCCAGGGGCCTCTGGGCAGGCTGCAGGCACCCCTGAGCCCTGGACCATCTGCTGCCATTCCTCCTCCTCCTCCTGCCCTTTGCACCTGCCCTCCCAATGTTTGCAGACCTGCTGCTGCAGGGCCCCAGGGGTGGAGTGGGGCGGGGAGAGCAGAAGCCCGTCCATTGGCTGCGGCCACGGCAGGCTGCCCACACCCACATCCTGACATCCTGCCTTGCTGCTTTTAGGATCCACTGAGACTGTGAGGCTGGGGAGTGGAATCCAGGTGCTGATGGAGAAGAGTTCCATCCTGCAGTCCTGAGGAGGCCCAGCCGCTGCTCCACCCCCACCCAGGAGTCTCCACCTTCCATCCGTCTACCTCAGGGTCCTCTGAGGAGTGCAAATGGAGGCCGCTCCGCCGGGGAGTCCTGTTCTGGACACCTCGGAGCTGGTCTCTTCTGCTCCCCTCAGGCCCTCTCCTCTGCAGCCTGGGTATCCCAGTCAGACTTCTCCCTTTGGTGGAGCCCTCCAGGCTCAGAATGCAAGAAAACGTTTTTCACTAGCCAAATGCCTTCCGAGCCTCAGTCTTTCTGCCTGTAGAATGGGTGTGTGGTAAGGGTGAGGGTCTGGATATGAGCATAGGGAAGGTATGATTTCATGATGTTGATATTGTCCAATTATGTGCATGTGCTGCTACTTCTTAAAGGATCAGAAATGTGCCTGGTTTTGTCACTACTATATCCTTAAATGCCCAACTGGTTTCTAGAAGGTACAAATGTTTGTGGGATGAATTGATATCCCAACATCTTCCCTGGGAGCCTGCTGTTACAGTTGCTGTCTCTTGGCTTCAAACCTACGGTGCCAGCTGCCTTTGGGAAAGGGTACGGGGTTCCCCAGTCGCTGATGTCTTCTGCTGACGTTGGCACCATGGCGCTGATGACGTCCGTGGGACACTTCCCACGGAAATCCTGCCAGTTTACTCTCACATTTGCTGGAAGTCTAGGCAAGAGACTGTAGAAATCATGGGATCAGCTTGCTGCCACTCACTTCGTTTCTCTGGTGACAGTTCCACGGAGGAATATGAAATGAAGGACAGGTGCTCTGTGAACTTGCTAGAAGTGGGGACAGCAGTTTCGGGGGAGGGGATATATGAGAACCACAGACAAAAAAAGAAAAAGATTTTCTACTGGAAAACTGTGAGTGCCCCCCACAGCAGCTCACTGCCCGCTCTGCCTTTTGCTGATAGCAAATAGTCCTGATCCACCTGTTGGACCTCAGCGTTGATTGGAGTCGCACTTACTCTACTCTGCCAGGAGAGGGCACTCTGCCCCCAGCTTTGGCTTCTGCCTGCTGTCCTCCCAGGAGACCCACAGGATACAGGGATTGCCATTTCTCACTATGAATAAACTGAGTCTCAGCGATGGTGGGTGGAACTTGCTAGCGAGTGGGCTGTGACTTGTCTGTGGGCCTTCCCCTGGGGAAGCTGCTGTCTTGGGTGCAGTATGTTCTATGTTCAACCCACCTCTCTAAGCTCCCTTTAAACTCCTTGTAAGGGATGCAAGTGAGTGGCCCATCTTGCCTATGAGAAAGCTGAGGCCTACAGTTACTGGTTTGCTCACAGTCAGGAAACACTAGTGCTGCTGCTAACCACTGTACTCCCCGCCTCCCGTTGTGCCCCATCCCCATGCAGTGTGTGCAATCTTTTGGGAGCACCAGACACGGAGACACAAGGCAGGGACTCTGCTCCCTTGAAACTCCACACACAATTATAGGTGCACAAGCGATACACACACTCATTCACACCCCATCGTCATGCAGAAGCAGTGCGTGCTCACACACTTCACTTGTGCACTACAAAAACACTGCCCACACATGGCGTATTCTCATTCACACATCTCTTACGCACACATTCACACACACACACACACACACAGACCTTTACAACCATCGCCTGCTCCATGGGACTAAGAATGTGATGACTCAGACCTGGCCCTTGCCCTCGAGGAACCTCTGGTCAGGCAGGGAGCAGGGCTCCCCAGGGAGTGAACATGCAGACTGATGCCCAGGCAGGTCTGGGCAGAGCAGCCACAGTGCAGGGGTGACTCACTGGGCCTGGGGATTCTGGGGACCTCCCAGGGAAGGAGGAACCCACTACGATCTTCAAAGCGGGCCTGGCAGAGAAGCAAGCAGACCATGTTTGCAGAATCGGATTGGAAGGCTGGTGGGTGGGCGATGCAAAACATTGCCAAGAGCGTGCGAGGTACTCATTTAACTCCTGCAGGTGGGGAAACAGAGCCAGGAAGACTGAGCTGTCTGCTGTTCAGGCAGGATCCGAAACCCAGCTTCAGGGTGTAGGCTGATAACCCCAGGACCCTGTGCTTAGGGTGTGGTCACTTCTGCTTCTCTCTTCCGCTGGCACTGAAGGGGCACTGAAGTGTACCACCCTACATCAGCCTCCTTACACCCTGTGAAACTCACCTAGGGCCCGTGTTATGGCACAGCAAGTTAGGCTGCCTCCTGCAATGCCAGCATCCCAGGTGAGTGCAGGTGCACATCCCGGGCGTTCCTCTTCCAATCCAGCTGATGCACCGACGTCACAACGTGCTAGTCCCTGCGCTGTTCACCCCATCCCTGATGTTTTCTTATGATGTGATTTAGTTGATGAGTTTTATTATTGTTTTTTTTAAAGATTTATTTACATTTTTATCTGAGAGGCAGATTTACAGAGAAGGACAGAGAGAAAGATCCTCTGTCTGCTGGTTTACTCCCCAAGTGGCTACAATGGCCGGAGCTGAGCTAACTCCAAGCCAGGAGCCAGGAGCTTCCTTTGGGTCTCCCACGTGGGTGTAGGGGCCAAAGGACTTGAACCCTCTGCTGCTTTTCCAGGCCACAAGCAGGGAACTGGATAGAAAGTAGAGCAACCGGGAATAGAACCAGTGTCTGTGTGGGATGCCAGCACTGCAATTAGCTTGTTGAGTCACTGTACTGACCCTATTTTATTATTATTTTTAAGATTTTGTTTTTATTTGAAAGGCAGAGTGACAAAAAGTGAGAGAAACTGAGACATCTTCCATCTGCTGGTTGACTCTGAAATGCCTGCCCATGGCTGGCTTGACCAGGAGATGAAAGATCTCTTCATATCTCTGTGTCTGTAACTGTGCTTCTCAAATAAATAAATAAATCTTTTTTTTTCTTTTTCTTTTAATGAAGGCCTAGCAGCTAAAGTCCTCGCCTTGAATGCACCAGAATACTATATGGGAGCCGGTTCTAATCCTGGCAGCTTCACTTCCCATCCAGCTCCCTGCTTGTGACCTGGGAAAGCAGTCAAGGACGGCCCAAAGCCTTGGACTCTACATCCACATGGGAGACCTGGAGGAGGCTCCTGTCTCCTGGCTTTGGATCAGCGCAGCTCCAGTTATTGTGGCTGCTTTGGGAGTGAATCATTAGACAGAAGGTCTTCTTCTCTGTCTCTCCTCCTCTGTGTATATCTGACTTTCTAATAAAAAAAAAAGAAAGAGCAAGGGGATAGGCATGAATGTTTTTCGCTTCTCATTTCTTACCTGATAGCTTCCAAGACTACATTAACTGCACTAACTGCCCCCATTCCCCACCCCTGCCCATCCTTTTCTGCACAGAGTGGTCCTCAGAGGTTCCTGAGGTTGCCCAGCCGAAATGCAAGCAGTTGGCAGTGACCCCATTGGCCTCAGGCATCCAGGGTGGATCCTCATACCTGTGCGGGGAGTGGTCAAGGCCGGGGTTACTACTCATTTTACAGAAGAGGAAGCTGTGTGGTGGTGAGCCCTCGCCAAAAGCACAGGTCATGGGTGTATGAGAGCCTGGGCTCACCCGACTCAGCCCGTGTGGCCATGCTGCTGAGGGCCATTTACTAGGATGGAGCAAATGATGGGGGCTGTGTTCTGGGGACCCTGGAGGACAAAGGGCTTGTGGTACCACCTGCTGGTGCTGTGAGGTTGGGTGTGAGTGATCCTCACCCCTGGCGCTAGTTACCTGTTGCAGCCTAATACAGCAACTCCAGAGAGGTATCAGACAGCAGCAGGCATTCATTATTATCTTTGGGCTTGAAGGTTGACTGGGCTCTGCTCAGCACTCCTCACTCTGCATCTCTTGTGTGTGGCCAGGATCAGATGGTGGCTGCGCTGGGGTCCTCCTGAAGGCGTCCTCACACACCTGGAGGCCAGGTGACTGTCAGCAGGGAGTCTACACCTGGCTCCTCCATGCAGCCTGGGCCTCCCACAGCATGGTGGCTGGGTACCGAGGGCCGGCGTCCTGAGAGGGAGAGACCAGTGGAAGTTCTGTGGCCTTTTGTGCTCTGGTATTGGAGATGGCATGGCATCACGGCCACCGTACTGTTTGTTGAGATGGTCACAAACGGGACCATAGAGCATCATAATTTTTTTTTTAAAGATTCATTTATTTTTATTGGTAAGACAAATTTACAGAGAGAAAGAGAGACAGAGAAAGAGATCTTCCATCCATTGATTCACTCTCCAAATGGCTGCAATGGCCAGAACTGAGCCAATTTGAAGCCAAGAGCCAGGAGTGTCTTACAAGGTCTTCCATACAGGTGCAGGGTCCCAAGGCTTTGGGCCATCCTCTACAGCTTTCCTAGGCCACAAGCAGGGAGCTGGATGGGAAGTGGAGAAGCTAAGACATGAACTGGTGCCCATATGGGATACTGGCACTTACACATAGAGGATTAACCTGTTGAGCCACTGCCCCATCCTCTCCCCACCCCTGTACCCGCACACCATGTCTTGTTGAGGGATTGGCAAAAAGAACATGAGGAAGGAGAGACTTGTGACCATTTTTGAAAAACATACCAGCTGAGGAAATGAGTGTCAGATGCCTGAGTCTTGGCCTCCTCTGTGCAGTAGGGCTGGTTGTAATGGCTGCCTCATGGGATGGTTGTGAGGAAGTGAAGGCTTGGATCAGAGGAACACTTGACACATACCTGAGCCTCAGCGAGTGTCACTGTGATTGGGAGAGGTCACCGTACTAAGCACTGTCCAGCATGGCTCACCATCCCCCGGCCACTGCAAGTTTGTAGGTGCATGTTGAGGCCAGAGAAGTTTTCAAAGATTTGTGCTCACCTGGGTCCATGTGCACCTGCCACAGGAGCCAAGCTGAGGGAATGAGAGAGAGAGAGAGAGAGAGAGAGAGAGAGAGAGAGTGTGTGTGTGTGTGTGTGTGTGTGTGTGTGTGTGTGTGTCAGTGTGAGTGGTTGGGTGGGTAGGAACTGGGCAAGAGTTTGCCTGCATGAGGCACATGCAGGGCTGTGGGGGTGTGAGAGTGGAACGGGGGTAGATGTCTTATGCCAGGTAGGATTTCTAGTGTCCACAGTTAGGGTGTGGGTAGACAGAGCCATGGGGGCATGAAGATTGTGGGGATGACCAAGTACGTGGGTTAGAGTTGACATGCAGGTCTGCCTGAAGGTTTTTGTTTTGCAGAAGATGCTTGTCCATGCCCGATGCTCTCAGATAAATGAGAAAATGGAGCGGCAAGTAACATTTTTACAATATTCCATGGATGCCTCAATCCAGTGAATACTGGAGAGACAAGGCAAGCCCAGAGCCAAGAAATCAAAGCAGACTTTTTCTGAAGCTCATGATCATGCTTTGCCTGAGAACCAGGGATCCCTGCTAGTTTTGACTACTTCCTACACATATGAGGGCCTCCCTGCTTGTCCCTGTGACGCCCCAGGCAATAGAAAATGGTGCTAGTAAGGTCTTCTGAAACACTTCTGGTACATGTCTATAGCCTTGCTTCTTGGAAAGTCCCGAAAGAGAAGTGAGAGTGGTTATCTCATTTCAGGGTGAGATCTTGATTTTCTTTCACAGCCCAGGCAGTAAACCGGTTGCCTGAAATTGTTTTCTGTAAATAGAATTGGGAGGTCCTGTTGGCCTGGTTTTATTGTTCACTACTAGGTGGATTGCAACTCTTATTGACTGTATAGTTTAACATGCATGATGCGTAAACCAGTTATCTGTTCCATGCCACTACAGTTGATTGTATCACTGGCATTGTGCATGGATGTCAGCTTAGTTGGTTGAATGGTTCATACCATGTGCCAGCGCTCTCTTAGTTAACTGGTTGATCATTGCTTAACAACCCTTGAACACGGCTGGTTGGGGCTGCTCCCCTCTTCCACATGGGGTGCAATGGCGCCGGCCAGTGAATAGATTCCTGAGCTTCTAAAAGTCTGCCTCTGACTCATTTCTGGGATAGACATGGTCAACTTGCAACAGTCCCCACTACTGTTACTAGCTGGTTTGTTCTTTCACGAACATTTACTGGGTAGCCACGATGAGGTGAACAGTGTTAGCAGAGAGGATTCAGCAGTGACCCCAGAACTCGTGACTGGGAGGAATTTATGTCCCGGTAGAGGAAACTTCAAGTAGACACTGAAAGGAAGAATGTGGGTGGCAGTAAATACAACAACGAAAAACCAAAGGGATGGGGGAAACGGGCGGCAGGAAATCCTTTAGAGGAAGTCAGGGAGGCAGAGAACATGGAACTGTCTATGAAAGGTACTGGGCCAAGACAGTCACGGGGTCTAAGACCCAGGGTGAGAATATGCCTGGTTCACTGCAGGAGTGGTCGGGCGGCTGATGAAATGGCAGTGAGTTGAGCCCAGGGTGGAGGGCAGGAAGTTAGGGCTGAATCTGCTGGGAGCCCTGGCTCTGAGCTCCTGCCTGGGGGGGAGCTTTGCCTACCTTTGCTCCTCTCCTGTGTGCCTGGGGCTGCAGCAGATCACAAGGGTCCTGCTGGTAGCTCAAAGCAACAGAAATTCTTCTTTAGGCACCTCATGATGGAGGTGTTGGCAGCAGGGCCATTTCTTTCTGAAGAATCTAAAGAATTTTTTTCTGGCTTCTTCCAGCTTCTGGTGGTTCCAGGAGGTCCTTGGTTGGTGGCTGTATAATTCCAACCTCTTCCTGCACATTCGGTTCTTTTCTTTCTTTATCAGAGAGTCACACAGAATGCTTATGTCCACTGACTCACTCCCCCAAATGCCTGCAATCTCCAGGCATCTGTTCTGATCTGGGAATGAGGAAATCAATCCAGGTCCATCACTGGGGCCGTCATCACTGCCTTCCCCGGGTCGACATTAGCAGAGTAGTCAGGAGACAGAGCTTGGGGCCGGAGCCAGGGGCCACATCTGGGAACTCTGCCATGCCACCTGGACGTCTCAGCTAGGAGAGCAAACACCCATTGCCTCCATTTCCCGTGGTTTTATTCTCTTCTCTCTGTGTCTCGCCTCTGTGCATCTCTTCTGAGGATGCCTGTTATCAGAGTGGTCACATCCAGAGAGCCTTAGGAAGATTATAGCTGCAAAGACCCTTTTTCCAAGTGCAGTCTGCGGTCCAGGCTTTGGGGTGTTAGCGCATGCTGCGTCATAGTTCTAGAGGACTGTGAACACTCACACAGTTTGCTACGTGATGTTCTTGCTGGGGAGTGGATTCTCTCCTCCTTTCCACAGTGTGATATGCTTCTTATCACACTCCATATGTGAGAACTCGGAGCCAAGTTCTCTCTGCCCTTGGGAATGGTACACAAGACCTTATCAGACCCTGCAGATGCTGAGTTATAGACCTCAGCCGATGGGCTACCAAAGGTGTGTCAAGGAAAGCGCTGGATCCACACTTTGAGGAGCTGAAGCTGTGGGCAGCATAATGACCCTCTGTTGGCTGCCTCTCTGAAGACTGAGGGCCAAGGGAGAGGGGATTTTGGGAAGGGATAAAAGAAGTCCCACAGCCTATGGAATTGTATCATAAAATTTAAAAAAAGAGAGAGCATTGGCATGTGGAATGCCATTGCTACACCACAGTGCTGCCTATCTCTCTCTCTTTCTCTCTCTCTCTCTATATATATTTTTGAAAAGTAAAATGCAAGACTACAGAAAGATATTTGCAATTTCTGTATTTGACCGCAGACTCAATCCAGAATACATTAAGTACCACAAGGCAGCAGATCAACTCAGTCAAAAGAATGAAGGAAGGGACCAGCATGATAGCCTAGTGGCTAAAGTCCTCGCCTTGCACACACTGGGAACCTGTATGGGTGCCAGTTCTAATCCCAGCAGCTCTGCTTCCCATCCAGCTCCCTGCTTGTGGCCTGGGAAAGCAGTCAAGGAAGTCCCAAAGCTTTGGGACCCTGCATCCACGTGGGAGACCCGGAAGAAGTTCATGGATCAGCACAACTCCCTCTGTGGTGCTCACTTGGGGAGTGAATCTTCGGACAGAAGATTTTCCTCTCTGTGTCTCCTCCTCTCTGCATATCTGACTTTGCAGTGAAAATAAATCTCAAAAAAAAAAAAAAAGAAGAAGAAGAAAGAATGAAGGAAAGAAATGCAGACTGAAGACATGAACACTTCAGAAGTAAATATCTGAATGACAGGATTGCTTTTTTACTTCTTACAGTCAAAAGAATCACAATAATACTTCCTCTTCATGTCAAATATTAGCTTGTTATTTGCTTGTTTGTTTATTTGAAAGGCAGAGTGACAGGGAGAGAAAAAATGAGAGTGAGAAAGCACACGAACTTCCATTCCAAATGCCTGTAACAGCAGAACTTGGTCAGGCCAAAGCCAGGCACCAGGAACTCAGTCTGAATCTCCTACTTGGGTGGCAGGGATTCAAAGACTTGAGCCGTCACCTGCTGCTTCCAGGCTCATTAGCACAAAGCCAGACTGGGAAAGGAATAGCCAGGAATTGACCCAGGCTCTGTGATACAGTATGTGGGAATTCCAAGGTGCAACTTAACCTGTATCTCCAGGACACCCAGTCCTGCCCCGAGTCTCGAGAATCAGGCTGTTCAATTACACTGCCCTCTCTTCCACTTGGCTATTGCTGCCAACCATTTTCATTCTTGGGGAGCTTGGACCCCTGTACCATTTGACCCCATTTCACATTCCGTGAGACAGACCCATCCTGCACCTTAGTCTAACAGTTCCCCATCCTCCTGAGCAGCAGTGCCTTTCCGCTCCTCGACTCCAGGAACACATCCAGTAGACACCATGGGCTCGTCCTGTCAGAGCCGAAGAGGCAAGAGTGCTTGGGTTTAGCATCTGTCATGGTTTGCATGTGGTTTGTGTCCACCAAATATCACATTGATACTTGTTTGCCCTGGCGCTGGTGCTGGAAGATGGGGCCTCATGTGCTACTCATGAGACAGAATTAGGTCCCTGTGAGACTGGCTACAGTGTCAGCAGGTTACATTTCCTCTTTGGCTTTTTTTTTTCCTAAGAAAGATTTATTTATTTTTATTTGAAAGGCAGTTATAGAGTGATAAGGAAAGACAGAGAGAGGGGTCTCCCATTCACTGGTTCACACCCCAAATTTCACAATGGCTAGGGCGGAGCCAGTCTGAAGCCAGGAGCTTCTGCCAAGTCTCCCACATGGGTAGCAGGGGCCTAAGTACTTGGGTCATCTTCCACTGCTTTCCTAGTCATATCAGCAGGGAGCTGGATAGGAAGTGAAGGAGCCAGGATTTGAACTGGTGCCCAATGGGATCCTGGTGACACAGGCAGAGAATTAACCTACTACACCAGAAGGTTGATCCCCCAACCCCCTAATTTCCTCTTCTACACGTGCCTGCTCCCCACTCCTGTGTGTGTTCCTGCTGCATGCTGCCATTTGCTGTGTTATGGCACAGAATGAGGCCTTTTCCAGAGGCTAAGCAGATATCAGTGCCCAGAGACATGAGCCAAAATAAACCTCTTTTCCATGTTATGACCCAGTCCTCGTATTCTGTTAAAATAACAGAAAAACAGTTCAAAACAGCATCTCATAATTCAATCAGAATCATTTATTGAACACTGTTTTACTGAGCATTTTCTGAGCACAAGATGTATTAACAGTAGTCCTGCAAGTGCTCAGAATTCCCTGTGAGAACAATATTATTCCTTTATTTCATAGAGGAAGAAATCAAGCCCCCCCAGCCGTGAGAAGTGAGTTCTTTTTTTTTTAATGTTCTTTAGGTCACATGGTCAGCATGATACATGCTTTTTTTTTTTTTAAAGATTTATCTATTTTCACTGCAAAGTCAGATATACAGAGAGGAGGAGAGACAGAGAGGAAGATCCTCCTTCCAATGATTCACTCCCCAGGTGACCGCAGTGGCTGGTGCTGCGTCAATCCGAAGCCGGGAACCAGGAACCTCTTCCAGGTCTCCCTCATGGATGCAGGGTCCCAAAGCATTGGGCCGTTCTCGACTGCTTTCCCAGGCCATAAGCAGGGAGCTGGATGGGAAGTGGAGTTGCTGGGACCAGAACCGGCGCCCATATGGGATCCTGGTGACAGGCAGGCCCATAGGCGGCATGGCCTAGCGGCTAAAGTCCTTGTCTTGAACTCACCTTGGGATCCTGCCTTGGGACCCTGCACCCGTGTGGGATATCCGGAAGAAGTTCCTGGATCCTGGCTTCGGATCAGCATAGCATCGGCCATTGTGCTCACTTGGGGAGTGAATCATCAGATGGAAGATCTTCATCTCTGTCTCTCCTCCTCTCTGTATATCCAACTTTCTAATAAATAAGTATTTATAAAAAAAAAAAAAAAGGAGAGAGAACTTTTTTTGTTAAAAGCTGAATGGGATATGGGACAGACTGGACTAGTCTCCAGCACATAATGGCAAGCACAGGAACCATGGTAGGGAGCGGGCCTGGTGGGGGTTATTGTGGATCGCTCTGACTAGGCTGCAGCTCCCACTAGTTTATGTGAGGGCCGAGTGTGTGCTGGGCAGAACCAGGATGGACAGCAACACCCATTGGTTCACGTGGAAGACAGGGCTGGATAAAGAACCAACCCAGCAATTGCAACTACAAGCTGATTGGGCGATGTACTGTGCTGGGCCCTATACTTGCAAGTACACACAAGAATCTAGTCTGGGATCACTTTAGACAAAGTTTCTTTGGGTATTTCCCCAATCAAACTGCCGGGCTCAGAACCATAACCATAAAAAGACAGAGAACAAGTCAGTCAACTACCTCAGCCATATGTTGGCAGTGAAAAACGGGGCAGAGACTCTAAGATGGACTATGTCAATCAGTGGATTCTGCAGTGACCTCATCATGCTTGGAATGGCAAGATTGGAACCAATGCATAACTGGTGAACTATCAAAACCACTTGAGTAAGAATCTCAGAGCATGGCCCACATCAGGGACCTGGGGTGGGTGGGAAACTAGGTGGGGCTTCTCCCTTTATTTTCTCCTTTACCCCAGATACATGAAAAAAACAATGTGGAAATAATAGTCTTACCCACTTTCCTGTAGCCCTTGAAACTTTTTACCCTAATAACTATGTAAAGATTGTAAAAAAAATAAAGAAAGAAAGAAAGAAAAAAATTATAAAAAAGAACTGAGTCTTTAAAAAAAAAAAGATCTATTTGAAAGGCAAAATGACACAAAGGAAGAGATAGAGATCTTCCTTTTACTGAGAAGCCAGCAGTCACTAGCAGTTGCTTAACCTACTGTGCCACAACACTGGAGACAGAGAAAGAGAGAGGGAGAGAAATTTTCCTTCGGCTGGTTCACCCCATAAATGGCCTAGCCAGGAACTCCATCCTGGTCTCCCACATGAGTGGTAGGCCCCTAAATACTTGCGCCATCTTCTGATGCTTTCCCAGACACATTAGGGGGAAAATGGCTCAGAAGTAAAGCAGCTAGGATTCCAGCTAGCACTCCAATCTGGAATGCCAGTGTTCTAAGCAGTGGCTTAACACACTATGCCACAGTATTGATCCTGGAAATAATTTTGACAGATTATATATATAAATAACCGGGACAGGCATTCAGAATAGCAGATAAGATTGCATCCCATATTGGAGTGCCTGGGTTTGGATGCCTGCCACACATGCAGGAGACTCAGATTGAGAGAGGAGTTAGAGTGGGTAGTAGGCAGTTAGGGTATTCTGGGTCCCCGAATAGAAGAGAATTTCCCCACCATGTCTTGGACTCACCAGAGCACGTCTCTTCCAAGGGACAAGGGTGCTATTAGCATACCAATTCCCCACCTGAAGTATCGGCCATCCCCTCTGGCCATTGTGGGAGGGCCTCAGGCCGGTCTCTTTATCATTGAAAGGAGAGCAGGAAGAAGTCCTATGTCTGGCACCTCTGTGGCCTTTTGTCCCAAGGCCAGGTACCATGGAAACCAGGAATTTTCTTTGTTCATGGAGAAACATCTTTGAGGGAAACCTTTAAAAGGTGCATTCCCCACCATTAATACGGGTTCTTATTTTCCTGCCACTATGGCAGAGCACTGGGGTCCTTTTCCTCCTGCCACTATGGCAGGGGGTAAGGGTCCTTTCTATCTCAAAACCCCTCCCGTCACTAGGACGGTAGTCTTCTCTTCTCAGCCTTTCTAATAAATCTTGCTTTAAAACTAAACTGTGTCCGCATGAAAATTCTTCTTTCCTGCGAGACAAGAATTTGAGGTTGCTGCCATACTCGGAGTCAAAAATCCTGCAACAAGATCAAACTCCAGATTCCTGGTTTCAGCCTGGCCCAGGCCTGGTTGTGAGCATCTGAGGAGGAAGTAACAGATGCAAGATTCTCTCTCTCTTTCTGCCTTTCAAATAAAATGCAAATCATTCTTTAAAAGTTTCAAAGATGTTATTGGAACCACAGGGTTAAGACATTGATCCTGGGCTGCCAGAGGCCAGGTCCTGCCAAGTTTGGAGCTCAAGAAGGATGCCCAAAGTAGGCAGAAAGAGAAAAGATGGACCACTATGATTCAGGAACATACTGGACAGTGCAAGAAAGCTGTCCCCTTTATTTATACAGAAGCAGTCACAAACTCTGGCACAGACTTTTTACCTCTTGGTCAAGTGGATGTTTCCAAAGATATTTTGCTGTTCGTTTCACCTTAAAGCAGGACATTATCCATCCAGACCCCGTGCTCAGAAAATTATTAGCAGACAGCGCATATCAATCAAGAACACATTCCTAATATAATCCTCATTCTACAACTTAATCTTAAATCAGTTAAGGGAGGAAATGCGTCACAGGAAGAGGGACCTAAAGATCCAGGACGGTCAATGAGGGCAGCTGAGACAGCATGAAATGTAAAAGGCCTTTTTGGAAGATGTTATCAGCAAATCAGCTTCCAAGCTCACATTGATAGTAAAAACCAAGTCCACAGGGGCAAACAATGCCTCAGCAGATCAAAGAACTCTCAGCAGGGTGGTCAGGTGTCCCTGCAAAGGGGGCTAGAACTGCCTTGAGGTGGTTGCAGAGACAAGTGCCAGGCATTCCTTGCAGCAGGGCATTCCTCTTGGCCTTGCCTGCAAGTGAGTCACTCTCCTCACACCTTCCTGCCCTCCACACCCACTGCATGGACCCCAACATCTGGCCCTGTGCAGTAGCCAGATGGATGTATCCTCACCTTGCATGTGCTAGTTCATGTCCCGACTGCTCCACTTCCCATCTAGCTCCCTGCTTAGGTCTGGGAAAGCAGTAAAGAATGGCCCAAAAGGCTTGGGACCCTGCGCCCATGTAGGAGACCCAGAAGAAGCTCCTGGCTCCTGGCTTTGGATTGGCTCAGCTCCAGCCATTGTGGCCATTTGGGGAGTGAACCAATGAATGGAAGATCTTTCTCTGTCTCTCCTTCTCTCTGTATTATCTACCTTTTGAGTAAAAATAAATAAATCTTACAAAAAAAAAAAAATACTGGCCCGGCGCCGTGACCAAGCGGTTAAAGTCCTCTCCTTGAATATGCCAGGATTCTATGTGGGCACCGGTTCTAACCCCAGCAGCCCCACTTCCCACCCTGCTCCCTGCTTGTGACCTGGGAAAGCAGTTGAGGACAGCCCAAAGCCTTGGGACCCTGCATCCATGTGGGAGACCTGGAAGAAGTTCCTGGCTCCTGGCTTTGGATCAGTGTAGCCGGCCGTTGTAGTTACTTGGGAAGTGAATCATCAGATGGAAGATCTTCCTCTCTGTATATCTGACTTTGCAATAAAAATAAATCTTAAAAAAAAAAAAAAGACAATGATTCCAGGGTTAGAACAGCTGGTGGGAGGTGAGAAGGAGTGTGTGTGTGTGCACATATGCGTGCTTGCACTAAGTGAGTAGTGGGGCCTCCAGCAGGCCCTGGGCTCTAAGAACTAGGACTATTACCATATTTCATCAAATATAAGATCTGTCATTGTAATTGTACCATTATTTTCTGTATCATTAAGTAATTTTTAAAATGCTACAATTACATTATGACTTTTCATCAAGCACTCCATGCATCCCAATTTCAAAGATAGTTTCATCCTTGCACAGAGGCCATGCTAATCTTCTCTGTATTGTTCCAATTTTTAGTATATGTGCTGCTGTTATGAGCAACAAAGATAGTTTAAAATGTGCATTATACAATTAAAACCTGCATCCCTGGGCCTGGCGCAATAGCTTAGCAGTTAAAGTCCTCACCTTGAATGTGCAGGGATCCCATATGGGCGCCAGTTCTAATCCCGGCCGCCCCGCTTCCCATCCAACTCCCTGCCTGTTTCCCGGGAAATCAGTCAAGCACGCCCAAAGCTGTGGGACCCTGCATCGCATGGGAGACCCAGAAGAAGCTCCTGGCTTCTGACTGGCTCAGCTCCAACTGTTACGGCCACTTGGAGTGTGAACCATCCAATAAAAATAAATAAATAAATAAATAAATAAATAAATAAATAAATCTTTATTTAAAAAAAAAAGCTTGCATCCCTAAACACTGAGTTTGCAAGCGATGTTTCTAACCCCAAATTTTGTTTTGTGTGTTTTTTTTTTTTAATGCTGCCAAGCTGTAAAATAAGTATTAAAAGATTTTCTCTGTGGTTAATTTAAAGATTTGTAGGGGGAAATAAGTAAAGGTCAAATTCTTTTCCTATTGCCATATGTCATCTCCTTTGTTCCCCTGCCTCGGCTGAGTCAGCCTGTTGAGTGACCCTGGCCTGGGCCTGCCCTGGGGGAGGGACAGAGGCCACACAACTGAGTCTTTTGAGCCTCTCCCCTCCCTGAGGGCATTGGCCTCTGGAAAGGTGCCCAGTGTGCTTGGGGAACAATGGTGCCAGCCAGCTACGGGTGAGGCCAGGCAGTTTGGATCTGGTGCCTCTAGAAGGGTGCACCTTGCACGCGAGGGATTCACCCCACTTCAGAGGTCTGAGAGAGTCAGGGAAAGTGGAGAGGGGACCCCTCAGCTACTTGCTCATGGAATCCCAGAGTCTTCCAAACAGGGTCAGGGTCAGTGTCCCTGGAACTGAATTGGCCTTTTGCATTGATGGGGAAAAAACAAAGGTCCCCAAAGGTACTTTAAAGTGCCCAAGGTCCACAGTGAAGTCAGTGGTATAGCTGGAGCCAGAATCCAGATTGGTTTTGTCTGTTCACATAACCGCCAGCAAGGGATGACTCATGTAGACTTTTGTAAACATGCCCAGATGACATTGAAAGATCTGACACGTGGGGTGGCATCTGACACACCTGATCCCTGGAATGAGGAGCACAAGATTCCAGGGACGAACACCTGCTGGACGGGGAAGACTTGTAGGTACTTGACTGCCTCCCCCACCTGCAAGCCCATGTTTACCATGACACAGTAACTGCTAAGCTCTCAGTTCACCTCCAGCACCTCTTGTTGGGTGACCTTGGGTGAATGAGTTTGTCACCGCAGCAGTGGCCTCCAAGGTGACCCACAATGCTTCTAGTCCTAGGATTTATACCCTTTTGTGTCGTCAGTGTTCCACCCCCATTAGTAAAGGTGACCTTGGTAGCCATTAGGATACTGCAGAAATGATCATCTGACCTCTAGGGCCAGGTCGGCATGGCACAGCACTTAAGACACCTTTTCACACACCCACGTCACATAACCTAGAACCTGACTTTGAGTCCTGGCTCCACTTTGCCTTCCAGCTTCCTGGGAGCACCCTCGGAAGCAGCAGATGGGCCAGTTTCCTAGTTTGGGCTCAGATCTGGTTGCTGCTGGCATGTGAGGAGTGAATCAATGAATGAGAGACTTCTTCCTGTCTCCCCCGTCTTTTTAGCTCTCTGTCTTTCAAGTGAATAAAATAAACTGGGAAAATCTTATTTAGGGGCTGGCATTGCAGCTTGGCAGGTTAAGCTGCCACTTGAAATCCTGGCATTGAGGTGGGGGAGGTGGGTCAAGTTTTGGATGCCAGGTCTTTGCCTTCTACTCAAAGCAGCAGTCTAAGTATAGACACAGCTACATTGCACAAAATAATAATGTTAGAGAACAAATGCACGCCCTCGTGGGCACAGTTGGGCGCGTTAAAGGCGAGGACTTTAGCCGCTAGGCCACGCCACTGGGCCTAAAAATAAATAAATCTTAAAAAGATCAGGATCAAAGAGGAAGAAATAGAAAAGGAAAGAATATGTTCAGAATGAGTGTTATTGGCATTCACTTGTCACCGTAGGAAATTGAGGTCCTAGGCAGAGAAGAGATTGAGGAAGGCTCTGATGTTGAACTGGTTATTCAATAAGGATGTCCGGAGTGGACGTAGAGAAGACAATCAGTTCCTTTATACAATAGAAAATACACTGGGTGCCCGACACAGTGGCCTAATGGATAAAGTCCTCACCTTACACGTGCCAGGATCCTTATGGGCACTGATTTGTATCCCGGAGGCCCCACTTCCCATCCGGCTCCCTGCTTGTGGCTGGGAAAGCAGTCGAGGACAGTCCAAATCCTTGGGACCCTGCACCTACATGGAAGACCCAGAAGAAGTTCCTGGCTCCTGGCTTCAGAATGGCTCAGCTCTGGCCATTGCGGTCACTTGAGGAGTGAATCAGTGGAGGAAAGATCTTCCTCTCTGTTTCTCCTCCTCTTTTTGTATATATGACTTTACTACAAAAATAAATTAATTAAAAAAAAAATACAGACCAGAACAGACTTGTCACAGTCTCCCAGTGACCTGATGAGATCAGCTCTGCCTCGCTCCAGAACCTGGGTCACACCACTGTCATCCCGTTGAGTCCTTGACTTCTCTTGCAGGGCTGGAGTTTTGTCTCGTATCCCTTCTGCAGAGCAGGTCTTTTCCAGGTCTCCCCCTGTCAACCCTGGCCACTTGCCCCATCTTTCCTGAATTCTGTATTCTGACCACTCTAAGGGACATTTACTCTACACTTTTTGGCTGGTTTTGTCTTCAGTTCTCGGCCCCATCTTGGGACTAGTTGACAGCTGCATATTCTGCTGTTTGTGGCACAACTTGTCCAGTAGGTAGTTCTGACATGGACAGTATGGGAAACAGCAGTGATCATTGAAAACAAAGCCTCTTTCTATAACCTTTGTTAGACACCTGCTGGTGCCAGGCTGTCCATATGCCCTCTCTTGTCTGATTGTCATCTCAAGAGAGGGACAGCTCCTTGTTAGTTCCACCTTACCAAAGAGAGAGTACCAGGACTCAGAAAGATGAACCCACTCATTCAAGACCACCTGTCTGGCAAGCTCCTGAACTGGATTCAATCCTCAATATTTCTGTCTCCCCTCAGTCCTTGTCTTTGCCAATTACGAAAATTAGGCAAGATGATAAACAGGAAACCATTGGTACCAGTGTCACATATTCCAATTAAAACAATGAAGAACAATTCTAGGGTTCCTGGCTCCAATTTGTCAAGGCAATTGGCATTCCTTGTCAAATCTCCTTGGAATCTAATTAGCTACATTCAATGACAAGTTCTGTCAGCTGCCATGTGACCTTGTCCTTGCTAAATCCTAAGTTGAATAGGTAGGCACTTAACTATGTGCCTGGCAGCTGGCCTGGTACTTTACACATATGGTCCTATGTATTTGTACATACTCTTGAGAGGTACATTCCACAAAGAAGGAAGCCAAAGCTCAGAGAAGTAAGGGTGGCAGGTGTTGGTAGCATTCAGGATTCGGGGTTGGCGGAGTGAACTGCAGCACCTGTGCCCTGCAGTGGTGACACTGCAGTCCCCCCTTGCTCTGATTCTTCAGGGTAGTTTTGGGGATTATTCTGAGCCACACACAGCCGGTGTCACTGGTACTCTGACCCTTGCGCTGCTTCTATGAGTCACATGGTTCTTAGTATATTTCTTTCTTGCTCAAACTGAAGAGCTGTTTTCTAATTATTATTTTACTTATGTGCAAGATGGAGAGAGAAAGAGGGACAGCATGAGATTGCTGTCTCGCCTGCTAGCTCATTCCCCAAATTCTGGCAATAACTGAAGCTGGGACACGCTGAAGCCAAGCACCAGCACCTCCCTTTGGATCTCCCATATGGGTGGCAGACGTCCCATGTCAGAGCTTAACCCACTGCTCCACCCCATTCTTTTCATTTGGTCTACTCATCTACTGATGGATTCCTAAGCTGATTCTGTATCTTGGCTATTGTGAATCATGTGGCAATAACATGGGTATGCAGATGTGCCTTCAACAGACTGATTTAATTTCTTTCTGTTTCAATTTCATTCCTTTTGGGTATTTACTCATTAGTAGGGTTGCTGGATAGGGAAGTTTAGTTTTTAATATTTTGAAACACTCCCTTGTTGTTTCCCATGAAATCTGTACTGACATTCCCACCCAGAGCGTGCAAGTGTCTCCAGAGCGTCTTCCCTGATACCTGTTACCATTATTATTATTATTATTATTATTTATTTTTATTGGAAAGGCAAATATACGTAGAGGAGAGGTAGAGTGGAAGATCTTCCGTCTGATGGTTCACTCCCCAAGTGGCTACAATGGCCAGAGATAAGCCCATATGAAACCTGGAGCCAGAAGTTTCTTCCGGGTCTCCCACATGGGTGCAGGGTTCCAAGGCTTTGGGCCGGCCTCCATTTCTTCCCCAGGCCACAAGCAGGGAGCTGGAAGGGAAGCAGGGCTGCCAGGATTAGACCAGCACCCATATGAGATGCTGGGTGTGCAATGTGAGGATTTTAGCCACTAGGCTACTGTGCCAGGCCCACCTTTATTGTTTTAATAATAGCCAGTCTAACATGTAGGAAGTGATAGCCTGTGGTTTTCCTGAGCATTAGTGATGTTGACTATTTTCTCATGTGAAAGATCATTAAGAAATTCATGGAAAATTGGGCCCGACAGCATGGCCTAGCAGCTAAAGTCCTCATCTTGAACGCACCGGGATCCCATATGGGCACTGGTTCTAATCCTGGCAGTCTTGCTTCCCATCCAGCTCCCTGATTGTGGCCTGGGAAAGCAGTTGAGGATGGCCCAAGTCTTGGGACCCTGCACTTGTGCGGGAGACCTGGAAGAGGTTCCTGGTTCCCGGCTTCGGATCAGCACAGCATTGGCTGTTGCGGTCACGTGGGGAGTGAACCATAGGACGGAAGGTCTTCCTCTCTGTCTCTCCTCCTCTCTGTATATCTGACTTTGTAATTTAAAAAAAAAAAAAAAAGAAGAAACTAATGGAAAATGAATGTAATGAAAAAGTTGTGTGGATTTAACCAATATTTTGCTCCAGAAGAAATTTATCATTAATTCCACTTTCTACAATTTTTAATGGAAATTTGTGTGTCTTCTTTTCATCAATGTGCAGTTAGTTAAGTTACCTACATTAAAAAAAATATTTATTTATTTTTATTGGAAAGGCAGGTCAGATTTACAGAGAGAAGGAGAGACACAGAGAAGGATCTTCCACCCACTGGTTTACTCCACAAATGTCCACAATGGCCAGAGCTGAGCTGCTCTGAAGCCAGGAGCCAGGAGCTTCTTCTAGGTCTCCCAAATGGGTGCCAGGTTCCATGGCCTTGGGCAAGCAGGAAGCTAGATGGGAAGTGGAGTAGCCAGGATCCCTATATGGGATCCCAGTGCTTGCAAGGTGAGAGTTTAGCCATTGAGCTATCATGCCAGGTCCCTGGAAAGGCAGATTTATGGAGAGAAGGAAAGACAGAGAAAGATCTTCCATCTGCTGGTTTATTCTGCAAATGGCTATAATGGCTGGTGCTGAGCCAATCCAAAGCCAGGAACCAGGAGCCAGAAGCTCCTTTGGGTCTCCCACATGGACGACAGGACCCCAAACACTTGGGCCGTCTTTTGCTTTTCCCAGGTGCACTATCAGGGAATTGGATGGGAAAGGAGTTGCTAGGACTCGAACCAGTGCCCATATGAGATGCTTGTGTCACTGGTGCGGTTTTACATGCTTTGCCACAATATTGGTTCCTTTATTTATAATTTTTAAATATTTTTACCATTCTCTAGGTTGTCAATTTACCATGTGCATTATTATTTTACTTGATGTGCAGAATTTTTAGTTAGCTCTAATTACATTTGTCTAATTTTGGTTTTTTTGTGGAGGAACTGTATTTTTTTTTTGAGGTGATGTGGACATCTGGCAGACATTTCAAGAGAGACATAAAGCAGAGGACACCCTGTGTCCATGCAAGGTGTCCATAGGGCTGGAGTCATGCAAAAACCCTGAACCCAGAGCCTGACGTTTTTTTGTCCCTTGGAATGTTGCCTGATTCCTTTCTTCCCACAGCAGAGGTACTTATTAACCCTTTGGTTGGAACTGTTCTAGGCTACTCTGACCTTGTGGAAACCCAGCTGATCTGTACTCCGCGCACCGGCTTTCCCACCACTTGCACTATGTTTTTGTAAAAGTATAAAAGCTCTCTCTTTCTTTCGGTGCATCATCCTGTGAGATGATGGCCGCCCTGCCACGATAATACAAACTCAGTTCTGCATGACCTCTCATTTCTCCATTAGTTCACCTCTAACACCGAGGTGATGTATAAAAACTATTTCCCAGGACAATGTCAAAAAAATTGTCCCTGTCCATTTTCAGTAGTTATATAGATTTGTCTCTTATATTTATGATTTTCTGATTGTTTTTAAATTTTTATTGGAAAGTCAAATATATAGAGAAGAGGAGAGACAGAAAGAAAGGAAGATCTTCCATCTGATGGTTCACTCCCCAAGTGACTGCAGCGGCTGGTGCTGAGCTGATCCAAAGTCAGGAGCCAAGAGCTCTTCTGGGCCTCCCGCATGGGTGCAGGGTCCCAAGACTTTGGGTCATTTCAACTGCTTTCCCAGGCCACAAGCAGGGAGCTGGATAGGCAGTGGAGCAGCTGGGATTAGAGCGGCACCCATATGGGATCCTGGTGTGTCCAAGAAGAGGACTTTAGACACTAAGCTACCTCACCAGACCCCTCTTTTGTCTTTTTGTGAAGATTCATTTGTTTGGAAGTCAGAATTACTAAGACAAAGAAATTTTTCATCCATTACGCCACAGTGGCAGCCGTATGTCTTTTGTTTATTAAAGTGAAATTCACAGCAATAGAAAATCAACTTTTAAAGTGAAGAATTCATGAGGCATGAAGGTTTTTGATTTTGATAGCCTAATTATTAATGTTTATGTTTAAATTTTTTCTTTTTATTTATTTATTTGTAAGAGTTAGAATAGGGAGAAAGCCAGAGAGATTGCATCTGCTGGTTCTCAGGTTCATTCCCTCGATGGCTGCAATGGACGGAGCTGGTTCAGGTTAAAGCCAGGAGCCAGGAGCCATTCACTGAGGTCTGCGCATGAATTACAGTGGCCCAAGCAATTGGGTCACCTTTAAGCTTTCCCAGACCTTGCAAAATTAATCCTGTTCTCATCCATTTCTAGCTGACCTCAGGGAGGTCACCTAACCTCTCTGAAGTTAATTTTTTAAAATGTATTTATTTTTATGTAAAATGCTGATTGACAGAGGCATTACAAGGAGAGGACATCTTCCATTCCCTGGTTTCACTCCAAATGGCCCCCGTGGCCAGAGCTGAGCTGAATCCGAAGCTGGGAGTCAGAAGCTTCTTCTGGATTTCCCACATAGGTGCAGGATCCCGAGGACTTGGGCCATCCTCTGCTGCTTTCCTAGACTGTAAGCTAAGAGATGTATCAGAAATGGAACAGCCGGAACACTAGTTGGCACCCGTATGGGATGCCAGTGCCACAGGGTGGAGAATTAGCCAGTTGTATCACTGTGCTGGGCCCCTGAAATTAAACTTTGACTTATAAAACCTTGTCTTATAAAACTAATTTCATATATGTGAAAGGCAGGAATCAGAAAATGAGAGAGACAAAGAAAGAGAGAGAGAAGTCTTTCAGGAGTCTAGAACTCAAATCCTGGCCTCCCAAGTAGGTGGCACCACCTAGTTCTTGGGCTACCTGCTGCCACCCAGGATGTGCAGTGGCAAGACATGAGAATTTTAACCGGAGCTGGGACTCTAACTTAGGCACTCCAATTTTGGATTCAAGTATCCCAAGCAGTACTACCCATCCACCCCTTAAGTGATGACTCTTGTTGCCCACTTGGCCATGAGCTGTGCCCATGCTCTCTCATTTCTTCTTCCCCACAGGTATCAGAGGTTAGGCACCAGCACCAGCCTGAACACAGTTGACTGGACCAGCTGACCTTGTGGGATCTGCCTTTCTTCTCTCCAAGTCTAGCAAGTCTTCAAGGATTGACAATGAAGTTTTGCACATCCACATTGGTCTCACTGCATCCTTGGCCACTTCAGGGGAGGTTTGCATGAACTAAGGCTGAGTGCTGAGATAAACTGGGAGTGTTTCTGAGGACCCCTTCCCGACTTGCCTAAGGTGAACCTGGGTGTTTGTTGCTTGGTTTTATACTTTCCTAAGCAATTTATAGGTAGGCACAGCTTCCATCCTTTTTGTTTGAAAAGGAGATTCTGGCATCTCCATTGAGAACTCTAAGCAGGAAATGGTTCTGATGACCAAAGGGGCTGTTCTCAAAGGGGAACAACTTTAGATTCAAGGGCAAGGAAGGAAATTTGAGTGTTTGGTTCAGAGGATGTCTACCTCCCATATCTGAGTGCCTGGTTTGAGTCCAACTCTGCTCTGGATTCCTCTACTGCACACTTGGAGAGAGCAGGTGAGGGTTCCTGCCACTCGTGAAATGAGGAGATGGGGACTGAGTTCTGGGCTCCTGGCTTCAGCCTAGCCCAGTCCCAGCTGTTGTGGGCATTCAGGTAGTGAACCAGTGGGTAGAACAACTGTCTATGCATCTTTCTGTATTTGCCTTTTGAGAAGAGAGTGGGGTGGGGGGTTTGGGAGGCAGGGGGAAGGCAAGAATAACAAGGGTTAGAAACAGCTCTGACTTAAAAAAAAAAAAAAAAAGCCCCAGGCACAATAGTCTAGTGACTGAAGTCCTCACCTTGAACACACTGGGATCCCATATGGGCGCCAGTTCTAATCACAGCAGCCCTGCTTCCCATCCCGCACCCTTCTTGTGGCCTGGGAAAGCAGTCGAGGACAGCCCAAAGCTTTGGGACCCTGCACCTGTGTGAGAGACCTGGAAGAAGCTTCTGGCTCCTGGTTTCATATGGGCTCAGTTCTGGCTATTGTGACTGCTTGGGGAGTGAACCATCACACGGAAGATCTTCTTCTCTGTCTCTCCTCCTTTCTATATATCTGATTTTGCAATAAAAATAAATAAATCTTGAAAAAGAAAGAAAGAAAGAAAGAAAGAAAGAAAGAAAGAAAGAAAGAAAGAAAGAAAGAAAGAAAGAAAGAAAGAAAGAAAGAAAGAAAGGAAGGAAGGAAGGAAGGGGAAGAGAGAGAGAGAGAGAGAGAGAGAGAGAGAAAGAAAGAAAGAAAGAAAGAAAGAAAGAAAGAAAGAAAGAAAGAAAGGAAGAAAGAAAGGAAGAAAGAAAGAAAGAAAGAAAGAGCTTTGACTGCTGTTTATTATCTAAGGTTGTGCCCCAGTCCCCCAAATGCCCCCTCTGAAGCTCAGCCATCCCCAAAGCTGCAGACAGAAGTGCTGAGAGCTGCTTATGGCTATAGTTGAAATTACATGTGTTTGTTTGCTTGTTTGTTTATAAAAAGCAGAGAAGCAAAGAGAGAAACAGAGCTCCCATCCACTTGTTCACTCGCCAGATTCCTACAACAGTTAAAGAGAGACAGGTCAAAGCCAGGAGGAGCCCAGCCTTCCATCTGGCTCTCCTGTGTGGGTGACGGGAACCAAAGTACTTGAACCCAATTCCTCATAGGATGCACATTAGCAGAAAGGAAGATTTGGGACTATGTTGATTCTTGAACCCAGGCACTCCAGTGTAGGCTGTAAGCATCCCAAATGGCATCTTAGCTGCTAGGCCAGATTTTAGCTGCCTGCCCTGGCTACTTATTCTTGTAACTTTATTTCACACTTCTGCATTCTCTGAAGGATACAGAGAAGCCCAGAGCCTGGTTGTTACATTGTTTCCAGAAGTAGTTGAAGGACACAGTCCTTGGTTCAGATCTCAGGCTGGGTCTGACTTTGTGAATTTTTGTATCCTAACCTTTCTGAATTCTCTGTCCCCACCCCCCACTGTGATAAGGGGAACCACAATGTCCAGACTGCATGGATAGTTGTAAGGATGACTAAGGGCCCAGCCAGTTCCAAGTGCCCAGTAAGCGCTCAGCGCTCAGCGTGCGTGTCCTTGTCTCCTGCTCTCACAGTTTACAGACAAGGTTTCATTCAAGCCTTTGGCCCATCCCTGCAGAGGGCCTGGGGGGGGCCGGTGTCGGGGGTTATTGGGGGAGACAGCCTCTTCCTCCTTGAAGGACTTATCTTGTGATTTGGGAAGGGAGGATATTCTCTCCAGTTTACCTGCCTTGAGCTAAACAATAAGACATTTGACCACAGTCTCCAGATGTCAGACGAGGCCCCCCAACTCCCCGAGATGCAGTCACATAGCAAGCAAACCAAAATAAGAACCTAAAAATGAAACTTAATAAGAAGGAATGGGGTGGGGGCAAGGGCATTGAGAAAGGGATTTGTGGGGGATTAAAGTTAGGATACAGTTTGTGGCTCCAAAGAGAACAGGTCAGGAATGGAGCCATCTGCAGAACTAAAAGGGATTGCAAATTGAGAAGATAGGCTATATTTTACCTGTGCAGGATCCCTGCCTCCAGTCTGTGTTACAAAACTTTCGTGGGCACGGCATAATAGCCTATGGGGTAAATACTCATTTTGCATGCCCAGGATCCCGTAAGGGCACAGGTTTGTATCCCAGCTGTTCTTTTTCCCATCCAGCTCCCAACTTGTGGCCTGCAAAAGCAGTAGAGGATGGCTCAAAGCCTTGGGACCCTGTACTCTTATGGAAGACCCAGAGGAGGCTTCTGGCTCCTGACTTCGGATGGGCTCAGCTCTGGCCATTGTGGCCACTTGGGGAGTAAAACAGCATGTGGAAGATTTTTCTGTCTCCTTTTCTCTGTGTAACTGCCTTTCCAATAAAGATAAAATAAATCTTTAAAAAAATTTCACATATGTCCAACACTTGTATAGCCACTGCCTAGATTCTTTTTTTTTTTTTCATTTATTTATTTTTATTGGAAAAGTAGATTTGTAGGGAGAAGGAGAGACAGAAAGCTCTTCCATCTGCTGGCGCACTCCCCAAGTGACCCCAATGGCTGGAGCTGAGCAAATACGAACCCAGGAGCCAAAAGCTTCTGGGTCTCCCACGTGGGTGCAAGGTCCCAAGGATTTTGGCCATCATCCACTGCTTTCCCCGGCCACAGGCAGGGAGCTGGATGGGAAGTGGAGCAGCTGGGACACGAACCAGTACCATAAGGGATCCTGCTGCTTGTGAGGAGAAGTTTAGCCAATTCAGCCCTATTGCCAGGCCCTACTGCCTGGCTTCTACTGTTGTTAGCTTTTGGCTTTGTCCCATATTTGTTTCTTCATCTATCACTGATCTTCCCATTTATGTAAGAGTCCACTGGTTTGGACAGAGCTTCTGTACCAGGTATCAACTAACCAACATGCAGTTATTTGTGTTAAAGGTCCACATCAGCAAGCCTGAACCCAGTTATGTGTTTGACCTTGAGAGAAACCAGGAGATTGAGATAATAGCTAAACCTCCAGAAGAGCCAGTTTTAGCTGATGTGATGATAAGAAAGCTCATTCTACTTTTATCCTGCTAGGGGAAGTAACTTTGAAATGACCAAGATGCTTTTGTTTTGTTTTCCTTTTTTTTCAGTCCCTCATTTGTCTAACCCCTCAGCTCAGCTCATCAGAACACCCATTCTGCTACTTGTCACCTGATTGTAGAATTGCAAATACAAGGCAATTAAGATCTTTGAACTAAATTTGTGATATTTTTGTCTTTTCACAGTTGTGGGTTTTTTTCCCCTTATATTTTTGAGGTTAAATTTACATACAGTCATGTGCATAT
The DNA here is from genome assembly GCF_017591425.1 of Ochotona curzoniae. Lineage (NCBI taxonomy): Eukaryota > Metazoa > Chordata > Mammalia > Lagomorpha > Ochotonidae > Ochotona > Ochotona curzoniae. The sequence goes on along the minus strand of NW_024465894.1, from coordinate 14,299,977 downwards.
GGGTCTCTTACTCCTTGCTGAGTTTTGGCAGAGGCACAGGGCTGTGAATCCAAGACAGAGTGAGGACACGTTCGTTCTTTCTTTCTTTCTTTCTTTCTTTCTTTCTTTCTTTCTTTCTTTAAAGATTTATTTTTTTTTATTGCAAAAAAAATTTATTTATTCTTATTGGAAAGGTTGGTATTCAGAGAGAAGGAGAAACAGAAAGATCTTTCATCCACTGGTTCACTCCACTTGTGCCCACAACCGCCAGAGCTGAGCTGATCCAAAGCCAGGAGCCAGGAGCTTCTTCCAGGTCTCCCATGTGGGTGCAGGGACCCAAGGCTTTGGGCCATCCTCAATTGCTTTCCCAGGCCACAAGCAGGGAGCTGGATGGGAAGCAAGGCTGCCAGGATTAGAACTGACACCCATATGGGATGCTCGCACGTGCAAGGCAAGACTAGCCACAAGTCTATAGCGCTGGGTTCAAGTCCAGGGTTTTTAAAGTGTAGTCCCTGGACATGAGCATCATCTGGGTCTTGTTAGAAGAGGTAATTCAGTTTGTGAGCCTGATCCCAGAACATCCTATCTTTGAAAATTTGAGAGTTTAGGTAGATGTTTGGTGAAGTTGAAGAGCTGCTTGGAATGCCCACATCTCTTACTGGAGTGCCTGGGTTCGGGCTCTGGCTTTGCTTCTGATTCTAGCTTCCTATTAATGCACAGTTGGAGGCAGCAGATGATGGTACGAGTGATTGGGCCCTTGTCACCCGTGGAGCAGCTGACCCAGATGGAGTTCCTGTCTCTTGACTTTGGTCTACCCCAACTCCAGCAGTTGCCAGCATTTGGGAATGGAATGCAAGTCTTTGTATTTATCAAATAAAATGTTTTGTTTTTTTGTCAGTGGGGAGGTTCTGGCGCCGTGGCCTAGCGGCTAAAGTCCTTGCCTTGAACACGCCCGAGATCCTATATGGGCGCCGGTACTAATCCCAGCAGCTCCACTTCCCATCCAGCTCCCTGCTTGTGGCCTGGGAAAGCAGTGGATGATGGCCCAAAGCCTTGGGACCCTGCACCTGTGTGGGAGACCTAGAAGAAGTTCCGGGCTCCTGGCTTCGGATCAGCACAGCACCGGCCATTGCGTCCACTTGGGGAGTGAATCATCGGACAGAAAATCTTCCTCTCTGTCTCTCCTCCTCTCTGTATGTCTGACTTTGTAATGAAAATAAAATACATCTTTAAAATTTTTTTAAAATCAAATAAATAAATTTTTAAAAATCCTGACAATCTGAAGTTTTAACAATTCCTCCAATCCTTTTTGTGCTACCCAGGGAGGAATCCTGATGTTCTTGATTCCTAGCCATCCCAGTGTCTAGAGCCCTTGCCGTGCTACAAGGGAAAGAGGAGGCTGTCCTCCAATTCCTTGCAGCAGGAACCCACCAAGATGGCACCAACCTTGACTTCCAAACAGAACAGGATGTGTACGGAAGGAAAAGTGATGGCGCCTTTATCATTACCCAGAGATCCAGGGAGAAGCTTCCGTTGTTGTCATCGAAAATTCTGTTGAGGTGTCACATCTTCCAGGAACCTTGGCCAGAGGGCTGTGTTGAAGTTTGCTGCTGCCACTGGAGTCATTTGTACTATTGCCCCTTTCAAGCCTGGGACTTTCACTAATGAGATCCAGGCAGCCTTCCCAGAGCCTGAAGCATCGTTCTGTGCCACCCACACCCCCGGCAGTGCTCTGTGGGACACAGACCCTCCTTGGTGCTGTGTGGGCATTACCATCCAGTGCAACCAAGGAGCTCACTCAGTGGGTCTAATGTGGTCATTGCTAGCCCAGAAAGAAGAGCTTGCATGGTGTCTTTCATGGGAGGTCATACCTGTTAGTTCCTTGTACAGTGATGCTGAAGAGATGGAATAAGAGGAGCTGGCTGCTGCTGAAAACGCTGTGACCAAAGAGGCATTTCAGGTTAAAGACTCCCCCAGCTCCTGAGCTTTCAGATAGTGGTTCAAGGTCTGGCGGTTTCACTTTCCATCTAGCTCCCTGCTCATAGCCTGGGAAAGCAGCAAATGATGGCTCAATCATCTGGACTCCTACACCCATGTGGGAGACCCAGAGTAGCTCATGGTGGCTGCCTTTGCATCAGCTCAGCTCTGGCCATTGTGGCCATTAGGAAAATGAACCAGCAGATGGAAGATCTCTGTCTCTCCTTCTCTCTGTATAGTCTGCCTTTCCAATAAAAAAAATAAATCAATCTTTTTAAAGGGGGGCAGATTTTGTACACCCTGTCCTAGAGCAGTGATTCTTCCAAGATGGGCCTTGGTTAAAAATGCAAATTTTCAGGCCCCACTTCAGACCTGCGAATTAGAAACTGAAATTGGGCCCCAGGCAGCTGACTCTGAGAACCGCTAGAGCTTTGCTGCCGGACAGAATCTTTCAGGGGTAGGTCCTGAAACCTGTTGTTACTGAGCTGCCCTCCTGGGGTAAGGCAGGAAACCTGGTGGTTTTGAAAGTACTTTCTAAAGTGCAAGTGTCTTTCCAGATGGCAAAACAGTATTTTCATTAGGAGGAAACAGGCTAAATAATAGTAGCAAAGGTCACTAATTACTGGGCAGTCCGAGGTGCCTCTGAGTCAGACTGACATCGCCTGTTAATCTTACAAACAACCTTGCAAGAGGAAGAGCGGCTGGGAGGGCAGACTGCCGAGCTTTCTTACCCAACGCGGGACTTGGTTTAGGTGTCTGGAGAGTGGGAATGATCTGGGTGCTTCTCGCACTGGACATGGAGAGGGCTTGTTGAGCTACTCCTAGAGAAGACCACCCACCTGGCCCCAGGCAGTGGCATGGCAGGTACCAGCATCCCATGAGGGCATGGGTTGGAGTACGGGTTGCTTCTTGCTTATGGCCTGGGAAGGCAGCAATGGAGGACCCAAGGTTCCCTGTACCCTAAACTTGACTTTGAAAAGCAACAGCTGATGCAGCCAGTTGGGGGAATGAACTAGTAGATGTCTCTCTGACTTTCAAGTAAAAAAAAAATTTTGGGGCCTGGCGCGGTGGTGCAGTGGTTAAGGTCCTCGCCTTTCACGCCCGGGATCCCATATGGGTGCCGGTTCTAACCCCAGCAGCCCCGCTTCCCTTCCAGCTCCCTGCCTGTGGCCTGGGAAAGCAGTTGAGGAAGACCCAAGGCTTTGGGACCCTGCACCCGCATGGGAGACCTGGAAGAGGCTCCTGGCTTCGGACCGGCATAGCATTGGCCGTTGCGCTCACTTGGGGAGTGAATCATCAGACGGAAGATTTTCCTCTCTGTCTCTCCTCTCTGTATATCCGCCTTTCCAATGAAAAAAAATTTTTTTTAAAGGTCTGCTATTATCATCATCCCAAGTTAACTTGTTAAAGGTTAGAGAAGGGAGGATTTTGATCTGTTCGCTGTGACTCCAGGGGGGACATGCTTGTAGAATGAGCTAGGGACCATCCCAGCTGTGCAGTCCCACCCTCGCCGCCATTTCCAATCCAACTTCCTGCTAGAGTAACCCGGGAGGTGCCAGAGGATGGCTCAGGTGCTTGGATTTCTGCCACACACCTGGGGCCCAGAGGTGGTTCCAGACTCCCCGCTTTGACCAGGATGGTCATCTGGGTGCATAACAGCAAGGAAATCTCTCTCCTTCTCTATCTCTTCCTCTCTCCCTTTGTGATTCTTTTTTTCAAATAAAAGTAGAAAACCAAATGCAAATGACTGGATTTCCTCAAGTCTCCTGAATGGGAAACTCCCGGGATGGTTGCTCAGCAGTGATTAAGTTTACCGAATCGGTCAGCACAATAGCCTAGTGTCTAAAGGCCTTGCCTTGTATGTGTCAGGATCCTATGTGGTCACCGGTTCGCATCTCGGCCGCTCCACTTCCCATCCAGCTCTCTGCTTGTGGCCTGGGAAAGCAGTTGAGGATGGTCACCCTGCACCCCCGTGGGAGAACCGGAAGAAACTCCTGGCTTCTGGCTTTGGATCAACTCATCTCCGTTCGTTACAGCCATTTGAGTGAACCAGCAGATGGAAGATCTTTTTGTCTCTCCTTCTCTGTGTAAATCTGACTTTCTAATAAAAAAAAATAAATCTTAAAAGTTTTCATAATCCCTTCAGGTGACACTGATGCACACTGGAGTCTGGCACCTCCAACTACAGTCTTTTGTAGGCTTTGGTGGGCGGGGTGTTAAACACAAGAAAAGAAAGCGGTACTGTGAGCAGCTGGAGTCCTTGTCACCTAGGGGTGGGAAAACTCCGACGTCGCCGCGCAGACCCCACCAAACGCCCCCAACTCTCCGGGCCCGGCAGCGGGCTGGCGCGCAAGTCCTGCTGGGGCTTGTAGTCCGGGCCGTTCTGGAACGGAGGCGCCTGCGCATTGACCGCTAACTCGCTCCAGTCGCTGTGGTCGGGGCTCGGGACCGGCTGCCATCTTAGTCGAGGGACTGAGGAGTCGCCGCCGCCCCGAGTCCCGGTAAACACCCGCGCGGCCGACGACGGGGCAGATCTGGGAAGAGGTGGGAACCCGGGTGGGAATGGCCTGAGAGAACGAGGGGTAGAGGAATGCGATGCCCGAGTCGGGACACCTCCCCCTTCCTTCCTCAGGGGCTGCGGCTGCTCCTTCTCTCACGAGCCGGTGTTTGCGGTGAGCGCGGGCTAGTGGCCGGGGCCGGGCCGGGGAGATTGGATCCTCAGACACACTGAGCAGCCAGTGCCTGCCGAGTTGTCCGGGGCCCCTTCGCTCGTCTCGTGGACTTCCAAGTTGCGAGAAGGCTGGGCCTCGGCGGACGTGGGCAGGGTCCGGCCCGGCGCCCCCTTCCGCCGCTCCCGGGGGCCACTCTTCTCGAAGCTCGGCCTACGCGCGGGGCCGGACGCGGCGGCCGCCGGCCTGAGGCGACGTGGCCGTGTGGTGAGGGGCGGTGGCTTGGGCCCACCTGCCGCTGGGCTGGCGCTCCCGACACTTCGCCAAGCCCTTTGGTGGCCGAGGAGGGCCGGGTCCAGCGGCTCTCCCCCTCCTCCCTCCATTGTCCCCCCGCGTGGTGGTCCCGGCCCGGGGCGCCCACCGCCGAGCAGACGTGGGGCTGTCACTGTCCTTGTGGGGGAGAGAGTGCCCCTTGCCTGTAGCGGAGGAGCATGGAACCGTGTCTGTGATCCGAAGGGCCGAAACACGAGGAAAGACGCGACTTTTAGGTGAACTCAAGTTTGCAGACTCAGTTTGGGGGGAGGGGGTGGAGGTGGGGGACCGAGACTTAAAAACGGGATCGTCCTCGGGCCTCAAAGTTAGTGAGACATGTCACCAGGTGGACTTGCCAACTCTCCGACGCTCGCCATTCCCCACTAACCACTCAACATTGCTTTGTGGGTTGTGGGAGTATCCTCATCGTGCAAACATTGCTGTGCCCTTGTCCCAGCGCTGGAGTAGACTGCTTTTGATGTCAGGGGGTGGCGTTAACGAAGAGTGGGATGTTACTCTGAAAATGGTTAAGCCTTTGGAGCCCCGTCTCCTCCATCCCCGCATCTATTCCTGGTGTAATCCGACCTTTAGGAAGTGTTTAAAGGCAGAGAATTTCCACTCAGATGCCAGGGAAGGATTTGTTTCTCAGAGTTCTCATGGTACAACTTCCTGAGGGCCTGCACCGTGTATTCACACGTTTTTTAGATTTAGAAATGGAAGTGGAGATTCTTTGCCTTTTAGAGCAGTGGGTCTAAGTCCACAAGGGCTTCCTTCATCTTCAGCACACAGGTCAAGGCCACTGTGATGATGAGAGATGTCAAAAAAGAGTGCCTGGTCCTTCCTCGGTGTTTTCTAGACAGTTTCTACAGCCTTTGACAAAACACATCTTGACACCTATTGGGAGAGAAAGATCAATCAGTGGTCCCCAGACAGGACCATTATAATACTTAGCAGAGATTTGTTTTTTTTTTTAAGTAGAAATTAAATGTCTGTCTTTTATTTCTGAGACTGAGTGAATAGATCTGGGTTGGCTTCTCACTCTTTGTTTTCAAACCATGCCTTAGGTGATTGTGATGGTCTTGGGAACTATTGAGGGAGCCGGTATTGTGGACCTACCAAGGACAGCTCTGCAAGCTTTGAGAGAAGAGGAAGTGGCTAGTTCCCTAGGTCAGGGGGTGGTTAGCCAAAGGAGGAAGCGAGAGCTGCCTTCGGACTTGGGGTGTTGGGTCTTGGGTGACGAGTAGTTGTGTGCCAGAGGTGAGGAAAAGGAAAGACTGGAGGAAATACTTGTCTGCTCTGTGAGTGCAGAGGCTGGAGGAAGGGTGGGGGGCGGGGCGCTGTGGGGAAGGAGAGCCCTGGGAAGAGCTGAAGAGCTAAGGGAAAGGAAGCCACTGCAGGCAGTGTTTCAGCCGCAGCACTCCAGTCTCAGATGTGTTTCTGCTGGAAACACGGCGGGATGTTGGATGCAGAGGTGGAAGGGGAGCACGGGCATCTGAGGAAGATGGCTTGGGGGACCCCAGGGAGGTGGTGGAAGGGTGGCTGTGGTAAAGCCTGGGCAGGGGATGGGCAGGGGAGTAGGTCAGCTGCTCAGGAGTAGGGTCTGCTGCTGTATTGTTTTGATGAGGATTTGGGGGAAGGAGGTGACAAGACTGGGTAACGTGCTCCCTTTTCTTTCAGAGGAACCCATCAGTGGGTCTGAATCATATTGCCAGGTTACTTACGTTAATAGTGTCAAGGTAAATTATTCATAAGCATATTGGAGAAATTAGAAAGAACCAGGTCAAGTGATTTTTAGAAGAGTGTTTAGAATGAAACTGATGGCTGTCAACACAGTTGAGCTAAGCTTGTTGGAAGTGGTGTTCTTTTTTTTTTTGGACAATAAATTTAGTATTCAGTTTTTAGAATTGGAGAGATTATATACTTCAATGTGGTAAATATATTTTTAGTTTATAGGTCAATTTGATTTGAGATAGCTATCAGAGGATTGTATTTAAAAGGATTCTGGATGTGTGGATTCTCTGGGAATTGTCTCCAATGGGCAGTTGTCTAGTGGGTGGCATACTGAAGACCATATTAAGTTTGTGGAAAATGCACTTATGAAAAAGCTGTGAGTGGATTTCAGAATTTATGTACCGAAGTATATCTTTTTTTTTTTTTTAAAGATTTATTTATTTATTGGGAAGTCAGATATACAGAGAGGAGGAGAGATAGAGAGGAAGACCTTCCGTCCGATGATTCACTCCCCAAGTGAGCGCAACGGCTGATGCTATGCCGATCCGAAGCCAGGATCCAGGAACTTCTTCCGGGTATCCCACATGGGTGCAGGGTCCCAAGGCTTTGGGCCGTCCTCAACTGCTTTCCCAGGCCACAGGCAGGGAGCTGGATGGGAAGTGGAGTTGCTGGGATTAGAACCGGTACCCATATGGGATCCCGGCATGTTCTAGGCGAGGACTTTAGCCGCTAGGCCACGCTGTCGGGCCCCAAAGTATATCTTTTATTCTTATTTTTCACCAACTTTGTGGTAATCTCATGTGTGCCATGCATTTATTTCTTTTAAGATTTACTTGAAAGGCAGATTTTTGTATAGAGAGAGGTTTTCCATCTCTGTTGGTTCACTCCCTATATAGCAGTAGCCAGAACTGAGCCAATCTGAAGCCAGGAGCTTCTTCCAGGTTTTCTACATGGGGGGCAGGGTTCCAAGGACTTGAACACATCCTCTGCTGCTTTCCCAGGCCATATGCAGGGAGCTGGACTGGAAGTGAAGCAGCTGGGATGTGAATCTTTATGGGATGCTGGTGCGACAGGCAGAGGATTAATGTGCTACACCACTACTATGAACCATCACCACCACCCCCTTTTAATTTTTTAATTTATTTTACTTACTTGGAAAGCAGAGTTACAGAAAGAGAAGACAGGGCCAAGCCCAAGCCAGGAGCCGAGAACTCTGGGTCTCGAATGGGTGCGTGGCCTGCGCTCTGAGACTATCTTCTATCTTCCACTGTTTTCCCAGGCACATTAGCAGGGAACTGGAGTGTAAATGGAGCAGTTGGGACTCAAAACAGGTGCTCAAATGTGATGTTAATGTCACAGGTGCATCTAACTCAATGTGTTCTTAGACTAGTGCAATCTGTTGGGTCTCTAAATTAATTACTTTTAAAAAAGACTTATTTATTTGGAACGTTGAGTTGAAGAGAGGAGAGAGAGAGAAAGTGAGTGTGGGTGCATGTGAGAGAAATACCTTCCATCCACTGGTTCACCACTCTCCAGATGACTGCCAGCAGTGCTGAACTGACTGAGCTACGAGTCTAGAACTCCATCCTTGTCTCCCATGTTGTTAACAGGGAGCTGGGTTAGAAATGCAGCAGCCAGAACTTGGACTGGCACCCTTGGAATGCTAGTGTCCCAGGGCATCTTAAACCACCATTGTACCATGCTGACCCCTGTTTTTGTTTTTGTTTTTTTCCCTTAAGGTTAAATAATTTATCTGAAAGCAGTTAAGAGTGAGCTAGAACTAGAACCAGGGTTTGCAGTATTCAATCTGGAATTCTACTAGAGCGCTTTTGGGATAAAACCAGAAAAAAAAAATGAATATTTTATCCTGTTCCTTTGGACTGATTAGATAAGAGTTTACACAGGATGGTCTGGCAACGGGGTCTAGTGGCTAAAGTCCTCGCCTTGAACACACTTGGGATCCCATATGGGCGCCGGTTCTAATCCCAGTGGCTCCACTTCCCATCCAGCTCCCTGCTTATGGCCTGGGAAAGCAGTCGAGGATGGCCCAAGGCTTTGGGACCCTGCACCCATGTGGGATACCCGGAAGAGGCTCCTGGCTTCAGATTGGCGCAGCACCGGCTATTGCACTCAATTGGGGAGTGAATCATTGGACAGAAGATCTTCCTCTCTATCTCTCCTCCTCTCTGTATATCTGACTTTGTAATAAAAATAAGTAAGTCTTTTTTTTAAAAAAAAAAAAAGTTTAACAAGAAACTTTGGCCCAGAAATGGGTTTTTTCTGTTCATTCTGACTTAAGGAATTTGTGTCAGTGCTGGTGGGAAATCACCTGTTTGAACTCTCGCTGTATCCCTTCCCCTCAACTCCCTGCTGCTTTTCTTTTTCCCCACCTCTCCTGCTTTTGGATTTTGGAAATTGCTTTCTTTTACGTATGTTTAGGTAAAAACAACATTTTTTTCTATTTTTTTTATAGTACTTAGCCCAATTCTGGATTTATAATAAGCACTCAGTAAAGCTAGGCTGATTTTTGTAGCTGTAAATGATACTGATTTTGAGTCAGTGCAAAGGAGCAAAGAGTTTTACAGAACTGATGTACAGCCTTCTCTGGGAGGCTAAACTGTCCTCACTTCCCAGAACAGCTAGCAGAGGCTGTTCTTGCTCTGGCCCTCCTGCTCCTGCAGTGTGCTGTCCACACAGACCTGCTGTCCCTTCAGCTCTGCAGCTGCGTCTTTTGGGAGCTGTACCCAGATCCTTGGAGTGCTTCTTTGTTTTCCTGTCCCTAGGGAGCTCCTTGCTGGCAGGGCTCATCCGTACGGTGACCTTTACATGTTTATATTGTCATCTTGATTTTGTCACGTGTCCTGTTCTACGTGTGAATCATTTCTCCCCCACCCGCTTGTCCTCTATCATGCCTGCTCTGTCAAAAATTAAAAACCTTTGTGCTTTGATTCTCAAGATCATTGCAAATCTGGTGTGTTTAATCATTGAAAAATGTTTAATGGACTCTCCCTGCCTTTTCAGGTAACATGCCTTGCACAGTGGCCTTTTGGAGACAACGCCTTAACCAAAAGAAGTGATTTGTACTGTGAGAACTTCGGGTATGGAGACATTATTTAAGAAAGGTTTGGGGGCAGCAGTGATACAGAGTGCAGGCCCTGGTTGTACCTGGTCGTGCCACCACTGTGGGGAGATGTAGAGGGAGAGAGAGAGAGAGAGGGCGCGAGCGAGCAAGCAGTGTTGATGCTGGTTGTACTTGTTGGTTGAAGAAACCTGCCTTTTCCACTCAGATTGAAGCCCAAAGTTTCTTTGGTAAAGTTTGGCCCCTGAGCTCTATTGTCTCTTAATTTGGGTCCTCAAACTTTTCTGTTGTTAGAGCTCTGTTACACATATATACCCCTCTAATTGTGCTGTTTTAGAATCATTTATTTCTATAAACTTTCCCAGACGTATACACATGCATGATTAAAAATCGCAGCAATTAAAAAGAGAAATTTAAAGAATGGAAAAAAGAATAGGGAATTCAGGATGAATAAATCTGGGTTCTAATTTGCCTTTACCACTGACAAACTGCATGACATTTGACAACTTATTTAATCTCCTTGGGTGTAATTTATGTATTTGTAACATAGAGGTATTCTAACATGTTTATTTGGTATTATTGTGAATCAATAAAATATATTTTTAATCTTTAGAAAAAATGAATTTGTCTTATTAGCTAGAGCCACAGAATAGGAGAAGTTGGCAACAATATTGTGAAGGAAATCTGAGAAAGAGATTACTTTAAAAAGTCAGGAGAGAAAACAGCTGGGGCTGAGTCAGTCCAGAGCCTGGAACCTAGAACTTCATCCAGTAGTCTCCTATGTGGGTGGCAGGGACCCAAGAACTTGGACCATCTTTATTGCTTTCCTAGGCATACCAGCAAGGAACTGTATCAGAAATAAAGCATCCAGGATTTGAACTGGCACCCATATGGGACAGCAGCATTGCAAATGGCAGCTCACCTCACCGTGGCATAACCCTGGCCCCAAGAAGTCATGTTATTTAATTTTAATATTTAGCTTATTTTTATTAGAAAGTCAGATAGAGAGGAGGAGAAACAGAGGAAGATCTTCTGTCTGTTAATTCACTCCTTAAGTGGCTACAATGGCTGGAGCTGAGCCAGTCCAAAGCCAGGAGCCAAGACCTTTTCCAGGTCTCCCATATGGATGCAGGGTTCCAAGGCTTTGGGCCGTCATTGACTGCTTTCCCAGGGCACAGACAGGGAGCTGGATGGGAAATGGAGCAGCTGGGATTAGAACCGGTGTCTGTATGGGATCCTGACGTCTGCAAGGCGAGGATTTAGCCACTATGCTACTGTGCCAGGCCCAGTACTTGCTGTTTTTAAGTGCACAGTTCACTCTTGGCTCGCTAGTAATTTACAGGAAAGGCAGACTGAGTGTGGCCCAAACATGTAACTTTTTTCTAAAGAGAAGCTTGAATCCAGATTTTGTAAGGAATCTATTTTTAAGTGTTGGCAACTTATGAATTCAGTCACTGTGGGTCAAACAAATCACCACTGTGGACAGAATTGGTTCTGTGGGTTACCACTTTGCATCCTCTCAACTGGGGCTTGACTCTGTGTAGCATAAGCCATGTTTGCCACTCTTTGGGAAGAAAGCCCTTACTCACATAAAGATTAAAAGCAGTTAAAGGGTGGGCATTGTGGTTTCTTATTGGAGTGTCTGGGATCAAATACCAAGTCTGCCTCTGACTAGTGTTCCTGCTGATATTCACCTGGGAAGCAGCACATGATAGCCCATGTATTTGGGTTTCTGCCATCCAGGTGAAGTTCTTGGCTCCTCTGCCTTTCAAATAAATAAGTACTTTAAGAAACAAAATGAAACATAGTTTGAACAAAGTCTCAGAGCAGTTTAATTGGGTGTGATGTGTAAGGAGAATAATGAAAGGCAGAGAGACCAGGATACAGTTTACATCAAAAGTGTGGAGAGGCAGGAATGGAACTAGTGTTAGTAATGTGGAGACTAGATTAATTGGAGTTTGGTTTAAGCTACTTTGTATGGGACTGGTCTTAGGAGAAATTTTGGAAAAGTTAGAGACCAGTCTCATTTTACGAAAATTTATTTACTGGGACAGAGAAAATCTGGGGACAGGAGGGCCAGAATTCAGGGACGGCAGTGAGAATGAATTGGAAGGGAATGGGTGCAGGGTGATGGCTCACTTGACTAACCTCTCTTTGCACGCCCGGGATCCCATATGGGTGTTGGTTTGTGTCCTGGCTGCTCCACTTCCCATCCAGCTCCCTGCTTGTGGCCTGGGAAAGCAGTCGAGGATGGCCCAAAGTCTTCGTGGGATACCCGGAAGAAGTTCCTGCCTCCTGGCTTTGGATCGGCGTGGCTCTGGCCGTTGTGGTCACTTGGGGAGTGAATCACGGATAGATCTTCCTTTCTGTCTCTTCTTCTCTCTGTATATCTGACTTTGTAATAAAAACAAATAAGTCTTTAAAAAAAAAGTCTTAAGAAAAAAGAAATGAAAGGGACCCAAAGCTTGTGTAAAAGACAACAGAATGGAGTAGGTGAAGAGGACTAAAAAACAAAAGTTGTTCAACTTTTGTTTTGAATTTTGGTGATCTTAGTTAACCTCTGCTAAGTTTCAATATACTTAGTTTATACATGGAATTTTTATATTTACTAAGATTTGGAAATACTGATAAACGGTTTATTCTTGGAAAAGATGCAGAGTTTTGCTGCAAACATTTGACATAATAATTAATGAATCAGAATGTTAAAGAAACTAATAAATGTTACAGGAAAGTGGAATGTGTTTGTTCTATGTGACCTGAGAAAGTAAATTTTCAGATTTCATTTTTGGCAGATCTTTTGTTCTATTTATACTTTCTTATGAAATTTCCTTGACATACACAGGGAAGATGTTCCCTAGTTTTGGCTAAAACACTGCTGTTTTAAATAATTGTTTTAGCAAGTAAATGAAATAGTGTATTAAATATAAACTTTTTCCCCAGAGATTTGTCTGTTTATGTGAGTTACAAAGAGAGCAGGGGGAAGAGGTCCTTCATCTGCTTGTCTGTTATGATGACTTAACTTGCTGTGCCACAACCCCAGTGCCTGTGTGTCTTTGATGACGGCTGTTCTAATGAGTGTGAGATGATGCTTTGTTGTTTTGATTTGCATTTCTCTAATAACAGTGCTTTTGAAGATTATTTCATATCCTTTCTTAGCTTTGAAGAAATGTATACTTGATTTCATTGTGTTTTTAAAAAAATAATTGTATTTATTTGAAAAGCAGAATTACAGACAGAATGGGAGAGACAAGAGACAGATATTCTATCCACTGGTTCATCCCAGTCATCTACTGATATTATAAAATGTTAAAAGTAGTGTTTTCTGGAAAAGTGGAGATTGGAAGAGGAATCAGGGCTCAAATCCAGGCACATCAGTATGGATTGTAGAAGTCAGAAGTACTGGCTTAACCTTCCTCCTGTATCATAATACTTGCCCTGATTTGTATAGTTCTCCTTTTATGTGTGTATCACAATTATTAGCCTATGGTATTATTAGCATTAAGACTGTTTCCAGTTTTAAAAATCTTTTAAACAATGCTTTTTTTAAAAAAAAAAAAAGATTTACTTATTTTTCTTGGAAAGTCAGATATAGATATACAGAGAGGAGGAGAGATAGAAAGATCTCCCATCCACTGTTCACTCTTTAAGAGGCTGCAGTTGCCGGAGCTGAGCCAACTTGAAGCCAGGAGCCAGAGCTTGTTCTGGGTCTCCCACATGGGTGCAGGGTCCCAAGGCTTTGGGCCTTCCTCAGCTGCTTTCCCAGGCCACAAGCAGGGAGCTGGATGGGAAGTGGAGCCGCTGCAGCACATCAGCTTACACCCATATGGGATTCCAGCACTTGCAAGGCAAGGACTTGGTCATTGAGCTATTGCAGCACATCCAGTACCAGTTTCCTTAAACTTTTGTTTTCGTGCAATTGAACCTTGAAAATCGTATGGGACTGCCACAGTGGCATAGCAGCCTAGTCTTCTGCCTGCTGACATCTGCGCCAGTTAGAGACTCAGCTGCCCCACTTCCAAATCAGGTCCCTGGTAAAGGCCTGGGAAAGCAGCATTGGATGGTCCAAGGCCTTGGTCCCCTGTGACCATGTAGAAGACCCAGAAGAAGCTCCTTGCTCCCAGCCTCTGATCAGATTAGCTCTGGCTGTTGTGACCATTTTGGGAGTGAACCAGTAGGTTGAAGATCTCGCTGTGTAAAGTCTGTTTCAAATGAAAGGACACAGAGTGAGGGATTAGCCTGATGAACCACTGTGTCTTCCTAGCACATAACCGTCTGAAAATAAGTTGTAGTTCAACTTTTAATATTTTAAGATTGATTTATTTGTTTAAAGAGTTAAAGAGCAACGTCTGCTGGTTCACTCACCAGATGGTTGCAATGGCCAGTACTGGGCAAGATTAAGTGAGTGGCTAAGAGCTTCATCTGGATCTCTGATGTGAGTGGCACAGGCCGCTTTCTATTGCTTTTCTCAGGCCAAAGAACTGATTTGGAAGTGGAGCAGCCAGACTTGAATTTGTGGTTACATGGGTTGCTGGTGTTGGCTTTACAGACTATACCACTTTGCCAGCTCCTGCTTTTCAAGTGTTAAATCACATTTGGAAAAAAAAAAATCATCATACAATAAAAGTGATTTGGTATATAGTTACCTGAATTTTAACACATATGTGTAGATTCCTGTAATTAACCCCACAATTGGGATACGCAGCAGCCCCATCACACCAAAACCTCCCTTGTACTGCCTTTTGGTAGTCAGACCCACCCATTATGCATATTCCCTGGCAAATACTGATTTGTTCTCCAGCTGTGTAATTTTTTTTTTTTTCTGGCAGGGATACTATAGAATTTTCTGTTGCTGTGCAATAAATGATCCCAAAACAGTAGATTAATATAGCAGTCATGTATTATCTTTGGCAGTTTCTGTGAGTTGGAAATTTGAGAGCAGTTTGAACAATTTTGCCTAGCCCCTCTCTTGCAGTTGGAATCAGGTGTCAGACAGGGCAATATTCATATCTAGTCTGTTTTCCTTCAAAATTATTTATTTGAGAGTGTTAGAGAGGGAGAGATACAGACAAGTCTTCGATTTGGTGGTTTGCTCCCCAGATAACCACAATGATCAGGGTTGGAGAAAGCTGGAGTCAAGGAGCTTCATCCAGGAGTGCAAGTACTCGGGCCATCTTCTACTTTCCCTAGCACATTACTAAGAAGCTTGATCCGAAGTAGAGTAGCCAGTAGTTCAACTCTGCTTATCTGGGATTCTGGTGTCACAGGTGGCATTTTTTTAAAAAAATCTATTTATCTGTAATACAGAGTTACAGATAGAGAACAAGCGACATCTTAATGCACTGCAGCACAACACTGGCCTCTTGTCTTGACTGAAGCTGCTTCAAAGTGTGTTTCCAAGGCGGAGCACTCCTGACGGGCAGAGCAGCAGTGGTGTTAGTGGGAGACTAGCTGCTGAGTCTGCACAGGGCTACTTGAGTATCTTCATGGTATAGTCGCTTGCTTCTCCCAAAGTAAGCAATCTTAGGAATAAAGGCAGATGTTTGTAATGCCTTTGCATGACCACTTACTCATAAGCTATTGGTCCTACAGATTGGCCTTGCACTATGGGAGGGAGTTACAGATATTTGAATAGCAGGAGGTAGGGGTTATTTGGAGTCATTTTAGAGGCAGACTAACCACAGCTTCTAAAGTTTTAAATGGCTCTGAATTGAACATTTTTTCCTTTTTAACTCTGAATTCCAAGGTGTTAAACCTGTTTTTCTTGCTCTGTGCTACCTTTTGTATTTTATTTTTCTTACTGATAAAATTTTTACTTCTCGTTTTGTTCATGATACTAGTCAGTTTTCTAAGTGGTTAAAAGTTGTGGTCTCTAGGTTTTCTAGGAAAATAATCAAGTTGGCTGTGAGTTACACATTTTGTTCTTGGTACTTATACCTAATGACAGAACTAGGGATTAAAGCTTAGTCTGTTGATTTGATAGTCTTTTTTTGTTTTGTATTATTTTCTCCTTTGTTCCCTGTTCATTAAACTTGAGCAAATTTCTTTTTCCACCCATAAAGCATTTCTTTTTTGTGTTACCTTTTTCCCTACCCATCAGAACTAATTTTTTTACTATGTATTATATGTATTACAATTTTATGTAACTTGGTTATTTATGTTACGATTTTAAACGCCAAGAGAGCAGAATTTTCATCTTTATAAATTTATATTTGCTATTAATATGGGAGTCAAAATTTTATGCAGTATATATTCTTTATTTTTATTCATTTAAGTTTTATTTTTATTTGAAAGACAAGTTTTTATAGAGAGGAGAGACAGAGAGACCATCTGCTGGGTCACTCCCCAGATGGATGCAACGGCTGGAGCTGAGCTGATCCAAAGCAGAGCCAGGAAACTCTTTCAGGCCTCATATGTGTGCACAGGGTCCCAAGGCCTTGGATCATGCTCCGCTCTCCTCCTAGGTCATAAGCAGGGAGCTGGGTTGGATGTGGAGCTTCCAGTACACGAATTGGTGGCCATATTGGATGTATGAGATGCTGGCACTGCAGGTGGATGATTACCCTGTTATGCCACTGTGCTGGCGCCTTCATTTTTTTCTCTTGTTTGGATGAACATTTATGGGTTTACCACTAATATGCTTCGAGTACTGTGTTCGGCCATAGCAGCATAAGAACAGATGGCTTGAGATGCATAATTAGATAATTTATTTGAGATATTTTGATTTTTTGTAAGCACCTGATGTATAAATGCCCCTTTCAATTCTGTTTTTGCTATTTCTCATGGGTTTTGACATTTTTGTTTGTATTTTCATTTTTTCAAAAGAGGTTTTCTTCTTCAGTGACATGTAGGTCATATAGTAGCATCATTTTCTTCAAAAAGGTTTTTGATTTTCATTTCTTCAGTGACACAATGGTCATTCAGTAGCCTGTTATTTAATTACATATTGTTATAAACTTTCTGTTTTTCTTGATTTTGTTTTTTGACTTTCATTTAAAGGGATGTGTAAGTAACTTTGTAATAGAGACTGTCGTATCGAGATGTGAAGATACAATTTCATATGCATATTTTCTTACAAATCAAAGATAGACTCCCAATGAAACGGTTAAATATATCTTGATAATAGGATGCTGGACTCTGCTATTGTCCATACCTACAATGTCCGGATACACTTAAATGGCAGAATGATGGACTTATGACTGATGACAGTTTATGAAGGACAATACTCTTATAATATAGGGGAAATCAGTGGGAGGGGAGGGGACTTAGGGAGGGAGGAGAGGAAATCCCAGAGTCTGTGGAACTGTATCATTAAAAAAAAAGAACCTCAAGAACTTTAGTCACTCAGTGTCAGTTTTTAAAAACATAACTTCGATTAACTTTCCTGTGTTTTATAAATGAAGAGAATGAGCTCAGTGAAATTTAATAGTTTGCTGAAGTTCACAAAGCAGTAGTTCTGGAAGGTGCATTTTTATTTTGTATGACTTCAAAACCTGCATTTTTTTTCAACCAGTTATACTGTCTCCTCTAATATGTTATAGAGAATTGACAAGAAGAAGAAATGTATTGTTTTTTGCTGTGGGGTTTAGGGAAGGAATACTAGATGAAGTGTTTTAGAAGGGTCAAATGTAAGAGAAGACTGAGTGTATGGAAATTGGGGAAGAAGAGGGAAAATGATGAATAAACTGAATAGAATAAGTCAATTGGAGTAGTATTAAATAGATGGCATATTAGGGCACTGTGGATAATTCTCCGTAATTGGAACATAAGAGAGTGACAGTAAGATTTGGCAAGGTAAATTCTTAGATCCTAGATGTTGGGATTATCTCCAGAATCCTTCTGGCAGTGCCATGTAGTAGACCAATGGACAAGAGGTGAGGAGAAATGTTGAACTTAATTGTGATAGTCCAGTGTGAGCCAAATGAAGAGATTAGCCATGAATGTAAAGAAAATGTAGGCCCAGTGGCTAAATCCTCACCTTACATGCAGCAGCATCCCATGTGGGTGCTAGTTCCTGTCCTGGCTGCTCCACTTCCCATCCAGCTCCCTTTTGGTGACTTGGGGAATCAGTAGAAGATGGCCCAAAGCCTTGGGACCCTGCACCCGTGTGGGAGACCTGGAAGAGGGTCCAGGCTCCTGACTTCAGATAAGCTCAGCTTTGGCTGTTGCAGCCACTTGGGGAATGAACCAGCAGATGGAAAATCTTTCTCAGTAAAAATCTTACTTTCCATTAAAAGTAAGTAAATATTTAAAAAACAAAAAAGCAAAGATTAAATTTTAATATCTTTTACCCATTTCCATATATTTTGTTCTAATAGAATAGGAAAAATTTTGCCTCTTCTAAATTTCCCAGTTTTCAGCAGTAAAAGTGAAGTGTGTAGTGTATTCTCAACTAGCAACTAAATTTTTCGTTGTGGTAATTCAGAACAGAAATCAGGAAACCATGGTTTGTGAGTTCAGTCTGAGTTTGTTTAAAACAACAACAAAATACCCCACAAAAATTTGAATGGGAGATAGAGATCTTCAGTCCATTGGCTAACTCCCCAGGTGTCTGCAACAGCTGTGTCTGGGCCAGGCTGAGGCCAGGCACCTGGAGTTGAGTCCAATTTTCTCACATGGGTGACAGGAACCCAAGTATATTGTATTAACTATTAATTATTATTATTATATTATTATATTAATTAGCTTCTCCCAAGTTACAAAGTTCATTAGGCAATAGATGTTGAAATAAAAGGATATTTGCATGAATAAAGAGTAAAAATCTGTTCGGTTTACTCTCAGGACACATGGCGTGTGGCTAGATAGTTTTCACAAGAAAAAAAAAGGTAGTTTAAAGTGGGATTATTTAGGACTATAGCATGGCCCTGGCAATTAAGTTGTTTTGTCAGGCTGGCAAATAAATTGATCCCTATTCTAGTGCTCTGACAAACTGAGAACTGTAAAGAACTAGCAGTCTCAGACTATCTAGTAGCTGACCTAGTGAGTTTAACCTGTGTCCATAGTATTTAGTCTGTGTACGAGTTCCTTTTTCTCCCTGTGCATGTTACCTCTTATATACTATTCTGCTTTGGTTTCGTGGAGGTAGCTTCTTATTTTCCCTCTCAGTGTGATTTTATTTGCTATTTTTTGATTCATGAATGTAGTTACTTTAAGGATATTAGTTTTGACTTTTTAAAAAGGTTGTTTTTTTTTTTTTTCAATAGTTATGTGTTTGAAAGGTAGAACTATTGAGAGGCAGAGGCAGAGATCTGTCTACTGCAGATGGCCACAACAGCTGGGCCTGGGGTAGGCTGAGGTCAGAAAACAGTAGAAAATCAGATTGGCAGTTCTGAACTTGTATGTGGGAAGGAGAGAACTTGTTAAGCAAGAATCTTACTGGGCTGGCATGGTGGGCTGCTAGGAAAGCTTTGGAGATCTGCTGTCCTGTGTTCACCTGGCCCGTTAGGATCTGGCTGCAGTGCAACTGGAAAAGATGATATATTTTTTTTAAGTTTGCAGTTTTTAAAGTTTTTTTAAGTTTTATTAATTCTATTTTTTCAAAAAGATTTATTTATTTTTATTTGAGGGGATAGGCACAAAGAGAAAAGGAAAAAAAAAAAAAAAGAAAGAAAAGGAGAAAGAGAGAAAGATTTTCCGTACACTGATTCACTCCCCCAAATGGTCACAGTGGCCAGAGCTGGGCCAGTCCTGAGCTAGGAGCAGTTTCTGGGTTTCCCATGAGGTTGCAGGGGTCCAGGCTATCTTCTGCTGCTTTCCCAAGCCATTGAAGATGGAGCAGCTGGCATTGGACCGGCACCTGTACGGCCTGCCAGTGCCACAGGTGGAGGCCTAGCCTGCTAAGCCATGGTGACAGCTTTAGTTCTCCTATTTTTGATGTTGTTCTCTAGCCTTCAGTAGTGCCTGATATCCTGCAATTTCATAGGTGCTCTGTTTTACCCTCTGTAGAGGAAAACAACCTTAGCTTTCCATTGTGAAACAGGACTGAGGGATCAAACTGCTTTCTATATAGCTTTTTTTTTTTCCAAAGATTTATTTATTTTTGTTGCAAAGTCAGATATACAGAGGAGGAGAGACAGAGAGGAAGATCTTCTGTCCATTGATTCACTCCCCAAGCAGCGGCTGGGGCTGAGCTTATCTGAAGTCAGGAACCAAGAGCTTCCTCTGGGTCTCCCATGCAGTTGCAGGGTCCCAAGACTTTGGGCCATTTTCAACTGCTTTCCCAGGCCACAAGCAGGGAGCTGGATGGGAAGCAGAATTGTTATGATATGAACCAGCTCCCATGGAATCCTGACACTCAGAGGTGGAGAACTAGCCAATCGAGGCAGCATGTTGGGCCTGTTTCCAATTCCCGTTTAAGATTTATTTGAAAAGCAGAGTCATAGAAACATGACACAGGAGAGAGATGTTCCATCAGATTCAAATCCAAACAGTTAAAATAGCTGGGAATACATTGGACTGAAGTCAAGAACCAGAGATCCATCCAGATCCTACCTGGGAGGTAGGGGTCCCAGAAATTGGGCATGCTCTGTTGCTTTCTCAGATACGTTAATGTAAAGCTGGATTAGAAGTGGAACAACCAGAACTCAAACTGGAGCTCATCTGTGTTGCTGGCATCCCAGGTGGCGGTCTGACCAACCGTGCCAAAGCACCAGCTCTTCATCCCATTTGTAATAAACCCTACTTTTTGGGGCAGCACCATGGCTCAAGAAGTTAATCCTCCACTTGTAAGCACTGGCATTCCATATGTGCACTGGTTCATGTCCCAGTTGTTCCACTTTCCTTCCTGCTCCCTGCTCTGGTGGTCTGGAAAAGCAGTTGGAAGATGTTCTGAAGCCTTGGGACCCTGCACTCATGTGGGAGACCCATAGGAAGAAGCTCTTGGATCTTTGGACAGAATAAATAAAACATTGATTTTTTTTTTTTTAATTGGAAAGGCAGATATAGAGAGAATGAGAGACAGAAAAATCTTCTATTCACTAGTTCACTCCCCACCTGGCTGCAACAGCCAGAGCTAAGCTGATCTAAAGCCGGGTGACAGGAGCTTCTTCCTGGTCTCCCACAGCGTTCAGGGTCCCAAGGCTTTGGGCCATCCTCCACTGCTTTGCTGGAATACAAACCAGCACCTGTATGGGATCTTGGTGGATGCAAGGCGAGGATTTTGCCACTAGGTTATCACGCTGGGCACAAATAAAAAAAAAGTTTTTTTAAACAAGAAAAACTCAGGCCCAGTGTGGTAGCCTACCATCTGAAATAGTCCTCTTGCACACACCAGGATCCCATATAGGCATTGGTTCATGTCCCAGCCTCCCCATTTCCCAACTAGCTTCCTGCTTGTGACCTTGAGAAGCAGGAGAGGATGGCCCAAAGCCTTGGGACCCTGCACCCACATGGGAGTCCTAGAAGAGACTCTGGGCTCCTGGCTTTGGATTAGTTCAGTTGCGGCCATTGGGGAGTGAGTCAGCAAATGGAAGATTTTCTTCTCTATCTCTCTTCCTCTCTGCATATCTAACTTTTCAATAAAAATAAAGTGAATCTTTAAAAATAATAAAACAAGAAATGTCTAACTTGTACTCAGCTTTCAGAGCACTCATTCTGTTTTATGATGTGTTGATTTCCTAGTCACAAAGCCAGTTAAAATTTTTATTACTAAGGTTAAGGATCCAGTGTTGTGGTACTACAGGTTAAGCTGCTGCTTAAAATACCCACATCCCCATATTGTAGTGCCTAGCATGCCTGCAGCAGCCACAACTGAGCCAGGCAGAAGCCAGGAGCTCAGAATTTTGTCTGGGTCCCCCGTGTAGGTGACAGGGACCCGAGACTCGAGATATCACCTGCTCCCAACAGAGCATTAGCAGAAGCTGAATGGGAAGAGCAGGCAGGGATGAAACCCAGGTACTGCAATATGGATTGTCGGTGTCCAAGTACTGCCTTCAACTACTGTGCCACGTAACCACTCTGTGATAACCTGATTTATAAAAATACTCTCCTGTTCTGTGTGTTGCCTTTTTTTTTTTTAAGATTTATTTATCTTTATTGGCAAGGCAGATATACTGAGAGGAGGAGAGACAGAGAAGAAGATCTTCTGTCCGATGGTTCACTCCCCAAGTGACCTCAATGGCCAGTGCTATGCCGATCCAAAGCCAGGAGCCGGGAGCTCTTCCAGGTCTCCCACGTGGGTGCAGGGTCCCAAGGTTTTGGCTGTCCTCGACTGCTTTCTCAGGCCACAAGCAGGGAAGTGGATGGGACTCAAGGCCGCCAGGATTAGAACCTACGACCATATGGGATCCCGGCACGTGCAAGGAGAGGATTTTATCCATTAGGCTATTGTGCTGGGTCCTGTATGTTGCCTTTTCAACTTATTTTTTAAGATGTTTTTATTTGACAGGCAGACTGACAGAAAAGGAGAAACAGAAAAATCCAATATCCACTGTTTACTCCCCAAATTGCCACATCAGCCAGAGCTGTGCTGTTCTGAAGCCCGGAACAGGAGCTTGTTTGGGTCTCCCACTTAGGTGTAGTGTGTAAGGATTTGGTTGGTCTTCGGCTGCTTTGTTAGACTGGAAGCAGGCAGCAGAATAGAAAGTAGAGCTACCAGAACTAGAACAGAGGCTATATGTGATGTTGGTGCTGCACACGGAAACCTAGCCTGCTACACAGTGCTGCCCTCCTCTTCCCCCGTTTCACTTTATTAATGGCATTTTTTGAAGCACTGACACCGTTTTTAAAATTATTTATGTGTTTGAAGGACAGAAAGCAAGAAAAACACAAATAAATAAGAAATTTTCCATTTGCTGGTTCATTTTCCAAATGCCCGTAGCAGTGCAGGGCCTGGAGGGGACTGAGGCCGAGGGCTGAGAATTCATTGGAGATCTATGTGAATGACAGGTACTCAGCTATTAGCTGTTGTCTCCCAGAGTCCATCTTGATTGTAACCTGGAATTAGTGAAGCTGGAACTCAGGGAATGCCGACCTTCCAGGCAGTCTCTACCTACCACTGCTAAATGCCCACACCAGCATTTTTAAACTGTACATTTTCCTTTTAAAAAAATTTATCAGGCCCGGCAGCATGGTCTAGTGGCTAAGGTCCTCGCCTTGAATGCACCAGGATCCCGTATGGGCGCTGTTTCTAATCCTAGCAGCTCCACTTCCCATCCAGCTCCCTGCTTGTGGCCTGGGAAAGCAGTCGAGGATAGCCCAACGCCTTGGGACCCTGCACCCATGTGGGAGACCTGGAAGAGCTCCCGGCTCCTGGCTTTGGATCGGCATAGCACCGGCCGTTGCACTCACTTGGGGAGTGAATCATCAGATGGAAGATCTTCCTCTCTGTCTCTCCTCCTCTCTGTATATCTGACTTCGTAATAAAAATAAATCTTTAAAAAAAATGTATCTGTTTGTTTATTTTTGGATGCATGAACTTTATTCCTTTTTTTTAAAGACCATTGTTTCCATGTTATTATTATTGTTTGTTTTTTTTTTCTGTTATCTGGGGTAAGGAGACAGATAAAGGAGAAGCCCCACCCAGCCTCCTACCCAAAGAAATTTTATTTTTAAGTCCGTCAATTAGATAGAGAAGGGACACAGAGATCTTTCATCTGCTGGTTCATGTCCCAGATGGCCATAAAAGCCAAGACTGCCAAAAGCAGGAGCCTTTCCTAGGGCTCTCACATGGGTACAAGGGCCCAAGCGCTTGGGCCATCTTCTGCTTCTTTTCCCAGGGCATTAGAAGGGAAGTGGACCGAAGTGGAGCAGCTTGGATATAAACTGGCACCCATATGGAATGTCAGCATTGTAGGTGATGGCTTTCCCAGCTATGCTACTAAAACAGCAGCTCATGTAAATTTTGATTATATTCAGTTTTTCTTTCATTTGTAATTTTGATTTTTTAAAGAATTTAAAAAAAAATTTGTTTATTTTTATTGGAATGTCAGCTTTACAGAGCAAAGGACAGAGAGAAAGATCTTCACTCCCCAAGTGGCTGCAATGGCCAGAGCTGAGCCAACCTGAAGCCGGGAGCCAAAACTTCCTTCGGGTCTTCCACGTGTTGCAGTGTCCCAGGGCTTTGGGCCGTCCTTGACTGCTTTTCCGGGCCTCAAGCTGGGAGATGGAAGGAAGTGAAGCAAATGGGATATAAACCAGTGCCCATATGGGATCCTGGCACGTGCAAGGCAAGGATTTTAGCCACCAAGCTATTGTGCCGGGCCCAAGATTTTTTTTCTTAAAGGCAGATTTATAGAGAGGCAGAAAGATAGAAATCTTTCTCTGCTGGTTTATTCCTCAACTGGCTGCAGTGGAGTCAGGAGCCAGCAACTTCTTCTAGGTCTTGCATGTAAATGGAAATGCCCCAAACATTTGTGAAAACCTCTTCTGCTTTTCCAGTCACTGTTCTGCAACTGGATGGGAGGTGGAGCAGCTGGGACTGGAACCGCCGACCGTGAGAAATGCTGGCACCACAGGTGGCAGCTTTATCCAGCCACCAAATCTAATACTTTTGTTTAATTAAAGGCCACATAAAATTATTTCTGTTTTCTAGTAAATATTTCGGTGTTAGCTCTTTTGTGACTGTGAGGTAGGGGTGTATATATATATATAAATTTTTTTTTTGCAGTGAATATACGGTTGATATTGCATCATTTGCTGAAAAATTTAAGTTGGCCATGTACGTGTTGGCTTCTTTCAGAACTTGTGTTATTTATGTTTTTGTGGTTGTGCTGGAACAACGTCTTGGTTAGCACAGCTGTTAGTGTTTCTGAAACTAATATGTTTGTATTCTCCAACTTTATCTTTTTCTAAATTGTTTTTGGACTACTACTCTATTTTTGTGTTTCCCTATCAGTTTTAGCTAATATATTGGATTCTATAGAGTCCATCTCAGTAGGAATTATTTTTCTATTTTGCTTTGGCATATTTGAGAAGCCATCAGAATTGTTTATTATTTAAAATTTTTAATAGGCAACTAATTTTGTATGAGAACTTAAAGCCAATATTTATACTTTCAGCCTCTTTTGTTTCTACCTGGAAAATAGTGGGAAGTAAATTTAATTTGACTTTATTTTTGCTTTTTTCTGCAAGAAATATTCCTGGTATTTTTACCCAGTCTTCAACAACTTAACAACAGAGGTTTAGGGCCTGATGCGGTAGCCTGGTGACTGAAGTCCTGGCTGGGATCCTATATGGATACTGGTGCTAATCCCGGTGGGCCCACTTCCCATCGAGCTCCCTGCTTATGGCCTGGGAAAGCAGTCAAGGATGGCCCAAGGCCTTAGGATGCTGCACCTGCATCAAACCCAGAGGGGAATTCTGGTTCCTGATTTCAGATCGTCTCAGCTCCTGACTTTGAGGCTGCTTGGGGAGTGAATCAGCAGATGGAAGATCTTTCTCTCTGTCTCCTGTTTGTGTCTGTATATCTGTCTTTCCAATAAAAATAAATCTTAAAAAAAGTTTATTTTAGAATTGTATTTAACTTAAATACTACAAATGATAAATAACAAACGTATATACCCAGCATTTTTTAGGTATGTGATCAGATTGTCTTTGCAATAACTCTGTATTAGAGGAAACGGTGTCTCTATTTTTCTGATAAGAAAACTCAGACCTTTAGTGGTTAAGTAACTCAAATAGTGCCTCGTGGTAAGTGATTTACATGAGAATCAATCCTAAGTTTTCTGGCTTCATTAGAAAATCTGTGAATCATGCTGTTTCCACATGAGGATGAGCTCTAATGTGATTAGAGATTAAAGAAAATACATGTTATAGTAATTCATTTCTTTTGTTAAGAATAAGTTTAAGAGGCATAGAGACAAAATGAATAAGCTCACATTCATTGGTTCACTCTTGCAAGTGAGGCCATAAGCCATAAGCTCATAGGCTTCCATGTGGGTGACAGGAACCCAAACTTGAGCCCTCATCTCTGCCTTCCAGGGTGTGGATTAGTAGACAGCTATAGCAGAAGCTGGAGCCAGGAATTGAACCCAGGCATTTGGGTATGGAACTTGAGTGTCCTAACCAGCATCTTACCAACAAGGCTAAATATCAGATATAGTTGTTTGGTTAGTTGATGCCATTAGACCAGTATTTAAGTATTTACTATGTATCATACACTGTTTTGCTTTTGGGAGTTTTACCAGTGCACAAAGATCTCTGTTTATATGCTGTTTGTATTTTGGAACAGAGTGACAGAAATCAATAAACATGATTACTAAATCATTTTATCAAAGAGTGTTGTGTTCTGTAAAGGAAGAAGTGAGCAGAGTTTGTAGAGCAGATTGTAATACTGTTAAAACAGAAAGTGGAACAAAAGTTCTAAGGTCACAACATGCTGCTTATTTCAGAAATAGAAGATAGGGTACCTGAGAAGAGAGGAGAAGGGAGGAAATATGATCAGGAAGTTAGGAGCAAGGGAAGTATAGTTTGTATTGAGTATTGTAATTCATTGTGAGGATTTGGGCCTTTACTCTGATTAAAATAAAAAGCTGTTACAGGGTTCCGTTCTTATTTTGTATATTTGGGAGCCCGGGAGGGTGAAAAATAGAATCGATTTTCCATCTACTGATTGATTTTCCAAATTGCTGCAACACCAAGGCCAAAGCCTGGAACTCTATCCAGGTCTCCTACACGGGTGGCAGCTATTTGAGCCATCACCCACTGCTTCCTAGGCAGGAAGCTGGAATTTAAAGTGGAGCTGGGATTCCAGTCTAAGTTCTTGAATATGGATGTATCATCACAAGCAGCAGCCTAACTGCTGTGATTAATGTGTGCCCTGGCAGGGTTTTAAAAACTGCAGTAGTTATTCTGGCTACATTGACTAGACACTGAAGCTAAGCAGGATTAGAAACAGGGGGATCTGTTAGGCTTTTGCATTAATCTAGGAAAGAGGCATAATGTAGGAAAGAGATGACTCTCAAAGGTAGCACTCAACAAATTGCTGACGGGATGGTAAAAAATGATCAGTCCTGGATATATTTCTGAAGAAACTAGCATTTGCTGACAGGTTGGAAGGGGAGATGAAAAAAGAATGACTGCAAGTTTTTAGCATTTGAAAAGATGAAGTTTTCATCTGCTGGTATAAAATGCCTACAATAAGAGTAGATGCTGGAGGCCGATTCCAGCTGAGTTCAGAACTCGAGAAGAGTGTGGAGTCAGCATGGCAAAGAGACACAGACACGGTCACTTGTGCCTTTGCATCAACAGCTCAAGAAGCTGTTATTTTTATTTACTCAGACACATCACACGCCTTTGTACAAACATTTGATTGTTCTGTTTTTAGTTTCATGACTAAGTGGGCATGCACAGATATTTGATTATTTTTTATTTTATGGTTAACCAGGTGCTCCTAAAGATAATTCTGTAAGATGCTATAATCATTTTTCTTAAAAGCAAGCCATTATCCATTCTTTAGTAATAACAACACTGACGTTTGATTATTCTTTTACTTCGTGATTATGCAACTATTTTTTATTTCTGTAAGATACTGTAATCATTTTTCTTCAAAGCAAACCATTACTCATACTTTAGTATTAGCCATTGGGTGACAGGCAGGACTCCAAGGCCAGGGCACAATTACATCTTAATCAGTAATACATTCCTACTACATTTCTATTTCTACAACTTACCTATTACTTAATGTGAGAAAATATGTTAAAAGGAAAAACACTTTTTTTTTTTTTTTTTTTTTACAACTTATCCATCACTAAACAAGGAAAATATATCCTAAGGGGGAGAAAAATCAACATCCAAAACAAAAGTTTCAAACATTAGATCCTACTGCAGCTACAGGCTTAATTGTACTTCTTTGTGCATTGATTCTCATGAATTGTTAAAGGCCCACTCATCAAGACATTATCAGTAACATTAACTCCTAAGCTCACATCAGTTGCAAAAACTCTCTCACAAGGACATACAACAATGCCTCAGTAGATTACCGAATTCTTAGTGGCATGGTTGAGTGTCCATGCAAAGGGGGTGACACTGCAATGAGGTGGTTGGAGAGACATCCTCCAGGCCTTGCCATACAGCAGGAAGCTCCTTGTGGCCTTGCCAACAGAGGAACTGTTCTCTTTATACCTCCGCGTTGACCACACCCCCTGCTGCATGTAGGTTGGTAGGGAAAGTCAGTTCAGCTTTGGATATGTTAAGTATGGGAAGTGAAATTGTAAATTCAGGTGAAATTGTTTAGATATTAGAAGTAACATTTGGATTAAAGATACAAAGTTGGTTAGGACATGTTTTTAGATACTATTTAGAGCAGTGAAACTACGGTGGCCTGCATCTCTATTAAGAGTGCCTGGTTTGAGTGACAACTCCATGTCCAAGCAGACCTCTTGGCAGTGGGCATCCAGGGAAGGCAGTAAGTGATGGCTCAGGTTCTTGAGTCCCCTCCAGACCTGAATGAATTCTTTGGCCTGGCCCAGCTGTGCTTGTTGCAGGCATTTGGGAACTGAACCTGTGGATGGTAGATCTTTGTTTCTCTACCCTTCAAATGAAATGAAAGTAAACAAATAATAAGTCTGTATGTCTGTCAAATGTTTTTAAGGGAATAAATAGAGATAAAAGAAGGGGCAGTCAAGAACTGAGCTCTGGGATATGCAAACAAAAAAAGTGAAGAGAAGCAGAAAGGAGACCAAGAGGGTACTACCATTGAGGTTGGGACATAAATTGGACAATATGTCTGGAACCTCCAAGGAAAAAGGAAACCGAGGAGAAAGGAATGCTCAGCTGTGTCCCATTTTGCTGATAGGTCAGGTAGGATTAGTACTTGAAATGTTGGGAAACGGGAAGGAGAGTGGTCATTATAGGACACTGCAGCAGGAGACGATCAGGTTAGAACTATTGCATATTTTGGGAATTTTTTGACAATTATAGTGTCTTCTTTGCTATGTTCAGGTTTGCTGTTAATATTGGTGGTATGTCTGACAGTGGATCACAGCTTGGTTCAATGGGTAGCCTGACCATGAAATCACAACTGCAGATCACTGGTAAGTCTTACAAAGGTCCAGCAGAGTCTGTTATGTATCCTGTGCTGTAAACTAATTGCTGGATGAATGAATGAACTAAATGGCTGGATATGTAAACATTTTAATTTCAGTGTGTTCTTGGATATTTTGCAGGGTTTTTTCTCCCCCTCTGATTAAACACGGGTATCTGGGCAATGGCTGTTTGTTATTTTGTTTGTTTCATATTAATAGCTTTATAGAAATTGAATTTGTATCTATATCCTTCTGAGTATCAGTGTTAATGCATGCAGAGAGTTGTGCAACCATCACTACAAGCAATTTTAGAATGTTTTTTGACTTAAGAATTTTCTTGTTACTTCATTAGCAGCTACTTCTCCCAATTCTTCACATACCTAGGTAACTGCTAACATGCTTTCTGTGTATGGATTTGTTTATTTATATCTCATAGGAATGTCTTTGTAGAAGACAGGATTAAAGCATGCTTGTTTTGCTGCAAAAAATTTGGAATTCATGCAGAATTTTTTCACAGTATACATTTTATTCCTTTTTTTTTTTAAAAGATTTTTTTTCTTGTAAAGCATATTTAACAGAGAGAGAAGAAAAGGCAAAGAGGGGTCTTCCATCTGCTTGTTCACTCCCTAAGTGGTCACAGTGACTGGAGCTGAGCCAATCCAAAGCCAGGAGCCAGTAGCTTCTTCTGGGTCTCCTAAGAGAGTACATGGTCTCAAGGACTTGGGTCATCTTCCACTGCTTTTTAAAACTATAGCAGGGAGGAAAAGGGAACATCTGGGACATGAACCAGCATCTGTATGGGTTGCTGGTGCTGAAGTTGGAAGATTAACCTGTTGAGCCATAGTGGTGGCCCTGTTCAACTTTTTGTACCAAATATTGTCAAAATATTGGTGATGTTCTGATGTACAGAGTATGCATATTTTTTCTGAATACTCACCAGATTGACTTGGGTGCTGTCAAAAAGGTATATGTGTATACATATACCTTCTTATGTGTGTACATAAGAAGAGAGATTGGAATGCTGTGAGATGTGTGATATACAACCATTTCCTGGTACTGTGATTGTGTGCTGCCCAGATTTCAGGCTATATTGGTCTTGGGTAGTTGGTGTATTAACTTCTCAAGCTGACACACAAGTCAGGTCTGAGGTCAGCCCAGGTGATGGTTCTTGGGGACTCCCCGACTGGACCCTTGGACTCAGACCCTGGCCACAGGGACACAGGTTGTGTGATCTGACCTTGGAGTGCATGTATCAGGACTGGGCTCCTCTCTTGCTGATGTCTGTGCAGTGGACAGCATGTCCAGATACATACGGAGGACATGACAGCCAGCTCATCTAGGCCAGAAGGGAACGTCAGCTGCCTCATTAGAAGATGGAAAACAGTACAGGTTGGACAGTTCTGACCAGTTTGCAGCATGTTCCTGGGTCTGTGGGTTTACTAAGGTGAACTTTGTTAGTAGACCTTGGAAAGATTTTTCTCAACCCTGGAACAACAGTAAAACTGACTGACTGAGGGTGTTAAAACTACTCAAGTAACACCATCAGAACACTCTTCCCCACATCAGGGTTGCTGGAGCGTTGTCAAAGGACCATCCTTCACCCCACGTGCTGATGTCATTTGACAGTAAGAAGTGGCCCTCTCTCCCTCCTAGCCTGTGGGCGCAGGAGGGAAAAAACAAAAATATTGAAACATTTGTCCCGTCCACCTTCCTCCACACCTCCCTCTCCCCACCCTAATCAGAGACCCATATGGGCATGCATCCCTCTCAACTATGTAAACAATTTTAAAAATAAAATAAATAAACTCTAGTAACCAAGGTCCTAACTTTTATGGGCACTGACTTGCTCTGAACTTTGCTGTTGGAGAAGATATTTCAGATGGTAGATTAGTCCCGTGACTGTGGTCATTTCACCTGTGGGAAGGAGGAGGGAGTGCATGGTGTCTCTTATGGGAACTCTGGGATACTCTGCTAGATTCTGGTTGCTTGCTGTATTCTCTGAGAGGCTGTTTTGTAGCAAAGATGACTAGCTGAAGCATGCAAATCCATATTTTCCTATGTAACAAGTTTAAAAATAAATTTAAATACCTATAAAGAAGAAGCCCGTGTTTTTAAGGTGCACAGTGTAGAAGACTTTTGCTTGTGTAGTATGAGATATGAAGATACTTTTAAAAACAAAGTATTAGAGCTTTTTCCAGTGACATTCCTTTGCACTTAGAATGAAATCCAAAGACCTATTATAGCTTAAAGCTCTTTTGCTTCTGACTAGCTCTTTGTTTCATCCCTAATCTTTGCATTGCTGGGTTCCTGCATTTATATGATTGATTAAAAGTACTTCCTTGAAGATATTGCTTACTGTCAAGTCATATTCTAACATTTCAGATAGTTTTTTCTTTGTAAGGACTATTTCTCTAACTAGAATATTAACTCGTTAGAATAAGACTATTCCTAAAACATTCCCTGCCGTATCCACAAAGTTTGGAGCAACATCTGACACATGGTAGCCATTTATATATTTGATGGCCACGTTTGTTTATATACTTTTTATGTATTAGTGCCTGTGCTCTGGGATTGTTGATACTGAAAGGGAATAAACTAAGGAACATTTGAGCAGGTGGTTTAGGAGGGGAGTCCTGTGTTTGTTTATTTTTACCGGGACAGGAGGATGCTAAGATAATGAGTAGGATTAATAAATAGTTGAGAGCAAAACTGTTTCTCTAATAAAGCTGGCATAATGGCTTAATTGGCTGATCTTCTCCCTGCAAGTACTGGCATATCTCATGTAGGTGCCAGTTCATATTCTAGCTGCTCCACTTCCGATCCAGCTCCCTGCTTGTGGCCTGGGAAAGCTGTTGAGGACGGCCCAAACCCTTGAAATCCTGCACTCATGTGGGAGACCCTGCACCTGGGTGAGAGACCCAGAGGAGCCTCCTGGCTTTGGTTTACTTAGCTGTGGTCATTGAGGACATTTGGGGAGTGATCCAGTGGATATGAAGATCTTTCTGTCTCTCCCTCTCTGTAAATCTGCCTTTCCAATAAAAAAATAAATAATTTCTCTGAATAAGATAATTATCTGCTTAATCTTTATGAAATTAAATTGATTTCAAGACTGAATTAGCATCCCAAATAAATATTGAAATGTTTTCCTTTTTCTTTTACGTAGTCATCTCAGCAAAACTCAAAGAAAATAAAAAGAACTGGTTTGGACCAAGTCCTTATGTAGAAGTCACGGTTGATGGACAGTCAAAGAAGACGGAAAAATGCAATAATACCAACAGTCCCAAATGGAAGCAATCTCTCACAGTGTAAGTTTGAAAGTATTTCTTACAATATAGTATTTTGTTTAGTAGATGAACAGAAACTCAGCTTTGCAAAAATTTTCTTGTGTGTTTTCTTTCTCTTCGTGTTTTTTTCTCATGTTTTCCCTTTTGGTAGGACTCCTTAGTTCTTATGTTTCCCTTCAGTTAGTTTTTTGTTTTTTTAGTTTTTGTTTTTTTTAACCTTCTTTAATTTAGTTGGTTATGGTATCACTGCTGCCCCTGGATAGTAGCTGGAAGAGCCCATTTTCATAGCTTAGAAAGAGTTGTAGCCTTTTTTATAATGTATTACCTACTCTTTTTTTTTCTAGATTTATTAAGTTGAAAGGTAGAATTACAGAGACAGAGGAAGAGACAGCAAGATCTCTCTCCGAGTCTCCTGTGGCACACATGTGACAGAGGCTCAGATTCTTGGGCTTTCTCAGGTGCACTAGCAAAGCAGAATTGGAAGCAGAGCAGCCTGGACTCAAAATGGCACTCTGACATAGGGTACCAGCCATTGCAAGCTGCAGTTTAATTTGCATTGATTTTTAAGTTAAAATAGTGTTTCAGTTACCTATGTCTTCAATTGGAGGGTCTGTGTTCAGTCCTGGGCTCTGCTTCTGATTTCATCTTCAGACTAATACAGAATACAGGAGGCCATGGTGAGAGCTTGAGTGATTAGGTTCCCGCCTGACCGTGTAGGAGACCTAGACTGAGTTCCTTGCTTTGGCCCCGGCCAGGGTAGTGACATGTGTTTGGAGGGTTGACCAGTGGATGGGAATTTGTGCTCTCTTTGTTTCTCTGCCTCTCAAATTAAAAATACTTAAGAATTTAGACTTTTAAAAATAATACAGGGCCCGGCGGCAGCATGGCCTAGCGGCTAAAGTCCTCGCCTTGAACGCCCCAGGATCCCATATGGGTGCCAGTTCTAATCCCGGCAGCTCCACTTCCCGTCCAGCTCCCTGCTTGTGGCCTGGGAAAGTAGTTGAGGACGGCCCAAAGCCTTGGGACCCTGCACCCACGTGGGAGACCTGGAAGAAGTTCCTGGCTCCTGGCTTCGGATCAGGATAGCATCAGCCATTGTGCTGACTGGGGGAGTGAATCATCGGAGGGACGATCTTCCCCTCTGTCTCTCTTCCTCTCTGTATATCTGACTTTCCAATAAATAAATAAATCTTTTAAAAAAATAATATAGCACTATTTGATTTGGGGACCAAATGTAAAATTAAAAGTAGATTAACATGTAAATTAGTTGTTACTTTATCACATATGGCTAAATTACTTTCATTCATTTATTTTTGGAATTCTTGGCTTTTTTCCTGAGAGAAGTAAACTAGTGACTTTAATGAAAGTTTTATTTGTAAGTGGTGAGATCATATATTTGAAACAGTAAGTTTTTAACATAATACGTGCTTATACAAATTGTTTTTGATCTTAGTAAATACTAAAACAGATCAATATACTATATCTTTAAACAGATTCTTGATGTTCTAGGGTATCTTATGCTTTATTATGATTTTGAGCAAATGAATGAACTAAAAAATTTTATACGATCATCTTTAGGCCCATTAATTGAATTATTTTAATGTTTCTTATCTATATTATTCTACTGTGTTTCTTTCTACTTTTAATTGGTAGATCAAGTACACATTAATCTCTAATCTGTGATTAAAGATATAAGAAGCAAATGAAACATATAAAAGATGTATGTTTTATACGTACACAGCTTTGTAATGGCCAGAGATGTTCAGCTGAATAATATCCTTAATGTCCATCTGGTTTTCACCAACTTTGAATGTTTATTGCTGTTACTAGATAGTCACTTTAAAATTTGAGCTGTGGTTTTTTGTTTGTTTATTTTTATTGGAAAGGCAGATCCGATTTACAGAGAGGAGAGACAGAAACATCTTCCATCTGCTGGTTCATTCCCCAAGTGGCTGTAACGGTTAGAGCTGAGTCAGCTCGAATCTAGGAGCCTGGAGCTTCCTCCTTGTCTCCGACATGTGTGCAGGGACCCAAGGCTTTGGGCCATCCACTATTGTTTTCCCAGGCCATAAGCAGGGAGTTGGATAGGAAGTGAAGCAGCTGGGACACAAACCAGTGCCCGTATGGGATCCCAGCACATGCGAGGTGAGGATTGAGCCACTGAGGCATTGCTGTGGGTCCTAGATTGCAACTGCTAATTTTGTGAACTTCTTAGTGATTTAAGTTAAGAAAAAAGAAATTATCCGTGTAGCCCAGTGTGGGAGACCAGATAAAAAAAAGCTCCTGGCTCTTGGGCTCGGCGCGGTGGCGCAAGTGGTTAACGTCCTCGCCTTGCACGCCCGGGATCCCATATGGGCGCCGGTTCTAATCCCGGCAGCCCCGCTTCCCTTCCAGCTCCCTGCCTGTGGCCCGGGAAAGCAGTCGAGGACGGCCCAAAGCTTTGGGACCCTGCACCCATGTGGGAGACCCGGAAGAGGCTCCTGGCTTCGGATTGGCATAGCATCGGCCCGTTGCGCTCACTTGGGGAGTGAATCATCGGACGGAAGATCTTCTCTGTCTCTCCTCTCTGTATATCCGCCTTTCCAATAAAAAAATAATAAAAATAAATCTTAAAAAAAAAAAAAAAAAAGCTCCTGGCTCTTGATTTTAGTCTGGTCCCACCTCAGTGGATAGAAAACCTCGTTCCCTGTAACTCTTTCTCTCAAAAAAGTTAACTAAATCTAAGAAAAGAAGAGAAAAGAAAAGAAAAGAAAAAGCTAAGTCTGAGACTTTTGGAAAGGAGAAATTTAACACTGTGCCCTGAAAGGGCAAGGGGAACGATGTTTAAACTACTCATCACTGTTAAAATGTGATAGAATTATAATGATGGAGGTGATAGGCATAGATAGTCTTCTAAGTAGTAATGCATTTTTTTTCTTGTCCAAAATTTGATCACATAAGGAGAATGAAGTATGCAGAAATGCAAACATTTCTGCAACTGATATTTATATTATTTGAACCATAGGATTATGGTAGATTATATACTCATGGTGTCCTTATTTCTCTAACCTTTATCTTTTATGGAAGTTCAAATTTCTCAAGGTTGGGAAAATGCCATTAAAAAGTGTTTTTAAATATGAACATTTATTTACATTTGTATTTGTGAGACAGAGAAGGAGACTAACAGAATTCCTGCTCATTGTGCACTTCCCAAATGCTTGAAGCTTGGAATTCGATCCAGGTCTCTCACGTGGCTGGCAGGGACCCAACGCCTTGAGCCACTTCATCTGTTAGTCCCACAGTGCGCAGGATGCTGGAGTCAGTAGTGGATCCTGGAATTGAACTCAGGCTCTCAACAATCAGATGGGGTATCTGGGCATCCCAGCTGGCATCCCACGTGCCAGGTTAAATGCTAACCTTGTAGAGTATTTATTAGCATTTAGTGAGGTATGAATAAGTCTGTGTTTATTTGATAGTTGTTTTGGACACCTTATGTTTATATATATCAGTTTGAAGCTTGGTGTATTTGATCGTCAAATCATTGTAAGTGACTGAGAAAATTTAGTATAAATTTTAATTATAACAAACTTCTGTTGAAATTACGGTTCTGTCATTTTTATTGACTGAGACCATGGGCAGTTTACTTAACCTCTCTTAGTTTTTTAGAGTGCTAATTGCAGTCATAGGGTTACTATGAAGATGAATGAAATAACCTGAAGTTAAGTAATTACCAGCCACAGAATATTTAATTTGTGAATTTACCTTAAAGAAAAGTGAGTTTTTTGAAATTTGAGCTTGTTGCATGAAAAGCAGTTGTTCTTGTCCTGACAGACGTGCATGTATTTGTTCCTGTAGTTCAACCAAAAATGAAAATGTCCATGCAAGTGTATAACCATCAGATTTTCCTAAGATTGTGGGACATATCCCATATTGGTATACGCTAAACTATAAAGTGGTACATTAGGAATGCTTTAGACATTAAAGCCAAGGTATAATTTATTTAGGAACCCATTGTAATATATAATTAAAGTAATATTACCCTTCCTTTTCTTCATTTGTAGTATTGTTACCCCTGTGAGTAAATTACATTTTCGTGTATGGAGTCACCAGACATTGAAATCTGATGTCTTGTTGGGAAGTGCTGCATTAGATATTTATGAAACCTTAAAGTCGAACAACATGAAACGTATGTATGTAAGAGTAACAGAAATTGTGTTTGATGGAAATGTGTTTTAATGGAAAAAGTATATATGCCAGACATGTAAAATGACTCATGTACTCTAACAGGAATTTTGAGCTGTGTAATCTGTTCAGTTTGATCATTCATTTTGAATTCAATGGTTTTAGTAAGTAGTCATTTTGTAAATTAAGAGTATTAATGTAAAACATAATCAGCTATAGAAAAACTAAAAATATGTAGAGCAAAGATAGAGGAAAAAATGCAATCCCACTTCAGAGAGATAGAAAGGAATATGATTAATATTTTGGGATATGTCCTTTCAAATGCTTATTTTAAAATATTTCATTTTCGATGGTTGTAGTTGTATTTACATATATGTCTATATACATCATAGAAACTTGTAAACATTTGTAGCTTATTTTCATTGGTATTTTTTTTTATTAAAGTATAGTTATTTTTCTAATCTGTCTAAAACACTTCTAAGAATTTTCTTTCTTGTTTAGGGCTTATATAATCCATTGTTAGGATACATTTTAATTCAGTATAATTGCTGAGTTATGTTTGTTGTGATGGCTCATTTTATGTTGTAGCCTATATCGCAAGGATGAATTTAATAAATGAAGTGATAGATATTTAATGGTTTGTATTATGGACTTAATAAGAGATTCTGTTGTCTATAAAATTATTGTGTTTTGGTGTCAGAAAGCCTCAAATATTTTATGAAGTGTGTAGTATAACAATAGATATGCTTATGCATTCAGACACTTTATTCTGATACTATATTTTAACATCTAAGGTTGCAGAAAAGAAAAAAGAGGCCCATTTTTCCCTGTAACTTTTTTCTTACAGTTGAAGAAGTGGTTGTGACTTTGCAGCTTGTAGGTGACAGAGAACCAACAGAGACGGTCGGAGACTTGTCAGTGTGTCTTGATGGGCTGCAGTTAGATTCCGAGGTCGTCACTAATGGTGAAACTACATGTTCAGAAAGTAAGAGATCACTTTTTGTTTTTAAAAAAAAGCTTTTATTTTTAATATTTAATGTTTAATAATACTTATGTAAAGTATTTAGTATTTATTTTATTAGAAATATGCTCTGTGTAATTATTGCTGTTCCTTTTCTGATTAAACAATAATTTCTTTTTCAAAAAAGAGACTGATTACTTTCAACATTTTTTAATGCATTGTTTCTGTGGTTCAAAAAACATATTTTTCAAAAAGTTGAAAAATTAGCCAAGCAAAACTTGAATTATAGATGGTACAGTAGTAAAGAATTGTTTTATAAGGTGTTTATTCTGGGCCCAGCAGCGTGGCCTAGCGCCGGCTGTTACACTCACTTGGGGAGTGAATCATCGGATGGAGGATCTTCCTCTCTGACTCTCCTCCTCTCTGTGTATTTTGACTTTGTAATAAAAATAAATAAATCTTTTTCAAAAGAAGTGTTTGTTCTGTGTGCCAGTTAGTGTGATATCTCATGTCACACCACCTCTGATGTTAATGACATAATTTATTTTTTATAGCAGTGTCTGGTTGAGGTTCAGTATGACTTATAATTCTTCTTAGTACTACCAGACAACAAATACAAACTAAAATCCATTTGCCATTCCTCATCCATTTCTGTAAGCTACGTAAAGAAACAATTTATGCTGTTAGACTAACAAAAAATTAAATATGAGCTGGCATATCTTAAATTTTTGATTTAGAGCTGTGATCAGTAGAAGTTTCTGGTGGCACCTGAAATTAATGACTGTATCACTAACATTTTTCTATTTATTACCAATGGGTATTTTCACATGACGTATAGATTTCAGAATCTCTAGAACAAAGCATATTGATGGTTTCCTTACTTATCTTTCAAAGACTTATTTATTTACAGATTGCATTAGGAAGCATTTGTGTTTGTCATGTGCTTTGACTACTCTGTCTGCTTTGGTGAAAAACTTTGTACTTCCTGTTTGCTTGTTTAATATTTATTTGAATAAGAATGACAGAAGGAAGAGGAGACAGAAAGGTATACTGCATTGTATCTTCACATCTGGATGTGATAGTCTACATTACACAGTTACTATACATCCCCTTAAATGAAAAGCCACAATACAAAATCAACAACAGGAAGAAAAATAAAAATTTACAATGTCATAAAGTTAAATAACATGCTACTGGTTATGATAGTCTCTAGAGGGCAGTGTGCTGTGAAATTCACCCTGTTCCCACACTGCCCATCTGGGACCTGCCGCTCTGTCTCTGCTCCTGGTCAACAGTTCACCTGCAGAGGATCCCAGTAAACACGCGTTCCCACCCTTATTTGCTGGTGGCGTTCAGATTGCTGCTCGCTGAATGCTGTTGGTGTGTCAGTCACTGCAACACCACACCATTGTGTGCGCTGCTTTCCTGTGTCTGTCAGTCTTCAGGTGCCCCTCTGCTGTCATTCTGTCCTCTCCTGTTTTCCAGAATGTGCCCTCTCTGCTTCCCACTCGCTACTATTTCTCCGTCTGTTTAAACGTGTTCTTACTCTATTCTGCCATCTTAATTCTCTTCTGAACATTTTGGTACCACATGTGGTCTTTTGTGTCTGGCTTTTTACTTAGTATTATGTTTTTGAAGTTCAATATTGACATATTTTAATATATCTTTTTTAATTACTAAATAATTTGTCATGGAATACGAATGCTTCCTTTTGTCCTTATGTGTCTACCATTGTTTAAAAATGTGTGGTATGGCATGTCAGCAAATCAGCATATTTTTACTAAATTAGTCTGTTAATTTTGCTCTGGGTAAAATAGGAATGATTTTAGTGTTCAAAACCATGGCTGTTTAGGAACTATTTTTCTTTTAGTAAGTGGATCTGGATGTTAAACTAGATCCTTGTGTTTTGCCTTTATATCTTTATTCTTCTTTGCCCACAGTCTGGTTTTGCTGCTGTCAGTGTGCAGCCTCTCTCTGCCGCAGTGTACTGTGCAGACTCTAAGACTTAGAGGTGTGTCCTGTGAAGAAAATGACTGCTGTGGCGTTCATTTCAGCTACTGTGTGACTCATTTGTACTGTTTCTATTTTTTTAAAGCTGTTTCCTGCATAAAGAAAAACATTACTGGTTTTCCCATTGTCAAAAATTGTTTTGTTGATCATCTTCCTGGAGATCAGTTTTTTTTTTTTAACATTTATTTTTACTAGAAAGGCAGATTTATAGATTGAAGGAGAAATACAGAAGTAATCCATTTGCTGGTTTACTTTCCAGATGGCTACAACAGCCAAATCTGAGCTGATCTCTGAGCTGATTTGAAGCCAAGAGCTTTCTGTGGGTCTCCCACGTAGGTGCAGGAATGCAAGGCTCTGGGCTGTCCTCTACTGCCCTCCCAGGCCACAGGTAGGCAGCTGTGTTGAAAGTGGAGCAGTTAAGACATGAACTAGAACCAATATGGAATGCCAGTGCCAGAAGATAGAGGATTAGTCTGTGTTGCTGTTGTACCAGTATTATTGTATTAATGCTTTTGAGAAATAACTGGGACACAGAAAATGGCTAAAATATCAGGATTTAACTAGAATCAACAATATATTTCAAAAAAGGGTAAGTAGTACATGAGTAATATCTTTCACTTGTTGGCATGTGTTATACATAATGATTAGTATTTATGCAAATTTGTACATCTTTTTTTGGTAAAGATTTATTTATTTTTATTGGAAAGGCAGATATACAGAGAGGAGATGAGACAGAGAAGATCTTCTGTCCAGTGGTTCACTCCCCAAGTGGGTGCAATGGCTTAAGCTAAGCCAATCCGAAACCAGGAGTCAGGACCTCTTCCAGGTCTCCCACGCAGGTGCAGGGTCCCAAGACTTTGGGCCATCCTCGACTGTTTTCCAAGGTCACAAGCAGGGAGCTGCATGGGAAGCAGGGCTGCCGGGATTAGAATCAGTGAAATTTGGTACATCTTAAGTTTTACTTTTTTTTTCTTTTGAAACTATATTGGATTTATCTAATACATTATGTTTTTTTCTAGAAACATTTTTAGTGAATGGTTTTGCTTACCTGGCATATTTACAAAAATAGTTGAAAATTACTCTCTTGAAACTAACTTTCTTTTTGAATTTTATTGATGTTAAAGGTGCTTCACAGAATGATGATGGCTCCAGATCTAAGGAGGAAACAAGGTAAGAGTTTACTGACTGCTTACCACAGAATGCAAATAGATACAAGGGAGAATAGCCAGTCATTAAAGCTTAAAGTAAGGGCCTGGCACTGTAGCGTAGTGGCTGAAGTCCTCACCTTGCATGTGCCAGCATCTCTGCCAGGGTATGTACACTGCAAAAAATTGGATAGAAAGCAGAG
Organism: Ochotona curzoniae; assembly: GCF_017591425.1. Classification (NCBI taxonomy): domain Eukaryota; kingdom Metazoa; phylum Chordata; class Mammalia; order Lagomorpha; family Ochotonidae; genus Ochotona; species Ochotona curzoniae. The sequence goes on along the minus strand of NW_024465894.1, from coordinate 14,259,507 downwards.
TATCCAGCATGCCAACAAGGAACTCCAGTATACATGCACCCCAAGCTACACCAGACACCTGTCCCATAGATAAGAAGTTGGTGCGTAAAATTGGAAATGTATATTTACTCCTTTTATGTGCCAGGCATTATGTTGAACATGTTTCTTCTTTTTGCAATTAATCTATAAACTTTTCTGCATGGTAGGCACTGTTGTCTCATTTTGATATATAAAAAGTTAAGGAACTTGCCTGATTCAGTAATATTTTGGGGCCCTGGCATGGTGGCCCAGTCACTAAATCCTCACCTTGCATTTGTTCGTTTATTTCCCTGGCTGCTCTACTCCCTATCCAGCTCCCTGCTTGTGGAGGGCTGTGGGCACCTGGAAGAAGCTCCTGGCTTCTGGCTTTGGATTGGCTCAGCTCTGGTTGTTCTAGCCGTTTGGGGAGTGAATCAATAAATTGAAGAAATTTCTCTCTGTATATCCCCCTCTCTGCACATGTGCCTTTTCAATAATAATAATAAATCTTTGGAAAAAAAAATAGTGTATTTGGTAGAGTAGAAATTTGTATTGCCTTTCCTTGCCACCTAATATTCATATGTCAATTATGTATGTACTTAATCATTAATGAATAGTGGGTTTTTTTTCATATTTGATGAATTAGGGGAAAATGGAGGTTTGGCATGTGAGTTGAGTTTTTGGGAATAAATTTTTATATGTGAACAAGTTATTGTCAACAATGTGTGAATAGGGGATTGGTATGATCATACTGTAAATACAGTTAATTTTATCTGACAATGATGCATACTTTAGATTTTTAGATTGGATTATATAAAACCAAAGGAAAGTTGGAAGAACTCTTTGGGAATTGTTGCACATGGTAGCAAGAGATAATGACAACTAGGACTAGGCTGTGAAAATATAGAGGGAGAATGTGCAAGTAACACTTGTTTAACTTATTACCAAAAAGCACAGGGAGGATAAAAATTACCTGGAGGGATAGCAGCATCACCTATAAAGCCAAAATATAGGCGGAAGAAGAGCCTTAGAATGGAAATTTTATTCTGGATCTCTTACATTTGGTCCATAGCTTAATACTTGGGAGATAGGAGGTTTGAGACACAAGTTAGAGATTGATTTGGGAATCATTCTCAGGGAAGATCTTGAAAACCATGGGTTGAGATCCTTAGGATCAATCCATGAAGAAGGGAAAGGAGGGCCTGGTTCCATGGCCCAGTGGCTAACTCCTCACCTTGCGCAGATCAGGATTCCATATGGTCACTGGCTGCTGCATTTCCCACCTAGCTCCCTGCTTCTGGTCTGGGAAAGCAGTGGAGGATGGCCTAAAGTCTTGGGACCCTGTGGGATAGCCAGAGGAAGCTCCTTGCTCGTGGGTTCGGATTGACCCAGCTCCAGTCATTGTGGCCAGTTGGGGAGTAAGCCAGTGGACAGAAGATCTTTCTTTGGCTCATTTCTGTAAATTTGCCTTTCTAGTAAAAATAAATTTTTTTAAAGAAAAGGAATTAATTAACTACCTATATAAAGAAGAGGACAAAGAGGGAAATGAAGATTGCAAAAGCAGGTTCTTGTGCCTTAGCATATTAAACTGAGCCTCTTCCTGCAGCACTGGCATCCCATAGGGGTGCTGGTTCAAGTCCCAGCTGTGGTGGTTCTGATGTAGTTAATCTGCAGGCTTAAATCTGTCGATACCGCACTGCCAGTACTAAGCAAGTCTGAAGCTGGGAGCTAAGAATCTGGCTTTGTCTCCATTGTGGGGTGGCAGGGACTCAGCTACTTGAGTCATCACCTATCATCTTCTACAGTGTGCATTGGCCAGAAACTTGGGTGCTGCTACTATAGGGATAGCAGATATGCCAACTGACCTCTTACCCAGTATGTCAAATGTCACTTCAATAATTACATATTTTAACTTAACTATTCAGTGCTGGTGGTTTATCTGAAGGAAATAAAGACAAAGATGACCCCCTCAAAATGACTGAATTATGGAGTTTGTGTTGTAATGTGGCAGGTTGAACTGCTTGCAGCACTAGCATCCCATATTGGAGTGCAAGTTTGAGTATTAGCTGCTCTGTCCAACCAGCTCCCTGCTGGTATACCTGGAAAGCAACAGAAGGTGGGTCACAGCTTTAAGCCCCTGTCAGCCATGCGGAAACACGGAATTCTGGATTTCTGGCTTCTGCTTAACCCAGCCCCAGCGTATATTGTTGCTGAGGATTGACTCATTAGATAGGTCTGTTTCTTTGTCTTTTATTCAAGTGAGTAAGATGTCTTCTTAAAATAGAGATTAAATTGTGATATGTCTATAGGGTATCTTAGGTTCATCGGAATGTTTTAAAATAAATTGTAGACATGCCTAGTACGTAACAAACAAAAACCTGCTGAGGATATGAAACCACTGTACATCATGTCATTGCAGTCATATCCAATGAGAAAGAACTGGCAAGAGATATTCTCATAACTTAGTAGTTATTTTGGAGTCTGGAAATATACAGTTTTTATTTCATCATTAGAAAAGTAAAATGCAGCACATTAAAAATACAGAAATGTTTTAGATAGATAAAAAGAATGAGAAGACATCTTAAGCAGAATTCTGGCAATATTTTTGATTGGGCATATCTTTTTTATATGTTAATAAGATTCTGATTACTTACTTGAAAGGCAGAGTTGCATAGCATGAGACAAAGAGTAGAGCTTCTATCTACTGGTTTACTGCCTCACTACCTACGTGATCACAGCTGCTGGAGCTGGACCAGTTTGAAGTCAGGAGTTTCTTCCTTGTCTCCCTTGTGAGTTCTGGGGCCCAGGGAGTTATTCCATCCTCTGCTGCTTTCCCAGGCACGTCAACAGGATGTTACGGTCTGGCCCAGCCTGGCCTCTTCCCAGATCCTGCTCCCATGAGTGTCACATGAGTTCTGTGGTCTAGCCTGGCTCAACCCATCATGACCCCCCTACCCAGCTCTCTATGCAAGCCTGTAGATATTGCAGTCCTTCAGGGGTAAACCCAAAAATCCCTTACAGAATCTCTCGTGATCCAGTTCTCATGGGTTCTGAAAGATGCTGTGGTCCAGCCTGACATGGCCCATTCCCAGCTCTGACACTGATGATGGGGTACTGTGACCCAGCCCAGTGAGATATTCCCCAGTGGACAATGAACAATGCTGTGTAGCCCAGCCTAGGTCTGCCATGTGGGCAGGTGCCCTGACCTTCCTAGACATGCCCTTCGGCCTCATGTGTCTAAAACCACTCCATCTCTGCTTTCTTGCCTACCTCCAAGTGCAGTGGCCTAGTGTGTGAGAAGACTCCAGAAGTCATTCCTTCCCTGTCAAACATGCTGTCGGCTGTTCCTACTCCAATACGTCCCCAGACCCCTTTGCTGGGCAATCTGCAGTTCCCTCCTCTCCTCCACCCACTGGAAACCAGGGTAGCATGTCCCAGCCTGGCATTTCCTGCATTCCTGGCATTCTGTGTGTTCCCCAATATGTATACATTTAAACAGGCAATTATATTGGCCCACTGGTATAGTTAACATAAACTTTTCATTAACCAGGCCCAGAGTGCCAATCAGCTGCTGGCTGCTTTTCTTCAAACAGTAGGATACTTGCCTAGGTGCTAAGCAGTCTAGGTGGCTGCTACAGTTGTGGGAATGCTTACATCTTAACCACTAGATCACATTGCCTGAAATTGTTGTCTGTCTCGAAAACCAAGAATTCTTCTTTCTAATTGACTAGTAATCTGTTAAGATAGTTTAGGAAGACAGTACTCAGTTTCAGAAAGCATTACGACTTCAGATGGGTTTGAAACATAACTTATGGGAAAATTTAGCGGAAGGGGAACAGTATCAAAACTAACTCTTACTGCATTTAGAATGCCTGCATTCAGCTTACATTCCAAGAGGGTTGACTGATTGCTGAACTGTCCCTTAAAAAGAAAAAATAATGGGATTGATTTATTGATATGAAAGAGTACACACAAAGAAATGAAAAGCAAGCTACTGCCTGATGGTTCATCCCCAAAATGGCCACAGTGGCTGAAGCTGGACCAGGTCAAAGCCAGGACCCAAGAACTTCCTGGTCTCCCTTGTTGGCACAGAAACACGAGTCCTTGAGCCATCTTATGCTGCTTTTCCAGGCACATTAACAGGGAGCTGGATCAGAAATGAAGCAGCCAGGAATCGAACTGGCACCCATATTGGAATGCCAACATTAGAGGTGGTGGCTTTACCCACTATGCCACAATGCCAGTCCCTGAACTGTTTTAGAGTAAGCATTTGAGGACTCCCAAAACAATTCTTGTCATACTTTACTTTTTGTATATATTTGAGAGAGAAAGAGAGAACCCTCTGATATCTCTTGGTTCGCTCCCCAGATGGCCAGGGCCAGGCTAAGTTAAAGCCAGGAGCTCAGAACTCACATGACTGGCAGGGGCCAAAGTGCTTGGGACATCTGCTGTTTTTCCAGACAGCATTAGCAGATAGGTTAGTTAGAAGAGAATCAACCAGGACTCAAGCCGGTGCTCATAAAGGATATTGGCATTGTAATTGGTGGTTTAACTTAAGTCCACTGAATTTTATTTTCTTCATGGTGATTTTGGAGATCCCAGAGTATAAAGTAATACCATGTGGTGGTTTCCAGTAGTAGATATCAAAGCTGTAACGGAATCATCTCTTAACTGGCAATTCTTTCAGTCATTTCTGATCCATTACCAGATCTTCCTTGAAGGAAAGCAGCCAAAATTAACTATGGTAGTGGTAGCTCTCAACCTCACAATTCCTTTTTCTGTCCTTTCTTCCCATTCTGTCTCTCCGTTTGGTATTATCCTTTTGAAAGGATTATATCTCTTTGTGGGAACTTGTGCTTCTCATTTCAGAATGCCTGCGTTTGAGTCCATTGGTTCAAGTCTTAGCTCTGTTCCAGATTCCAACTTTCTGTTAATGTGCACACTGGGAGGCAGCAGGTGATGGCTCAAATACTAGGGTCTCCTCCACCCACATGTGATACCTGGATTGCGTATTGGCTTCCATCTGGGCCAGCCCTTATTTTTGTGGGCACTTGGGAAATAAACAGCAGAATAGAAGATCTCTCTCTTGATTTTGGTCTCTGTCTCTGCCTTTCAGAAAACCTAAATAAATAAAAATTTAAGATCTGTGGCAAATTTGCTTTAGGCCATCAGTTTTGAACATTTTGTGTACGGTTGTACTAGGGTGCAAGAGGAGCACAGTTCGTGAGAGATAAGTGTTATGGCCTTCTCCTGTCAGCTGTACTTGAATTGTGAAATATTTTTAACGACCAGTGGTAACCAGCTAAACAATGGTGACGATATCATGCTTATGATAAAGCATTGGGATTTTGTGAATTTGACTTTGTTTCTCTTTATATAGGGCCTTCTTTTAAGATTTGTTTTTGAAATCTGAAGTAGAACGTTTTAGTAGTTCTGAATGGTCCCAACTGTCCCTGTGCCCATGAATAACTTCTATGTCTAGATTGGCTTTGTGAGTTGTTTGTGTAAGACATAAGTGTTTGATGAGGCTGTTCTGAAATTAGGGATGATTTCTCATACTTATAGAAGTTTCAGTTTTGCTCTTCCTGCTGATCTTTTTTTCTTAAACTCACAGAGCATTCATTATTTTCCTCTTCTTACCCAGAGTGAATGCAAATGGATCAGATGACCCTGAGGATGCAGGCTCTGGCGAATATAGGAGGATCAATGGGAATAATTCTCCATCTCTCTCAAACGGTGGTTTTAAACCTTCTAGACCACCAAGACCGTCTCGACCACCTCCACCTACCCCACGTAGACCAGGTCTGTATTCCAGCTTTCAGTTCTGCACTATGAATGTGTGGGAGTAGATTTCCAGGTCTGTCAGAAGACAATTTTAAGTCATTTTCTGGCTGTATTTGTACATTTTAAGATTTTTTCCCAAGAGTAATTTTTTTTATCGTTACCAATAAGTAACTTTTCCCTTAATTTTTCTTCACAGAATGAACTTGGTCAGAGGGGAAAAAACACATGTACATTCTGTGGCCAGTGCAGATAACTTATTTGTCTGGTTGTAAAGCATGATGTATAGTAGAGAATCTCATTGCCTATTCTCATTATATCCTTTTTTTTTCTGATTATATCCTTTTAAAGACAATCTTTAAATGGTAGATAACCCATCAATGCTAAATGATAACCAAATTTTAAAGCAAATCTTATACAGTAAATGAATGTGCTTAATGTAGTAACATCAGAAAAAATTACATGTAGAATATAATTTTCTGATGAACTCAAAGACATATTTTTAATCTTTTTAATTGATTACATTGCATTATGTGACACAGTTTTATAGGCACTGGGATTCCCCACCCCCCCTCCCGGTGGATTCCTCCACCTTGTTGCATTACCACAGTTCAAATTCAGTTGAGATTCTTTCATTGCAAGCACCTACCAAGTATAAAGTCCAGCGTCTTATTGTCCAGATAAGTTCAACGGTTTCTTGGGGAGACCATCTCTGGTCTGAAGGTAGAGCCGGCAGAATATCATCCCGATCAATTAAAAGCCCCGACATTACATCAGTAACAATTTAAAATGTTATGGAATTAGTTGACATGGTATTGAGTAATCAATATGTTAAAAGAAAAAAAAAAGAATGCAAGTTCTGAACCACATCCTGTGACTTTTACATTGACATTTCAATTATTAGTTTATGTGCAACTGGTTTCTATACACCTTAAAATGGCTATAGATTACTATTCAGCTGTCTCATGTCTATTTTAATTTTAGTATTTAGCAGTTTATAGTGTTGAAGCTTGATTTTGCTGAACCTGGCTGTTTTTCATATTTTTAATCTTTTCAATCTTTTGTTACTTCCCTTTGCTAGTATGTGACCAGAAAAAGTAAAGCAAATATTTTTAGAAATTGATTGCCCTTAAAACTTTAAAAAAATATTTATTTATGTTTGTTGGAAAGTTAGGTTTACAGAGAGGAAGATCTTTTGTTTGCTGGTTCAATACCCAAGTGGCTGCAATGGCTGGAATTTAGCCAGTTCAAAGCCAGGAGCCTCTGGGTTACCCATATGGATACAGGGTCGCAAAGACCTGAGCTATCCTCTACTGCTTTCCCAAGCTACAAGTAGGGAGCTGGATGGGGAAGCAGAGCAGCTGGGGACACGGATCAGTGCCCCTGTGGAATCCCAAACATTGCAAGGCAAGGATTTGGCCAGTAGGCTATTGTGCTGGTCTCAAAATTTTTATTTTATTTTTTAAAGATTTGTTTTGCTTTTATTTGAAAGGCAGAGTTACACAGAAAGAAGGAGAGACAGATCTTCCATCTGCTGATTCACTGCACAAATGGCCACAGTGGCCAGTGCTGGGCCTGTCTGAGCTGTGAGTTTCTTTCTAGGTCTCCCATGTGGTTTCCTATCATGCTTTCACAGGCCATAAACAGGGAGGTGGATTAAAAGTAGGGCAGCCGGAACGGAAACTGGCACCATATAAGATACTGGTGAAGGCTTAGCTTGCTATGCCACAGTGTTGGCTCTTCAAATTATTTTATCAGATGATTTTATATTTAATCATATGCTCATGTGGGGAGGGGTTGGGGAATCCCAGATCCTATGAAACTGTCATAAAATGAAATTAAATAAAAAAGGCATCAGGTTCCATTAAAGCATTTGATTAGCCCCGTTAATATGCACAGAGGTAGATGAGAGTGAGAAGGCTCTGAATGATCCCAGAGGATTCATTCTAGTGGGTCTTGATGGCCTCATAGTAGTTTAAAATTTTATGCAGATCAAGTTCCTTTACTGTTCTTGCTGCTTCCTACAATGATATAAAGTGAATTGAGATCACCTGGCTTTGAAGTTGTACCTAATTCTTTATTACTATTTATGAATAAAGTGGATGAAAATACAAAAAAAAAATCATATGGTCTTCTTTAGATAGATTATTAACAGTGTAGTCCTGCTCTTTAAGATTTGGAAATACACTGATGACTTCCATTAGGAATTTTTTTAAAAAAAGATTACTCAATTTCTTTTTTTTGGAAAGTCGGATTTACAGAGGAGAGACAGAAATAACTTTCACCCACTGGTTTACTCCTCAAGTGGCATTACAGCCAGAGCTGAGCTGATCCAAAACAAGGAGTCAGGAGTTTCGTCCAGGTCTTCCATGGGCATGTAGGGTCCTAAGGCATTGGGTTATCCTTTGCTGCTTTCCCAAACCACAAGGAGGGAGCTAGATTGAAAGTGGAGCAGCTTTGTTATGAGCCGGCACCCAAATGGGATGCTGACACTTGGCAGGCAGAGGATTAGCCAGTTGAGCCATCATGTCACCCCCAGGAATTGTTTTGTTAGAAAGCATGTTCAAAGAAATTAGAAATCCAGTGCTTTATTATTATTTTTTTAAAGATTTATTTATTGATGGACTATGCTGGGCCCTGTACTTGCTAGTACATACAGGAATCTGGTCTGAGAACACCTCAGACAAAGTTTCTTTGTGGTTCTCTCCAATCGAAATGCTGGGCTCAGAACCCTAACCAAGAAAAGAGAGAAGACAGAACAGGTTAATAAACCATCTCAGCTATATGTTGGCAGCGAAATATGGGGCAAATGGAGACTCTGATGGACTATGTCAATCAGTGGATTCTTCAAAGACCTCATTGTGCTTGGAGTGGCAAGATTGGCAGTGATTCATAGCTGTTGAACTATCAAAACCACTTGAGCAAGAACCTCGGAACATACCCTACATCCGGGACCTGAAGGGTGGGAAATTAGGTGGGCCTTCTCCCTTAATACCCCGCTTTAAACATGAAGGAAACAATATGGAAATAATAGTCTTACCCACTTTTCTATAGCCCTTGAACCTTTTTACCCTAATTAACTATGTAAAGATTGTCAAAAATATAATTTAAAAATTCTTTAAAAAAAAGATTTATTTATTTATTTTGATGAGTTTTGCGTATTTAATTAGGGTGATAAGGATCAAGGGCTACAGCAAGGTGGGTAAGATCACCATTTGCACATTCTCTTTTATTTTCCTTACTTTATCTGGGGGAAGGAGATAAGGGGAGAAGCCACACTCTGCCTCCCAAATGCCTCTGTACCCTGGAATGGAGGACAGCCACCTGACAGCACCCCATGTCCCTAAGATGGGGCATGCTCTGAGGGTCTTGGGCAAGAGATTTTGATAGTTCAACAGTTCTGTATTGCTGCTGATCTTGTCACTTCAACCATGATGAAATCTCTCCAGAATCTATTGGTTGATATAGTCCACCTTAGTCTCCTTTTGCCCAGATCTTCACTGCCAACACTTGGCTGGGGTAATTGATCGATTGATTCTGTCCTCTGATCTCTGTTGTGGTACCAGGTGTTCTCTGCAGACTCCAGTGTGCTGCCGTATCCCCCATATGCACCTGGATATGCTGTCCACTGCTCTGTTGAAGCCACTCAGGAGGCCTAGCTCTGATACATGTACTGCCTGGTCAGACCATGGAACCTTCAATTCTCTCCATTGTTGGGGTTCTGAGTGTAGTGGTACACTTGGGGGAGGGGATCCCCATAGAAACCTCGTTTGTGGTGAACTTAGACCTGATTCTTGTGTGTGCTTGCGAATACAGGGTCCAGCACAGTCTGTTGCCCCAATCAGCTTATGTACAGGCTGGTGATTGCAATTACTGGGTCAGTTCTGTTTCTAGCCCTGTCTCCCACATGAACCAATGTGTGTTGCAGTCCAGCCACACACTTGGCCCTCATGCAAACCAGTGGGAGCTGCAGCAAAGTCAGAGCGACTTGCAATAACCCGCACTAAGCCCACCCCCTGTCCTGGTTCCCATGCTTGCCCTTCTGGTTCATTCTGTCCCATATCCCATTCAGCTCTCATACATGTCAATGGACATTGAAGTCTAGTTCAACCCAAACAGCTCCACTTTCCAGCCCACACATGTGACGGTGGGTACCATTCTGTCTAGCCATGGCTGCCCTAGTCCTGTTTCTCATGCTCACCAGTCGGAGTGGCCACCCAAGAGGGAGGTGCCCACTGTTTCCCCACTGGGCCCACTCTCACTCTTGGATCTTGCACTCTCCAGGTGGTTCTGCTGTTTAACTTGATAAGATTTGCCTCCCATGCCAGCATCTGCCAGCTAATAGAAATGCAGTGCTTTAATAACTATTTGTAATAATATCATCAAATCAGTCAGACCGTTCAAATAATAACATTAAAAATTAGCCTGTAATCTGCAAAATTTTCATAGGAAAGGCTTTTTTTTTTTAAAGTAGAATTATGGAGAGAAAGAGAGAGACAGTAAGATCTTCAGTCTGCTGATTCACTTTCCAAATGGCCACTATGACCAGAGCTGGGGTATTTGAGAGCCTGGAGCTTCTTCCAGGTCTCCTACATGGGTACCAGGGCAAAGTCCTAGAACCCTGTACCATTGTTCACCCAAATGCTTTAGCGTGGAATTGGATCTGAAGTGAAGCATCTGGGACTTGAACCTGTGCCCACGCTGGGATAATGTAGGTGTCGGTATTACGTGCTAAGCCACAGTATCAGCTCCAACAAAGGGATTTTTAAAGATAAGGGAAATTACAAATGAAATTACAAATTTCAATACCACAGAATATTAACTTTATTACCTTAAAAATTTTTGTTTCTTGGGGCATCAGGAAATAAAAGCAGTTGCATTTTATAATTAATAATGAGGCATAAAGTAAATATGAGAGGCATAAAGTAAATAGAGTTATATGAAATGAGAGTAATTCTGTTAATTGGAAAATTTTTCAGCTCTGTATGCATGTATTAAATTTGTTCTCCTACTTCTTTGCTGTTAAAATTTGATATTTAATTTAGATTTCTGAAAATAAGAGTGTTCCTGCTTTCCCCAAATTTTTATAGCATCTGTCAATGGTTCACCACCTGCTACTTCTGAAAGTGATGGATCCAGTACAGGTTCTCTGCAAACAAGTACAAGTACAAGTACGAACACAAGTACAAGTGCATCTGAAGGAGCAGCATCTGGATTAATAATTCCTCTTACTATAGCTGGAGGTGCAGGCCCTAGGCCATTAAATCCTGTCACTCAAGCTCCCCTCCCACCTGGGTAAGTAATATTTTTTGATAAATATTTGTTCTTTAGATTCCTACTAGTCGTCAATAAAAACAAAAGTATTATTAGAATAATTTTATTCTTTCAGTAATTCTCTTTATCTGTTGTAACTGATCCTGTGGTATAGTCAAAATGAACAAAAAAAGCTTAACACATTTGAAATCTTTTCCATTTTGTTTCCAGGCAAAGCATAATGTGAATGATAAAGTTATTTGCTATTTTTTTAAAAGGTCTATTGATTTTTTTTGGAAAGGCAGATTTACACAGAGAAGGAGAGAGAGAGAGGAAGATCTCCCGTCTGATGATTCATTCCCCAAGTGGTTGCAGTGGCCGGAGCTGAACCAGTCCGAAGCCAGGAGCCAGGAGCTTCTTCTGGGACTTCCACACAAGGAAAGGGTCCCAAGGCTTTGGACCATCCTTGACTGCTTTCCCAGGCCACAGGCAGGGAGCTGGATGGGAAGCATGGCTGCTGGGATTAGAACTGGTGCCCAAACGGGATCCCAGCGCATTCAAGGCGAGGACTTTAACCGCTACGCTATCGTACTGGCCCATTATTTGCTTTTATTATTGCTTATTTGCAAGAGCTTTCCCAACTTCTGTCTGAACTGTCCAAGTACTCGTACTGGCTAGGACTGAAGCAGGCTGAAGACAGGAGCCGGGAACTCAGTGCAGGACTCCCACACGGGGGCAGAGACCCAAATACTCAAGTCATCACATGCACACAATGTGCATGAACTCGCCCAGTTAGAATTGGAATTAGAAGGTTACCCAGGGGGGCCCGGCGCGGTGGCGCAATGGTTAAGGTCCTTGCCTTGCACGCCCGGGATCCCATATGGGCGCTGGTTCTGGTCCCAGCAGCCCTGCTTCCCATCCAGCTCCCTGTCTGTGGCCCGGGAAAGCAGTCAAGGAAGGCCCAAGGCTTTGGGACCTTTCACCTGTGTGGGAGACCAGGATGTGGCTCCTGGCTTCGGATTGGCTCAGCTCTGGCCGTTGCGGCCGCCTGGGGAGTGAATCATCGGACGGAAGATCTTTCTCTCTGTCTCTCCTCTCTGTATATCTGCCTTTCCAATAAAAATAAAATAAATCTTTAAAAAAAAAAAAAAAGAAGCTTACCCAGGGGCCTCGCGTGGTTGCCTAGCGGCTAAAGTCCTCACCTTGAACATGAAGTTCCTGGCTCCTGGCTCCTGGCTTCAGATCGGTTCAGCACTGGCCTTTGCGGTTACTTGGGGAGTGAATCATCAGACGAAAGATCTTCTTCTTTGTCCCTCCTCTCTGTATTATGCCTTTGTAATAAAAATAAAACGAATTTTTAAAAAAAAAACAAGCTTACCCAATATTTAATCCCAGACTTTCTAATACGGATTGCTGGTATTTCAGGTGATAGATTAACTACTGTATGAGATACCCCAGGAATCATGTATTTTAATTAAAAATTTTTTTGTAAATTAATATGTCTGAATTATATGTCTCCATGGGGATTACCATTATTTTGATACATTATCAGTTGTATAATTTTCTGATCATACCTATATTTCCAAATATTAATAATTTTATGTCTTGAAATAATTCAGACCTTTCTTTGTAGTTTTTTGAACTGTGCAGTGTATTAGTAATAGTTATTCTGCTGTGCAGTGGAACACACTGGACTTACTTCTCAGTAGCTGGCTGTTAGTGCTCGTTGATGGACTTTCTCCATACTTCCAGTTCTTGTAGCTCTTTTGTGCTCTGCCCATCCGCTGCTAATTACTGTCTGTTTCCACGAGATCAACTTTTAGATTTCACATCGGAGTGATCACTTGGTGTTTATCTTTGTCTGCCTGGCTTATCTCACTTAGCAGTGAGTTCTGTTTCTACCAATATTTTTGCAAATGACAAAATTTCATCCTGATTTCTGGATAACCTACATATGTGTTTATATAACATATTTTAACTGTACACTTAGATTCCTTTCATTTCTTAGTTTTTTTTTTTTAAGATTTACTTATTTTTATTGGAAAAGCAGATATACAGAGAGAGGAGGGACAGAGAGAAAGATCTTCTGTCCAATGTTTCACTCCACAAGTGGCCCCAGTGGCCGGAGTTGAGCAGATCAGAAACCAGGAGCCAGGAACTTGCTCGTGGTCTTCCAGGCGGGTACAGGACCCCAGCGCTTTGGGCTGGCCTCAGCTGCTTTACTAGGCCACATGCAGGGAGCCAGATGGAAAGTAGGGCCACTGGGATTAGAGCCAGCGCCCATGTGGGATCCTGGTGCTTGCAAGATGAGGACTTTAGCCACTAGACTACCGTACTGGACCCTAATTTCTTAGCTTTTGTGAATAGTACTGCAGTAAATCTTAAAATTTATGGATTTTTTTTAAAGGATTTTTTTTTGAAAGGCAGATTTACAAAGAGGAGGAGAGAGAGAGAAAGTTCTTGTATCCAATGGTTCACTCCCCAGATGGCCACAGTAGCCAAAGCTAAACCAATCTGAAGCCAGGATTCAGGTGCTTCCTGGTCTCCCACGTGGGTACAGAGTACCAGGGCTTTGGGTTCCTTTACTACTTTTCCTGGCCATAAGCAGGGAGCTGGATAGGAAGTGGAGCAGCTGAGATGTGAATTGGTGCCTCTGTAGGGTGCTGGTCCCTCAGGTGTGGGATTAGCTTGCTGTGCTATAGTTCTAGCCCTGAGGGATTTTTTTAAGCCATGGAAAGTTAACTAAAGTCAGATAATAAAATAATCACCTTGTCATAAGGTAATAGTTTAGGAAAAAGAAAATTAATATTTTGATCCTATTTTAATCTCTACTTATTATATATAAATTTTATATATTGCAAAAATAATAATATTCCTGAGTCTAGAATGTAATCAAAGTTAATGAATCAATTGGCAGGCTCTCATGAGAATTTTAATCCTATATAGGTTTTATTACTGAATTCATAATTTAGGCACTTCCGTGGGAAGCCAAACTTGCAGAGTATTTTTACAAGAGATTTGCAAAAAAGAGTGTTTCTAGAAGTTACTTCCCAGTTGTAACAGTTTATTTCTATCTGCTTCAGTTTGGTGGTAAACCTTCCAAGGAAATCCGAATATTCAGATTGGCCAATATATAAACTTAATTCTTAGAGTGTGCAGAAGCACAAGTGGTAAAGACTGTTATTTTTGTTTTTTTTCTAGAATTAACAAGGCTTACTCTCAGTTCAGTTTTTGTTTAGTTTCATAGAATTGACTATAATTCTCTTTTCCATTCAAATACTGATGTGAGAATGAGTTTGATCTAAGTAGACTGACCTCAGATCTCTTTAGAACAGGCTCTTGTATAGCAAAAGTATCATTCCCTCTTTTCACTGCTGCTCATGCAAGTCCTTTCTAATTTTTTGTTTAAGTTGGGAGCAGAGAGTGGACCAGCATGGGCGAGTTTACTATGTAGATCATGTTGAAAAAAGAACCACATGGGATAGACCTGAGCCTCTACCTCCTGGGTAAGTGTTTCAATTAGAAAGATAATGTGTTTATTCAGAACTGTGGGCTCTATCTAGATCCAATCTTCATTCTTCCGATATTTCTCTCAGTTCCTTCTCTATCTACTTTGTTTTGTGTAGGGGAAAGCTAGAAAGGAGAAAGAGAATTGATTATGATAAGTGATTTTTATTTTAACTTCATTTTAAAGTTTTATGTATTTTCACTTTATTTAAGGAGCAGAGAGGCACTGTCCACTATCTTATCCCCATATGTCCACAATAAACAAGGATAGTCTAGACCAAAGCCAATAGCCAGGAGATTCATCCAGGTCGCCCATGTGGTTGCCTCTAGTTATGTCCATTGGCAGAAAAATGAATTGTGAGTGGCTGGAACTGAAGTCAGACATTCTAATATAGGACATAGACATCCCAAAGTTCTGTGCTAGACACCCACTTCTTTCATTTCCTGCATGTTTTCTTGGCTCAGAGCTGCAGGGCGTAAGCTTTATTTCTTCAAGACATAAAATATTTAACTGAATAGGAATTATAACTCAACTATACATAAGAAATAAAGTCCTTATTACATAGAAGATTTAACAAAATTAATGCAAAATGGTTAGAGAATGATAATACTAAGAATTTAACATTTGTGTTATATAAAATAATTAGAAAAAGTATTTTAATCTACATTTTTAGGTATATTCTTAAGTTCATTCATAGACATCTTAAATTCACTCATTTAAAAATTATAAAGCCTTTGGACAGATTTAAAGTTTTTTCCTCAGGTAAAATCTTATATCTGTTTCACAAATATTTGTTGTATTAGTCTATTTTTGTTCTGATTTAGCTGGGAACGGCGAGTGGACAACATGGGACGTATTTATTATGTTGACCATTTTACAAGAACAACAACGTGGCAGAGGCCAACCTTGGAATCCGTCCGGAACTATGAACAGTGGCAGCTACAGCGTAGTCAACTTCAAGGAGCAATGCAGCAGTTCAACCAGAGATTCATCTATGGGGTGAGCAGCCTGCTCATCATTAACAGTAACATTCAGGGTTTTTTGTTCATATTTTTTGTTTGGTGTCTTTAAAAAAATTTGTTAAAAGATTTATTCATTATCATTTGAAAGGCATATTTTGCATATTTGAAGATCTTTCAACTGCTAGTCTACTACCCAAAAGGCCACAGTGGCTAGAGCTGAGCCAGTAAGAAGCCGGGAAACCTCTTCCAGGGAGCTGGCTAGAAAGTGGAATATCCAGGACAGACATAGAGATTTTTAAAAAAAGGATTTATTTCTTTTTATTGGAAATGCAAATTTACAGAGAAAAGGAAAGAGAGAGAGAGATAAAGAACTAGTTTATCTGCTGGTTTACTTCCCAGATGGCTGGAGTTGGGTCAAGAGATTCTTCCAGGTCTCCCACACAAGTACAGGATCCCAAGGCTTTGGGCTATCTTCTGGTGCTTTCCCAGGTTGTAAGCAGGGAGCTGGATGGGAAGTAGAGTAGCTTGGACATGAACTGGCACCCATATGGGATGCTGGCCTGTGTGAGGCAAGGCTTTAGCCACTGAGCCATTGCACCGGGCCCCAGATGTAGAGATCTTATATCTGCTGATTCACTCCTTGCATGGCTGCAATTGCCAGGGCTGGCCCAGGCTGACACCAGGAGCCCAAAGATGCTTCCCATTCTAAAGTGAGTACAGGATCTCAAGTACGAATCTGCTGCTGCTTTCCAAGGTGCATTGGCAGGGATCGGGATTTGTATCGAAAGTAGAGCAGCCAAGACTTGAACTGTCACAGATATTGGATGCTTTCATCGTAGGCTTAACCTGTTACATCACAATACCGGCCCCAGTCTTGAGTCTTAAAGAATTACGAAAACAGGAGCACGTCTCTGCTAAATGCTTTCCCACTCAGGGCATCTGTTGTGTCCAGCCCACCTGCCTCCAACCAGAGGAGAGCCGAGACTTTAGTTTTGTTCTTCTAATAATGAGCCAGCCAGAAAACTGATTGTAACTGGGGATGTTGTTTAAGAAAATTATTCGCTCAGTTAAATTGAAAAGTACTGACTGAAGAGTGAGTGTGAGGTACAGAGGGTTAAGCTGCTGCTGCCTGCAATACCTGCATTGCTTACTAAAATGCTGGCTACTTTGTCCCAATCCGGCTTCCTGATTATGTGCGTTGGATAGACTCAGCTCCAGCTGTTGTGGCCACTTGGGGAGTGAAACAGTGGATGAAAGATTTGAGACTTTGGATCCTGATTTTAACAAATGAGGTATCATCCATTTGTTCACACATTAGGTACTAAATAGTAACAATTAACTTTGTTTCTTTCCTTGGGGTAATAACATTATTGAGTGTATGTAGAAAATGCGTAGGTTTTGGAGAGGCATACTAAACTGTAGAGTTGAAATAATGTTTGATTTTGTTTCATTAAAATAGGAAAAAAAGAAAAAACATAAGTATTGATGCTTGTTGAATACTACTGGAGATGTGTATGTGGTTTGTTGTCCTATTTTACTTTTTTTGCTCTCCATAATATTTCTGTTTTTCATTTTTATTTATTTCATAGAGAGGCAGGCAGTGAGAATTCCCCTTCAGTGGTTTATTCTCTGATTATTTTTTTAAAATGAGTTTATTGTTTTGTTGTCTCATTCTAAAGGAAGAAGCAAGGGCTTAGCCAAGTGTTTAAGTGACCGCGTAATTATCTTCCTTCGTGTACATGTAAACCAGAATACACCCAGGAGCCTGTGTAGTTAGAGGGTGACTCCATTTTCTTATCATCTAGCTAAGGTGTTTTTTTTTTTAATTTGTAAAGCATCTTCATTTTATTCTCAAAATAACCTCAATTCCCTTCCCATAGTTCTGTTTATCCTTTGTTGGTATTGATACCCACTTTCAAGTTATTCATACATAGCAAGGTGGTTTTTTCAGCCATCTGAAAAACTAATAATATTAAAAATAACTTGTGTTGGGCCCGGCGTGGTGGCGCAAGTGGTTAAAGGTCCTCGCCTTGCACCCCCGGGATCCCATATGGGCGCCGGTTCTAATCCCGGCAGCCCCGCTTCCCTTCCAGCTCCCTGCCTGTGGCCTGGGAAAGCAGTCGAGGACGGCCCAAAGCTTTGGGAACCTACACCCGCGTGGGAGACCCGGAAGAGGCTCCTGGCTTCGGATCGGAATAGCATCGACCCGTTGCGCTCACTTGGGGAGTGAATCATCGGACGGAAGATCTTCCTCTCTGTCTCTCCTCTCTGTATATCCGCCTTTCCAATGAAAAAATAATAAAAATAAATCTTTAAAAAAAAAAAAAATAACTTGTGTTAAATAACATGCTACTAGATATGAGAGTCTCTATTACATGGTTACTGTACATCCCCTTAAATGAAAAGCCACAAAACTAATCAACAACAGTAAGAAAAAAAAATTAACAACACCATGAAGTTAAATAACAAATAACATGTTACTGAATGACTAGTGTGAAGACAATCAAAAACCTTCTTGAAGAAAATGATGCTACTGTATGATCTATGAGTCATTGAAGAATTTAATAAGAAAGTGTTTTGAAGAGATGAAACTTAACAAAAAGCATTTTTCTGGCATTATAAATTTCTATTTTTCTTCCTGTTGTTAATTTTGTATTGTGGCCTTTCATTAACGGATGTATAGGAACTGTGTAATGAAGACTGTCATATCCAGATATGAGGATACAATGCAGTATGCAGCTCTACTTCCAGACTAAAGATCTTGACAATAGGAGGCTGGACTCTCGGCCATTACCCATGCCTGCAGTGATGCACATAGGAAGAACTATACTATAGTGTTACTGTACTATAGTATTAATATAGGGAACTCAGTGATGAGGGGATGGATTAAGGAGGTGATAAGGGAAATTGCAGGACCGGTGGAACTATATCATAAAATGATGATGATAATAATAATAAAAGAATTAAATTTAAAAAAACTTGGGTTATTTTTCTGATTTTTACATTACTGATGATAAGCTTATAGTAAAGAAAAAAATGGTAATTTGGAATGTATGGATTATGTTTTATATATTTTAATTTCACGTGATTCTAGGTGTTAGATAATCCTGACAAATATTCCGCCAAAGTAAACTGGTGATTATTCACAACCATGTGACACTTTGCTATAGTTCTTATTCTGTAAGAATGTTGTATTGACCTGTCCAGGAGAGGCATATAAGCACTCAAGCGTGCTCTGAAATAATCTGTTTAAAGCTTTTCATTATTTCACCATTTTTTATTACTATTTATTTTAGAATCAAGATTTGTTTGCTACATCACAAAATAAAGAATTTGATCCCCTCGGTCCTTTGCCACCAGGGTGGGGTAAGTCATGTAATTTTTTTTAAAACCTTGCATGTTGTCATGCCAATAATAGATGTTTAACAATAATTTTATTTTCTTTAATATCTGAAAAGATTAAATTCTCTGCTCTTGCTTGAATTGTAGGAAGGTTTGGGACATATCAGTTTATTTCTAATAAATTTTCCCAAATGTTCCAAATTGACTCTTTTTAAAATAAACTTTTATTTTTAAAACTTTGAAATATTGACAGTCAATAAGAGAATAAACTGTGATATTAATTTTAAAGAAAGGTTGAATAGAACGAAATAAGGAAAATAAACTGTGATATTAATTTGAAAGAATGAGGTTTACTAAAAGAAAATAAAGATCTTAAATCTGGTCTTCACTGTCCAGAAGCTTGAAACATCTAGAGCTGTGCCAGCCCGAAGCCAGGAACTCAGTCCATATCTCCCATGTGGTCCAACTAACAGCCACCACCTGTTGTCTCTTAGGTTGTCTGTTAGCAGGAAACTAATTGAGGAGTAAGGAAAACCTTGGCTCAGGCCCTCCTCTGGGATGCAGGCATCCCAAATGACGTCTTAACTGCACATCAAAAGCCTGCTGTGGTTTCCTAGTTTTGTTATACTGTAACTATGTGAGATAGCCACAGTTCAGAAAAAGTGGTTTAAGAGTATGTTGAGACTGTGTAGTTTTTCTTCATCCTATAACAATTACTTCAAAATATATGACTTTATTTTGTTAAAATTTATGTATGTATTTGAATGTTGGAATTGCACAGAGAGAAGACAAGACAGAGCATATCTCTCCTCAAATGGCTGCATCACCCACAGCTCAGCCAAGCTGAAGTCAGGAATTTCACCTGAGTATCCCACATGGGTTCAGGGGTCCAAGTATGTGGGCCATCTTCTGGAACTTTCCTAGAAACATTAACAAGGAACAGGATTGGAATTGAAGCATCCAGAACTCCTAACTGTGCCCATATGTGATGCCAGTGCTTCAGGTGGCTGGGAGCTTAACCCAGTGCCACAGTACCTGCCCCCAAATGGAAAACTTTTTAGAAACTGTGATTGTATTGGTCCTTGTAAAATAGTTCAAAGTTCAGATGAGTTAACATTACCTAAAAGAACATTAGAGAAAGTTAGTGTGATGGTGGCAACTTTGTGCCCTCTATCTTGTAGAACATGAATGTTCTTCTGTATTTGACTCCATTGGTATCTTGGTTATTTGTACTTTGTTAACAGGCTTCAACGTTCGTCTGCCCTACTAGAATGTTTTGAAAATTTATTTTATTTATTTGGAAATTAGAGTTTTATATATTTAGAGAGAGAGAGGAGGGGAATCTTCCTTTTGCTGGTACACTTCTCAGATGGCCACAGTGACTGACCAGGCTAAGCCAGAACTGGTTCTCTGACTCTGTCATGTGGATGCAAGGGACCGAGCATTTTGGCTGTTCTCCGCTGCCTCCCCAGGCACATTAATGGGGAGCTGGATTGGAAGTGGAGCAGCTGGGAATTGAATTGATGACAAAATATGTTGCTAACACTACAAGTAGCAACTTAATGTACTACACCATGACACCCCATTAGGTTTTAGAGTATTTTGTAATGTTCTTAGTGCTGGGGCAGAGATTCAAAGATGGAAATATAGAAGAAATGTTACATGGAAGCCAAAGAGAATGTAGACCACAGAAAATAACACAGGTATAATCATAGGGGCAGGCTTGTGGTATAAGTTACTCCATAGGACACCTGCTGGTTTGTGTGCCAGGTGCTCTACTCTTGGTCCAGCTTCCTGCTAATGTATCCTCTGGGAGACAGCAGTTAGTGGCTCAGGTACTTGGATCTTAAGCTTGCTCTCCAAGACCCAGGTTGAGCTCCAGTGCCTGTCTTTGGCCTGGCATGCCCTGACTATTGTTGGCATGAGGAGAATGAACCAGTAAATAAAAGATATCTATTCTGTCTACCATTCAGAGAAAATGAAAATGAAGAATTTTTCTAAGCGACTAGACAGCTATAATACTTTTAAAAATACACCAGTTGTAGAATCAGGTGGAATTTTTTCTTAGAGATGCTGATATTTCAATATTGTGACAAATTGAAAGTAATACATCTGGACTTTCTTGTTGGAAAGGTTTAATCCTCAAGATAGAGCATTGTAACACTGCTGAGTAATGGGGGAAAAGTTAATGTGTCCAGAACATATAAATTTGGGACCCAGCACGATGGCCTAGTAGCTGTGTCCTTGCCTTGCATATGCTGGAATCCCGTATATGTGCACCAGTTTATTCCCACTTGCTCCACTTCTCAGCCAGGTTCTGGGAAAGCAGTGGAGGATGGCCCAAAGCTGTAGGAACCTGTGTCTGCATGGGAGTCTGAGAGGAGACACCTGACTCCAGGCTTTGGCTAGCTGAGCTCCAGCTGTGTGGCCCCTTAGGGAGAGAATCAGTGGACAGAGGATCTTTCTCTCTGTATATCTGCCTTTCTAAAAATAATAAATCTTTATTTTTAAAATGTTATATGAATTTGAAAAATAAATGTATAATACTACCCTTCCCTTTTTTTCTGTTTGAGAAATTCTACTCTTTCATTAAAATTA
Source organism: Ochotona curzoniae (assembly GCF_017591425.1). NCBI lineage: Eukaryota > Metazoa > Chordata > Mammalia > Lagomorpha > Ochotonidae > Ochotona > Ochotona curzoniae. The sequence continues at coordinate 14,238,066 of NW_024465894.1, read as the reverse complement.
CTCAACCTTGGTCTTGGCGTAGTAGCCTAGTGGCTAAAGTCCTTGCCTTGCAACCACCAGGATAACATGGGCACTGGTTTCTATCTGGGTTGCTCCATTTCCCTTCTAGCTCCCTGCTTATGGCCTTGGAAAGCAGTGGAGGACAACCCAAAGCTTTGGGACCTGCAGCTGCATGGAGGACCCAGGAGCTCCTGGCTCCTGGCTTTGGATCAGCTTAGTTTCTGCTGTTGCAGCCACTTGAGAAGTGAACCAGCAGATGGAAGATCTTTCTCTCTCTGTCTCTCCTTCTCAATATAAATTTGATTTTTCAATAAAAAGAAATCTTTAAAATTATTCAACCTCAAAATGGTGTTTTCAGTTAAAAGTGAAAAATGTATTAAACCTTACTTAAAAGTAAGATATACAAAGGTTATGAGTTTCTGTCTACAAAGCATAGTGGTCTGGATTTAAGAAGTCTTCTCACTCTTGAAACTCCAGATTGGTCAGTGTGTGGTTGATTAGACTTCACAAAAGGAAATGTTACCTTTATGAAGCATACTGCATTGTTTAGTCAGATTGCATTTCCAAACAGGCCTGGTTTGCCCAGCTTTATGTTTTGAAATGTGTTTCTGAAGTAGAGATGAAGTAATAGGGCATATGTATTCCCCTAATTTTAAGGATTTCTTTGAAAGACACAGTGATAGAGTAGAGGTTAAAGGGTTTGTGGAAGGAGACTGAGCATCTGTCTGCTGGGTCACTCCCCGATTGACTGCACTAGTCAGTGCTGGACCAGGTTGATGCCAAGAGCCAGAAACTCCATCCTGGTCTCCCATGCAGGTGGCAGGAAACCAAATAATTGAGCCATCATCTGCTACCTTCCAAGATAACGTTCGGAAAAAGCTGGATTGGAATCAGAATAGTTGGTCCTGAGCTGGCACTTCTCGGGCACATGCCACATGACTTACTTTCAACACCCCATCCTTTGTCTTTTATTGCAGAAAAATTGGGATCCGTTCATGTTCATAGTCGTAAACAGACTATTTTACTCCTCTGAAGCACTTGTAGAAAAAATTGCCTCTTGTTCAAAAAAGCCTGAGCTGTGAGCTCTGTTACTTTTAGAAGAGATTCCCTTGCAAGCTGATCATTGTCTTTAGTATATATTATCTGTATCCGGATTTTTTTTTTCATTTTTATGTTAGTCAACAATACTTTTTATGGTCTGCTTATTTTTAGGTCTCACACTAATGAGGTTGGATTGGTGTGGCCTTCCTGAGTGACCTTTTTATTTTTCTACTAGTTAGTCTGAGCAGTGCTTTATAATTCTGCCTTTGTAGAGTCCATCACATACCTGATGCACCACATGAACATATGCACCTTGCATATTTTCAGAATTGGAATAGCAAACAGAACCCAAGCTACAGCCAGTGTTTTCATTCTGAGACTGACAGCATTATTTTGGGGACACCTTATGTATTTAAATGCAGTGTCACCACTCTTGCAGATTTTTATATGCTAGAACTAGATATTACAACATTACCATCTTGTAAGCACACAGGGAATAATTTTTAACACATGTCCACCTTATAGAGGCTAGAGAAAAACAAATGTTTCTGGTTCAGTAATGTAGTCTAATAGGGCTTTGTTGAGGGTGGTTTGCTTATTACGTATAAAGGGATTTTTCTTGTCTTTGTAATTGACACAAGGAAATACATGTAGTAGCCATTACATTCTGTTTTTACTAATTTATCATCAAGTTAAGAAGTCCTCTGATATACATTCAGGTCAGATGTTCATTAATTTTAGTGTTGTTTATCATATGATTTTTTTTTTCATCCAACAAACTAAGAAATCAACTCTACAGTCACAGCAGTTCCTCTCATTAAGTAGATAAGACTTTGGTTTCCAAGCATGTCTACCTATGAAATTTTGTTTTTCACACCTCTTCTAATAAATGCTGAAATAATCAGCATATATTTAGAAGATACATAAGCACCAAATTTGCTCTTGAATTGTTACCTTGCTTCATTTTAGCTTCTGTAAAGAAAATCTTGAATCTTGAAATCTGTACTTACATGATAGAAAAAAGATGAGCATCTGAGGCGCAGTAGGTTAAGCCTCTACTTGTGATGCCAACATAGCATGTTGGAGTGCTGGTCTGGGTATCCATTGATCCATTTCTGAATCAGCTTCCTGTTAATGCATGCTGAAAAGCAGCAGCAGATCATTCAAGTGCCCTTCCCCTGATTACCCACATTAAAGACCAGGATGCAGTTTCAGTCTCTAGACTTTGTCCTGACCTAACCATGGATGTGGACGGTGCTTGGGTGGTAGGTAGCCCAGTAGATAGAAGAAATCTTGAGCGATCTCTTCTCACTCTATCATCTCATTTAGTTTCTCAAGTATATGAAAATAAATATTTAAAAAGGTGAATATGGGCCTGGCGCAGGAGGCTAGTGGCTACAGTTCTTGCCTTGCATGCAGTGGGCCCATTTGTGTCCCAGCTGTTCTACTTCCCTTCCATCTCTCTGTTTATGACCTGCAAAAGCAGTAGAGGATGGCTCAAAGCCTTGGGATCCTGCACCTGCATGGGAGACCTGGAAGAAGCTCCTGTCTTTGGATCAGCTCAGTTCGATCTTTGCAGCCACTTGGAGAGTGAACCGGCACATAGAAGATTTTTCTCTCTCTCCTCTCTGTATAGCTGACTTTCCAATAAAAATTAATAAATCTTTTTAAAAATTAAAATGATGAGTACACAGTCATGCACTTAGGTTTTTTTTTTTAGGTTATAAAATTTCACATATTATTTTGATATTCATTTCCTTTTACTAGATTGTTGATTGATAGAGTTACAGAAACAGGGATAGAGAGACACAGAGAAGTCTTCCAACTGCTGGAATAGTCCCCCAAAGACTGCAATAGCCAGGGAAAGACTAAGCCCAAGCCATGACCCAGGAGCATCATCTGGGTCTCCCATGTGGGTTTTGGGCTCCAAGTATTCAAACCATCTTCTGTTGCTTACCCAAACACATTAGCAGGGAACTGGATTAAAAGTGGAGCAGCTGGAACTCCAGCATGTATCCATATGGCAAACCAACCCTGCAGTAGCAGCTTAATTCACTGTACCACAGTAAAATGCAATGATGTATTTTATTTAGTTACAAAAAATGACAATTTGAGACTGGAATTTTATAAAATCACTGTGACTGGGCCTAACACGATAGCCTAGTGGCTAAAGTTCTCGCCTTGCATGTGCCGAGATCCCATGCGGGCACCAATTTGTGTCCCAGCCGCCTTGATTCTCATCAAGTTCGCTGCTTGTAGCCTGGGAAAGTGGTCAAGGATGGTCCAAGTCCTTGGGTTCCTTCTGTGTGGGAGACCCAGAAGAAGCTCCTGACTCCTGGCTTCAGATTGGCTCAGCTCTGGTTGTTGCAGCCACTTGGGGAGTGAACCAGCACATGAAAGATCTTTCCTCCTCTCTTTATATAACTGACTTTGCAATTAAAAAAAAACTTTAAAAATAAATTCATTGTGATTGTAAAGAAGACATGAACTTGCCTTGTTTTGTTGCAGTTGTAAGCTTTGTGCTGTTTTTACTTCAGGACAGCCTTAGAATTGGTGACAACTTTCTGTGTTCCTCTCGTGGAATAACCTTTGTTAATATGTAGAATTTGTAAAGAGATGCAGAGTCCCATTTTTCTTGATGTTATGCACATTTGGAATTCTATTTCCATTTTAAGATTAGCTGATTTAAAAAGTAGTTGATATTTCAGGAATGAAGCCATTATAGTCACTAAAACTTTTCTTTAACCCTGTAATATCTGTATTACTTGAATTCTTGCAGCAGTGTGGGAAATATAATTAAATCTTACCACATACTAACTCAACAAGGTTTAATTTAAGACACATCCCAAATGTATGGATGATTAATTTAATAATGACTACGTTGTGGTTTAATGGGTAAGGGTGCCATCTGTGATGCCAGCATCTCATATGAGTACTGGTTTGAATCTTAGCTGATACTTCCAGTCCACTTTCCAGCTAATGGCCTGGGAAAGGTAGTGGGAGATGACCCCAAGTCCTTGGCCCCCACACCCATGTGGGAGACCTGGAAGAAGCTCCTGGCTCTTGGCTTCAGCCTGGCACAGCTCTGGCCATTTTGGCTATTTGGGGAGTGAACTGGGGGATGGCTGCTCTCTCTTTCTGAAACTCTGACATTCAAATGAATTATAAAGCTTAAATAAAAAAGAGGACTGGAAAAAGTCTATGCCAAATGCTAATGCTTTTGTTGTTGTTTTCGCTAAAGAAAAGAGAACTGACAGCAATGGCAGAGTGTATTTTGTCAACCACAACACCCGAATTACACAGTGGGAAGATCCACGAAGTCAAGGGTAAGAACTTTGTTACATATACCTCATAAAGCTTTCATCTTATCTCTGAGTAAGGTCTGAAGGTTGAACTTAAATAGGCCTTAGACATTAACCTGCGTACTTGGGAGAGAGAGAAAACTTACTTTATTTCATTTTTCATGTTGTTTACATAGTTGACAAGAATACAGGCCCATTAAGACCACTGAACAGGGTGGGGAGAGTTGAGGTATGGAGGAAGGTGGGTGGGAAAAAGTCTTCCAATTTTCCTTTTCTCCTTTTATTGGGCAGTATGGGGTAGGAAGCGGGGAGGAAATTGCTCCCAGTCTCCAAACTACATCAGTACTCTTGGATGTGGATGTATTGCTTGAGTGGTTTCGATAGTTTCAAGACGCCATTGGTTTCGCTGCTCCAAAGATTAAAAAAATCCTTCCAAGTTCCATTGGCTGAGTGAGTCCATCCTAGTGCATCCACTCACCCAGACATGGAGCCAAAGGTTGGAGAGTTGTCCAACCTATTCTGTTCTCCATCTTCCTACATGGCACTTGACACCCTCTTCAGGCCCAAATGAGCTGCCCATCTTGTTCCCCATTATGCATCTGGGCATCCTGCCCATTGCATAGGCTTCAGCAATCAAGGAGGCCCAGTCCCAATACATGTATTCCAAGGTCAGACCACAAATTCAATGATTCTTTCTGTGGCCAGTTTTGAGTCTAGTATCCTAGGTAAGGATTCCTCCAAGATACCTCACCTGGGGTGGCCCCAGACCTGACTCTTATATGTGTCAGCCACTGTAGGATCTGTTTCAGTCTATTACCCATATTAGCCTACTCACACACTGGTGATTGTAGTTGTTTGGTCTGTTACATCCCCAGCATCATGTCACATGCAAACCGACAGGTATGGTGGCCCAGCCCAGCTCAGCCTGCCACAGACCTAGGCCTTGTACACATCAGCAGGAACTGCAGCCTACTTGGGACAAATTTCAATAACTCTGACCAGGCCCATCCCCAGCCCTGGTTCCTACTTGTGCCAGTATGTGCAACTGACTATCTGATCTGTGCTGCATCCCAGTTGGGTGCTCACATACACTTTTGGATGTTGCAGTTTAGCCTAGTCCACCCCACCCTACGACCCAGTCCACTTGTGTGCTGACTGGTGCTTGATCAGCCCCTGGCCCTGGCTCTCATATGCATTCCAACAGGAACTGCAGCCCAGCAGAGAATTGCCCACAGTTTCCATATTAGGCCCATTTCTAGTCCCGGTTTTTGCACTTTCAAGAGGGTACTGTAGTCCAGTCTGACGTGACTTATGTCCTGTCCTAGCATTTGGCTGATGGATGCTATGACAAAGCCCAGCCAGTTGCCACTTATCCTGGCTCTTTCCCCACAGGCCAGCTCACACAGCTGATGACAAGCATAGCAGCCTTTCCTGGTCTGGCCTAGACTCAGCCCTGATTCTTACAGTCATCAGCAGAACAGTAGGGGAGTTGCCCAAAGTTCCCCAACCAGGCCCACTCCCAGACCCAGATTTCTGAAGGGCCATCAGGTACTAGGCCCTCTGCCTGGTATATTCTGCCCCCGCACCAGTCTCAGCCTTTGTGTATGCTGGTAGAGCTTGCGGCCCAACCTGCTCTACACCAAATTCCTGGTTGTCCCTGTGGGTGCTGCAGGCTGAACCAGCCTGACTTGGTTGCTATCCCAGTTCCCATGAATGTGAGTTCCATGGTCATGTCTAGCTTGGCCCACCACCATCACCAGCTTTTGAGTAAACCAACATGTATTACACTTCTAAAGTAGTGAGCCAATATATTTTCCCCAGAATCTGCCCTAAGACCCGGTTCTCTCACATGCTGGTCAGTGTCATGGCCCAGCCTAAAGTGTACATCCCAGTCCCCAATACTTACAGATACTGTATATTCCCACACTCTAGAATAGCTACTAAGTTATGAGAATATCTCTTGCCAGTTCTTTCTCATTGGATATGACTGTCATCATATGCTGTACAATGGTTTTATGTCCTCAGTCAAAATGACCCACAATAACCCCCACCAGTCCCACCCCTTGCCCTGGTTCCCCTGCTTGCCAGTCCGACATCCCATTCAGCTCTCATTCATGTCAATGGGCATTGAAGCCTAGTTCAGCCCAGCTAGCCATACTATCCAGCCCGCTCATTTGCTGGCAGGTGCCACTCTGTCTAGCCATGCTTATCCCAGTACTGGTTCTCATGCTCACCAGTTGGAGTGGCAACCCAAGAGGGAGATGCCTGCTGTTTCCCTACTAGGCTCACTCCCACGCCTGGATCTTGTACTCTCCAGGTGGTTCTGGACAGACACAGAGAGAGCTCCTCTTTACTGATTCACTTTGTAAATGTTTGCAGTGGTCAGGTTTGGGTCTGGCCAATCTAGGAACCAGGAGTTCAACCCAAGTTTCCCATATGGATGGCAGGAAGCCAACTACTTAAGCCGTCACCTACTGCTCCCCTGGGTGCGTATTTGCAGGAAGCTGGAACTTGAATCCAGGCTCTGCAGTGCTGGCACCCCAAACAGTATGTTAATTGCTGTGCCCCATGGTACTGTGGTACAGTGGTTTAAACTGTCATCTGCACTGCCAGTTCCCAAGTGGACATAAGTTTTGTAAAGCTTGAGAGAGTACCAGGTGGAGGACTTAACTTTTTTGTTTAAATTTATCTTTTATTTATTTGAAAGGCAAAGTTAACAGAGCAGAGACTCTTTATCTGCTGTTTGGCTCCCCAAATGCCTGCATAGCCAGGGCTGTGCCAGAATAAAACCAGGAGCCCAGAGAGTCTTTCTGATCTCCCACGTAGGTGCAGGGGTCCAAACATTTGGACCATTTCCCATTGCTTTCCCAGGCATATGAGCAAGAAGCTGGATCGAGAATAAAGTAGCTAGCACTTGACATGGAATGCCAGCATGCAAGCAGCGGCTTAGGCTGTCATACCACAATGTTGATCCCAGGATTTTAGATATTATCATTGATACCGGTGGAACAATAATGACACTTGCTGTTAGTTCTGTCTATGAGAACTAAAGAAGTAATTTTATACAGTTGGAATTTTAGATACTTTTCTAGCAATACCATATGAACAGAGCTAGAATGAGACTGGAAAGGTTAAATGGCCTTGAGAAAGCTTAGAGACAAAGACAGAATTAGGATATTACTGGGAACAGATGTGAAGACTTCCAAGGCAGAAATGGGCAGAGCTTTGTTGCTCTCATATGTTTCCGGTAGGTTATTGCGTAGTTGGAGAGCATAGGCCATGTAGGCAGAAAATGGAGAGGACTTTTGTCTAGTATACAACTAAGGATACTAAATTCAATAGTTTTTTAATAAGATTTCTGTTATATTTATGTGTATTTTTAGTTTTTACACAAGGTAAACAGTTCTTGATTGCATTTTATTTTCCTGTTTTGTTTTGTTTTTTTCCTTGTAGTCAGTTAAATGAAAAGCCCTTACCTGAAGGCTGGGAAATGAGGTTCACAGTGGATGGCATTCCGTATTTTGTGGACCATAATAGAAGAACAACCACCTACATAGATCCTCGCACAGGAAAATCTGCCCTGTAAGTTTTTAAAACATTGTAGACTGTGATTAATTTGTTTTTGTTATAAATATATGCATGAACAACAAATGAATATGCTACTGTTTCTTAAGTCAGCGTACCAATAGGGTTATGTAGCTAAGTCATCAGTTTTTGAGTCAGTTTGATTATTTGGCTGTAGAGGTTTAGGAGCTCTATATACAGACACGCGTCACTTAAGAGGATATGTTCTCTAACAAATAGGTTTTTGGGCAATTTCATTACTCTGTGAACATCATGGAATGGAAATACAGAAACATAGGTGATAAGAAATACACAAACCTAGATGATACAGCCTTCTGCACACCTAGGCTGCACACGCGTGTGCAATGATACAGCCTGTTGCTATTATGGCTTTGATGAATGAAGCAAAATAAGATTAACTCAATGCTAGGGAAAATGATACAATCAGGATATGTGGTAAGCATGAGATAGGAAGGTCTGCTGCAAGTTTGTCATTGCATTCCATTTATTTATACTGAAAAAATTATAAAAAGAGGGAGAGGCAGAGAAGAAAGCCATCTTCTATCCTGGTCCACTCCTCAGATGGCAACAGCTACCTGTTCTGGGCCAGGTTGAAGCCCTAAGTTTCACCTCTGTCTTCCACATTGGTGACAGGGACCCAAACACTTGGATTTCCTAAGCAATTAGAAAGGAACTAGATTAGAACTGGAACAGCTGGGACGTGAATCTGGACCCATTGGGATGTTAGCATCTCAGGCAGTGGCTTTGCATACTAAGTCACAGTGTCAGCACTCCATAGTGTAACTGTCTTATATAAAAAATTTTTTTAAAAATTTAGAACTATACTGACAATGAAAGAGTATTAATAAATACAGGGCCAGTGTTACAGGCCATTGTCATTTCGAATGCCAGAATTCTCTGTGTATTAGGAATATGTTGTACCACTTATTTTTGTATTCAATTGCTAAGTACCAAGATACATGTAATATTTTACTTTTCCTGAATATTATCTCTTACAAGTAGCTATATGAGTGTTTCAAGTTTGTGAAAAATGCAGTTAAGCAGTAGGTGTATTGTGCTGTGAATTCTCTTTGAAATCCATGCAGTTTTTTTATAATACATTTTTTTCTTGTGGAATTTAAAGACTCCTTCATAAATCACACATGAACCTTTCCTCTTCCTCAGAGACAATGGGCCACAGATAGCCTATGTTCGGGACTTCAAAGCGAAGGTTCAGTATTTCCGCTTCTGGTGTCAGGTTAGTACTGGATCTATATCTTTATACTCCCTATCCTTTGTTGTTTTCCATACATTACATAGTGATTGCTGAAAAAAATTAATTCATGAAGATGGGAGAATAAGAAATATTAGAATCTCTCCCCTGTTTTTTTTTTTTTTGTTGGAGCATATAAATAGATAATTTGTAGCTTTCTATCTAGAAGATTAAGTTTAAAGTGTCTTGAATAAAAGATATTGGCATTTCTTCCTCAGTATCCATTATGTTAATATTACAGATGTTTTCAAATATAAAGCATTCTATGGTGTATGAATTATTAAGCAGGTTCTTTCATATCTAGCATTTTATATAAATTATTTTGATACATATATATTCAAACATATGTACATTATATTCAGAGTGCTTCTTCCAGTTGTAACCATTTCTTGTGTATAATCTTTTTATTAAAATAGATATTTTTATTATAAATAAAATATTTTTATTAAATTTCTTTATGGATTTAAATAAAATATGTTAGCTAAAGTTTTAATATAGTTACAGTTTCAAAGTTTAAATTTTTGTAATTAAGTGAGCCCATGGTTAGAGAAGAATTTGAATTGACGTTTTGAAAATAAAAATTTTTATTTCTGGCCTGGTGTGGTGGCCCAGCGGTCCTTGCCTTGGGTGCGCTGGGAATCCCCTATGGGCACCGTTTCTAGTCCCGGCAGCTCCACTCCCTATCCAGCTCCCTGCTTGTAGCCTGGGAGGGCAGTTGAGGACAGCCCAAAGCTTTGGGACCCTGCACCCACGTGGAAGACCTGGAGAAAGTTCCTGGCTCCTGGCTTCATACTGGCACAGCACCGGCCTTTGCGGTCGCTTGGGGGCGCTGGTGAATCATCAGACAGAGGATCTTCCTCTGTCTTTCCTCCTCTGTGTATGTCTGACTTTCCAATAAAAATATTAAGTATCCGCGGGGCATATGAGATCTTGTTTCCTTTTGATTCTTATATATCAAATTGTAATTAGCTTGAATTGTCACAAATCTACTGTTAACTGATATTAAACATAAATTCATATTCATATAGCATGTTTGATCCTGACAGCAAAAGATAAGTAAAACTCTCTGCTTTGGGTTTTTTGATAGGCCATTTAATGGTGAGAGTTGACTTAAGTTATTCTTACATTTCAGCAACTGGCCATGCCACAGCACATAAAGATCACAGTGACAAGAAAAACATTGTTTGAAGATTCCTTTCAACAGGTATGGTCTCATTCACTCAGCTTGCCACTAGTGATTATACCAGGACCTCCTTTTTGTGCTTTAAACTTAATTTGGAGCTTCTTGAGTTTTTAAGTCTAAACTTGTTGCCAGCTACATTAGTGCTTAATATTTAGGAGCATGTAAATAGTGGAATGTGTGTGTTTTGCTTTTGAATATCAGAATAACAAAATGTTGAATGAGTTCGGAGTTTCTGTTTCTAAGGTTGTATGTATCTGATCTTAAGTGTATTCATGAGGGTATTTTAAAATATTTTTGGAAATGGAATTAAAAGAGGAATTTATTTTGGTGTAAGAATTTTGGAAATAAAGTATTGTACTTTCCACAGCTCTTTCTTCTTAATGAAAAAAGAAAAAGATTTGTTTTTATTTAAAAGAGCTACAGAGAGAGGAAAGACAGAGACCTTGCATCCATTGGTTCATTCCGCATATGGCCACATTGGCTGGAACTGGGCTACTCCAAAGCTAGGAGCCAGGAGCTTCTTCCAGATCTCCCACATGGGCACAGGGGCCCAAAGACTTGGGCCATCTTTCACTTTTGCTCTCTTACATGTATTAGCAGAGAGTTGAAAGTGAAGTGGAGCTGCTAGGACTTGAACCAGTAACCTTACAGGACACCAGCACCACAGTTGGTAGCTTAACCTACTGTGCCCTGGTGCTACAGCCCCTTCCTGAAGCTTTTTTAAGACCCTTCTCTGCATAAATTTTGTAAATTTTTGTATCAGAATAAACTTACTTTTAATCTCATTTAACCACAAAACTTTTGGAATACCTGCATAGAAGTAAGCATATAAACCTGTGAAGTTCTGCAAATAACTATGTGAGCACTGTGGGATTAGTAGAAAGCGAGAAGACTTACTGTTGTACTTAACATATTTACTAAATTTTTAAATTCAAAAAATGTTTATTCAGTAAAGGTAATTGACGACTGTCTTTAAAAAGATAAATAAGTAGCAGAGTTTTTCACTTTTGCTCGGAACCTAAGTTAATTCACTTGACGTTTAGTTTGCAAATACCACTACCGACCAGCTGCAATGAAACATTAAGTGATATTACGGGAAAAACTGAAATGGCCAGTAAAACATGAGAACAACTGGTTAATCCATGTATTGTGAAAATGTGTGGATGATTCATTATTTTCAAACATTTTTTAGTATTATTATAGTAGCTGTGGCTTCAAAATGTGCCAAAAAATGCAAAGAGAAAAGAACTTAAGATGGTTGACAACTTCTGGTAACTCTCCTTTAAAGCAGCTGCTCTGGCTGGAACCTCAGTTATTAATATTAAAGGGAGATCCAGGTGGCGTCCTGTTGTGTAGGAACAGACAGCTTTTCAGTTAGAATTTGAACTTGATTGGGACCATTGTATCAGCTTCTGCATCTCCAGGCTCTGACTGTGTGTGTGTGTGCACATGCGTGCACGTGTGCTTTGACACATTTATGTGAATCTGTATAGCATTGTACTGACCAAATTTTGCAAATAACTTGTTTTACAAAGAGAAAAACTAAATGACCTATCTGTTGCAGCTTAGTAATGGTTTTATTCTCTAATAGACGATCCTGTTAACCACCTCTATTTGATCATTTTTCCAGAAATTTGTAATTTGTCACTGGAAATGAGTTTTTAAAACAAACTGGTTTTCATTTCCAAGTTAGCCTATTAGCTGTTTAGTGTGTGCCGTGACCCAATCCTACTTAAACAAAAGGAAACAAAACATAGAAACCCCTTCCTATGTAACTGCCTAATCATTGCAATACTCAGGATAACTCTGTACTCTAAGCAGTTGATTTAGGTAGCTTTTAAGTCAATATTATCATAATTAAAAATGAATTGTATTAAGTATAAGCATGGAGTATATGTACTATATATAGGCATATAGACATAATGCAACTCTAATGTGTTTTTGTATTTGTGATATTCACTAGACCATAAATACTGCTTTATGTCATGGGAAATTGGTAATATTTATGAGGGAGATATAGAACCTGGAAGTGGTAGAATGGTATTTCCACAATTTCACCAATTGTTTTACTTTACTGTTTTATAGATAATGAGCTTCAGTCCTCAGGATCTGCGAAGACGTTTGTGGGTGATTTTCCCTGGAGAAGAAGGTTTAGATTATGGAGGTGTAGCAAGGTAGTGATAATATCAGTACTCAGAACTTAGTTACTTTCTTCCAAAGGTATCATTGTACTTTGCTTGCAAGTATTTTCTTGATTTTAAGTTTTAGGGAAATGTAGCAAATTATTCTGTCTTTATTTTATTGCAACTGTGGAATTTCAGCAAACACTAATTCAGCACTTTTGACATGATTACTAGTTTACTTCACCCATTTAATCCTCAGGATAATCCTGAGAGATACAATTCTTTCAGAGTTTTGTAGAGGGGCCTGGCTAAATCCTCACCTTGTAAACAGTGGTATCCCAAATGATTGCCTGTCCCAACTGCTCCACTTCCCATCCAGCTCCCTGCTTGTGACCTGGGAAAGCAGCAGAGGTTGGCCCAAAGCCTTGGAACAACCATGTGGAAGATCCAGAGGAGGCTCCTGGCTTCTAATTGGCTCCACTCCAGCCTTTGTGGCCATGTGGGGAGTGAACCAGCAGATGAAAAATCTCTCCTCTCTGTACATCATCCCTTCCAATAAGAATAAGTAAATCTTAAAAAAAAAAGAGAGAGAGAGAGAGAGAGGCTTATAGAGTTACCTAAGGCACACAATAAATTGTAGGGCCTGCATATAAACTTTGCATCATTTAATGAGTAAGCAGTGTTCATTCAATCATCTCGTGTGTATTCTAGAGAATACAAAAGCCCTACCTACAGTACTCAGATTTTCCCCAGTAATATAGTATTTATAATAGTTTCTCAATTTCCAGTTGAGATTAATATACCATGAGGATGTAGATGACTGTATAAAATAGGAGTTGCAAGTTTAATTTTTATGTATTTGCATTATATTTGAAAGGCAGAGAGAAGAGAAATCCTCAGTCTGCTGGTTCAGTTCTCACAAGCCTGGAACCAGGAGTCAAAAATTCCATGTGCATCTCCTGTTGCAGTGACAGGGACCCAAGTGTGTCTCCCAGGGTATCCATCCGCTGAAACTGGATCCAGAACGGAGAGGCTGAGATTCCAACCAAGCATTTTTATTTTATATCGAATACAGACATCTCCAGCTGTTTCATAACCGTGTAACCAAACACGCAAAATTCGTATCTGAACTTACTCAAACCCTAGAAGATAGCCTCAAGCAAAAAATTGCTTGTTTCGTAGCAGTGTATCACACCAGGTTAGAATTTGAGTGAGGCAGGCATGCCTTCATCCCTTATCCCAGCTTCAGCGGCTCACTGTTAATGTAGACCTTAAGAGGCTATGGTGCGGGCTCATGCAGTCTTTCCTGCCACTCTAACGGGAGAATTGAATTGAGTTCCTGGCCCTGGACTTTTCGGGAGTGTACTGGCAGATGGGAACTATCTGTCTCTCTTCTCTCTTCCTCCCTTTAGCAGTAGTAGTTGGAAAGACAAGGGCTTTGGAGTAAAGACTGGATTTGATAGTTTTTTTTCCCCATGGTTCAGTAGTATATACTTGGACAAGTATCACCTGTGAAATTTAATGTAGTATAGTAATACCTACATTTCTAGGACTATGATAAGGAGTAGAAACAGTATTTATTAATGACTTAATCACAGCCTTAATCTTTGTGTGCTCACTAACCAGACAGTATGTTTTAGTAGCTCTATGTTGTGTTTGGAAATTCAAATGACATGACTCCAAAATAAATGAAGTAATCACAGATAAATAATACATATGGGTTGTAAGTTAAGAATGGTTAGGGAGGAAGGCAGTCATTCCTGATTGCTGACTCCTGATGAGAAATTGATGAGGATGAACAGTTTGAAGTTTTTGCAGAGGACATGAACTAAAAGAGGTCTTGAACACAAGTGGATATACCACACCATACATACTGCTCTATATCTGCTAAGCCAGACTCACCTGTATTACAGTTAGAAACCATAATGTTAATATAGCTTGATCTTTTCACAGCATTTGCATTAGAACTTCTAAACAAATTTTTTGTTTTAAAGATTTATCTATCTTTGTTGGAAAGGCAGATTTACAGAGAGTAGAGAAGGATCTTTCATCCACTTCCCAAGTGGTCATAATGACTAGAGCTCAGCCAATACAAAGCCAGGAACCACGAGCTTGTTCCAGATCTCCTATTGGAAGATGATTAGAGAGCTATGAGCAGCCTCACTGGTGCAAAGCTATAATCAGCTGTATACCTGTGAGAAAGCTCTAGGAACTCAAGGATAAGGTTCTGAAGCAGTTGGAACAGAGAAGTGTGGACATAGCAATTCCCTAAGCCTCAAGCTTTGATAGCAGATGAAGAGAGGTGCTTCTTGCATGTGCTCTTTAATTATTAACAGCCTGCTAGAAAAGCACTATGTATTGATTGACATCCCTGCCCCTTGCATGCAGACACGAAAACTACATCCTGTTCTAGATCCTCCATTGTTGTGCTTATGTGACACTCAGTCTTTTATTTTTTTTTTTAAAGATTTATTTATTGGAAAGTCAGATATACAGACAGGAGGAGAGACAGAGAGAAAGATCTTCCGTCCGATGATTCACTCCCCAAGTCAGCGCAATGGCTGATGCTATGCCAATCAGAAGCCAGGAACCAGGAACTTCTTTCGGGTATCCCACATGGGTGCAGGGTCCCAAGGCTTTGGGCTGTCCTCGATTGCTTTCCCAGGACACAAGCAGGGAGCTGGTTGGGAAGTGGAGCTGCTGGGATTAGAACCGGCGCTCATATGGGATCCCGGTGCGTTTAATGCGAGGACTTTAGCTGCTAGGCCATGCCGCCAGGCCGACACTCAGTCTTTTAAAAATTTTTTGCTGTTAATGAACTTTGGCTATTGACCATCAGTCTGTAGTACCTGTGTATAATTATTGGCTCTCTGCACCAAGTACACCCACGTGGATGCAGGATCCCAAGGCACTGGACTGCAGTCCTCAACTTGCACGTGCCGGGATTTCATATGAGCACCAGTTCGTATCGGGACAGCTCCACTTCCCTTCCAGCTCCCTGTTTGTGGCCTAGGAAAGCAGCAGATTGAGTGGACAGAGGATCTTACTCTGTGTCTCCTCTCTGTAAATCTGCCTTTCCATAAAAAAAATAAATATATAAATAAATAATTTTAGGAGAAAAAAGGAAACTAACCAGCTAGGGCCAACCATGATGCATTAAGCTATTACCTGTTGTGCTGGCATCCTGTCTAGACTCTGGTTCAAGTTCTTACTGTTCCGCTTTCAATCCAGCTCCCTGCTAACACACTAGGAAAGCAGCAGAAGGTGACCCAAGTCCTTCGTTCTCTGCTGCATCCATGTAGGACGGTAGGAAGACTCCAGGATCCTGGCTCATCACTGTTCCAGTTTTGGGGAGTGAACCAGTGGATGAAAGATCTCCTCTGTGTAAATTGGTCTTTCAAGTCAAAACAAGTGAATCTTTAAAAAAAAAAAAAAGAAAGAAAGAAAAAATGAGCCAGTTGAGTAGGTTTGTTGGTGGTAGTACTGCTCTTTGATTTGTTGGCATGGTTACTTCTATGATTTTTTTCATCCTAAATTTTCTTTTGATTTCAGAGAATGGTTCTTTCTTTTGTCACATGAAGTGTTGAATCCAATGTATTGCCTGTTTGAATATGCAGGGAAGGATAACTACTGCTTGCAGATAAACCCTGCTTCTTACATCAATCCAGATCACCTGAAATATTTTCGCTTTATTGGGAGGTTTATTGCCATGGTAAGTGCAAGTGAAGAACTGTGTTTTACTTTGCTAGTTTAGCAATACTAGATTTTCTTTCTTGTGTCATAATATATAGTAGAATTTTTTCTAGTGGAGAATTCATCCAAAATTTTGAAATAAAATGACTATTTAATAGTTGTCTTAAATAATATTATGTTCTTTTTTCATAGGCTCTGTTTCATGGGAAATTCATAGACACGGGTTTCTCTTTACCATTTTATAAACGTATCTTGAACAAACCAGTTGGACTTAAGGACTTAGAGTCAATAGATCCTGAATTTTATAATTCTCTCATCTGGGTTAAGTAAGTTTGTTGCATTTAATTTTTAAAATACAAGAAAATAACAGCAAAAAAATTGATTTATTTGCTTTTATTATTGGATTGGTAGCTTATCCAAACTAAGCATATATTGAGTTATTGAATTTGAGTGATCTGTATGTCAGACTGTTTACTCTTCAGTATAAGTTTTCTAGAAATATGGCCAAGATTTTTAGTAGTAACATGACTCTAGAGAATAATCGTCCAATTTCTTGTGTTTTGATGTTGAAGCTTAATGTTGTTAGCTTAGAGGAGTTCTTTAAGGAATTTTGAATTGTGGTTGAATTAGCAGTTACAAAAATTGTACTAATTTTATTTGTGCAGAGAAAACAATATTGAAGAATGTGGTTTGGAAATGTACTTCTCAGTTGATAAAGAAATTCTAGGTGAAATTAAGAGTCATGATTTGAAACCAAATGGTGGCAATATTCTTGTAACAGAAGAAAATAAGGAGGAATATATCAGGTGAGAATGCTTTTCTTGGAATATAGCCTCTTGATAACTGCCTGGAGTTGGAGGCCAGCTCTCGCCGAGTTCAGAGCTGGAGAAGGGGGTGTGGATTTGAAGGGGAAAAAAAACACAGACACAGTCAGTTGGTGCCCTCTACTAACAGCTCAAGAAGCTTTTTTTATTTATTCAGGCACATTACAAGCTTCAACACAAACATTTAATTGTTCTGTTTTTACTTCATGATTAAGCAGGTGTTCTTAAAGATAATTTTGAAAAATACTGTGTTCGTTTCCTTCAAGGCACACTATTATTCGTTCTTTAGTAGTAGCCATTGAGTAACAGCCAGGACTCCAAGGCCAAGGTACATGGTGTTACCTACTAGTCAGTAATATGCGCCTACTACATTTCTATTTCTACAGCTGACCTATCAGTTAATGGGAAAAAAAAAATATGTCACAAGGGAAAAAGCATAAAGATTCTTGACAAAAGTTTGAAATATTAAATCTCCCTACAGTTACAGGCTCTACAACCCCATAAGCAGTCAAACAATAATTAAAAACATATCTCTTTAACATTAATAAAAACATCCTTTAATTACTCTGGCAAAAAAATTATAAAAGTCACCGAAACAGATGCATTTTCTGTGCTTTAAATAAATTGCAAAGAAAGGCTAGCCTTTAAGGTCACAGTAGCTGTATTTATCACCATAGCAGTATCAGCTCCTACTCCCAATAAGGATACACACCAAACCATTTTCTAGAAGGCATGCTACTTGTCTGGGTCAGGTTCCAGAGCAATAGTTAGGCACACAATAGGAGTTCCAGAAACAGCCTGGGCTGAATTGTACTACTGTGTGTATTAATTCTCATTAATTGTTAAAGATCCATTCACTAAGATTATCAGTAACATTAACTCCTAAGCTCACATCAGTTGCAAAAACTGTCTCAAAAGGACATACAACAATGCCTCAGTAGATTACCGAATTCTTAGTGGCATGGTTAAGTGTCCACGCAAAGGGGGTGACACTGCAATGAGGTGGTTGGAGAGACATCCTCCAGGCCTTGCCATACAGCAGGAAGCTCCTTGTGGCCTTGCCAACAGAGGAACTGTTCTCTTTACACCTCTGCAATGACCACACTCCCTGCATGGACCCCAGCATCCTAGAAAGTAATAGATGATATTTTTAAAATTTGCTTTTCCATTGATTATTACCCTACGTAGCCAATTATTTCTTCATTTCTAGTTTCAGCCCGGAAGTGGGAATTATAACAATTTGAATTATCCTGGGCTAATTTTAAATATCAGTTCTGCACTCACAATACCATGTGTAAAAACTTAATTTGTATGCAGATATTTTTATAGGAAATATAGCAACAGATAAAATTTATAAGTAAAGTTATTTATTGTGTGTTCAATCTGATGTTTTATTTTAAAATTTGTTTTTATTGGAAAGGCAGAACCACAGAAAGAGGAATCCTCCACTTGCTGGTTCACTTCCCAAATGGGCTCAAAAGCCATAGCTAAGCTGATCTGAAGCCAGGAGTGCAAGAACCCAAGGAGCTGATCCTTCTGCTGCTTTCCCAGACCACATGCAGGGAGCCAGATAGAAAGTGCAGCAGTGGAGAACTGGTGTCCATATGGGATGCTGGTACTGAAGGTGGATTTAGCTGTTGAGCCACCCTGCCAGGCCTTAATTTGATGCCGTATATTAACTCATTGGTCTCAGGAGTTACAAGTTCATTCATATCTTTGCAACACCAGTTATATTCAGCGGAAGTTAAATTTAACATATATGCTTTTTCTCATTTTTTGGTTTTGTTTATTTAAAAGGCAAAGCATGGCTGGCATTGTATTTTGATAAGTAAAGCTGCTGCCTACAATGCCAGTTTGTATCCCAGCTGCTCCTGCTTTCCCAAGCCATTAGCAGGGAGCTGGATTAGAAAGTTAATCTTGGGCCTGGCGCGGTGGCGCAAGTGGTTAAAGGTCCTCGCCTTGCACTCCCGGGATCCCATATGAGCGCCGGTTCTAATCCCGGCAGCCCCGCTTCCCTTCCAGCTCCCTGCCTGTGGCCTGGGAAAGCAGTCGAGGACAGTCCAAAGCTTTGGGACCCTGCACCCGCGTGGGAGACCCGGAAGAGGCTCCTGGCTTTGGATCGGCATAGTATCGACCCGTTGCGCTGACTTGGGGAGTGAATCATCGGACGGAAGATCTTTCTCTCTGTCTCTCCTCTCTGTACATCCGCCTTTCCAATAAAAAAAATAATAAAAATAAATCTTTAAAAGAAAGTTAAAACAGTGAGATACATATGGGATTGTGTGGGATGCCAGTACACAGAGCATTAACCTAATGATTTAACTCTTTTAAGATGTGTGTGTGTGTGTGAAAATTAGAAGAAAGGCAAGGTTGACATATAGAATATAGTACAAACTTTTATTCAAAACCGATTACAAGGAGGAAGAGAAATAAAAAAAGATGAGACCATATGTGAACTTGTTTTAGATTTAATTAAGTCATGGATTCCATTAGGATGGTCGGGATTTGAGCACTGATTATTTGATATTAAGGAGTCATTCACTGTTTTGGTACATTATGATTTGATTTTGTTTTGAAAAAGAGACCTCATCTTATAGAGACAATACTAAAATAAGTATTTTTTAGAATGGAATTATATCTGTGGAATGAGGAGGGGCATAGATAAAGTAGGATTGTCATTGTGTTAACATTCCATGCATGTACAAAGCAGCTCCTTAAACTCTATTGTTTTGTTTGAGACTTTTCATAGAAATGTTTAAAAATATCAATCATCAGAATTTATCACATGTTTAAACCTTCTGATAACTTTTATATTTCTTTACCAGAATGGTAGCTGAATGGAGGTTGTCTCGAGGTGTTGAAGAACAGACTCAAGCTTTCTTTGAGGGCTTTAATGAAATTCTTCCCCAGCAATATTTGCAATACTTTGATGCAAAAGAATTGGAGGTAATGAATATTTTTTCATTCTCCTGCATCATAGTGATAAAACAATATCTCTAGGTTTCACTTTTTAATCCTTACAGTGGCAGTAGTATTTTTTTTTATGCTGGCAAGATGTTTTGAAGTATCCCCAGTAGTAAAAGAAAACACGATATTGGGTTAAGTTGCTACCTGCAACACCAGCAGGTGTTGCAGATGGACCAGATGTGTGGGGCCCTGGCGTTATGTGGGAAAACCAGATAGAGTTCCTGGTTCCTGGGTTTGTCCTGACTCTGCTCCGTCTCATTTGATGAATCAGCCATGTGGAGGAGCTCTGTCTTTCTCTTTCTTCCTCCTCCTCCCTCCGTGCACAGGCACATGTGGGTATATGCTTCTCGTTCTCTCTTTCTCCCTGTGAAGTAAATAAAAAAAACAATAAGAGAGGCATGGTTTATCTAAAGATGAAAGAATATCATCCCTATGAAAAATATTACTGTGAATGTTTCTCTTTGTTCTCTTTTATAAACGGATGAGTTAAAATGATAATGACATCATACATGGTAACTCTTTTTCATAGTTCATTAATATAGATAGAACTTTTTTCCATTTTATTTTAAAGGCACAGAGATTTTCCATCTCCTGGTTCACTTTCTAAATTCCCACAATAGCTGAGGCCTGGCAGACCAAAGCCAAGAGCACAGGGACCACTAACTGGAGCCTGTCAGGATGCATAGAAGCAAGAAGCTGAATGAGAACCAGAGGACTCAGACTTACAGTGGACACTGCAGTATGGGATGCAAGTGTCTGAAATGATGTCTTAAAATGACAAAAGCCTGACCTCTAGATAAAATTCTAGCTAACAGTTTGTTAGCTCGGCATGGTGATTAATATATTTCTTTAAAATTTGTGTCTAGTATTTTATTGTACAAGTACCTAAAGAGGCTGTTTTATCTTTTTTATCCCTAAGGTTCTTTTATGTGGAATGCAAGAGATTGATTTGAATGATTGGCAAAGACACACCATTTATCGTCATTATACTCGAACCAGCAAGCAAATCATGTGGTTTTGGCAGGTTTGTCTCTAAGTTTCTTCTGTTGTTATACACAGTTTTTAAAGATTGCTTACCATATATGAAAATAAGACACCAAACAAAATAGATCAATGTGTGTACACCTCTCCTGGGTATTATAATAGTTACAGATTATAACAGCATTCTTTTAATAATTTTTCCAAATAAGCGCATACCTTGTACATTTCCCAGAGTGTAAGATAGTTGCATATAATAAGACTTACCTGCATTTGATTTAA
Source organism: Ochotona curzoniae (assembly GCF_017591425.1). Classification (NCBI taxonomy): domain Eukaryota; kingdom Metazoa; phylum Chordata; class Mammalia; order Lagomorpha; family Ochotonidae; genus Ochotona; species Ochotona curzoniae. The sequence goes on along the minus strand of NW_024465894.1, from coordinate 14,216,836 downwards.
ATATTTTCAGACTTCTGTAGAACTATTCAAAATATTATTTTCATCCATATTTCATTAAGAATTACATAATGTTCAAATGCAAAATATAAGAGATCTGTGTTAGTGTCATAGTGGTATCTCAAAGTAATTTTGTTAGCACATGAAAGTTCTTATACTCGTTAGAAAAGTGCAAATGAAAACCAGATTGAGATGCTACTTTATTCACATTAGTATTATTTTTAAATATTAAAAGTAACAGTTATTGGTGAGGATGTGGAAAAATTAGAAACCTCATGAATTGTTGGTTAACATATAAAACAGTGCAGATCTGTGGAAAAAAGTTTAAACATAGAATTAACATTATCCAACAGTTTGACTTCTTGAAATATACTGAGAAGAATTGAAGGCAGAAATTCATGCGTTTGTTCGCCAGTGTTCATAGTAATATTCAGTATCGTAAAATGGCAAAAATGCCCATCCCTGGGTTACTGGATATGTTTATCTACTGTGTGAGGGGTGTTGTCATGTATGTTTGTGGTGAAATATTCATTCTTTAAAATGAATGAGTTTTTTATAATGCCATATGAATAAAGTAATTTAAAAACTAATAAGCCAATTTAAAAACTAAATTTTAAAGTGAGAAAAAACCAGAAATGCAGATCACTTAGAATTCCATTTATTTGCGATTCTTAGAATGGGCAGATTATCACAGATAGAAAGTGTATCAGTAACCAAGAACTTCGGGGAATGGGAGTTGGAAAACAGGTTTAATGTCTACGTACTTAATTTTTGTTTAGGGTGATGAAAAAGTTTTGGGAATGTGGTGATGATCACACAAAATTTTGACTAAATGCCATTGAGCTGTCCAGATAAAATGGTTTATTTTATACTTTATTAAAATTAAAAATGTAAATTAAAAAAATTTTGTAGATAATAAGATTCATATGAGAAATTCAAAGATGAACTAGATTTCTACAACAAATAAAGATAACATTTTAAAATAATATAGCTCAATAGGAGAAAAAATATTTCTTACAAAATATACTTGACTTCACATGTGAATATGATAATCTGTTCACACAGTTAATATACATCCCCTTAAAAGAAAGCAGATGGAAGATCTTTTTCCTTCTCTCTATAAATCTGACTTTCCAATAAAAATAGATTTAAAAAACATTAAGAATGAAGAGGAAGCAAGAAATAATGAAAATTGCAGCAAAATAAATGGATTAAAATTAAAAAACTACAAACTGTAACATTTTTTAAGAAGATTAGAGGGTCTGGCACAGTAGCCTAGAGGCTAAAGTCCTCACCTTGAACATGCCAGCATCCCATTTGGACTCCAGTTATAATCCTGGCAGTCCTACTTCCCATCCAGCTCCCTGATTGTGGCCTGGGGAAGTAGCAGGGGACAGCTCCTGGCTTTGGATCAGCGCAGCACCGGCCATTGCAGTCACTTTGGGAGTGAATCAATGGATGGAACATCTTCCTCTCTGTCTCTCCTCCTCTCTGTATATCTGACTTTGCAATAGAAATAAAATCTTTAAAAAAAAAAAAAAAAAAAAAAGAACAGACTTTTAGGCAGACTAGCAAAGGAAAGCAAGATGGGAAAACCGAGTAAAATCAGATATGAAAAGGAAAACATCCTAAGAAACTAGTAAGGTGATCTCTAACTGATGCACCGATCCTTTGATCATTATGTGATGTCCTTTCTCTCTTAATATTTTTCATATCAGAGTCTATGTTATCTAAGAATGGCTACTCCAGCTCATTTTTCTTTCCCATTAACCTGAAATATCTTTCTGACCTTTCGCTTTCAGTTTCTACATATCTATGTTGGTGAGATGTGTCTCCTGTTGACAACAGATAGATAGGGTTTTTAATCCAGTCAGCTAACCTTTATGGATGAATTGAAGCCATTTATATTCTTTCCATCTGTCATACCCAGATGTGAAGATAACAGTGCAGTATGCATCTCTCCGTTTCCAAGTAAAACATGGACTCCCAATGAAAGTGTTCAGTAATCTTGACAATAGAATACTAGACGCTTCCATTGTCATACCTACAATGTCAGGATACACTTAAATAGCAGAATGATGGACTTATAAATGCTTGTGAAGGACTATACTAATGTAATAATAATATAGAACAAATGGGGGGGGGAATCTCAGAACCTGTATAACTATCAGAAAAAAAAAAACCACTCAGCTGAACCAAAGTGAGCATTTAGCCTAGCAGTTAAGTCATTCGCATCCCACAGTGATGTCTGACTCCACTTACTGATCCTAGCTTCCTGCTACTGTGGACCCTAGGAGGCAGTGGTGGTGGCGGGTAATTGGGTTCTGCCACCCTTGTGGATTGAGCTCCCAGCCCCTGGCCTCAGACCCGGCTCAGTCTCTCTCTCTCTCTCTCTCTCTCTCTCTCTCTCTCTCTCTCTGTCTCTCTCTTAAGACCTGGCTCAATCCTTACTTTTGCAAGCATCTTGGGAAGTGAACCAGTGATGGGAATTGACTGTTTCTGTCTCTTGAACAAATAAGTAATTTTTGAAAACGTATTTGACTGCATCAGAGTAGGGATGCTATAGGTTACAGACATTCTCCTGAAAAAAAGCCTAGTGTTTTGAGTAAGAATTGTGAGAAAAACCCATGCACTCTGGTCATGTATAGCTATACTAAAACAAAGAACATTGTGAAATTGTTGGACTATATCTAGATCAGAATTCTATGCACGTTATTCATTTGTTCATAAAACAAAAAAATCTGCATTGATGCAAGCTATGTGTCATGGATCCAAATGTCCTTTTAGACTGGCAGATCTTGTGGGATGGGGATTTGAGGGTGCTACCACAGAAGAGCTTATATTTTTATAATTCATTTGGAAATATTACAGTGAGAGAAAAGGGGAGAGACAGAAAAGAACGGTCTGATATCTACTGGTTCACTCTAGTAGTGAAGGCCACAGTTTTTAGAAATGGACTGCTCTAAAGCCAGGAGCTTCTTCCGTATCTCCCACGTGAGTAAAGTTGGGCGATCTTCTAGTGCCTTGTCAGGCAGATCAGAGGGAGAGCAGCCATGACTTGAACTGACACCTGAGTGCTATGCCAGCACCACGGACTGCAGCTTTACATGCAACACCATAGTGCTGACCCCAAGAGGAGCTTTTTTTTTTAAGATTTACTTATTTTTATTGAAAGTCAGATTTAATCAGATTTACAGAGAGAAGGAGAGACAGAAAGATCTTTCATGCACTGGTTCACTCCCCAGGTGGCTGCAATGGCCAGATGTGAGCCAATTTGAAGCCAGGAGCTAGGAGCTTCTTCCAAGTCTCCCACACGGGTACATGTCACAGGCTCTGAACTATCCTTTACTGCTTTCCTGGCTACAAACAGGAAGCTGGAAGGGAAATGGAGCAGCTCAGATATGAATCTATAGGGTGCCTATAGGTTCATAGGTGCCTATAGGGGATGCTGGCCTGTGCACCGTGAGGACTTTAGCCACCAGGCTACTGTGCTGGGCCCAAGAAGGGCTTATTTGAAACACTGTGAATAATGTCTAGGGCCCTAGACATTGTTATCTTAGCTCCCTTTAAGGATGAGGTCCTAAGGTCTATGTAAAGAAAAGTAAATTTGGTTTAACAAACATGGAATTGCCAGTTTCATCCTTAGTCAGGTCAGTCATTATCTAGTACAACTGAAATCAGAGTTCTTTTAAGACTTAAAATGGTGTGTTGTATTTCTTATTAATGTCCTTAACATAGCACAACCTACATATCTCTTTCATTGTGCTTTTAACAGTTTGTTAAAGAAATAGATAATGAGAAGAGAATGAGACTTCTGCAATTTGTTACTGGAACCTGCCGATTGCCAGTAGGAGGATTTGCTGATCTCATGGGTATGTAGTAAAAAAGTCCTTTTTCCTATCCTGAAAAATTGTTACCACTGCTTTTAGATAAATGTATTGGCAACTTAAAAGAAGTAGTAAATTCAAGAATAACCATTTTCTTAATTAGTCAGTTACCTTGTGTTTATGTAAACTTTTTTTTTAAGATTTATTTATTTTTATTGAAAGGGCAGATTTATAGAGAGAAGGATAGATAGATCTTCAATTGCTAGTTCACTCCCCAGTTGCTGGAGCAGTCAGAGCTGGGCTCATCAAAAGCCAAGAGCCAGGAACCTCTTCTGGGTTTCCCAGTAGGTGCAGGGTCCCAAGGACTTTAGCTGCTTTCACAGGCCATAAGCTGGGAGCTAGATTGGCAGTGGAGCATCTGGGACACAAACTGGTGTCCATGTGGGATGCGGGCGCTTACAGGTAGAAGATTAACTGTACCACCACACCAGCCCCATAAATGTATTGTTGTTATTATTATTAAAGCTTTATTTATTTGAAGGGCAGATTTATAGAGAAAAGGGGAGATTGATCTTTGACCATGGTTCACTCCCCAAATGGTGACAACTGGAGTTGTGTCATTCCAAAGCCAGGAGCTTCATCTGTGTCTTCCACGCAAGTGCAGGGGCCACAGGACCTGGGCCATGCTCTGCTGGGAGCTGGATGGAACGTGGAGCAGCTGGGACTGGCACTCAGGTGATGCTGGTCCCTACAGATGTGGAGGATTAGCCTTTTGAGCCACAGCATGTCCATACACTCAGCATGTAACTTCTAAGTAACTTTTTGGCCTCTACTCTTAGCAAGTCTTTGATCCTTGGGGCACAGTGTGGTAAGCTGCTACTTTCAGTACTTATATCCCATGAGTACAAAGTGTCCGGGCTGCTCTCTTTCCAGTCTAGCTCCTTCTAATATGCCTGGAATGACAGCAGAAGATGAGCCCATGCACTCATTTCGGAGACCCAGAAGAAGTTCTTGGCTCCTGACTTCAGATCTGTGCAGCACTGGCTGTTGCAGCCACTTGGGGAGTGAATCACTGAATGGAAAATCTTCCTCTCAGTCTTTCCTCCTCTCTGTATGTCTGACCTTGAAATAAAAAATAAATGTATCTTCAACAAAACAAAAAAACAACTTGATAGCGAAATACAGTAATAGTAGTAGTACCAGTTTGTATTTGTGTTAGGTTTAGTTGAATGAAACATGAGGGAATTTTTTTGTGCATAGCAGTCCCAAACATTGTATAATACATGACCCCAGTTCCATTCATTACGACAGGTAATAGATATTTCCTCGGGAGCAGTAAGTGGGCTTTTAGGAAAATCACTACATCTACAGTGCTGAGTGTGGACTTTTGGGTTGGGTCAGTCGATTTGTTGATTCCTGCACATTCCCTGCTTATGCTGATGCTACTGGGTTAGGGACCACATTTTAAGAACCACTGCACTAATGATCTGTGTATGATTTTGTTGTTTTAGGGAGCAATGGACCACAGAAATTCTGCATTGAAAAAGTTGGGAAAGAGAACTGGTTACCCAGAAGTCATACATGGTAAGGTTTATTGAGGCATAATTTGTATATCATAAAGTGTATCCATTTTAATCCCATGATATGGAGTAGATTCACAGAGAATTATAATCATTACTACAGTATAATTTTTTGGTTTTGTTTCGAGATGTATTTATTTATTTAAAAAGTTGAGCTATATAAATGGAGAAGTGATGACAAGAAACATCTTCTGGGCCTGGTGTCATGGCCTAGCGGCTAAAGTCCTCGACTGCTTTCCCAGGCCACAAGCAGGGAGCTGGATGGGAAGCGGGGCTGCCCCATATGGGATCCCGGGGTGTTCAAGGGAAGGACCTAAACTACTATGCTGTCACGCCAGGCCCTCATATATAATTTACATGCCTTTGAACTGAAGCTATTAAAGTACACAATTCAGTGATTTTTAGACTATGTATAACGTTAAGCGACCATCACCACGATTCATTTCCAGAAAATGTTTTTATCCTCAAAATGAAATATACCTATTTAACAGTCACTCTCCATTTGCGCTCCTATAACCACTTTATTTTTCTCTGGTTATTCTACTATGGTTTTTCTGCCTGATTTTTCATACAATTGGAATCATACAATATGTGGCCTTTCATGTAGGCCTTGTTTCATATAGCATAATTTTTGAAATTTTTCCACATTGTAGCACATACCAGTATTTCTTTCCCATTTTATGGTTGTGATAAAAGATGTATGACATGGGGGCTAGTGTGATGGCTAAACAGGCTAATCCTCTACCTGCAAGCTTCAGTACCCCATATGGGCTTCAATTTGTGTCCCAGCTGCTCCATTTCCCATTTAGTTGCCTGCTTAGAGCCTTGGAAAGCAGCAGAAGACAGCCACAGTCCTTGAGATCCTGCATCCAAGTGGGAGATGCAGAAGAAGCTCCTTGCTCTGGCTTCAGATCAGGTTAGCTCCAGTCATTTTGGCCATTTGGGAAGCGAACCAACAGATAGAAGATCTTTTTCTCCTCTCTGTAAGTCTGTCTTTCAAATAAAAAGAAATGATTCTTTTAAAAAATATATACATAGATATGCATATAACATAATATGAACTATATATATATAATTTTTAAAGTGTATTTATTTCAAAGAAAGCTTCAGAGAGAAAGTGAGAGATCTTTTATTTGACGGTTCTTTCCTCACATGGCCCCTATAACCAGGTTAGGCCCAAACAGAGCTCAGAGCCAAGAGCTTCATCTGGGTTTCCCACATGAGTGGCAGGAACCCAAACACGTCAGCTGTCTTCATCTGCTTTTACCAGGCCTTTACCAGGCAGCTGGATCAGACACATGCTGGTACCCATAAGGGATATTGGCATTGCAAGCAACAGCTTTACCACTGTGACTCACCACTGACAATTAGTACCACATTGCTTCTATCATTGTAGTTTTGCAGAAAGTTTGAAATTGGGAGGTATTCATTCTCAGCTTGCCCATCTCTGCAAAGAATTCAGCTAGGGGAACCGGCGCGGTATCCTAGCTGCTCAAGTCCTTGGTTTGCATGTGCCAGGATCCCATATGGGTACCAGTTCGTGTCCCAATCACCCCACTTCCCAACCAACTCACTGCTTGTGGCCTGGCAAGACAGTAGAGGATGGTCCAAAGCCTTGGGACTCTGCACCCGCATGGGAGACCTGGAGGAAGTTCCAGGCTTCTGGCTTCAGATCAGCTCACCTCTGGCTTTTACAACTAGTTGGGGAGTGAATCAACAGATGGAAGATCTTCTTCTCTGTTTCTCCTCCTCTCTCTGTATATCTGACTTTGCAATAAAAATAAATAAATATTAAAAAAAAGAACTTGGCTAGGATTTTCTATGCAATTGTAGATCAGTTTAAAGAATTTTGCCATCAACACAACATGACGTCTCCTATCTGTGAATGACAATGTCTTCCCGTGTATTAACATATAATTTATTTTGGTGATTGACACTTTAATTATAAAAATCTTACATTTTGTGGTTAAATTTATTAAATATCTTATTCTTTTTGATTTTTTGTTTTAATCTGAAAGGCAGAGAGACAGAGCTCTCCCATCTAATGGTTCACTTCCTCAATTCCCAGAAGAGGCTGAAGGTGTCTGCCAGGAACTCCATTTGAGTCTCTCCAGGGGTGGAGCCATTTCTGCTGCCTAGCTGCGTTGGCAGCAGCTAGACTCAGGAGAGAGCTAAGACTCAAACCCAGGCACTCTCACATAGGATGCAGGCATTCTTTTTTTTTTTTTTTTTTTTTCTTCCCAAAGATTTATCAGGCTAGTAATGTGTGTAGGGATTAAAGCTGCTGCCTGCAGCAGGAGCATCACATGGAGTCCTGGCTACTCCACTTGCATTCTAGCTCACTGCTCCAACTTGAGAAAATTAGAGATTCCCCCCTCCCATGATTAATTTAAAAGGCAGAGTTACAGATAGGAAGGGATATAGAGAGTTCCTCCATCCTTTTGTTCATTCCCCAAGTGGCCACAATGACTAAGGCTGCACCAGTCTGAAACCAGGAGCCAGGTGCTCCTGAGTCTCCCATGTGGCCTCAGGGTCCCAAGCTGTTACTTTTCCCATGTGTACTGTGCCACTGTGCCATTCCCTGTCTGACTCCAGAGTGCACGTATTGATTACTGAAGAAGGTTTGGGTGGATGGAGAAGCCTGGGAGGGCTGGCATTTTAGTGAATATATCCCTAGCACCTGACACTGTGACTTAGTAGAGAGCTCAAGAGCACTTTGATTAAAACCTGGTGTCAGAGCTAGAATTTGAACCCAGTTTTGCCTGACTTTAAAATCGTTGCCATGTGACAGTACAATGGTTATGTCAGAGGGGACGGGGCTCAAGTGTTGGCTCCTTTGCTTCCTGCTAATACGTAAACTGGGGTAATACCTGTGATGGCTCAACTGCCCCCTATGTGGGAGATGGTGGTGGCTCTTCTGGACTCTGGATGTCAACCTGGACCAACCCTGATTCTTGTGAGCATTTTGGTAGTAAATTAGTAGATGGAAGATCTGTTCCTCTCTGTCTCAACCAGTAGACGGAAGATATCTCTCTCCCCTTTGACTGCCTTTAAAATTAAAAGAAACAAATGAAATTAAAGCCAGTGTTGTTCTATAGCACTGTCCATGTGATTCTTTGTGCAGTTCCTTTTCTCAAGCTTACAATTCTTACTTTCAGTTTTAACCGCCTAGACCTGCCACCCTACAAGAGCTATGAGCAACTGAAGGAAAAGTTGTTGTTTGCCATTGAAGAAACAGAAGGATTTGGACAAGAGTGACTTCTGAAAACTTGAACCACTGAAGTATAAGAGCTTAATTGCAGTGCTTGTCCTTTTCCTTCTCTGCCTGTTGCACATCTTGTTGTAAAATTGGACTGTGACTTTAGAGAGTTATCTGAGTGTAAGTAAATTGTTTCCCAGCGATCTGGATTTCTATTCAACATTTCCAGAAATTTTATCTGCAAATGACTAGTGACACTTAACATGAGACTTAACAGCAATGAATTCTGCCCTGTCTTAATTACACTAGGTTGTTTCCTTAACAATTTTATATTTGTGTCCAAAGTCTCACTTGGGGGTAGGGTTTTGTATTTTAGAGATTCTGCAGATATGCAGGGAAGTTCCTTAGTTACAGCAATATACAAGATCTTCCTGTTAAGCCTCTTGCTAAGGGGTATATGTTAACACAGGTTAGCTCAGCTTCTGGGATGTGAACAGACAGAGAGCTTGTACTCTTCCTCTGTTTCAGCCTGGCCTGACTGTTGTTTTCCTTTCTTCAGCATGAATCTGTGCATCAGTTTGATGTTATTCATGGAAGTGGTGCAACAGTCTTGCATCTCTCTACAAAGTAGCTTTGTCTAATTTCAGGGAAAAGCTGGTCCTAGCCCACAAATGACTTCATACCTCTCTTAGTTTCCAAGTTTGATTGTTTTAATTGCCTTGAAACTACTAAACTTTACAAACAGTGTTAACACCATGGTTCCTTCACTGTTGGTAAAAGTTAACCTAGAGTTGGAATTAGCTGAATTCATCTGAGTTCATCATTGATGATTTTCATGTTATTGTTATTTAATCATAATCCGACAATTTCAATTATGTTTAATTATTGTTAAGGAATTCAAGTTGTAACCAGAGTGTTTTTGTAATGCAACCCAGAGGTCAGTGAAACAGCCTGTGAAATTATACTTTCATTTCAGAGGGAGAGCTGTGATACTGGCTCAAAAGAAAAGATGGTAACTTCTAGTAATCATAGAAATACATTCTCTGCATGAATTAATTAGAAGTCTTAAATTTATCTATGGCCATACCGCCCTGAACACACGCAATCTTGTCTGATCTCGGAGGCTAAGGGTAGGACCTGGTTAGTACTTGGATGGGAGAAGTCTAAATTTGTCATTTTTTTGACACATGGTGGAGTGACCATTTCTGTTCTTCACATTATAGTATATTGGGTTGATATTCCTTATCTGCAATATTCTTTTACCCTCAAAATTTTTAGCAGGTTTTCCTTTTTGCCCATGACTACTTAACTTAGACTGTTCCATTAGTAACTGATTAACGGTACTTAGGACTTTTCCATAGGTAATTTTTTTAACTTGGCATAGCTTAGGCAGATGAGTTGGCTACTGTCATAAAGTTGACTTCATGGGCAGTGGGATGAAGCCTGCGTCGGCAGTCCCTGTCCCAGCTGGTCCCTGAGGACAGCCTTGTCACTGGTGTAACAGAGACTGTGACCTGTTCAGTGTCTGAGCAGGAACAAGCAGCAGTAAGCCCAAAATAACAGAGTAGGAGATCCTTTTTCATGTAGAAAGAAAAATTGTTTCTAATGATTCTTCCTGTTTACACCCTAGAAAAACAGAAATATTTTTAACTTGTGTATCTGTCTCTAAGACACTGCCATCATAAAGCAGAGACTTGCATGCGTGAACCAGTACCCTCATTCAGAAATTTTCAGTGATAATGGGGATATTAGGTTCTCCGTGATACTCTTATTTTATTCCACATATCTGAGAAAAAGTAGTATGTAGTCCAACCCAGAGATCAGTGAAGCAGCCTGTAAAATTATACTTTTATTTCAGAGGGAGAGCATTTTAGAGTTTCTAAAAGTCCTAGTTGTTTCCTGAAATAAGGACTGTGCCTTTTTTTTTTTTTGGTAGGGGAAAATGCTGTTGCTTCGTGTTACAAAGCAAATGTCTGCCAACTGCCCACTCCTTACATAAGTCTGAACTTTGGTAATATATGGCTATGGCTATTGAGACTTCCTGTTGAGGTGGATTCTCATACTACAAGTAGTTATTCCAATATTTACTACAGATTTATGAGATTAAATTAAGAGATAATGTAAGAAAGTAGTCTTTTTTCCTTTTTTTTCTTTTTCTTTCTTTCTTTTTTTTTTTTTTTTTTTGGGTTCTACATAATGCTTCATGATTCACTTAGGAACCTAGAAATATTGTGTGAAAATGTATAAATATTTCCCAAAAGGCTTTCTGCCCTATATTTTTAAAATACAGAATAGCTATATTTGAAGTAGTCCCAGCCCTAGTTCTATAGGGCTTGGCTATTTAATATTTTTATGGAAGAAATGTTTAGTTCTGGAAAAGGTAAATGCTTGTATATATTTTTGCAGCCTGGGATCTCCCCTACTCCATTTTTTCCTTTAATTTAAATGGCCACATGTATATGTCTTCCCTGCTGTGTTAAGAAAATGGGGGCTGGATATCCCAAAAATCAAAGGTTATATAAAAATACTGCAAATAGACAGCAAACATAAATGATTTTGGTCCAAACTGAACATTTGGAAATAGATTTATTGTAAGTGTTTAATTAGAGCTTTTCTTAAATCTGAACTAAATTGCTTTTTAAAAGTCTTTTTTCTTTGTAAGCATTGTAAATGCTAATAAATCCTGGTTGGTTTTTTTTTTTTTTTTTTTTTTTTTACTGCATGTTACATTGCAATAAAAACAAGGTAAATGAGCAATTGCCTTATTCTTCTGCTCTTTTCAGGGGTTGGGGAAAATAGTGTATCACAGCCTGGGTCAGGAGGGAAGGGGCTCACTGTGTGATCAAATGGAGTGATTTAAACTGATCCCTTTGACTTTCTGCTCTGTCTTTTATTATTCCATCTCAGTGCAGAAGGAGCCAATTTCATAATACTTACAATAACTCTATTTAAAATTTAGGTATTGATTTTCATCAAGAGATTGGCATGCCAAAGTCGGTTCATCCGAAATCTAATGAAATGTAACTCAGCTACCCACAAAGGTCTCATCCTAAATAAACCATGTCAGTCAAGCCCACTCTGCCGCTTTTTAGTTGATCTGGTTGATAATCTGAAGGCTTGTCAAGGGAGACTCATGAAATGAAACCTTTCCTCAGTGTTTATTCCTCTCCTGTCTGGGCTGTTACTCCATCCTTCTAAGCTCCTCTAGAGTTAACTACTTCTATTTAGTTGTATTGGTATCTCCAGCCCCCCATCCTCTTTTTTTTTTTTTCTCTCTCTCTTAAAAGGTTACAATATTGCTTGTTTGTGTATGCTTTCATTAACTAAAAACAGGAAATAGTCGCACTGAATTGTGTATTACTGTATTGGAGTACCTTTGTTTTCTTGGGCTATTTTTGTGTACTCAGGTAACTCTACAAATATGACAGAAAGCCAGGACTTTTTTAAAGTTCCTTCAGGGAGTTGGTTCATTTGCCTTTCCTGAAAAGATGTAAGTCTTTGTTTACATTTAAACTATATGGACCCTCATTTACACACTTCATTGTTAGTCTTCAGTAAGAAAGTTTCCCCTCCTGAACAGAGAAGCCTGCTGTGTGATTAACTCCTGCTACTTGCGCTGCTTGCTCTTCCAAATGGCAAGTTACAGCCATGGAGTTTAAAAACATTAGAAAGGTTGATTTGGGTGAGATTGATTTTGGTATCTATTAAGGATGCAGATTTGAAAGGGAGAGAGAGAACGATCTTCCACCTGTTGGTCCACCCTCTAATTGACTAAAATAGCCAGGACATGGAACTCAGTTTGGGTCTACATGTGTGTGGCAGGGACCCAAATACTTGGGTGCTTATCTGCTGCCTCCCAGGATGCACATCAGCAGGAAGCTGGAATTGGGAAAGGAACCAGGACTTGAACCCAACCTGGCACTGTTTACAAGTTGTAGCTGTCCTAAGTGGTATCTTAAATTCCTTGCCAAATGCCCACCAATCACGAATCCTGAAAAGAAAACTGTCAGCTAGCTACCAAGACTAGATGGTCTGCTCACCAGCCTTATAGGCGTTTTTCTTATGCGAACATCCAGATGTTTATGTTCTCATTTAAAATGGAGAAAGGCTATGGCAATTGGATTTCAGACAGACAGAGCTGCCATCCACTGGTTCATTTCCCAACTGGCTGCAGTGGCTGAGACTGAGCCAGGCTGAAGTTAGTAGCAGGGAACTCCGTGTCTGACACCGGGGTGGCAGAGACCCAAGTATTAAGGCATTCCTGTGCTACCTACAGGGTATGCATCAGCAAGAAGCTGCACTTGGGAGCAGAGCTGGAACTTAAAACTAGGCATTCTACTCCCCCCAGGATGCTGCTGTCCTAAGGAGCATCTTAACAGCCACCTTCCTCCAACCCCAAGTCCCCATCTAAGTTTTTTAGAAGAATGTCTCGGGGGCAGCTTCGTGGCAGAGAGGATTTGGGCCACTGTCTTTGGTACCAGATCCCATGTTGGGGCCCTGCTTTGAGTCTTGGCTGCTCTGCTTCTGATTCAGCTACCCATTCATGTGCGTGGGAAAAGCAGTAGAAGGTTACCCACTTGTACTGTGCCCTGCCACCCACGTTGTTAGACCCAGATGAAGTTCTGGGCTCCTTCCCGGCTTTGGCCTGGCCTCCAGCCTGGCCATTGTGGCCATTCATGAATCAGCATAATGGAATCTCTCTTCCCTGTCTCTCTGTCACCATCCCTCCCTCCCTGTCTGATTCTCCTCTTTGTAACTCTTTGAATTAAATAAATTAATTTTTTCAAAAAAGTGTCTCACATTGTATAACTACAGAGCAAGAGCTGCTAACACACCCAATCCGTATCAGCTGTGTGTGAAGGGTTCTTTGTGATCAAGCCATTTGGGGAGATATGAACCAGGGCAGTCTTCCTGGTTGGAACGGAGGAAGATCTTCAGCAGGACCCCCAGGACAGTATTGGTGCCTTATGACCATGTTCTTACTAAGGTAAGAATGACCACTGGAAGGAGGAGTTCCTTCTGGCAACCTATCAGGAAGGACCTTAAGTATATACAGTACACACTCTTAAGTTTGGTGAAAACAGCAATCCTATTATTTTTCTTCCTTTCTGATGAACACCTTTTCTGTTGGTCTTCCCAGCATAGCAACCAGTAGCACACCTTACTCATTTAGCCCTAACATTGGTCTCTATGTATGTACATTACATGCACCGTTATTCAGTCTTCCTGGCCACTCTGAGAGGAATAACTCTATTTTACAGACAAAGTAGAGGCTCAAAGTAACATGCCTGCACCTTTAAAATGCAAAGTGTACAGGCTGGAGTCTAGGAATGGCTTAACTCCACAGCCCACATGCTGTACCATCCTGGTATACTGTTGCTCACACAATCCTGAGTCTTCGTGACAGATCCAGGTACCTCTTCTAACCGTCCTCCAAATGCTGTCACATCTCAAGACTGTTTCCTTCTTATAACTTGCCTCCATCATCACAGGCCAGACTCTAACTTGCAAGCCTGCTCTTAAGGTCATTCTTGGTCCTACTTAACCTTTATTTTGGCTCCTGGAACTAATCTTCCACCATCCTCTTTGTTATTCCCGGAATTGTGATCTTTTCACAGTCTGGGCATTCAGAGGTAAATGAGGTATTGGGGTCCAGTTCTGCAGCACCTCTTCCCTTGCCAGCTGTGATCCAGCAAGTACTCATCAGTCCTTTGTATCCAATGCTGTATAAGTTTATTTTGAAATAATTTTTACAGAACTGCAGCTTCACTCGGCTTTCTCCAATGTCAACATCCTACGTAGTGGTGCTACAATGATCAGAACTGATAGATTAGCATGGGTGAAGTGACACTGAACTACACTTCCTATCCAGATGACACCTGTTCTCTGCAGTAGTGTTCTTCTGTATACAGTTTCCTCCAGTCTACGAGAGCTCCTCATGCACTCCTTATCTTGAATGACTTTCAGATTGAAAGGCAGAGAAATATCTCCCATCTGTTGGTTCACTCCCCAGTGCCAGCCAGGCCAGAGCTGGAGCCAGTAGCTCCACAAGGTTCCCCTACCTGTGTGGCAAGGCCCCAACTCCTCAAGCCATTCCCTGCCGCCTCCCGGGGTGCACCCCAACAGGAAGCCAGAATTGGCTTTGGCGCTGGAGCTGACACCTGGCAGCTGGGGCTGACGTCAGTATAGGAAGCAGGCGTCCAACTGACAACTGCTGTGCTGATCGTGTCTTGTAAAATATTTTTCAAAATGGGTAGCTAGTTCCTCATGGTTAAAGAGGTTGAATTTCATGGAAATTAATGGAGGCTTTGTGCCCTTAGCCCATCCCATCATTGGTAATGAAGCTGATGTCCTGACTAAGGTTATGTCTGCTGGGTTTCTTGGCTGGAAAGTCACTGTGAACTTGTTAACATGCAGACAACCCCTGCAAAGAGCTCCAAGGCCGCCTCCATTAAGCTCTCATAGAATGAAAGCCTTTAAGTCAGATTAGCAGCCTTGAATGTAGCAAGGTTTTACAAAGTGGGAAAGCCTAAACTTAAGATGTGGGCCCAGCACAGTAACCTAGCAGTTAACCTCACCTTGCACGGACCAGGATCCCATTTGGGCACCAGTTCTAATCTCGGTGCCCCACTTCCCATCCAGCTCCCTACTTGTGGCCTGGGAAAGCAGTCGAGGATGGCCCAAAGCCTTGGGACCCTGCAGCTGCACCCACGTGGGAGACCCGGAAGAAGCTCCTGGCTCCTGGCTTTGGATCGACTCAGTTTTGGCCACTTGGGGAGTGAACCAGCAGACAGAAGATCTTCCTCTCTGTATATCTGACTTTCCAATAAAAATATTTCTTAAAAATAATATGTATGTATTATCTTAAAAAAAAAAAAACCAAAAGGATGCTGAGTTGCCAGAGGTTAACAGTTGGAAGTGTTGTAGTATAACAGGTTAGGTCATTGTCTGACGTGGTCATCCCATATGGGCACCCATTTGTGCCCCTGCTCTTCTAATCCATCTCTCTGCTCATGGCCTGGGAAAGCAGCAGAGGATGGCTCTAGTCCTTGGGCCCCTTACACCCACAGAGAAGATCCAGATGAACTTCTGGATCCTGCCTGGTCCTGGCTGGGCCATTGTGGCCATCTGGGGCATGAACCAAAGGATGGAGGTGCTCTCTGTCTTTCCCTCTCTTAACTCCGACTTTCAGATAAATATCTGTAAAGTGTTGAGCATAGTAATGTGATTTCCTGCTGGAAAGCCCAGAAGTTTCTGTGGCCTGCAGGAGAAGTGCCCTTGGTAACAACGCATGTGGAAATGCTTGGCTGGGATTCCAGCATCTGTGGACTCCCAAGCCAGCCTTGACCTAATTCATGGCATATTCCCAGGAGGGTCACTGCAGAGATTTCGGAGATGCGTGACTATCCAGCCTGTCCGGGACTGGGGAGGGCGGAGTCTGTTCCTGAAGCTCCCCTCACTGCCCAGCTCCCTGCTAATGGCCTGGGCGAAGCAGCGAAGATGGCCCCTGCACCCACGGGGAGACCCGGATGAAGCTCCTGCTCTCAGCCTGGCCCCGGCCTGGACGTTGCGGCCATTTAGGAAGTGAACCAGTGGACAAAAGATGTTGTTGTGTCCGCCACTCTGTGTAACAAATAAATCTTTTAAAGAATCTTTAAGACCTAGTTCGTAGCTCGCCCGCCCCCTGCCGGCTCCTGATAGGCTCTCGAACCTGTCCATTTTGAAGAGCCGCGCAGGCGCAGACAGGCTCGGGACCGGGCTGTGTATCCGCGACGCGGCGCTCCGGGATCTGTGTGAAATGGTGAGTGTGCATCCCGGGCCTGCGCTCGCGGCCGGCCGCCCGCCCAGCGGCCCGCGCCTGGCCTTCCGTCGCCGGGGCTTCTCGGAGTCTGTGCTTGTAATCCGCGGCCGGGGCGGGGGCGGGCTGGAGGGCGGAACCCGGGCGACGCGGGCCTCGGGACCCCGGCCGAGGCGGGGCTGCGGGATCCCGCTGTCCGGAAGCGGCGGCTCGGCCCTCGGCGAGGGACAGAGGAAGGGAGGCGGGCGGCCGGCGCCGGTCCACGCCGGTCCGCGCCGATCCACACCGGTCCCCCGCCGGCCCACGCCGCTCCCCGCCGCTCCCCGCAGGCCTGGCGTTCGCTCCGGCCGGAATGGCAGCGTTCCCTCAGGCGCGGCCGGGCGTCGCCTCCCTTCCCGCGGGTCTGTGAGGCGGACGCCGCCCCTGGCCGCGCCTGCCGTGTTTTAGTCTGAGACCCGAGAGGCTGAAGTCGCCGTGCGGGGGTCGGGGCGGGTGGGGACCCCAGAACCACCGAGCCTGAGTGAGGGACGGCGCGGGCCGCCCTCGCCTGCTGCCTTCTCCCGTGGGCAGGCTCGCCGGCAAGGCCGCACGGAGTTGTTGAAAGGACACTCTAAAAGTTCATGTATTATCTTCTCAAACAGCAAGGAAAAACAATGCCCCCCCCCAACCACTCTGGGGCACGTTCTGGTCTTTTTCCACCTCTTTTTGTTGTTGTTCTGTGACGCTGAGCTTCTACTGAATACACACTCGGGGTTCTGTAATTTTGTTGCCACAGAGGATGTCTCCTCATCGCGCGGAGCAAGTAATGTCACTTCATCTTTCGCGTTATTTACGGGGTTGTAGATTGGAAAGGCAGGCAGACAAGCTGACTTCCACAGCAGCCGGGGCTGGGACCAGGCTGGAGCCGGAGCCGCGGACACAGTGCAGGTCTGCCCGGGATGGCAGGTGCACCAGGATTCATCCTTCACCTGCTGCCCTCCAGGATGCCGAGCGCAGGTGTGGGGCCAGACCCTGCCACAGGGCTGCTGCTTCGCACTTTACGCCAAACCCCATCCCCAACTCAACTTTTTTCAACTGTTAAAAAAAAACTTTTACAGGGAATACTTGCACGTGTGGAAAAATCCCAGCAATATAAAAGCATTGAAGTGAAAAAAAAGGTTCCCCCCTCCACCGTGAATGCCCAGCTCGGGTCTCAGCAATAACTGATCGATCGCTCTCCTGTGTATCTGTACGAGCACGTGTCGCTGTCTTCCTTACACGAATGGCAGCCCAGTACAGTCTGTGCTGTGCTCTTGTGTGCGTATATTCCTAAAAGCAGCACATGTTTAGACACGCCTTTTAGCAGATTCCATAGAGAACATGTGCATGGCCCCATTTTAGTACTCCAAGGTCACTGCTGTTGACAGTTGGTGTCTTCCCTGCAGATTTGTTGCATATATAAGCACATGAATATGTAAGTTGTTGGTTACATGAAACTGGTATAAACATATTTATGCCCACCAAGTTTACCTTAAAGTATATGTGTATATATACACCTCATTCTGCAGCTTGTTCTGTTCATTTTTAAAATCATCAAACGTTTCCTAAATCTGCATACTAAATTTGTAGGGTTTTTTTCAAGGCTGTATACAGTTCCCATGTGTCCATTCACTGGTTCACTCCCTAAGTAGCAAGCTGCATTGGCGGGAGCTGAACTGACCAGAATCCAGGAACCAAGAGCCTCTTCCGGGTTTCCCACATAGGTACAGAGTCCCAAGGCTTTAGGCTGTCCTATACTGCTTTCCCAGGCCACAAGCAGGGAGCTGGATGGGAAGTAGAGCAGCTGGGACACAAACCAGTGCCCGTATAGGATCCCAGTGCATGCAAGGCGAGGCTACTGCAGTAATTTTATCTTTTAGGCACTCACACTAGGATTCCTATGGGATTCTGGAAGCAGCACTTCAGGCACACACATTGTACTTGTTGGTGGATACTGTCTGTTGGGACGCTGGTATCAAATCTTCCTTGGGCAGGCATTTGGTTCAGTGGGGAAGCCACCCTTCTCTCTTGTCAGAGTGCCTGGATTCCCTCTGTTCACTCTCAGAGGGTCACGAGTGGGGCTGCAGTAGCTGGGTCTCTGTGACTGCCATGGGTACCTGGGCTGATGTCAGCTTCATCCTGGCCCATGAGTGAGCTAACGCCTGGGAGCTCTGTCCATCGTCTCTAGAAAAGCTCTTCATTCTCACCATTTTACCTCACCCCAAGACTCCAGTTATTATTTAGTAAAGATGCTCCTTTAATGATGCAGTGTGTGTGTGTGTGTGTGTGTGTGTGAGTGACTATTTGGTTTTGCATTTTTGTTTGGTTTTAAAATTATTTCCTAGGACAAATCTCAGAAGAAATTTAAGACAGATACTTTTATGGTTCTTGCAATGTGTTGTCCTGAAATGTATCCCTTCCCTGTGTGCCAGTCTTCCTGTTAACAGTGCCAGCATTTTTTTTTAAAGATTTATTTTTATTATTTTTTTATTGGAAAGGCGGATATACAGAGAGGAGAGACAGAGAGGAAGATCTTCCGTCCGATGATTCACTCCCCAAGTGAGCGCAATGGGCCGATACTATGCCAATCCAAAGCCAGGAGCCTCTTCCGGGTCTCCCACGCGGGTGCAGGGTCCCAAAGCTTTGGGCCGTCCTCGACTGCTTTCCCGGGCCACAGGCAGGGAGCTGGAAGGGAAGCGGGGCTGCCGGGATTAGAACCGGCGCCCTAATGGGATCCCGGGCGTGCAAGGCGAGGACCTTTAACCACTTGCGCCACCACGCCGGGCCCAACAGTGCCAGCATTTAAACAGGACACTCACCATTGCTACAATGTTTTGTATATTACTTATAGGCAATAATGATCTTTTTCCTACTGATTTCTCTTGGGTATATTTTCTACTGGAAACCTTATTCCTCACTACCTATTATAGAGTTACCATTTTTTCTTAAACATTTTGGAGATGTTTGGAGTTAGTCTTCTGTCTGTTACCTTTTTGTAAGGTTTATTTATTTATTGGGAGTTACAGAGAGACAGAGATCTGTCGTCCTCTTGTTCATTCCTAAATGACCACACTGGCCAACGGGAACCAGGGGGCTGTTGCTGAAGCACAGCAAGTAAAGCCAGTGCCTGCTGTGCAACAGGTTCAAGTCCCGGTTGCTCCACTTCCATTCCAGCTCCCTTCCCGTGTTTCTGGGATAGTAGCAGTGATGGCCCTGCCACTTTGGCTCCTGCAGCCATGTAGGAGACCTAGAAGAAGTTCAGCCTGAGTTCAACCTGGCTGTTGTTGAGAAGTGAACGTGTGGATAAAAAATCTCAATCTCTCCCTTTCTCTTTCTGTAACTCTGCCTCTCAAATAAATCTGTAAAACAAAACAAAGCAAGGGCCTGGCACAGTAACCTAGTAGCTACAGTCCTCTACTTGCATGCACCAGGATCCCATTTGGGCACCAGTTCTTGTCCCAGCTGCTTCATTTCTCAGCCAGCTCCCTGCTTGTGGCTTGAGAAAGCAGTTGAGGATAGCCCAAAGCCTTGGGATCCTGCACCCATGTGGGAGACCCGGAGGAGGTTCCAGGCTCCTGGCTTCGGATTGGCTCAGCTCTGACCATTTTGCCCACTCAGGGATCAGTGGACAGAGGATCTTCCTCTCTGTGTATCTGCTTTTCCAATAAAAATAAGTAAATGTTAAACAACAACAGCCAAGAGCCAGGAGTGTCATCCAGTTCTCCAATGGGCCATCTTGTGCTGTTTTTCCTCTACCGTTCACAGGGAGCTAGATCAGAAGTAGAGCAGCCAGGACTGGGACTGGCATCTGTATGGGATGTCAGTGCCATATGCAGCAGCTCAGCCCAATGAGCATGCCAGCCCCGTTAGCTTTCGCCTTTGATGCAAGCATTTCTCTATCCTGTTTTGTTCATTATTGTTTTATGTAGTTTTTATGCCTAGAAGCCTACTGTTCTCACAGTTCCTTTGCAAGTTATTTTAAGATGACTGTCCTTCCTGTGCTGAGCCAGTAAATAACCCTGGCGCCTCACTGCTGCTGCTGCCATTTCCATCAATTGATAATGTGCACGCGAGGCCCGGGGCACCAAGGCCTCCCCTGGTCCCTCAGCCCTGGCCTGGAGGGCATTTCTTTCTCATCTTCTAGTTGTTGGCTTACACATCATATCATCTGGTGTTCCTGACCATACTAGCCAAAGTAACGCACCCGCCTTGCTTCCCAGCCCCCTCGCAGGACCAAACCAAGCATCTGAAGTCTCTTCCATCAGCGTGGAAGTGCCCTGGGAACAGGGGTCTCAGCTCTGTTGATCATGGTGCTTTGAGCCCTGCTGCTGACCCACTGTGTGGCTGCGGTCAACCCTAGGCCTTTCTGAGTGTCCGTTCCTCCTGTCATGCACGTGGTGAGCCGAGAGGCTCAGGTGAACAGTCTGTCTGAAGGATGCAGCGTGAGAGCAGGGGTACTGCCTAGATGCGTGTGTGTGCTAGCACGTCTTCCTGTGGTTGCTAAGTGCTTTTAAAGACATTTATTTATTTTGAAAGACATAATGACGGACAGAGAGGCAGAGAAAAAGATCTTCCATCCAGGAGCTTACCTTGTAAATGGCCACAGCAGCCAGGTGTGGGGCAACTGAAGCCCGTAGCCAGCAACACCATCAGGCGGATTCATGTGGGTGGCACGGCTGAAGCCCTTGAGCCGCACCTGAAGCCTGCCTAGGCCTATTATCAGAAAGCTGAAGCAGAACAGCCGGGACTCAAAGCAGCACTCCAATGTGGGGTGGGGGCTTAACCTGCTATGCTACCAATGTTAGCCCTTTTGTTTACTTTGCAAGCGGTCAGATCTTTGAGGCCAGCACAGTGGCATAACAGGCTAATCTTCTGCCTGTGGCACTAGCATCCCATATGCCATCTCGTTCAAGTCCCAGCTGCTCCACTTCTGACCTGGCTCCCTGTATGTGGCCTGGGAGGTACATGGAGGATGACTGAAATTCTTGGGTCCCTGCACCTACAGAAGAGCTCCTGGCTTTTTTTTTTTTTTATTGGAAAGTGAAGATGTACAGAGAGGAAAAGAGACAAAGAGGAAGATCTTCTGTCCATTGATTTACTCCCCAAACGGCCACAACAGCCAAGACTGAGCCGATCCAAAGCCAGGAGCCTGGAGCCTCTTCAGGTCTCCCACACGGGTACAGGGTCCTAAGACTTTGGGCCATCCTCAACTGCTTTCCCCAGCTACAAACAGGAAGCTGTAAGGGAAGCAAGACAGCCAGGATACGAACCGATGCCCATGTGGGATCCCAGTGTGTGCGAGGAGTAGGTAGTGGTGACTAGATTGTCCTACACGTGTGGATCCTCTCCACCCCATGTGTAGGAGCCAGCCCCGGCCACTACCCCGGGGCGGAGACGGGTCTCCTTGGGTGAATGGAGCCTACTGACAGCAGCTCTCGGCCTCGAGGGCCTCCCGCCTGAATGTGGAAGTGGCCTCCTGAGAACAGGCATGTCGCAAAGCCGGTTTCCATTCATGTGAAGAGTTGGGCTTCATCTGGCTAGTAAGCGAGGCTTGAGCACCTACTCTACAGACCAGCAGAGAGACTGTGCCAAGCCCGACCCAGTACTGAGTAAACGGCCCCGAGAGGCCTGGAGCTAGGCCGAGACTGCTGAGACTCCATACAGACTCCACAGAAGAGCAGGTGTCTTGGTGGTCTAGAAGAATGTGTCGGATTTCAGGAATGAGGCTTTGTAAGATAGAAAGATATGGAGGGCCCAGCACGATAGCGTATTGGTTAAAGTCCTCACCTTGAGCGCTATGGGCACCAGTTCTAAGCCCGGCAGCTCCACTTCCAATCCAGCTCACTGCTTGTGGCCTGGGAAAGCAGTCGAGGATGGCCCAAAGCTTTGGGACCCTGCACCACCTGCGTGGGAGACGCAGAAGAGCTCCTGGCTCCTGGCTTCAGATTGGCTCAGCTCTGGCAGTTGCGGTCATTTGGGGAGTGAATCATCAGACGGAAGATCTTCCTCTCTGTCTCTCCTCCTCTCTGTATATCTGACTTTGTAATTAAAAAAGACAGACATGGAGACAGGGAGGTTAGGTGCATGTGTTGGTGGAGCCTGCCCGGAGGAAGGAAGGCGGCTTTGGGCGGCAGGGTGGTGACCCCAGCATCCGCTCCCGTCTGTGTGTGCTCCAGGTGCCAGGATAGCCTGCTCTGACTGCTGGGTAGTCAGGATTGATGGGTCCCTCCCCTTGCCACGTTTTTTGTGGCTGTGTGCCATGTGTCACACTCTATCAGATGCCAGCTAATTAAGTCACCGAGTCTGTCCTCATGGGGTCATTTTGTTTCCTTTGAAGTGTTTTTCTGTGTACTGTTTGGCCCGCAGATGACAAAGTGTCTTTCCTGTTGGACGACACTGTTGGGATGTTTTCAGGTCACTGGAGTCCTATCCTCCAGCTATGCCAAGTATGTGAGTCACGGGGTGTATATACTCCTGGGAGTGGTGTTTCTATTCTGCCAACAAGCTGAGACGGGAAACGGGGGCCATGAGCTGAGCTGGAGGTGTGAGCACCTGCTCCCCCAGAGTCCATGCCTGGGGAACTTCAAGGCGATGCCAGTGCCTAGATGTTCCTTGTTTGTTGTTGAAGACAAGCATCTGATTCATCTGCGTGGGGTGTGAGGAGGCCTCTCTAACCACGGGCTTGTTGTTCCGGCAGGCAGAGGTGGAGGAGACGCTGAAGCGACTTCAGAGCCAGAAGGGGGTGCAAGGGATCATCGTGGTGAACACAGAAGGTACGCCCTCTCTCCAGCCGTGCCCAAAGCCACGCAGGCCCGCGGGAGACAGCTCAAACTCGGCCTCCAGCTCGTTTGCCTGATCTGACATGAAACATTCTATAATGATTACTGGAATTCTAAATTACCCAAAAAAAAAAGAAAGAAAATTTACTAAGTCTCACTTCCCCCACAAATCAAGATTTTTGTTTTGTTTTTAAATATTTATTTATTTTTATTGGAAAGGCAGGCTTACAGAGAAAAGGAGTAACAGAAAGCTTTTCCATCCACTGATTCACTCCCCAGACGGCTGCAGTGGCCCGAGCTGTGTATATACACAGAGCCACTGTATATATAAACTATAATTCCTTTCTCTACCACGTTTAGTGCAGTTTGCAGAAATTAGCAACTTTACCCTTCAACTTGCTCAAAAGGAAAGTCAGGGTCAGGGTTTGGGCCAAGAGGTTAAGATACGCCAGCGCAGAGTGCCTGGGTTCATGGCCTGGCTGCGCTTCCCAGCCCGCTAGCAGCTCTTGTGTGCTCATGGTCCAAGCACTTGAGTGCTTACCACCTAGCAGGGTGACCTGGGTGAAGTTCTCCACCCCTGGCTTTATCCTGGACCAGCCCAGGCTGCTGCAGCCATTTGCGGAGTGAATTAGTGGATGGAAGATCTCTGTGTCTCTCTGCTTTTCAAATATATTTTTGAAAGGAAACGTGTAATCATAAGCAAAAGAGTAACAGCCATGATTATGTCTGTCAGTAGTGTGCCATGTGGTTACAAGAGCTGAAAAGACATGAAATATTGAAAAACATGGTTTGAGGGCCCTGGTGCAATGGCTCAGTTGGCTAATCCTCGTTTTGCGAAGTACTGGCATCCCATGTGGGTACCAGTTTATGTCTCAGCTGCACTACTTTCTATCCTGCTTCTGTGGCCTGGGAAAGCAGCAGAGGACAGCCCAAAGCCTTGGGGCCCTGCACCTACATGGGAGACCCAGAAGAAGCTCCTGGCTCCTGGCTTCAGATCTGTGCCAGGCCTTAGGCTGGTGCTTTACAAACGTGCTGTGACATTTATCCCTTAAAGCAATCCTGGTGGGAGCATGTTATAAAGGAGAAAATAGAGTCTAAAGTGAAGCCCACTTGCCATCAGAGAGGCACCTGGGATCTGGCTGCACACGGTGCTAGAACCAGCAGGCTCCGGTGCTGTGCTGCACCCTCAGACATCTACGGCCAGGCCGCCAGATAACATCCCGGGTTAGGAACCCAGCAGTCACAAGCTTGAGTCCCGCCTTTGCTTCTTTCGGCTAGTCACTGAAGCCTATAAATGGGGAAATAATCGCATTTATTCCAAGGGTGATAAGGATGAACTAAGGAGCAACAGGAAGCATTTTAGAGAATTGTCACAGTTCTAGTTCATAGCCCGAAGCATCCACTGAGAAGGGGTCTGACCAACCACACCTTCCCCAGCCTCTAGCCTCAGAGGCCGCCACTGAGCGGCCGGGAAGGCTTCTGAACAGGCAGCCGGCCCAGGACCCATCCAGGCTTCAGTGCTGGCCCTTAGCTGAGGGGCTTCCTGTTAGCGAGTCCCTTACACGTTGCAGCCCTGGCAGGTGAAGCTGCAGTGCCACTTGCAAAGCAGTTCTGGGCCTGGTGCCGTGTGCTTCCAGGGCCCAGCAAGGCACTTGTTAACTGCTAGCCTGCTGCCCCCAGATTTCGTGTAGGGTCAGGAGTTTGGCCAGAGGGACTCCAGCATCCAGCCTCATCTCCCTCTGCTCTGCCCGCAGGCATTCCCATCAAGAGCACCATGGACAACCCCACCACCACACAGTACGCCAACCTCATGCACAACTTCATCTTGAAGGCTCGGAGCACCGTGCGCGAAATTGACCCACAGAATGACCTCACCTTCCTTCGAATTCGCTCCAAGAAAAATGAGATTATGGTTGCACCAGGTAAGGGGTCTCTCTACTGCCTGTGTACATGCGTGTTGTCAGTGGCTTACCAGGAGGACCTGGCATGTGGTGTCTCCGGAATATGAAAGAGAAGCTGGGCAGCTGGAGAAGCCATGAGTAGCTGTGAGCAGCCGCAAGGCCTCCCTGTGCAGACAGCTTCCCTGCATGTTCTCGCTTGCAGTGACGGGGCTGCAGAAGTTGTGGGCCATCTTGCGGGGGAGGCGGACAGGCAAGCCCACCCCACAGAGTGCCCTCCCCTTGATGTGAGAGCCTCCTGGGGCCTTCAGGAGAGGGGTGCCATCAGGTCTGCAAAGGCGTCTGGGAAGAGCTGGCTTTTCAGGGCCCAGAGAAGAGTAAGGAGGAGCAAGATGGAGAGCCATGTGTGGGGCAAGAACTTGCCAGACTAAACCAAAATGCAGAGCAGAGCTGCCTGGCCTGTTGTCCATGGGAAGTGGTGATCTGCCTACGTGAAGTCCAGGCTTGTCTCAGCACCCTGCAGCCAGCCTGTGCACAGCACGGGGCCGATTGCTGTCCTGGTTCTCCGCGCAGGATCTGGCTTGCACTTGGGCAGTGTGAGGGGCAAGCAGGGCCCGCCTTCAGGCCCTTGGGACAGGGGGGCAGGTGAGATGAGACCCCTGGGAGGAGTGCCTGAGGAAGAGCAGCAGCAGGAGGAGGTGTCAGCGCCCCCTGCTGTACTGCCTTAGCTCACATTCTCCAGGGCTGTTTGGACTCCCGATGGCTCCCTTTTCTTTCATAGCTGAGCTGCGTAACTGTGAGTTAAGTGTGAAGAAATGATTCATTTGGGAGGCGGGCAGTGCAGTTTCCTGGGGTGTCCGCATATGTGGAGGTTGAAATGGGAGATGAACCTTGGGCCCAGATCAGAGGGGAGCAGCAGCATTGTGCTGACCAGCTCTTGTCTGCACTTCACAGTCCTGTCTCCCTCACCAGACAAGAAACTGGGGGAGGCGCATGGTGAGCATCAAAGACGCGCTGAGTAAATCCATGAAGCTCCGTCACCGACACCGCCCTGCGGTGGGTCAGAGTGGGGTCAGGGATGTCCGTGGGACTTGGTTTTTAAGGTGAAAACCAGTGATCTGAGACTTTGACACGCCCACTTTGATGCCCAGAAAAAAGATTTTTAGTGCCAGAATTTTTGTGGTCAGCAGCCACTGACCAGTAGGAGGCCTTAGAACTGGGTAAGTGGGCATCACCTTGACCACAGGCTGCAGTTACAGCCCCTCCATAGTGAGCAGCCTGGAGCCTCCCTGCCTGGACGTGAGTTCAAGGCCCTTCCTCCCGCCTTCCCAAGCCATGGTCAGCAAGTGGTCTCAGACAGCGTGCCCCTCGCCACGTGTTAGGCCCGCACAGCCCACGTGAAGATATTTTCAGAGAAACTTTTGCTTTTTATTTTTAATTAAAGATTTATTTATTTGAAAGTTACAGAGAACGTGAGCCCTTCCATCTACTGGTTCTCCCCCAAAATGGGTCAGTCAAGCCAGGAGCTTCTTCTGGGTTCCCCCACACAGGTGCAGGGATGTAAGCATTTGGGCCGTCCACGACTGTTTCCCAGGCCACAGGCGGGGAGCTGGACGGGAAGTGGAGCAGGCAGCCAGGACTTTGCTCAGATGGGACTCCACCCGGCTGTGCTACAGCTTAGCCTGTCAGCCCGCCGCCATCCCTCGCTCCTCGAAGGAAGCAGCCTTCGCAGTGCGGACGTGGCTGCTGCCCTCACCCATGAGTGACTGAACAGTGCTTCACATTCTAGTATGCTTTTTTGCTATTTCTTTTTTTTTTTTTTTTTTTTTTAAAGATTTATTTTTTCTTATTTTTGTTATTGGAAAGGCGGATGTACAGAGAGGAGAGACAGAGAGGAAGATCTTCCATCCGATGATTCACTCCCCAAGTGAGCGCAAAGGGCCGATACTATGCCGATCCGAAGCCAGGAGCCTCTTCCGGGTCTCCCACGTGGGTGCAGGTTCCCAAAGCTTTGGGCCGTCCTCGACTGCTTTCCCAGGCCACAAGCAGGGAGCTGGAAGGGAAGTGGGGCTGCCGGGATAAGAACCGGCGCCCATATGGGATCCCGGGCGTGCAAGGCGAGGACCTTTAACCACTTGCGCCACCGCGCCGGGCCCCACTTTTTTGCTATTTCACATGGTGACTTGTATTTTTTTTCTTTTACAGATAAAGACTATTTCCTGATCGTGATTCAGAATCCAACTGAATAAGACTTCT
This sequence comes from Ochotona curzoniae, assembly GCF_017591425.1. NCBI lineage: Eukaryota > Metazoa > Chordata > Mammalia > Lagomorpha > Ochotonidae > Ochotona > Ochotona curzoniae. Next base: position 14,189,484 of record NW_024465894.1, on the reverse strand, counting down.
CTTGGCTCTGCACCGTTCCTTAATTTAATGCCCCTGTGAGTAATAGTGTGGATCGTGTCAGCCTGCTGGCGTATAGAAATTGGCTTGGAACCCACTCACTGAAACCAGTCCATGACCAAAGGTGGGCTGCCAGCTCGGCCCCCCGCCCCGCCCCCTGCGCTGGCCACTCCTGGGGAGGCCCTTGTGGCTCTTCCGGCTGGGAGCGAGAGCTGGTGAGAATTCCAGACCCAGCTTCCTCCTGACCTTCAGATCACTCTGTCACCCTTTGAAAAGGCTGTTTTTCTTTAACTAAAAATAACCGAGATGCTTACTGTGCTGTTGTGTTTTTAAACACCAGGTTGAAAGGGCGCCTCTCTCCCTGCGTGCTCAGGTGGCCTGCAGGCCGCCTCCCTCCCCCAGCCCTGAGTGGCTTGCTCTTCCTTGCACCTGTGGCTGCATTGGCCACAGCTTGGCGTGTGTTTGCTAGCCTGATTGCTGGCTCCTTTTTAACATGTCCTACATTGGCTGGAGGTTTTTGCCAACTATGCCACACTGGGGAAGGAGGTGGGTCTTGCTCCCTACCCAGAATGCACGTAGGAGCACAGATAGGGACACTTGTATGGCTCTCCTGTGCCCTCTGGTCCAGAGGATGACTCACCCGAGACCTCGCTGCAGGAACATGAGCCTCGAACCTGCAAGTGCACCCCCTGGGTCTGCGCTCACTGCCTGCCCTTGGCCCCTCGTGTGCAGGCTCTCCCCAGAGTTTGTGGAACTTCTGTGCTCCTTGAGGCTTGAGACCACCAGTTCCCTTCCATGGCACTCCTGTCCTGGGACATGAGCCAGTGCCCGTAATGGGATCCCAGCACTTGTAAGGCAAAGGAGAAGCCAACTGAGCCATTGCACTGAGCCCTCAGCAAAATTTCAAAACCTCCTATTTTAATGAGTAGTAATAGAAAATTTTCACTCTGTAATACATCTGTGATATCTTAATATAAAATTAATCCTTACCCCCAGATCTTCAGGCAGCATTGATTCTTGCTTACTGTGACCCTGCAGGCCACAGCCAGAAGGTGGGAGTGACCCCACCGCAGGATCTCCAGGGCCTGCCTTTTGTTCCAGGCTGTTGCAGGACCCCAGGAGGTCTGATTTGGGGGCCGTTCCCTCTCCCTTGCCGTCATCTTGCCTTAGGTTCACCATCCTAGAGGTGCTGGGCAGAGGTGAGGCTTGGCCTGTCTTTGAGGGTCCCCAAAGAATCCGGACCGTAGAGAGGTGCTCCCTCCAGTCCCTGTATGCGGATTCCCACGTCCCTCCAGACGCGAACTCATCTCCTGGGTAGAAATTTGGACTTTCAAAGATCCAAATAACAACAGCCAGCACATGTGCTTACCATGTGTACCCAAATCCAAGGCCTGTCGTGGCCAGCAGCTGCCTCCCCAGGCCTCATGGGAGGGGCACTGTTTGCAGGCTCAGAGCCTCGGGGTTCCCCTCCCAGTGTTGCACTACAAAGCTTCTAGACACAGAAATAGAAATAACTGTGTATCTACGTCTGAGTTCCCCAGGAGCACCAAGCAGTCCTCCTCGTAAACATTAATTATGTGAAAGCAGAAACAAAAGAGACCAGGACCACTCCCCCAAAATCCCACAGCTGGGCAGGGTCCTGCCTTCTAGGGGGCACATTAACAGGGAGCTGGGATGAGGGTAGAGTCAGGGGCCTGTGCTGGACTCTGAGTGCTGGTGCGCCCTGCGGGAGCTGCAGACTCCCTCGGGGGGGCTCCCACCATCATCCTCTTGACTCCACTCCCCTTCTGTGGGCAAGTGGCGGGTGAAGCACCCACTGCCCCTCCTTGCACAGTGAAACACTGTACATCAGCAGCCTCTGAAAGTGCCCCTCTTCCCAGCCCCAGGCTCCCCGTGTTTCTGAACCCTGGGATTATGGCCAGGGACTCAGTCCTGGGGCCTCAGCAGAAACCAAAATGAAAATTATTCCACTTGACCCAAATAGGAACTCACAGGCACAGGGTCCCTAATGACTGCCTCAAAGCCCAGGTGAGATTTCCTGGTGTTTTCCAGTTCCTGGGTTAATACTGGGTGACGTAGTATATTAGCTTCTTATAGAATATTTAGAGAAAACAACAAGGGCAGCAGAATGCCGGCAGGTGGTTGTTACGTCAGAGTCATCTCCCTTCTCTGCCCTTACTTTACTCACACCGGCAGGTGTTCGGTGAAGGGCGGGTCCTGCTGGTCCATCTACACATCCAGGATGTAGTGACAGAGCTGGTGATGAGGCAACCAATTTGAAACAACAAAACTACGTCTGGCCTCCACCCTGGACCAATGGATCAGAATCCCTGAGCAGCGTTAGTTTTATGTTTGTTTCTTTGTTTTAAGCTTTCTTTGAAGGCATTGGGGGCCCTTCTCTGGAACTCAGGGGCCGCCTGTAGGCCCAGAGTGACTCCTCCCCTGAGGCAGGCATGCCCCAGTGCCAGTGGAGCTCAGACTTGGGGCTTGGATGAGGTGGCTCCTGCAGTCAGGAGGGGCGAACCCAAGGGAATGTTAGGGTCCTCTCTGGGTTTTGAACATGGGGAGTGAAGCGTCACAGGAGCCTCAGGGTGGGCTGCCTGGAGAACTGGGGTGGAGACAGGCAGGGCTCAGCGTGGGCTACTAAGACGCTGGGTGTGATGGCAGTCCTGCCAGTGCGCACGGGACTCAAGGCTGTGAGCTGTCGGCCTGGGCTCGCCCGAGGCCTCAAGTGAAGTCACCTGTGGAGTTGAAGAGCGTGAGCCGGCCTACAGGCAGCACCTGGGACGGCAGAGGAGCTGGCCGGGGCGGGGTTGGCGAAGAAACTGCTCCAAGCAAGGTTTAGTTCAGGACAGAAAACCCAAGTAGCAGAGGCTTAAAAGTTGCCATGGGGACAGGTGTTGTGTCCACTCAACTCCCTGCTGATGCAGCAGGGAGGCAGCAGGACATGGTTCAAGTCCTTCCTTGGGCCCCTGTGGCCATGTGGGAGACCACAATGAAACTCTGGGCTCCTGGCCTCGGCCCAGCCCAGCCATGGCAGCCATCTGCGCAGTAAGCCAGCAGGTGGAAGATTTCTTTATCTCTCCCTCTGTAACTGCCTTTCAAAGGCATAGGTGAATCTTAAAAAAATCCAAAACACCTTGGCCTGGAATGGTGACCTCAGCCTCAGGGACCCAGCCTCCTTTAAACTTTGAGCTCCACTGCCTGCTTGTGGCCCCGCCATCACACAGCTGTTCAGGCAGCTGACGGAGAGCGGGGTGAGTGGAGGACACCCCTTCGCCTTTAAGGAGAGTTCCCAGAAGTCCCTGCAGCACGTTCCACTCAGGGTTTATTGCTCACCTGCGGCTCCCAGGGCGGGAAGCTGGGAAGTCACGGCTCCCAGCCTCGTGCACGCAGCCCCGCACTCGCGGTTCTGTGCCGAGCCGGAGCAGCGCAGTGGGGTGCTGAGGCCCCAAGGAGGCTACCCGAGGAGCCGGTGAGCAGCGACGAAGCCAGACGGGGTGGGCGCAGGAGAGACCCAGGGAGGGGGCAGGCCTGGGGGCCTCAGGGACAGGAAGCGATGCCACTGCCACGGCAATGAGTGCAGCGTGGACGAGGGCCCCGCTGGGCTTCAGCGAGTGGGCCTTGAGTCTGAGCCAGGTGTGGCGAACTCGGCGGTGCTGAGTGCCCGGTGCTGGGCCGGTGCCTGCCATGCTGGCCAGGTGCGGGGTGCGGAGGGACCTGCGGAGGCCGGTTGGGGAGCTCCCAGGGGCGCTGTGGCCAGGGCGGGGCAGGTGGGGAGCGCTGGGGGCATTGAGCTGGGGTCAGCTTAGGGACTAGCAGCGGTCACTGTGCCTGGGCAGCTTCTGCTGGTGAGGCGAAGGGTGGGAGGAGACGAACACGACTTGGGGTGCACCTGAAAGACCTTGTGGGGGCCTTGGCGTGTGTGCAGTGTTGTTGGCCAGAGGATTCTAAAGCTCGGGGTGACCCTCGTCTAAGGGAGAAAACTCAGACCCTGGGACTTGTATGGGAAACCTGGAGGTGCAGAGTTGGGAGTCACTTCCTGCTGGGGACACTGGGGGCCATGGGCAGGACCTAGGTGGGGGGCGAGGGGCAGGGAGTCTCCCCGGTGCTGGGGTGACAGGCCAGCTCAGCTCAAGAACTATGCAGGGCGCTCAGGGCAAGGCAGGGCCATGCAGGTGTTGGTCTTGACCTCCGCCTGCCAGGTGAAGCCAGGGAATCTAGGGAGCCAAGAGGGCACAGTCGGAGCGCAGACTGGCATCCTTGGGGGATTTTCAGCTGCAGCCACCTTAGGGCAAGTCCCACTTGGAGCCCATAAAGAGGAACAGCCTCTCCTGACCCAACGACTAACTCGGGCTCACGCTCCTGGCGCCTGTCAGCTGCGGCCACTTTCCAGCAAACAAGCGCTGCTGTCCGCTGGTGCGGCCGGTTCGGAGCCTGCCTGTGTCCCGCAGAATCCTCTGCCTCGGGCTCTTACACCAAGGCCATTCGACAGATGCAGTCACTGAGGCCCCAGGACAGGAGAAATGGCCAGAGCTCCTCAACAGGTGACCCAGAGGTGGGTCTGGCCTGCCTGTCCTCCTGTGAAGGAGCCCCTCTACTGCCCCTGGTCACACAGCAGCCATCGCCCTGGGGGTCAGGTCAGCACCTCTGACGTTAGGATCCAATGCGGGTTCAGACCCTCTCCCTGCGCAGACGGGGAGGGCGCCCCCTGGTGGTCAGTGGGAGTGAGGACTGGGACAGCCACGTGCAACAGTCCTCCCTCTCGGGGCTGCCACTAAGAAGACACACAGCAAGAAGCCATCCACACTGGCTGACAGTGAAGGCACGGCCACATGCGTGTGGACATGCGGCAGCAAGGGCTCCTTGACGCATCTGGACAGGGCGCTCTGGGAAAGGAAACTCCCGGTGGTTCCTTCTGAGGGCTCACGTGAGCTCAGCGAGTGCACAGGCCGGAGAGGAGGCTGCACAGCAGGTTTTGTTGTTGCTGCTTTCTTCCAGATTAGTTTTGTCTGAAAGGCAGCGTTAGAGGCAGATCTTTCACCCACTGCTCCACTCCCCAGATGGCCGGAGCTGGGCCACACCGAAGCCAGGAGCTTCCTCGGGGTCTCCCACGTGTATGCAGGGCCACAAGGACATGAGCCATTCTCTCCGCTGCCTTTCCGGGCCATGTAAGCGGGGAGCTGGATCAGAAGTAAAGCGGCCAGGACTGGAACCAGCACAATATGGGATGCTGGCACCACAGATGAAGGCTTGGTAGGGTTTGCCACAGTTCCCACCCCTCAGATCTTTAAAAAGTTGGGCCTGGTACGATGGCTAAGTGCCTAAAGTCCTCACCTTCATGTACCAGGATCCCATATGGACACCAGTTCATGTCCTGGATACTGCACTTCCCACCCAGCTCCCTGCTTGTGGCCTGGGAAAGCAGTCGAGGATGGCCCAAAGCCTTGGGACCCTGCACCCGTGTGGGAGACCTGGAGATTCCTGGTGCCTGACTTCGGGTCGGCTCAGCTCCAGCCGTTGCTGCCGCTTGCGGAGTGAAAAAAGTAAAAGATCTATCTCCCATTCTCTCTGTAAACTTAATCTATCTTCTTTAAAAAAAAAAAAAAACAACTTTTTCTTTTAAAATCTATTTTATTTTTTTAATTGGTAAGTCAGATATACAGAGAGGAGGAGAGACAGAGAGGAAGATCCTCCATCCATTGATTCACTCCCCAGGTGGCCACAATGGCTGGAGCTGTGCCAATTCAGAGTCGGGAGCCAGGAGCTTCTTCCAGGTCTCCCACACAGGTGCAGGGTCCTAAGGCTTAGGGCCGTCCTCTGTTACTTTCCCAGGCCACAAGGAGGGAGCTGGATGGGAAGTGGGGCTGCCAGGATTAGAACCAGCACCCATGTAGGATCCTGGCATGTACAAGGTGAGGACCCTAGCTGCTAGGCTACTGCGCTGGGCCCTTAATCTGCCTTTCTAATAAAAAGGGAAAAAAAAAAGAATAAAGCACAGCAGCAACCTCAGAGGTGGGTGACAGCCTCAGCCAAAAGAAAAACTAAGCATTGGTGTGCACGTGTGAGGTCGGGAGCGCATGAACTGCTGTTGACAACCTGCTTGAAAAGCAAATAAAAGCCAGTGTGAGAAGGGCAGTTGGACAGGCTGCGGACAGGGCGTGCCTGGGGGAGGGGGCTCGCTGTGGGCTTGCTGCTGCACGCATGCGCGCGCCTCAAAAGGGACTGTTGAGGGGAATCACGCGGCCCTCGCGTTGGTGGCACCGGCATGCAAGGCAGACTTGAAGGAGATGGAGGTGCATGCAGGGGGGCGAGGAGGGCCTCGGATCACCTAAGGCCTCTCCGAGGAGATGCTGGAACCAAGACTGGACCGAAATGCGTGTGTAAGCCACAGAGAGATGTTTTTTTAAAGAATTTATTCATTTATTGAAACATAGGAAAACACAGAAAAGGAGCTGTTGGCTGCAACAGCTGTGGTTAGGCGAGATGAAGCCAGGAGTTTCCCCCAGGTCTCCCACGTGGGTGCAGGCGTCAAGGCCTTGGGACATAGTTCTCTGCTTTCCCAGGCCGCGAGCAGGGAGCTGGAGGGGAAGCGGGGCAGCCGCTCCTGGAACTCTGGGGTGCAGCACTGCAGGCAGCGGCTTTACCTGCTTCATCACAGCACTGGCTGCTGACCCAGAGACCTTAGGGAAAGTTCCAGCACAGGCCTCCGGCCATAAGCAGATCAGAGATTCTGGGAGAGGAGGACGCTGGCATGGCTGAGCCAGGGGAGCGGCTGGGAAGCAGTCATCGGCCATGCCTTTGCAGGAGTGGGGCACAGGGCACGAGACAGTCTGTTAGCTGGTAAAACCTGACTGGGGCTTTTAAAGAATTATTTTTAATAATTTTTCAAATAATTAATGAGATGCTGGCACCACAGGTAGAGGATTAATGTGCTATAACACAGTGCTAGGCCCCCACTACTTTTTTTTTTTTTTTTTAAGAAATGCTTTGGGCCAGGTGCAGTAGCCTTGTGGCTCAATCCTTGCTTTGCATTCACCAGATCCCATATGGGCTGGGATTCATATCCCAGCAGCTCCACTTTCCATCCAGCTCCCTGCTTGTGGACTGGGAAAGCAGCAGAGGATGGTCCAAAGCCTTGGGACCCTGTACCTGCATGGGAGACCCAGATGAAGCTCCTGGCTTCAGAGTGGGTTAACTGGGGAGTGAACCAGTGGACAGAAGATCTTCCTCTCTGTATCTCCTCCTCTCTGTATATCTGCCTTTCCAATTAAAAAATAAATTTAAAATATATTTATATAAAAAGATGTATTTGTTTACAAAGTCGGAGTTAGGAAGAGACAGATACTCCCCAGAGGCCAGCACTGGCTGGGCTGCAGCGAGGGGCTGCGTGCAGGCATCCCACAGGGGAGGCAGGGAACAAGCACCTGGGCCATGTCCTGCTCACCCAGACCCCTAGCAGGGAGCTGGGTCGGGGGAGCGACCTGAACTGGTGCTCATAAGGGTCTGCAGTGGGCACCTATGCCCACTACTTCACAATGCTAGCCTAGCGCAGCACACTTTCAGGGGAAGATTGTGGGTTAATTCTGGGCAGGTCAAGTTCAAGGTGTCTGTTAGCCATTCAAATGGACGGGGATAGAGGCCAGGCAGCTGGGTTCAGGGGAGCTGGGACAGAGCAGACCAAGGGTTAAGGGTAGGAATGTCCGTTGACTGATGGGTAAGAGGCAGAGTAAGTACAGACTTTGGGCCACGGGCCACATGCTCTCCTCCCCTGCAGCCTCAGCCCAGGCTGGGTCTGATGACAGTCAGGTGTGACGCCATAAATGCCACAGCAGAGCCAATCTAATGCCTCTGGCTCTCCGGGTGTCCTGGGACCTTGTTCCTGAGGTTTATCCACTCGGATATGCATGACCTGGTCAGGAGTCCTCAGACTCGGGCCCTCAAGCCAGCCCATCTGGCATAGCAAGTGAAGGTGTGCTGGGGTGCAGCCATGCCCGCCAGGGGGTGTCCGGCTACTTCAATGCTGCAACAGCCCAACTGGGGAGCTGCCAGAAGCTCTGGTCTGCAAAGCCTAAGTAATTTACTATCTGGCTGGCCCTTTACTTAGGTTAACGATTTATTCATGTGAAAGTAGTGTCAGAGATGGGGCAAGACAGATCCTGGATCTGTGCTTCACTCCCTAAGTGGCCACGATGGCCGGAGCTGAGTCAGGATGAAGCTGGGAGCCAGGATCTTCTTCCGGGTATCCCCACTGGCTAATAGGGTCTAAAACACAGGGCCATCTTTTGCTGCTTTTCCTGGACCATAAGCAGAGAACTGAAGAGTAAGTAGAGCAGCTGGGACTTGAACCGGCACTCAGGTATGATGCCGGTGCCACAGGCAGAGGCTTAAGTTACTACACCATGGCTCCACCCTGCCACCCCCTGTGGACCCTGTAAGGCCTTTGAAATCATTTGGTCTGGCCCTGCCAAAGCAGCTACAGGTAGAAGTTGAGATTCAATAAATACACAGCAGGCTAAAAATTTTAAAAAGATTTATTTTACTTGAAAGAGGTAGACAGAGGTTTTTTTTTTTTTTTTTTAAAGCTTTATTCATTTCTATTACAAAGTCAGATATACAGAGAGGAAGATCTTCTGTCTGATGATTCACTCCCCAAGTGACTGCAATGGCTGGTGCTGCACCAATCTGAAGCCAGGAGACAGGAATTTCCTCCAGGTCTCCCATGCGGGTGCAGGGTCCGAAAGCTTTGGGCCATCCTTGACTGCTTTCCCAGGCCACAGGCAGGGAGCTGGATGGGAAGTGGGATTAGAACCAGTGCCCATATGGGATCACAGGATGCAAAGCTAGGACTTTATCTGCTAGGCCACTGCACTGGGCCCAAGACAGAGAAGTCTTATATCTGCAGGTTCACTCCCCAATGGCTGCAATAATTGGATGCTCGGCCAGGCTAAAACAAGCAGCTAAGGAACTTCCTCCAGGTCTCCCACATGGGTGCAGGTGTCCAAGTACTTGGGCCAGCTCCCTCAGCTTTCCCAGGTGCATCAGCAAGGAGCTAAATCAGAAGTGGAGCATTCAGGTGCCCACTTGTGCCCATATGGGTGGAATGTATTGCAGGCGTAGCTTGCTATACCACAGTGCCAGCCCCCTGGTTAATTTTTAAGCTGATACACTTTTTATGGCGCACAGATGATGTTATAAATATTCAAATTGCTATTGGGCAGCAAAAAGGCTCCCCACTCCTGGCAGAGACACGGCAAGATACTTAAGGCATTTAAGTGGTTCCCAAGTTGTGCTGGTAGGAAAATGATACAGTAAGCATTATCTTATTCAATTTCTTTATTTGAAAGGCAGAATGACAGAAGTGGAGACAGTTTCCGTCTGCTGGTTCACTTCCCAGTGGTGCTGTAGGCCAGGCTGAAGCCAGGACCTTTAAGTATCCTGAGGGGATCCTACCTAAGTGCCAGGGGTCCAAGCCCTTGGGCCATCCTCCGCTGCTCTCCTAGGTGCATTAGCTGGGCGCTGGACCAGAAGTGAAGCAACCGGGATTTGAACCAGCACCCATGTGGGATACCAGTGTTGGCACTGCAAGCAGTGCTTTAACGTGGTGCCGTGGTGCCATGGTACCAGCCCCAGCAACCATTCCTAGCCAAGTTCCCTGGGTTCCTGTGTGTTTTATAAGCAGAGCTGCTCGTCCTTGGGTGGATTTTGTTGCAGTGCTCTCCGCTGGCTGCGGTTGGCTTTCCTGTTTCTCTGTCTCTCTGACTTGGTACTGGTGGGCAGCAGACCTGCCTCTTGTGGCCGGGCACTCCTGTCCATCTTTCATTTGTCCTTTTCCCTGTGGTGGTCTGGGCCTCCGTGGGTTCAAGGGCCCTCGGGTTCTGGCTTTAAGGGGAATACTGACTGCGTCATGTTTCAGAAAGTTCATGAAAAATGTATGAATGAGAGAAGTGTCTAGATTATCAACTCTGGATGCCAGGGGCAAGTTTGCTTTCATGCACATTTACACCGGGTTCCAAAGTGCCTGAGCAGAGCAGGGCATGTCACCGTTTTGCATAATTTGGTAGAATGAAGGAACAGGTTTTGAAAGGGTGTGAAGACATGAATAGGGCTACGGTTTGTGATTAACTTTTTGGTGTATTTTTCCTAGAAAATGGTCAATTTAGTGCAATCTTTCACTTCACTGGCCTAGCACTGATCCTCCTCTTCCGCTGTAACCACAGTTGTGTCTCGTGTGTCGCTCAAAGGCCCCGCTCTGCTCTGGGGCCCAGCCCGGTGCCTTTCCCAGCCCTCCCTCTTCCTCTGGTTGTATACTATAACTCTTTTATTTCTTGTAAGATTTGTTTTTATTGGAAAGGCAGAATTTACAGAGACAAGGAGACAAAGATCTTCCATTCGCTGGCTCACTCCCCTTGATGGCCAGCACCCATATGCAATCTCAGCAATTTTAAGTGGAGGTTTAGCTAATTGAGCCATTATGCCAGGCCTCATGACGCTTTTCAAACTCAGCCCTGGCTCCTTTGTTTTCTAATTCCCTCTAATGTAAGTAAAAAGGTTATAAAACTTATGATGCTTTTGTTGTTCCCCATCTCCCAGCTTTCATAGTTTGGTTTTGATGTGCATATTTTCATTACAAGTAGGTTTATCCAGACATTGGAGTTATTTGGCTCTTGTCATAAGGCTGTATTATTCTTTTTTTTTAAGGATTTATTTATTTTTATTGCAAAGTCAGATATATATAGAAGAGGAGAGAAGGAGAGAAAGATCTTCCATCCGATGATTCACTCCCCAAGTCAGCGCAATGGTCGATGCTATGCTGATCCGAAGCCAGGAGCCAGGAACTTCTTCCGGGTATCCCACGCGGGTGCAGGTTCCCAAGGCTTTGGGCCGTCCTCAACTGCTTTCTCAGGCCACAAGCAGGGAGCTGGATGGGAAGTGGAGCTGCCGGGATTAGAACCAGCGCCCATATGGGATCCTGGGGCGTTCAAGGTGAGGACTTTAGCCGCTAGGTCACGCCGCCGGGCCCAGGCTATATTCTTTAAGCACAGACATTTCCTACTTGCTATCTGCTGCGGGAGATGTGTTTTGGTCACTTTTTGTATTGTCCCTTCCACACTAGGGTGAGGGTTCTGTTGGTGTCCACTGATCAGGATTATTAATTGAATCAATATCCTCCAAATCTGTTGTTGGATATTCCTGTTGTTGGATGTTCAGTTTATTACTGAAAGAGGTGTTAAAGCTCTCACTGCAAGGGTCAGCGTCAATGGCATGGCAGGTTAAGCTGTGTCCACAATACCAACCTTCCACATGGTTGCCAGCTGCTGTCCTGGCTGCTCACTTCCAATACTGCTCCCTGCTAAAGCTCCTGGGAAAGCAACAGAACCTAAGTGGGAGGCCTGGAGAAGCCCATGGCTTTGAACCAGGCTAGTCCTGGCAGTTTTGGACATCAGGGGAGTGACCAGTGAATGGGAGGTCTGGTCCCACAACTCTACCTTTCAAATAAGCATTAAAAAACAAACAAACAAAAAAAACAAACAAAAATAAAACAACAAAAAACGCTCCCTGGGCTGGCGCTCCCTGCCTGTGACCTGGGACAGGAGAGGGTGGCCCAGGGCCTTGGATCCCTGCAACCACGTGGGAGGCCACGCTGAATGAAGTTCCTGGGTTTGGATCAGTTCAGCTCTGGTTGCTAGAATTTTTTGGGGAATGAACTAATGGATGGAAGATCTGTCTCTTTCTCTGCAAAAATCTTTCCAATAGCAATATCTTTAAAAACATGCACACAAAAATTTTTAAATCCTCCTACTACAATGAAAGGATTAGCTGTTTCTCCTAGTGTTCCGTGACTTTTTTCTAATACTTTCAGCACTTTGAACATGCGGTTCAGAAGGCATTCCTCCTTTTTGTCAGACGGTGACCCTCTTCACCTCTAAAGGCGCCTTCGCCGTAAGCCCATTTTGTCGTGAAGGAATCTTTCGGTTAGGTTTGCTCTATCCTCTTTCCCTTTGGGTGTTTGTTTCTATTTGAATGACAGAGTTACAGAGGGTGAGACCGCATGTCTGATTTGCTGCTTCACCTCCTGGCTGCACTGAAGCCACGAGCTGCCTTGGGGTCTCCCATGTGGTGCAGGGGCCCAAGGCCCTGGCCCATCCTCTGCTGCTTTCAACGCAGGGAGCTGGACCGGAAGTGAAGCAGCTGGGACGTGAACCAGCACCCACACGGCTGCAGCACTGCAGGCAGAGGCTCAGCCAACTACCGCACAGTCCCAACCCTTGCTTGTGGGTTTTATTTATTTAAAAAATTTTGTGGATTTTAATCCTCTTGTAAACCAAACAGAGGTACATTTTACTTTTTCTTGCCTAACCTGATCATCTGTTTTGATAGGTTTATTTAAAATACATATTTTCCCTCAGGTTTTGTGCTACAAATTTATTATACTTTTTCAGTTTTTAAACTTTATTTATTCAAAGGATATGGCAAAAGAAACCTCCCAGGCACTGGTTCACTCCTCAAATGGCCACCACAGACAGAACTGGGCCAAGCTGAGAGCAGGCGCTGGAAGCTGGCATTGCAAACGGGGCTGGGACTCGAACCAGGCACTCGGAGGAGGCACGCCCGCTAACGCTGCGCAGGAGGACGGCCCCTTTGCTTTCTGTTTCCCTTCCTTTGCTCTTCCTCCCCTTCTCTGGGCTCCGCGCCCCCCACCCTGTGACAAGCTGCCCGGGCAGGGCCTGCTGTCCTCCGGGGCCCGAGCCCTTCTGCTTCCAGTCAGCCTGGTCGCCTCGGCTGGTGTCGGGTTTTCTGGTGGCGCCGGGGGAGGCGTGTCACCGCCGCCCGCCCCGACCCCTGCCCGTCTTTTCCCCTCCCCTGGCCCCCGGTACGTCCCCAACCCCCGGCCCGGGCTTTCTTGGCTGCATGGCGCCCTCGCCTCCTTTCCCGGCGCCCCTCGCCTCCTTTCCCGGCGCCCTCGCCTCCTTTCCCGGGGCCCCTCGCCTCCTTTCCCCGGGCCCCTCGCCTCCTTTCCCCGGGCCCCTTGCTTCCTTTCCGGGCGCCCCTCACCTCCTTCCCGCAGCTCTGCGCGTCAGCGCTGCAGCCGATTCCTCTGACGCCTCAAGGTCACTCTGGCGTCTCGTGCCTGTCCCTCCCCGAGGCCTGACGAGGCGCGCAGGCCGCAGTCCCCCGACCCGCCATCTCGGTCTCCCTCCGGCCGGGCCATGACGTCACTGAACTGTGACGCGCCCGCGCGCGCCCCGACACCAGCCCCTGCGCGTCCCGCCTTGAAGCTCGGCTCGCGGCGCCGTGACGTCACGATCCGGACGGGCGGGTTTTGCGTCGGCCCAATGGGAGAGACGCGCCGGCCTCCCCTTTAAGGAGTGTTGTGGCCTGACGTCACCGGGCGAGTTACCTCCCGCAGCCGCGCTCAGCCGAGCCGCAGCCCGTGAGCGCCAGGCGCGGAGTCCCCGCAGCCCGCACCGCACCGCAGTCACCTCGAGCCGCGCGCCCAGCCCCGGCTGCGCGCCCACCGGGCCGTGCGATGCCCTCAGACAGGCCTTTCAAGCAGCGGCGGAGCTTCGGTGAGGCCTGGCGGGCGACCCGCAGACGGGGGTGGGCGACTCCTGGAAGGGGCGATGGCCCCCCACTGCCGCAGGTGACGTCAGCCCCATGACGTCAGGCTGCGGGGACCGGGAGTGTGGGCCTGTCCGGCCCGGGTAGGGGCTGTCCGCCTCCCCGGCGGGTCCCTTGCCGGAGACCCGGGCCTGATGGCTGGGGGCGGGTGGGGCGGAGCCGGGAGCCGCCCCTTGGAGACCGGCGGGCGGAGCCGCGGGGAGGACCTGGGCCGGCTGGCTCCCTGCCCCGCGCTGGGCTCACTCCCCCGCTGTCTGCAGCCGACCGCTGTAAGGAGGTGCAGCAGATCCGTGAGCAGCACCCCAGCAAGATCCCGGTGAGTCCCGAGTCCCTCACACACCCCTCCCTTGCCGGCCCGGCCCGCCCCCGACTCACTTGTCCCACTCCCAGGTGATCATAGAGCGCTACAAGGGGGAGAAGCAGCTGCCAGTCCTGGACAAAACCAAGTTCTTGGTCCCGGATCATGTCAACATGAGCGAGCTGGTTAAGATCATCCGGTGGGTGTTCAGGCAGCAGCTGCCGGACGGGGACCTGGGTTAGGTCTGGGGAGGAGTGGTAACGAGGTCAGGACGTGGTACTGGCCTTGGGCCTCTGTGCTGGGAGGGCTGGGAAAGGTCGGGTCCCAGCTTGAGCCCCAGGGGGTGGGAGCCCAAGGGGCAGTGCCAGGGCTCAGGAAGGTCTGCCCCTCCTGCCCCCCCAGGCGCCGCCTGCAGCTGAACCCCACGCAGGCCTTCTTCCTGCTGGTGAACCAGCACAGCATGGTGAGCGTGTCCACGCCCATCGCCGACATCTACGAACAGGAGAAGGACGAGGACGGCTTCCTCTACATGGTCTACGCCTCCCAGGAAACCTTCGGCTTCTGAGCCAGCAGTAGGGGGAACTGGCCTGGGAGTGGGGGGCCCCCTGGTCAGGCTCTCCCCAGGGAGCCTCTGACTCCTGAACTAAACTGCCCCTGATGGGCTGGGCAGGAATGTGGCCCCCTCAAGCCAGAAGGGCCTGACTAGCCCACCTTGCCCCTCGGTGGATCTTGGGTCAATCACCTTAGGGCTGCCCTTCCCGGGTGCTGGCTGGGATGGGAGGGTGGAGAGCCACCCCCAGCACCCCTGCTCTGTGTGGTTTTTTTTTTTTTAGGCCCCTGCCTGTCTGCCCATCTGCCCCTCACCTTCCCAAGGCTCTGTTCCCTTGCCTGGACCTGCCCATCCCTGAAGGACTGGCCCCCGTCTCCCCCGTCTCCACTCGGTGTATGGGTCTGTGGTCACTGGCCCTCTGCAGAATAAAGATTGCTCAGGCCTGCCTGGCCCTCTGCCTCCAGCTGCTTCTCGGGAGTGGGGAAGCCGGACTGAGCCCACCAGCACCCAGATGTGTTGATGGGGTTCCAGGTCAACTTCTTTATAACAAAAAATCATTTATTAAGCAGCCACAACCTGACAGCCCTGCTCACCTGCTGCCAACCCTCTGTTCTCCAGGTGGGGGGCTCCTCGGTGTGCAGAGCCACAAAGGGTTCTGAGGCGTCCAGCTCCTCCCCACAGGCCTTGCTCTCAGCACAGGGCTCCTCTGGTGCCACAGACTGGTGATCCTAGACTTGAGCCTTGTCTGTTGGCGACTCCGCATCGAGGGCTGGGCCCAGCTCCAGGCCCCTCCGCCCTATGAGGTCCGTGCAGCCTGTGCCCAGCAGGCCTACTTGAGCACAAGCATGGCCTCCGTGCCATCCTTGGCAGTTAGGTAGAGGCCGTGTGTGAGGTAGTACTCCCGCCGCAGGAAGGCATAGAAGTAGTCAGAGATGAGCATGATCTGGGGGAAGAGAGGAAGTTAAGAGAAGCTGTGGGATCTCTCCCATGAAACCTGGGGGTCTGGGGGACAAGAGCGCCCCACATGGTACCTCCCATCAAGGTCCCAGTCTGTCCTTGGGCCAGCGCCAGTGGGGGCGTATCCAGGGACCCAGTCCCCCTTCAGGGTCCACACATGACCTGGCCCAGCAGCACTGCCCATACTCCTGCTTGCCCCATGGGCTAACCTCACTCCCAAGCTCTAGTCTCTCAAGCCCAGGCCCCTCTTGCTGACCTCTCAGTGCCCCCCATGTCATCCCTGTCCAGTGTACGCTAACTGGGCACCCAGGAGCCTACCTTCCTGCCAGGTCCACAGGCCACACAGTTATCTGATCCTTGTCCCGGTACCAAGCCAGCAGAGCCCGGTACTAGCCCCGCGCTCTCAAACCCACCATATCTGCCCATCTCTACAGCTCCTGCCTAACCTGGTCCTGGGTGCCCTGTGCTCAGAGCTGCCCCGCCGGCTACCAGCCAGGGGAACGCGTCCAGACACAGGTCTGATCCCATTACTTGCCGGCTATGGCTGTTCCCGAGGTTCCTGTGCTTTCACAGTGAAGCTCCAACTCCCTGGGATTCTGGCCTTGTTCCTGGTACTGGCATACACACACACTCCACCCCCCTCTCCACCTCACTCCTTGCAAGATCTGTGCCATTTCCTCTGAAATGATCCTTCTCCTCCAGGTCTCAGGAGAGATCACATACCCCGAGATTAGGTCTCGGCCTGGTTAAGCTCAGTTCGCTGGCACAACTCCTCCGGACCATAATTTTACACTCAGCTGTGTGGCTGCCTAGTGACTGGACTGGGGCAGGCCCCTGAGCAGTTGTCCCATTCTGGGACACAAGATTACGAAGGGCCTAGGAGCTCAGCCCAGCATCCCTGGCAGGGGAGAGGTTGGGGCAGAGCAGAATGGACTTGCTCCTGTCTCCACACCAGACGGCTGTAAGAAGCCTGTCACTGGGAGGTAATAGGGGCTCATGGCTGGGAACGCCACAGTTCCTGGGGAACCTTTCAAAATATGCGCACCAACCTCCTCTCAGCACATCTTGGGAGACTGAGGCCCAGACCAGTAGGCACTGGGGTAATGGCTTGGCCCCAACTGGAAATGGGGCTGAGCCTTGGGATCCAGCCCTCCATGACCCCAGAACTGTGTCCTGAGCAGCTCTTGACTCACCTGACGGGAAAGTGAGCAGCTAAGGAGAGCTGGGAGGGCCAGAGGAAGTCGGGGGGTTGGGGGAGGGGGGAAGGCCTGCATCACCGACCCCACTGATGGCCTTGGGACATGATACCTGCTGTTCTAGCGCAATAATGGCCTGTCAGAAAGGTATGACAATCCTTCCTACAGATGGGGAAACCAAAGCTCAAGGGGCTCAATAGCCTGAGAATGCACTCGAGACGGACCATGGACCCTAAGCCCTGTAAACCACACTCCAGTCACCCAAGGCCATGGCACCTGCCAAGGGGCAGGAGAGCACAACAGACCAAGTCCAGGGAGCCCTGGAGGCTTTGCCCCACACTGCCCAGCTGACAGCTACAGGCTGTCTGGGGACAAGGAACCTGGACTAACAGTTGAGGTCAGGCTGATCCCTGAGCCAGGTCAGATGACAAGCTGAAGTCACAATTCACAACCAAACAAAGGGAGGCCGTCCAGTGTCACACAGCACATGGCCCGATGAGTGGCAGTGGGAAGGCAAAACACAAAGTCAGTAGGAGGTTGAACCATGGGAAACTGCCATGTTTTCTTTACAGATAAAAATGTTAAACATTGGCCATTTATGATCCAGTCTCATAAAACAAGAAAAGAAAAAAAGAACACAAACAGTAGAGTGTATTACTCAGAAGTGCCAGCAGCCCGGTAAGATCTTAAGGAGCTAGTCCTCTTTCTAAGTCTTAACTTTGCAAAGTGTGTACATGTACCACCTGGATACAATAAAAATCAAGCTAAAAGCAAAAAGGTTCCTAAAGGATTGAAATCAACAAACGGGGAGAGAGACCACTTTTCCCACCCATATGGGGCAGCCACCGCCCCCTCCAGAGACAGCCTGACTTGGTGCTCCCTTCCAGGGTGGCCTAAACTCACAGCTTTACATGCGAAGTGAAGGTCGACAGCTTTAGATCACGTGACTACCAGCTGCCCGAGATAAGGTGGGAGGGGAAGAGCACTACACCTAGAATTCCTTCCCAAAATGTGACCCCAATCCCACTGTCAGGCCAGCCTGATCTGGGGGTATTCTACCAGACGCCCAGTCAGGGGAACTCGGGCACTGTCAAAGCCATGAAAATTAAGGAAACAGGACCAGAGAGGGCTTGGGGATATGATATGAAATGTAACATGCTTCCTGAACTCGGTCCCAAGAGAGAAAAAGGACATGTCTGTAGAAACTGAGATCCTAATCAAGTCTGGGGTTAGCAGCACAATTGGTTTCTCAGTTTTGACAGGTGCATCGTGATAAAGATGCTAGACACCACAGGGAATGGGGCATGGAGTTTCTGCAAACCCTACTGTATGCGATTTTTCTCTAAGTCCACACTTATCCCAAATAAAGTTTGTATTAACAAGCAAAGGAGGGACCCGGCGTGATGGCGCAGTGGTTAAGGTCCTCACCTTGCACTCCCGGGATCCCATATGGGCGCCGGTTCTAATCCTGGCGGCCCCGCTTCTCATCCAGCTCCCTGCCTGTGGCCCGGGAAAGCAGTCGAGGACGGCCCAAAGCTTTGGGCCCCTGCACCTGCATGGGAGACCAAGAAGAGGCTCCTGGCTTCGGATCAGCACAGCATCGGTCGTTGTGCTCACTTGGGGAGTGAATCATTGGAGGAAAGATCTTCCTCTCTGTCTCCTCCTCTCTGTATATCCACCTTTCCAATAAAAATAAAATTTTTTAAAAATTAAAAAAAAAAACAAGCAAAAGTGAAGGCATTGGCCTAGCAGGTGCAGCACCAACTGGGATGTTCAGATTATCGGGGTCGAATTCTGGCTCTGCTCTGGATTGCAGTTCCCGCTCCTGAGACCCGGGAGGCAGCAGGTAATGGTTCAGGTAGTTGGGTCTCCGCCACTTAGGTGGGTGAGCTGAACTCACCTCCTGCTTCTCCACGTCGCCTGCCCCACATCCAGCCATTGTGGGCATTTGGGAGAACTGACCACTAAATGAGAGCTTTCTGTCTCTGACTCCAGCTCTCTAAGAAATTGGATAAACTGTTATAAAGCAACAAACCACCGCTAATATGTAACAACAGGGATGAATCTCAAAAACATTTGGCTGAGAGAAAAGGCTACAGCAAATGAAGAGTGTTTTTCTGTATATGAAAAGTTTAGGAAAGAAAAAATATTGAATTCTAGCTAATGACATGCACACTAAAGTATTTAGCAGGAAATATGCTGTTCACTTCAATTTGGAATACATTTTAACAAATGAGCTGATCCAACAAGTACAGTCCGAAGTCAGAGTCCAGGTGTTGTCTGGAGGTTGTGAAATCTCAGCATTACTCTGCACCAATATTTGCCTAGTGAAGGGAGCCGGGGAACAAGCCTCTGAAGGTGCGTGGGCATGCAGCCCTGAGTGGGCACTGGCCCCTGGGAGACCTGGCTCTCTGAGGGAAGCCTGGGGCTGCGGGTAGGCTGGCTGAGACAAACTCTTCAGACCTGGGGCTTTCTGTTTGGGCTGTATGGAGAAGGGATCTCCCAAAGGCTCCAGGACTCAGCCAAAACAGCAGCCGTGAGATCCCGGATCCCTCTGTCCAGGCTGTGCCATGCAAGTGGGCAAGGGGTGGTGGACTTGGCCAAGCTAATGCCCGTGAGGCTCTGGCCAGGGCACTGCCTGTTCCATAAGCTGCATTCCCTCCCTTGTGAAGTTGGAGTGCCAAGCTCCCACCTATTGCTCACGATCGTCAGACTCAGGCACAGAATATGCCAGTGGCTCGAGGTCTTAGTCTCGGGAGCAGCCCCAGCCTAGGGCTGAGTGCCTGGCCCCCATTTCACAGGTCATCAAGTCCCATCAATTTCTCCTCCTTTTGCAAACTCTCCCTGACTCCATTTCTCTCCCTCCCACAGTCTCCCCTTGCTGGGAGGCCCCCCTGACCTTCCCTGGCTCCTGAGGGATCTTCAACACCCACCCACACATGTACCCCGCAGCCCCAGCTCCAGCTTGTCCTCCCAGAGGCATTGCATGCTCCTCAAGATCTCCTCTCACCATGCTCAGGTATGTGATCTCGAGATGAAATCACTTCCCACTGGCCTTACCACCGACTGGCTGGCATGTGACCTGCCCAGAACTATCCTCTCAACATTGCCCTACAGGAATGGCTTGGTGGGATTCCGGCCCTCACTTGCGGCATGCTCCCCTCTGGGACATGGGAAGATGATAAAAGGGCAGTGGGGACGGAGATGGCCAGGGCAGAAGTGGAACCAAACTGCCAGAAGGCACCCTGCTGCAGGATGGGGGACAGGGCCCACAGGACAGAGACACTTCCCACGCACCTGTCAGTGCCGTTTGGCAAACACCCTGCCAACACTCACGACGCCCTTGGATGAGGTTGGGGATCCCCACACAGACACCTGGAAACTCCAAGGAGGTTCTGCCCTGAGCCTGACCCTCAGTCCTGCCTGAAGCCTAATCCCTACTTCTCAGCGTTGCCCACAGTGCCTCAGGGTCTACACCCTCAGACTAGGCATGACACTTCACAAACCACCATCCTGTCCACGCTGCTATTCTCCCATCTTACAACTGCCATCAGCTTTGCTTTCTAAAGAGAATGAGCATGGGGACCTTCCAAGACAGTGATGGTTGTTAACTCAACTTGAAGCTGTGTAAAATCACAGAACAGCTGCCTTGGGCCTCTGGAAAAGCAGGTGCCAGCACCCAGGGTCGTCCTGCTCACACTGGGCAACAGGAAACTGAGGGGAGAGGAGCTGTGACCAGCTGTGGGACTGGATGGGCTCTGGCACAAGCTGCCAAAGCACAGTTGGAATGGAGCTGTGCAAGGGCAGACAGCACCCCACCTTCTAGCTTGAAAGTGGCAACACTGCTGGACCTCACCCCTACGGGCTGCATGGTCACAAGCCTGAAGACCACTTTGTTCTTAAACAACTATTCTTTTCCAGTTGGATTCATAGATTCCCTCAGGTTATCTGGTTAGGAACCTGAAATGGTTCTGGGTTGGCTGGTTCATTTGTTTTGAGCAGAGACACAGAGAGGGAAGGAAGAAGGAAAGATGGGAGCTGGAACACTGTCATCCTCTGGTTAGGAGACAGAAAAGAATAAAAAAACACGAGTGTTCTTCACGGGCCTACTTCCCAAAGGCCTTCAGGACAAAGCAGCTGGGCCAGTGTCTAAGCTGCAAGCTAGGGATTCAACCCCCAACTTCCAGGTGAGTGGTGGGAACCATTTACCTTCGCTATCACTGGCTGCCTGTCGGGGTGTAACTTAGGCACTTGGATATAGGATGCAGGCATCTTAACTGCCCACCCCCATATGGCACTTGCCCCAGGTCCTTAAAACCACCATCCCAGGTTGAAGAAACAGGCTTCCCCCACCTCGCTCCAGACCTCAACAGCCAGCCTGCTCCCTGGTGCTGTCCTGAATTCCACTCACATCCCTCACCTCTTCCTGTCCTGGCTGAAGGAGGTTTCCAGAATAGGAATTTGCCAAGATTTGTTCCCAGCTAAAAGCCCGAGGCTTGGCCTGGACATCAGCATCACAGGGTCCTGTGGGCCGTGTGGCTCCACACTGCTGGCCTGAAACGGCCCCCCTCTTTATTGGGGGACAGCCGGAGCCACGGAGAGCACACAGCTTCCCTCCCCCCTCTCCCACAGCCAGGCCTCTTTAGAACCTGCTTAGATCCAGAACTTCCCTCAAGACTCCACTCAGCTCTGGCTTCTCTTTGCTATTCTGGCTCCTTCAGAGACGAGCTGTCCAGTCTGCTTCTGTTTCTTTCTCTCCCACACACCGTGGGCTCCCTCGAAGCAGGACTATGTCTCATCAGCCCCAGTGGAGAACCTGGCACATGAAAGGTACCTAGTTAATATTTATAAATAAAGTAACCCTCAAGGAGTGATGTGACTCGGGGAGGGCCAGCCAGCTGGACAGGCAGAGCTGAGAGCTGCCCTCGCCTGCTACAGTCACCCTGGGCCTTACCAGTCACTCTGGCTCCTGGGAGATGAGCCCGAGACAAGCTTGGAATGCTGACCACTGAAGGGACAGAGGAATGAACTGAGACCTTGACAGACTGCCACCAGCAAAGGAAACATGCTCACCCAGCTGATGAGGACCAGGCCATGGGCACCTCACGTCCAGGGACCCAGATCCTCCAACACACAGACCTGAGTGGGATCTTGCAGCCAATACGAACAGAGGCTACACACCGCCCAGCCACAGAAAGACACTCTCTGTACATCCCCAAGCATCTCCTCACTGGTCCCAGCCCCAGAGTGGCACAACAGGCCACCTGAGTGGCAATGCAGGAAAGGGGACATGCTTCATTCACACGGGGGCAGGGGCCTGCACAGGGCTGCAGGGCTGACCCCAGCAAGGCTCGCTCTGTATCTATATGCAGGTTGTACCCGGCAGGAAGGAGTCTGGCCCCTCCCAGAGGCCTTTCACAGTTCTAATGCTCAGAGGCTGAACTGGAAGGTATGGCCTATGGAGCTGTGTTGTTAATGACTGGTCGTAAAACACAAACTCGCATCCAGGCTCATTCCATTCAGTCACCTGTAGTGAGTCACTTGGTGTTATTCTTGATGCTGAGGACACAGCTGTGGGGCCTGCCCTAATGGGACTCATGGTTTACCAAGATGATGCAATAAACAAGACCGAATAAACACACCCTCTCCTAGCTTTGGGACTCGAGTGTCTCCAGCCCTTCCTGGATTCAGCTTCCCCGGCTGCACCAACAGACATGTGCAGTGCTTCCCTCAAGGGTCTGTTAAGGAGATTAAAGGGATTCCTTACAAGAAAAAGCACCCACAGGGTTGTCAATAAGGGGACCGGCTGCACCAGTGTGGTGGGTCCTCTTATGCTTAGAAAGGAGGCCCCCCTCTCATACGTGAGCATGGAAAGATGTTTTGCTGGAAAGTCACACTTTCATCATCGTACCAATAACACACACACACACATTTTCTATGAGCATACATAAATGCTCAGGAACAAGTCCAGAAAGTCGCACAAACACGTGATCCAGAAGACGAAAGGGACCACACATGGCTGGGGCTGCCCCAGGAAGAAGTTCCCTTTAAAAAGGAGCCTTTATCAACGATAATTTTAGAGAGAAGCTCTCGTTATGTCCCTTCTTTTTAACAGTGAATTGTATATTTTAGCTTATTCTAAAAAAGCTACACTTCAGTTCCTTGATGTTTACCCATCAACCTTGTTTCTACTGATCTCTGACCCATGAAAGGATAAAAATAAATTTAAAACAAAAAAAAAAAAAAAAAAGGAGAGGAGGGGAGGGAGATCATTCCCCCCCACCCTCTAGTTTCTGGGACTCTGCCCCACGGGTCAGCTGCCCTCGCTGCCTCCCAGGCCAACGCAAGCTAAAGGTGCAGCTGATCCACTGCAGGGGAGGTGGGAACTCCAACACCAAGCACACTCCTGGGGTTCTGTGCTCCTGCCATTTCCTGTTACTGACTCTGAGACACAATCCTAATTAGCAAATGACCTGTGCCACATCCTGAAACATCCTTATTGACCACCAAGGGAAGGGGCGGGGCCTTGACCACTGGTTTGCAGGCTGGGGTAACTAACTATATATATATATAATCTCTTCTGTGTCAGGGCTTGACACTGATGATCTCAGAGTAAGACCGGGAAAAAACCTACAGGCCACATTTACTTCACATTTAACTCCTGATTTGAACAAAGACAATCCAGGTTATGGGTACATGCCTAAAATGTGCATTTACCTAGTTACCAGGACAGCTCGGATCTGCTTTACCCAGGGAGGGAAGAATGAGGCCAGGTGAACAGGAGACACCTTCCCAGACAGAAGCTCTCAGAAATGCAGGCTGTGGGATCGAAGACAAGTCCCTGCATACAACACATCTTAACAGAAGCACTTACTGTGAGTCACGCGGACACAGGAATGGGCCTTGGGGAGCAACTCTTGCCGTCTGACACACTGATTTAGTGGTGTGGAAGCAGCAGGGTCAAGGCCCAAGGCCGGCAGCCCCAGGAAGCGTCTGTGTTTGTGGCTCAGACACGGAGCTCATACCCAAAGAAATCAATGACCTAGGTGTGCCAGGTGTCCAAACAATGTGCCAGCTTAAAAGTCTTGCCTGGAGGCCTGGGGGTGGTACAGACTAAAGGGATCTTTGACAATACCTCCTGGAGACACAAGATGCATATTCCCTCCAAACCAAGAAATCTCACAGCCTAGAATCCATCCTGAAAAAACACTGTGTGCACAAATACGTGGAGAGATATGCAAGGCCATTCCTTAATCTTGAGCAAACTCAATGCCCATTAACAAGGTATCCCTACCAAATACATTATAATATGTCCTATGGGATGCCACAACGCCACTAAAAACCAGCAAGTTATAGTATTTGGGTTCAAGTCTCGGTTCTGACTCCAATCTCTAGTTTCCATCCAACGCAGACCCTGCAAGTAATTGGGTCCCTGCCATCTGTGGGAGGCCTGGATTGAGCTCACGGTGCCTGGGGCTTTGGCCTAGCTCAGCCCTGACCATTGTGGGTATTTAGGCGGCAGACAGGAGGTTTAAAAAAGATTTTTAGTATTTATTTGAAAAGCAGAGCTTCAGAGAAACAGATTTTCTATCTACTGGTTCACTCACCAGTGGTTACAAACAGCCAGGGCTGGGCCAGGCCAAAGTCAGGGACCAAAAATCCTATCCAAGTCTCCCTTCCACGTGGATACAGAGGCCCGAATACTTGGTTCTTCACTGCTTTCCCAGGGGTGTTAGCAGGCAGCTAGACCACAGGTAGAGGAGCTCGGGCTTGACACAGCACTCCAGTAAGGGACACAGCAGCCCTAGCTAAGTAAAACCCACTGAGAGATTCTTAAAATGGTAAGACAGCTGGCTTTTCTCTAACTCAGCCACCAATATACTTGATACACCTGCCTTTGGTTTGCATCTGCAGTTTCAATCCTTCTTTTTCCAAAGTTCATTTTTGCTGCCTTTGAGGCACCCAAGCACTTACAGACATCCCTTCCACCATTTACGAGACCCTCTCGTGGAGGCGCGCTCATAGCGGAGAGCACGCTCATCTGCCAAGCTGCACGGATGCTTCAGTCACTGCAAACTGCATATTCTGACTCAAACTGGAGACTCCAAACAACAGGCCATGAGCTCTTGCAGGGAACTGGCCAAGGGGAGGTCCAGGACTCCTGGGGTAGAAGGAAAAGTAGGTGGATTCCAGCAAGAGAGTAAAGCCAGCACAAACACTGGGATTCCTGGAGCTATGAAGCTGCATCCTGTAGATGACGGCCTGCATGGGACACAGGCAGGAGACACTGCACATGCGCCACCAGAAGCTGCCATGCAGGCCAAAGGGGCTCCCCGCCCGCAACCCAATTACTTCTCTTCTTGCTGTTCACCAACCAAGAGGAACGGCTGGGCTGGCTCCAGAAACATCCATACAGAAAATACCAGTCCCATCACTCACTGACAAAGCGTGAACTCCCTTCTTCAGACTCATTAGCTGAGCTCGGAGAACCATTCACTGTCCCTCACCCCAACTCTTTCAGTGAGCCTGCGTCCCATCCTGTCCACTACACTGGGCAGCAGCTGGCTGCGCCCATGGCCAGTGAAATGACCCATGCTACGACGGATTTTCTCAAGGCCTCAGAGATAAGGATGGAGCCTAACCAGAAGGGTGGCATCACAGTGGATGAAAGAACTTCAGAGGGGGCTGGACGATGCCGAGTGGGAGGCGCTAACCTGAGCCCCTGCCACGGAACCGCCCGAGAGAACCTGTTGAAACACAAATTTCTGACCATGTTTTCCAAACTGAATTGATATTCTGAATGACAGTGGGTTCGCTTTCCATTAAAACACACACATACACCCCAAAGCCATGTGGCTCTAACAGTCACAACCACAAAGAGTTGAAGGGTTTTAAACACGTTAACAAGGACTCCGGATTCTCACCAAGCTCCCCAGGGGACTTTGAGACTAGTGACCCCTGCTCTGTGGAGGCTCAGGTTTCCCCAGGTCAGGGAAATGGCCAGGTTCAAGGTTCGTCTCCACTCCAAGGCCCTCATAGCCCCTTCTCCGCTATTCCCAGCCCACCACGATGTTTGACCCACGTAATAACATACCAGACCAGAGCACCTCTTAGCCTCCCACCTTGCCCCTGCTGTTCCCACCACACTCAGAGCACTCTCCAAGGGTGCCTCACAGAGAGAAAAGAGCCTCAGAAGTCAAGTGTCACCTGAGTTTGGCTCTGGGCTACTTCAACGACCTTGGGCAAGGGATGGTCTCCACTCCCATTTGTAAAGCAGGGCTAACACTGTTCCTAGGGAGGCAGTGGCACTGCTTGGTTCTCAGCAAATGCTTGCCAAACTTCACTTCAGCGTTCTTTATTCCTTCTCTCTACTGAGCCATGAGCGTCTTGGCAGGGTTGGGGATGTGGGCAGGTGTGGAGGGATTGTCTCCCCTTCATACACCCAGCCTAGAAGGCAGAATCAGGCCCTTGGTTGGACACCCAAAGCTTCAAAACGAATCCCTGTCCCCAGGCAGCCCTCAACTCTTACCTGCCCAACATTGAAGGTCAAGGTGATGGCATAGAAGAAGTTAGAGTTGGCACTTCCCGCATAAATCCACAGGTGCCACAGCACAGGGAAGAGCAGGGAACAGACGATGATGATGCAGGTGAGGACAAAGATGTTTCGCAGGACTGCAAAGACAGACGGCCACTGTTAGTCCAGCGCTCCCTGGGGCATCCTCTTCATGCTGAGATTGCCCAGGGAAAGCTGTGTGCACCTCAAAAGCAGAGCCCCCCCAGAGACACTGGGGTGACAGGAGACGGACTGCAGACCCCTGAGTCAATGGTTCTTCAGGCTTGGAGCTGATGGAAACGCCTAGATCTGGATTCTCGCCTCTTACCGTGAGCTGTACTGGCCCATCTGCTATGGTTAGCAGTGTCCAGAGTGCCTCTGGGCACTTTAGGAAGATGATGCCCCTTTCCCTGGTATTTAAGAACACGCAGGGTAATGCCTCCATTTTCCCTGACTGAGCCAACCTGGACTGTGAGTGGGAACTGCAGCATCAACCACAGCGAGTCCCAAGGTGCCACAGCCCAGGGACACACTGTCCTTCCTCCCTACTTAGGGTGACAGGCCTCTCTGGTTCTTCAAGTGGTCCTGTCTCTTCCGCAGAGGATGACCTGAAGATCTTTTTGATGCCCTCTCTCTTGGGCACACCCTGAGGCACAGGAGGGACCTGTTACCCAAGAGGGGCCTACAGGCAGGTAGGTGCAGTTGGCAGGGTACACACTGGACAGGGTACATGCTGGCAGAGCACACACCGGACCTCGGAGAGACCCTGGTGAGAAGTTCCGTTCTGTCATTTACTAGCAAGGCTCTCTAAGCCCTGGCTTTCTCACCTCTATAATTCCATTTTATTTTAATATTTATTTTACTTTTACTGGAAAGTCAGATCCACAGAGCCAAGAGAGACAGAGAGAAACACCTCCATCTGCCAGTTCACTCCCCAAGTGGCTGCAACAGCCAAAGCGGAGCCAATCTGAAGCCAGGAGCCTGAAGTCTCCTCCAGGTCTCCCATGTGGGTGCAGGGTCCTAAGGCTTTGGGCCGTCCTCGACTGCTTCCCCAGGCCATAAGCAGGGAGCTGGATGGGAAGTGGAACATCTGAGATTAGAACCGTTGGCCATATGGGATCCCAGAGGATGCAAGGAGAGGACTCCAGCCATTAGACTACTAATGCCAAGCCCTAAAATGGCAATTTAAGAGCAGTGTTGTGTAGATTACAGAATGGGCAAAAGGCACAATGTGTGAGAGTACTTCAGAAAACTTTTGGAAAATACATTTAAAACATAAGCTGACTTGGCTGCAGAGAAATATGAAATTCATGAACAAATTTTCAAAAAGTTAATGGAAATACGTGTTGTGAAAACATTAAAAGTTTCAAATATTTTATACCATTT
Organism: Ochotona curzoniae; assembly: GCF_017591425.1. Taxonomy (NCBI): domain Eukaryota; kingdom Metazoa; phylum Chordata; class Mammalia; order Lagomorpha; family Ochotonidae; genus Ochotona; species Ochotona curzoniae. Next base: position 14,161,924 of record NW_024465894.1, on the reverse strand, counting down.
TTCATGAACTTTTGTTTATTAGATTTTTCTTTGCTTTATTTGAAAGGCAGGGTTACAGACAGACAAAGATCTTCCATCTGCTGATTCACTCCCCAGAGAGCTACAATCGCTGGTACTGGATCAGGCTAAAGCCAAGGGCCTGGAACCTGAGTCTCCTGAGTGGGTGGCAGAGGCCCAAGGACTTGGGCTATCTGCTGCTGCTTTCCCAAGGGCACTGGAAGCGGGGCAGCTGGGACTCAAAATGGTGCTCATACGGGATGTAGGTATCGCAGATGCTGGATTTATCTGCTATGCCACAACACTAGCCCCTGAAGTGCTGTTATTGTAACTATTATTATTAAACAATCTTTCTAGAAGAACGGATCTGTTTGATACTCCTTCATGACACCATCACCATTGGATTTCTCAATGGTTCTTTCTGATCCTCTAGAAATTATTCTGCAGAAAATATAGACTATTCCTACAGCAGGGCTCTGGTGGCCCTGTGCTCTGGCGTGACAGGGACAGGGTGAAGGAAGCAGACAGGCTCACACGCAGCCTCTGGGCCGCAGAGATACTTTCCCACGTGCTCAGAGGCCTCGGCAGCAGCACGCAGTTGGCATCTGGCCTGTGGTGACCTTTGCAGGAATAGGGAGCCACTGCTCACTCTAGCTGGCTGACAGGCCAAGCAGATTAAAGCTAGATGCCAGAGCAGATGGAGCTAGGGGCCCAGGGCACAGGACAGCTTGTTCCAGTTATCAGGAGGCGTCGGAGGTAACCAGGGCCCAAGGAGACAAAAGCATTCACACTTCATTAGACTTGCTAGACTAAAAAAGACCAGGTCCCAGGTCCTCCCCAGCCACTGGGTGGTTTATCCAACCCTTTAGGGGTCACAGTCCCCCTCTGAGCCTCAAGCATTCAGAAAGAAAAGGTTACTTGAATAACTGAAACCCATAAGGCGGGGCACAGGAGAGATTTGGGAGTCTCAGAGGCCACAGTGATGTTTCCTTTCTTAAACTAGATGCTCAGTCATGTGAATGTACCATAGTGTTAGTCCTTGTAACATGTATTGTTAATCAACAATAGTTAATAAAAATGACACAACACTGCTCTCTCACACACAGCACTCTGACAGCTGTTTTTTCAGGTGCATGGCTGCACGCTAGCTGGCACCGGCTCTGCCAGCAGGCTGCTCCCTAACACCACAGTTGGGTGTCCGGTGACTCAACCTGGCCTCATGCTCGGGGAGCCCAGCGCCTGGGGCCTGCACTCAGGGCTCGGTCAGGTCTCTCTTTCACTCATTAACCAGAGCAGGAAAAAACCAGACAGGTAAACATACGAGCAGGCCTATCAGCACTGGCAGCTAATGCTAACACTGAATTCCTAACCACCTTGATCAGACCCAGCCTTACAGGCTTCAGTCTGCACTCCTGGGTCTCACGGACAGGGGCTGGGGGGAGGCCATGCTAGTGTACTGACCACCTTGTCCAGCTTCCGGCGGGGATGTACACTCCATGCTACCATAGCAGGGGCCAAGCACTGGCAGCCCCAGTTTTCTGTGGCAGCTTCCAACACACTGAACCTGAAAACCGCTTGCCCCACCAGCCAGTGGGGACATCTATTACATAAGCCAGGTTCTGGAAACTATTCTTTTTCGTGCTTCATTAGGCACGTAGAACCGCTTATTTCAGGTTTTTGAAAAATGTTTATTCAAATTGCTTTGGCTACCAGGCCTGAAGATTTGATCATGGAATTATGCGGAAGGTGTCCTGAATTCTTACTACTGTTGATGGTAGCTACAGTGCTAGTTCATAATTCTTTCGCAAACCTAAGACACCCAGGAAAGACATTCTCTTCATTTTACAGATGAAATAAATCAAAGGCCCAGAGAGGTTAAAAACATTTGCTTGCCAGCATGTAGTTGGGATTCAGACACATGCCAATCAGGCTACAGACTGGATTCAGTCAGTCTGCAATGAAAGATAGTGACTGAGGGCCTGAGTGGGCCAGAGCTGAGAAACAAACATCCCTGAATCGGGAAAAGAAAGCAATGTCCCCAAGACCCACCCAGTCACAAACTTGGACAAGTCCACATGTTTTGGTGGCCTAGTGATGTGTCACTGGTCACTCCACCAATCGGCACCAAGTTCACTTGGAGCCACTGGGCTGAGTGATTCTCGTCTGGACAATGCAGATGTCATGGGCAGATGTTTCCTCCTCCCAGCAGGCCAGCCTAGTCACTGCCCCACCACGCTGTCACCTGCAGGAGCAGCAAGGCTCAGTCCACCCACTTGGCTGTTTACCCTCACCGGCAGGTTAGCTGCTACAGGTACCTTTTTTTTTTTTTTTCTAGCAGCTGGTCAGTTTCACTTCCTGGTTGACACCCAGACAACCCCAAAACAACAACAAAGGTTGACTTCCTCTTAAAACCTGAATTCATTCTCGACATCTCCTTTGTGCCCACAGCTGGCAAGGAGTGCTTCAGAGCTGTTTGTTCTCTGTTCTGCTGCGGGGAATCCAACACCAATGTTTAAAAAGCATTCCCTCTCTGCAAACATTTGCTGAACTGTGTGTCAGGTTCAGTCCTGAGTGCTGTGGACACAGAGGTGAAGGGGAACCCCAGAACTCTAAAAAGAGCCATCAGAGAGGGCAGGCAGTCACTGAGGAGACCACTGAGACATCTTCTGAGGAGGGCTAGGGAGAACTGAGCAGGGACGTCACAGAGGCAGGCCATCCAGTGCTGTGCACCTGCCTTCTAGGAACCCTGGGTGTCACAGTGGAACGATTCTTGGGCCTAGAGTTGCACTGTCCAACATGGAAGTTTAGACACACATAGCCCCTTCAAGCTGACCTTCAAATCCAGTTTCTTGGTCACATTAATGGTTGTTCTGTTGGACTGCACAGGAAGGGACAGTCCCATCATCAGAAAGCCCTTGGGCACACACTGGGCAGAAGGTCGCAGATCTACAGTCCAGCCTCTGCCCTTTCACTTCCCTGTCTCAAGCAGGTGGCTTTACCTTTTTGCACCTGTGGTTTCTCACGAGGATACCCACCTCTAAGGTGGACATAAACATAAAACTGGCTAGGGCCTGGTGTGATAGCATAATGATTAAGGTCCTCGCCTTGAACACGCCGGGATCCCATATGGGTGCTGATTCTAATCCCAGCAGCTCCACTTCCCATCCAGCTTCCTGCTTGTGGCCTGGGAAAGCAGTCGAGGACGGCCCAAAGCCTTGGGACCCTGCACCCACGTGGGAGACCTGGAAGAAGTTCCTGGCTTCGGACTGGCGCAGCACCGGCCATTGCGGCCACGTGGGGAATGAACATCGGATGCAAGATCTTCCTCTCTGTCTCTCCTCCTCTCTGTATATCTGCCTTCCCAATAAAAAAAATAAATCTTAAAAAGATAAAACTGGCTAATGGAGAAAACATTGAGTCACAGTGGGCAGCTGCAAGGTAAGTGTCCAGTACACAGTAGTTATTTTTTATCATTATCACTGGTCCTGGCAGCCATGCCTCAGCTTTTGTTGTGGTGCTGCCGGTCGGCAGGCCCCCTCCCCACTGCAGGACATATCCTCATGGTCTACTTTCTCTGACTTCTCTCGTCAGGGCCAGGCTGATCCAACCATGTTCCCAGTGAGGACAGAAGGGGTACTCACATCTGTAGAGATGGTTCCACACAGGGAAGAAGGCCATATAGAGCGCCACATCCCCCACAGTTGGGTAGGACTTAAAGATGGCGATGACGGCGATCTGGATGAACATGAAGAAGATGGGGTGCTCCCTTGGATGGGGAAGGGGAGACAGACAGAGGTCAGGAACAGGCCCACTCCAGACACTTCTGATCTCCTACCCCTTCAGGAACCAAACATATACCCCACAGGACGCGGCAGGGTCTGGCTCTGCCATCCACAAGGCATGCCTACACCAGGCCAGATGCAGTGAGAAGGGCCAAGCCCCACAAACTCCAGAGAAATAGCCCCCAGAGATATCTCCCATTTATAACCCACTCTCCACACCCCCAAACCCCATCCAATTCTGGAACCAGGAACCAGGGAGGAAGAAAACAAATGAAGTCAGCCTTCTTTATTGTTGGGCTTAAATGACAGCCCGTCAGGGTAATTACCAGCCTCCCTTGCCCAGGGCCCGTACGACAACTGGACCCAGGGCAGGAGAGGCCCCGTGCCAAGGCTCTTCCTACTGAAGATATGATCAGTGGCATCTGCTCGCGATACCCAGCAAGAAGTGCACAGAGGTGTCCAAGAACAATTACTGTTCCCTTACATCAGTGATAGTCTAAACAGTGTCAGACACCAGTAACGAGTGACAGCTGAAATTCCACTCATGCCGAGGTCCGCCCGTGGCCCTCTTCTGCATTCCCTCCCGTGAGCTTCATAACGCCTCACTGACCCTCCCCAGCAGGTGCTGCATCACTGCACTCCTCACACTGAGGCCCTGAGGTGACTGGGCTGGTAAGCAGGGCCTCGGCCTCGGGCCCCAGCTACAATCAACACTGCTCCGAGTGAGTAACACGCCTCAGAGTTCTCCTGGGAGCCGGGCTTCCCAGCCCCATCTCAGCACTCCTCTGAGACCGCCCAAGTGCTAAAGGCAAGTGGACAGGAAGAGGCCAGAACCACGTCCTCCTCAGCACCACCCACCTACATGCCATGGCCTCTGTCTGCACAGCACTTGGATTCCCAGCTCATAAAGGTTTTCCAGGACCAAGCTTCTCTGAGGCTATGACAGCAGAACCACTTCCGGATGTCTACAAGTGCTGGCTCTCAGGAGCATGGTAGGGTGCAGGGGAATGAGTGGAGATTCAAACTGAATTCCGACTCCCCTGCTTAAGAGCTGTTTGGCTCTGGGAGCTGCTTCCACCTCTCTAAGGTCACGGCTAGGGTATGACTGTTTTTCACAGAGCCTAGTGTTGCTGGGGCGGGGGCAGGCGCATCTGCATTGGATGGCTTGTTGAAGGCAGGAGATCCAAAAAGAATCCGCTTTTGAGGGAAATGAGCAGATTAACTGGAGCTCCCGAATCCCGAGTGAACTGTCATCGGGCTGTTGACAAAGGATATCCAAACATGCATGTTACCCCCTAACCTCCTCCCCCCAAAAAAAGATGGAGATGGTGGCAATCTGGACAACCATGAACTTTCTGGGGGAGGGGAGAGAGGAGTCAAAGATTAGAACAATCCCTATTCTTGTCTGAAACTGTAAGTGTGCTCCAGCCCTTCAAAATTAGGCCAGGAATAAATCCCGGGGCCGCAGCCCGCACTGCCCTTGACTCCCCACTGCAGGCTCTGGCCACAGGCACCCAAGCAGCTGAGAGCAGGTGCTCTCCAGAAAAGAGCTGAAAACCTAACAGGTACTGCCCATCTGAGGGGCAGCTGTGAAGTCAAGGGGGCAGGGGGTCTATGCCGGTCCCGTCACTTACTTTAGCTTGATGGCTAAGGGAATGGTGTAGAAGAAAACGTTGATCTGAAACACACATACAAAGAAGAGGCTGAAGTGCTCAAACATCTCTGCAAAGAAGTACCAGAAAAGGCCAATGTTTGGAGTGAGATCTGGAACGGACAGTCTGGAACGAAGAAAACCAAAAGGGAGAGAAAAAAGAAGGCAAAGTTATAAAGGGTCTGCTTGCACGGATTATCTCCTGAAGACTCTGACCACTGCTGGGCAGCCAAGGAGACCAGGCTGGGAGGCTCTCCAGGTTCCCTGGACAAAGGGAATGAACACACATGGGATAGGGGATGACAATCCATATTAAATAAACAGCAGCTAAGCCAAAGTTCAAATGAAGCAGGAATTCACCTGAGAAAGAGACCAGCTCTTCTCTACTGCCCAACGCAGTTTAAAAGGAGGAGACAGAACTTAGTGCTGTAACAAAGAAAGTTTTTTTGTTTTGTTTTGTTTTAAAGGAAAATTTATTAGAAAAGCTGAGAAAGGAGGCTCCAATCCTAGTGACGGGAGGGGCCTTTGAGATAGAAAAGACCCTTACCCCCTGCCACAGGGGCAGGAAAAGAAACAATAGATTTTAAGCCAACACTTTTTCAGCATTTCAAAGACCTGCCCAAAACAAGTTCAAAGACCCTGTCCTGCCTCCTCACAGTGGGGGCCGGGAGCCTCAGTGCCAGCCACTGCAGTGAGATTTCGGGGACTTTGGGATACACTGGCAAGGTTCTTACACAGGGCCTCCAGGACTCTTGCAAAAAGTTGGGGCTTCACTGGAAGACTTTGGCTAAATAAAAGATTGCTGAAGTTTTGATTATTTTAAAACATTACATCCTAATTTTATTAAAAAAACAAAATGTGAAATTTTAGGACCAGTGCCTGTGGCCCTGGCATCCCATAGGATCACCGATTTGTGTCTTGGCTGCACCACATCCAATCTAGCTCCATGTTTAGGCCTGGGAAAGCATCAGGAAGCAGTCCAAGTCCTTGGGGTCCTGTACCCCCATTGAAAACCTGGAAGCAGCTTTGGTTCCTGGCTTCAGATGGGCTCAGCTCCAGCCACTGCAGTCATTTGGGGAGTGAACCAGCAGATAACAGACCACTCGTCTTTCTCTTTCCGTAACTGCCTTTAAAATAAATTAATGAAAAATATCTTAAAAAAAATGAAGTTTAAATTGGTCTCAACTCAGAATTTAAAAGGGTAATGAAGGGGCATGGAGAGGAAGGGACATACAATGGCTCAGATTTCCCTGGCTGAGGCTTCTACTCTGGGTCAGCATTGGTCTCCTGCTGTTACTATATTTCCTTTTTTGTGAAATGAGATAAAGAACAGAATGTGTGACCCAGCAGAAAGCCAGGAAAAGCTTTGACCAGACAATACAAACTCCCAACCAGGCAAAACATAAAGAACTACAAGGAATCTCTTGCTATGTTCAGCCAGAATTGAACCCAAGTCAGCAGCATGGAGTCCTGATGGCAGTTCTGCCATTCCACCGGTTACCCACTGGGCTGTGAGCTCAAGCAGAGGGCAGTAACCAGTTCTTCAGGCCCTATGCAAAGCCTGGCACTTGGAAGTGTTTGTGGAATTCATGAACATACACTCAGGTAAGCTTGGAGCACTGCAAATACATTTGGATGGTCTCTAAAGGACGATCATATCGCAGTGGGCAGTTCAAATTGCCAGGGAGAGTTAGGTACAATAGCCTAGTGCTTAAGTGCTTAAGTCCTTGCCTTGCATGTGCCAGGATCCCATATGGGCACCTGTTCGGGTCCTGGCTGTTTCACTTCTCACCCAGCTCCCTGCCTGTGGCCTGGGAAAGCAGCAGAGGACGGGCCAAAGCCTTGGGACCCTGCACCGCATGGGAGACCCAGATGAACTTCCTGGCTTCGGATGGGAATGGCTTGGCTCCAGGCATTGCGACCACTTGGGGAATGAGTCAGCGGATGAATGATCTTTCTCTGTCTCACCTTTTCTCTGTAAAGTGTCAGGGACCTCCTTGAAGTACAGGAATATGTCCTCCCTCCCCAATTTGGACATGGACCCAGTCAGAGGTTTGTAGTTGGCTTTTTAATCCCACTGACCTAAACTGTACTCCCTGGACCAGCATGATCATCTGACAACTTCAAAAATACAATTCCTCGGTCCCTACCCTTGACCTTCACCAGAGCTTCGGGCCAGGTACACAGATCGACCTTCTAACAAGTCCCGCGGCTGCTGCTGAGGGCTGAGGCACTGTGCCTAATTCTCCCTGGTGACCAAGCCTCTGGTTCCGGCTGGGACTACGAAAACCCCAGTGAGTGCCCGTGGTTTCCTGGCGAGGTCATAACTTACATGAAGCCATAGACTGCGGGGATGAAATCCCAGGAGCTGAGAAGGAAGAAGGAGAGGCAAACGATTACCACCAGGCTTCCCACGTACATCATGGCGTATTCCCACAGGAAGATCCAGAAGGCCTTGCTCCTCGCTTTCACAGGGATGTACTGCCGCTAGGAGAGAAGGCAGAACGCACACTGAGCGATGCCAGAGCGGGCGTCACCACGTACAGAGGCTTCCTGCGCAATCATGTCATGACGCACGGGCCACCTGCCACGGCCTTTCATTGTATAAAAAGGATATCAATGTTCACAAAAGCTGCATCCTGACCTCAGACCTAGTGACACCATTGTTACACACACACTACATGCTGCACAAGAGAAAGAAATTCATTGCACCAATGTTTAGAGTATCAGAAAAGTCTTCAATAGAGGGACAGATACACTGTGGCATAATAACATAATTATACACTGTTTAGCTGGCTATATGAATAAACTGCATCTCAGATATCAGCATGGCTAGACCTAAAATACACAGGATTGTACGAAAAAGTTGCTGAGCAATCCATAATAACAATAATAACATTTACATAACATTATGAGATTACAGTCAAGAATTGCTATTATCTTTTATGCATAAATACACATCAATTTATGTATAGCTATCTGCATATGATTAATTATGACAAACACATTTGAAACAGTATGGCAAAAATCTTAATATTTGCTTCTTGGTGATAGTCATTTGACTATTATACTGCTTTTGTATGATTTTCCATCCTTAATTTTTTTCCTAGAAAAAGAAAATAAGATGCTAGAGGAAGAGAAATAATTTTAGAATTTGTCCTAAGAAAAATGGGAGAATTCGAAAATATGGTAAGAAAAATGGAGCAGCTAGGACTCAAGCCAACATTCATATGAGGTACAGGTATAACACGTGCTGACTTAATATGCAGCACCATAATGTAAACCCCAAACTCGTAAGATTTTATTTAAACAAGACATAGAATAATGTGCCAACAACTGATAACATTCATTTCAAGTGTTTCTGGGACATCCATAAAAATACCACTCAGGGCTGGCACCACGCAATAGTGACTGGGTCTCCACCTGTGACACTGGCATTCCACATGAGTGCAGGTTTATGTCCCAGCTATTGCATTTCCCAATCCAGCTCCCTGTCTGTGGCCTGGGAAAGCAGCACAGGATGGCCCAAAGCCTTGGGACCCTGCACCTGTGTGGGAGACCTGGAAGAAGTTCCTGGCAATGGCTGGAGCTGAACAGATCCAAAACCAGGAGCTAGGAACTTCTTCCGGGTCTCCCACACAGGTGAAGGGTCCCCAGGCTTTGGGCCATCCTCTGCTGCTTTCCCAGGCCACAAGCAGGGCTGCCGGGATTAGAACCGGTGCCCATATGGGATTCCAGTACACGCAAGGCAAGTACTTTAGCTGCTAGGTCACTGTGCCAGGCCTGTAAAATATATCTTAAACAGCAAACACTGCACATGTAAATGAGGGCATAAAAGCAATTTCAACAAACTTCCTAATACATGTACCATATGGATTCCTTTCTCTCACAGCAATGTAACTAATATGTCATTAATAAAAAGATAACCTAAACAAAAACACATGAAGCCATTTTTAACTTTATATACTGATCATTTATTTCTGGTGAAATCACTTATAAACTAGTTTTAGTAACTTTTAAGCATACAATACACTGCTGTTAGTGATAACCACTGCAGAACAGATTGAACTACATAACAAATAATTTAAACATTTTTTTTCCAAATAACTCAGACATCAAACAGGAAAGAGAAAACTTTCATGTTAGAGATGAAGTAATAAAAATACATTAATTTTTCGTCCCAGTATGGTAGCCTAGTGGCTAAAGGTCTTGCATTGCATGTATCGGAATCTCATATGGGTGCCAATTTATGTTCCAGCTGTTCCACTTCCCTTCTAGCTCCCTGTTTGTGACCTGGGGAAGCAGTAGAGGATGGCCTAAAACCTTGGGACACTGTAACTGTGCGGGAGACCCAGAAGAAGCTCCTGGCTCCTGGCTTTGGATTGGTAAGATTTTTTTCTCTTTCTCTCCTCTCTGCAAATCTGACTTTCCAATAAAAATAATAAAACTTTTTAAAAAATCACTTTTTGTATAATACAGATAGGACAGGTATTCTAAGAAAAAAGTGCAGATTTAAAAATTTAAGAGAACAGAGGCTTCAAATAAATATTCATCCTAAGATACTGCAACAGAATAAACCGTCAAAAAGGAAGAAAACAATAAAAGTAAATGCAAAATTTGTTGAAACAGAAAACAGTTATAATGAATCAACAAAATGAAAAACTAGTTCTCAGGAATGATTACTGTGTTTAAAACAAAAACTACCAGGAGGAAAATAAAAATTACTTCAATGGGTTTATTAAGAAATAAAGTAAAAGCATTCTGTAAAAACATAATAAAAATGACTCAACTAAAAATGTCTGTGTCATAGGAAAAACTAAGTTGGAGATGAATGAAAACGGTAATGAGGCATGGAGCATGTCCTCTGGCTAACAGCGACTCCCTCGCTCGCCCCTCGTCACGCAAAGACCACAGATGCAGGAGGGAGTGTGAACCTGCATAGATTACATCATAATGCTATCGCGGTTAAACATTTTAGGTTTGATGACACAACTGTAATTACACAGAAAATGACCTAGACAGAGAAAGAGGAAGAGACAGAAAGAGATCTTCCATTCACTAATTACCCTGAAATGGTCGGCATAGGGCCAAGCTACAGCCAGGAGCGTGGATACAGCCAGGAGCGTGGATACAGCCAGGAGCGTGGATACAGCCAGGAGCGTGGATACAGCCAGGTGCATGGATACAGCCAGGTGCGTGGATACAGCCAGGTGTGTGGATTCCATCTGAGCCTCCCGTGTGGGTGGCATGAACCCAGCACTCGGGCCACGTTCCACTGCTTTTCCAGGCACATTACCATGGAAATGCATTCAAAGTGCCGCAGCTGGGACACAAACCAGCACCACATGGGATGCCAGCGATGCAGGTGGCCTATGCACCATGTGGGCCACAAAAATACCCTAGTTCTTAAAAGTTACCTGCTGAATTAGCATTGATGTGTTTAGTCTGTGACTTTCCTGCAAGTGGCTTGAGAATAAAAACAAAAGCAAGGAAAAAACCTGTACATCTACCTAGGTGACTTAGATACAGGTAACACAAGAAATTGTGAAAACTTCTTAAGGCATACCAGCTCAACTTTTTTAAAAGTTAAAAAAAAAAAAATTAGGCAAGGACTTTAGCCGCTAGGCCATGCCCCCGGGCCCTCTTTCTTGTTTTCTGTCTTTCAAATCAATATTAGAGAATAAAAAAAAATTCAACAAAGTGGCATGGTATGAAATTAACACACAAATATGCACAAATAAGAAGACATAGGGTACAAAAAGCCACAACTAATACAATAAGGAAGATTTTTTTTAAAACACTGTTTTTTTTTTTTTTATTTTATTTTATTAATTAATTTTTTACTCTTTTGACATTCTTTACATAGTTAGTTAGGGTGAAAAGGCTCAAGGGCTACAGGAAAGTGGGTAAGACTAGTATTTTTTCCATATCATTTCCTTCATGTTTAAAGTTGGGTATTAAGGGAGAAGGGGATTAGAACCAGCGCCCATATGGGATTCCGGCACGTTCAAGGCGAGGACTTTAGCCGCTAGGCCCCGCCGCCGGGCCCAATAAGGAAGATTTAAAATTAAATTTAGTAAGTGCAAAGTGGAAGAAAAATTTTAATGCACTTCCAAGAAACGAGTAGAGCAAATGGAATGATATCCTTTGTTGTTCAGAATGATTTTTTTTTAATGGTTCAATGTTGTAAAGATGGCTGTTCTCCCTAAGTTAATTTTTAAATTCAATGCAATAATGTGAACACAATAATATCTCCAACATAGAGCCAGCGTGATGGCTCAGCCAGCTATTCCTCTGCTTTCAAGCGCCAGCATCACATATAGGCGACCAGTTTGTGTCCCAGTTGGTGCCCCTGCCATCCAGCTCCCTGCTTGTGGTCTGGGAAAGCCCTACAGGATAGCACCAAAGCCTTGGCTCCTGCTCCAAGTGGGAGACCAGGAACAAGCTCCCGCCCGCTGACTTTGGATGGGCACAGCTCTGGCCATTGCAGACATTCAGGGAGTGAACTAGCAGATGAAGATCTTTATCTCTCCTCTCTGTAATTCTGTCTTTCCAGTAAAAATATATCAATCTTCAGGAAGAAAAGCTTCAACAAGTCATTTCCTAGAGTTACACAAGATTTTAGCATTCTTAGAATAAAGAAAAAAAAAGATTTTAGCATTGTTGGGGGAAAACTAATATGCAATAATAGTTCAGAAAACACTAAAGAAAATTTACAAATGGAAGACTACCCCAATAGACATTACAAAACCTCTATAATTAAAACAGTACAATAGATAAGTAGAACAAATTAAGAATTTCTAACATTAAATCTACACATATGCACACATATATATATCCATACATATGCATATGTGTATATAAATGTGAACCTAAAGGAATTGTTTACTTAATTGAATGGCAGAGTAACAGAGAAAATCTTCCATCTGCTGATTCATTCCCCAGATGGCTTCAACTGCCATGGCTGAATTAGGCCAAAGCCAGGAGTCAGGAGCTCTATGGATCCTTCCATGCCAGGGGCCTAGACGCCTGGGCCATCCTCTACTGCCTCCCCAGAGCACCAGCAAGGAGCCGGATTGGAAGCAGAACAGCCAGCACTCCAATATGTAGTGTGGGAGTGGCAGGTCACCCCCTGTGCCACACTGCCAGTCCCAAGAAGGACTTTCGAATCAATGGTGCTGGTGTAACCAGACCTTGTTTGCAAAAGATACAATTAGACCTATTATCTCACACCCATTCATAAGAATAAACTCCAAATAGATTAGAGATTTAAATATTTATTTTTTAAATGGAGCCAAGGGCAGGCATTGCAGTACAGCGCGTTGAGTTGCCACCTAAGATGCCCACACCCCATGTACAAGTGCCTGGATTCAAGTCCCTCCCTCAGCTCCGACTTCAGCTAGCTCCTGCTTTAGGCCTAGCCGAGCCTCAGAAGTTGCAAACATTTGAAAAGTAAACCAGCAAAAGCGTATCTCCCTCTCTATTGATATGCCTTTCAAATAAACTTTTTTTGGGGGGTGTGGGGGGCAGCACAGGGGCATCACCAAGCTTGCCTTTCCCGAGGAACACAGGAGGGTCCCTCTTCTTCCTCTTGCCCACGTCAGGACCTCTTGAGTCCCACTTATGCCTGTTTTTCTGGTCGCTGGTGGCTCTGCACTGGGCACAGGGAGCACAGGAGTCCTGGGCTGTGACAGCTGTCAACTCAGCGGAGACCAGGCCCCACAGTGCCCCAAGGCTGGTGGTGGTGCAGGGTGTTTGATGGGGTGGGGGGTGGGGGGTAGAGAGGGGAAGCAAAACAAAACAAACAAAAAGCATGGCAGCAATCTTATTTTTGCCTCATGAAAGAAGAATTTTCATGCGGACAATTCCAGTTTTCAAAGCAGGTTTTATTTAGGAAAAAAAAGAGAAAATGGGGTCCTGCTATGGTGGCAGGAGGAGCTCCATGTGTCCAGAGGGGAAAAATAACCAGATCTCCTGCCATAATGGCAGGAGAAAGGAATTTAAAAAACCCTCAAATAGGGTCTGGTGCAATGGCTTAGTGGCTAAAGTCCTCGCCTTGAACATGCCGGGATCCCATAAAGGCACCAGGTTGGATCCCAGCAGCTTCACTTCCCATCCAGCTCCCTGCTTGTGGCCTGGGAAAGGAGCTGAGGACGGCCCAAAGCTTTAGGATCCTGCACCTGCATGGCAGACATGGAGGAAGTTTCTGGTGCCTGGCTTTGGATCAGCGCAGCATGGGCCATTGTGATCACTTGGGGAGTGAATCATCGGACAGAAGATCTTCCTCTCTGTCTCTCCTCCTCTCTGTATATCTGACTTTCCAATAAAAATTTAAAAAATAATAATAAAATAAAAAATAAACAAATTTTTATAAAAGAAGCCCCTCAAAATTTTTTAAAGAATAAAATAAAACCAAACCAGATGGTACAAGAAAAAAAAACTGATTAATTCACACTTAAACTTGATGTAAGTAAAAGCTCAAAACCCAGATGCAACAGGAAAGACTGATGAGATTTGACTGCATACACATCAAAAAATTTCAGAAACACTGTATAAATGAGAACACATGTAGAAAACCACGAATATCCACAGCGCATTAACCCTAGTAGCCAGGGATTAAGGCTGCAGATACGACAGCCACACTGCAGGGCCTGGACAGCCAGCTCCATATACTGAGCAGACCTTCCTGCTAACAGTACCATGGGAAGCAGTGCCAACTTTTTGAAACAAATAAAACTTTAAAACCACAGGAATTTTATTTTTATTTCATATTCCATGTACCCTCAAAAATAAACAATTAAGATCAATTAGAATGTGGGGAGAATCCAAACTGAGCACAAACGCTAACAAGCGAACCTTATTATATTACAAGTCAGTAACGTAACTATACTGAAGGGCCACATGGGAGAAGAGACAAGCTAACGTAAGGATCTATGAAAAGCAGTAACTCGAATACTACAAGTCAAAAACAAAGAACTATATATAAATGTTATAATCAACCCAGTAAGTATATTTCCTCTTAAATATTTATTATTACTTAAATACTACTAAATATTATTATTACTTATTTGAAGGGAAGAGAAGCAAGCAGAAAGAGCCAGTGAGACACAAGCGTCCTAGAGTCAGTTCCTAAGAACTGGATGACTGCCCAGATGCCAGCAACAGCCCGAGTGGCCACCACTGCTCCCCCGAGGCCTGCCGTCAGCAGGAAGCTGCAGTCAGGAGCCGAGGCTGGGCGCTGTGTTTCAAGGTGGGACATGAGAGTTTGGGCTGCTAAGCAAACTTCCTACTCCAATAAATGTATTTCTGGCAGGGATATGTCTCACATAGATTCTAAAGTACTTTATATGTATACAAAAAATGAACAAATAAGCAATATGGTGTGGATAATGAAATGTTTCTTTCTTGCTGTTAGAGAAAGAATAAACAAAAAGGAGAAACCAAAGAGAATCCTGTGTTGATATGTTAGAACCAGGAGTGTCGTTTTAAACAGACAGGAATATAGACAAGCACAGTTATGGGGAGAGGAGTTTGGTGTAGAAGTTAAAATGCCAGCTGGGCTGCTGGCATTCACATATCACTCTGCCTGGGTCTGAAGCCCACCTCTGCTCTTGATTCCAGCTTCAAGCCTGTGAGAACCTGGGGAGGCAGCAGGCAATGGCCCAAAAACTGGTGTTTCTTCCACCCACATGGGAGACCCAGACCGAGACCCAAGCTCCTGGCTTCGGCCGGGCCCAGGAGAGCAGTGAAAGAATACATCAGGAGCTCCTCTGTATCCGCTGCATGAGCCATCACACTGTGCATGCACGCACCGACCAGCACACATGCATTCCGTCACAGCCCTGTCTGCTGAGCCGGCCTCAGCGGCAAACCACAGGCAAGCTCAACCCACACCCAGATCTCGGCAAGCACAGGGCACTTTCCTAGGAAAGACATCAGGGGTCCTTGGAGGAGCAGTTGATTTCAGAGCTGGAACAGGAAATACACAAGATAAGGAAAGAACATCTTGTGTCAGAAAGGAAATGCTCAAAAATAGCTCTGGGCATGTCACAACACGGGGCACCATCACGAAGGAGATCCGAATGGTCAAAGCTGTCAAAAGCTCAGTAGGAAGGCAATTATAATATTAAATACAGATTTTTGAGGTGACATTCACACAACATACACTGAATCATATTAAAGTTTGTAATTCGAGGACATTTTGTACACTCGGCGTTTAACACCACCATCATTTCTCTTGTTCCAAAATTTTTCCACTGCCAAGAACATCAAAATCCCCTAAATTCCTTCCTCTCTACTCCCCTGGCAACCTCTCATTTGGTTTCTGTGTTTACAGATCTGCGTATCCCAGATACATAAAAAGAGCCACACAGGGCCTGGGGCAATAGCCTATTGGCTACAGTTCTCACCATGGAACATGCTGGGATCCCACACGGAAGCCAGTTTGTATCCCGGAGGCTCCACTTCCCATCCAGTTCCCTGCTTGAGGCCTGGGAAAGCAGCAGAGGACGGGCCAAAGCCTTGGGACTCTGTACCTGCCTGGGAGACCAGAAGAAGCTCCAGGCTCCTGGCTTCAGAAGTGCTCAGCTCTGGCTGTTGCGGCTGCTTGGGAAATGAGCCAGTGGATCAAAGATCTTCCTCTCTGTCTCTCCTCCTCTCTGTATATCGGCCTTTCCAATAAAAATAAATAAAAATCTTAAAAAGTCACACAGTATTACACTTGTATTAAATCTGAAGCTGTAGAAGAAAAATATTTATGAGACCATACTAACAAAAATAAATAAAGGTAAATAAATAAAACTGGAGAAACGGAACTACAGCTGTTTTCTCACATCAGAGTCCAACGAGTTGATAAAACAGAGGGCAGAGTGGCCGACGTTGTGGCACGCTGAGTTAAACTACCAGCTGCAACAGCAGCATCCCATGTGAGCACTGGTTCAAGACCTGGTTGTTCCACTTCCAATCCAGCTCCCTGTTAACGTTCCTGGGAAACAGTGGAAGATGGCTCGAGTGGCTGAGCTCCTGTGTCCACATGAGAGACCCTTTGCTTCTGTCTAGTCCAGCCCCAGCTGTTGTAGCCATTTGGGGAATGAAGCAGCAGACGGAGGATCTCTGTCTCATCATCATTTACTTATTTAAATTTGGGCCTGGTACAATAGCCTAGTGGCTAAAATCCTCACCTTGCATGTGCAGGATGCCATATGGGAGCCAGTTCATATCACAGCAGCCCTACTTCCCACCCAGTTTCCTCCTTGTGTCCTGGGAAAGCAGTTGAGGATGGCCCAAAGTCTTGGGACCCTGCACCTGCGTAGGAGACCCAGAGGAATCCTGGCTTTGGACTGGCTCAGCTCCGGCCGCTGCAACCACTTGGAGAGTCAATCAGTGAACGGAAAACCTTCCTCTCTGTCTCTCTTCCTCGTTGTAGTCTGACTTACCAATAAAAATAAGTCTTAAAAAAAGTATGTCATCACAAAAATTAAAAGAAAATCCAGACGTGAAGGAGGAGGGATACAAAATAGGAAGGAGGTTGGAAAGTGTCTGTTCCCTGTATCTAAACAAACAAACAAACAAACAGCACCGGTAGTAAGAAATATCATAAGCCCCTTGATACAGTCCATTGAAGACAATATTCTCATTTATGCCACAATCAGCAACTCAGTCCAACAATGAGAAGACACGTGGCCAGTGCTACAGCTTAGGCTGCCACTCGCAGCGCTGGCGTCCATACGGGAACTATGTGAAGCCCAGATGCTCCACTGCTGGTCCAGCCCCTGCTAATGGACCTGGGAAGGCAGCCCAAGTTCATGGTTGCCCACCACGCAAGTGGGAGACCTGGCTGGAGCTCTAGGCTCCCGGCTTCAACCGGGCTCAGCCCTGGCCATTGGGGCCATTTGGGGAGTGAACAAGTAGATGAAAGATCTCTCTCTCTGTCTCTCCCTCTATTACTCCTTCAAATAAATAAAATCTAAAATGAGAGAAAACATAATAATCTGAGATATATTTGACAAAGATAACTTCAAAAAATCGTGAATGACAACACTGAGGAACCACCTCTGATTAGAGGACACTAAGAAAAAAACTAAATGCACAGCCTCTACGGTGGCTCCAAAGACTTCACACTCCACCTGCAGGCGCCAGCGTCCCAACTGGGCGCTGGTTTGTGTCCCAGATGCTGCACTTCCTATTCAACCTCCTCCTTGCGGCCTAGGAAGGCAGCAAGGGATTGCCCAAGTCCTGGGGATCTGGCACCCAAGTGAGAGACCTGGAGGCTCCTGGCTTCGGATCGCCTTTGAGGATATTTGGGGAGTAAACCAATAGATGGAAGCTCTTTCCCTCTGTCTTTCGTCTCTGTAAACCTGACTTCCCAGTAAAAAAAAAAAATAAAATAAAATAAAATATAAGAAAAAAAAAAAAACCTTACAAGATAACCACAACACACCCACCAGAGCAACTAACAGGAACAGGACTGACACCACCAAATGCTGATAGACAAGTGTTGCAAAGGGACTGTCATATTTTCTGGTGGGGGTGTTAAATGGTATTAACACTTTGAAAAAATTTCTAGCAGTTGCTGGAAAAACTTGACACATACTTGCCCTACAGGAAAGCATTAAGTCCACAAAAACACACTTGTTCCAAATATTCATAGCAGCTCCATTCATAATAGACACAAACTGGAAACTGGCCACGTTTTCATCAATAGGAGAACAGATAAAATAGTATATCCACACACCACAACTATCAAAAAAAACAAAAATCAAAAGGAGTGCATGTAATGGCATGAGCGAATCTCAAAAACAAGCTGACTGAAAGGCTTCCATGAAAGATTCAGTTTTATTCTATGTACATGTTACTGTTGAAGAAATATTCAAACTGTTGTCCTTGAGAAGACAGAGTTGAAGTTGAGGAAGAAGGGGTTTGAGGGAACTTTCTGTATCATTTAAAATTAAAAGCAAAAAATGTAGGGACTGGTTTGGCAATCTGCCTGCAATGCCAGAATACCACGATGGGCACCAATTCTAGTCCTGGGTGTTCCACTTCGGACCCAGCTCCCTGTTTAGGGACTGGAAAGGCAGTGGAGAATGGCCCCAGCCTTGGGCTCTTGCACTCAGGTGGGAGACCCAGAAGAGGCCCCTGGCTCTGGATCGGTTCAACCCCTGCCATTGCAGCCATCTGGGAAGGAACCAGCAGACAGAAGATCCATCTCTGTGTCTCCTTCTCTCTACAAATCTCTTTCAAATAAAAATAAATCTTCAAAATCTTTACTGTCCATAGCAGCACAATCAGTTATTGCAAAAACATGGAAGCAACCGAAATGCCCATCAGCAGAAGATTGGATAAGAAAGCTTTGGTTCATCTACTCCATGGAATACTACTCAGCTATTGAAAAAAACAAAATGCAGTTCTTTGTGGCTAAATGGGCCCAACTGGAAACTATAATGCTAAGGGAAATGAGCGAATCCCAAAAAGTTAGATACCACATGTTCGCCTTGCTTTAACCTGTAATTTTTGTTTGGTTGTTTGCTATTTTTTGAACCTGTCATTGATACTATCTCAACCCAGATGTTTTGAAGAATTGAACTTGCATTATTTTTAACATATTGTTTACCCAATACTATGTCAATTAATTCCATAACGTTGTAGATTGATACTGATGATTTGTTGGGGCTTAAATTTTAACTGACCGGAACTTTACTCTGTTAGCTCTACCTTCAGACCAGAGAAGGTCTCCCCAAGAGGCCACTGAACTTATCTGGACAATAAGATGCTGGACTTTATGCTAGGTATATGCTTGCAATGAAGGAATCTCAACTGAATTTGAACTGTGGTTATGCAGCAAGGTGGAGGAGTCTACTATGGGAGGAGGGGTATGGGAGGGGTGGGGGGAATCCCCAGTGCCTATAAAACTGTATCACATAATACAATGTTAATAACAATTTAAAAAATCTTTACTGTCTTTTTAAAAAGATTTATTTATTTTTATTGAAAAGGCAGGAATAGAGAGGAGGAGAGAGAGAGGGGAAGATCTTCTGTCCAATGGTTCACTCCCCAAGTGGCCGCAACGGCTGGAGCTGAACCAATCCAAAGCCAGGAGCCTCTTCTGGGTCTCCCACGCGGGTGCAGGGTTCCAAGGCTTTGGGCCATCCTCAACTGCTTTCCCGGGCCACAAGCAGAGAGCTGGATGGGAAGTGGAGCTGCTGGGATTAGGGGATTAGAATCAGCACCCATATGGGATCCTGGCGTGCTCGCTCAAGGCGAGGACTTTAACTGCTATGCTATCGCACCGGGCCCTCTATTTTAAATGTATTTGAGAAGCAGTATGTGCGTGTGCACGCATGCGCTCACGGAGGGAGGGGAGAGAGAGGAGAGAATGAGACTCTTTCTGCTGATTCATCCCTCAAATCCCCACAAAAGTCTGGGCAAAAGTTAGGCAAGGCTGAAGCCAATAGGTCAGAACCCAGTTTGGGTCACTTGGATGCAGGGGACTAATTACTTCAACCATCACACTTGCTGCCCCCAAGGGTGGGTATCAGCAGAAAGCTGGATTTGTAGGTGGCATTGGACTACAACCCAGACTTCCCCAAAAGGGATGTGAGTGCCCTAAGCGATGCCAACTGCCTTCTCTTTGCTGGATCTTGACGGGGGTTGGGTTATACATGCATTTTTCAAGACTCAGAGAATATATACTTAATACTTGTACATTTAATAGTAAAGTTTTCCCAGGCAAAAAAATGATTATAAACCAATAACAAACTACTAATTTACCTTTAAATGCTTCAAAAGGGGCTGGTGTTCTAATATAGCACGTTAAACTGCTGTCTTCAATGCCAGCATCCCCTGTGGGAGCTGGTTCGCGTTTTGCCTAGTCCACTTTCAACCCATCTTCCTGCTAACAGCATGGAAAAGCAGCAGCAGAACACCCAAATATAGGTCACCTGCACCCAAGTGGGAGACCATGAAGAAGGTCCTGGCTCTGGATTGGCCACTGCAGCCATCTGGGGAGCGAACCAGTGGATGGAAACTGTCTAATTCTTTCAAATAAACAAATTTTTTTTTTAGCAAAAATAAAATTAAACTGATACATAGCAAATATGGTAAATATATATATATATATTAGTAATAGAATGTAGGTGTAGGTAAATAAATGGTTCATATTTGCTCTTTAAAGTTTTTCATTATATAACACTGGAAAATGTAATATATAATATTTTGTTTAGCAATCCAAACACATGTGACAAGACTCTTAAGGAAACCATGTTACTCAAATTACAGAGAACGGAAATCCAGCGGCAACTCCTGCAGTGTGGCCTTCCTAATACAACACTAGATGAGCACCATGGAATTTGGACACTTTTAAAGATGAACTCACAGGTCACTGGAGATGGGACTGAAACTGAGTAGCACATATACATATTTTAAAACAAATTGTTGCAGCGAGCACTGTGGCACAGTAAGCTAAGCTCTCACTTGGCATGTTCACATCCCAACTAGAGTATCAGTGAAGAAAACATGGCATGAAGAAATGTATCAAGCAATGAAAAGCAGCTCTCTTTAGGAAAGTTTTCAACACATATCTAAGAGATGAGGTATCACTCTTTGCAAATCCCATTAGCAGCTTCTGAGTTTCAGTTCCCTATCGTATCCGCAGGAATTTATTAGACCTAAAGGTACTGCGTAGATGTTCAAATGAAAATTTTTCTTGGAAAAGTTGTGATTATGAAATATGTACTGGTCCAATGTGGTAGCCTAGCAGCTAAAGTCCTCACCTTGCATGCACCAGGATCCCATATGGGCGCCGGTTCTAATCCTGGCAGCCCTGCTTCGCATTCAGTTCCCTGCTTGTGGCCTAGGAAAGCAGTTGAGGACGGCACAAACCTTGGGAACCTGTCCCCATATGGGAGACCCAGAAGAGGCTCCAGGCTCCTGGCTTTGGATTGGCTCAGCTCCAGCTGTTGCAGCTGTTGGGGAGTGAATCAACATATGGAAGATTTGTCTCTTTCTGTAAACCTTTCTGTAAAACATTTCCAATAAAAATACATAAATCTTATATCTATATTTTAATCTATTGCAATTCTAACACAATGAAGCTCAGATTAGCCCCCTTTGGTCAATGGAAACCTCCTCAACTTGGGTCGAGTCCTTTCGAGATGTCTCCAGCTGGTGGCCTCCTTGTCACCTGGTATCACAACATTGTAGGATGAGGCTGTACATTTCCTGTTCTAAAACCTTGCACCAGCCATTCCTCTGAGAAGCCCCTGTTTGTCTTGATGGTTTGGTGATATTTCAAGATCACAATCTGGGCATTAACAGTTCTGACGTCACACTGGAGTTACTGTTTCTAGGCCTTCTAGTGAACATAAACACACATACACACATTCAGTATCTCCCGGGCCAGGAGACAGCGAAAGAGCAGAGATGAAGCACAGAGGTTGTGGTAAAATGAACACTTCTGATTCAGGAGAAGATTTTAGTACAAGATTTTAACATAAGTTTTGAAAATGCTAACAACTTATTTAAAATAAAAATTAAATACCAAGATCAAATAAGGTCCATTTGTGAATCAGGCCAGTTCGTGTCCCAACTTCTCCACTTCCCATCCTGTTTGTGGCCTGAGAAAGCAGTAAAGAATAACCCAAAACCTTGGGACCCTACACTCACATGGGAGACCCACAGGAGGCTCCTTGCTTCAGATCAGCTCAGCTCCGGCCGTTGTGGCCACTGGGGAGTGAACCAGCGGATGGAAGCTCTTTCTGTCTTTCCTCCCTGTAAATCTGCCTTTCCAATGAAAATACATAAATCTTTAAGTAATAATAATAAACTTAAAAAAAAAGAAAAGGTAACACTGCTACCTTCCTGCCCTGGTGCCCTCCTGGGAACAGCTGAGACAACAAAAGCTGTTTGGGACGTGGGGGCAGAATAGGGTGTGCAAGTTCTAAGCAAGGACCTGCGGGAATCTGGGAATAACCCCAGTGTCAAGAAGCACCTGACTGTGATTGGTCCTTTACAGAGAAGTAGCACTACGCAGGCCGATTAAAGCTCTCCAAGCCAGACCACAGGGTTAACATTTCAATTCAGATCGAGAGAAACTAAGATCAGATCAAAGCAAAAACCCAAAGAACTCTCATGAGGTATTTTCCTCTGGTATCTAGTCACTGTCTTTGAAAGAAATCAGGGGCCTCATACTATCTGAGGAGGTCCAAAGCTTTAACCACCCCAAACAAAAGCGGGCAGAAACGTCCCGCACTGCACAGCTCCTGGCAAGCCTCTGCTAGTCTCTTCGCCACTCTCGCTGCGCCGGCTTCTTTGTCCTTCAGTCGCCTCTGATCTTGTGTGCGATGGGTTCGCTCTTTTATCCTGTATGCTATCACATCATACCATTTTAAGCTTCTAATTTGGAAACCAGGCTCTAAGCCAAGGTCAGGGAAAGAAAAGTGGGAGTGGGGATAGGGAGGGGAACTAGATGAGCTCAAACTACCAATCTTGTAGGTGACTCACCAGAGAGCCAGATGTAACATACACAGCACCACATGGAAGCATGGATTTTTCATCTGTTCAATGCTTTATAATCACCTGAAGTCACTACTCTTTTTGTGCTCAGACCATCCCCAACTTGGCTGGAAGGAGACACTGTGAGTGGACAGCCCCTGTGAATGTGGAGCCTCTCTGAGTGGGGAGCCCCCGGGAGTGGGGAGACCTAGGAGTGGGGAGCCCCCAGGAGTGGGGAGATCTAGAAGTGGGGAGCCCCCAGGAGTGGGTTTCAGTGTTCTAACACAGCTCCAGTAGTCTCTGAAGACCTTTTGCTTTCCAACAGACAACCTGTCCTGATCAAGCCCGTGCTCTTCCTCCCCATATTACCCTACCTTTCTTGGAGGGAAGAATGTGCTTACTGAGGGCTTGAGAATGTTCTGAGGAAAACAATATCAAGAGCAGTGCATGGGCCAACACTGCTGTGCTGCTGTGCAGGGCAATCCCAGCATCCTGTATCTGAGTGCTGGTCTCAGTTCCAGTTACTCTGCTTCAGATTCGACTCCTTGCTAATGTACCTGGTAAGGCAGTGTGAGCTTTTCCAAATGTGGGAACTCATGCCATCCATGTGGGAGACCTGGATAGAGTTCCTGGGCCCCATTTTCAGCTTGGCCTGGTCTTTGAGAAATGAACAAGTGGATTAAAGATTTATCTCATTCTCCCTTTCCAATGCTCTGCCCTTTTTTGTTGTTGTTGTTTTGCTTTGCTTTGTTTTGCTTTGTTTCTGTTAGTTTGATCTCAATGCTCTGCCTTTCAAACAAATAATCTTAAACAATAAGGACAGAAACACCCCACATCCTTTGGTCATCAAGTCCACTCTGAATTGGTATGAAGGATCTCCAAACACCACAAGGTCCAGCTGCCCATGACAAAGCTAAGAGCTGTGCTAGGACTCCACGTCAAGAGTCTCTAAACCTCCGACTTAAATCCTGGGACTCACAGGAAACTCATCTCACCTTGGACATTCCATTCTGTCAACAGGAGTCCTTCACGGAGTTCTTGGGGCCCCCATCCCTCATTTCTAACTTCCTGTCTTGGAATCTACAGATCTCTGTGAGATTCAAGCTTAAAGTATTCAGTTAATGACCTTAGAGGAACTAAACCTTAAAGGCAATTTCCTTTTCTGCCCTCCTTCACATTTAAATAGGCGGTTTGCTTCCTGGATGAGTCTGAGCAGATTTTCTAAATTCCCTACCGTGACTTTAAAGGCCCTGCTGGGGCTGTTGCGGTGTATAGCAAATAAAGACATCACTTGTGGCACAAACAGCCCACATGGATGTCAGTTCAAGTCCCAGCTGCTCCGTTTCTAATCCAGCTCCCTGCTATTGTGTCTGGGAAACCAGGAAAGAATGGCGCAAGTGCTTGTGTCTCTGCATGCAGGTGGGACACCATGAAGCAACTCCTGGCTTTGGACCACCCCAGTTCCAGCTGCTGCAGCCATTTGGGGAATGAACAAGCAGACAGTAGATTTCTCTGTCTCTCCCTAACTCTGCCTTTCATTTTAAAAACTGGGGGTGAGCCCTATCACCCTATTGCCTTTTAGATCATTTCATATATTAACACAAGACATGGGACTGGTGCTGTCGCATAGCAAACTAATCCTCCATCTGCAAATGCCAACACCCTCTTTGGACGCCAGTTCACATCCCAGTTGCTCCACTTCTGGTTCAGCTCTCTGCTTAAGGTCTGGAAAAGCAGTAGAGGATGGCCCAAGGCATTGGATCCCTGCACCCACACGGAGGCTGGGAAAAAGCTCCTGATACTTAGCTTTTGATTGGCTCAGCTCTGGCTGTTGCAAACATTTAGGGAGTGAACCAGCAGATGAAAGCCTTTTCTCTCTCAAATGTCTTTCCCACTGTACCTGCCAGGACAGGAGGTGGGCCAAGTCAGGCTAGGCCAAGAACCCATCGGTACGCACTACATATGCCACTTGGAAATGACCTGATAGAGCAGCTTTGGAACTCCTCTGTCAGGATGCAGTCCCTGCAGATGAGCACAACAACCAAGGCTGGGAGCAGCCCAGACCAGGTCAGGTTACAATACCCACCGTCACACATGAGTCAGGCCAGGATGGGTCAGTTCATAACATCCATTGGCAGATGAAATAACCAGGACAGGTTTGGCTGCGCTCTAACACCAGACAGCTCACATTTGGGCCAGGATTGGGGACTGGTTGGGTTGAGCTGGGCTGGGCAGGGCAGGGCAGGGCTAGGCTGCAGCACCCACCAACATTAGCTGGAACTGGGGGCAGAGTGAGCATAACCAAGCTGCAACACCTGCTGGTGAATACAAAAGTGAGGTGAGACACACCAGACTGGGCTGCAGCATCCACCAGCACACGCAAGGCTGGGGTGAGAGGCTGGCATGCCCCAGGTGGGCAGGTTTTGAGGACTCCCCTGCTGGGCTACTGCTTCTGCTGGTGAGCATGAGAACTGGGACTGAGACAGACCAGGCTGGGCAGGACTATAAAACCCATTGGCCTGCGTGGGTTAGGAGGACAGCCAGGCCAAGCTAAGAAACCATATCCACTGGTGCATGCACGAGTCAGAATAAGTGCAGCATGGTTGGACTTTGCCACAGCATTAGCTAGCAGGTTCTGGGACTGGGGACAAGTCTTGTCAGGCGAGACCGCAAAAACACCTGAACAGTGCATGGAAGTAGGCTTAGTAGGGAAATTGTGGACACTCTTCTATGGGCTACAGCTGCCACTGGTGAGCATAGGAACCAAAGCTCGAGGTGTGCCTGGCTAGACAGGTAGTGGCACCTGCTGGCATGAGTGTGAGCTGGATAGTGGGGTTGGTCAGGCTGAACTAGGCTTCAACATCCATGGATACATACAAGAGCTGAATGGAATGTGTGACAGACTGGACCAGTCTGCTGCACACACTGGCATGCACAAGGAACCCAAGGCTGAGGGTGGGCCTGGTGGGGGTTTTTGGGGGTCACCCTAACTAGGCTGCAATTTCCGCCAGTTGTCATGAGGGTCAAATGTGTGTTGGGCAGGATGGACCAGGCTGCAGCATCCACTGGTTTGCGTATGAGATAGGTTGGAGCAAAAACTGATCATGTGACTGCAGCCACCAGTTTGTGTAGGTTGATGTAGGTGGTTGACTAAGTCAAACTCTGCAATGGCTGGCACACACAGGAGTCAGGTCTAGGGTCACCTCTGGTGAGGTTTCTTTGGGGATTCCCCCAAATAAACTATTTTTCTCAGACTCCAACCATGGAGAAAATCACAGGATTTGTGGTCTGAGCATGGAGTACACGTGTCAGAACTGGGTCAGCCTGGTTGTTGAAGCCTGTGCAGCAGAAAGCATCCCCGGATGCACATGGGGCCACGAAAACCAGCTCATTAAAGCTGCAGAGGATGGAGGGCAGGAGCCATGGAGGGCGGAACGAACTGGACAGCTCTCCCGGCCAAGCTTGGCTGTGAGTATCTGCACAAGTGGTGACTCTAGGGCAGACTGTGTCAGCCAATGGATTTCTTCAACAAAACCACCAGCATCTCAGAACTATCAAAATCACTTGGGCCCGGCTAGCAGCTAAACTCCTCACCTTGAACACACTGGGATCCCATATGGGCGCCAGTTCTAATCATATCCAAACCAGCTCCCTGCTGCGGCCTGAGAAGGCAGTCGAGGACTTCCCAAAGCCTTGAGAGACCTGGAAGAGCTCCTGGCTCCTAGCTTCGGATCAGCTCAGCTCTGACCGTTGCGGTCACTTGTGGAGTGAGTTATTGGAACGAAGGTCTTCCTCTCTCTCTCTCCTATTCTCTACCTATTTGACTTTCCAATAAAAAAAAATTTTTTTTTAATCTTTTTTGAAAAAATCACTTGAGCAGTGTCCTCGGAATCAGTGACCCTGGGATGACATCAGGTGGCAGTTCCCTACCCCTGGGTCCTAAAGCAGCTGGGCTGCTGGGAGTGGCCCTCTCTCTTCCTCTCCCACTTTCTACAGATACAGGAAGAAAAAGAGGTTGGAAACAGCTGTCTCACTCACTTTGCCCCATTCCTCAACCCTCTCCATGCTAATCAGTAGGCATGCATCCTTCTCAACTAGGTAAACATCATCAAAAGTAATTAGAAAAAAACTTGTCTTTCAAAAAATAAATAAATCTTTGAACAAAATAAAAGGTAGTTGGGATTTTAATCTCTAGCTAGATGGACTTCTGAAATTTATCTGAAACTCCCACTCTCTGCAAGCACAATGATTCTACTACCAGGAATTCCTTTGCATACAGTCGCTCATCTTTCCAGTTCCTCTGGACACCGAGGTGATCTCTCTGACTTCATCAAGCACAATGACCAGGCCCATGACCCAAGCTTTCACATCATCTAGCTCCTCTTATTCCTATCCATCCAACAGGCCTCCCCTGCTTGGCAACCATCAGGGTGCTCTCTCTTTACAGAGTTTAGAATGGTGTGCAGCTCCATAAACAAACACTAAATATTTAGGAAGTAACTCAATTAAGTGACTTCCTGAACTTCTTGAGTTCATGACTCAGCTGTACTATGCAGTGTTGTCAGCAGGAAATATCCCTGAGCTGTAAACAAAAGTGATTTTACAGAAAAAAAGTGTTCAGAAATTTGTCTGACACACTATTTTTTCATTTACATCAGTTCATGTGCACAAGCCAATTTTTCTACTCTTCTGTTTATTTAATGGTGGCACAAAAATTCTGGTTGTATGCACTTCTCTTTGTATGTAATTCTCCTTAAGTGCTCATATTTCCTAAAGAATAAACCATAAAGTTAAGAATAAAATGTAAACAGCATAGTCATCAAAAAAAAAAAAAAAGGAATAAAATCAAGACAAAAAAACTTCACAGCATAGTGACTATTATCTACCTATTTAATTGGTAATCATGAATCAAACTTGAAAAGTCAGTGCTGAGCGACTCGGAGGTAACTGGCTCAGTTACTGCTAATGGCCTTGCCAGCAAGCTCAGGCTTTCTGATGAACAGCTTGGCCTTGCAGAGTAAGAACCACAAAATGTAACACACCCTCAGGTCAAGTGATAGCTCAGGATGAATGTGTCTTAAGGAAACAAAGACAAATTGACACAGCATTTATATTAGTGACAACTAAGAACCATCACTAACTCCCCCACAAGGATCAAACCGAGCTAATTGTGCATCGCTGAATACATCAACACAACGCTACGAAGTGACTTTAAAATGACAAGTGGATGACCTTTCTCAATAATGGAAATAGTAGCAGCAGTGGTTAAGATGAGGACCAGGACCTCTAAGATTGGGCATCTGTTTCTGAGTCTGAATCTTGGCACTGCCACTGGTACAAGAAACACTTCTCTTCTACCAACGGACTTGGATCAGGCAAGGCCTGCGAGCAATGACCAGGCATATATGCTTGGCTGAATGGAAAAGAGAGACAGTTAAAGAGAAAGTTCTTGCATCAAACTGCCTGAGTTTATGCTGGGCACTGTCATTCACTGGCTATGTGACCTTAGGTAAGGGACTTCTCTTCCTTTTTGAGAAACGCTGTGATCGACCCCATAAGGTTCTGAGAGGTTGAAATGACATGGTGCCTGGTGACACAGTGTCTGATGTATTACTTATTCAGCAAACGTCATCAATCTGCACCCTTCAATTAATACTGATCATGGCATCAGGTATCCTCGTTATTCTTAACTCCTACAAGAAGCCTACAAAGTGAGTGTTAAATACAAATTAAAGAAAGCAGCTCCAAAAAGTCTATGAGGGGCCTTCAAAAGCTCACGGGAAATGCTCATTATTTTTAAATTCTGGTTTCTATGAACTTTTTGAAGCAGCCTGGTGTGCACATAAGGAGAGAAAAGGGAAAAGGAAGGTATCAGCTACAAATACAGAACATAAAACGCACTTTCACGTTTGCAGGAATATGCGTAACTGGAACTCCATGATCATTAGGTTCACTTTGTTTAAAATTAGTCCGAAAGTTTTTTTGGGTTTTCAAGCAAGTAGGTTCTGGTGGAACCCGGTCCTTCTGCCTTTATAGACCCACACTGTTCCTCCCCTCAAGCAGAGACCAGGCCATGTATTCAACGACACTTGGGTGCTGGCTTCTGACCAGCAAGCTTACCTGAAGGAGATAGAGGAGTCCTGGCACAAACAAGGTGAGTGGGTACAGAGACTGGTATGTTGCTAAGGCAAGAAAAATTGCACTGAGGAAAGCACTGCCTGTGAAAAGAAATAAATGTATAGAATAATCCGGCCTCATTAATCAGGAATAGACTCAGCATATTCATCCATTATGTCTCAAGTAATCACGTGTCATATGTTGGCAGGCGCACAAGGCACCACACACACTCGGAGTGAAAGCTGCTCAGCTTTATTTCCAATGAAAGGAAACTAAGCAAGTCGAAACAGCCATCTACCTTTCACAATCTAAGATACCAAAAGCATGTTTGCCATAAAATTTACACACCCAGAAAGGTTTTTACGAAATTTCAACAACAAAAAAAAGAATCAAGTCTATTGACATGCGTGTCCTATTTGACATCCAAGTTTACTAAGCCTGCGATTGCTGCTTAGGATATTCAGAGCCATGAAACTGATCCCTTTGACTCTCCATAACACCCCCTTTTAAACACTACCTTCAGGTCACACATTTGTAGAGTGTAGTAGTTTCAAATCAAGGTATATTAACCTATTAAAAACGTTCATCTCCTACATAAAATGAACAACTATGGAATCACTGACCATGCTATAAATGCAAAAGAATCTAGCGGCTGATGTTGTGGCACATCAGGCTAATCCTCTGTCATGGCACAGATATCCCATATGGGTGCCGGTTCAAGTCCCGGGTGCTCTATTTCTGACCTAGCTCCCTGTTAACGGCCTGGGAGGGCAGCAGAGAGTGGCTCAAGAGTTCAAGTGGAACACCTCGAAGAAGCTCCTGTCTCCCGGCTTTGGATCAGCCTA
Organism: Ochotona curzoniae; assembly: GCF_017591425.1. Taxonomy (NCBI): domain Eukaryota; kingdom Metazoa; phylum Chordata; class Mammalia; order Lagomorpha; family Ochotonidae; genus Ochotona; species Ochotona curzoniae. The sequence continues at coordinate 14,132,045 of NW_024465894.1, read as the reverse complement.
GCTCTGGCCACTGCGGCCATTTGGGAGCAAACCAGCAGATGGAAGACTTGTCTGTCTGTCCTTCTCTATCTCTGTTAACTCCTTCAAATAACAAATCTTTTAAATGGCATGAGCATATAGTTCTAAATCTTATTAACTGAGCACAAGAGATCTATACTATGATACCTTTTAAGAAAGATTTAATTACTTATCTATATTTGAAGGGCAGAATACAGAGAGTAAGGAAGAGACAGGAGAGGGAGAGAAACAGTTCATTCTCTGGTCCACTCCACAAACGCCCAACTGCTGGGACTAGAACAGCACACAGTCAGGAATCAGGAATTCCATGTGAGTCCCCCATGCGGGTAGCAGTACTTGGGGCATCTGCTGCCTTCCATGTGCTCTAGCAGGAAGCACAGGTGGGACTCAATCCCAGACACCAGAATACAGGATGCAGGATGCAGGCAGCCCAAGCAGAGGCTTAACTCACTGTACCAAGATAAGGAATCCAAAGGGGCTGGGAGGGTGGGGGGAAGCACAAACATTTACAAAAAAGATTAAAATTCAAAGCCATGAAGGTCACAATAGTTACCTCTAAGTAATAGGAATCTAGATGATTTTTTTTTCCATTTTTATTTCTCTGCATTTCTAAAAAGATTTTTTTTTTTTAATTTGAAAGCCGAGCTACAGAGAGAGAGGGAGAGGAAATGTGGAAGGAGAGAGGAAGGAAGAGAGAGAAACATCAATTTTCTATCCACTGATTCACTTTCTAAACAGTGACTACAAAACCTGGAGCTTCTTCCTGGTCTCCCCACGAGTGGCAGGAAACCCAACATTTGGGCCATCTCCCATCGCTTTCCTAGAGCATTAGCAGGAGGCTGGATCAGACGCAGAGCAGCAAGGACACAAGCCCATGTCCACATGGGATGCTGGCATTGCAGCTGGTGGCTTAACTCGTTATATCACACCAGCTTCTACGTTTCTTTGTATTTTTTTAAAAATTTGAGAGGTAAACATGCTTTGTTTTCATCATAAATACACAGTTATTTTCTTTCAAATGCCTAACAGGATACCCTAAAACAAAACCTAGAGAGACTGAGAGGTTTCAAAGTGGCAAAGAAATCAGCAGGCTGTAATTGATGATCATGGGCCAGAGTCTCATAATAATGATGTCCCCTAAAATGACAACACATCCATGGTCACGTTCATCTGTGTGAGATCAATTACTTACTGAAAATAACTGACACCTTTCAATGGTATCTCATAAGAGGAGGAATGAATCACTCCACTCAAGGCAAGCAGTTCTACCACTCTAGCTCCAGAGACAATCAGAAGGAGATGATCCGTTGGACCTTTCACCCACCAAAGTGACCTACATACTTGAAATATCAAGAGCCATCTTCAAAGAGTGAGAGCCATGCCTGTGATCAATTCGTACAAGATGCAGTGAAGTGAAAAGAACATTGAAATGCTCTATCCCTCAAACCCTGGCAACTCATTAGCTAAGCATAATCCTGGCAGGCAAAGAACGGAGGAAGTTACGTGAGGCTCAGAATCCCATGACGATTGCTGTGCCATATTGATTATCCCAAGCAGGATGTTCTGCATCCATATTACTTATAAATACAACGGAGCAGGGACAGGATCGTACCCAGATAAACCACTAATGCCACCATTCATGCCATTTCTATGGGGTGAGAGAAAAGAGAAGCATGTATATATTACTAGAGAACTGAGTACTGCTCCAACTTCTTCCACCATTCTTTCAAACGAAATTAGAATAAACATGTTTTTATCCCTGTCTCCCCTGGAAATACCAGGGAGTAAAATAAATCCAGCCACTTCAGGTTCTCATAACCTGAGATCAGTAATTGCCTCTCTGGAACAGCTGACTCCACAAGGTCCAAGAGAAGAAAACATCTGTAGCCTTCGAAAATGGACTAGTGAGTTCTGGCTCCTTATTTATGCCAATGCAAACCCTGGGAGGCAGCGGGTGATGAGTCAAGCAGTTGGGTCCCTGTCACCCACAAAGACATACAGATTACAATCCAGGCTCCTGGCTCTGACCCTGGCCTAGCTCCACTCAGGGCAGGCACATGGGAAGTAAACAAGCAGACAACAGTTTTCACTCCATCTATCTGCCTCTCAAATTTTTTTTTTTAAAGGAAAGCAATGTTCTTAAGAAAACTCATGAAGCCTAAAACATGGAACAATGGAACATGTGCAAAGCACTAAAAAAATCTGACTCCGGATAAAACAGAAGGTGCAGAACGGCAGTGACATGCCTGTTGTGGTATTGGACTAGGTCCAGGGAACGCCCTCTGGGAATGATCGGATGGCTGACGCCCTCAAACTGTGGGCTGAAACATGGTGCTGCAACAGCCAGCAGCCTGGTGTATAGGAAGCCCGAGTATGGGATGTGCCGGGACAGGTGTGCATGGCCCACGTGTGCAGCCTGAGCAAAAGTAGGGGAAGGAGGAAGGTACAGAAAGGACTAATATGGCTTGAAAAAGGCTAGCAGATATAAGAAGAATGGGTTAGGAGGGCAGAGAGATAGAATGCTGTGTGCTTGGGTCAGGGAAGGGTCTTGGAAGACAAAGAAAACTACAAGTTAAATTCAAATATTTTAGAGAAACTGTGCAACAAGCAAACATTCCTATAGTTTGTTCTGTGCCAAATACACAATGAGTGCTGGGGAGACGGGTGACTCAGACTCTGTTCTCTGAGAGTTCTCAGTAAATAATCACCAACTACAGGAGAAAAGTACAAATGAAGGAGACCCAGTCCATCAGGGCAAACTGGCACCGGACTTCTCAACTGTGAGTAGGTCAGGTATGTCCAGGGGGGCAAGAGAGAGAAGGGTGTACTGGGGGTGAGGGCTGGGACAACACTTCCCTCCACCTGGCAAGGACAGGCCCAAGTTGGGAGGAATGATCGAGGGGGCCTTATGGATGCTGGTGCCACTGTTTCTTAATCTAGGTGCTAATTATCCATTACTTTGTGAAAACCCATTCAACTGTACATTAATGTTTTGCACATTTTTATGTCAAACTAAAACACAAAGGTACAATCAAAAAAAACCTCAGCAAGCAAGCAGGGTAGTAAGATCATGGAGGGCTTAGCTCACACAATCAGCCAAAAACATCGCAGGCAGGCCCAGGCAGGACATCTGAAATGCAAGCCTGAAATGGAGATCTCCTGAAAGCTAGACCTAGGGCACTCTGCTGGCCCAACCAGGAGAGCCTGTGCCAAGAGGACCCAGAGTTAGACTAAAAAGTCATCTTTTCTCTGCTAGCACAGCTGGTTTCTCTGCACAAAGCCAAAGTCTTTGGCCTAGTTGCAGGAATATGAGGGTAAATCAAATGGGTGTACACTGGCTGCTGGCTCAGGGAGTTTTATCCTCCACCCGATCTAGCTTTGACCACGTTTTCCAGCTGTTTATTTGTGTGTCAGGGTGTGTGTGTGTTGGGGGGGGGGGTCAACACAAGCCTCTGCAAGGACGAGGATAATGCTCTGCCTCCAGGGACTGCACCTTCAAGTCACCTGGGCCTGGGTAGGTAGCACAGCACAGAGTAGCAACGTAGACAAGCCATGCAGATTGATCGGAGGAGGAAGACAGAGACTGGCTCATAGGCAGCGACCTGTACCAGGACGGTCAGTGGGACAGACTAGATTATAGTCAAAAGGGTCGAAGTCCCCCAGGACAATCAAAAGTAGAAACTGTACCAGGGTATGAGGCAACAAGTCGGTCTGCCCAGAAGGAGGTGGTGATGCAGTGGGGGGCCAGGGCCAATGTGTGCTTGCCAAGCATGTGCTTTTAACAGGCAGGCTCTCTCTGAGCAGCCCATCTACAGCAGTGACAGTAAGTTACTGAATATCTATATGCTGCTTCAGTCAACATGCTAAGCACTGTGCACGCGAGGGGAATTCATAGGAGTTCCTCCAGGTCTCCTACATGGGCAGAGGGGCCTGCTGCTTTCCCAGGCCATTAGCAGGAAACTGGATCAGAAGTGGAGCAGCCAAGACTTGAGTCAATATTGGATATTAGCACCACAGACAGAAGCTTAGCTACTATACCAGGGCTGGTCCCAAGTTTTTACAACACAAGCTTTTCATGAACTTTTTGAAGATTTCAACATTTCTTTGGGGGCGGAGTCAACATTATGCTATGGTGGGTTAAACTACAGTCTACAATGCTCACATTTCTATGGGAACCCCAGTACAAGCCCCGACTATTCTATTTTCCATTCAGCTACTTGGTAATTCATCTGGGGAAACAGTGGAAGAGGCCCAAGTACCTGAGCCCCAGTCACCCAGGCGGGAGACTCAAATGGAGCTCCAGGATCCTGGCTTTGGCCTGGCCCTGTCCTGTCCATTGCAGTCATCTGGGAAGTGAAACAGCAGATAGAAGATATTGCTGTCTTTCAAATAAATAAATAAACCATTTAAAAAAAATAAAGATGGGAGCCACTGCTTCAGATACCTACATACCATACTGGAGTAATGGTTTGAGTACTGGCTACTCCACTTCTGATCCACCTAACTTGCTTACTGGGAGCCAGCAGACAATGGCCCAAGTATTGGGATTCCTGCCATCCATATGTGAGACCCAGATAAGCTCTAGTTGTTGCTAGCATTGGGTGAGTGAACCAGAGAATGAAAGAGCAAGCTTTTTCTCTCTTCTCTCTTTCCATCATTCAAATAAATATATTTTTTAAAAGGATAATTAAGAGTAACAGCAAGTACCACCATATGCTGAGTGTTTCAAATATGCACCATCCCATGCACCATTTCTTTGTTTACATTTACTCTAAAAAGTAGGGATTATTTAAATCCCCATATTATAAAGAAGGAAACTGAGACCTAGAACTGCTAGGTGACTTGCAGACAATGATAAGCTAGGAATGGGTGGGTCTGGAACCAGCTGCTAGACCTATTTATCAGAACAGCCAGAACTCTTATTCACATTGGACTGTTTTCTGATAGGACATACTGATCCAACTTTTTCCTTGGCAAGCAATTCCTGTCTCATAGCCTATTCTGGTGAAAGAAAAAAGAAGAATCTTAAGGCACCTAAACTTCTAGCTTGGAGTATCTCCCTATTGACCAACACCAACAGTGAATAAGCAGGAGCACCTATTAGCATGTCTGTTTTAATTGTTAACGACCAGTGAAGATGAAATGTTTCGATTAGCTTACTGAAAGGCAGAGTGCCCTTCTAACAAAGGCAACAGCCTTCAAAGTGAAACCAAGCCGCTCCACTAAATCAGTATCAACCCTGGCCCCAGACCTGTTTCCTGGCCAACATTCCAACAAGGACATCACAATGCAGTTCCAGGGCCTTGTCTTAACCTGTGTTTTTCAGTGTGTCCCAGGCAACTTCATTACCTCAAAGAAAACCAACAGAGGACAAGTAGGAAGATTCACGGGGACAGAGTGGGGTACCTGCTCCATGGACACTGGGGAAAATGACCAAGTTTACTCCCACTGTTCTTACCAACAAAGTTATTCCTAATTATATATTCATTGAGGAAGATTTGGCGCACGCGCGCGCGCACACACACACACACACACACACATGCGCATCATTCATGGTAGTGAGTTTTGTGGCTTAGCAAGTTCAACTACTGCCCAGGACACCCAGATTCCCATTTTGTAGTGACAATGAGGGTACCAGCTACTCCAGATCTATTTCCTGTTAGTGCACATCCTGGGAGGTAAGAGATAATGACTCAAGTACTTGGATTCCTGCCATCTACGTGGGAAATCTAGAGTTCTGTGTCTCAGGCTTTGGTCTGACCCCACCCCTGGCTGCTGCAAACATTTGGGTAATGAACCAGGAGATAGAAGATACAGCTCTCTGTGACTCAAGTAGATGAAAAACAAATAAAATGAAACATTACCAAAAAATCACCCATGAGGGCCAGCACTGTGATGCAGCAAGCTAAGCTGCCATCGATATCCCATGCTGGAATGGTGGTTTGAGGCTCAGCTACTTCACTTATAATCCAGCTCCCTGCTGTGCTTGGGAAGGCAGGAGAGAATGGTCCAAGTGTTTGGGTACCTGCCACCCACGTGGAAAACCCGGACAGAACTTAGGGCTTTGCACCAGCCCTAGCTATTGCAACCATTTGGGCAGAGGAGCAGCTGATGGATGAACTGTTTTTCCTTCTCTCTATATGTATAAGACCCCCACCCTTGCTAAAAAGAAATCAACTATGAACTTAAGTCTACAGAGACAAGTATCCTTTTGGGAATCCATTTTTAATTTATTTTTTATTGCTTTTTTCACATAGTTGAAATTAATTAAAATACATAATTTTGAATTCCTATTTTAAAAGATTTATGCATTATTATTGGAAAGGAAGATTTACCGAGAGAGAAGACAGACAGATCTTCTATCCACTGGCTCACTCCCCAAGTGGCTGCAGTAGCCAGAGCTGAGCTGACCTGAAGACAGGAACCAGAAGTCTCCCCAGGGACTCCCATGTGGGTGGAGGGTCCCAAGGATTTAGTCCTTCCTCCACTACCCTCTCAGGCCACAAGTATGGAGCTGAGTGGGAAATGGAGCAGCCAGCAAATGAACTGGCTCCCTTATGGGACCCCAGAGCTAACAAAGCGAGGATTTAGCCAGTTGAGCCATCACACTGGGCCCAATTTTGTATTCTTAATTAAATTTTGAATGTATTTTCATATAATTTATAGATTTTTCAAATCTGTATTTATTGAGATACAGAGATGGAAAGGTCCCATCCACTGGCACGTTCCCCTAATACTCATACCAGGACAGGAGCTTAAAGTAGTAAGCGTGAACTCAGTCCAGGTCTCCCGCGTGGGTGGCAGGAGTCCAAACCCTTGAGTCCTCATTGCTGCCTTCCAGGGCCTGCATGAGCAGGCACCCAGAACCAAGAGGTGGAGCAAGAACTGTTACATTCCAGTATAGTACCAAACAGCAGATTAACTACTAAGGCCAAACACCTGCCCCTAGAGTCATTTTTAATTACGATGTGTAAAATGTCTTACTTAACTACTATTTTCTATATTCTGAGGTCTTCTCCCATTTTTTTCAATAATAAATTCACAACTGGGGCCAGTGTTGTGGCATGGCAGATTAAGTCAACACTGTCATCCCATACCAGAGTACTTACTCAAGTACCAGTGGCTCGGGTTCCCATCCAGTTTCTTGCTATTATGCCTGAGAGGGCAAGTAAAGATGGTTCATGTACTTAAGTCCCTGGAATTCACAAGGGAGACTAGGATGGAGCTCCTGACTCCTGACTTCCATCTGACCCAGACCTGCGGCCATTTGGGAAATGAACCAGAACATCTCTATGTCGTTTTCCTTTTAAAATAAGAAAAAATATATATATATATATCCCCACAGTTTGTACCAGAAAGAAATGTCTGCATATGCTGCATTCATTTTAAGGCAGAGTCTCAAAAGTAGACTAAATCAAAAACACAAATTGGGCAGGAACCCAATTACTTGAGTCAGCAGCATTGGCTCCAAAGATCTGCATCAGCAGGCAGCTGGAGTGAGGAGCAGAGTCGAGTACTGAACCCAGGCACACCAGCATGGAATGCAAGAGTCGACTGCTAGGCACAACGCCTGCCCTTTAACTGTTTTTCATCTTATTTTTTGTTTAACTTCTAATTATTTATTTGAAAGGCAAAATGACAAAGAGAAGCAGAAAGGGGGAGGGAAGAAGGGAAAGGAGGTATGAGAGACGGAGAAGGGAGAGAGAAACAAAGAGAGATGAAGGTTCTATCTGCTGGTTCATTCCCAAAATGTGCACAAGAGCCAGGGCTGAGTCAGACTAAAGCCCTGAAGTCAGGAATTCCATCCAGGGCTACGATTTGAGTGGTGGGAACCCAAGTATTTAGGCCATCACTCACTGCCTCTCAGGAGCATTATCAGGAAACTGTAATCAAAGTGAAGGCAGGACACAATTCCGCGTACCCCAGTATGGTGTGCCGATATCCCAAGCAGCAGTTTAACCTGTGACATTACAGTGCCTGCCTCAAATTTTTTTTTATTTCTAAGGGTATTTTTTTTAACTCTATTTTTATTTATTTGAGAGGAAGAGCCAGAGAGAGAAGGAGACAGAAATATCTTCCATCTGCTGGTCCATTCCTCCATTTAATTTGAAAGGCAGAGAGACACAAAACTATCCTCTAGTTCGCTCCTACAAGTAGCTAGAACTAGGCCAGACCAAAGCCAGGAGCAAAGAACCCCTCCTGAGTCTCCCACATGGGTCAATCTCCCGCATGGGTGGCAAGGACCCAAGTCCTTGTTCTGACACAGGCCGACTCTTAGAGTGTGCATGAAGAGGAAGCTGGAAAAGCAAGCAGAGCCAGGACTGAGATGGGGCATCCCAACCTCAGCACCAAACACCCACTTCCAACTGTCTTTTAAACACTGAACTGTCCCTTCATTAAGTTTGTTAAACATCTGTTAAGTACTACAACTGTAACTGAAGCAAATATTTCACTGCCCGTGTACAAATACTATTACTAGGGATCACCAACACAGAGAGTGGCATAGAGAACTAAGAGTCTCTTATAAGAGACTTGTTAGAGTATGTTAACAGATGAGAAGTGTGGTTTGTGATAGTCTCTATAACAGTCAACAATGGAAATAACTTACACATCCAGCAAAAGGGAAGGACTGGGGCTTGTGGACAAATAAGCTTAAGGCATGGACAGGCTGAGGAAACCTACATTTTTCATTTTATTTGAATTTCTTTTAATGCTTACCAAGTGCTTGAACTACTTCCAAAACTAAAATGAAAGAAAATAGCAAACACGTGCCAGTGTCAGAAATGATTCATATGAAATAAATGATAAAATTAAACAAAATTGTGTACAGAACATTAGAAAAAGTCTAAATTCTTTCAACAGAATTGTGAAGCGATACAATAAAAATGGTGATACAGAAACAATGTGGCTTTGAAAGAGACTGAAGCAGCAGCATATCCACATTTTTACTCCCAAACACAACCTTTCCATGGACTTATAGGGTCACGGGTTACATTTTTTAATGGCACAGCTTATATTTTTTTGGAGGAGACCTCTATTACACTGACCTTCAAGAGGCCACATCTCCAATAGCTCTGTGCTTCGGTGCTTTTAAAGGTGACATTTCAAAGGCAAGGGAGTGGTTCCTTCGGCTGGGCCATTGCATGTGTTCTGACTTTAATTGCTATCAGGCACCCTGACAAACGGTAGCCAGTCCACACCTTCCTTAGAATCAGAAGCAGGGGGTGTGCTTAGAGAGCTGAGGGTTTGCCCTTTGAGTTTTCTGACAGAAACGATCGCAACCTTCAGAACAAGACAACTCGGGTTACATAACGACTCATCTATTCAAGTAAGCTGACGACACTTAGACTAAGGAACCTCTATAGAACGACCACTCCTAACCACTCCAAGAGAAATAACATCATGGGATCCCTTATGGGCGCCGGTTCTATCCTGGCAGCCCCGCTTCCCTTCCAGCTCCCTGCCTGTGGCCCGGGAAAGCAGTCAAGGACGGCCCAAGGCTTTGGGACCCTGCACCCACGTGGGAAACCCAGAAGAGGCTCCTGGCTTCGGATCGGCATAGCATCGACCGTTGCGCTCACTTGGGGAGAGAATCATCGGACGGAAGATCTTCCTCTCTGTCTCTCCTCTCTGTATATCCGCCTTTCCAATTAAAAAATAATAAAAATAAATATTTAAAAAATAAATAAATAAATAACATCATGGTGTTTTCATCTGCTACCCCAGCAAAGCTAACTGCACTAGAAGGGAAAGGTTCCACAGACAACTTTTGGCTCAATTTTTAGCCTGCAAACTATTTTGCAACAAGGTATACAAATAAGGACTAGTGTTAGCTTCTTCTGGAGATGTAAATGGGCAAGAAATTTCAGAAATCCTAAAGACACACACCTAGTACACGAAAATTCTATTTCAAGAACTTTATTGTAAGAAACCAACTGGATATAGGTGTGAAAATTACATTACAAAATCAATTCTAGTATTAATTCAGTAGATGAAGACCACTAAAATCACCTAAAAATATAACAGTAAAAGTCCACTAAGTAACTTCCAAAAAAAAAGTATTTATTTTATTGGAAAGGCAGATTTACAGAGAGAAAGAGAAAGATCTTCCTGCCACTGGTTCACTCCCCAGGTGGCCATCACGCCCAGAGCCCAGCCAATGTGAAGCCAGGAGCCAAGTGATTCTTCTGGGTTTCTCGTATAGGTGCAGGGTCCCAAGGCTTTGGGCCGTCCTCTACCGCCTTCCCAGGCCACAAGCAGGAAAACATGAAAATGGGTATCTGCTTGGACTTGCTCATATTACACCTCTGCCATCTCCATGAGAAGATCATGCTTCACACAGTCCCTGGTCCAGGAGGATGACAGACACCTGGGTCAGTGCCTAGCCTAGATTATAGCCAGTGAGGATGAAGGAGCCCCAACGAAACCAGCCAGGTGACTGCTTTAGATCAGGCCACCCCCCTGGCTGATGTACATACAAGCTAAATCAACGCTAACTGCTGCTTTAAAACCCTGAATATAGGTGTGGTTAAACAACATTTCTGTGTAATTATACACGGATACTTAATGCAATGCACAAAAGTTCATATGAAAAACAGAAAAATCTGACGCCAGAGCCACGGCATACTACACTAAACCTCTGCTTGCAGTATCAGCATCCCAACTGGCAATGTTCACGTCCCGACTGCTCCACTTCCCATCCAGCTCCCTGCCTGTGGCCCGGGGAAGCAGTGAAGGACGGCCCATAGCCTGAGGACCCTGCACCCACAGGAGAGACCAGAGAGGATCTTGGCTTCAGATGAGCTCAGTTCTAGCCATTACGGCCACTTGGGGAATGAACCAGTGGATAGACAATCTGTCACTCTCTCTGTAAATCTCCCTGATTTAAAAATAAAAACTAAAAAAAAAAGGCAACAGGTCTTCAAAAAATTTATGAAAAAGCACATATAATGAAAAAACTATTCATGAATTACACACACACACAGAGGCAGTGGCTTAACCCACTGCATAATGCTAGCTCCTAAACTAATTCTTTAATTTCCATGAATGTTTAAAGTACTCTCCTATTTATCCCAAATGCTAATGGAGAAACTTCCAATTCAAAATGATAGATTGATAACATGTTTATTATCATACCTAAAAAAACCTCACTGAGAAAAAAAATAAGGAAATAATACTAGTATTAAACCAAAAAGAATAGGAGATAAGGCTACAGAAAAAAAATTTTAACACAATAGTGGAAAATATAAAACAAGTGAAAGAGGGATAAATGACTTAGCAATATGGAAGAAATTAGAGCTCAGTGGCCTACCAAGAGGAGTATTAATGAAAATCAGGCCAACTCACACACCAAAGAACATGTGAGAGATCCATCCCCTAGCCATCAGGCACAGAGTCAAAAGCCAAGTGTGTTAGTGTTCAAACCAGTAAGGATCTCAGGTCTCAGCCAAACGACGTGCTGTCAGGTACATGTTGCACATATTCCATCCCTGTAACGTTGTGCTCCACCTGCAGAAGACCACGGATCTGGAGAAAACCAACTGAAGAGCACAGACTCTAGGAGACGCGAAAGCATAGTGAGGCGCTCAGGAGAAATGTGGACTGAAAAGTAACAGAATTAAGCGAAAAGACTAGAGACTGAAATCAGCCACCACTGGCCCATAGCCTCCCTTCCATCCCAGCTCAATCCCAAATCTCTGATAGGACTCCTCTTTGCAGAAACAACTTCAGAGGAAAATCCAACCTAGAGACAATGATATTTATTGATGGCTCCCATAAAAAAAGGCCAGCCCAATGCCTGATCTCCTTACAGCAATACTGATCTAGCGATGAGCCCTCGTGTGGAACGGTTAACCTGTGAGTGCCTTACTCATAAACGGCCAGGATCATTACACATAACAGGAACTCCTCTCACAGGGAAGAAGAAACAGAAACCAAAATAAGAGGGATAAAAACGAAGGATGAGGAAAAAAAATCGCTTGGAACAGATGGCAATGAAAAAATTATATACTCAGAAAAAAATAAAAGGATATCGAGACAAAATAAAAACAATGTTTCAAAACAAAAAAGCAAAATCTAAAATATTATACACAAAATCTAAGATTTAAAACAAGTAAAACAGACTGGGAAAAAACATTAGAAAATAAAAGATGTACATTTGATCAATCAAGAAAGTCCAACAACCTATAGACATTTAAAATAAGAAGACAGAGAAAACTTAAGGGAGAGAACTTGAAAAACAGAACAAGAATACATTGAGAATGAAGGAATACTAGTTTTCACACTGAAAGGACTTATTAAGCAAGCAGCTTAATGAATGAAGAAAGAGCAAAGGTCAAGACATACCATCATGAATTTCAAAAAACCAAGGTGAAAAGATGCCCAATTTTTCAGAAAGAAAAATCGAGTTGCTCATAATGCCATCAAACTGCTCAATGGCAATGAAAGTACTAAAAGATGGTGAAGAAATACCTTCAAAATTCTAAAGGGAGAGTTAGAAAAGTCTAGGAGCTGACACACTGGCTCAATAGGTTAATTCTCCAACTGCCAGCACTAGCGTCCCATATGCATGCCGCTTTGTGTCCCAGTGGCATCACTTCCCACCCAGCTCCCTGTTCATGGCCGAGGAAAGCAGAGGAGGACGGTTTGGGTCCCCTAGTCCCTAATCCACTGGGAGATCCAGAAGAAGCACCTCCTGCCACTGTGGCCACTTGGGTAGTGAACCAGAGGATGGAAGATCTCTATCTTTTTCTCTTTAAAAAATTTTTTTTTTCTCTAAAGTCTAGAATTCTTCCCTCCATCAAAATATTAATTCAGCATCAACCAGAAATAATATTTTTTAGATATAAAATGCCTACATTATCTATTTCATAACCTTTTCTTGAAAATTAAGAGGAAGTACCTTAGCAAAACAGAACAGAAAAATATCAATAAATGAGAGAAGCAATCCATCCAGGAAAGAAGGGATACAACACAGGAGAATCACAGTGGAGTCCAGTATGACAGACAGCACTGACCCAGAGACGAGGAGACATGGGAGCAGGACGATACGTGAGGGATGTCTCTAGAAAAACAATGACATCAACAGGCTATCTCACATTTTAGGCATTAAAATGTTTAGAGATTTCACAGATCTAATGGATTAACTACGGAAGGAAAATTAGGCAAAAACAATGACAAAAACGCACAAATAAAGAAAAAAGGCATGTAAGAAAGTAAAAATAGCAATAGTCAATATCTTGCCCACCAGTCAGTAATACACACAGCATCACAAAATACAGGTACCGACTTCTTACTATTACTTGAAAAGGGAGTTAAGGACAAAGTACAAATACTGGTGCCAAAGAGTTAAATCTTTAACAAGCGTAATGGACGTGCAATAAACAATGTCTACAAGTCATAATCCATCTGAAGACCAATTTAGAAATACAGATGCAAATGTTGGTGAAAGTCACAATTTGCTTGGATGAAGTTAACCAGGGGTAGGAAGAAGACTGCCATTTTCACTATAAGTGTCAGAGAACCATTTCAAAAAACTATGTGAAAAGTGACTGAGCGGTAGACGCTCAGGACATTTTAATTTGTTTCGTCTAAATTTTTTGTAATAATCTTTTATAAGCTTCATAATTTTCAGAAATATTTTTATTAAGTGTTGCACTATCTTATTGAAAAACAGCAATAGCATGGGACTGATGTGGTGGAAAAACAAACTAATCCTCCACCTGACAGCACTGGCATCCCATTTGGCACCGACCTGTGTCCTGGCTGCTCCACTTCCCATCCAACTCCCTGCTTATGGCCTGACAAAGCAACAGAGTATGGTTCAAGTCCCTGGGCTCCTGTGCCCACGTGGGAGACCTGGAAGAAGATCCTGGCTCCTAGCTTTGGAGGAGCTCAGCTCTAGCCATTGCAACCATTTGGGGAGTGAATCAGCAGATGGAAGAAGATCATTGTCTCTATTTTTCTCTATAATTTTGACTTTCCACTAAAATAAACAAGTCTTTAAAAAAAAAACCCACAAACAACCACAAGACAGTATTTCAAAAACCTTGCACACATCAGGAACTGAACTTTATCCTCTCCTTCCGGACCTTACCTTTTATAGTAGCCAATATGAAGAAAGCAATGAGGGTGTTGTTGATGGCGCAGGTAGACTTGGCAACACAAGACAAGATCGTGTAGGGATTTAAGAGATAGCTGGGGAAGAACACACACAGTGAGCATTAGTAACCCTGGTCAATGGGCCAGGGAGTCTGGCCACCACAGCCAGGAAATTCAAGAGTCTTACTAAAAATCTACTAAAAGGAAATCAACTACTTGGTCAATGAGTTCTCCTGAAAGAAGAGAATGGAGTAGGGAAGTTGGAGTGAGTGAATAAAAGGTACTGAATGCGGACCACCTATTCTATGCTAAGCGCTATGTGGAAAACACGACCTTTAAACATCACACAGATCCTGTCCACCAGCAGTAACATTACTCTGGTTTCATCACTTCAGTGGTTAGGCCACTTCCCAGTGGACTCACGAGCTAGCAAGCCTTCTCAAGATGGGCGCTGGCCCTACAGCCAATGTCTTCTATACTACTACAGATTTAAAAAAAAAAAAAAAAAAAGCAGAATTCTACAAATTCTCATAATCATCCTTGAAAACTACGCTTTTTCCTCAGGCAGATTCCTAGGCTCTGACAGGGGCCGCCTCGAAGGGCAGCTTGGATTGAGACCTCTTCAGAGTCCTGCAAAATCTACTGAGCCACACCTGAAGGACAGAGAAATAGCATTTTTACTGAATTCAACCAGCCAATTGCCATAGAACAGGACTTCTTGCTCTCTCACTAAAAGCTGAAACCCTGGTCTCCTAATCTATAGGAAAGAACGGACTGAGAAAATAAATTTGATAAACCTGTGGGTAGTAAAATCTTACATATATACATATAATGGATTATTTTTATTTATTTCAATCCTACCTCCACAAATTATTTGAGGCAGACAACAGGTATTAAAGATAGTGAAGAAAAAAAAAAAGCTAAGGTCCTTCCCACTAAACATGGCAGTGTCTGCCATGAAGGGTGCCAGGGGCTACAGATGAATATTAGCCTGCCAGTTACTTCTGTCACGAAAATTCCTTGCACGGCATCTTCGAGTGCGCTCAGAGAACACTTTGCACAGTTTGACCATATTCGAAAATACCTTTCAACAAAGAGCATGGCTTTCACAGAGGTATGGGCTGGATTCAGTTTTCTTCACAACAAGAACTTCACAATGCATTGCAGGGCCCAGCGGCATGACTTAGCAGCTAAAGTCCTCGCCTTGAACGCACCAGGATCCCATATGGGCACCGGTTCTAATCCCGGCAGCTCCACTTCCCATCCAGCTCCCTGCTTGTGGCCTGGGAAAGCAGTGGAGGATGGCCCAAAACCCTGGGACCCTGCCCCCGTTTGGGAGACCTGGAGGAAGTTCCTGGATCCTGGCTTCAGATCGGCATAGCACCGGCCGTTGCGCTCACTTCGGGAGTGAATCATCGGACAGAAGATCTTCCTCTCTGTCTCTCCTCCTCTCTGTATATCTGACTTTCCAGTAAAAATAAATAAAATCTTAAAAAGAAAAAAAACAAAAGAATGCATTACAACAGGAAAACCACATTATAGATGGAGTAAAGCTCCAAGTTCAAGCTCAAAGACCAAAAGCTGTGAAACGGGATCAAACATCGGATGGAGAGAGAGGTTTCTGAGTTTTAATTAGTATTTAATAAAGTAAATGTAACTGAGAAAAAAAAAAAAAAACAGGACCGGCACAATAGCTAGGTGACTAAGTCCTCGCCTTGCACACACTGGATCTCACACGGACACTGGTTTGTGTCCTGGCAGCCCCGTTTCCCATCCAGCTCCCTGATTGTGGCCTGGGAAAGCAGTCGAGGACGGCCCAAAGCCTTGGGCCCCTGCACCTGTGTGGGAGACCCAGAGGAAGCTCCTGGCTCCTGGCTTTGGATTGGCTCAGCTCCGGCAGTTGCGGCTGCTTGGGGAGTGAATGACTGGACGGAAGATCTTCCTCTCTGTCTCTTCTCCTCTCTGTATATCTGCCTTTCCAATTAAAATAAATAAATCTTTTAAAAAGTAAATCTTTAAATAAATAAATAGATAAAAATCAAGACTCAACAGCAGGGGAAAACGTAAATGAAAGTAGAAAGCAAAGGTCAAGGAGAGAAGAGCATCTTCCACAGCGCGATAATAAGCGGCTTCAAATCCGCTTCTGAGTTTCCTGGCAGACAAAGTGAAAAGGGAGACCTGTTGCATAATTCTGATTATCAGATGGGAAGAAACATACCAGTGTCTCAGAGAAAGGTTAGAGTTATTATTTGTGAATAAAGAACTTAAATGCAATAATAGCTCCTGGGAATGTAAGATTAGCCTTTCTAAAGCCAAAGGCCTGGATGTTGTTGAGGTTTTCTTCTCTCCTCCGTCCTCCCCCCCAGCAATTACAGACAGACTTGTTACACAACTTTTTAAGAAATGGCTGTTGTTATTACAAAACTACCCTCCCAACAAGGAGACATACAAGTTCATACTAATTTACAGTATTTCCAAACTTCCGGGTCTATTAAGGTAGCTTCCACCAGTATCTCTGAAATACACAAATGCAGACTGATACGTACAAATTTAGTGGGAAGGAAAAAAAAAATGGCTCTGGCAAAGAATGAATGATATTTAAGAAGCCATTGTGCTGACACCTATGTGGAAAAATTAAAAGGAACATCACACACGAGGTAGGGTTGAGAAAGAAAAAAAACTGTCCTCATAGGGTCCCCGCTCATTCTGAAGTTTGAAGGGTAGGTTTTTCCATGAGGAAATTTGTCTTGCTTATTGTGTATCCCTAGAAACCAGCACACTGTAACGCTCCATGACGATCAGTTGACTGCGTATTTACTCACATTTGACTATCTCAGGAATATAAACAGGAAAAACCTGAAAGAACTCAACACAACCGACAGCACTGGGTGCTCCTAAAGCACGCCTTCAGCGCCTCGGCAAGCTCCACTCCTGACGGGGGCCGTGCAGCCGGATGGGGCTACCTGCCACTCACTTCCCTTTCCTGAACTACAAATAAATGGGAGACTAATCTGTGACAATGACACGAGTTCCAGCAAACAGCCACACAAAGAGCAGAATTTTTATTCAATCTATATGTTACAAATGGAGATGGCTACAGAGAGGCTTGGCGCCCTAAGCCAGTGCCGAGCCCAAAAGCACTTGTGAAGGGTCTGATTGTGCATGTCGCTGTGCGAGCCTTTGTCCCCGCACAGACAGAATGGCTCTGTCTGCTTTGCTGGCCAGAACCCCGGTTGTGCAACTGAACTACAGCAAATACTTGATGACTAAGACAGCAAATCTCCAAAAATACAACAAACAACATGGGAACGTCTCATCAGATTTTCCTTGCATTCATTGGCACTGAGCCTGGATCTGCCAGGAAATACTTACCACAGAGCCACTTTCAGAGGGATGTAACGCATTTCCATAGGGGTTCGGATGAGTTCGGCCACATCAGGGGCATACTGGTCCAGTTCTAGGAGGAGTTTTTGCTTTTTAAACTAGGGGGAAAAAAAACCAACACAATGTGAAACAAATTACATCCCCTTTTCAGGATGATTAAGTCCTTGAGGTGGCCGACACAGCCCTATGTCAGCTGACCCTAGCACCCCATGCCCCAGGTTCATTTCACTCTTGCTCCCCCAACCTCCCGCTTTCTGGGTGCCAGTACCATGAACGTGCCAACACCCGCTCCTGCTCTCAGGTCTCTGCATCTGATCTAACTCACACGGTCTTGGGGTTTCAGTTAATCACCACTTTCTCAGGAAAGCACACTCTCTTCCTTACTTCCTCTGATAGCACACTGTTAAGAGTTTCAATTTCTCCAAGTATTTATGTAATTGCTGTCTGCTTCTCTCACTAGACAAGTTCCATGAAGGCTGGGAGTATTTTCAAGTAAGGTGGAAAACCCTAAATGTTGCACTATCTTGGGTTTTCTCCTTTATGCTCCTGTTTCAAGCTTTTTTCCTTTCACACAGAAAGATCCAGAAGGACCATGATAAAAGAAGAGATGGGTGGGGCTGGAAGGTTACATGGCAAAGACAGAGCAGACTAGGGGAAAGTTCTTGCCTTCCCCTGATCTGTCCCCCAACAAGCTCATGGGTGTGCTCCTGAATGAAAAAGACAGCCAACCTTACAAGCAAACATGCGCGGGATAGAAGGAAAATGTCTCCGAAATCAAAGCAGGTAGCTTTGCTGAGTTAAAGTCCAAAGAGTCGGGCCCGGCGTGGTAGCACAAGCGGTTAAGGTCCTCGCCTTGCACACCCGGGATCCCATATGGGCGCCGGTTCTAATCCCAGTGGCCCCGTTTCCCATCCAGCTCCCTGCCTGTGGCCCGGGAAAGCAGTCGAGGACCGCCCAAAGCTTTGGGACCCTGCACCTGTGTGGGAGACCCGGAAGAGGCTCCTGGCTTTGGATCGGCATAGTATCGGCCGTTGCGCTTACTTGGGGAGTGAATCATCGGACAGAAGATCTTCCTCTCTGTCTCTCCTCTGTATATCCGCCTTTCCAATAAAAAAATAATAAAAAATAAATCTTTAAAAAAAAAAAAAACCCTAGTGGCTAAATCCTCGCCTTGCATGTGCTGGGATCTCATATGGATGTTCGTTTAGGCCCTGGCTGATCCACTTCCCATCCAGCTCCCCGCTTGAGACCTGAGAAGCAGTAGAGGTTGGCCCAAAGCCTTGGGACCCTGC
The DNA here is from genome assembly GCF_017591425.1 of Ochotona curzoniae. Classification (NCBI taxonomy): domain Eukaryota; kingdom Metazoa; phylum Chordata; class Mammalia; order Lagomorpha; family Ochotonidae; genus Ochotona; species Ochotona curzoniae. The sequence goes on along the minus strand of NW_024465894.1, from coordinate 14,113,251 downwards.
ACCCACGTGGTAGACCTGGAGGAGGTTCCTTGCTCCTGGCTTCGGATCGGCACAACACTGGCTGTTGCAATCACTTGGAGAGTGAATCATCAGATGGAAGGTATTTGTCTCTCCTCTCTATATACTGACTTTGCAATAAAAATAAATAAATCTTTAAAAAAAAAACTATTTAGGCCATTTCCTGTGATGCCAGCATCCTATATGAGTATAAATTCATGTCCTAGTTGTTCCACCTCTGACCCAGGTCCCTGCTAACGCACCTGGGAAAGCGGCAACAGAAGGCCCAAGTCTTTGACCCCCTGCATCCCTACCCATGTGGGAGACAGGATGAAGCTCTTGGTTCCTGGCTTCGACCAGCATCAGCTCTGGCTTTTATGCCCATTTGAGGAGTGAATCAGCAGATAGAAGATCTCTCTCTCTCTCTTTTATTCTTGTTCTCAGTCTTTTTGTTTTGTTTTGTTAATTGGAAAGTGGGGTTACAGAGAGAAGGAGAGACAGATCTTTCATTCGCTGGTTCACTCTCCAGAGCTGAGCAGAGCTGAAGCCAGGAGCCTGTTCCTCGTCTCTCACGTGGGTGGTACAGGGTCTCAAGGCTTTGGGCTGTCATCTACTGCTTTCCCAGGCTACAAGCAGGGAGCTGGAAGAAGAGTGGAACAACCAGTGTCCATATAGCATCCAGGCGTGTGCAAGTTGAGAACTTTATCCACTAGGCTACCACTCCTAACTTTTTCAAATAATAATAAAAAGTCTTAGAAAAAAAAATAATAAAAGCTCTTCATTAAAAAAAAAATTCTATTCTGATTACTGTCTCCCAGAAACAGAACACTGGGAATCCAATTTAACCTTCAATAAAATGAACACAGTGAGTTAAAAGGTATATTCATTTTCCTTTGAGCAGAAACACTGGTGAAAAGCAGAGGAAGATATTGAAGAGTTCTCATATAACCAATGTCTAACACAGAGTCCAAAAAGTCTGAACACGCACAGGTGTGTGGACAGTAACAGTTCTCAAGAAGACACACGGTTCAACTTTCCATTCCGCGGCTTCTATTAGTGAAGCTGTCTTGTGGGTTTGGGCTTGTCATCTCAGAGCTGGCTGAGCAAGCCAGAAGCTTCACTCCTACTGCTTTGCATTTTAAAGCAGTTGGAACCAGTAAGTACAAGGGCTTTGATTCTTATTGTAACAGCAAAGACCAACAGGTTACCCAATCTACCCAGATTTGTCCCACCCACTAACCACTTACCACAACTTTATTGAAATCCTGGATTGCAAAATAGAGGGCAACAGCAGTGAGCACATCGCTTATCTATCAGGAGAAAGAGAATCCAGAACAGAAAAGAACTCAGTTAGTGCAGAGGTGATGGGATGCTGCCAGGGCCTAGGGTTTCAGGATGGGGGGGGCAACTAACCAAAACCTAACCCTCCCAGTCAGCCTTTAACGTATGTCAATGCCTAGCACACAGTGAGTCCCCCTGCAACAGCAACAGACAGACAGCAACGATTACAATTAAGAAAGACCTCAACAGTCTTGACTCACATCTTCAACACTAGACAAGTGTTTCAAGTCACTATGCCTTCACACCAGGCCCTGTTATCTCAATTTTGAATGTTTCAATTGCTGGACACAGAAAATCCTCATGCTTAAGTCCTCATAAAGTGACTTGGCTTGGGAAACGCAGGATGCCATTCACACTGGCATCACAGATTAAAGCCAGTCATGTCATTTTGGAGGTAAAAAAAAAAAAAAATTCAAGACTATATGCACTATCCAAAAATCAAATTCTAAAAAGAATAAGGAATTGGAATGGGTCAGATGTCAGAGATTATTCCTCATACTTCCAAAATACAGCCACAATTCCAAGAATTCAAATTAGACATTTAGGGTGAGTGTTTTGCCACAGTAGTTAAGTGCCAGTTGGGACACCTGCAGCCTGGGCTGAAACTGCAGCTCCACCTCCCACTGTAACTTCCTGCACCCTGAAGGACAACAAGTGCCAGCTCCGTGGCTCAATCTCTCCCACACTCCTGGGAGACCCACACTGGGATCCCATCCTGGTTCGGCCCTCGCACAGCTAAAGAAGGGATGTGGGGAGTGAAACAGAGAGTAGATCTCTCTTGGCGTCTATTTTCTTAAAAACAACAACTGAATGTGAAATGAGAAATAGATATAATGATTTTATGTAAAAGGTTACTTACCATAAATACCAACTCAGCATAATCAATCAGGAAATGAAAGAGATAGATTATGAGTGGAGTCTGCAAGAAAAAAACATGTTAAAAAATTATATTAATCCTTACTAGACCTTATCACCAGCTTCCATTCCAGGGGGTTTACGAAAAAACTCTTCTGTCACTAACATCTTTCTCTCCTCCAATACTGTCTATGTTAAGTTGGTCAGTACAGGTCTGGGGGATAGTGGAATTTCACTGGGTCATTTCTTGCCTCTAGCACTGCTGAATGAAGGGAATAAACAAAACCTGACACAAGATGAACATCTGTTTAGGAACTTTTAACACTAAAAGCCTGAGGTGAATTTTAGTTTTAAGATATATATATATATATATATTAGCTAAGGGGAACTCCGGAGTGCACCAGATTGCCTAAAATTAATAAGAGGAGCTGGAAAATATTTTCCTCTGATCCCTGACAAATCTGTACAGAATTAATGTTATTTCCTCATCAAAGGTTTGGGGAAAACTCACTCCGTGTGAAGTCATCTTAGCCAAAGGGTTTATTTTTTTAAGATGTTAAAGATTCCATTTCTTTCACAGATAAAAACACTATTCAGATTTGCTATATTTAACAGTTTAGATTTTGTTCTTCAGGAATTGGTCAACTACTATATAAAATGTCAAGCTTCTTAAAACCAAGTTATTCACAATTTATTTTAAAGTAATAAACTTTTCTGAGTATGACTAGCTGCATCACACAAGCTAAGATACTGTTTCTCGATATTATTCAGTTGAAGATACATTCTAATTTCTAGACTTTTTAAAATTTTGTTTTCAAGACTTTTTTTTTATTGGAAAGGGAGATACTGGTTGTCATCTACGGCCATACCACCCTGAACCCGCCTGATCTCAGAAAGGGAGATATGCAGAGAGAAAGAGCTACAGAAAGACCCTCCATTCTCTGATTCGCTCCCCAAGTAGCCACAATGATCAGAGCTGAGCCAATCCTAAGCCAGGAGCCAGAACTTTTTCCTGGTCTCCTACATGGGTGCAGGGTCCCAAAGCTTTGGGCCATCCCTGACTGCTTTCCCAGGCCACAAGCAGGGAGCTGGATGGGAAGTGAGCAGCCAGGGATCCCAACACTTGCAAAGTGAGGATTCAGCCAATTAAACCATCACATCACCCCCTCTTTGTATTTTAAATATATACTTCTAGTTTACTCTGCTGTGGTCACAGAATATGGATATCTTTCTATTGGCTTTCGATTCTACCACCTCCAAAGAAAAATTAGCTTCCATCTTACTGTTATTCTTTAACAGTGACGCCTTTAGCGGATTTTAACCTCATCCTTGGTTTTGAGCAGTTTATTATAGTGTTATGTTTTCTCTGACTTTATCCTATTTGGCTTTATGGAACCTCTTAAGTAAAGTTCCTTAATTTACAATTTCAATTTACAATTCGTAAATTATAATTGAAATTCATTAATTCACAATTTAATAAATTGACACCTTGAGTCACTTATTTTTTCAACTATTACTACCTTATTGACTTTCCCCATTCTGAAATTCCACTGTTTATGTGGTATAATTATGGGTATCTCAAAAAGTTTGAAAGATGAAATTAAAAGGCAAGTTTAGGAGCAGGAGTCTAGCCTGGCAGACAAAGACCTGCCGTGTTCAGTACTCAGCTCCTTACGCCCAGGAGCAGTTGAGATGGCTCCAGTAACTGGGTTCCTGGCACCGACTGTGGAGACCTGGGCCGAGCCCGATTTCCGGCTTCTGCCCAATTCAGTCTCAGCTGTTGTGAACATCTGGGGAAGAAACTAGTAGTTGGGGAAGCAAACACGTTCTCTCTCTTCCTCCATCCATCACCCACCCCCTCTGAAACAAGGAAATGTATTCTTCACATTTTATTTTGGTGCAAAAATTGTAAAAACTCATAGTTTCTCATCATATGCGTTCTGCACAAATGTCCTGAAGCATTCTCGTGTTGGACCTTTCTCCTCTGTACTTTCCCTGCTTTTCTCTCCATACTTAGCTGAGGTATTTTCTAGACCTTATTTTCCAGATAATTTCCTCTTCAGCTCCATGTAGTCTATTGCCAAAGTCATCTATTGCATTCTTATTCTGTTTTTATTCTAAAATGCTCATGATTGTTTTAAAATATTTCTTTGTTTTACTTAAAAGGCAAGAGTTACAAAGAGAGAGAGGAGAGACGGAGATCTTCCACCTGTTGGTTCACTTTCCAAACAGCTGTAAAGCCAAGGCCAGAAATGGGAGCTTCTTCTGGGTCTTCACATTGGTGCAGGGACCCAAAGCCTTGAGCCATCCTTTGCAGCTTTCCTAGGAACACTAACAGGAAGCTAGATGGGAAGTGGAACAGCAGGAACATGAACTGGCGCCCAGGATTTTTTTTTTAATTTTATTTATTTTTATTGGAAAGGCAGGATTTATAGAGAGGAGAGACAGAGAGAAAGATCTTCCATCTGCTGGCTCACTCCCCAAGTGGCCGCAATGACTGGAGCTGAGCTGATATAAAGCCAGGAGCCAGAGTTTCCTCTGGGTCTCTCATGTGGGTACAGGGCCCCAAGGCTTTGGGCCGTCCTCTACAGCCTTCCCAGGCCACAAGCAGGGAGCTGGATGGGAAGTGGAGAAGCCAGGACACAAACTGGCACCCATACTGGATCCTAGCACGTGCAAGGCAAGGACCTTAGCCACCAGGCTTCTGCACCGAACCTCATGATTCATTCTTACATATTCTGTATCTCCGGTAAAATTCTCTTGTCATTTAATCATTTGGTGGCATTTTGTCCAAATGTTACTAGCCAAATTCAGTAACTTGCAAATCTTTTTATGATCTTTTCTTTTAAAAATTTCTTTATCCTTTGGAAAGTCAGAGTTACAGAGAAAAGGAGAGACAGAGCTCTTCCATCTGATGGCTTACTCCACAAGTAGCCCCAACAGCTGGAGCTGAGCCAAACCAAAGCCAGGAGCCAGGAGCTTCTTCCAGGTCTCCCACGCAGGTGTGGCGTTTCAAGGCTTTGGGCCCAGGCTTTTGGGAGCTGAATGGGAAGTAGAGCAGCTGGAATACGAACCTGTGCCCACATGAGATCCCAATGACTGCAAGGCAAGGACTTTGGCTACTAGGCCACTGCGCTAGGCCCTTTCATAGTCTTTTTTTAAATCTCTGTATTTGGTAATTTCTGATCACACAACAGAAAAATTACAGCACTCTGGATGAGGTTATCCTCTTTCAGAAAAGATTTCCTTCAACGTCTGACAAGGAAACAGAACTGTATCACTTTAACCTAACTGGGAACAGAGCTAACTGGAAGTTGGATTCAATCTTTGCAAGACTGGTCTAAATCTGATCTTCCCTTATCCCTCCAGTGTAGTACTTCAGAAGTCCCATCAGAAACCCATGTCCTTTACCATGGCCTTGTGACGTTTGCTGGTTTCAAGTTTTTACTTCCCCAGCATCTAAGACTGCTAAAAATAGCTCTGCTTACCTCCTGGCCATCTTAACAGCCAATCTCTGTTTTGCTCCTTGGCCTCTCAGCCTGTGTCATTTACAGACTGAGAAGGCAGGGCACGCTGCTGGGCTCAACTGTTTGCAGTTTCCTGGCTGGAGGCTGGCCCCTCAGGTCAGGGCTATCTTGGTACTTTCCAGTGCATTCAAACAGATGATTTTTCTGTTCATCCTGCTTTTCTAGCTGTTCTTGGCAGGAAGGATGATCTGCTACTACAAGCTGTTCATCAATCCACAAAAACCAAAAAGGAAGTACATGATTTGGTTTTAGCGAGCCCATGCTGATGACTCAGGAGAGTCTCCAAATTCCAACTACACGAAATGTGTCCTAAAAGACTGTGATGGTCAACGGACAGCTTTCTGATGAGGTCAGGTTAGCACGGCAGAAAGAACCAAGGCTTTACAGTCAGACATGGGCTTTTTGATTCACTTTTAAGCATCATTTATTTGAAATGATCCTTAAAAAGTCTCAAAAGTGACAGAGAGGGAGGAAGAGAGGGAAAACAGAGGAGAGGGAAGGGAACAGGAGAAAAGAGAAAAACTTGAAGGAGAGGGAAAGGAGAGATAGAGAAAACAAGAGAAAGAGCGGGAAGGAGAGAGAAGGAGCAAGTTCCAACTTCGCTCCAGAGGCCTGCTCATGGCTGCTGCAAGCATCCTAAGAGTGAACCAATGGATGGAAGAAAGATCGATCAATCCATCTCTCTCTCTCCTAAATGGACAAAAATAAATGCAACTTAAATAAACGAGAAGGCTCTCAATTGGTCACAAAAGTGCCATAACAAAGATTCCCAAAAAGCCTGTTAGCAAATAGGCCAGTTACCATAGTAAGTTTGTAACTGAAGTAGTACTACTACAGAGAAGCATATGCTCAATATAATTTGCTTTTATTCTGTATTTCCATTTGAGTGACCAATCCCAGATGCAGCAAAGTGTAATACACTCCGAATTTTACTATTAGTACGTGGTGAAACACAGAAAACAGAAACGTGTGAGAGCAAACACTAAATTCACTGTCACCTATGCCTGTCCTCTCTATTTTTACATATTCTTGCCTTTCCCTAAGAACTGAATAATAAAACCTGATAAAGACTAATAAACAGCACAAAATCATGATAAACTTGTCACTGTGGCACAGTAAGCTGCCACTTGCAACATCAGCATCCTATATTCAGGTATCACTTACAGCTGGCTGCTCTGTTTCCAGTCTAGCTTTCTGCTGATGCCCAGGGAGGGCACTGGATGACAGCCCAAGTACAGGGGCCCCTGCCACCCACACGGAAGACCCGATGAAGTCCTGGAGCTTGCCTGGCAATTTGGAGAGTGAACCCCAGAGGATAGAATTCCATGTGTGTGTGTCTGTCTATTCCTGTCACTCAATTAAAAACATTTTTTTTCAAAGCATCTTCATTTGACATAATTTTGTTTCCTTATATTTTTTTACTTAGATTATACTAAATACAACTTCACTGTTAATCCTCTACTTCCAACTCATCATCATTCTGCTTTTACTACTGCAATAGCACCTTAATCACTTTCCCTGCCCCAACTCCGGCCCTAGAGACAACTCCTCTCACTGTATCCAATATCTATTAAACATAAAATATAAATAAGATCATTTGTCTCCTGGTTGAAAAATCTCCAGTGTCTATCAGAATACTAATCCTATTTATATAAACTCCAGACAATCTGATCTCTAACTTCTCATAACTCATCTCCATTTCTTGTTTATTTTCATTTTATTTGAAATATAGAAGAGAGACAAAGCAGATAGATGAGTTCCACACATTGACTCCCTAGATGCTCACAGCCAGAACTGGGCCAGGACCAAGCGAGGAACCCAGAATTCCGCCAGGGTCTCTCACGTGCACAGCAGAAACCTGAGTACACAAGCCGTCCGCTGTTACCTGCTGAGGAGCACATAACAGGGACCCGGCTCAGAGCAGAGAAGCCGGGACTCGAACCCTGAACTCCATCATGGGGCCTGGGCATCCCAAGGAGCAACGTAGGCACTGGGGCAAACAGTCACCCAGATTCAGTTTGGTTATTCTCATCTTGGCTGATTCGGCCTTAGCCACCCTAGCTTTCTTTCAGTAATTCCCAAATACTAAGCTTATTTCCAAGCCAGGGTCCCCTTATGGTTTGTGCACTTTTTTTTTAAGCTCTCTTCATCAGACTTCATTTGCTCAGAGCACATTCTCTGAACACAATACTGTGTCTAAATAGCCACAAACACGACCCTCACTCTTCCCGGTTAGCCAGCTTTACTCTTCTCAATTTCCTCGCCATTAACTGAGATCACATTTTATAGACTTGTTTATTGGCTAATTTATTTAAGCGGCAGAAGGACGGAGAGAGAGAAAAATGGTCTGTTGGTTCACGTCCCAAATGGCAGCCAGTCCAAAGCCTGCAGCCAGAGACAGGGACTCCATTCAGCTCTCCCCCGAGAACTGGGACTCCTCCCCTGCAGCCTCAGGTGCATCACCACGAAGCTGGACCAGAGGCAGCACACCTGGGACTAGAACCAGCACTCCATGGTGGGGATGCCTACATCGCAAGCACAACGCCAGCTCCCATATTATTTACTGTAGCTTTATGGACACATAATTAGCACAAAATAAATCACACACATTTAAAAGACAATTTGACAAGTTTTAAGTTTATACACTCATGGGTCTAGCACAGTGTCTAAATCCTTGCCTTGCACATGCCTGGATCCCATGTGGGCACCAGGCCAAGCCCTGACTGCTCCACTTCCCTGCCAATTAGCTCCATGCTTGTGGCCTAGGAAAGCAGTGGAGGACAGCCAAGCGCCCCGGCACCCTGCACCCGCCGGGGAGATCCAGAGTAACCTCCTGGCTCTTGGCTTTGGGTTGTCTCAGCTCCAGCCACCACGGCCACTTCCAGCGGATGGAAGATCTTTCTTTCCTGCTCTCTGTAAATCCGACTTTCCAATAAAAAAAAAAAAAGGGAAAAGACCACAAACATATCTTCCACCCCAGTATCAATTTTTTTTGTATTAGCTGATTTGAGATACCAGTGCTGTGGGTAGAGGATTACCTAGCTATGCCACCACACAGGCCTCACACTGTTATTTTTCTGTCAGTTATTTTGTTTTGGTTCTCTAGAATGTTCATTTTGCTTCCTTTGGGTTAAATTTTCTCTTTTCTAATTTTCCAAAGGTAGAAATTACAGTCAGCTATTTGAATTTTCTAATTTAGGCATTTAATATAATAAATTTATCTAAGTACTGCAAAATCCCCTATATTTTGATTGGCTCTGTGTTCATTTTTATTCATTTCAAAATATTTTCCAATTTTACCCCCCAATTTTGGCTTATCCATGCATTATTTAAGAATATGTAATTTGGGCCCGGCGCGGTGGCGCAAGTGGTTAAAGGTCCTCACCCTGCCGCCCGGGATCCCATATGGGCGCCGGTTCTAATCCCGGCAGCCCCGCTTCCCTTCCAGCTCCCTGCCTGTGGCCTGGGAAAGCAGCAGAGGACGGCCCAAAGCTTTGGGAACCTGCACCCGCGTGGGAGACCCGGAAGAGGCTCCTGGCTTCGGATCGGCATAGTATCGGCCCGTTGCGCTCACTTGGGGAGTGAATCATCGGACGGAAGATCTTCCTCTCTGTCTCTCCTCTCTGTATATCTGCCTTTCCAATGAAAAAATAATAAAAATAAATCTTAAAAAAAAAAAAAAAAAAAGAATATGTAATTTACTTTCCAAATATTTTGGGATTTTCCAAGTGTCTTTTTTTTTTTAAAGATTTATTTTATTTTTATTGGAAAGTCAGATATACAGAGAGGAGGAGAGACAGAGAGGAAGATCTTCCTTCCGATGATTCACTCCCACAAGTGAGTGCAACAGCCAGTGCTATGCCGATCCAGGAACTTCTTCCAGGTCTCCCACACGGGGGCAGAGTCCCAAGGCTTTGGGTGGCCCTCCACTGCTTCCCCAGGCCACAAGTAGAGAGCTGGATGGGAAGTGGAGCTACCAGGATTAAAACCAGCGCCCATATGGGATCCTGGTGCGTTCAAGGCGAGGACTTTAGCTGCTAGGCCAGGCCACCGGGCCCATCTTTTTTAAAATATATTTTTACTTTGAATTTTGAATTATGTGATACAATTTCGTATAGGTTGGATTTCCCCCTCATACTCCCACCCCCTGATAGACTTTTCCCATTTTACAACAATAGTGTAGTCCTTCATAAGGAATCATGATTCTTTCAGTCTCTTATTTAAGTGTACCCCGACACTGTTGGTACAGACAATGTCAGACAGCCTGGCATCCCATTGTCTACAAATGTCTTTCCAATATTTTTATTCAATTGTCACCTGGGAATTTACCTGACTCGAGTCTTTTTAAACTTATTGAGCCTTGCTTTATGGGCCAAAATAACTGTCAATCTTGTAAATAATTTATGGATATTTGAAAAGAACTGTATTTTGTTGCTGTTGAAGACATAAAGGGACCAGCATCGCGGTACAGTGTCCATGTCTGCCATATGGACATCCATAATTAAGCCCCAGTTGCTCCACTTCCACCCAAGCTTCTTGTTAATGTGCCTCAGAAAGCAGCCAAAGACAGCCTGTGCTTGCAGCCCTGCTACCCACACGGGAGGCCCAAGTGGAGTTCCAAGCTTCTGGCTTCAGCCAGATCCAGCCCGAGGCTGCAGCCATTTGGGGAGTGAACCAGCAGAATAAGGATCTCATCTCTCACGCACTCTCTTCCTCGTCTCTTTCCTTACCCCTCCTTTATAAATCTGCCTTTCAAATAAGTAGATCTTTTTCTTAAAAAAAAAAAAAAAAAAAAAAGGAAATAAAGAATGAATTCAAATTGATTGAAAGTACTGTTCAACTCTTATATAACCTTGTTGATTTTCTGTCAACTTCTCTGTCGTTAATATAGCAATATGAAATCTCTGGTCATGACTGTGATCTATTTCTCTTTATAATCCAACCAATTGGGACTTCAGGTTTTTTTTTTTTAACTATTACTAGATACATTAATTTTATATTATTGTGCTGTCTTCTTCATGAACGAACCCCTGCTTCATTGTGAAATAAACTTGCTGGGGTGGGAACTGTGTTAAGCCACTACTTGGGATACCCACATCCCGTGTCAGAGTGTCACCTAGAGCTCTTTGCTACTCCACTTCCTATCCAGCTCCCTGCTAAGGTGCCGCCTGGGAAGCAGTAGATGGTGACTCGAATACCCTAGTCAGTGCTACCCACATAGGCGACCTCAACAGAATTCCTAGTGTCAGCATGGCCCAGCCCTGACTGTGGCAGGCATTTGGGGAGTAAACCAACAGATGGAAGATCTCTGTCTTTCCCTCTATCACTCTATTTTCAAATATTTAGAAGAAAAAAAAAAACACATTTTATTCTTGATAACACTGGCTCTGAAATTTATTTCTTATTTATTTTCTGTCTCAGAAATATGAGGCCAGAGATTATGTCATTTTGTGCCTCTAGCAGAGCAGCTGGCATTTGGTGTACTTAACATATGAAATGCAAATACAAAGATAAGCACTAGGAATCAGGAATGCAAAGGTGCTAGTACCTGTTTTGAGGAATCATAATCTTATCAGAAGGAAAACAGGCGGTCAGCCCCACTAAGCCACTGTGTCTGCTGATATACGTGAGGACGGAGTCTGTGGTGGGCTGGCTGGGTTGGGCCAGAGCATGGGAAGTGGGGCTAGGGCAGAACTGATCAGCCAGCTGTACCCACTAGTATATGCACTGGCTGGGGCCGGTGACAGATCACACCTGATCCTGTACTGACTGGTACACACGAGTCCAGCCTAAGGACATGACAGGCAAGGTTTCTTGGGAGACTCCAAGAAACTAGACCACTGGACTGAAACCCCAGCCTCATGGAAAATCACAGGATATGTGGTCCAGTTTTGGAGTGCATTTATCAGGACTGGGCCTCTTCAGTTGCTGATGCCTGTTCAGTGGATAGTAACTCCAAATGCACGTGGGGGATATGACAGCCAGCTGTCCTAGGTCAGTAGGAGACACCAACCAACTCCACAGAGGAAAGAAAGCAGAACAGGTTGGACAATTCTCCTGGCCAAGCTTTGTAGCATGCTCCTGGGTCTGTGGATACAATAAGGTGGACTATGTCAACCAACAGACCTTGGAAAGATTTTCTTAACCCTGCAGCAATGAAACCAACATCTCAGGGCCATTGAAACCACTTAAGTTATACCCTTGAAGCCATGTTCCTCACACTGAGGTCTCCAAGATGACATCAAATGACCACCCCATCCCTGGCTGCTGATCTAGTTTGACAGCAAGAGCGCCCCCTCCTCCCCTGTAGACGTAGGAGAAAAAAACATTGAAGCATCCATCCCTCGCACCTTCCTTCTTACCTGACCCTCCCCACCCTAATCAGAAACCCACATGAATGTACATCCTTCTCAATTATGTAAACAGTATTAAACATTTTTTTTTAAAGTAAAGCAAACACAAGCAATTTCAGAGTAATAAAAGCCATAAAGAGAGAGAGTACAAGATTCTTTGGAAGGTATAAGAGGAACATCTAACCCAGTCTAAGCAGATGATGATGGCTTCCTAAAGGAAGTGAAACCTAGACTAATATCTGAGTAGTAAGACCAAAACCAATCATTAACAAGAGGGAAGGCAGGCCCTCCACAAAGAGACCATAGCAGGAGCAAAGACGCTTGGGTAACAGAGAATATGGAAGCCAGAGTTCTCTCGGAGCGTTCTTAGTCTGTCTAGGAAACACAGCACCCTATGGTTAGCAGACCGCTCTTCCACATGCCCACATACATCTGTTCCCTGTAATTCAAATATGTGCTTACTAACAGTCTCTTAAGTGTTTCCTCTTTCTGCCAGTAGTTCCTGTTATCATGGTTTGATATTAGCATAAAGATAATAAAATATGGATGCAAATGACAGATGTTCTACCTATGAAAATTGAGTTGAATGATTTTAAAAGACTAGATAGGAAAGAAAGAAAAACTGTTCTCAAAGTACTACAGGGAAGATAAGGAGATAGCTAAATACTAGGACATAAGTGGGCAGCCCAGCAGTACGTTAGGCTGCCGCCTACAATGCCTGCATCTGGTTAATGTCCAGCTGTTCTTGCTTCCGATCCAGCTTCCTGCTAATGTGCCTGGGAAAGCAGCAGAGGTAACACCCACGTGGCAGAGCCTTGTGAGAGACACAGACGGAGCTTCGGGCTCCTGGCTTTGGCCTGGTCCAGCCTTGCCCGCGGTAGCCATTGTAGTGTGAATCAGGGGATGGTAGGTCCCTCTCTGTATTTCTATCTCTGTGTAATTCTGTCTTCCAAATAGATAAAACAAAAAATTTTTGAGATCAATTGTCAAAGACGACGACGTCTAGTAGGCAACTGGAAAGTCATGCAGCAGGAATAGTAGGGTGGCTCTGCAGGGCCCTGTGCTCCTCTGAAGTGCTTGGGTCACAGCAGAGCATCCAGAGGGGCTGAGCAAGGCAGTGACGGAATTAGACTCACTTCAGAAAAAAGCTTCTGACTACGGAATCAAGAGCAAACAAGCAAGGCTGAATAAGGCAGGAAGCTGTGGCTGAAACTTAATTAAGATGACGGTGAGGCTGGCATGGTGGCCTAGCACCCTAAACCTCTGCCTGCAGCATGAACATTCCATATGGGTGCCAGTTCAATACAGTTAGCTCCACTAACAATACAGCCTGGAAAGGCAGCGGGGGATGGTCCAAAGCCTTGGGATTCTCTACCCACACAGGAGAAACAAGCTCCTGGTTCCTAGCTGCGCACCGGGCCAGCTCTGATCACCGTGACTATTTGAAGAGTGAATCAGCAGATGAAAGATTGTCTCTCCTTCTCTAACTCTTTTTCAAGATCTATTTTTATTAGAAAGGCCAATTTACAGAGAGAAGAGGCAGAAAGATCTTCCAACAAATACATTTTTTTTTTTAGTTATAGTAAACTAATGAGGGGTGTTTTTAATATTCTTGAGAACAAACTTTATAGGTTAAGTAAGCTGTTGTGGATTTCTAACGAACTAAAACCACTGTCACAACTGTCACGGGAAACCATGATGACACAGAAACAAACAGACAACCTATTTATAGATTGGGAACTATTTACAACTTATTTGTTATTAAAAATGGTAACTTCCCCAGCAGCCTCATCCACTCCCCACCCATCAACAAGCTTCATCTGGACCATTTCCACTGGATTGTGAAACCGCTCTCTCGTGTGCAGTACAGCTAAAAAAGGATTGTTTCTAAATATAATTTTCTGAAACAGATCTTTTTAAATGTTTGTACGAAAGAGCAGTTGGGCTTTGGCACCTGCGACTGTAAATACTCTTTTAATATCTGGAAAAGGAAGCAGGAGCACTTACTTCATGGAAGACTGCTCCAGAATATGGAGATATCCCCAAGTCCAGCAGCGACAGGCCTTCAACCACTGCAAAGGAAGACAATCACATTGACTCAAAGACACAAACGGATGCACGCAAACATCCCAGGACCAAACGGGAGACCGGCATCTCACAGGCGCCTCGCACTTCATCCCGACTGCAGCATTTCTGGGGACAAGGAACTCTCTTCCACAGTGAACACCACACAGCAATGTGCTCCCTGGGAAAGTTTTATCAAACTATACTGGTTCCTTCCGCCTCCCAGTATTTTTTACCCACTCTAAAAAAAGCACTTCAGCTATGCATATTCTGCTCCATTGCAAAAAAAAAAAAAAAAGACAGGAGAAGCTAGTAAGAAATATCATCCACAGAATGTGAAAATGGGCAGTCAAACTTACATATTGTTTGTTTCAGTCACATTTGTGTAACTGTTCTATAAGGCAATATGCAGTTTAAAAATCTTTTGTTAGGGAGAAGGCAGCACCATGGCTCAACTGGCTAATTCTCTCCCTTGAAAGTGTCCACATACCACGTGGACACCAGTTTGTATCCCAACTGTTCCACTTCCCATCCAGCTCCCTGCTTGTGGTCTGGGAAAGCAGTCAAGGACAGCCCAAAGCCTTGGGACCCTGCACCCACTTGAGAGACCTAGAAGAGGCTCTGGGCTCCTGGCTTCAGATGGGCGCAGCTCTGGCCATTATGGCCATTAGGGGAGTGAAACAGTGGATGGAAGTTCTTTCTGTCTCTCCTCCTCTCTGTATATGTGACTTTTCAATAAAAATAAATCAACCGAAAGAAAAATAGGGACTGGCATTGTGGAAAAGCTGTGTCACCACTGCCTGTGACAGCATTATCCCATTTGGGCATCAATTTGTGTCCTGGTTGCTCCACTCCCAATCCAGGTTCCTGCGAACAGACTCGGAGAAGCAGTTGAAGGTGGCACAAAGGCCTTGGCCCCTGCTACCCAAGAGCAACACCTGGATGAAGCTCCTGGCTCCTGACTTCCATCCAGCTGTTGTAACTACTTGGGGACTGAACCAGTGGCTCAAGATCTCTCATCCTCCTCTTTCTCTTTCAAATAAGTTACTAAATCTTTTTTTTCTTTAAATGATGATAAACAGAACATTTTCAAAGGGACTAATAATAATTTCATACAAACAAACCTGAGATTCCCTATTTTAATTATGCACCAAAGTGAACATCAGTGATAATATCAATTTAGCATCGACCTTCTGATGATTCACCAAGACAGAGATAAGGGTGCTTCTTTGACCCTCACACCAATTTTTGCTAGAAAGGTAAAAACTTTAGTCTCAAGACAAACTCAAACCCAAAATGAACTATGAAACAATTAGCCAAGGGCTACTGCTAATGGCATGGTCAGAAAAGCTACCAACTATGACTCTGGCATCCCATGTAGGGGCCGAATGGTGTTCCCATTGTCCACTTCCAATCTAACTCCCTGATAGTGGTCTGGGAAAAGCTGCAGAACATAACCCAAGTTCCTCGGCTCTGCGTCCACATGGGCAACCTAGGTGACTCCCTGGCTTCATTCTGGACCAGCCTTTGCTAGTGCAGCCATGCGAGGGGTAAACGAACAAATGGAAAAGCTCTTACTGTATAACTTTTTTTTTTTTAAGATTTATTTTTATTTTTATTGGGAAGGTGGATATACAGAGAGGAGAGACAGAGAGGAAGATCTTCCGTCCGATGATTCACTCCCCAAGTGAGCACAATGGCCAATACTATGCCGATCCAAAACCAGGAGCCTCTTCCGGGTCTCCCACGCGGGTGCAGGGTCCCAAAGCTTTGGGCCATCCTCAACTGCTTTCCCAGGCCACAAGCAGGGAGCTGGATGGGAAGAGGGGCCGCCGGGATTAGAACCGGCGCCCATATGGGATCCAGGGCATGCAAGGCGAGGACCTTAACCACTTGCGCCACCGTGCCGGGTCCTAACTTTTTTTTTTTAAGATTTATTTATTTTATTTGAAAGGCAGATGTACAGAGAGGAGGAGAGACAGAAAGATCTTCCGTCCAATGATTCACTCCTCAAGTGGCTGCAATGGGAAAGAAGTCAAGGATGGCCCATAGCCTTGGGATCCTGCACTCACATGGGAGACCCTGAGGAAACTCCTGGCTCCTGGCTTCAGATCAGCTCAGCTCTGGGCGTTACAGCCACTTGGGCAGTGAACCAGTAGACAGATCTGTCTCTCCTTCTCTCTGTAAATGTGCCTTTCCAATATAGATATCTGAAACATGGTTCATGTCCAAGCTGTTCTATTTCCTATCCAGCTCCCTGCTTGTGGCCTGAGAAAACAATAGAGGATAGCCCAAAGTTTGGAATCTTGCACCAGCATGGTAAACCCAGAAAAGCTCCTGGCTTCAGATCAGCTCAGCACCAGCAGTTACAGCCACTTGATGAATGAACCAGTGGATGGAAGATCTTTTTCTATCTTTCTCTCTGTAAATATGCCTTTCCAATACAAATGTATCAGTTTAAAAATCTGTGGCAACCACAGAGCAAGAGCAGGCACTCTACAAATGATCCCACATGGCCCTCAGGCAGGGCCAGAAACTCCTGTGAGGGACAGCACCAGCCGGTCGCTGTGTCACAGCCAGCAGCCCTTCGCGAGAGGCTGAATATGACTCCTCAGGCCACCTGACAAGGTGTCTCTAAGTCCACCCACACATCCTCTCCCAGAGTAACGAAAGCAACTCTTCGGACGACCAGCGTGTGGCTGTTCAGGAACACCATTTTCCACAAACCTACTTTAATCCAGAGGGAGATGTGTCATTATCTAGCTAAAAGATGGGCTGCAAAACTTTCAGAAAATTGTCTGGGCTTGTAACTTCGCTAAGCCAGGCTCTTGCTGGATATTATACAATGATGAGCTGGTTAACACACATTTCCTGGCGAGTGCCTGGAATGTGTTTCTGCTATCTTGATTATCCCTACTCTGTATTACTTCACAAATAACAGATGTAGGAGAAAGGTCAAGCTAATGTAAAAACCTTAGGAAACCACTACTGGGGCCAGCATTCTGGTGCAGTGGGCCAAGCCACTACTTGTAGTGCCAGTGTCCCATAAAGAAGTGTCAGCCTTGAATCCTGGCTGCTCCGCTTTCAATCTATCTTCCTGGAAAAGCAGAAAATGATGGCCCAAGTGGTTCTGTCCCTACCACCCCAGGGAGAGACCTGAATAGAATTCCTGATTTCTGGTATTAGCTGGCCCATCCCAGGCTGTCTGAGGAGCAATCAAGAGGTGGAAGTCCTCGCTCTCAACTCCCATTTGCTCTTAACATTTAAAACTACAGGAAGGGCATAAACTATATTAAGGTGATTTCTTTTTTTTTTTTTAAGATTTATTTATAGCTATTACAAAGTCAGACATAGAGGAGGAGAGACAGAGAGGAAGATCTTCCATCTGATGATTCACTCCCCAAGTGAGCGCAATGGTCGGAGCTGTGCCGATCCGAAGCTAGGAACCAGGAACCTCTTCCGGGTTTCCCATGCAGGTGCAGGGTCCCAAGGCTTTGGGCCATCCTCAACTGCTTTCCCAGGCCACAAGCAGGGAGCTGGATGGGAAACAGGGCCACTGGGATAGAAACCGGCGACCACATGGGATCCCAGTGCATGCAAGGCAAGCACTTCATCCACTAGGCTACTACACCAGGCCACAATACTGTTTTTGACAGATTTCTAAACATGAGAGTGAACTCTGGTGCAATAGCCACGCCCAAAGATTGCTAACTCTTCACATAAAACATCAGCTATGTGATCCTGAGCATGTGACTCAGTCTCTCTGTGCCACAATTTTCTCATCTATAAAATGGGGTGAATGATGACATTTACATCATCAATTATACATAGTAAACTGTGTTATTAACACATCCCAAATGCTTTATTTAATACTGTGCCTGAAATATAGAAAGCATTATGCCAGTGTTAATTCTTATTTTTATTGGACTGAGAAGTCCAGGCTGGGCCCAGCACAATGGCTCAGTGGCTAAATCCTCTCCTCACACTCCCAGGATCCCATGTGGACACCAGTTCATATCCTGTCTGCTCCACTTTCCATCCAGTTCCCTGCCTGTGGCCTGGGAAAGCAACCGAAAATGGCTTGGACCCTTGCAACCACATTGGAGAGGGAGAAGAATCTCCCGGCTATTGGCTTCAGATCGGCTCAGCTTCAGCCCATGTGGCTACTTGGGGAGGGAACCAGTGGATGAAAGATCTCACTGTTATCTCCTTCTCCATAAATCTGCCTTTCCAGGGCCCAGCGTGGTAGTTTAGTGGGCTAAAGTGCTTGCCTTGCATGTGCTGGGATCCCATATGTGCATGAGTTCATGTCCCAGGAAACCTGCTTCCCATCCAGCTCCCTGCTTGTGGCCTGGAAAAGTAACCGAGGATGGGCCAAAGCCTAGGGACCATGCACCCACAGAGAAAGCCGGGAGGAACCTCCTGGCTACTGGTTTCAGATTGAGCTCAGCTCCAGCCACTGCAACCACTTAGGAACTGAACCAGCAGATGAAAGATCATTTTCTCTGTCTTTTCTCATCTCTATATATCCGACTTTCAAATAAAAATAAATCTTTACATATTCTGCCTTTCCAATGAAAAAAATAACACTTTAAAAAAAATAATGCAAAGCCCAGGCTGTACTTCAAACAAGAAATTCATGTATTATTTTAACTCTCCATATATTCACAGATTAAGCTATCAGACAGGTCTGCAGACACAGGTGACACAGCAAAGATCTCATTCCTGTATGAGTGGACATCTATTGTTTTTGAATGGCCAGCACCAGCCTTCCCCTCTTTTTGACAGCAACAGCACCCTAATCTTTCGGATGGAATACCACTTCTTCCACATTTCAGGTGCAGCTGTGGATGCCTGATATCCCTCCCAAAAACAAACAAAAATAAATACACAATTTAATCAGTTCACTCTGTGTGATTCAATCAGAGCTTCTGCTGTGTTCCTTGAAAACAGTTGCCACCTTTCCACCGGACTTGGCCCTGAGGGTAGTAATTCCAAAGCTACTAGCCATTCCTGTCCACAGCTGGGAAGGGCCTTCCATGAGACAGTCAGTGCTGACCGGGAGAAATAATTAGTCCTGATGAGATCACTGACTCTCTGGATCCAACTAACCCTGAAGTCAGTATCCGTCTTTCCATCATGCCAGGGATGAAGGTAAAAAAAAAAAAAACCACATATCTGACCAGTCTGAGTTGGGGTTCTCTCATTGCCTAGGAAACAACTGACAATGCAAACTTAAAACCTTCAGCTGTCTAAATACATCCATCATCCCTTCCAACTATACAACTGTCCATTTATCTTCATTCTAAAAAGAAAAAACAGTTGGGGCCAGAGCACTGGCAGACAGGCTAATCCTCAACTGGTGACGCCAGCATCCCATGCAGGTGCTGGTTCTAGTCCCAGCTGCTCCACTTCTAATCTAGCTCCCTGCTTACAGCCTGAGGACACAGTGGTGGATGACCAAGTCCTTGGACCTTATCACTCAGTTGGAGGACTAGGAAACAAATCCTAGCTCCAAGCTTCAGCCCAGCCCTGGCTGTGGCAGCCACTGGCGGGGAGTGAACCAACAGATGAAGACCTCTCAGTTTCTCATTTTAATTCTTTCAAGTAGAATAAATATTTAAAAACAAATCAGGTAAACTTGTCATTTGTGATTTAAAAAAAAATAAATCAGTCCACATTACAGTCATCAAAATCTATTCTTAAGATTCAGAACCTTTAACCCAAATAACTCATCACCTAAAAACCTAAACATTGTATGAAATCAGAATTCCTACTTCAATATTTCAAAATGCCTATCTTTTAAGTTCTTGATGTTTCCTGCACTCTGCTTAGGGGGATTTAGTACAATTGCTTGACTTTTAATATATCTTCTTTAAGGTATATGCTGAAGACAGGAGCTACTTACAGATATCATTCCTTCTCCCCAGAAATAAGCAATTAATAATTATCCTAATCAGACCCAGCTGAAGGTCACTGCCACCTCTGCCTCAAGTGGTCTCCCTTCCAACCCGAGGACCTAAACCTTTCGATATCACACTATCAAAGATTGCTACGGCCTTTGACTCCTCTATTTTAACCAGGATCACTACTGGTTTTCCTTGTATTCCAACTCAAACCCTTACAATCTTCTCCTTTTCCGTTTCTTGACAGAGCTTCAACATGGATTATCTCACTGAATAGGATACAAAACTTCCTATTACACAGATAAAAAAAAAAAAAAAACAACTTATCAGAGAGGTCACACAGCTACCGAGGAGCAAAAAAGACACAAACCTCTCCCTGAACCACTGCACAACACTGCCTCGTCTCTGGATCCCGTAAGCAGGCGGACTGTTGGCTTTCTTCTCTACACATCCACTCCATGCCAGGCACAGAACTCAGAAGTGAACCAAACAGTCCTCTGAGCTCACAAGACAGTGGAAACACTAAACAAACCACTAAATATAGTAAATTCTCTTAAGAGATGAACGTACAAAGTGCTAACAGAGCACAGGAAGGTAGGCCGCCTACTGCCCAGGACCTGCTGCTAACCAGAAACAAGCAGGCACCAAGTGGTTTCAATCCCTTCACTAACTGGCAAACCTGGGCAGGTAACACGCCCTCAACCCCAGCTCCATCCTTCGTAAAACAGAGAAAATAACACCCCTACCACATGGAATTACTGTGAGAGCTAAATAAGAAAAGGCACATTGACAGGCCTACCTGCTATATAGTATCTTCAGAAAGTTACCTCAACTATAATTACTCATAAAACTCCCATTCATTATGCCATTCACCTTTCAGAATGTCTACGGGAAAATACTAAAAACTGCAGCATTTTAGGGTGGGTGTTTTGCCTTACAGTTAACACCCACACTGCAATTCCAGGATTTAGCACCAACCTTTGGCTCCCGACTTGGGCTTCCTGCTCTGCAGACACTGGGAAAAGGCAGTAAGGGCTTAAGTAGCTGAGTCCACTCCACCGACACGGGGCACCTGGATTGCCTTACTGGGCTATTCCAGCATTTGGGGAATGAAACACAGATGGGAGCGCTCTCTTGCGCTCACTGTCGCTGCCTCTCAAACACGGGGGGGGGGGGGGGGGGGGGGTGTCTCCCGAGAGGCAGGTAATGCTGTTTCTCAATCTGGGTACCAGCTACATGGGTGCAGAGTTCATTAAATTCACCGAGCCATACCTGATTAAATCTTCATTGTGACAGATAAGGAACTTTAGCTGAAAGTAACTTTTCTGTTTATCAGCTCTAGTCCCCATCTAACCCCCTTCCAGCTACTTTGGGAATTTCACATCCTTGAGCATTTCCTAACTGGGTCATTTCCTGCCGCCTGGAACCCTTGTTTCTCAAATATCTCTTTCCAAATCCTATGTCCTTCCAGAGTCAGTTGTAATCATTCACGCCGTTGGGCCTGCATGATGGCTTAGCTGGTACAGCTGCCCCTGCAGTCCCCGCTGCTCCAGTCCGCATCCAGCTCCCTGCTAACGTCCCCGGTAAAGCAACAGAAGATGGACGAAAGCCTTGGGCTCCAGCACCCAATGTGGGAGACCAGGAAGAAGCTCCTGACATCCACCTGGCCTAGCTCTGCCTCTTGCCGTCATTTGGGGAGTGAGCCAACGCAGTAAGACCTCTCTTTTCAGGTCTCTCCCTCCCACTGCAGATCTGCCTTGCAAGTAAAATTTAATAAGGAAATATCATATCCTTAGGAAACTAGGAATGAAGTTTTTTCAGGGTCAGAAAACTAAGGAAGACACTGGGCGACCACAAGAAACATACTCTCATAAATTATTATTCCTCTAGGTTTAGTCTCCCTAACTTCCCCAGCCAAGCTCTGCGTCTCACAGCAGGCGCTAGGATTAAACAAGGTTTGGCTTAGAACTTCAGTGAAGAAGGAAGAGTAAAGAAAGCTGACTGCCAGTCGAAGCCCAAGAGGGGGTCTGTCTACACACGCTCACCACTGAGGCAAGACTGTCTCATCTCTGCCTTCACACACACCAGCCCCTAAGCCGAGGGTCAGCACTCGCGGCATCAGAGCCCCCCGGCCTCTGGAGCCAGTCCCTCGACTGACCACCTCCACTGAGGGCAAAGGGCGGGACACGCCCCCTCAGGTCCCCACCCACACAGATTCTGGCTCCCACTGCCCAAACCTGAAGACCTCAGCTCTACCTCCCCCCCCCTCCTCGCCCCTCCGCAGCCCCGCCCTCAGGTCCCCCCAGAACCCCAAGAGCCCATCAGTTCCACTCGCTCGCGGCCACTGCTCCTGACTCCCATTCAGAGAGGTCGGGGCAGCGAAGGCCGGGGCCTGACCGCCGACTCCAGCCCGTGGCCTCACCTCGCTTCCACGAGCTCAGAGGGGACACCACCTCTACCCGCTCGGAAATGAACTCGGCCAGACTAGAGCGGAATAAGGCCGCCCGCACGGTCACGGCCACCACCAGAACCAGGGCCAAGGGAGCCGCCATGATACCTAGGGCGGGCGCGCGGGCGGCTGGGGCGGGGACAGGCGAGGCGGAAGAGTCTTGCGCGCTGCGCGCCACCCGCTGTAGTTTCGCGGTCGGGCGGACGCCGTAGCGGGAGCTGCAGCTGCCCGATGTGGAAACTACCACTCCCAAGAACACTTGCTGCAGGGAGGGTGGGATGACGGAAAGCGGGACGTCTCAAGATTATGGCAAAGTTGGGTGACCCCCCCACACACACACCCCCACGTGCCTAGGGTCACAGGTGAATGGAATTGCTCAGGTGCTGAAGAAAGGACCACGGAAGAAAGTTACCGCCCTACACTTGTGAGAGAAGCTTCGAACTGTTCGTTTTACTGTGATTTGCGTGCTTCTAATGTTTGCCTTTTATGCTTTTAAAGAATATTATTCTTATTCATTTGTTTATTCTTAAGATTTATTTATTTATTTATTTATTTTTTAATTTTATTTATCGCTTCTCGGCCTTTTGGCTAAGATCAAGTGTAGTATTTATTTTTATTGAAAAGGCGGATATACACAGAGGAAAGACAGAGAGGAAAATCTTCCCTCCAATGATTCACTCCCCAGGCGGCCGCGACGGACTGGAGCTGAGCCAATCCAAAGCCAGGAGCCTCTTCTGGGTCTCCCACGCGGGTGCAGGGTCCCAAAGCTTTGGGCCGTCCTCGACTGCTTTCCCAGGCCACAAGCAGGAAGCTGGATGGGAAATGGAGCTGCCAGGATTAGAACCAGCGCCCATATGGGATCCTGGGCGTGCAAGGCGAGGACCTTAACCACTTGCGCCATCGCGCTGGGCCCCCATTTGTTTATTCTTTAACTTTATTGAATGCGGACTGTCGCTTCCCATCAGTTGATAACTAGATGATATCTAGTGACCTCAGGTTGGTAACTTGAAATCCCTCCCCGTGGGAGTGTCCACGTCACAAAAATTGGCAAGTGCTACACATCACACGTGTGAGGTTTGGAGAGTCATACATAAGTGTGAAGCAGCACGTGGCTTCAGTCATGTGTGGAAAGTGTTTTTTAGAAGTGCTTAAAAATTAACCCTAAGAATATTAAATGAAAGTACCAGGAAATGCAAATTCATGAAGAAAATCAAACAGCATGCATGATGGAAAAGAACTGCTTGGGGAAAGGATAGCAGTAGCAGGTCGGGGTGATTAGGGAATGACACGGATCAAGAGTAGCTGTTTGGTCTACAGGAACAGTGTGTGCATTTCCACAGTGCCTGGGTTCAATTCCTGGGTCCAGTCCCTGATTCTAGCTCCCAGCCAATGCAAACCCTAACAGGTGGTAGTGATGGCTGTCGCACAATTGAGAGTCCTGGATTGAGTTTCTGGCTTGTGGATAATTATCTCTCTAGTGTCAAATATATTTTTTAAAAGAAAGAAAGAAAAAAAAAAAACAGAGCTTTCAAGCAGAGGGAACCAACTGAGTCAGGAAATAACATTTGAGTTTGAGGATAAGAAAGGAAATGAGGGCCCAGTGCTGTAGCCCAATGGCTAATGTCCTCGCTTTACATGGGCCAGGATCCCATATCGACTTTGAGTGCCAGCTGCTCCGCTTCCCCTCCAGCTCCCTGCTTGTGGCCTGGGAAAGCAGCATAGGATGGCCCAAAGCCTTGGGACCCTGCACCCACATGGGAGACCCAGAAGAAGCTCCTAGCTTTGAATCAGCTTAGCTCTGGCCACGGCAGCCCCTCGGGGGGTGTACCGTGGACAGAAGATCCTTCTCCCTGACTTCAGAGAGGGCATGATGAAGGAATAGAAACGTGCTTGTTCTTGCAGTCCCCACTCCGTGTTCAGCCTTGTGACATATTCACACACGAGCACAGCATCCTCCCTAAAAATGTAGCTGTTGCTATCCCCTTTAACATACAAGGAAAACACAGGTATATGCATTGTCTTAGACTGAAATTAATGAATTACAGGTAGAAGTGACCTAGATTATTTAATATCTGGTGCTTAGCACACATGCCCAGTGGTCAATACACACTAATTAGCAGTTGTACTGTACATCATCCTAACAGAGGACTTCAAGATTCTTCTTAGGATGTAGATTGGGAAGAACAGTGATTAATTTTTATACAGAGGGATGACTCAAACATAAGTGTGTGGGGGGTATCTGTAAGAACTAAAACTATAAAACTTGTAGCAGAAAGCCTAGGTGCCTATCTCCATGACTTTGAAGTGGGCAAATGTGCAGGTAATAAAAAAGAAATAAATTTTACCTCATCAAAATTAAGAATTGGGGGGAGTGTGTCAAGTGTTTTACACAGTAGTTAAGACTGATTGAAATGTCTGCGTTCCACATTGGAGTTCCTGAATTGAGTTCTGTCTCCACTTTCCATCTAACTTCCTGCTGCTGCCTGGAAGGCCGCAAGGACGGCTCAAGAACTTGGGTTTCAACCATGTGAGAGACTCAGTTAGCATTTCTAGATCCTGGCCTCTTGGCCTAGTCTCAGTTTCTGTGGGCATTTAGGGAGCGAAGCAGAAGATAGAAGATCCCTCCTTCTCTCTGTTGCTCCGCTTTTCACGTAAATAAAAAATAAACATAGAAATATATGACGTTGCTCTAACTCTACTTGAACCCCTTGAAAGGACTGCCCACTATTTGTAGAATGAGTATGGCTTCACGTGATGGTCCATAAAAGCCTCTGATCTCTGCTCGTCTCTCCAGACTCACCTCTTGCTCATGTTGGCCATCCTCACCCCAAGCTCACTGCAAACAGTGAGTACCTATTCTTGGTATAAATGGTTTCTTCTCCTTTACGTCTTAGCTCATATATCACTTCTTGACACAGGCTTTCCTTGGCCATCTAATCAATAGTAGAGTAGTGATTCCTCCATTATTCATTATCGTTCTTGGCCTATGGCCTTTGTAAGACTCCTCACTCATAATTATTTGTCTGCTGCAATTCTGTGTGACTGTTCCACTGTAAGCTCCAATGTGAATGGGACTGTCTCTTTTTTTTCTCCATCCTTGCAGTAGGTATTTGCATGTTTTCTTTTTGAATCCTGTATCCAGTCATTCTTTGGCCTGCACCACAGTGCCTTCACCATCTGACTTTATAAAGCCTTTTACTTCACTGCCCTGCACACAGCCAAGAGGCAGGTAGCAGATGAAATGTCAGTCAATCTTAGGTGGTTTTCCAGGAACACATACTCTCGAATGCATGTTGCAAGGTCATCCAACACCAGTTGAGTTTCACTTTTTCCAAGAGTTGGACTGATGGAGCTGACGGGTAGGTCCTGCTACCCAGGCCTGGTGTTGTTACCTGATTGGGTCCTGACGATGCCGAAACTAACTCTCCAGTCTTTGACTGTGTCACTTTCCCAATGAGAAGGCCCTCTGCTGAATGTTCTGTGCATCAGGAATGTCTAGAATCAAGTCGCTTTTTTTAATCAAATGTGCTAAATAGGCTGTACGTCCACAATGGTAGCTGCTTAATGAGCATAGAAGGAAAACCACCTCTGTGTGTGACCTGAGGCTGGTCACTTAGTCTCTGAGAATCTGTTTTCTTCCTCCTCAGGTACCTCACATATTTTGTGGAGTCTCTAGCTTCAAAGGAGAGAAATCACATGGCTTGCTCCATTATGATTTCCTTCCCTTCAGCTCTCCACCCTTCCTTCTTAGCTACAATGGCAAAACCAGCCAAGCCAATTCAAGCCAACCCAGGCTCTTCTCATTGTCTCAGGCAGAGCTTCCTAGCACAGTGTCTGGGGCTGACATTCTGCCCCCCCGACTAGCCCAGATGCCTGAACTTCTTTATGCCTTAGTGTCCCTGCATGCACATGGTGATGAGGAAGCAGTATGTCTCAGGATCACAGACAAAGCACTTAAAACAGCACTTACCACATAGTAAGTACTCAATACTTGCCAGCTAACGTAACTATTGTCATCTTTTTGTGGCAGAAGTTATTGGACACCTAAGTCTCCAGGATTGTTTTTCAAGGTGTAACTTCTGAATCACCCCATGTAAGAATTACCTGAAAGATTTAGAATGCAAGTTCCTGGACTACACCCCTGGTCTAATGAATCATAGTCTTTAGAACAAAACTAGGAAATTTACATTTAAAAAGTAACTCCCAAGTGATACTCAGTCATTTATTTTAGAGATATAACATAGAGACTATAAAATATCACCCAATTACAGTTCAGGGTCCAGGGTTGCTGTGGCACAGCAACTTAAGTCATTGCTTATGATGCTGCTATCCTGTATTTGAGCACTGGTTCAAGTCCCAGCTGCTCTGCTTCCCGTCAAGCTCCCTGTTGATGCACCTGGGAATGCAGCAGAGGATGGCCTGAGTGAATGCTTGGGAGATCTGGATGGATGTAATAAAAATTTATTAAGATGTCTTTATTTTTATTAAAAAGGTAGATCAGATTTTATGGAGAGAAGGAGAGGCTGAGAGAAAGATGTTCCATCCATTAGTTCACTCCTCAAATGGCCGTAATGGCTGAGCTGAGCCAATCAGAAGCCAGGAACCAGGAGCTTCTTCCAAGTCTCCCACACGGCTGCAAGGTCCCAAGACTCTGGGCCATCCTTGACTGTTTCCCAGGCCACAGCAGCACTTGCAAGATGAGGATTTAGCCATTGAGCCATTGTGCCAGGTCCTGGATGGAGGTATTTATAAAATAACTTTGACTTCAGACTTTGTGTCCATTTGAAGAGTGAACCAGAAGATAGAAGATTTCTGTCTTTCCATCACTCTACCTTTCAAAATAAGATAATAAATATTAAAATATGAATAAAGTGAATAGTTCAGTGATGTGTGATTTACTATTTAGATCTGCACAACCAGCCACACAAGCTAGTTTTTAGAATATTTTTATTATCATCCAAAACAGAGTTTACACTCATTGGCAGTCATTTCCTGTTCCCACTTCCTTGAGCACCTCAGCCGTAGGCATTTTTGGCTTCATAGATTTGCTCAATATGAAAATTCCGCAAGTAGAAATAGAACTAAGTAACGTTGTCTTTTGTGACTGGATTATTACACGTAACATGATGTTTCAACATTGATCCATGCTATAGCATGCATCATTATCTTTATTTCCTAAATAATACTCCCTTGTATAGATATTCTACTTTTTAAATTCACTTATGGGAAGTGAAATGGATATCTGCGTTGTCACCACTTCAGCCATCTACATAAGCTATGATTATTTGTTTACTTTTTTTTTTAAAAGATTTATTTTATTTTTATTGGGAAGGCGGATATACAGAGAGGAGAGACAGAGAGGAAGGTCCTCCATCCGATGATTCACTCCCCAAGTGAGCACAACGGCCGATGCTATGTCGATCCGAAGCCAGGAGCCTCCTCCGGGTCTCCCACGCGGGTGCAGGGTCTCAAAGCTTTGGGCTGTCCTCGACTGCTTTCCAGGGCCACAGGCAGGGAGCTGGAAGGGAAGCGGGGCTGCCGGGATTAGAACTGGCGTCCATATGGGATCCTGGGCGTGCAAGGCGAGGACCTTAACCACTTGCGCCACCGTGCCGGGCCCTATTTGTTTACTTTTTTAAAGTGCATATTTATTTATTTGAAAGACGGATAGAGACAGACAGAGATTTCCAGTCTGCTGATTCATGCCCAAATACATGCAACAGCTAGGGCTAAGCCAAAGGTAGGTCTGCAGGAACTCAAGTCCTTGGGCCATGACCTGCTGTCTCCCAGGTACATTAGCAGGGAGCTAGCACAGAATCAGAGTCAAAACTCCATTCCAGGGCCCGGCGGCATGGCCTAGCGGTTAAGATCCTCGCCTTGAACGTGCCAGGATCCCATATGGGCGCCGGTTCTAGTCCCGGCAGCTCCACTTCCCATCCAGCTCCCTGCTTGTGGCCTGGGAAAGCAGTCCAAGACGGCCCAATCCTTTGGGATCCTGCACGCGTGTGGGAGACCTGGAGGAAGTTCCTGGTTCCTGGCTTTGGCACAGCAGCGGTCGTTGCACTCGCTTGGGGCATGAACCATTGGACGGAAGATCTTCTCTATCTCTCCTCTTCTCTGTATTTCTGACTTTGTAACAAAAATGAATAAATATTAAAAAAAACACAAAATTCCATTCCAGGCACTCTGAAATGGGATGCAGGTGGATCAAGTTGTGGGTTACACACTACACTGTACGGCCTGTCTCACAGTTCAGATTTTTTCAATATCTCTGGCTACCGCATACAGAATGTGGTGAATAGAGTGAGGATGGCAGTAAGCTCCCTTTGTTGAGCAGGTGAAAGAAGATGGTAGCTTGGACCTAAGTGGTGGCAGTAAAGAAGCAGGCAGATTCCACAGATACCTTGGAGGTAGCCTTGATAGATACATTTTTCCCCCAAATTCCTCTAATACCTTGTTTCTGACTCCCAGACCATGATAACTATAAAGGTCTGATGGACAGTTCTCTATGGTTTTCATTAATGAAAAACTTGAGAGGCAGTAAATTAGAGCAACCGTGTCAGGTTGACAGGTATAACCAACATCTTGGCATACCCCGGGAGTTGTTTCTCCCCTGACTGTGCTTTCTTGCTTAGTGACAAGTCACCTGGTTAAACTCATTTAACCAGTAACCAGGTGGATGGAGAAGGAAGAGGTTCATCACATCTCCACCATTTTAGCAGAAACAATTGGTCGTGGGTGTCCTCTACCCTGGGGAGGCAGTGACTCCCAGCTAGAACGGTGAGACATCAGTCAGAGTGCTCGGGTGGGCAGACTAGCGGACACCTGTGTGTCACATCTCAGTGAGGGAACTCCTCCCCAGCTTTAGCTCCAGTTCTCACTCCAGCTTCCTGCTAATGCAGACCTAGCAAGAAGCAGTGATAACTGCCTCCCACGTGGGAGGCCTGGGCTGAATGCCCAGCTCCTAGCCTTGGCCCCTTCCCGTTCCCATTCCACAGGCATTGTAGGCATGTGGGGACATAACAAATAGATGAAGCTCTCTGTCTTGATCTCTTTCCATCTCTACCTTCTGAATAAATATTTTTAATATTCATTTATTTTAAATGTACAGATGCCATCTTTGTCTTCTGATTCAAACCTACTTTGGCAGTGGCAGAACAACTTTGGCAGAATTAACTTTTTGGATCATGAAAGGGAAGTGAACCCCAAGCAGAAACTTCCAACATATGAGGGGCTTCAGAAATTCATGAAAAATGCATGGTATCTTTGAATTCCATTTTGCTGTAAGCTGTTTGAAACCCCCTCCTATGGCCTGGATGGGAACGAAAGAACTCAAGAAAATCACCAAAAAGAAACACAGGAATGGATGGGGGAAAAAATCAGGGATGTAAAAGATTATTAAAGACACAGCAATGACTTGATCTGTGGTGACTACATATTTTTTCATTGGAAAACAATAGACAAAGTAAAAACTTAAAATAGCAGCCAGCATTGTGGCATAGCAGGATGTGACACCAGCATCTCATATGGGCACCAATCATGTAGCAGATGCTCCACGCCCAGTCCAACTCTCTGCTGGTAGCCTAGAAAAGGCAACAGAAGATAGTCCAAGTGTCTGGGACCCTAGACTCATGTGGGAGACCCAGATGAAGCTCCTGGCTCCTGGCTTCAGTATGGGCCAGCACTTGTGGGCGTGAACTGGTAGACAAAATCTTTCTCTGTCTCGCTCTCTATGATCCTGGCTTTCCAATAAATATGTATATCTAATACATAGATTAAATATATGTTTATAAATATACTATAAGTAAATATAAATGCATATTTATATATGTTTAAATATATATATTTGAGAAAACTTTAAAGCAGTAACAACTCAAGTGAAGGTGTGTGGAAGGCAATGACATGTTGAAACAGATCATTAAAGGCATCTTGACATTGACCTGATAAGAAGGACCTGATCTAGTCCATTGTGCACACTGGGAAGCTAAGGCCCAGCAGTACCAAGCTGTGATTACACAGGAAGTCATTGGTGGTCCTAGACCCTGAGACCAGGGCCTCCACCATCTATTTCCTATTCATGAACTAGGTCCTGGTGAGGCCCACCAGAAGAGTCACAACCAGCCTCCTCTTCAACCTTCACTCAAGTGTTGTAGAGCTGAAAAGGAACCAGGGCCTAATGCCTTGAGAACATTTCCAGGACCCAGTATTCACAACACTACCGATTTCCTTCCTGCCCACAATTGCAAAATTGTTCTGTTATAAAAAAAAGACCAAGACATCAACCAGGCCTAGACCTAAAGGATGTGATGGGCTCTCCTCACCCTGATCTCTGCTCTGCTTTCTGCTCTCTCTCCCCAGAGGGGACTTGCCTTCAGGTATCTGGCCTCCTCATGCTCTCCCCGGTCTAGGAAAACAGACTGTGTCAAGGCCTTGGTTTGCTGCTTTCTCATACCTGCTTCCCATCTTTCTTTTCCAACAAGACCTGGAATTTCTCGAGCATGTGATATTAATGGAATTGGCCTTATGACATTCCAGAAATACGGCCAAAATGGTATAAGCCAGCCAGAGTATGCCAAGGTCTAGCAACAATGACTGGCTCAAGGATGAACATAGGACCCACGTTGGGCCAATCAGTAACAAGACCCAATTCTGGGATTTTAGTTTGAGCCATTTGGGGAAATGGGCTTTTTTCCTGTCTTGCTAGGTTTAAGCCTATAGTGTACAGACCCAGTGAGTAGCCTTTGTCAAGCTTGTATATACGAGAGACGGTAAGGGCAACCAACATCTGATTGATTCTACTTGAAAGACACCATGAACTACCTTGACTTTGTAAACTTGCATGAATGACAAGAACATACCAACTTCCTTTGCTTTTTTTGTCATACCATCCAAAAGGATGATACACACCACACACACACACACACAGGCCCACAACTGCAGTGCAAATTGTAAGGCCTGTTGCTTAGGAGCCAATTCCCCACCACAGCTAGGAAGTTTGATACTCTGCAGCTACATTCTGCATAGGGTGGGCCAGAAAAATCCCAGGACTCACCAGAATCTGGGAAGCAGTAAAAACAGCTCATAACAACTCCCAGGGCAGAGGGCAGGCAAGGGGAGACAGGCTTACTGTCTTACAAGCCTTCTGTGCACTCATATTCTGCAAGGATCAGAAGACATTCTGCTAAATTCAGATAAATTCAAGATAAATTCAAGTCTTACCCCTTCAAAAATTGTAGCTGTATTCAAAATCTCCAATCCCAAGACTTCATTTCCCCATATGTCTACTAAAACCCAAGCTCTTGCGTATTTTTTTAAGATTTTTTTATTGGAAAGTCAGATATACAGAGAGAAGGAGAGACAGAGAGGAAGATTTTCTGTCTGTTGATTCACTCCCCAAGAGGCTGCAACGCCTGGAGCTGAGCTGATCTGAAGCCAGGAGCTTCTTCTGGGTCTCCCACGCGGGTGCAGGGTCCCAAGGCTTTGGGCCATCCTTGACTGCCTTCCCAGGCCACAAGCAGGGAGCTGGAAGGGAAAGTGGGGCTGGGACACAAATCGGTGCCCACCTGGGATCCTGGCCCTTTGCAAGGCTTGTAAGGCGAGGACTCAAACTGCTAGGCTACCGCCCCAGGTCCGCCCTCACTGGGTCCCTCCATTGTTCATCTAAAGGTTATTTGTTGTTTTGCTTCTAACACTTCCATGTGTCATGCGGCAGGAAGTTCCAGACATTGTCAGAAAAGGAAGTCCACCTTGATACTTAGTCGGCTCAATTGTCACTTGTCTGTTTCCTTGTCTGTTTTATCCATGAGTATCAGAGACCGATGCTGACTCATCTCAGGGACAGACACTGGACCCAAAATCTGGTGCAGAATAAATGTTCAAGTACCTTTCTCGATATTGACTATCACTGGGATGCCTCAACCGATGCGAGGCTCGCTATTTTCTAAAGGGGACTTTAACATATTTTTCATTTATTTATTTGAAAGAAAGAGAGGGAGAAAGATGTTTGCAATAGCCAGGCTGGGTCATGGTGAAACCTAGAACCTTGAATCCCATCTGGATATCTCATCTAGGTGGCAGGAACCAAGCAAGTACACCCATATGGGCTGGTGGTGTCTTAAATAGTGTATTAAATGCTGTGCTAATCATGACCACTGACATGGTCTTTTACTTTTAGAGGGGGGTCTGCAAGTGACCACCTGGTTCATGAAAGACAGCCTGGTCCTTCTGTGCATTTGTGCTTCGCAGTTCTCAGCTTGACCACCAACATTCTGCTACCTGGAAGACCTCAGCAGGTAGCAAGCACATGGGCCAGGGTTAGGTGTAAACGCAGCACTCCCAACGCTACATGTGGAAGTCTAATGAGTTACATTTCAGGAGAGTGGGTGACAATTTCTGTAGAATTTGAAATCTGTATGTCTATCAATCATTAGTAAGTGATTAAATAAACTTTCTTCACTGCTTTATTGGGACTGGATGTTGTGGGATAGTAACTTAAGCTGCCAATGCCAGAATCCCATGTCAAGTACCAGTTTGATTTCTGGATGTTTGCCCTGCTTCTCCAGCTCCCTGCTCATGTGCCTGGGAAGACAGCAAATGTTGACCCAAGTACTTGGACCCTGTTACCCACACGGAAGACCTGGCTGGAGTTTCTAGCTCTGACTTTTTTTTTTTTTTCGGCTCAGCCCTCACTATTGCAACCATTCCATTTGGAGAACAAATCAGCAGATGCAAAATTCTCTCTCTCACTGCCTTTCAAGCAAATGGATAAAACTTCAAAAGCAATAATTAAATACATAGTTGTTTATTGGCAATGGGCTAGATAGGGTGATGGAGATAATGTTACTTCTTTTTCTGAACATTCTATAGCCATACAATGACAAACAGTGAGTGATGGGTTTCTTTGTTTTCATTTTTCAGTGCCAAGACTTAACGCTGCTAGGAGTCGATGGGACAGACTGCATCATATGAAGTATTTATATAATAACAAATGCACAAGCAGCTTAAAAATGGCATACCATGGAGGCTGTTGATAACGTCAGTGTTTAAAATGCCATTTAAACATTTTAAATAACTTGAGTTTTAACTAACTTCTGTCATGTATCTGCTTGGCTCCCTGGGCTGAGACCCAAAGTCGATTGACTATAACTGACGTATAGGGCTGTGTTTTCAGAGTCCCATGGATGGGAGGTTAGGCAAAACCAGCCAGGAAAACAAAAACAAACCTGGGCCTCCTGGTTCCAACCTGTTGGTTTTTCTTCTTGAATGCCCCCACTCTGTCTCCCTCCCCAGTCGTATCTCTCTTTCAATCCACTTAGAGGAGAAAGAGCATCGGAAGAATTCACTCAAGTGGATATGCAGGGGTACAGAATCCCCCGTCTGGATTCGTTGCATTTTAGGAGGCAATGCTTAAACAGGGAAGGGGATGCGATGGTGGTGGGCTGGGGGTGGGGGCCCCATTATCACGTGAGCCATCCAATGAAACCAAGGGCAGTAACAGCAGGAGCAATCGCCCGGGGAGCTGGTAAGCAGAGTAAGAGAGCCTAGGGACAATTCCACCTTGTAAAAAACAGCCCTGTCTCCAGAAATGCCTTCCAAGAGTAGGTTCCCAAAAACCCAAGGGCCTCCCCGAGGTCAGCCTCCTGAATACCACAGCTGATTCCCATTTCCACCCTCTTAGCACCGTCAACCTTTGACCTTGAACTTGAACCATCTGTACGCTGAACCATCTGTACGCGTTCAGGAGCCAAATCCTGTTCAGCCACAGTAGATAATCTCAAAACAACCTGGCCACAAATTTTTAGCAGGAAAACTTTCTCCTACAGGAAGGCACTCTGTGTGTGTGTGTCTGTGTAAGGTGTAAGGCTCACTGGTAAAAATGCAGTGAATTCCTTGAGCAGAAAGGGATGGTGATATCCCCAGAGAGCCAGATAAACAGATGGATTATTAGCCAGAAGGCCCTAGGCAGGTCCAGGAATTGATTGATAAATATTTGCACACTTTTGAGAGTCTTTTGCCAAAAGGTTGCAGCAGGGGACTCTGGGATAGAATTTGAGGAAGATGGGTCAAGAGGATTTCATGGCGCCTCAGGAAGTGGATCCTGGGGAAGGGCTGCAGCTGCCACTTAACCGGAGGGGAAGGTACAGAGAGAGCAGGGGAAGGAGGCCGGGCAAGAGCTGAACCTAGAAAATGGATCAAAGTCTCCCTGAGCCCAAACACCCGCTATCATCCACACAAACTCCATGGCTCACACAGCTCAGCCTTGGTATCCTCAGTGTCGCTTTCCAGAACTACAGCATAAAAGACAAATTGCTGACAACAAAATAAATGTTTAACTATAGAAGGATGGTTGAAAACCTCTCTTCTGGAGTGGCTATTAGGCCCAGCGGCAAGGGCCCTACTTAGCAACACCTGGATGATGCTCGATTCAGGCAGCCAACTCCAGCTTCCTGCCAATGTGGACACTGTAAAGCAGCAGTCAGGGAAAGACCGAGCCCCCCAGGAACCCTCAGACTGCTGGAGAACTAAGTGTCGCATGGCTGTACGTCTGAGCCTGCTGCACCCCGTTTTCCTGCTCTTGGGGAAGAGGCTCTCGTTAGCCCCCGTAGGTCCGCTTGGTCCTTGCATGTGGCTCTGTTTGCACCAGTGTCTGTTCCTCAAGAAAACAATTTCATGTCAGGGTAAAAACACTGTGCATTTGCATACCCAGGCTTCTTCATGGTTAACACTGTATTTGTGAAAGGCAGAGAGATGAGACAGAAACAGCAGTGACAACCAGCTGGTTCACTTCTAGGTGCGTTAGCAGGGAGCTGGATGGGAAGCAGAGCAACAGGGATGAGAACTGAGAGAGCTACAGGTGGCTGCTTAGCCCGTGTGGATAGCAGTGCCAGCCCCCAGGCAGTTTTTGGCTCCTAGAAGAGTATCTGGTTCCACTGGAGACTGCATCCACCCACCTGCTCCTCCCCAGCCTCAGAGCCAAACCCTAGGGGGAAGAGCCAAATCCATGCGTGTCAGGCAAGAACTGAGAGGCTGCAATCCTGGACTCCTGCCCCTGTGTGGTCCCAAAGCTCTCTGCTAACCACCCATGGGTGCACAGGATGCAACCCCCTCTTTTCCAAAGTTGTAAGTGTGGGGGTGGGGCTCCATGCAGGGCACTTCTGGCATGGCAGTCTCTCACCAAGGTCTCGCCCACACTCATGTACTTGCCCCTGGACTCCTCCCGACACAGACACGCACCTGGTCCAGCCTCATTCACACTGCAGGCAGGCAGACAGCTCAACACAGCCGGGCTTTTGGCTTCTTGCTTCTTCCCTCCACCCCTCTCTGAAGTGAATCTGACCTTGACTGTCTCCGCACAGACACAGGCATTAAGCAACAGCTCACACAAACAACAACTCCAAATGCCCGGAGGGAGCGCTAGACAAAGAGGAACTGAAGCAAGCACTGAGCCAGCCATTGTACAGTTGGGAAAACTGAGGCTGCGAGAAAAAAATGTGCCCATAGTCAGGCAGTAAACCTAGGACAGAAGCAGGATTGGAACCTGGATTTCCTGACGATCAAAGCAGTGTCATTTTGGTGTACACACACCCCTCCTTGCATGCACACTCCTTCACACCCCAGTTACCCTCAAATTCAGAAAGTTGAACAACAAATCTTTTTGAGAAGTTCTTGGAAAGTGGCCCCTGGTTAAGAAATAGGCCTGTGTATCATGGCACAGCGGGTTAAGGGCGTGTTTGGGAAGCCCACGTCCCAGAGTAGAGGGCTGTTTGGGTTCTGGCTATTCTACTTTCTATTCTGCACCCTGGAAGGCAGTGGATGATGGTCCAAAGACTTGAGCCACATGTGAGATCCGGACAGAGTTCTGGACTCTTGGCTTTGATCGTGTCCACTCCTGACTGTTGCAGGAATTTGGGAAGTGAGCCAGCAGATGAAAGATCTTTTCTTTGTTTCGCTCTCTGCCTGTCAAGTTAACGCATCAAGGTATAGGCACCTCTGATGGGGGAATTTGGGAATTTCGGTTGGCCTCGTGACGTCACCGATTTAGCCGTGGCCTCGTTTTATTTCCTTCCCAGTAAAATAGGAAGACTATATTGTTTACCGTGAGTGCATCCTCTCAGTCCCGCCCTCTATCTTGAGGCCAGAGTTGGGGGAGGCGGGGTGAGCGGTGAGCTGGCTGGCAGCCCGCACACACAGCCTGGCTCATTCCCGCAAGCACATGCAAGGTCCCGTGAGGGACGCGCCCAGGCTGACACATCTCTGCCCTTTGAAGTGGTGGGCCCCACGCCAGCGGGGAGCCCCGAGGGCACGGTGAGGGCGAGCCCGAAGCCTCCCTGGGAGTAGAAGGGTGGCCTTTTGACCTCTCATCATGGTGTCCATAAACTTGGACAGGTGCTCACTGTTGAGCATGGGCATCTGTTAACCTGACCAACACGAGTTCATGTGCGTTGTGTGTACTTGGTGCTGGGTGTCTTCATGTGTAGTCTTGGATGTCTGCATACAGGTACTCAGGATGCACCCGGGATTGACACCCTACGTCTGATTGTGATTGAGATCCTAGAATTGCCCCCAGCACAATGCCCACTTCCTCTTCCTAGAGTCCCCAGGTTCAGGCCAAAGTCCCTTCCCTTGGACCAGGGCCAGGAGAGACGGCTCTGCTGCTTTAGAGCTTCTGCATGCCTCAGGGTCCCCCTTATGAAATGGGGGATCTGTGCTCTCCTCCAGCCCTCATAATGGAGAGGAGGCAGGGGTCCCAGGGAATGGACTCCCTTAGGCTCCAGCCCCCTCCCTCCTTCCCTCACTTCCTTGGGTACCCCTCCCATACTTTCGTGAGTATCCTTGATGGGTGATTGCCATCAGACCTACAAGAACCACCTGGTGCTGGGAATAAACTCCAGGAAGGTTAGGCTACGAGCCACAAGCCCAGCATCTCCTCTGAGAACACACAAGCCGTCCCTGAGCAAACACCAGCTACACCTGAGTAGGCAGTGAGCGGAGGCAGGCTCTGGAACCAGCCACCCCTCCATGAGCCTCAGGCAGATGCTGAGCCTTTGATCATGGTCATGGTCCACTTTGTGCCAGGCCACGCTAGCAGCAAATGGACAGAAACCCTGCCTCTGTAATGTCAGATGTCCACTTGGAAAGACACACACACACATACACACACTTACTCATCATGCCTGTTTATGAGAAGAAGGGGTGTATAGACTGCTAACAAAGGGAAGACTGGCTATCCACAATGTCTTACGAGGGCAGTGCAGGCAGGGGAAATGGCTTGAGCAGGAAGAAGAGTGGTGTGTGACTTGAAGGCAGGGTGTCCACAGAAGAAGGGGAGCTGACTCTTGAGAGAACCGTCTCTGGATCCTGGGAAGCCATGCCTGTCTTGTGAGCAGCGAGCCACTCAGCCAGCTACAGAACGCCTGAGAGCCAAACAGCGGTGTGACGGGAGAGCTATGTGAGCAGTTGTTTTGTTTAAATCAACCAGGAGGTCACAAGAAGACACACAAGGTTACCAGGAAGCGGCTGTGACGGGTAGAGGCTCCGGGACACACGGATGAGGACACTTGGGGACATCAGCCCTAGGAACATGATGCTCCTCCCCTTCCTGCGGAAATCTCCAAGTAGGACTTCCTGCCTCCTTCCCCTGCTTGCTCAAGGCGGAGGAGTCTTTCAGCAGTGTCAGACAGGGGGCTGGGTCAGGGTTTGTCCACTGGAGCACAGAGTCCTCTCCGCAGCAGCTCCCAGCCTGGGCCTGGTGGGCAGCTCTCAGGCCCTCCCCGCGCAGCTCTGCTGAGAGCCGACCCAGAGCCTCTCACCGTGGGTAGGCTAAAGGGGAACACCCGTGGTCTTTCCCCAGGCATCGCCCAGGCCGCCGGAGAGGTAGAGCCCGGCGTGTGGGATTGGTGGAATCCTCAGAATAGAGGGTTTGGAAGAATTTTAGTATCTACTCTAGAAGGCAGCTTGGTCGTGGCAAGCTGACAGTTGAAGCAGCCATCCCAGGAGGTCATATGGCAAGTTTGGGACAAAGTTAGGCCAGAAACTCATATCTTCCCTGGGAGGGTTGGCGCATCCTGAGGTTTAGACCACATGTGCATGGAGACACTGGAGTGGGTCAGGATCAGGAGCTGTGGGTTCAGTAGGAAGACACAAGGTGGAGGAACGTGTCCTTTATTTATTTATTTATTTATTTATTTATTTATTTATTTATTTATTTATTTTGCACATTTCTCCAGAGGACTGTGGGTCAGGAGATGAATGACCCTGTGACACCAACTGTGTGTCCCCTCTGCGACAGGATGAGATCCCTGCTAATGTTCCTGGGAACGCAGTGGAAGATGGCCCAAGTCTCTGGATACCTGCACTCAGATGGGAAATCCAGAAGGTCCCTGGCTCCTGGCTTCAGAACAGCTCAGCTTCAATTGCTGTGACCATTGGGGGAGTGAACCAGTGGTTAGAAGACCTCTTTCTGTTTCTATCTCCATTTGTAACTCTGCCTTTTTAAAAAAAAAAGGATTAATTTTTATTAGGAAGTCAGATTTACAGAGAGGAGAGACAATGACCTTCCATCTGCTGGCTCACTCCCCAAGTGGCTGCAACTACCGGAGCTGAGCCAATCCAAAGCCAGGAGCCAGAGCTTCTTCTAGTTCTCCCACTTGGGTGCAGGGTCCCAAGGCTTTGGGCCATCCTCCACTACTTTCCCAGGTCACAAGCAGGGAGCTGGATAGGAAGTGGAGCAGCCAGGGCATGAACCAGTGTCTATATGGGATCCTGTGAGTTTAGCTACTAGGCTACCGTGCCAGGCCCTTTTTTTTTTTTTTTTAAAGACGTGTTTGAAAGATTTACAATGAGAGGGGCAGGCTAGACAACCCTGCATCTGCCGGTTCACTGCCTAAATGGCCAGGGCCAGTTCTGGTGGACGCCAAGCACCAGGAGCTTCATCCCAGTCTCCCAAGCAGTGTCGCAGGAGTCCAAGCTCTTGAGCCATCTTCCACTGCTCTCCCAGGCCTTATCAGGGAGTTGGATCAGAACTGGAGCAGCCGGGACTTGAACCAGGTAACAGGACGTTTCACCTGCTATACCACCAAGCTAGTCCCTGGTTCAAATCCTGACTCCCAATTTGTCTATAGCTTAATTACTTTTGGAAGTCACTTATGCTCACGGCTCGTCTCCTCTCCTTAATGGCAAAATGGGGTTAACCCCTACTCTTGGTTGTGGAGCACAAAAACCATATTGGAACCACCATATCGTAGTGTCCGGCATTAAATGACCTAGTAGTGTGGGCTGGCAGTGTGGCAGCGGTGATAGTAGCTGCCCGGCCCATGCTAGTGCATAAATGGATGTGAATGCACACACGAACGGTGACATCTGTACTCCTCACTGTCTCTGTATGCAAAGGTGTGTGTGTGTGAAGGGTGGCCCCAGAAGCCACGTGGACTAAACAAAGTGAGGAAGCATTTCAGTGGCCGCGCAGTGCCGGTTTCCAGGTCAGCGGATGCTGTGATGAAGGGCAGGGGGAAAGCAGGTGCACCGGACTGGTGTGACGTCAGGGAGCGGGGAGGGGGAGTTCGGATACGGGCTGCAAGCAGAGGACGCCACGGCCGGCCGAGGGACAGGGCACCTGTGGCCACCATGCAAGGCCAAGGTCACCCCAGAGGAAAGCATGGGCACCGTGCTCGTCGCGTCGCCGCTGGGCAGCGGTCAGCGGGGCGTGGACCCCGAGGCTCCCAGCACCGACTCGGGTGCAGGAGCCACTTGTTCTGCAGCCGGCTATCTGCAGAGGGGGCCGGGCCTTGGGTGTGTGTGTGTGTGTGTCGGTCGGGGTTGGTGGTGGTGCAGCTTGGGATTGGCCGCCGGGGAGCCGGGCCGTGACGCGGGGCGGGCGGCCCCTTTGTGACGTCACCATCAGCTGTTTGAACGTTCCAATTTGTGGCGTGAGCCGGGCCGCGGCGGCCGCACAGGCTCCGGGCCCCGCGGGCGAGCGCAGCTGCGGCTCCGAGCGCGCGCCGCCCGGCCCCGCTCCGTGTCCCCGCCGGACGCCCCGCGATGCAGCCCGGCCGGTGATCCCCCGCCGCCACCGCCGCTGCCCCGGGGTCGCCCCGCTGCACAACTACCTCAGCACCCGTTCCGCCCGCCGCGTCCCCAGGTGAGTCCCTGCAGCGCTCAGGGCCCCGGGGATCGCGGTGAGGGGCGCACGGAGCAGACACGCCCTGCGCCCCCCTGCTCCCTCCCGGGCCTTTGTCTGTCTTCTCCGGCGGCCGCGGGGGGCCGCGTTCCCGGCTCCCGATTGGCTGCCGCACGCCCGGTACACCGTGACGTTGGGCCATTTGCATATGACATTGAGTCGTCACCAAGGCCAGCACTGCCCTCCCCTCCCCTCGGCTCGGGTCGCCTGTCCTCCGGTGACCCGGTGGGTGCCGTCTCGGGGCTGGGCCGTGGGTGAGAGGGACGCCGGCGGGCTGGCCGGGCGTAAGGGGGGGTACGCGCCGCCCCAGGACTGACCCCCTTACTTCTTGCCACCGGACAGGGGTCGAGCGTGCCGCTGCCCGAGCTGGGTCGAGTGGGGAGAGGGATCCGGGGCGGGAGGGGGCGGCCTCGGACCCCAGGTGGTCGGGATGGCGCCGGCTGGTGGGCAGAATCCCCTCTGTCCCCGCTCCAGGCTCCGCCCCTCAAGGACTAAACAACATCCCCTAATCCCGGTCTGCTGTGCAGCGCCTTAGCTGACGTCGCGGCCAGCCTCCAGATGGACGGTTTTGGATCCTATCTGATGTCTCCTCAGAGGGAGACTGAGGTCCAAAGAAGGACCCTGGCTTGCTGAGGTTTCCAGGGCCTGCTGGGTGACAGGTGCATTGTCCACGGGCAGGCAACAGTGTGTGTGGTAAGAGCGCTACCCAAGTTCCAGCTGGGAACTTGAAGTCCCATCGCTGCCTCCCAGCTGTTTTGACCACAGAAAAGTGAGTCATTGGCTGTCTGGAGGTGCCTCTGGCGCTCACGTTGGTTGGGTAGAGGGTGGGGTGAGTTCCCTGAATTGGCCCTTTCTCACCCCCCCCCCACCAACTCCCAGAGGGCTGTCAGTCAGGAGGGACAGGTCCTGGTGTATTGTGGGGGTTGCAGGATTGTTGCAGCCCCTTCTTGTTGAAGGGTGGGAGAAGAGACCTCCCGACTTCCCAAGTGGGTGGTCGCAGCCCCAGCTGTACTCAGGATGGGTTGGGGTAAAAGGGGCTTGGGGCTTCCCAGCTATTCTGGGCACAGCTGCTGTGGTTATTAAAAGGACTGGTTCTCCCTGGAGCAGAGCTGGGAATCTGAGAACCAGGAAGTTGGTAGGGCTGGGAAAGAGAATCCAAGAGTCTGGGCCAGTGGTCAGGAGAGGGGGCGGGCACTGGCCGACTGCCTGGAGCTACCGGCACTCACTCCGGTCACTGTCATTGACTTGTGTGACCTGGGGCAGGAAGCTCCTCCCCAGTTACCCCCCCCCCCCCGGCCAGCTCTGGGACACTGTGGGTGCCCTGTTCCATGTGTGCTGGATGCTGGTGCCAGCAGTCCCAATGTTTTATGGCTGGCTAGACAGAGAGGGCCAGGAGATCACGCTTCCTATGTGAGCCCCCCCTCCTTTTTGGGGACTGTTTGTTAAGGCTTTCCTGACATGAGCATTCTGGGTAATCAGGGCTCTGGCACCTGCCCTGCTCCTGTTCTTGAAGACTTGTAGATTCTTGAACTGGTGGCAACTCTGCACCTAGCACCTTGTTGCCTCCACTTCTGGGGCAGGGCACTCCCCCAGCTTTGCTCCCCCTCCCCTGGGGAGACTGGCTGAGTGCTGGGAACCTGATCTTTCCTCCTCACTCTGGTGATGCTAGTCTGCTTGAGCAGAGCAGGAGACTGGGAAAGGGGGGGTGGGAGCCAGGGTGTGTGTGTGTGTGTGTGTGAATATCTTTACACCTGCCAGGCAGAACCGAGGCTTCTCTACTCACACAGTTTTGTGGGATTTCTGCTAGCTGGTGCTTTCCAAACCACATCAATTCCAGGCACCATTCTTAATCTCTGGAGTCCAGGACTGTTTGCTTTAAGAAAAATATATGAACGTCCACGTTTCCAGAAAAATACTCAGGGATTATGACTCCTGGTGTCACACACACATACACATGTCTTAATTCAGAGACACCCAACTGCATGAGTTCAAATCCCACTTCTTTCCTTCAGAGGGATAGTAACGGCTGTCTGTAGTTCTAGGGTTGTTATGAGAATTGAATGAAGTGAGATAAGGAAAGCTACTTACGAGTGCAGGACGTGGCACGTGAATGTTAGCTGCTTTATGACGATGATAAGCAGGCACAATGGGGACATTGATTGTGTGCCTGGAGAAAGACTGTTTTTCACCGTTCTGGGCAGAGCCTGGTTGTACCTACTCCTCCCTCCATCTGTCCACACCGAGAGTTCCCCTGCAGGCTGTAAGCATGACTAGTTCCCTGACATTGGACTTGGGGTCAGGCATAACTTGGATTGTCCGCATCCCACAGCGTGCTGTCTGGGCTTGAGTCCTGGTTTGGCAGCTGATCTGTCTGGGTAATGGTTTAAGTGGTTGAGTCCCGATCACCAGTGTGGGAGATTTGAACTCTTGGTTCCCACTTGCTGTAGGCATTCAGGTTAGTTAACCAGCAGATGGGAGATTTCTGTTCCAAGTACTTGGTAAATACTTGACTCCCTTAATTCTTTGTAAGGTGCCCAAGAGTGGGGTGCCTTTGAGGGTTGAGAGGATGAAAGCCAGGTATGTTAAATGGCTTTCTAAGGTCACAGAGCTTGGATTTGAATGGCAGAAACACACACCTCCCTCCTGTATGGTGATGGCTGCTCTGGGGGGCTACCAGGGGTGACCCCTGCGCTCTCTGTACCAGGCCAGGAGGGGGGGTGAGCTTCTGGCTGCCAAGCCTGACTCCTCTCTCTTTCCCAGGTTTTTGCCCTGCCCTAGGGTGCCCCCGTGAGGCCGCTCCCGGACCCCACCATGTTCCAGCGCCTCACCAGCCTCTTCTTTGGCGCTCCCCCGACCCCCGAAGACTCCGAGTGTCCCAGCGCCTTCGTCTCGGAGGAGGATGAGGTGGACGGCTGGCTTATCATTGACCTGCAGGGTGAGGCTTGAGTCGGAGGCAGGAAGGGATTGGGGGCAGGCCGGAACTCCCAGGGGGAGGTGCTGACTCAGCTTCACCATCTGCTGGCGATGCCATGGGGGGCCATGTTGGCCCCGGGGGTGTCCTCAGGGCAGGGCCAGCGGGGCTGTGGGTCCGACTAACGATGCCCTTTCTCTCCCTGTCCCTCTGTATCCGGTCTGTGTGTGTGTGGTGTGTGTGTGTGCCTTCCCTGCTGCCGCCCCTTCCTCCTCTGGCCTGGCTCCCCCGTCCCGCGCCCTGTAGACAGCTACACGGCTCCAGGGGCCACCGCTGCCCCCGTGGGCCGTCCTCCGCCCGCGCCCTCCTTGATGGACGAAAGCTGGTTTGTTACCCCTCCTGCCTGTTTCACTGCAGAGGGGCCCGGCCTCGGGCCCGCCCGCCTCCAGAGCAACCCCCTGGAGGACCTCCTCATCGAGCACCCCAGCATGTCCGTTTACGTCACTGGCAGCACCATAGTGGTGGAATCTGGGCCTCCTTCCCCGCTGCCGGACGCTGCCCTGCGGGATGGTGACCTTAGTGATGGGTAAGTGGGCCAGGGGAGCAGGCCAAGTCTGGAAGCCGGATCCCGGGGGCGTGTCTTCGGGGAAGTGGGAGGGGCCTTCGGGATGGAGGCGTGGTCTCTGTTCTGGGCGGGGCTTGGGAGAGCCTCGGTTGAGAAGTTGGGCGGGATTTGCAGTCTTCTAGGCTGGCAGGAGTGCCAAGCAGGTGGGGTCTGTAGAGGCTTTTGGCCAAGTTAAGAACCGGGTTGTTGGGCTTTGGACCTGTCCCCGGAACTGGAGCCGGGTTGACCTGGCGGCACTCGAGGCCAGGGAGAGAGATGCAGTCTTCCCCGACACCTGCCTGGCCTGCCCCATCCTGAGTCCCCGCTCTCTATCCCTGCAGAGAGCTGGCGCCCGCTCGTCGCGA
Source organism: Ochotona curzoniae (assembly GCF_017591425.1). Lineage (NCBI taxonomy): Eukaryota > Metazoa > Chordata > Mammalia > Lagomorpha > Ochotonidae > Ochotona > Ochotona curzoniae. The sequence continues at coordinate 14,068,704 of NW_024465894.1, read as the reverse complement.
GCCCCGTGCCCTGCACCATGCCGCCGCCACCGGCGCTGCTCCTCTGCCGGCGCGGGCCGTGCTGCTGGAGAAGGCCGGCCAGGTACGACGGCTGCAGCGGGCCCGGCAGCGCGCCGAGCGCCACGCGCTGAGCGCCAAGGTGGTGCAGCGGCAGAACCGCGCCCGGGAGAGCCGCCCGCGCCGGCCCAAGCACCAGGGCAGCTTCGTCTACCAACCGTGCCAGCGCCAGTTCAACTACTGAGCGGGTGCCGGCCACGCCATGAACCCCCCTCACCCTCTCCCAATCCCCGTCTCGGGGGGGTGGGGGGGCCCTCCGCCACAGCTAGTGCGCAGCTTGGAGGGCGGCCGCCACAACCTTGCGCCCAGTCCCACCACCTCTCTCCTCCTCTGGGTGTGTGAGGTGGGGTGCCAGCCCTTCCTTCCCGGACCCTCTTTATTTCTCCACCCTCGAACCTCTCTAATCTGCTTCAGACCCCTTGCCCCCTTAACTCCACTCCTCCTTGCCACTCCCATTCCTGCCTCACCCCCCACCTCCAGCCCTTTCCTTTTCTGGTCCCCATTCCTACTTTTCCTTCTTGGCCTCTTTCCACTCCTGGATCTGGCTCATCCCCCACCCTCCCGTTCCCAGTAGCTTCCTCCCGAGCAGAGCCCAGCTCTGACAACCTGTATTGGTTGGGGGAGAACTCCCTCTTCCTTTGCCCTGGGGGTTTGGGCTCTTTGGAGCTAGCACAGGCAGCAGAAGGTCAAGTATGTGGACAAGGACAGTGAAATGTGGGGACGAGGGTGAAGGTGGAGGGATTCAAAGGAAAGAGGCACCTGGCTGGAGAGGCAGACATGGAGGCACAGGTTGAAGGAGAGACAGGTCTAGAAACAAACAGTAGGGGAGAGGGCATTGTGGGAGCTGGTGACCCTGTGCTGGCTTGGAGAGGCCCTGCCCTGCCTGCAGGCTGAGCCTGGAGCTTACCCCGACACCCCTCTGCTGCTATCCTACTTCTCAGAGCTTTCCCTAACATGTACCCCCTCCTGCATTCCCCCCACCCCTAGTCTGAAGGGCTTCCGGGGCATTTTGCCACCCTTGCCCTGATGTGCCTCCTCCGGAGCAGAAGCTGGGCAAGGCCCTGCTCTCCTGGCCATCTGTTCACATGCCCACGGTGCTAGAAGTGGCTGAGGAGAGGTGCAGGCCAGAGGGCTTCTGGGCCTGGGGAGGACCAGCACCCCAGGACAAGGAAGCTGAGGGTTGCTGTTGTGGATGGAGACAGTCCAGCCTTCACTGGGCTCCGGCCTCAGATCTAACCCCCAATGTGCTCGGGCGTGGGGACTAAACACTCCTAAGAAAGGAGGCTTGGGGCGAGGACCTTCAGGTCCTGCTCATGTCCTCCAGCAAGCCTCTTCCTTTCTAGGCTGCTGGGGGAGAATTGCAGGCCGAGGGCTCTCCCCTTCCCTTCTCCAGTTAGTACCTGGGGGTTCTACTGGAGACTCTGGTGAGGTAGCCTGGCTGGGCGGTGCAGGGAGTGGCCCACCTCTTGGCCATGTGCTAAATCTCGGGCTCTAACACCAGCAACGGCCTCTCGGGATGCCCTGAGTTGCTTCCTGTGCCCTCTTTTTAGTGTGTGCTCTTCTCCTGAAACTTTTCAGACTTCCTGTTACATATGAACATAGGTCTAGCCCCGCAGTCCCATTCCTGGTTTCCAGGCCTCACAAGCTGAGCTGAGACTTGGAGAAAACTCTTGCATTCCTATGAGGGCAAAGAAAGCTGCCTGCCTGGATCAGACAGCGCCGGGCTTTCCTGTTGGGGTGGGGCGTGGGGTGTGGGGAAGGGAGGAGATGGCTCTGTGGATCCAGGATGGGGACAGGGAAAGCCTTGTGGGGATACACCCAGAGAATAAGCCAAATGGACAGTAAAAGTAGGTCAGAGACCCCGTGTCAGCCCATAAGGGCTCCAACTGTTGTCCACAAGCCTTCCCGGCTGAAGTGAGTCTTCAGTGAGAGTCTTGTCACTTCTTCCAGCTGTCCCTTGGTCACTGTATAGCCAGCCAGCTTAGGATCTTCAGCACTTCTGAGAGCTGAAACTCCAACCCCTCCTGCTTAGTCACACTGCCAGCTGGGGCCTAAGCTCGGTCCTAGACAAAGGGCATTTGATACAACTATTAGACGGTTCTGCCCTCATCTCTAATTCTGGAGGCTCCTGTAGTTCTAGAACTCTCTAGTCTTCCACCGGCTGGTTGGAAGGGTCATACTCTTTTTGTACTTTCCTAGATTCTGTAGCATTTGCGTGTGGCCATATTCTAATTGTGTATAGATTTCTAAGAATCAACACTACTTGGTCTCCTGCTTGTCTGACTCCTGAAGCATCAGGCCTTGTCATACTGTATTGACTGTGTATGTGCCTTTCACCTTGAGCATGCTTCAGGATTTTTTTTTTTTAAACCACAGAACTTGAATACCTGAGGGAACCAGAATTCAAAGTCCTATGCAACCTTAGACAGGAGGGGATAAGAGTCTGTCCCTGACTGGGTATTTCCAGAACCCCTGGAGAAGTTGGAGTCAGTTGGCGAGTGTTAATATTAATGCTACCAGCACCTTGCCAAAACTGAGGATGTCAGAGACCTTTCGAAAGTGAATCCCATTTACGTTAGAGGGTTACTTCCCCATTGTTCTCCACTGAGTCTGAGTGGTTCCCTCAAGCTGTCACTTTCTAGCCTTTGCCAGTCTAGGCCTAAGAGGGCATCGTGCGTGCATGTGTGTGTGTATGTGTGTGTATGAGCAGTTTGGAGTATGCCTGCTCCCCAGCCCCCTGGATGACTCCCCTGGATACCTGTTCTGACCCCAATGTCTTAGGGGCAGCGAGGACCCTGCCAGAGTCCTTGGATGCTTTCCCAGCTCCATGTGGGCTTTATAGGCAGGGACTGAATGCAAACAAACTACGGCCCATTTCTAGTACTTTCCCTTTTGCCCTGCCACCCAGTTCCAAATGGAACCAAGTTGAGTGCATCCCTGTTGGGTGTTTTGTGTTGAGACTGGCTGAGACGAGGAGACTCTGGTTGACCATGTTATGATGTGTCAACAGATTCAAGGGCATGACCGCCTTGACCTGGTCCTGTGGCATGCCTGTGTATGTGTGTAACAGGATTCTGATTGTTAGACTGTAAATGTAATGCTGTTCCTATATGGGAGAAAAAAATTAATATAAAGAAAAACAAATAAAAATCTATTTAAAGCACATTATGCTTTCCACCTGAGTTGAATTCACATTTGTGTAATTTCAAGCACAGCCCTGGCATAAGGTATTTTTACTTAGCTGGCTTTGGCTTTGGGGAGTGCATCATAGAAGGAGGGAGAGGGTAGATATGATTACTGGGAACACAGCCAATGTGTGAAGTGACTCATAGCTACATGTAGAGGATCCTTAGAATAAAGGACACACATAAAGATGGTTAAATCAGAGCATAGAGACAATCACCAACTCACTCTTCTGGTCTCAGGTACTGGATTATGGCAGGGGCAAGGAACCACTGAACAGGAAGGAATGATGGGAACCTCAAAAAGTTCATGGGGAAAAAAAATTGAAGCTATTTTTTTCATGTAAAAATTTTTAAAGTTTTATTTGATAGGCAAAGTAAAAGAGAGACAGGAAGCGAGGATCTTTTATGTACTGATTTCTGAAACCACAATGTCCTGTGCTGGGATAGGGGCTTCATCTAGGTTTCCCATGTGGGTACAGGGGCCCAAGCACTTGTGCCATCTTTCACTGCTTTTCCAGGCACATTAGCAAGGAGCTTGCTCAGAACTAGAGCAGCCAGGACACAAATAGGTGGCTTTACCCCATTATACCACAACACTGGTTCTGGTGCAAAAAAAAATTTTTTTGAGAATGAAGCATTCTTTTTTTAAATAATACTAATTTTCCATGAGCTTTCTGAGGACTCCTTGCATAACCCTGCTCCAGCCAGCAGAGCCAGGAGGACACAGTCTGGGGATGAAGCACCGACAGGAGACCAGTGATGGTAGAAGTCTCTCCGAAGCCTCCCTTTATTTCCCCAAGCCCTTTAGCCAAAAATAGGATGCCAGTGAGTCCCATTAGTCCAGGTGCTTTTAGCCACAAGCCCATTTCCTGTTACTGCTTAGTTTAATAAATGCTAATTAACTCCTTAATTCACAACATAACTCAAGTCCTTTAAGACACAGCAAAAGGCCGAGGCCCCAGGCTGAGAAAAGCACTGGAGTTCTTGAAGGCTGGGGGAGGACAGGGACAAAAATAGATGACCCTGGACTTCATACAAATTTTGAAGAATTGAGGCAGCAATGGGAACATCCTGGGCATGTTGATGAGATGAAGTTCCCTCTGGGAGAAACACAGCAGCCAAAGAGTAGGGTGAACTGGGAATCTCTGCTGTCTGATGCAGAATGCCCCGTTTAATGAGAGGTGCCCACCCAAACACAGCAACAAGACCAAGCAGGAAGGCCGTCCAGCTGAAATGGGTTCTTGCTGCTGGCCAGTCTTGCACATCAGTCTGGTCTCAGCTCCTGGTTGGAGCAGGTGTAAACGCTGATGTCTCGGCGCAATCCATGATACGGAAGTGATGGGAGAGCAGGTGCATCTAGATTGCTGACAGCTGTTTGTTTCTAAAAAATCCTGGGGACCGGCCCTGCACGAGAATGTAGGCCCTGTGTGAGAGTGGTTAAAGTCCTCACCTTGAACACACCAGGATCCCATATGGGTGCCAGTTCTAATCCCACTAGCCCTGCTTCCCATCCAGCTCCTTGCTTGTGGCCTGGGAAAGCAGTTGAGGACGGCCCAAAGCTTTGGGACCCTGCACCTGCTTGGGAGACCTGGAAGAAGCTCCAGGTTTCATATTGGCTCAGCTCCAGCCTTTCGGGCAGCTTGGAGAGTGAACCATTGGACATCTTTGTGTTTCCTCCTCTCTGCATATCTGCTTTTCTAATAAAAATATTTTTTAAAAATCCTGGAGACCTCTGATCCTCCAGGTTGATTCCATCATTTACAACCAAAAGCAGTTTGGCTAATATATATCACACAACCTAGTGTGAGACAGTGTGATGTGAACAGGGCTAGTTTCTTCAAAGGGCACATGTGAGTTGTTAACAGATGCGTACATTTTCCTCAGCTTGCTGTTGCTATGGAGAGCATCTCAGGTGTAGCGGGAAAAGATGGGAATCAAATTCTCAAAGGCTGGGCCTGACGCAGTGGCGCAAGTGGTTAAAGGTCCTCGCCTTGCACGCCCGGGATCCCATATGGGCGCCGGTTCTAATCCCGGCAGCCCCGCTTCCCTTCCAGCTCCCTGCCTGTGGCCTGGGAAAGCAGTCGAGGACGGCCCAAAGCTTTGGGAACCTGCACCTGTGTGGGAGACCCGGAAGAGGCTCCTGACTTCGGATCGGCATAGTATCGGCCCGTTGTGCTCACTTGGGGAGTGAATCATCGGACGGAAGATCTTCCTCTCTGTATATCCGCCTTTCCAATGGAAAAAAAAAAAATCTTTAAAAAAAAATTCTCAAAGGCAGCACTGCTCACTAATTTAGGGTCTGAAGGGCCTGTTCCCCCAATAATTCCTTGTCAATAACATACCTTCATGTTCTATGACAATGACATTTATTAAACACATTCAGTATTTCACATTGTACAAATCCTTAGATTCTTTTTATTCACTGGTCCGTTTCTACAACAAATACATCCAAAACACTATATAATAAAATTATTTACAACATTTCCAAATGAGAAGATTGCTTTTGCCCCCACTACTGCTAGTCACACACAGTACACTTCCACAGCACAATACATCATTAAGAGACCTAAAAATGCTCACCCTGTACTCTAGGTTGCTTAGGAAATGGGAAAACTAATAACATTTACAATGGTATTAGCTCCTCACAATACATGGCAACATTTTAGAAAACTTGACCTTCATCTCAAAACACTGAAGGGCTCAATTGCCCTGCTTCCCCCTTTGTACTTTATGAAAACAGGTTGCAGGGACTAGGAAAAGGGCCACATTATTAAAATGATTAACTGTACAGAAATGGATTTTAAAAAGTCACAGCTCAAAGTTGCTCTTTGTAAAATTCACACACATTTACAAGTATCAAGTCGCCGTCCAGCTGGTTCACTTGGATTTTCTCCGCTTGGATTGCACTGCACTGGTTACATCTGTGGAGGGAGAACAGGGACAGGATCAGCTGCAGCACTTCCCTATGGCTAGGCCCCACGTGCAGCCCTGCTGGCTTCTGAATCAGTCTGAGCAGACTCCAAATCAGGCGGGACTGGCAGATGGTGTGGCACACTAAGGCCTGGTGACTGCAGAAACGCACTACCGGTTAGAAAATTGGTAGAGTGGGGACAGCCTTTTCAATTGGACATCTGACCCTGCAATCTGTGTCACTGGTTCCCAACAATCAAAATAGTGTGGAAGATGACATGTGGTACTTCTGGTGAGAAACCAATGAAGGATGCCATAAGGGAGTAAACCAGCCGGGAAAGCCAGCCCATGGAAGAGGAGGGAGGAAGAGAAAAAGCAAGCACATGAGCATATGAGAAACAGAGCTATCTGCATGCATTAGTTCACTGCCAAAATATCCCCCGCCCCCAATCATGGCTGAACAGCGCCAAAAGCCAGGGGCTGGGGAGACAGTCTCAGGTCTCTCATGTGGGAGGCAGGGATCCAGTTACTTGAAACCTCGACTACTGCCTCCCAGGCTACACAGTAGCAGGAAGCTAGAATCAGAAGTAGAGTCAGGGCTCAAGCCCAAGCACCCTGACAGGCCACAGCTAAGGGCCTGCTACAAGTCACTTTCTTTTTTAAAGATTTATTTTTATTGCAAAGTCAGATACATGAGAGGAGGAGAGGAAGATCTTCCATCCACTGATTCACTCTCCAAGGGGCCACAATAACGGCTGGAGCTGAGCCAATCCAAAGCCAGGAGTCCAGAGACTCTTCCAGGTCTCCCATGTGGGTGCAGGGGCCCAGAGCTTTGGGCCATCCTCAACTGCTTTCCCAGGCCACAAGCAGGGAGCTGGATGGGAAGCGGGGCTAGTGGGATTAGAACTGGCACCTATGTGGGATCCCGGAGCATACAAGGCAAGGACTTTAGCCACTGAGCTACCATGCCAGACCCAACTCACTATTTTGAAGAGACAAACTTTTTGTCATACTATATCAAAGTCATGACTATGGACTTTGGTTAACAGGTGTCAGGCCTATTGAAGCTATAACTGCACCAGGAATGGCAGCAACTCAGGGCAAGCAATGGCCTTGCCTGAATTGGGGGAAGCCTGATGGCTGCACAGGACATGGCAGCCGAGGATCTCTAATAGGTCACAGTAGTTTCTTTTGTACTATGAAAACTTAAATCAATGAACTTAGTCTTACATTTAGGTAATATTTCTCAAAACCTTCACATGAAGTTCTTTTATGGCACAGTGTAATGAACACCTTGAAACTGCTCTCCAAATATAAACATTTCTTTAAAATCTCAAAAATAAATATTTATTTGAAAGGCAGAGTGAGAAAGTAAGAGGAGAGAGAAAAGGAGAATGAGGTGCCAGTCCTCCACCTGCAATGCCAGTATCCCATGTGGGCACTGGTTCCAGTGCCAGATGCTTCACTTCTGATCCAGTTCCCTGTTAACAGGCTGGACCCACATGGGAGGCTGGGAAGAAGCTCCTGGCTCCTGACTGGCTCAGCTTCAGCCACTGCAGTCATGTGGGAAGTTTACCAGAAAACGGAAGATCCTTTTCTTTGTCTCTCCTCTCTTTAACTCTGCCCTTCCCCCTGCCCCACCAAAAAGTAAAAGGTAGAAGTTTGATGACTTAGTAGCCATGGTCACTGCTGAGGAATGGGGCCTGGCTGACCCAGAGATGACCTGCACAACATTTTCAGGTTTCTGTTGGTTAACATTTTAATATATGTAATTTTAAAAAGATCATGGAAAGTGAAGCATAAAATATCGAAAATACCAAATGGCCAAACAACAACAACAAAAAAAAACAAACAAACCCCAAAAACCGAAACAGAAAGAGTGATCAAACAAGTGGGCCTCCTAGACTTGCCCAGAAAGCACCATGCCCAGCTGCTGTAATCTGGCCCGTATGAAGTAAGCAAACTCTCTATTTTCATAGCAAGAGCACAGTTAGGGTAACTGATTGCCTAACAATGCAAAAGTACCAACACTTCTCATTATATACATCTCATATTTCCTAGCTTTTTAGATTTTTAAGAAAAATACAGTTTCCAGCTTTATTGGCACACATTTGGCCAAAAGCTTGTATTGGCACATATTCACCAAATCAGAAAAAGTACCTTTTCTCAAAATTTCAAAATGTACTGATTCAGAGGCCAACTTTTTTTTTTTAAAGATTTTTATTTTATTTTTATTACAAAGTCAGGTATATATATAAGAGACAGAGAGAAATGTCTGCCATCGATGATTCACTCCCCAAGTGACAACAATGGCTGGAGCTGAGCCAATCTGAAGCCAGAAGCCAGGAGCTCTTCCAGGTCTCCAATGTGGGGGCTTTGGGCCATCCTCGACTGCTTTCCCAGGCCACAAGCAGAGAGCTGGATGGGAAGCGAGGTCGCTGGCATTAGAACTGGCGCCCATAGGGGATCCCACTGCATCCAAGGTGAGGACTTCAACCGTTAGGCCATGGTGCCTGTGCCAGGCCCCAGAGGCCAACATTGTATAGCAGGTAAAACCACTGCCTGTGATGCCAGCACTCACATGGATGCCAGTTTGAGCTCAAGCTGCTCCACTTCAGATCCAGCTCCATGCTGATGCACTTGGGAAAGCTATGGAGGATGGCCCAAATCTTTGGGTCCCTGCCACCCACTTGGGAGACCTGGAAGAAGCTCTGGTTCCTGGCTTTGGCCTGACACAATCCTGGTCACTGGGATCATCTGGGAAGAAAACTAGTGGACGGAAGCTCTCTTCCCCTCTGAATCTCTTTCAAACAAATGAAAGATTTTTTCCTTCCTTTTTTTAAAAAAAGTATTCATTCTTGGAGGAAGATACCCATGTTTTGGGTACCCACCCTACATCTATCTTCAGGTCTGGGATGCATAAATTTTAGAGGTCAGCTTAATATTTTGTGATCACTTTGTGGGTATAGGTTCAAGTACAATCAGAGTAAACTATTTTTATTAAAGATGGTAAGGCAGATTTTATTCAAGGGGGTCTGTGGCAATAGCTAGTATAGGGACCATGGTAATCTGTTCCAGTGTGGAAGAAATCAGATACAAATTCTCAGTAAGTTATTTTATGACTTGGTTCACCTTTTACATACAATACGGCATACTACAAATACTTATTCCAAAGAGCTATGGTATTCACTTCTGCTTCACAGGTAACTGAAGCAGCAAAGCTGATGTCTGAGCTCTGGTGCCTGAGGTTCCTGGGCTGACAGGGCCCTGCCATGCTCCAGGCAGATATCCACTCAGCACCAACTCCACTCCAGATCACAAAGCCAGAGAGTCCAAAGCAGGGATAAGTCAGCAGCCCAACTGGATTTCCACCACCTTGGAACCACATCCAGTTGATTACCCACCCTCAACCTTCATCAACACAGATTCCAATGTTCCATTTGTCGTTGGCTGACTTTTTTTTTTTTTTTGCAGTAACTATCAAGGTCTCCCACCTGGATGGCAGGGACCCAAGTTTTGCTATCTTCCTTGGTGCATTTACAGCAAGTTGGAATTGATCTAGCACTCCAAAATAGGATGTAGGTGTCCGAAGCAGTGTTCAATCTATTGTGTCACAACATTTAGCCTCATCTAGAGGATTCTGCCTGGGTTATACAGCCTGCCTGGAAAGGAAAGAAATCCCTCCTCAGCAGGCTAAGGTAAGGTAGTGTTAGCATTTTATACCTGACTTGCAGACCTACACCTTATCAGGAAGGATTCCTTGGAGGCATCATGAAATTCCTGCCAAAAAATAGCTGAGTCCAAAGGTCAGTGCCTTGTTGCCCAATATTGGTAAACCAGAAGCCCTAGACTTCACATTGACACCCCATGGGAACTTCATTGGCTCTCAGCATTCAGGCTGATATCAGGATTTGGCCAAACTGAGCCACTCAAGCTCAATGCATTTCCTTAGATCTGGCATTTTCACATGCCACAGCTTTTTGCTTAGAATGTTCTATCCAATCTTCATAGCTTGGTGAATGCATCCTTCTTTGTCAGATTTCTCCAGAAAGGCTTCTATGAGCCGGCACAAGAACAAGGATTCCAGCTACACTCTCTCAGTACCATGTAATTTTATTATCATACATCAAAAACACTGTATTAGAGTTGTCTTTTAGTGTAGTAAAGCCACACGCTGTTTTTTTCACTATTACATCCCCAGGCCTGGTACCTATCAAGTACTTAATAAATGGTAGGTGGTTATCCATCTAATAATTACTGCTAGCTACTTTTCTGCATCAGGTATCAAACCAGATACCAAGGATAAGTGGTGGGAAAAACCAGATATGTTCTCTGCCCTCACAGAGAACAATGTTAATTACCTACCACACATAAGCACACAGCGCTGTGGGGTTGTGAAGCAGAAGCAGTTGGTGCTATGGTTTCCCATAGCCATGACTGCTAAGCCAGTGTACACAGGAAAAGTGGACAGTTAAGAAGGTGAGAGGTAGCAAGGGGGAAGAGAATGCCCCATTGCAGCAGCAATCAAGCACAGGTCCTGCGGTGGCAGGGATGTGGACAGCATGTTTGACTAAGGGGAGATGAGGCTGGGAACAGATGACAAGGGCTGGACCACACAGGCCCTGTGAGCCAAGCTGAGGCTTTTACATGCCAATGCTAGTTACAGCTGTAAATCATCAAAGGATAGCAGTGAAGATAGGAAAAAGATGAGTAGATTTGGGCCACCTGAGACAATACCAGCACCTTTTAGCAATGAATTTGATATGAGGGTGAGGGAGAAAGAAGGAGTGGCATGGAGGATTTGCCTAGTACAATGACGGTGGTGCAATATACCGTGATGGAAAACGCTGGGATTGGAAATCACAAGTTTGGTTTCAGACATGTAGAGTCTGAGGTTCCATTAAGGATGTGCATGCAGTCTAAAGTATCTGGCCATCCATACTAGAAATACAACTGACAAGTTATATCTGTGAAAAACACAACCAAAGAGGGGGGTAAGAACGAGGTAAATCAGGGGGAAAATCCAAGCTGAAGAGAAAAGGCGACTAGAAGGCCAACATCTGGTGGCTGTGTGCAGATGACTGAGGAGCAGCAGCTTGAGAGGGAAACGACCCGTCAGTTCTGGGGTGTGGAAGACACAGGAAGGGTTGATTCAAGCAGGTAACAGTCAAAGGAAAGGGGAAAACAAACAATTTTTTTTAAAAATTATTTATTTGAAAGATAGAGTTACAGAACAGGGAGAGAGAGAGAGAGAGAGAGAGAGAGAGAGAGAGAGAGAGAGAGAGAAGAAAGAAGAAAGAAGAAAGATTCCATCTTCTGGTTCACTCCCTAAAGGTTTCAAGATTGCAGTGGCCAGGGATGGGCCAGGTTAAAACCAGGAGCCACAAACTCCATTCAGGCATTTCACTTGGGTGGTAGGGCCTGAGCATTTGGGCTATCTTCCACTACTTTCCTAGAGTATTACCAGGGAGGTGGAGCAGCCAATACTCAAACTGGTGCTCATATGGGATGCTGGCACTGCATGTGGAACTTTAGACAGCTACGTCAGAACGCTGGCCCCAGTAATGTAAAGTTCTTGAGAAGACAGGTTCAAAAGCACAGGCCTGGGTTTGAGGAAGGACAGCAGCTCTGTGACAGCAGGAACCACTTGTGCAAATGAGTGTAGCTAGTTCACCTACGACCTGGTAACAGGAAGTTGAGTGAGAATTTCTGTGAAGTGAGGGCCCTACCAAGAAGAATGGGGGAAAATAGCAGCCAAATGTTTAAAAAGAAACAGAAAGACGGTTGGACCCCTGTGCGGTGAGTAGTCGTCACATGAATTTAAAGTGGATTCTGTTCCTCCGGATGGGCTTGTTGCCTTTGTTTATGCACACAGAAGACATGGAAGGAACAATGGATGGAGAAGTCCAAGTTACTCAACACACTGAAGGAGAAGAAGCAGAGTTAGAGGGCAAAGCCCCTGCTGCTGTGATAGGGGCCCGTTGCTCTAGCTGACCTACCAATGACACTCATGTCCCTCCACTAACCTTTAGTAGAGCTGGAGGCCGAAGCAGGTCGAGACGATCTCTTACGATGCCCATTTTCCACACTTTCAGAAGTCACAGCTGGCTCTTCAGTTCGAGAGTTTCTCCGGCTTGGGGTTTTGGACTTCTCGACTGTCTCTTTGGGCTCACTGCTGATAAAGGAAAGCAACAAAGTTTCCAGGAAGGTGAGTTACATAAAAAGGGGCTTTTAAGATTAGGGTCTCATTCATAAAATAGGAGATGAGAACTACATAGGCATTCTGGGAAAAGAGAAAAACTTTTACCCTCAGACAGTCAGCAGATCTATTACATTACTGAGTTTACACCCGAGTCCAGGCGATGGGTGCTTGGTGCAGGAGCTGGGAGGCTGCTTGGAATACTCATAGCCCGTGTCAAAGTGCCTGTTTCTACTTCCAGCTTCCTGCTAATGTGCACCCCAAAAATGAGCTTAAGTATGTGGCTGTCACCCAGGTGGGAACTCATGTTGAGTTCCAGGAGCCTGGCTCAGGCCTGGCTGCTGCGGGCACGTGGGGAGTAAACCAAGCACACAGAAAATCTCCGCCTTTCAAACAGAACAAAACATAAATAAAAATTTTTAAAAAGTGTATCTAGCTTGTAAGGTTAGTAAAAATAAAATACTAAAAGCACAATGGTGATGAACTTGCTGCAAAACAGCTAAAAAGCATAAGGAACAAAAGCTCCTAACTTCTTTACCTATTTTCCCAAGGTAATGTTCTCTTTCAAAAAATTAAAATATTTTGGATATTGAGATTTTTTTTAGAGACATCAAAGATAAGTTTGGAAATTGTTATTGACTCAAAGCAGGATCTATAATCTAGAAAATCACTCACATATAAAGGCATCCACTGTTAGCCTGAAAGAATGAATGACTTATTACAAGACACATTTTGGGTATGTCTTCATAAAATAATGCTACGTATATCGATCACCACCAAATCCCATTTTTAGAATGAAAAGATTTAAAAGTGGTAATATTCAGGTTTTTTTTCCCCATAGTAGAGTTGCATCTTTCTCATTTGCTATTTTAAACTATTAATTTTTTAAATGATTTATTTATTTTTATTGGAAAGTCAGAATTATAGAGAGAAGAAGAGATAAAGATCTTTCGTCCACTGGTTCCCTCCCCAAGTGGCTGCAACAATGGGAACCAAGCCTATTCAAAGTCAGGAACCAGGTGCTTCTTTAGCGTCTCTTACACAGGTGCTGGATCCCAAGGCTTTGGGCCGTCCTCCACTGCCTTCCCGACAGGGTCACAGACAGGGAGATGGAAAAGTGGAGCAGCGAGGACACAAACCAGTGCACATATGGGATCCCGGCGTATGCAAGGTGAGGATTCAGCCATTAGGCTATCACACTGGGCTCTTAAACTATTAATTTCAGAGGATAGAAAAGGGAAAACAAGTGAGAGACACAGAGAGAGGAGGAAGAGCAAGCTCGCACCCACTGTTTGACTTCTCTAAAGCCCACAACTACTGAGACTACAGGTAGGAGCTGGACATGCAATCCAGCTCTCCCACAAAAATGACAGGGAGTGGGCCCAGTGTGATAGCCTAGTGGCTAAAGTCCTTGCCTTGCATGAGCCGGGATCCCATATGGGGACCAGTTCTATTCCCGGCAGCCCCACTTTCCATTCAGCTTCCCGATTATGGTCTGGGAAGGCAGTCAAGGACGGCCCAAAGCCTTGGGACCCTGCACCTGCATGGGAGACCTGGAAGAGGCTCCGGCTCTTGGTTTTGGTTCAGCACAGCTCTGACCTAGGTGGCTGCTTTCTTCCTCTCTTGTCTTTCCTCCTCTCTGTATATCTGACTTTCCAATAAAAAAATAAATCTTTAGGGCCCGGCGCGGTGGCGCAAGTGGTTAAGTCCTCGCCTTGCACGCCCGGGATCCCATATGGGCGCCGGTTCTAATCCCGGCAGCCCCGCTTCCCTTCCAGCTCCCTGCCTGTGGCCTGGGAAGGCAGTCGAGGACGGCCCAAAGCTTTGGGACCCTGCACCCATGTGGGAGACCCGGAAGAGGCTCCTGGCTTCGGATCGGCATAGTATCGGCCCGTTGTGCTCACTTGGGGAGTGAATCATCGGATGGAAGATCTTCCTCTCTGTCTCTCCTCTCTGTATATCCGCCTTTCCAATGAAAAAATAATAAAAATAAATCTTTAAAAAAAAAAAAATAAATAAAATAAATCTTTAAAAAAAATGGCTTCTTGCCTGGGACTGGAGCCATCATCACTGTCTCCCAGGGCCTGAGTCAGCAGGTGGCTACAGTCAGGAGGACACAGGGATAAACACATTTTTATATACCCCTGATCCAGTGTGGATAGTATATAGTCAACGTTTTCCAACAGAGGATAGTTTTGTCTCTTTGGGGCCATTTAACAATGTCTAGAGACATCTTTAGTTGTCGTGATTGGGGTAGGGGTTTTACTGGCATCTTTTGGATAAAGGCTAGAGATGGCAATAAATATCCCGTAATATAAAAACCAGCTTCCCACAGTGAAGAACAATCTGGTCTGAAATGTCCATAATGGTGAGGATGAGAAACTCTGATTCAGTAATTTCATTCCTAGGAGACTAAGGGGATGACTTTTTACAGAGCTCTAATTAAACTGGTATAAATAGAAGAATCCCATGCCTAACAGTATCAGGTAACTAAATCTTGACACCATTCATTTGTAGTCATAAACAGGAAAACTCCTGTTTATGAAAAACTATTTAAGGACAAAACTGATATGTTAAGTGGGGAAAAACTCACAAATATTATCAATAATGCACTCCCATTTTCATTATATATAAAGCAAGTATGTAATCACGCATGAATAAATGAATACAAGGTATATTCACTTAAATTTGACACAATATCTCTTTGCTATATATTTTTCATGAAGAGGATTAGGAAAAGATGAATTAAAACATTGTGCTGATATTTGTGCAGTGGACAACATGCCCAGATACACACAGGGGATATGACAGCCAGCTCATCTAGGCCAACAGGACGTCAACTGCCTCGTCAGAGGATGGAAAGCAGAACAGGCTGGACAATTCTCCTAGTCAAGCTTTGCAGTGTGATCTTGAGTCTGTGGATGCACTAAGGTGGACTAAGTCAACCAACAGGTCTTGGAAAGATTTTCTCAACCCTGGAGCAATGAAATCAACAGCTCTTCAGAGATATCAAAACAACCCCAGTAACATCCTAGGAACACTGTTCCCCACATCGGAACTTCTAAGATGACATCAAATGACTGACCCCCCCATCCTTGGGAGCTGATGTAGTTGACAATAAGGAGCATCCCACTCTATCTCCTACCCTGCAGACACAGGAGAAAAAAAAACTGGAAGCATCTGTCCCATCCACCTTCCACCTTCCCTGACCCTTGCCACCATAATCAGGGGGATCACATGGCTGTGCATCCCTTTCCATTATGTAAACATAAAAAATTTAAAAACCAAAAACATGTCAAATAAGGGCTGGTGTCTGAGTCTTGGTGTTCTACTTCAGATCCAGCTTACTGCTGTGTGTGGACCCGTGCCACTCATTTGGGAGACCCAAGTGAAATCTGGGTTCCTGCTTTGGCTTGGCCTAACCCCAGCCATTTCAGCCATTTAGGGAGTGATCCAGCAATTGGAAAGTCACCCTCTTTGCCTGTGACTTGGCCTTTCAAATAAATACAAAATAAATCATTTTTTAAAAATTTGGTTTTTTAAAAAATATATTTACTTTTATTGGAAAGGATTATTTATAGAAAGATCTTCCAACTGTTTGTTCACTCCCTTAATAGCTGTAATGGGTAGAACTGAGCTGATCTGAAGCCAGGAGCTAGGAGCCAGGAGCTTCTTCTAGGTTTCCCACATGGGTGCTGGCTCCTAAGGCTTTGGGCCATCCTCTGCTGCTTTCCCAGGTTACAAGCAGGGAGCTGGATAGGAAGTAGGGTAGCCAGGACATGAAAAGGTGCCTATATGGGACTGGTGTTTACATGGTGAGGATTTAGCCATTGAGTCATCATGATGGGCCCTAAAAAATCAATCTATTAAAAATGATTAAAATAGAAACAATGAATATTGTTAAGTTAGAGGAACTATGGTTTTCTGATGAGCTCTCTGTAATTCTCTGATCTACATTCCAAGTTTTCTTTAAGTGCATCTTTTACTACTTTCATGGTTCACAAATTGCATGTCAAAAATCATTAGAAAAATTAGTCAATTAAATTTGCTTATAAGGCATGGAACTTAAGTAAAAATACTGTAACAAACAGAGTGAAACTAGTTCAGGGCCACTTCCTCTGGAAAATATTCCAGGTCTCATTGCTCAAGTGGACTCTCTGCTCTCCCTGGGTTCATGGCCTGCAGCTGGCATTCTGCAGCACCCACCTGACTGTACAACATGTTCTCTTTCAATGCCTGTGCCTTCCACTAGATCAAGGGCTCCTTAAGGGCATGAACCATGCCATGACTATCAACTTTCCCTACCTCTATGCTTTTACTTCTGTCAGAGGATTCTTTGCCAGTGGCACCATGGCAGGGAATTTGGTTGCATTATTCACTACCCTGGTTTTATGTACAAAAGCTTCCCCACACCAAACCTCAACCTAAGGTAAAATGAGAGCTGAGGTGGAATTACAAATCAAAGGGATTAACACCTCCTTTCAGAGGTTATGAGAATGGCTTTACGGCAAGGTGCCCAGAAAATGGTCAGATTCTGAAGAAAAGATTCCAAATGGAAGTGCCTCTTTCAAGCTGACAAAACAAAAGCAAGAGCAATGCTATCTTTGTATTTACATGGTTAATGCTCAGGCAACTCTGGAAACAAATATCCACAACTTCATTTTGGTTTGACTAGCTTCTTCCTCAAGACAGATAGTTGGTGTATGCTTGAGAAATGCAAATGAGTTTAAATATCCCATTCCAAATAAAATAAACAAAGAAGTATAGTTGCAATGGTGATTAATTTGGGATCAGATAAACAGAGTCAAGTCTGAGATAGCATTTATGAACCATGGTATTTGGCTCTATGCTCCAGATTCTGAACTACAAATCCCCACCTTGTCTCTGCAGTATGTAGATTAAATGCGAGGGCTCTGTAGTCAGAAGGCCTGGGTTCAAATTACAAATTCAGAGTTCAGCCTCTGTGTCTGGGTGCAAAGAGTTTCCAGCACCCAAGCCAGGTTGGACTCAATGCTTGGGGCCCTGGCCACAGCCAGCGCTGCCACGTGGTGAGTGAGTCCTGGGCTTGCCAGGCCCAAGAGGCTTCTCCCTTCCTGGTGAGTATACGGGGAGATCTCTTGGGAGCAAAGGCGGGCCTTGGCTCCACCTGCCGCCACCGTGTGGTGGGAGGAACCTAGGGGAGTTCAGCCTCAGAGGCCTGGGTGCAGAGAGCTGACAGCAGCCTAGTGGCTGCTGGGAGTACCCAAGCCAAGTCAGACTCAATACTTGGGGCCCTGGCCACAGCTAGCACTGCCATGTGATGGGCAAGTCCTGGGCTTTTGGGCAGCAGTGAGCTTGGGAGTCTTGGATTTGTGGAACTGCTGCCTAGGCACGTCCATGAATGAGGCCACTGTGCATGTTGGGGAGGAATCAATCCTGAGGGACTCCCAATGACAGGATAACTTTATTTGAAGATAAGCAAGGGTACTGAGACCTGGTGGTTTGAAGGGGAGAGACTGATCTGTATGGGTCAAACTGATACACCAGCCTGAGCTGGAATTGGTGACCAGGCTACAGCACCTACTGGCAAATGTCGAGGCAAGGTGGGCCATGACAGACTAGGCCAATACCCAACCAGCACACGTGAGAACTGGGGAGGGAGCAGAAAAGCTGGTAGGGGAAATGTGGAGGGCTCCCATGGACTGGGCCAGGCACAATAGCCTAGTGGCTAAATCCTCGCCTTGCATATGCTGGGATCCCATATGGACACTGGTTTATGTCTGGCTGCTCCAATTCCCATCCAGCTCCCTGCTTGTGGCCTGGGAAAGCAGTAGAGGAAGACTCAAAACTTTGGGATCCTGCACCAGTGTGGGAGACATGGAGGAGTCTTCTGACTCCTGGCTTAGGATTGGCTCAGCTCCAGCCATTGCAGCTACTTGAGGAGTTAACCAGCTGATGGAGGATCGGTCTGTCTCTCCTCTCTGTATATCTGGCTTTCCAATTAAAATAAATAAATCCTTAAAATTAAAAAAAAAAAGCAGAGTAGCTGAGACTTGAAGTGGCACTCTGCTATCAGATGCAAGCTTCCCTAGCAGTGAATTAACCCACAATACCACACTAGTTCCACAAAAACTACACTTAGGAGGTAGTTGCAAGGACTATTACTAATGACACTGACATTCCTTCCACATATTGGACATTCACTATTTACTGTGTTGAGTATTGATCATGTTAATCTATTCAGTTTTCAAACAATCATGTAAGGCAGAAACTCAGCTACCAAGTTCTTAACCAAGTTTTTATTTTTATTTTCTTAACTTTAGTTTTGATGGTGTTTACATAGTTGATCCTGTTTCTGGGGGAAGGGGAGATATAAGGGGAGGAGCCATACCCAGCCTCCAAATGCCCCAGTATCCAGGGATGGGGCCACCAATATCTACCAAGGGTCCTGATGTGGCGTACATGCTGAGGGTTCTGCCCAAGTGTTAGCCAAGTTCTTACTAGGAGAAAAGCTCTCTTTGAGGGGGTTAGGACTGACTGCAACCCTAAGTTGGCTGTAAAAACAGACTGATGCTCCCAGCTGATGGCAATTGCCTAGATTGTCTTGTACATAGGCAAGTGTTAAAATGTTGGGAGAAAAGCAGCCAATAGTTGGCGGGCATTCTGGGTCTGGTTAATGCCAAATTTGTGTTAACTATACCAGTATGCCAGTATAGTTGCTTATGCTTTTTTCTTTTCTTTTTAAAGATATATAGAAGGGGCCAGGAGCCCCCACTGGAAGATGACCCTGGGGGTTGCACTGGTGGGAGCGGGGAGGGTGATGGTGGTGGACTGTGAATTGCCTGGGGAAGGAGGTTTGTGGATGTGTGGGAGTGGGGTTACCAAGAATGTATTTTACAGGTGTGCAATGATTCCTAGGGGTTTCCATGGACTGGGCCACTGCATCTCTTGGTAAATAAGGGGATTGAGAGCATGGGGTTTAGAGAGGGGAAACCTGGATCAGACCAATGTACCTGTCCACCTGGGAGATCTGGGCTGGGGAAGGTGGCATTACCCATTACCCAGGTGCACAAGAAAGATAGGGCTGGGCCCAGCGGCATGGCCTAGCAGCTAAAGTCCTCACCCATATGGACACTGGTTCTAATCCTGGCAGCTCCACTTCCCATCCAGCTCCCTGCTTGTGGCCTGGGAAAGCAGTCGAGAGCAGCCCAAAACCTTGGGACCCTGCACCCATGTGGGATACCCGGAAAGAAGTTCCTGGATCCTGGCTTCAGATTGGCATAGCATCGGCCGTTGCACTCACTTGGGGAGTGAATCATTGGATGGAAGATCTTCCTCTCTGTCTCTCCTCTTCTCTGTATATCTGACTTTCCAATAAATAAATAAATCTTAAAAGAAAAAAAAAAAAGCTAGGGCTGGGGGTTTGCCTGACAACACTAGGTCACAGTACCTGCCAGTGAATATTGGGGTAGGAGATGGGCCATGCAAGGTTGCTCCATGACACCATCCAATACTTGAGAGAATCAGGTCTGGGTACAGATTGTGTAGGGGATAGGTGGGCTCATCCCCATGGGTCTGAAGTAGTTACTGGTTTACGCAAGAGCTGGGGTGGTGATGGGCTGAGCTAGGCATGAACATGGAACTCAATGATACTCACAGGAGCTGCGGTTGGGAATAGGCTGGGCCACAGCACCTGCCAGCACATGCAAAGGCTGAATATGGGGGCACACTATGCTGGGGGCAGGGAGATTATGCTGGCACAAGTGAGATTCAGATCTGGTAGTGGGCCTGGTAGGGGAACTTAGGGGATTCCTCTACTAGGTTACAGCTCCTACTGGTGAGCCTGAGAGCCAGGGCTGGGATGGTCCGGGCCAAGCAAGGCTATACCACTTGTCAGCATGTGTGTGGACTGGCTTGGGGGGTAGAATGGGGACAGGCCAGGCTGGGCTGGGTCAAGCCTTAGCACCCACTGGCACGCACAGGAGCCAGGACGGGGTGTAGAATGCACTGGGTTAGGCCATTTCCACTGCCAGTTTACATGAGAGCCAAGAATGGAGGCAGGTATGGCAGAGCTAGGCTGCAGCACCCACCAG
The DNA here is from genome assembly GCF_017591425.1 of Ochotona curzoniae. Taxonomy (NCBI): domain Eukaryota; kingdom Metazoa; phylum Chordata; class Mammalia; order Lagomorpha; family Ochotonidae; genus Ochotona; species Ochotona curzoniae. The sequence goes on along the minus strand of NW_024465894.1, from coordinate 14,048,281 downwards.
TAAGAGTTGGGAGTTGGGGGGAGAGGGATGGGCTAGGCCAGGCTGCAAAGGAGCACCACTGAACTGGGACTTCTTTGCTAATGCTACAGTTACTACTGGTGAGGGCGAGAACTGGGCTAGGAGTGGGTCAGAATGAAAATGGCTGCAGCACCCTTCAGCATACGTGTGAACTGGATTCAGGGGGAGGCCAAACTAGGTCAGGCCCCAGCACCTGTTGGTACTCATAAGAGCCAGAATTGGTACAGGACAAGCTGGGTTAGGTTGTGGCACCAAGTGGTCCACATGAAAGCTGAGTCTGGGGGTAGTCCAGGTGAGAATGGGCTGTAGCACCCACAGGTGAGAACTGGAATGGTTGCAGGCCAGACAGGCTAGGCCACAGTATATGCCGCTGAATGCCAGGATTGGAGGTGGGCCATGTAAGGTTGTGTTGAGCACCTACCAGCACACATGATATATGGGGCTGGAAGCTGGTTTGATAAGGCAACTTGGGAAATTCCCATTAGGTGGCAATTCCATTAGAGCCAAGGTTGAGGGAAGTTTAGGTTGGGGGCACTTGTTGTCAAGTGTACTGGGAGACAACACTAGGGGTGGCCTGGGGTCAGGCTGGGGTGGGTCAGTTTACAGCACCTGCTCACAGGCCCGAGAACCAGGATGGGGTGCAAGCTGAGCTGGGTTAGTTAACAAACATGCCAGTTCACACGAGGGGCAGAACTTGGGGATGGCCAGACTGTGCTAGGCTGCAACATCCAACAGCATAAATTGGGACTAGGAACAGGCTAGACAGAGCCAGGAACTAGCACCCACTAGTGAATGCCAAGGTGAGCAGGCCATGTTAGACTGGGCTGCAGCACTCACTGGCACATGCAAGACCCAGGGCTAGGGGGCAAACCTGGTAGGGAAACTTCAGGGTCTCCCTTGCTAGGCCCACTGGTGAGTGTGAGAGCTGGGACTAGGGGTGGATCATGTTGTGCAGGGCTGCAACTTCATTCACTGGTATGTGCACAGGCTGTGAGTGATGGACTGAACTGGACTCTGCATTAGCTGGTGCACAGAAGAATTAAGTCTCAGGTCACCCCAAGTGAGGTTTCTTGGGAGACTCACTAACTAGACCACTGGACTCAAACTCTAGCCATAAGGAGAATCACAGGATATGTGGTCCAACCTTGGGGTGCATGCACCAGAAGTAGGCCTCCTCAGTTGCTGATGCTTGTGCAGTAGACAGCATGCTCAGATGCACATGGGGGACATAATAGCCAGCTCATCTAGGCCAACAGGGGACATCAACTGCCTCGTCAGAGGATGGAAAGCAGAACAGGCTGGACAATTCTCCTAGTCAAGCTTTGCAGTATGATCTTGGGCCTGTGAATGTACTAAGGTGGACTATGTCAACCAACAGGTCTTGGAAAAAATTTCGCAACCCCGAAGCAAGGAAATCAATAGCGCCTCAGAACTATCAAAATAACTCATGTAACATCCTCGGAACACTGTTCCCCATGTCAGAAACTTCTAAGATGACATCAAATGACTGTCCCGTCATCCTTGGGTGTTGATGTAGTTTGACAGCAAGGAGCAGGCTACTCCCCAACTCCCTCACAGACACAGGAAAAAAAAAAGAAAAACTGCAAACATTTGTCGTCCACTCCTTCCTCCATACCTCTACCTTCTCCACCCTAATCAAAGGCCCACATGGGGATATATCCTTCTCAACTATGTAAATAACAGTAAAAATAAAATAATAATAAAAACAAACTGGTATAAAAGTAAAGGAAAAGGACGGGGTGAGGAGAAGCACAACACCTAGAAAGCTCATCTCCCTCTACGAGGCTTACACTGTTCAGGCTACATCTGCAGAAATGATCATCTTACCTTTGTCCAGAGACTATGGCAGCATTTGCCTCAAGCTCTGTAAAAAAAAAACAAAAAAACCACAAGGACAGACATGAGATGTGGAAGGTGCTGTGTGTATGTTCTCCAGGAGAAACTGGATGTCTGCAAGAATTCTGAATGACTGTTTAGGTGAACGCATCTCTGTGCCCAGCAGGACTCACCCTGCTTCGTAAGGACACAACGTTGGCACAGATTCAGGCAGATTTGCTGGGAACATAAGACACTTACTTGGTCTATTTTTATTTCTACTTCACACTGAAATAATCCTGTTTGGAGCAACAGAACTAAATTCACACTGCCTGGTTCATATTTCATTCAGTTTCAACTAAGTTAGTAAAATTATGTTGACTTAATTTACCTATTATTACCTCCTCAAGTAAAAGAGACTGTTTTCAATCTTAAAATTATATCTATCTTCTTGGCGCTTTTTCCAAGGCAACAATTTTCAAACATGTCTTCTAGATCTGTTAAGGATGCATCCTCCTTCAAACAGTGTACTCACTCACTGAACTGTGGAGGCTAGAGGGTTTTGTTTTGAGATACTCCTACAGATTCCACTAGGTTGCTCTTTGTCTCCCAGAAAAGCCGTCCCAGAAAGGAAAGCCCCAGTAATTAATCCAGCAGAGTTTGGCATCCAACCCTTGGGGTCTGCAAGCACCAGCAGATAAACACTTGCTTCTTTTATTATCTGCTTTTAGGAAATCCCAACTTTCCCAAAAGCCCTTCCTGATGTGCCTCTGGCTTCCCACAGCCCTGCAACTGAAGGCAGTTCCAGACCTCACATTCTAGTGTACACATGAGACCTGCCTTAAGCTTACACTGTAGCCTCCCAGAAGGCAGCAAAAGCAGAGTGGCTTAGTTCATCTTAAGGGGCCAGTGTTATGGTATAGCACGTTAAGCTACCAACTTGATGCCAGCATCCACTGGGGTACTGGTTCCAACTGCTGTACTTTCTGATCCAGCTCCCAGCTAACAGCCTGCAAAGGCAGCAAAAGATTAGCCCAAGTGCTTTGGCCCATGAAGCCAAATGGGAGATAAGGTGAAGTTCCTGGCTCCTGGCTTTGGGTCAGCGCAGACTGGGCCATAAGGACCATTTGGGGAGTGAACCAGTGGATTGAAGATCTTTCTCTGTCTCTCCTTATCTCTGTAACTCTGCCTTTCAAATAAATCTTTTAAAGATTTTGATTTCAATGCTTATTAACCATGTAATCTCAGACAAACAATTTGATCTCATGTGAAAAACAGGGAGAACAACTTGACTCACTTCAAAGTAATAAACACTAAATGAAACAAGGTATATAAAAGCTTTAGTACAGCACCTGACAATTGGAAATAACTCAATATTAGCTATACTGATGATTATTGCTGGGATGATCATGTTGACACATCCTTTCATATGAGGAGGCTGAACTACTCTGCCTTTCATGCTCGGTTCTGGCAGAAGGGAATTCTGTCTTCACACCTGCATATATGACCCATCAGAACCTGGAAACCCTTTCACAGGAAACAAGTCACAACTCATGGAGTCAGTTCCCTTGCTGGCTCAGCTGGAACATGGCAAACTCAGATAACCTGTTCCAAAATGAAAATGGCTCAAAAGAGGTACTAATCTTAAATAATTTGGCTTTTGGAAACAAGAGGAATTAGAAGCTTTTGGAAACTCTGATACCAGCACTGCTAAGGCTGAGGCTCAAACTCAAAGGCAGTCAGTACACTGGAGGCATTTGAAGGAGATTCACTGAAGCTAAACTTTCAAAAGGAAGACGATTCTTCAAACAAGTACTCAGAAATGATGGTAATGGTTAAGCTCAATTTCTGGAATAAAAAGGGGCAGGAAACAAAATTCCTTTCTTCTTTCTAGTTGTTTCTTACCAAACACATGCTTACGATCTGATGCTGTCTATGAATAACCTGTTCCATTTGTGCTCTCCCCAGATGCCCAGTACAATGGCAAGTATTATACGGACAGTGTTAGCAGAGAAACAAACTAGGTGGCTGAGACGTTTTTCACAAAAACATTCTTTACAGGAATCCAAAAGAGTAAAGTAGAAAACTCATCATGTAAGACATAGCACCCAGAAGCAGGTTTTAAAATAATCACAAGCTATATTTTACTTTTACTAGTTTAGATTCACAAAACTGAATGAGGTCAGATGGTTTCTCTTCTTAGTAATTTTTCTAAATGTGTGATTTGTAGTGTTTGTTTGAATAAGGCTGAGTTACAGAGAAGGAGAGACCGTGAACTTCCATCCACTTAGTCACTGCAATGGCCAGGGCCAGGTCAGGCAAGACCAAATCTAGGAGTTTCTTTTGGATCTTCCATGTGTGTGCAGCAGCCTACGTACTTGGGCCATTCTCTGCTGCCTTCCCAGAACATTAGCAGGCAGCTGAATTGGAAGTGAAGCAGCCCAGACTTGAACTGGTGCCTGTTTGGGATCCTGACATCATGTTCTACTATACCACAATGCTGGTCTCACCAATTGTGCTTTCAATCAGATTTTATTATCCTTACAGGAACTAGTTATACTTTTTTGTTCTGTACCTTTAAATGATCTACAATGACAAATATCTGGGCAAGACTAAACCAAAATGTCTGAGGGTACTTCAAATAATTTGTGGGAAATAAAATGAAAAGATAAGCTTATTCAGCAGCAGAAATTAAGACATGTATAACTTTTTCATAGTATATGTTTTCCATTAAATTTTGAGGACTCCCTTATGTATGGATTTCAACTTCTCCCTTTTTTTTTCTCCTTAAGATTTATTCATTTCCATTTGAAAGACAGATTTACAGAGAAGAGAGACAGATCTAATATCTGCTGTTCCATTTGCTAAATGACTGCAATGGCTGTGGCTGAGTCTATCCAAAGCTATGAGTTACGAGTTTCCTCTGGATCTCCTATGTGGGTGGCCAAGGATTAGAGCATTCCCTGCTGCTTTTCCAGGCCATAGGTAGAGAATGAATTAAAAGTAGAGCAGGTGGAATACAAACTGACATCCATATAGGATCCTGGTGCCACAGCAAAGGATTAGCATGCAACATCATCATGCCATCTTCTGGATTTCAAAAAAATTTTTTTCAACCAAAATACACCTAATTTTTTTTTAATAAAGATTTATTTATTTTACTTGAAAGTCAGCTCAGAGTTACAGTCAGAGTGAAACAGGGAGAGACTTTCCACTGTCAGTACACTCACCAAATGGTTGCAATGGCCAGAGCTGGGCTAATCCAAAGCTGGAAGCCAAGTACCTCTCCCAAATCTCTCATGTGGGTGAGGGGCCCAAAGTTCCATCCTCCATGGCTTTCCCATGCCATGAGCAGGAAGCTGGATTAGAAGTGGAACAACTGGGACTAGAACTCATTAGGGATGCCAGCACTGCAGGTGAAAAATTAGCCACTGTACCAGCCCCAATGCAATTATCTTTTGTTTTCCACAAAGTTTTGAAATAGCTTCATATCTGTTACCTGCCTCAGCAGTCTCATCTATGAAGGTATTAAATGCCTCATGCATTCAGAGCAGATCAACATCTCGTAGCAGTTCTGTCAGACAACCCTGGACCTTCCTTCCAGAAACAATATTTGTAAGTTATTTACAGGATTTGGGTTGTGAAGAGAAACCTAATATGATCCAGAGATGAATGGCCACTTTCCTGGGGCAGAGGGTCTCTGAACAAGCCTCTACTGTAGTTACTATCTTGGTGCTTTAACACTTGCCACCCCATTAAGTTACCATATTCCAGCAAGTCAGTTGGAAGTTATGGGTAGATAACCACAAATAGGACAAATTCTGCAATGGAAATCGCTCATGGCTGGGAGTAAGGGACAAAAGGCACAGAGATGCCACTTTTGAGCTGCCTGATACTGCAACTGCATCAATTAGCTCAGGGGAAACTGCCTCACACAGTCCTGCACAAGTGCTGCCACTCAACCCAAGTTCACCTCAAGGCAAATAGATAAGACAATTATAACCACATGTTGGCACTGAGAAAATGTGATGATGAGGACAGCAATAATTCTGTCACATACGACCTATCCCAATTCCATGAAGTTTTTCCCAAGTGAGTCTTACCTGGTCTAGCAACAGACCCCTGCAGTGCTGTGGCTGGAGCTTCCTTTGGGACTAAATTCTGTGAAGGGGCTAAGGAAGGAAAACAACAATTACAGGCATTTTAGTTTCTTTTCTAAGCATAGCAAATCAACAGCAAAGTCACTGCTTGCTGAAATACTGATCTTAGAGGGCAGAGCTTTCAGCTTTGAAAGTACATTTCAAAGCTTATTTTAAAATTGACAACCAAAAAAACTTAACTATCACAACAGTAACAAAGACTGCCACTTCGAGAATGGCAGCAATTCATAACTGGTGAACTATCAAACCACTTGAGCAAGAATCTCGGAGCATGCCCCACATCCGGGACCTGGGGTGAGTGGGAAACTGGGTGGTGCTTCTCCCTTAACATATCCCCCTTTACCTCAGACACATGAAGAAAACAATGTGGAAATAATAGTCTAACCCACTTTTCTATAGCCCTTGAACCTTTTTACCCTAATTAACTATGTAAAGATTGTCAAAAAACAATAAAAACATGAAAAAAGTTAAAAACAAAGACTGCCACTTAGTGATATCTGTCCCTCCTGCTTGTGTGTATTCTGACTAGAGGAGGATGTGGCCTGAGAACAGCAATCATCTTGTTTTACTAACTGGGATCTAATATCAAACAAAAAAACTCAAAGCACACCTTAGTAGCAAACCCAAATCAGTATGAGGGATGACTATACCATTCACTCTAGCATTTAAAAATCCTGTCTCACTCTTTTAAAGAATATACTCCTTGAAAGCTGGATTGATCATATAATTTTGTACTTTAAAGAGAATCCGGCAAATATGATGGGCATAAAGAGGTAGTCAATTGATAGTTAAGGGAGAAATCAATTTGGTGTGTTATTTCCTTGTTTAAAAGCTATACAGAACTTACTAGAAGGAAAGTACCATGCCAAGCACCCTTAGAGAATAACCTACATCCCTCTTGTACATCAGGCAGTCAGTCTGGTGTTATAGATACACCAATGTGGCACTCTGGAGGGCACTCCTATGCCTCAGGAAGGAGACGAATATAAAGCACTATGGCAGTCCAAAGCAAGGGAGTTCACTTTCAGGTTGAGGAATCTGAAGGCACATTACAGGGAGAAGCATAAGAACTAGGCTTTGAAGGACAGAGAACTTAAGGCCCTTGAGGAATATACCGTATACAACAGAATATACCGTATCCTCTAGAACAGAATTCCCAGCTCATATGGTAAAGATCAAAGGCACAGACATGTCATAGTCAAGAGCACATTCTCCCATCTTGACACTTCAATCTAAAATCCTGGAAAACTCTGGAATAGTTTTACCCTCTTGAGGAAACAGTGAATTTTTATTTCTTCCCTGCTTAAATAAAGCAGTCAATAATGCATTTGTGTATAATACTTTATTTTGGATGCTTATCTGATAAAGCTTAAAACTATACCTTAATTTCTACTTTTAACTTCAGTATTGGTTTCTCACATTTTCAAGGTAAAAGCACAGAAGTCCCTTGAAAAAGAATAGAAACAATCACTATAAGTAAAGTGGGTGCCCTTAATTAAAAGTGAGAGTTTTTTTTTTTTTTTCCAACTGGTAGTTCATCTCCCCAAGGCTCACATATTTCTCTAGGACATATGATTTATTTACAGTTCTGCTAATCAATTCATAATTATTTTCTTGATACTAGAGGAAAAAGTTTACTTAAAGGAAGTAAAAATAGAAATACTTAGTAGCAGGGAGTGTGTTTAAGTGTGTTTTGGGATACCAAATTTCTTTTTAATTTTTAAGGTTCGCCTACATCAACAGAATCAGAAGCAGAAACACAAAGCCCCTGCTTCTGGGAGGTCCTTTATCCCTGTGAGGGGCAGAGAGAAGGCGAATTGACCTTTTCAGATCACAGTATGAGGCAGTGTGCTGGCCACTTGATGAAGTCCTCTCACTGAATCCTTGTACAGATTCTGAGATGTAGCAATCATAATTTCCACTTAGCATTTAAGAACATGGTGCCAGCAGAAGTTAAGAAACTTAGCCAACTGCAACTGGTAACCAGTGTAGCTAAAATTTGAACTCTGATCACAATCCGAAGATGGTGTTCTTCCTGTCTATCTTCTAGGGTGCTTGTCACTCTTGGCACTCAAAAACCATTTGCGCTGCCTAAAGAAGACAGGTCCTATGAGCTGGCCTAGTGTATCACAAAGACCCTTCCGAGCTGTGGAAATGTGTGACTGAGTCACCTCTGGGGAGGAAGAGCTTCTGCCACATTGAAGCCTCAAAGCAGGAGAAATTGTGGGGCACAGAAAGCAGGAAAAGGAAAGGAGAGGTGGTGTAAGGAAGCCTGTTCTTCCACCATTAACTCACTTCAAGAACAACAAGGAAATACCTGTACTGGACATCCATTAATGAAATGGACTAATCTACAAATACAGCATATAAAAAAAAACTGGCAACAACTATTAGACAATTATTATATTTTAGGCCTATGCTGAGCAAGTTATATGCTCAACAACTTCTTACAATTACTGCTGTCCCATTTTACAAAGGAGAAAATTGAAATTTGAAGTGGTTAAGCAATTCTATATGTCTAGTCAATGCTGGTGCTGTGACACCAACTAAATCTATCTGACTTCCAATCACTGTATTCCTCCTGTGTGTTACCATGGATCTTAGTCGTCTAGAAAGCCCTACTCTAGAAGATCCCAGAAAGGGAATGGTCCCCGAGATAAGAGTATGTATGAGAACAGGGGCTAGCATTGTGGTGAAACCACTGCCAGCATCCCACATGGCATCAATTCATGTCCTGGCTGCTCCTCCTTCTTCTTCCTTTTTTTTTTTTTCTTTTAAGATTTACTTATTCTTATTTGAAAGGCAGAGCAGATTTAGGGAGAGAAGGAGAGACAGAAAGACCTTCCATCCACTGGTTCACTTCTCAAATGGCTGCAACAGTTGGAGCTGAGCCCATCTAAAGCCAGAAGCTTCTGTCAGGTCTCCCATGCAAGTGTAGAGTCCCAAGGCTTTTGGCAATCCTGTACAACCTTCCCAGGCCATAAGCAGGGATCTGAAAAGGAAGTAGGGCACCTGGGACACGAACCAAAAGGGATCCTGGCGCTTACAAAGTGAAGATTTAGCTATTGAGTCATTGTGCTGGATCTTGCTCCACTTCTGATTCAGTTCCCTACTTGTTTGCCTAGCAAAACAGTGGGAGATAGCCCAAGTGTTTGGCCCCTGTCACTCACATGAAAGACATGGTTTCAGCCTGGCTTAATCCATGGCTAGTACGTCCATTTGGAGAGTGAACCAGTGGATGAAAGACTTTTATTTCCCCTTCTCTCTGTAACTCTGCCTTTCAAATACATGAATGAATCTTTTTAAAGTATGTGGATGGGGTTTTGAGAATCCTGATATAAGAGTTTTGAGCAAGCATTCAGCATGCTTAGAAGAATCTGCAGAAGCATTTTTTCATTTAGGGGACACTGGAAGGCCACAGTATACACTTAGAACAAGTACTGAATTTCATTCTGAGCCTCGGACTTCTCACCCATTGGATGCAGTTAACACTAGCTGATACGGCTGGTATGCTGTGAGACAAAGTCTGTAAGGATGCTTTCTTGTAAACCAAGAAATTTTCATATGAATGAAAGGAATTGAGAGGCAACCATGTTAAATGAATACAAACTTAACAGGGTCTTTAAAAGCATATTTCTTGATGTACTTCCAATACATAAAACTACTGCTTTACTATTTAGCTCATTCTTCCACCAAATAGGGAAGGAGAAAGGTGTTTTTATGGGGTAGGTCAACAAAAAACTCCAACAACGGATGATGTCAAGTCCCAAGTACATACCTATACTGGGTAGAAGTTCTGGATGGGGTCCCACCTTCTCCTCCACTGGGCCACCCTGAGGTGGCTCAGACGCTATGCCACTGTGACTGTTTTTTGTGGTTGGTGCTGCAGAGATGAGCTCAGAGGGCACTAGAGCAGTTACTATTGAGCGTACGCTGGTAGGGAGAGCACCGCCAGGTAAGTTGGGGCCTGTTGAGGCAGAGCCTGGGCCCACAGGGCTAGAGGTCATTTTTAGCAGAGTGGGTGTTGGAGGCGTTGGAGTTTTACTGTCCAGCTCAGTGGATAACTGTTCTGTTCCCATGAGCCCTGGAGCCGAGGTCTCCAGCCCTTGGCCTTCAGTCTCTCCATCTGCACCATATTGCTCTTCTTTCTCAAGAGAGCCTGTAACTTTCTTACAGGCCTTGGTCAGCAAAATCTGGCCAATTTTGTCCACTTTTCCTTTCCCCTTACTAGATGAGACTGGGCTTCGCCGGTTGGCAGACGAGCCTGGGCTGTTCGTCAAAAGGGGAGAAACCACCGTGGTTGACTGTGAAGAGGACAGAGTGCTCTGATCTGCTGAGGTGCTCACCTGAGGACTGGTCTCATCGGAATTCAATTCTTTTATTTGCTGGGCAGGCAGATGAGGAGGGACAACTGGAGAAGATGTACAAGGGGGAGAAGGAAGCGGAACGGGAGTGGCTCGTGAGTTAAGGACCAACGGTCGTCCTGTTTGTACATTAGGAGCAGGACTACTAGAGGGTACATTAGGTGGTATAGGAGCAGAAGAAAACTTTATGTTCTGAGGTATGTGTAAAGGACCGACGACTGCGACGGACGGAGGCATCAGGCCAGAGTTGGTGGTCAGTGGGGTTGCAGGAATTGTGCTTGGCTGTGATCCTTTCATAACCTGAATTATTGAGGATGAATTGATAAAGACAGGTGTAATGAACTGAGGCCGGGCGTTAGACTGAGCAGCTGTCTGTCCCTCAGAAACCATAACCTTGCTACCCACATTGGGCATCGTGACAACCGTCGACATCAAAGCAGACTGTAAGTGAGTTGGCAGAGCTGCTGATGTGTTAGCTGAAGTTGTGATGGGATTGGATGTGACAAACACAGTTATCTGATTTGGGGGTAAAGGAGTGGAAATGGAGGAGGAGCTGACAGGTCTTGACATTACTGGAGGGAGGGTTGGTGCAACATTAGAACTGACCTCACTCAATTCTGGATGCACAAGTGTTGAACACGGCTCATTGTTGTGAGGTAAATTGAGGGAATTAGGAGGGTCTTTAGAAGATGACGGATCCTGTAGTGTGGGAACAACAGGTGCTTTTTTGAGGTCCTCTCCAGAAACTACTGGAGGTGTTACTTCCACTTCTGCAAGCCCAGGGGGTTTGATGGTCACGTTAGGAGCTCCAGAGTTGTCAAGAAGTTGACTCAGTGATGTTGGTGCTTCCCTCATGGCAGGAGACACTAAAGTTTTGTTCTCTTCAACACTGGGAAGTTTGCCGGGATCCAAAGGTTGCCCATCCTTTTTGGACTGATCTTCAGGGACAATCATTTTAACTTCTTGGGCAGGGACTGCTTTTAGCTCAATGTTTACCTGCTCTTTCCTGCCCTGGGAATTATGGCAATCATTGTCCTGAGGCACATTCAAGCCCTCCTTGTTATCTTCCAGGACTGCCCCCACACTCACTGCAGGCACTGGCATGGTGGGATTTGGAGGGTTCAGGCCACTGTTGTTCGGAAAGCTTCCAGGCAGAGGGGGATTGGCCAGAGGAGCGGGACTGACCAGCACATTTCTCGGCAATTCCACGTTCTGCAACAGGGCTGTGTTTGTTTGGGAGGCTAGGGTAAGTTTAGGGGCTTTTGAGTTTTGCCTCCCAGGGCTTGGGGTAGTTTTTCTACTGGAGCCAGGACTAGACCTGCGGCTATTACTCGGACTTGCCCGTTTTGTTGCTCCAGAGTTAGACTGCTTTCCAGAGTTCACCACCACAGAATCTAATTTGTGAGTTTGTGGAGCAGCAAAATTGGAAGGATTATTCATGGTAAGATTTGAAGGTGCTTGTCCAATGGCCTTCAAAGTTGTTGGATTTAAGCCCTGTTGATCAAAACCCCTGTTTAAATTTGGCCTAGGAGGTAAAGGAATATTAATCTGTGGAGGAAAGAGCCCTGCTATGGAGGCATTGAGTCTTTCAGGTGACAGGCTGATTTCTGAGGGCTCTGTACTGGGAGGGCGGTTATTGGGCGTCTGAGGATAATAGGGTCTGGGACTGGCTCTGTTTGGGGTTTTAGGTCTGGATGTCTGGGTTGGGGCAGCCACATTTGGAAAGTGGTGGGCATGCGAGCTCGGCAGGGAGTTCACAGGGGGCTGCTGGGGAGTTGCACCTTGAGTTGCTGAAAGAGGCGATGGTCCGGGTTTCGGCCCTGTCATCATTAACTGACTCTGGGAGACTACCAGATGTGGAGGCATGTTATTTTGGCCTCCTGAGACAGATGGTACTTCACTGCCACTCACTTCAGGCAATGAAGACATCTCTCCCAGTGGCGAGTTGGAAGGGTTCTGTGGGTTCTCCTGGTACATCATTTTCCTTGAATTGTTTCCCAAAGGAGTATTTACAGGCATTGGCATTCTTTGTTTATCAGGTGAGGGTGGAACGGAAGCAGATCCTTGCAAATTGACCATGACAGGCACATTGCTCTGTTGCATGGGCATTCTCTGGGAGTCTGTGTTCAGGGAGCCCCTTGGAGGATGGATATTTTGGGAGACTGGAAGCCTAACTGATTTGGGATCTTGCTGCATCATGAGCATCATCATCATTTGCTGCTGCTGTTGCTGCTGTTGTTGCTGCTGAGACTGTGGCTGACCAGGGGGTGGTGGTGGCTGCTGCTGTGGCTGTGGCTGCTGCTGAGGCAATTGTGGCTGTGGCTGCTGCTGTGGTGGCTGTGGTGGGGGTGCCACATGCTGCATGAGCTGCGGAGGCATCTGCTGAAGTGGCCTCTGATCAACTGGCTGAGGAGGATAACCTAAAACAAGTCCCCAAAATCAGGGAAGTTAGATTTTCAGCAAGAAAACTTGGTCTCAAAGCAATATCCATCTTGGCAGCACAGACAGTGCACAGCCCTGGATTAGCTGAATAAGCAAAGAAGCATCCTGCATAAGAAAGCAAGAGGCAAAGCATTAAGAATGTGGATCTCCTTGGTGTGCCCAGGTTGAATGAGGCATTACTCTACTAACTGACATATTCTGTGCTATGCACCACAAATGCTGCGTCTGCATCAGTTGAAATGAGAAAACTTCCATCAACAGCAAGTAGCAGGCCACCTAGTATTCATGTCTCAGGCAGACATAATCAGTATCTGATTATACTTTTGAATGAATAACGTACTCAGGATTTTCTTTTTCTGTGAGCAGAGGATGAATTTTAAAGATTTGGTTTTGTTGAAAATCCCTGCACTGAAGACAGCTTTTTTATTCTTCCAACAGAAGACATACAAATGTACGATTCATTTCCTTAAGAACCAGGGATTTTAAACTATTGCATTCTTTTGGTTCCAAACACTATGTTGCATCCTTCAGGCTCATTCCTCATGGGAAATAGATTTCAACTTCCTCTCAGACAACAGGAGCTATTAAATGATGATATATACATTGGGTATCAAATGAAGGCACTAAAGTCCTTATGTATACTAATTTCCATTTACTTCCTGACAGGTAAACTTCTATTTAGAGAATTATTTCCTATAAATCCACATATAAAGAGTAAGTACCAGCAATACAGTCCTCAGAAATAAGAAATAACTTTTGGAAAAGAACTCCAAGAGACAACGCCTTATAGACTTGCAGAAGACAACATCTCAATATTGGTTCTCGGAAAATTTTACTTGGAGTTTTAGAGCCATTATACCATCAGCAGAAAGGACAGAAAGATAATCAATCCAAGAATACGAATGGTCCATTGGGGGAAAAGTGGGCACACAACTGAGACACAATTTTATGGGCTTATTCTATTGTTGCACAATAAATACATTAAGAACATCCTTAGAAGGTGTAGGGCTTAAAAAAACTGGTTGTTTCTTACAGTTGAAAGAAATGCTGGTTCAAAATCTTTAGAGAAGCTACTATGATCTGTGGATCCAGTTCTATGCTCAGCAGCTAACTGATTTCTTCTGTTCAAAGATTCCCATGGTACCAATCAGAACAATGTACAAAATCCAATTATAAAGATTTAAATAAAAACATAATCTCTTTGGTTTTACCTGCAAGAAATTACTATAGGTTTAATTGTCCTTTTAGCTGCATAGGTAAATACAGTTGGTTTTTATTTTTGACATCTGGGGTTTTCACATTACAAACACTCTAATTTCTTTAAAATTCATTAATATTAGTTCTATGATATAGAAGGCTTTTTCTCTTTGAGACCAGACAGCATAGCAAATACCAAAGAGGGCAGGACAGACAATACAGCAGCCTCTTGAAAGTAAGGCCATGGCTGTCACAGAAGTTCTAGAAGCTGGAGGAGCAGCCTAAAGGGTACCAGTGATAACATACTTGGGATTACCTGGGAGCATAGCAGAGGGACAGCCAGGACACACATGGTGCCCATTGCACAATCAAAACCCACATTGATCAACCTAGGATTGCATACTTACATGCCTGTAGTGGTCAGGCAAAAAAAAGCAGGTTAGTCAAAGATGGTAGGAGTCTTATACACTTCGCTTAACTGCAGGACAGATGCTCTTTCTAAAGACATTTCAAGTCAGGGTTTGTTTTGTTTTATGGGATGGCCTGCCAATTCAAACCACATTTAGCCTGGAGGCTCCCACTCTGCTGAAAGGGGACAAAAATGTGAGGGGCCCCAAGATTCCAATGTCTGAAGGATGCTCACAGTGCTATTGGGGCCCACTTACCCATGACCGGGGACCTCTTAGCTTTTTGATGCTGTTGCAAATCCCTGATAAAAACTGAACATTCCCAATTTATAATATATAACCAAAATTGACTTGATGGGCTTACCTTTAAAAACCCTCACATTTGAGACATATAAAATATAGGCAGAGTAAAGCTTACCCCTAAAAGATTGTTCTCTCATATAAATATATATGAAAAGGGAGGTAGGATGATGAGGAAGAGTCCAAACAACCCTTCATCCACACAGGGGGAGAATGGTCTGAGTAAGAAGGGCTTATGCATCTCTGAGTCACAGGGAATAAGGTTACAAGTCACTGTTCTAGTCAAGAGCAGCCAGGTATAGACACATGGTGGCAGCTGGCCTTGGTTCTACAATACTTTCATTGGAATCAATGAATTTCAGCTTCTTATAGCATAATTTCTCAATATTTAAAGAATAGTATCATAATTAGAGAGGGACTTAACAATATTGATATAATGTATCATATTAATAAACTGGGTATTAGGCACTGGTGCCTCTTATATGTGAAATATATATATATACAAATATTTAATTATATATATATATATATAAATTATATCTTTAAAATATTTTAATAAAATTTCCATAAAAAAAGATCATCTTGTTTTAAACCCTGGTGTTTCCCTGCCTTGAGAAAGTCCCTTGAAGAAATGTTATAGGAAAAGCAGATAAAAAGGACCAGAGTGAAAATATATCTATTTAATCTTACTTATTTGAATGTTAACTAGAACCTTGACACTAATAAAAATAAAGAAGCACTTCATAGTTCCATCTGATTTCATGAAGACTTAAAATAACAGACAAAACCTAAACAGAATGTATATATTGTTCCTGGCTCCCGGCTCCAGATTGGCAGCACAGAATGTATATATCTTACCAAGTCATACTGGAAAATTCTACTTAGTATCAACACAAAACTCCAAATTGTAGACTAATTAGCAGATAAATAATAATAATAATAATAAAGAACTCTAATACTGTTTTCTTGGAGGGAAATTAATATAATGCCACACACATAATGGTCAGAACATAATCTTTAGCTAACATTTTATCACCTGGTGGCCGGTTTGAAAATTCTGGCAGTTTGGGGACCGAGTTGTCCAGATTAATCCCCTGTTCTCCAGGCAATGGCTGCTGATCAGCATCCTCTAGGCCAGCTGTGCGAGTATCTGGGTTGCTAAAAAACACAAGAGACATATTTAAGAGTAAGCTGGACAGAAAATATATGACACTACTTTAAACCTGTCCCTATTTCTGAAGAGCTAAAACCTGCCTGCATTATCCTTATTCATATCTCTCTAGTCTGGATAAAATATCTAACAAAAATAATCTGACAATTTTATGAAATGTTAAAATCCACTTATTGTTATAGTACTTAATGTACTCAACGTACTTTCCACAAATTCCTGATATCATCATGTCAATTCTTCATATCATCAGCCTCCCCTTACATGTTGTGAGACTTGATTACAGTCTAAGGGCCATCAGTGTTACAAAGAACTATTTCAACCACATCATCTTCAACACAGAGTCTAGACTCTTTGCTGTGAATATTACAGTGGTGACTCTAGTCATTCATAATATTTTGCAAAAGGCTTACATTAATCCAAGTAAATGATATTCAAAGAATAAAGATGGAAAACATCCCAACAAAGTTAACTGTGCTGCAGGATGAGTATTTGCATGTACATATTCCTTGGCTTTGGGACACTTTCCTTTTTATTTGCAACTTACACATTTTAGTGGGGAAGAAAGAAATGAAGAAAATGTATTTGCAAATACCCACACTTCCGCAAGCACAGCACTTACAGCCCTCACCTTGTTTGTAACTGCACTCCTAGCTGTACCTTTCTTTCATACTCTTGGAGTTCTTTTTTTTGCCCTAATTTTAGTCACCCACTTTCATTTTATATTTTCAATTTTTTTTTAAATCTATCTGAAAGGAGGAAACAGAGACAGAGCTAGACAGAGACAGAGATCTCCCACCCCTTCTTCATTCCACAAATGCCCACAACAGCTGAAGTCAAGAGGTCAGGGAAACCAGAAACTCAATCCAGGTCTTCTACATGGGTGAAAGGGGCCCAATTACTTGGACCATTACTTGCCGCTCCTAGAGTATACATTAGCAGGAAGCTGGAATTAAGAGTTGGAACTTTAATTCAGACATTCTGTAGGGACTGCCTTTTGGTTACCCAATTTTAGACAGCATTTTGTCCTACAATAGTTTATGTAGTTTCATATGCCACAAAAATTTTATTTTAAAAGCCCTGGGGCATGGGGCTGGCATGGTGACTCAACAGGCTAATCCTCCACCTCCAATGCCTGCATCCATATGGGCTCCTGCTCTAATTCTTGTGGCTCCACCTCTGTTTTAGCTTTCTACTTATGGACTTGGAAAGTAGTGGAGGATGGATCAAGTCCTTGGGCTCTTGTACCTACACGGGAGACCCAAGAGAAGCTCCTGGTTTCTGGCTCCTGATTAGATTGACCACCTCCAAGTGGGTTGCTTTGCCTAGTAGTTAAGATACCATGTTCCATGTTGGAGTGCCTCCAGTTTGCTGCTAATGGAAACCCCAATAATAATTGAGTTCCTGCCACTCCCTGAGACCTGGACTAACTTTCCTGTACCCAGCTTTGAACTGTTGCAGGCATCTGGGGAATGAACCAGTGGACAGAAATTTTTTTGTCTCTCAAATAAATTAATGAGTGAATGCATCCCCAGCACATGGAAATTTAAAACTTGAAGTAGGTCCCCACACATCCAATCTCTGTAACAATTTACTCCTTACATAACTCTCTCACTTCTAATTACAGGGAAGGATTCTATATCCTTTACTTTCAGGAAATTATAAAACTGCAAAATTTCATACATCTGGTTCCACCCTTCAAGGTACACTTGAAAAAACAAAAGTCCGGCAAACCCTAAGAGGCAGGCTCAAGGTTCTACAATATGATAGTGATAGATGTGCAAGCAGGGGCTCCTACTGAAGCTACTGTCTCCCCTTGCTAAGAGCTCTGATGCTACAAAAGTTTCTGTTCCCATCTGTAGACCCAACAAGTAAGTAATTTCCCTCAGGGATTTGAAGACAGCAAATTACCTACTAATGGCAGTGAATAGCTTGCAATTTCACTCCAAGAGAAATAATTATCTGCATAAAAAATGTTATCTCCCCAGACTGATAGCAGTAAAGAATTTAAGAGTCATTAGAAAAAATAGATAATTAAAGATACATGAAGGCCTGATAAGCATAGTTGATAATTATTGACACTATTGACACAGGGATATCTCATTATATTAACATGATTTTACATGTCTAAAGTTTTCCATCAAAATTGCCTGCAAATAAAGAGTAAGATAAGGTTAAATTTATCACAACCTACTTTAGATCTTGCTGACTATTTTTCTTCTTCCGAGGGGGTTTCTTCTTCTTCGGTTTATTCACGTTGGTATTATTTTGCTTATTGTTTACCCCAAAATGGCCTGCAGAGATGTCACTCTGCAGTAAGTTGACCAAGAGTGGGCTTGTTAGTGTGACATCCTTATTGACAGGGAAACCTGGATTCTGACCACAGGACATCTGATTTCCATTGGGCGCTCCACTGAAAGGTGCATTGAAAGGCATCCCGTGGCCTGAGAAGTGGTTTCCTGAGGCACTGTTTCCCTGCATGGCCTGCACATGGGGAGGGACCATGTTGGTTTGTGGCATGCTAACATCAGGCATCATCTGAGACAAGCTGACATCATTATTTGCTGTAGTGGCAGGATCACCGTGCTGCTGGGCCAAGTGTGGGTTGGGCCCTGGGGGCCGCAGGACCTGACCCTGAATCCCCATAACCTGAGATGGACTGTTGTTCACGGGCCCTTGCTGGGGCAGCATCTGTCCTGACATCTGTCCTGTAAATTGCACCATGTTTCCTTGCATGTTTGGAGTTGGTCCCCTCATAATTTGCGCTGGTCCCGGCATGACATTGGATTGGTTCTGAGTGTTAAATTGCTGCTTATTCCCCTGCATCTGATTGGTCATGATCTGCTCTATCATTGGGTTCTGTTGGAGCAAGACTTGCCCCTGAGGCCCCATCATCTGGTTATGTGATGCCATCATTTGTGGGCCCTGTTGAGAGAGCATCTGCTTGGGTGGAGTCATCCTCTGGGGTGAGGGCCCAAGATTTTGGTTCTGGGGATTCACCATCATCTGGCCCTGTGGCATAAGCTGGGGCCTTGAAAGGATCATAGGGTTCTGAGGGTTCAAAGTTCCTTGTTGCTGGCCCATCTGGCCCTGGGAGGGCACAATCTGCTGGTGCATGCCCATCAGCTGAGACGGTGGGCCTTGTGGAGGCTGGCCTTGCATGTTGCCCAGGTTCACCTGAGGAACCCCAGAAGTACCAGCCTGCTGGTTGTTCATGTTGCCATGAATTCCCATGAGGCTGGGCTGCATCATATTTGGTGGCCCATGGGACACCTGCATCTGGTTTTGAGGAGGACCAGCTCCTTGGCCACCTTGAAAAAACAAAAGGCACAGTTTCAGAAAGATATATTATGGTATTGGTATTAAGATACTCAACCAACTCTGGGGTAACTACATTCTCAATGACCATACAACAGAAGAGGAAAAACAAGTTCTAACTCCCGTGTAATAATTTAAAGGTAACATTTTGAAAAGCAATGAAGTTTATTAATTCTTTCAGATTAAATAAAAGCATCTCGTTATTGCTTGCACTTGTAGCTACTAAAAGCAAAAGAAGTGAACAAAAAAGCACTTTAAGTTAGTGAAGTAAATTCCACTATAAATGACCAGGGGAACAAAGAATGTGGCAAATCCTCCTAGGAAAGAAAATGTAACTTAAAATACCAACAACGGGGGTGAGCATTACCATCATTCCATAGGAGTACTGGTTTAAGTCCTAAAGGCTGCTCCACTTCTGACCCAGTTTCCTGTTAATGCATCTGGGAAAGCAGTGGAGGACAGCCCAAGTTTTGGACCCCTATATCTACATGGAATATCCAGATGAAGCTCCTGGCTCCTGGCTTCGGCCTGTCCCATCCCTGGCTGTTGCACCATTTGGGGAGTGAACCAGTAGATAGAAACCACTCTCTGTCTCTCCCTCTCTATATAACTCTAGCTTCCAAATAAATAAAATAAATCCTTTAAAAAAATCAAGATAAAACAAATAATGACTTTCAAAGACAGTGTGTGACATCTGGATGCTATATTTCAATGAACACCTAACACTTCACAAGGACTAATTAAAAAAAAAATTAATCCTGATCTGGAAGCTGAGCCTCTAGTTGCAATATACTGACTAGAATCCTACTTGGAAGCTGCAAACAGATGGGAGTAAAACTTCAGTAACCCTAGCACCAGTGTTGGGGTGCAAGCACTTAAGCTGCCACATGTCAGGCCAACATCTCCTATCAGAGAACTGGTCCCAACTACCCTGTTTCTGGTCCAGCTTCTTGCTAATGTGCCTGTGAAAGAAGATAGCCTTGGTAATTGGAGTGACCTGGATAGAGTTCAGGGTCCTAGATTTGGCCTGGACTGGCCCCAATTGTTGTTAGCATTTGGGGAATAAATCCTGTCTCACCTCTCTGAGACAAAGAGGCAGAGATACTGAAACAGAGAAGCTTTCATTTGCTGGTTCACTACCCAGATGGTTGTTGCATTCAGGGCTAAGGCAGGCTGACGCCAGCAGCCAGGAGCTTCATCTGGGTTTCTCACATGGCTGGCTGGCATCCAAGTATTTGGGCCATCCTCCACTGCTTTTCCTGGATTATTAGCAGGGAGCTGGATAGCAAGTGGAGAAGCCAGACATGAAACCAGTGTGCATATGGGTTGCTGTATCACAGATGGCAGCTTCACCTGCAGTACCACCTGCTGCCCCATCTTTTCTTTTAAAATGAATAAATATTCATTTGGAGTTGTACAGAGGATTAAGCTTTCCCCTGCAACAATGGTATCCTATACGAATGCTGTTTTAAATCCTGGTTATTCCACTTCCTATCTAGCTCCCTGCTAACACAGCTGGGAAACTAATGGAAGAAATCCCAAGAAATCCCAATCTCCTGCCACCACTTTATACACCTGGATAGAATTCCTGGCTCCTGGCTTCCTTGGCCCAGATGCAGCCCTGGTGGCCATTTGGGAAGAGAACCAGCAGATAGACCAGCTCTCTCTGTAAATATGATTTTCAAATAAAAAAACTGGGGGAAGGCTTATTTATTTTTATTGGAAATGCAGATCTGCAGAGAAGAGAGCTGCCATCTGCTGGTTCAGTCCCCAAATGGCTGGAACTGTGCTGATCCAAAGTCAGGAGCCAGAAGATTCTTCCAGGTCTTGCACATACAGGTGCCCAAGGACTTGAGCCATCCTCTATTGCTTTCCCAGGCCATAAGCAGGGAGCTGTGTCAGAAGTAAAGCAGTCAGGACACAAACTGGCAATCATACGGGATGCTGGTGCTGACAGGTGGAGGATCAGCTTGTTGAGCTCCCACACCAGTCCCATAAATAAATTTTTATAATTTAAATTAACATCTAGCTTATTTTATTCCCTTTATTTTTCACTTTTAACTGGGAACTACACAGTGGCATCCATAATGAAGTCAGTCCATGCTCCTCTAGCCAAACCATTACTTATTCACACTATCCAAACTTACTATGAACTCTTCAGCAAAACTTTGTAAACTATCCTTATAAACTCAAACTGAACCCCCAGACCATGGTATATGTTGATTATACCAAACATCCCATTGTACATTAATTCAATCAACATGTAGTGAATCTCTAACATGTGAAAGACACTTTTGGTGCTGACAAAATAACAAGACGTATCAGATCCTTGAACCTTGGTAGACTACAGTCTAGTTGGCAGGTCACAATAAAACAAGTATTTTTTCAGAAAGCAAAAATAAAGCCAACAAGAGAACTAAGCAGAGTAAGAGAACAGAAAATAGTAGATAAGGGAAGAGTTCATTTTAGGCAGGACAAATGAGGAAAACAAACCAATACATGCCTGTGGAACATATCATATAAAACTACAAAACAGCTGTGTTAAGGCTTTATCATTGTTCTAAAAAGACTTTTGTTTTTTCAAAACATGCATTCACATGGCTATAGAGTAGTTCTACATTAGTAGATCAGGAAAGTTAAGTTTACCCTTCCTTTCTCTCACTTGTCAAGAGACAGCTTTGACTTTTATTTTTCATTAAGTTGTTATTTTTTCTAATTCCCTTGTGACTTACAATTAAAGTTGGGACCACATAATTAACTCCAAGTGGGGAAGGGAGTTCAGAAAATATTTAAGCTACCCCAGTTTGGATGAGAAAGAGTAAGAGGATTAGTCATATGGTCCCTAAGCAACCAGAAATCCAAATTCACGAAGCTGGGCTTATATAATACCATTTTACAAATCCTACTTTTAAGTGTATTTCCCCTCCAAAATTTCTTAGATACAGTACACTGGTGGTATGAGATCTGTACTAAGTAAGTATGAAAATATAGCACACCAGAATTCAGACACTTAGAATAAACAAAGCTAACATTACATACTTTAAAAGTTGCAGTTTTCCAAGCATGCTATATGGTCGCATGCCTTTTTATCTGCAGTTTTCTTTGTCACTAACATCTTTTGCCCTCTAACTACTCTACAAGCTTTAACTCAGTGGTCAGCCAACCACACACAGGCAGAACAGGCCCACTGTATACTGTGTACATAAGCAGGTTTTGAGAACACTGCCAACTGATTGCCAATTGATTATTTGGCTTCTATAGGAAAAAAAGCAACTGCCGATCTCTCTGCCTTAACTTCTCTCGTTTCCTATTAGGTGTTTCTATTCTCCTGAGACATTTTATTTATTTTCCATATATCAGCTAGTGCTGGAATGTGTAATTATGACTTTCAAATTATAAACAGAGACCAGGACTCAGCTATGGTAAACATTCGTGCCCTCTCACATGATGCCCAATGCATGTTGACCGAATGCGTCTCAGAGAACCAACCTGCATGTTGCACATTTTGATTTGCTTGCAGCTGAGGAGCTCCGGAATTCCCAGGGGTGGCAGCTGTAGTGGAAGGCACCTGACCTTGCATAAAGTTCGGATTGGCCTGTCCTGCTGAGAAGCCAGGTGGGAGGCGTTTAGGCATTCCTTAATAGAAAACAATGAGTAAGGCAGTTACCTAGCAAATTTATACTCTTGCTTAGATATGGAATGAATAAGGAAGGATGAGCTGCATGAAGTCTCCACTGGCTTAGCTCTCTCTGTCACACTGGTAGATCTTTAATAATAAGGTTGGGAAAGATGGTTAAAAAAATCAACACAATCTCTTACATGAGCATTGTCAAAATGAAAAAGAAATACTAAAAAATTTACACTTAGAACATGCCAAGGAAAAGATGGCAATCTGCTCCCTAAATGTGATCTGAGGCCACGCCACAGCAAGGTTTGAGGGCTCACTTTTCTCTGTAATACAACAGACCCAACAACATTTACATACTTTAACATAGGCACCAAAGAAATATGCTGAATTCTCTGATATCCAAACAAACTCACATGCTCTACCATGAAACAAAGAGCTGGGTCCTAATATTAAGAGCAGATGGGCAATTTTTTTTCTTTGAGGGAAGGATGACAATCTCTTTAGCAGAAAGTTTCCCCCCAGTATTGTGCTTATCTCTTCGAAAGAGAGAAGAGATTGGAGACAGTTGGTAGGAGCTTCAAAGTGAGGTTATATTTTTCATTATGCCCTTATAGGATTGCTGTGGGACCAGAAGTCACACTGTAAGAGAATCTTACTAAATATTACTATTACTTCCTTTTAGGAAGTCCTAATTTCAGAAAACAAGTGCATAATAGGGAGAATCTCAGAACCCACGCATTGTAACACAGGCCTTGATGTGGCCAGATCACCTAGGTGAGCATATCATCTGCTCTAGGAAAGCACCAAGACCTAAAGCTCACTTAGAACTCTCTTGTATTCATCCATTTGTTTTTTTTTTTTCTTAAGGGCCAAATGTGCAGTGCCCTGACAAACTCATCGTAGACAAATATGCGTTTGTCCTTTCTTTAGCAGTGACAAGTCCCCATTTGCATGCTTCCATTGTAATTAAATCTGTAATCACATTTGCAGGAGAAAACTACCCAGCTTCCACTGATCCAGGGCCAAATACCCAGAACAGTGAAATTTGGCGCATAAACATTTGCACATTTTCTAGAAACTTCTTAGGAATCAAATATTACAGCCTGCATGTCAGCAAAATTAATTTCAAGAGATTTTAAAAGACCGATGAGCAACTTAATTTCATTAGAAACCATGGGAACATGCCTTTGCTATGTTGCACTAAAGATGCAAGGGTATTTTCTGGGTAGGCAATGGGTGTCTTTTGGTGGGAGATATGCTTATCAAATGAAAATATTACTGAAACTCTCTATTCCTTACTGAAAAGCTCCAAGCACACTCATGTGCACTAGATCAATGATTAATAATAAATAATAAACATGGAGATGGATAAGTTTTACTGTAATCGTTTTACCTCTCACACATTAAGCTCCATTGCTTTTTCTTCATACAAGAGGCACCTTACAAAATAAATAAATAAATCTCCTTTAGGTATAACTGGTGGAATTCCCTCTCTAAGGAGCAGGCATTGGCATTATAAAACTATAAAAGTCAATGATTTCTGAATTTATTCCCCTTTAATATTTTAATCAAACTTAACAAATATCATGCTTACTATTTTACTAACTAGGATTATCAAAATTGATAACTAGAAGGGCCTTTCCTCCAATAAGACCCTGTGCTTATCGTTGCAAAATTTTGCTCTATTGCATACTCTTAATTTTTTCAACAGCTGAGAAGTTTAAATTGTTAATAAAAATGCATGTTTCTTCTGGACATTATACTAGTACAAGATCAATCAAAAACATTTTGAAAAACAAAGCAAACATCTTTATATTGGATTTTACCTGCATTTTTTATATTCAGAGAGCTAGTTTAATCAATAAGATGCTGAATAATGTATCAATTTAACTAAATTAGATCAAGTGTTGTTATCATCACATAAGAAAAAGCAAATAATTACATCCTTATTTCACTCCCTCCATTATGTCTATAAAACTATAGTTCTAACAAGTTCTATCTCCAGCAAATCTACCAACATAAATAACTTCAGTGTCCTCACCTCCTAGTCCTGGATGTAAACTCTGTGGCCCCTGGTTTGGTGGTTGCTGCTGCATCACCATGAAGTTAGGTGGCACATTTCCCTGTTGAACCATAGGATTTCGACCAGGAGAGCTGATGGGCTGCTGAAATCCCTGGGGAAGTGGGTTATTCTGAGGTGGCCTTGGTCCCATCGGCTGCTGAGTTTGGTTAACCGTCGGGGAGGATGCAGGGGATCCCTGCTGGAAGGAGGAGGGTGAGGAGGCAGGAGACTTGTTGGTGAGGTGGGGCTGTTGCAGAGGGGTTGGGACCCTCGAGGGTCCTCCCTGCAAGCCCTTCATCTGAGGAGCTGTGAACTGGCCTGGGTTGCTCATCTGAGGAAAGTTTGTATGGGTTTGTGAAGCTTGCTGGCTGCCAAAGGGATATGGAGGGGGAGGGTGGGAAGGTGTCTGTACCGTGGCTAAGGGTGGTCTTGCCTGCAGTTGTTGTTGCATTGGGCCAGGCAAGGGAGCCTTTTTCCACCCTTGATTTGCAGTCATTGTGCCCAGAGAGCCCTGGGCTGGAGGAGGCTGAAGGGCTCCAGAAGGCAGCTGGTTCCAGCCTGGAGGAACAGGCACCTGAGCTGGGGCAGTAAACTGGGGTCGGATTCCCTGTGGCTGTTGCGGCTGATGTTGCTGTGGGGTTCTTGCCTGCAACTGTTGTTGTTGCTGTTGTTGTTGCTGCTGTTGCTGCTGCTGCAGCTGGGAAAAATTAGCTGGGTTCATTTGTCTGTTCAAAGGGACGGGCTGCATTGGGTGATGAGGAGGAGCTAAAGATCCTGAGGGATGACTTGGCTGCTGCATATGGAGCCCAGAGAGGAGTGGATCCATCGCATCTGCATGAAGATAGTCAACATGACAACAATTAACTTATCACAACCTACATCTAAGGACAGTAGCCATTTGCAGTTCAATAAATAAATATGGAGTTACATCTACTGATACCACTCAATAAAAATATTCATGAGTACTTTCTATGTGTAAAGCAATGTATCAAGATAACAAAATCATGACTCCTATCTTAAAATGGCTCATGATTTAGGGCTGACACT
The DNA here is from genome assembly GCF_017591425.1 of Ochotona curzoniae. Classification (NCBI taxonomy): domain Eukaryota; kingdom Metazoa; phylum Chordata; class Mammalia; order Lagomorpha; family Ochotonidae; genus Ochotona; species Ochotona curzoniae. The sequence continues at coordinate 14,022,334 of NW_024465894.1, read as the reverse complement.
GTGGCACAGGAGGCAATGCTGTTGCCTGCAATAGCAACATCCCATATGCTCACTGGTCAGTGGCTTGTGTCTCGGCTGCTCCACTTCCAATCCAGCTTACTGCTAGCTGTCTAGAAAAAGCAGTGGAATGTGGCCCAAGTGTCTGGCCCCTTCTACCCATGTTGAAGACCTGGGTGAAGTTCTTGGCTCCTGGCTCTGTCCTGAACCAGTCCTGGCCTTTGTGGCCATATGGAGAGTGAAAGTAGACAGAAGATTGATCTCTCTTAGCCTCTCCCTCACTTCCATCTCATTAACTCTGACTTTGAAAATAAAGATATAAGTCTTAAGGTCATGATTAAACAGTAAATATAAGAGCCAAATATAAGATGTAGAGGAGCAGTATTTTCCAACTCATATTCTAGGGAACTACATTAATTAGTGCTGTAAGCCAAGATTTAAGAAAGGCGGAGTTACACAGAGAGGGAGCGAAAGAAAGATATCTTCCATCTCCTGATTTATCCTCAAATGGATGCAACAGCCAGGACTGGGCCAGATTGAAGTCAGGAGCCTGGAAACTATCTTAGTCTGTCAAACAGGTTCAGGGATCCAAGGTCTTGGATCATCTTCTGATGCTTTCCTAGGTACATTAGCAGGGAGCTGGATTGAAAGTGGGGCAGCTGGGACTTGAACTAGCAAACATATGGGATGTCAGCATTGTAGGAAGCAGTTTAATCCACTACATGGCAATGCCAGCCCATAGGACTTAATCCTGACCCAGCTTTCTTTACTGCAAGATTTTCAGCATCTCTAACAAATCACTTTTTAAAAATGATTTATTTCCAGAAGGGGAAAGTTACAGAGTAAGGAGTAGAGAAAAATCTTCCATCACGATTTCATCAAATGTCTACAAACCCAGGGCTAGACCAGGCTAAAACAGGAAGCAAGAATTCCATCTGGGTATCTTACATGGGTGTCAAGAAACCAAGTATTGGGCATTATCTATTTCCTTCCAGGTATCAGCAGGAAGCTGGACTGGAAGTGGAGGAGCCAGGACAGCAGCAGCTTGATGCCCATCCCTACCACATTAATTTCTGACTCTCAAGGTGGATAGGCAAAGTATAATGCATTCATTATATTTACTGACTATGGAATTTTCTGTCATGGATTATTTCCATAGGACTGAATAGGTCAAGGCTTGTACTTTTAGGAATGCTGGGGATATAAAGTACAACAGAATAATGACAAGACAGATCTTATGAAGGTGGTGGTTTTGGAGTTGCCCAGTTAGAAAGGCAGCTTCAGAGATGGCTGGGTTTCATAAGGATCCATGCAGGAAGTCCTAGCCTCCTTAGACCCAAGCCTTACCTGATTGAGAAGCAGGGCGAGGAGTCCTGGGCGGCAGCTCCGGGTTGGGGCCTGGTGCCAACATGGAGGATGACACATTTCCACCCGGGGGTATCATAACAGGGGCAGGGCTGGTCATCCTTATTAATCCTAGAAAAACAAAACAAAACCCTAGAATACAATACTGAAATAGGCATAATTTGTGTTTCAAGAATATGAAAAAGGGTAGAAAATTTATATGTCTGTCATTCACCTTTTTAGAATCTAAAAACTTTACTCTCCTTCAAATATACACCTGGAAACATCAGAAGCTTTGCCACTCCCACTCCATTTCCTCCTTTTCACAACCAAGGGTAACGGTTCTATGTAGGTTTACTCATTTTTTCTGCATTTGTACATAAATGCATTGGCTTTTTTAGCTGTACTTCTAATCTTTGTGTAAGTGGTACCACAGTCTTCTGCAGTTTCCTTTCCAATTAATTTTTCTGACACTCATCCTAATTATTGCGAACACTTCACTGCATAGAATCAAACTTCCACTCTTCTTCTGATGAACATCAAGTTTTATTTTTTCTAACTTTTCACTCTTACAGTTTTACAGTACTGGATAGTTCTCATAAATCCTTGTGGACATGTGAGAGCGTCTTTAGACCATGTCTGAGAACTGCTATGCTTACTGGGCGGGGGGGGGGGGGGGAGACAGTGCCATGTAACCACTCCCCCTTTCAGACCCCTTAAGAGTCCTTCCTAGGAGGGTCTTACTCTCATTCTCTCTTCTCTCCCTGTGGATGGACAGATGAACTTGAAGGATGGAAAGTAACAACCTCTCTCTTCCCTACCTTTTCCCTTCCTAGCTTACTTTCCCTGAACAAGGGCCATGTGTATTTCTATTCCTCACCTTCTAAATAAACCTTACCACTTTGTTAAAAAAAAAAAAAATCAGGTTTTGAGTTGAAGTATCTTTAATTAGAAAAAAAAAAGATTCATTTATTTGAAAGGCAGAGCAACATAGAGAGAGAGAGAGAAATAGAAGAGGAAAAAGACAGAGAGAGAGAGGAAAAAAAACAAAAACTTCCATCCATGGGTTTACTCCTCAGATAGCCAAAATAGTGAGGTTTGGACAAAGGTGAAATCAGAACCAGAAACTGCAACCTGATCTCACATGGGAGGTAGGGGCCCAAGTAGCTGGGCCATCTTCTGCTGCCTTCCCACGAGCATTAGCAGGAAGCTGGATTGGAAGCTGAGCAGCCAAGGATTCTAATGGGCATTTTGATATGAGATGCTGCCATCAAGTTACTGCTTAATTGGCTACAACAAAATGCTAGCTCCTAAATATGTTTAATTTTATTAAATATTGGCTAATTGCTCCCAAACACCAATTTATACTCAAACTAGTAGTTTGAGAAATTCTCTTATTCCACATCTTTTTAATTTCTTGTACTGATGGAAATATTATGATTTAGCAGCTATGTTCAGAAGTGAGAATAGCTTATAAGTATCTTTTGCTGTTTTTGATTTCTGACATCAAGATTAAAATAACCTCAAAACTAGTTGGGAAGTATCTTTCCTCTTTTCCTATGCTCTGGAAGAATAGAAGTATCTGTTTTTTTGATTGTTTAGTAAAACTTACCTATAAAATCACCTGAATCTGTGATTATAATACTTGGTTCCGGGGAACCAGATTTCTAGTTATTTTAATTTCCCAAATGTTTATAGATTTTTTAAAGCTTTACATGTTTTATGAAATCAGCTCTGATTAAATTACACTTTTGTACATACTTTAAATCCCAGCATAAAGTTATACCCTTTAGTTCTGTTGAGCTCTAACACATAACCAGGCTACCATGTTCTATAAAATCTACCCTTTTAAACTATATATTGGAGGAAGTGTAGGGCAGGGAAAGGAAACTAATCCAGTGGATAAGATGCCCAAGTCCAAAACTGTGGTGCTTGAATTCAATATCTGTTTCCAGCTTCTAGCTAATGAAGATCCTTGAAGGTAGCAGGAATGGTTCAAGTAATTGGATTCCTGCACCCAAGTGAGAGACCTGGATAGCATTATCAGCTTTTGAGTTGGCCCAATTACAGTCATTGTGGACTTTGGAGAGTAAACCAGTGGATTGGTGCTCTTGCTCTTTTTTTGCTTCTTTTTTATTTCTTTAATTTCATTTATTTAAAAGGCAGGGTTCCAAAGACAGAGACACACAGAGATAGAAGTCTTTCATCTGCTATTCACTTCAATGGCAGCAATAACCAGGGCTGGGCCAGGTCAAAGCCAGAGGCAAAAACTTTTATCAGATCTCTCACATGGTGCAGGGGCCCAAACACTTGGCCATCCTCTGGTGCTTTCCCAGGCACATTAGTAGAGAGCTGGATCAGAAGTGGAGCAGAAGAACCAATGCCTGTATGGCATGCCAGAACTTCAGGTGGTGGCTATAACCTGCTGGTCCCTGTTCTGTCAGTTAACATCTATCTCTGTTATTTCCTTTCTACCTTGTTACACTGCTGTTCTTTTTGCTTAAACACTTGGTTTCTAAATTTTCAGTTAATACTCTTCATAATTATAAATACCTGAAGACTTAAATTTTCTTTTGAACCTTATATGTTTTTTATAAAAAGATTTATTTTTATTGAAAGATAAATACACAAGAGGAGGAGAGACCGAGAGGAAGATTTTCCGTTTATTCACTCCCCAAGAGGCTACAACAGCCGGAGCTGAGCAAATCCGAAGCTAGGAGCCAGGAGCTTCCTCCAGGTATCCCAAGCGGGTGCAGGGTCCCAAGGCTTTGGGCTATCCTCAACTGCTTTCTCAAGCCACAAGCAGGGAGCTGGATGGGAAGCTGGGCCACAGGGATTAGAATCAGCTCAATAGGGCCTGGTGGCACGGCCTAGTAGCTAAAGTCCTCACCTTAACTGGGCCGGGATCCCATATGGACACCAGTTCTAATCCCAGCAGCTCCACTTCCCATCCAGCTCCCTGCTTGTGGCCTGGGAAAGCAGCCAAGGACGGCACAATACTTTGGGATCCTGCACCCACGTGGGAGACCTGGAGGAAGTTCCTGGCTCCTGGCTCCGGATCAGCACAGCACCGGCCGTAGTGGCCACTTGGGGAGTGAATCATCAGATGGAAGATCTTCATCTCTCTCTCCTCCTCTTTGTATATCTGACTTTGTAATTTAAAAAAAAAAAAAAAAAAAGAATCAGCTCAATACATGCTAGGCAAGGACTTTAGCCACTAGGTTACTGCGCTGGGTCCTGAACCCTATATGGTTTTGTCTCCCAAGGTTTGATATTTATTATTACTCTGCCTCAAATATTTTCAAGTCATCATGATTGCTTTCTGCTATTTCAAAACTTTACTTATTCAAAAGGCAGAGACAGAAGGAGGAAGATAATATTTCCCATTAGTTGGTTGACTTCTCAAATGTCCAAGTAGCCAGGGCTGGACCAAGCTGGAGCCAAAGGCCAGAACTCAATCTGGATCTCATTGCTGCTTCCCAGGGTATGCATTAACAGGAAAGAAGCTAGAACTGGGAGCAGAGCTGACTCGAACCCACTGACTCCAATACAGAACACAGGCATCTTGGTGATTGATATCTTAACGTCTATGTCAAATGCCATCCCGATCGTTTTTTTAAATTATTAAATATTAAAATGTATTTCTAAATTTCCAAAATCACGGGAAATTTAGGTTACAGTTTGTAACCAAACCAAGTTGCTTGCCACCAACTTGGTTTCCCTGGGGCTAGAGAACCAACCTCTGTGATATCAGTAAGTGTTGTTGACTGAAATTTCCTTTTAAAACAATGCATTGCAAATTTGTAAAACTGTTCCCATTCGTGCTTGAGAAGACTAAGAACTCTTGGGATTATTACTGTGTATTTTACATGTACATTCATTTATATAATTTTAAAGTGTTTATTCAAGGTTTTTTTTATCTGTACTGATTTTTATAAGCTATTCCCACCAATTAGCAACAGAGGTATAACTTCCTCTAAAGCCTACTGTATTCATGTAACTTTCATATTTTGAGGCTAATTATTAAGTATGTAAAAGTTTATTTGACTTCTCAGTAAATTTTTCTTTCTACATCATACAATGGACCTATTTTATTCTTGGTAATGCTTTGTGTCTTTAAATCAATAAAAATTGTGTTACGGGCCGGCATGATAGCCTAGCAGCTCAAGTCCTTGCCTTGAATGCACCAGCATCCCATATGGGCACCAGTTCTAATCCTGGCAGCCCCGCTTCCCATCCAGCTCCCTTCTTGTGGCCTGGGAAAGCAGGCAAGGACAGCCCAAAGCCTTGGGACCCTGCACCCATGTGGGAGACCCATGAGAAAGTCCAGGCTCCTGGCTTCAGGTCAGCTCCAACCATTGTAGCCTCTTGGGGACTGAATTAACAGACAGAAGATCTTCTAACTTTGGACATTCTGAATCCTTATGTATGTTTTTTGTTGTTTGTTTTTGTAAGAGCTTATAGCTGAACTTGATAAAGTATGCTATTCTGATTAATCATTTCTTTTTCATCAGTTTTCAATCTATCCATTTTCCTTTATTATTGTATTTTTGATTGCTGGTATGTTTTGATTTATTTTGTCATTCTGATTTATATTTGTCCTTCTTTTTCTGTGCTCCTTTCCTATTTTCCTGGATTTTTTCCCCATGCTCTTCCTACCTACTCCTCTACTATTAATTTTAAAAAGTCACACATTCCATTGTTTTATTAATTTCTTTAAAATGTCAACATACACCTGACTTAAAGTACAGAGATGATATATGAGCATCATTATTAAATAAGTCATTGCTTATTCAGATTTACCCCATTTTTACCAATTATTTGGCTCACCATTCCTTCTTAGATCTTATTTCTTCCATCTTAGGTTCAATTTTCTTCTTCCTGAAGTACATCCTTGAGCAGTTCAATTAGCAAGGGTCTGTTAATGGTAAATTCTCTTAGTCTCTTGGAAAAGTCTTTATTTCATACCTCTCTCGATAGTACACTTAGGTCCAAAATTCTAGGCTGTCCATTATTTCTTGGGACCCTAAACCCATGTGGGAGTTCACTTTGAGAATATGATCTCATGTTTCCTGGCTTCTGATGCTGGCTTCTGAGCTCTAGGTCTGATAGACTTGCTTTTGTAAACAATTGCTCTTTTCTTTTGGGTTGCTTTTAAAATTTCCTTTGCTTTTCACGTTCTGTAGCTTTAAAATATCTTATTTAGATGGGGGTTTGATTTTACTTATAATGTTCAGGATCACCGGGCTTCTGAACCTAAGACCTTGTATCTCAAATCAGTTCTGGAAAAATTAAGTCATTCTTTTCTGACTATTGTCCTTCCAATTTCTTGTCTTCCTCTCACTTTGTCCATATCTCTTGACCTTTGGGTGATTTCCCAAGTTTACCTTCTAGTATAGTTATCTCTAAATTGCTGAATAGGGGCTGACATTGTGGTTTAGCAGTTAAACCACCATCTGTGATGTCAGCATTTCATATGCACAGTAGTTTGAGTCCTGGCTGTTCCACTTCCAACCCAACTCCCTAAGGCACCTAGGAAAGCAGGGGAAGGCAGCCCAAGTGCTTGGGACCATAAATCCATGTGGGAGTTCTAGAAGAAGCTCCAGCCTTCTGGCTTCAGCCTGGCCCAAGCCCAGCCATGGCAACCACTGGAGGACTGAACCACAGAAGAGTATCTTTTGCTTTCTGTACCTGCCTTTCAAATACATAAATAAAAATGGTTATAAAAAATTAAATTGTTGAATAAGTTATTTACTTTGATGATTTCTGAATTTATGTAAGTTGTTTAATCCTCTCAAATCTGTTTTGCTAGTACCTTGCCTTTTTTTTAATGATTCTAAACATTTTATTATTCCTATTATCAAAAATCTGGATGGAGAAAGCCTAATCCTAAATCCTATACATCTGTCATATCAATCCATTTGTACTTAGTGTTCCCCCTGAGAAGTCTGCAATAATTGGGCATGGCGCGATGGCCTAGTGGCTAAATCCTCTCCTTGATTCCATGTGGGTGCCAGCTCATGTGAGTCCATAGTCTGGTGACTCCACTTCCCGTCCAGCTCCCTATTTGTGGTCTGGGAGGGCAGTAGGGGGTGGCCCAAGGCCTTGGGATCCTGCACCCACATGGAAGACCTGGAGGAGGCTCCTGGCTCCTGATTTTGGATCAGCTCAGCTGTGGCCACTTGAGGCACGGACCAGCAGATGAAAGATCTTTCTCTCTGTCTCCTCCCTCTCTGCAAATCTGCCTTTTCAATTCAATAATTGAAATAATAATTGAATAATAATAATTGAAAAGGCAGATTTGCAGAGAGGGAGGAGACAGAGAGGAAGATCTTCCGTCCGATGATTCACTCCCCAAGTGAGCCGCAACGGGCCGATACTATGCCGGTCCGAAGCCAGGAGCCTCTTCCGGGTCTCCCACACAGATGCAGCGTCCCAAGGCTTTGGGCTGTCCTCCGCTGCCTTCCCAGGCCACAAGCAGGGAGCTGGATGGGAAGCAGGGCCGCCGGGATTAGAACCGGTGCCCATATGGGATCCTGGTCATGCAAGACGAGGACTTTAACCACTATGCTATTGTGCCAGGCCCAAAAATAAATAAATCTTTTTTTTAAAAAAAAAAGTCAGGTTCAGAAGGGGCCCTTCATGGCTTCACCCATTATCACCAGTGTAGAAACACTTAAGATTAACTTGTTAGCCTGGCTGTTCCTTAGTCATTTCATTAGCACATCAAATGTTCAACCTACAAGAAGGTAAGAAACAATTATACAACTAGCATTCCTTTACTCCCCAACTAGAGCTCAGGCCATGACAGACAAGTTCAAATGGCGACAATGACTGGACCTGGCAAGCTTAAAGATAAGAGCTAAGAGCTTCTTCTAGGTTTCCCCATGTGGGTACAGGGTTCTAAGGCCTTAGACCATACTCTACTGCTTTCCCAAGCCATTAACAGGGGGCTGGATTGGAATTGAAACAGCTGGGACTAGAACTGGCATCTTTATGGGATGCCAGTGCTGCAGATGGAGGATTAGCCTAATATGTAACCATGTTGGTCCCTCTGCATGCTTTCTTAAAAATATTTAAAAGATTCATCTATTTATTTTTGAAAGTTAGAGTGTGTGTGATAGAGATTTTCCAACTGCTGGTTCACTTAGCAGATGGTCACAATGGCCAGGTCAAAGCCAGTAGCCAGGGCCTTCATCTGGGTTTCCCACACGCTTGCAGGGGTTCAAGCATTAGGCCATCCTCCCCTGATTACCAAGGCCTTTATTAGGGAGCAGGATCAGAAATAGATTAGCCAGGATTCAAACTGGCACTCACATGAGATGCCTGCACCACAGGTAGCAACTTCACCTGTTCCACCATGAGGCTAGTCCCTAGGATTCTACATTCTAACATTCTTCTTCATATAAAGCAAGGGGAATTTTAATCTTTTATGCCATTCTGGTCACTAAAATCCAAAACCTTGGACCCCTACAGAATTTCACTTGTTTATTGCTACTTAAATTTTTTTATTTTTGTCTTAGTTTCTATACTACTTATAGGTATGCATTAACAGTTATATTTTATCCAGCATTTTCAAGTGTTTTACCTGTTGAAACTGGATTTGTTTCTGAGGAGTCTTACCCCATTTTTCAGAGATGACAGCAGACAGTAAGAAAGTTCTCATAAAAAAGAAGCAGGTTGGGCCCGGCGCAGTGGCGCAAGTGGTTAAAGGTCCTCGCTTTGCACGCCCGGGATCCCATATGGGCGCCGGTTCTAATCCCGGCAGCCCTGCTTCCCTTCCAGCTCCCTGCCTGTGGCCTGGGAAAGCAGTCGAGGACGGCCCAAAGCTTTGGGAACCTGCACCTGTGTGGGAGACCCGGAAGAGGCTCCTGGCTTCGGACCGGCATAGTATCGGCCCGTTGCGGCTCACTTGGGGAGTGAATCATCAGGCGGAAGATCTTCCTCTCTGTCTCTCCTCTCTGTATATCTGCCTTTCCAATGAAAAAAATAATAAAAATAAATCTTTAAAAAAAAAAAAAAGAAGCAGGTTTTCTTAGGCTACAAAGAGCTTCTTAGTCCCCAAATGTTCAAGCACATGCTAACTACATGCTCTTGTAGCGATGCTATAACCAGCGTTCCAGTCCTAGGTTGGGAGTTGTACTAAATGTGTGGTTCTTAGTTAAGAGCGATTCCATCTCCTAGTGGACATTTGGTGCTGTCTGGAGACATTTTTGTTTAGTGCAACTGTGGGGAAGGGTTAGTGATGCTGTTGGCATCTCATGGGTAGAAGTCAGAGTTGCCACTAAATATCCCACAATGCACCAAAAGACCCTCCACGGCAAAGAATTATTGGTCAAAAATATGAATGGTGTTGAGACTGAGAAACCTTGATTAAATGACTATTATCCTACGACTTGTGGCATCCCTGCAAATCTTGAAAGTCTGCAAAACCATTGAAAAAAAAGCCCTGGATGGGCCTAGCAGCATGGCCTAGCAGCTAAAATCCTCACCTTGAAAGCACTGGGATCCTATATGGGCGCCAGTTCTAATCCCGGCAGCTCCACTTCCCATCCTGCTCTCTGTGGCCTGGGAAAGCAGCCAGGGACGGCACAATGCTTTGGGATCTTGCACCCAGATGGGAGACTGGAGGAAGTTCCTGGCTGCTGGCTTCAGATCTGCGCAGCACAGGCCGTTGTGCTCACTTGGGGAGTGAATCATCAGATGGAAGATCTTCCTCTCTATCTCTCCTCCTCTCTGTATATCTGACTTTGTAATGAAAATAAATAAATCTAAAAAAAAAAAAAAAAAAAGAAAGAAAAAAGAAAAAAAAAGTCCTGGATTAGTTTTAGTTGTAAAGACTGTTAAATAAATTATTGTTGTTTTTCCCTGAGAGAGCCAGTCAGATAGACAGCAGAGAGAAAGAAAGCATATACCCACTTGGTTTGCTCCCAAAACACCTAGAATCTGCCTGATCCAGAACCAAGGAACCCAATCCAGGTCTTCCATATGGGTGGTAGGGACTCATGTTTTTGAGTCATCATCTGTTGACTGCACTGGTAAGAAGCTGGACTTGGCGGCTGAATCCAGGCATAGAACATAGGTATGGAACAGGATATCTGAACCAGTACCTTAACGGCTAGGGCAGACACCTATCCCATAAGACACTTTTACTTACCAGCTAAATTTCTGCTGCCAACGCTAAGAAAAGAAAGTAGTGCTAAGAATAACTGACAACCCAAAATATTATAGCTATATAATTCCAAAGACATTGAATTTGTCTTTGAAGGAATTCCCTAGAATATTTTCTATTTAATAAGTTATTTAATTCTTTTAAAGGCAATGTTATATAAAGAGGGAGAGATAAAAGTATCTTCCATCTATTGGTTAATTCTCCAAACAGCCACTTAAATAGATCTGGGATAGAACAAAATGAGAAGCCAGGAACTCCACTTAGGTCTCCCACATGGGTGGCAGGACCACAAGAACTTGGATTATCTTCAGCTGCTTTCTCAGGTACCACAGCAGGAAACTGACTGGAAGCCAAGTAGATGGAACTTGAATTAGTACTCTCATCTGGCTCACAAGCAGTGGCTTAATTAACTGTGTCACAGTTCTAGTCCCTTATTTAAATTAATGTTAAATCTGTTTTCTTGTTTTAAAAAAATTACTTATTCATGAGGCTGGTGCTATATGGCTATCCTCCATCTCCAAGCACTGAGATACTATATGGGTGCTGGTTTGTTTCTCAACTACTCCACTTCCCATCCAGCTCCTTGTTTGGGGCCTAAGAAAGCAGTAGAGGATAGCTTAAAGCTTTGCGACCCCATACCCAGATGGGAGACCTGGAAGAAGCTCCTGGGTTCCTGGCTTCAGATGGGCTCAGCTCCAACCATTGTAGCCATTTGGGGAGTGAACCAGTGGATGGAACCTCTCTCCTTCTCTGTTTCTCCTTCTGTCTGTAAATCTAGCTTTCCAATAAAAGAAAATAAAACTCTTAAAAAATGTACTCATTGCATTTATCTGAAAGGCGAGGAGAAAAGCACAGAAATCCTTAATCTATCTGCTGGTTCACTCTCCAGGTGCCTGCCACAGCTAGGCCAGAGATGGGCTGAAGCCAAGAACCAGAAACCCTCTCAATCCAGGTCTGCCCCTGAGCGGCAGGGACTCAGCTACAAGAGCCATCACCCACTGCCTCCTTGAGTGCGCACCAAGAGAAATCTGGGACTGGGACTTAAACCCAGGTACTTTGCTATGCCTGGCACAGTCTGCATTCTTTAAGTTCCAATAGACAACTGAAAAAAAATTAATTCTAAAGTTGGGCAGTAAAAAGAAGATATCTGGGGGTTAAAATGTTGCTGTCTATGTCATCATTAATTAATTATTCCTATAACTTCATATTGTATATTATTATTATGTATTACATATTATTCAGTGTATTTCATTAAATATCTATCCAACCTGATTTCAAACTAGACTTTCCTATGTGGATAATGAACTTTGGCACTATAATTCTCTTTCACTCCCTAGAGAAACTCAGCAAACATGCTTGCTGTTTGTCAGATGCCAACCTGAAAGAAGCTGGCAACCAGCATGCTGACACTGATTTAATGGAGTTCTAACACTTTAAGCCTAGAAGGGATTTCTACCTTTGTTTCCAGGTCATAATTAAGAAGTTTACAGGCTATTAAGGTCAATAAATATTAAGTCCTGTGGCCTGGAGTTGAAACCAGAACTCAGATTTCCTTTCATCTTAAGTTCTTCCTACTCTACTTCTAGCCTTTTTTCTAGTAGCAGCATCAGTATCATCTGTCAATTTCTCAATAAGTGACCTTAATAACAAGTACTTGGACTTCTGCTGGCGTACTGTGTTTTTGGACAAAATACCAGGCTGTGTATTTTACATCCATATCGTGCTTTATTCCAATATATCCAGTCGCACAGGTCCTGGCACAGATTTTCCAGGAATGCAGGAAATATTTACTGTGTAGTTCAGTGCTCACCTACTTCCAAGAATGAACTCAAAAGACTGTAGGTGTTATTATCTCATTATGTAGGTAAAGACTGTCGCACAGGCAAATACATGCACTATCTTGAGGTAACCTGTAAATGGCAGTGCCAGAACAAAAACCCGACTCCGAGTCTATGCCCATTCTTCAGCCACAGCCTGAACAGCAGTGTATGAATGGAGCGCCTCTCTTCCTGGGCAATTCTTCAAGGTTACTGTGGTCAGCAGGGAAGGGGACAGGGACAACATTCAGACTCTCACTCTGCCTCAACTCTATAGCAGCTGTGCTTTTCTAGTTCATTTAAGGACAGAGTATCGAACTGGGAGCCGAGAGCTCACTGCTACTTGACCCTGGGAAAATCACTTCTTTCTGCAAACCACAGAACAATCGGTTTAATTTCCAAAGAAAAAACTCCAGGATTACTAGTAAAAGAAACAACTTATAACACCCCGAAATTATAAATACACTTATTCTCCCACCTATAGCTATGGATTCTCCATAAGCACACATGAATTCTCAATTCAGTCTTGGCCTCAGAGAGAGTGAGAGCTAGAAAGCGACATCCCCCACTATCCTATAAGCACCCTGAGGATAGAAAGCGCTTTATGCATTCCTACCTTCAACACTTAGCCTGCACACCTGACTGTTGCATGGCTGAGCACCATCAACCATCAGGCCCATGACCTAAGGACTACAAAGGCTATCTGCCCCACGATATGAGTCCCTTGTGTCCTGGCATGACTCCATGACTCTTGTCTGGCTCTCATCTAGTAAACGGATGGGATGTAGGTGTGCTCAAAGTCCCTACCTATCTTGCAAATGATCAGGAATTAGCAAAAAAAAAAAAAAAAAAAGTCAAGGAAACTGGCCAAATGCCATAGAATTGAGGGGAGGTCTCACCTGGACCTCCTGCCATGGGAAATCCCGCCTCCATTCTCACGGGATTTCCGGCTGCCACGGGTCCATTCATCCTTACATCCTGGTTTCGGTTTTGAGCCAAGGCCAGGTTGATAGCACCTTCCCCTGAAAAGGACAGCAGAGTTATAAAAAAGAAGTAATCAGAATAAGACGCAAATTATTTTTAAAGTCAAATACATAAATGCTTTACTTTTCTGTTTTTGAAAAATTATGCCAAGTTTTCCAGCACAAAATGGGTGGGTTCAATAAAATAAGGGTCTTTTCTCAAACTACTGGAGCAGGTTTACTTACATGAAGCACGAGGAGATTGTAACCACGTCTCCCAATCAGGTAAATGCACATCACAAACAATGCTTAGTCATAGAGAGTTTCCGACATTTTATTTTTAGCCAGCTCACCAATTGTGTGTGTGTATACAGGACAAAATGGTCTCCAGCTCTGAAAAACTCTACATTTCCTTTCGGGGGTTTACACTCATTAGATGGAGATATGAGCTGATTTCATGGATAAGGAACATATAATGATGTGAGTATACTGTAATACTTGTGAGCAAAATACCAATTTCTTTTCAGTTATTACACTAGAAAAAGGAGACATTTATAATGAAGAGCATGGAGTTGCAACTGATTTACTTCTGAGATACCAATAAAACTGACATTTATACATATGAAAAATTTCTATTTATTTGAAATGCAAAGAAACAGAAAGAGATTGCTCATTTGTTAGTTCACTCCTCAAATGCTGGAAAAAGCCAGGACCGGGTCAGACTGAATCCAGGAGCCCAGAACTCATTCTGGGTCTCCCATGTAGACGGCAGGAACCCAAGTACTTGAGCTATTTATCACCAGCTGGTTCCCAGGGTGCACATTAGTGGGAAGCCAGAGGTGGAAGCATAACTAGGACTTGAACTCAGCATGCCAAAATGAGATGCAGGTGTCCCAACCAGGATTCACCACCAAGCCCAGTGCTAGTCCCTGCATGAGGTTCCCAAGGCTCCCATGATTCTGTTGCATTGGCGCTTCATAATAGGTTAGTTGGTAAAGCCACTGGAAATATTCTAATTAAGTAGATCCTAAAATGAGAGGCAACACAAATCCTACTTGGTCTAATGATAAAAAAACATCTCAAGCTTCAAAATGCTTCACCTACTTAATGCAATCTATTTACTACTGTTACTTTGGAAGACAGCACCATCTTGTGGACAGTTAAAATACAGCTAGTCTGTGCTGAAGAATTGAAATACTGAATTTATCCACGGTTTTCAATGTAGTTAGGTCCTTGTTTACAGAGTCAGATAATAAAGCTGGAACCCAGTAAGTTCACAATAGTTTCTTATTTCCAGTTACTGACCTGTGTCACTCTCTATGTGTATGTATGCATGTATGTATAAAGAATGTATCTACTTATTTATTTTATTTTCTCTATTCATATTTAACCAAGCTAGTTTACTGGTCATAGGAAACAAACATCCTACCAAAAGAGGATAAGTCCTTGGTAGCTATAAAATGCTCTAACTTGCCTATGGGGATCAGGAATAAAAGAGAAAAAGAATACAAATTCTTAGGGTTCCCACCAAAGGCAAGGGACTGTTACTATAATATCACACTTAATAAGATATTCTTTGCAGAAAGAGTGCTTTTATTCAGAAATTAAATCATGACACTCTTTTGCTTAAAACAATTCATTGCTTGCTACTATTCTAGAAATAAAAGCCAAAATTCTTGACAGAGTATATAAAATTTCAAAATATCTATCTAGCTTAGTGATGTTCATGAGAAATACAACCTGAGCCACAAATGTAATGTAAAGTTTCCTAGAAGCCATGGCAGAAGTAAATATAATTAGTTACACTTTACTTAACCCAACACTTCCAATATATTATTTCAACATATCAAACAAAATTATTAGTGACATATCCTTACATTGTTTTTGGAGTACTAGGTCATCCAAATCCAGTATGTACATAATGGTTAACACCTTGCGGGACTAGCCACATTTTCAATGCTCAACGGCAGCACATGGCTTCCGGCCAGCGTTCCAGAATGCCTATTCATCACCCATGCTCATCTCTGGAACCTCCACTCATGCTATTTTCCATCTCAGCGTCACTTTTTAATTTCTTAGGCATACAAAATTGCTTCTCAACTCAAAACCTTTGCACATGTTCTCGGTACTCTTCACACAGCCAGTTTCCCAATCTTGATACCACACGTTCCCAGCGCCTCCTCTTAACCTTATCTGAGATCACCTCATTCTGTATCAGGACACTTTGTTATTTCTTGAAAGCCCATCTTAATGATAGACGTCCTCCCAGCCAAGGCCAAGGTCACGGCAATGAGTTTTGTCTCTATTCTTTGAACAACAGCAAGCAAGAGCAGAGTTTAAACTGAGTGTGTGCGTTGCACATTTTCATCTTAAAAAGGATCACTTTTTAGCTCTCTGCTACTGGCCTAGGAAAGCAGCTGGGGACGGCACAAGTACTCAGGGCCTGCCACTCATACGGAAGGCCGGGATGAAGCTCCTGGCTCCTGCGTTTGGCCTGGATTAACCCTGGTCATCACAACCATCTAAGGAATGAACCAGTGGATGGAAGATCTCTAACTCCTTCAAAATAAATAAATAAATAAATCTTTTAACAAAAGCTAGGAAAGAAAAGGAAAGACTCACTCTGGCCAAAACACTTGGAAAATAAAAATAATCACAAAAGAGACTGGACAGGGTCTCCTAATTTATTAGGTGAAAAAAGGAAAATAAAGTTGACTTGGTAAAAGAAAACAACTGTCATTAGATATTTTTGAAAACATAAAATCAGTTCATGGTCGGGGTGCCAGTAAGCTCCAGGCCTGATGGACTACGGTCAGACCTAGCCAAGGCCTGGAGGCTGAGAGCACCAGGACTGGCACAACCACAGACGTGTAAGGAAAGGTGCTGCAGCGGGGAGCAGCACATGTGAGCTATTAGTACTCGGAAACAATGAACAGAGCAGAGGAGCAAGCAACGCAACACAGAAAATTGTGCCGTTATTCTATTGTTGCTATATTTTGGTCCAGAAAGGCACAGATCAAAGTGAAAGACCTTCAATCTGAACGGAGAGAATTCCCAGATCCCGAAGCTGCTGGTTGTTGCTCTGAGCCAGGATCCGCAGGCGTTCTGCTGCTTCCCGGGGAATGTTGAACGTCACTCGAACGCTGTTCCAGGGCTCCACCTTCTGTACCTTTAGTTTGCTGGATTCTTCACCATGAAAGAAAAAGAATAATATTAGTAATCTCTTAGCCAGCAGAACATGTGGAGCTAGAAAGTGGAAAACAGGCCAACAAACAAGGCAAAGTACCAGCCTGCAATAGCTGAGAAAGGTTGGGTTTTGGTATTAAACAGACATCCAAACTAATCCCAGGGGTGGGCATTCAGCCTAGCATGGAAGCTGCTGGTTAAGATGACCTGTGTTCAGTTTCCAGCTCTCACTCTAAACCCACTTCCTGCTAATGCACACACCAGTGCTGGCTTGAGTGGGCTGGGTTCTTGCCACTCTCATGAGATGCCTAGCTTGATTTGCTGGTCATCCAGGGCCTTTGGAAAGTGAGGCAGAGGATGGGAGCTCTTTTCTCCCTCACTCTTTTTCTCTTTCTGCCTCTCAAACAAATAAATAACAGGAAAAAAAAAATCTAGTTCTAGTTTTGCTACTTAGTACCCAGGTGGCCAGGAGCAAGCTATTTAACTTCACTGTAACTTACCTTTCTCTTCTCTAAAAATATGAAAAAACTACTTCATGAGATCATACATACTTCATGAGATAATACAGGCAAAAAAACCTAGCACAATACTTGACATGCCACAGGCACAATGATGGAGAGAACATCTTCCATCTGCTGGTTTACTTCCCAAATAGCCGTAATAGCCAGAGCTGAGCTAATACAATACAAGGCCAGGAGTTTCCTCCAGGTCTCAATGTGGGTGCAGGGGCTCAAGGACTTAAGCCATCCTCCACTGCTCTCCCAGGCCACATGCAGGCAGCTGGATTGGAAGTGGAGGAGCCAGGACATGAACTGGCATTTGTATGGGATGCTGGCACCACAAGTGGAAGCTTAACCTACCATGTCACAGTGTGGGCCCCAGAATAGTATCTACTTTTAAACTCAGTTAAAAATATGTGAATTGGGAAGCTGAGAAAACGTAACATAAGCTTCAAACTTCAAGTTGAGTTTCATAAAAATATACGATGCAGATATAAGAGGACTTCAAAAGATTTGTGGAAAATGAAATTAAAAGATAATGTATTAAGGGAATGAAGTTTTGGTTTGGTGGGTTAAGCTACCACCTGTGACCCAGGCATCCCACATGGGTGCCAGTTTGAGTCCTAGCTGCTCCATTTCTGATCCAGCTCTCTGCTAATATGCCTGGGAAAGCAACAGCAGATGATTCAAGCCCTTGGGCCCCTGTACCCACGTGGTGGACCCAGACAGAGTTCTGGGCTCCTGGCTTCAGCCCTGGCTACTGTGGCCATTTTTGGTGTGAACAAGCAGACAGAATCAATCAATCTCACTTTCTCCCTCTCTCTTTTTTTCTCTCTTTCTCCACCCCCTCTTGCAAGAAAATAAATCCTTTAAAAGATTTATTTTACTTGAAAAGAGTTATGGTGGGTGGGTACGGCTCATTCTCTAGAGAGCTGCAACAGCCAGAGCTGGGAAAGGTGGAAGCCAGGAGTCTCATCCTTGTCTCCCACATGGGTGGCAGGGGCCCACATGCTTGGGCCATCTTCTGCTGCTTTTTCCAGGCTATTATTAGGGAGCTGGCTTAGAAGTGAAACAGTCAGGACACAAACTGGCATCCAGGTGGAATACTCGTGTTGCAGGTAGAAATGTTACCTGCTGTTACAACGCTGGTCCTGACTCCACTTGTGATTCCAACGTCCAGCGGGTGTGCACCCCGGGAGGCAGCAGGTAATGCCTCAAGCAGCTGGGCTCCTGCCGTTTACTT
This sequence comes from Ochotona curzoniae, assembly GCF_017591425.1. Taxonomy (NCBI): domain Eukaryota; kingdom Metazoa; phylum Chordata; class Mammalia; order Lagomorpha; family Ochotonidae; genus Ochotona; species Ochotona curzoniae. The sequence goes on along the minus strand of NW_024465894.1, from coordinate 14,004,113 downwards.
GGGAGACCTGCAGTGAGTTTCCAGCTTTCAGGCATCTGGGGGGTCAACCAGTGAATGGGAGCTCTCTGTCTCTCAAATAAGTAAGAAAAAAAAACTTCTAAAAAATAAACTGTAAAGAACAAATTTAAAGCACATTACAAATAGACCCATGGGGTAATATGAATTTAAGGGACCTTAAAGATCTAGTTTAACTCATCAATATACAAAATAAGGTTAAAAACAATAACAAATTTGGAACTTAAGAATCACACTTACCCAGCAGAACAGATTACTTAAGGATTTCTATGTTAAGTAATATTTCACTAATTTAACACCTTCATGTACTTAAGCACATTCACTTAAGCATATCCAGTTTTAAAAATCCCGAAGTCCCAGTTTTGGACCCTGTTTAGTGAACTTTTACTTTTTAAAACTCAATCTAAATTAAGAAGGCAACAATTAAAAAACAGTATCTAGAAGAAAAAAATTAATTACCCATGTGTAATAAATTGGGCACATTCTTCAATATTGCATCCAATTTCCATTTGAAGTCCGTATCATCTATATTTCCTTTGAAGGCCACAAAAATCGTGGAATCCTCCAAGACACTATCACTTTTCATATCATCATCTTCTAGTCCAGAGTCAAAATCCATCTCGGAGTCTTCTGTTGACGAACACAAGGAAGTATAGATGTCTTCTAAGTTAGGAAGGTCATCCAACACCATGGTGAATATTATTCCAGAAGCATATGCCAGGTAAACAAGAGAACCTTTGAGAAGAGGAGAGGATGCAAACAGTGTTTATAATACGTTAATTCTACATTCCACAACATAAAATCCTCACATAAGATTTCACTTGGCAATAAAAATGTCACATAAAAGTAAAAAATACAGAGAAGATAAATGTTATTTTAATTAAGATATTCTACAATTATTTTTGAAGAATATATTGTACCAGAAGTAACAACATATAAGTCTCATTTGATGTTCCTTTCATTATGTTATATGCTACTGTTTTATGAGCCTAGAACATCAGGAAGTGGGAACAAAGGATCACAAAGAAAACCAGTACTTTTTGGGAATCAATTATCACATAAACCTCTAGTTGGTCACACAGGACAAGTGCTGATCAAGACTATCCTAACTCCTGTGCTGCCAAAAGCCTCAGGGGCCCAAGATTTCTCAAGCATTCTTCTTTATCTAAGCAGCAAAGTACAACTGGATCCAGATGAAATAATTTGAATGATTATCTAAAATTTTAAAGTCTTTCATGAGGACCACTGCAAATAATTTTTTAAAAAATTATTTATTTTTATTAGAAAGACAGATCTACGGAGAGAAAGAGATACAGAAAGATCTTCCACTCGCTGGTTCACTCCCCAAGTGGCTGCAGTGCAGTGCCTAGAACTGAGCCGATCCGAAGCCAGGAGCCAGGAGCTTCTTTCCAGTCTCCCACATGGGTACAGAGTCCCAAGGCTTTGGGCCATCCTCTACTGCTTTCCCAGACCATAAGCAGGGAGCTGGATGAGAAGTAGAGAAGCTCAGACGTGAACCAGTGCCCATATGGGATCTTAGCACTTGCAAGGCACAGCTTAGCCATCGACCCTTCGTGCCAAGCCCAGACAAATTTTCTTTTCCTAGTTTTCAAAAATGAGACTGAAAAATGCCATACGTCACTAGGTTAGGAGATATAAACCCAATTGTGCGGCAATATGGTTATATCAAAGAATTGGGAAAAATAACTTTAAAATGCTTGTATTTTCTTTTTCAAGCGGTAACTTAACTTCAAGAACAAAGGGCTGGTGTTGTGGAGCAGAAGGTAAGCTCCCGTGGGCATCCCATAATAGCACTGGTTTGAGTCCTGGGTGCTTCACTTCAGATGCAGCTTCCTGCTAACTGCCTAGGAAGGCAGATGGTTCAAGCGCTTGGGCCCCTGCACCCTGTGGGACACCTGGAAGAAGCTCCTGGTTTCAGCTAGGCCCAGCTCCTCTCATATTTGAGAGCTCATATTGAGCTCCTCTCATCTGTAAGAATAAATGCATTCTCAACTTTTTCCAATATGAGAAAAACTGAAAAGATAAACATTAGGTTGGTCCTTATTTACGCTTCACGTAAAGTTTTACTCACCAAAATGTCTTTCTTAATTCTTGTCATTTATCCAGTTCATCTTCTAAGTCCAAACAAGCTGGCATTTTTAGGGTTTTGTTTCAAGGCAACAGCCAAATCGAAATTCTAGAAATGACAAAGAATCAGAAAAAAAAAAAGTCACAATATTACACAAATTCCAGCAATTATCTAGCTATGTAACAGAAATCACTGCTATTATCATGTTATCACGTCAACATTAGCAGCTTCAGAGAAAGCTAAAATAGCTTTCCTTACATCTACAAAGAACACTGTTTCTGTGATCTTACTAGTGACTCATCACCAAGGAGATCTTTTTTAAGATTTTTTTTTTTTTTTTTTTGGAAAGTCAGATATACAGAGAGGAGGAGAGACAGAGAGGAAGATCTTCTGTCCGAAGTTTCACTCCTCAAGCAGCCGCAACAGCCGGAGCTGAGCCAATCTAAAGCGAGGAGCCAGGAGCATCTTCTGGGTCTCCCATGTGGGCACAGAGTCCCAAAATTTGGGGTCGTCCTTGACTGCTTTCCCAGGCCACAGACAGGTAGCTGGATGGGAAGCAGGGCTGCCGGGATTAGAACCAGCACCCATATGGGATCTTGATGAGTTCAAGGCCAGGACTTTAGCTGCTACACTGTAGCGCCAGGCCCATCACCAAGGAGATCTTACAAAAGACTCCTTAAAGTAGAGTGGAAACCAATTCGGGAAGTTGCATTAGCTTAAGAATCACAAAGGGGCCAGCATGGTGAGAGCTGAGATGCTGCCAGTAACACCAGCATTCCAAATCAGAGTACCAGTTTGAATACTGGCTGTCCCACTTCCAGCCCAGCTCCCTATTAGTGTGCCTGGGAAAGCAGCAGAGAACGGCCTGAGTACTAGGGCCTCTGCTAATCATGTGCAAGGCTCAGATGGCGTTCTGGGCTCCTGGCTTCAGCCTGGGTCATCCCCAGCCCAGCCACTGTGGTTATCTTAGGGAGTGAATCAACAGATGTGGTTATCTTAGGGAGTGTGTGTGTGTGTAATTTGGCCTTTCAAACAAATAAATAAATATATATATACATATATATATATATTTTTTATTGTTGTTAACATTGTATTATGTGATACAGTTTTATAGGCACTGGAGATTCCCCCCCCATACCCCTCCCCCCATATAAATATATATTTTAAAAATCCATGAGAGTTGGGTCCGGCGGCATGGCCTAGTGGCTGAAGTCCTCACCTTGAACTCCCCAGGATCCCATATGGGTGCCGGTTCTAATCCCGGTAGCCCCGCTTCCCATCCAGCTCCCTGCTTGTTGCCTGGGAAAGCAGTCGAGGACGGCCCAAAGCTTTGGGACCCTGCACCCGTGTGGGATACCCAGAAGAAGTTCCTGGTGCCCTGCTTCGGATAGGCGCAGCACTGGCTGTTGTGGCTCACTTGGGGAGTGAACCATCAGACGGAAGATCTTCCTCTCTGTATATCCACCTTTCCAATTAAAAAATATATATATATTATATATATATATATATTCCTATAACTCCATCTCATATCTTCCATTTCCTATCTCCTTGTTCTAGAAGGGCTCCTCTTATTTGGGAGTCAGGTATGAACCTAGTCACTGCCTCCTCCCATACTACACTCCCTAGGCCAGGCTTTCACACTTGTCCCTCTCAGCCATCCCCGACACTTGTTGCTCTTATAACCACATACTCTGTTTCTCCCCAGCTATCCTTCTCCATTCTACAGCTAGCGCCTTGGACAGCGTTTCTATCAGTGTCCTGGCCTGCCCTGCTCACCTGTTTAAGGCTTACAAAACCCACTAGCTGCCTCTCCGCCACACCTCCTGGCTCACCAACTTAAAATTTTATCAAATCTAGAAGAAAATTCAGAGAATTAGTGTTACTTCTTCATTCTTTCATACAGGAAAATGGAAATCTAAACAGTGGTTTTACAAGGTGAAAGAATAATTACAGATAGACCAAGACTGTGACAGGATTAGAATGACAGCTGAGTATCCAACCTAAATTTCAGTGTTTTTCCCATGAGGGTGACCCGATTCCACATGGTGCACAAGGCACTATTAGCAGAAATAACCACCAGGTAGCTGCAGTCTATCAGGCACAAACTCACTAATTAAAACCACCTCCACTATTCCAAAATGTACATACATTGAAAATAATTTCAAAATTGATCATACATCACAATACACAAGCATCCCTCACAATATAATAAAATATAACTGATGAAAGTTTTTTTTTTTTAAAGACTTTCTGATTTTTATTGGAATGGCAAATTTACAGAGAGAAGAAGAGACAGACAAGATCTTCCATCCTCATTGCTCAAGTGGCCACAATGACCAGAGCTGCGCCGATCTGAAGCTAGAAGCCAGTAGTCTCTTCCAGGTCTTCCACGTGGGTGCAGGGTCCCAAGGCTTTGGGCCATCCTCGACTGCTTTCCCAGACCACAATCAGGGAGCTGGATGGGAAGTGGAGCAGCTGGGACATGAACTGGCATTCACTGGGGAGGCTGGTGGTTGAAAGGTGAGGATTTAGCAACTAGGCCACTGCACTGGGCCCAGCTGATGAAAGTTTTACAGTAAAGTCCACATATTGGAAATTTAAAAAGCATTATTCATGGTTAGGCTACGTTAAGTTAAGCTGCCACCTTCAATACCTGCAACCTATTTTGGAATACTGGGTCAAATCCCAGCTGCTCTGCTTTATGCCCCAGCTGCCTGCTAATGTGCTTGGGAAAGCAGTAGCAGAGGACCCAAGTGTTTGAGTTCCTGCAGCCATGTGGGAGATCCAGATGAAGCTCCTAGCTTTAGACTGGCCCAGCACTTGCCCTTGCAGCCTTGCCCCTGTGGAGTGAACCAGTGGACAGAAGATTTCTATCCCACTCTCTCTCTGCTTCTAAAATAAATAAATACTTAATTAAAAATAAAAATCAGTGTGATTACAGCAGAAGCATTTTTTTTTTCCAGGAGAAAAAAGACTGAAATTTTTTTCACCAAAATGCTCAAAGTGCTATATCTAAGTAGCAAGACTATTGAGATTGTGGGTGACTTCTTGGTTTTAGTTTTGGTATCATCTTTATTGATATAATTCATTTACTATACATTGGATTATACAATTAGTCCATTGATGGTATTTAATATTAACTCGGAGCTAGAACCAAATCGGCTTTAGATTCTCATCCCCCTGTAAGGAAACTCGTCATGCCTCAGCCGTCCCTCTCCATTTCCCTCCTCCAACAGCCCTTCCAGCCCCGGGAAGCCTTCCCCGCCCCCATAGAGTTGTCCAGTCTGAATGTTTCACATAGAGGGAATCTCACACTATGTGGTCTTCTATGATTAGTTACTTTCACTTATGTTTTTAAGGTCAATCCATATCGTAGTAAGTACGAGTACTTCATTTTTAACTGCCAAATAATATTCCTTTGCATGGCTCTTGGTTTTAGCCATTCACTAACCGATGGACATTTGAGTTTTTCCTATTTGTTCTATTTTGGTGATGCTGCACATCAGGTGCATACACATCTGTATGCAAGCACTTCTGTGGACATCTCTCTTCACTGCTCTTGGCTACGAAGTGGCTTCAAAAAGTTCACAGAAAATGGAAATACAAGATGTAACTTTTGCGTAAACTTTTACAAAACCCTTTCAATATATAAACATGTATGATAGTGAAATTGCTAGGTCCTACATTATCTTTCTGTTTAATGTAAGGGACTTAAATCTTCCCAAGGAAGTGACACCAGTTAGAGGATTTTCTATATTCTCACTAACATTCGCTTTTATCTTCTGATTATAGTCTCCTACGAGAGGGAAAGCATATCTTGGTTTGACTTTGAGTTCCATTACATGCTCTTTAAAAAGTTTTATTTTGGGCCCGGCGCAGTGGCGCAGTGGTTAAGGTCCTCGCCTTGCACACCCGGGATCTCATATGGCTGCCGGTTCTAATCCCGGCAGCCCCGCTTCCCTTCCAGCTTCCTGCTTGTGGCCTGGGAGAGCAGTCAAGGACGGCCCAAAGCTTTGGGACCCTGCACCCACGTGGGAGACCCGGAAGAGGCTCCTGGCTTCGGATGGGCATAGCATCAGCCGTTGCGCTCACTTGGGGAGTGAATCATCGGACGGAAGATCTTCCTTTCTGTCTCTCCTCTCTGTATATCCGCCTTTCCAATGAAAAAATAATAAAAATAAATCTTTAAAAAAAAAGTTTTATTTATTTTCATTTTATTTTTTTTGAAATGTAGAGAAACAGATGGAAAGAGCTCTTCCATATAACTGCTCAACTATCCAAATAAACATTAACAGTCAGGGCTGGGCCAGGCTAAGCCAGGAGCCAGACACATTGTAGGTTTCTTTGTGGGTATAAGGGATCCAGTCCTTGGGCCATCACCTGCTCCCTACCAGGATGCCTGCTACCAGAAAGCTGGAATCGGAAGTACAGACAGGATATGGGGCTTGGGCATCCCAAGCAGCATCCAAAGGCCCACCCTGACCAGTACAGGAGCCAGGACCTGAACCAGACACTCCAATGCAGGAAGTGGGTGTCCTAAGCAACAGTTTAACAGTGCCACACACCCACTCACTGGGCATAATTTTACACTGTAAAGCTGTGATAGTTTGTTATGTAGCAAGAGCTTACCAATATACCATCCCGGGAGTCCTGTTGCATAAATCTGGTATATTTTTAAATTTATTATTTTTATTGAAAGGCAGATACAGAGAAGAGGAAAGACAGAGAGGAAGATCTTCCGTCTGATGATTCACTCCCCAAGTGATCTCAATGGCCGGTGCTGTGCCGATCCAAAGCCAGGAGCCAGGAACTTCTCCAGGTTTCCCACAGGGTGCAGGGCCCTAAGACCTTGGGCAGTCTTAGACTGCCTTCCCAGGCCACAAACAGGGAGCTAGATGGGAAGTGGAGCTTCCGGGATTAGAACCAGCGCCCTACCTGGCCACTGCAACTATTTAGGAAGTGAACTAGCAGGTGGAAGACTTTCTCTATATCTTCTTCTTTATATATCTATATATTACACAGATATAGTCTATATATAGTATATAATTTTAGTCTGCCAATTCCAGTAAAAATAAATAAATCTTTAAACTCTGTCCACAGAGTCGATTCAGGGTCATGGAGAAGGAGCAGGACGGCAACACTGAGTGTTTCTGTCCTTCCCTGAGACTTGGAAGGCAGATCCTTTTCCTTTTTTTTTTTTTTCTTAAGTGTTTTACATGCTGCAGACATCAGAAAGAAGGCCAAATAAAAAATTAGTTTTCTTCTTTATCTATGCCTCCATTCTTCTCCAGAATCATGGACAGTGGAGAAACCCACTTTTTCATCTTTGTATCTTTTCTAAGTACTTTCCAGGAAATCAATGAGTCATATTACACATATTCAACATATTTGATGAAGACATAACTCAATTCTCATTTATTAAGCCTTTGTTAATTTACAGTCAGTTTGGATCCAACTACATGTGAAATGCAGCTTGCTGAAGCAAAATATCCTATAGATATAAAGATCAAAATTCCTTATTTTTAAGAAGTCTATTTCTATATAGTCATCCATTTAAGTGGAAACCAAGTCTTTTATAAATCAAACTTGTATTTGTATTCTATAGAGTTGACAGACCTGTTTAAGAACTCTGACCATTCTCAGAAAAAAGAGTCAGTGGACCCCCTCTCCATTCCTCCCAGGACCTAGACAAAAAGGAAAATGGGCAGAGGGAAAGAGAAGCATCAGAAGACAAGACTAAACGTATGTCCAACAAAGCCATCCTGAGTACATCCGTGTGAGCAGCCAAATTCCTCTCTACCATTGTTTCTGCTAATTTTATTCTAGAAAGAGTTATCAAAGGCAGGAGATAATCTAGTTTCTAGCTCAGTGGATTTTAACCAAAAAAGCTTATTAATCACCAAGGAACCTCAAAGTATTTTCAAAATTGTCTCAGTATTGGTCATATAAATGTGTTCATTTTATAATTATCTTTATGACTTGTGCACTTTATGTGTTAAACTTCAATTAAAACATTAAAAAAAAAAAGACAGTTTTTTTCAGATCATCTGATCTGGGCTGAATCCCCGAAAGATTCCAAATTGGTATCGGAAATAGAGTCCCATAATGGCTACATGATTGCCCTCGGTCACAGATTCAGTTAGCTACAAACTAGTCCTTCTAGTTATTTTCACATTTTCTGTTGCAAAACTGTAACTATACTGATAACAGTATACCTTAAAACTAAATATTTACTTTCTTACTTATATTCTAAATATGTTTTTTAAAAATAGAAAAAAAAAAGGCAGGGGCCTGGTGCAGTAGCTTAGCGGCTAAAGTCCTTGCCTTGCATATGCCGCAAGTATCCCACATGGATGTTGGCTCGTGTCCTGGCGGTCCTGCTTCCCATCCAGCTCCCTGCTTGTAGCCTGGGATAGCAGTCGAGGACAGCCCAAAACTTGGGACCCTGAACCCACATGAGAGACCTGGAAAAGGCTTCTGGCTCCTGGCTTTCGATTGGTGCTGTTGGGGCCGCTTGGGGAGTGAATCAACAGATGAAATATCTTCCTATCTCTCCTCCTCTCTGTATATCTGACTTTCCAAGAAAAATAAGATAAATCTTTAAAAATGTATAAATAAAAGACCCCTATATTTTAGAAAAAAAGCAAATTTTGAATAGAAAACACAGATGTCCTGCGTTCAACCTTGTATACTATTTCAACTGTTGCACCACCCATATAAGAAAATTAAATAAAGCCTAAACACAAATTAAACACAACCATTCACTGACCTCAATATCTGTTTCTCTTAATGGTCTCAATAAGGACTTATGTCAAGTTATTAACAGCAACACTAACTAGGTGAATACTCAGAATAGACTAACATTATATTTTTAATGTTTATTTCTTATTTGAAAGGCAGAGAGCATACTTACTCTCTTCCATACTCTAATTCACTCCCCAGATGTTCACAACAGCTGCGACTGGACCAGAGCCAGGCTAGCGCCTGAAGCCAGCAACCCCACGCAGACCTCCCTGAGGGTGGCAGAGACTCTGGTACTTGGACCATAACCTGCTGCCTCCCAGGATGTGCATGTACAGGAAGGTGGCTAAATATGTACAGAAATCCCTCATCATTTTTTAAAATTTATTTTCGATGATGTTTATATAATTTAGAAGGATACGTGCCCAATGTGCACCACTGATTAGGGTGGGAAGGATCAAGAAATAGAGGGAATGGGCCCGGCGCGGTGGCGCAAGTGGTTAAAGGTCCTCGCCTTGCACGCCCGGGATCCCATATGGGCGCCGGTTCTAATCCCGGCAGCCCTGCTTCCCTTCCAGCTCCCTGCCTGTGGCCTGGGAAAGCAGTTGAGGACAGCCCAAAGCTTTGGGAACCTGCACCCGCGTGGGAGACCCGGAAGAGGCTCCTGGCTTCGGATGGGCATAGCATCGGCGGCCCGTTGCGCTCACTTGGGGAGTGAATCATCGGATGGAAGATCTTCCTCTCTGTCTCTCCTCTCTGTATATCCGCCTTTCCAATGAAAAAATAATAAAAATAAATCTTTAAAAAAAAAAAATTACTGCAAGTGACTTAACCTACAATTTCCCTCAGTAAAACTACAAGCTTGAATCTGAGAAGAAATTGGTGTCTGGTTTTTAGAAACTGTACCTAAATGGGAACCATGGAAATAATATTTAGTAAGTTCAATGTGAGTAAAAACATTGGTTAATAGGAAATCTTGATGCTTTGGTGTGCACGTGGGGATTTTAGCTGGTTAATGATAAGCACACACCTAATGCCAATTTAAAGGATGAATAATCCCCTGAACCCAGTGATCATTCATACTACTGACTGGTGCATTCGTAACTTATCATTAATATTTTGACATAGGATATATAATTATTTACGAGTTAAAAATATGGCCCTACGGGCCAGCACAGTGGTGTAGCCGGCTGATCCTCCTGCAATACCAGCATCCCATACGGGCACCTGTTCAAATCCTGTTTGCTCCACTTCTACTCCAGCTTCTTGCTTATGGTCTGGGAAAACAGCAGAGGATGGTCCAAGGCCTTGGAACTCTACATTTACATGGGAGAACTAGTAGACGCTCCTGGCTCCCAGCTTTCAATTTGCTCTGCTCTGGCCGTTGCAGCCATTTGGAGAATGAACCAGCAGATGGAAGTTCTCTCTCTGCCTCTGCCTCTCCTTCTCTCTCCACAATCCTGACTTTTAAGTAAAGTAGATAAATCATATACATACACATGTATACGTATATACACATGTATATATATGCATACACATATATGGCCCTAGTCTTCTCTTAAGTTTATACATAAAATACATATTACCAAACTCTACAGTTACATTACTTCTTCCATCAAATAGCCACAATGTCCCCTTTATGTACACACACAGAGATTTAATTAATTAATTAGGTCAGCAAATGTTTATTCAGTTCCTAGGCAGCCCCCACAACTTCTTTTTAAAATTAAGATAGAAAATATCAAAATTTTAAAATAAATAATCATGCCAGAGAACATATCAGACAGACATTAGAGCAGATGGAAGGGAAGAAGCAAGAGGGGTGGCAGAGCAAGACACCAGTCCAGCTCTCAGGGGCCAGTCAGCGCTGTGCTTGCTCTCCTAATGCGCAGCTTTCACTGTAGCAACACATAGCAACTTTGATGGCTCCCTGCTATTCATTTATTTGGAAGTTCAAACTTCCCAGTTTGAAGAGAAAAAAAAAACAAAAACACAAAACTCAAGCTTCCCATGATACAATTACATGAGTTCAGAGATTAGTAAATCAGATTTTGCTACCAAAGTGCCTGAGTTTATAGACTTTTTTCATCAATCGTTAGCTCTGCTCTTAGGTTTGAAGTTTTATCTCTTTATTTGAAAGGCAGGGGTACATAGAGGACAGACAGATCTTCCATTCACATCTTATCAATGGCCTCAAAGGCCAGGGTTGGGCCAGGTCAAAGCCAGGAGCCAGAACCTCTAACCAAGTCCCACCTGGGTGGCAGGAGCCCAACTAAGTGGTCCATCTTCCACTGCTTTCTCTAGTGCATTAGCAGGCAGCTGGGTGGGAAGTGGAGCAGTTAGGACTCAAACTGGAGTTCATATGGGATTCAGGCCCTGCAAAGGCTTAACACTGCACCACCACAACAGCTAGTCCCATAGTCCTCAGTTTGTTTTGTTTTTTATTTGTAAAAAAAAAAAAAAAAAAAAAAAAAAAAGGATTAAAAGGACCTGGCACGATAGCCTAGTGGCTAAAGTCCTCACCTCACCTGCGCTGGGATCCCATATGGACGCTGGTTTGTGTCCAGGCAGCTCCGCTTCCCATCCAGCTCCCTGCTTGTGGCCTGGGAAAGCAGTCGAGGACAGCCCAAAGCCTTGGAACCATGCACCTGTGTGGGAGACCCAGAGGAAGCTCCAGGCTCCTGGCTTCGGATCAGCTCAGCTAGCTCCAGTCATTGCAGTCACTTGGGGAGTGAATCAGTAGACAAAAGATCTTTCTATCTCTCCTCCTCTCGGTATATCTGACTTTCCAAGAAAAATTAATAAATCTTTTTTTTAATGATTTAAAAACTGCCTACTTCACTGGGTTATTGTCAGGATTAAGTAAAATATTACTTGTAAGAACACTTGGCAGGGGCAGATGAGGCTTACCTCACTCTGCCACAACACCCACCCCAGCCTTATTTTTAAAATAAGGAAGCTGTAGCATGAAGAAAGTATGCAATTTGTCTGAGGTCACAAAACCGACAACCAGCAGAATTAGGATTTCAGATGTCACCAAAAGGAGCTCTATACAAGAAATGAAGTGGGATCATTGGTTACCTATGGGGAGAAAAATCAAGCCATACTTCATCTCCCACGGGAATCAGTACTAGAGGTAGAGGTGGTGTAGTGAGTTGGGCTACCACTGGTGACATCAGCATTCTAAATTGCTCCCATCCATCTTCCCCTTAATGGATCCTGGGAGGCAGGATGGCTCAAGTGCTCGGACCCTACTACCAACACGGCAGACCTGGACAGAGTTCTGGACTCCTGGCTTTAGCTTAGCTGTTACAGGCACTGGGGAAGTGAACTCGTGGACAGAAGATCTCTCACTGATGTCTCTCTTTCTGTCTTTCAAATAGATTAAAATAATTTTAAAACCAAAACTTTTTAAAAGGATCCATTCTAGATGGATCAGAGATAGAAACATTAATTGAAAAAAAAAAAACAAGCAATTTTGAGAATATAAAGAATAACCCTGGGGTTGGCACTGTGGCATAGCAGATAAAACCACTACCTGCAACACTGGTATTCCACATGGGTGCCAGCTTATATTCCAGTTGTTCCACTTCTGATCCAGCTCCATTCTAATGGCCTGGGGAAAACAGTGAAAGATGACCCAAGTGTTTGGGCCCCTGCCCCGCAAGTAGGGAATCTAGACAAAGTTCCTGGCTCCTGGCTCTAGGGTTTGGCCAGGCCCAGCACTGGGTCATTTTGGATATCTAGAGTAAACCAGCAGATAGAAGAGGCTTCTCTCTGTAAACCTGACTTCCAAATACATAAATCCTTAAAAATAAAAATAACCTCAAAATCTCAAATTAAAAGATTGACACATTTGACTACTTTAAAATTCAGAATTTTTGGCACTGTGGCACAGCACATTAAGCCACTCCCTGCAGTGCCAGCACCCCATCTGGGTACTAGTTGAAGTCCCAGTTGCTCCATTTCAATTCCAGCTCCCTGCTAGTGCATCTGGAAAAGCAGAGAGAGATGGTTCAAGTGCTCGGATCCCCACACTCACATGGGAGACCCAAAAGTAGCTTCTGGTTCCTGGCTTCAGCGTTGCTCAGCCCTGTCTGTTTTAGCTATCTGGGGGATGGAAGATTCTGATTCTCATTCATTCTCTCTCTCTCTCTCTCTCTCTCTCTCTCTCTCTCTGAGAATTAAAAACATTTACGGACAGTGTGGTGGTATAACTAGCTAATCCTCCACCTGTCAACACCAGCAACATATATGCATGCCAGTTCATGCCCCGGCAGCCCCGCTTCCCATCTAGCTCCCTGCTTGTGGCCTGGGAAGCAGTGGAGGACAGCTCAAAGCCTTGGGACCCTGCACCCACATGGGAGACCTGGAGGATACTCCTGGCTCCTGGTCTGGATTTGGTTCAGCTCTGGCCATTTTGGCCATTTGGGGAGAAAACCAGCAGATGGAAGGTCTTCCTCTCTGCCTCTCTCTCTAAATCTGATCTGCCTTTCCAATAAAAATAATCTTTTTAAAAGAAATTAGAACAATTATGCCAGCACACTGGTATCGTTAACACAAGGGAACCAGTGTATGGAAGATCGATCTCTCTCTCCCTCTCTTCTCTTTCCCTCTATAACTTTAACTTTCCAAGAAAAATAAAATAAATCTTTAAAAAATTTCAAAACTTTTTTTTAAAAGACACCCTAAACAGATTTCAAAAGTAAGCAAATCGAGAGCAGAGCAGACATCTATAATACATATAAAAACAAAGGGTTAAAAATTGTAAATTAGAAAGAAATCTTTGACTTGAACTAATGGTAAAAACAAACCCCAATAGGGTCTACGCTGTAGAAAGCAGGCACCACCACAGTTATGACCCCTCAAACAGTGGACCTTACCACCAGTGACCAGTATAAAATATTTAGGTCCATATCATGCTACAGTTCCACAAAGCATGGGGGATTCAGCCAGAGGAACAGAGCCTGTTCCAGTTATTTCCCACAGTGGAAAAAGTAGATGGCAAATTGGAGGTTGAACAGCCAACATTTACACCCATAAATACCAGGTTGGTAAAAGCTTTAGTAAAGGGTCATTTCAGCTTTTTGAGCTGATACAAATTCTCCGTCACAACTACTCAAATCTGCCATTGGTAGCCTCCATAGACAATATATAAAAAAATCAATGTGGTAATGTTGCAACGGAACTTTAATTATAAAAACACACAGTGGGCTACTATTCAGAGCAATCCATGGCTTTAGTACAATCCTTAACATATCAAAGACATTCTTCATGGAAACAGAAAAAAATTAAATCATATGGTACCACAAAGACCCCAAACAGACAAAGCGATTCTGAACAGAAAGAACAAAGGCATCATAACACCTGACTTCAAAATATATTCCAAAGCTGTCACAACCAAAACAGCACAGCACTGAAGTAAAACCAGGCACAAAGACCAACCTCTGAGAAATAAATGCATGCATTTACAGCCAACTAAGTTTCAGCAAAGGCTCCAAGAACACACACTGGGGGAAGAAGAGTCTCATCAACAAACGTTACTGGGGAAAATAGATACCCATATACAGAGAAATGAAACTACATCCCACTCTTTCACCATATATAAATATCAATTCAAAACATATTAAGGATGTGAATGTTAAGACCCAAATATAAAAAACCACTAGAAAAGAACATAAAGGGAATGCTTCCAGACATAGGTCAAATGCTTTTTTATTACAACCCCAAAAGCAAAAGCAACAAACAAAAATAGACAAAGGGACCACATTAAACTAAAAGCCTTCTGCACTGCAGAGGAAATGATCAAAACACTGAAGAGGCATCCCGTAGAATGGGTAAAAATATTTGAAAATGCTTCATCCAACAAATAATGAAATATCCAGAATACCTAAGGAACTCAACCAACTCAACAGCAAAATAAATAAATAAATAAATGGGCAAAGGACAAATATTTCTCAAAGAAATACAAATGCTAACAAGCATATGAAGGAATGGTCAGCATCAGTCATCATCAGAGGAGCTACCATTTTACTCCAATCAGGATGTCTCTCTCCTACCAAAAGGTTCAAAAAGTAACAAATGCTGACAAGGACACAAACAGGAATTTTCATACACTGCTGGCAGAATGCAAATTAATACAGTCATAATGGAGAGTCAGATGAAGCTTCTGGCTCCCGGCTTTGGCCGTGGCACAGCCCCAACCTCAGCCACAGCCACAGTGGCCACTTTGGGATTGAGCCAGAAGATAGAAGATCTCCCTCTGTAACTCCAATATTCAAGTAAGTCTTTAAAAAAATAAAGACAGTGAATTGTTAACTATAGTCATCCTATGTTACTAATCACTAAAACTTCCTCCTAACTGAAACTTTACACCATGAATCAATCTCCTCCCATCCCCTCCTCAGTATGCTCCCCAGCCTCTGGGAACCACAATTTTACTCCTTACTTCTATGAGACCTACATATCTAGCTTCTACATGTGAATGAGGGCATGGATTACTTGTCTTTCTGTGCCTAGCTTACTGCACCTAACTAATGTCTTCTGGGCTTATCTGTGCTGCTACAAACAATAAGACCTGCTTTTTTCATGGCTAATATTCTCTTGCGCATGTATGCAGTATGGGTTTATTTTAATCCATTTTGCATCTTTGCTATTGGGAATAGTGTTGCTATAAACACAGAAGTACAGATATCCCTGTGAAATACTAATTTCCTTTCTTTTTAGATTTATACTTTGGGTTTACCAAATCAAATGGCATTTTTTTTTAAAAAAGTCAGTTAAAGAGAGAGGGACAGAGAAAGGAAGACCTTCCACCCACTGGTTTACTCCCCAGATGGCTGCAGTGGTCACACGGGGCCAGGTGGAAGCCAGGAGCTGGCAGCTCCATCTGGGACGCCCATGGGGGTGATAGAAGCGGAGCAGCAGGGACACAAACCAATGCCCAAAAGTGATGCCAGTGTAGCACGTGGAGGATTTACCTATGACAACACAATTTCTGGCCCCATCAAATGGCATTTCTAGTTCTAGTTTATTTTAAAGATTCACTTATTTTCAAGGCAGATGAGAGAGGAGAAGGAGAGACAAAGAGCGAGATGTTCTATCTGCCAGTTCACGCCTCAAATGGCGGCAACACCGGCTGGAAGCCAGGCACCAGAAACTCAATTCTGGTCCCCTATGTGGGTGGCAGGGACTCAACTACTTTACCTACCACCTGCTGCCTCCCAGGGTGCACATCAGGCTTCTAGGCAGCTGGAAGCTGGAGCCCACTGGGGACTGAGACCTAAGCACCGCAGAGTCAGATGGAGGCATCTTAACTGCTAGGCCAAATGTGTTCATACACAATAAATGTTTTTCCAACAGAAGAGATGTCTGATGGAAGGAGTAGTTTTATTATTTGCTTTTTTTTTTTTAAGATTTATTTATTGATTTGGAAGACAACATTATAAAGAAACAAGCATCTTACAACACCTGGTTACCTCCCAGATGGTCGCAATAGCTAGGCCCTTGGGAAGGGAGAAGCCAGCCTTCCCTCTGTGGGAGTCTTCTGAGTCTCCCACGTGGGTATGGGAGCCCAAGAACTTGGCTCATCTTCTGTTCCTTTCCCAGGTTTCCCACTGCTTTCCTGCTGCATTATCAGGAAACTGAATCAAGTGGAGCAGCTGCAACATAAACTGGCGCCCATATGGGATAACAGCTCCACAGGCAGAGGCTTAGCCTACTAAGCCTTGAAATAAATCTTTTTTAAAAATTTATTTTATTATTATTAGAAAGTCAGATATACAGAGAGGAGGACAGACAGAGAGGAAGATCTTCCATCCATTGATCCACTCCCCAACCAGTTACAACAGCCAGAACTGAGCCAATCTGAAGTCAGGGGCCTGGAGCCTCTTCCAGGTCTCCCATGCTGGTGCAGGGTCCCAAGGCTTTGGACTTTCCTTGACTACTTTCCCAGGCTACACTCAGGGAGCTGGATGGGAAGCAGGACTGCTGGGATTAGAACCGGCACCCATAGGAGATCCCTGGACATGTGAGGTGAGGACTTTAGCCACTAGGCTACTGAGTCAGGTCCCAGAAATAAATCTTTAAAAAAAAGTTTTTTGCATCAAAATAAACTGAGAGTTTAAATTTTATTTTCCAGCAGTTTTCTTTTTTAATATTAATTTTTTAATTTGAGAAGCAGATTTACAGAGAGAAGGAGACACAGAGATAAACCTTCTATCTGTTGGTTCATTCCCCAAACAGCCACAACAGCCAGAGCTGAACTGATCTAAAGTCAGGGAGCCAGAAACAACTTCTGGGTCTCCCACGAGGGGCCAGAGGCCCAAGGATGTGTGCCATCCTCTGCTGCTTTCCCAGACCGTAAGCAGGGAGCTGGACTGGAAGTGGAGCAGCCGGGACTGAACTGGCACACCCATATGGGATGCTGACGCTTGGAGATGGAATAGCCTGTTGAGCCACCACACCTGCCCCTTTGCAGGAGCTTCTCTCTCTATAAAGACTTATTTATTTGAAAGGCAGAATTACAAAGGGAGCAGGAGAGACACACACACATACAGATATCTTCCAATCACTGGCTCACTTCCTAGATGGCACTTAACTGACAGAGGGTGAGGGATGCAGGCCAACTTCCACCGCTTTCCAAGGCCATTTAGAAGCAAGCAAGACAAGAAGCGGAGCATCCGGCGCAACAGTGTAGTGGTTAAAGTCCTTGCCTTACACACGCTGGCATCCCATATGAGCGCTGGTTCTAATCCTGGCAGCCCTGCTTCCCAACCAGCTCCCTGCTTGGGGCCTGGGAAAGCAGTCAAGGATGGCCCAAAGCCTTGGAACCCTGCACCCGTGTGGGAGACCTGGAAGAAGTTCCTGGCTCCTGGCTTTGGATTGGCTCAGCTCCGGCCATGGCGGCCGCTTGGGGAGTGAGCCAGCAAGTGGAAAATCTTCTTCCCTGTCTCTCTTCCTCTCTGTATATCTGCCTTTCCAATAAAAATAATAAATAAATCTTTTTAAAGAAGAAGAAGAAGTGGAAGCACTCATATTGGATGCTGGCATCATGGGCAACAAGGTTATCTTGTGGCACCAGGCAGGTCTCTTCCAGAAGCCTTCTGGAACCAAAAGGAACCTAGAACTCCATCGTAGGTGCCAAAGGCCAAAGAACCTGGGTCATCTTGCACTACTTTCTAAATTACACTAGCAAAGAGCAGGATTAGAGGCAGAGCTAGGACTTAAACCAGCACTCGGATACAGGATGCTGGTGTCGCAGCTGGTAGTTTAGATTGCTGTGCTACAACACCAGTCCTGAGGGCTGATTTTTTAAAAATTTTTTATTGAAAAGTCAGATACACAGAGAGGAGGACAGTAAGATTTTTTTTGTCCAATGACTCACTCCCCACAGTGACTATAATGGCCAGAGCTGCACTGATCTAAAGCCAGGAACCAGGAGCCTCCTCTGGGTCTCCCACATGGGTGCAGAGTCCAAGGTTTTGGACCATCCTCTCCTGCTTTCCCAGACCACAGGCAGGATTCTAGATGGGAAACGGGGCCGCCAGGACATGAACTGTTGCCCATATGGCATCCCTGCGCGTGCAAGGGGAGGACTTTAGCTGCTAGGTTATCACGCCAGGCCCTTCATTTTCTTTTTTAAAGATTTACTTTTATTTTAAAGGCAGAGTTACAGAGAGAGAGAGAGAGAAGAGAAGAGACAGGGACCTTCCATCTACTGGTTCACTCCCTAAATGGCCACCATGGCTGGAGTTGAGCCAAACTAAAGCCAGGAGTCTCTTTGGGGTCTCCCACTTAGGTACAGGGCCCAAGGACTTGAGCCATCCTCAGCTGCTTTCCCAGGTCATAAGCCGGGATCTGGATCAGAAGTGGACTTGGCATATGGAATACCAGCGCTGCAGGTGGAGGCTTAGTGTACTGGCATAGTGCTGACCCCAAGGTCTGATTTCTTAATGTGGTAATAAAGATGCACACACACACACATATATAAACACATACTAGTCTGTATTAGTTATTACAATTTGTACATGTTATTATGTCTCAGTATAACTCATTTTCTGTGTCACTTAATACACTTTATATAAGTAAAAATACTATTCTAAGAGGTTCTATAAGATTTACCAGCTACTAAAGCGGCCCACGCCATAGATAAAGTCAGGTCTTCTGCCTTAGGAAGATCCAGAATAAATGGATTTTGTTTTATACATACTATAGATGCTTTTATCGACTTTTTGTTTAAAATCCTTTTTCGACTACAGGGGACCCCCCTACACACCTATTATGTTTGACCCTTTCTGTTTTTTGTTTGTTTTAATTTTCATTGGAAAGGCAGATTTACAGAGAAGCAGAGACAGAAAAATCTTTTGTCTGCTGGTTCACTCTCCACGTGGCCACAATGACTAGAGCTGAGCCCATCCGATGTCAGGAGCCTCTTCACGATCTCTCACACGGGTGCAGGGTCCCAAGGCTTCGGGCCATCCTTGACTGCTTTCCCAGGCCCCAAGCAGGGAGCTGGATGGGAAGTGGAGCAGCCGGGACAAGAACCAGCGCCCATATGGGATCCTGGTGCATTCAAGGCAAGGATTTTAGTTACCGGAGCCATCATGCCATGTCCAGCCCTGGCTTTCAGTGAAAGATGATTTCAGGGCACCCGCCCTACTCTGCCCCCACAATACCAAAAGCCAAGACTAGTCAAATCTCTCTTATAAAATGTATATTTTTAAATGACTGTGAATTACTTTTAATACCTAATACAATGTAAATACTATGGACACAATTGTTATACTGTATTGTTTAGAGAACAATGACAAGAAAAATAGCCTGTGCCTGTTCAGGACTGATACAATGTATTTTTCCCAAATATTTTCAATTAGCAATTGTTGGATCCACAGATGTGGAGCCAGCAGGAACAGCCTGCCTACTGTATAGCATGACTGCCCCTCAGGACTCACAATCCATGGGAACTTTGAACCTTCTCCACTGTAATGGAAGGTCCCTCACATTTGCATGTGATAGAGATCCTGGGTCTCTATCCTCCTTCATTGTTACTGTTTGGGTTAGGGTTGGTTTGTTAGAGGCGGAGGAAGCGAGCTTCACCTGTGAGGATTGTAAAGGTAACTTCTTTCGGCAAATGGAGGGGCGCTCTGACACATCAAGTAGCTGGTTGGGTAATTTTCCTCTGCAGCCCCCACCCCCCCAACCTTGGTACACCAAAACAAAACAGATCGTTAACAGCTCTCTGGTACTGCCGTCAGGCTTCACACTTCTCTCCCTGAAGACCATGTGGCAACCCAGGAGGCAGCACAGCAAGCCCAAACCACATGGGATCTGACAACCATGCCAAGAGCTCTGAGGCCTTGGCAGTTGTCACCTACTGACTCTTCTGCACAATTCTTACTGGCTTAAATATTGCCTTTTTGGTGACCTCTCCAGGTGACCCTTCTCCCAAGCAGAGGGCTGCCACCCACCTTGGGAAGACACCCACCTTGGGAAGCCACCACCTTCCAACAGCCTGGCCCCTCCTTTTAAAGTCACACACACACAACTCCTTAAGTTTGATGGAGGTTCTCTCTCTCCTGGTCCAACAGCTCCACTCCGCACCCCTTCCTGCTGGCCAGCTCCTGTACTCAAACCAGAGCTGTCCTTTTCTTAGCCTCATCAACTCCCCCTACTCAAATTGAGCTGGGGGAATCCTCGGAACACGCAAAACTCCTTAATCCCTTGAGAGTTAACATGGGCTTCCAATTTCAGTCCCAAGACCCCAAGACCGTCCCAATTTCTCATCCATCCCCCCACCCTTTTTAAATCAAGTTCTTTTGCCCATCCCCTGCTCTCGACAAAGCCCCGCTTTGGCCCTGACAGCCTCAGCTGAGCGTCCCCCCCCAACCACCCCCACTTCCTACCTGCCCGGAGGTGGGGTGGGGGGGGGTTCTGTAAAGGGCGTCCATGGACCTAACACAGCTCCACGTCCTGCCATCCCCTCAGCCCAGAGATCGCCGACCCGGGTTCCAATCGGACCCAGCTTCCCTTCTGGGCGACCCTAACCAAGACACCCCGGCCCCCTCCCCCCACCAGTTTCCCCCCGGGGCCCTGGAGCGCCACCCGGTGCAAGGCCCCTAGCCGGCCCTGCACTCCCTCAGCGCCCGGGACCCCACGTCCAGCACCCTCCCCAGCCTCGGCCGGGGCCCGCCGCTCCCTCCAGCGCCCCCGCCCGCAGGCCCGGGGCCCGCTCCCCAACATGGCGACGGGACACGAGCGCGGCGGCGGCGGGCGGGGCGGCTCCGGGCCCGGGCCCGCACTCGGACCGTTGGCTGTACGATCGCCCGGCGCCATTTTCCCGCGCCGAGCCGGGGCAGCGCCTCCTCCCCGCCGGGGCCAGCCGGGCCGAGACCGCGGACACCCTCGGCGGGCCCACCCCTTACGGGCCCGCGTCGCCGTTCGCCTCACCTGAGCCACGGCCCCGGCCCTCCCGGGCGGGCCTCGGAGCGCCGGCCCGGGCCGTGCGTGCCCGCCGCCCTCCGTGCGTCCCGTCCGTCTGTCTTCGCGTGCGTCCGTCTGTCCGGCCCTAGGCGCCCGGCCGCCCGCAGCCCGACCCGGCAAGGGCCTCAGGGAGCCGGCGGCGGGGAGGGGGGGAGGGGGATGGGCCGGACCGGGCCGGGGAGGGAGGGGGAGGGAGGGAGCAGAGGGAGGGAGCGCGGGAGGGGGCGGGGCGCGCCGAGGGGCGGGGCGCGGCCCACGTGACCCCGCGCGCGCGCGCGCCTCGGGAGCGCGTGTGGCGCGCACCCGCGCGGGACCGGGCGCTTGCGGGGCTTTCCCGTCTCGGATCCCGCAAGATGCGAGCGGGCTTCGCGTGGCTGTGGTGTCGTCTCCAAGCCTCCGTTTACCCCCAGCCGCGTCTCTTCATCACCGCCTGGACGTGATGTCTGCGCTACCTGTAGGATTCGGGATCTGCCTCACCTGTCAGCTTCCTGAGTTTCTTGGCTTCTCAGGACCTCCTTCCTCTTATCTGTAAAATGGGCCTGAGGGGTCTTGAACACCACAACAGATGGGAGATGAGCAGGTGGCTTGCACACACTGAGCGAGCCGCCCGGTCTTGTGGTCCCATCTGACACAAAGGGTTCAGGGCCTTTCATGCTACAGATGCTTCTGGAAGCATACATTGAACACTTGCACTGATAAAGACAGGAGCCACCGCAGGCCTGCTAGCATCCACCCTTCCAGCAGCCCGCACCCCACCTTCTTGTGAGGGTTTTTAAGTCAAAACTCAGATCATGAGACTCGCCTGCTTAAAACTGTGGAATGGTTCCACGTCATTCCTAAAGAACAAAAATACCTGACTGGTGTCTTCCCCACCATGTATCCATTCTTAGCACTCTCTTCCTGGGGGTTGCAACGGCAGTGACCAGTTGGACCCTTGCCTTTGCAGATCCCTCCACAGGCAATGCTCCCCCTAGTTAGCCTACTTAGGCACCTGCAGATGCTGGCTCCAATATGGTTTCTCTCGGAAGCCTTTGCCGGCCAGCTTCTCTGAGCTGGGTGCGCTCTACACAAGAAAGACCCCATGTTTGCCCAGGGCCTAGCCCAGTGAATGTTCCTGAATCCTAGGTACTGCCTTGCTAGACGCAACACCCCAGAGGGCAGATACAGCAAGAACCACAGGCAGCCACAAGAGGGCACCCGAGACCTCTGAGTGTATAAAATTAACACTGGAAGGGAAAAAGTTTTGACTCTTTCAAAAGTGAAGGTATGATTTGTGTACTTTAGAATGCAAAAATCTTAAATACATACCTAATAAATGTTGTACCTATGCTCCTGTATTACCACCACACAAATCAAGTTATCAGTCCATAAATTCCTTTTTGTCCTCTTCCATACGTTTCCTCCAGAGACGAACATTATTCTGACATCTTCCATAGCCATAACATTGGCAGTTCTTGAACTTCATATAAATAGAACCATAAGGCAGCTGCATTTTGATGTGCCCTTATATTGCTAATTCACTCTGTTGTTATATACCCATTTAATATCTGTTTCTTTTTGGATCTTGTATATATTTCCCCATCATTTATTTTTTTAAGATGTATTTTATTTTTATTGAAAAAGCATATTTAAAGAGAGAGGGGGAATACAGAAAGATCTGCCATCTGCTGATTCACACACCAAGTGGCTGCCACTCGGCCAGAGCTGAGCCAAGCCAGTCTGAAGCCAGGAATTTCTTCTGGGTCCCCCACGTGGACACAGGGTGCCAAGGCTTTGGGCCATCCTCTAATTGCTTTCTCAGGCCATAGGCAGGGAGCTGGATGGGAAGTGGAACAGCCAGAACATGAACCAGCACCCATATGGGATCCCAGCACAAGTAAGGTGAGGATTTAACCACTCACTGGACCATCGTGGTGGACCCCATCATTTAGTTTCAACTTACTTGTGTCTTTGAACCTACAATTTGTCTTCTTTTTTTAAAAAAAAAAAGATTTATTTATTTATTGCAAAGTCAGAGATACAAAAAGGAGGAGAGACAGAGAGGATGATCTTCCATCCGATGATTCACTCCCCAAGTGAGCGCAACGGCTGATGCTATGCTGATCTGAAGCCAGGATCCAGGAACTTCTGGTCTTTCACATGGGTGCAGGGTCCCAAAGCTTTGGGCCGTCCTCGACTGCTTTCCCAGGTCACAAGCAGGGAGCTGGATGGGAAGTGGTGCTGCCGGGATTAGAACCTTGGACCATATGGGAAGACTTTAGCCGCTAGGCCACTCCGCCGAGCCCTAGAATTTGTCTTCTGTCAACATAAGACTGTTTCTTATTTTTATATCCAATCTGACAATGCCTGTTTCCTGAATGAATTGCTGTATCTGTTGACACTTAATGATCTTATTATTTTTTTAATGATGTGATGCCTCAGATCCAGATTACCTTCCTCTCATTATGGAAACTATTTCTCATGTTTGCAAGACAGTTGTGCAAGAGCAAGGCCATTTATGTTGACCAGTTGCCAATCATAATCACTTTTAAGACTTTTACTCATTTTTATCAAGTTAGTGAAAAAATACTGCAAAAGGATCAAAATTAAGGAAATTGTTGTTACCTTTTAGTTATTGGAACCCTGGGAGAATATCACTCCTTAAATTTCCAAAAATTCATGTCTCTTCATTTCATGGTTGGCGAAAGTTAGGTTCTTAAAAATGAAAGGGAGCTTTCATTTTCTCTGGCTTCTCAAGGTAGTACAAACTAAAGAAAGTGAAAGTGATTAAGACTGTAAGCTCCAGGAGAGTAAAGGAACTTAACCACTTGGTGTCCAGCGTCTCCAGTGCCTCTGGGCTGTGCCTGGCATCGCACAGGCCAGGCGCTTAAGAATGAAGCATGATACTTCACATCCAGAATAATGAAACAGATTTTCTAGAACATCAGAATTTTAATACATGAGGGATTTCAGAAAGCACAGAAAATTTACATTATCTTCAATTTCATTCTTCCATAAATTTCTTAACGCAGTTTTGCCTACGAATCTTTCCATCGGATGAATCTGTGATCAAAAGCTATTACAGTTTTAAAAAAAATTACTCCAAGAGCTCTCTGCAACTCCCCAAACGTCAGCTGAATGGAAAATCCTCTATGCTATGATGTGAATGTTCATGCTCCTCCAAATGATAAATTAATAATGGTATTAGAAGGTCTGGCCTTTGGGGATGACGGAGTGGAATGAACCCCCTTATAAAAGGGACCTTGAGGTGTTGTGGTGCAGTGACTCAAAATGCTGCTTGGGATGCTTACTTCCCATATCAGAGTAGCTAGTTCGAGTCCTGACTTCTCCATTTCCTGGCCCAGCTTCTTGCTCATGCATCCTGGGAGGCAGCAGATGGTGGCCAAGTACTTGCTCCTCTACCACCCACACAAGGAGTTCCACATGGAGTTCCAGACTCCAGGCTTCACGACTCAGTTCCAGCTGTTGCAGGCATTCGGTGAGTGAACTGGTAGATGGAAGATATCTTTTTTTTAAGATGTATTTATTTTTATTGAAAAGGCAGATATACAGAGAGGAGGAGAGACAGAGAGGAAGATCTTCCCTACAATGGTCCACTCCCCAAGTGACTGCAACAGCTGGAACTGAGCCAATCCGAAGCCAGGAGTCATCTCTTCCAATTCTCCCACATGGGTATAGGGTTCCAAGGCTTTGGGCTGTCCTCGACTGCTTTCCCAGGTCACAAGCAGGGAGCTGGATGGGAAGCAGGGCCGCTGAGATTAGAACCGGCACCCATACGGGATCTCTGAACATGCAAGGCGAGGATTTTAACCACTATGCTATTGCACCGGGCCTGATGGAAGGTATTTCTCTGTGTCATTCTGCTTCCCAAGTAAATAAGAATATATACATATTATTTATTTATTTAAGGTAAGGCTGTTTAAAAGCAAAAGGCCCAAGAGAGCTGTTTTGTCCCATCACGTGAGGATGCTGGAAATACTTTCTGTGTGGCAGCCCTCACCAGACACGGAATCTGCTAGAGCCTTAGTCTGGACTTCACAGCCTCTAGAATTTTGAGAAATACGTTTCTATTATTTTGTAGCTGTTTTTTAAATACTTACTTATTTGTAAGATACAGAGTGACAGACAGAGAAACGAATCTTCCATCTGCTGGTTTATTTCCCAAATGGCCACAACAGCCCGGGCTGGGCCTAGCTGATGCCAGGAGCCAGGGACTCTGTCTTGATCTCCCACCTGGGTGCAGAGGCCCAAGTTATTGGAACATCATCCACGTCTTTCTTGAGTCCATTTGCCCTAACTTCTGTTACTTATAAATTTCCAAAAGTTTATGACATTTTGTTATAGTAGTCAAAATAGATGGAGACTCCATTACTTGAAAGATAGTTTATGGGCTAGGCTATTGTAACTGCTGGCATGCATGAGAGCCAGAATGGATGTGGGTCAGCTGAGCTAGACTGCACAAGCTGGCAAGGGCCATGACTGGGTGTGAGTCATGTCAGGTTGGACTGCGGTACCCCCTGGCAGGTGCAAGATATGGAACTGGGAACATGCCTGATAGAGGAACTGTGGGTGCTCCCCTACTAGGCTGTACCAATTGTTGGTGAGCATAAGAACCAGGGCTGGAAGCAAGCCAGGCTGGACAAGGTGGCAGTACCAGTTGACATACATGAGGACTGGGTCTGGTGGCAGGCCGCGTACGCTGGGCTGCATCAATTCATATGAGGTATGGGGCTGGAGCAGAACTGATTAGGCAGCTATATCCATTGGTATGTGTGTTGGCAGGTGCAAGTGGAAGTCTGAACCTATCCTGCACTGACTGGCACACATGAGTCAAGTCTGAGGTCATCTCAGGTGAAGTTCCGTGGAGGACTCCCTAACTGGACCACTGGACTCAAATTCCAGCCACAGGGAATAATCACAAGAGTGTTGTCTGACCTTGGAGTGCATGTCTCAGGCCTGGGCCTCCTCAGTTGCTGATGCCTATGCAGTGCACAGCATGTCCAGGTGCATGTGGAGGACATGATCACCAACTCGTGTAGGCCAGCAGAGGATGCTGACTGCCCCATCAGAGGGCGGAAAGTAGTACAGGTTTGCCAATTCTCTCCTGGCCAAGCTTTGCAGCAAGTGTTTGGGTCTGTGGCTGCACTAAGGTAGACTTGATCAATCAATAGACCTTGGGAAGATTTTCTCAGCCCTGGAACAATGAAACCAACAACTGCTCAGAACTATCGAAAGCATTCAAGTGAAGAGCCTCGGAACACTCTTCCCCACATCAGGATATCATCAAATGACTCCACCTCGCTGTCCATGTGATTTGACAGCAGGGAGCAGCCTCCTCTCCCTCCCCTTGGGACACAGGAGAAAAAAGGAAGAAGACTGAAACCTTTGTCTCACGAATCTTCCTCCGTGCCTGGCCTCCCTACCCAAATCAGAGGCCCACATGGGTATGCATCCTTCTCAACTGTGTAAACAACACTAAAAATAAAATTTAAAAAATAAATCTAGGAAGAACCAGGAAAAGAAAGACAGCCTAGGGAAATTAATATGACAAGAGGCATGGGTTAAGCACCTGGAATTTTCAGGGCAAAGGTAGTTAAACTTACTTTGGAAACCACCGCATAGCTATCAGTAGGAAATTGGCTAAACCCTTTAGTGGACTATGATGCAGTGTTATCAGTAATGAGGTAAATTCAATTCAAACATATTGACACAAGAAAATGTCCACACTATGTTGATTAATTTAAATAAGAGGAATTTGTACAGTGTGAAGAAGCATAATCTCATTTTTACATTTTAAATAAAATACTCCATGTTTATGTACAGGAAAAAATAAGTTAGAGGAATATGTACTAAATGATCAATAATGATTTTGTGGAAATTGGAATTTTGATGGATAGATCATCTGCTGTATGATATATTTATGAGATGTTTGCGATCTGAATAACTGTTAGATCTGTAGTCAGGTAAAATAATAGTTTTCAAAATAAGAGAAGGTCATCGTCTTTGGAGTTCTTTGGTGGCTTTTGAATTATCATCTACCGATTTTTAGCTGGGTAACCTTTGGCAAGTTACCTTATGGCAGCTAACCATAATCCCCTAATCTGTAAAATGGATACTAGCCTCATGAGAATGTGTACCTATTGCACCAGCTTCATCTCAGGCCATCGTCCTTTCAGTAAACTCCAATATATTTAGACTTGAGATAAATCAAGTCTATTTGTGCATGAAGTAATTTTATTGAGACACATGCACAGTCTTTTTTAATATGTCTGTGGCTGATTTTATAGCAGCAAAGTTAAATATTTACTCCAGGACGATACGACCCATAAAGACTGGAACATTTACTATCTTCCTTTGCAGAAACATTTTATACATTTCTACTCTAGGAAGAATATACAATAATAGTCTTTCACTTCCAAAAACATGACACCTTCCTTCTCACCACACTTGGAAACCTTAATGTTTCCTTTGCCTGGTGTGATGTTCTTACCTCCAGACCCTTCTTTCTATTCCCACTCACTTCCTGGACCTTCTTTGTTCATCCCCAAACTAGATTAACTTCCTGGTTAAACATTCTCGTAGTATCTCTCATAGAACCTATTGTGATGAACCCTCTGTGGTAGCCTAGTGCCTGAGGTCCTCGACTTGAATGCTCCTGGATCCCATGTGGGTGCAGGTTCTGGTCTCGGCAGCCTTGCTTCCCATCCAGCTCCCTGCTCGTGGCCTGGGAAAGCAGTTGAGCACAGCCCAAGGCTTTGGGACCCTGCACCCATGTGGGAGACTTGGAAGAGGTTCCTGGCTCTTGGCGCAGCTCTGGCTGTTGCGGCCACTTGGGGAACGAATCATCGGATGGAAGATCTTCCTCTGTCTCTTCTCCTCTGTATATATGTGACTTTGCAATAACAAATAAATCTTTTTTTTTTAAGGATTTATTGTACCATGTCAATTAATGCCATAATGTTGTAAATTGTTGTTGATGTTATGTTGGAGCTTTTAATTGATTGGCACGATACTTTGCTGGCTTTACCTTCAGACCAGAGATGGTGTCACCAAGAAATCATTGAACTCACAGGGATAATAAGATGCTAGACTTTATGCTTGGTAAATACTTCCAATGAAAGAACCTCAACTGAATTTGAACTGCGGTAATGCAACAAGGTGGAGAAATCTACCATGGGGAGAGGGTTCGGGGAGGGGTTGGGGGAATCCCAGTGCCTATAACACTGTATCACATAACACAATACAATTAATTTTTTTTTAAAAAGAATTTATTGTGATGGCAATGAATACAATTAGCTTGACACTGATTTCTTTCATGTGTGACCCTTCTGTAAATTGAAAACCCATTTCACGGGCCCGGCGGCATGGCCTAGTGGCTAAAGTCCTTGCCTTGAATACCCCGGCATCCCATATGGTCGCCGGTTCTAATCCCGACAGCACCACTTCCCATCCAGCTCCCTGCTTGTGGCCTGGGAAAACAGTTGAGGACGGCCCAAAGCTTTGGGACCCTGCACCTGCATGGGAGACCCGGAGGAAGTTCCTGGATCCTGGCTTTGTATTGGCATAGCATCGGCTGTTGAACTCACTTGGGGAGTGATTCATCGGACGGAAGATCTTCCTCTCTGTCTCTCCTCCTCTCTGTATATCTGACTTTGCAATAAATAAATAAATCATTAAAAAAAAGAAAGAAAGAAAACCCATTTCAAAAAACATTTCGCCCTGTCGGGGAAGAATCTGAATATCCAGCTCCTGGCAAAGTGCCCGAAATATAATGGAAGAATGCATGGCTGAATGTATAACAGGTGCTCATCTGATACATAGTTCACAAGGCATACTTCATTACATGTAGTTCCCTTAGTGGATGTGGAATTAGTTAAGAACACAAATTCTGGAGTGAAACATCCTGAGATGGAATACTAATTCTTAATAAATGAAAAATGTTAGACAAATCCTTTCACCTCTTTTTTTACCTGTCTCCCACCTATAAAATGGAAATAACCTACCCCATAGGTTTGTGATAAGTTCAACAGATGCTATCTATAATGATAATCCTAAACGTTAAGTATTATGAGTACAAGTCTTAGGTAGATGAGGCATATTATTCAAGCTTCTGCAGAAGTTGGCATCACGACTAGCGGGACAGGATGTGTTAAGACCTCCTTACCCACTCCAGTTCCCCAAACCGTGAAACACAAATCAAGCCAGAGCCATGGTTAAGCAATATTCTTTCTTTAATTCTGTTTTGCAAATGGAAGCCCCTGAGCTGGTCCCCACCCCCACCCTTATCCCCACACCCTGGGGACCCCCAGATGCAAGGTCCCTGCCTCAACCTGATGGGAGGAGGAAGGGAGTATACCTCTTCCCATGATGGCCCATTAAAAAAAAAGAAAGAAAAAAAGATCCTAGTCATTTAAGAGATGAGGCTGGAAACAGAAGGAGGGAGCTGAAAGAGCAGGCCCAGATCAGGCCAGCCTGGAGTTGTTGGGGCTGTGAAATCCTTGAGAAGGGTTTGCAAGCACATCCCTAAGCTCAGTGCGAGCATGGCTGAGGGAAGAGAGGAGACAGACAGAAGGGCAGCCAGTCCGGCTCCTCCAGGTCCCGCCTGCCTGCTCCTGGACACGGACACTCACCACTACCATCTCAGGCCTCCTGATGGAGAATTTTCCCATTTCTCTGGGATAGGGTTTGCCAAGCATCCCCTCCGGCCCCCTGATCTGGGGGAGTCCCTGGGGTCCCCCTGAGACCAAACTTGGGAGAAGGAGGGACTCTGGGAACATGCAAAGGTGGAGGGGAACAGAGGTCCTGCTCCAGCCCACCACTCTACGGGAGGGTGGCTCCCACTGCATCCGGACTCCGAGGGTCCTTTACACCGATGATGAAACTGTTGGTCCTCCGGCTGCCGTGGACCCAGGATAAGACATCTACCTTCTCCACGTGGTGACCCCTGGCTTCCAGGAATTCGATCTCTTCCTCTGTGAACTCACCTGCAAATCACCCCATGGCAGACACAGGTTCAGAGTTTTCAGAGCACTGGCAAGCAGTCCTACAATTGGCCCTGGTGCTAGTCAGTGCTCACTTTACCCAAAAGTGGTACAACCTTGGGAAAATCATGTGGCCTCTCTCGCCCTTAGTATTCTCAAATCGGAATTAGGTGAGAACCCACTCCATGAGGCTCTTGCAGGGATTACAGGAAATAATCCGTAATATTCAGCTTCTCTTTAAATTTACAAAAATGGCTCCAAGATTTTCACCTCCACCTGTGTAGGCCAAGCTGCTGCCGTGACTTATGCACAGTCCACCAACTCGTCTCCCACCTTCCAGCCTATTCTGGCAGCAGCAGAAGGGATGCTTTGACAGTGACAAGTTTAATCTTGTCACTTCCCCTGCTCAAAATCCTCCAACAGCTTTGATGGCTTCTAGAATACAACCTAGTCCTTCTCAAGGTCTTTAAGGCCCAATGTCACCTGGGTCCTCACTATCTCTAAACTTCTCTCCTGATTTCCCTCTCTTCTCTACCTTGTTTAACTCTGTTCCAGCCACACTAGGCTCTTTGCTTTCCCTTTAAGTAGGCCAAACATCCTCTTATCTCAGGATATTCACACTTACCCTTTTCTACTCGGAATGCTCCATTCCTAGACATAAAGCTGGCATAGTGGGTTAAGCTACTCTGTGTGATGCCAGCACTCCATATAGGTGCCAGTCAGTGTGCCAAGTGTTCCACCTCTGATCCAGCTCCCTGTCCATGTACCCAGGAAAGCAGCAGAAAATGGCCCAAATACTTGGGCCCCAGTATCCACATAGGAGACCCAGATGAAGCTCCTAGCTTCTGGCTTGGGCTTGGCTCAGCCCTGGCTGTTGCAGCCATTTGGGTAGTGAACCAGCAGATGGAAGATCTCTATCTCTCCTTCTCTATCACTCTGCCTTTCGAATAAATAAATCTTAAAACAAAATGAAAAACCTGAATGTCCCTTGACACCAGTGTTGTGATCTGGCATTCCATGTTGGAGAGCTGATTCAAGTCCCTGCTGCTCCGCTTCTAATCCAGCTCCTTACTAATGCACCTGGAAAGGTAGCAAGGGATGGTCCAAATACTTGCAGGAGACCTGGATGGAGTTCCTGGCTCCTGTTTTCAACCTAGTTCAGCCTAAGCATGGCTGTTGTGGCCATTTAGGGAATGAACCAGTGGATGAAAGATCTCTCTTTCTCTGACCCTCTCTCGTTTCTGCCACTCTAATTTTCAAACAAATAAATACATCTTTAAAATAAGAGGATTTTAGAAAGTTTTTGAGATAAAGACACAATACTGGCGGGCATGAAATCACCCAGCCGGAAATCTACTCCCTCTGCAGTTCTCTTCCAATCCTTTAGATTGTAACAAGGGCTGAGTTTCATTCTAAATTTCCTTCTTCAACAGAGAGGGCAGGCCCCAGAAACTTCCATGGACAACAACATCTAACTAAAAGCCTAAAAAGATAGTTTTTCAGAATAGCTGGGGTTTTTTTGCTTGTTTGTCTATTTGTGGCAAATGAGGCTGTTAATCCATGACTACGAGAAAAGGTCCATTTTTAAAAGACATTTAGAAGGGACCTATACTGTGGCATGGGTGGAGCTGTTTGTAATAGCAGTATTCCATATAGAAGCACCAATTCAAGTCCTAATTGCTCTGCTTCCAATCTGGCTCCTTGCTAATGCACCTGGAAAAACAGTGCAAGATGAACCTGGTCTCTGGTCATCTGTGTGGGAGAACCAGGTGTGGGAGTTCCAAGCTCCTGGTTGTTGGGGACATCTCTCTTTATCTCTTTTCTGCCTCTCAAATAAACAGATAAGTCTTTAAAAGTAAATAAGCTGATTTTCTTCGTAAAGGACCCAGTTCCAGGTATTTTATTACAGGAGCAAAAAAGAGAGTAAGACACTGGTCAGCCACAGAGTGTGAACGCTGAGGATCTAAGACTTGGTTTCCAATGTGCTCCAGTCCAGATGTTACTAAGGGCCATTCAGCAAGACTTGAGTCCTTGAAATCAGCCAGATGTATGTGCTCATGTCAGTTTTGCCCCTTTCTGGTCGATCTTTGAATCAGCTTCTAACTTCTAGGAGCCTCAGATGGAGTTAATACCAAACAGGTAAAAATCGGCCTAAGGCAATTCTACTAAAAACTCCTCAAAGGTGCACGTGGCTTCCTATTTACAAAAAGCGAAGCCCTGACCTTCTCAGAGAAATGTCTGTGTCTTCAACTCTGTATGAACCGTCTCTCTGTCGCCCTCTCATCCTCCTTCACCTTGGTCTCCCCTTTGTTCCTCAAATACACCAAGCTCACCCTGCTCTGGGTTCTTGGTACCAGTCTCCTCAGCCTGCGCCAGCACTGTCCCAGTTCTCTGCACGGTGTGGGCTTTTGTGCTCCCCCCTCAGACCTCACCCTAAACGACATCAGGGAAACTTTCCCCGGTCACTAATACAATCCAATGCATCACACAGCTTCAATGCTTGGCAAAGCACTTAGGTTGCCATCTCGTATCTCTGACGTTTTCTTTGTCCTTTCTGTTGATAAACATAAGACCTGTACGTAGCAGGTGTTCTATACAAACTGCTGAGTGACTGAAGCCTGCAGACTGAAGACAGACATTTCACTTCAAAAATGAGAAAACTGAGGTTCAGAATCGAGACATGGATTTCCCAAGTTCACATAGCCAGGAAATGGCAAGTCTGGTTCTAATCTCCCCTAACCCCCTAGGCTGTTCATCACTCTAGTAAGAAATTTTGTTGGAAAAAAAATAAATTTCTACCAGCAGGAAGCAGTGCTGGTGGAGGCATGGGCACCCTCATTCCTGTACTTGTTTCTCTGCCCACCCTGTAAGGGCCCTGGCTCTGCACTCACTGTCCACCTGCAGGAGGTTGGACTGCAGGTCCGGGTGCAAGCGGCCTTGGGCCAGGCTGTCGCTCAGATTCCGGTTCAAGGTCAGGACATTCAGCAGAACCTATAGGGATTCAAGGGGCAAAACAACAGGGCTGTGCTGGAGGTGATGGCTTGGAATGCCCAGCTGTCACACTTGGTACATACCCAGTTCTAAGCTCCCTCGGCAGCCCTGGGAAACAGGTGGGCCTGTGTTAACTTTCTCCATTTCACAGAAGGGGAAGCCAAGAACCAGTGACTCACTCCAGAATTCAGAGGAAGCTAGCAAAGAGGCACTGTTAGCATCCAGTCTTCTTTATTTGTAGCCCAGGACTCTCCTCTCTTCTCTGAATGGTGTGGCTTAGTGGTCAGGACTGTGAGTAGGTTCTAGAACTGAACTTCTTGCCCACTCCTACTAGCTGAAGGAATGCAACCTTACCTCCTAACTCTCTAGGATTCAGTTTCCTCATCTATAACAGAAATAAGGATTCCTTCTAGAAGCTGGGAGGGTTAGAAAAGGTTAACACATAGGACATAGTGCCAAATACTTTGGAAGAATTTTATGTTAACCACTGGCTCCATTTCACTGCTGCGGAGACTGAGGTTCAGATATGTTCAATGAACCTGCCATCACATGGTGGGAAATTGGCAGCATGGGGGCTGTAACTGAGGGTTGTCTGATTTCAAAGCTTAAGATCCTTGAGTCATCCCTCAAGTCAAAATACAGGTTTGACACACAGATCAGGAACTCAGGATACTTACAGGGCTGTTCTGAGGGGTAATGGAGAACAGCAGGCCTTACCTTTCCACATCAGAGCTAAGAGGAGCTGGCTATCTCTCCTGATGCTAGGTACAGGCAAAGTGGGACTTGAGTTTAACAACCCCAGTTGCCAGGTGGCTTTTCAAGTCGATGGACACTGCAAGTTCAGAACCCTGCCCTGAGAACCAGCATGGGCCATATCCCGAGTGCCTCAGGCATCCCTAGCACTTGTATCAGGAATGGAAGTTGGTTAGGCACATCTGGTATTACAGGCACCTGCAGCCCAAGCCCCAAAAGGCCTACCATGTGGGAAACATCACCTGGGTCAGGCCACTAAGGCCCCTGGCAGCTCCATTGGCCCCTAGGGCGAGGTAGGTCCCACAGAGGCCCTTGGCTGGGCGGACTACAGTAGGCAGCAGGAAAGAGAGTGGCCGCTTCCCTGGCTGCACCGAATTCTCCTGTTGGCAGAGTACAGAGGTCACAAAGGCCAATGTGGAAGGGGGCAAGATCGGGCAAAGGCCACCCCACCACATTTTCCACCTCCCTCCCTTTTCTAAATCATCCATAGGCCCAGTTTTCTGAACCTGGCCCCTCTCTAAGCAATCACATGTTGTGTATGAAGTGGGCAGGGTCTACAGTGTGGATACAGGGGAGATAGGGAGGATGAACAGACCACACCACTCTGAGAATGTTAGGAGGAGCAGAGCAAAGGACCATGCCAACAAGAATGGACAAGCCCTTACCCTGGGCTGTGTCTTGCTGGGAACCCAGCTTACAGGATGGGAGACTGCTCATCTCCAACTAGACAATTCCTGAATGATGCTCCCTTGGGGGCTTGCTTTGGTGCCCAGCCCTAGCAGCTGGGCATCACACAGTCACAGCCCACTAGGGCTGCAAAGGAGCCAAAGCATCAAATGGGGGCCAATGTTCCCACCGAGCAGGGAAAAAAATTGAGGCTACAACTTACACCCAAGATCACACAGTGAGAAAAGGATAGATGAGACAAGGGTTCTTTAGGTCTAATAAGCAGCATGGTTCAGACTTAGCAGGGCCAGAGATGAAGCAGACCTTTTCAAGTCTGGGCTGCTTTTCTTTACAACAGAATTACCCCAGGGCAGTAGGGAGGAAGGCACAGCCATGCAGCTGCATCTCCTACCTAGCCTCAGAGCCCTCAGGGAAGCAAGAACCTACCAGGCTGGGTGCAGAATGGTTAGCAGTCCTGTTGGGCCAGGAGAAGTCCAGCATCTGGCTGTTGAGTAGGATTCCAGAGGGGGTGATGAGGCCACTGCCAAAAGGCCGGTTCAGGGAGCTGGGGGCCAAAGTGCCTTGGGGTAAGCTCTTTGCCTGAGCCACTTTGCCTGTCTGCCTCTCCCCGACCCCCACCGCCCCTTTATCACCTCCCTCCTGATTGTGATAATCCCTTATTGTAGGTTCCAAATCTTGGCTGGCCTACCTGACCATAGCCACAATGAAGTCATCAGGGCCCATGACCAGCACCTGGGCGGCTGTGGGTGCCCCATCCAGCTCATAGACAGGCAGCAGGGAGGCAGGGGCTGCTTGAGAGTCGTTGATGTGGCCCCGGAGGTAGGTGGCCTCCACCTTACTGAAGAAACCAGGGGAAGAAAGGGCAGAGTACACTGCAAGCTGTCAATACATTCCACCTTCCTGTGATGTCTGTGCGACTACTTGATGAATTGTCCTCCCCCTGCTCTGTGAGAACAGATGCTCTAAATGACTGCTGAACTGTGTCAATTCATTTAGAAATTATTCAGATTCTCTTCTAGAACTCAGTTCTAACTTACTTATTTAAATCAACAGCCTTTCTGGCTTTACTCACTCCTTTCTATGAACATGCCTGATACCAAGTAGAGGCCCAAAAAACATTTGTTTTGAAGGAACAAACTGGTTTCATTTAGCATAATGTTTGTAGCCTAGAATGAAAGATTTGCTAGTTTAGTTGGGGAAGGATTTTGTATATGGGGATCTTTGCTATTATAATTTTTTTTATTACTTTTTAAAGATTGATTTCTTTTCATTGGAAAGGCAGATTTACAGAGAGAAGGAGAGACAGAAATATCTTCCATTCTCTGGTTCACTACCCAAGTGGCCACAATGGCTGGAGTTGAGCTGATCTGAAGCCAGAAGCCAGGAGCTTCTTCCGGGTCTCCCACATGGGTGCAGCGGTACAAGGCTTTGGACCATCCTCGACTGATTTCCCAGACCACAAGCAGGGAGTTAGATGGAAAGTGGAGCAGCCCAGGCACAAATGGGTGCCCATATGGGATCTCCAGTGCTTATAAGTGGAGGATTGGCCAATTTAGCCATTGTGTGAAACCCTAGAATTTTATTTTCAAGACAAAGGATTTGGCAACCAGCAAGTCCTCATTAACTAT
Source organism: Ochotona curzoniae (assembly GCF_017591425.1). Classification (NCBI taxonomy): domain Eukaryota; kingdom Metazoa; phylum Chordata; class Mammalia; order Lagomorpha; family Ochotonidae; genus Ochotona; species Ochotona curzoniae. The sequence continues at coordinate 13,967,748 of NW_024465894.1, read as the reverse complement.
TTATTGAATAAATTAGCTAAACAGAATCCATACAGGTTTGTGTGTTTTAGAGTAAAGTTTGTACGGATGTTGAGGCCAGCACGCACTTTTCCGGATGTTTTAAAGTTCAGTGGGAGGTTTTTATGTGTTGCTGGATTATTCAAACTAATCAGAGAATGGTCAGTTAATAAGGGACACTACAGCTGTTCATTCCACTTTCTACCAAGGAGGCCGATGGCCACAGGGACACAGGGCTTTATTTCAGGTGATCGGGAGGCACAGTCCATGGGCTTGACGTGGTTATTTAATTGCATCATTTCTTCTATTAGTAGAACTTTCTTGTGAAATGTTTTTGAAAAGTTTTTATTCATTTGAAAAGTAGAGAAACACACAGAGTTCTTCCCTCTATTACATCACTCCCCTAATATCTATGACAGCTGAGCCTGGGCCAAGCTGAAGCTAAGAACCTAAAACTTAGTCAGGTCTGGAGCTGCTGCAATGGCTTAACCACCTAATCCTCAGCCTGAAAGCACCGGCATCTCATACTGGTGCAAGTTTGTGTCGAGGTTACTCTTTTGGTCCAACTCTGCTTATGACATGGAAAAGCAGAGGAGGATGGCCCTGTGCCCAAATTGGAGATCCAGAAGAGGTTCCTGGCTCCTGGCTTCAATCACTTCAGTGCTCGTCATTGCAGCCATTTGGGGAGTGAATCAGCAGATGGAAGATCTTTGTGTCTCCTCTCTGTGAATCTGCATTTCCAATAAAAATAAGTAAATCTTTAAAAACTCAATCAAGTCTCCTATGAGGATGGCAGGGACTCAAGTCCAGGAGCCATCATCTGCAGCTTCCCAGGGCACACATGAGCAGGAAGCCAGAATTTGAAGCAGAGATATGCTTAAACCCAGGCACTCCCATATGGCCAAATTCTGTTCTACAACTCATCATTTCTAACTTAATTTGTAGAGGGTTCTCTGAGAAACAATACAAATTCACAATGTAAGAGGTCTTCAAAAAATTCACAAAAAATGCATATTTAAAAAACAAACAAACAAACAAAAACCTGAGCCTGGTGCAATAGCTCAGAGGCTAAATTCTCGCCTTACATGTGCCGGGATCCCATATGGGTGCTGGTTTGTGTTTTGGCTGCTCCCCTTCCTATCGGTTCCCTGTTTATGGCCTGGGAAAGCAGAAGAGGATGGCCCAAAGCCTTGGGACCCTGCGCCCGTGTGGGAGACTCAGAAGAAGCTCCCGGTTCCTGGTTTTGGGTCAGCTCAATTCAGGCCACTGCGGCCACCTGGGGGAATGAACCAGCAGATACTTCTCTCTGTCTCCTTCTCTGTGGATTTGCATTTCTAATAAAAATAAAGACATTTTTGTATAGGTTTCAATTTTTTTTGCACCAAAATAAAGTTATCCTGAAGTACCATGTTTCAGGTACACCATGTATTTCTAGGTTTCAATTTATCTCTAGACCTGTAATTCAAGTGCAGATACATTTAAACATTAATCATCTTATCGCTATCTTTTTTAATTACTCACATTTGTTGAACAGTTCTTGTGTGTCCAGACAGTGGGCTAAGGACCTTACAAGTATGTTCTTGTTTATAGCAAGCATAACTTCATGAGGTTGACATCACTATGGCCAGGCCTCTTTGCAGAAGCTGAGATTCAAGCTGTTTGCCCAAGGCAGCACGGCTAGCGAAGTTAAAGCTGGGATTTGAAGCGAGCAGCCTCTCTAGGGCCCACAGCCTGGCTACTGTTGTGCTGCTTAATGAACACATGTTCTGCTCAGAATCCCCAGGATCTGTGATATTTGCTTAGAGACTATTTTCATGATTAGGCTTCCTTTTCCCCATTCAAGAGGCAGAACAGATGGGCTAGGGTATAAAAACCAATTAAGAGCCATTTGAAAGAAACCAACTTGTTACACAGGTAGGGAAGGTATGGTGCAGGCTGGGCTCCCAGTGTTACACTGTGAATTCAGCTGACACTCAGACTTCGGACCTTAGCCCTGTGCCAGCTGCTTTTCACCTAATCCTTATTGCACATTCACCCCAACTTCAGCAGCTCCCACCTCACCCAGGTCTCGCCCCCAGGACCCACCTGAGCATGTCATCCATGCTTTCAGTGATGGTAGAATCATAGACGGGGTCTCCCAACCTGCTGGCCAGGGCCAAGGCAATCTTCAAGGTCTGAAACACAGCAGGGATATGGAAGGGCGGCCAGGTGCCTCCCAACACCCACACATAGTGGATCTTTGTGCGGGAGAAAGCTTGGAGGTGATTTAGTACTGCTCTACGGCGGCTGCCATCTCCCCACTCTGACTGTCCCCAAGTGCCAGGAAGCTGGAAGGGGACATGCTTACCTCTGCCACCCAGTGAAGAGCCTGTTCGCGGGGTACCAGGCTGGTGAGATTGAAGCCCTCGAGGATGTTGAGTGCACTGATGAGGGCGGGGCCCGTGTGGGGGGGTGGCGGGCTGAGAACCAGGTGACCTGAAAGGACAGGAAATGACTGGATGGCAAGGAAGCACTCAAGGCATCCTCACTTTCTGCCAGCAGACAACCCAAGATCACTGCATGGAACTGCCACATCAGAGGGGGAAGCGGAAGTACTGAGAAGCAAAGGGACCCAGTCAAGTTCATGTGGCAAATCCAGGGCTGGGCTGAGACTCAAACTCAGAATACCGGTCTTCCGTTTCCTTTGTCAAAGGAGGCAGATAAGGCTCAAAATCCCTCTTAATCACATGGGCCGCATCTCAGGCCACTGACAGAGCAGGGCAGAGTGACCAGATGTCAGGATCCCCAACCTACCTCTCCCACAGGTTAAGATACTTGCCAGGGTTCCTGCAGTCCCACCCAACTGCAAAATTCCCAAGAGTAGTAGCCTCCTCTTTCTACTTTGAGCATCAGGAGGCATAACAATGATAATACTGCTTGATACACAAGAATAATATTAGCTGACTGACTCATTTAATACAGTGGGTACTCATCCCCATCTTGCACACACATGGAAACCATGGCAAGCGAGGCAACTGGTTTACAATTATAGGAGATGAATAACTCACAGAGCTTGTGGTGCTGGCAGCACCACAGAAAAGGGACATAGAAACTCCTTCATACACTCAGTACCCTCTGATCAAGGCAACTCCCACTTCATCTCACCCAATCCTCACGGGTCCACTTAGGCGCAGGCACTGTGATTACTTCATTTTAAGGAACAAACCAATGCTCAAAGCAGCAAAGGACTCATTCGAGGGGAATGGTGAAGCTGGTCCTCAAAGCCAAATCTTCTTGGCTCCAAAGCTAACTCTTCCCTGTGTTTTGTACAGGGGACTCAGGCAGGTGACTGAGGCTTCAAAACTTGAATTCAGAGGCTCTCCTGGGGACTGAGCTAGAAGAGAATTCAAGAACCTTCCAAGGGACCTAGAGTCTAGGACTTAAGGTCAGCAAACGTGGACTTCACCCATGTCCTGAACTTGGCTTGTTGGGTCCTTTTTAAGTTTTGTTGATCTTAGAAGGTTAAGTTCTCTTCCTTTGCTGGGCCTCAGCTTCCTTTCAGTACCTTAAGTGGGTGGATCTATGACTGTTGCAAAGAGTTCATTCTACCCTAAAGCTGTGATAGACTTTGACCTTACATATATTTCTGAGGAAGCACAGGATATCAGAAGTGAGGCTAGGGAGGGGTGCTGAGGTAGCACAGAGGCCAGGCCAAGTGAAACTAGTGCCAGAACCCCAGCTTCCAGGTGAACCTTGGTCTAGCTTAGTTCCCGCCCTGTCCTAAAGACTCGGGGTAACTGACCCCACAGCTACTTCAGAAGGTGGGCTGGCAGCTCATTGCCGCAGTCTCTCCTGTGAAATGAACTAGGCTACGAGGATGTGTCACTGAATTTGGAGGTATTTTCTAAGGGGGTCCTTGGGAACTGGGGGAGAGGTCACCTCTGTACACGCCACACACAGGCTTCTCCACGAGGGCGCTGTAGTTGCTGAAGTCCTCCTCTGTTAGAACACCCCCTGCGTGCTGAGCCTGGAAAAGAGAGAATGGCCTCCTAAGACCATGAGCCTGTGGGCTGGGATCATGGACAGATCAACTGTTCACAACTTTTGTACCTTCTACAATCACCTTCATGCCCCAGGGGAAAAAAGGACAAATGTTACAATGAAGTATCTACTCTGTATCAGGCATTGGGCTGGGTACCTCTGTGAGTGCGCTTGGCATTCATGGCCCTTTATGACATGGCCTCTGCCTACCTTTCCTGCCTCAAGTCCTGCTATATTCCCCAGTGAGCTCTGTACCACTACAGGGTGACCTGTAGTTTCTGAACTCATGCCTCCATGACTTTGCTTGCACCTGCTGCCCTCTCTGCTTACGTCACAGGAAGATTTTCCACTTACAGCAGCACTTGCTGTTCAAACTGAATTTTGCAGCTCATTACCGTCAGCTATAGCCACTAAAACACCTTCAACTTCAAATGATTCTGACAGGAGTGACCCTTACTGGACATAACTAAGCGCGTTTTTCTGACCAATGAACCAATTTTGTAAAGCTAGTGGTTTCATGCCATCTTATATAGCTTGCTGTTCATTAAATTAATATCAACACTATGAACCTTCTTTTTTTAATACCTTTTTAGTACTTGGAATCCTTGATTTATCCACTGTCAGGAAACTACATATTGCATTTCTTGGCTGGTGTGTGTTCCTTTGTCCGGCAAGTTAATGGATTTAACTTTGATTTTCTTTTTTTCTATTGAAGCTCTAATGATCTTGTTAGAATCTCCTCCATTTCCTTCTCCATCTCAGGAGAAGACATGTGACTTAGATCTGGTCAATCAGAGCGTTCCTTATGTGCCATGATGATCAGTTTTAGAATAATCATGACACCTAAGCAGCATTAATCATTGAAGATTTGATTAATGCTACTGGGAACCAGCAAAGCTCTCGCTCTGGAATAGCTTTTTGGAAGGATAGCCCAAGATGGGCTGGTGGGGAGATTGGAAGACATCTGACTTAGAGCACACATCCACAAGTATGGAGCCCTGATCATGTGGATGGAGCCTTTACATCCATTTGACATGGGTTTCTATCACAACATCCATCGTTCCAGGGTCCATTATAGGGCCTGGCAAAGAACAAGTACTCCATGCATGAGGGAGAAGGCACTCCAGGGAAGAATGGGGCCACGTGAATCCCACAACTGCATAGTAGAAGCAGATATCATCACCCCATTACACAGAAGAGAATATCGCTGAAGTCAGCCTGTGCACCCTGATTTGGAACAGGACTTCCAACAGGAGAGCTGAATGGCTCTGATGACAGTTCTCAGAACCTCAGCATGGCCTCGGGCTAACATTCTATGGGGTTGGATGGCAACCTCTTGCGTCACTCTCACCAGTCTTGATAGTCCCCAGCCCCTACAAGTCTGATAGACAGACAGGGACTATGAATTAAAGGAAACTAAGACTCGGTCTCCAGCATGCCAGGAAGGGCCAGGCCAGGCGCCTGCACAAGTAAAGTACCAGTCTTCAGAAGATGAAAGGCATCTCTCCAAATCAAGTAGGACAGTTTTATTACCCTGGGAGGCTTTTCTTGCCACATCCCAAACAACCCTCCCTACCCCAACAAAAACTGATCTGATTTCTAGAATTTCAAATCGACACAATCCTCATTAGATGTATGTGACAAGAAAGGCAGGATGAGAAGGAAGTGGGAAGATGTCTCTGACCTACAGAAATGCTGCGTTCCCCAACACCCACCAGAACACTCACCTCGGCCACCATCTCCAGGGTGAGGTTACCACCGGCATAGAAGGCAGCAGGACCAGAGGTGCCAAGTGCATTCAGTACCTCAGCCAGGTCAGGCCGGCGCAGCAGTGAGCCAGGTAGGGGTGGGTGGCCTGATGGCAGGAACATCTCGAGGAAGCGCTCAGATGCGTTGGGAGGCACCTGCTCAGCCAGGGCACGGGCTGGGAGCAAGGATGGGAGGCTGGGTGGAAACACTAAGACTGGGCTAGATGGCTGAGATGTACAGTAGGTGTGCTGGGTAAGGGATAAATGGTCCTAACAACTCCAGCCCCCAGGAACTGGCTAAGGAGGTGGCAGGTGTTGGCCCTTCCCAGACAGACTCAGGGGTGGCTGCCTCCAGGATGGTGTGGGAAGGCTGTCTGAAGAGCAAACTGGAGAAGTCCTCTCTGGCTTGGGCCCCAAATCTCAAATTTCTTTCCTTAACTCCCAGCCCCTGTTATCAACATGTACCACCTCTTCCCCACCAGCAAGCCCCACTAACCTAGATCATGGGTCACGTTGAAGCCATCTTGGGCCACAGCAGCTGCGAAGGCCAGGACTTGGGACCATGGCAGCCTGGGGGGGCCGGAGAGCAGGGGGTGGAGGAGGCCCTGGGGGAAGGAGGAGGGGTCCTGGGGGAAGGGGGGTTCCTGGGAAGGAGATTCCTGGCAAGGGAAGGGGATATTAGGAGGGGGGGAGTTGGGAGGGGACTCCAGGAAGGTAGGAGAAGGCCACCCAAGGAAAAGATGCAGGCAGTACCCCCTTGTCCCCGTGGGAGGATCTTTACCTGCCATAGAGCTGGTGAGCTTCATATAGCCCCTTCACCATTCCGGGGACCCCCACCAAGAGCCCAGGCTGGGCAGGGCGGGCAGGCGAGGGAGAGAGGAGACCAGGTCACTGGAAGGGGGGGGCTGGGCTGAACTCTGCAGAGCCCAAAGCCAGGGATGGCTGGCACAGGGGAGAGACACAGGCCAAGTATCCAAGGGAGGGACACGTGTTTCCAGCAGGCGACCCTCCCATCTCCCTAAACTGTTCCTACCTCCTTTATCTAGCACAGTTAAGCGCTTGCTACATGAAGCTTATCCCATCAAGAGCCAGAGCTCAACAGTTCACGCAGCTGTCCACAGTGCAGCGTATCCGCCCCCGCCTTTTAAAATGATGCAGAAAGGATTCTCATTTCCCTATTGGTTTTCACTCTCCTGTTACTCAGGGCTGTCCTAACTCGGGGGTTTGGTTTGGTTTTCTGTTAAATAACTACTTTCCTGACTTAACGCTATGTCTCCCGTCTCCCTCAGCCAATAGCGTGTTGGCTTCTAGCAGTTTCTCTCTAATCATCCAGCGTGTCCTGGGCTGGGAAGGTTGCAGTCAGCAGGCTTAGGAACAGTACACAAGCTGGAGTGCAGAAACCCTGACACCCCAGGCCATCCAGTAGCTTTTTTTTCTTCCTTTCTACATTCCAGAGAGGTAAGATTACCTCCTACGTGCTAGCAACTGCCCAGATTTTCAGCTTCATTATTTCATTTGGGGAGTTGTCTGTCTACCTCATTGGCTAAGAACATCCTGCTCAACTTTTTTTTTTTCCGCTCCCATAGTAAATATTCGAATCATTAGCACTCGGTTCAGCAGAAGGGACAGTGAAAGATATCTCCCTCCCAGCCACCAGACCCTCTCCTCTCCCCAGGGTCCCCACCTTGGTCTCCCAGGATCTCTGCAGCGCCTCTTCCCTGAGGGCCCCTGGTGCGGACTCCCGGAAATCAATCAGGTGACTCTCATTTCGACGAATGTCATGGATCAACATCACACCCCCACTGGGAGAGACAGAGAAAGGGAGAGCATGTGAGGATGCCAATCCCCCTACAACTCCGAAGAATTCACCCGCCACCCCCTTCAGCCCCCAAAAGTGAAGGTTTGTAGGCTCAGTGTCATCCAAGGCCAGGTGTCTGAGCCCCTTGCCCATAGGGATAGGGAGTTAGGAATTCAAGGACCATGGAGTTCTCCCAGCTGGTTACTGGAGACTTTAATCCCTGAATAGGAGAAACTTAGAGACCGGGAGAGCAGGATGTTCTGCCTCTTGCCTTCACCTTAGACAAGAGCTGGACCCCGGCCAGCTTCCTGCACCTGCCTCCTTGGTACGCCCTCTCCCCAACCCCAGGACTGCATTATGTAAGGACAGACTGGGCAAAACCCAAAAGCGGAATTTCTGGGGTAGAGCCTGGAGGGCTGGTCTTGCAAGAAACCAAGACCTTTTCTGTGGTTGGTTCAAATCTGGGAAGGGGGTTGTGAACCTAAATGCTCACAGCCATGGAATTGAATCAGGAAAGCAGTACAGGTAAACAATAGGGATTTGTAGGAACCAAGGAAAAGTAGACGGCACACGTGGCTTCCGATCGCGGCAATCATGTGGGAATGTGGGCGCAGTGTCACCAGATACTCTGATGGTTGCAGGGGATGTATAGTGGAGTTTTTATAAAAATTCCTGACTTTAACAATAGCAAACTTTAAAAAAAAATTACATGTGCAAACCAAACCAGTCAGTGTGTTGGATATGGTTCACATGTCACCTGTCTTTGTTCTTTGTTAAACAGAGGATCCAGAGTTTTCCTTGGAACCTAACGCCCAGGTATCTGTGACCCTTGATGAATGACAATTTATGCCTATCTGTGCACCTCACTTTATAATTTACCAATTTCCTTTCCTGGTTTAAAAGCAAACATAAAAAGACAATCCGAAAACCCCTCTTGATCTTCTGCAGGGTAGTTTTGCACCCCTGACTCCATCCAGGAAGAAAGGGGTACAAGAGAGTGTAGAAAGAGGAAATAAGAGTTACCACCCAGCTGCCCCTCCGCCCAAACCCGGACACCCCCACATGAGGCCCACACACCACCCCAAAGCAGAAGTAGGCCTAACAATGGGGTGCCAGAACGCCACTGTCAGGGGTTCCTTACCCGCCCAGACCAGAACTGTGTGGAGCCACGATGCCCAAGCACAAAGCAGCTGCCACAGCCGCATCTACCGATGATCCCTGCTGGCTGAGCACCTTGATGCCCAGCGATGAGCACCGTGCAGCATCCGTCACCACCGCGCCCTGCTGGAAGATCTGGGAGGCCACGGAGGACTGGGCAGGTGGCAGCCGGCAGCCAGCCAGCGAGCCAGCCCTCTGCTCCCTCTCAGGGAGTGGGGGCTGCAGTGCCATCCCCAGATTCCCACAGCCCCCTGGGCCCGTGTGCCTGCCTCCTCACCTGAGGGTCTCCGAAGTAGATCTGCATGACTAGTGCCACAGTGACCCCCGTGGCGAAGGTGAGGCAGGCTGTGACAATGACCGTGAGCCCATCTTGGCGGCAGGAGCACTCGGCGGCCGCCGCGGAGAATGGGTCCTTCCGCGTCTCCCGCAGCGGCGACCCATCCTGGCTGCCCATCTCCGACGATGATGACGGCAGCCGCTGCAGCCGGGCCGACTTCAGGAAGGAGTCCGGGTCTACGGGTGGCCCGAGTGGGAGGAGGGGGTCAGTCTGGGAAGTCTCCCAGCTGATGCTGCCCCGGTTTTCACCGCTGGCCAGACGGCCCTCACCTCCAAATCTCCCCAGTGCAGTTGCAGGGCAAGTGAGAGAGCTGGCAATCAAAGGCTGGGAAGAGACCCTTCACTTCCTCGTGGGAGACTGGATTATGGTGCCTTGAGTCAAATCTCCTGGGCCTGAAGAGGCGGGGTGGCCCCCAGATCCCGCCCCCAGGTGAGGCCCAGCTTTCTGTAGGAGCAGACAGCTACATAAACTGAGTAGGCAGAACCTGGCTTCTGGATTCACCCCAATTACTCACTAATCGGGGCTCAGTGGGTTAGACCCCTGCCCTGCGACACCACAGAGGAACACCAAGTTCCAGTCCCAGCTGCCCGGCTTTTGACCCAGCTCTTTGCTCATGAACCTGGGAAGAAAGCGGCAGGTGGTCCAAGTGCTTGGGCTCCTGGCATTGGCCCAGCCCCTGTCATTGTGGCCATTTTGGGAGTGAGCTGCAGAGAGAAGATATCTTTCTCTATAGCTCTATAGCTCTTATTTTCAAATAAATACACAGGGGTTCCAGCATCTCATGTGGCTGCAGGTTTTGTGTCCCAGCTGCCCCGTATTCCATCCAGCTCCCTGCTTATGACCTGGGAAAGCAGCAGAGGATGGCCCAGGACCTCAGAATCCTGTACCCACTTGGTTCTTGGCTTTAGATTGGTTCAGCTTCAGCCATTCTGGTCATCTGGGGAGTGAACCAGCAGATAAAAAAATTTTCCTTCTGCTTCTCTCCATAAATCTGATTTGCCTTTCCAGTTTAAAAAGAAAAATACTGTGTAATAAGCTACATTTGCCTGTTTAAAATAGGACCAAAGGGTGAGTGTCTGAGTTAGTGGTTAAGATGTTGTGTGGAACACCACATTGCAAAGCCAGTTGCCTGGTTTAGTCCTGAAGCTGCTCCCAATTCCAGCTTCCTGCTAATGTGCACCCTAGGAGGCATGAGGGGATAGACAGTTCAAGTAACAGGGTCTCTGCCACCCACATGGGAGACCTGGATTAAATTCCCAGCTCTCAGCTTTGGCCTGGCACAACCTCATCTGCTGTGGGGAGTTGCGGGGGTGGGGTGGGGGTGAAACCGAGGATGGGAGCTAATATACATACACACACTCTCTCTGTCTCTCAAATTAAAAATGAAACTGCTATGCTGGCTCACTGACCCAATATAATAGTAATCCAGGCTTCAGGATCTGGATTTAGGCCTTCTAGGACCAATACTCACCTCTTCTGCATAAATATAAAGCCATATGTATAAGATATATGCTGATATAAGCAAGCCATTTTAAAATTCATTTACTATAGTTACTTCTGAGAGAAGATACTAAAGATGAGAGTGAAAAGAGACAGGGAAATCTTTTGAAATGTTTACCACTTGCTTTTTCAATCAGTAGATCTATTACGGAATAAAAAGAAAAAAATGCAGGGATATAGAAGGAAATTTCTACTTTTCCTTAGGATTACTTTTTTAAATTTACTGTGAACATTTAATCTGTTGCAAAATTCTTATTTAAAACAAAAGCTTGTCAGGTCCAGTGTTATGACACAGTTGGTGAAGCGGCTGCAAAGCCAGTATCCTATATGGGTGTTAGAGTCCTGGCTGCTCTACTTCGACCCAGCTTCCTTTCAATGCTCCTGGGGACGCACAGATCCTTGGGCCCCTGTACCTGGGTGAGAGACCCAGAGGAAGCTCCTGGCTCTTGGCTATGGCCTATCCCAGCCCTGGCCATTGAGGCTAACTGGGGAGTAAACCATTGAATGGAAAATCTCTCTTTCCAGGAGAAAGATGTTAAGTTTCATTTGGACTATTCCGAATTTGTGAAGCAGCAGGAAAAGCTGTCTGGAGGTAGCTGACCTAGTATACATTTAATTTTTATCTGCCTAGACACGATTCTGCTTCTAATTTTCTTTTAGGGAACATCCTCTTCCCTCTCAGCCACCTCCCAACATCCCTAACCAGAATAAGAACATGACTCAGGTCTAGCCAATCAGAACACATCTGTGCAGTGATTGGTTCAGAGACAAGTGTGTGACCAAAGCCAGACCAATAAGACTCAAAATTATCGTCATCATCACCATCATCATCAGCATCATCATTATCTGGAACTACTGGAAGAGAGAAGGGCTCTCTTGTTGCATAGGTTAAGTTGATAGTGTGTAAACCTTCATTTTGGGAGCAAAAGAGGAGGCATTCTGAAAAAAAAAATGAAGGCTTTGCTAAAGATGAAGAAAAGCCAAATTGTTTCTAGGCTCCTCAATCAAGCTATGCCTAAGCCCTGTATCCCTGCACTTTTCACTATATTACCCAATCAAGTTTTCATCTTAGATACAGCTCAGTTTTATCAGAGTTAACGATAAAGGACCTCAAAAGAGATGATAAAGTTAAGTCTAAACTTCAGAAGTGAGATCTTGACTGGAGACTGAAGTCATTCCTGATTTTTTACTCCTTTTAGGGGAGAATTGTGAAAGATTCTGAAACAAAGAATGACGTGACCAGAAGCACAGGGTGATGGGTGGATAGGGTAGGGGTGAGGTTAAGAGGCAGGGGACAGGAAAGATAATTGGGAGCCTAAGAACGACACCGGTGAGAAAGAGGTTGGTCCATTCAAGTAATCATGACAAGGACGATGAGGTGGCATTTGGGAGATACTTAGGAGGAGGAGAGAGGGCACACGTTTTAAAGTGAGCGGAAAAAGGGGGGACTCGAGGGTGGCTTCCATGCTTCTACCTTGCAGACTGGGTGAATGGCAGGGTCAGGACACAGGAGGAGGAGCAGGTGCACAGGGAAGAGAGCATTGTTCAGCACAGAGAGGTTGAAGGTGAGGCACTTACAGGACAAGTGGAGGCAGGAGAGGGACCGTGAGCTTGGTGTGCAGAAGAGATCAGAAAGTATTTTCCAACCTTGGGGCGCTCACCGTCTAGCTGAGTTTCCCATAGGGACTGCTGTGGGCTGCCTGCCACTTGGTACTGGAGAATGCCAGACTAGAGGCTAGCCAGACACGATGCTGGTCTTAGCTACAAGGCTGAAGTCGTGCCCTCTGGGTAGCACCATCAAGTTAAGAAGATAGGAGGCCACGTTAGCCAGCAGGCTGGTTTAACTGGCACCAAGGGACCTTGCAACTTGGAAGTGAAGCTGAGAGACACGGCATTATAACGACATGACAGCAAGGTCTATTTGCTAGAGAGGAAATGGGGTTCAGGACACTGTTACCTTGTGGGTCGGGGCAATGCCAGGACCACGGGTATCATTCCTGAGCCCTTAATAAGCAACCTGGCTCAAGCCCATACCTCTTTTCACTCCTCCCCCCTGTCAGCTCCTTATCCCAAGACTATTCCTTCTGCAACAACCCCTAAGCCTCTCTCACCACCTCCTCATCTCCAACCTGGGTACAGCACAGCCCAGTAAGGCTGGCTAGAGAGGCGGAAGGTGTGGATGGAAAGAAGAGCTAGGCTGTGGGGGGCTGTCATGATGGGAGCCATTGTGGCATGGCCAGGCCAGAGAAGCAGTGTCTGCCAGGATGGGAAAGGATAAGGCTCCAGGGCTGCTCTGCTAGGAAGAGAGAATGAGGATGCTCTAACGCCAGGAAGTGACGTAGGGCAGAGGAAGGCTGAGAGAGTAGATGATGGAGTGAAGGAGAGACCGGGGCCACATGAACAGGAGGGAGAGTGCTAGCCAAGAGAAACTCACAGCCCACAGGTCTCTTCTAAATCCTGCCTTTTCCTTCCCTGTGCCGCCACCCACCCCCAGTCTTGGCAGTTCCTACAGAAGACAGAGAAGAACACAACAGAATTCTCCACACTGTTTCCTGGGAAGCAAGCTCCCTGGGCCAAATGCAGGGTTCCAGGAGGGGTGGGGTGACCCACAGGAGAGAAGAGGCACTCTGGTCCCCAAGGACTCTGAGAGGTCACCCAATACAGCCCCCTGTCCTCCTCCCTCCCCACCCCATGCCCAGCGCGGCTGGACACAGTGGTCCAGCGGCCCCGGACATCTCAGCTTCCCAGACTTGGCTTCCCATAAGCCCCGGTCGAGGGGTAAGTTTTAAACCCCAGACTGTCCCTCCTGCTGCAGTCAGTGACTTGGTTGATCCTGTCCTCCTCGCACTGGGAAAGAAAGGCCTCCGGTGGGTGACCACAGGAGCTCCCCTCCAGCGCTCTGGCCTGGTCGGTACTTCCCAAGGGGTAATCCTCCCATCCCTCCCACTGCAGTCCCTGGCATGCCTCCCTTGTCGCATCCTACGCCTCCAAGGTAGAGATGCAGCCCCTCCCCACGAGATCACGAACAGATGCAAGAGAGGCGAAGGGGAAGGACCCGAGGGAAAGGGGATGAGCTAAGCAGATGCAGGCTGCAGGTGGATGCTCAGGACTTCCCAAGGCGAGGGAGGGACCCGGTCAGCGGGCCTCACCAGTGTCGGGATCTCCCAGGAACGCGTCCTCATCCTTGCGACCCCTCAGCGGCGCCGCGGGCGCTGGCTCATCCTCGGGCAGCCGCGGGAAGCTGGTGATGCTCATGTAGTCCACGGGCGAGTAGGCGCCCAGAGCGCTCTCCTGGCTGGCCTCGTTCTCCGCCGCCATCCTCGCCCGCGCCCCCCACCCCCAACAACGGCGCAGCGCCTGCCGGAAGTGGCTGCGGCTGGGGGCGGGGGTGGGAGGGTAGATGGGGGAAGGTGGGAAGGCGGGGCCTGAGCTCCTGGGCAGCCGGGAGGGGACGCGTCACCCCTACCCTCCACGGTGTCCCTGACCCCTGGCGCGGTCCTCCTGCAGCCGGCGCGCAGGTGCAGGCGCATCTTTGCGAGCCGGGAGCGCAGAGGAGGGTCGCGGGGAAAGCGCTCCGCAGTGGCTCTGGCATCGGCCTTAACGTAGGGCCGAGCCCCTAGGTCCTTCCTGTCTGAATCCCGCAGTCCTCCTTTAACCTCGAATTCCTTCCTGAGACCACGGACCCCTTGCATTGACCTCAAAACCCTCTTGAGCCCCGGAATCTGTCTCCCTAAGCTCCCCGAGTCCTACGCTTATCCTTCACCTCTAAGAGCCTCTTCCTCTTCCCATCTCGTAGTCCTGCCATTCTAGCCCTTTCCCCAGGCCGCTTTTAGAACCCCCACCCTCTGCTGCAAACCCAGACCCCTCGTGGGGACCATAGCGTCCTCCAGCCTCGCACGTCCCCCAACACACCTACACGTTCTGGGATCTCTGATCCATCAACATAAAGTGTGAGTTTGCACCTTTTAAGCAAAATCCCAGGTACTGCTCCAGCGATTCTGACTCCGTAGGCTGGGATGAGCTCCCGGGGCCCTGAATGTTACCAATCTTTTAAAGGCTTTTGATGAGGTTTTGAGAACAACATTGTAAGAAGTCTTGATGATAAGGCAGGGCAGGAGTGGCTAGGGTGGGTCTGCCCAATTTGGATTACCAGTCCTCTTTCTGAGGACCAGTGTTTTGTCTCTGTGTGGAAAGAATAGTAGTCTCCATCTTAGAAGGTTGTCACAAAGATGAAGTAAAGGATGGGATGTGTTTAATATAGGGCTTTGTCCCTACCCAGTAAATACCATATCGTCATTATCATCCTCAGTGTTGTCAGATCCTAGCCTTATGAGTGCTCACCCTTCCAAATCCATCCCTTTTCTCCAACTCCCAGGAATTTCAACAGCGTTACAGTTGAGCTGTTTTCCAATCCCTAGGGTGAGGAAGGATCCATGTCTTAGACTTCTGCAGTTCACAGCAGAGTTGAAAATCTATTCCAGGCAAACAGCTGTTTTTCCACTTACAGACAGGAGGTGGCAGCAGTGAGACAGGGAACCAGCTAAGGCGCAAGGCTGCGAAGGAAACAGCTGTGTGGTTGAGAGTGGATGGGAAGCTGACTGTCGACATACCTACAGGTAAATATTTATTTATTTGTTGGCTGCTGGATCGATGTCTTTATTTTCTTTCCAAAATTGATTTTCGTCTACTTGGAAGACAGGGATAGAGACAGACAGATGTTGTATTCATGGGTCAGTTGGAAATCAGAAGACCCCAAACTCTATGCAGGTCTCCCACATGGGTAGCAGGAGCCCAAGCACTTGAGCCATCATCTGCTGTCTTTCAGAACACATTAGCAGGAAGATAGAGCAGAAACAGAGAAGACTAGAGCTGATATTTTGGTGGATCTGGTTAACCCACTGCTAAGCCACAATGGTATCCCATCCCAGTTTAAGTCCTTCTGATTCATCTCACTGCTAATGAGCCTGGGAAGGTAGCTGAGAATGGCTTAAGTATTTAGGCCCCTGCCATTCATGTGGGAGACTTGGATGCAGTTCTGAGCTTCTTTAAAATAAGATTTATTTATTTATATTTTGGAAAGGCAGATCATATTTATGCAGAGAAGGAGAGACAAAGATCTTCCATCTACTGGTTCACTCCTCCAAATGGCCACAATAACCAGAGCTGAGCCCATCCAAAGCCAGGAGCATCTTCTGGATCTCCCATGCAGGTGCAGGGTCTCAAAGCTTTGGCTGTCCTCTACTGCTTTCCCAGGCCACAAGCAGGGAACTGAAAGGGAAGAGGAGCAGCCAGGACACAAACTGGCACCAATATGGTATCCCAGTGATTGCAAGGTGAGGATTTAGCCATTGAGCCGTGGTGCCCGGCCCAGTTCTGAGCTTCTGTAATAAATAGATGGAAGATTGATCTCTCTCTCTCTTCTTGTCTTTCCCTGTCTTTCCCTTCCTCTATCCCTTGGTTTCTTTCAGTAAATGAATCTTAAAAGGAAGTAGCAATGTAGCAGCCAGGATTTGAACCAGCACTCCAGCACGTAGTGTGTACACATTTTGCATGCTTCCCTCTCCTCGGCAAGGTCTGGAGGACCTATTGCTTCAGTGACGTCTACACCCTCTACATGGTTGGAGGTCCCTTAACCCACCCAGTCCTCTCAAGGGGGCGCCTAACTCATTGATCCCTTATGTCTCCGACGGAGAAATTTCCCTTCCCTTCTTATACTCTGTGCCCTCTTCAACACCACTCGTGTGCTACCAGTGGGCTCAAGGCCTGGCTGGGAGCAGGAGCTGAGAAACCTTGCACGATCTGTGTCCTTTGATGGAGTGCATGAGGTGTGTGTCCTCTTGGAGTGGTCGGTGTGTTCTTGATGAAGTGTCTGTCCCCTCCATAGCATCCTTGTGTTCTTTGTGAGACCCTGTACCCCTGCAGCTGGCTCCAGGTGCTCCCCCTCAGAGTGAGTGGCCTGTGGAGCCTGTGTCAGACCACAGGAATAGCAGCTCTCAAGCGTCGAGTTTTCTGGGCTGCTGGCCAGCTAAACACAGGACCAAAGAGCAGTTGGGCAATGAGGCTGGGCTACAGGAGGTCACAGATTTTGTGCAGACTTGTAGACGTGGCTGCCTAGCTGCTTCAGGCCTCAGAATCATTTGCAGAATTAGTTAAAGATCCTTATTGGGGACTGACATTGTGATGTAGCAGATGACGCTGCCACCTGCTAAGCCAGCATCCCCATATGGGTGCCAATTCAAGTCCCAGCTGCTCCACTTCCAATTCCCCTCTCCCCCTCTCTGCTAATGTGCCTTGGAAAGCAGCAGAAGATGGCCCAAATACTTGAGCCCATGCACTCAGGTGGGAGACTTGGACCTGGTGTAGCTGTGGCTGTACAGTCATTTGGGGGAATGAACCAGTGGACAGAAGACTTCTCTCTCTCTCTTTGTAACTCTGCCTTTCAAATAAATACTCTTTTTTTATTTATTCATTTTTATTGGAAAGTCAGATCCAATACAGAGAAGGAGAGTCAGAGAGAAAGATCTACCATCTGCTGGCTTACTCCCCAAGTGGCCACAACGCCCAGCCAGAGCTGAGCCAATCCGAAGCCAGGAGCCAGGAACCTCCTCTGGGGCTCCCACGCAGATGCATGGTCCCAAGGCTCCCAAGGCTTTGGGCTGTCCTCGACTGCTTTCCCAGGTCACAGGCAGGGAGCAGCCAAGAAATAAGCTGGCACCCACATGGGATCCCGGACTCATGCAAGGTGAAGACTTTAGCCTCTAGGCTACTGCCCTGGGGCCCCTAAATAGGTAATTCTTTTTAAAAAGAATCCTTGCCTGGACAGCCTGTTTGTGAATCGAAGGGTGAGGGGGGTCTCTGGGTGGGTGTAGTGTAGGTGGGAGATGAAGGGCCCACTTGGCTTCTGATTTTCCAGTATGTGTGGGGCTGATAGGGGGACAGCAGGCAGAGATAACAGCCCACACTGTGGAAGGGATCCTGGTGAAGCAGAAGAATTGAAAAACTCCGAAGAGCATGCGCTTAATTCCTCTTGTTTGCATAGACTTTGATGCCTTCTTAGCCTTAACAACCTTAGAGGAGTCGCGATTGGCCCTCACCCGGTCTTTGTTCTATGACCTTGTGCCAGGGCGACTTCCCCTTCCTGGGTTTGCCATCTGTGCCATGAGCTTGTGGGCTCATTAGCAAAGGCCTGAAGGAACTTGCATCTTGCCTGGACGCTGTTCTTGTCCTCTAGATTTGGGTGAAAAATGGGCAGAGGCAGGGAAAACGGGAGCCGTGCTTAGAGCTGGTCCCTGGGCTTGCTGAGGGAGGATCCTGTTCCCGGGCGCTGCCCTCAGGGTCGCTGGAAGAGGTTTTCCTGAGGACGGAGTGGGGGAGTGTTGCTTCGAGAGAGGGCACTCAGGGTGAAGGGGGTGTCACCCGGAAGGGACCCTGCTCTACCTGGCGTCCAACTCGATGGGGTGACAGAATTGTGCAATCGGACCGAGGGGCGGCTCCGCGGTGGGCCTGACCTGACGCCTCCCGTTGGTTCAGCCTTGGCTCGCTCGAGCTCCGCCCTAACCCAACCCCTCGTCCGTCTCCAAGACCCCAAGCTGGTCACTCCATGGCCCTGCCTCCTCTCCCGTCACATCCAGCCAGGCTACACCCCATCACTCCATGGGTCCACCTCCTCTCCTGTCATGCCTGGCCCCGCCCCTCATCTGTCATTCCACGGCCCCTCCCTCTCTCGTGTCACGCCAGGATCCGCCCCTTATGGCCACACCCCTTCCGGCCCCTCAAGTCCTCCCCTGGACCGTTCCACATCTCCTTCGTGGCCACCGAGAGTAGCCCCGCCCACCACTGGGGGCCCAAAGCCACACCTCCTTTCCCGCAAGCCCCGCCCCTGCCCCGAGGCTCCGCCTCAAGGTAGGCTTGTTTTCCGCGCCCCGGCGCTGGCAGCGTTCGCCCGGGCGGCCGCTGTGCTAGGAACTTGACGCGATGGGGCTTCCCGAGGAGCGGGGCCGGAGCGGCAGTGACAGCCGCAGCGAGAGCGGGAGCCGGGAGGAAGCGGGAGCCGGGGATCGGGTGCGGAGTTGGTCTCCGCCGCCCGAGGTCAGCCGCTCGTCACACGTCCCCTCTCTGCAGCGCTACCGCGAGCTGCACCGGCGCTCCGTGGAGGAGCCGCGGGGTGAGGCCCGGCCCCGGGCGGGCCTGGGGGGGCGTCCATGAGGAGAGGTGCGGCGGTTCTGGGGGAGGGCGGCGGGGGGCTCCCCTGGGAAGTTGAAGGAGTGGGCGTTTCAATGAAAGAAAGATTGCATTTCTCTGAGGTAGAGATGGGAATTCTGTGAAGAGAAGGGTTGCGTGAGAAGATGCAAGTTGCGGAGACTCCTGGAGACTTGGTGGCTCCGTGAAGAGATGCGGGTTTCTCGGAGGAGAGTGCGGTTCTGTGAGGGAGATGTGGGGCTCCTTCAGAGTGGAAGGGGGGCGCCGTGAGGAGGATTAAAGTTGAATGGAAAAGGGAGGGAAGTTGCTGAGGAGAGAGAGGAGACGTAGGGGCCAGGGGGAATCCTGAGGGGAGCAGGGCCAGGAATAGATTTTTCTTTGCCTCTCTTTCACGTCAGTCCAGCCACTGCCTTCCCAGACCTGTAACAAGTGAAAGAATCTCAACTGTAACGGATCTGGTCTCCCATCTTGGGGTCCTAAACATTGAAAACTAAACAAGTCACACAACGTCAAGTTGGGCTTTCTTTTCTTCTTCTTCTTCTTCTTTTTTTTTTTTTTAATAATCTTGAGCTGTGACAGATGGTTGCATGTCTTAATATATGTGAGGATAATTCCCCACTGTTACCTCTAACCTGGGGAAGGGGTCTAAGAGGAGCGGTGTGATGTTTGGTGGTGCTTCAAGCATGAACGAATGAATCAAATCTAGGAAAGTCTACATTTAACTACATTAACATTTAAATGCTACTCATTTCCGGAGGCGGACTTAGACTTTGCAACCTGAGATTCCTTTTCGTCCGTAAAATAGAAGTAATACCTGCCTCCTAAGTTTGTATGAGAACTCAAGTTGGGCAATAGGCGAAGTGTGCATTATAGATTACCTGCTGCACATTCGAGAAATGGTCGTTACAAAAAGGGCAGTGTGGGTGGAGTAATCGCTGAGTAACATTAAGATAGGACTGAGGCAAGTGTGGTGGAGTGGTTGGTTGCAGGTGTCCAAGTCTGAGTCCTCAGACCTCTGCACTTCTCATACCTTCTCCATGTCGATTTTATCTTTTTCTCCAGGGGTGAGCTCTTACTGCCACAATAACTCATAGAACTAGCCTTGTATCTGGCATCTCATTTAGGCTCTGCTCCCAACCTTCTTAAAACTGCAGACCACTTGCATTCATTCTATATTCAACATTTCCATGGCAGGATTTACCAGTTTTTCCTCCCACACTTGCTTTTCTCCCTAATTTTCTAATTCTTTTCAGTGTCAATGGTAGTATCTTGAACCATAAATCTCTTTCATGTTCTTCCTCTAATGAGGTTTGTTTATCTTATCAAGTTTTAGATTGCTTACAGCTTGCTGAGCACAATCCTAGTTTGAATCCCTGCAGGAACTGTTAGCTTACAGAGGCTCACTAACTTGCTAAAGGTTATAAAGCTAGTTCCAGGTAGAGCTGGGATTTGAACTAGGTAGTTTGCACTGCAGAACCTGTTCTCACTCCTAAGAGCAATGTTATTCCTTTCCCCTCATTACACTTTTAACCAAATTCTGTCATATGCTCCTTAAAAAATGTCTTTAGTTCTATTTTCTATGCCTACAGACTGTTTAACCTGCTCATTTGTTCTCAGCATCTTCAGACTTTACAGTAGATTTATCTAAATGGATATTCTTGAAATACTGCTTTCTTATGTCCTTGCAAAAACTTTTAATAGTTCCTTATTCCAGTGTCAAAATGACATTCTGCTTTTCTTTCAATGTCTCTGGATATGTAGCCCTACTCCACCTTACTATTCTAATTTCCCACCCTCCCCTACCATGTTCCTCATTCTAGAGAAGTCATTCTTACTATCCTGGATGCACAATAGTCTCTCTTTACCTTGACTGTTTCTTTCTGCTCCTCTGATTCCACAGAGCTTCCCCTTATCATATCAGTTCATACTTATCCTTTTTTTTCTTTTGAACTTCAGTACTTACAATGTGTACAATGAAACACCCAGATTCTTCCCCATCCCCATCACTTCTCAAAAAAAAAAAAAAATATATATATATATATTGAAAAAGCAAAACAAGCAAGCCTAAAACCCAATTTCTTTCTTCTTTGTTGATGGGCATAAATGAATGTAATTTGTAAGTAGTTCTTTATGTGCTTACTATTAGCACATAAAGATATTTTTGACTGCACTTTTGCTAGCTGTGTGATCCCTGACAGAGTTCTATGCTTAGCTTCAGCTTTCTCGTCTGCCAAATTAGGATAATTAATATATACTTCCAATGTCCACAGCATCATAAAGAACAAATGAAATTAGTCTAGTATCTGATCAATGAGTGTTGTCACTAAGCGCCAATTAATATTCTATCGCATTACTATTCCTATTAATAAGCTCATTAGTTTTGGGGCTTGTGAGTTGTTTCCAGTTTCACTATTATAAATAAATAGAGTTGCTATAAACATCTCTTTAATAATAATTTTTCCCCATTGTGATTGTTTTCTTGGAGAATATTTCCCAAGGTTCAGTTAACAGACAAAAAGATATAAAAACTTTTATGGTTCCTGTTAGGTATACTTTAGTATCCAGTAAAACTTTGCTGATTTGCTGCTGTGTGTGCCATTATTGTATCAAGTTATGTTTTTTTAATGTTAATCAAATATTGGGTTTAATGTATAAGCTCTTTGCTAGTTATAGAGGTATATAATGGCACCTAGGGGTTGTTTTATTTTGGATTTCTTTAGTTGATTGCAAGGTTATAAGCTGTTTGATTTAGTTTTCAAATATATTCTATTTTTTACATGCAGAAATATTTCATATTAGTGCTAGTTCTCCAACTAGATTCTAAAAACATGTAACCATGAGCAAATCACTTAGTGTCTGTGGATTTGTTTCTTGAGAAAATTCCTCCTATTGTTACTATTTTAAGCATCTTTCTCTCTTCTCATTGCTGGTCAGTATTGGGAATATCCTAAATTCTTTGGATTTGCTAGAGTACCAAAGCAAATGTTTTAAGAATCTACATCTGATCATGTCACTATCTTTTTTAAAACTTCAAAGGTTTTACATTGCTCTTGGGATAAATACTAAATTCTTTATCATGTACCAAGCATGATCTGCTCAGTTTACACATCTCTTGCTTAAATTCCTATTATTCTTTCCCTTATTTTCAGTGTTTTGGCCTGAAGCATTTCCTCTTAACTTATTCCTTGCTCTCCTGTCATCTCATAATACTCCTTTTTGGTAAGGGGGTGAAGAACAATTTCTGTTTATCTTTTGGAAGTTAACAACAACAACAAAAAAGTCTTCCTCAGGGAAGTTCAATTCTTAGTAACACAAGTAAACTTGGATAAGTTACTGAGCCTCTCTGAACTTTGATATTTAAATTCATAAAATGAGAATGAAAATAATGCATACCTCCTGGGATTGTAAAAAGAATTAAATAATACATAAAGGGCTTAAAACAAAATCTGTCCCATAGGGAGTAACCCTAGCACAAGTACAGTAGCAGAAGAATAAATAGCTCAATAAATTGTTACTGAGGAAAAACGAACAAATTAAGAGAAGGAAGAGATGATCATGGAAGGCTCTGTTGGGGCAAGAATTTCTCCCTTTCACCAATTGTTTCATTAAAAACGTATTGATTATTTACTGTATGAGGGGAACATTGTGCTAGGTTACTCTGGCAATGATTTGAATAGATGGTAAAAAAAAAATTTTAAACGACTTTTTTTTTTTTTTTGAAAGAGTTGAGACGGAGAGAGTGAGCACTTTCACCCGCTGCTTCATTCCCTAAGTGACTGCAATGTCCAGAGCTGAGTTGGTCAAATGTGGAAGCCAGGCCGTGTTTTTAGTGGGGGGGGTCTCCCATGTGAGTGCAGGGTCCAAAGGCTTTGGGCCATCCTCCACTGCTTTCCTAGACTACTAGCAGGGAGCTGGATGGGAAGTGGAGCAGCTGGGACTAGAACTGGCACCAAATGGGATTCTGGCACATCAGGCTAAGGATTAGCTAGCTATGCCACTATGCCAGTCACCAGAAGGAAATTTTTTAGTCAAGGTTCAGGCTTTGGGAATAGAAGACAGGTCACAACAGAGGTAGATAATACAACTAGACAGGTAAAGGAGCAAATCAGTGGCGGGTCCTAGGGCAGCAAAGTTTCAATGTGATCCTATAAAATGAAAGGCAATCTGAAGATAAATATATCTGAAAAGTTTAGTGATGTGTGGGCTTCCCTTTCTGTTGCAGAGTTTTGGGGAGACATTGCCAAGGAATTTTATTGGAAGACCCCATGCCCTGGCCCATTCCTCCATTACAACTTTGATGTGACTAAAGGGAAGATCTTCGTTGAGTGGATGAAAGGAGCAACTACCAACATCTGCTACAATGTATTGGATCGAAACGTCCATGAGAAAAAACTTGGAGATAAAATTGCTTTCTACTGGTAAAAAAAATTTTTTTTTTTAATTTATAGTCTGTATTAGATTCAAAACAAATTATAGGGGCATCTTCAAAAAGTTCATGGAAAATACGTATTATGAAAAAATTATTATTTCAAAAAATGTTGCACCAAAACAAATTTACCTTTTGTTTCCACTATCCCATGAACATTTTGAAGTATCCTTGTATTGAATATTTTGCAATTAACAAAAATACTTTAGAACTTGTTAGCTTATTTACTGTATTATAAGTCAGAAGAATGAGCAAAATTCACTTAAAATCTCAGATGTACTTGCGACATGTACCTCCAGAAATCAGACTTCCCTCAAATCACATAATTAGCATGTGATGCCATTGACATTCAAACCCAACTAAGTGTCCTGACTTCTAGTTTAGTGTTCTTGGTTTATGACCGGAAAGTAAGGGTGAAAGTAGGTAAATGAAAGACAATAGGACGGAGTACCTTTCTTTCTCAGTTTTGCTCTGGAAGGAAACTGGATATTTATTTGTTTGTTTTAACACCAGTCAGCACCATTATCATTACCTTTCATTGAGTTATGTGCCAGACATGATGCTTCAATGCTTAACAAATATTTTCTCATTTGATGCAACTACAAAAGCACTATTTATTTTCCTAATTTTATAAATATAGAAACTGAAATTCTGAGAAGTGATATTTTTTTTCCAAATTCAAAAGACTAAGCTTTGATCCAAAGCATTTATCCAAAGTAAAAAGAAAAAAATAAGCTGAGGAGCAGGGCTGAAGCGCAAACTCAGACATTACTATTACAGAGTTTACAATTCTTTTTTTTTTTTTAAAGATTTATTTATTTGTGTTAGAAAATCAGATTTATAGAGAGGAGGAGAGACAGAGAGGACAATCTTCTGTCCACTGGTTTGCTCCCCTGGTGGCCAAGATGGCTGGAGCTGTCAAGCCAGCAGAATGGAGCTTTCTCTGGATCTTCCATGCAGGGCATGGTCCTAAGGCTTTGGGCTGTCCTCTACTGCTTTCCCAGGCCACAACCATGGAGCCTGAAGGGAAGTGGAGCAACTGGGATATGAACTGGCACCCATATGGAATCCCAGCACTTGCAAGGTGAGGATTTTAGCCACTAGGCTACTGTGCTGGGCCCAGAGTTTACACTCTTAACCATGCCACTTTACTACCCCTCTAATTCCTTGGTGTCTCAGTAATGTGGCAGATTAGATATTCTTAGTCCCATTTTATTGGTGACAACCCAAAGCATTGAAAGGTTAAATAGTGAATAAAATCATCATGTGATTGAGTGTAGAATCATGACTCAACCCTAAGTATGTCTGACTCCTTGTTGGTACCCAGTGTGGAATCTCTGTAAAACCTCCCACGCCCTATGACTTAACTCTTTAGAAGATGCTACTGTACTAGACTCAAGTGATCTCTTGGCATTTCTGTCACACCGCCAATCTATGAATACATTGAGAATGGATCCCTTTTTTTGTTTGTTTGTTAGCCAATATGAGATATCTGGATATTTCATGGAAGACTTAACTTGATACACAGTCAAAATTTTCCCAATTTGTGTGATAACCTATTGAGACCTAACTTGAGAGAGAGGGAATGTAGGGAATGTGTGAGAACTAATTTCCTTTCCCACAAAATGAGGATAATAACTCCTTCCTTGATTTTCTTTACTAGATGGTTGTAAGCATGAATTAGGATAACATTGTAAGAGCATTTATTTATTAGAAAGCATTGTAAAAATGAGAGTGTTTACATTTGTTACTTAGTTTGAAAGAACTCAAGTGCCAGGTGAAAAACTGAGAAAACACAGGCCGGAGTTTTTTTCAGCCACTGAATATTGCTCCAGCATCCTGAGGCCCATTTTTCTTGAGACATTATTTCCCTTTCCACCCTTGTTTGAGCAGGCTCTAGGGAACCCCTCTTGCTCCCTCTGTAAAATGACAGAGTAGATTAGATCTGTGTTTTCCAAATGGTGCTCAAGGAACCACTAGTTACAGGATCTGATAGCAGGAGCTTCTTAATGATGAAATGAATGAATGGGGAAACATTGCAATACATTGTGTGGTATTCCCAAAAGTCTCCAAGAGGTCCTGCAGTGGAGCTATCACATTGATTTTGTTTAAGATTTTATTTCCCAAATTTATTTGAACCCCAAACTCATTTTATAGCATAGTGTTAGTCAAGAAGCAGTATTTCATGAGTTACTTCATTTAGGAATCACTGAATAAAATAGTCTCTAAATGTACTTCCAGTGAGAAAGTCTGTAACTTCATAAAAAGACATCCTCGTACCATTTTTTACATTGATCACTCCCTCAACAATAATGGTTTAAAGCTTTTGGGTACTCAGGTTTGTGTTCTGAACACAGGGGTGCAAAGAAGAATGAGAGATGAGTATCATGCAAGCAATTATTGTTTAATCATTTTGTGTTTGCCTTGATGGAAAAGCAAACTGCAAGTAAATCCCATTTGTTATAGGAAAATAAAGTGTAATTTGCCAGATATGTGATCACTTCCCTTTATTACCTTCACATATTTTGAATAATATGTTTTATATTGCTATTTCTTCATTTTTTTAAATAAATGATTTTCTATTGCGATAATGAGGATTTAGTTTTCATACATGCCTTCACCTTATTTTTCTCAGTTATAACTGTTTCTTAGTTAATCTAAAAATCAGTTTGTATAGAAGTAGTATATCATGGTTGCATTTCCTTTTATGTGCAAGGTTTTTTTGAAACTTATTTGTCAGAGGTTCAACATTTTTCTAGTTCTATCATATAATTTTTTTTTTTTTGATAGTCAATAGCTGAAGTTTATTAGGGGCATCAGACTTTATACACTGAGAGTCATATTGGATAAAGGTGGAGGTATTGAGCTAATCAACAAGACCAATCAACTGTTTCTATACTTTTGTTTAGAACTTCTTTTGTCTTGTATATTCCACCAAGTGTTCACACATGCTGACCACTCAACTGTTCTTATGCAAATGATATCCAATCAGGTATGCAAAAGATATCCATTCGGTTGTTCTCATGCAAAGGATATCCAATCAGTCACACAAAAGGCAGTCATTCAGTTATTCTCATACAAATATTATCCAATCAATTGTAATCCTGTGCTCCTGACCTTCTAGGGTCACAATGTCCTCCTACAAACCTCCCTTCTGTGTTTTGTATTAGGCCTGAAAGATGTACCCAGGGGGAACATGCTCCTGGAAGAGCAGAAGAATGGGGAGAAACAATATTATATATTATACAAAGATGACTTCACCAGGAACCACATACCCTAACTGCCTATCATGCCATCTAGCTCCTCAACATTCTTTTTGCCAGGAGCCTGAACCAGGCCTCTGTCAGGGATAGGGGGCTGACGATCACTGTGGCTACTTCCTGCTGAAAAAGCGGCAAAGAGAGGGGGCCACAGCAGCCAGGCATTCTCCAGAGAATGCATCTAGGGGTCCCTGGTAGAAGATAGAAAAATACCAGCTATAATTTCTCCCAAGGTAACATGCTTTTGTGTTTAACCTAAGTCAGACTGGCACAGGAACAGTGAAAGGATCAACATTAACATCTTTCATATAACAGCTGAGTATGAACTTAACATCAAAGTATCTCTGCAGTTATATCTTGTCTAGCATTAACAGTTGACAAAAGTTTTGGGGGGATAATCTTAACTTGCAATTAAAGCTGCCATTTATATCATTCAAGTACGATTTTACAGATTTTTGTGCATTTTAGGATAATCAAAACAGTTTATAATGCTAACAATTCATATGTTAATAATTGAAAAATAGAAAAGTCTTAAGCAGGTGAGCAGGGATATCTCCAACAATCTAGTGAATGAGGAAGAATTTAACTCTACAACCTATCTAATAAGGTCCAGGAAAAACAAATAGAGAGCCTGACCAGTAAGTACAGGCTGAGCGATTATAGGTTAATTGGCCTTTGTTCTGGCTGTTCCAAATGTTTTATATCCGTGTCTCTCTGTCTGAAAAACCAAATAGGAAGCCTGATCAGTAAGGTACAAGCTGAGTGATTATCAGTTAGCTGACCTTTATTAGTCTCCATCTATTTGAACTAATTTTGGGGCTCACTAGCAACCCTGATGGTCGGTGTAAGGGAGGGCTGGGAACCAAGGCTGGAACTAGATGAGGACTAGAGAAAGCTCCTCCCCTGATTCCAGAAAGAAATTTACAATGCTTTTGTCTCTGAGTGCCACCCGGGGCTCCTCACTGTAGTTCTGACACCACCAGACCCTAGAAGCAGGGTACTGGGCTGCTTCAATCCCGTGTGGGAAATTCAATAGGAAAGGACTGACTCAGAGGGCACTCACCTTCCTTGTGATTTCCTTGGCAGTTGGGATACAATGTCCTTGATGAGATAGGTATCCACTGCTTCTGAAGCAAAAGCACATGGGATGCCTCCTGGGGTCTCTGGGAGTAGGATACAGAGCTCCTGCTCTGTACACATAACCTCCTTTCAGAGGGTGTCACAGTTGTCCTTGGATCTCACCGCAAATTTCTATGGTTTTTCTAATGTTTAAGGCCATTAAGAATCTGTTATCTATAAATAATAAGTTACACTTAAAGTTTTCCTCAGACATTTTAAGGAGGTGGAGAATTTCTCTGCACTCTTGACCTGTAGTGGAACAAGAGAGATACTAAACAATTTTAGTTTTTCAGTTCTTAGAGGCAGTTTCACTGGGGGCTCCATCTTCTCCAGGTGCAGGGTTGTGTTCAAGGGCGTTGCTGCATTGCTGAGGCCAGATGAGCCAAAAGGGAACCCACAGGAGAATTCTCTTTCTATGGGGGGGGGGGTCTCTGTTGCACTTTCGTTTCTTTATGCAAGTCCATGTTCAGGTGCCATTTGTCACTGTCCTGCAGCGATGGACTTGGTGCACGGATCCGATAATAACATGCGTGGACCCTGACTGATGGTCAATAGCCCATAATTTATTCTCTTAAGTCTGCCTTTCCCCCCCCAAAATAAAATGCTCTCCTCTCACAGAAGTTGATTTCTTTCTTTGGCAAATTAATCTAAAGAGAACCGATTTCATGTATCACAAATATGTTTTTAAGCAGATAATAATACTTCTTATCCTTGCTTCTTCCTCTCTCCAGAACTGGAAGTTTTTTTTAAAATTACATCCTATACATCCATAGTATGGTTTTCTTCTTGACTTCAACTGTGTCACTTAGACATCTATAGTGGTATTAGCAACTACTCTGGGATGTGTCTTGTACATATGCTTAAATGATTCACAAAGGAAATAATTCTCTCAGGAAAGTATTCCTCTTAGTCAATAGAACCATGTAAGAATTTGGGCTTCTAATTTTGGTTTTGCACAACATTGTAAACATTTGTGGAATAATAGTAGTACTAGAACTTGAGATGACTGTTAGAGTACAGCGAAGCCAATTCTCTTTAGAATGAGACATGAAAGTCTAAGAGGTTAAGCTAAGTGAGCTGCTCAAGGAACATGTATCTGTTTCAATATACAACTGAGACTTAACTCCAAATATTCTCATTCCTGTTCTTTCTAAGGTTTATTTTGTTTTTATTTATCTGAAAGATGGAGTGACAAAAGAGATTGTTTTTTAAAGATTTATTTATTTTCATTACAAAGTCGGATATACAGAGAGGAGGAGAGACTGAGAGAAAGATCTTCCATCGGATGATTTACTCCGTAAGTGACTGCAACGGCCGGTACTGTGCCGATCTGAAGCCAGGAGCCAGGAGCTTCTTCCAGGTCTCCCACACGGGTGCAGGATCCCAAAGCATTGGGCCATCCTCGACTGCTTTCCCAGGCCCCAAGCAGGGAGCTGGATGGGAAGTGGAACTGCTGGGATTAGAACCTTGGACCATATGGGATCCTGGTGCATTCAAGGTGAGGACTTTAGCTACTAGGCCACACCGCTGGATCCCAAAAGAGAGATTTTTTTAAAAACTGTTTTTATTTTATTTATTTGCTTGAAAGGCAGAATTACACAAACACACACACACACAGAGGGAGAGACAGAAATCTAACACTGGTTCACTCCCTAAGTGGCCACAATGGCTGGGATTGGGTCAGACTGAAGCCTGGAGCTAGAAGATTCACTCAGGTCCTCCACTGAATGCAGGGGTCCAAGCACTTGAGTCATCTACTGTTTTCCTAGGTATATCAGCAGGTAACAGGATTTAAAGTGAAAAACTGGGAGCGAGCTAGTGTCCATATGGGACCCTGGCATTGTAGGCTATAGTTTAACTTGCAATGCCACAATGCCAGGCCTGAGGGTTATCTTTCATATATTGCTTCACTTTCTTATGTTGCTTCATATTTGCTTCATTCCCTTAAATACCTACAACAGCCAGGGTTAGGCCAAAATAAAGCCAGGAGATAGAAACTCCATGCAGGTCTCCTGTGTGTGTGGTGGGGCTTAAGCACTTGAGCTATCATCTGGTGTCTTCCAGGACATGCATTAGTGGGAAGCTGTCTCAGAAACAGAAGCCAGACTGTATCTCATGCCCTCCATTGTGAAATGTGAGCTTCCTAAGCAGAAGCTTAACCTGCTTTGCAACAACAACTGCCCCCAAGTAAACTATTCTTCTTCACAACCTACTGCCTCATAATTCTGTTAGCCCAACATTTGGATATGACAAATGAAGAGAGAAAATTCATTTGCTTAAAATTGCAGGATGAACTGTGTTACCAATTTTAAATGTCCCAGACCCTGGTCTCATAGTTTAAATTGTTTGACAAAATAGGCCTAGATGAAACTATCTGAAATCAATTATGCATCCAACTACCAAGATCTACTTAAACAAATAGTTCACAGAAAGCAGACGTGTTAGACCACTATTTGGTGCAGTAAGATGAGCCTCCACTTGCAACATGCATATACTATATTGTAGTGTCAGTCAGGTCCCAGCTACTCTTCTGATTCAGCTCCCTGCTATTGTATGTGGGAAGCATCAATTAATGGCTCAGGCATTCGAGTCTCTGCCAACTGTGTGGGAAAACCTGATGGAGTTTTGGGCCCTTATTTCATTCTGGGACAATGATAAAACCAAGTCTATTTAAGGTAGATTTATGGAGGGTCAATTGTTTGCACTCAGTAAAATACTGAGAACTTAGTATATATTAGGCACTATTCTGAGCAAATGAAGTTACAGCCCAGCTTGAACAGATGAACAATAAAGAAACAAATTGTTAAGTATATGTGAAGTAGTAAGTGAAAAAGCTATAGGAAAAAAAATGAATTGAGTAAGGAAAAAGTTTATGATAATGCAGAATTGGAGATTGATAAGGGAAGATCCCTTTGATTAGGATGACATCTAAGCAGAGATTGAAAGGAATGATGTAATATGCCATGTTGATAGTTGGAGTAGAGAAGGGAAATAGCTTAGAAGAGCATTATATTGCTGCCTGCTGTGTTCTAGCAGTGACTGTTCTAGGTAGTGACTGTAGCTGAAGCAGTGTGAACTAGAGAAAGAGAAATATTAGAGTTAGCAGAATGCCAAATCATGTAGGATATTGCAAGTCAGTGTAGATTTTTGCCCTATTTATAGTGAAATTGGAAACAAGTAGGCAATCTTAAGTATAGTCATGACAGCAATATGGCTTATATTTAGGATCTTTTGTCTTGAGAACAGACTGTAAAAGGGAAAAAAAAAAGTAGGAGCAGAAAGACCAAGGAAGGCTATTGTATGAATGTAGGTGAGAGAGAATGGTGATTTAGACCCATAGTAGTAATTGTGAGGTTTAAACTATGATCATTGTAGAAGTAGTCAAAATTTAGACCTATCTTGATTGAAGAGTCTGTGGAATTTGATGACTTACAGTGTGTGTAGAGAGTGAGAGAAAGAATTCAAGGCTGTCCTTAACAGTGGATGAGGTCCAAGCATGAGAAATCTTAAATATTTTTGGAGATCTATGAAAGGATTCTATGTACAAGAATGATGTGGTCATAACTATATTTAAGAAGATTAATCTGGGTACATATGGAAGTGGGAGTTTGAAACCAGAGAACTGAGAATTTGTTATTCATGGAAGAAATGCATGAATAGAGATGCCAGTGGTAAGAATGGAATGGAGAAATAAAAAATTAGAGTAATTTAAGAGAAAGAAATTGGCTTACATAAGTGGATCTATAGGTGGTTGGGAGACAGAAGAGAAAGTGAGAGGGAAGAATCAAAAATTTTCTTGATCTATACATGTACTTGCTCATCTAACCCAAATACTGGGCTTGCCCTCAAAAACAACGCTTTGGTTCCAATCTATTTTGCTTGCATCGTCTTTTTCCCAGTGCAGCAAGTGGGAATGTTAATGTATGTGTGTGAGATGTCCAGTGACGTAGCCTTGGAATAGTCATTCAGGAAGAATTAGTGATGAATATTAGAGTTAGACGTGGGAGTAGAGGCTGGCTAGTTTGAAGAGACCTTGGGGAACAGTAGGAGGTTTGGGGGATTGACTAAAAGGTTTATGGGGAATGGGCAGCAAGAGTGATTGATGGCTGATATTCTGATAATTTAGACTGGCTGTTCAGTCTGCATTATTCCATGTTCCCAGTTGCCAAAGCTGGACAAATTTGATATAATCCTTTCCTTCCAGTGTTTGCTTCAGCTTGTCAGTTTGGTTATCTCAGCCACCTTAATACTCACTTTCAGCTACAATAGATTCTCATTCTATTTCATCCTTCTTCTGAGAAGCTGAATGGAGCTTCTGAGAAGCAGGTGGCTTTAGGAGTGACTTTAGAACAGAAACTCTGCTGTTGGAGATCCTGTGTGTATCGCTTCTTGGCCTTTTGGCTAAGATTATGTATGGAGATCCTGTGTGTTCCCAACTGAATTCTAGAGTATATTTGGAATCCCCAGAGATCCCTGTGGGAGTGTGCCTGTTTGAGAGGGTGGGCAGGGTTGGGAAGGTGAGATAAGCCCACATTTTGATAAGAGGATTTGTCAAGAAGCCATAGAATTCCAAAGCCCTAGAGAATGTTGTCCTATTATTCAATTTAAGAGAATCTTAATTATCTAGGGTCATCATCTGGAATTTATTCAATGACATGCAGAAGGAAAGGGCCCAGCATGATGGCTCAGTTGGCTAACCACCCCTTGCAAGTGTTGGGATCTTATATGGGTGATGGTTCATGTTCTTGCTGTTCCACTTTCCATCCTGGGAAAGCAGAGGAGGGTGGCACTGGGACTCTGCACTTAACATGGGTGCCCTGGTGGAAGCTCCTGGTTCCTGGCTCCTGGCTTCTGATTGGCTCAGTTCCGGTCATTGCAGCCATTTGGGGAGTGAACCAGAGGATGCAAGATCTTTCTCCTCTGTAAATCTGCCTTTCCAATAAAAGTTAGAGAGTGAGAGAGAAGAAAAAACTTTTTTTTTTTTTTGCTGTCAATCTGAGTACAATCTACTTGATGAAGAAGACAGAAACTAATTTGAGCAAGAAGATGACCTCAGATCTTTCTCTTCCTCTCTTTGGGCCCCCCATTCGTGGGAGTTGTGGGAGATGAACTACAGATAATCTGCGAGGTCCCTTCTAGTTTTGATCTAAATGATTCTGTGTTTATTTCTGAGAAGAAAGTGATTTTTAGAAGTTCTGTTGCGACCTGTGATAACTTCAAAGTGATTTAGTAGGCAGGCTGGTTTCTGTTGAGATGGTAAGACAATGGAGGATTTTAGGAAGTTTAGGGCAAATGGTCTGATCAAAGGGGAAGGTTATTACCTGTGAGTTGTTTCTAGCTGGTAACTACATCTGGTGTTTACACCTGAAGCTAATGGAAAGTGTGTGGGAAATACCTGTTGGTGGGAGCAGTCTTTCTCCACCTGAATCAGTAAGGCAGATTGTGGAGAAGGGCTGGATAAGTTTCATGTTGGACTTTGATTTTGCTTCTTTCACACCCCTTGACACTAGAAAGCACATTTCCCTAAAGTGGTAAAAATAAAGCAAATGGGCTCCGCTTTCCAAGTAATATTTTTGGAAGTAGGTGGCACATGAATAATAAATGTATCACTCTAAAAATTCTGCCTTGAGGTATCCTAAGCTCCAGGTCAGCTCCAAGAGTTTGTGTCTGGGCAGACTTCTCATATCAGTGCACTTAGTAAACACTAAATAAGGAGATTAGCTTTAGTTTATTTCTTTTGTTGACCTTTAATTTCCCCACCTACAACTATTGGGATGGGTAGGAGACTTGCTTAAGTTATTTCTGGAATTGACCTTCATAATTTCTGTAACAAATGTAGGGAAGTGCCCTGATAAGGCAGGTGGGAGAGGTTGAGGAAGGGAAGAACCCAGAACTGGACTCCTGTCCTTTGAAGATAGTGGGTGGAAGTATGAATTCATTCTAGTAAACACAAGGCCTGGTGTTGAAGATGAGCCTCCTCTTTCTGGATTATATTTGGAGAGGATTCGGCATTGAATTTTACAGCTCAATTTACTCATTATGCCCAAGATCTTTCTATTTTTTCTAGTAGTAAACTAAATTTCTTCTCTGCTGTGCTTTTTCATTTGTTCCCTTGTAGTTTTGAACTTCAATATTGTTTGAACTTCAATATTGTTCACAATACTTGACAGATGAGGAATTGAGGTTCAGAAAGTGGAAGTGATATGGCCAGGGTCTCAGAGCTTGTAACTTGTTCTGAACAGGAAAAGACTTATATTCCTTGTTCCACACAGTACACTTCTGCTTGCACAGCCTTAGCATTTTTGACACTTTGTCACCCATCTAGCCAGTAGGTTGCTCTGGACTTCCCATCCAGGCAGCTGCAGAGTTTCAAGCAGGAGTATAACATTAACTTTAGGCTTTGAAAAATCACCTCCTTGATCATGAGTGTATGAAAAGAGTAAAAGATATAGTCTGAGGATCTGTAAGGAAAAGTCTGAACTGCTTTGTAACCTCATGCAAGTACAGACTGCCTTTCGAGCCTGTTTCCTGACCTTTTTTTTTCTTTTTTTAAGATTTATTTATTTTCATTACAAAGTCAGATATACAGAGAGGAGGAGAGACAGAGAGGAAGATATTCCATCCGATGGTTTACTCCCCAAGCGACCACAAGGGCTGGAGCTGAGTCAATCCAAACCCAAGCGCTTCCTCCAGGTCTCCCATGCAGGTGCAGGATCCCAAAGCGAGGACTTTAACCCCTACGCTATCTTGCCCTGTTTCCTGACCTTTTAAGTGAAGATACAAAATCTTGCTGTTAATCTAAAAAAGATTACCACAAGGATTAGCTGAGATACAAGATGATAAAATTCACTGAAAAGATTTATCATTGTGAGGGTTATAAAATTGTCTAAACTGTAGAAATAATATAAATATATTTATTACCTAAATGATTTGTAAGATATAGATTCCTACATGTTTTTTCTTTTATATTTTTTGTTTGTTATTTTTTCATTTTTTCTACATGTTTTTGTGTGTGTATCCAACAACAAATTACCCTTATTACCCTTATATAATCATAACGCAACTATCAAGATACAAAATTAGGGTGTCTCTCCTTCTTTCCTTTCAAGAGGTACCACGACTCCCAGCTCTCTCTCTTGAGAGATGCTTTCCTCTTCTCTCTTCTCCCTGTTCACTTGGTCATTTTGGAAATAAAACTCTGAAAAAGATTCAATGTTTACATCTCACTACCATCTAATCTTCAGGTTCCATTAAAGCTTTTCTTGTGAATCCAATATTTTTATTTACACAAAAGAATCTAGCACAAGAGTCATGTGTGATAAACAATTGTAGTGACATTTTACTCTCCTTTAATCTAGAATAGTCCTTCAACTGTACTTGATTTTCATGGCCCTGACAATCTATCTTTCCAGTGTTTTCTTTTTTAAAATTTTCATTTATTGGAAAGACAGGGAGGCCTGGTGCAATGACTCAGTGGCTAAATCTTCGTCTTGCATGTGCTAGGTTCATGTCCAGCTGTTCTACTTCCCATCCAGCTCCCTGCTTGTGGCCTGCAAAAGCAGTAGAGGATGGCCCAAAGCCTTGGGACTCTGCACAGGAATGGGAGACCTGCAAGAAGATCCTAGCTCCTGGCTTCGAATCAACTCAGTTCTGGCCATTGCAGCCGTTTGGGGCATGAACCGTTGGATGGAAGATCTTTCTGTATCTTCTTCCCTCTGTAAATCTGCCTTCTCATAAACATTTTAAAAGAGAGCCTGGTGCAGTAGCCTAGTAGCTAAAGTCCTCTCCTTGCATGCACTCAGATCCTATATGAGTGCTCGTTCATATCCCAGCAGCCCCTCTTCCCATCCAGCTCCCTGCTTGTGGCCTGGGAAAGTAGCCAAAGGTGGCCCATAGCCTTGGGACCCTGTACGCATGTGGGAGACCCTGAGAAGCCTCCTGGCTTCTGTTCAGCTCAGCTTTGGCCAACGGCCACTTGGGGAGTGAATCAACAGGCAGAGGGTCTTTCTTTCTCTCTTTCCTCCTCTGTATATCTGCCTCTCCAATAAAAATAAATAAATTCTGGAAGGAAGAAAGGAAGGGAGGTAGGAAGAAAGGAAGGAAGGGAGGGAGAGACAGAAAAAAAAAGAAAAGATAAAAAAAGAAAGACAGGGTTACAGAGAAAGGGATCATCTGTGCACTGATTCATACCTCAGATGGCTGCAACAGCAAGAGCTGAGCCAATCTGGAGCCAGGAATCCAGAATTTCCTCCAGGCTTCCGATGAGGTTACAGAGTTCCAACCACTGGGCCATTTTCCGCTGATTTCCCAGGGAGCTCGAACCACTGCCCGTATGGGGTGCTGGCATCAGAAGCGGCATCATAAGTGACAGGAACTCAACTACTTCAGCCATTACCACTGCCTCCCCAAATTCAAATTAGCAGGAAGCTGGAATCAGGAGCCGGAGCTGGATATCAAGCCCAAATGTTCCTGAATAGCCCAAAGATATCTTAACCAGTGTCTTAATTTCTAGGCCAAACATTTATCTACTGAAGAAAGATTTTTTAGCCTACAAATATCAGCTTATGTGACTTATCACTCCATTAAAAATAAAGACATTTTAACTGTGTAAGAAGACAAAACATAATAGCACAAGGTATAGTGCTTTTTCTTGAATAAAGTTAGCCTTATTAAAAAATACCATTTATTAGGACTAGCACATAGCATAATAGGTTAATCCTGCATTTGTATTGACAGCATCCTATATAGGTACTGGTTTGAGTTTCAGCTGTTCTACTTCCAATACAGCTCCCAGCTTATGACCTGGGAAAGGAGTGGAGGATGGCCTAAGGCTTTGAGTCCTCTGCACCTACACGGGAGACCTAGAAGAAACTTCTGGCTCCTGACTTCAGATCAGCTCAGCTCTGGCCTTTGTGACCATTTGAGGAGTAAATCAGCAGAAGGAAAACTTCTCTCTATGTCTTTCCTCTCTCTGTTAAAAAAAAAAAATCTGCCTTCCAAATATAAATCAATAAATAAATCTTTTAAAAATGCCATAGATAGATGAGAATTTATCAAGGACTAGAATAGGTTGCCTCTACTTTCTGTCTTTTACATCTAAGCCCTAACATTGTTTCTGCTACCTAAATTGACCTATTCCTTATCTGGGCCAATCTAATCCCTGCTTGTTGTTTCAGAATTATTTGAAATGTTCTATGTGTGTGTGTGTATGTGAGTGTGTGCGTGAGAGAGAGAGGCTTTCCCCAATTCTCATTTTATAACCTTTCTTACCTTTAAGCCAAAATAAACAGTAAAATATACCTTTAAAGATATTTATTTATTTGAAAGAACCAGAGAGAGACAAAGAAAGAGAGACTTTCCATACATTGGTTTACTCAATTGAATTGTTGAAATAACCAAGGTTGGGCTAAACTGAGGCCAGGAACATGGAGGTGTGTCCTGGTCTCCCATGTGGTTTTCATGAGCTCAAGTGTTTGGGCCATCCCAAAACTACTTTGCCACACAGGTGAGTTAGGAGGGAGATTGGAAATGAAGCCGCCAGGACTCAAATCAGTGTTCTAATATGGAATGTTATGTATTCATCAGGAGCTTAACTTGCTGTGCCACAATGCCAGCACCAATAAAACCTAGATTTAGAAAGGTTATTTAGTAAAATAGTCCCCTCTGAGGTCCAGAGAAGTGAAATAATCTGCAAAAACATTCACATTGAAGTTGAAGTTCTAATTCAACTCTAGTTTCCTGGTTTCTGATCCACAGCTCTGCCTGTCCATTAATTTCCCTGTTGAACATTACAGCCTTCTTGCCCTGGGGGCTGTTGAGCACTTCATCAGATTCGAAGACAGGCCTAGAGGACTAGCCTAGTAGAGATTGATCAGTAAAGATCAGGTCAGGCAGGCCCTACGGGGAGACAGGACACAAGGCTAAACAGCTTCAACTTTATGCATGAAGGGCTGGGGATCTTGGAATTTTTTAAAAAAGATTTTATTCTATTTTCACTTGAAAAGCAGAATGACAAAGATAAGGATACACTGAAAGAGACAGAGAAAGAGAGAAAGATCTTCCACCCACTATTCATTCCCCAAGATGGCTGCAACAGCTAGAACTGGGCCAATCTGAACACAGGAAATAGGAGCCTCCCACATAGGTGTTGGGGCCAAAGAAAATAAGCCATCCTTTGGTGCCCTCTCAAGAGCAGCTGGGACAAGAACTGTTGCCCTTATGGGATACTGGTGCCACAGGCAGAAGCTTAGCCTACTACTCCATGGCACCAGCCCAGAGCCTGGAAGTTTTATTATTGTTATTTTTTATTTTGCATGATGTTTACATAGTTGACAAAAATGTAAGCCTGTGAAGACCACTGAACAGGGTGGGGAAGGTCAAGGCTTGGGGACGGTAAGCGGGACAAATGCTTCCAATTTTCCCTTTCTTCCATTTTCTCCTATATACGAGAGAAGGGGTACAGCTAGGGGGAGAACGAAGGGCTGCTCCTAGCTGCCAAACTACATCAGTACCTGGGGGTGGGGATGTCCACTTGGTATCATCTTAGAAACCCTGATGTAGAGAAGACTGTTCTGAGGGAATTGCTTGAGTGGTTTTGATAGTTCCAAACGCTGTTGGTTTTGCTGCTCCAAAGTTGAGAAAGTCCTTCCAAGGTCCACTGGCTGAGAATCCATCCTAGCATATCTACTCACCCAAACAGTTGGTGCCAAAGCTTGGCCAGGAGAGTTGTTGAACCTGTTCTGCTCTTTATCTTCTTACATGGCTCTTGACATTTTCTGCAGGCACAAAGGAGCTGGCTGTCATGTCCTTATGCACCTGGGCTTACTGTCCAAGGCATCAGCAATCAACGAGACCCAGTTTTGATACATACATTCCAAGGTTTGACCACAAATCCTATGATTTTTTTCAATGGCTGTGGTTTTGAATCCAGTGATCCAATTGTATATGCCAGCTAGTACACGGTCCAGTTCAGTCTGTCACTCATATCAGCCTACCTACACACCAGTGATTGTAGTTGCCTGGTCAGTTCCACCCTGACCCCATGTCCTGTGCAAAACTACAGATGTTGTGGCCCAGCCCAGCCCAGCCCAGCCCAGCCCAGCATGCAACACACCTGGCTCTTAGGTAACACCAGCTGGAACTGCAGCCTAGTTGAGGCGATCCCCAGTAACCCCCACCAGGCTTCCCATAGCCCTGGTTCTTACGCATGCCAATATGTGCAGCAGACTAGTCCAGTCAGTGGCACATCCTAATTAGGCTCTTGTAGACACCTATGGGTATTGCAGCTTAACTCAGGCCACCCCACCCCACAATCCAGTCCACATATATGCCAACAGGTACTGCTGCTTTGTCCAGCCTGGCCCACTCTCAGCCTTGCCTTTCATGCACACCAGCAATAGCTGCAGCCCAGCAGAAGAATGCCCACAATTTTCCTAGTAGGCCCAATCCCCGTCCTGGATCTTGTACATTCCAGGGAGTACTGCGGTCCAATCTGACACACTTGTACCTTGTCCTGGCACTTACTAGAGGATACTGTGGCAAAGCCAGGTAGTCAACACGTATTTGGCCCC
This sequence comes from Ochotona curzoniae, assembly GCF_017591425.1. NCBI lineage: Eukaryota > Metazoa > Chordata > Mammalia > Lagomorpha > Ochotonidae > Ochotona > Ochotona curzoniae. Next base: position 13,928,616 of record NW_024465894.1, on the reverse strand, counting down.
TTGCATGCACCAGTGGGTACAGTGGCCTGGCCCAGCCTGGCCTTCTCTCAAACCCAGTTCATATGCAGACTGATGGTTGTTGCAACCCTGCATAGCCTGGTCTTCCCCTGTGCCAGATTTCATGGGGAACAATGAGCATAATCTCCCACCAGTGGGAGCAGTGGCTCAGAAGGAAGGCCCCCACAACTCTTCTACCAGGTTCACTCCAAGCCTGGGGTCTTGCATGTGTGCTTGGGTGCTGCAGCCCAATCAGGCATAGTCCATTGCCTTGGCATTCACCAGCTGATTCTGTAGCCTGTCTCTGCCTAGCCTGCCCCCGTGCCAACTCATGCTGGGGAGTGCTACAGCCTAGCCCAATGCAAACAAACCCCTCTCCCCCCCACACACTCATGACTCTAATGTGAACTGGTAGGTATTGTGTCCCAAACTTACCTGGACATACCCCATCCTGACTCTCACATCTGCCAGTGAGTGTTGCAGGCTAACTCGGTTCAGCCTGTCCCCAGACCTGATCCATATGTATGATGAGAACTATAGCCAACCTGGCCTGTACTGCCCCGCACCTCAGCTCTGGTGCTCACCAGCTGGGTCAGAGTCTTAACAGGGGAGTTCCCCAAGCTCCCCTGTCAGACCAACTCCCTGCTGCAGATCTCATGCACACCAGTGGGTGTTTGGCTCAACCTGACTTGGCCTACTTCCAGTCCTGACACTCACCAGTGGGTACTGTGGCAGCCTGGGATTTTGAAGCAGATAACAGAAAAGGGAAAATTACAGAAACTGAGGCCAAAGAAGACCTCAGACATTAACTTTTTTTTTTTTTTTAAAGATTTGTTTTTATTATTTTTTTATTGGAAAGGCAGATATACAGAGAGGAGAGACAGAGAGGAAGATCTTCCAACCCGATGAATTCACTCCCCACATGAGCGCAACAGCCGATGCTATGCCGATCTGAAGCCAGGAGTCAGGAACTTCTTCCAGGTCTCCCATGCGGGTGCAGGGTCCCAAGGCTTTGGGTTGTCCTTGGCTGCTTTCCCATGCCACAAGCAGGGAGCTGGATGGGAAGTGGAGCTGCCTGGATTAGAACCGGTGCCCTTATGGGATCCCGGCACATTCAAGGTGAGGACTTTAGCCGCTAGGCCACGCCGCCGGGCCCAGACATTAACTTTTCATCTCTTTTTGGAATACAAGACTTTAAGAACAGCCCTCATTTAAAGTCCTAAGATCTGGCCTACTTATTAAAAATCTCAGAGCTTTATGAACAGAGAGTTTTGTTGTATTTAAGTAAAATAGATAAAACCCTAAAGGTATTGATTCTGGAACACATTACATAGAGTTGCCTGTTCAGGACATGTCTCTGTAACACATCAACACTTCCATTTCTGAGGGTGATTTTTGAGCAGAGGTTATTTTTGAAACTAGTGTTTGTTTCATTTTGACCAACATTTCGACTCGTGGAAATCTATGCAAATGAGCAGTCATACAGGACTTTTGTTGAACTTCAGCTGTTCTTGAGAGTGACTCCAAACTACCACATATTTTATGTTAGAGAATCCTAAGCGTGACATCCAGGCTTGGTGAAAACGTATCCAGTTTTCACATAACATGGAGCAGCTGACAGAACCATAATTTTGTTTGTATGGATAGCCATGCTCCATAAATGATAATCCACTAGATTCCAGCAGCAGATGTCAACATTTTAATAGATTTTTATAGATCTGTGTCCAATGCTATCAACAAGAGAAATCTGATCTTGTTCTTATGGTGCTAACTGGTGGGGCAAGATTTTTACCTGTGAACTGCAATTTTATCCAGGAATCAAATGTTGAGAATAACGTGTTTTCCTTACGTCCAAGGAAAGAGTGAGGACGTGTAGGATGTGTCTCTAGGAGCAAATGATGTGCTCCTGTGGTGCTTGACATGCCAAGGGCTGTGAAAGACAAGCAGATGAGGGTCTCTCCAGGTTTTGGGGACTTTAAGGAAGTTACCAGGACATTAGAAAATCTGGGCTGGCTGACAGGCTACAGGGCAAGGTGGATAAGTATCTCCTCCTCAGCTTTTCCCAATATTCCTGCAGAGCCTCCCAGAGAATTCTCTAGGTTCTTTTGGGTACATTCCGAACTCATACAGGGAAACAAATGCTAGCCTAAAAGTCAAAAACCTAGGCTCTGGTTTTAGATTTTTCCCTTAACTCTCCATGTGGTCTTCGTAAGCAACTTCCTCTGGATTTCTTGTATCTTGACAGTGGGGACAGAATTGTTCTATCTTTTTGCTAAAATAATGTGAGGATCAAGTGAGAGAATGTCTTTGAAGGAGTTTTATACTGTGCTCATGTGAAGAATTAGCTTGATTTACATAACAACCACTTGATGCAGGCGTGGCGTGTTTCATTATTTTTGTTTGGTCTCTACCTCAATTCAATGGGCTCCTTAAAAAAATTTTTTTTTCTCATTGCTTCTAGGCCTTTTGGCTAAGATTAAGGGTAAAAGTTTTTTCTCCATCCAAGTATTAGACTCCCATATGCGTTTATATTCGGAATGTCAGCTCCAAAAGCTTTTTCCAGTCTGTCCTGCAGCCCAGAGTCTAGGACTAAAGCACCTGAACCCCTTTAGGAGCTTAAGAACCTATTTTGCCGTGATTCCAAATCCCATTGGGCAAGTTGCACACACTTCCTCTGTGTGTCTGCTTCTTTTCTTGGAAACTGACTTTAGAGTCCCACTCCCTTGTATTAGAAAGGAGACATGGGAGACTAATAGTCTAAGGTTATAAAACATTATCCAGTGAAATACCAAGCTTCCCTCTCCTCCAAAATCCCTTTTCCCAATATTTTTGTTTTGTTTTGTTTTTCTTGGAGAGGCAAGTCTACAAAGAGGAAGAAAGACAGATAGGAAGATCTTTGATCCACTGATTCACTCCCCAAGTGGCTGCAAAGGCCAGAACAAGCCTATCCCAAACCAGGAATTGGCAACTTCTCCCAGGTCTCCCATATGGGTGCAGGGTCCCAAGGCTTTGGGGCCATCCTCTACTGCTTTCCCAGGCCACAAGCAGGGAGCTGGATGGGAAGTGGAGCATCTAGGACACACTAGTGACCATATGGGATCCCGGTGCATGCAAGACAAGGGTTTAGCCACTTAAGCTATCACACTGGGCCCCCAATATTGATTTCTTCTAGACGCTATCTTTGATTTGCTTTCTTGGGACTCTCCTTCAGAGATTATGTATTCTCTAATTTTTCCTTGGTTTGGCATTCTGGAAAGTTTTAGTGCCCTGGCATTGTGTCATACTAAGTTTGATAGGTTAATTCTCCTGCAGCACTGGTATCCCATTCAGAGATACACTACTGTGCCGGCCCGATTTGAATATTTATAACATAATTTGTGGGCCATATATAAAGATGTCAAATTATGGCACATTGAGTTAAACTGTTACCTGTGACTTGGGCATCCCATATGAGCAGTCGTTCAAATCCCATTTGCTTCAATTTCGATCCAGCTCCCTGATGGTGACCCTAGGAAGGCACCAGATGATGGCCCAAAGCCTTGGGCCCCTGTACTCACGTAGCAAGCTGGAAGAAGCTCCTGGTTTGCAGTCCAGAGCTGGACTGGTCCAGCCCTTTGAGGGGTGAACCAGCAGATATATGGAACATATCTATCTCTGTCTCTGTAACTCTCTCTTTCCTTTTTTTTTTTTAAGATTTTTAATTTATTTTATTGGAAAGGCAGATGTACAGAGAGGAGGAGAGACAGAGAGGAAGATCTTCCATCTGATGATTCACTCCCCAAGTGACCGCAATGCTGGAGCTGAGCCAATTCAAAGCGAGGAGCCAGGAGCTTCTTCCAGATCTTCACGTGGGTGCAGGGTCCCAAGGCTTTGGGTCGTCCTCAACTGCTTTCCCAGGCCACAAGCATGAAGCTAGATGGGAAGTGGGGCCACCCACCGGCATTAGAACTGGAGCCCATATGGGATCCTGGCGCATGAAAGGTGAGAACTTTAGCTGCTAGGCTACCGTGCCAGGCACTTTATAACTCTTTCAAGTAAATGAATCTACACAAAGAGAGAGGACATTCTTTTATAATATGGAATAATGGTAATTGTGACAGTGAGAAGGGAATATACACTATGGTTAGATGGTGAAAATCTGTTCATTCTCTTTTAAAGATCTTATTTCTTTTTTACTGGACAGGCAGATTTTTACAGAGAGAAGACTTGATGTTTATATACAGTCCCTGGCAATTCATTTCCTTTTTCTGCCTTAGACATATTTCAAGCTGTGCCCTAAACTCTCTATGATAATAAGGGATTGTAGATTCCAGCATTACCCTTTACTTGTTAAGGATAAAGTCAGTGGGGGAAACACAAGAGAATAGAAAGATTTGCTCCATGTAAGTAGGCACACAGGCAGTAGGAAAACTATTACCTTGTATACTCACCCAGGTCTGTCTTTTTAATAGAGAAAAGATGCCGAATCCAACTGGCACCAAAATTAACTTGGCAGAAGAAAATGGGCATAAGTTCTCTGGAACCAAGGCCTGCAAATAACTGGCAAGAGGCAGGGTACAATAATAGCCCAGACTGCAGGGCATGAGTCCCGTACCCTGAAGCTCAGGTTCCAGAGCCTTCTACTCTCTCCCGTGCATGGAGCCCAGCACGGAGCCCACCGTAAGGGCTCAAGAAACTCTTCTTGGCATGACTTGGAATTCCATTCCACACTCTTTTTATTTATGTCTACCATTTTTCCTGCTTGTTCAGTGTCTATCCTCTTTGTATACTGTCTTAACCCTTAGTTCTGTTTATATTTCCTTTTTCTGAACTTATCAGCAGAAATAAGTTTGTTCATTTATGCATCTACTCTTTCACCCATTCACTTCACAATTATATATCAAGCATGTCAAACTTCGTACTAGGTGCTGAGGAGAAAACAAATAAAAAGATATTCTGTCTGCCTCACGTTTAGGAACTCATAATCTAGAAAGGGAGGCACATATTTATATATGATTATGTTAGAAAAAGATAAGTACCTGTAAGTCTTTAGGGAAGAATGAATGAATTAGTGAAGAAATAGTGCTAAATTTTCCTGAGAAATGTATACTATTGTTATATACGTTCTAGAAAGGGAGATTTATAAAGATGTTCATTCTTTCTTTTTTTTTTTCAAAGTAATCTGTGTTTTTATTGCAATTCAAACAAAATTGTGTTTTTATTGAGATGTAACTCATATTGGATAAGTCACCCATTTAGACTGTAAGATTTGGTTACTTTTTTTTTTTTTTAAGGATATTCACAGAGGTATAAAACCATCACCAGTCAATTTTAGAATATTTTCATTATTCCAAAAAGAAACCCCATACTCATTAGCAGTCACTCCTTCTTAACTCACAGTTTCCCTCACTCCAACCCTAGGTAACCATTCATCTATTTTCTGACTCTACTGCCCTGCCTATTCTGTACATGCAGAAGTGAATTATTCAATATGTGACCTTTTGTTTCTGGCTTCTTTCACTTAGCATGATGTTTTCAGTGAACTTCTGTGTTATAACACATACTGATATATCATTCTATCTCTGGCTGAATAATATTCCATTGTATGAGTACACTTTTTTATTTATACCTTCTTCAACTGATGCACATTGAATTGTTTCCACTTTTTGATATCATGGACAATGCTCCTATGGACATTTCTATACAAGATTTTTGTAATGGTGTATTTTCACTTTTTTTGATTATCTGCGTATGACTGTAACTGTTAGGTCATGTGACAAACTAAGGAACTGCTGGACTATTTTCCAAAGTCACTGAGCCATTTTCTATTCTCAACACTGATATATGAGGTTTCTAATTTTTCCACATGCTTGTCAACATTTTGCATTGTCTTTATTTGATTATGAATATCGTAGAGGGTATAAAGTGATATCATTGTATATTTTTTATTTAAGATTTATTTTATTTATTTGAATGAATAAATAAAATATTTGTTTTATTTGCGGAGAAACAGAGATATTCACTCTCCAAATGTTTGCAATGGCCAGGGCCGGGCCAGGACAAAGGTTGGAGATTGAAACTCCATCCAGACCTCCCACTTGAGTGGGAGGGGACCAAACACTTGAATTGTGGCCCTGTCTGGTATCTGCTGCTTTCTCAGGGAGCAGGATTGGAAGCAAAGCAGTTGGGACTCAAACTAGAGTTCTGATATGGGATGCTGTTATAACTGGCAGCTTAACTCATTGTGCTACACTGTCAGCCTCTCTTTGTTGGTTTAATGTGTATTTCTCTGCTCATGTATGCTTTTTGAAAACTGGTTAGTACAGACCTGGTTTTCTGAAGGCAGCAAGGAACAAAAGGTAAGGCACCTGTGTTAGGCAGGCGTTTCATGAATGGACCAATGATTGAGACTGCTCAACTTTCATCATTATCATAGTCAATGGAAAGGCCTTTCAGATTTTAGTGAAAGGGTAGTAGTCGATCCCTGTTTTTGACTCAGTTTTGAATGAGACTATGTAACAGTTTACTAGCTAGTTCTATTTTTTTTTTTAACGATTTATTTATTTATTGGAAAGTCAGATATACAGAGAGGAAGAGAGACAGAGAGGAAGATCTTCCGTCCGATGATTCACTCCCCAAGTGAGTGCAACGGCTGATGCCATGCCAATTCGAAGCCAGGATCCAGGAACTTCTTCCGGGTCTCCCATGCAGGTGCAGGGTCCCAAAGCTTTGAGCCATCCTCCACTGCTTTCCCAGGCCACAAGCAGGGAGCTAGATGGGAAGTGGAGCTGCCGGGATTAGAACCGGCGCCCATATAGGATCCTGATACGTTCAAAGCAAGGACTTTAGCTGCTAGGCCATGCCGCCGGGCCCACTAGCTAGTTCTTAAACCTGGAATTCTATAGTGTTTACTTTTAAAAAAAGATTATTTTTATTGGAAAGGTATATTTACAAAGATGACAGAGAAAGTTCTTCTGCCAGCCAGGTCACTCCCCAGGTGGTCCCAATAGCTGGAGCTGAGCCAATCTGAAGCCAGGAACCTGGAGCTTCTCCTGGATCTCCCATACATGTACAAGGTCCCAAAGCTTGGACTAATATCTACTGCTTTCCCAGGCCACAAGCAGGGAGTTGGAAGGGAAGTGGAGCAGCTGAGATACTAACCAGCATCCATATGGGATTCTGGCACAGGCAAGGCAAGAATTTAGCCACTGAGCCATCATGTCAGATGCTGTATAGTGTTTTCAAAGGAGTCTTTTTCTATGACAGTATGGGGAAAACCAAACAGAGTGGGGAATTTTAGATAGCTACACTAAAAAAAAAATGCATTCTTGGTAGTCTTCAATTCCCCAGTCTCCAAAGCTCCTACAAACTTAATTCTGGATTTGGAAATGACACCCCATTTTTGGAGGCCATGTCATATAGGAGAAGACTTGGAATCAGACACAGTTAGACTGCAGCATTGCACTGTTTAATATGGTAGTTGATAGCTGCACATACTACTGATACTTAAAGTAACTAAAATCAAATAAAAATGACAATTCATTTCTTCAGACACAGTTCAAGTGTTCAAGTAGCTGTATGTGGTTTGTGGATACTGCAGTGAATAAGGCTACCTTAGAATAATGTTTCTGCTAAGTAATCTTGAGGCCATCACTCCCATTTCTGTGCCTTAGGTTTCTCCTCTGTGAGAGTGGTGGCTTAAGAGCTCCCATTTCCTCTGGAGTTCTGTGTAATTTGTGATTCCATTTTTGTCTTTTCCTTTACTCCTTCCATATGTAGTTAGAGCAAAAGAATCCAGAGGGACTATTAGTCTGATGATTGGCCAAGCTACATTGCTCCCACTCTCCACTGCCTTGGTGAAAGGAAAAATGACTCAAGGATATACTTAAATCTGAATGTTTCACAATTGTGCATTGCTTTATGCATCATTGAATTTTTTCACATTATTTCTTCCTTTGATAGAATCAAAGAACTTTAACATTGAAAGAGCCTTAAAAGCCATCTCAAATTTCAACAAAGAATAGTGCAGGGAGCTTATAAAATGAAATATTTCAGAGAATGACCTAGTAGAAGGAGTGTCAAGATGTCTCTGGCCCAATCTGAACAAGTCTATGCTGCAGATATGTATGCTGAGACCTTGGGACCCTGGAAATGCGTTATTGAATTGTATCTAACACACACGGGAACATTGGTCTTGCCTGATCTCTGACCATGTGCTGGAGTCTATTCTTCAGTATCCTGAAAATTTTCAAATTCTTCATAACTCAGGGAGCTCCTAAAAGGAGTAATTTCCATCTTTGGCCAGCTCTGACAGAAAGATTTTCTTTATATTATTCTCACAACTGATTTAGTTTTCCCATTTATAGTTATATAACACTAGTCAGCTTCTATGTCATAATAAATCCTTTCAGATCATTCATTTATTCATCCTGCAAATATTTATTGAGAACATACTATATATAAGGTTTTGTGCAAGGAACTGGAGACTCAGTACTGAACAAGATTAACTTAAACTATGCCTCCATGTAGTAGGAGAGGCAGACAACTAAGGAATTAAAAGTAAACAAATGACAAAAGAAGTATGACTTAGTGACAATGCTAAGGTAGGAAGTATCATGGCATAGCAGTTAAAAATGCTGTGAAGAAGATGAAGAGTGTTGTGGTGAAGAATAATAGGGAGGGCTTACACTATCTAGTGGGGCTGCAGCTGTTCTCCCTAGAGAAATGTCATTCAGATTGAGATCTGAAATATAAAAAAGAGCATTGTGAAGAGTTCAGGAAAGACTGTAAGAGAACATGGCTGTCTTATCAATTATAAGCCAAGTGCATTTAGAAACTAATACGCAGAATGAAGGAATGGCACAAGATGACATTGGAGAGGATACAATATATAGAAACTTGCATTTCATTCTGTATGCAAGGAAGCCATTTTATGCAGGAAGTGGTGTAGTCTGACTTAAATTTTTAATGGATGGGGGTCAATGCTGTGATACATCAGGTCAAGTTGCCACCTTTGCTGCTGGCATCCCATATGGACACCTATTTGAATCTCAACTGCTTCAGTTCTGATCCAGCTCCCTGTTATTGTGCCTGGGAAAACAGTGGAGGATGACCCAATTCCTTGAGTCTAGGCTCATGTGGGAGATTGAGAAGAATCTCCTGACTCCTGGTTTGCCTGGCCTAGCCTTTGTCATTGCAGCCATCTGGGGAATGAATCAATGGATGGAAGAAAGAATCCAATTTCTTTCTTTCTTCCTTCCTTCCCTCCTTCCTTTCTTCTTTTCTCTTTTTCTGTCTTCTGTCTTTTTTTTTCCTATCCTTTGCCTTTCCTGTAGTTCAAAAAAATTAAAATCTTTAATCTAATGACTATCCTTCTCATGTTAACGAAAGAAGCCCTTATCTTCCTGATTATTAATCAGTTATCATCTTTCAATGACTTGACCATGACCCTTGACTAACTGTTGTGCCAGTTACACTTGGAAGAAAAAGAGAACAAGAAGACCTAATCCCCACCTAATAACAGCCCAGAGCATAATTACAAATAATTGCAATATTTTTTTAAAAAAGCAGATTTCCAGATAAGTGAGATAAAGACCTTGGGAGGAAGGAAGAACTTTCAGTTTGGTATGCTTGTGGAAGAGAAACTAAGGTGGACTTTATGAGAGATGTTAATTTGTAGCATCTGGGGCTGGTGGGGCACTGGGGAGCAGCCAGTGCTCTTTTATACAGGTCAGACAAGAATTACCTCATTGAGAAGCCAACAGTTGAGCAACTACTCTAAGATAGGGAATAAGGCATGTGGTTGGTTACCTAGGGGAAGACTGCTCCTAGTGGAGGGCAAAGGCTCTGAGGTTAAGAGTGCATGGTGTTTTTGCCAAACTCTTGGGCAGGCCATGTGACTAGAACAGAAGGAGAGGAAGAAGAAGAAATTGCAGTAAATAAGAACAGAAGAGGGTTAAGTAGGGACTATATATTGTAGTAACCACTGGGCCATTGTGAGGACTTTGATCTGGACATGGTGAACAGAGGAGTGACATGATCTGACTTACCTAACGGTAGTTTTGACTAGGGTGGCAGAAGTAGATGTGGAGTCTAATTTGAAATGTATTTTAAATCCATAATGAATGAAAGTGAATTTAGAGAGTGTAAGGATGAGGTTTGGAGACTGTTCCTGGAGGAAATTGACAAGGCCCTAACGACTGCGTACCTTGTGTTTTCTGATTAGCCTTCAGGTGAAGAGAAAATAGTTTGCTTACAATGAAAGCTCCCAGTCCGAAGTTCATCAGCTAAATTTCATTAATAGTTCTATTAGACTCAGTGTTTAAAACTTTCTTTCTTTCTTTTTTTTTTTTAAGATTTTTTAATTTACTTTTTATTACAAAGCCAGATATACAGAGAGGAGACAGAGACAGAGAGAAAGATCTTCTGTCCGATGATTCACTCCCCAAGTGAGCGCAATGGCCGATGCTGTGCCGATCTGGGAGCCAGGAACCAGGAACCTCCTCCAGGTCTCCCACATGGGTGCAGGGTCCCAAAGCATTGGGCCGTCCTCGACTGCTTTCCCGGGTCACAAGCAGGGAGCTGGATGGGAAGTGGAGCTGCCGGGATTAGAACCAGTGCCTATATGGGATCCTAATATGTTCAAGGCGAGGACTTTAGCTGCTAGGCCACGCTACCGGGCCCTAAAACTTTTCCTAAAGATTTATTTTTATTGGAAAGGCAGATTTACAGAGAAGGAGATACAGAGAAAGATCGTCCTTCTGCTGGTTCACTTCGCAAATAGCTGCAACAGCAGAGCTGAGCCATTTTCAAGCTGGGAGCCTCCTCCAGATCTCCTACGTGGATACAGGGTCCTAAGGCACTAATATGAGATACTGGGCTTGAAATGAGAGAATTAGCCATTAGAGCCATTGCTCCAGCCCCAATGTTTAAAACTTTTTATAATTAGTTGTCTGCAAACTAGAAGTGGTGATAAAAATAGATTCCGGGTCTTTCTTGAGAATTGAAAGAGAGTTGGTAGCACTAAGCCCTTACTCCCAGTGGACAAAAGTTGGCAGAAACCAAGTTTATACTTCTTTTTTGCCAGAGGAATAGCCTACCATTTTCTACTTCCTACTCCTCCTATGATAGCTTGCCCTAAAACTGAGGCCATGTTGTACATGTGTTACTATTTTCTTATAGAAAAGAGGAAAGGAAGCCATTTCTTGTCTTTATCAGAAATGTTGCTTGCATATAATCCAATTCACTCATCTACATCACCTGCTTGGACTCTGTCAGTTTTTGAGCTTACAACTTTCAGTCTGGAGGAAAAGAAGCATGGATCCTGAGTGTCAGTTCCTGACATGGTACAAACCATCCTGTGACCCCAAGCTTAGCTAAAAGCCTCTGTGATTCTTAGAAGACTAAACTGGATGTCGGTTTAACAGCCCCAATCTCCTAGAAAGCCTTAGATCTTGTGGCAGCCCAGTGTCCTCACCCCTCCTCCTTCTCAATCAGCAAGAGGCCTCAGCCTGGTGTGTATGTCAGAGAAAGAAGACACTGGATTAAGTAAGGGACCTGTATCAATAATGGATAACTTGAGCCCTTAGCAAGAGAGAGGAATATGCAGTGTGTGTGTGTGTGTGCGCGCGCACACGTGTGCGCGACTAGAAGTGGACTCAAGTAAACTTACTTGTAATAGGTTGTGCTTACCTGTTCCTGTGTACCTGGTGTGTATCAGACAATATTCTAGATGTTAGGGAAGTAGCAGTGAATAAGACAGATAAGCTGTTTCCTATCAGGGAACTTACATTCCAGTGAAAGACACAAATGATACACAATTTAAATATGAGATAGTTTCAAGTACTAGAAAATTGCATGAGAAAATAAAAGCAAGTGTTCGATGAGAGTTTCTGAAAAGGCAAGCTATGCACTTGAATGTATGCACTTGAATGAATGTAGTACGTATTTGCAGATGGGCCTATGTTTGAGTCCTGAGCACATGTATTTTGCTTATTTGTGCCTGTATGTACAGAGGGTCAGCTTTTATGTCTCCAATGCTTGTGTATTAGTATATGTGATTTAACAGGAGCGCATACGGGTAAGATAAGGTTTGTGATGCACATGTGCAGATGGCTAGCGTTCAGCTGTTCTGAAGAATGTTCTGAAGTTTCCGTGGCACTGGTCAGTGAGCTGCTTAAGCAATAGCTTTTCTGCCTCAGGCATTCAGGGCTCTTGGTCAACTTCCTCTGCCCTGGTTCCTTCTCACATTAGTGAACTCTCTGTGCTTGGCTCCTTTTAACCCTAGGAGTGTGAAAGCCAAGGAGAAGATAGTAACTGACTCATTGACGCAGAGGCTACAAAGAGGCTGATTATCAGTGTCACCTCTGTCAGAAAGAGAAGACCCGGCTCCTTTGTCAGCCTCTGTCCTTCTCACCATGAAGGAAAGAGTCCTGACTTGAAATGAGAAGACCTGAGGATCTATTCTTGGCTCTGTCACTTATTATTGTGTGACCGTGGCCAAGCTACTGCATCTCCTTTCCATGTGTTTACTTGGGTAGTGAAGAACAGGGGTCACGATGACATGCAGGGCTGGGGTGGAGAGGACTATGTTGGCAAGGGTGTCTGAAGGAGGAGGAGGAACATTCTGAGGGGGTCAGTGTTAAGTTGGGAGTGAACTTGAGATTGTAAGCCAGGAAGAACCTCCTTAGAATGAAATACAAATGTATTACTGCTGCCTGCAAGGCCATGTGTGATTTGGCTATTGCCTATTTACATATAACTTCATGCTCCCTGTACTCTAGACTTCTTTTCTGGTATTTATTTTTTTAAGACTTATTTATTTTTATTGCAAAGTCAGATATACAGAGAGGAGGAGAGACAGAGAGGAAGATTTTCCATCCGTGACCGCAATAACCATTGCTGCACCAATCCGATCCGAAGCCAGGAGCCAGGAACCTCTTCTGGGTCTCCCACGCAGGGTGAAGGATCCCAAAGCATTGGGCCATCCTCGACTGCTTTCCCAGGCTACAAGTAGGGAGCTGGATGGGAAGTGGAGCTGCCGGGATTAGAACCGGTGCCCATATGAGATTCTGGCACGTTCAAGGTGAGACAGAGAGGGCTATCTTCCATTCACTGGTTCACTCCCCAAATGATTGCAGTGGCTGGAACTGAGCTGATCCAAAGCCAAGACTCAGGAGCTTCTTCCAGGTCACCAGTGTGCATGCAGGGTCCCAAGGCTTCGGGCCATTTGCTACTGTTTCCCAGGCCAATGAGCAGGGAACTAGATTGGAAGTGGAGCTGCCAGTGTCCAAACTGATGTTGGTGTTACAAGTGGCAGTTTAACTTGATATAAGTTAAAGTTAGTGTTATTTGCAAAAAGCACTTTTCCCCTAGACACTCACTAGAATATCATTATACTTTCTTTCCTTCATAGTGGTGATTATACTCTGAAATGATCTTGGTTGTACTTATTTGTGTGTTACCTGTACTCTTGTGAGCATATAAACTCCCATGATCTCAGCATATTAACTCCATGATAAACCAGCCTGCTTATCAGCGCCTTTTACTGTGTGCATATTTAGCGCACAGTAGTTGTTAAATAAGCAAATGAAGGAGTGACTAAAGGAAGCCAGGCTAAAGTCTAGATAAGAGTGGTAATTAACCAAAGCTGAAGCGGGAGATACAATGAGATGGTGATACTAAAAATTCAAATGTGAATCAGAGTCATTTGTAGATTGTTTGTATCTGCTTGTATAAAGAAGCAAATTCTTAAACACATTGATTCTGAGTCAAGATGTTCTGAATCTATATATTCAGACCCTACTCTTAATAACACCTCATCAACAAGAATGGTATCTATGACATCATCTCTCTGTAATACATCCCTAGGATGGAAGGGAAGAAATCATTGCCTCATTTAAAACATATATTTCTTTCTTTCTTTTTTTTAAATCGGAAAGTCAGATATACAGAGAGAGGAGGAGAGACAGAGAGGAAGATCTTCCATCCAGTAATTCACTCCCCAAGCAGGCACAATGCCCGATGCTGTGCCAATCCAAAGCCAGGAACCTCCTCCAGGTCTCCCACACAGGTGCAGCATCCCAAGGCTTTGAGCCATCTTCAACTGCTTTCCCTGGCCACAAGCAGGGAGCTGGATGGGAAGTGGAACTGCTGGGATTAGAACCGGTGCCCATATGGGATCCTGGAGCATGCAAGGCAAGGACTTTTAGCCACTAGGCTACCACGTGGGGCCCCATCACCTCATTTTATCAACATAAAAATGAGGCTCAGGGATGGATGGTTCATTTTTTCAATGACATGTAACATTATGTAATGAAGAACCTTGAAAGTCAACCTGTCTTTTGAGTCAACATAATGTGTGATCACGCATTACTCATCCTCACAGGGAAGCCCCAGGCCTTGGTGTTACTAGCTGGATTTTATAACTGTTACTGTTTTGTTTTGCTTTGAGGAGAAAATTGAACCATTAATCACTGGTTCTTTCTGGTATATCTCAGGGAAGGCAACGAGCAAGGGGAGACTGCCCAGATCTCATATCGAGAGCTTCTGGTCCAAGTATGTCGGTTCAGCAATGTTCTCCGAAAACAGGGTGAGTGTGGGAATGTGGAAAAGTGGCTTGAGGAACCTGACCTTGGGAGTACTTGAGAACTTGAGAGTAGAGACAAGGAATAGAAGGCTTCCAAGCACAGAGGAACAGAGGAAGTGAGCTGGGTAGAGGAGTGGCTAGATGAAAGGGAGCAAGCAGCCTCAGGAAGGTGCCATGATCTGTGTTCTGTGTGTTTATTTACAGGCATTCGAAAAGGGGATCGCGTGTCCATCTACATGCCCATGATCTTGGAGCTGGTCGTGGCCATGCTGGCATGTGCCCGCCTTGGGGCTTTGCACTCCATTGTGGTAGGAGTCTGGGCCTGGTGAAGAGAGGGGTGGGTGTGCACTGGGATTGGGATTATGAAGGAGTAGGTTGGGGCCAGATGATGGTAGGTCTTAAATATCAAACCAAGGAACTTAGAGTGCTGGTATAGCAGGTTCATATCTGTTTTTCAGGTTCCTCTGGGATTCTGATTTGGAGATCCTGGATGTTTCATGAACAACTCCTTTTCTTGTTCATGAAATCTCTGGGAACTCCTTCTTTTAATCTTTCTTTTCTTCCCTAGTTTGCAGGCTTCTCTGCAGACTCTCTGTGTGAACGGATACTGGATTCCAGCTGTAGCCTCCTCATCACTACAGGTGACCCATTCTCTCATTTCTCCAGAACCACTTCTTCCCACTGCAACATTCACACTGTGTCTTGTTCTTCAAACAGCTGGTTGGCTTAGGCCCTTCCAGCATGGAGGATAGAGAGCGTCTGCCCTTCCTTTTCTGAGCCCACCTTAGCTGTTCCCCTCTCAGCCCAAATCAGCTGAAAGAACCAGAATCAAGAGACCTATTTGGTGGGTGGGTGTTTGCTGCAGAGGTTGAGATACCACTTGAGATGCCTACATTATCCCATATCAAAGTCCCTGTGTTTGAGGTCCAGCCCTGCTTCTGATTCATCTTTGTGCTAATGCACATCCTGGAAGGCAGCAGATGAGGGCATAACTATTTGGGTGCTTTCCACCCATGTGGAAAGGAAGACCCACATGGAGTTCCGGGTGCTAGGGTCCAGTTTGGCTCAACCCCAACCTATGGTGGTTACCTGGGAAGTGAACCAGTAGATTGTAGATGTCTGTCTCTCTGTCTTTCAAATAACATATAAGTAATTTTAAAAAGAGGTTCACATAGGAAGGGTTCTGTGGACATTGGATACATTGGGAAGTGGGATGTCTACTAAGCCCTGAAATATCTGTTGCTCCCCAAAGATGCCTTCTACAGGGGGGAAAAGCTTGTGAACCTGAAGGAACTGGCTGACGAGGCCCTGGAGAAGTGTCGGGAGAAGTAAGTCTGCTATCCCATTGGCTATTGTCCTTGGTTGACTGAACCTTTCCCTGGTGACAGCTTCCCTTCCCTTACTCCCTTCCCTAGCCAGATGTGAGTGGGTCTTGTCAAAACTTTTCTGAGCCAACCAGATCATCACTTTGGGCTTTTCTTTCCTCTAGGGGTTTCCCAGTGAAATGCTGCATCGTGGTGAAGCACCTGGGGCGAGCAGAACTGGGCATGGGTGACTCTCCCAGCCAATCACCCCCAATCAAGAGGTCATGCCCAGATGTCCAGGTGAGTCTGGCACTGTTTTGCCCACCTCTTGGCTCAAATTGCCTCCTTCCTGCTCAGAAACTTCCTGACATCCTCTTTTTGCTTCCTTATAATGTTGAACATCTGGGGAGCAGTCCTAGGAGTGTTTCCCCTGGCAGGACTGGCTGGGGGCAGGAGATTTTGTTCTTTGTTCTTGAATATAGGGAGAGGCCCTTAGACCTCTTTTGGGAACTCGGCACGAGAGAAATGTGGAAGAGACTCTTGTGCTGTTGGGAGTATTCTGATCACACAGAGGACCCTCAGGACTTGGATTTGGGTTACAAATATGCTGACTTGGATGACTGGATTGATTACTGGGATGTGACTTGGGGTAGGCCACCTGCGTGGCCTAAGTAATGTTCAATTTTGAAAGACCAGGGTCCAGTTGTCAAGATGGCTATTGTTAGCTTTGGAGCCAGCCTTCTTATAGAAGCAGAAAATCCCAAAGGTGGCCTCCAGGTCTGAGAGGTGTGAGGAATGAAAGTTATGGGAGTCCAGAAGGCCAGTGAATTACTGAAAATCTGTAGTTTAAGAAGCCTTAAGCAAACTTGGGGCTAGAGAGTTTGCCATTTAATTTAGGCTATTGGAGAGCCCTATCAGTGTTAAGGGATTCTGCATGTATATGGTTTCTAATCAGGATCAGAGAATGGAGGCTGGGGGACCAGGGAAGTGGGGGGGGGGGAGGGGGCTGATGGAAATGAGGCAGCCAGGGGCTTGGGGGTAGGGGGTGCACTGGACCTTTCCTCCCACTTTCCTGTACTTAGACCCGGCTCACCAGCCTTTCCATGGGCTTTCAACAGGCTAAGCTGAAAGAGAACCCCAAGTGCATCTGGCCCCAGGTATCCACTTCTGCACTGCCTTGGGCACGGCTTCCCTTGTGTGCTTCTCTCTGTCCTTATGCTCTTTGCCTGTTTGCCCCATTGAGGTGGATGCCACACCTAACCTTCTTCCTCTTACCCTGGAGCCCCTTGACATTCACATCACTCTGAAAAGTTGTGAAATCAAATGTTTGCTGTGGCCTCTGTAAGACTAGCACAGAGCAAGGATTTCAGAGCGGTGGCAACAGACACCCCATTCTACTCCGACTGCTCAGGATCTTTGTGGCAGAGGGGAGCAGGGAACCTGTCAGAAAGCATTCGCTGTGTGCTCGGCAAGGGCCAAGAGAGACAGAGGAACAGGCAGAGGAGGCAAGTAACCTGACTTAGGTAACTCACTATCAAATTGATCAGTTAAATAAAACTCGGTTTCATACAAGAGAGCGAAGAAAAATTCTAAATATATTTGTACGCCACTTGGGAGTTTACAAACAGCACCTAACTCTGATAGAACTAAGTGCTAAGTTGACCAAAAGTCACACTATAAATGGTTCTAAGAAAGGAGACCCACAAGTGAGTGCTCAAAGCTGACTTAGAAACAGCAGAGAGAATGGGCCTGGAGACCGGAACTCCATTTTCACCTGTATGACCTTGAAAAAGTCTGGGCTTCACTTGCCTTGTTAGTAATGGAGAAACAATCATACAAGCCATGTTTAAAAGGAGGCTTTCCACAAAGCATAAAGTCCACTGTTCGTATGGGTTGTACCTCACAGGAGATCTCTTAATGTTGCTATGTTTAACCTCTTAGGCTAATGGTTCATATAAGCCCCCTTTCTCTCTTCTCATTAGCATGTAGGAGATATGTCTGATTCCCAGGCGACACTGCTTTTCTGCTAAAATGCAGGCAAGGCGTTAAGCACCTCCTGAAAGAGCTCATGAACCGTAGTTTAGACTATAGGTTCCAGAGCCAGAAGATCTTGACTTGGCCACCTGACACTCTGTAAACTTGGAAAGGTTACTTAAGCTCTCATGTCTCAATTCCTCCATCTGTAAAATAAGGATAATATTGTACCTATCAATAGGGTTTCATCAGTGTATGTAATGTGTTTGGCACATAGTAACTTCCCAATACGTGTTAGCTGTTATTTCTGTCCCCAGAATACAGCAACAGATTTGCATTTCTAAAACATATCTAAAAAAAAGGCAGCCAACTCTTAATTCTTAATACTATAGACACCCAAGTTACAGGCTCCTGTATATTTGTGGGGTTTTTTTCTTTTTTGCAGTTAAAAATGTTCAGTTATCAAAAAATTAAAACCCAAAGAAAATAGAAACAGGCTTGCAGAGTCTGGGTTTGTTCATCTAAGAATTCTAGTCCAAGCTGCAGAAATCTTGGCAGAACTCCAAATCCTTTTATCTGTAAGCAATCTGTAAGGCAGGGTCTGGCATCTCGATCATTTTACCTATGAACTCTTTCATATTCCTCTTTTATATCTGGCAGCTGCCCTTTCTGAGGCTATCCTAGTCCAAGGACAAAGGCCAACTGCTCCATTTTTATTTGAGCAAATTCAAATCTTTTCCTGGTTCAAAGCCTTGGACCTCATAGACACACACCTAATACACAATCGACATTTGTTCCACCAGTTGAGCTCATCCTGCTTCCTGGTGTTGGTTATTGGCTTCACACTCCCCCCTTCAGTCTTTTATATGCACACACACACACACCCACAAAGGAAACAGTTTTATAAGATTACGAGAGTCCCTTCGTTGTGGGACCATAGTGTAACTGTGCTTTGCCCTTGCATGTACCTCCAGCACCACTGCTGCGAGGCAATATTGACATAGTTCTGCTTAAACACATTAATGCCCTCATTTCACCTCAAGTGATCATTTGAAAGGGACAAAAGTATCCACGTGGCAATGTACACACTGAGAAACAGAGCAATATGTTCTAGCTTTCTTTTCCTTCTTTTTATTTTACTTAAAAACTTCTTTCTATTTGAGAAAAAGGAGAAAGCATCCACCTGCTTGGATTCACTCCCCAAGTGCTAACAATGATGGGGGGTAGGGATGTGGAGAGAACCTGGGAGCCAGCAATCCAACACAGATTTCCGGCTTGGGTGGCAGGAACCCTATAACTTAATTGCTGCATTAGCAGAAGATCAGAATCAGAAATTGGAATGCTGGTGTAAGACATGGGCACCTTAATGGCTTAATCAGTAGGCCAAATGCCCATACCCCTCTTTCTTTTTAAAGTACCCTCATTTTATCATTCTTATGATACTCATGCTAGAAACTTCAAATTCTCTGCAGTAAGGGACAGGTAGTCCACAGAGACTGGAGTGTTTAGTCGGTCTCTAATTCATCAAGGTATGTTTCTAACACATTGAGCTTTTTACATCAAATGTGTACACAACAATTGGCTTAGAAACATGTAGTGGAAGAAGGGTATTTCCCTTATATTGCAATATCAACTTATTAGTCAAGACCATTGTACATCCATAAATCTAATGAATGTGAAAGGACTCTGTGACAGCTAAAGCAAATCCCATGCAGTTCCCATCAACACATCTCCATGTGATCACTGAACCAGCCTCCTTCTCTCCCAACATGCATCAGCCTTTCTCCAACCCCACTCCAATCGTTCTCCCACTCCTTGGGGGCAACCCAAGGCTTTATATTTATTAGACACTATGTTTCTCTCTTGATGTTTCTTAAATCCTGTGAAATCATTAGAACAAGAATGACTATCCTCATTTTTATAAAGAGGTAAAATGACTCACCCAAGATCATATACTAGGAAGTGACAGAACTTGAAGTTCAATGAAATTTTTGAAAAAATTCATCGAATCTCACTTCCCTCAGGAGAAAACAGACTGAAAAAGCTGGTGTTCAAAGAGGTTTGATAGCCAAGAGTGGAAATCATTTCAAAGGAGAGTTTAGAACTCGGGGTGACAGATCCAGAAATCAAAGACACTCAGGGATGGGGGGGCCAACTCTCTCCTGGGAGAAGTCAACCTTGATATTTCTCCACCAACTTGAAGCAAAGCTCCCTGTCAAAAGGAACCTCTCCACTTAAGCAAAAGTTGCTGTGAGAAGGCCCATTGGTACCCAGGATGTAGGGACAGAGGCAGAGCAAGGGTAAGAGTCTCCAGAGGTAGATGGGATCTGAATAAATAAGAAAAAGGGCTTGGTGAAGACCTGCTGACTTTTTGACTACTAACAGGGTCACATGCCTGCCTCACCTGCCGACTCTAACTGCCCTTCTGAACCGTGTGGTGTATGCCTCCTTACTGATGAGTCACTAGCCCCTGAAGTACATATATGTGCATATGCAGGCTTGTGTGGCCATAGCCTTTCATCCAGCAAAAACTAAGAGTGCCTTCTGGGTTTCAGGCACTATACTAAATATTAGAGGTGCAAGGAAAAGAAAGACATCCCACTGCCTTCACAGAAGTTACTAAATGATTAAGTAATTGGAAATATGTGGGAAAGAAATATGTGCTGTGACCAACAGTAATGGCAGGGGTAGGTGGGTATCTCAGGTAAAGGCTAGCCAAGGTGGTGACATTCCAATTAATAACTGAAGTATAAGAAGGGAACAACCAAAAGATATGCCTCAGCTTGAGCCTAGTGAAGAAAAGGAATAATGGCAGGGTGCTGGGTGTGCCCCAGAAGCCTGCCGTTTTGCTCCTGTACTGTCTAATCCATTCTTTGAGGGCCCTCCCTCCTTTCTTGCATTCCCACTACCAGGCCCACCCTAGCACCTCTAGATGTCAGCTGGAGGTGTCTCCCCACCCCCAAACCATCTTGAGCTGTTCACAGTTTTTTCTTGCCCACTGCTGTCCCCTCCCTGCAGATCTCCTGGAACCAAGGGGTTGACTTGTGGTGGCACGAACTCATGCAAGAAGCAGGTGATGAGTTTGAGCCCGAGTGGTGTGATGCCGAGGATCCCCTCTTCATTCTGTACACCAGCGGCTCCACGGGCAAACCCAAGGCAAGTATGTAGATGTGAGTGTGTGTACATTGGATAGGGCTGAAAAGTGAGTTTCTGGGGAAGCATGTAACAACATGAATGTTACTCTACAATCCTGAGTTTCAGAAAAGTCATATCTTTTCTAAATCAAATAAAGGCATTAATCACTAGGAGGTAAAGCCTAGGATTAGGCATTTGAGGTGGGGTGTTCATGGTGCTCTGAAAGGGGAGACAAAAGTCACATGACACATTCTTAAATCTAGCCCTCTGCCAGGGCTGAATATGGAAGGCAGAAATACTTGGTAAAGCTCTGAATCTTCTGTTGACCTGAAAAAGTTGAAAGCTATGTCACTCTCCTTTTTACCTACCTCATCCCTAAACTCTTCTCTCCACATGCTCATCATATCCCTCAGTAAATCCTCACAAATATAATTTTGGCTTCTCCTTCTTAGGGATGGAATAGGGGTGGAGTAAGCAAAGAGGATTTCCTTTTTATTCTTTTATGATATACCTATTCATCCCAAAGGCAGAGCTACACACAGAGAGAGGGAGAGTCAGAAGAATGAATGATCCTCCACCCACTGTTCCACTCCCCCAAATGGCCCCAATGACTGGAGCTGGGCCAACCCAAAGGCAGGAGCCAGGAGCTTCCTCTAGATCTCCCACTTGAGTGCAGGAGCCCATGCACTTGAGCCATCTTCTGCTACTCTCTCAGACACACCAACAGGCAGATTACTTCAAAGTAGAGCAGCCAGTATTCAAACCGGTACCTGTCTTGGCTGTCAGCAGTGCAAGCAGCAGCTTTGTTCACTATGCCACAGCACTAGGAAACTTTCCCAAAATCCTACCTTCACTTTTTTTTTTAAACATTCATTCTGCTAACATATAATTGAACACATGAGCACAAATACAAAATGAAGATGATTAGTTGTGAGTATTCTAGAAATGTTCATATATGTAAAAATGATGTGTGTGGATCAGAAACATCAAGAATATGAATATGAATGAAAGACTTGGGATAACATGGGTGTGATAAAGGAGACAGGAGCAGAGAGAAAAAAGGAGATGGAAGAGAGGAGGTATTTTGAAAGGGGTGCTGGTAGGATTAGAATCTCTCAGGAGGCTCTTCTTTCATTTGTTCCAGTGGGGCTATATGGCAGTCAATGGAGGTGGGTACAAGGTGCTAACCTGAAACTCCATTCTTTCACAGGGTGTAGTGCACACAGTTGGGGGCTACATGCTCTATGTGGCTACAACCTTTAAGTACGTGTTTGACTTCCACGCAGAGGATGTGTTCTGGTGCACAGCAGATATTGGCTGGATCACTGGCCATTCCTATGTCACCTATGGACCTCTGGCCAATGGCGCCACCAGTGTTTTGGTAAGAGGAGAGCTGGGGCCCATGGCTACCTGGCCTCATTTAGAAGGAGGGAAGAGGTTATTTTGGATTACCACCTCATAGTGCTATTTAGTGTAGAAATGGGGAGACTCTTACCCAATGAACTGTTTCCCAGAGAAAGAGGAGTCCTGAGGATTGTATATCCTGACTGGGAAAGTCTCTTGGCTTGTCTGATCAGGGAGTGAAGATACAGTTGGTAAAAAAAAAAAAGGGGGGGGGGGCACAAAACACTGGATGTGGCATACACGGGGGATGAGAGAACTGTTCCATTTGGAGGGATGAAAAATAACCAGCTTTCCCTCTGGGGTCAGTTTGAGGGGATCCCCACATACCCAGATGTGAGCCGCCTGTGGAACATTGTGGACAAATACAAGGTGACTAAATTCTACACGGCACCCACAGCCATCCGTCTGCTCATGAAATATGGAGACGAGCCTGTCACCAAGTAAGACTTCCTTCCAGTTGCTGCCCCGTGGGTATCCTGATCTGGATGCTTGATTTTGTACATACGTTCATCCTTTCCTTTATCCTAACTCTGTGGCTGCAGTAGGGAATGGGGCAAAAAAAAAGGGCTTGGGCATATGTGTCCTGTCTCCCAGTGGTTTTCAGAGCCTTTCTCTCTCCCAACCTCCTGCCCAAGGTACAGCCGGGCATCCTTGAAGGTACTAGGCACTGTGGGTGAACCCATCAACCCTGAGGCCTGGCTGTGGTACCACCGGGTGGTAGGTGCCCAGCGCTGCCCCATCGTGGACACCTTCTGGCAAACAGAGACCGTGAGTGAGGGGTTCAGAAGGATGGGGCCCAGGGACAATTTGGGGAAACTGACTCTAACACCTGTTCCCTGACTTTCACAGGGTGGCCATATGCTGACTCCTCTTCCTGGTGCCACACCCATGAAGCCTGGTTCTGCTGTGAGTCAGGCTCCTCTGGCTGTTCCTGGGCTAGACAGGGGTAGGGTCTTGAGACACTTGGCCTAGTTAGAGAGTGGGAGAACTGGAGTGATGTGTGAGGAATTTGGGAATCTTAGCTTCCTTGGGAATTGAATCAGAATTGTTCATTCCTCTTCTTGGACTCCATCTCCCATTTGCTTCTAGTCCTTCCCATTCTTTGGTGTGGCTCCTGCAATCCTGAATGAGTCTGGGGAAGAGTTGGAAGGTGAAGCTGAAGGTTATCTGGTGAGGCTCTTTGGTGGGGTATCTGGTGGGGATCTTTGGGGAGAGGGGGAGAGAGGGAGAGGGTCCACAAAGGGTACTTATAACCTAATCTATGCTGGTAGCTGCTTAGGTGGCTGCTCCATGGGGTTGTCCTCTGCTAAGGATCCCCAGAAAGAATCCTGGATATTTTGCTTGCACTCTGCCTTTTGGCCCATGAGGTGCTTAACTCTAACTCTTAAGGACCTGTTTAGAGCCTGCCTAAAGATTCTTGATGGCATTATTTTGGGTCTGGAAGACTTAAAGAGAGGAGACTCTTCTTTTGATCAGCATTGTAGAAAGAAAGAGGCTTTGGACCATGATGAAAATCATGTAGGCTCTTGAGTCAACCTGCCTGTTTTCAAATCCTGCCTCTGCCTCTTCTGTGACCTCAGATAAGTTACTTAACTCCTCTGAATCAAAATTTTCTCATTTGTAAAATAATGTTAAAAGTATCTTTGTCTTCCATGGTTGCTAGATTAATTAGACAACCACATGAAGAGATTGATATAGAACATGACAGTTAAGGTATTGTGTCGGTACTTGTAGGGACCTCACCAGTGACTTCTCAAACTATATACCACTGCACCTTCCCAAGAACAAGTTAATAACTGCAGCAAGACTTAAGTCCAAGCTTTCTGACTCTTAGCCTCCCATCCATCTACTGTCATAGAATATTACTAATTGTGCAATAATTATATACTATATATTATATATTGTAATGTGTGGGTCCCACTTTTTTTTCACATGACTGCCTTTATCTACTTCAAATCGGACTTGCTTTTCCTGATGTGTCACCCAAAAGAAAATTCAAATTTACTAAGTGCTTATCAATAATAGAACAGTGTATCTGATTTCTGAAGCCTGTGCTTCATTGTACTGGTCTCAGGAATTGCGTTCTGGCATTTTCCCCTCTGGTTTAGCAAAGCTGCACTTATCTTTTACTGAGAATAGCAAATGTGATCACTGTGCCTTCCTCACTCCCCAGGTATTCAAGCAGCCCTGGCCAGGGATCATGCGCACCGTCTATGGAAACCACGCGCGCTTTGAGACCACCTACTTTAAGAAGTTCCCCGGGTACTATGTGACAGGAGATGGTGAGTCTTGGCTCCTCTCTTCCTACACTTTCTGCTAAGACAAGTACCTTACCTTTTCATTTTCAAGAGTTGATTAGAGATGAAGACCAGAGGGAGGAATGTATCTGATAAGTCAGGATCTGGTGTCTAGACGCAACTCCAGAAAAGACTGTAGGAGCAGGAATGATTATTGTGGAAGGATCTCAAGATGCCACCACCTAACATTTCACATAGGAGGAAAGAGAGTCTTGTCTCTTGCCCTTCTGTTAAAAAATAGGGTATGTGTATTATGATGTTATGTGTATCCACATGTTAGGAGCCTGTCCTTATCCTTCTGCTTGTCTGCTGATCCATTTGTCCATAAATATTTGAACATCTGCTATGCCCAGGCACTAATATAAGCACAGGGATTATTACCATGAGTAATGTTGTCAAGGTTTCTGGTCTCATGGGGCTTATATTCTAGTAAGAGGACACACAAACAAATTTAGAGATGAATGCTATGAAGAAAAACATGGTACTATGAAAAAGATGTCTGTAGAGTTGGCTACTGTACCTGAGATTGTCATAAAAGGCTTCTCTAAAGTGACATTTAAACTGAGATCTGAAGGGTGTGAAGGAACAAAACACAGAGGAGTCTAGATGAAGATTATGTGCAGAAGTACACAAGCTTGAAAAGTCCTAGGAATGGGCTAAATCTAGGATGGATAGAACAGAGAGTGCAAAGAGAAGACTGCACTAAAATAGGAGGAGCAAACAATGTAGGTTCTTCTGGACCATGGTGAGGAATTCAGGTTTTATTCAAAATGCAATGGGAGACCTTCATAGGTTTTAAGCAGGAGAGTGGTAAAAAATTGATTTACCATTTAGGAAAAGAAAAAAACAAAAACAAAAACAAAAAACCCTCAGCTTGATAAAGAACAGACTCCAAACGAATACACTAATGATGCGTTGCCATGGAATACATTAGCCCCAAAGTTGGCAGCTTAGAGCAGATATTGCATTATCTCACACCAGTTCTGGGGATCAGGAATCTGGGAGAGGCTTAGCTGGGTGCCTCAGGGTTTCTTG
Organism: Ochotona curzoniae; assembly: GCF_017591425.1. Lineage (NCBI taxonomy): Eukaryota > Metazoa > Chordata > Mammalia > Lagomorpha > Ochotonidae > Ochotona > Ochotona curzoniae. The sequence goes on along the minus strand of NW_024465894.1, from coordinate 13,902,904 downwards.
TGGGTTGTAGAGGAGCTGTTGGTATGGAGTTACCTGAAAGTTTCAGCTGGGAGGAATCATTTCCACATTCCCTCATGTGGCAGTTGGCTTCTCCGAGAGTAAACAATCAGATAATGTAACCATGACAAAAGCTACAGTGTCTTCTATAAGCTCATCTCTGAAATGACATCCTACCCTTTTTGGTAAATTCTGCTGATTCCACAGACTAATTCCTGAGAAAGACTCCACAGGCTTTTGAGTACTAAGAGGTCGAGACCGGTAGGGCCATCTGGGGGTCTGACTGCCACAGTGTCGAGACAGTATGCAGAAATACTTGTTGGAAGAAGTACTTGTTCACTCCAGTGAACGTGGCAGTTTAGTAATATAGATCACGCTGGGTGTTTATTATGTTGTGGACATTTCTTTCCAGGCTGCCGACGAGACCAGGATGGCTATTACTGGATCACAGGCAGGATTGATGACATGCTCAATGTTTCTGGTGAGAGCCTGGAACATGTCCCCATCTCATTAACTCTGCTGCCCCTAGCAACTCCCAGCCAGAGACTTTGGCCAGACCGTGGGTGGAGTGTAGCATTCAATTTCAGGCGCAGGTTCTGGACAGAGTGATAAATATTGGAACATGTCCAGGGGATGGGAAATGGAAGCAGAGGGATAACTGGAAGCATGTTATGTGAGGAATGAATTATGGGCCTTTTCCATTTGACCAGGCCAAGACTTCCCCAGGGGTATAGATGGACCAGGGGCTGGGAGAAGAGGATGGGCTCTCTCTCATGGTACTTCCTTTCCCTTGACAAGGACATCTGCTGAGTACAGCGGAAGTGGAGTCAGCACTCGTGGAACATGAGGCTGTGGCAGAGGCAGCTGTGGTGGCCCACCCTCATCCTGTGAAGGGCGAATGCCTTTACTGCTTTGTCACTCTCTGTGATGGCCACACTTTCAACCCTACCCTCACGGAAGAACTCAAGAAGCAGAGTGAGCAGCCTCCTTGGGCAGGGACTGCAGAGTCTATATTGGGCATACAGTTACCTTTACAAGTTGTTGGGAAAGAGGTAGAGAGAACTGTGCGTCACCATAACAGATCCCAGGGATAGGAGGACTGGGGCTGAGTATCCTCTTTTTACTTGGTCTTCACTACTAGTGTAATAACCAACATTTAGGGAATTTTGTTCCCTGCAACCACTGAGCTAATGACTTTAGATTGTCTACCACACTTAAACTCAACTATCATTGTGAAACAGATCCTGCAGTTAGCCTCATTCTAAAGATGAAGAAACTAAACCCAGAGAAATTAAGTCATTTGTCTGCTGCTAGGAAGATGGGCTATAAGCTCTGGCAGGCTGATTCTAGAATCAGCATTCTATGAAGTTAAGCTAAAATGAGAAGACATTACAGCGAAGGAAGAGTGAGGGAGAGAAAGGCAGTGAAGCTGAGCAAGACTGAGCAAGGATTTAGTTTTCCTTGAAGAAGAGACGGGTAGGGAACAAAGCCATCCCTACTTTGGTTTTTGGGGGTCTAGCTATGGGTGCTGAGGAAATGTTTGATTTGTTGCTTACAGTTAGAGAAAAGATTGGCCCTATTGCCACACCAGACTACATTCAGAATGCACCTGGCTTGCCTAAAACCCGCTCAGGTAAGTTTGAAGACCTCCAGGAACTGGGACTGGCTGAGGCCTGGTGATGATGGGATGTATGGATGGAAGCCTTTGACAGGGTTGGGGTGGGTTAGTATCATCACGGAGTAACCAGAGGCCTGTGGTCTCCCAGGGAAAATCATGAGACGAGTACTCCGGAAGATTGCACAGAATGACCACGACCTGGGGGACACGTCCACTGTGGCTGACCCATCCGTCATCAGCCACCTCTTCACCCACCGCTGCCTGACCATCCAGTGAACAAGATTCTGCCTTTTTCCCCAAGATTCCCTCAGTCTGGCTCTCCAAGTTCTTCCCATCCTCCCTGTCCTCATCCAGGAGTGCCGAGGGCCAGTGCTGACCCACCCAGTTCCCTCAACCAGCTGTCTGGGACCAGGAACCCACTTTGTTTCTGGGTAGAGACAATTTCCTATGACTGCCAGGCAGAAGGGTGAGAAGGGCTCAGGCAGAAGGGACACGGCCTCAGAATGCTGTGTCTCCCAAACTGCTCAGAGCTCTCAGAGCCGAGAGCACAGACTTGATGAAGGCCACATCCCCAACCCAAGGCAAGTGTTTGCAGGGCAGGTGAGGGTCTAGACTGAAGGAGGGAGACATATCTATAATCCTCTGTCAACTCTCTCAGGAAGTACGAACCTTGGGCACATCCTTGCCCTTAAAAACCAATGGTTTGAGTCTAGGAATAATTGGCTATTATTTCTGGAATACATGGCTGCTTTTGTTCTAGGTCTTTCTATTATGCCAGATGGCAATGCTGTCAGCCCATTTGCTTCAGGGGCTGTGCAGGCAGGATCCATTCTAGGGGATTTTCAGATCATCTAGTTCTTTGAAGGAGTATATGTATTTTGTTCCTAGGAGTAGAGTTCAACTTCCTTGTCCTCTGTTCTCAGCCTGGCCTGAACAGAGCCTTGCCCAGGAGAGTTGCTCTCAGATGGAACTCTTACCTTGTACCAGTCATGCTCAAACCCTGTGGTTGCAGGAATAAAATCTGTGTCCTCAAAAAAAGCTGGTGACTTGTTTTCTTAGGTACTTTTCAAGCTTTGTTCCACTAGCTGTTGATTTGTGTGGCACATGGTAAAGGGGAGAGGTTTTTCATATATTCCTTTAAATCTATTGGTGTGTGCAGAGCTAAGCAGGGCTTTCCTCACAGACCCTGTGACAAGCCATTGAACTAAACTGTAAAGTGACTGAAGCCAGCTGACAACTGCAGTATCTCCTCACAGCTGCCTTGTTTCCTGGGCTGCTGCCAAGTACCCTGTCTCTTGCTGTGATCCTCTGGGAACATTAGTACGTGACTAAGAATTGGAACCCGAGGCTCCCATCCATAGGGTCTAGGTTGCGGTAGATCCTAATTATAGCCCTGTCATTTCCCCTGCTTCCCAATCCGTCTTCATTGGGCTGATTTAGATTTCAGCTGCTCCCTACAGCACACAAAGCAAGCAGTCATTGAACCAGCAATGTAATTTTATTTAAGGCAGAGTCAGGAAAAGGCGTTGTCCCTCAACCCTCCTCCTCCTACAGCCTGGTCCCATTCCAGGTCAGGCACTGGAAGTCGTTGGAAAGTTTGACAAGGGGCAAAACCAGAAGGGCCACAGCAGTCACCTTTATCTCAAAGCAGCTTTAACTTCCCACACCCCCAAGCATGTTAAAGCCTCTAGATCTCACCTAAGCTCACCTAAGAGAAATCTTTTCTGGTTCTTAAAAGGAGAAGTTGGGGAAGGTACCAGCACTTCCCCTTCCCTGAAGACCTCAGAGGTCTTAAGAAGACACTTCCCAAGGTGGGGGGTGGGGGAAGGCTAGGAGAGGAATGACACGTGGGGGGATGGAGGGTCTCTTCAGCAAAGTCCAGGCTGGTCAGTCTGTGTCTTCACACAGGGTACGGGTTGTCCAGGACTGCCACTCCTGCTGCCACACCACCATCTGCATGCTCGATGGCTTTGGTTCGAAGTAGATGCCCCACATGCTTGTTCATCACAAGTGTCTGTCCCTGCCTATAGAAACAGGACAGAGACACGTCACTTGACTCCAGCCCTCAAATCCAGCACCTTTCCTGGTCCTAAGGAGGCAAGACATATGTCATTGATGACATCCAACGAAGTGTTAGGATTTACAAGTCATATTTCCATTTGCATCCTAGCCTGAAAATTACTAGCTCTTCATCTTTGAGCAAACTCCCTAGTTTTTTTTTTTGTTTTGTTTTGTTTTTTTTTTGTATTGGAAAGGCGGATATACAGAGAGGAGAGACAGAGAGGAAGATCTTCCGTCCGATGATTCACTCCCCAAGTGAGCGCAACGGCCGATGCTATGCTGATCCAAAGCCAGGAGCCTCTTCCGGGTCTCCCGCGCAGGTGCAGGGTCCCAAAGCTTTGGGCCATCCTCGACTGCTTTCCCTGGCCACAGGCAGGGAGCTGGAAGGGAAGCGGGGCTGCCGGGATTGAACCCGCACCCATATGGGATCCCGGGCGTGCAAGGCGAGGACCTTAACCACTTGCGCCACCGCGCCGGGCCCTCCCTAGTTTTTTAAAGTATCAATTTTCTTTATTTTGCATTGTTGTAAGGAATAAATAAGACAGAAAAGTACTTAGTGTAATGCTAGACTTACATTTCATATTCCTAGCTATGAATTCCTTCTCTGCCTCCGTCTTAAGGTAGCTGTAATAGTGGTGGTGGTGATGGTTGAAGGGAAATAGAAAACAGAGATGCTGCAAGTGGTTACATTGGGGAGGCTGTAGAGGTCAGATTTGGGTAGGCAGCATGGTGAGATCTGGTATTCCTACCTTGTCTTGACCTTGATGTGTGTATTTTGCAGGCAGTGGTATGAGGGGCCAATAAATGTTTCTTATGAAATCCCATGCCTTCCTCTCTTCTGACTTCTAGTGCTCAACTCTAAACCCAGGGGTTACTCAATCCTTTAAACTACTGAGTCTTTCCTCTAGTTGGCCCATCTCCCTGGAGTTAAATACAAATTCTTTTCTTCCCTGAAGTCTCCTTCTAGTCTTGGATTATCGGTTTTTTTTAAATCCTCTCGGTACTACATGGGATTTCCTTTGCAAGTGCAATGTCATTTCCATCTGGCTGAATTTGATTAGCCCTGTGAGATGAGGTATGTCTTGGGTCCTTGGCCTTATATTTTTTAATAGACATAAAACAGGTGACAATGATAGGGATTGGCAGAATTGGAACAGAAGCCTAGAATTTCTGAATCTTTCCAGTGTTCCTTCAGGGATCACTGGGCTGGCACACTTGCAGGGAGGTAGTGAAGTTCTTGACTGACTCACCTGACATAGACTCCAAAGATGCCCAGCTCTGAGATGCACTGCACCACATGGGTGGGACTACCAGGCCGAAGCAGGCAATTCCCAAAAGGCTCAGGCTCGATCTTCTCCATGAGGATGTAGGAGGCTCTCTCTTCACTGTCCTTCAGCCGCACCAAGGCCTGTACCATTTCTTCTCCATATAGGTTGTTACCTGCAATTCAACTGGCCAGTCACTCTGGACACTCTGACCACTTCCTCCAGCCCAAGCCTTCATTTCTAGGGCCATGTAAGGAAGTCAGAAGCTTCAGTTCCTGTCACCAGAACATAGCTGGTTGTTGAGGAGAAACAACGTCTAGCATACCATCTTGTTCCTGTCTATGGCTGTTCCTTCTCAGCCTCCTTTACTGACTCCTCAAATGTTGGGGCTCCCTGGGAATCAGGCCTCTTCCCTTACCTCCTCCATGCCTCTTTTGGGGGGGGGGGAAACTCTTCCATTCCCAGGACTCTGACTATACCCTGTTAAACTGTTAATCTCCAAATCTTTTTAAATTCAAGTTTCCTGTTTCCTGCTCTAGAGATCACAGGAATGCCCCTAAAAGCTCCCACCGCCAAAAACAAAACAAAACAAAACAAAACAACAACAACAACAAAAAAACTCCAACAGAACACGTTCCTTTACCTTGAACCTGTCTCTCCCGTCAGCAGAAGGCATCCCTGGGTCATAGTTAACTCTTCCCTCTCCATTACCTGTCACTCACTCAGGCATGTGTCACCAGTCTGCGCTCCACAGTCATAGCCCTAGCCCGGCCTCTATGCTGGGCTGGTCCTTTGGACAACTGTCTCTGCTCCCTCCCTCATTTCTACCACTGACAAGTCTCTTCATTCCAGGGCATCTCCTGCAGTGTGACTTTTATAAGCTCTCCCCCACTGCCAGGCACTTGAACCCTGCTCAATCATGCGTCCCTTCCCTCCTTAAAGTACTCTAATGGTGTCCCACTATCCTGGGATAAAATGTAACATCCTAACACATAATCAATGTCCTTTGTATTCATGTCCCATACCACCATTTCCTGTTTCCTCCTATCTCCTGCTATAGCCTCAGTGGTTTCTCACTAACCTCCAAACCTACCATGCTTTTGTGGGTCAGTACCTCAGACTGAAGCTATTTCTTCTGTGTGGAATACCTTTCCTCTTTCTTTTTCTATTAGGGAAGCCCTAATCACCCTAAAACCATCTCTGCTGGGTCTGTGAGGCAGGCATGATCCCTGTCCTTAAGGAGTTAAAACCAGGAGGGAAGATATTAATAACTAAAGATCCTCCACCCATTTTCCCACCATCCCCAGAAGCACTTCAGTGTAAACTTGCCCAAATTCTCCAATATTGGTTAATCAGATTCCCCTATGAACTACAGCATACAGTCACGGGATTGTGGTGGACACTGTCTAGGGTGGGCTTATGTTACTCCCTCTTATCTCCTCCACGCCTGGAATTGTGCTTTTATAAAGTAGCAGCGAGCACTGGTGACAGCTTGCTGGCCTCTTTCGTTAAGCAGTGCTGTGGACTTACCTCCACCCTCTCTCTGGGGCTTTAGCACAAACTGGCTGGGGGCAGCAAGGGCCTCAGCAATGGCCCGGTCCCCTTCTTCACCCTGGTAGGAGGCAGAGAACAGTCACAGCAGTCTTAAAAAAATATAGGGACAACTGCTGGGGGCCTCGCTGCACATGCCTAGCAGCAAGAGGAACAGTCATAAACTCATACAGCTGGACACTTCTATCTGGAGATGACTTCCAACAAACCCTTTACAGCAGCAAATACAATGAGAATAGGTCTTTAACTGGCAATCCAGGGCTCCGCCACATGTGGCATGAAAAGTGAGTAGTGGTATTCTCTGTCCTGTGAATACCATCTTCATCTTTGCCTCCACTGAGGGAGCTCATAATGGATTCCATCCCCATCCTGAGACTGGGCTCCCCACAAGACTCCAAGAATTCTCCAGAACATGACACCCCACAAGACTCCAAAAATATGACACCCAAGTCACAGGGCCAGCCACAGTGCTTCCATCTCCCCAAAGGAATCCCCTGCCACCACAAAGGGGCTGCTCACACACCATGTCCAGCGAGTAGAGGCCAGCAAAGGTAGCGCGAAGACGAGCCACAGCCTCTGGCTGGCCAGGCAGCAACTCCTCCAGCACGCCCACCCTGCTCAGCTCCTGTTGCACCTTCTTTGTCCCAGCCAGCTGCGTGGCAATGTCTGGGCACTTGGCAGCACGTGACTTCTCCAGCAGCAGGCGTGCTTCCCAGTTCTATGGAGGGAAGAATGCAGAAGGGATTCTACTTCCTTTCATGTCAGCTGACCTTTACTGAGCATTCACCAGGTGCCAAGCATTGTGCTTTATGTCAGGTCATCATCTGCAGGATTATTGCACTATCCCTCCCCCCACCCCCAAATCTGTGGTATTTTTCCCTTAATGGAAGTCAATCTAGTACTAAATCTGATACTAAAAGGGAAAAATGAAAAAAAGGTGTAAGGAAGGGTATAGAAAAATTGGTGAGCTTTGAAGGTGGGGAGGGGCTTGTTTGGGAGCTCAACTTCCCATTGTTCTCCCAATAAAATCCAACTCCTTCTTGTGGCCTGGAAAGCCTAGCAGGACCTGGCTCTTGTCTTTCAACCTCATTCCATGCTGCTGCCCGCCCTCCTGCCTCCCACTTTCTGGTCAGAGGCCTAGCATTCCTCAAACACTCAAACCTCATGTGCTGCTTGTCCTGTGGTGTAAGATTCTCTTCCGGCTCTCACAAGGATGACTATATGCTCTTCATCCGTAAGACTCAGCCATCATATGGCTGAGTCATAAAAGCCCTAACCTTTTATTTAATGTGGATTTCCCCATAATTTTGTTCCACTGCTGTTGTATCCAAAGCAGCTACCCTCCAACTGGAAAAAGAACACATTTTCCCCTTTTTGTTCACTTTTTAATGTTCATCTCTCTGACAAGACTGTAAATTCCGTGAGGACACTTGCTGCCTGCCTCACTTTCTGTTGTGTTCCCCATGTCTAATACAGTGCCTGGCTCTCTGGAGGTGCCCAGTATGTATGTAATTGTGTGGCCAAATGTAGTGAAATCTGAGGGGGTCCTAAAGGACAGGTAGAGTCTGCCATGTGAGACTCAATGGAGAAAGGGTATTCAGGCTAACAAAATAGTAAGAGCAAAAGGCATGCACGTCCATCAGAACACGATGACCCCTTGTGCCAGACGCTCAAGATATAACACGTGGGAAACGGTAGAGGATCGAGCCTTGCAGCTCTGCTTTCCTGCTCTCGGGCACTAGGGAGACAGTCTGGCCTTGGCTCTACACCATGACAACCTGCCCACAGCAGGTCTGAGGAACAACCCCTGTGCCCACTTGATGCTGTTCTTTGATTGAATTGATCCACCTACAATACCTTCACCTGTTATTCACTAATAACCCCAGCTACCTAACTGCTATGAGAGTTCCAGGTAGAAAGACGGGTATACAGAATATTGGAGATTAAACTACAAAAAAATTCCATAATATCAGAAGGAGGGAGAGCAAAGGTGAGCGGAGGTCCTTCAACAAGTCACTAAATTTACTAGGTCGAGCTCTATGTTCTACTCTAGTTTGAGCTTTTACATTTCCTGACAGCATCCCACCTCCTTGCATACATCATCATTTTCCTCCTTGGTCAGCTCACCCTCATCTCTCTCTAAGCTTTCCTTGGCCCTTGGCCCAGTCCCCTTTCCTGACACTTGGATCTATTTTCCCAAACTCTTCTCTACTCGGCATGTTCCCATTATCAACCACTTCTCTAGGGGAAAGGACCTTCTGCTCAAGCTGCTATCCCCTACAGAGTTCAATCCTAGGAGAGATCCGGGATGAAGCATAGGCCTGTCAGAAGCCTCTGGTCTGTCAAAACCAAGACCCAGAAAGGGTCGTTCGCCTGCCCTGAGTCACACAAGGAGCATCAGACTCATGACCCCCACGATCCCAGTTCACTGCCCACAGTAGTTCCTAACTGATTTCCTGCTTTACCTTCTCCCAAATGAAGGCAGGGCTTCCTAGCTTCTCCATGTAGTGGACACTGGAGAAGAATGGTATTCTGGGATACCACTGGCTTGAGAATCAGAAAGCCTGGGAACTTCCTATGGACAAGAGATAAGTCTTTTCATCTCTCAAACCTTTGTTTCTCCATCTGCATAATGGGGATAATTATATATCTCGTGGGGTGGTTGTAAGAGCTAAATGAAATAATGGATGTGGATGGTAATTCTCAAGCTATAAGGTAGATAAGGTGATACCATTATTACCATCAACATGAATGTACAGGTGATAAAAAACTTTCTGATTTAGATGAAGACAGAAAAGGAGGAAAACGGCCAGTACCATAACTGGACTGCATCATAGCAAGAGCCTATCTCTTCCCACCCCTGTGCACAGACACCTTAAGCTGGACTGTGGCATGATGTCAGTGCTAAGCGGTTGGACTTGGGAGCCTGAAACCAGCCATGGTGAGAGCATTTACACTACAGAAATCAGCACATGCTAAATAAACAGGGGCACTTCACCCCTCCAGGAAGACAGTATTACATATTTACCAGCATGTCTTTGGAAACGATGCAGGTGGCTAAAGCACTTGGATTCCTGAGGATTCAGAGGCTGGAGAAGAGCGTGTTTGTACAATGACAGGTAGCAAGAGCCTGTAGGAGGATTGGAGCTGCCTGAAGCAAGTTCCCCTTGGAAGAACTGCAGCTAAGACTCGGCGGGGCAAACCCCAGCTTGTTGGGAAGCCAGAGTTGAGTCTGGGGCTCTGGTGGGTTCCAGGAGGCAAAGAGTGGTCTAACAGAAAATACCAACCTGTGGACTATATTGACTGGGCATATAGCCATCCCGGAAGTAAACCACGGCAACTTCCTGGCCATCCCTAGAACACAGCATAAAGAAGGTTATTGTATTAAAATATAACTGAGACACTCAGTGGATCAATCTATTCTAGGATATAGATCTGGACGTTCTGAAAGTCAGTCCACAGGAGAAGCCTGGCCAGGGGTGACTGGAATGCGGGGAAGGAGGCACTCAGGCACTACCAGCACTAGACACAAAGGCTTCGTGGAATGCTGCAGTGCTTCAGAGTGTTCCAGACCTAGAGCCATGCAACAAGGGCCAGAGGAAAACAGGAAGGAAACCAGTCACACTGTAAGTTCACAAAAGCTGTGGGCACAGAGCCACTGATCAGCAGAGAGATCTGACAAACCTGGTGGCTAAAGCTGGGCAAAGCTTTTTTTTTTTTTTTTTTTAATAGTGGGGGAGGTATAAAATGATGAGTCCAGCTGAGACACAGACTAGCTTTTAAAAATTCTTTCCCGGGCCCAGCATGATAGCATAGTAGTTAAAGTCCTCGCCTTGCAGACACCGGGATCCCATATGGGTGTTGTTCTAATCCCGGCGGCCCTGCTTCCCATCCACCTCCCTGCTTGTGGCCTGGGAAAACAGTCAAGGACGGCCCAATGCTTTGGGACCCTTCATCCGTGAGGGAGACCCGGAAGAGATCCTGGCTCCTGGTTTCGGATCAGTGAGTACCAGCCGTTGCGGTCACTTGGGGAATGAATCATTGGATAGAAGATCTTTCTCTCTGTCTCTCCTCTCTGTATATCCACCTTTCCAATAAAAATAAACAAATCTTCAAAAAAATTCTTTCCCTTATTGTCTGGCTTATCTAGATAGCAAATGAGCTATTTTTACTGTTATGATAAAAGTACCTTTTGAAAATTAGTAAATGGTATTGTGAAATTCCACGCAAGTTCTTAATTTTAACAGTCCAAAGGTTCTGATTCTAAATACGTTTGCTGTGATGCTATCTAAGTATGTAACACTAAAGCCACCTGGTGGTGGCCCCTGGGGAAACACAGATTCAGGCTGAGCAGGCCTTCCTGCTCCCCTTCCTGCCTAACCTGACCAGCAATCAGGAGGAGTGGGAAAGCTTTTAGAAGCTCAGAGGCATAAGAAAGCCAGGGTAAGGTTTAACAAGGCTTCTAGCCAGAAAGTGAATAGCTCTGACAGGAGCAGGGTTGGCCTTCTCCAAAACTTTCTGTGAGGAAGAGTTAACAGAACATCTAAAGACCACTGGAGAGAAGGGTAGAAGGCATGTGTGTGTGTGGGGGGGGTGTTAAGTTTCATAAACCAGCTGCCAGTTAGGTCCTCAGAAATGCATACATAAACAGCCTTCGGTCTTGGTCCAGGGACCCGTTTTTAGAGACATCCTCAAATCTTCGCCGGATCACGTGGATGTTCCTGGGAAAGACAAGTCAAAAGTGAGAGGGAGTGACTGCTGTGTTGTGAGGGGCCTCCCTAGCCCTAGGGCCGCCCCTGGCGGCTCTGAACCCCTTTCTTCACTTACTTGGCCAATAGCTCATTTTCTATGGCTCGCTGGTCAAATATGTTCCTTTCCTTCTCTTGAGCAATCAGTAGCACCACAGCACTGGAAAAGAGCACAGGCGGCCCGGAGGCTTGTCCTTCCTCATCCCACCCCCTTCAAGAACGAGAATGAAAGCAGGGCTTCCTGGAAAGAACAGAAGTTCCCTCGGTTCAAGGTGGCCTCAGGCACAGATGCGTCAGCTTTTGAAAAAGTAAGATGTCTTCACTCTAATGTAGAGTTTTCTGTGCTAACTAAAATTTAGGCTTATAGCCTTTTCAAAAATGTTAACAATGAGATTGCACAGCCTTTCTGGAAGAATAAACAGGTGGGAATACTGAAGACCTCAGGCTGAGTTTCCTTAAACCAAAAATCTAACATCTGAAATGCTCCCAAGTCCAACCGCTTAGCACTGACATCATGCCACAGTGGAGAATTCCACACCTGGCCTCATATTACAGGTCACAGGGAAAACTCAGGTACATTTCAAAAATGGTATAGCATTACTTTCAAGCTTTGTGTATAAGATGAATTTCATGTTTAGAGTTTCCATCCCCAAGATATCTCATTACATACATGCAACTAACATTCTCAAATCAGAAACATTTCTGGTGTCAAGTACTAGGAATAATCTGCCTATTTTTTTTTTTTTGTAAGATTTATTTATTTTGGGTCTGGCGTGGTAGCCTAATGGCTAAAGTCCTCACCTTGAACACACCACAATTCCATATGGGCGCTGTATACCGGCTGCTCCACTTCCCATCTAGCTCCTTGCTTATGGCTTGAGAAAGCAGTCAAGGGCAGCCCAAAGCTTTGGGACCCTACACCCACATCGAAAACCCGGAAGAGGCTCCTGGGTCCTGGCTTCAGATTAGCTCAGCTCTATCCATTGTGGCCACTTGAAGAGTGAACCAGTACATGAAACATCTTTCTCTCTTTCCTACTCTCTGTAGCTCTGCCTTTCAAATAAAAATAAATAAATTTTAGGCAGATCTACAGAGAGGAGAGAGAGAAAGAGAAGGTATTTCATCCTCTAAATGGTACAAACAACCAAAGCTGATCTGATCTGATGTTGAGTCACGAGCCTCCTTTGGTCCTCCCACACAGGTGCAGATCCCCCAACCTCCACTGCTTTCCTAGGTCACGAACAAAGAGTTGGATCAGAAATCTGTATATGAGAAAGGGACCTGTAATCCTATATTTATAGCAACACTACACTAGCAAAGACATGGAAACAATCCAGATGCCTGTCAAAAGAGGAGTGGATAAAGAAACTGTGGTACAAAAAAGAAAGAAACAAACAAACTGTGGTGCATCTACTCCATGGAACACTACTCAGTCATTAAAAAGAATGAAATTCTACCATTTACAACCCATGGTCCCAACTAGAGACCATTATGCTCAGTGAAACACGTCAATCCCAAAAGGATAAATATCATATGTTCTGTTATATGGCAACCTTCATGCAAAATATGAGATCAACAGTCCTTTTAATACTGTTTTTGCTACATCTCAGGGGGTTTGATACTTTTGTAAGTTTCATTTAAAAAAAGTTTGCTTATTAATTTTCTCACTGACTCACAGGTCACACAATAGCATTATTTGCTTCAGGAAGGCCTTTGCTTTTCTTTTTTATTTTTTCAGTGACACATTTGTCATTCAGTAGTAGCATGTTATTTAACTTCATGTTGTTGCAAATTTTCTATTTTTCTGTTTTTGATTTTTTAATGGCTTTTTATATAAGGGAAGATATAGCAACCATGTAGTAGAGACTATCATATACAGATGTGAAGATACAATGTAGTGTACAGCTCCACTTGCAAACCAAAGGATTCCCAACGAAACTATTGAATGTCTCTTGACAATAAGATACTGGACTCTCTGCCATTGTCCATGTCTACAATGTCAGGATACAGTTAAATAGCAGAATGATGAATTTATGACTGTTCTTGAAGGACTAATTATTATAATAATATGGGAGAAATCAGTGGAGGAAGGAGATTTGAGAGGGGAGGGGAAATATAGGACCTATGGAACTGTATCATGGAATAATAAAATAAAGAAAGAAAGAAAGAAAGAAGTGAAGCACCTGGGACACGAACTGCTGCCTATGTGTGATGTTGGTGCCACGGGGTAGAGAATCAACCTGTTGAGCCACAGTGCCAGTCTCCTCTGTCTATTTTTTTTTTTTTAAAGAACAATGCTGGTGTTTAGAAGCTAAAGATCAGATTGTAAAGCATATAGTAAGAGTGGCAGTATTGTGTGAAACAGAAGAGGGAGCCAGAATTGTGGTGTAGCAATTTAAGCCACCACCTGCAATGCCAGCATCCCATGTGGGCACCAGTTCAAGTCCCAGCTGCTTCACTTTTAATTCAGTTCCCTGTAAATATGCCTAGAAAGTAGTGCAAGATGGCTTAAGTCTTTGGGCCTCTGCAACCACATGCATGAAGCTCTTGGCTCTGGCTTCCATCTGGCCAAGCCCTGGCCATTGCAGCCATTTGAGGAGCGAACCAGCTGATGGAAGATTCTCTTCCTCTGTGTAATTCTGCCTTCCAAATAAATAAAAGAAATCTATAAAAGAAAAAAGAAACATTAGAATAGCTAGATGGAACCCTACAGAAACCCAGAGCCAACTACAAACAAGGCATCTCCCGGGGCCTCTTAACATTTCCGAGACTCCCTAGGGTCATTTGGTTCCACTGTGTTTCTGAGATCTCTGGGACTTATCCAGCTTCTTCTCTGTTCATTCCTGTGTTTCTTAAAGGAGAAGGATTCCTCAAGGACTCAGGGAAAAGCCTGTCTGCCTGGCTATTGGATAAGATCTTTTCAGCTATCAAAGATAAGTGTGAGGAGTGACTGGGACATCACATCTAGGATCCTGCTCAGCTTCCTGCTTCCCCTCCCCACTGCTTGTGAAATTCCCACTGTTCAGGTTATCCACCAATGAAGTGTAACCTCACGTTCTACCTAGAATCTTACCCCCTAGTCTCTCCCCCGGCCTCTCCCCCTAGTCCCCACCCACATACCTGTGGCTCAGATAATCTCAGTCAGCAGTCCCTTGGGGCCCCACCCACAATTCCTCCCAGCAAATTCCCCATGTCCCTCCCACACCTTGCAGGTTCACCTGGGTGGTGTGAATGAGCCTCCACGTGTGCTCTCTCCGGTTCTCTTCTGCCCTTCCCAGCCTCCACGTGTACCCCTTTTTTTTCCTGGTCCATTTCCTTACATTCTCTTCCCCTTCTTCCCCTTCTCCTGCCTCTCTCCCTTTCTCCATCCTTCTCCTGCCCTGGCAGCCCCCATCCTGCCACCATGACAGGAGGTGTGTCCCTTCTAGTTCTCTCCCCCTCCACTCCTACTCCGTTCCTACCCTTTTGGGAATAAAAGAACCTCCTAATATCTCATTGCGTCTGGTGTTTTTGGCTTAAGGCAAAAGAGGACTTGGTTGTGGGAATTAGCTGCATGTAACAACGCAAGAACTTTAAGTGTGTTTGAAAACCCAACAATAATATTGTCTAGTTCCCCAACAGCCTCTTAGGGCCTGTGCTTAGCAGTACCAAACTCCATTTTTACTGCATCTGTACTACTCTGTGCCTGAGACCTCTTGCTGAGACCTTGAAAGCCTAGACTAGGACTCAGAATCTAAGTGTGTGGTCCCAACTCTTGTATTTGGCCTCTTATCTGTGTCTGCTTCTCCCTACTTTAGCTGAACCTCTTAGACTAAACTCTGTTTGCCTGTCTCTTTGCACTTAGCCAAAATACAGGTCCCAGCATGCCCCCCACCTCACTCTGCCTGAAATCTCATGAGGTCAGACAGGACATTCAGCTGAATCTTGGCTTCAAGCATGATGTCGAAGGTAAGTTAGAGGTGGAACTCTTAGAAGCCATCGTGTCCTGACAGAGTCCTGAGGACCGATGGCTGCGCCTGTCACTCTCTGTAGCCTGAGCTACTCTGCTCCGGGTGGGTGTGTGGGGCGGAGAGTGGCGCCCAGCCCAGGCTGGCCCTCTTCCAAGATGAGGCGGAGGAAGGCTGGAGGCTATGAGTTAAAGTGGAATTGCATGCTCTGGCTCATTAAGTCAGCCTGCCACCTGTCCAAAACAGCTGGCGCCAGAAGCAGAAAACATACAAGGGGACTTCAGGAAATTAGATTGAAAGATAATGTGGAAGAGAGTGGAAGCTTTTTCATATTCTACCTCCTGCCTTCAGTGTTGAGCAGTCTGAGCAGGATGAAGAAAGTCCTTATCCAAGGCAGGAAGTGTGTGGCTGGGAGAGGAATCCTTAGCTCCTTTCCTGGGGCTCTGTTTTTCCAAACCATAAAAAAGTTGTTAAATTCCTTACAGCTCATGTCTTTCATCAGGAACCTCTTTTTCTTATTCTGCTCAATCTAAGCATATGTCTTATGAGTTGAGTAAATTCAAGTCTTAATTCATTTTCCAAGCTTTGTTTTAGAAAAAATATTTAAAAGCATGAGATAACTGATGAAAATGTGTCTTTTCTACAAACAGCCAAGACTCAGTTTTCCAATCCATATTATGAGACTGCACCCCTGGGTGGCAGAATTGTACAGCAGAGAAGACTCAGACTTTTGAGGCACAACAACTACACTTACCAGTTCGTGACTTTGGGCAAGTAAATCACCTTTTCTGCATCTGTTTGCTCTTGTGTAAAATAAAACTAGATCCCCCCAATGGTAACTATTTCTATTGTTACTAAAAGTACCACATGATGAGACACAGCTTTTAAAGCATGTTTCAGAATCCTTCTACCATCTTTTTAAGTATTATGAGGGCTCTTCAAAACACTCATGGGAAATGCAGACCATCAAAAAACTATATTTGGATTTCCAAATATTTTTGATAGCAGAGTCAACTTCCTTTTTAAACTTCATTTTCCGTGACCTTTTTTGAAGTACCCTCGTGCTATTACCCTATGTTCCAGATGAGAAGAAAAGAAAGAGTTTGCCCGAGGTCATGTGCTGAAGAGCCTTTCCAGTGGCCACAGAGCAGAGAGCCAGTTCCAGCTAAGACATCACAGAGCTCCTTCCAGCAGCACCCGAGGTGGGGCACACAAACCTTTCTTTCCCTGTTATTCACAGTCTGCTGTGTGAACCCATGTAGCATTAACCTGTCAACAGCTCCAAGCGGACCCATTCCCTGGCTTCACTCTTAAAATACAACCTCACCAAAAGTTCCACTCGACAGATTAACTGATGACTTGCAAGTGCTCACAGCTCAAGGCTTTTCTGGGTTTAAGGGAGACTTAGCAAGCCCAAAGAGGCTCTCTGGGTGACATTATGATTAACAATGCAAGTTTTTAGCTTATTCATTATATTTTTTTGAAAGGCAGAATGATAGACACAGAAATCTCCCCTCTGGTGTTTGACTCCTCAAAGGACCTCAAAAGTTGGGGCTGCACAGGGAGATGCCAAGAGCTGGGAAGTCAATGGATGTTTGGCATGCAGGTGGTAATAAACTTGACTACTTGAGTCATCAACTGTGGCACACAGGTTGAGCACCATCAGAAAGCTAGAACTGGGAGTGAAACTGCCACTCGGAGAGGCATGTGCAGAAGGGCAGTGGACTCCGGGCTCTGCCACCAACTTGCCAAATGACCTTGGGTAATTTATTTTACTTTCCTGAAGCTCAGTTTCCTCATTTGTAAAATAGGGGAGAAAAATAGCAACTATCAGATCCTGCCTGTCAATCACTTAGACACATGGTATGGCACTTGTAAGTGCTTTTTGTGGCCCATGAATGCTACATCACACTGCAACGACTATCAGACAGTGCCCCCAGAATTATCTGGAAGTCGATTACTTAGCCTCTTCATACACTTGGAACATGGTTGAGAAATAAACAGAAAGCAAAAAACTGGCATTGCTCATCAGAGAAGCCCTCACTCTCTCTTTAGACACAATTATAGTAGCCTGGATCATTTGCTTCCCAAACCATAACATATCAAAAAGCAAGTTTACTGACAGCAGTAAACAGTAATCACTGAAAATCGGGACGTGAACAGGAAAATGGAAGAAAATGGATGGGAACAAGCCTAGCAGAGCCACTAGTGCAGACAAGCAGAGCTTCACAAGTCTTCCCAACCCTAGGTGGCACCACTGCGTTCCTGCATAATGGGTAAGTATCCTAACAACTATCTCCTGTCACCAACAAGAATTTAAATTCTCATCAGCACTGCCTATTTAAGAAAGAAACCCTATACTTAAAGGTATAATTTTATATTCCTAGAAAACCCTCTTAAGGATATCAAGCAATGAAGTGGCTGCACCCCCAAATGCTCAAGCCATGGCTGGATACCATTACCACTTCCTCACATCCTTACTTGGCACAACCATAGAGCTCCCAGGCTGTGGCAATTCCCAGGGCCAGTCCTTGGCTGGGATTATTGGAGAGGATCTTGGCAGCTTCTCCGGTCTTACCCAGGACATTGAGAACATGTCTGTTGGAAGAGAGATGGCCGTTCAGTCACCAGATGGGCCTGGAAGATCCCCTCTGAGAATCAATCGAGCATTTAAAGCATCTTACTACCATCACACTCCTAGGAGATGCACTTTAGGGTGCGCTGGGCTACCCTAATATTGGCCCCTGGAGTACATACCCAAAGGGGCCTTGAGGTGCTGTGATTACACCCCCTCCACCCTGGCCCGGTGAACTGCAGTCTCTCATGCCGGGCCCACAAGTGCTGTTTGGAATCCTGTGGCAGTCCACCTGAAATCACAGCAACTTGAGCATCCGTGCTGCTTAGAGGCCACCAACAGGGCCTGGTTCTCAGACAGAAACCCCCCCATTCCTCGGCTCTGCACTTGGGCTTCCTCTCAGGCCCTCAAACACTCCAGCTCTTCCTCATTTCAGGCCCCTCAAAGATCCCTTCTGTCAGGCATTAACTCACACAATAAAAGAGCAGGACTAGATGGGACATGAGGTCTCTTCTCTTGTTGACACACAAAAAGATCTAACTGTAAGTGGAAGCTATACTGTGTGTGTGTGTGTGTGTGTGTGTGTGTGTGTGTGTGCGCGTGTGTGTGTGTGATATGGAGCTGAGGGAGTATGGCGACCCAGCTCAGCAGAGTCATAGTTGGAAAATCCCTGGTCCAGTCACTATCACTTGGTAGTTGTGCCTGCAGCTGCCCAAGGGACGTACCGGTGTACAGCCGGGGTTCGGGAGGCCAGACCCCCAAAGCTGGCAGAGATGGTGTTGATTTCTATCTGTTTCAGGGCCGGGGAGCCATCTGCTCTGCGCTGGAACATATAGTCTGAGCGGTTCAGACCCAGGAACACAGTCTGTGGAGAGAACTGAAGGTTGAGGACATCTGCCCACAGGCTGACTCCAAGGGTCTGGCCACAGAGCAGACAGATACTGAACTGGCACGAGCAGCCTCAGCTAACACTCCCCATTCCAGTGAGACCATCCTTTGGTTACCCCAAGCTTGGTTTTCTGGGGTATACAATGGTCACCAGTGGAGACCAGGGAGAGACAGGCTCCCAAGAACTCAGCATCTAGGCCAAATTCTTCTGGTTAAAAAAACCAAACAACAGAAACAGAGATGGGAAGGGCAGGTACAGCTGGGAACACTTACCTGGGCAATACCCTCTTTCAGGACTTGCCTGTGGATGTCAAAGAGACGCGCAGTGAAGCTGTCCCTTTTGATGGTGCTAGAAGAGAAAATCAAAAACATATTTTCGGCTCCATGGGGCATTAAAGGTCACAGAGTCCTGTCCCCATTTGTGGTGAATCCTCTCCAGGTCACTGGGAAAAGCTGTGGAAGATGGCCCAAATGCTTGGGCCCCTAGATAAAGCTCCTGGCTCCTGGTTCTGGCTTCACTAAGCCCTGACCATGGCTGGCACCTGGGGAATAAACCAGCAGATGGGAAATTTTCTCTCTGTGTAACTCTTTCAAATAAATAAATAATTTTTTAAAGATTTATTTTAAAATATTAAAAGATTTGTTTTAAAGATTTATCTTTTTAAAAGATTTATTTATATTTGAAAATCAGATATACAGAGAGGAGGAGAAACAGAGAAGAAGATCTTCCGTCCACTGATTCACTCCCCAAGTGGCCACAATGGCCGGAGCTGAACTGATCCAAAGCCAGGAGCCAGGAGTTTCTTCTAGGTCTCCTACATGGGTGCAGGGCAAAGACTTTGGGCCATCCTTTACTGCTTTCCCAGGCCAAAATCAGAGAGCTGTATGGGAAGCGGGGCTACAAACCAGTGCCCATATGGGATCCCTGTGCATGCAAGGTGAGAACTTTAGCCACTAGGCTACTGCATCAGGTCCAATAAGTAAATCATAAGAAAAAGGGGAAGATCTAAAAGAGACAGAGAGGGGTGGCTGAGGTGAGTCATTTCAGAGTTTATTTCCTCATTTGTGCCCAGTCTGCATTCTGTCCCACTCAAAGATAAGAAACTTGAGGTGATAAGAAAGGCTCACTGCTTAGGAGAAGAAATAGAAAAATCTGACTTTAAACCCAATATCTTCCTCTACTTCCTATTTCCCTCCAAAATTAGGCTGCCCTTCTGTGATTTCAAATGGAAGTTTCAGTTGTCATGGGTCATGGAATCACAGGACATCAGCACAGGAGGGGACTGCAAATTGAAGCCAACTTCTTATTTCTCACATGAAGAAACTGAGGCCTTCAGTAGGACAGGTACTTGCTCAAGGCTGTCTAGATACACAGCAGAGCCAGGACTGGATGACTTCCTGTCTACCTTCCCCACCCCTCCAAGTCAGATGGCACTGTTATGCCTCAAGGCTCCTCAGTCCTTCTGTACCTTGCTTCTAGTAGTTTCTGCCCACCATACCCACAACCCCCATCCTTCCAGACCTCCACCTCCCAGTACCTGGACAGAGTTTGCTCCAGGAAGGCAGAGTTCTGGCTGACAGCATCCACCAGCAGGTTGAAGTCCTTCTGCACAGCATAGGCCTGCTCCAGCAGGGCACTGGGGACCAGTGAGGGGAAGAGCGTGAATGGGGCATAGCTCACCACCTGATCAAGGAGAGAGAGGAGAGCAGGGGCAGAGCACCTGTTGAATGGGCTACAAACAGCCCCATGAAAAGTCTGGCCTACATCCCTTGAGGACACACCAACAGTAGAATAGTGGTCATCTGGGAGAAAAGGGTGAGAGGAGAGAGGGCTTCCAGACTCGGCAACAGTGTGTCTCTACATCCTAAGAGACAGAGAAGGAGGCAGAAGGCGTTTGACACAGTGCATAAGACAACCGCTTGAGATGTTCACCTTTTATACTGGCGTGCCTTAGCTCAAGTCCCAGCCCTGCTTCCTGCTAATGTAGAATCTGGGAGGCAGCAAGTGTATGGTTCAGGTAACTGGCTTCCCACCACCCATGTGGAGGACCTGGATGGAGCTTTGCTTGGCCCAGCCCCAGCTGCTGAAAGCATTTGGTGGAACAAAACAGATGATACGAAATCTCTGATTCTGCCTCACATTCTCTCTAGCTTTCAAAATAAAACGATTTGCCAATATCATTTATGACTAAAGATACAAAAATATTCTATAAAATACTAACAGATTGAATCCAGCAACATAGTAAGATGTACAGACTCTGATCAAGTGGAACTTATTCTGCAGATTCAAGACTGGGTTAACATCCAAAAATCAATGAAAGCAGTTCAAGATAATAGACTAAATGTTAAAAAAAATCTTTTTTGAAACAGCAAAAACAAAAAGTAAAAAATAAACAAAAGCCCCACAGAGAGTACTTTATAAAGTATTGCTTCATTTTATTGATTTATTTGAAAGACAGAGTTATAGAGAGACAAAGGGAGATGCAGACAGAGACCTACCATCCACTGGTTCATTCCGCAAATGGCCACAACAGCCAAGGCTGACCCAGGCGGAAGCCAAGAGCCTGAGCTCCATCCAGGTCTCTCCTACAGATGGATGCAGGAACCCAAGCACTTGACTCATCTGCTGGTTTCCCAAGAGCACTGGATTGGGAGTGGAACATCCAGGAAAAAAACATACTCACATGGGATATAAGAACTGGGAGCAGTGGCTTAACGTGATGCACCACAATGCTGGCCCCAGCTACTAAAATGTTTATATGGATTAATTATTTAATCCTGTAGAGAAGACACTAATATTATTCACACATAACAGATAAAGGACTCAAGATGGAGAGGTTAAGTAATAAGTTCAAAATAATATTCAGCTGGTAGGTGGTGCTGAAATTAGAACCAGTATGGTTATTAACTCTCTCTTTCTCTCTCTCCTAGCTGTTTAATAATAAACCCAGAATCCTGCTCATGTTGGGAGTCCACACCTTACTCCACTTGCCCTCTGGAGAGTGGGACCAGCAGGGTGGAAGCACGCATGAACTCTCAATAGAAGTCACAAACGGCTCCCTGCCCCCATCCCAAAGCTCGAGGTGGTGACTCAGGTGAACAGGCTGGGAGTTGGCTGCATTCGGAGTGCTTTGGACTTTGATACAGCCAGAAAATCCAAATGTCATCTAGGACAGTCTAGAAGGAGAAAATGCATTCTGAGATTTCCAAAAATAAATGAACTAGAACTTGGGTAAGAGATCCTAAGACTTTGTGATCTGAATTATGAAGCATTCCTAAGTTTAACCTTTGCGTTAACAATGTTTTGGGATTATGGTAGTATGAATTTATGGTGTTATAACTTGGCATTTATATACTTAAACAACAGGATTATTTTGAGTAGATAACAACAGCAGATGACGAATTAAAAAGACACATCAGACAATACAATAAGAAATGTGCCTCCTTCCTACCCTGCCATAATTTCCTAGTTCTCCTCCCAGGGGCAAATAGTGCTCTGTGTCTCACACATCTTTCCAGGTATTTTTATACTCAAAAGTATAAAATGATGAAATTATATGTAAAATTCTACAAATATATTTCTCTGTATTTATTTCTCTTTATGTATACCATGCATATACTGATATATTCCCTGCTTTCCATACATTTAAAACATTCTTATTCTTTTAAATGGCTATTGACCCTAGCCTTCTACTGACAAATAATTACATGGCTTGTTTATTTATTTATTTATTTATTTATTTACTATGATAATCAATGCTTCAATGAGTATCCTAGAATGCCCCCTTGGGAAATTTCATACATGAGAAGGTCATAAACTCTGACTTTAAGAAATGGATAGGTCAGGTAAGGAAAATAAACTCATTCTAAAATTTTTTGGTCAATAATCTTAAGTTACTCTCCTGTGTTGAAGGAGGAGGAAGGGTGCTTGTGAGAGCAAGCTCCATTCAGCCTTTCTTATAATTATTGCTGATTATGTAAGGGGTGGCCTAATCCCCCCCACTACCCCCCCGCCCCCCCCATCTTGTGTCACCACTCCAGGGGCATTCCCTGGCTTTCACACTCTGAACTCTGCCTCCCCTAATAGGTCCCAACCGGCTGGAAAAACTCCCAAAGAGCTTTTCTGCTCGGGCTCCCCTCTCTGCCCCGCCATCCAGGATTGAGAAGCCCTTGAATTTATGACCCGTAGCAGAGAGCTCTTCTCTGAGGGTCATGGGCTAATGGCTCACACGGTCTTCTCAGGAACACAAAATAACATTATTCTACCACGAGGGGGAGAAAAAAAAAACCCAGAGTATGCATGACAACAGAATTCTGCTGCACAGTGGGCCCAACAGCAGGGCGTGATGGGAAGCATGACAGGCTGAACGCTCTGAGCCCCACCCAAAAAGGGCTGTCAGCACTCGGCTCTGGTCAGCTGTGGCTGTGCAGGAGAGTGGGCCAGACTTCCCAGATGATCTAACTTTCTAAGCAAGTTAGGTAGTTTTTTTGTTTGTTTGTTTTAGTTTTGTGATTTAAAAAAGAATTGTTAGCTCTGATTTGATTTTATAAACTCTGTTGCGAGGAAAAAAAAAACTGCTAACAACACTTGCTGGCGGGGAGGGACCCAGTAGGAAGAGGAAGGAGACTCCACACCAAATCCCACTTTGAGGCTGTGCCCTGTTCATATATTACCAACCCCAAAGAAGAAACTAACTGGGGAAAAACTGTCGGTGGGTGGGAGTTTGGGGTGAAATCCAGTCTATACGAAATTGTACCACATAATTGAAAAATTCAAAAAATATATATATAGAGAGAAAGATAGAGAATCTAACAACTTCCTGAACAGTGCAGGCGCCAACTATTTGGTCTGCATATGGTTGGCCTGCAGCCCTGAGCTGCAGGATAAAGGTCATGTTCCTCATCTGCCTGGAACCGAAGGCCTCTGGGGCATCTGCCTTTTAACTGCATTCTCTTGAATCATGTTTGCCTTTTCTTACTTGTGGACCCCTGCTCTGCTGTTCCTCCATCTTAAGGTCTAATTAAATACCATATTCACTTCAATTTTAGGGTTCATTCTGCATTCCCACAGAGGCAGCAAAGCAAAGCGTGGCTGTTGGGGGCACAGATTCTGGACTTGACCTCAGGCAAACTACTCTGTCTCTCTGAGGTAGGGTTTCTGGTGGGTTGTGAAGAGGGTTATAGCAGTCAGTGGCTCCAAAGCATACAGCAAATAATAAATGTTAGCTCATGTGGTGAATGGCCTACTTTTCCTGCTAGAACCAACCTTAGTTAAGTTATAACTGCTGGTAAGTTCTCTAGCTCTGTCATGAGGCCAGGGTTGCTCTGGATGACTCACTTCTCTGCCCTCTGTGTCTACCAGGGCCCCAGCCAGGACCCAGCAAATGGTCAAGACTTTAAGTTCTCCTTCGCATGACCCACCTCCCGCCACATACACACACACACACACACACACACACACACATGCTCACTTTGTCTTTTTCTCTGGATGAGAAATTACATGGCAGAGTGTACCTTTTCTGGACTCCATTATCTCCCAGAAATACCAAGCACTGGACCTACATGATACTATTGATTAACAGAAGAAATAAAAGCTTGGAAGGGAAAATGCTTCCTCCTGGATTCAGATAAGCAGTTCATAAAATCTGGGTTCATACCCCACCCCATACCCAAGCAGTTCTCCTGGCAAAGCCACAGACAGATATTCCCAGCACCACCCTGTCTCCATTGACCACTGTTCTCATTTACTTGGCGAGTTTGGACCCCCTAATGGAAGCAGACTAGGTTTTACACACACAAGGACAAAAACAAATATGGTTGGGTGGAAACCAAAGCTGTCAGCTCATCAGTGATTCATTTGAAGTCTTAAGGTAACATTGTTTAAAAAAAAGAGAAAGAAAAACAAAAAAAAGGCAGCTGAGACACAGAAGAGCTTATCCAGCCTGCTCCCCAGGGTAAAAAAACAGGGGAAGGGGGAAAGGAACACACATATATTTACTCATTAAGTAAACTCTGAGAGGACACGTAAGAATGCTAAGGCACAGGTGGCCATTGAGAACGTGGGAGGGATGGTTAAACTGTAAAGGCTTGTAACCTTTGAAATTTGAACCACGAAAATGTATTAGCTAATCACGAATGTGAAAAGTTGCCTTTTTTCTTTTTTTGTAGGATGAGCTATTGCAAAGACAAGGTTGGAACTCAGCAGTTCTGTTTTTCTGTATCAACCCTGGAGACACACAGACAACAGGTGCTTAGAGTCATACGCATAAGGCATTATTGGTTGTCAAAAAACATTAGAAATCACCTCAAGAGCTATGAGGGCTGGGGGCTACACTGCCATACATCCACACCAAGAATCATCTGCATTGGATGAAGCTGACCCTAACAGAAGGTGTTAGCAAGAATTCGGAGGCAATTAACTGAAAAACAAAAACATGTGTCGGAATAATAGAGGATGCAGTTTGCTTGAAAAAAAAAATCCACATTTCCACCTATATCATCCACATCCATAGAAAGCACAAAGACCTGAAAGGTGACAGCAACAACCAGTTTTCAGGGGGCCAGTGTGATTAGGGGACCTCACCTATAATAGCTCCCTGGACAAGGGCTTTCAACGAATGAGCCCTTTAATTCTCTTACCAACCTGATGAGATAGGGTCCTATTAGGTTCCCTTTCCTACACTGGAAGAAACAGCAAAGGAGAATGGTGAAATGATTTGCCTAAGTCAAACTTCAAATCCCAAATTTAAATATAATTTACCCTAACATGCTGTCTTTTTACTTACTTTACATATTTCTAGAGATCAATTTTAATCACCGAGGGGGAGGGAAAGCGTAAGAAATGTGATCTCTGACCCAAAGGAGCTGCCCCACACCTGGCAGGGGCCAGGTGGTGAGCGCTTACGTTTGAGGAGGTGGGGTCTTGTGAGGTCCTTAGCAGCACCCCCTCAGCCAGGGCCCGGTCCACAGCCTGCTGGGCTAGCTCTTCCAGCTGCTGCTCATCCTCCAAGAGGCTCCCCCAACTGGTGGCCATCCCGACCTGGAACCAGGGACAGAAGAAATCTTGGTGACAGATGGCCTGAGATCCAGCAACCATTGAACTTGACTGCTAGCCAACCTCCACATCGAGTGATCCTGTCAAGAGGGCACACGGAGTGACCACCGGCCAGCCTCAGCTCTTAACTTTCATGTCTATAAAATAAGGAGCTAGACAAAACAGCCCTAATGCCTCCTTCTCTTGAGTCTTCATACAACAGTAGCATTAGTTTTACAGTAAAGAGGTAAATGCTGTGAGGTGACATGACTTGCCCTGGGTAATAACTGGCAGAGCCTGGCCTTGAACCCAAGTCTTGGCACTTGCAGCCCAAAGCTCTTCATCAGAGAGAGGCACTGATATCCCTGTGTGATTGTGGTACGCTCCTCCCACTTCCAGGGCTGCAGATTGTCTACTTGTGAAACAGGGAGGATGGGGTCATCCGTGGTCTCCAAATCTGGCTGAACATTCTGGAAGCTTGAGAAAGAACACAGATTTCTGGAACTTCCTCCAGAAAATCTTATTTTAGAAATCTAGGGCCTGGTGCAATAGTCCAGTGGCGAAATCCTTGCTTTATATGCACCAGGATCCCATATGGGCAGTGGTTCTTGTCCCAGCTGCTCCACTTCTCTTCTAGCTCCCAGCTGTGGCCTGGGAAAGCAGTAGAGGATGGCCCAAAGTCTTGGGACTCTGCACTTCAGATCAGTTCAATTATAGTTGTGGTGGCCACTCGTAGAGTGAACCAACTAATGGAAGATCTTTGTGTCTCTCCTTCTCTCCAATTCAGCCTTTTCAAGAAAAATAAATAAGTCTTAAAAAGAAAGAAAGAAAGAAATCTGAGGGGAGGGAGAGATTGAGGCTCCATCTTGATCAAGCTTTGCTGAGCTGGGAACCAGTGCAGTAGATGATTAATTTTCCTATTAGCCTCAACTAGAATTTGTGTCAATAGATCTCAAGTAAATTACATGAGACACATGCAAGGATCCCTTGGTGGAACACTGTCAAATGCAGACAAGGTTAAGTCCCTCCTCACACTAAAACACAAGTAGGAATTTACAGGCAGGAAACACATTCTATGAATGTGACACCAATCAGCACCAAGGAATTTCTCGGGATGTTTCTGAGAAATCACTTGGATGGAATTCCAAGCACCCACTGTGCCCAGCATAATGGGGGTAGTCTCCCAGCTGCTCAAACTTACACCTGGATACTCATTCATTTGGCAGCCAGTTTAAGAACTGTATGGACATCTGGAAAAGTCAGTCATTTGTTGTTCTGTTCTGCCCACTGCCTGACTCAGTGGTTCCCAGGGAAGAAGGTCAGAGAATGAGAGGTACCTCCCCCCACATGGAGCTCTGTCCCTCCTCCCCATGCCCAGCCTGGGGCTGGACCAATTATGAAAGTCTGCCAGGCTCAGCACAATGCTTTGAAAGAATGACCACGTGATCTTGAGGGTCCCACAGCGTCCCCGTTGGGTAAGAGAGGGCTGGCATCATCAGATCTGGGATTGAGGTAATGATCATGGGAATTCACTTTGCAGTGACTCTGTAAGTAAGGTTGCTGCACGGATTACATGAAAGCAGCTCCTGGCTGGAAGATTCTGTTGGCTTCAGCAGTGCCCACTCCTTAGCTGGAAGAGGCACAGCAGCCAGGGCCAGTCGGGTGGCAGAGCCTAGACATCAAAGCTACTCTCTCTGCTCCAAGAGGCTCTGATTTTCTACAACATCTGTCTACTGCAGGCCCTGGAAATGCCTGGGTCTCAGGGACATAGAGGCCCCAACTAAAAGTGCTAACTTGGGCCCTTTGGTGTTCGTTTTCACTTCACAGCCTCAGCCCTTCTTCAACTTCGTTTTGCTGTCAAATGCATCGTCCCAGTAGGATTTCCAACCACGTCCTCAAATCTCTACACAGAGTTTGCTAGTCTGCTTCTCCTGCTGCACGCAGCCGGATGCTGGTGGGTCCTTCTGGTCCACACCTCCTCCTCCCCCAAGCCCATGGGTTCTCCCAGCTACACGCGCAGCATGTTGCATTCCTCCCCTCCACCATGAGCAGCCCACCGGCACCAGGTCATCTCCTGGGGGGCTGTAGGCAGATTCTCAAGGGGGCATCGCTGGTGACCTGGACCCACCAGCCTCTCCTGGATCCCTGGCCATCCCGCCCTGAGGGCATGACTGTGTGTTGGAGGAGGCTGACCCTGCTCTCTGCCCAGGAGCTCCTCCGGCCCCCAGATCCTCCTTCCCTCTGCCATGGGGGTCGTGCTCGTCTCAAGGACAAGCGCCTTAACGCTGCGCTCCCAGAACCAGAGAAGAATGAATGACCGAGGAAACCCAGCACGGAGACCTGATCGGACTTGATCCCGAGGGCGAGGTCAGCGCCTGCCCCGGGCGAGGAGATGCCTGCCCTGACCTGCACAACTTCGTGGCCTCATCTGCTCTCGCCCTGTGTGTGTCTGAGGGTGGGAGTGGGTGGACAGAGGTGTGGGTGGTGCTTTTTGCTTAAAATAATAATAATAATAAAAACTCTGGCTCTCGTCTCCCCGGCCCTGCTCTGTTGGCGTCGGCCCGAAGTGGAAAGTCTGGCCTCGAGGAGCGCGATCCAACCCCCTCACAGGACCCCGGCTTCCCCGTGGGCGCGGCCGGCAGCAGCTGCCCGCTCGGGCCTTCCAATCGCCGGCCAGACCCCTCCCTCACGTCTTGCCTCCCGAGGAAGCCTGACCCTCGCCGGCCGCCGTCGTCGAGCCCCGACCTACTGGTTCGTCGTCCCGCAGCGCTCTGCACTCGGACTTCCTAGCGCCGTTACTCGCGCTCGAGGGGGCGGGGCGAGGCTTCGGCGGGGCCCAGTGCGCGTGCGCGGCACGTCCCCCTGGCGGCTTCGAGAACGAGGCGCGGCGAGGGGGTGGAGACCCGTGGCTGGGAAGCTGGACGGCGGCCGGCGAGGGGCAGTGCGTGTGAGGGTGGCTGGCCGTGGGTTTACTCGGGTTCACGGGACCGACCGTGCGAAGGAAAGGGAGAGGAGGAGACAGGTTGGGTCGGCGAGAAGCTGCCGGAGTGTGTGGCTCGTCAGAGCCGGCGGCGTTCGCTGGAAGGCTGCGACACGGATGCTCAAGAGTGGACAGTCACCGTGTCAGGGACACACAGGGCGAGTGGGGGTGGCCCTGGGTTTGGTAATGGAGACCCCAGAAAGGGGCAGAGCCGGTCTGGCGCTTTAGGGGCTCCGCGGATAGTGGAACTCAGTCAGGTCCCAGGAAAACAAAAAGAAAAAACACCTGGGTTCCATGGTGTAATGGTTAGCACTCTGGACTCTGACAAAACACCTGGTTTTCCTTTCTTAGAGGACAGCAGCGAGGAAAGCCTTAGAGGCAGAAAGAAATCGTTATTTTTTCCCCATGAATTCTTAAATCAGCTGTTTGACCCAATGTATTTCAAAATCTTCAATACCACTTACAGTAGGATTCGGATTGGGGCTTCTTTATTCATGTAGAGCCGTGATCCTATCCCCCCATCTCACTTGTACTTTCTAGGTTGCAATAGGTTTGCCAATGAAAAGCATGTGATGTGAATTTGGGTTCCGTTCAGTGGAATGATTCCATCCGAACCCTAAGGAATTAGCTCTGATAACTCCCAGCCCCTGGTTTCCTTATAAACAACGCTTTTTCTGAAGGACTTGGGGAAGGCTTTGGGAAGGTATGGACAATACAGTGCAGGTGGGGGGAGAAGCAGCAAACGTGTCATCTGTCGGTCCTCAGTGTTGCCAGGCTTGTGTAAAGGGCGGTGAGGGAGCTGGAGAAGGTATTTCGATGATGATGAGGGCCTGGGAGGGGGAGTTAGGAGTTCAGATTTGGAGAGCCCCTTTTTCTGCTTGGCAGAACGTAGCAGTTTGTGGGTTCCCTGGGGCTGGGGAGAGCACTCAGGAAGGGGAATGGCATGATATGCTGAGGTGTGAGATAGGACCGAAGCTGGGGAGATTAGAGATTTAGGATGAAGAACCACAACATTCTTAAGTCAGTAACCTTCCCTGAGGACCAAGGTCCTTGTAGTTTCTGAAGTAAAGCGTGTGTAGACTGAGATGGCAGAGGAGGCTGAGCTGTACTCGGTGTGTCTCGTGGCAGAAAGGTGTTCTGGTTCGTGTCAGAATCGGGTCTTCTGATGTCCTTCCCTTGCCTGCTTTTGTATCCGAGAATGATAGGAAGTAGCAGGCACTCTAAGAGACCCTAGCAGGCAAAAAAAAAAAAAAAAGGCCACTGGGTTAATGAGACACAAAGGAAGCTATTTGTCTTGCAGGAAATGTTCAAAAATCAAAACCCTGATCCGAGGGTTTTTTCTATGCAGGCCTCCCCTCTTCTAGGGTAGGTGCCACGTGACATGCATCAGACGTCTGTCAGTGGGCCCTTGGAAGGATGCCGAACTGTGACAGCCCCTTGGTGGAATGCCCACACGTGGTGGCAGGTGAGCTGTTTTTATTTCCTTTTCCTAGATGTGGCAGCAGAGCCTCAGAAGTGGAGTGATGTGTCTGAGGTGATGCACTGTGTGGTAGGGCTTGGGAACAAAGGGCCACTGGTCGAGAGTCTTTCCTGTAAAATGCTATCGTTGCTGGAGGCTGTGCCCCTAGGGCCTGGCATCATCATGTCTCCTCTGATGCCACCCTGCCCATCGGTGTGTGTATATCCCATTAGCCTGTGTGTTTGCTCTTGGTGGTTGTTAATATCTGAAGTGGTTATGTTTCTCCACTGTGCACCCCTGCTAGAACCTGAGCTGTAGGGGAATAGACACAGTATCTGTCTGGTCCCCCATGTCCCCTCATGCCCTGGGTGAGGTGGCTGCCCCTCATCATGCCCCATGGATGCCTGCCACCTTGTTGTTAAGTACTGTGCGCCCAACAAAGGAAGCAAGAGAGGAAGGAAATCCACAGTTAGTGAAAGTGTGCGGTCCTCCAGCTCTTTCTCACCAGTTACCTCCTGTAAGTCCTGGCAGCCGTTCAGGGTAGGTACTTTATTCCCATTGGGTGGGGTAAGAAAGCAGGAAGTCGGCTCAGTGGTTTGTGACCTGGGAGGTTGTAGCCCATGAGGCAGTGCGGGTCTTTGAGAATCTGCATCAGACACAAACCCGAGGCCTCAGATCAAGAAACCCACAGTTAGGGAACTTGACTGAAGTCTTTGTACCCCAAGTCTTTGTTTATTCCTCACTCAGGAATGGAATCTGTTGGTAAACCAAAACAAAATGAACAAAAACAACAAAAACCGATATGGGATACAGGTGCCTTGAGCAGCATCCTCACTGCTTGGCCACACACCTGCCTCTCATTCACACATCTACCCCAGTGCTGTAGAGTCAGTTCCTTGTGGTATCCATTTCACAGCCAGGGAGCTGGAGGTTTGCACAATCATTCTGACCCAGGGAAAGTCGCACCCAGCTGTACCTCGTTACCCATCCTGCACCCCTACAGGTGCTGAGGGATGTGTGGTGAGCTCCAAAGCCGACTTTGGAATCTGCCGCAGCCTTTGTTTTTGGGTTGGTAGAGACATTTGCGACGGAAGTAGGCTAGAAAGGACCCACGGGGAAGCTCAGTGGTGTGTGTGGAAGCCATTCCCCCAGTTTTGTGCCTTGCCTTTCCCTGTAGGGGTCTTTCGACTGGGATGTCCTTGTCCATGCCCACATCCCAGGGGCACCTGGTCCATGCTTGTGCATGTGGCTGCCGCCTCTGCAGCTGTAGTGTCACCCCACCGAACATTGTGGGTGATGAGACTGTCTCCCCACCTGGCTGGGGGGGCCACTGCTCTTCAGAGTGCAATTCGCTCTGCTTTCCAGCCGCTTGCCTGGCCCAGCATGGCTTCTCCAGAGCTGCCTGTGGACTCAAGGTGAGGGTTCTCTCTGTGTGGGGGATGTACTGTGTGACACTCCTGTCCCTGCCACTGTGGGTATGTTACCTCATTTACACCCCACTGTGACCCTGGGAGCGAGAGATTGTCATCTTGATTTTATTGAAAAGGAACAGGCTCCGAGACATTGGATTTTGTCTTGGGCACTAGCAGTGATTGCTGACCGCAGGGCCTGGGCTCTGATGGGGGGTGCAGATACACTTCTTGGCTCCAAGGATCCACAGAGGTCTCCTGGCCCAGCCCTTGTTCATGCAGCAGGCTCAACAAGGAGAGGTGAGTTGCCCCCAATCCTTCTGTACCCACCGTGTAGCCACTGCTGGGGGTCTGGTTTTAATGATATGCACCCATCCAGCACGCTGCCTAACCAGGCTTGCTCACCAAATACTTTAACATTTCTTTCTTTCTTTTCTTTTCTTTTTTTTTTTAATATTTGTTTATTGGAAAGGCAGATATACAGAGAGGAGGAGAGACAGAGAGGAAAATCTTCCATTTGATGGTGAGTGCGACGGCTGGAGCTGAGCCAATCCAAAGCCAGGAGCCAGGAGCTCTTTCAGGTCTTCCATGCAGATGCAGGGTCCCAAGGATTTGGGCCGTACTCGACTGCCTTTCCAGGCCACAAGCAGGGAGCTGGATGAGAAGCAGGGCTGCCGGGATTAGAACCGGCGACCATATGGGATGCTGGGTGTGCAAGACGACTTTAACCACTATGCTATAGCTCCAGGCCCTAACATTTATTTCATATTCATGTTTAGAATAAAGAACACTCACATACTTACCATCCAAATTGTGAGAAAAAACACTGCTGATAAAAAGGGATGGAATCTTGTCATTTACAGCCATGAGGATGGAATTAGAGGTCATTACAGTAAGTGAAGCAAGCCAGGCACCAAAAGACTGTATCACGTGATTTCACTCTTGTAGGATCTACAAAATGCTGACCTCATAGAAGCTGCAAATGTGATGGTGATTACAGAGATTGGGGAGGCTGGTGGTTATAGCGAGATAGGAGTAAGTGGTTCTGAAGTTCAGTTGCACATAGACTATAAGTAATGGATTATATATTTTGCTGAATAATGGCTCAATTGGCTAATCCTCCACCTCCAAGAACCAGCATACCATATGGGTGCCAGTTTGTGCCCTGGCTGCTCCACTTCCCATCCAACTGCCCGCTTTTAGCCTAGGAAAGCAGTGGAGGATGGCTCAAAGCCTTGGGATACTCTGCAACCAAGTGGGAGACCTGGAAAGTGTTCTGGCTTTGGATCAGTTCAGCTCTTGCTGTTGCAGCCACTTGGGCAGTGAACCAGTGGGTGGAAGATCTTTTTCTCTGTATCTCCTTCTCTCTGTGGGTCTGTCTTTCCAATAAAAATAAATTTAAAAACAAACTGGAGGTTGGAATTGTATAGCAGGTTAAGCTACCATTTGGTGATACTGGCATCTACATCAGAGTGTTAGTTTGAGTTCTGGCTACTATGCTGTGTTTTTGTTGTTGTTGTTGTTGTTTTTGGATAGAATATATATTTTTTAGATCTATTTTTTATTTGAAAAGCAGGCTGTAGAAAGACAATCTTCCACCCCTTGGTTCCATCCCCACATGGCTGCAATGGTCAGGACTGGACCAGGTGGAAGCCAGAAACCCAGAACCTCTTCTAGGTCTCCCACCTGGGTGCAGGGACCCAAGCACTTACATCTTCTACTTTCCCAGGTCCATTAGCAGAGAAATAGCTCAGAAGTGGAGCAGTTAGGTATCTGAGGGATGCTGACTGTGTAGGAAAAGGCTTAGCCTGATATGTGACAATGCCAGCCCAGAAAGACTATTTTGAAAGGAGAGAATTGGGAGTTTAAAGGAAAGGGGATTAAACCTGCAGAGTAGAGAATGGCCCAAAGCCTTGGGACCCTGCACCTGCATAGGAGACCCGGAAGAGGCTCCTAGCTCCTGGCTTTGGATTGGCTCAGCTCCAGCCATTGCAGCCAGTTGGGGAGTGAATCATCGGACAGAAGATCTTCCTCTTTTTATCTCCTCCTCTCTGTTTATCTGACTTTCCAATAAAAACAAATAAATTAAAAAAAAAAAAAAGGCAAAGTTTACTCTCCCCCACAGTCTGTTTAAAAATAAATAGTGAATATGTATCTTAATTTAAAATTTTTTTTATTTGAAGATTTGTTTATTAGAAAGGCAGATTTACAGAGAGGAGGTGAGTATACTCTGGTTTCTCTTCAGATCATATAAATCTTTTGCCTTTTACAGAGAGGAGGTGAGATGGAAAGATTTTCCATCTGCTGGTTCACTCCCCAAGTGGGCTGTAGTGAACAATGGCCGAAGCTGAGCTGATCTGAAGCCAAGAGCCAGGAGCAGGTTTCCAAGGCTTTAGGCCATCCTCCACTGCTTCCTAGGCCATAAGCAGGCAGCTGGAAGGGAAGTGGAGCAGCCGGGACATGAACCATTGTCCATATGGAATGCCGTAGAGTGCAAGGTGGAGATTTATCCACTGAGCTATCATGCTGGGGCCTTATTTTTATTTGAAAGACAAGAGTTGGAGAAAGGGAGAGATCTTTCATCCACTAGTTTACTCCCCAAACAGCCACAGTGTCTAGGGCTGAGAAGGTTTGAAGCCAAGACTCAGGAGCTTCTTTTAGGTGTCCCATGCGGGTACAGGGCCCACTCGGACCATCCTCTGCTGCTTTTCCACAGGGTGCTTCATTGGAGTGGAGAAATTAAAATTCAAACTGGCATCCACATGGAATGCCTATGCCACAGGCAATGGCTTAACTTACTACACCATGGCACTGACCCCTCAAATATTTATTAGAATTATCAATTTAAAAATTAGCCTGCCTTAAATTGAATTTCCTATCCCATCTGTGGCTGGCATGACAGGGCCTAACCAGATGATTTCAGTGGCCTCGGAAGGCTCACAGGCCTGGCATTCCCCACCCCTGGATGGCTAACGGGCCTTGTGTGGGCACCCACTTAGCTGGACCCTCGTCCTGCCCAGGGTAAACTGTTAACTATAGTGTTTGTTATTCCTGTACAGTTTTTTAGTGAGAGATAATTCCCATACCATACAAGCTGCCCTTAAAATGCACAGTTCAGTGAGTTAGTTCACAGGATTGTGCAGTCATTGCCACAATCTCATTCCAGAACATTTTCTTCATTTCTGAAAGAAACCCCATGTCCATTAGCAGTCACTGCTCATCCTGCGCTCTGCTCTCTCCCCTGCCCCTGGCAGCCATTCTTTTCTGTCTGAGTTTGCCTATTGAGGGCATTTCACGTAAACACAGTCATACACTGTATGGCCTTGGTGACAGGCTCTGTGGCTTGGTGCAGTGTTCGCAAGGCCCTCCATTCTGTTCAGCTGGGATCAGCACCGTTCATCTGTATGGCTGAGCTCCTTCTCCACCGTTTAGAAGTCCTACTTTTTCACCCCTCAGTTAGGTGGTTTGTACTGTATTGCCATCCTGAATATTGCTGCTGTGAGCTCTTACATACAGGTTCGTGTGTCTGTGTTTTCACTTCCCTTGAGAAGATATCTAGGGCTTGAGTTTAGGATCCTACGGTAATGATGTGTTTAACTTTGTAAGAAACTTGTGTTTTCTGAGGTAGTAGCGTGTAAGAGCCCCGTTCTCACTGGTGCTCCTCCGTCTGGTTGTGGCCCTAGAAACTGGTGTGAGACAGTGTGTTCTTGTGGTTTTCATTTGGATTCTCTATATGGCTAAGGATGGTAAGCATTTTGTTTTGTTTTTTGCTTCTTGTATTAATTTGAAAGAGATTGCTTTTCTGCTGGGGTGACCTTCCAGTGCCCGCAGTGGCCAGAGCAGCGCCAAGCTAAGTCCAGGAATCCCAGCTGGATCTCCCACGTGATGTTCTCATGTGATTGTGGGTCATTTTGTTTCTTTCTTTGTTTCTTTGTTTTTTTTTGTGAGTCATTTGTGTACCTGCCTTGGGGAAATGTCTGTTTAGCCTGTTTTAAAGTTTTCTTTTTATTAGTGAGTTGCAAGTGTTCTTTATATATTTTGGGTACTACAACAATAACAGGGTTTGCAAATAGCAGTTCCAGCTATTTTGAGTTCTGTGAGTTCCTTTTCAATGTATTTGTAAATGTCCTCCAATGTATAGAGATTTTAAATTTTGATAAAGTTTGGTTTCTCTGTTTTTCTTTGGTTGGTGTGTTTTGACTCTCAGCATGTCTTAGAAACCACTGGCTAATCTGGAATCACCAAGATTGAGTCTCATTTTTACCCCATGAGTTTTATACTTTGTTCTTACGTGTAAGTCTTTGGATACATTTCTGTGTGTGGTGTGAGATAGGTCCTATGCCTTTTTTGTCCTTCTGTCTAAATAGTGATATATGCCACTGTTTTCCATGGTATATGGGAACACGTTGTGCATATTCTTGTGTAGCTTGCTTACTTGGCATTTATCAGGC
This sequence comes from Ochotona curzoniae, assembly GCF_017591425.1. NCBI lineage: Eukaryota > Metazoa > Chordata > Mammalia > Lagomorpha > Ochotonidae > Ochotona > Ochotona curzoniae. The sequence continues at coordinate 13,866,922 of NW_024465894.1, read as the reverse complement.
TGTCTTCCATGCTGTAGGTTTCTGTGCATAAAGATACGTATTCTTTGTTCTGTGAGTGATCCTCTGGGTCATCCCTAAAATTTTGCTCTTACGGTTGATAAGCAGCCTAGGGACTGCCTTCTCAAGGATGTGTTGAAGGTCATCCACGTATTCAGATTTACCAGAAAATTCAGAGTTTGTGTTTTTATGGATTTGTACCCTTGCCATACACATCTGAGAACCGCCCTGCTGTGTCTTCAGCAGGGCTCTGACCTGTCCCTTGTTTTTGCCGGTCAGTGATTCTGAGGTGATCCCTTATTGCAGCTTCCCAGTTGCCCTTTTCATGGTGTGTTCCCATGACTGGGCAGGGGAGGGTGTAGGGACAGAACACACACTGTTCCCGGAGGGGTCACCATCTCTGCCATGTCTGTGCGACTGAGGGTGCTGGGGAAAGGCTAGGCTCCTACCTGTCCACCTCTGTGGGCTTGGAGCAAGAGGAGGCTGCAGAGAGGATGAGTCCTGAAAAGACTTGCCCAGGATTAAAATGGGGCCCACAGTCTTGGAAATGCCCCCTTTTCTAGGACCTTCTCAGGGTATCTATATTGGTGTTGTGGGTTTTTATTTATCCCACTAACTTTGGAGGTCATAAGGTAAAAATAATGCTCACATACCCAGTGCTTTTTGTATTACCAGGTCCCATAATTTGGAGCTCTCATTGTGATGTTGTGAGTGAAGCTGCTGCCTGTGACGCCAAATCCCCTATAGGTACTTGTTCAAATCCCGGCTGATCCACTTGTGAATCAGATCCCTGCTAATGTGCCTGGGAAAGCAGTGGAGGCTGGCCCAAGTACTTGGACCCCTGTACCTATCGGGGAGACCTGGAAGAAGCTCTTGGCTCCTGGCCTTGACTGACCTAGTCCAGCCCTGCCCTAGCGGTTTGTGACCATCTGGGGAGTGAACCTAATGATGGAAGATCTGTGTCTGTCTTCTCCTTTTCTCTCTGTAACCCTGGCTTTCAAATAATACATAAGTTAATCTTTTAAACATTGTACATCAATTTTTAAGTTTTTGAAAGATTTATTTTCTCATTATTTGAAAAGCACAGTTATAGAGGAAAGGAAAGCCATTAACCTTCCGTAAGCTGGTTCACTCTCTAAATGGCCTTAATAGGTAGAACTGAGTTGATCCAAAGCTAGGAACCAGAACCCAGGAGCTTTCTCCAGGTTTTGCATGTGGGTGCAGAGTCCCAAACACTTGGACCATAGCTGCTTTCCTAGATCATAAGCAGGAAACTGGATTGAAAGTGGAACATCCAAGACATAAACCAGGGCCCATATGGGACAGGAGCACTGCAAGTGGAGAATTAGTTTTTTATGCCTCCACACTGGCTCCTGGTTTTTAAGTTTTCAAGCTTTTTTTTTTTTTTTTTGAGAGAGAGAGAAAGTGCTCTCACCTGTTTGTTTATTCCCAGATGGCTGGGGCTGGACCCAGCCAAAGCCAGGGCTGGGTTCTGGGAGTTCATCTGGGTCTGTCATTTGGGTGGCAGGGACTCAACCACCTGAGCCATCACCTCCCACTTCCCCTGGGGCACATCAGTAGGAAGCTGGAATTGGGAGTGGAGCTGGGACTCAAACCCTGGCACTCTGGCATCGGATACAGGTATCTCAAGCTGTGTCTTGGGCCACTGTGCCCAACGCTCACCCCATCTGTATGCCTGTGAACATACAGTTATCCCAGTAGAAATCATCACTTAAGAGAAACTTAAGGGCCAAAGCATCGAGAAGAATAGAGCAATTTGTAGTAATAAAATTTTCAGCTCATTTTAGAAAAGACCCTAGCAGCTGTCCTCAAGCCTACTTGTCGGTGAGTCAGCCAAGTGCAGTTTCCCAGAGAGGTGGGACCCTCGTGGTAGCCCTCAGCTGCTGAGAACAGAGTTAGGGCATCATCACACCCATTGGTTTGGTCCCCAGCTTAACCTTCTGGGCCTCTTTCTGCCATTCCCCCCAGGCTGGCTGACCATGACTGCAAGGAGGAAGGGAGAGGCAGAGTCCACATCCACCCCAGCCTCCCCTTCAGACTCTGCTTGGTCTGTAGAGAAGGGATGTGCTTCCGGCAGTTTCTGCCCCAGCAGACTGGGCGCAGTTCCCCTCCCTTGGAACCACCTTGGGATTCCTTTAGCTAGCTATTATTAACTGTGCCTCTCTGTCCCCCACCGGTCCGAGACCCCTGACCCCAGCAGCGGGCCCAGGAGCAGTGTCATTCTGGGGGCTATCAGAGCCTGGTTGTTGACTTGAACCCAACAGGGGCTGCCCTGGGTAGGGGGCAGGCCCAGCCTGATCCCCAGGCCTGGGCTGGGCTTTGGCTGTGCTCGGACAAGATCCTGCAGTTTGCTGCCATATGTGGGACCCGCTAGGTCTTCCAGGACAATGGCTGCCCTGGGCGCTGTCTCAAACTCTGTCCACAGAGAGGCAAACCTTGACTCTACCGACCCTTGTGGCACCTCCACAGGCACAGAGCTCCAGCCTGGTATGCTCACACTGTGCTGACTTCCTGTGCTTTGTTTCTCAACGCAACAGGACTTCTCCAGCTGTTCATGTTACAGAGGAGAAACCCAAGGCTTGGGACAGAGCAGGCACATGAGAAGCCATTCCCACCCATGCCAGACCCCTCCTAGTCTCCAGTCCCTGCAGTCGCACAGCCATAAACACTGCCTGCTCTTCAGGAGATGATGATTCCATCACCTTTACACTAGGGGCTTATCACTCATCGGGCACAGGCTGTGCTCTTTGCCAGCATTGCTTCACTGAATCTGCACAAACCATGCAATAGGAAACTATCCAGTGGGACTTGTGTGTGTGGGGCGTGGGCGAAGGCTTTTCGGGGTCACACAGGCAGTAGAACAGTCTGGCCTTCTACTTCCATCTTCCCTCAAGAACTGTGGTTTGCTTCCTGCCTCCCTCTTGCCCTGACCTTAGCCCAGGTCTTACCCTCCAACTCATGTCTATAGCTCTATCCCCATTTACAAAGGCTTTCTTTCTTTCTTTCTTTCTTTTTTTTTTTAATTTTATTTGAATGACATACAGATATGGAGAGGTCTTCCACCCACTGGTATACTCCCCAGATACAACAGCCAGCTCTGGGCCAGGCTGAAGTCAGGAGTCCAGAATATGGTCCTCCGTGGGGGTGGCAGGGACCCAGGGACTTGAGCAGTGATTTGCTGCCTCCCACGGTGTGCTTTAGCAGGAAGCAGGATCAGAAATGAAAGAGCCAGGACTCGAATCTGGCACTCTGGTAGAGAATGCCAGCATCTGAAGCAGCATCTTAACAGTTACATTAAACACCTGCTTCTTCCACCCGTTATATCCTTAGCATGCTTTGGACCCTAGCACTAGGCCAGATTCTGAATAGTGACCTTGAAGGGTACACCACCTAATGCTAGGGTGTCTGTCAGCTCTTCCTGCCTCTTCCAGCTGCCTGGCAAGGACAATATAGGAGGGACCCATTACCAGTCCCTTACCTGCCTGGGGAACCTAGCTGAGCACAGCCTGTGCTGTGTACAGGACAGAGCCAGCAGGACTGTTGTACCTGGGAGGGAGGCCAGTACCTGGGGGTGGAAGTAGTACGGGGGCCTCTTGACAGTGGTTCTGGAAGCTGGTACGAGCGGCAGCAACTGTTGTCATTATCTAGTCTGATAATAGCTTAGGGTGCAGAGTTGGAGGTGGGGGACAGAGAAGAGGAGTGGAGCCTGTGGCCATGGTCCCTGCCTGTTCTGTTACCGGGCTTGGAAGCTAGAAAGCCTCCCTTTGCATTTGTCACTTGCCCTGGAATAGTGTTGTGTGGACACATCTTGTCCACCATTGGGCTGGAGGCAAGAGTACGTTCCTGGGCCCAGATCCAGGACCAATTTAGGGCTGAATGTAACGATCCCATCGTGTAGGGGCCACTGGCACAGAGTGGGTGCCTGTTTTTACACAGGTTGTGTTTAGCAAGCACATAAGAAACAGGTTCTACATACATGTGATCCAGAATCAAAAAAGGTACAAATGCATGTACAGGGGACAGAATCCTGCATCCCTGTGCTGGGGATCCTTTGGGACTCTGGCCGTGGTCTCTGCGAAGCCAAACGATTTTGTGAATAGACCTTACTTCCTTCAGTCTCACGGGTGATGAAGTAGCCTGTGCGTCTTCCTTGCTTTGTTTCTTTGTTTGACTTAGTCACCTCTCTTGGAAATGATTGTGATTTACTGAGTCTGCTCTAGTGCCATGCCCTGTCTGTTCCCCACAGATGTCCTAACTCAGACTACTCACCATGGCCTGGTGAGGAAGGTGCCACTGATGGCTCTCCACTGCCAAGGGGCTATGTAGTTTCACAAGAGTTTCTGGCTGTTCATGGGCAGAGCTGTGGTTCACAGCGGGGCAGTCTGCTCTAAGATGCCACCCCTACTCTCTCCTGCCTCATGTACTGTCTTACTTTTCCCCAGGGGTACTAGGGCAAACTGTGCACTGGGCAGTTGGTATGTACCAGGCCCAGGGCAGACTATGCACTGGACTCTCAGCATGTACCAGGCCCAGGGCAGACTGTGCACTGGACACTTAGCGTGTACCAGGCCCAGGGCAGACTGCACTGGACACTCAGCGTGTACCAGGCCCAGGGCAGACTGTGCACTGGACACTCAGCGTGTACCAGGCTCTGCCCTCATGTTGCTGACTTCTCCATGCCAGGGCAGAGGGGGAGGAACCACACGTGTTGCCCACATATGAACTCACACAAGGCTACTGTACGGCACAGTCCTTGGACCCGCCACTCCTACAGATGTATGGCCTTTAGTCAGGAGGCCTGAAGGCCCTTAGAGGGGTCCAGGCGGAGGTGGATGCTTCTGAGAGGTCACCGGGTGACCATCATGAGCCTCATCACCTGCCCCCAGCACCCTCCCTTCCCTGCCGCCCCCTGGGATCCGTTTCAGCAGGGTTAGCGGGAGGAGAGTATCCCTAATCCCAGGCCCAAGCATTGTTTGAAGTTGGGAACAATTGAAGGACAAGGGAGCTATAGATAGATCCACAGCTGCTGTCACCTGTCCCTGGCTGGGCACTGGGCCCCAGCATTGTCTCCGTAGGGGTGTTAGCGGCAAGGGCCCACTGGAAGTGGGATATAGGCCAGAGAGAGAGGGTTTAAGACAGAAACAGAGTGAGTGGCCGAGAGACAATTCAACTGAAAAGATCGAGACCCTTAAGAGAGAGAAGAGGGCCCAACCAAGTGTTGGAGACACTGAAACTAGTTGCAGGAGAGGGAAGGGACAGAGCTGTCAGGACCACAAGGACCCAACCAAAGTGTGAACTGGGGGGTGCAGCAGGTGCCAGGGTGTGAAACCTCTGTGTCCAGGGCCAAAGCCCTCTAGGATTCCTGGGTGCAGTATCTCAGGGCTGCCGCATCCCAGAGCCTTGTGGCTAGTCTCAGGTGAAGCATGAGGCTGTGCTACTGGATCTAGCAGAGGTGACTTCGACCGAGGACCTGCCTTTCCCATCTGTACCTCAGTTTCTTCAACCGTTCAGTGAGAGATCTGGGTTGCACAGTCACTCCAGGGCCCTTGCTGCTCTTCTTGCTGTAGCTTAGGCCACAGTGCCCTCCTTTCCTTTGTGTATCCTTTGTGAGGGTGGGAGACAGCTGGTTCCCCTGCCCTCCCCGGAACCTTTCAGCCATAAATTCCAGTTGAAGGCGTCTGTGCTCCGGATAAACAGCTCCGATGCCTTTTGGATGCCCTCATCCTATTTTCTGCTGGAAGCCTCATTGCTGGGGCCCACTTGGGTGCACTGCAGCTGCCCAGGGCTGTGGGAGAGGAGAAACCTGGGTCACTCATGGCCCCAGCCACCCCTGGGGTGGAGGTATGGGGGGGGGGGGCTCACCGCCCCACACGTGGCCGTTCAAGCGGCCTCCTCCTGAGTAAGTCTTCCTGCCACCGGTTCTTGCCCCTTTGAGCCGCCCTCCATGCCAGCTGCCACCAGGATCTGAGCAGCGCGTAAATCTGACCACGCTGACAGATCCCCTTGCTTGGAGCTCTTTGATGAAAAAATAAAAAATAGAAATGCCTTTGATGGCTCCCCAGCTCCTGCAGAGTGGCGCTCAACTCCTAATCTGGTATCTGAAGCTCTTCAGAGCTGCTCCCGGCTGTGCAGGCCAGGCTGGCCTCCTTCCATGCCCCCCAACCCAGCACTCAGCTGGGGTGCTGACTGGTCAGGCCAGCTTCTCTCCCTCCATGTTGAACTGCTGGGCCATGTTCTCCCCAGGTGCCCCCCGCCCCCGCCTGTTCTCCTGCCCAAAGACCTCCATGTGTTGGCCCATCCTTTCACCAGGACATCCACAGCAGCCTCTGTCTCTCCTGGAACCCAGCTTGCTCTCCAGTCCCTCCCATATATTGTCTACATGATAGCCTGTAGGGACCTGATTCAACATGGGGTCACTGCCTGGCCTGCCCTACCAGGTTCCCACTGTGCCTGCAGTCCAGGGTAGCGGTCCTGTCAGCTCCTGCGACACTCTGGTGGGTCTTGCTTGTCCAGCACCACCTGGTAAAACTTCTTGTCCCACTCATCAGGATTGCAGGGCCCCAAAAAGGCCCCAGTTCTTTTCAACCTTGTTCCTCTTCCTGCAGCTCCCTAGCCTCCTGGACCCCTTCTGAGAGACCCTCCCGTGCTTTACTCAGCCTCTTTCACAGTACCTGCCACACACTCTCTTCAGAAGCAATGTATTTGCTTGTGTATTCATTGCCTCCCAGGAGGGTGTGGGTGATGAGAAGGAAGGGGTTCAATGGCCACACCCTCATCCTTGTCAGTCCAGTGCCACCCAAGTGTTCATCCCCCAGGCCAACTTCTCCCTTGAGCTGTTCTCCTTTCCTGAACAGCGAGTCCCTCATGCTGCCATCCAAGGTTGACCCAGAAGCGTGTGCACTTGACTTCACCTGTCTTGGTAGTCTTTGCACAGTTCTCCTATGTCTTTACCCAAAGAAGGACTTTGATTCAAATAAAGAACCCCAGGTGCTGGGGGTGTATTGGTGGTAGACATTCGAGGGTATTTCAAAAGGTTGTGGAAAATGGAATTAGAGGTGGGCATTGGGCACAGTGCTGAAGGTACTGGTTGGGAGGCCCTGGTTCCCTGTCACAGAGCCTGGGTTTAAGTCCAAGCCCCACTCCAAATTCCAGACTCCTGTTAGCACACACCCTGGGAGGCAGTGGCAATGGCTTCGGTGATTGGTTCACATGGAAGACCTCAGCTTTCGCCCCAGCTGGGCCTTGCTACAGGTGTTTGGGAAACAAACCAACAGAAGGAAGCTTACTGTCTGTCTTTCTCTGCTTCTCAGATATTTTTTTAGAAAGGAAATTGTGGTACAGTGGGTTAGAGCTGTCACTCGCCCCACTTGGGAGACCTGTGTGGAGTTCCATCCTTCCTATTTCAGCCTGGCCCAGCTCAGCTGTTGTGGCCATTTGGAGAGTGAACGAGCCTATGGAAGGTCTATCTCTTTCTGTCTCTACCTCTCTCTAACTTTTCTTTTTTTTTTCTTTTTTCTTTTCTTTTTTAAAATTTATTTTTATTGGAAAGGCAGATTTACAGAGAGAAGGAAAGACAGAGAAAGATCCTCCATCTGCTGATTCACTCCCCAAGTGGCCACAACAGCCGGAGCTGAGCTGATCCAAAGCCAGGAGCCAGGAGATTCTTCCAGATCTCTCACATGGATTCAGGGTCCTAAGACTTTCGTCCATCCTTTGCTACTGTCCCAGGCCACACACAATGGAGCAGCTGGGACACTGGAGCATGCAAGGCAAGGACTTCAGGCACTATGCGTCCGTGCTGGGCCAAAGAGTGAGATTTTTCATCCACTGATTCACTCCACAAATGACTACAATGTTCAGAGCTAAGCTGATCCAAAACCAGGAACTTCTAGGTCTCCCCGTGAGTTCAGGGGACCAAGGACTTGAGTCATTATCTGCTTTCCCAAGCCATAGGTAGAGAGCTGGGTTGGGAGTGGAGTACTGGGACATGAACTGGCACCCATATGGAATACAGGCAGAGGATTAGCTTGCTATGCCACTATGCCAGCCCCTAAATAAATATATTTTTTAAGAGAAACAAAACAACAACAAAAAACCCCCCACAAAACTTCTACTCGTACAAGCATCCGATATAAGGTGCCAGTTTGAGTCCTTGCTATTCTGTTCCCATCTTGCTGTCTGCCACTGCACCTGTGAAAATAGCAGAAGATGGCCCAAGTGCTTGGACTTGTACCACTCATATAGGAGACCTGGGGAGAGTTCCTGACTCCTAACTTTGTCCTCACCCAGCCCTCGCTTTTGCAGCTATTTATGGGGTGACCCAGTGGATGAAGATTCATGTTCCCTCTCACTCTTTGCTTTTCAAATAAATTATTTTCTTCTTAAAAACGAAAATTTGAAATAAAAGATAAGTTTATTTTGCTATAAAAATTTTTTGACTCCATATTGTTTTTCATAATATATTGAAATGTATTTTCATTTTATTTGAAAGGCAGGAAGACAGAGATCTTCCATCTAGTCCCACAGATATCTTCAAAGGTTAGCCTGGGCTAGTCCAAAACCACTAGCCCTGACCTCATGCCAGGTCTCCTCTGCAGGTGGCAGGGAGCATCTGCAGTGTCCCAGAGTGCACGCTAGCAGGAAGCTGGAGTCAGAAGCAGAGCTGGAACTTGACCCAGGCACTGTGACATAGGATACGTGTGCTCCAAATGACACCTGTTGCGCCAACACCCAGCCTGTATTTGTCTATTGTGCAGACCCTTATCTGCACAGATTTAAAAAAAAATACACTTGAAATAGACTTATCTTTTGATTCCATTTCCTGTAGCCTTTCTGAAGTCCATCATAACTGAAACTGCATTCAGAGACTGGCATTTCAGAGGTCAGCCTAACACTCCCACCCCTGTAAGACCCATGTCTTCCCTTGCCAGCTGCCAGCCTCAGAGAAGCCCACCTTTGTGTTGCCTGGAGGCTGTTGCTTGCTGGTCTCTGCCCAATGGTCTACTCATGGGACCATGCAGATCGTAACGGCTCCCTTAGCTACGGGACAGCACTGGAGGTACTGAGAGCTAGTACCTGAGGTTCTCACAGGCACTGTGTCATTCAACAGGAGTAATGGAAGAGAACCCACAGGGCAAGTCCAGCCTCATGTTGGGAAAGTTTGTTCTCAGCCCACGGTCTCTATACTGAGTGCAGTAATGCTGGAATCCAGACCCATGTTAGGTGTAGAATAGGCGAGGCTTATCAGCAACTCTGGTCCTCCAGGCCTGGTCTCTGGGCAGGAAGCCTGTGGTGTGACAAGTCTCTGGGAGTCCTGTGGGCTTTAGATTGGTGCCTGAAACCCGGCTGCCAGCTTCTGAGCCTGTGCAGAGATGAAAACCCTGTTGTTTGCCATTCCATCCATCCATGCAGTTAGGGTCATTCACTTATTCACTAGACTGACTAGTAGGTGCAGCAGGCACTTGGCAGGGCCCTCGGGATGTAGACCAAGTGTGAAACTCCATGAAAAGAATTATAGTGAGTGAGGTTCTGACAGTATAATGCTGAAAGAAGAAAGGGATGCAATTTGAAAGCACTACTTACCTGTGACGTCAGAAATTGGGATTTGTTTACGCTGGGGGTTGTTTGAACGTGAGCCCGAGGAGGTTCATTTCTCGTAACTTCTGGTCATTTCTGCTTTGTGAACACAGTACCTAAAAATACATCAGAATGCTCAGAAATACTGCCCGTCAGGGTGAAGATGAGGACTAATCAAGGTGCACCCCTGGGGGGCCTGCATCATATCACAGTAGGGGTGGGAATTCCCATAGGGTCAGTTCCTAGAAAAATATGTGTGTAATTTCATCACATTTGGCAGTGTCTTTTTTTATTTTTAAAGATTACTTATTTACTTAAAAGAGTTACCTAGAGAGGGAGCTAGATCTTCTATCTACTGGATCACTCCCAAATTACCACAACAGCCAGAAGCTTCCTCCAGGTATCCCATGTGGGTGTAGGGGGCCTAAGTATCCTCCACTGCTTTCCCAAGCACATTAGCAGGGAGCTGGATCTGAAGTGGAGCAGCTGGGACTTGAACCAGCACCCGTGTGGAATGCTGGCACTGTAGGCAACAACTTCACCTGTTGTCCCACAGCGCAAGCCCTACGTGTATTTCTTTCTTTAAAAGTTTTCATGTGACATACATACAATGAAGTGTACAGCCGGGATCACTCTACAAAGTGCATACACTCAGGTAATCCAGCCCTGTGTGCTGGAGGTGCCGCTCCTGCCCCTGCAGTCATTACCCAGTCTCAGAGGACCCCTCTCCTCTGGTGTCACTACAGGCCAGTTTGCCTGCTCTGAGCTGTGGTTCCACATGTATGGCTGGAATGGTTTCTGCATGTTTGGAATTGATGGCCTCACTACAGAGGGTTTCTGTGAGCTCCGTCTGCCGCCTGCCTTGAATCCTGGCTCTGGGATTGTGTAGTTGTGGGTCTCGTGTCTGCCGTTCTTGGCTCCTGTGAGACTCTGAAGCCTCCATGAGCCCTGCCCAGAGTGATGGACAGGAGAGCCTGGCAGTGCCCTCACGGGCCAGAACCCTGGCTCGTGCTGAGTGGGAAGGGGTTCCCCAATGCTCCAAGTCTCCTTGGTTGCTTCCTGTTGAGAGCAAGCATTTTGTTATCCTCTGGTGTAATGCCCCATGAGAGGCAGGGACAGGACCGGGAAGGAGCCAGCAGCCGCCGGCTGTCTCACTGTCCCTCTTCTCGCTCTTGACCCAGTCCCTGCTATTGCTGCTCTGTGAGACTTGCCCCCTGCTCTCCAGTCTGTGGACCTCAGGTTTTCCTGGGTATGGGAAGGGGCTAGGCTGGCTGCTCCAGGTGATGTTTTGTGGCTCCCCCTGGCTCTAGGGGTAGGAACCTTTCTCTGAGTGCCACCCTCCCCCCCGCCGCCCAGAGCTCTGAGCTCCTCAGCCCTTCCCATCTTTTATTGGCCCTGTCTCCTCTTTGGCTCCCCATCCCAGCCTCCCAGTTTCTTAGCGGGAGTGTCTCTCTCTGCCTGTGTGATCCCCTGACAATGGGAGGTAAAAATAGCTCAGGGGCCGAGCTGGTGGAGATAAAAGGGAATTTGCCTTTTGTGTCCTGTGGCCGGGCTTGGGGGGGGGGGCGTACTGTGACACGTGGAGATCGCTGACATAGCTCTCCTCCCGCTGACCTTGACAGTGGCAATAAAAGGGGTTGCACAGCTCCCTGGCCTCACCGTGGTGGTGCCGAGGTGGGTGATTGGGGCCAGCATAGGAGCTGGCAGGAGGGTGGAAGGGTGGGTGGGTAGGTAATGCTGGACAGATGACAATGCTGGGTATTTGGGGGTGTGCATGTGTGTTGGGGAGCCCCAGGGTCAGGCCTCGTGGGGTGGAGGACTGTGCCGCAGTTGGGAACTTCTGGTCACCCCATCCCCTCGTCACTGCCATCTTCCAGTGCCCGCAGCTTTGAAGCACGTCCAGCTGTCCAGGTCTCCGGTGTGTCTCCCTCCGCCTCCCAGTGCCCTCGCCATGATGGACATGAATGAACTTGGAGAGTCTGCCCATTACCTCCGCCAGGAGGTGATGAAGGTGCATGCTGTCCCGTGGGATGGTAAGTGAAGGCAGGGGATGAGGGGGTGCAACCGGAGAAGCCCTGCAGACCTAGACCAGCAGCAGGGACAAGGTGCTGAAGGGGCACTCTGGGGACACCTTTAGCCTGAGATTTCCTTCAGTGTCAGGGGTTTAGGGGCTAAAATCCCCCCAGTCACAGTGCATGTAGCCCTGTGTGTGTGTGTGGCCGGGGGCGGGGGGGGGGGGAAGGCAGCCTTGGTTTGTCTCTCTGTAAAATGGGGTGATAGTAACCACCTCAAGTTGCAGCCTGAGGCCTCTGACATGCATGCCGGCTGCCCCTGCATGTCCACTGAACCTGTGCCGTGGTTATTTTTAGTGCTCTCCACAGTGCCAGAGCCATTGCTTATTAAGGACAGGAATAAAGACTACTATTTATGACCTGGTTTGCTCATAGGACAGTAATGACAATAGTGTGTATCTGCTAGCCGTTCTGGGCCAGGCTGAGGCCAGGTGACTTTCCATCCATCATCTCAATGACCTGGAGGGCTGGGGGTGGAGCCGGCTTCCCGCCACACCAGCACTGCAGTTGGGTGCCAGGCTCAGGGGGGCACTTGTGCTTTCTCTCGTGTTTATTTTTGCCATCTGGAAGTATTTAATCGTTTGACCAACATGCCAGGCTAGCAGATGGCAGGGCCTGGGGTAGACCTTGGTGGTCTGTATCCTGAATCCCTGGGTTTTATTTTCTAATTTTAATGTATCTGTTGAAAGGCAGAGAGACAGAGGGAACAAGAGAGAGAGGGAGAGAATTGTCCGTCTGCTGGTTTGCTCTCCAAATTGTTGTGACAGCCAGGGCTGGGCAAAGTCGAAGCCAGGAGCCAGGAGCTCCATCCAGGTCTCCCACGTGGATGGCAGGGGCCCAGCTGCTGGTGCCATCACCCACTACCTCCTGGGGAGTGCACCAGAAGCAGCTGGAATAGAGCAGAGCTGTGCCAAAAGCCTTGGCATGCCTGTACAGGTGCCGTTGTCTTAAGCAGACGCTTAGCCACCACACCATACTTCTGCCTGGGGATGTGTTTGTAGCCACCACAAGATCTGGGCTCCCACCTGGCCGTGTGGGGAGAAGCAAACGTTGCAGAGCTAGGAGATCCAAGTTTGGGTCTTCAGTGAGATAGAGGACAGACTCCCTGAAGTTAGGTGCTGGACAGTGAAGGGCTGGCCGCTAGGGGACCTCAAGATACTCCCGAGACTTTTGCACTGTAGGACACAGGCCCAGAAAGAGGGAGCACTTTCCCTGGGGTGGCAGAGCAAGTGTGGCCGAAGCAGGGCTCAGAGCTCCAGAGTGTACCTCATCTGTTCCTCCAAGCACCAGCTTCCTGAGGGACTCTCCAGGGTCACTCCAGCTCTGCCCTCTCAGGGGCCTGGGTTTAGGGGTGCACTCTTCACTGGAGAACCCCATTGGACCCCTGAAGATACTGCAGCCGCCCTCAGAGTCCAAGTGAGCCCCTCTCCTCAACGCAGGGAAGAAACGGGTCTGGGTGCCTGATGAGCAGGACGCCTACGTGGAGGCCGAGGTCAAGTCTGAGGCTACTGGAGGCAAAGTCACCGTGGAGACCAAAGACCAGAAGGTTCCACTGCCCTTTCCTGAGATTAGCCCCTCTGTCTTGAGGGCATGGGGTTCTAAGTGTGTGGGTAGGGGGTGAGTGGGAGGTGACTGCGCTACGCCTGACCTCCCTGACAGGTGTTGACCGTTCGGGAAAGCGAACTGCAGCCCATGAACCCACCCCGCTTTGACCTGCTCGAGGACATGGCCATGATGACCCACCTCAATGAGGCGGCGGTGCTACACAACTTGCGCCAGCGATACGCTCGCTGGATGATTTATGTGAGCTGCAGCCAGGGATGGGGCCAGAGGAGGCCCAGAAGGAGGTGCCTCTGGGCCATGGTGACAGAAATAATGACAGAGGCAGGGCTAGAGGAACTGCCAAGGCTGGTGGCATGGAGCTTGAGGGAAGGCCTGGGGTCCCCACAGGGGCGGACTAGCTGCCCGGCTGTGCAGCTGTGGAACTGGAGCTAGGTCTGAAGTAGGGGCTAGCCCAAAGCCAGGACAGCCCAGAGGAAGTGGCAAGGCACGGCGTCTCTTGAGGAGTATTACAGTAACTGCTGTCAGGCCTGGGAATGGTAACTCAGCACCCCATCCCTCACCCCCTACAAGCCCTACCTTTCCACTCTCTCCTCAGACTTACTCAGGCCTCTTCTGTGTCACCATCAACCCTTACAAATGGCTCCCGGTCTACACAGCCCCTGTGGTGGCCGCTTACAAGGGAAGGCGCCGCTCGGAGTCCCCACCCCACATATACGCAGTGGCGGATAATGCCTACAATGACATGCTGCGCAGTAAGGGCCGCCCTGCATTTACACCTGGACCCCTTTCCTGGCTTGTGGGGGCAGCTGTTAAGGACCCCCTTCCCTCCACTCTGGCCATGAGCACAGTTATTGTGGACCCTCCCACCTGGCTGTTGCGACTCCCGGCCTGGGACTTGGGGATCTGCCTCAGCCCCTTGAACACCCCAGGTGTCCACGAGCAGCTGGCCTCTAGCCTCGGCTGAATTCTTTTCCCTTCTCCTTTCCTCCAGATCGAGAGAACCAGTCCATGCTGATCACGTGAGTGTTGGCTCTGGGGACACAGTGGGAAATGCGGGCCATGGGGCAGGAGTGGGTGGCAGAGTGCTGAGGGCTGGCCTTCACCCTCCGGTTGCCCCTCTGAAGCCCACTGGGTCAAGCATCTGCTCTGCCCCCTTCTGGGCAGATGCAGTATTGCTGCCCAGGAAGAGGATGCTTGGGCCAGTTGGGAACCCCTGCCCACCCTGATCCTATAGCAGATGCACTCCAGGCCTTTGCCCTGGTGGGAAGGCAGTAGAATGCTCAGATGCTAAGTGCGAGTCCAGCCAAGGCGGATGGATGAGTGTTTGTGTGTGTGCGTGTGCACACACAGCCTGGTACCTAGGAGCAAGATGGGCCAGGGTTTGAGTTGTCTGATTGGTGCTTCTTGCTAAGTGTCCTTGGGCCTCTGAGCCCTGACTCTGGTTGGTCTGTGTGCTTGAATAGCAGTAAAGGCAGCCCTGGAACCTTAACCCAGGAGATGGGTTTTTCCAAAGCGTGGGAAGGGTGGGGAACCACCTGACCCCCACATGCCGCCAGGTAGATGGCAATAAACAGCAGCGTCAGGGGCATGTCCTCAAGTCACTGGGTGGGCGGCCTGGCTTGTTTTATAAACACCTCCTCCAAGGGCTGGTCCATCCCTGAGAGTCCTGAGTTGGGGTGGGGGTCCTTGAGGGCTGGGGGGATTAGGAAGGCCAGACAGGCCCAGTGACTGGTGTTTGTGTCATCCAAGCGGAGAGTCGGGGGCCGGTAAGACGGTTAACACCAAGCGGGTCATTCAGTACTTTGCCATCGTCGCTGCCCTGGGAGATGGGCCGGGCAAGAAGGCCGTAAGACCGCCCACCTGGGCACCGCTCCCCATTGCTTCTTGCTGTTTTTCTTTCCTCCCTTATCTTTTTCTTCTTTTTAGAGGTTTGACTCCCAGGGTCCTCTCCCCTCACCCCCTGCCCTGCCTGAACCCCCCACACTGGTGGGAGGCTCTGGCCTGAGCAAGGCTTATCCAGGAAGGCTGTGGCTGTAGTTCAGCTGTGCCCATGTCCCTGGCCTGGCTCCGCAGTCCTATCCTTCGCCCTGTGGTGGGGCCACGCTGCCATGCCACCACACCTGAATGTCTAGTGTGCTCTGTCTCCCACGGTGACCTTCCCATTTTCAAAGTTTCCCAAACAAGCGGCTCTTGCTGAACAGTGGTTGTGTTTCCAGCCCGTGCACTGAGATGGCTGGGCAATGTCTGCAGCAGGCATAGCCATGTCCCCGAGGAGTAGCCAGCCCCACGGGACTTGCACGGTCCCAGCAGCCGGGGCCGGGGCACTGTCGTGCTCTCTGTGTAGTTCTGGGAAACTTTGGAATGGCAAGGGCCAAGGTGTTTTTGTTTTTGGGGTGCAGTGCAGTCTGAGTGAGGGCCACGCCCAATGCTCCCCACCCATTCTAACACCAGTTACCTCTTCCTGGCAGAAGCCCGTGCCCCAGTTCCTGGTCCAGTTGAGCCTTGCTTTATTTGGGGCATTTTTCTTTTTTCTCCACTTTTGTTTTTTCTTTTAGCTTTTTCCTTTGTCCACCCTTTGATTTTCTTAGTTTTTGATTCTTTGTTCCCACTGTTTTTTTTGTTGCCGTGGTGATTGTTTTTGTCCTTTTTTGTCTGTTGACTTTTTGAGACTGTCCTTTCTCCCTTTCCCGCCCTGTTTTCCTGAGCCTCAGAGAGTCCCTGGGGAAGCTGCAGGCAGGCAGTTGAGTTGGTCCAGTGACAGAGAAAGGTGGCAGGGAGAGGCCAGGGCTGACACAGCAGGGACAGCCAGGGAAAGGGGCCACCTGGGCCCAGAGGAGCCTGACCTGGGTTCCAGGGGAGCCTGGGTACAGCAGGGGCAGAGAAGCTGCTCACAGGTGCTGTGGCTATGGGAATTTCGAGGCCCCCCAGCACCCCAAATATGGCCACCTAGGCTAGAGGGGTCTGTACTCAGGCGGTGTCCAGGCATGTGTGGGCAGGGGCTCCTGTTCCTCTCTGCCCAGCAGTATCTAGGTGTGTTTTAAGTCTTGGGCTCCCTGGTGGTGTGAGTGAAGGAATGACCACAGGGTTCCTGGCAGCCTTGTCCCTGGTCTGCAGGTCCCAATCCCTCCTTTCTTCCTCTCTCCCCTGGCATCCAGGGTGGGGACAGGAGGGAAGATCACTCTGTCCCTCAGGTGAGCCCCAGGAAGCTGTAGGCGCCAGGATGCCAGGCATTTTGACAGGGCTTGGAAGGGGGTGGATTTTAGGAAGTTCTTGGAGCCTCTGCATGGAGAGTGAAAAGTGAAGAGACCCCAGAGAGGCTGAGAATGGGTTGGGGAGGGGGGGCTATGAGTGGAAGAGCCCAGACACAGCTGCCTGCCTCCACATGCTGGCTGCAGACATGCTTGCTCCGACACCTGGCCCTTTCTGGAACAACCCTGGGAGGACCAGGCTGAGAAGAGGGCAGGGGTGCACTTGAGGTGACTAATGTCCACTGCCCTGCTAACCACTGCCTATCCTCCCTCCCCCATCCTGGCGAGGCCTCACACCCTCTAACTTTGTCCTTCTTGCCCCCAGCAATTTCTGGCAACCAAGACGGGGGTAAGTGTGAGGCCCCTGAGTGCTGGGCAGGCACCCACAGTGGGAGGCCTGTGGTGCCCATTTCCTGTGGGCCACCCTGTCCACCAGGTTCATGAGCCCCTTTCCCTGGCCAGGGCACGCTCGAGGACCAGATCATTGAGGCCAACCCAGCCATGGAGGCTTTTGGCAACGCCAAGACCCTGAGGAACGACAACTCCTCCCGCTTTGTGAGTGGCCTGGAGAGGGTGGGGAGCTGAGACTCAGGTCCAAGGGCTCAGGAGCTGCCGGCCAGGGCAGTGCTGGCCGAGTCCCTGGCTGAGGCAGCTCCTCTGCCCGTAGGGCAAGTTCATCCGCATTCACTTTGGACCCTCTGGGAAGCTGGCCTCTGCCGACATTGACAGCTGTGAGTCTGGGGGAAGGGGAGCAGGGGGGTGAAGACAGCCCTGGGCCTGGCTGCTCTGGGCCCTTCTCTGCACTCTGACCACTGCCCAGCTCAGGCCAGCTCAGTGGGCTGCCATGATGTCCCTACCAGCCTCTTTGCCCAAAAGAGTTTTTCTGCTAGTTTTCTAACTAAGTCCTGTCCTGGCACACAGCCCACTCTCGGTCCTGGTGGCCCATCAGGCTGTTGGGAAAGCACCCTCACCTCCATGCTGGCGTGTCCTCCAGCCCTGAACAGGACAGGCCTGACCCAAGCCCCTGACCTTGGCCACAAGTCTACACTAGAGGTCACCCCACACTGCAAGTTTCCAGGTGCTGTCGCCTCCCAGGGCACAGCTGACAGCTCCCCACTTGGGATTCAGGGTCAAGTGCTGCAGACAAACGCAGGCACATCAGGGGATGTGCATCTTGGGTCTGTGGCAGGGGCCCTAATGGAGAGTCGGGCTGTGGCCTCACTGGCCTGGGCGCACATGCAGAGCCTGCCCCAACCCTTCATGAGGGCGTGCACTCTGTAGCTACCTCTCCTCCCCAGATCTCCTGGAGAAGTCGCGGGTCATCTTCCAGCTGCCTGGTGAGCGTGGCTACCATGTCTACTACCAGATCCTCTCAGGGAAGAAGCCAGAGCTGCAGGGTGAGGGCCAGGGCCGGCCGTCAAAGTTGGGACCAGGATGGGCGGCAGTGGCTCTGGGGTCCAAGATGTTCCAGCTTTCTGGGAACTTGGAACCCATTCTGTCCCTGTCGCTGGGACTCTGGCATGCTGAGGGACAGGCCTCTGGGCACCATGGCCCTGCCAGCTCCTCCAGCTGTCCTGTGCTGAGAGCGCCAGGGGGGCCAGTCACTGACCAGGCCTAGTTCCCTTTCCCGTGAGCCCACTGAGGCCTGGTTCCCCCTCCCTGGGGTGATGGCTGGCCAGAAGGTGGCCATGGGGAGTAAGCCAGCGATGACAGGGACATGGGGTCTGGGGCTTGTTTCCTGGAATACCACCAAGAGAAGCAGTGAGCACGGGGATGGGGACAAGAAGCTCCAGGGGTCCAGGAGGGCTGGCTGTGTGCCCTAGCACTGTGGGACAGGTAGGAAAAGTGGCTGGAGCCTCTGCCTGACCTGCCTCTGGGCCCACAGACACGCTCCTGCTCTCCATGAATCCCTATGACTACCACTTCTGCAGCCAGGGCGTTACCACCGTGGACAACATGGACGACGGCGAGGAGCTCATTGCTACGGATGTGTGTGTGGCTGGGTGGGGGCTGGGCTGGGATCCTGCTGTCCAGCTCCTGTGGGTCCCCAGACTTCCCTGAACCTGCTGTCCTTGCCGCATAGCATGCCATGGACATCCTGGGCTTCAGCGTGGAGGAGAAGTGCGCCTGCTATAAGATCGTGGGTGCCCTCCTACACTTCGGCAACATGAAGTTCAAGCAGAAGCAGCGGGAAGAACAAGCCGAGGCTGACGGCACAGAGAGTGAGGGCACTGACCTGGGCCTGGCCTGCTTGCAGGGTTTTGTTCATGATCGCCAGCCCCTCCCTCTTGTCCACAGTGTTTGACCTCAGCCTTGCCTGCTCTGATTCCTCAATTCCCACCCTCATGGCCCATGCTGGTCTTGAACTTGATTCCTAAGGCAGTAGAGCCCCCATCCTACCCACGTGCCTGCCTCTTTGTCCTTCTTTCATCAACTCCTCCCTGGCCGTGTGTCCCACCAGGTGCTGACAAGGCTGCGTACCTGATGGGAGTGAGCAGTGGTGATCTGCTCAAAGGCCTGCTGCACCCAAGAGTGCGGGTGGGGAATGAGTATGTGACCAAGGGCCAAAGTGTAGAGCAGGTGAGTGGCCTGCAGGCCGAGACCCTCCTAGGGACAGTGAGGGCAGGGTGCCTGTCTGACCAGAGGGCAGCCCAGCCTCCTGGTCCTACAGGTGGTGTTTGCTGTGGGGGCGCTGGCCAAAGCCACCTACGACCGGCTCTTCCGCTGGCTGGTGTCTCGGATCAATCAGACGCTGGACACAAAGCTGCCCCGGCAGTTCTTCATTGGGGTCCTGGACATTGCTGGGTTTGAGATATTTGAGGTGAGTGTGGGCCTCTGGTGGGTGGTGGAGGAGCAAACTTGTACATACCCTTGTTGCTCCCTCTGTGGGCCTCTGGGGTCTCACCTGCGTGGAACCTGCTGAGCGGGCCACCCTTCCTCCCCTCCCTTGCAGTTCAACAGCTTTGAGCAGCTGTGCATCAACTTCACCAATGAGAAGCTGCAGCAGTTCTTCAACCAGCACATGTTCGTGCTGGAGCAGGAGGAGTACAAGCGGGAGGGCATCGACTGGGTCTTCATTGACTTTGGCCTTGACCTACAGCCCTGCATCGACCTCATTGAGAAGGTGGGGTGGGGGCGGGTGGCCGTGAGGAGGGGAAGGATCTTGCAGCGTGATCTGGAGCCACTGTGCTCATGCATGCATGGGTGTGCATGTGTGTACACTGTGAACGGTGCACACGCGGTGGTGCCACCTGCAGCCACTGTCACGCTGGAGCCTCAGCACTGGCCTGTGGGCGGGGTGGGGCAGGGAGTTTGGTGTAGCTCCCCACTGTGCAAAGGGGAAAGAAAATCTGAACCATAGGAAGAGAAAGGAACCTCTCCCTGATCCTACCACAGCCCGTGGCCCCGGAGTTCATTGCCATGCCTCCATCTCCTGGTCACTTTTCCACTGGGGGACATAGGCAGCAGGTGCTTTCTGTCCTGCTGGGCATGTGGGTGGGCAGTGCAGTGCTTTGCTATTAACAAGATGGCAGCACTGGGCATGCTCACCCCATCATAACAGTATGAGACAGGCTTGGTGAGGAAGCCACAATGAGAGCCCATTTTGTATCTCATACTGCGCTCATGAGAGCACATACCAAAGGCTCAGGGGGGAGAGCAGGTCTGGTGACGGCAGTTTGGGTTGCACAGTCCACAGTTGCAGGGATAGCTCGGGGCTGCATGTTGAACAGAAGGAGCTGGAACCCCAGAATTCCTTCCCCCCTTTGATTCGGGATTCCCGTGAGCCGGCCTGAGCTCATTTTCCTTTCTGTAGCCACTGGGCATCCTGTCCATCCTGGAGGAGGAGTGCATGTTCCCCAAGGCCTCCGACGCAAGCTTCCGGGCCAAGCTTTACGACAACCATGCTGGGAAATCACCCAATTTCCAGCAGCCTCGGCCTGACAAGAAGCGCAAGTACCAGGCTCACTTTGAGGTGGTCCACTATGCTGGCGTGGTAGGTGCTGGTCATGGTCCAGCCAGCCCTGTCTGTGCCCTCCTCCAGTGTGTCCTGACTGCCCGGCTGGCGGTGGCTGAGCTCCTGCCCTGTCCGCCAGGTGCCGTACAGCATTGTGGGTTGGCTGGAGAAGAATAAGGACCCCTTGAATGAGACAGTGGTCCCCATTTTCCAGAAGTCCCAGAACAAGCTCCTGGCTGCCCTCTACGAGAACTACACAGGCTCCTGCTCCAGTAAGTACACGGATTGGGAGCGCCATGGCACGTGGCTCACAGGGTGGTGTGCCTGGGAGTGACTGACCTGTGTCTCTCCAGCCGAGCCCCCCAAGTCTGGGGTGAAAGAGAAACGCAAGAAGGCAGCCTCATTCCAGACAGTGTCCCAGCTGCACAAGGTGAGGCCTGTGCAGGCCCTGCCTGGGCCTCCCCACCCCCCTCCCTGGGCCTGTCCCCTGCACCCTGGGCGGGCGGCTGTTAAGACTTGCAGTGATGTTTAATTCCTCTCCGCGTGAACATCACAGCAAGTCTGTGCTGCCTCCCGTCCCCATGCCGCTGGGGCAGAGGGTGGGACCTAGTGGGGCAGACCTGGGTGGTGGTATCGATGGGAGTAGCACAGAGTCCTGGGGCACAGGAGCACAGGTTCCCAGAGGCCTCTCCAGGCCCTGGTGGCCTTCCTGTGCCACAGCGGCAGCCAATCCCGGTTCTCTGCTCCTCTGCCTGCTCCCCCTCTCCCTGCTCCCAGGAGAACCTCAACAAGCTCATGACCAACCTGAGAGCCACGCAGCCCCACTTCGTCCGTTGCATCGTCCCTAATGAGAACAAGACTCCAGGTAGTGGGGGCAGTGCTGACTGAGTGGGGGCAGTGCTGGGACCAGGAAGCTAGGGCCTCAACCTCCAACCTTTTCCCTTACCCCCTGTCCCCCCTGTGCAGGTGTCATGGATGCCTTCCTGGTACTGCACCAGCTGCGCTGTAATGGGGTCCTCGAGGGAATCCGGATCTGCCGCCAAGGATTCCCCAACAGGCTGCTCTATGCCGACTTCCGGCAGCGGTGGGTGGCCCCTTGCCCAGCATCAGCTCCTCCTGCAGTGCTGCCACTGGCACTGCCTCCTGTTCCCGCTGTAGGTGGTGGCTGCAGCCTGGGGGACTGGTAGCACCCACGCTGGAGCCCTGTGCACAGAGGACAGGGAGGGCCCCAGCAATCATCCCATGGGAGATGGGGCCTAAGGGGACTCGAGAAGGTTTGGGGTTAAACTGGTGGTACAATCAGTGCCTGGTTTTGTCTTGGGTCAAGAATGAGAAAGCAGAAACCAGAGGGCCTTGCAGGTGCAGGGCCGGAGCAGTTGGGGTGGTGAATGAGTTGAGATCCATCATGGCAGGCCTGGTGATTCTGCAAGGTGGGAGGGGGCATATTGGGGAACCCTGCTCCTTGGGTCTGGAACTCTCTTAAGTGTCTCTTCAGTTGGGGCACTGGACAGCAGGTCACCTTCTTTGTATTATTTTGTGTCTAAAAACCAAAAGTAGCACATTTCCTTTTGTAGAAAGTACAGCCTCTTCCAGGTGAGCTGAATGTAATTATCCACCCGACAGGGGTGCCAAGCAGGCAATGCTCAATCCCCGGCCTCATGACACTCCACCAGCAACCCCCTCACCAGGCCTTCCTGCCCACTCAGGTACCGCATCCTGAACCCCAGCGCCATTCCAGACGACACCTTTGTGGACAGCAGGAAGGCCACTGAAAAGCTACTGGGCTCGCTGGACATCGACCACACGCAGTACCAGTTTGGCCACACCAAGGTCAGTGGGCCTGGGGTCTGGGTTGGCTCCCAATGGGGGGCCGTCCTGGCTGGGATTCATACCCAGCTGCCCTGGCTCTGTCCCCAGGTGTTCTTCAAGGCGGGGCTACTGGGGGTCCTGGAGGAGCTCCGTGACCAGCGGCTGGCCAAGGTGCTGACGCTGCTGCAGGCCCGGAGCCGAGGCCGCCTCATGCGCCTAGAGTACCAGCGCCTTTTGGGAGGCAGGTGTGTACGGGGTTGGGGAGCAGCTTGGCCAAGCACACAGAACCCCAGGCTGGGTCACAGCCCACTCACTTCCTGTTGCTGTAAGAGACCTGACAGACCCTCCAGGTGTGTGCAGGCATCTGTGAGGCCATGTCGGCCTGGCAGCGGGCTGGTGGGAGAGGCCGTGACCTTGCTCACCACCTGCCCGTTGCCCAGATGTGGCTGAGTCTGCTCGCTCTGGCAGTCACCTGTCAAGGGGCCTGTCAGTATTGTTACTCCGTGGCTTTGGGGATCAGGTTGCCAACTCATGAAATCTGGGGGCCACATTCAAATTGCCCTGTCCTGCCATGGGGTCAGATGGTGCCCGCTGTGCCCTGCCTCTGCCTCCTCCCTGCCTAGGTGGGGGTGAGAACAGTACTTCCCAGCCCAGGCCAGTCCATGGGTGGCCAGGAGGGCAGCTGCTGCACCAGCTGAGGCATCAGGCGAGATGTTGCAATGGCATGACCAGCGCAGGGTGGCCTCTGGTCACTAGAGGTGTCCAAGTAGGCCCCTGTGACAGCTGTCATGTGCCCAGGCAGTCTGACCCTGAAACCTGGGGACATGGCTACCCTTCAGAGTCTAGGCCCTGCCTGGGCACCCCCGCCCTGGAGGCCTGGAGGCCTTTTCCTTGACCTCGCCTCTAGAAGCACTGATTCTGCCAGAGCTCTCGGGGGACCATGTGGGATGGCACGGGCCAGGTGTGCAGTGGGAGGCAGGGACTCGGCCCGGAGGGCAGCGCAGAGCTCGTCACGAGCCAGGCCGTGCCTTCCTAGGGATGCCTTGTTCACCATCCAGTGGAACATCCGTGCCTTCAACGCCGTCAAGAACTGGTCATGGATGAAGCTCTTCTTCAAGATGAAGCCGCTGCTGCGCTCAGCCCAGGCCGAGGAGGAGCTGGCGGCGCTGCGGGCTGAGCTGCGGGGGCTGCGGGGGGCACTGGCAGCAGCTGAGGCCAAGCGTCAGGAGCTGGAGGAGACACATGTCAGCGTCACACAGGAGAAGAATGACCTGGCCCTGCAGCTGCAGGCGGTCAGTGACCCAGTGCTCGACGCCAGGCTGCTCTAAGTGATCAGGCCCGTTATGCGCCTGGGTGGGCACCAGCTGCCTAAGCCACTCCAAGGCCTGTGAGAGGCCCAGGGGGTGGTTCATGGAGCCCTCACCCAAGGGCAGGCACTGGGGGTCTCCCAGAGACCATGTGCCTAACAGGCACAGGCGCTGCTTCAGAGGAAGACAGCCTGTGGCTGCAAACTGGCTCCTCAGGGCAGGCACCTGGGCAGTGAGGAGATGGGGACGCAGGAACCCCTCATAGCCTGCAGGCCCTGTGGCTCCTCTGCCCGCCTCAGCCTGGGCCAGCAGCACAGGCAGGTTGGAGAAGGTGGGGGTGCTTCTTGCTGAGAGGCCCCAGCCTATCTAGTGTCCCCCTCTTGATGATGCGGTTTCTGCCCTGGTAGCCCTCTTCCCCAGCCTTCACCTGCTCACCCCCACCAGCCAGGCCAGCTGCCATCTGTCCCCTGCAGGAGCAGGACAACCTGGCTGATGCTGAGGAACGCTGCCACCTGCTGATCAAGTCCAAGGTGCAGCTCGAGGCAAAGGTGAAGGAGCTGAGTGAGCGGCTGGAGGATGAGGAGGAGGTGAATGCCGAGCTGGCCGCCCGCCGGCGCAAGCTGGAAGACGAGTGCACGGAGCTCAAGAAGGACATCGACGACCTGGAGCTGACGCTGGCCAAGGCCGAGAAGGAGAAGCAGGCCACAGAGAACAAGGTTCGGGCCTTGCTGTGCTCTTCCTGCATCAATAGTGACTGTACACAGGCCTGGCCTGCAGCAGGTGCCAGCAAGGCTGGCACACACCGTCCACCCTCAGCTGTCTACCCCTCTGTCCTGGAGGCCCCAGCAGCACTGGTTCCATTATCCAGGGAGAAGTGTGTCTAGGGGCAGTGCATGGCTGGTTCAGGTTCCCATGGGAGAGGAAGTGGCTTTCCTGCAACCCTGCAGTTGCCCTGGTTGGTAGCTGACGCTGGTGACCACTGTGTCCTGATGCTGTGCTTGGTGCCATGAGCCTTTGCCCACTGTGCCCTCACATAGCCTGAGGAGTGGCTGTCACCCCTAGGGCTGGACCAGCAGGGCTTACAGCAAGGTCACCTGTCCCAGCCCCACAGCTGGAAGGGGATTGCTTGGCCTGGGGGACTGCTGGAGCAGGAGGCAGGTCCCCATGCTGCCCCTGGCTCTGGCGTAGGTGAAGAACCTGACAGAGGAGATGGCCACACTGGATGAATCGGTAGCCCGGCTGACCAAGGAGAAGAAGGCACTGCAGGAGGCGCACCAGCAGGCCCTGGGGGACCTGCAGGCCGAGGAGGACCGTGTGAGCGCTCTGGCCAAGGCCAAGCTCCGCCTAGAGCAGCAGGTGGAGGATGTGAGTTGGGGGCCTGGGCTGGGAGTGGGCAGGGAGCTGGCAGGCCCGTCTGCCCTGGCTGAGTCCCGCCTGCCCGCAGCTGGAGTGCTCCCTGGAGCAGGAGAAGAAGCTGCGCTTGGACACGGAGCGGGCCAAACGCAAGCTTGAGGGTGACTTGAAGCTCACGCAGGAGTCTGTGACGGACGCGGCCGAGGACAAGCAGCAGCTGGAGGAGAAGCTCAAGAAGTAAGGGTGGGCTGGGGAGGCCTGGGCCTCCTGGCCTTGGGGCTCACTCCCTCTGCAGGGGTAGGCGGTGTTGAGAGGTGTGGTGCTACACTCCCCAGCTCGGGGCTGGGGGTGGGGGGGATACTGGAGGCCCCAGGGGTCTGGAAAGATGGGATTCCCACAGCTGCGTATAAGTGCAATGACAGTCGGCTGGCTCACTCTGCTTGGTGCTCCCAGGAAGGACTCGGAGCTGAGTCAGCTGAACCTGCGGGTGGAAGATGAGCAGCTCGTGGGGGCCCAGCTGCAGAAGAAGATCAAGGAGCTGCAGGTGTGTGGGGGTCCGGCTGGGAAGTGGGGGCCAGGTGCTGCAGAGGTGCCTGGCAGCCTCTGGTGTCCGCTCCCCTCAGGCGCGGGCCGAGGAGCTGGAGGAGGAGCTAGAGGCTGAGCGGGCAGCCCGGGCCCGCGTGGAGAAGCAGCGGGCCGAGGCTGCCCGGGAGCTGGAGGAGCTGAGTGAGCGGCTGGAGGAGGCGGGCGGTGCGTCGGCTGGGCAGCGTGAGGACTGCCGCAAGCGGGAGGCCGAGCTGGGGCGGCTGCGGCGGGAGCTGGAAGAGGCGGCGCTGCGGCATGAGGCCACGGTGGCCGCCCTGCGGCGCAAGCAGGCCGACAGCTCGGCTGAGCTGGGCGAGCAGGTGGACAGTCTGCAGCGGGTGCGGCAGAAGCTGGAAAAGGAGAAGAGTGAGCTGCGCATGGAGGTGGATGACTTGGGGGCCAGTGTGGAGACGCTGGCCCGAGGCAAGGTCTCTGACCCTGAGCCAGTTCTGAGCCCAGCAGCTGCCCTGCTTCTGACCCCCAGGCACTTCAAGCCAATCCTTGAGCTTACACTAGATTGGACCCTCTACCTACCTGACCCATCAGCCTGGCATCTCACCGCCAGCTCCCTCCCAGCCCTGTTTCCTGGCTGTTTCTGACCTAATGTAGTTGAGATCAGCTCGACTGCTGAACTGACCTGTTGCTTGTCCTGCCTATGCCCTCCTGAACTGCAGTTCACCCCCCTGAACTTTGTGCCATCTCATCCTGGCAGCTGACCTCTTACCATGGTCCAGTAACCTGTTTCCCTGACCCCAGGCCTTGGGATTGACCCCGTCCTTTCAGATCTGACGCGTTGCTGAGCCAGGAGCCCAGCAGTGGACTCCTCGACCCTGAGCTTGGGGCTATGACCTCCCCCTTTGGTTGTAGGATTGCCTAGGGCCTGGTAGTTCCCACTCCCAGACCCTGACGCCTGATTCTGGTTCCCAGGCCAGTGCGGAGAAGCTGTGCCGGACCTATGAGGACCAGCTGAGTGAGGCCAAGATCAAGGTGGAGGAGCTGCAGCGGCAGCTGGCAGATGCAAGCACGCAGCGTGGGCGGCTGCAGACCGAGAGCGGTGAGGCAGACCGAGAGCTGCCAGGTGGGGCCGTGGTGCTGCCTGTCAGTCCTGACCCGCCTGCTCACCCGTCTCCCCTCGGCCCACAGGGGAACTGAGCCGCCTCCTGGAGGAGAAGGAGTCTCTGATTAGCCAGCTGAGCCGGGGGAAGGCCTCAGCGGCCCAGAGCCTGGAGGAGCTGCGGAGGCAGTTGGAGGAAGAGAGCAAGGTGGGCTGGAAGTGTGGCCGAGGAGTGTTGGGCGCCCGAGCCACCAGCCCGGGCCGCTGTTGAGCCTCCAGTATCCCCTCAGGCCAAGAGCGCACTGGCCCACGCGGTGCAGGCTCTGCGGCACGACTGCGACCTCCTGCGGGAGCAGCACGAGGAGGAGGCTGAGGCCCAGGCTGAGCTGCAGCGGCTGCTGTCTAAGGCCAACGCCGAGGTGGCCCAGTGGAGGAGCAAGTACGAAGCTGACGCCATCCAAAGGACGGAGGAGCTGGAGGAGGCCAAGTGAGCGGCTGGCGGGCCAGGCCACTGCCCGGCAAGGTCACTGCCTCCTGCCTGCCCAGCTTTCATCCTGTCCGTCCCCGTGGCCTAGGAAGAAGCTGGCCCTGCGGCTGCAGGAGGCAGAGGAGGGCGTAGAGGCTGCCAACGCCAAGTGCTCGTCCCTGGAAAAAGCCAAGCTGCGGCTGCAGACGGAGTCGGAGGACGTGACGCTGGAGCTGGAACGGGCGACCTCGGCTGCTGCTGCGCTGGACAAGAAGCAGCGGCACTTGGAGCGGGCGCTGGAGGAGCGGCGGCGGCAGGAGGAGGAGACACAGCGGGAGCTGGAGGCCGCACAGAGGGAGGCCCGCGGCCTGGGTACCGAGCTCTTCCGGCTGCGGCACAGCCACGAGGAGGCACTGGACGCCCTGGAGACGCTCAGGCGAGAAAACAAGAACCTACAGGGTAGGAGCTAGGCGGGGTGCACCGCAGGGCCGAGTGAAGGGACCCTGCGAGGAGGCTGCTCAGTGCCCCATCCACTCCACAGAAGAGATCAGTGACCTCGCAGACCAGGTCAGCCTCAGTGGGAAGAGCATCCAAGAACTAGAGAAAGCCAAGAAGGCGCTGGAAGGGGAGAAGAGTGAGCTCCAGGCGGCCCTGGAGGAGGCTGAGGTCCGGGGCTGGCCACCGGGTGGGTGAATGTGGACTGGCTGCTCCCCTGGCCTCCCGAGCCTGACCCTGCACCCACCCCATCCTCTCCTGCTCCTCTGTCCCCAGGGGGCCCTGGAGCTGGAAGAGACCAAGACACTGCGGATCCAGCTGGAGCTATCCCAGGTCAAGGCCGAGGTGGACCGGAAGCTCGCAGAGAAGGACGAGGAATGCACTAATTTGAGGTGTGTCCATCCTGCCGCTGCCCCATCCTCCTGGGCAGGGACAGCAGGCAAAGCCCATGGCCCAGGTGGTCTGACATGGCCTGCTCTGGACAGGGCTGTCCCCATTGTAGAGGTGCTGACTCCATTAGAGTTGCCCAAGGTCATGTGTGCATGTCTGCCTCCCTATCCAGAAATTTGGTCTCATGGGCAGCAGTCAGTCAAGAGGGACTTTAAACCAGGGTGGGGCTGTTCATTCGTTCTATTTCCACCAGTGCTTCGGTACTGGGGGTGGCGGTGGCAATGGCACCTAGGCCTGTTCTTCCCTGTGTTCCTGCAGGCGCAACCACCAGCGGGCTGTGGAGTCCCTGCAGGCTTCCCTGGATGCAGAGACCCGGGCCCGCAACGAGGCACTGCGCCTCAAGAAGAAGATGGAGGGCGACCTCAATGACCTGGAGCTGCAGCTAGGCCATGCTAACCGCCAAACCTCCGAGGCCCAGGCAGCCACACGGCTGCTGCAGGCCCAGCTCAAGGAGGAGCAGGCCGGGCGGGACGAGGAACAGCGGCTGGCCGCGGAGCTGCGTGAACAGGGGCAGGCCCTGGAGCGCCGGGCTGCACTGCTGGCCGCCGAGCTGGAGGAGCTGCGGGCCACCCTGGAGCAGGGGGAGCGCAGCCGGCGGCTGGCTGAGCAGGAGCTGGTGGAGGCCACGGAGCGTCTGAACCTCCTGCACTCGCAGGTAGAGCCAGGCCTGCTGGCTGGGCTTGGGGGCCTGCTGGCTGGCTGTGACACTCTGCTTCCCCCCCAGAACACCGGCTTGCTGAGCCAGAAGAAGAAGCTGGAGGCCGACTTGGCACAGCTGAGCGGGGAGGTGGAAGAGGCTGCCCAGGAGAGGCGGGAGGCGGAGGAGAAGGCCAAGAAGGCCATCACCGACGTGAGGCTGGGAGGCGGCAGGGCAGAGCCCGGCCCAGGGATATTCTCCCGGCTGGTCGCTTGCTAACACATCACCTGCACCCCCTGCAGGCGGCCATGATGGCTGAGGAGCTGAAGAAGGAGCAAGACACGAGTGCCCACCTGGAGCGGATGAAGAAGACCCTGGAGCAGACAGTGCGGGAGCTGCAGGCTCGACTGGAGGAGGCGGAGCAGGCTGCTCTTCGGGGTGGGAAGAAGCAGGTGCAGAAGCTAGAAGCCAAGGTGTGTGGGGCCTGCAGGCCTTTTCCAGGCAGGCGGGTGGCCCGGGTCAGGTGCTACCAGCAGGCCTAGCCCCTGGCTGCCCACAGGTGAGAGAGCTGGAAGCGGAACTTGATGCTGAGCAGAAGAAGCATGCCGAGGCCCTCAAGGGAGTGCGCAAACATGAGCGCCGTGTCAAGGAGCTGGCTTACCAGGTGGGTGGTGGGGGCCGCCTTGGGGGTGGCCCGGCCCCGGCCCGGTGAGGCAGCTCTGAGGCCCACTTGTCTGCCTAGACTGAGGAGGACAGGAAGAACCTGGCTCGCATGCAGGACCTGGTTGACAAGCTGCAGAGCAAGGTCAAGAGCTACAAGCGCCAGTTTGAGGAGGCGGTGAGTGTCCCGGGGTTTGGGTAGCTGAAACCCCAGGTTACTCAGGCAGCTGGCTGCCCCTACAGGGTGGCAGCTCCATCATCCCCAGCCCACTGACCCCACTGACCCCACTGACCAGCGGGATTAAGTTCCCAGCAGCTCCAACCAGATTAGGCAGCAGACAGCCCTCAAGGGAGTCTTGTTCCAGTCTTGGGGCCTGCTGAGCAGGGACAGAGGGTGATAGGAGACTAGGGTGCAGGAACCAGAGTGACCAAAGGGGAACCACGGGTGTGTGTGCCCCCCAGGAGCAGCAGGCCAGCACCAACCTGGCCAAGTACCGTAAAGCCCAGCACGAGTTGGATGATGCAGAGGAGCGCGCAGACATGGCGGAGACTCAGGCCAATAAGCTGCGGGCGCGGACACGGGACGCACTGGGGCCCAAGGTGAGGAAGGTGAGGGGGTCCCAGTGTGACGGTGTGTGGAGGGAGCTCTGTGGTGCATGCCCTGAGCCCTACTTCTCCCCTTAGCACAAGGAGTGACCATCACTGCAGCCCTGTCTCACCCTGGGAAGAGGGGAACACATCACCGCGCGGACAAAAGGCAGGTCCACAGCAGTCACTTAAAATAAACTTCTTTAATAGTCTCCATTTGATTGGTTTATTTGCTGTTAATAAATTGGCAACACAAGGAGGGGCTGAGGGTGGGTTCCCAGCCCAGCTCCTTCGTCCGGGCAGGGGTGGGACAGGCACAGCCACCCTAGGCCCCCACTTCTAGGGAACCCCATAGGATAAACACAGCGGCCAAGGAGCAAACAGAACCCGAGGAGCTAAGGGAGGGCAGGGCTGACTGGGAGCGCAGGGTCCTCTGCGCCGGCACCCCTGCCTGGGGCTCAGAAGCTTTTCTGTCTGGGCCAGGAGGCCAGGGTTGGGGAGCTCAGCCCCGTCCCTCCAGCCCCGACAGCCAGAGATGGACAGCTCCTCTGACAGGGCTGTTTTCTTAGAAGTCCTTATCTCTTGGGGGGGGGGGGGTCAGGACCATGTGGGGAGCGTGGGCTCGTGCCCTTGAGGGAACCAGAGCTCCCCAATGACCTGGGGCCTCAGGCCCAGAGCCTCCGGTGTCCCTTCCCACCACACTTGGCCCTCACACCTGGGGCAGGCAGGCAGCGAGGGACAGGATCAGGGCAAGGCGTGGGGCAGGTGTACCCACGCTCATCCACACAGGCTGGGGCTCGACAGCCTCCCAAGGCCTGGTCCAAGGTCACTCCTCAGTGAAGTCCCTATCTATATCCATGTAGGGCTCCTCAATGTAGCTGACGAGGGCAGAGGGGGACTGGCGATCCGGATTCAACAGGATGGACACGGTCTCCTTCCAGTAGGAGAAGCTGATGCAGGAGCTCTGAGTAGAGAGAGTGGGTTGTGAGGGGAGCCTGGCTCCCCTGGGGAAGGCGGCAGCATGGGGCCCGGGGTCCCCACACACGTTGCCGCACGTCACCCACCCGTGGCCTGCCCTGGCTGGGGAGAGGCACTCACGTTCTCCAGGCAGGTGCTGTCCTTGTCCTTGTGTAGGTAGTGCTGCTGCCAGAAGCGCAGCAGGTTGTGGAAGTTGTTGAGCAGGAAGCCGGGGTACTTCTTGCTGTGCTCCATGCGCTGCAGCAGCCGTAGGTACAGGGGCAGCCGCTCTTTCCGCCGTGCCAGCATCAGGATCACCAGGCTGGTGTTGAGGCAGCTGACGTTCTCCTGCAAGGCCGAGGGCCAGCAAGGTCAGGGATCTTCCGGGAGCCCGGGCAGCCACTAGGCAGCAGGGCCGCTCGAGGCTCTGGCCCTGCACAGACTGCGGACAGGATCCAGCGCCCCCTGACGCTGATGGCACCTTCCGTGCTGTGGGATTTTGCTTTAGGTAGGCTGTGTGCATGGGCCGGACAGCCATCCCATTGTGTGACCTTCATTCAGCTCACACTGGCAGACTCCCTCAGAAGGGTCCACCTGTTCACAGCCCCTCCACCCCACTGAACCCAGTGCCAGCCCTAAAAGGTGTTTGTGAGGTGAGCAAACAGGCTCGCTACCTGAGACTCAGCCATCTTAGGATGGCAGGCTGTGATGCTCAGAGAAGTAAGGGTTGCACAGCCACTGAGTGGGAGACGCACCAGCCTGGGCATCAGAGCGCAGCACCACCTCTCCTTGGGCCCCAGCCTGACAGGCCTAAGGAGACCAATGCCTCAGCGGCATCAGCTCTAGGATGCTGGGCAGAGGAAATGGCTTCCAAGTGACCATCCTCTACTGTGGCCTCACCTGGGTCAGCGTCTGCACATGGATGATGTTGATGAGGCGGAAGAGGAACGACATCTGCGTGGGCACCTGGGATATGTAGGCGAGCAGGCGGCATTCGGACAGGACCTCGGCCACTGTGGGGGGTGCAGAGCAGTGAGCCGCCTGCCTCTGTGCCTGCTGGGGCCCTCTCCATCCTGCAGAGCACACCCTGGGATGCCACTGCTTCCACACTCATCCCCCCCAGCGTGACACAGGTCCTTCCTTTCTGATACTGAAACACCTGTGCTTTTAAATCTCCAAGATGTGAAATTGCTCATTTCATATAAACAAGCTAGTAATAAAAAAGAAAACCAGTGACAGCCCGTGGGACTTGCTTTCCAGAGCTCCTACTTGAGTGGACCTCTCACTGCTGTCAGTGTCAGCGCCCTCTGCTGGGCTCGCGAGGGCACAGGCCTGTGACACACGCAGGGGACTGCATGGGAATCCCTGGGGTTGGTCCCCTGAATTAGACCTTTGGAGCAGAAAAAGGCAAACACCTCAATTCCAAAATGATTTGCTGCCATCAATGATGGTGACTGAGAAACAAATGTCCTTTCTGTAGGGGGGAGAGTAACACTGAGAATGTGCTGGGATGGCCACAGGCCCTCCCCTAGGCAGAAACACGTGTATGTGCATGCAACTCCAGGAAGACTCCGCCCCCGACCTGTGACCCGACAGTGTGGGGGCAGTGAGGACCCCATCCCCCAGGCAACCCCAGCCTGCAGGACAAAGTGGCTGTGTTGGTTTGCTTCTTTCCTTTCCCAAAGCGCGGATGTGCCCACTACAAGGAATGCAGACAGACACAGGCCAACTGGCCAGGGAGCTGCTACCCTGCCACCAGCCACAGTGTGGCACCACCATCTCAGTCACCGTCTCCCTGCTGGAGGCCAGTGCTGCCTCACATGTGGGAACAGCAGCCCACAGGCCTCGGTGTCCCAGCCTTTTTACCTTTCATGTCCACCTGGTTTTCAAATCGGTCCAGTGACAGAGTGACACAGCGCACCAGCATGTTGGAGTCCACCAGGGAACTGTTGATCTGCTTCAGGAAGACCTGGAACTGCACAGGGCCGGGGCTCGTGGGGCCCAGGGCTGCAGGCCAGAGGTGGCCATGGCCCCCGTGGGCAGCCCTGCCAGGGCCATCGCAGGAGCTCAGACGTTGTCCGGGCTCTGCAGGGAAGGCTGCTGGACATTTCAGATCTTTATTTCAGCTGCTCCGAGAGGGGTCTATCACACCAGGTCTGGTCCCTCCTTCCCCTGGGGCTCCATCAGGGGCACCCACTGCACTGTGTCCCCACTGCCCAACTCCCTCCCTGCACTCAAGCAGCCTGGCTCTCAGCCCCATGACCCAGGGTTGAGTATGCTGCCCCAAGTGCAGCTGCCTGTGAATATCATCTGAAGATGGCCCTAGCATCCCCTGCATTCTCCAGTCTAACACCCCACAGAGCCCGGGCCAGCCTTACCTTTGCATCAGTGTTGATGTATTTATTGAATCTCTTGAAGGCGTCAACGTTAAACTTCATCAGTTCCCCCAGGAGGTCAAAGTAGCTCTGCAGTACATCCCGTGACTTGCACTCACTATCCACGATGCAGTACAGGATATGCTGTGTGCGACAAGGGCACAGGCTGAGGTTGTGAATGGGGCTGCCTCCTGTCTGCCTCCCACAGGGACTGGCACGGAGCTCACACCCACATCTGATCTGAGCAAGCATCCAGTCTGGAGCCTTGCCTCGCTTCCTGGCCTAGATGCTGGCTCCAGCTCACGGGGAGCGGACGCTGCTAGCCCACAGGGAGTGGCTCCCTCAGGTGGCCTGCGCTCACCCCAGCTCAGCTGAGGTCTCTGCCCTAGCACTGGAGCCACCCAAGCCATGAAGGACAGCACAGGAGGGCACAGGGCATTCTGACCCCACTGTTGTCTTCATGTTAATTAATCCCATTAAAAATTATGCCAAAAGCAATGAACTTTTACCGAGAGCTAAGCCAATTTTTACGTCCTTGATTTAAGTGTTTCTATTACAGTTAAAATGATTTAATATTTTCCATTTTCATGTTCTTACAGTCAAACTCATTTGTATTCTTTCCCATACGGATTTTTACAAAATCCACGAATCAGTTTCTTGTCATTATCTTTTTAAAACATTATTTTGGCTTCCCCTTTCATAAAATTTAGCTTTTCTGAAGGGCATTAGTCAATAAAGGAAATGTACTTTCAGCTAGGATCAAATTATCCTCTGGGTCGAAGGGCCTTGACGGGCCTTGAGCTGCAGCAGGGGCCCTTCCCTCGGGTACTCACAGGGAATGCATGGTCAGAACCTGGAGCAAGCCCCAGGGCAATGGGCAACAGGCACCAGCATTTGCAGCACCCAAGACTGGGCCACTCCAGGAGCTGCTTGGGACTCAGAAGAGCAAAGCACAGGGCAGCGGGGAGAAGGGCTGGCCGCATCCCTGCTCCTGAGCAGGCCATACCTCCAGAAGGCCTCGTTTCAGCAGGAACATCTGGTCGGCATAGGAGGTTGTCCCTCGGAGGAAGCTCTCCACTGCCCTTGCTTGCCAAAACCTGCGACCCAAACATCGACCTCTGTCCAAGAAGCCAAGGCTGCCCTCTTCTGGCTTGTGTGCAACTCCCTCAGGGCTGGGAGCTGTTTGCTCCTCCATCCACTGGGTCACACAAGCCTTGGGGATTTGTAGTGAGCAGAAAAGCCCCCTCCCCATGGAACTGACGGAAGCAGTGGGAGACACTTCTGTGCTGGAGCCTGGAAGGGGGTGAGGCACACAGAAGGTGGTGTCTAGGATCAAAGGGCTACAGCAGGTCCCATCTGAGAACAGGAGGACATGAACTGGTGGGGAGGGG
Source organism: Ochotona curzoniae (assembly GCF_017591425.1). NCBI lineage: Eukaryota > Metazoa > Chordata > Mammalia > Lagomorpha > Ochotonidae > Ochotona > Ochotona curzoniae. Next base: position 13,832,363 of record NW_024465894.1, on the reverse strand, counting down.
AGGGGGGTGCGAGTGAAGCTGCTGAGCCCTGAGATGACACATGGCAGGCTGGTCTAAAGAGGGGCTGGTGTAGACCAAATGACCTAGAGCTCAGAGTCTGGACATGGCACGCTAAGGTGACAAGGGCCCACATGGGCACAGAGCCTTACTAGTGCTTACACTGGCCCGGCCTGGCATCTTCCTGCCCACAGCCTTCATGGCTCAGCACAGGTCACTGCGAACATTGAGATGTTCCTGCCCAGCCCCATTCATGTCCAAGAGGTTTGTGCTCCCAGTTCTCTCCACCAGCCCAGGGCACTCACTCTCAGCTGCTGGACAGCCATACAGCAGGTGCCTGCTCAACGACCTGATGTGCTGTGGTGTGGGTCCCTGCATACCCACTGTGTCAACTTAGGGCAGGGGGGCAGTCAGACTACCTCTCCCCAGCAAAACTAGCCACACAAGTCACTTGCTCTTGTTGCTGCAGAGTGCCGGGCACCTGTCCCTCACACACACCTGAATGATGACTCAGCAGGCTCCTTCTTCATAACCTGCAGCAGCCGAGTCAGTAAGCCTCTCTTACCATCACACACCAAACTCCTGAAACAAAAAGGGACAAGGGCACCAGTGGCAGACCTGAGGCTGAAAGGGGTCTTAGGGCGGGTTACTCTGCTGGGTCAGCCGGGGAAGAACCACAGGGACATGCCACGAGTATGTAGGACTTTCTGCTGCTGTCCCAAATCCTGAGCTCCCAGGCTCCTGCATCCGTTCACAACACAGCCACGGGCATTCCCACTGCAGCTCGGGGCAGCTTTTCCTGGAACAAGGCAGGGAACACAACCACAGGCGGCCAGGGTCCAACCGACTGAGGGGACCTGCTTATACCCAAAGTGGTTCTGAAACAGGCCAGGAAAGTCTGTTGACAGCAGGGGTTGGTGGTGGAGAGCAAGCTTTGGGCCAACAGGGTGGACCCTGGGCACTCCCTGCACCAGGCTCAGTGGCAACTGAGCCTAGACAAGTAACTGGGCCTCCAGGCTTCAGCTTCTGGGTCAGTGAAACAGACAGGAAGTGCCTCGGGCCTCCAGAGGTGCCAGGCATGGGAGTTAGCCCATCAACTCTTCAGAGATCAACTATGCAGACACTAAGACGAGGCGGGAAAGGCCCGGCACAACTGAGAAAGGTTGGGAACGCAGGTTCCTGATTCTGGGACCGGCCACCTGATTTATGAGCCACCAGGCTGCCCTCCACCCTCAAGCATGGAACTGTGGGCCGACTCAGGGGTTTGCTTCTGTTCGTCCTTCTCAGCTCAAGCTGCCTTTGGCCGGGAAAGGAGCACACAGCCAAGGTCAGATACATGTGACAAGGGCAGGGGAAGGAGCACAGACAGCCTGCTCTGTCATCTGAAAAATGAAGGTGCCAGCAGTATTCTCCTCCTAGGGTGGCTGTGAGGTAGGTAACAGGAGCACAGTGCCCGATGCACAGGCTCCCTGGACCACAGCAGCTCCATTGGGGGGGGGGGGGGGTGTCCACCTGAAGGCCAGTGTGGCCCGCCCCTCACCTGTCTGTGTTGAGGACGGCCTCCACCTCGGGGATGTTGGCCTTCAGAGAGATGGCGCTGAGCTCATTCAGCTCCTGGTTATTCAGAAGCAAGTACTTGTTCCTGAAACAAATGAATTGGGCAGGGTCAAGGAGAGGAGCTAGGCCAATGTGGAAAATCCCCACCATTTCTCACAGAGAAGCAAGAATCCATGTGTCTTGAGCCTGAGCTGGCATCTATGGGGGTGCCTTGGTCCCTTCAGGGCCCAGCTGACCTCAGGCAAGCCTTCAGCCCTCCTTGGGCTGTTCCTCCCTCCTGACTCTGTCCCCCTTCAAACATCCTCAGACCGAAGTCAACCCCTCATGATGGTCCCTGTGTACCTGTGTCTGGCACAGCAAAGTGCTCAAATTCCCCACTCCAATGAAAGCTGGGTACCCCACCCTTCCCCTCCAGGAAGCAGGTGCACTTTAACAACCCATCAGTGCCACCTTAAAACACACATGCATTCCCTGGCTTCCAGCCACACCAACTCCCAGCAGGGTGTGGGGGCCTGCCCAGGGGAAGCCCCTGGAACCACAGCTGTCCTCCCACTGCCCTGTTGGCTTCCACAGTGTGCCCAAAGAATCCCAGCCAACAATTACAACTTGGGGTCCTCCCCTACCCCTGGATTTCTGGTTTTCCTTGGAGAAAAAAATCAGAAGCCCAGCAACCATGGGCCCTATTTCCTGTGCACCACGGGCAGCTAGAGCTAAGCAGCACAGCCTTCCCTCTGGCTCACCACCATCCCATCACACTTTCTCCAACACAAAGGTCAAAGATGAGTTGCTGTCCACATGCCCTGCATTGTTCACTGAGGAATTGTGTTTCTGTATAGATGTTAGTGAAGGTCTAAAAAAATTAGAAATGAGGGTGGTTGCATATCCTGGACAATCTGGTCAGCAGGGACCCCAAGCTTGGGAAGTCACCTGAGTGGTATGGGCTCCAGGGATGCCAGGCAGCCCTAACTCCTGTGCTCACCATTGAGGGTGGCTGTGGTGATCCTAAAGGTGGTCCTAAAAGAAGGACCAGGCACATCAGCAGCTCTTGCTGCAGTGCCACGGCGATGCAGTTATGCCTGGTAACCTGAGGTGACAGCGCCCAAGCTCTGCCTCCTGAGCTGGGCACAGCGATCAGATAGAAAGAGGGGACCCTTTCGAAGACCCCTGACACATCCCTGCAGAGTGTGTGGTACTTACTCATGGTGGTCACTGAAACTCTGCAGAAGCCTCAGAAACTGTATCTTCAAGGTGATATCCTGAAACACACATGTCCTCCCCGTCAGTACCAGCCCCGCAGCCTCATGGCTTCTCCAAGCCTTTGTCCTAAGGCCCAGGGGGAATTTCTTCATTAGAATACCAGCTGCTGGCTTCCACATTTGGCCAAGAGAAAATTAAGCTAATGTAAACCTAGCATTCCTGTTGAACACATCCCAGATTACAGGACAGAAACTCAGCCAATCCTTTTAAACATGAGAGTAAGCTCACAGAAAAGAAGGGACCCCAGGAAGTGAGAGTGGACAGACCACAGAACAGTGAGTCCTGAAGCTGTTGATCTCACTAGGGCTGAGTCCACACACTGCAGGGACCGGACAGAGCCTGGATCGTATAGCACATACACTGAGTCAGAAAAGGGCTCAACCCAGAGGCTGGTGCTGTGGCTTGGAGAGTAAGGGCTCCACCGGCAATGCTGGCTCCCACATGAGCACAGGTTTGAGTCCTGGCAGCTTCACTTCTGACCCAGCTCTCTAACAGCCTGAGAAAACAGCGGAAGATGGCTGATGTCCTTGGACCTTGTGTCCAAGAAGAAAGTCCTGGATCCTGGCTTCGGCTTGGCCCTGACCATCACAACCATCTGGGGAGTAAACCAGTAGGCGAAAGCTCTCGCTCACACTATTTCTCTCCCCTTTCCTCTCTCTGTAGCTCTGCCTTTCCAATAAAAACAAAACAAAACAAAACAAAAAACCTGCCCAGAGTGTCAGAAGCTACCAAAGAAGACTGGCTCTGCTCTACTCTGCTCATGCATCACCTGCAGGTGGAGAGAGTCTCCCAGGACAAGAGAGAAACTAGATATGGATACTATGTCCCCTGAAGTGCCCAGCAAAGGCAAAATGGCCCTGCATAAACACTCCTGCAACAGAGGGACGGGCCCCCAAGTGAAGCAAGGTATGCTGCAGGTGGCCTCACCAAAGACAAGGAAGTCATACACTTGGAAGGAAGACCCCATGCAAACAGCAGGACTCTCTCGGCAACCGAGAAAGACTGAAGTAGTAATACAGACTGCTACCAGTGGGCAGAAGAGACAAAGCATGTCACAGACTGAAGACAGTAACATGATGAAGACCAAGCAGTGTTTCAGACTCTGATGAATATCCACAAATACAAAATGCAATCACCTGAAATTAAAAACTCAAATACACAGGCAGAATGGTAAAGTGAATAAGGCCAAAAATAAAAACAGGGCCAGGGCAGGAAGCAAAGTCCCCAGACTGGAATGCCCAAAGCAGGGCCCTAGCACTGGCCCTGGAGGCAGTGGACGCAGGAGCACTGCTCTTTGTGCTACAGGAAACAGGCTCAGCTATCCAGGGACTCACAGCAGCTCCCAACTCCCACCTCAGTGCTCCCTCTGGGGCAATGAGAAGAGAAGCAGAATCTTGGCTTCAGAAAATGAAATCAATCCAAAATCCTCTTTTGATGCATATTATTGGTGGTCTGAGCACAAACCACAAGGGCATGGGGGACCAAATATGGAAAATCCTGCCGCGAGGTAATAAAGAGTAGTGGCAATTTCTGCAGGGAGGTAAGACACCCCCACCCGAGGGGATACAAGATGAACCTAGCAGAAGGGCCCTGGGCAGGAGGATTCATGCCCAGGCAGAGGGGTTAGCTCAGCTGCTCCCACCAGGTAGCTGCCAGTTACAGGATCATGCAACCTGTTTTATAGCTTTTGCTCCACTCCTAAACACTCAGAGGTCAAAGGGCAGGACAGGTCTCTGGTCCCAGGGGCCCCTGCTCACCGGGCTACAGTCACAGTTCTGGTTGTGACCATGGAGGACAAGGGCAGACGCAGAATGCTTCCTCCAAATGAGCTTGTCAAACAGATTATTGAGTCCAGGGATCAGCTTGAACTCTGCGATCATCCTGTGAACCTGGAAGGGGTGGAGGCAGAGACATTGAGACAGAGTGCTTCAAAGGTCTAGCAAGGCCCTGGGTTCAGCACCGGCAACAGCCACTGTGAGAACCAAGAAAGCAATGGTGCAGAGTGCCAAGGCTGGGGTGGCATCCACAGGTACCCATCCCACTGCACACTCAGGCACAGGCAGCAACCTTTGCTCCTCAGTGCTCACAGCATCCTGCAAGTCACGCAATGCGTAGTCCTATCTGATGAGCTGGAGTTTTGAATTCAGATGATCCTAGTATCACCTTGCACTCCACCATGTGTGGACTTGGTAACCCGAGCAAGTCCCTTAACGTTTCTTTCCCTGTCCATCTCATGTTTTACCCTAGGCCAAATTTCAACTACAGGCAAGATACAAACATTAAAAGATGCAACTCTAAGGATCCCAGAAAAACCTATGTAAAGACTTGGGGGGGAAAATGACTTTAGCTTTAAGAAAGCTTTTCCAAAGGATTATACAAAACCCATATGCTGAAAAAGAGAGACAATTCTCCAATTTTGCATGACGAAACTCAAACAAGGTCACAAGTAAATATGCCAAAGGAGAAATTACCTTGGCAATTCTCATGCAGAGAATTAAATAATTTCAATTAATGTCTTCCATAAATAAGGCTGGTCTTAAAGATTAACACTATTGGGAAAAGAACAAAAACAGCAGAGGCTGGCATTGTAGAATACTGGGTAAAGCAGCTGCTTGCAATGCCAGATCCCCATACGGTGCACCGGTTCAAGTCCCACTGCTCCATTTCCCATCCAGCTCCCTGCTAATGTATCTGGGAAAGCAGCACAGGATGGCCCACGTGTGTGACCTGAGCCCAAATTGGAAACCAGGGGATGCCTTTCTTGTGTTAGCGCCTAGGTGGCACTGGGGCCTGGGGACTTGCATAGGGAGGCGGCAGAGTGGAGTAGGCCTGGGAACTCATGTGCTTGGGTCCCAGGAGGGCAGGCAGCAGAGGGGTGTTAGGGCACAGACTGGCATGCTGGCATGCTGATGAACCTGGTTTGAGGACTCGACATATTTGAGTCCAGGTAGTCTGAGGGGTAGGGTCCCAGGCTGGCACACATGCCAGAGGTCTGGATCTGGCGTTCCAGGTGGGCTGGCAGGGCTTTTAGGCCAGCATGGCACCGTGGTGGAAGTCCGAGCTGGGAAAACAAAGCTCTCATGGGTGCAGGAGATGTGGATTGCTCAGGGAAGGGGATCTGGGATGTGTGGGAGGGAGACCACTGAGGGAGTACACTGCTGGGGAGGAATGACTTCTAGGAGACTTCCATCAACAAGACCACTTACTTGCAGGTAAGCAAGAAGGCTGAGATCGAGAGATTTCAAGGAGGGAAATTAGAGGACTTTCCTGGGTTAGATCCATGAACCCCTCCACATGGAAGAAATGAACTGGGCCCAGCTCAACCACCACAGCTCACCGGTGTACACTAAAGCCAGGGCTGGGGGGCCTAGCTGGCAGAACTAGACCACAGTACCCACCAGTGAGTGTTGGAACAAGGGGCGAGTGATATTAGGCTTGGCTACAACACTGACCATCACGTGAGAGAACCAGCAGATTCTGCGGAGCTGCTCACCCCTGTGGGACTGCAATAATTGCTGGTTTGTTTAAGAGCTGGGGGTGGTGATGGGCTGAACCAGGCACATGACTATGGAAGCCCCCAACACTTATGGGTACTGGGCTTGGGAACAGGCCAGTCTGGTCTAGGCTACAGCACCACAGGTGACCCAAGAATTGGTTGTGGGCTGGGCTGGGCCGGGCCACAACATCCACCAATATACACAAAAAGACTAGGAGGTGGACTATGTTGGGTAATAACCTAGATCTGGGTCTGTGAATGAGGGAACTTGGGAAAATTCCCTAGTGGGGTGGAGCTCCCACTGGTGAGGACCTCACTTAGGGCTGGGTATTGGTCAGGGTGGACAAGGCTGCTCCAATTGTTAAGTGTGTGGACAATTAACAATTTGGCTCTGGGGAGGCCGACCAGGTAGGGTTGGACCAAACCACAGCATAACGGCATGTGCAGGAGCCAGGATGGAGTATGGGCCATGCTAGGCTAGGCTATCACACCTACTGGTTTGCATTAAAGCCAAGGATGGGAGCAGACTGGGCAGGCTGGGCTCACCAGTGAGTTGAGACTAGAATTGGGCCAGGCCAGATCAGGTTGCAGCATCCAAAGGCATGTGCAAAAACTGTCCCTGGGAGCGGGTCTCATTGGGGAGCTAATGGGAGCTAACTGGGGAGCTGTAATGAATCACTGGGTGAGTGCAAAAGTAGGGATGCGAGTGGCAAACTGGGCTGGACACAGCTGCAGCACTCCTTCGCATGGGTGTGGACTGGATCTGGATCTGGGATGTGCCAGAGTATGCTAGGCTCCAGCAACCGCTGGTGCTCACAAGAGCTAGGATGGGTGCAGGATGGGCTGGGCTAGGTCTCGGCACCCACTGTGACCCACTGACACACATACGAGAGCTGGGTCTGGGGGTGGGCCAGGTGGGCTGGGATGTAACACCCAACAGTAAAAACTGGACTGAGTGTGGGCCAGTGGAGTAAGGCTGCTGTACATGCCAGGACGAGAGGTGGGCCACGTCAGGCTGGACCAAGAACCTACCAATATGCGCAAGGTCTGCAATTTGAGAGGAGATCTGATAGAGGAGCTTGGAGAACACTGTCAAGACACAATCCCTGCAGGTGAGTGCAAGAACCACAGCTGGGAGCCAGCTCACAGTACCTGCCAGCATATTTGTGGGTCAGGTCTGAGGGCAGGACAGGCTAGGCCAGTTCATAGCACCCACTGACAGATGAGAACACCAGGATGGGGTGCAGGACAGGCCAATTAGGCTGCAACACCAGTCATGGCTGCAGAATGGCTGGGTTGGGCTAAACTAGCATCCTGCAGCACAAGCTGGAACTAGGGGCAGGCAGGGCCAAGCCAGGCTATAGCACTTGCTAGAAAACGCTGAAGTGAGGCGGGCCATGATACTAGGCCGCAGCTCCCAACAGCACATGTAACAACCTGGTGAAGGCGGTGAGCCTGCTAGGGGAGCTGCAGGGCTCCTCTGCTTGGCCACTGTTCCCCACTGGTGAGCAGGAGAGCTGGCACTGGGGGCTAAGATGGTTATGGCTACAAAACCCGTTGGCCTCCATGTGAGCTAGTTAGGGGGAGAGCTAGGCTAGGCTAAGTGACTGTATAAACTTAAGCACACATGAGCCAGAGCTACGTGCCAGCCATAAGATCAGTTTGCAAGTGCTGGGACTGGGGGCAAGTCCTGTCAGCCTAGACGACAGTACCACCTAGAAGGAGTAAGATCTGGGGTGGGAGTGGGCCTGGTAAGGAAACTGTGAGCACCTCTCTGATGGGGTGCAGCTCTCAGTAGTGAGCATTGGAACCAGGGCTGGGGACGGGCCTGGCTAGACAGGTGACAGCCACTGGTGTGAGTGTGGTCTGGATAGTGGGGCTGGTCAGGCCGAGCTAAGCTGCAGCCTTCATTTATGAGCATGAGTGCAGAACAGGTTGCACAACTGAATGGACCAGTCTGCTGCACGTAACAGCATTCACAGGAACCAAGGCTGGGAGTAGGTCTGGTAGGGGTTATTGAGGGTAGCTTCAATTGGTTAGTTCCCACTGCTGAGTGTGAGGGTAGACTGTATAGTGGACAGGACAAGGCTGGTTTGTGTATGAGACAGGGGCAGCAACAGAACTGATCAGGCAACTACCAACCACCAGAGTGTGTAGGCTGATGTGGGAGATGGACTGAGTCAGATCCTGCACTGGCTGGCACATACAGGAATCAGTTCTAGGATCACCTCTGGTGAAGTTTCTTGGGGGACCCCCTATCCCAACTATTCTGCTGAATTTAAAACTTCAACCATGGGGAAAATCACAGGATTTGTGGTCTGTCAGAACTGAATCTCCTCAGTTGCTGAAGCCTGTGCAGGAGACAGCATGCACATTGGGGGCATGACAACCATGACATCAACTGATTGAAGCCTGCAGAGGATGTCTGATACCACGGATGGCAGAACAAATTGGACAACTCTCCTGGCCAAACTTCGATAGCAAATATCTGGGCAAGAAGAGACTCTAGGGCAGACTATATCAACCAATGGACCTTGGAAGGATTTCTTCAACCTTGGAGCAACAAAATCAACAGCATCTCAGAACTATCAAAACCACTTGCACAGTACAATCAGAACATGCTCCACACGGGGCATCCTACGATAACACTGAGTGGCCTGGGTACTAACATGATTTAGGCTGCTGGGAAGAAACTCCTGGCTTTTGGCTTTGGTTTGGTCCAGCCCTGGCCACTATAATCATCTGGGGAGTGTACCAGCTGATTGAAGATCTCTTTCCCTGCATATCTGCTTTTCACCAAAGGCAGATTGTTAAACACAGCGGAATTGAACAACTGTTAAGGGACATTAAGAAAGAAATTGTGCATATGCAAAGTAACTATGAAAGAAATGTATTCATTTCAATAACAACAAAAGTCTCCGGAAGGATATACTACAAAGGGTTTCCAGAAGTCCAAGCCAGTTTTAGGTTTGCCGTTTTTTACAACGCTACTCCCCTTTCTCATGAAACCACCAGCTTCCTCACAGAGAAGGCAACTGGTATTCATTCAATGCATTGTTCCCAGTCTCAGGTCCAGCCTGTCAGCTGCTCTCAGGATTGGAAGTGGGGGAGTCTGTGGAAAAGCAGGCAGGTGGGCAGGATGAAGGAGCTGGGTGAAGCCACAGGTTTCAGGGTCTGCTTTGGGACCCTGGGCCTGAGTGCCCTGGTGGAACACAGAAGCTAACAAAGCTGTGGACAGGTATCTGTGAGCTAATGTGGAAGCAGCTCAGCATACTAGGGGAAAATGACCGCTACTTGGATTAGCTGCATTAGCACCAGAAGGATGGAACGGCATTTGGCTGTATTTACAGTTGTGTGCTCTTAACTAGGCCAATACTGGTCATAGAACCTGGCCCAAATGTACACTCAGAGACCACTTCAAGGAGGATGCCATCTGAGAGGCCTGAATAGGAAAATTTGACCCTGTCATCCTGGCTAGGCAGGACCTATGACTCCACATGCTTGCAGTGGGTGGCACATGGGAGGAGCTGGGTCAGTGCTCAATGCACAGAGTGTGCTAGTCCAACAGAGTCCAGGCAGTGGTGGTACCCTTCCCAAAAAAGAAGTGCCAGGATCCCAGTGTCCCAGAGAGATCCCAATAAGCATTGTACCTTGCTCTCAGAGGACTTAGAAAAAGGGGAATTGTGGCGAGAGACAGAGAAGGCAGGGCAGTGTCCTCCCAGAGCTGGGACATTGAGCACAAGGCGATCAGGCAGCAAGTACAGGGAGAATGTGTCGTGGCCTGTTGAGTTCACCATGAAAGGGTTTCCGAACAGCAAAGCATTGAGTGCAAAGACATACGCTGCAAGCAGGCGTGCTCCAGTGATCTGTGGGGTCTCAGGTCCAGGTTTCAAATACACACTGCCTGAAGACTCAGTCCTGAGGGATCCCCAACTCCAACTGTCAGCTGTCAGACACCTCAAATCTCTTATTTAGTCGGGATTCATTTTCCTCCCGTGGCTGGCCCCTCTATTCCTCACCCACCAGTCTTGACCATCTCAACAAATAGCAGAAGAATCCCATCCCTGTACTTGCCTAGGCCACAGACTTTGGGCATTCTCCTCAACACACCCAGAATGTAAACACTTTCCACCAGTCCCACAACCAGCATGTTCTCAACTACTAGCACCTCTTGGCTTGACTGAGGTCCTAATGCCTCTCCGACTCCCAGACGTGCTGTCCCAGCCTTTCACTTACTCCAGCTGCACAGGATCTGGCCCCTGTGGCCCCTCAGCCCTTGTTGCTGCTTGGGTTGAACCATCTACCAGGCTTCTCAACTGTCCCACCCCAAAGTGAAGCTTCTCTGCTGGGCAGGCTTCCCCAGGGAAAGCGCCATGCCAAACGTGATCTGCTCAGTGAAGCTTCCCTGCCTACCACATTGTGAAGCGTTCCTCACCTGTAAAGTGCGGATAAGTGGCACATTCCACCCGGAGTTGAGGCAGTTCACTGTAAACTCAGCAAAGCAAGAGCAGCTATCCTCCCCGCGCACCCGGTCAGCAGAAAACACCCCTCGGGATGCCAGGTGCTGTGCACTCTAGCACCACAGGTTACAGGTCCTCACTCCTTCCTCCCCCTTTCCAGGTCTGTTTCAAGGGTCAGCCCATCCTAGCTCAACTGGAGTTGCTCTCAACCGAACCTGGGTTTTCAAACTGGACGGAGCTTTGGGCTCTGCCCTGTCATTCCAAGGCCACAAAGACTGCATTGGCAGGGCCAATCTTATTAGTCATCAACCCTTGACCCTTGCTGTTGTGGTAAGCTTCCTGCCCTGGTCCTGTGTTCCAATGCTGCCCCTGGTGAGGTACAGTGCAAAGAACCAGAGCTCCAGAACCAGCCTAGTTTTCTTACATGACAAACACACCCTGCACTTTGCTGGGCTGCAGCGAGGCATGGCTTGGCACGCCACAAGCACCCAGGCAGTACCTGTTTATGGCTCCCTGTTCTGAGGGGGTGGAGAGGGGCCCACCTGGTTTCGCTGACGCCCCATCAGCAGCACGCAGAGGACATAGAGCACTTCCAGTTTGTACATGATCTCATGCATGATCTTCATGGACTGGGGCAGCTGGGTCCTAGTTGAAGTGTGAGGCAGGCCATTGTCCTCAGAAGCCCCTGGAGGAGGGAACACAGTGGAGGCTGACACAGCCACCGGGAGACAGTGTTGAGTCACAGCTCCTCAAACCTGCCCTAAACAGACTGGAGGTCACAGAGACATCAGATCAGACTCTGAGCCCAGAACGGAGACTTCCAAAGTCACAAAACTCCAACCACACCCCCCAGAATCTAGGCAATGCAGAAAAATGGACTTCAGTTCTACTGTCTCAACTATAAGAGTAAAAATGCTCTAACACAGCCAATACAGTAACATGCTCTGTCCCCTCCCTGCTTCCTCAGCTCTCCTCCCAGCAACCAGTTGCTCCAGAAGTGCCCAGATGTGTGAGGAGCCTGGGAAGCTCTTCCTTCAGGACACAAAGGTGCTGAACACCAGCGTCTCCTGAGTGGCCTCCACTAGGGGGCACCACTGAAGTTGAAAGGGATCCTTTTGAAAAATTTCCCCCTCTGTTACAAAGGAAAACCATTTAGTTTTCTAAGATTCAACTTTCTACACTTGATCTTAGCCAAAAGGCCGAGAAGCAATTCTAAGATTCAACTTCCTAAAGCAGATTAGGAATCACAACTAACACTAGTGATCCAGATGAATGCACTATCTACATGAATTAGCAGATCTTCTTACCCCATTTCACTATTCCCAGTGTCAGCAGACAAGCCACACTGACGGGACAGGATGTGTCAGGCATCATACCTTAGGTTTAGGGAATCCATCTCATTTACTCTATTACTCAGCTGACACAAAACTGCAGGTCATCTAGGTCACGGTGGAAGGAGGGGAACAAGGGACCAGTATGTAGGCCCTGGAATTACAACTGCAGACAGACTCTGGCCCAAGCACCTCCTCCCTGGCCCGGGCCACTCTGGGCAGTGGTGAGGGTTACTGTAGGACTGAGTAGAGAAACCTGATTCTCAGGCGGCCCATCATGGCAGGGTCCCTGTGACTTAAAGAGCACTGCTCAGAGGACTTCCACAGGGTCGGGGGCCTTAGGAAAGATCTTCCCTTTGGTTTCCTCACCTTGATGGTGAAAAGATGAGTATTAACTAACTCCTTCCAAGCTCCTTCCTGGGCCTGCTGCCCTGGAGGCCCCTGAAAGGGCTGAAAGCATGTAGGTATAGGAGTACTCACCAGCTATCTCCAAGGGTGGTATAAAATCACAACCCCGGGAGAAGAGATGCTGTTGAATGAAGCATGTCAGAGAGGCAGCATGGCAGGGGAGGACACTGCTGAGGCCAGAGTGCTGGGCTGGCCACCCTTCTCCAGCTGGGCGACTGTGCTTCAAACAGCAGTGTGGCAACAACACCAGACTGCTAATACTGCAAAGATTCAAGGAACTAGACTAACACGCACATCTAACATGATAACTTGGAAGACACAAGGAACTGCAGAGGCTTGCTTGCTACTTGTTTTCAATCTGAAAGCCCTTAATGGCAACTAAGACTTAGACTTTTGCACAGAGTGCTACCTGCTCACATGTATTTTCTTCTACCTTGGGGGGAAAAGCTGTAATTACTCAATCATGTCCAGTTAATATGTGAGGACAAAAAGAAGGACCATGGGCGAGAATCTGCCTGTGCTGCATGTCTGACTGGCATCCTCATCACCTAGCTCAAGGGGCTCTGGCAGGGCCAGGGTGGAGGGGCAGACGGTGTGTGGCACCCAGGCCCACCTCAACAACGAATGTGCATGCAGAGACACACACAAGCAGCCCGGACTCCTCAAATCACCAATTCCCACAGCCCAGATAGCCCAGACCGCACATACTCCCTGGAGTACGTGTTTTTCAAAGAAACATAATATTTAAAGCAAAGGCAAGAGTTCAGCAACAAAGTTATACTGGAGGATGAGAAGAGAACCCAGCTGGTTCAGGAGGCCTGTGCTCCCTGTGCTTCTCCCTGCCATAACAATGACGAAGGTGGTGACTACTCTGAGTCTGGCCACACCCCACTCCAACAGCTACAATTCACATATCCTACAATCTACCCAGCTGACCACAATTCAGTGGGTTCTGGCATATTCAGAGCTGGGTAGCCATCGCTTCTGGACCTTAGGCTAAGATCAAGTACAGAGTTGTGCAGCCACCACAATCAATTTTAGAACATTTTAATCATCTCCAAAAGAAATCCTGTATGCATTTAGCAGTAAGTCCCATTTCTGACCAAACCTTTCAGTTCTAGGTGGTCATTAAACCCATGGTGTTTGGCGACTAGCCTTTCTGACTTGGCACGTTATCAGGGTTTATCCAGCATGTAGCACGCACCTCATTCTTAGATTACACTGCTGAGCCAAACCCCACTGTATGAATGTACCCTACTCATGCAGTGACCCAGTCATTAGCTGACAGATCTGAGGTGTCCCTATTTTTGGCTGTTATGAAGATGCCACAATGAACAGCCACGAACAAGCTTTTGTGCAAATTTGTTTTCATTTCTCATTTTACCTAGGAGTAGAATTTCAGGGCCATGGAAGTTGTGCACTTAATCTTTTGAGGAAGTGCCAGACTGTTTTTTGAAAAGTGGTCACACCTTCTTATGTGCCCACCAATAGCACATAATGGAGGGTCTGACTTCTCCACCTCCTTGCCAACACATGTCACATCTTTCATGAAAAACATCCCAGTGTGAAACAGATCCTCACTGGGGCTTTCATTTGCATTTACCTGACAGCTAATGAGGCTGAACATAATTTCAACATGTGTACTGGTCACTGCTGTATCTTACGCAGAAATTTCTAATCAGATTTTCCATCCACGTTTTGAAATGAGTTGTCTATTTCTGAGTTAGGGAGTTTCCTATATATTTTGAATATCCATATTAGGCATTTTTTGCAAAGACATTTTCCCATTCTGGGAGTGTTTTTTTTTTTTTTCTTGATAGTGGTTTTGTTGTTGTTGTTTAAGTACAGTGGTTTCAACTTCCATGAAGTCTAATTTATTTATTATTAATCTGGTTGTTTATGCTAAAGATATAACCTATGATTAGAACCAAATGTAACCACATGAAGATTGGTTCTATGTCTTTCTTGAAAGATAACAATGTGAGGTAGAAGACCCAATTTTGCTTTTTGCTTGTGGTTATCCAATGGCCCAGCATTATTTGTGAAAGGACTATTTTTCCTGTGCCAAACGGTCTTGGTGCCTTTATGAGCATCAACTGGCCAGACATGTGAATGTTATTTTGAAAATCTCTTTCATACTCCAGGGATCTCTTTGGCTATCCTTATGCCTGGAACAAAGTCTCTTGGCAACCGCAGCTGTTCCAAGCTTTCAAATCTGGAAGCACAAACTCTGTTAACAGGTCTTCTTTTTCAAGACTCTTGGCTTTTCTAGATTGTTTGCATTTATTTCTCTACATCAATTTTAGGATCAGTGGCTTCATTTCTGCAAAGAAACTTGCTGGGACTTTGGGTAGGGACTGTGATGGACTGACAGACTCACTTGTAAGTCAACATGCAGGAGCACTGCCACCTCAACAGTGTCTCCTCATCACAGCACACACGACACACAACATCCAACAGCGTCTCATCACAGCACACGTGACATCTGACAACATCTCATCACAGCACACGCGACATCTGACAGCGTCTCCTCATCACAGCACATGTGACATCTGACAGCGTCTCATCACAGCACACGTGACATCTGACAACATCTCATCACAGCACACGTGACATCTGACAGCGTCTCCTCATCACAGCACATGTGACATCCGACAGCGTCTCATCACAGCACACGTGACATCTGACAATGTCTCCTCATCACAGCACACGCGACATCCAACAGCGTCTCATCACAGCACACGCGACATCTGACAGCGTCTCCTCATCATAGCACATGTGACATCCGACAGCGTCTCATCACAGCACACGTGACATCTGACAATGTCTCCTCATCACAGCACACGCGACATCTGACAGCGTCTCCTCATCACAGCACACGTGACATCTGACAATGTCTCCTCATCACAGCACACGTGACATCTGACAATGTCTCCTCATCACAGCACACGCGACATCCGACAGCGTCTCATCACAGCACACGTGACATCTGACAATGTCTCCTCATCACAGCACACGCGACATCCGACAGCGTCTCCTCATCACAGCACACGTGACATCCGACAGCGTCTCATCACAGCACACGCGACATCTGACAATGTCTCCTCATCACAGCACACGCGACATCTGACAATGTCTCCTCATCACAGCACACGCGACATCCGACATGGTCTCATCACAGCACACGTGACATCCGACAGTGCCTCATCACAGCACACGTGACATCCAACAGCGTCTCATCACAGCACACGTGACATCCGACAGCGCCTCATCACAGCACACGTGACATCCGACAGTGCCTCATCACAGCACACGTGACATCCAACAGCGTCTCATCACAGCACACGTGACATCCGACAGCGCCTCATCACAGCACACGTGACATCCGACAGCGCCTCATCACAGCACACGTGACATCCGACAGCGTCTCATCACAGCACACGTGACATCCGACAGCGCCTCATCACAGCACACGTGACATCCGACAGCGTCTCATCACAGCACACGTGACATCCGACAGCGCCTCATCACAGCACACGTGACATCCAACAGCGTCTCATCACAGCACACGTGACATCCGACAGCGCCTCATCACAGCACACGTGACATCCGACAGCGCCTCATCACAGCACACGTGACATCCGACAGCGTCTCATCATACCACATCCGTTCATCTGTTGGGAAGGTGTCTCCTCCCAAGGATGGGTTGTGATTTTCAGAGTGCTAAGTTTTGTACTTCCTTATAATTCTTAAGCATTTTATTATTTTTGGTGCTATGATTTTGGTGTTATGATTTTTGGTTTGTTACCTTTTGCTATACTGAAATACTCTTTATTATACTAATCTAGTGTCCTAAAACTTTGCTGAATTCACTTCCTGGATTCTTCTGTTTTTTCCACATACAAAATCATGTCATCTGTGTATACAAATTGCTTTATTTCTTTTCTAATCTAGATACCTTTCATTTTTCTTACGTAATTATCCTACCAGAACCTCCAATACAATGTGTAACAGAAGTGGTCTGAGCAGACACATTCTCTGACTCCTTTAGCAGGTGGGAACGTTTTTATCTTCTTCCATTAGCTGTGATGTTAGCTGAGGGCTATGTTAGTAGAGCACTTAAAAAAGAAATTATTCATTTATCTGAAAGAATAACAGAGGGAGAAGACAAAGAAGGAGCGGAAGGAAAGGAGAAAAAAGATAATTTTCTATCCACCGGTTTACTCCCCACTGGCTGCAAAACCTATGGCCAGCCCAGGCTGAGTCAGGAAGCAGGAGCTTCGTGTGGGTCTCTGCTGCTTGTCCTGGCCATTAGCTGGGAAGGGGAGCTGCTGGGACATAGGCAGCTCCCACATGGGGTGCCAGTACCACAGCAGCAGCTCTACCCACTACACCACAGCATGGCCCTCACAGTTAGCATGAGCCCAAGAAACTGGGCTCTCTTCTGCTCCTTCCCAGGCACACACATCAGCCAGGACTTGAACTGCATTCTGGAATGCTGGCCTAACAGGTGGTGGCTTAAGTAGCTATACCACACTACCTGGCTAGCCCCAGGCCTTCTCATGCCATTATTCTTGATGAGAAGTCAGCTGAACAACTTAGAGGACATCTTAAGGCACAATGAGCCATTTCTCATCTGCAGCTTTCAAGGTTTACTTTTCTTCAATGATTTTGTTATATTGTGTCTGCATGTGAATCTTTGCATGTATGATTGATGTTAAAAATTGGACATTTGGAGTTGGCGTGATGGCTTAATTGGTTAATCCTCCCCCTGCAAGCAACAGGATCCCATATAGGCACTAGTTTCTGTCACAGCTGTTCCACTTTCCATCCAGCTCCTTGATTGTGGCCTGGGAAGGTAGTAGAGGATGGCCCAAAACCTTGGGAACCTGCACTTGCATGGGAGACCCAGAAGCAGCTTCTGGTTCCTGGTTTCAGTTTGCCTCAGTTCTGGCTATTGTGGCTGTTTGGGGAGTGAAATGGCAGAATGAAGATCTTTCTGTTTTTCCTTCTATCTGTAAACCTAGATTTCCAATAAAAATAATCTCTTCAAAAAACAAAACCTGTAAATTTGAGGTGATATAATGTAGCCACTCTGGATGCCAATTCCTCTTCCTCAGGGCTTGCTGCTCTTCGCTCATCTATTTAGATGAGTGATCTGCCTGAACTCAGGAAAGCCTATGATGTGGCACCTCTGAGAGCATGGCCTTGGGTGGCCCTGGGTGGCCTCAGTACCCCAGGAGTAAGGTTTAATGGGGTTCTCTTCCCTGCTCCTAGTGGCTTTCTGCCTTATCTGCTATTACACCCAGGGCAACAAACTGTTGAAATGGCTCTACTCTTCTGACAAAGTTCCGAGGCATAAATTGCTCCAAAGTCTGATTCAATTAAAAAGAGCAAGAATGGCTTTGGGAAGGAGTAGTTTTGACACTGGGATTTGCTGACTTTAGGGGAGCTTTTAATTGGTTCTTTCCTGGTTAAGCAGTAAACTACCTGGTCTACCATTTATCTAGTTCTTAAGAGATACTGGCCTTCTTTTATTTGCTTGCCACCAAAATTTGCATTGTTTTTATGTTAAACTTTCCTCACATTCTGCTCTTATCAATTGCCTCTCCTCTTGAGAAAACCTCTGAGCCATCCTGAGGGGCTGTGTAGAAGCCTCTGCTCTCCTGGGGCAGAACACAGGAGATGGCAAAGTGGAGTCCTAGTATCCAGACCCTGAAACATCCAGGAATAAAGTACCACACCGTTGGTGTGGCATGGATCTGGGTATAGGAAGAAGCCCGTCCCCTTCTGATCATTCTCAACCCAAAACTTACTCTCTTCAACTTGGGAATTATAAGGGCAAGAAAAGCTGGTGGCCTAGCCCTTGGGGTAATACAGCATACTCCTTTTGGGACATGAGAATTACTGCGTTTGTACAATCTGACCTCATTCTGCTGGCCAAATACTTCAGATGTGAGCACTGGACTCAAGATGGCCTTGAGATGAGGAATCTAACCAAGTACTTACCAACCAGTCTGCTGCTTCACCCTAACAAACACACCAGGCACAGGAAGAGAGAAGGCTAAATGCATATACAGAAACAAGATTCCAAGACAGACTTCCCTGAGTGCCTAAGAATGCTCTGCTTGCTGCCTCAGCTTCTGCATCAAAGCCCATTCCCCTACACAGAAGTCCACCTGGAGGAAATTCAGGAAGTTTCGGTAACTCACAATCCAAAGGCATAATAACAGCAGTGGTCAAGGACTGCCTCGAGGAAAATTTTAAATTGAGAAAAATCTCAAATCAATTCTTCTGGGAAAAGAAGCCCAGGATGGCTGCAGCTGCTCACAGGAAAGTCTCCCCAGGGTCAGAGGTCAATCCCAGCCCAGGTACCTTGATTATGCTCAGACTCCTCATTGGCTACTCGCATCAGGGCATCTAGCACCAAAGCATTGTCCAGCCATGTGTACCACTCCTCCAACTCCTGAAGAAAGCTGGCTGTGCCCGTCGACTCTGACACTTTTCGAGTTGCCAGTTTGCAAAGTCGTTCAACGAAGCCAGGGATGCTGAGAAGGGCCGCTGCCAAGGAGAGAAGAGAAGGATTTTGAAAACAGAGACAAACAAAAATTAGTCTAAAGCCCTCAACAAACAATCTGCAAGGACAAGAATGAGTCTCTCTGAGACAACTGCTCTTTCTTTATAAACTGATTGAAAAAAAATAAACTGAAGTAAGTTTTACGTACTAAATTACTTGCTTTTAATTTCATTTTTGGAAATTTCCCTGAAGAAATAACCTTTCATATTCAAAGATACCTGCATAAGGACATTCACTGATAGGGCTTCTGGACTGTTGAAAAGAGGGAGGTTGGGCCCGGCGCAGTGGCGCAGTGGTTAAGGTCCTTGCCTTGCATGCCCGGGATCCCATGTGGGCCCCGGTTCTAATCCCGGCAGCCCCTCTTCCCATCCAGCTCCCTGCTTGTGGCCCGGGAAAGCAGTTGAGGACGGCCCAAAGCTTTGGGACCCTGCACCCGCGTGGGAGACCCGCAAGAGGCTCCTGGCTTCTGATTGGCATAGCATCGACCAGTTGCGCTCACTTGGGGAGTGAATCATCGGATGGAAGATCTTCCTCTCTGTCTCTCCTCTCTGTATATCCGCCTTTCCAATAAAAAAAAAAAAAAAAAGAAAAAAGAAAAGAGGGAGGTAATTCAACGTCCCTCAATAACTGACTAAATACAATGCTGTAGTCATATAAATGGAATAACACAGACACTAAGCACGATATCACATACACCTTAATACAGTAAGTCAAAACTGCTTACATTTTCTTTGAACAAAACCACTTATTTTGAAAAAAAATGTAAACGATTATATGGTACTGCTTTAAGCTCATTTTCTTCAAAACTGTCAGTGTCTGCTTCCTTAACCCCACACTAAAGAATGAGGTTCCATCTGCAAACCCTCCACACCTTTCCTTTGGCTGCTCCTGAGCTGCAGGGCTCCGATACCCCTTCCATGCCATGGCTCTATTGTTTCTCATTTCCCTGAGCTAGCAGGACGCAACAATTTTTACAGGTACAAAAAAATATTTACCAATCCCATTTTACTCATAATAATGAGGTAAGTGGAAATCCAGATCCACA
Organism: Ochotona curzoniae; assembly: GCF_017591425.1. NCBI lineage: Eukaryota > Metazoa > Chordata > Mammalia > Lagomorpha > Ochotonidae > Ochotona > Ochotona curzoniae. The sequence goes on along the minus strand of NW_024465894.1, from coordinate 13,812,235 downwards.
TAGAAGAATAAATAAACTTTGGAGGCAGGGAGAGCTCATTTAACCTTCTTAAAATAAGGCTAAGATCTGTACATTTTCTTGTATGTATTAAATATCTCCAGAACAATACAGCAAATAACAAAAAGCAGTGGTTGCCACAGATACAGCTACGGGAAATCAGCCAAAAGATGAAAACCGTTCAAACGCCGATCAACTCAATTAACAGAATTAAGTCACTGGAAATAAGAGTAATAGGGGAACTTCGCAATATACATCTTGCTGGAGTCCATGTGATGGATGTGGAAGACAGGAAGGTGTGAAGAGTTCTATTGCAGGCAAGGCTGCAAGGAACTTCCCGCTGTGTGGCAAGGCCCAGCAGATGTCTCTACAACACCTGAATGCAGCTCCGCCTCCCTTTGCATGGACACCGGACAACCCCATTGAGATTTCTGTAATCTATTTAGGCATTGTCTGCCTCTGTGGAGTTACTGTTAAATATCAATGGGAGCTTAGAGGCTGATGTTGCTGTATCGTTTTTAGCCAAAAAGCTGTTATTGCTGTAACACTGCATCCTTGACAATATGCTAATCAAGGGTGCTAACTCCCCTTTTGATCCTATGCTAATTAAGGGTGATCCGTCTTCAGGTGTAGTGGAACCTATTCTTTCCCTCTTTCTGTGATCTTTTAGGTCCCTCCTGTGAAGCCCTTCCTTCCTTGACTGTCTCAAGACCAAGCTGTAGAGTAATTGTGGCAGGAATGTTACTGATTGATACGCACCATCTATTGAGAACTTTTTCCTAGCCAGGTGCAGGCGCCAGGTGGATAACACCCTAGCCTTAGGTGAAACAAATGGCAGAATTATCTTTAGAAACACCCACTTGACCATGATGTAAAAAGTCTGAGCCAGAGTTTGACTGATTTTGTATAAATAAAGCGGACAGCTTTTGTGCATTGTCCATTATGATGATGAAGACCTAGTGGTCCGTCTCTTTCTTTCTTTGCGCCTCATCCATGCACCCTTCGCGAGTTCCGAACTCAGCTGGAGCTGGACTCCGGCAACGTCTTTTTCAATGTAAACATTTTTCTAATCACATGAATGTGCCAATCAAAAATTAGTAAGTTCTTTCTCGCTCTCCTTCTCTCTGTAAATCTGACTTTGCAATAAAAATAAATAAATCTTTAAAAAATTAATGAGTAGGGCTCAGCGAGGTGGCCTAGCAACTAGGCTATCATCTTGCACTGAGAAACCTCAGTGTTTTCTGCTTCTGTGGTTTCCGGCTTGCTTGGCTGGGGCGGAGGGGGGTTGGGGGGGCAGGTACACGTGTGAACTCCAGGACTGACAGCCTACGTGACACCTGACAGGTCACTCCTCAGGAAGGAGGCCCTTGGTGTGCTTTTTAGGTAAGACTTGCTCGCTACCCAGAGCCCAGTGGTTCATACTTTTTTAAAGTTGCTTGCTTCAGGGCCTGGCGAAGTGGCCTAGTGGCTAAAGTCCTCGCCTTGAACGCCCCGGGAGCCCATATAGGCACTGGTTCTAATCCTGGCACCTCCACTTCCCATCCAGCTCCCTGCTTGTGGCCTGGGAAAGCAGTCGAGGACGGCCCAAAGCTTGGGACCCTGCACCCATGTGGGATACCCAGAAGTTGTTCCTGGCTCCTGGCTTCTGATCGGCATAGCATCGGCAGTTGTCATCGGACGAAGATCTTCCTGTCTCTCCTCCTCTCTGTATATCTGACTTTCCAATAAATAAATAAATCTTTAAAAAACCAAAAGTTGCTTGCTTCAAACCCATCAATTGAAGCCTGCCAACTTGCTCTTTTTAAATGTTAACAGTTAAACTGACCAATCATGACTGTGGAATTGTGTGGAATTGCCCTTTAGTGTATAAAAACCCTGTGCTGTCCAACCTTGGGGCTCTCCATCTCTCAGCAATCTCCCTCTCTCAGCAATTCTGACTCCCAAGTTTATAGCCAAAAGAGTTGAATTATCAAATCAATGTACACACATATTTGTAACATTACTCCCAAAGCTGAGAGATGAAAATAGTTCAAGTGTCTCCACATGAGGACTAGAGAGCAGTGGTATATACACTAGCGCAGTACTATCCAGTCGTACAAAAAAAAGGAGCACTGACATGCTACAATATGAACAAATTCAAAAACATCACGCCAATGAGAAACCAGACTCAAAAGCCAGGCACTGAGGCAGGTGTTACAAGAGAGTCGGCTAAATCTCCATTTAGAATCACTACATCTCAAACTACAGTGCCAATTTCAGCTGCAGCTCAGTTGCTTCCAATTCAACTTCCTGTTAATGTACTTGGGAAGGAAGAGAATGAGTACTTAGTTGCCTGCCACCTGTAGGAGAGGCAGATGGAGTTCCAATTTTGCTCTGGCTCACCCCTGACTGCTTCAAGGCATCTGGGCAGCCAAACTGCAGATGTAAGATCTATGTCTCTGTCACTCTTTCAAAAGAACTTAAACAGTCACAAGATCCCATTCATACAGTGGGGAAATTCAGAGACAGAAAGTTGCCTGCTGGATGTCAGGGAGGAGTAACGGGGGTAACTGGCTGGTAAGCACCAGGCTTCCCGACAGTGATGTTCATATTGTAGAGCACATAAGAGGGGGTGGCTGCACAGCACTGCATGCAGTCACAGAATTGTTCATTTTAAAGATTTACTTATGGGCCCAGAACAAAGGCCTAGCAGCTAAACTCCTCACCTTGAACACGCAGGGATCCCATATGGGTGCTGGTTCTCATTCCAGTGGCCCCAGTGCCAATCCAGCTCTCTGCTTGTGGCCTGGGAAAGCAGTCGAGGATGGCCCAAAGCTTTGGGTCCCTGCACCCATGTGGGAGACCCGGAAGAAACTCCAGGTTCCCGACTTCGGACTGGTTCAGCTCCAGCCATTGCTCCACAGCCCACTTGGGGAGTGAATTACTAGACAGAAGATCTTCCTCTCTGTCTCTCCTCCTCTCTATATATCTGACTTTCCAATCAAATAAATAAATAAATCTTAAAAAAAAAATCATGTGATTCTAACTGCACGGGAATAAAGTGCTTTGCAAGATAAAGTGAAAGAAAAAGCTCCCAGAACAGTGTACATTTCACATTGCCACCTTTACAAACAGGAACTCCCTCCTCCACTCTATGACAGAGATACTGGTTACAGGTTACTGAAGAGAACACAGATTTCTACTATTTACCTGCTGTTCATTCTGTATTATTTGAATTGCTTTTTTTCCCCCCTACTTATCCTGTGTGAAAGATACAGCAACAGAAAGTTTTCACACTCTGGCTTAATTCCCAGATGGCTGCAAAAGCCTGGGCCAGGAATCCCATCCTGGTCTCCCACATATGTGGCAGCTCAACTCAGGTCATCTTCCGCTGTTCTCACAGTCACATCAGCAGAGCTGGACCGGAAGCAGAGCAGCCAGAACTTGAACATGCACAACATGAGATGATGACACTGCACAGGGAAGCTTTACTTGCGGTGCCACACCAGCACAATCTTTTTTAAAAATCTTGAGTATGTATTACTTTTTTCTAAAAATAAAGGACTTAAGATTCTGTAAGAACCTTTTCACATAGTTGAATTTGTGGGCTAGGCCTCTTTTTTGCAACATAAATAGCTGCATTTGTTTCAACTGTTTCTCCCAGGACAGTTCAGAAGACCCAGTCCTCCCTTCTCCTGTACACCGGACACTCCTCAGACATGACCCACCCAGCAGCCAGGCTTTTAAGCTCTGACTTTCCATGCAGACATTTCTGAGTTTCTTAAAAAGTCAATGAAAATCACAGGTTCTATCCTGTCCAGGTCACACCCAGGAACTTTTTTCATACAAACCTGGGAAATGTGACCCTTGCGCCATAGTCTACAATTCTCACAGCTTTAGTCTCACTGCTCACACTTTTTAATATGCCACTAGTTGACAAGTACAATCCCCATGACTTCTGAGAATCTGTGCAAAAGCAGAGCTCTTGCTCGCTGACACGACCTACGTTCCACACGCTCCCATCAATCCTGTTGTTTTCATGCTTCATGTGCTGTAAACTCATCGCTTCATCTCCATCTCTGACTAAAATGCTGAATGATTTTTTTAACTCCTAAAGGAACCATTTGTTCTCATCTGAATCAACAAAAGGAACAATTAAGTGATAGTTCTGAGATTCTCAAAAAAGGCTCTATCATATTTAGCATAATTTAAGCTCTAAGAATATAGCATAAATCATTAATGCTGGGAAAGAAAACTAGCTTACAACCATAGTTTACTAAAACCAAAATTGTTTTTCGCTGGGGTCAATGTTGTGGCACAGTGGATTAGCCACTGCTTGCTTATACCACATGCATCCCACATCATAGTGTCAGCTCCAGTTCTGGCTGTTACACTTCCTACCCAGCTCCCTGCCAAAGTGCCCGGAAAAACAGTAGAAGATGGCCCCAGTACCTGACCTACATGGCAGACCAGGATTATTCCTAGCTTCTGACTCTGGCCTGGCCCAGACCTAGATCTTGTGACCACCTCTCTTTCTCTCCCTTTCACTCTGTTGCTCTGCTTTCTCCATAAACAATCCTTAAAGAAAAACTAGTCATTTGTCCAACATCCTACATGTGCCAGTGTTCCACAGTGTTGTGAACAGAACGGCCACAAAATGAGCAAGCACAAAGTTTACCCTCATCAACGGAGTCCTAGGAAGCCCTAGAGACACTGAAAGCTAAATGACGCGGAAGGAATCTCAGACCACAGCTTCACAATTCTGAGAACTCAGAATATTCACCTTGGTTGATTTCAGCTGCAGAAGGCCCCAAGCTCAAGCTCTTCTTTTGCTGAGCATTTTTGGCGAGAAGCGTGTGCTTGTCATCGTTCCCTGTGTCCATCTCCGAAATGGTGACAGCCAGAATCCGGCAGAAATTAGCAAGCTGCTGCTGATCGAAATTGGACACTAAGGAGCTCAGATTGGGGACTTCATCTAGTCGAATCATCTCCTAAGGAGACACAAATGAAACAATTCCCATCTCAAGTCACTCGAGATTCCATGTGCCCTTACTCTGCGCTGGGCTCCAAAAAGGGCCTAGTGACCAGGTCACGTGCGTTCAAATCAGAGGTAAGTTAAGGCACTGCTTCAGTCTTCACTTATTTGTAAAACAGGACTATCCTACCTCACAGGGTTAGTCTCATAATTAAATTTATCCTTTGAACAGCATTGACACATCGTGCATAAAGAAAAAAAACCAACAAATGCCTATAAATCATATTATTACTCTTGCTATATTTTTTACAAAGATTTATTGATCTTATCTTTTTTAGAAAGGCAGATATACAAAGAGAAAGAGAGACAGATATTCCACTCACTGGCTCACACCCCAAATGGCCACAACAAAGCCAGGACCCAGGAACCTCCTCTGGGTCTCCCACACGGGTGCAGGGTGCCAAGGCTTTGGGGCATTCTCTGCTGCTTTCCCAGGTCATAAGCAGGGAGCTGGATGAGAAGTGTAACAGCCAGGACATGAACCAGAGCCCATATGGGATCCCGGCACACACAAAGTGAGGAGTTAGCCATTAGGCTATTGCTCTGGGCCCTAGACACTTCCTTTCTAAGAAATAAAATATTCTGGGGTTGGACTGTAGCATAGTGGGTTAAAACCACCACCTTCAAGGTCAGAATCCCTTATGGGTGTTGGTTTGAATAGCACCTATTCCCTTCCAATTCAACTCTCTATTAATGTGCCTGGGAGACCCAGATGATTGTTCAGGCTCCAGTTTGGCCTAGCCCCATATACTGTAGCCACTTGGAGACACAATCCAGCAGATGGAAATCCTCTCTTACGGTATCCTCTTCCTTTTCTCTCTGTAACTTGGGCTTTCAAATACATAAAATAAATCTTGAGGGCCTGGCGTGATACCGTAGTGGTTAAAATCCTCGCCTTGCACGCCCAGGATCCCATATTGTCACTGGTTCTCATCCCGGCGGCTCCGCTTCCCATCCAGCTCCCTGCTGTGGCCTGGGAAAGCAGATGAGGATGGCCCAAAGCCTTGGGACCCTTCACCTGCATAGGAGACCCGGAAGAGCTCCTGGCTTCGGATTGGCTCAGCTCCAGCTGTTGCAGTCAGTTGGGGAGTGAACCAACAGACGGAAGATCTTCCTCTCTGTCTCTCCTCCTCTGTGTATATCTGCCTTTCAATAAAAATAAATCTTAAAAAAAAAACAAAAAAATTCCAATATCATTGGAAACATCTTTATAGCCCCATGCAACTGCACTGCCTTCCCCAGACACCACCATTATTTTGAAGTTCCTGTTTATTATTTTTATGCAATCTTTTATACTCAGAAATATAAAATCCAGGGAATACTCTGAATTATACCTTACCTTAATGTTTATTCAACAATGAGATTTATCTACACCAATACAAGTAAATGGTTCAATTATTTTCACCATTTTCCTGCACAATTTATGTGAACTACAACCTTTCATTATTAAATATGTAATAATAAACATTTATAATAAATAATAAGCATTGCTGTCATGAGTACTCCTTCAGGTGCTTTGTACCTGCACAGGGCATCGTTTTTCCAATTTAAGTAGAAGCAGGCATCCTTTACTTGACTAACGGTTTCCAAAGATTCAAAATCAACTTTAATGTTTAGTAAGTTTTAACATACACTCAAGTTAAGGAATTTTCCTTCTATTTTTAGCTTTTAAACAGGAAAAAGAATTGAATTTTATAAAAGTTTTTTTAATTTGGTTACATTTTCTTCCTTAACATTTAAAAACATGCTGTATACTACATAAAACTTTTGTTTTGAGCCATCCTATGTTCTTTAGAGAATACCTATTGTCCTTTATCCCACAAGTTTAGCTTCCACAGGACCATCTCTCTCTTTTTTAAGATTTATTCATTTTATTGCAAATTCAGATAAGCAGAAGGAGGAGAGAGAGAAAGATCTTCCATTCTCTGATTCACTCCCCAAGCAGCCACAATGGCCGGAGCTTAGCTGATCCGAAGCCAGGAATCAGAAGCTTCATCCAGGTCTCCCATGCGGATGCAGGAGCCCATGGTCTTGGGCCATCCATGACTGCTTTCCTAGGCCACAAACAGGGAACTGGATGGGAAGCGGGGCTGGTAGGATTAGAACCAGCACCCAGATGGGATCCCAGCATATGCCAGGTGAGAACTTTAGCCAGTAGGCTATCATGCCTGGCCCCCACTGGCCCATCTCTTAATCACTGCATGAACTTGCAATAACCCATTCCTGCAATAACTTCCGCAACAATCCAATGCTAGTTTGGGGGAGGATTCTGTCTTCCCTTCTCTGGTCTTGAAGCACAGATCTAGTGAAGAGGTTACCAGTACATGTACAAAGCACTCATGATGCCAAGAGGTCCTCAGGAATCCCACTCCTCCCTCTACTGCTGACAATGCAGAAAAGGGGTCTGCGGGGGGCGGGGGGCAGTGGCGGGTAACTGGGGCTGTCTCTTCCTTGCCGCAGTACACAACAAATGTTACTTATCACTATCACTGCCAGCTGACTCCCGAGTCCACCAGTTCCTTTAGCTCCTAACTCACTCAGTGTATGGGTTCCTAATCAGGCGTTTGAACTCCACTTGTTTTTGTTATGTTTCAGCTTTCACTTGGTATTTCATGCAAACAACATGCTTTGACACATGAATGAAAAATGAAGAATTGTATGTGTCTTCCCTATCGTTTATCTCTGCCTCTCTCTCAGAAGTAAACACCTTGGTAAATTGTTTAGTACTATTATTCCATTTAAAAGTTTCAGGGGCTGGCACTGTGGTCAGCAGGTTAATCTGAAGCCCATGTGAGTAATGGTTCTGCTCCCAGCTCTCTCCTCTTCAATCCAGCTTCCTGCTGGGTTTCATCTCCAACAATTACCATTACTGGACTAAGCTTTCCCAGAAGCGTGCACTTGCACAGGCTGCAGATGACTCATTTGCATCAATCTTTGCCATAAGGGTAGAGCTTTCCTAGGTGCTGGGATCCAGAGTATCTGCATAGTCAAATATAAAACAAGGGGCTGGTGCAGCAGTGTATCAGGCTAATCTTCCACCTGTATCATCAGCTCCCAGGTGGGTGCTGGTTTGAGTTCCAGTTACTCTACTTTTAATTCCCTGCTAATGGCCTAGGAAAGCAAGTCCTTGGACCCCTGCACACTTGTGGGAGACCACAACAAAGTTCCTGGCTCCTGGTTTCAAATCTGCCCAGCTCTGCCACTGCACCCATTTGGGGAGTGGACTAAGTGGATTGAAGATCTCTCGTCTCACCTTCTCTAACTCTACCTTTAAAATAAATTTTAAACAAACAAGAAACCCTGGGTCATGGCAAAGGTAAAGTTACCACACCCGACACTGGAGTCCCACTAGAGTGCCAATTTGAATCCCAGCTGCTCCACTTCTTATTCGGCTCCCTGCTGATGAGCTTGGGAAAGCAGTAAGATAATCCAAGTGTCTGAGTTCACGCACCATGAATGAAGCTTTTGGCTCCTGGTTTTAGGCTGACCCACCACCAACTTTTACAGCCATCCGAGGAGTGAATCAAGAGAAAGAAATATCTCTATCTCTCTCTGTAACTCCGCCTTTCAAATAAATAAAATAACAAATCTTTAAAAAATTACATATTCTTGGGCCTGGCATGGTAGCCTAGCAGCTAAAGTCCTTGCCTTGAACGCGCCGGAATCCCATATGGGCACCAGTTCTAAACCCAGCAGGCCCTGCTCCCCTACGTATGCCCTGGGAAAGCAGTCAAGGACGGCCCAAAGCCTTGGAACCCTGCACTCGCATGGTAGACACGAAAGATGCTCCTGGCTCCAGATCGGGGCAGCTCCAGCCACTGCCACCACTTGGGGAGTGAATGAATGGAAGGAAAACTTTCTTGTCTCTCTTCCTCTCTGTATATCTGACTTTCCAATAAAATTTGGTTTTTAAAAATTACATATTCTGAAGATTATTAGCAGGATACAAGTGGTTCCACTGATATTGTCACCAAGTTCTATCTTTTTATCACTGACTTGCTTCTTCAGGATTATCAATAAAACTAAGCATCTTCTATATTTATGGATGATTTTTTTTTCCTGTGACATGCTTGTCCATATCATTGTCTTTTTTTTTCATCATGTATTTTTTGACTAGGCTGTTTTTTTCCCCTCGCTGCTTTGTAAAAATGCTTGACAAATTATTAGCACCAATCTTTTGTTTTTGGTATGAACTGGACATGTTTTCCCAGTTGATGATTTGGGGTTCTACTTTCTGTTTGATGTCCACTTCCATTCACGCTGCACCAAGGTACTCCTAGTATTTAACAGAATCTATCACTATTTCTGGCCACACAGAAAGGAATGAGAAGGAATGAGGACACAATGGGACAGATGAGGATATTTATGAAGGAGCAATGCTGGCCTCCTGTGCTGAGGCTTTAGGAAGCTGTTTCTGTCTTAGAGGTTCCCTTTCCCACCCTGGCTGCAGCAGACAATTACTGGAAAAATAACAAAGCCTTTTATGAAAGGACACAACGAGTTTGCCTGGGGCCTACACAAATCTCCAATGTATTCCTGGGGACAATGGCCACTTGTACTTCAGCCTGGGTGGTAACAAGCAGGGCCTGGAGGAAGTACATCAGAAAAACAGAAATGAAAGATGGCCCCCACAATGCACACGAGCACCCTCTCTCCCTCAACAGCAACATGTAGGACGTGACTTCCTTAAGAGGAAGAAATGGAGACTTAGGACAGACAGGGACTAGAGAGACAAACGCCCTATCCTGACAGGTATCACACCAGAGTTCTAACAGCACGTTTCCAGCAAAAATCTATAAATGAAAATTTGTGGGGTGAGTTCTTGGTTAGAAATTTTTAAATGCACTGTTTTTAATTTGAGCGCAGTTTTTAAAAAGTGACTAACCACGTGAATGTCTATGTGATGGCCAAGTGGTAGGATCGCAGCGATCACCTCTGTGTTTCTGAACAATGAATTAATCAACTCCATTACTAAATACTAATAAGAAAAATATGTGGGCTTACTAAGTGAAAGCCAAATATAATCACCAAGGGAGCATATTCTAAGGAAGGCTTCACCACACAGCATACACCTATGCTAACAAGACTTACACCATGATAATTAGTGATGGGCAGTTTGATTTCAGCAAAGTGACATTAACCACCACATAAAATTAAGTCAATCTACTGTTTTGTGTTCTATTATTAGCTTGATTTCAATTAATATATTCACATGTTGAGAATTCAGTGGTCTAGAATATAACTGGAGGACACAGCTCACCTTTTTAACACCCAGAATATCTTCAATGAGTGTTGCTGTTTGTAAGAATGTCTTCTTACTTGTCATCAGTGTAAACAGGAAGATCACAAAGTCATTCTTCTCTGCCAGACGTTTTGTAACTCCTTCTGTCTGTAACAAGAAGGGGAAAGACAGAAGAGGTTGGAATCACAAAATACAATAGAAGAGCAAAGTATTCCACGCAGTGGGTTTGAAACGCTGTTCTCAAAGTTGAATTCAACAGTAACTGGGCTGGGAGCATCCGATGTAGCATTTAAGCCCACTCAGGACGCCTACAATCTGTACAAGTGCCTGGACTGGAAGCCTGACTCTGTTTCAACTCCAGATGCCTGACCAAATGTACTGTGGAAGTGAGCAGCTGATGGCTCAGGTAGCTGGGTCCCTCCTGCTCACATGGAAGACATGGCCAGAGCTCCTAGCTCAGACCTGGTCCAGCCTTGTTACTGTGACTCACTGCAGAGTGAACCAATACATGGGAGTTCTTTCTTCCAAACATATCAAATAATTTTTAAGAGAAAAATTAATAGTGTTTCAAACATGGAGATTAAGGGTCAGATTCAAATTCTAACTTTAGTCACAGGATCCTAACCCAGACACTTCTCAACTTTGGATCTGCATTTCTCCATCTGTAAAATGGTCTCCAAAATCTTCTAGAGGATTCAGTCAGAGATTGCATGCAAACTTTATCCAGTAAGTCTGATTTAGTCCCTATCTTATGGGCAAAGTGACATTCTTGGAGTAATCAAAAGGCTTCAAACCTCCTTCATTATTCAATCATGAACCTCAACTTGACAGTAAAAGGTTCTTCCAACAAGGACAAGGTGACTGCCTCACGCTGGAATCAGGTGAATGCCTTGCTATTAACACCCGGTGCAGGGCCTTTTCCTACTTCCACCACTTTCCCTTCCCTTTGAGAATACCTTCACCATCTCATCTGCTGCCACCACTGAAAACACAGGAGCAGTTCACATGTCTGCCAGGACGGAACAGATAAATCTGATATGCTATGCCACATTATGGGATATACTGTTGGGAAAACTGTTAATCATATCTGCTATTTTTTTTCTGTCAACAATGTGCTTTGTTCTAGCTAATTTTACCACTTTTTAGTGTATCCTTCCAGAGGCTCTTTATAATTGCTAAGGCGAATAACATTTCCCTTTCAGTCATACAGCATATACACACATTCTTTTTTTCTGATTTATTTTATGAGAGAGAGAGATCCTCCATCCATTGGTTCCCTCCCCAAATGGTTTCAACAGCCAGAGCTGGGCCAGTTCAAAGCTGGAAGCCAGGAGCTTCTCCTGGGTCACCCACAGGGCCGCACAACTTGAGCCATTCTCTGCTGCTTTCCCAGGCTCATTAGCAGGAAGCTGGATCAGATGTGCAGCAGCCAGGACACAAATAGGCCATCACGTAGGATGCCGACATAACAGGTAGATGCTTAGTCTGGTACACCACTGTGCTTCCCTCATTTTATTTTATTATCAAAAACAAAAGTGGGGCAAGTATACCGGAGAGTATAGGTTCCACACCCAGCTCCATTCCTGATTCCAGCTTCCTTTTCACACAGACTTTGAGTGACAACCAACTCAAGTGATCCAATTCCTGCCACACACATAACAGATCCAGACTGACTCCAACTCCAAATTGCAGTCTGGTCTTGTCCCAGCTGATGCAGCATATGCAGAGTAAACTAGAAGACGAAGACCGACTCTCTCTGCACACACACATACCTTGGTTCCTCCCCCTCTCAAATAAATTAAAAAGTTAAAAAAAGGGAGTGAGGGTGGCAGCACTGGTAAAGCTCTCTTTTTACTAAATTGCTTCTCTATCCACCATTCTTTCTGGCTTAGTAACCAATCCAATAGATTGTCCTATTTGACCTATCAGTGGGGCTTCTAGTACTTCTTCTGTTTGTTTTCTAAAGACAGGTGTAAAGAGAAATTCTCAAGGTGAGAGCCTTTCTGCCAGTGCTTACCCCTTCTAACCACTCAAGACAGGAGGGCTCAAGGAGCTCGATCCCTGCTCTAGCTGCCCCGGCTCTCAACAACTACAAGCGGCTGCTGTTGTGGTGCAAGGACTGCCTACACCCCACATCAGAGTGCCAGCTTAGCTGCTTCTCTTTTGACCCAACTCTCTGCCGATGTGCCTAGAAGGCAGTGGAAGAAGATCCAAGTGGTTAGCACTCCTGTCCCCCAGGTGAGAGCCTCAGCAGGAGGTCCTGGTTCCTAGCCGCCGTTTAGTCCAGTTCTGGCTCTTGTGGACATTTAGGGAGTGGATCAGCAGGCAAACAATCTCTCTCCCTGCTTCCTCTCCCTCTGTTACTGTGACTTTCTAATAAATAAACCTTTAAAGAAAGCCAGTTGTTAAAAAAATTATTTTGCATAGTGTCTACCTGTTAGTACTGGTTCTGTAGCACATATAATTCCCACACATGCAATCCCAGCCAAACCTTCCCTTCTCAACCATCACCAACGCGGCAGGGAGATAAATGGAGCACCGGTGGCAAGGTACTTACACAGACACAGGTATTATACAGGATGCTCAAGCAGTCCTTGGACGTTTCATCACTTACTGAAAGTACAAATGGGTTAACTGGTTATTTTTCTCACAGGAAACTATGTGCTTTCAGCTAAGAACTGTAATAACTCCCTCCAAAATGATTATATTCCTTTTAGTGTATTTCCTCCTAATTCTCAACTACCAGAGATTTTCTTAGCACCCATCCGAACCTACAAACCAACTCCAAACTGCCTTTTGGTTTGACACAGCAATCATTTCTTTACTAGGTTCCACAGTCATGCTTTCTTACTGTTGTGACCCCGTCACTACCTAAGCCATGTTTCTTTTGTACCTTGTTTAGGATACAGGCAGAGTTGAGGGTTTTCTGCTATTTAAACAGACTACAAACAATGTATCTGTGTAGTCCTTTAATGACTGAGTTGAAGTGATTCCTCATGATACAGTTTCAAAAGCAGAACTACTCAAACTGCACTTGTTATAAATTTTAATTGAAAGCTCTATCAGCAGCAAACAGGAATACTACTTTACTACAGACTTCTCAACTGTGTGTTCTGTTTAGATCTCTTGTTTTTCATCACTGTTGTTTACACTGATCAAACAGCTCTGACCATTTGACCCATCAAATAACTTCCTAGCCATTAGCAGAGACAGTAGAGCAGCATTCTGGTGTCCGATTCATGACATCTAAATCACAAGATGAAAAAACTAAGTCTGAACCACGGACAAAGTGTCTTGCCTGGCACTGCTTTTCATTAACTCCGATGCTGTCAAAAACTCAAAACACGTGGTCTCCTTTGAGAGTCTGATTGGTGGCTTAGCTGAGCCAGCCTGACCAGAAGGGTTACCTCACATGGAGCTGCCCAGTAACCTTCATTATCTTCCGACTGACTGTAAGCAGGGTGGACTATCAGATCAATTCATCCTTGTTCCTGTATTTCTGCTTTCCATGTTCAAAGGGAACTGGGATTCACTCATTCATCAAGTACCTTTACCGGCCAGTGTGGTGGAAAAGCCAGCTAACCCTCTGCCTGCAGCACAAGCATCCCACATGGGCACTGATTCAAATTCGGGCTGCTCCATTTCCCATCCAGCCCCCTATTTATGTCCCAGAAAAGCAGCAGAGGGTGCAAGCCCTTGGCCCCTGCTACCCACACGGGAGACCCAGTGGAAGCTCCAGGCTTTGGATAAGTTTAGCCCCTGGAGAGTAAACCAGAAGACAAAAGACCTGTGTCTCTGCTTCTCTATAAGTTGACCTTAATTATTTTGAAAATTTTATTCATTTTTATTGAAAAAGCAGATCAAATCTATGAAGAGAAGGAGAGACACAGAGGAAAATCTTTCATTCGCTGGTTCATTCCCCAAATGGCCACAACGGTTAGATGTGCACCTATCCAAAGCCAGGAGTTCCTCCAGGTCTCCCACATGGATGCAGGGTCCCAAGGCTTTGAGCCTTCTCGATTGCTTTCCCAGGCCAAAGGCAGGGAGCTGCATGGGAAGTGGTGCTGCAACGATTAGAACTGGCAAACATATGGGGCCACAGTGTGTTCAAGGCAGGGACTTTAGCTGCTAGGCTACCACGCCAGGCCCAGTACATTATTTTTTTTTTAATATTTATTATTTTTTAAAATTTTTACTGGAAAGTCAGATATACAGACAGGAAAGGAAAATCTTTTGTCCGCTGACTCACTCCCCAAACGGCTGCAACAACCAGAGCTGCACAGATCTGAGGCCAGGAGGTTGGAGCCTCCTCCAGGCCTCCCACATGGGTACAGGGTCCTTAGGCTTTGAGCTGTCCTCAATTGGTTTCCCAGGCTGCAAGCAGGGCATAGGATGGGAAGTGGGGCAGCTGGGATTAGAACCGGCGCCTATACAGGATTGCAGTGTATGCAAGGTGAGAACTCAAGCTGTTAGGCTACCGTGCTAGGCCCGAAGTACATTAATTTTTAAAAATTAAATACAGGGGCCTGGCGCGGTGGCGCAGTGGTTAAGGTCCTCGCCTTGCACGCCCGGGATCCCATATGGGCACCAGTTCTAATCCCGGCAGCCCCGCTTCCCTTCCAGCTCCCTGCCTGTGGCCCGGGAAAGCAGTAGAGGACCGCCCAAAGCTTTGGGAACCTGCACCCACGTGGGAGACCCGGAAGAGGCTCCTGGCTTTGGAAGAGGCATAGAATCGGCCGTTGCGCTCACTTGGGGAGTGAATCATCGGACAGAAGATCTTCCTCTCTGTCTCTCCTCTCTGTATATCTGCCTTTCCAATAAAAATAAAATAAAAATAAATCTTTTAAAAAAAATTAAATACAGAATACCTAAAAAAGAATCTACAATATGTATAAAGAATAACAATATGACTTTAAATACAGAAAATAAGAGATTGCAGCTTTTTTTTTTTTCTTTTTCTGCTTAACCATTTTCCTTTCAAAGTTGCTACCAGTGTATTCAGTGATGGACAACAGAGGAACATGCTGTCAAGGGTGTTACTGCCCAGCTGACAAGCTGCTTCACGATGCAGCTGGTTCGAGTCCTTTAAAGCTAGGCACCTTGATCAACTGTGTCAATGCTGTACGAGCAGTGCCAATTCGGTGAATGTAACTGAACACACATCCATCTGAACCAGTGGATTTTAGTGGTGCTTAAAGTAAACAGCCCATCCTTGACAGGTCGTCCATATTGTTCCCTAAGCATTTTGTCTTAAACTGCTGAAGAATGGTGTGGCTTGTGAACGTTTTAACACAAGACAAAATGCATTGTGTAAACACAGTTTTCTGGAAAAATCACTCTGAAAAATTGTTTTTCAGAGCTTCAATGCGTTTTTTTTTTCCTTAAAAACAAAAAAGGTAACAATAGAATAATACCTATATCAGACCCATCTTAAAAACTATGTACTACCAGGCCTAGTAGCTAAAGTCCTCGCCTCACATGTGCAGGGATCCAATATGAATGCTGGTTCTAATCCCAGCAGCCCTACTTCCCATCCAGCTCCCTGCTTGTGGCCTGGGAAAGTAGTAGAGGACAGCCCAAAGCCTAGGGACCCTGCAGCTACGTGGGAGACCCAGAAAAGGCTCCAGGCTCCTGGTTTCAGATCGGCTGAGCACTGGCCATTGCAGGCACTTGGGGAGTAAATCAACAGACAGATCTTTCTCTCTGTCTCTCCTCCTCTCTGTATATCTGACTTTCCAATAAAAATAAAATAAATCATTAAAAAAAGTATGTATACAATCTATGGTAATTAGTAAATGTTTTACAAAGAGTATCACTTTATAATAATAACAGAACTAATGCATCTTTAAAATAATCTCATAAGGTTACTTGTTCCTCTTTCAGCTAGCTATTTACATATGAATAAGCAATTCCTTCAGTGCAATCATATTCATATTCTTTCCTTTAAACCACCAGGTTTGTACAAGATACACGGAAAAAGTTCATGCAAAAATGCAACTGAAAGTAAAGTTTATTCTGGCACAAAAAGTTTTGAAATCCACATAAAGGGCTTTCAAAAAGTGCAAGAAAAATGCATATAACAAACAAACAAACAAAATGTGTATCAGGGATCTGGTATGTTAGGGGTATGGTAGCCTAGATGCTAAATCCTTGCCTTGCAAGTGCCAGCAGGATCCCATACAGGCATCAGTTTGTGTCCCAGCTGCTCCACTTTTCATCCAGCTCCCTGCTTGTGGCCTAGGAAAGCAGTAGAGAATGGGCCAAAACCTTGGGACCCACACCCACATGGGAGACCCAGAAGAAGCTCCAGGCTCCTGGTTTCGGATCGGTTTGGCTCCAGCCACTGCAACCACTTGGCAAGTGAATCAGCTGACAGAGGATTTTTCTTTGTCTTTCCTTCTCTCTGTAAATCTGTCTTTCCAATGAAAAGGAAATAAATCTTAAAAACCCTGCTTTAAAAATGCAGGAAAATCAGGAAAAAGTATGCATGGATTTCAAATTAGTTTGCATCCACTTGATCTTTTAAAAAAAAGTTACTTTCAGGGGCCAGCATTGTGATGCAGTGGGTTATGGCATCCCATATGGATGCTGACTAGAGTACTGGCTGATCCACCCATTTTTAGTACAGCTCTCTGCTAATGTGCCTGGGAAAGCAGTGGAGGATGGTCCAAGTACCTGAGCTCCTGCCACCAATGTGGGAGACCTGGATGAAGCTCGTGATTCCAGCCTAACCCAGTCCTGGCTACTGTGGTCATCTAAAATGTGAACCAGTGGCTGGAACATTTCTTACTCTGGTCCACCCTTTCTCTATAATTCTGCCTTTCAAATGATATAAAGAAATCGTAAAATTAATATTTGAAAGGCAAAGAAATATGGCATTACAGTGTAGCTACAGTGCCAGTTTCCCAAATAGGTATATGTTCAAGTCCCAGCTGCTCAACTTCTTATCCAGCTCCCTGCTAATGGCTTGCAGCTTTCAACTGTCAAGAGAGATCCAGAGGTTCCTGGTTTCAGCATGTCCCAAATCTGACCATCGTGGGGAGTGACCCAGTGAATGAAGATCTCTCTTCTCTTTCTCACCTTCTCTAACTCAAATAAATGAATCTAGGATAAAAGGGGAAAAAAAAAAGAAAAGGAAAAATTTCCCACCTACTGGAATACTCCCCAGATCCTGAAAGAGCTAAGGCTGAACCAGGCAAAACCAGGGGCCTGAAAGTCAACCTGGCTCTCTTAAAAATAGATAGGGACAACTGGACTGAGCTGTCCAAGCTATATGTTTGCTTAAAGTTGGGAAGGAAACAGAGTAGCTGGAACCCAAACCAAGCACTTGGATATGGGCATCACAAGTGAATTGGATATGGACATTACAAGTGAGATTTAATTACTGTACCACATACCCATCCTACATGGATACTGATTTTTAATTCCATTTTTCATGAATTTTTTTGCTTGAACCCAGAATTCCTTCCATTATAGAATAACTAGGAGAGCTGTTTGGCCAGGTGAGGGCAGCATAACCTATAAGTGAACAGGAGGCACATCCTCACTGATAAAGACTTGGAAAGAGAAGAACAAGGCCAGAGAGGTGTCTTCACATCAGTATATTGCCCCGTGATGACCGGCACCTGACAATTATACATACTTTTCAGTTTCTGTCCCCGGATAGAGATTGTAGGCCTCATAAGAATTTCCACAAGGAGCTATTAAAAAAATTAAAAAGAGAGAAAAATTAGTAATTATTTCAAAGCACACTTCATAAAACAATCTGCTGTGACAACTCATGACCAAAGATGAGAAGAGAGAGAGGGAGAGAGAAAAAGAAAAGGAAAGAAATATCTAGAATGGATAAACCCACTGAGATATAAAGCTGGTTAGCAGTTGCCTAAGGATAATGAGTGGTTTGGGGAAAAAAAAGGAAATCTGGAAGAATCCAGATTCATTTCTGGATTCATGAAATTGTTTCATAATTAACTGTGACAACAGCAGAACAGACACACTAGACATATATACTATACAGATATACTAAAACCCACTGAATGGTCAACTTTAAATTTTATTTGAGAGGCAGAGAAAGGAAGACAGATAATGAGAGCTCCCATTTATTGATTCACTCCCCGATGCCTGCACCTATGGGTGCTGACCTAGAATTGGAGCCAGGACTCCCATCTTCAGCCTGGCCCAGCTGCTGCAGGCATCTCAGGAGTGAAACAACAGACAGAAAATCTCTTTGTCTCTTTTCTACCAGATTTTCCATACTTCCTTAGGAAAACCATCATGGGAAATAAAGTCATCTTCCTCTTAAGAGCAGGCACATACTTTCTAGTTCATCATAATCCACCTAGCCATTTAATTAATGCAGATGATCTTTTGCTGGGCCTCCTTGAGTTCATTTAATTTTAAAAAAAAAGTGTTTAAAAAGTTCACTATTTGGTAAAAGTGCTTCTAGGTGTTGATATTCTATTTCTTGATTTGGGTAAAGTGACAGAAGTATGCTAATTACTAATATATTTTTATATATCCAAATTATGCTTCATTAACAAAATTAATTTTTAAAAAATATTTATTTCAGAGGAGCTGAATCAGAGGTGGAGTAGCTGGGACTTGAACTGGCATTCGTATGGAATGCTGGTATCCCAAGCTGAGGTTCAGCTACAATATCACAACATAGGCCCTGAAATCGAATTTTCAACTTAGGGGCACAGAAATACTTACAGGACTTTTCAAAGAGCAGGAGTCTAACAAATTTGTAAGAAAGTCTAATAATCAAACAGAACAAGATATAAAAGCTATGGCAGAAAAGGAACTGCTTAAAAATAAATGATAAGCACTTTCAAAAATAAACACAAATACATAATCTATTTGTGATGGTGTTGACAGACACTTAACACTTTGCTATTGGGAATATAATCTGCTAAAAACTTCTTAGGTATGTAAACTGCCAGCTAATATGAAAACAAAACATACATCTGCCTTGGTTCCAAAGGTCTACAGTCACATAAAAATATGCACAAGGCCTTTACTGTAACCTTTGCAACTGAAAATGTGTACCTCAAACATTGAATCTCTAACAACTGAGGCCTACACAAATAAACTGTGGTACAATTACACGAGAAAATGCTACTAGCAATTTAAAACGAGGCCAAGTTTACATATGCTGAAATGAAACTATTCCCCAGAACCAAGATGATGGACTAGGGTAAGGACACATTTAGACAGACAGATAAACATTAGCCAGTGTGAAGCAGAGAGGGCACATTCCGGAAAATAGGAGAGGACAGAACGACAGCAGAGGGGCACCTGGAAACTGATAGACATAGGAAAGCAGTGGATACAACAGTGTGGTGCTGCAGTGATGGATACCCAGTGGCATTCAGCAAATGGCAATTTGAACTCCACCAACAGCCAGAACTCCAGCAGCGACAAGGTAGGAAGGGGTGTTCATCAGGAGCTCAGGAGGTAAACCCAAAGAACTTCCCGTTCTGCTCGTCTGTTTGATTTGACCAGGAGCAGAGAGAGCAGCAGGTCCCAGATGGACGGTGTGGGAACAGAGTGGATTTTACAACCACTCCGCCCTCTAGAGTCGAATCGGGCACCATTTTGTATAGAGAGGCAAAGGCTATGCACAGTACTGCACAAGCACTGGGTTGGGTCCATTTTTGAGTCCGTGAACTGCAACAACATGGCATCCTACAGGTTGCAGGTCCAGGTAGCCCTCAGACCTGATAGCAGATCAAGACTCTAATAGTGGCACATCAGGCACCATTTTGTGCAGCGTGGAAAAACTTTAAGATTATAGGGACATCAGTGAGCTGCACACGTGCTGAGATTGGTGAGAACTCACTGAGCTCAGTCCCACAGGCAAAACAATACCATCTTTGGCATCATACAAGTCAAAATAGGTCCATGTGGCCCTCATCCTAACAACCAACAGGCTCTAGCAAGATCAGCACCACCAACAATCTAGTCATATAGGGAACCTGGTGCCTCCTTAATCATGGGAACTTCTCTAACCAGAAGTGGAAGACAGGTTGTATAGATAACAGTGCAGTCTCAGCATGGTATCAAAAGAGGTAGAGACTGCTGAGCTAGGAGCTGGGGCTACAGAGACCATGGCCGAAATCTAACATAAGAACCCAGACCTGAAACTTGCTAGAAGGAGTAGCACAAGTGGTTGCAAACAAAGAACTGTGTGTCAACCACAATAAGTAATATCGAACTGTAGACCTGTGGGTGACAGAGCTTAGAAACCTGCCCCAAGAAAAATCTGATAACTAGATTGTACAATGGCCAAGAGCAAACAAGGAGACAAAGGCAGAATAAATAGTATTGAAGACTCCCCTGCAAAGGAGCAAAAGCCTTTGCCAACCTCAGAGTTAATTGAAGAATACATTGAGAAAATAGGGGGCACAGAATTAAAAACACTTGTTATAAAGCTTAACAATGAGAAGCATGTAATACAGGAGTACAAAAAATTTAAGGAACATGCCACACAGGAAATGAATTAAGTGAAAATTGGTACATCAGAAATGAAGAATACAGTGCAGCAAATTAAAAGTACAGTGGAGAGTCTCCAAAATAGAATGGAGGCGGCAGAAGAAAGAATCTCAGAATTGGAAAATATTTCCTGCCACCAGGAGGAAACAAAACGCTGGAAGCAGAGCTGGGTCAAGCTAAAAAAAAAGTGTTCAAAAATCAACACTATTAAAAGGCCAAAGGTGCAGAAAGAGATGCTGAGATTAAAGGTGTATTCAATAAAATAATAAGGGAAAATTTCCCTAATCTAGAGAAAGAACTGGGAAACAACATCCAAGAGGGGCACAGAACTCCCAACAGGGTTGACCAAAAGCGATCTTCACCAAGACACATGATCATCAAGCTCTCTTCAATCGAACATAAGGAAAAGATCCTTAAATGTGCATGTGAAAAAAAAAAAAATCAGTTGACATATAAAGGAATGCCAATTAAATTCACAAGTGACCTCTCACAGGAAACTCTACAGGCCAGAGAATGAAGCAACATATTCCAGATTCTAAAAGCAAAAACTTTGTTGGCCCAGCATAACATACTCAGCAAAGCTTCCCTTTGTCTTTAAAAATGAAATAAAATTCTTCCACAGTAAAGAAAAATTAAAATATGCCTCTTTCAAACCTGTCTTACAAAGGATACTTAAAAATGTTCTCTTGACAGAGAAGAGGAATAGCACCCACCAAAGCCAGAGGCAAAGAATATCCCAGTAAAATAACAACGAAACACTAAATCAATGAACAACCCATTGCTATTGACAGGACCAAATTACCACCCATTCATATTAACCCTGAATGTAAATAGCTTAAACTCATCAATTAAACATCATAGATTAGTAGACTGGATTAAAAAAACAAAACCCATCTATTTCTTGCCCACAGGAGACATATCGCACCAACAAAGATCAGTGGAAATTATGTCTTATGGATTTTGATTTTTTTAAAATTTAGTTTCATCTCTTCAAAACACTTTCTTCCTCATTAAATTGTTCACTGACTCATAAATCACACAGCAGCAGCATTTTCAAGAAGGCTCTTGATTTTCTTTTTCATTTTTTCAATGACACATCAGTCATTCAGTAGTATGTTATTTAACTTCATGGCATTTTTAATTTCTTATTTTCTTCCTGTTGTTGATTTTGTTTTGTGGCTTTTCATTTAAGGGGATGTACAGTAACTGTGTAACGGAGACTATCATATCTGGTAGCATGTTATTTAACTTCATGGCATTGTAAATTTCTATTTTTCTTCCTGTTGCTGATTTTGTTTTGTGGCTTTTCATTTAAGGGGATGTTCAGTAACTGTGTAATGGAGAACATCATATCCAGATATGAGGATACAATGCAGTATGCAACTCTACTTCCACATCAAAGATGGACTCCCAATGAAACTATTAACTATATCTTGACAATAGGATGCTGGACTCTGCCATTGTCCATGCCCACAATGATGGACATGACTGCTTATGAAGAACTATACAACAGCAATAATGTATGGGAACTCGGGGGGAGAGTGGAGGGAATTTAAGGAAGCAGTAAGGGAAATCCCAGGACCTATGGAACAGTATCATAAAATGATGATAATAATAATAATAATAATAATGAAGGTTAAAAAAAAGGAAACTATCCCCCAAACAAGGTACCTATATCCAAGACACACTAACATATATGAAAAGAAAAACAAAAGATGGAGATGATGGGTGCCATTTACACACAAACACACATACTCTACTACCATAGAACAGCTTCAAAAGGACAAACTAGTGACCACAATGGCTTCTGAGGTGACACTTAGAGACACACCTTTTGCTCCGTACCATTATAAAGGTGGCTATTGTTTCAGCTCAAATAAAAACTTCTAAAAAACCCACAACTATATTTTTTGACCATAGGTGAATATCACCAATCTTCTAAAAATTAAACCATAAGGTTTGCTACTATTTCTAAAATATTTCTTATTCCATTTTAAGCATTAAATTCTCAAATGATTTAGTAGCAATAATAATAAACAATACTTACATCAACACCTCCAAACAAATCAAAAATATAAGTATTTGGATAAGTGGTTTCTTGAGTAAGTTTCCTATCTTCAGTAACAAATGCCATGGCCTCCATGGAGAGGAGAGGGGAAATTTCCTAGTTTGAAAAAGCACATAGAAACATCGTGTGAGCATGCAACACAGACCAGATCCTGGGCTCCCATTTGCATTTTCCTCACTAACTTGAGCCCTCACAATCACACCTGGTACTATTCAAGTCCCTGCGAGTCCTTTCCCATACTGCATCTTGGCTGACATGACTTGCGTCAACTAGCAGAGTGTGATGTAAAAGTGACATTATCCCACTTGGGGCATAGCCTTGTGAAAGCCTGACAGTGCTGGCTTTTGCCATCTTGGAAACCCAACATTTGGGGCAGCCGTGAGAAGGAGTCCAGAGATCAGGACTGGTATTCTTGGCCAATTTCCAACTGACAACCAGCGCCAACTTGCCAGGTGTGTGAGCAAGACCACTGTGGACATTCTAGATGTCACACCAGTTGACCAAACACCACACTAGATGTCATACCAGTTGACCAAACACCACACAGAGCATCACAACCACTCACTCAACCAAGAACTGTAACATAAATAGTAGTGGTTGCTTAAGGATACTAAGTTTTGCAGTAACTGGTTCTCCAGCAAATAATCAGATCAATGCTTCAAAGTTGCTGCCAAGAAGTTGCCCCTGATTTTCATAGTCAGAAGAGCAAATTCATCTGTAATTCACTCATGACACCCAGTATATAGAACTTTGTCACTTCTTGACTGGGATAAATGTTCCTTGAAGAAATGTTCAGCAAAGGATTCCTCTTACCAGCTCTCATAGATTGCAAGACCCAGCAGGTAAGCGAGGAAGAGAGTGGTTCTCCTACTAGGGGAAGGGATACAGAAACAACTCACAGAAACATCACCCCTCCCCCCTTTTTTTTGGTACGGAACAGAACTAATGGGGGGGGGGGGGAAGCCAACAGAAAAGTCTGATACTTGGTAAATTTGAAGTATTTGCTGGATTTAAAAAGAAATGATCACACAGCAAGGACTTAAAAATGTTAATTTCTCTTCTTAATTTTTCAATCTAAGTTTTGAAGGAATCAAATGATATAATGCACAATTCTTTGAGAAGCATTCTAAAGAGGATCAGCAAACAGACAACTCTCCTTATTAGCAAGGCGAAGCTTAGGTTTCAAAATAACTATGTGAATTATAATCACATCTTTACCTGCCAAGAACATTTTACCCTCTGCTTCACTATGATCAAATATAAATTACGTAGATTTTAAAATAGCCAGAGCTGAAATGAAAATTCAAATTTGAGCCCAACCTCAAGCTAAAATTTGGACTAGGTAACCCCAGACCTACAGAGCCACACACTCAGAAGTTCCCCACTTGGGAACTTCAATGACAACAAGCATGCCCACAAGCATGACAACTGCAGGGCATAATGGCTTTGCACTCCTCCCACTGCTCTCCCACCACCAAAGCCGGCCCCTTCAATCTCTGTTAGTTGTAACCACCACCATCTCCTGGACCCTTCTCCTAAGACTTAGCAACCTGTCTTTGACATCCTGTTAAATAAGAATGCCATCTGAGCTCCAGGGCAAATACGCTGACCTTACAAACAAACCAAGCACTGCCACAATGCAGCACAAATGAGGCTAGAAGGATACACACAGGAAGTCTAATGGTAATTATCTCCACAGCAGGATTGCAAGGCATTTCTATTTTCTCCTTTGTACTTTCTCTGGCCACCAGAGGCCCTGAAGGTGGCACCTCCAGGGCTGAGAGTTACCTTAAGGATATTTTGGCACTCGACAAAGTCACTGTGGAGGTGGCTGGTCGCCCACAGCTTAAGCAGCAGTTGAGGAATCCCACTCCACTTGGATTGTTTGTCCCTCTCCATCAAGAAAGGTTCAGTGAACTGTGAAAACAAAACAACAGTATTTTACTAGTGAGGAAAGAACCACAAAGTAGATTTAGCAAGGAGACCAGTCAAATCTCAAAACCACACAGGAAAACAAGTCTCTTCCTCGAAACCTTCAAAAGCTCCCAACAGCCAATAAGCTGAAAGTTCAAAACTCTGCCCTGAAATACAGCTCCCTTCGTAACCTACGACCGGGGCTGGATGGTGCGGAAGCAAACTCCCACCTAGGATTCCCTCTAATATCCTACAAAAGCACAGGTTCAAGTACTGGCTGCTCCACTTTGCTGATTCAGCTCCCTGTTAATTTGCCAGGGAAAGCAGTTCTTGGTTCCCTGATACCACCTCAGGAGACCCAGATGGAATTTTCAGACTCACGACATCAACCTGGCTCACCATGGTCATTGCAGACATCGGGGGAATGAAACAGAAGATGGAAGATCTTTGTCTCCCCCTTCGCTCTTTAACTCTACCTCTCAAATAAGTAACTCTCTATTTAAGGTTTATTCCATTTTTTATTGCAAAGTAAGATTACAGAGGGAATGAGACAAAGATCTTCCATCCACTGGGTCATTCCCCAAGAGGCCACCGCAACAGTCAGAACTGAGCTGAGCTGATCTGATCCCAAGCCAGGAGCTTCTTCCTGGTCTTCTATGCGGGTGCAGGGACCCAAGGCTTTGGGCCATCCTTGACTGCTTTCCCAGGCCACAAGCAGGGAGCAGGATGGGAACTGGAGTATCCCAGACATAAATCAATGCCCATACGGGATCCTGGCGCATGCAAGGCAAAGACTTGAGCCACTAGGCTACTGCACCAAGCCCATAAATAAATCTGTAAAAGTCTATCACTTATCTCCTTTTCCCAGCTTTATCTCTTTACCAATGCACATTTTTCTCTCTACATACTTGTTCTTCAACTGCTTAAAATGTCCTCTCCATCTTTCTACCTAAAAAGTTCTTTCTTCAAAATGCAAGTCAGGTGGGTCTGACGCAGTAGCCTAGCAGCTAAAGTCCTTGCCTTGCATGTGCCAGGATTTCATCTGGGTGCCGGTTCTAATCCTGGCAGCCAGCTTCCCACTCAGCTCCCTGCTGGTGGCCTGGGAAAGCAGTCGAGGATGGCCCAAAGCTTTGGGACCCTGCACCCGTGTGGGAGACCCAGAAGAGGCTCCTGGCTCCTCCTGGCTTGGGATCAACACAGCTCCGGCCATTGTGGCCACTCCTGAAGTGAATCAATGGACAGAAGATCTTTCTGTCTGTCTCTCCTCCTCTCTGTATCTGACTTTCCAAGAAAAATAAAATAAAGCTTAACTTTTTAATAAATAAATAATTCTTTAAAAAACAAAAGAGAGAAGTGGGAAATGTAGGGAACCCTGGACCAGGACATGCCACCCTGGCCTCAAGGTGGAGGAGCTGCAGACTGCCCAGGGAAGGTGATCTGGGACATACTGGAGCAGGAGCTATTGAGGGTATGTTTGACAAGCGAGGAACAACTTCTTCCATGGACCAGACAACCATAGTTGCAGGCAGGTGAGAGAACTGACCAGAATGGTTCAAAGGAAGGAAACCAGAGGGCGATCTGGGTCAGCCCTGAGCACCGGCCCACATGGGAGACCTAGGCTGGCCTAAATAGCATCACCTTCTGTCCACAGGCACATACAAAAGCTGGGGCTGAAGGCCACACCTGGCCGGGCTAAGCCACAGTACCTGCTTGCAAGTGTCAGAGTAGAGGATGGGCCATGTTAGGCTGGACCTCAGTACCCACCAGAACATGAGAGAACCAAACCTAGGGACTGATTCTGTAGGGGAACTGTGGGCTTGCCTCTGTGGGACTGCAGCACTCAACAGCTTACACTGAGAGCTAGGAGCGGAGATAGGCTGAGCCAGGCTGGGTCACAGAATTCAACTGACAGGAATCCACGTGACACTCACGGGAGCTGGAAGGAGGCCAGAAGAGGTCAGGCTGCAGCACCCGCTGGCACACACAACAGCTAAGACTGAGGGCAGACAACACAGTGGGGATCCACTGGCATGTTTGAGATCAAGGGCTGGGAGAAGGCTTGGTAGGGAAATTTGAGGAATTGGCCTACTAGGCCCAGCACCCAGTGGGGAGTACAAGAACCGGAGCTGGGAGGTGGCCAGGCCAGCCAACTCTGCAGCATTCATCAGCATTTGTATTGGTTGGGTCTGAGGACAGGTCAGCCTCAACATCCACTGGCACACAGGAGAGCCAGGACAGGTATGAGCTGTGCCTGGCTGGGCTAGGCTGCAACACCCACCAGCGAGAGCTAAAACTCTGGGTAGGCCAGGCCAGGCTGGGTCAAAGCACCTGCCAGCACACAAAAAACCTGGAGCTGGGAACAGGCCTGGTGGGGGAACTCTGGGGACTCCCCTGACAAGCTGCAACTCCCTCTGGTGAGCGGGAGAGCCAGGCTGTGAACAGACAAGGCTGGGCAAGTTCATAGCACCCAGCAGTATTTGTGTGGGCTTGGTCTGGGCCAGGATGGGCTAGACTTTAGCACCCATTGGCAATTGTATGAGTCAGGATGGGTGTGGGACAGTCCCCACGAGGCCATGGCACCTGCTGGCTCTAGTGAGAGCTGAGTTCTAGGGATGGGCCAAGTTGGGCTTAGCTACAGCACCCATCATCGAGAGCTGTAACGGGTGCAGGCCAGTTGGGCTAGGCTACAGTACCTACCAGTGAGTTTCAGGATTACGGGCCAGCCCTGTCAGTCTTAGAAGCACCTGCCAGCATTCACAAGATCAGCTGCTCAAAGGTAGCCTAGTAGGGGAACTTAAAGAATTCCACTGCTAAGCACAGTTCCCGCTGGTGAGCACCAAGAACCAGGGCTGGTAGCAGGCTAAACCAGGCTGGGCTGCAGCACCTGCTGGCATAATGTAAGCTAGGTCTGGGGGAAGGCGGGGCAGGGTCAGTCCACAGCACACACTTAGGCAAGTGAGCCAGGATAGAGTGCAAGCCAGGCCAGGTTGGACCACACAATCAACAGTTCACATAAGGGCTAGGCCAGGCTGCTGCAATTGCTGGCAAATACCAAGACGGGGGGCAGGCCAAACACCTGATGGCACGGGCAAGTGCCGCGCTCACAGCAAGCCTGGTAGGGGAATTTCGGGGACTACCTTGCTCAGCTGCTGCTTCTAGTGGTGAGCATGAGAGCTGGAACTGGAGCCAGGCTGTTCTGGGCTAGGCTGTCATATCTGCTGATAAGCATGAGAACCAGAATAGGTGTGGAACAGCAGAGCTAGTCGGGGCACCAGCTTTCAAGTGCTGGGACTGGGTTTGAGTCATGTCACACTGGACCACAGAACCCCCTGACAGGCACAAAATTCAGGCTGGGAACATGCCTGGCAGGGAAACTGCGAGCGCTCTTCTACTAGACCATTGCTGGTGAGCACAAGATTCAGGGCTGGGGATCATCAGGGCTGAGGATCATCAGGGTGGACAAGGCAGCGGCACCTGCCAGGCAAATATGAAGACCAGGTCTAGGGGAGAGGCAGGCTGAGCTAAGCCGCAGCACCCACAGGTTTGTGCAACCTGAATGGGATACAAGGGGCTGGGCTAGGCCACAACAGAAGCTGGCAAGTGCAAAAACCAGGGTTAGGGGCAGGACATGTGTGGGGGTAACTGGAGGTCACCACAACTAGGCTGTGACACCTGCTGGTGGTATACATGAAGACGGCGTCTATGGCAGGCTGGCTGGGCCGCAGCACCTTGTCAGTTCCTGTGAGATAAGGGGTTTGGACAGAACTGACCAGGCAGCTGCATCCACCAGCAAGAGCGCTGACTGGTGCATGTGACAAGACTGCACCTGACTGTGCACTGGCTGGTGTACACAAGTCTGAGGTCACCCCAGGGGAGGTTTCTTGCGGGACTTCCCAACTAGACCACTGGACTCAGACCCTGGCCACAGAGGAAATCACAGGATGTGTGGTCGGACCTTGGAGCGCATGTATCAGGACTGGTTCTCCTGAGTTGCTGATGCCTATGCAGTGGACAGCATATGCAGATGCACATGAGGGACATGATGGCCAGCTCATCCAGGCCAGCAGGGGACAAGTGTCTCAACAGAGGATGGAAAGCAGAACAGGTTGGACAGGTTGCTAATCCGAAGGGCACGATCCTGGGTCTGTGCTTGCACTAAGGTGGAAAAGTTTTCTCAATCCTGAAGCAATGAAACCAAAAGCTTCTCAGAACTATCAAAACCACCCAAGAAACACCCTCAGAACATTCTACCCCACACTGAGGTCTCTAAGGCATCAACAAATAACTGTCCCCCACCCCCAGGTGCTGATACAGTTTGACTGCAAATAGCAACCCCTCCACCTCGCAGACACAGGAAAAACAAACAAGCATTTGTCTCACCCACCTTCCTCAGTACCCGAACCTCCCCGCCCTAATCAGATACCCACATGGCATACACCCCTCTCAACCACATAAATATTAAAAAGATAATGAAAAATTAAACAAAATTGATGCCAGTGTAAAAAAAAACACCAACTTCCTTAACTGATACCCTGTATTCACTTCTCTCTCTGTAAACTTGCCTTCCTTTTAAAAAATTTATTTTTTATATTGGAAAGGCAGATCAGATTTTATAGAGAGAAGCAGAGACAGGCATCTTCCATTCACTGGTTTACTCCCCCTAAACAGCCACAACAGCCAGAATTGTGCGTGTCTAAAGATTTTTTTAAAATATTTACTTATTTTTATTGAAGGGTAGATCAGATTTTATGAAGAGAAGCAGAGAAAGAGAAAAAGGTCTTCCATCCACTTATTCATTCTCTAAATGGCCCCAACACCCAGAGCTCTGCTGATTCGAAGACAGGAGCCAGGAACTTCTTCCAGGTCTCCCATGCAAGGTCTCAGAGCTTTGGGCCATCCTCCACTGCTTTCCTAGGGTATAGGCAGGGATACCAACCTCAGTCAAACACATCACAAGGAAACAACACTGATCTATCACAATACAAACATAAAAATCATCAGAAAAGACTACCAAATAAAATCCAGCAATATATAAAAAGATTATACACCAAGACCAAGCAATACATACTCTTCTGAAGATTTGTTTTCATTTGAAAGGCAGATCTTATAGGGGGAAGGAAAGAGAGAGAAAGATCTTCCATCTGCTGGTTTACTCCCCAGATGGTCAGAGCTCTGCTGATCCAAGTTCTTTTTTTTAGGTTTCTCACATGGGTGCAGGGTCCACTTCTTTCCATAAGTAGGACATAGTAGAGTTGGATGGAGTGGAGCAGCTGGGACACACGGGACACTCCCCATGTGGCCACAACAACCAAAGGTAAGCCAATCTGAAACTAAGAACCTGGAACCATTCTTTCAGGTCTCACACACAGGTGCAAGGGCCAAGGACTTGGGCCACCTTCCACCACTTTCCCATGCACACTGGCAGAGCTGGATCGGCAGTGGAGCAGCCAGGACTCAGACGGGTGCCCATATAGGATGGTGGCACCACCGACAGAGTCTTGTACTACATAAGGGTCCCAGCCTCAAATTTTTTTTTTTAAAGATTTATTTTTATTATTTTTTCATTGGAAAGGCGGATATACAGAGAGGAGAGACAGAGAGGAAGATCTTCCGTCCGATGATTCACTCCCCAAGTGAGCGCAACGGGCCGGTACTATGCCGATCCGAAGCCAGGAGCCTCTTCTGGGTCTCCCACGCGGGTGCAGGTTCCCAAAGCTTTGGGCCGTCCTCTGCTGCTTTCCCGGGCCACAGGCAGGGAGCTGGAAGGGAAGCGGGGCTGCCGGGATTAGAACCGGTGCCCATATGGGATCCCGGGCGTGCAAGGCAAGGACCTTTAACCACTTGCGCCACCGCGCCGGGCCCCTCAGCCTCAAATTTTTTAAATAAATCAGTAAATACAACATATAAAAAATATTAAGGGTCCGCCGTGGTAGCCTAAGAGTTAAAGCCCTCGCTTTGCATGTACTGGGATCCCATATGGGGGCCGATTCTACTCCTGGCAGCCCCACTTCCCATTCAGTTCTGTTTGTGGTCTGGGAAAGCAGAGCAGGACAGTCCCAAGTCTTGGGACCCTGCACGCATGTGGGAGACCCGGAAGAGGTTCTGGGCTCATGGCTTTGGATCGGCTTAACTCCAGCTGTTGCGGCACTCAGGGAGTGAATCAACAGACAGATCTTCCTCTCTCTCCTCCTCTCTGTACATCTGACTTTCCAATAAACAAAAAATCTTAAAAAAAAAAAGGAAATATCAAAACAAGTAAATTTCTAGTGTCAGGTATCTTCAGAAAACCCATTCAAACATACTTGACAGTGAAATATAGAAGGCTTTCTCATCCTACATCAGAAACAAGCTAACACAAGACCTCAAGCCTTAAGAAGCAGAATAAGGGCCCGGTGCCATGGCCTAGCAGCTAAAGTCCTCGCCCTGAATGCACCGGGATCCCATATGGGCGCCAGTTCTAATCCCGGCAGCTCCACTTCCCATCCAGCTCCCTGCTTGTGGCCTTAGAAAGCAGTCGAGGACAGCCCAAAGCCTTGGGACTCTGCACCTGTGTGGGATACTTGGAGGAAGTTCCTGGCTCCTAGCTTCGGATCGGCACAGCACCGGCCATTGCACTCACTTGGGGAGTGAATCATCGGACGGAAGATTTTCCTCTCTGTCTCTCCTCCTCTCTGCATATCTGACTTTGTAATAAAAATAAATAAATCTTAAAAAAAAAAAAGCAGAATAAGATAAAGAACTAAGAATGGAAAGAATATGATAAAAACTTCACTTATTGACCTGCCATGATGGTTCAAGGGCTAAATCCTCACTTTGCAACTGCCAGGATCTCATATGGGTGCTCATTCCTTTCCTGGCTGCTCCAATTCCCTTCCAGCTCCCTGCTTGTGGACTGGGAAAAAGAATAGAAGATGGCACAAATCTTTGGGACCCTGTACCCTTGTGGGAGACCCAGAAAAGGCTCCTGGCTGTTGTAATCATTTGGGGAGTGAACCAGCAGATGGAAGATCTTTCTGTAAATGTGCCTTTCAAATAAAAATAAAAGTAAACAAATCTTTAAAAAAAATACACCTCACTGTCACCATTACGAACATTTTTTTCAACATATTTTGCTTTATGATATAGTTCCATTGGTTCTAGGGTTGCCCATGCCCTCTCCAAGAGCCCTCCTCCGCCACATTGATTTCCCTTCTAGTTTTACAATGGATGTCCTTCATGAACAGTCACAAGTCCACCGTGGTGTTGTTGAAGCATTTCCCAATAATGTAGGCATGGACACTGTCAGGGAGTCCATCATCTTACTGTCTGGATAGTTCCAATTCTTTCCCTGGGAGTCCATCTCTGGTCTGAATGCATAGATATTCAGCACCTGTCTTCATACCTGAATGTATCAGTCTCCACTACACTGCCATTACACAGCCCCTAACAGAGAATCAGTGAGCACAGTCCACAGAGGGGTGAAAACAAGTTTTCATCACCGTCAAGTTAACAATCATGCTACTAAAATAAAAATGCACCACAGAGTGGTGAAAATTGGAATAAAAAGCCTTCTTGCAGGAATACATGCTAGTGCATGACGCTTGTGGCACTGGAGGAATTACAATTAATAACTAACTTCATTACTCAATATATGTAGCAAAACACTGTCAAAACAGACATTTATAATCTCAAGTGTTTGCAGGCAATCCACCTCTTATGGACGACCAATTAATGAATCACAAAAACTTACAGGGAGAGATACAGATAAAGGAAAGATTCACTGCAAAAACAGATTTGACTCTACAAAACTGCATATTGAAACAAGCAAGAGACATTCCAAAAGATGATCAAAACAACCCCTAATCATACCAGCCTCAAGATTTTTGATGGAAGTTATCTTATACCAGAGCAAACATGTGACATCTGACCTTTTGGGACTGGCTCTGTAAATTCTCTGTAATTTGCCTTTTAAATACAAATAAATAAATCTTTAAAAAAAATACACACCGGGCCCGGCGCGGTGGCGCAAGTGGTTAAAGGTCCTCGCCTTGCACGCCCGGGATCCCATATGGGCACCAGTTCTAATCCCGGCAGCCCCGCTTCCCTTCCAGCTCCCTGCCTGTGGCCTGGGAAAGCAGTCGAGGACGGCCCAAGGCTTTGGGAACCTGCACCCGCGCGGGAGACCCGGAAGAGGCTCCTGGCTTCGGATTGGCATAGTATCGGCCCGTTGCGCTCACTTGGGGAGTGAATCATCGGACGGAAGATCTTCCTCTCTGTCTCTCCTCTCTGTATATCCGCCTTTCCAATGAAAAAATAATAAAAATAAATCTTTAAAAAAAATAATAATAATAAAAAAATACACACCACCTTCACCATTATAAACATTTTTTAAAAAGCTTCACTTGCAGATGATCCAACATTCAGATTATACATATATACACAACCCAAAAGAATCTAAAGATGAAATTACAGCAACGTAAGAGTAATACTTAAACTTTATTTCTGGGCCTGGCGCAGTAGCCTAGTGGCTAAAGTCCTCGCCTTGCACAGGGTGGGATTCCATATGGGCACTGGTTCTAATTCTGGCAGTCCTGCTTCCCACCCAGCTCCCTGCTTGTGGCTTGGGAAAGCAGTCGAGGATGACCCTGCACTCACATAGGAGACCTGGAGGAGGCTCCTGCTACTGGCTCCGGATCAGCGCAGCTCCGGCTGCTGCAGGCACTTAAAGAGTGAATCAAAAGACAGGAAATATTCCTCTCTGTCCCTCCTCTTTCTGTGTATCTGATTTTCCAATAAAAAAATAAAATATTTATAAAAAAACTTATTTCTATACATCTTCAGTTTTGAAAATACTCCAATACCATAAAATGTTGTTTAGTGCATGGAAAAAACCTAATAGTTACACAAGACTGCTGCATAGAACACTATAAAACAAAACCAAGAAAATGAAGCACAACTAAAAAGTACAGAGAAAAGATCGAACAAAGTTACTGAATTTAACAGAGTGGACGGAATCCCAATCAAAATCTTGTTGCAAAAAACACAAGTTGGGGGCCCAGCGCAGTGTCGCAAGTGGTTAAGGTCCTCGCCTTGCACGCCCGGGATCCCATATGGGCACCAGTTCTAATCCCCGGCAGCCCCGCTTCCCTTCCAGCTCCCTGCCGGTGGCCCAGGAAAGCAGCAGAGGACGGCCCAAAGCTTTGGGAACCTGTACCCGCGTGGGAGACCCAGAAGAGTCTCCTGGCTTCGGATCACCATAGCATCAGCTGTTGCACTCACTTGGGGAGTGAATCATCGGACGGAAGATCTTCCTCTCTGTCTCTCCTCTCTGTATATCTGCCTTTCCAATAAAAAATAATAAAAATAAATCTTTAAAAAAAAACACAAGTTCATTATTTTATTTAAAGATTTCTTTTTGTTGAAAAGGCAGATTTATAGAGAAGCGGAAAAAGAAAGATCTTCCATCCACTGGTTCACTCCACAAGTAGCCACAATGGCCAGAGCTGAGCCAATCCGAAGCCAGGAGCCTCTTCCAGGTCTCCCACCCAGGTGCAGGGTCCCAAGATTATCTATGCTCTATTGCTTTCCCAGGCCACAAGCAGGGAGCTGGATGGAAGTGGAGCAGCCAAGACACAAACTGGTGGCCATATGGGATCCTAGCACATGCAAGGTGAGGACTTTAGCTACTAGGCTGCCAACCCAGGCCGACAAGCTCATTCTAAAATGCATACGGAAATAACAAAGGGTCAAGAAAAATTAAAAACAACCAACCACAAGTAGGAAAACAAATTTCTATTCTAGCCAAAAGTAACACATTTAAAAAAAGAAAATAAGGCAATGTGATATCAGCACAAGGTTACACAGACCAGTAAAATGAAGACATGAACTTTAAAAAAAGATGGAATGATCAGAGCAGGGAATTTTTCAGCAGGTCAGTATAGGTTAAGATGCATATTTATTGCTTTTCTAATAAAAATAAATTTTTAAAAAGCAAAGCAATAGAACATTTGCAAAACATTCCTAAAGGGTTCATGCACAGAAATTTTTTAAATTTTCAATTAAATTTTATTTATCTATACGTACCTAACCACATACATATATATGCGTGCATATATGTATATATGTGAATGTGTGTGCATCTACAATCTGCGTATTTACATACATGCATGTGTCTATGTGTCATACATGTATGCATGTGTGTTAAGTTTAAACAAGTGAGCCACAAAAGGAAGTCCAAATGATCAAAAAGCATCTCAGAGGTGCTTAACCTCATTAGTCATTGGGGGAAATGCAAAGTTAAACCATAATGCTCTACAACTACACACCTGCAAGAAAGGCTAAAGTTAAAAGACTGGTATTACCACAGATTAGGGAAAACAAGAAACAACAGAATGCAAATGAAAACACTACTGGTGGTGGTTAAGATGTTAATACAACTTTTAGATAACTTTTTTAAAAAAAAGATTTATTTATTTTTATTAGAAAGGCGGATATACAGAGAGGAGAGACAGAGAGGAAGATGTTTCGTCCGAAGGTTCACTCCCCAAGTGGCCACAACCATTGGAGCTGAGACAATCCAAAGCCAGGAGCCAGGAGCCTCCTCCAGGTCTCCCACATGGGGAGGTACCAAGGATCTGGGCCGTCCTCTACTGTTTTCCCAGGCCACAGGCAGGGAGCTGGACGGGAAGTAGAGCTGCCAGGATTAGAACCAGTGCCCATATGGGATCCCTGTGCATTCAAGGCGAGGACCTTAACTGCTATGCTATCGCGTCGGGCGCAACTCTTGGGTAATTTTAGTAGTAGCTATTGATGCTGGACCTATTCTTACCCATGACACGACAATTATAAGTCTATGACCCTCAAAACGATGTAGCTATACATTAAATATAATGTACAAGAACGTTCAAATTCTGCCCTGTGCAAGGCCTCAACTGCCTAATCCTCCCCTTCAAGTGCCAGAATCCCATGTGGCTGCTGACTCAAGTCCCAGTTGCTCCACTTATAATTCAGCTTCCTGCTTGTGGCCTGGGAAAGCAGTCCAGGACAACCCAAAGTCTTGGAACCCTGCAACTGTGTGGAAGACACAGAAAAAGCTCCTGGCTCCCAGCTTTGGATCAGCTCACCTCCAGCCATTGCAGCCACTTAGGGAGTGAACCAACAGATGGAAGATCTTTCTTCTGTCTCTCCTCCCTGTATGTCTGCCTTTCCAATTAAAAATTAAATCTTTAAAAAGAAAAGGCACAAAACTTAGAAACAGGATCTAAAATATTAGAAAAGCAAATAAAATACTCTGCATTACAGTGAAAAGTGCTGAGTATTCAGCTGCATAGCAGATTTTGTAAGAAATTAGTCCAAACCTCTGCTAGTACCAGCAGGAGGATGGAGGGCTTAAAAGGAAAAAAGACAAAAACAAAAACACAATGTGGTGTAGCAGGTAAAACCACCACAAATACATTGGCATCCCAATATGCACACAAGTTCAATGTTCCGCTCCTCACGTGGCCTCCGATAATGTGCTTGGGAAAACACTGCCATATGGTCCAAATGTGAGAGACCTGGAAGCTGCTGGTACCTGGCTTCAGTGGGGTCCACTCCAGCTCAGCCCACAGCATGAGGAAGATCTCTCTCTCCTCCTCTCTATATGTCACTCTGCCTTTCAAATAAATAGTCTTTAAAAACAAAAACAGGAAGGGGCCCAGCGCAGTGGCCTAGCACCTAAAGTCCTCACCTTGAATGCACTGGGATCCCATATGGGCACCAGTTCTAATCCCAGCAGCTCCACTTCCCATTCACAGCTCCCTGCTGGTAGACTGGAAAAGCAGACAAGGACGGCCCAAAGCCTGGGTACCAGACTCTGCATGGGAGACCCAGATGAGGTTCAGGGCTCCTGGCTCCAGATTAGCTGAGCACTGGCCACTGCGGCCATTTGTAGAGTGAACCAGGATAGGAAGATCTTTTGATCCCTCCTTCTCTCTATAAAACTGCTTTCCCAGTAAATAAACAAAAAATCCATATTAAATGCAAATGAATAGACACTTAAGGGATTACTAGTGAAGCTAAATCATCTTGTTCATTTATTCTGACAAGATGCTAACTATAGACTACTTGCATCTTTCTTTAAAAAAAAAAATTATTTTTATTACAAAGTCAGATATACAGAGAGGAGGAGAGACAGACCCTCCGTGTGATAAGTCACTCCCCAAGTGGTCGCAACAGCTGGAGCTACACTGATCCAAAGCCAGAAGCCAAGAACCTCATCTGGGTCTCCCACTCACTCAGGTACAGGGTCCCAAGTCTTTGGGCCATTCTCTAATGCTTTCCCAGGCCACAAGTAGGGAGCTGGATGGGAAGCAGAGCTGCCAAGATTAGAACTGGTGCCCATATGGGACCCCGGCACATGCAAGGCAAAGACTTCAGCTGCTAGGCCACCAAGCTGGGCCCATTTGCATCTTTCTTTAACTGGAGTTTCTGCTGTTTCGGACCTGGCACGGTGGCCCAGCAGCTAAAGTACTCTCCTTGCATGCACTGAAATCCCATATCAGCCCCACTTCATGTCCCAGTGGCTCTACTTTCCATCCAGCTCCCTGTTTTTGGCCTGAGAAAGCAGTCGAAGATGCAAAATCTTGGGACCCTGCACCTACGTGGGAGACCCAGACTCCAGGCTCCTGGCATCAGATCGGCGCAGCTCTGGCTGTTGCAGCCCCTTGGAGAATGAATCAATGGGCGGAAGATCTTCCTCTCTCTCTCTCTCTCCTCCTCTCTGTATATCTGCCTTTCCAATTAAAAAAAAAAAAAAGTGGAGTTTCTGCTATTTCAATATAAGCAGTGACTTTCGAACCCTATGAATTAATAGTATCTACATTTCTTAGAGATTTCAGAAAGTTTGTGGAAAAACAAATCGAAAAGCTTATGTTAGAGGAAACTAATAAAACCAAGTGAATTCTTTCATAGTTTGTACCTTCCATGGGCTCTTGAAAATTCCTTCCTCTTGGAAGAACGTATTCCATCTAGAGTTCGAGCTTTTTTTGTGGGGGGAGGGGGAGTAGGAGGTAACTAATTTAGCCTTCACAAAAGATCCATTTGCCTGACAAACTCAGGTTTTACAAATACTAATACTTAGAATAAGGCCAAAACAAGCATTGAAATGTTTTAAAGTGAGCCAATCTAAAGGAAAAAAATGAAGTAACCGCTGGATTTCATATGAAAATATAACAGTGAGCCAGTGAGAGCATGTGAGGAGCACGGGGGGACCCCCATAACCCGACTTGTCACCAACTGTCCGACTCCAGGATATCGAGGGGTGACGAGCCATGACTTGATGGGTGAGTTCACCACTGATTACAGTCCATGGTTTACCTGGTTTATTCTTTCCTCTTACTCATGAGCCAGGGCTCTGCACACCCATGATAAGGAATTAGCTTTGATTACAACTGCAAGAGGATGTGACTGGAGAGTCTACAGCAAGGGATTTCTAAGACCTGATTAGCCCTAAGGATCAGATGTGCTGATATGTATGAAAGGGCTCCTGAGGCTCTAAAGCACCTACAGGCAGCTTTTATTAGCCTGATGGGGCAACAAGGAAAGACAGAAGAAAACAAAGTGAGCTCCAGGCAGCTGTCTCCCAGGCCCCCCTTCTGCCCGTATTTAAGGAGATGAGGAAGACCTCAAGATCAGGTTGGGTGGAAATCAGGATTTCAATTTTCAACATAACTGAAGTACCAGCATACAATGATATGGAAATACTGAGTTGGATATACCCATCTACCTCAAACTAAAGGGAGAAGTCAGGAAAAGAAATACAGACTCATCAGAATACAGAACCTTTATGAACAACACTACAAGCTAAATATCATGGCATACTTACCACACTTCTGTCACCACTGTAAGTACCTTTGTATGTTTAAATTCACATGCTCCTCCCCACAGCCGAGGAGGTTAGGTCCCTTTTATTATCCTTGTCTTACAAATGAAAAACTGAGGCAGAAAGAGATTAAAACCTGCAAGTGTGTACAAAGCAATCTCATTCCAGCAGCCTTTCTAAAGCCGTGGGGTCAACTGCTTGAGTCAGTGCAGGGACACAGCTGCCTCAACACCCCGGGTGTCTAGGGCACAGCCCGCTCTTCAGCCTCCGCAGTCAGCAAAGGACAACACAGTCCCTCACTGCTATGGCTGAGGACGACCATTTACCATCCACCATGTGGCATGCTGGTCAAGCTGGTGGAGACAGAGTTCTGCAGAGCCCTGCGAGGCAACACCATTCTAGGAATGAAGAAACTGAAGCTCAAGGAGGTGAAGCAACTTCACTCAGGTCACTCAATTAGTAAATGACTACAGCCAGGCTCCAGCTCAGCTCCATCTTGCTTCACAACCCGGCATCTTCCAAGCAAATCCCAGTGCACACTACACCATGGAGAAACCTTGAGGACATGCTAAGTGAAACACGCGAGATTCCACTCAGGTGAGGTTATCCAGCAGCTGAAGTGACAGAAAGCACAGGGTGGTTGCCTGAGGCTGGGAAACAGGAGGTGGGTGCTGTTCCAGGAGGACGGAGTCTTAGCTCTGCAGCACCAGGAGGCCAACACACTTACTCCTCAAGACACACCACACTGGCAAGTTTGGTTACATTATTTTATTTACCACAATTAAAACACTGTTAAAAATTTAGCCTTTGACTACTGAATAGCATGCCATAATGGATATTACTGTGCTACATAAATAAAGGGTGAAGAAATAATTTAAGAGAGTCACCAAAATTGCCAACCTCTCCACACTATAATTCTAGGCTGGGCTTCAGACCTCACTCTCTGAAATAGCTCCCACTTTTTTTTAGATTCTATTTATTTTTACTGGAAAGTCAGATATAGAGAGAGGAAGATCTACCATTTGCTGGTTCACTCCCCAAGTGGCCACAATGGCCGGAGCTAAACCAATCCAAAGCCTAGAGCCTCTGCTGGGTCTCCCACGTGGGTGCAGGGTCCCAAGGCTTTGGGCCGTCCTCTACTACTTTCCCAAGCCACAAGCAAGGAGCTGGATATGAACCGGCATTCATATAGGATCCCAGCACATGCAAGGTGAGGACTTAAGCCACTAGGCTACCA
Source organism: Ochotona curzoniae (assembly GCF_017591425.1). Lineage (NCBI taxonomy): Eukaryota > Metazoa > Chordata > Mammalia > Lagomorpha > Ochotonidae > Ochotona > Ochotona curzoniae. The sequence continues at coordinate 13,772,429 of NW_024465894.1, read as the reverse complement.
CGCTAGGCCCAATAACTCCCACTTCTATAAACAACTACCAAGTACAACCACCGGACTAAGCCAGGTGCTATAATATTCCTAGAAGAGGGGAGGTTCCCCTGTGCTAAATCTTCAGCACATGAAAAAAGCAGAATTCCTAAGTTACATCATTTATCTTGCTAAAGAACTTCTGTAGGGTCTGCAAAATGGTTCAACTGGCTAATGCTCCACCTTCAAGCATAGTATTCTAAAGGGGCACCAGTTCCATGTCCTAGCTGTTCCACTTCCCTTCCAGCTCCCTGCTTGTGGCCTGGGAAAACAGCAGGGAAGATGGCTCAAAGCCTTGGGATCCTGCACCTGCATGGGAGACCCAGAAAAAACTCCTGGCTTCGAATCAGTTCAGCTCAGCTCTGACCATTGCAACCATTTGGGAAATGAATGAGGGTGTGGAAGATCTTTCTCTGTCTCTTCTCCCTGTAAATCTGCCTTTCCAATGAAAATGAATATTAAAAAAAAAAAAAAAAAGTCACCTGTGACTAACCCCTGGCGCTTCTCAGCTTATCAATTTTCCAGACAGGTGTTTTGGAACACTTAACCCAGCAGTTCTGAGCCTCAGAGACTTGTCTTGATATCGACCCCAGAAGACTGAGAATCCACACCTTGCCAAAATCCCAACCCAAAGGCTACACTGAATCACATACTTCGCATTTTTTTTTAATTTTATTTTTACTGGCAGATTTATAGGAAGAGACAGAGAAAGAGGATCTTCCCTCTGCTGCTTCACTCCCCAAGTGGCTACAACAACCAGAGCTCAGCCGATCTGAAGCCAGGAGCCAGGAGCTTCTTCCAGGTCTCAGGCGCGGGTGCAGGGTCCCAAGGTTTTAAGCCGTCCTCCACTGCTTTCCCAGGCCACAAGCAGGGAGCTGGATGGGAAGTGGAACAGCCAGGATATGAATCTGTGCTCATATGGGTCCCTGGTGCTTCCAAAGTGAGGATTTAGCCACTGAAGCATGGTGCCAGGCCCTAAATAAGTGTCTGTGCATTCTTTAGAACTTAAGGTGTTGGTCACAGTGAGTTAAGTCGCAGCCCACAATGCTGCATCCCACTGAAGCACAGTTCATGCTCTGGTTCCCTGCTAACATGCCTGCGAAAGCAACAGTTGCCCAAGTGCTCTGGCCCTGCACCCAGGTGGGAGACCTGGAAGAAGCAACGGGCAACTCAACGGCTTGGCCCAGTGCTGGGAGGTGCAGCCATTTGGATAGACTTAAGATCTGTATCTGCTTTCTGTCACTCTGCCTTTCAAACAAACCAATCAATCTTTTTTTTTTTTTTTTTTTTTAAAAAAGGCTCCATGTAAAAGCTCTTTAAATTAGGCTACTGCGTTACAGGTGTGTTAACAGGGCACACCTGGATGAGTACAGGGTGGGGAGACACGATCTGACCCATCCTACCTTATTCTGAAGCCAAGCGATGTCCTTCCCCCATTAAAAACGATCATAGATTGAGCATCTGTTCAGATCTAAATGCTGCAGTATTAACTGGTCGCCCTTCAGCCCTGACTGTGCACCAGAATCGCATTAACACTTGGCACAACTGTCTTCCCAACAACTTCAAATGGTAAATCACTAATTATCATCTCCTTCTCACATACCAAGCAACTGAGACAAACAGCCAGAGCGAGCAAGAGAGCAGGGGTTTCAAGCCAAGCCCGATTCCAGAGCCCTGGCTGTTAACCACGACGCTCCGCATTGGCAAACGAGCTAGTCTCTGCACCCGCTGGAGCTCTGCCTAAATTGGGGGGGCGGGAGGAGAATGGCGAGAAGAGGGCAGACAACAAAGAAATATGTAATTACACATCCACAAAGTAGCGTAGACGCCACGAATTCGGACCTTGGGCGGATAAGCGGAGAGGAAGGGAGCATGTCAAGGAAAGAGGCCTCTCGGACACGGCTGACATTCACGACAGGCTCGGAAACCCGGCGGGAGCTGCGGCGAGGAACCCCTCCCCTCCCCCAGCCCCAATGCACAGCAGAGCAAACTCGCGGCCACACACACACACACGGCTGAGCCAAACTCGTCAGGGCTCCCCTCCGCCCCCCTAGACGTGTAGACGTGGCGCAGGGAAGGGAGGATCCAGAAACCGAGCCCAGGGTTCAGTCCACGCCATCAATAACCCACAGCAGCCGGCCCTCTGCGGGGGCCCCAGACTGGGGAGCCGGGGCCGGCTGCTCGGCTGCCCACGGCTCGGCCGCCGCTGACAGCGTGCGGGCAGCTGCCACGGAGGCCCTGCGGTGGGCCAGGAGGGGTCGGCCGCGTCTGGCAGCGGCCTCGGAATGCCTCCCCCGACCTCGGCCGCCAGCCCCCCGTCAGCTCCCGCCTGGTCCGCCCCGCCCCGCCCCTCCGGGCCGGTCTCGTACCTGCACCGCCCGGACTAGGCCCCGGCCGGTCAGCTGGCCCTGCCGCAGCTGCAGCAGAATGTTCCCTGGCCGCGGACGGCCTCCCCATCCGCCCCAAGCCGTCGCCGTCGCTGCCGACCGTCTCGCTCGGCCGACCCCAGACCCAGCCGCAGCCGCCGGCGCCGCCGCCATGTCTCCTCGTCCGACAAACAGGAAGCAAGCGGTCCCGGGGCGGCGGAGACTTCTACGGGGCGGCGAAGGGGGACGTCGCCGCAGCGCCCCCAGCGGGCTGACGGCGACGGCGCAAGCCCGCGTGGCAGCGACGTGCGCGCCGCAGCGGCTTCTGGGAAATGTAGTCTTGCTCTGAGGCAAGGCGTAGGGAATGCGGCGCAGGTGGCTAATAGATTTGCGGCGTTTCCTAACCCCGCCCCGTTATTTCCATTGCCTTTTGGTCCAACTTTACCGTGAGGTTCCCCGAAGTCGAAGACCACGTCGCTGCCGTAAGCAGTCGTCCGTTTCTTCGCCTTTTGGGGAAGGTGCAGACATCCAGAAAAAGATCCCGGGCTTCCAGGCCCGGGGAGTCAGGCCCTGGACGCTGCTTCCTACTTGCTTCCTTCCGCCCCTGACACGCCACCTGGCCCGAGTCAACCAAGTCCAACTCCTACGCCTCCCTCGCCTGTCTGCCCATTCAGTCTGTGGTTCCTGGGAGCCCAGATCAGTTCATTATGAATTCCTAGGTGGTCTGGCTCTGGGCCAGGCCATGAGGAGGGGTGGTGCGCTGCGGGGGAGGGGGAGACGTGGGGAGTAGAATGGCCTAGGACCCCCTTATCACGAGATGCAGGTGCAGAGGAAGACTGCCAGTCTGGATCCAAACTTAGGCTGTGTGACTGGACACATTGCGACATGAAATGAAAATAATGCAAGGAAGAGGGATCCATACATTGTGACATCATATTCTCAGTGGATGGAACCCTGTTCTGATTCTCTCCACCACCACCACGTGGTGGGTTCTCTTTGGGCAAACTCATGTAGCATCCTCACAGGGATGGGAACTTGTGAGTCCAGGAGCACTGCCCAGCGATGGGAGAAGGATTGGTGCAGATTTTAACTCACCTCTGGGATAACTGTGATGTATCATGCACGCTAGCAGACTTTCACAAATACTTAACACTGGCGCAGTGGGTATATAGGAGCATCCTCCCAGATAAACCCACCATGGTTACTCTTTGTTTGCCCCACAGGGGAGGACTGGGCTCTACTCATCACCACCAGCTAAGGTTTTGTGTGAAATCCTTCAATTCTGAAAACTGGGCCTTCTGGAACAAGGGACCAGGAATGGATCCGTGCACAAGTAGGAGTTTCATGTGTAATAAGGGGAGATATTTCCAGTGAGTAGGGAAAGAAAAAAATAAATAATAGTGTGAGCATCTCTTAACTTCGCACCAGAAGCTATCAGGAATTTCAGGTATATTTAAAGCAAAATACAACAAAACATACCGTTCTGTGCTGTGTTGTAATGATGGTGGCATCGCTCTGTGAATGGGCTAAGAAAACATTGCTTTGTGCACTCAAGTGGGTGGATTTTGTGAAGTACATCTCAGGGAAGCTGTCAAAAAAAACAAAACTGTGAACATGGTAGAAGGGAACAGAAGAACCTACATGATTTAGGGGTAGAAAGTTTTCCTTAGACACAAAATCCAGGCCTTTGAATAGAAAGATGGGTGAAATTGACCCCTTGTACAAGGCAGCATAAACAACCACAAAAGGCATGTGACAGTGTGGAAAAGATTGAATATCCAGAATTTATAAAGAGCTTTCCAGATAGCTGTCTGAATGCCTTGCTTTCTCATCCCCGGGGCTCTGCTCTGAGACTGAAAGAGCTTCCCCGACCTTCTATATAAACTAGCACATCATACACGTTTAAACAAACACCAGTTCGTGTCCCAGCTGCCCCACTTCCCATCCAACCCCTTGTTATGGCCTGGGAAGGCAGTGGAGGATGGCCCAAAGCCTTGGGACCCTGCACCCATGTGGGAGACCCGGAAAAAGCTCCTGGCTTTGGATTAGTCCAGCTCTGGCTATTACAGCCATTTGAGGAGTAAACCAGTGGGTGGGAGACCTCTTTGCCTTCCCTTCCCTCTATAACTCTCTTTCAAACAAAGATTTCAAAGCATATTTTTGAAAAATAAAAAAAACAAGTAGAAGTAGCACACATCTCTACCTAATGCATAACTGTTTTTTCTCCACACCCCTTCCTTTGACAAAAGTATAATTTTAATCTGATTTGTTCTGTGCTGCACCACGCACAACAACCATACCAATATCTGGCAATACTTGTCATTGGAATCAGTGGATTAAGGAATACATACCTACACTTTCACAAAATCACAGAAATAAGCCAAATGACACAAGAGAAAACCAGGTATGTAGTAACAGAGGGAAAATAACCAGTAAGTGTATACAAAGGTTTCTTCTTTGACTTTACCAACCTTTTAGTAGAGAATACTGTTGGTGAAAATAAGTATTAATATACCCTTTCAGAAAGCATTTTTTAGCTATGTGAGTTAAGTCATAAGTCAACATTTGTTGGCTCAGTATTTTTTTTAAGATTTACTTATTTTTATTGGAAAGTTAGATATATAGATAGAGAGGAGGAGAGACAGAGAGGAAGATCTTCCATGCGATGATTCACTCCCCAAGAGACTGCAATGGCCAGTGCTGCGTCGATCCAAAGCCAGGAGCCAGGAGCCCTTCCAGGTCTCTCATGCAGGCACAGGGTCCCAAAGCTTTGGGCCATCCTCAGCTGCTTTCCCAGGCCACAAGCAGGGAGTTAGATGGGAAGTGGGGCCGCCAGGATTAGCACAAGTGCCCATACGGGATCTTGGCATATTCAAGGTGAGGACTTTAGCCACTAGGCCAAGGCACTAGGCCCAGGTCCTCAGTATTTACTTCTTTAGCCACTTCCAGTCAATATAATACAGGATCTCAGCTAAAAAAGTGTTTCAAGAAACAGAAACAAAAGGCATCCTCACTGGAAATACAAAACTGAAGGAAACTGAAGAATAGAAAAATAAATGGAAAGACTCCTTGTGCACGGATTGGAAAGGTTCATGTTGTTAAACTGTCCACCGAGGAGCCAGCACTGTGATACAATGGGTTACCCCACCACTTTCAACACCAACATGGCCTATCATAGTGCCAGTTCAAGTTCCATTTGCACCTCTTCTAACCAACTTTCTGTAAATACACAGGAAAGCAGCAAATGATTGCCCAAATGTTTGGACCCTACCACCATGCGGGTGATCCTGATGAAGTTCCCGGCTCCTGACTTGGTCCAGCCATGGGCATGAAGATCATCTGAGCCATCGGCCAGTGAATAGAGGCTTCCCTATCACTTTGACTTTCAAAATAAATAATTTTTAAAATTTCCATTAACCCAGAGCAATCTACAGATTCAATGAGATCTCATTCAAGACACCAATGATATTCTTTTTTAAGAAACAGGGAAAAAAAAACAGTATAATTCATGTGCAATCTCAAGGACCCTCCAAATAACTAAAACAATCTTTAAAAAACAGAAGCCTCACATTTCCTAAATTTAAAGCATTTTTTTTTTTTGCACCCATTGGGACCTGTGTGGGCTGGCTGTAGGGGTGGGCTGGACTTGGCTGAGCCACAGCACCTGCTGGTGCACATAATTTTAACAACGAAGAAAGGAAAGGCATTCTGGGAATGGGGTGGCAGTGGACCTGGGTTGGGTTGTCTGCAGCCCAGAATTTTGGGTGGAGTGTGTCCCCAGGCATGCAACTGTATAGATGCTGGATCTTGTCACATGAGGATACGGGATCCTGACGAGTGTCACAGCTCTGACAGTCTCCAGGGTTCTCTTGGCAGCCATCACACAAGGCACCGACTCTTCACATTTAGGCTTTGGCCAACAGCAGACCTCACTTCCCACTCCTAAATCTGCACTTTTCTCTGTCTAGCATGGTAACAGGCATTTCCCAGAGTGGGCTGCTCACAGGGTCAGAAACGCTCACCCCCAGTTCAACTCTTCAGGATATCACATGACTAGGAAATAAGGACACAGGTTTCCGGAATCTACAAGTAAACACCCATGCTGGGGCTGATGCAATGGCTCAATTGATTCATCCTTAGCCTGCAAGCGCTAGCATCCCACATGGGCACTGGTTCATGTTCTGGCTGCTCCATTTTCCATCCAGCTACTTTCTTAAAGACTGGGAAAGCAGCAGAAGATGGCCAAAGTTCTTGGGACCCTACACCCACATGCCAGACCCAGAAGAAGCTTCTGGATCCTAACTTTGGATTGATTGGCTCAGCTCTGGCCATTGAGGTAATTTTGTGAGTGAACCAGCAGATGGAAGATCTTTCCCTCTATCTCTTCTTCTTTCTGGGAATCTGCCTTTCCAATTAAAATAAATAAATCTTTATTTAAAAAGAAAAACTCATCCGTTCTACTTCCTCTGTGGCCTGCTGAGTGACTCTTGCCACCAGAGGGCGCAGGACTCACCCAAAAGAGGACAGTTAATGTCAGTTTGGGTCAACTCAAAAAAAAGAAAAAAAGCTCCCAGACAAGCTAATTTTTTTCCCCATAATAATCCCAAATGGCTTCACCAAACATGATGATGTTATTTAGAAGCTATTGCTTCAATTAAATGAACTGCCAGACTATGTTGGACAGACTTTCTGGGGCAATTTTTTTTTTAAAAGATTTGTTTTATTTTTATTGGAAAGTCAGATATCCAGAGAGAAGGAAAGACAGACAGAAAGATCTTCCATCCGATGATTCACTCCCCAAGTGACTGCAACGGCCAGTGTTATGCCGATCCGGAGCCAGGAGCCACCTGGGTGCAGAGTCCCAAGGCTTTGAGCCATCCTCAACTGCTTTCCCAGGCCACAAGCAGGGAGCTGGATGGGAAGTGGAGCTGCTGGGATTAGAACAGGCACCCATATGGTGCTGAAGGATTTGAGCAGCTAGGCCATGGCGCCGGGCCTCTGTTTTTACGTAAAACTTTATGTATCTATTTTGAGAAAGACAGTGACAGAAAACAAACAAACAAAAACCAGATTTCACTGGCCAGGACTGGGTTGGCTGGTGCAGGGAACCTGGAACTCAACCAAGGTCTTCTGTATGGGTGTTAGCTGCCTCGCGGGGTGCACATTAACAAGAAAATGTATAAGTGGTGGAGCCAGAACTCCAAATGAGGCACTCAATGAGGGATCCTTGCTTCTTACCTGCTAAGGCATTACTCACCCTGCAGCATTTTTTTTTTCTGACATTTGAGAAACTATCTTCAATTCTTTGCTCTTTTGAAAGGCAAAGTAACAGAGGGAGAGTAACAGACCAAGAGATCTTCCTTCTGTTGGCTCTTTCCCCATGTCACATCAGCTGGGACTGGGCCTGGCAGAGGCCAGGAGCCTGGAACTCCTTCCACATGGGTGCAGGGCTCAAGCACTGAGCTCATAATTCACTGCCTTTCCAGGTTCATTAGCAGGGAGCTGGATCTGAGGCAAAGGAAATGGGACTGGTATTGTGACATGGGATGCAAGCATCCAAGTGACAGCCCAACCCACAGCACGACCACGCCAGTCCTCCCGGGGACACTTTTTTTACGGATTCCTTATTATTTAACGTGAATAATAGATCCATTGCTGCTATTACTCTGTTTTTCTTTCGAATATCATTTTCAATGAAAATGAAATGAATAGCTTTTAAGTGCAGAACTGGATACATTTCAACATGTTTATATCCATGTCACATGCCAAGTTTTTAAAAAGATTTATTTACTGGAAAGGCAGAGCAACAGAGAGAAAGAATCTTCCATCTGCTGGTTCACTCCCCAGAAAACTGGGGCCAAGACCAGAGCCAGGAACCTGGAACTCCATCCAGGTCTTCCATAAGGGCAGCAGGGGTGCTAGTATTGGAGCCATTATTTATTACTCCCTAGGCACATTAGCAGGAATCTGAATTGGAGGTGAAATAGATGGAAAATTTTTGTCTCTCCTTCTCTGTAAATCTGCCTTTCTAATAAAAATAAAATTTAAAAAAAAAAAAAAAACGTTTTGCAGATGTATGTTTTCATTTCAGATTGCCTCAGATTTGAGCAGTGGTAATTCCTTCAAATAAGTTTGTGATCTCCCAGGAGACCTGGATTGAGTTCAGTCTCTGGCTTCAGCCTCAACTAACCCTACTTCTTATAGGTATTTGGGGGAAATTAATCAATGGGCAGGAACACACATTCTTGCTCTCTGTCAAACTGTCTCTCTGCCTCTCAATATTTGTTTTAATTGCCAAAAGTAAAAATGGCCCCTCATTTTCACAGCTAACTAGGAGTTGTGTAGATACAAAATTAAATAATTTTAAGTGTTGCCATTATAATATGAAACTCCTACTAACAGTCATACACCAAAATCAGATGGGATGACAGTATGCTAAATAAAATAACCTGGGTGTAGCCATTAGGCACATTTTCTTTTCTTTCTAAAGATTTATTTTATTTTTACTTTATTTTTATTGGAAAATCAGATTTACAGAAAGAAGGAGAGACAGAAAGATCTTCTGTCTGCTGGTTCACTCCACACATGGCCTCAACAGCTGAAATTCAGCCGATCCAAAGTCAGGAACCAGGAGCTTCTTCCAGGTCTCCCTTGTGGGTGCAGGGATAAAAGATCTGTCTCTCCATCTCTGTTACTCTACCTTTCAAAAAGATAAAAATGTTATAAAAGACTTTATTCTCAGGAAGCGGCTCACAGGATTACAGGGACTGGCAAGTCCCAGTCTGCTGTGTGGGCTGGCAGGCTGAAACCCGGGAGAGCCAAGGGTGCAGATGAAGTGTGAGAGCACAGCGTGGGAGACGTTCCTCTTGTGTGAGGGTGGCCTGGTGTTTCGGAGACACTCAGGCTTCAACCAATGAGATGAGGCCCACTCACATTATGGAGGGCAATCTGCTTTGCTGTCCTGATTAAAATGTTAATCTCATCCAAAAACACCCTCACAGAAGCCCTCAGAATAACATCTGACTAAATATCTGGGTGCCTGTGGCTAGCCAAACAGACACACAGAATTAACTAGCACTCAAAAATAAAGAGTTATATCGAGAAGGTTGCTTTGATATCCAAAGAGGCCATTCACAGAGAGAGGTACGCAGCCTACAGCAAAGCCATGCAGGCAAAGAGCATGGGGATAAAGACCCTGACCCTGCCCCATTCACTCCCTCTTTCTAGTCTTCTGCCTGGATTCTCTGAGCATCAGTGACACCAATCAGAACTCAAGAAGCCAATGGGCCCAATGAGGTACCAGGGCCCTTTAAAAAGTTCATATTAGAGAAGGATGTTTGGCACAGAAGTTATATGCACTATTTGGGATACCAGCATCTCATGTTGGAGAAGCTTAGCTTCTGGTCCCGCCTCTGCTTTGAACCCACTTTCCTGCTAATGTGTATTCTGGGAAGCCCAGAGTACTTGAGTTCTTGACATCCATGTAAAATACTCAGCTTGAATTTCTGACTGCCAGCTTTGCTCTCATTCAGTTTTAGCTGTCATATTTAAGGACGAACCAGTAAATGACAGTTTCACCTCTATCTCTACCTTTCAAGTTAAATGAAGATATTTAAAATTCAAGGAAAATAAGCATAGTGGCTAAAGTCTTTGCTTTGAACACGCCAAGATCCCATATGGGATCTAATTCTAATCCCAGTGGCCTTACTTCACACCCAGTTCCCTGCTTGTGGCCTAGGAAAGCAGATGAGGACGGCCCAAAGCCTTGGGACCCTGCACCTGCATGGGATACCCAGGAGAAGTTGCTGGCTCCTGGCTTCTGATTGGGTCAGCTCCAGCTGTTGCAGTCGCTTGGGTAGTGAACCATCAGACGGAAGATCTTCTTCTCTGTCTTTCCTCCTCTTTGTATATCTGCTTTTCCAATAAAAACAAATAAATATTTTTTTAAATCCCAGGAAAATAGAATTAAAAGATAAGTTTACTTTGGTACAACAAATTTTGAAATCCATACTTACACAAGGTCTTCAAAAAGTTCATAGAAAATGTGTATTATAGAAAAGTATGCATGGATTTAAAAATTTGTCACATCAAAATAAACTTAGTTTAGTTCCATTTTTCTCCATGAGTTTTCAGAAACATATATAAAAGTATATAGTTTTCATATAAAACTATAAGAGCATCTTCAGATTTTCCTATTGCCTCAAACTCCATATGTTGTAGTCTTGGGCAGCTAGTTCAAGGTCATGAGCTTGAAAGCCACACCTCTCCCACCTTTCTCCTACCTTCTACTACCTGTGACAGTTCACCCACCATCACCTGGAACCTGGGAAGAGGTGGTATAGCGTTGCTGTGTAATCACTTCCCTTACAAGCCCTTATAAAAGTCCACCATAGGGAGGGTCTCTCTCGGTTGTGGGCTTCCGTCACTCTGGTACTCTTCTTCTTGGCCTCCCCAGGACCTGCCTGCTTTCTGGCTTCCCATGGACACACTCTGAGGACAGGTAGCCCCTGAACACGGTCCCTGTATGTTTGTATTCCTCACCCACTATTCATTTCTTAAGCAAGTCAGTGAAGATGGGAATGCTAAGATGCTTTGCATTTCTGACTTGTGTACTTTCCAGAGTTCCAGGAGAGGTGAGGCCTAACAGTAATGGAATGCGGACGAGAAGCCAGGAATAGGTAAATGTTTACAGCTTTCTAAGTGTGTCCAGGTTGTCCACTGTGTGTCTCTTAGGATGATTTCTATTGCTGGGGAAGCTGGATCATAGATTGTCATGGTAATGAATATTTGTTTCTCCCAGGGTTTCAATTCAGGCTGGATTGCCACATGGACTTGCTATTTGCTAATTTCTAGTAGACACTGCCATCACCAAGTTTGGTTAGTAAATATTCGTTAGTACATCCTAGACTTGTCTGGAATGATCTCCTGCACCACGTAACAAATGAAGTCTTCAAAACTCAAAACTCTAAATCTGATTATAACTCTTCATCTCTAAAAAACAAAACAAAACAAAACATTGCTTTACAGACCATATGTCTGCCATTTTGAAACTGGGTTTGAAGTTGGTAACAAACACTTAAAGGATCGCTATCATGTTCTTTCCGTTTCAGTTGATGTAAACATTTATGTAATTAAAGGTTTAAAAAGTCATCTCTTCAGGGAGGCCTTCCTTGACCACAGTGGCTAAGGTTATAACTATTCCCATTATTTATTTTTATCACAGCATCCAATTCCCTTCATGAAACTTAACTGAATATTTTTTCATAGGTTCCCTAGCTTATTTCTTTGCTAGAATATAGTTTCCACAAAGAATAAAAGCTGCTTGCCTAATTCCCTGCAGACTCTCTAGAGCAGTGGCTAGAACGCAAAAGGTGCTTAAACATCTTTGTTGCCTGAAAGGATGGACACATCAGTGAGGTGATGGGCAGGGCAGGTGCACACGTGGGGCCAGAACTCACAAAGCACATTTATCACAGCATCTTCCCCAGAGGGAAGGTACAATGCAGGAACAGAAGGGCGAGTCAACTTCAACTCCTGGAGTCTTCAGAGTAAACTAAGTTTGTGTGTAATGGTTTCTCCAACTAGGTAAGGAAAATAAAGTAACTCACAACTGTCATCAGCCATCCCTTTCTTTGAATCAAATCTCCTGAAATTGCCCCACATGTAAAACACGATGAGAGACATAATAGCCAAAAGCAGATTTATTATTATAGTTTAGTCTCAAAAAAATAGAAATTAAAAAAAAAAAAAAAGAAATGATCCAGTGGTTATGAGGAATCTAAGAAAACCTGGCCCAGTAATGCCAACTTGGAGGTAAAGGGCTGACTGGGGCAGCTGAGAAGGGGTACCTTCCGCTTGGCTGGCTTCTTCTCCCTGGCCTGCTCCTGGTCTCCGGGTGAGGAGAAGGTGCCTGGCCCTGTGGGCGGTTCCCACGGCCCCGAACTGATTGTCTTTTTCTGAAATCTTGATTTACTTCGTTTGAGAGAGTAGAATTCCTTCATCAAGTCTTCCACTTCCCACTGCTCTTCCTTCAGCCTCCGACAACAGTGAAGGGCGGCTGGGTCGATAGGGTGAGCTTCCGTGTTGAAGATGTAGCCGCCAGCGCCCAGGATGCACTCCCCATAGGGCGTTATCACCGCATCGAAGGTGGAGCCATTGTTGTGGATGAAGTTGGTCGGGTCAAACAGAAGGTAGAGGTACTTCACAGTCTCCGCCAGGAAGAAAGACTCCATGCGGTTGTCAAGCTTGTGGTCTCGCAGATCTTTGATCTGCCACATGGGAGGAGGCAAAGTCAGAACAGCAGCATATGTGTCGCTGGTAACCATCACGGTTCTCCCCCATTCGAATTCCTGGGTGCCACACTAAGCAGCAATTCACTTTTTCACATTTTTCCAAGCCGCCAGTGCCTTTCACCTGAACCATCAAACAGCTTGTAACTGGGCTGCTATCATCCTTACAATACTGTATACTGAAGTCATAAAATCTTGAAATAGGCACTTGGCCTAAGGCCAGGATGCCTCTTGGGACACCTGCCACCCTTTCTAGAGTACCTGGGCTTAAGTCTCAGCTCCATTTCCGGTTCTAGTTTTCTGCCAATGTGCACCTCAGTAGGGGTGAGGGCAATTAGTCATGGCTCAAGTACTTTGGTCCCTGTCATCCATGCGGGAGACCAGACTGGAGGGCTGCTCACTGTAGTACTGGGGAGTGAATCAACAGATGAGGGATCTCTTTCTCTCCACCTCTCAAATAAATGAACAATTTTAAAAGATTTATTTTTATTTGAAGGTAAAGTTACATAAGGAGAGTGAGAGAGAGAAAGGAAAGAGACTTTCCATCTGCTGAATCACTCCCCAGATGGCTGCAATGGCCAGAGTGGGGCCAGGCTAGAGCCAGGAGCCAGAGGTTTCATCCATGGCTCCAACACGGGTGACCAGTACTCAGACCATCTTCTGATGCTTTCCCTTGTGCATTAGTAGGGATCTCGACTGGAAGCGGAACAGCCAGGGCTCAAATCAGCACTCTATGGGATAATAGCATCACAGGCAGTGTCTTAACCCACTGTGTGAAAATGCCAGCCCCAATAAGTAAACATTTTAAAAAGTAAGTCTTGGTCTGCAGCTAATGAAGAGCCCTTATTTCATGGGCACCTGGTGTGCAATGGCTGCAAACAGCATCCTCCTTGGTAGAGTATGCAATCCGTTGCTTTGTATGGGTTGTCCTAAGGTTCCTCGGAGATAATACTTTAAAGCGGCCATTCCTGCCGCTGACCTCGTGTTGTTCCTCATCTAAACTGCTGACAGCTGCAGAACAATGAACATGTGGTTGAGACCCAATGAAGGGCCAACCTCAAGTTCCCTGGTCACCAGAAGATCCACATCTCAAAAAAGTGGGGCTTTACTAAATTCAATGCAGATGAACCTGAAGACATGGTGGCTCATCCCTGATGGCTGTGGGGTCAAACACATCCCCAACGGCGGTCCCTTGGACAAGTCGCAAGTCCTCCACTTGTTTGGCCTCTGCAGTTCTACGCTCCTTAATCTGATCAATAATAAACCCTGACTGCTTAAGTCTTGGGGCTGGCATTGTGATGTAAGTGGGTAAAGCTGCTGCCTGTATCACCAGCATCCCATGGAAGGCATCAGTTTAGATCTCATACCTAGATTGCTCCACTTCCAGTTCAGCTTGCTACCAACCATCTGGGAAGGCACTGGAAGATCATTTGAGGAACTGGCCCCTGCACCCACGCGTGAGCCCTGGATGAAGCTTCTGGCTCCTGTCTTCATTCTGGCCCAGCCCTCGGCTAGACGCCAAAAGATCTCAATCTCTTTCTTTCTCTCTCTATCTCTCCTCCCTGCCTCAAGTAAATAAATATTTAAAAAGAATGAAGTCTTACTCATCACTTTCCTCCTCAGAACCCTCTGTGGACACCCCATTTTGGGCCGACTGGATACCAAAGTCTTTCTCACGGCCTCTGCAGTCTTTGATGATGATTCTTGCTCCTCCTGACCTCATCTCTTAGCGCTCTAATCCTGCTCTGGCGGCTCCAGCTGTGCAGCCTTTCCAATCTGGGAGTGAGCAAACACTCCCTCAGCTCAGCTGCTTTGATCTGCTCTGTCAACATGAGCACTCCTTTGTGAGAAATCCTCAGAATCCACACCTCTGCCCCCTTCAGGTCTCTGGTTCAAACAGCATCTCATCACTAAGGTCCCCCCGATCTTCTTCCATACATGACAATCCTCTAGCCCGCTTCATCCTGGCCTTCTGAAGGCAAATGCAGACCTAATCTTTTCGTGATGGCATCGAGGTGAAGGTGTCACCCGTGACGCCTGCATTCCCAGGTCAGAGTGTCTGAAGTTCAAGTCCTGGCTCTGACTTGAGCATCCTGCTAATGTATATATATACACTGGGGGAGGGACAGCAGGCGATGGCTCAAGTATTGGACACCTGTCTTTGGCCTGGCCAAGGTCTGACTGTTGTGGGCAATCAGGAATGAACCAGCAGATGGAAGATCTCTCTCACTTTGTATGTTTCTCTGTCTTTCAAATACACTAAAATAAATGCATACTCATTTCCTGAGGCAATTGCTCACCACGCCCCCCCCCAACACAACTGCAGGGTTTTAGCATTTGTAAATGACTCAAAAGTGGTCTTACTCAGAAAATTTCTTTCTTCTTTTTTTTTTTTTTTAGATTTGTTTCTGTTGATTCACTCCCCAAGCAGCTGCAATGGCAAGAGCTGAACTGATCCGAAGCCAGGAGCTTCTTCTAGGTCTCCTACGTGGATGCAGGGCCCCAAGGCGTTGGGCCATCCTTGACTGCTTTCCCAAGGCACAAACAGGGAGCAGGATGGGAAGTAGGGCCATCGGAATTATAACCAGCGCCCATATGGGATCCCAGTGCACGCAAGGCAAGAACTTTAGCCGCTGGGCTACCGTGCTGGGCCCATACTCAGAAAATTTCAACTGGCTTACAGGCATACATGAGAAAGATTATTTGCTGCAAACACTTATGTTAGCTTCTCAGAACTAGCAATGCATATAAACAAAACCAATTCTCAGTGGACATCTATTTTACACAAAAATTTTGACTCAAATAGGGACTTGACATGCCAAAATTTATTATTTCCTTGCTCTGACAAAGGTCAGATGCCTGTTCCCGCCCTGGACCTCTAAAGGGCTGTGCTTTGATGGGAGTAAGTCTAGCATTCCCAAGAAGGCCTGGCAGTTTTTTAGTGTATCAGTAAATGACTGGTTGCTTATTTATTTGATGTATTTGAAAGGCAAAACAACACGGAGAGACCTACACAGAGAGTCCATTTGCTGCCTCACTTCCCCCAGATGCCTGCAACAGCCCCAGATGGTGCCAGAGCTGCAGGAGCCAGGAACTCAGCCTGGGGCTCCATTACCTGCTATCTCCCAGAGAGCTCATACACTGTAGAGACACTGGAGTTGCAAGCAGGGCTAGGACCTGAACCCAGGCATTGCAGTTGTGGGAAGCAGGGGTCCTGAGCAGCACTTTAGTGGCCAGGGCCAACACCGGCCCTGTGAGCATTTATATTTCAGTTGTGTGGATCCTACAAGGGTGGAAGATGACTCTCTTCTTTGATTCAATCTATTTTCCACAGAGCAGCCAGAGTAATCTTATTCTGGTCCAGCCATACTGGTTTTCCTCCTGCCTCTCAGATACACATTAATACTTTTCCTACCAAACTGTAAGTTCCATGGGAACAAGGAATTGGTCCTTCTTCGATACTAGAACCCTTGGGCACATGACAGTGACAGTAGCAGGGAGTGACAGTAACAGGACTATTTTATTAAGGAGTCCAGGTTTAAATAACATCAGGTTTTATAAGACTTTCCACAAAACTTTCCCCAAAACTCACATACTTGCAAAGTAGCCTATTCAGACAAAGAGCCTCTGATGCAGGGGGAATGCCAAAGGCATGGGGTCAACACCCAAGGAATAATTCTGGCTCCACCTCCACTAGCTATGTGGCCCTTATCAAGGCAATTAGCCTCTTTGTTCCTTAGTCTCCCTATCTGTTTTATAAGAACACAATATCTAACTCTGAGATCCTCTCCATGGCTAAAATGCCAGAACTCCCAAAATCCCACCCTTACGGAAGCTCTGGCTGCTGAGAAAGATACCTTCCCACTATGTGGTCTGTGGAAAACACTTACTGTGGCAAACCCGCACTCCACTTTGCTGATTTTTTCAATGGATTCCACAGCGTCTCTTCCAAGTTCTAAAAGGATGGGATCTCCTGTGGCACGGTAGAGGTACATGGCGCTTTCAATGAGTTCTGCAAAAGCCGAAAAAACCTTCCTCACAAACCATGGCTGAGCAGGATGGCCTGGGGTCCATTTGGGAGTCCCCTCTATAACCTTACCTTTGGCCCCCCAGTTAGGAAGAACTCACCCCAATGTCAAGTTTTCAGAGCCCAGTATACCAAAAGCCTGAAGTGCAACTGAGACCAGCATGGAGGCTGACTGTGGACTCCCCCCAAGGGGAGATAAGGGCAACAGACTCAGAGATAAAAAAGCTGGCAGAGGCTACCACCTGCCCAGTATGTACTCTTCCTCTCTCCTACAGTAACAGTCCCAAACTTGGCCAAGCATATGGATGCTAGATGGGATTAAGGTCTCCATGATCTCATAAACCCGGAAGGGGATCAACAATTTCCAGTAGGAAAACCAACCAGAGCCACTGGAGGGCTCAGATGGAAAAAATATATACATACACACACACACACACACACACACACACACCCTCGGGAGCACTCTCAAGGCTAGTGCTTCTTTGTGGGGATATGAGTGGAAGCTCAGGGTTACAGGAGTTGGAGATGCTGCTCACCTGGCCGCAGTGGGTAGCCCTCTCGCTTTTCCACCGTGTATCCCTGAGGAATGTTGTAGAACTCTGGGAGACCCCCAAATTGCTTCCATACAGTGTAGTAGTTGAGGAAGGTCCTCATGGCATTGTCAATGTCCCCAATGAGGCTCTGTGGGAGACAAGGGGCTGTCAAGGCAGGCAGGCATCAGACACATGACCTCAGGCCAGGGAGACAATGCAAGGCCTCTGGAGCCAAAAAACCCCTTGTGTAAAACGCAAAATATCATAGCTCTCTCTCACACCACTGAGGGAAACAGAGGAGGAATACTAATCCCTAGACCTTCATAGTCAGTGTTCGCCGCCCACAGTTATTGAATTCAGCCAGTGTGGAATTGTAGGTGCAAGGCTGGGTGGTGAGGATTTACTCTTAACAACAGTAGTGTTAAAAGGTCATTAGGGATAAATAGTACATAACCACCGTACTTGACTTCTGTAATCACTGCTTGGCTTTGCTGCAAAAAGAACAGGACTGATACCATGATAGGCCCAAGGTCAGAGAGTAGGCTGAAGTTTCACTTCACTCCAAAGTTTCATTTTCCTCAGAGTGACAGAGTGGGCAGTGGGGAACAGCATTGGGAATTGGGCCAATCATGGGCATCCACAGGTCCACACGTGATGTGGTTAAGGTAAGAAACCACTTGCTGGAGATGTGTTGTATGTGACTAGGAGAGAACAAAAACAGTCTGCAAGAGACAAGCGGGGTCCTTGTCAAGACTCCACTGTGATGGAAGAGACATGGACCCTAGCTCGAGCTAGCAATTAAGTTTCTTTGTTTTTGCATTGTTGCATGTGAAACTTGTCTGTCCATGGCTTGGGGATCTTTTGGACCTAACACCAGCTGCCTCAAAATTTGAAGAACAAAGGAAAATTTGCTGGTGTTAAGTCTCATTCCCATCCCATATCCACAACACATAATCATTTATTAGTTTCTCATATAATCTTTCAGAGTTTCTTCAAGTAAACATAAAAAGGGAGCATATATTACATTCTCTATAGTATAAATAGAGATACTATACATTGCTCTGCACTTTCCTTTATTCATTTAACTACACATGTAAATTTTTGCCATGCAAGTGGTTCAAGTTCCTTCCTCCTATTTTTACACTTGCATAGTATTCTATTTCTTGGACCCAAATTTAGCCAGTTTCCTATTCATAGTTGTTTGGCTTGGCTCCAGTCTTCTGCTATTTGTAGTAACAATTGACAGTGCAACAAATACCCTTGGTACATATGTCATTTTGAGCATATGCAAAGTGGATCTGAAAGATAAACTTCCAGAATTGGGACTTCTGGGTCAGAGGATATGTGCATGTGAAACTTTAATAACCACTGTAATAAATTATTAACATGAGCTCATAGGGAAGCATCTGACCTCGACATCTCCACTGGGTGTCTCATGGACTAGAACAAATTTTGCCAAGCCTCAGGCAAAATTCTTGTTTCTTTCACTTTCCCACATGGTTGCGCCATACTCTGACCACTGGTCCTTCTGAAGCCTGGTGGTCATTCCTGGCTCCTCCCTTCCTCCTTACCACCTATTAGTTCCATCAGCTATGTCTACTAATGTCATCTTTAAGACATTAAGAATTTTAATCTACAGAGCTACCATTTTGGTCACAGGCATCTCCCAGCGGAAGGACCTCAAAGGCTACCTGGTTGGTCCCTTTTTCCAACTCTACTTCATCGTATCCACCAGATTTCTCAGGCCGGCCATAGGCACAGCATTAAGCCAAGGTACCTTGTGGAGTCAAGTCACTGCTGATCTTTGCCTGACTACACTTTCTCCTGCCCTGGACTGTGGCCACTACCGCTGTTGTTGCTGATACGCATTCAACCATTTCCTGCCCCAGGGCAGGGTTTTGCTTCTCTCTAGAACATCACACTCCATCCCTGGATGCCTCACTTCCAATTCAGCTCCCTACTAATGTGCCTGGAAAAGCAGTAGAGGATGGCAAGAGGCTGGGCTTTCTGTGGAGACCTGAACAAGCTCCTGGTTCCTGGCCTCAGATCTGCCCAATCCTGGCTGTTATAGCCATTTGGGGCCAGTAGGTAGAAGATCCCCCCTCTCTCTCTCCCTCGCTCTCTCTTCCTCTCCTTTTCTCTGTAACTCTGACTTTCAACTAAATAAAAATAAACATTTTAAAAGAAAAACTAAAAATATGCAAAGGTTTTTCAAAATCTTCTTAAGCAGTAACACTTGAAGTTCTTAGGAGAGCTGGACTAATATTTAATATTATGAACCAGTAGCCTCTGAACTAAAAATACATAAAGGAAAGACTGCCATCTATTTTTTCAGAGGAGCAGAAAGACAAATATTGTGGTTCTTTTTCATATACTGAAGTTTACAAAAAGTCAATGTGAGCCAAGAAGAGTCACTACTAAAGCCTAAGAAGGGTGAGGGGCAAGAGGACCCAGGAAGTTGGAGAATGAGTGGAGAATGGGGACCCAAACACAGTCAGAAGTGAAGAGTTCTTGTGTCCCCTATACACGGCTCAAAGAGCTCACAATGATGTGTGGCAGTCAGTGTAAAGAACTGCAGGAGGGCCCAGCACAATGGCTCAGTGGCAATCCTCACCACGCAAGCACTGGGATTCCATATGGGTGCCAGTTTGTATCCTGGCTGTTCTACTTCCCATCAAACTCCCTGCTTATGACTTGGGAAAGCAGCAGAAGATGGCTCAGAGCATTGGAACTCTGCACCTGCATGGGAGTCCCGGAGGAAGCTCCTGGTTCCTGGTTTCGGCTCAGCTCTGCTGTTGTAGCCATTTGGGGAGTGAACCAATGGATAGAAGATTTTTCTGTCTTTCCATCTCTGCATAAACCTGGTCTGCCTTTCCAATAAAGAATGAATCGTAAAAAAAAGAAAAACTGGAGGGGAAGAGCTAGGAAGCTGCAGACAGATGGAAGGGTAGGAAAGTGGAGACACTGATTGCTAGTTCGTCAGTTTACAACTGGGACACATGAACATGTGTGTATATATTGAAATATTACATCAAGCCCCAGACACATGCAAAAATGTTAAGAAATAGGAAGGTTTAAGAAATAGGAATTAGGGCCCGGCGCAATAGCATAGTGGTTAAAGTCCTCGCCTGGCATGTCAAGATCCACATGGGTGCCAGTTCTAATCTAGTAGATGGTTCCCTGCCATCTACTACATACTTCAAATAAGATGAAGCAGCTCAATTAAACTGTTTCAGCATATGAAGTATTTTGGTACCTTGAGCTCTAAGACCCATCCTTCCAGTCACAGGTTTATCTGACCATGTCTGAGAATGTGACCCCCCCAGAGCAGGCACAGAAGCCAGAGCTGCTCTCTGGCTCCTCCCAGGCTCACTGTCAGGGAGCAGAGTGGACAGACATGCCCGGGGCACCTCTTGTCCAGCCTGAGAAGACTCTGCTTACCCCACTGCAAATGGATCAATACCACCCACAGTACACATGGCTTGATGTCCCCCCTGGAAGATTCTAACAGAACGATAAGCCTGTTTAATTCACTCTAGATATCTCTTCTACAGAAACAGTGCTAAGCCAAGAAAGAATCTTATTTGAAGTATACAACAGAATGAGTTCCTTGGTCAATCCCACAGAAAAAATGGCCAGATGACCAAGTCCTTTGATCATTCCTACCTGCAGACCAGGCCAGTAGGCCTCCAGGGACTGGAAAACAGGCATGGAAACTGTTCCCTTGTACATCTGTACCCACAGGTACCAGTCATCGAAGCGAGTATAATTCCGAATGGCTTTGTTGTACTCTACAGGGGAGAGGAGATAACAGGCATGTGAGTGATTAGGGCTTTGACAACAAAGGTATGGATGGACTCTTGCAAAAGATCCCTCTGACAGCCTGGACGCAGAGTGGGATTAGGTTGCAAGGAGGTAAGCTGACTTGAAAGGGGCTTGGGTTCTGTCGTCAAACTTCTGGCTCCAGCTTCATCGCCTGCCGGCTGTGAGCTTGGGCAAGTTTTCACTCCCAACCTCAACGAAATGAGGAAAATAACAGCACAATTCATGGCACTTTCAGTAATTTTTTTAATGAAACAAATATTCGCTGAACACCTACTATATACCAAACAACTAGGAGGTAGTAAACCAAAGTCCAGCCCTTCATGGAACTTACGTGCCAGTGGGAACATGACCTTACACCTCTTCCCCAGACAGTAAATCTGTACAGGCTAGAATTCTGCTCAATGTACAATTCCCAACCCCAGGACAGAGCCTAATAATCGCACATTGTAAATATTACCAGAATGAAAAAAGCACCAAATAGACACACAAATAAGATAATCTCAAGCAGCATCACAGTCAATCAAATAGCTCCTGTTCAGTGTCTGGCACAGTGCTTGGCACATCAATGGCACTTAGCAATTCTGCTCAGTGAGTGAACAGTAGCTACTCTAATGATGACGGGGTGTTCAGTAACTCCTTAAAATCCCTGTTATTGGTGTCCGAGGGTCTGGAAGTTAGGCCATGTTTATTCAACAGGCATCAACGTATCATCTGCCTCACACAAAGGATTAGGGGAAATACACAGATGAATAGGGCATGGGTTCAGTACCCACCTGTGATGGCTGTTAATTGTGGATGACAACCAATCATAGGAAAGATGCTTCTATGCCAAGAAAGGATCAATTATATGATCAAGGGAACATATAAGCTGGGCTTCAAAGAGGAAGGGAATCTGGACACATAATGTCAGGAAGAAAGGTATTCTGGGTAAATAAACAACTGCAATGGTCAGGCATGTTCAGATACAGCACCATTCAGCTGTACCCTGGGCATCAAATGGATAGTGCTGAGTCTACAGTGGGTCTGAATGCAGATTCAGGTAGTGTGAATTGATCCTGTGGATGCTTGGGAACAATGTGAAATTTATAAATAGGCCAGAAGTCAACAGGGGAAAATCTTGAGGAAAGCCCCTTAGCCTGTCCTTTTTTACCTAGGAACATGGCCATGAGCTTCTGGTCCTGAAGCAAGATGGCTCCTTTTACCAGGTATTCAAAGTAGGAGTCCACACCAGCCCCGATGCCCGCATCCTGGGCCACCCACTTGCCAGTGAGCACATCAATGTGGTTGCCAACCTAAAAGAAAAACAATTAGTTTCAGGGAGGGTCCATCCCTCTGATTGCCCAACGAGGTATGAGAGGCATGTTGGAGGTCCTTGGGGTCCCTCGGCGAAGCACAGGTGATGGGAAAAGAGGGGTGAGCTTGATCATAGCCAGCCTTTTTGCACATGTGGATACACATTTTCAAAGACTTGATGAAAAATATGGGGCATGACACAATGGCTCAGTGACTAAATCCTCATTTTGCAAGCACTGGTATCCCAAAATGACACTGGTTGGGGTCCTGGCTGCTCCACTTCCCATCCAGTTCTCTGCCTGTGGCCAGGGGAAACAGCAGAAGATGCCCAAAGCCTCAGGACCCTGTACCCATGTGGAAGACCTGGAAGAAGCTCCTGGCTCCTGGCTTTGGATCAGCTCAGCTTCCGCCACTTGCAGAGTAAACCAGCAGATGGAAGATCTGTCTCTCCTTCTCTCTGTAAAATTTGCCTTTCAAATAAATCTTTAAAAAAAAGATCAATGGCACCATGGTATAGCAAGTAAAGCAGCTGCCTATGGCACTGGCATTTCATATGAGCACCAGTTTCAGTACTGGTTACAGTACTTTCAGCTACTGGATCGTCTGTCTAGATAGGCAGGAAAGAATGGTCCAAGTTCTTGGGCCCATTAGCCCACATGATATACCAGGAAGAAGCTCTGGGCTTTGAACAGGCCATTGCAACCATTTAGGAATGGAAGACCTCTCTCTCTCACTCACTCTCTCTCTCACCCTCTCACTCTCTATCTGACTCTGTCTTTCAAGTAAATAAATAAATCTTAAAAAAGAAAGTTGGTCCCAGTGCAATGGCTCAGGGGCTAAATCATTGCCTTGTACGAGCCAGGATTCCATATAGGCACTAGTTTGTATCCCAGCAGCCCTGCTTCCCATTCAGAAACCTGCTTGTGCCCTGGGAAAGCAGTAGAGGACGGCCCAATGCCTTGGGACCCTGCACCCATGTAGGACAGTTGGAAGAAGCTCTGGTCGTTGCAGCCACTTGGGGAGTGAACCAGAGGATGGAAGATCTTTTTCTCTGTTATTTCATTCTCTGTAAATATACTTTTCCAACAAAACAAAAAACAAACAAACAAAGGTGAATGATCTGACTGCTTATACTCTGCCAAGAAAATAAGCTATTCCCACCATCTGCTTGACTTTTCTGCACCTGGCATGTGATACTGGTGTCTAAAGCCATCAATCAGATTGACTAATTTTTTAAAGATTCATATTATTTTTATTTGAAAGGCAGATTTATAGAGAAGGAGACAGAAAGAAAGGTCTTTCATCAGCTGGTCCACTACCCAAATGGCCACAACACCTAGAGCAGAGCCAGTCTGAAGCCAGGTGTCAGGAGCTCCACCTAGGTCTTACAAATGGGTATCGGGGCCCAAGCTACTGTTTCCTGCTCTTCCCAGGACATTAGAAGGGAGCTGGATTGGAAGTGGAGCAGCCAGGTTTGGAACCAGTGACCCTTGGGATACTGGCATCACAGGTAGAAGCTTAACCTGTTAAACCTTGGCGCCAGTCCCAAGAGTAGTTATTTCCAAGGGAAAACTTAGATAGCTGAGGGACAGGGGAAAGAGCACTGCTACCAG
This sequence comes from Ochotona curzoniae, assembly GCF_017591425.1. Taxonomy (NCBI): domain Eukaryota; kingdom Metazoa; phylum Chordata; class Mammalia; order Lagomorpha; family Ochotonidae; genus Ochotona; species Ochotona curzoniae. The sequence continues at coordinate 13,748,456 of NW_024465894.1, read as the reverse complement.
GGTCACAGGGTGTCTTTGTATCCTCTGACTCCTGAACCATATGGCTGTAAAGGTTTTTAAATATAAAATTTTAGGGGCCTAGCAAAATAGCTAAAACCTTGACTAACAGGATCCCATATGGGTACCAGCTCTAATTCCTGCTGCTCCACTTCCCATTCAGCTCCCTGTTTGTAGCCTGGGAAAGCAGTCAAGGATAGCCCAAAGATTTGGGACTTCATCTGCATGGGAAACCTTGAGGAAGTTCCTGGCTCCTGGCTTTGGATCGGCTCAGCTCCACCTAGGGAGTGAACCAGCAGACGGAAGATCTTTCTCTCTGTCTCTCCTTCTCTCTGAATATTTGCCTTTCCAATAAATAAATAAATAAATATCTACATGTGTGTGTATGTGTATAAATTTCGAAGAATTTCAATGAAGACATGTGCTTTCATTAAACTTGCCCAGAAGCAGATGACTTCACAGGGTACACACATAAACGGCAAACTGTGCCAGTAGTTCGGGTTCTCCAAGGAGCGGAGACTCAGGAAGGAGGAAGCAGAAGCAGCAGTGGTAGAAGGTGACTTCTTCAAAACACTGATGGGAAGGGGCTTGTGAGCTCCCTGGAATGAAAATGTGAGTGGGGCGGGGTGCCTGGTACCATGGCTCAATGGCTACAATCTCAACTTGCATGCAACATGGTCCCATATGGGTGCAAGTTTGTGTTCCAGCCGCTCTACCTCACACAAAGCTCCCTACTTGTGGCCTGGAAAAGCAGTCAAGGAAGGCCTAAAGCCTTGAGATCCTGTGCCTGCATGGGAGACCTGGAAGAAGCTCCTGGCTCCTGGCTTAGGATTGGCTTAGCTCCAGCCACTGTGACCACTTAGGGAGTTAACCAGCAGACAGAATATTTTTCTCTCTGTCTCTCCTTTTCTCTGTATATCTGCCTTTCTAATAATAATAAAATAAGTCATAAAAAAAAGAAAGCATGAACATGCACATTTCCTCCTCCAGACCGACAATTCAGTCCTGTTCTGGGACTCGGTAGAGACATGGGCCATGGGGTGATCTCACTCAAGGGGTGGGGAGCTAGAATGTTTTACCCACAAACCCCCAATGGTATCATACACTGGCATCAGTCCGCATGAGTCCTGGATTTCCAACCATACTCAAGGAAGCCCCTGAGGCAGAGTCCCTGACGATGGCTGCGAGTGTGCCTGGGGCCACATGACACGCTGGGTGTGTGGCTCACTCACACAGTCATCGTAGGTCTGTGGAGTGGCCCCTCCTGAGGGGATTTTCAAGGATCCCTTATACAAGCTTCACTTTGCAAGCTGACTTTCCATAAAACGTGCCTGGGCCCGAATCCCTGACAAACACAGTCTACATCATATTGAATCAGCAGAGTATTGCCACCTCTGAAGTAACTGAGGACCAGAGAGGCTGAGTAACCTGCCCAGGGTCACAGTTTTGACGTAGTAAGGCCAGGGCTTGAGCTGGCTTCTGACTAAATCCAGCGTTATTTCCTGGATAGCTCTGGCTCAGTTACTGCTGAGGAGCTCTCTCTGATTGCCAAGCTCATCTGGCCCAAAGTGCATTATCATTTCATGGTCACATCAGAAGGCAAGAGGAAGTTTGGGGAGCAAATCACTTTGGGAAATGTTGAATTTGTCAAAATTAAAGGTTTCATACTCTGGAATTTTATAACCTTTACTCTCACATTCATTATGACTCTTCAAGAAGAAAAGCGGGGGGAAGAGGTAGGTGCTATGGCAGCCTTGGCATCCCATACGGGGACCAGTTTGAGTCTCAGCTGCTCCACTGCTGATCCAGCTTCCTGCTCATGTGCCTGGGAAAGTAGCAGAAGATGGCCCAAATGTTTGGATCCTTGTACTCACATGGAAGACCCATGAGAAGCTCCTGGCTCCAGGCTTTGGTCTGGCCCAGTTCTGGCCATTGCAGCCACTTGGATAGTGAACCAAATGTAATCTTGCCTTTCAAATAAAAATAAATAAATATATATATATATAAAAAAGGATGTATGTGTGTGGGGGATATTCCATGCTGTCACCAAACTCAATTGGCCTGGAGTCACATTTTCATGGAACAGCCATTCAACATCTCTCAGAACTGGTGTTCTAAGAAATGTAGCTTCACAAACAAAGACACTAAACATAGGGTTCCATGACACTCTAAGGTCACTGAATGAGTCAGGGGACAAAATTCAGAGAATCCCAAGTGGCCAAACCTTCACACAGTCCCTGTTCCCAGACTCTCCCCAGTTCTGTGCTGAACTCAGATCTGGGCTTGGCATAATTCCCTCTATCCTGAGCCCAAATCCCAGATCACTTGTGTGGCCAATCCACATTCCTTTTTTTTTTTTATTATTACAAAGTCAGATATACAGAGAGGAGAAGAGATAGAGAGGAAGTGGAGCTGCCAGGATTAGAACCGGTGACCATATGGGATCCCGGTGCATTCAAGGCAAGGACCTTAGCCACACTGCCGGGCCCCCATCCACATTTCTTTTGGTTCAGTCGAGATATGAACTTGGCTCCCACAGTCAGAGGGCCAAGGACCACCCTACCAGGCCAATATCCGACCGACTCTCCCAGAGGCGCATCAGGGCTGCTCTGGCCACATCTTCAAACACAGGGTCACCAGTGAGGCTGCTCAGGGTGGCAAATTCCACAATGAAGGTCCCGATGCCTGCCGTACACGTGACTGGGGTCTCTCCTGGGTTCACCCCGTGAAGCAGATTCACCGTTCCATAAGGCATGCCAGTGGGAGTCTGAAAGGCTGAATAATCAGAATATGATGACCTTGGTCAGGAGCAGCGAGGAAGTGCTGGTTTGGACATGAGCCCACACCCAACACCCTGGCCAGCATTTCCGACTTTCTCTCCTGGGCTATCTGCTAGAGTCTGAGACAGAGAAAGCTCACCACCACAACTGAAGGGTTCCAAGAGAAGTCATCAAACCCTGCCACCCATGACTGCCATGTAGCGAGAGTCCTGTCTAGAGCAGAAAACTGTAGTGAGGGGGCAGAGAGAGGGCTGTCCAGGGCATGTCACACACCACGTATGCTCATTTCGGCTCAAGCAGCGGAGTTTCATTGTTTTTCATTATGTCTTCCAATGGCAGGCAGGCAGCTAATTGTGAAGCAGGCAGGGTTTACACCTTACAGCACAGGAGGACACGTAGCACACCACCACCACCACCAACAGCAACAAAAAGCCTTCTCAGAAACCATCATTGACTTTTTAAAAGAAACAGCTGAATGAAATAGATCTTGCTGACCCTCAATGGTCAAAGAGAGTTCAGTTTAAAACCCTGGTTTTATAAACAAATAGTTTAGGGACCAAGCTATTTTTTTTAAAAAAAGAAAACAACAGAAAGATTCATCGGTACACTACATCCCACAAGGACAGGTGGAGAAAACTGTGCTTATAAAAAAGGGCAGCTGTAGCCAAGGCCACAGAGGAGAGACCCCTGCCCTCCGCCCACAGCCCATGCCAGCCAGTGCTCTGCCCTTCCCATTCAATGCAAGACTTGAGCCAGAGGCAGAGATTTCCTCCCCAGGCCAAGAGGTCAAAGAATCCTAGGGCAATCTGTGCGTCACCAAACCATAAACAAAACAGTCAAAACTTCCAAGAAATATGAGGCCCAGAACTACTTCTGCTCTAGACAAGACTCTCACTACGTGGCAGTCATGGGTGGCAAGTAAGGAAAATGCGAGTTGCAATTCAAAAGAGCTCCAAGGACTATTCTAGGGAAAGTCAATTTGTATGAAAGAGGAGTGGAGTGACAGACTCCTATCTTCTGGCCTGGCTCCATCATGATTCAGTATGTACTTATCAATATTCAGAATGTATCATTATTTTTAATGAAGGAACACTAGGCAGAGTTTCCTCTGGGATGACTCTCACAGGGACATGATGCTTGCAAGGCATTACTTGGGCCGCGCACCCTGGCTGGGACCCCAACACAGCTCACTTGCTCTCCTCAAGCTTTCCCTAGAGAGATGGGCGAGCACTGTCTAGAAGGGCTGAGCGAGTGAGATGGACAAGCAGCTAGTGGGAGAACCCTGTGACGTGTCTGGGTGTGAAGGGCCCCTTGGGCCTCCACCACACCCTGAACGGAACACAGTGTTCAAATGCTGCTGCTGTTGAAGCCAGTGTGACTGTCCCACTAGACAAAAACACAGTGGCTTTGGTTGCAGTCCTAGACACAGGTTAGCCACAAAACTAACCTCTTCCTCATGTCAGTAATCCTTTCAAGACTCAATTCAACCTGCCCAAACAAAACAAAATGTGGCAGGGACACAGGGACTACAATCTCCATCTGACAGATGGAGAAGTGGTACCATGGAGACAAAGGGAGGTTTGGTCATGGAGCTGGTGTGTGGAGCCGAGTCTAGAACTCCAGGGATTCTAATGCTGAGACCCAGGCTCTTTGCTGCTGTCTAGTGAGTGAACCTGGCAGAGGGAGAGACACAGCTTCCTTAGAAACAAGGTCTCCGCTGGGGAGGTGAACGGCTTGTGTTGTCACTCACATACTTAAATTCCTCAGTTCTCTGACCAGGTCTTGTTTGCAGTTTCCTATCAATCTGGGTCCTAGGGAGGATTCAGCGTTGGCTCAAATAATGATATCCCTGCCGCCCACAGGGGAAACCTGGACTGAGTACCCAGCTCCTGGCTTCAGCAGTCCCCACTACTGTGAACATTTTGGGGAGTAAATAAACCAGCAGCTGGGGGTTCTTTCTCTCTGCATCTCTCAAATGAATTTTTCAAAAATTAAAATAAGGAAAGCAATGACTATCTCCTCACCAGGCTGTCCTCAGTAATGGGGTTAGTTATGTGATCACATAATCCATCCTGGACCAGGGCCTGCAAACCCTCACCATGCTCTGATTCCCCTGATTTCCCTGATTGGTGTTAGGGAGTAGCAGAAGAACCATCGGGAGATCATTCAGCACTGTCTCCCTCATCCTAAGAAGGGAGGTGGGATCTAACGGACATCATCTCCCCCTTCCCAGCCCACCCCGCTGCACCCCTGCGTGGTTCTTACCTGGAAGCAGTTTGCGAGCAGCCTCCTCGGCCATCCTCAGGAGAGGTCCAGAACAGGGCCATCCGGCTTCCACTTCCACTCCAGCCTTCTTTGACAGCAGGTGAGCAGACAGGAGTCCTCCAACCACTGCAGGGGACACAGGAATCCTGTGTCACAGCCCCCTCTACACAGAGTAACCGAAACACACCACAGGGGTGGCCCACTGGGAAGGGGCTGGGACCAGCGAGGGAAAAAACAGCCGCTCCATCCATCACAGTGCTACATGTCAGGTTTTCTTCTCTCAGTAGGTCACAAGGACAAGAGCTAGCGTTTCTTTTTTTTTTTTTAAGTCCCTATTATGTGTCATTCACTAATATACTAAGTATTCCTGTACCTTCATCAGATGAAGATACTGAGGGTTCAGAGAGCTAGTGTGGCTTACCCTGGGTCACTCCTGTTAGTAGCCAGTAATTCCAAAGCCCACACTCTCACTTTGTGACTCTGTCACCTTCGTTCTATCAATTGATCCACTTCAACTTAGGATGCAATATTTAGGATTTACAAAAAGAGACACACATTCCGCATCTAGAACTATGGTAAAACAGATCTCCCAAAGGACTCTCGTAAGTGAACACAACAAGTGCTGCTGAGCTGCCTGCTCCTAGTGGGAGCACAGGGAGAGAACAGAGAGCCACTACCTGCCCAAAGAGGGAAGTCTGGGTTTGTTTTTTTTTTAAGTGTGTGTAGAGGGGTGCTGAGAGAACCATGTAATCTGTATACAGATGGATTTATTTCTCCTAGTACAAAGCAAAATACACACCTCACATCTTGGGGTCAAAGGAAAGAAAGGAAAAACACAGCTCCCCCAATCAGTAGTAACCACAACCTGTTACTCACTATTTTTTTGTAGTCAGAAGTCACACAAACTGGAGAAACTGCAAAAACACACACTTGTATCACTGCAGTGAGTTCTGGCAGCTGGTGCTTTCCATCACACAGCAGAAAGAGAAAAAATACCTGGAACAACTCACATTCAGTCTAGGCCTCAAAGAACCTCAGACAGTTTGGTGGGAGATTTTTGGGTTGGTTGGTTGGTTGTTTTTGTTTTTATGTGATAATAACTAAAATTTTAAAATCACAAAAAATACAAGGAAACAGAATGTTATGAATAAGAGCCAGTAAAACAGCAGTAGAATAAGATTTACTACCATTTCAGGTACTGAAGTACCAAAACCAGAATAGAAAAGAATTGTATGCAATATACTTATAGAAATAAGGGAGGGTTTGAAGTGATGGCTCAGGGGCTAATTCCTCTTCTTAAAAGTGCCAGGATCCCATATAGGTGCCTAGCTGCTCTTCTTCCCATCCAGCTCCCTGCTCGTGGCCAGGGAAAGCAGTCAAGGACGTCCCAAAGCCTTGGGACCCTGAACCTGCATGGGGGACCAGGGAGAAGTTCCTGGCTTCAGATCAGCTTGGCTCTGGCCATTGTAGGCACTTGCGCAGTGATCCAGCAGATGAACGATCTTTCTTTCACTCTGTCTCTCCTTCTCTCTGTAAATCTGCCGCCCCAATAAAAATTAATAAATCAATCTTGAAAAAATAAAAGAGGTCAAGATAGATACATAAGTAGCAAGAAATTATAAAACTGATCAAGCATCCTTATATCAGAACCACCAACTTCTAAAAGTTAAAAAAATTATATATTTTAAATTACATGGATAGTTTTAATAACAGATAATTGAAGGGAGAATCCTTGGACCTGAATACAGATCCCCCCAAAAAATCTATCCAAAAACATAACATGAAGAGACAAAATATTTCTCAAAAGAAAAAACCACAAAAGAAAGTTGGAGAAGACAGAAAGTGGAACATATATGATGCTGGGCTTCTAAACACAGGAGAGGGAGAAAATGGAGGAGAAGCAGATGGAGAGGAAATAGCAACTCCCTCAAACGACGGAACAAAGACAATTCCCAGACCCAAGAAATCTAAGTAAAGAAAGGACTCCACGTTTATATGCCTTGAAGAAACACTGCAGAACACGAAAGGAAAAAAAGAACTCAAATGCAGCCAGAGTCAGTGGGACTAAGGCGAGGAGGAAGACATCAAATCATTACACTGTTTACTCATAGGTTTGAAAATTTTTGTAATACAACTTCTTAGAAGGAACAACCAAGTGGATGGATTATCTACAAGAAAAATAACCATTCAATTGACAGATTATTTCTTTGCAACAAGAAACTAGAAGACATTGGAAATAGTTTTTCAATATACCAGAAGAAAATAACTATCAATCTATATCCAAATCCTCCCAAAATTCTCGCCAGGGCCAGACAGCAAGACAGAGACATTCTCATACAAACAAAAGCTGGGATAGCTGGCCAAGAACACACCCTCACCAGGCACACGCTGAAGAAAGTAGCTCTGTGAGAAAGCTAAGGCTCACAGCTGTCAAGGTCTGAGGCACAAGAAGCTACTACAGTAAAACAAACAAACAAACAAATTAAAAAAAACAGTAACAGCAGGGCCTGACACGGTGGCCTAACAAATTGTCAGAATGGTCAAATAAAAGACGATACAGTATTTACAAAAGATATTGAAAATGAAAGGGTAGAAAAAGATAAATTGGGCAGATGTCAATCCAAAGAAACTGGTGTAATTATGTCCACAGCTGAAACTGACGCATTAGGACACAAACTGGCCCAAGAAGTTGTGAGTCATGGCCACAAACACAGTTCAAACCAAGTCTGATTCCTAAACCAGGACTTCATACTGTGCTGCCATTCCACTCTCTGCTATTTATTAAACTTTTAGGTGTCAAGGATGAGCAACGTGAATTTCACTGCAAAAAAAAAAAAAAACACCAAAAATGAAGGGGCCAACCCTACTCGGCCACCCAGGGGTCACATCTGTTAAACCAGGGTCTAATGATTCCCTGTAATTACGGACTGTGGTAGTATTGCAACAACAGTTGGAAATCTGAAAAACACTGCTTCTAGGACCCAACCCAAAGATCCCAGTTCATTAAGTTGAGGGTGGATCCTTGACATCCGAGCATTTTAAAAGGCCCTAAGTGATTTTTTGGGACAGCCAAGTTTGGCAACTAATACCCTGGATAAGCCTATTGAACTGCTAGTCACAGAGGACTAGTTACAATATCTAACCATCTAAATTCAATAAAATTAAAAGGAAGGAAAAATTCACTTCTTCAGTTGTAGTGGGCACAGACGTCCAATTAAGAGCTCATGCGATTGGAGTGGTCACGATATTAAAAAACACAGATGTCACTGCCCCTCAAGACAGAAAATTCTATTGAGCAGACAGGCATTAGGTTTTGTTTTTTGTTTGGTTTTGGCTCATAGTTACAAGCCTAGCATCAAATATATGTCAAATACAAGAGTAGCTTTAGCATTCTTTCTTCCCAGTCTCTGCTCTATTTCCTGTCTGAAACCAAAGGGAAATCTCAAGAAACCCCTCACTCCCCACCCCCACCCCACACCCTGCCACAGAGAGAATGCCCTGTCAGTCAGGAGGTCCCATGCCAGGTAGGGTAGATCATTAGGAGCCTCTTCACCCCCTCTTTCTTGGCACAGTGGCTCCTCCACACCACGTTTTCTTCGAGGCCCTCGGAGGAACCCTCACCTCGAATGTTGGTTTCAAAGACGGAGGCGTTCACATCGATGTCAAAGTCCACATTGTCCTGGAGCACTTCAACCACTCTTTGGAATTCTGAGACATTCCCTAAAATCTGCAAGCAAACAGACACTTGGCAGTGAACCTCTCTGTGGGGGCTAGACTCAGGAGTTTGGGATCCTGTCCTGGTGTGGCCCTCACTTATTCAACTGCAGACTTCCAGTTTCTGTCCTAGGACTAGAGATATGGGGAAGAAAGCACTGAGGACCAGAATTCACCTAGAATTCAAGATGCTGGCTTAGCCAATAACTAGGTATCAATTCAAGAGGCTCTATGCATCCATATAAATGGATCCAACCCCCCCCAAAAAAGATGGAGACTACAAAAGTTTCAGTTTGATATTTGCAGTGGGTGCCATATTCTTGTCATATTTAGCCTTGTGGAAAATATTACAGGTCAGTGGGCATTAGATTGCCTCACTAACTTCTTTAACCCATGACATTCCAGAAGTTAGAAATCTAGATACTTCTGGAGTTGGTGCTGTGGAGTAATAGGTTAAGACTCTACTATAATGCCAGCACCCCATAAACATTCTGGCTGCTCCACTTCCAATCCAGCTCCCTGCTAATGAAAGCACTGAGAAAGCAGTGAAGCCCACATACTTAGACTTCTGTATCTATCCGGAAGATCAGGATAAAGCTCCTGACTTCAGCCTGGTCTAGCCTTAGCCATTACATTCATTCGGGGAGTGAGCCAACAGATGGAAGATCTCTTTTATCTCTCTCTCTCCCTCTATCTCTAATTCTAATTTCCATTTTCCTAATAGTAAGGGATAAATACAGCTGGCACAGCTTTTACTATTCCTCTATCTTTCTGCTAGGAAAGCAGATTGGCTTTTTGACATTGTAGCAGCTTTGTTAGGCCACAGGGTACTACACATGTGAATGAAATCCAACTAATATGATGCTATAGTGGGAGATACAAAGAACTTAGGTCTCTGAGACCACAGTTGAGTGGTTGATGCAATGCTAGAAAATACCTCCAGATTTTTACTTAAGAAAAAAAATGTTCTTGGTTTAACCATCAGCCAAACACAATCTCAATAATTTTTCTTCTGAAAATAACACCACAATTTTCCCTTGGAAACACCCTTATCCCACTGTCACTCCTGTTATCTGAGGGAAGTCGACTTCACCTCCCCAGCTACGCAATGGCACTTGACCTAGACTGGTCAGAAGCTCTGGAATTAATGGAAAAGGGGTGGTTCTTTCTCTACTAAGGCGATTAAATGAGTGGAATATCAGAAGAGTTCCCACTGGATACCCTGTGGGCTGTGGAAAGCCTGAGATACAGCCAGCAAAGAAGGCAGAGATAAAGAGATGGAAAACAAGACTTGGGATGACATCATTTGCCAGTTGAGTTTAAGATCAGTCTATTTGGATTTTGCAGTTATCTGACTGAGTACATTTCCATTTTATCCAAATCTATATGAATTGGGTCTCCAGGCCCTTGCAACCAACACATCCTGACTCAGTATCTTTGGTGTGTACACAACCCCTCCTTCTGTCCACGTCTTGCACCATTCACCTAACCATCTTTAATAAAGCTGTACAGGCCACTTCCCCATTTCCTGCCTTCAGACAGGAAACCACTCTGGGGTGTTATCCCTTTACAAATCCAACTTAGTGTAGATTGTCTAAATGTCCCTTTATTTCAGGAAGCCTTTGGTTTCTCCTTTAACCTCTTCTTCCTTTAGAGGAGCACAAGAATTTCATTCACACAACTCTTAGGACATCCATTTACTTCCACGCTGAGGACAGCTCTGTATAGGCAGAAGCCTCACTCATTCCTTTGGGGTGCCAAGCACAGCTCACGAGGCAATTACTCAAAAAATGTTTGGTCAATGACTATGTGGTTATTTCTTTACACTACAGTTAATGATCACAAAAGAAAAATCTCACCATTTCCTTGGGAAATTTTAGTGACTTTCCATCACTCTCAGATTAAAGATCAAAATCTTGCCCTTTAGAGCACATACAACATTTATATCCTCTGGCCTCTGTCACTCTAACTTCACTTGATGGCTTCCTTTTCTTTCTCCATACCCCAGGCACGCCAGTCTTCCTTCAGCTCACCACCCCTACCACATGGGCTTTGCACAGGCTGTACAAATCACTTAGAACTCTTTCCTCTTCCACTCTCCTGGTTGATGCCTGTTTCTCTTTCAGATCCCCATTCACAAGTCATCTTACAACTTCGGGGAAGTCCTCCAGACCTCCTCAGCCCAGATCAGATTCTTTCATGACAACCACTCAGAGATGTGTGTCCCTTTCCTACACAGCACTCATCTTAATTTGCAATAAAAAAAAATGTTCTGAAGTTATGCTTTGATTTGTTGTTTCCCTCACTAACATCGTAAACTCCAGGCAAGCAGAGACAACCTCTATTTAAACTCAGGATGATAACCCCAGGGTCTAGCGCTGTGCTTCCTACACATCTGGTCCTCAATAACTACTGGATGCACAAATACAAATTAGCAATAAGCAAGAGAAAGAAACACAGACTAAATTGTGTCTACATGGTGATCAGCCCAAAACACACTAACAATATAAGAGAACTTAAAAAAAAAAAAAATCCATGGAAATGCAACTAAAAGCTATGTTCACTTGAGTGCAAAAAAAATGTTTGAGATTCATACATAGCTTTTCATAATACACATTTTCCACAAAAAAATTTTAAAGACCTGTCATACATGAGAAGGAGAACAGATGACATAGAACTAGAGTTAACGAAAAGGTGGAAAACTGTTAAAAGCTCTCTCATGGCATTTTTAAAGATGATGTTCTGGGCAAGCACTGTGGCATAGTGAGTCAAAGCCATTGCCTGCAATTACAGACACCTACCACAATTCTCAGCACAAAACAGGTACCCATTCATGTCTCCTAAATGCCAGAGCCCGAGGAAGTTGGATTTCATTGTTTTCCTTTTGTCAGCTGGGCTAAAGGCAGAGGAATTCACATCTTGCACAGTCAGGCTATCAAAAGAGGAAAGCCATGGATAGAGCAATTGAGGAAACGCAATAGATTACTTACCAGCAAGGTGTCCAGAGCGTCAATGAGAGTCAGAGAGAAACTGTAGAACAGAAATGCCAACTTCTTAGTAAGAGAATGAAACACCAGATGTTATGGCTTTCCCTAGCTCATACCCCACCCAAAACTAAAATGAGGTACACTCACACCTCCACCCAGCCTACTTGGGTAGTTGTAGGGGCGAAGTGACAGCACAAATCGCCAGGGTTTCTGACCTACTCACTACACCTGAGTGGTGAGGTGGCTGGGCCGATAATGACCCACACCACCTCCGTTCTCTGATATTCTTTTCTGCCATGGGGAGGCAACATAAGATTGTAGGAAAGAGCATAGGGTTTTGGGTTTTTTAGCAATCCCTCATTTAGGAATGAATCCTACTCTGCACAGTTGTTATCAGAGAACTCAGGGCAGCGTTCGTGGGAACAACAAAATGCTGGAAAGAAGCTAACTGGCAGTCAGGTGAAGAGGAATGAATCTGTAATACAAACGGTGCCAAAACCAGGATGCTATCAAAAAGATTGTTAGCACGAGTTCCACATGCGGGAACTTACTCATGAAAATGGCAAGGGACAGAATCGGTAGCAGAGTCTCTTTCCATCTGTATTTCAGAGACATACAGGTTAGTACTTGTGAGGGCCGGTAGTAGTGAAGGGATGAATTTTCAAAAGACACAAAGGCAATTTTTAGGGTGACAGAAGTGTTCTGTATTTTGACTATGATGATGGCTCCTACACACTTACAGTGAGCATATTTGATTAAACGTAAATGATGCCTTCCAAAAATTAACTTTAAAATGAAACATACATATGCACTTGGAAAAGAGTATAAACATATTTCTGGCAGTAAAGTTAACAGTGATTACAGTTCTGGGAAGGCATGAAAAATATTTATTGTGATTTATTTTGTACTGCTTAAATTTGCCACTTGTTTGTAGTTATTTTTTTTTTTTCCAACTTAAACATGAGAACTGGTACAAATTCTGAATGTAACTTCTCCAGTCCTTCATGCAGGTGGGAATGATATCATGGACATACATTTCTGAAAGCAGGGATAATGGGACCGAATGTGTACAGGAGCAAAATGAGATGACAGTAGATGCTCAGCCCAAGGGCAGTATTGCTGCACAGCCATGTCAGAGGGCAGGTGTGAGTCCTAGCTCTTCTGTGTCCAATCCAGCTGCCTGCTAATGTGCCTGGAAGACAGCAGAAGATGAACTAAATATGGGAGTCCCTTTCCTGCTGTGTGCGACACCCAAATGGAGTTTCTGACTCCTAATCTCAGACCAGGCTGTCGGAGTCATTTGGAGAGTGAACTAGCAGACGGAAGGTCTCTTTCAAATAAATAAACCTAAAATAATAATAAAATGCTCCCACTAATACAATGATTCTTCACTGAGCAAGGCACAAGACAGAGAATTCCACTTCTCACAGGTTTTATTCTGTGGAAATGAGAGCGACAAGACCAGTAGACAAGTGAAAATGACAGCGGAGGAGAGAGATTGAAAAGTGCTGTAGAGTAAACGAAAGCAGGTCTCTGGGGACAGTGACCTGTGGCCGTGTAGGTAACGGAGCCAAGACATGGGCGGGGTGTGCTTCAGTCCAGGGGCACACTCACTGCATCACCCCTCTACACCTGCCTGCCCACCCGTGAAACGAAGGGGCTGGGTTTTCTGGCCCACGAAGTCCTTTCTGTGACTCTCAGATCGTGTCCCAGTCCTCTCCCACCCACACCTGGTGCTTGTTCCTGAGGGGTCTGAGCAGAGGCAGGGCCCTGCCCGCTGCGTGGGGAATGGAGGAAAAAGCAGCGTCCAGCACTTGTGGGGAACTAGGAAGCCATACCAGCCAGGGTCGATGCTCCCGCCTAGGGCCACAGCTCCCACCCCGGCCGCCTCCTGCCCTTCCACGGGCACTACCTGCCCCAGGTGTCATGCCCGTCACAGGTGAGAGGTCGCAGCTCATCGTAGGGAAAGGCGTTCTCCAGGTAGCTGTCGTAGGCGTGGTAGAACATGGCCTTGACTCGCTCCCTGGTGAGGGAGGGCAGGACGACAAATAAGGCAAGGGGCCAGAACAACGGAACCAAGTAAGGGAGTCATGGGGATGGGGGGGTTTCCAGGTGGCAGTCAGCAGCTGCCTTCCTCCGGGGTCCAGTGGGGAACCCGTGGCAGTCGCAGTGAGGGTCCCGCTATGGCAGCTGAGGGGACGGGACCCGGGTCCGCGCTTCCCACACCCGGACGACGGAAGAGCTGGCAGCCTGACCCTTTTCACCTGTAATGGGCAGGGTCGGGCGCGGTGCCGTCGGGACCTGGCGCACCATGGTGCAGGGGCGGCAGCACGCACAGGAGCCCGAACGGAAGGAGCAGCCGGAAAGGCATAGAGTCCTGTCAGCGCCGCTGCCGCCGCAGCAGGCATCGCCACCCGCTCATCCTGGGAGCCGCCGCTGGCTCTTCCGGGGAAGCTGCGCCACTGCGCTTGCGCTCTGAGACTTCGGCCACTCGCTTCCGGACTACAAGACCCACAATGCAATGGTTAGCGGAACCCGGGCGAAGAGCATGTTGGGACATAGAGTCCCGCAAGCGGTGAAGATCAACGTGTCTTAAGCACAGTGGCTAGTTACTGCTGCTAGTCTGACCCTCTCATGTCTTACTGAAATCCATTAGTTCTTATTGAGCATTTCTTGTGTCCAAAGACTGTATGAAAGGCTTTAAATGCATTATCTTGTTTGTTTATTTATGTTTTGGCCACCTGAGGGCTATGACTCACTATTCCATAGACGTTTATGTAATAGATGGATGGAAAATATTCAGCCTTAAATATTATTAGGAATGTTGGGTTTCCCAAGCCAACTCCTTAATTGCACAAGATGTAATTTTGTCCAAATCCACCACATTTAGGATTTTCTGAAAAATCCCCCGAGTTCTAGTAAAATCAGAATTGCCTGACACTCTTCTCCCACTTTGGGATGTGGCCACATCAGCTTGGTCCCCTCGGTGTCCTTTCCTACTCAGAAGCTTTCCCCACCCAGTATCCCGGATCACCTCAGTGAGCCCTGCAGAATGTCCCACGTGAGAACGAAGACACTGGGGCACTGTCATCTTGAGAAGGTGTGGGACCTGTCTTTACACTTATTAAGGTTTAGTCAGCATCTAATTCTACAGCAATACTTTTTTTTTTAAGATTTATTTTATTTTTATTGGAAAGGCAGATATACAGAGAGGAGAGACAGAGAGGAAGATCTTCCATCCGATGATTCACTCCCTAAGTGACCACAACGGCCGATGCTATGCCGATCCAAAGCCAGGAGACTCTTCCAGGTCTCCCACATGGGTGCAGGGTCCCAAAGCTTTGGGCCGTCCTCGACTGCTCTGCCCAGGCCACAAGCGGGGAGCTGGAAGGGAAGAGGGGCTGCCGGGATTAGAACCGGCACCCATATGGGATCCCAGGCATGCAAGGCGAGGACCTTAACCACTTGCGCCACTGCGCCACCGCGCCGGGCCCAACACAGCAATACTTTTGATCCAAGTGAAGTGCACTGGAACCAACTCAGAACTGGAAGTCAGATCTGGATTTTAACAGTGGTACCACTCATAGTCTGTGCCCACCTGCGACCTTGACCTAAGTGAGGGTTTGGTTCACAGACCTCTAAGACCCATTGTACTGGAGCCTTCATCCCAGGGTAGCCATCCTCTCCTCTTTATGGAAAAGCTCAGATGGAAATGGCAGGTCCATTTCATGAGCTGGAAGATCGGAAGGGTGTGGTCTCCTTCGATTCAGCTTCTGGAAACACTTCGTAGGACAAGTGTGCTGACATGCCAGTGGCTGATAGGAGAGGTGAATCCTGCCTCTAGCATTAGAGGGAGGTAGGATCTTATCCAGCCTATCTTTAAGACACCTGTGTCACATACCACGTGCCTGGGTCTGATGCTCCATCTGGCTATGACTCCGGCTCCCTGTAATGAAGACCCAGATGGCATTCCTGGCTCCTGGCTCCTGGTTTTGTCTGGAGCCCAGCCTCTGTGGGCCTTTGAGGACTGAACAAGCAGGTAAGGGGTGTTTTGCAGCCCTGGGTTGTAATGCTAGCTGCTAGGAATGTGACACTGAGGGTATTTTTTTTTAAGATTTATTTATCTTATTGGAAAGGCACATGTACAGAGAGGAGGAGAGGCAGAGATGAAGACCTTCCGTACGATGATTCACTCCCCAAGTGACCGCAACAGCTAAGCCAATCCAAAGCCAGGAGCCAGGAACTTCTTTCCAGGTCTCCCACATGGGTGCAGGGTCCCAAAGATCTGGGCCGTCCTTGACTGCTTTCCCAGGCCACCAACAGGGAGCTGGATGGGAAGTGGAGCTGCCGGAATTAGAACCCGCGCCCATATGAGATCCCGGGCGCATTCAAGGCAAGGACCTTAACTGCTACACTATCGTGCTGGGCCCATGACACTGAGTTTTTCTCTGAGCCTTATTTTTCTCATCCCTAAGTTAGGAATAGTAGTACCTTCCATTTCCTAGGGACATGAAAATTAAGCGAGCTACTGCAATGGGGAGTACTTGTCATGCTGGAAAACTCTTGCAAAAATAGGGACGGAGAAAATGCCTGATGGGAAAGAAAGGAGGAGACAGTGAACTGAGATCTGGAGAACCACACTGGACCCCATATTAGTGTCCTGTCACAAGTATGAGTTATGACTAATTATTACTAATTTGATGGCTTAGAGTAAGCTATGTGTGGGCAGCCCTTGTGTCACAATGAGTAAAGCTGCCACCTGCAGTCCCAGAATCCCTTAGGGGTGCCAGTTTGAGTTCCAACTGCTCCATTTCTGATGCAGCTCTCTGCTAAAGTGCCTGGGAAAACAGCAGAGGATGGCCCAAATGCTTGGGCTCCTAAACCCATGTGGGATACCTGAATGAAATTCCAGACTCCTGACTTTGGCTTTTGGGGCCTCTCTCTTTCTCTTTTTCTCTTTCTCTCTCTTTTAAATAAAAAAAAGAAGTAAAATACACCTATTTGCTCTTGGTTCTTCAGGCCAGAAACATGACTTCAGTTTCCTGGGTCAAAGTCGAGCTATTGACAGGGCCATGCTCACTCCCAAGGTTCTCAGGGAGAATGAGTTCCTTTCTCTGACGTGCTGCTGCATCTGGCTGCCGACATTCCTGGGCTTGGGCTGTGTCACTCCCAGCTCCACCTCTGTCTTCATAGCATCTCCTCCTTAGTGTGCCGGGGGCATTCATTCTGGTTCGTTCTCTCTCTCTCTCTCTTTCTCTCTCTTTTTAAAGATTTATTTATTTATTTATTTAGAAGATTTCCTTCTTTTTTATTGGGAAGTCAGATATACACAAAGGAGGAGAGACAGAAAGGAAGATTTTCTGTCTGTTGATTCACTACCCAAGCGGCCGCAATGTCTGAAACTGAGCCAATCCGAAGCCAGGAGCCATAAGCTTTATCCGGGTCTCCCACACAAGGCTTTGGGTCATCCTCAACTGCTTTGGGAACTGCTGGATGGGAAGTAGGGTGGCCGGGATAAGAACCAGTGCTCATATGGGATCCCGGTACATGCAAGATGAGGACTCTAGCTGCTAGGCTACTATGATAGGTTCAGAGTTATTTATTCTTAATCAAAAGGCAAATAAGATTTACAGATAAAAGAGAAAGATAAAAAGATCTTCTGTCTACTGGTTTACTCCCCAAATGACTGCAACAAGCGGGAGCCTAGCTGATTTGAAATCAGGAGCGAGGTACTTCTTTCGGATCTCCCACATGGCTGTAGGGTCCTAAAGACTTGGGCCATTCTCTACTGCTTTCTCAGGCCACAAGTAGGGAGCTGGATGGGAAGTGAAGCAGCTGGGACTAGAACCAGTGCCCATATGGGATCCTGACACTTTTGAGGATTTAGCCATTGAGCCATTATCCCAGCCTTTCTGGTTCTCTCTTATAAGGATTTTATGATTGCTAGTAGAACCCACATGGATAATATAGGTTCATTTCCCATCTCAAGAGCCTTAACTTCACATATGTGCATCTGCAGAGCCTTTCTCCAAGGAAGTTAATACTTCCAGTTCCAGGGATTAAGACATGGATTGGAGCAGGTTGTTTTTTTTCCACAAGGAGGGTGCTGAGCATAGACATGGAGTGTTTTTCAGCTCTGGGCCTCTGCTTGCTATGGAGTTCATCCTGGCCTAATTATTTTTCTTCATATTATAAATCTTGCAGCTTATCTTTTTTGTCTCCCATTCAAAACTCTAATGTGGGTAAAATGTTGGCAGGAAGGGTGGGAACAGGTTGCTCAGTTTGGGTAATGATAAATTTCCTCATGAACGAAATTGGAAAACTCTATAAGTTTTCTCTTTTTTTTCCAGATTGATGGAAATCTCTTGCTGTTTTCCACATTGTTACAGCACAAATAAAACACTGACTTCTATTTTCATAATTTGTATGACTAATTTCATAATTCTCTAATGAGACGGAGGGGGGACAATTTTTTCTAATCATGGGAAACCACTAGACTCTTCCTGCTCAGCTTCATGGCTCACTCCACAGTTCATGACCCTGGGATCTAGAATGTCCAACAGAAAACCTGATTTGAGACCTCGGTGAATCTGAGGTTCTGACATGAAATGGCAACACTGGCCACATCCTACAGCGATTTCTGGGGATTCAGTGTACTAATGGGGTTGACATTCTCAGCACCACGACTTGTAGACACTAAGTTCTTTTTTTAAAAAGAAAAGATTTATTTGCTTTTATTGCAAAAATCAGATATATATATAAAAAGGAGGAGAGACAGAGAGGAAGATCTTCCATACAATGATTCACTCCCCAAGTGACCACCATGGTCTGTAATGTGCTGATCCAAAACCAGAATCAGGAACTTCCTCCAGGTCTCCCACACGGGTGCAAGGTGCCAAGGCTTTGGGCCATCCTCGACTGCTTTCCCAGGCCACAAGCA
The DNA here is from genome assembly GCF_017591425.1 of Ochotona curzoniae. NCBI lineage: Eukaryota > Metazoa > Chordata > Mammalia > Lagomorpha > Ochotonidae > Ochotona > Ochotona curzoniae. The sequence goes on along the minus strand of NW_024465894.1, from coordinate 13,729,773 downwards.
GGGAGCTGGATGGGAAGTGGAGCCGCCAGGATTAGAACCGGCACCCATATGGGATCCCGGAGCGTTCAAGGTGAGGACTTTAGCCACCTGGCCACGCCGCCAGGCCCCAACATTAAGTTCTTGATATTAATCCTCATCCTCAACCTCCTCTACACCACTTTTTTTTTTAGGTTTAATTTATTTTATTTGAAAGGCAGAAACACAGAGACCTTCCACCCACTGGCTCACTCCCGAAATGCCTGCCACAGATGGGCTAAACCAGGCCAAAACAAAGAACCAGGAACTCACACCAGGTCTTCCATGTACATGTCAGAGACCCAATCCCTGGAGCCATCAGCGGAGTCTCCCAGGGTCTGCATTAGCAGAAAGTTGGAGCTGGGATCCAAGTGGAGACTTGAACTCATGCACTCCCCCATGGGAGGCAGACTTCCCAAGTGGCACCTTAACCTTTATGCCCAGTGTCCACCCTTTTTATAAAGGGGTAGGCGAGAAGAGTAATAATTATGTATTGGTTTTGTTTAGTGAGCCTCTTCCCAGAGTAGCTCAAGATGTCACAGGAAAGAATCCCTACCTCCCCAAGGGCTTGAGGCCCAGTGTGGGCAAACAAGGAAGATTCCAAACACATCAAGTCACAGCCCTTTCCCTTGACATGCTTGCAATGTTGTGAGAAAGGAACGCTGCTTGTCTAGAGTCACAGGGGGCTGAAGTCTTACTGTGGGGCAGTGGGGTTTAGAAAGCACCCGCATCCTAGCCATACCCAGGCCGTGTCCTTGTCTCTGCTGAGTGGAGTAAGCCCTGGACTGTGTTCCATGGCCTTGGCCATGTTACTGGCTCAACCATCTGTATGATCATTTTCCTCTTGGGACACTCAGTTTCCAAATCTGGAAGGGGAGAGTGAGACTACCTCTCAGCACAAAGAAAATACTAACACATCCTTACGGAGTTGCTGCAAAACCAAAATTCACGCACAGGAACTGTAGACACGTCCCCTCAGAAGCATCTGGGAAACAGAACAGAACTAGAGGACAACATTCCAAATGGAATATGGAGGGAAAAGAGGGTAGGGAAGAAGAAGGGGAGGAAAAGAGGAGGAGGAAGGAGGAAAAGGTGGAAGAGAGAAAGAAAGGCAGCAAACAGAACTGCCCCTGGAGCAAGAGAAATGATGGGTACACGTTAAGCACATGTCACTGATGATGACATGAACAGGTGCAAGTTGCTACTCTAAGCATTCAATTCCTGAATTCTCAGCATGATCCTCTGAGGCAGTCTTGTTATCATTTTACAAACTTTTTTTAAAGTTAACTACAGATTTTAATAATGTTTTAAATTGAGGATTTTAAAAATTGAAGAGACATTTAGTCTAGGCTGATATTGCACACTCTGCTAAGTGGCAGAGCCAAGATTCGAACCCAGGAATCTACACAACACTCTCCTACACTGATAATAATAAGGACAGACATATAGATATGAGGCCACTCAATAACACAGGCTGAAAATCCAGTTAATATCTACAATGTGGTCGTCTAGCTTTGTGCATTTCTAGGATCCGTCTTCCCTTCTGTTTGCTGAGAAGTCAGGGATGGGGCAAGCATCACTGCCCTGAAGCTGGAAGCCAGGCCCCTGGGGTGGCTTTGGCGCCACAGTGTGCCTGAGGACTTGTCACATAGCAATATCTGAGTTGGGGCTTTCCATGCCTGCAGGTCGCTGGGTTCATGCACTTTCTCCCAACTCACCAAGCAAGCAGTGCTTACACCCCACATACTCTTGGGCTGCCAAGAAGTTACTAGGTTAGTGCTGTCTGTCATTTTGCCAAAATGTCTGCATTTCCCTTGTGCCCAGCAAGCAAACATTTGGATGGATCTAGTCAGAGCACAAGGCCATGTTTTTATAAGGCTTACATTCCAAGCACACTCAGATTGGGGAGGCGAACTGCGATAGAAACACACATACTAAAGAAATGGTTCTGATGGTAAACTTCATCAAGTGTACTGGACCTCAACTAGTAAGCTTAAAACTGCTTGTTTAGAAAAGGGACAGGTGCGCCCAGCGCGATAGCATAATGGTTAAGGTCCTTGCCTTGAATGCGCCTGGGATCCCATATGGGCGCCAGTTCTGATCCCAGCAGCTCCATTCCCATTCAGCTCCCTGCTTATGGCCTGGAAAAGCAGTTAAGGATGGCTCAAAGTCTTGGGACCCTGCACTCATGTGGGAGACCTAGAAAGAAGTTCCTGGCTCCTGGCTTCAGATCAGCTTAGCACCAGCCGTTGCAGCTGTTTGGGGAGTGAATCTTCATATGGAAGATCTTCCTCTCTGTCTTTCTTACTCTTTGTACATCTGCCTGTCCAATAAAATAAATAAATCTTACAAAAAAAAAAAAAAAGAAAGAAGGAAAGGGACAGGGGAAGACACTTGATTCACTAATGTCCAAATCAGATGTTTTCTCAGCACAATGGATGTCAACGACTGGCCTGACACCAGGCCACCAAGCTGAGGGAAGAGGACTAGGATTCTCCAGGGATCCCCCTCAGCTTCCCTGTCCCCAGGAGGCTGAACTATGCTGCTAGTCAATTCTGATACTGGGTCAGGAGGAACGACACTAGGGTAAGAGGTCAGGAAAAATAATCGTCCGGCAATCTTCACAGCCAGCATTTACGTAGAATCTTCCCAAAGTAACTGGTAGCAGCCACTGAATCAAACCTCTTAATGTTAAGAAAAAGTACTGAACATATATCATAAAGGTAAAAAGATGATTATGTGACTTAAAAAAAATCTTTGGGGGCCCACTACGGTGGCCTAGTAGCTGAAGTCCTCAATTTGCACACGCCAGGATCCTATATGGGCACCAGTTTGTATCCTGGCAGCCCCACTTCCTATCCAGCTCCCTGCTTATGGCCTGGCAAGGCAATAGAGGATGGCCCAAAGTCTCTGCACTGCATGGGAGACCTGGAGAGGGCTCCTGGTTCCTGGCTTCAGATCGGCTCAGCACCAGCTATGTAGCTACTTAAGAAGTAATTCAGTAGACAGAAGATCTTCCCGTCTCTCCTCGTCTCTATATATCTGACTTTGTAATTAAAATAAATAAATCTTTAATAAGTAAACCTTTAAAAAAATCTTTGGGGCTGGCATGCTGGTTCAACAGGCTGATTGTCCACCTGCAAGTGCCAGCATCCCAAATAGATACTGCTTCGTGTCCCGTCTGCTCCACTTCTGACCCAGCTCTTTCTGCTAATGACGTGGGAAAACAGCAGAGGCTGACTCAAATTCTTGAGCCCCTACACCCACATGAGAGACCTGGTTAGGATGCCCATATTCCACGTGGAGTGCCTGGATCTGAACTGCTGCGCCTGACTCCAGCTTCCCACAAGTGCAAACTATGACAGCAGCAACAGCCAAGGAAGTTAAGCTTCTGCCACTCTTGTCGGAATATTTGTTCACAGTTTTCAACCCTGGCCCTCATGAGCATTTATGCCTCTGTCTTCTCTCTAAGAAATCATACTCAATGCTGACCCTCCTTTTCTCTTGCTGCAGCTCCAGTTCTGTGTGCTGCCTTCAGTGTTGTGGTCAGGTCCATCAGCGGAACTGACAGCCTGATGAAGAGGCATGCAGTCCTGCATTCGAGTCCCAGCTCTGCCTTTTCTAGCTGGATGTCTTCCAGCAAGGCAAGTGCACACTTCCGTGCCTCTGTGTACTTGTCTACAAAATGGAATCGTGGCTGCTCCTTCAGACTGTTCCCGGAGCACCAGGGAGAGCACAGAGTCTGCACTCTGCTGAACGCCATTGCCAGCGTGCTGTCCTTGTTAACACAAAGACTGGAGCTGTCTCTCCAAGCATTTGTGTGTGAGCTGGGACAGGGCATCTACCTGCAGTAGCAACTGGGATGGCCGAGCCTGGGCCTCTAAAGTCCAGCTGGGCACACTGCCAGGCCTTGGCTCCCTGCCGCCTGCTGCAGCCCTGGAGGGGCCTGTCCTCCCTCACTGAGCTGCAGGGCTCTGGCCCCAGCTCGCTTCCTGCCTCCCTTATCTTCCCCCAGCATGTGCTCTCAGGGGTGGGAAATGCTGTCCCTTGCCTCATTCACTTCCCTTTACTCTCCAAAACCCTCATTCTTTAGGCCTCAGTCAAATTCCGGCTGCTGGCCCGCTGCCCACTCTGCTCTGTGATTTTCTGCCCTTGGGCCGTCCAGGTCAGAGGCATCTTGGGTCCTGGCGCCAACCATAACCCTTCCCTGCACTTCCCACCTCCCTCCCTGGGCTTAGAAGAGAAAGCTTCTCCAACTGCCCCCGACTCACCCCACCGTCCTCGCAGGGCTGGGGGAAGTCTTGCTGTTCTCCCTAGGCCCAGCCCTGTGCCACTCTTTGAGTTCAAGTTCCTCCTCTTTGAATTGAAGTCTCTGCTCTATTCCTCTTTGTGACCTTGAGCAAGATACTTACATCTGATTTTTAATCCAATGTGGAGACAATGTGCTCAGTCTACCCCCAGAAGAAATTATTAACCACACAGGACACATTTGAGTGTCTTCTATAATCTATATAATATATGAATCACTCTAAAGCATGTGCGAAGGAGGTGTTTGGAAAATGTAGCAGGGCCTGGTACAGTAGCCTAATGGCTAAAGTCCTCACTTTGCATGCGCTGGAATCCCAAATGGGTGCCAGTTCATATCCAAGCTGCTCCACTTCCCACCCAGCTCCCTGCTTATTGTCTGGGAAGCAGTAGAGCATGGCTCAAACCCTTGGGACCCTGCACCTGCGTGGGAGACCTTGAGGAAGCTCCTGGGTCCTGGCTTCAGATTAGCTCAGCTTTCAGCCATTGTAGCCACTTGGGGAACCAGCGGATGGAAGATCTTTGTTTCTGTCTGTCCTATTCTCTGTAAATCTGGCTTTGCAATAATAAATGAATAAATAAATATTTCTTTAAAAGAAAAAAAGAAAACTGTAACAATGGTGAATGATCACAAACTTTTTAAAAAAAGATATATAGCTTGAGCCCGGCACAATGGTTCAGTGGCTAAATCTTCACCTTGCAAGTGCCAGCATCCCATATGGATGCCAGTTCGTATCCCGGCTGCTCCACTTCCCATTAAGCTCCCTACTTCTGGCCTGAGAAAGCAGCAGAGAATGGTCCAAAGTCTTGGGACCCTGCACCCATGTGAGAAAACTGGGAGAAGCTCCTGGCTTCTGATCAGCCCAGCTTCAGTCATTGCAGCCACTTAGGAAGTGAGCCAGCAGATGGAAGAGATTTCTCTCTGCCTCTCCTTCTCTGTGTAAATCTGCCTTTCCAATAAAAATAAATAAATCATATGTATAAATAGCTTTATAAAGAGAAAGGGCTGGGCCCGGCGCGGTAGCGCAAGAGGTTAAAGGTCCTTGCCTTGCACGCCCGGGATCCCATATGGGCACCGGTTCTAATCCCGGCAGCCCCGCTTCCCTTCCAGCTCCCTGCCTGTGGCCCGGGAAAGCAGTCGAGGACGGCCCAAAGCTTTGGGAACCTGCACCCGCGTGGGAGACCCAGAAGAGTCTCCTGGCTTCGGATCGGCATAGTATCGGCCCGTTGCGCTCACTTGGGGAGTGAATCATCGGACGGAAGATCTTCCTCTCTGTCTCTCCTCTCTGTATATCTGCCTTTCCAATAAAAAAAATAATAATAAAAATAAATCTTTAAAAAAAAAAACAGAGAAAGGGAGAAGCAGAGAGATCCTCCATCCCCTGATTCACTGCCCAAATGGACACATTGGCCTGGGCTGGGCCAGAGTAGGAGCTTCTTCCTGACTGGGCTCCAAACCCCTGGGCCATTTTCTACTGCTCTTCCCAGGCTGTTAACAGGGGACTGGATCAGAAGCAGAACAGCTATGACACAAACTGGCACCCATCTGGGATGCTGGCACCACAGGCAGCAGCTTTACCCACTAGGTCATGATGTGGTCCCCAGACACAGACATTTTGAGAGACACTGTTTGGGGGTTAAGTTCATACACTTGGGCATCTCAGGCTCAATTGTAGCTTTTACTGTGTGGCCTTAGATAAGTCACTTAACCCCTTGGAGCCTCCGTTTCTTTATTAGGGATGCTGATGAAGGCTGGTGTACACATCAAGGGAAATTATTTCTATAAAGAGCTGGACACTGGCCGTGGCCCACAACCAGTGTTACCTATAATCATGACCTTGGTTGTTGTCTTCCTGCTTACCTTCCTGGGTTCTGGCGCATAAGAAGGGAGCAGGAGAGACAGCTGTTTACTGCTGTTACTGCCACCGCCACCGCCTCCATCCATGATGAAGCTGAATGGGAAAGACTTCCATGTCCTTAGCCCTACCAAAGGTGGATTCCCTTTTAGCTGCAATGACCCAGGCCTTACCTATGTAGATGGAAGATGCCCAGCACTCAAGTCCAAACGGACTCAATCATCTATCATTACTCCCTATCCCAAAGCACCCTTCAAACCTTCAGGGGAGAAAAAAAGATGCACAAGCTCGCTTAGGAGCCAGATGAACGCACAGCTAAACCAAAACGAGGTGCTACTGTAGACTCAACCAGCTGACCATGCCAAGGGCTGGCAAGGATGTGAAGCCAGGAAACTCTCCTCTCCCACTGGCAGTGGGGATTGGCACATACTCCCTGTCAGTTGGGCAGATTAAGCTAATGATGCATACACCCTCTGACTCAGCAGCCCTTCTCCCAGGTTTGCACCTCCGAGGACTCTCCGGCATGTGCACAAAGAGCCAAACACAAAAAGGTTCATCCCAGCACTGTTGATAATTGCAAAACACGGAAAAAAGCCTCGCACACTGGAGAAGAGGCAAATGTACCATGGTGTATTCCCTAAATGGAATGCTTTGAGTGGTGAAAATGAACAGAACCACATAGTAGCAAGGATGAATTTCATTAATAAGCTGAATGAAGAAAGCAGGGGCCAGTGCTGTGGCACAGCAAGTGAAGCCACTGGCTGTAATGCTGACATTCCATGTGGGTGCTGGTTCGAGTCCCAGCTGCTCCATTTCCAATATAGCTCCCTGCTAAAGTGCCTGGGAAAGCAGTGGAGGATGGTCCAGTGCTGTGACCCCTGTACTCACATGTGAGACCTGGAAGAAATTCCTGATTCCTGGCTGAGAAACCAACCCAGCTCTGACTACCACAGAAGTTAAAGAGTTAACCAGCAAATGGAAGCAATAGATACACTTTCACATCATTTATATAAAACTCAAAATATAAAACACTATATGTATACAGTTTAGCGACACATACATATATAGCACAAATATAAAGAAATGAAAACCAGCACATTTCCATTTGAAGTGGTTACTTCACTGGCTAAGGCAGGGTGGGAGAGAGGAAGTTGGGAGGTATACACATGAAACTTTATTTCTACTGGTGATATCTTATTTCTTCTATTAAGTAGCAAGGATAGCGGTATGTTTGCAATATAATATTTCACATATCAAATGTAAAATTTTCATACAAATTCTATTTATAGAAGTCATATCCATAGAATTGGCAATGATGTCGACCATTCCACCTTTCCTGTTTCCAGCCCAGGAGAACTAGGGTGCCAGGCCTCTGGGGACTTCAGGCCCCTGTGGTGAGCTACACAAAGCAAAGCTTAGAAGCTATCCTGAGCTGGCATGCAAAGGCTGAGTGGTCAACATGGATATTCTCTCTTTTTCTTTTCTGGTTTTTCTTTTTAAAGATTTATTAATTTTTACTGGAAAGGCAGATTTCCAGAGAGAAGGACAAAGAGAAAAGTCTTCCATCCACTGGTTCACTCCCCAAATGGCTGAAATGGCTACAGCTGCGCTAATCTGAAGCTAAGAGCCAGGATCTTCTTCCAAGTCTCCCACATGGGTGTGAGTGCCCAAGGCTTTGGGCTGTCCTCAACTGCTCTCTCAGGCCACAAGCAGGGAGCTGGAGAGGAAATGGAGCAACCGGGACATGAATGGGTGTCTGTATGGGATGCTTGTGTTTGCAGGGAGAGGATTGGCTAATTGAGCCATTGCCTTTCCAGTAGATGAAATCAAATGAATAATCTTTAAAAAAAAATACGTTTCACATTGCTATCCACAACTCATCATAGAAACATGCGTTTACAAAACCAAATGCAGGGCCCGGCGGCGTGGCCTAGTGGCTAAAGTCCTCGCCTTGAACACGCGCCGGGATCCCATATGGGTGCCGGTTCTATTCCTGGCAGCTCCACTTCCCATCCATCTCTCTGCTTGTGGCCTGGGAAAGCAGTAGAGGACGGCACAATGCTTTGGGACCCTGCATCCACGTGGGAGACCTGGAGGAAGTTCCTGACTCCTGGCTTCAGACTGGCACAGTACCGGCTGTTGTGGTCACTTGGGGAGTGAACCATCGGACGGAAGATCTTCCTCTATGTCTCTCCTCCTCTCTGTATATCTGACTTTGTAATAAAAATACATATATAAATCTTAAAAAAAAAACCAAATGCATATACCTAATGACTGAACAAATATGAAAATTTCATAAAATAATGCTTCCCTTTTTAAGATGATCTGCTCATGGTGTGGTATGCTAAGCCTCCATCTGTCGCACCAATAACCATATGGACTCAAATTTCAGTGCCGGCTGTTCCACTTCCAATCCAGGTTCCTGCTAATGACCTGAGAAGGCAGCAGAGGAAGGCCCACGTCCTTGGGACCCAGCACCCACATGGGAGCCATGGAAGAACCTCTTAACTCCTGGCCTCAGACTGGTCCAGGCCTGGGCCGTTGAGACCATTTGGGGCGTAAACCAGTGGATGGAAGCTTTTCTCTGTCTCTGCTTCTCTCTGTGTAAGTTTGCCTTTCAACTAAAAACAATTCTTTAAAAAAAAATTTTTTTTAATAACAACTAAGGATGATATGCTAAAATTTGTCATTCCCTTCTATTTCATTTCTTTTAGAGAAGATGGTCATCATAACCTATCCAACTGTTTTCTTGTCCACTAATATAAGGGGATGACCTCAGTTTGGGAAATACTGCTTTATGTAACCAGTTCTCCAGCGAAGTGGACACAGACTGCTTGTAATTCTCTCCTACCACAACCAGCAGCGCCCCCTGAGCTGCTGCTTCTCAAAGTAGGATTCCTGACTGTGTCACTGTCATTTACTTCGCCTTCTGGTAAAAATGTAGCCGTTTTGCTGGGGGGGGGGGGGGAACAAGTAACAATCCTGCATGTGTGTTACCACCATCCTGCAGGTCTGCACCGCCCTGGGCCTCAATTTCCCCACCAGCAATCTGCTGCTCTTCGTACCCTGGAGTCTGTTCCTAGCCACACGCACAGAAGCACCACCCCGCGGGTGACTCAGCAGGGGCAGGATTCCTCATCCAGCCCTCTCCCCTTTTCAGCTCCCAGCTTGCTCCTCCTGACTCGGAAGCAGCCCTGGGGAAAGGGAAAAACGCAGGTCGCGGCTGGAGGGCCCGAGGGAGGGCGGGGCCGGGGGCGGCCGGGACAGAGCCCCGCCCCCGGTAGGAAATGAGAGGGAGTCGGAATAACACTTTATAAGCTGGATACCCTCTTCCTCCCTCCCATTCCCTGGCCTTCTTCCATCCTCCTCTGCTCACCCTCCGCCCCTTCCAGGCAGTGCTCTTTCGGAGACTTTCCTCCCAGGCTGCAGCCAGCGGCACCCTCAGCTTGCCCAGGTGGGATCCAGAGCCTCGGCCTCAGGATGTCGCCAACCTTGCTGCCTTTGTTGCTGCTACTTTTCCTGCCCCACCGAGCCCTTTGTAGTCAGGAAACTTCAGAGGGTAAGTCATGAGGGGAGGAATTGCTTGTGCCTGGGGAATGTACTAGAGACTTTGGGTCTATCTGGGCTCTGGGCGCGCTCCGGCAAGACCGGAGGAGGAGCGCATCTTCCCTGGAGTGCAGCAGGCTGGATCGCTCTCTGTGGTCTGCCCGCATCTGTCCCAAAGTCAAAATGAGCAAGTACAGTGAAGCCCCCAGGGGAAAGAAATTGGGGGGGGGAGCGGAGCGGGCAGGGGAGGCTGGGGAAACTAGACAAGTGGAAAATGAAAAAGGAGGGGAAGGAATTAGTCTCAGAGAGAGGGGGTGAAGTCTGGAGAGGGGGAGCTGTAGGTGAGGGTGACAGGGTCCCCAACAAAGCTAGGGAAGCACTCAAATGCGGGGAGAGCTGGGGATGGACCAATCGGGGATGGTTGAGGCAGAAAGGGAAGACCAAGGAAGACTGGATCCAGCTGGGAAAGCAGAACTGGGAGTTGAGAGAGACTATGACTAACAGGAGAGTTTGTGAGGTAACTACAGCAGCACCCTGTTAAATGGAAAAGGGGAGTTAGTGCCTCGCCTTGTGTTTGCACCCTGGTTTCTCTGCCCTCTCCCATAGCCCCATAGCTTCCGTCTCCCACTAGGGTTAACTAACAGGCAGGTGCTTCCAAAAGTTTGTGGGCATGGAATTTAAAAGTTAAGTTTATCTTGGTGCCCTCCCCCCCACACAAAAAAATCCACCCATACGTTTTTCATAAACCTGAACTTTCCTTGAATCTTTCAAAGGCCCCTCACACACGAGTTTCAAAATATTTTGCACCTAAATCAACTTTCCTTTACATGCCATTTCCTACCAACTTTAGAAGTAGGTCGGGCATGCTTTGAGTCGTTTATCTGCAAAATTCCACGGGTGGGTAAATATTGTCTTGATTTTACACAGGAGGGCATCAGGTCATGGAGCAGCATCTAGGATTTACCCACACAGATAGAAAACAGTGTGTGTGTGTCTGTGTGTGTGTGCCACCTGAAGATAGCGACAAGGCAGGAAGGCAGCACAAGAAATCCCAAGGAATGTCCTGAGTCTAGGCATACAGGGACTAGGACAGAAAGTGCAGCTACCACAAAGGCTGGGCTGACAATGTTGGGCTGGATCCTGGGGACAGGTACCCTATCGGGGAGACAGGTACAGCATGGGAGGGACAGAGCGGGCCTTGACCTGCCTGCCTGCAAAGCTTGGCTCGGTCATACCATCCTAGCCTCAGCTTCCGGCATACACTGGGGATAATGATAGCCGCTGTTACATCAAACTGTTGGTGGGGAAGGGAGAGGCACAATAAGATACTCATGTGCACAAAGCACGGGGCCCAGGTCCTAATATCCACTTGATGGGCTTTATTTCCTTTGGATAGGGGGAGGGGTGTGTCACTTAGGACGCTACAGAAGACTATGATCTGATTCCGGGTGTTGTGGGGGACCAGGTGGTTACCAGATTAGAAGGAATTAAAGTGAGAAGGAAAAATGGGGGCGAGGGGGAGGTAGGGAATCCCAGTCCAGGTGAGCATTGGTATGGCCTAAACAGGACAGTGGCAGACGAGACAGGCACTAGGACCCATGACCCAGGGGATTTGATCATAGGTCATGATTTGTTGGGGTGACAAGGGAACACTTCCCCCTGTGGGCCTCGGCTTCCTCCTCTGTAAAACAAACTAATCATCCCCGTCAGGAGTGGAGGTGGGAGGGTGGTTTATGGGGCCAAGGTGAGTGGGGGGGGGCGTTATTAGCTCCCTGACCCGCCAATGTTGTGCCCCCAGGCCTGCAGGGCCTCCACATGCTCCACTTCTCCTACTTCCGCAATCCCAACCACGTGTGGTACCAGGGCAACGCGTCGCTGGGGGGGCACCTGACTCACAAGCTGGAAGGCCTCGGCACCAACGCCACTTTCCTCCAGCTGCAGCCCCTGCAGGATCCCGAGAGCTGGGCGTTCACCGAGAAGCTCCTGCAGCAGTACCTGAAGCGCTTCCATGGCCTCGTGATGCTGGTGCATCGGGAGCGGCATGTGGCCTGTAAGGGGACATGTGGGGGCGCGGCCTTGTGGAGGGCGAGGCGTGTGGGTGGGTGTCCGTAGTCTGCGCAGTCTGCGCTGTACCCTTGGTTGTTCTGGTGCCTTGCTCTCTGGAGGACGTTGGTGGCCAAAAGAGTGGGTGTCCTAGCTAAAGGAGTGGGGCAACCCGGGCAACCCTGGCCTCACAGACTTTCAAACTCTTTTCTTTCATACACAGTCCCTCATCCCCTCAATCCCCAGCTACCTCTCCTCAGGCAGGCTGATGACCCAAGGTCCTCCGCCCCTTCTCCTCAAAGACCCCTGGCTCTCCCCCTCAAAACCCTCACACCCTCCCCCTTGAAGTGCCACCTTTTTTCTCTCAGTCTCCCTGTTTTCTTCATTGTCTCAGAATTCCCTATACAGCCTCCTTCACACACATCCACCACCACCATGAGCATCCCTGAGGCTCCAGGCACCCCGCCTTGTATGGTCCCCCTCTGACCCTGCTTCCCCCCAACCCACAGTTCCTTTAACGATCCGCTGCTACGCGGGCTGCGAGCTGCTACCAGAGGACTCCAAGGCCCGCGTCTTCTTTAATGTGGCTGTGAATGGGAGCTCCTTCATGATTTTCCAGCCAGAGACGGCCCTGTGGGTGGCTGGCTCCGCGAACCCTTCCCAGGTGGCCACCTACACCATGAAGCAGCTCAATACCTACAACCAGACTCGGTACGAACTGCGAGAGTTCCTGGAGGACACGTGTGTGCAGTACGTGCACAAGCACTTGGCTGGGGGAAATCTGAAAGGTACGCTGGGAACGGGCCCTGCCTGTGTGCTGGGAGCAGGGTGGGGGTGCTGGATCCCAGGCAATGGGACCAACCTAAAGGTTGGATCCTTCTGTCCATGTGTCCACAAGAGGCCAGGCCTAGGGGTTGGGGACAGGGCACCCCCCCACACACCAAATTGTTTGGTGAACTTTTCCTCTTCCCCTGGGGAGCAGGAATCCCTTGGCATATGTTCTTCAAGCTAACTCTGTACCTTCTTGCAGGGAGCCAAACGGGGCGCTCCTATACTTCGCTAGTCCTGGGCGTGCTGGTGGGCAGTTTCATCATCGCTGGCGTGGCCATGGGCATCTTCCTGTGCACAGGTGGACGGCGGCGCTGCTAGTGACTATCCGGCATCACCCCCCGAAAGAACTGGATTTGTTTGTGGGGGGTTGCTAGCAAAGGAAGGTCTCAGCTCACTGTGAAGCCAGATTCCCCGGCTGGAACACCTCCCAGGAGGTTGGAAGTGGCCATTCCATTCTTTTCCCAGATCTGCCAGTTTGGGAAGACGGGGTAGGAGGCTAACTAGACAAAGGACCTGGATGTCTAATAACCTGGGAATGTGCATGTTTTGCCTGAATTGCTCTGAGAACTGAATGCTTATCTGACTTCTGTGGAAAGCAAGGGTCGGGGCAGGGAGGGGAGTGCATCCCATCCTCCAAAGACAGATGGGATCACCTGAGGCATTCAAAACATGTAACCAAGGAAAACAAATTGTCCACAACCAAAACAAACAACATTCACAGCTGTCAGGTGTGTTTGTCCATGGTATAACAGGGACAGAAGAAGAGGCAGGAGGATTTGTGAGTGTGTACAATCCAAGTCATAGGGAATCAGCAAATCATTCTTTAATAACACCAATACATTCTTTTATGTCATTGGCATTATTTCCTTTACTTGGCAAACTTCTGGAAAGGTGGCCCATACCCTTCGCTTGCACCTCCCAGCTCCTGCTCCCTCTTCAATCCCCTTCTCTGTAAACTACTCAAAGGTCCCTAGCAAACTCTGTCCATGAGATCTGCAATTGGGTAGGCTAGGATTCCCTTTACACCCTAACTTCTGAGATCCTTCTGGAATTTATAAACCTATTCTGGCTGCTCGTTTCAATCCCTGTGTTACTGGACTCCGTTTGCCTTGAAAGATGGAACTCCATTTCTCAGCTCCTTTAGTTTCCTCTTTGAACTCTACCTTATCTGTGGAAACTACTGACTTCCCTGGCTTCAAATACTGCCTCTCTGGGGCGGTTTTCCTGGAGAAGCAATATCACTTTATTTTTTGTTTGTTTTTTATTATCACTTTATTTTTAAGAGCATGTGCTTTGCCATGACTTTCAAGTCTTCTCTGAGCCAGATGTTTCATTTCTTTTAGTCTCAGTTTCTTCATTCATAAAAAGTATAATAAAAAATATACAGAAGATATAAGAAAAACAATACCTCATTGAGGTGCTGTAAGAATTAAATATGTAAGATGATAAGTGTTTACTTAATAAATATGAGGGAGATTCAAAAAGGTCATGGAAAGAGTGGAATTAAAAGGTAAGGGAGGTTGGTGTTCTGGCATAGCAGGTAAAGCTGCTGCCTGCAATGCCAGTATTGCATCTTGGTTCTGGTTTGTATCCCAACTGCCCTTCAGGGGAGACCTGAATTGAATTCTGAGTTCATGGCAACAGCCTGGCCCAGTCCTGGGTGTTGTAGGCATTTAGGGAATGTTTAGTTTAGAAGGATGATTCTCTCTCTCTCTCTTTCTCTATCCTTCCTCCTCCCTACCCCTCAAATAAAATTATAAATACATTTTGAAAATAAAACTTAGGGCCTGGCACAATAGCCTAGTGGCAAAAGTCCTTACCTTGCATGCACTACAATCCCATATGAGTACCAGTTACGTCCCAGCTGCTCCAGTTCATGTCCCAGCTGCTCCACTTCCCATCTAGCTCCCTGCTGTGGCCTAGGAGCCTCTTCCAGGTCTCCCACGCATGTGCAGTGTCCCAAGGCCTTGGGCCATCCTCTACTGCTTTCCCAGGCCTTTAGGCTGTCCTTTAGACTGAGGCAATCGCCACTGCCTCTGTCTCCTACTCTAATCTATGTTCTTATTTTTTATTATTTGGAAAGGAGAGAGAGAGAGAAAACAAGCAGCCAGAGATCTTCCATGTGGTTCATTCTCCAAATGCCTACATTTAGCAGGGGCTGGACCAGGAGCCTAGAATTCAGTCCGGGTTTCCCGTCTTGGGGAAGGGATCCGAGTATGCAGGCCATCACCTGCTGGCTCCCAGAGTCTGCATTACTAACAGGAGGCTAGAACCAAGAACATGCCAGGATTCAAACCCAGGCACTCCCCTATGAGATGAATTGTCCCAACTGGTGTCTCAGCTGCTGCACCAAACACTCTCCCTCCTCCAGGTTCTAATGGACCTTCTATATGACAATAAAAAACATATATTTGATGGGCATTTGGTGTAGCAGTTTGGGAGACCTACATTCCAGAAGGGTGCCTGATTCACATTCAAATTTCCACCAGCTTCCTACTAGTGTACATCTTGCGAGGCAGCAGTTGATGGTTCAAGTCCTTTAGTCTGTCACTCACATTCGATACCGGGACTGAGTTACAGGCTCTTGGCTTCAACCTGGACCAGCCCTGGTTCTGTGGCATTTGGGGAATGAACCAAAAGAGGAAAAATCTGTCTTTCTGTCTCTTTGGCTCTCAAATAAAATTTTAAAATGAACCTGGTCATCTCAGTGTTCTTTTTTAAAATTTTTCTATATTAATTGAACTAATTCAGACTCCTATGTGAACAATGTGGTCCTAACCTGATTTTGAAATTCTTTTTTCTACTGTTTTTCTATGTCTCTTATTAACTGTAGGAGTGTTTACATGGAGTATACCATAAAACAGCAAAAGACCCCTTGATTTTTCCTTGTCTTGGAATTTTTGCTTCGTAAATAAGGCAAGATTCTTAGTTGCAAGCAACAGAAGCCAGTTCTGAAAACGTGATGGGTAAATAAATGCATCAGCTTATCAAATAATCCTCAAAATCAATGGAAAAAGTACAGCTAATTGAGATCAGAAACCAGAGACTGCGAAGTCCCACCATAGGAACAACCACAGCTGGAACCACTACTTCCACCGCAGAATGCACATAACCACTCTTCATACATCCTCCCCTGTCTGCTGTGTCTTCACATCATTTGTCCAAGATTTAGCGTCCTTAGATTCTAAGTCATGTGGGTGGGAGCCCCATAGGACGAAGCCAGCTTCCTGCTTAAGGCCTGGGAAAGCAGGTGAGGTTGGCCCAAAACCTTTCAGACCCTACACCTGCATGGGAGACTAGGAGGAGGCTCCAGGCTCCTGGCTTCAAATAGGCTCAGCTCTGGCTGATGCAGCCACTTCAGGAGTAAATCATCAGATGGAAGATCTTCCTCTCTGTCTCTCCTCTCCCAGCTCTGGCAGTAGCGGCTGTGGCAGAAGCTCTGGTAGTAACAGCTATTTGGAAAGGGAATTGGCAGATGGAAGATGTATCTGTCTCTCCCTTTCTCTCTCTCTGCAATTCTTTCAAGTGAAAAAAAAAAGAAAATTAAAAAAAGAATAAACAGAAGCTTCATCTGCTTGCATGTGGATTAGCATAGCTGTGTAGCCTTAGGCAAATCCATGTGTGGGAAGAAGTTCCTAATTTCTAAGTTACCTCCCAGCTCCGCCGCCTTGGCCTCTGAGCTCCCGATATTTGGACAACTGAAGGGTCCTGGAAGTTCCATTCCTCTTCTGGAGAGTGACCTTGGAATATTTGGCTATCCTCTGGCAGCCGGATCATTAGAGACTCAAATTGGAGTTTATATAAAGAAATAAACAGATCTGGAATTAATTTAAACAAGTAGATCCCCAGCATGCACGAAGAGCTTCCTTTTGAGTGGCATGCATGGCTTATCCTAATTCCCCTTTTTAATGCATAGATCTGAAACTTTCAGTGTCCATGTAAGCTTATCTTTTCATCCCATTTATCCAAAACCTTTATGAAGTGTGCTCACATCGGAGTTTCGCTTGCCTGCCTTGACTTTCTGCCTCCTGCTGGATAGCGAGGTTTAGGTTTCTGTGCTTTTTTCTTCCAACTCAACCAGCCTCCGCTAAAACCTGCCCTATGTGAGGCAGAGAGCGAAAGGCTCTTAGAGGTGCAGTAAGGGGTAAAACGTTCCTATCCAGGAGCCCACAGCCCAGGGGTAAAGGTGTTAAAAAAAAAAAAAAACAGCTGATTTTAACACAGAAAGAAAGCAAGAGACAGTAATTAGAAGCAGGAGATCTCAATGAGAGGTAGGAGGGCAGCCATAAAGTTTATCTGACTCTGAAGGAAAAGAAGCAGTTCAGTGGGTGAAGAGAGGAAATGTGCTTCTCCCCCTCCGGGCTAAGACCCTTGAGGACAATGATTTTGTCATATCCATCTGTGGGGTCCTGGTGTACAACACAGTGTTAAGCACAAGGAAGGAGACCAATACATGCTTTTTTTTTTTTTAATGAATGAATAACTTGCATTCTGGCCTAACCTAATAACACAAAGGCAGAGAGGGTATAAGTACACCTTGTGTCTGGGAACGGGAATGGTCTGATATGGAAGTTCTGGATATAGCTAAGGCAAGGCGCTGCAGGAAATAAAATGAGACATTTCTGTATCCAATTAAAAATGTCATGCTGGGCCCAGCACTGTGGCACAATGGGTTGAGCCACTGCCTGTGGCGCTGGAATTGCATACTGGAGTGTCAATTCAAGCCTGGTTACTCCATTTGGGATCCAGCTTCCAGCTAATGCACACCCAGGAATGCAGCCGATGATGGCCCACATACTTGGACCTTCACATCAAGATGGAGAGCAGGATGGAGCTCTTGGTTCCTGGCTTCAGCCTGGGCCAGCCCAGGAGATCAATCAAGTAGGACCTTGTAGGCCAATTGCAAGGAGTTTGATTTTTATTCTGAGGAACACTGAAAGCCATTGGAGGCTTCTGTGAGATGGGTAACAGGATCTGATTTACATTTGAAGCGTCACCTCTCTGGCTACCGTCGGGAAGATACAGACTAGGTTACCAAGACAGGCTCAGGGAGCTGCGAGGCCGTGCACACGTTTTGGAAATCACTATTACAATATGGGTGAAACCAGAGCGAATGGACCTGGGTGTCAGTGACAGAGATGGTGAAAACAGTTGTGTTAATTAGGAAGACAGGATTGCTAGAAGTTGATGAAAGAATGAATATGAATAAGAGAAACAGAGAAATTTTTTAAAAAAAAATCATTCTAAGAAATGCAATGTAAAGATACCATGGCTTACTCCTCAGAATAGTTAAGGAAGAAGGGAAAGGAGAAAGAAAAGGAGGAAAGGGGGGCGGTGGGAAGAAGGAAGGAAAGACAATGTTGGCAAAGATACAGACCAACTAGAACTTTTGTACACTATTAATGGTGATATAAATTGGTAAATCATGATCGTAATACTATAAAAATTTGGAGCATGCGTTAAAGTTGAATAACTGCCACTCAGATAAGTACCTAACAGGAATGCTTGCGTGTATTCGCAAAAAGACTTGTCTCAGATTAGTCATAACAGTGTTATCTGCAATAGGCCCAAACTGGAAAACATCCCAACATCCACCTAAGAGAGACTGAGGATACTGTTTTTCCACAAAGACCCGTACAACATGGAGAACAGACAAACTGAGTCGACATGCCTTGGCATGAATGAATCTCACAAGCAGTATGTTGGAGAAAAGAAACCAGTCACAAAATCTGTAAACTGTATGAGCCCATGTCCCTAGATTTCAAAGATACACAGAACTGAGAAGCAGATGTGAGGGATTTGGGGGTAATGGGCTTGCCTCTTGCGAGCTGACTGTACAAATGCTTTCATTTGGTGAGTGCTCACTGAGTGATGCCCTTACAAACTGTTCCCACCTCGGGGTCTGAGCCGTGCCTCCATACAGTTTCCACGTCAAAAGGATGACTAAGAGACTTTTGATCCACACTCCCGGGAGCTATAGTTACCACTTGCTCAGATGAGGAAGTGATATGAGAGCAGGTTTTGGCAGGAAATACATCTGCTCTGCACATATAAAGACGGACATGTACCAGACATTCAAGTGCAAGTGCTAACAGACATCTGCTGAACAAGTGTGAAGCTGAGGGGAAAGGTCTTAACCTGGGACCTGAGTTTCAGAGTAGCCTGTGAGGCTGGGTGGGACTACCCAAGGGGTAATACAGATCAAGAAATTACCAGGCAGCTAAACACTGTGGGGAGGGGGAGAGAAGAGATGTCCTCCAACAGAAACCAGCCAAAAAGCGGAGACTGGACCATTGAGTTCAAGAGAACCAAGAGAGGGCCATATTTCAGATGCCACATGAAGAGTGTAGGGAGCAAGTTCTCCGTTGTCAGGGATATTGTCTTGTAGCATGGGGTAAGAGACTGAGAACTGACAAAGGCCAAAGTGATCCTGAGAAGACCACTTGGGTGTGTGGGAGAATAAGAGCCAAACTGAAGCTGGTCCGAGAAAGAAAACAAGGAAGGGCCCAGCACAATAGCCTAGTGGCTAAATCCTCGCTTTGCAAGCACCAGTATTCTATATGGGTGCTGGTTTGTATCCTGGCTGTTCTATCCTGGCTGTTCCAGCTCCCTGCTTGTGGCCTGGGAAAGCAGTAGCAGATGACCCAAGGCCTTCAGACCCTGCACCCGTGAGGGAGACCCAGAAGAAGCTCCTGGCTCCTGGCTTCAGATTGCTTAGCTCCAAACACTGCGGCCACTTGAGGAGTGAACCCGTGGATAGGAGATGTTTCTCTCTGTCTTTCTGGTAAATATACCTTTGCAACAAAGTGAATAAATCTTTAAAAAAAAAATGTTGTGATGGTAAAATGGTTTTGAAAAAACAAAGGAAGGAAGGAAGCTAGTTTACGTCAGGGTGTCACTGCTCTATGCTGCCCTTCTCCCTTTACCTCCTACCCATGGCACTAGCTGCACACTTGTTTTTTTTTTGTTTTTTTTTTTTTATTTAGCTTTTTTTTTTTTGGAAAGGCAGATTTATAGAGAGGAGAGACACTCTGCAAGTGGCACCAACCACCAGAGCTGAGCTGATCTGAAACCAGGATGTACTGACTGTCCAGTTGGCGGCAACCAGGTCTAAGTTTGTTCAATCATGCCACAGCTAGATGGGCTAATAGGCACTCAGCATCATATCCCAGGTGGAATGAAAAGGGAGTATCTTTAAAACCATAAAAGATGCTTACTCCTGCCCAGAGGGTGCTGTCCCACTCTTCTGGGTTTCCAGCTTTATTTAAAATAGAAGGAAGTTACTGATTACACCCTTCTGATTTTTTTTTTAATTTTTATTTGAAAGTCAGACTTATTGAGAAGGAGAGAGAGAAAGAGAGTATTTTCCATCCTTTGGTTCACTCCCCAAATGGCCACAACAGCCAGAGCGGGGACGGTCTTTTGCCAAAAGTCTGGAGTTTTCTCCAGGTCTCCCACATAGATGCAGAGTCCCAATCACTCTAGCTATCCTCCACTGTTTTGCCAGGCCATTAACAGGGAGCTGGATTGGAAATGGAACAGCTGGGACTTGAACCAGTGCTCATATTGGTTTGGGAGGGCATTAGATAGAATACTAAGGATAAGATGTGTGGGAGTAGGTCCAGAACAGTGGCCTAGCGCCTAAAGTCCTTGTCTTGAACGCACCAGGATCCTCCATGTGGTCACCAGTTCTAATCCCAGCAGCTCCACTTCCCATCCAGCTCCCTGCTTGTGGCCTGGGAAAGCAGTCAAGGACGGCCCAAAGCCTTGGGACCCTGCACCAATGTGGGAGACCTGGAGGAAATTCCTGGCTCCTGGCTTCAGATTGGCGCAGTACTGGCCGTTGTGGTCACTTGGAGAGCGAACCATCGGGTGGAAGATCTTGTTCTCTGTCTCTTCACTTCTCTGTATATCTGCCTTTCTAGTTAAAAATAAATAAATCTTTCAAAAAAATTTATTATTGGAAAGTCAGATTTACAGAGAGGAGGAGAGACAGATAGGAAGATCTTCCTTACGATGGTTCGCTCCCCAGGTGACTGCAACGGCCAGTACTGCGCCAATCTGAAGCCAGGAGCTCTTCCGGGTCTTCCACGTGGGTACAGGGTCCCAAGGCTTTGGGCCGTCCTTGACTGCTTTCCCAGGCCACAAGCAGGGAGCTGGATGGGAAGCTGGGCTGCAGTGATTAGAACCGGCGCCCATATGGGATCTTGGTACATGCAAGACGAGGACCTTAACTACTATGCTATCGTGCCAGGCCCCCAATAATAAATTTTTTTAAAGCATGGATTATAACATTTTTCTTTTTTTTTTATATAACATTTTTCTTTTTTTTTATATGTAACATTTTTCTTTTCATCTATGACAAGAACCAACAGGGAGGGAACACTTGATCATGCAGGGAAAAAAAAAAAAAAAAAAAGAACAGAGCCTTGAGTGCTACTGTTGAGTAGGCAAGGTGGAAGGGCTCCAAAGCACACGGGCAAGCTGACCTCCATCCCTTGTGGGGGAGGTCTTGTCTAGGCAAGACCCAGGTTCTTATCTTTTAGCACAAAAGAATTCAAGAGGAGATAAAGGTGAACAGGAAGCAAGATTTAAAGGCAAAGGGAAAACACGCACTGCAGCGTGCGTGCTGGCAACACCCTGAAAGAGTGACGTCACTGGCCGTGGTCAGGGTCACCCCTATACAGGTTAGGGGGCTTGTCTAGGCAGGGCTTGATTGACATTCAAAGAGAGGCCGAGCCCCATTTGCCACACCCCCTTTGGGGAAATCTCTGGAGTGTCCTGGCATCCGGGGCACGATGGGAGTGGGCGTGCACAGCCCGAAGCAGTGCTGGATATTTCCAGCTGGAGGCACAACTGGGGCTAAATGTGCGTGGTTTTGGGCAGTGCTCGTGGGGCTGCGACACAGATGTTGGCGTCTTTAGCTCCTGGGTATATCCCTGCCTGCCTCAGCAGGAGCTGACAGTTGGTTCACAGTAACCCGCAGAGGAGAAGTGGAAACTAACTTCTGATTGCCTCTGTTTTTTTTCCAGAAAGTACAAATTACAATCATTTGCACAGCGCAAATGGGACAGGGTAGTGCAGGCGGCTTTCTAGAGAGACGTGAAATCGTCAATCTGGAAATAAGGAGATGGACAGTGTGACTCTTGGAGTCCCACGGCAGCTGCACAGCTCATAACAGATAAATGCAGCCGACGGTCGTGAAGCTATTCCCTCCGGGGCTTTGGGTAGAATGGTTTCTTCCCATAAACAGAAATAAACTTGCCATGAAGCAAATTCATGTTTTTATTCTTATTATTATTATTCTTATTATTATTATTATTTCTGGTGCTAGTAAGATGATAGAAATTAGCCTTTCTTTCTCACTAACCGAAATACAAAATCTTCCTGAAAGTTCTACAAAGTAAATGATACCAAACAGACCGAAGAGAAAGGTTAAAAGTTGAAAAAGATCCACTATGGCAGTGGTGATTTTTTTTCTCCTTAATTCCTAGCTTCCACCAAAGGGTGGGTCAAATCTATTAATTACACAATTGATGCAGACAGTAAGAAAAAAAAAATCTGAAAGGAAAAAAAAAGGAAAAAGAAAAGAAGAAAGGATGCAAGAGAGAAAGAGAGAGAAAGATGAAAGAGAGAGAGGGAGGGAGGAAGGAAGGAAGGAAGGAAGGAAGGAAGGAAGGAAGGAAGGAAGGAAGGAAGGAAGGAAGGAAGGACTCTGTTCCCACGACTGCAAGGGAGCCCCTGTGAGCTGGGAGTGCTGAGAGAATCTCAGTTTTTCTCTCTGCCAGCTCTGACGCAAGGCTACCTCCAGGAGTACAGATGCCATGTGGGAGGGGCCTGTAAGGAATGGGGCTGAAGGCTATCAGCATGGTTTTTCACATGGATGGTGGGCCCAACGACAGTGGCCCTGGACCAGTGCCTCCCAGGGTCTACACTAGCAGAAAGCTGGAACTGCAAGTGTAGCAGGGAATCCAACCCAACTCCAACTCTGCTATTGGGCACACAGGTCTCAAGGAGCACCTTAACCATGGCAACAAGTGCCCATTGCACTACAGTTCATACCTTCTACTACAAAAACAAATACATAAATCACCTGAAACAGATCATAAATCTAAATGCAAAATTGAGGCTGGGGCCTGGCACAATAGTTAAGTGTCTATATCCTTGTCTTGCATGCTCTGGGATCCCATTTGGGCGCTGGTTCACATCCCAGCTGCTTCACTTCCATTCTAGATCCCTGCTTGTGGCCTAGGAAGGCAGAGAGGACAGCCCAAAGCCTTGGGCTCCTACCCTGCCTGGGAGACCTGGCTCACAGCTGGTCATCGTGGCCACTTGGGAAGTGAATCAATGGGAAGTGAACCAGCAGACTTTCTGTCTCCCTTTCTCTCTGTATTTTCAATGAAAATAAATAAATCTTTTTTAATAAATAAATCTTTGAAAGAAAAAAACTGGGGCTGGCGCTCAGGCATTGCATGCTAATCCTCTGCCTGTAGCACTGGCTGCTCCATTTCCAACCCAGCTCCCTGACGATGTGTCTGAGAAAGCAGTGAAAGATGGTCCAAGTACTTGGGCCCCTGATCCCACGTGGGAGACCCAGAAGAAGCTCCTGACTCCCAGCTTCAGATCAGCCCAGGTCTGGCAGCTACGGCTATTTGGGGAGTGAATCAGCAGATGGAAGGGCTCTCTCTCTTCTCTCTCTGTAACTCTTTTATGTAAAATAAATAAATAAATCTTTTAAATAAATAAATGCTAGGCTATGAAACTTCTAGAAGATACATAGGAGTAAAAAATTGCTACTTTGGGTGAAACAGTTTTTAAATACAGCGTTAAAGCAAAAGTTGTGAAAGAAAAAAAATGAGTAAGTTGAACTTTTAAAAAATCCCATAGTGTTTCCTTAAATAATATGGTTACAAGAATGAAAACACAAGCAGCAACTCAGGAGAACACTCATATGTCGCTGGGAGGCGTGCAAGAAGGAGTGCCCCTCTTAGTTCATCGTCACCACAGGCCTGCACTAACCATGCGACTCACTAGTCCTTTCTTCAGATTTTCCCCCAAGCAAAGTTGAGATTTATGTTCACACACACACCTACAAGTGCGGGGCTGACATTGTGGTGCAGCAAGTCAGGCTACCCCCCCTGAGACGCCGGCGTGCCATGTCTGAGTGTGGCCCTGAGCCCTGGCTGCCTGGCTAGCAGTCCAGCTCTCGGCAGTGGAGTGGGCCCTTGCCACTCACAGGGGCGACCTGTTGGCTTCCTCTTTCCTCTCATGACACAGAGCCTGATACGTCATCATTTGGCATTTATTCTTTTGAGTGAGCTATTCCTCTTGTCCACAGAAGGTCTGGCTCCTAATGTTGGGAGGGGTGAAATAAGAGATGTTCACCAGCCCTCGAGCAGGGATCCATTTCCCCGGTCAAAGCTACCATCGTGGGTGGCACAGAGGCCTGCAAGAAGGAGCCAGGATGGAGATGAGGCCCTGGGGCCTGGCCGGGAGGAGGGCAAGGTTGCCCGGTGCTCACTTCACAGCCTTGCCTCCCGCAGCCTCTGGACTCGGGCCAGTCCTTTCCCGGAGCTTTCATTTCCTCTCTTCGGAATCTGTCAGGTCTGCACTCAAAACTGTTCCCTGTCACCAAAATCCATTTATGCAACAAATATTTATCTTAGCTAAAATTTACTAGAGTCCTTTTATATCTGTTTACCTCTTTCTGATTCAAGGGAAGGAAAATTAGCCCCAATTTCCAGAAAAGGAAATAGAGTCGGAAAGGTTAAGTGATTCATCTTGTGTCACCTTTTCTAATAGGAAGGCCTGGACGCTTCCCATTGGCTGGACTCTGCTGCCCTCTAGCGTCGGCCTGGCACGTTCTCCACAAAGAGAGCTTCCATTTGTTCCTTCGACAAGCGCCCACCCAGAGCCTGCGGAGTTGCAGGCACAAGCCAGACTTAGTTTCTGTGCCTAAGAGCATTTCATGTAGCAGGGGGAAGACAGAACTGCATATCCAGAACTACAATCTGGATAAGATTTGTGAAGTATGTGGTGCTACATGAGGGTACAGAATATAGGGCCTTGTGGGCTAGTTTGGAAGGTTAGGAATATTTTGCACGAAGTGGAATCCACTGGAATGGATTATTGATCGGGCCGTGTGGGAGGCGAAGGGAAGTATCAAGGATTCCTCCCAGCTCTCCAGCATGGATGACGGGGCTGGCGGGAGAGGAGGCTCGAAGAGGAGGGAAGAATATGAGGCTGACTTTGCCTTTCATTGTCTGGGAAATCCATGACACAGTAAGGTACAGACATACAGCAAGCAGTCAGATTTACAGGCTGGAGAACAAGGGTCAAGCTAGAGACACAATCTGGGAGTTCTTTGGCTGCAGATGGTGTTTGAAACTGTGGAGAACTGCTGAAATAACTCACGGGGAAAGCAACAAAAAGGCATGGTGGGTGCCGACTAGGGCCCTCAGAGTCCTGAGCTTAACACAGGGTTACTGGAGGAGAGGGGCTAACAGGGAGTGAGAGGACACCCTGAGCCAGGGAACAGGTGTTTGGAGAGGACTGGTCAGCCGCAAGTGGAGTTACGAAGAAATCAAGCACGTGGCAAGCCTGGGAAACAGCTCTGGTTTTAGATTTAGAAGGGACAAACCAGGACCTTCAAGAAAACCCCTCAAAGGCTATCGGAACCTGCTGTCCACAGATCAATGATCTCCATATTCTTTTTTGTTGTTGTTGTTGTTAAAGATTTATTTTATTTTTGTTGCAAAGTCAGATATACAGAGAGGAGGAGAGACAGATCCAATGATTTACTCCCCAAGTAGGTGCAATGGCCAGAGCTGAGCCAATTTGAAGCCAGGAGCCTCTTCCGAGTCTCCCACGTGGGTGCAGGGTCCCAAGGTTCTGGGCCATCCTCCACTGCTTTCCCAGGCCACAGGCAGGGGAGCTGGATGGGAAATGGGGGTTCTGGGATTAGGACCTGTGCTTATAGGGGATCCTGGAGCATTCAAGGCGATGAATTTAGCCACTAGGCTATGGTGCTGGGCTCTGATCTCCATCTTCTTTTGCTTATATATCATTTAAAATAACTTCAAAGAATGATGTCACCTAAAATAAAGGATGTGGGAGCTGTGATGTATTGGGAAAAGCCACCATCTGTGGTTCTGGAATCCCATATGGACATTGGGATGATTCACAGCTGTTCCACTTCTGCTCCAACTCCCTGCTAATGGCCTGGGAAAGCAGCAGAGCATACCCAAGTCCTTGGGCTCCTGTATGCAAGTGGGAGACCTGGAAGAAGCTCCTGGCTCCTGGCTTCAGGCCCACCCAGTCTGGCCATTGCAAGTATTTGGGGAAAGAACCAGCAAACAAGATCTCTCTGTCTGTGCTTCTCTGTAATTCTGCCTTTCAAGTAAATAAATAAAACTTTAAAACATTTATTTATTTTTATTGCAAAGCCAGATAAACAGAGAGGAGGAGAGACAGAGAGGAAGGTCTTCTGTCTGATGATTCACTCCCCAAGTGAGCGCAACGGGCCGATACTATGCCGATCCACAGCCAGGAGCCTCCTCCAGGTCCCCCACGTGGGTGCAGGGTCCCAAGGTTTTGGGCTGTCCTCCACTGCTTTCCCAGACCACAAGCAGGGAGCTGGATGGGAAGTGGAGCTGCCGGGATTAGAACCGGCACCCATATGGGATCCCATCGTGTTCAAGGAGAGGACTTTAACTACTAGGCTACTGTGCCAGGTCCAAATACATAAAACTTCTAAAAAATATATTAAATGATGTGTCCCCGGATGGGACATGAGATACCCTCTGGCATTTCTAAGATGGTTTTATCAACCTAGAGAGTGTAACACAGTGAGCTTCGGAGTGGGCTAGGACTACATCTCTCTTATGAATGCTGGCAGTTTAATTTGGAAAAAAAAAAACAAGCCAGAATGGTCCCTTCACCCCAGAGATATCTTCAGGATTTAGAAAATAATTCCCCTAAGAGTATCAGCACATGTGAACCCTTCAGAGCAAGCCACCATGGCATTCAGGAATGTCATGCCCCATGCAGAAGCCAGGGCTGCCACACACTTAGGGCCATCAGAAACTGCAGCCCAGTCCTGGAGCCCACCATGGGCAGATGGGGCCCCCTGGCCTAATGGAAGCAGACCCCCCCCCCATTTTAAAGGCTTGGAAGGTGTCAGGAGATTCAGAAATAGACCTGGAAGTCCTGGGGCACCCTCCAAGGGTTTTTAGATCCAGGGTTTCCTACAACCACTTCTAGGGACCTCAGTTACAGCTTATAGCGTAGGTTCTAGAATCAAGAGCCAGCCCCCAGGAGTCTGCTGGCCTTCATGACAGTAGAGTCCCATCTGATTTAGTATCTTGAAAGTGAAGTATGATGGAGTATTGAGCACACGTACTCTGAGTTACCCATGCCAACTCATTCTTTCCACTTCAACACGTATCTCTGCTGGACAATGTATGAGGTGCTGGAGTTACCCCAAACTAGAAAAACCATAGGCCAAGTTCTGGAGGAGCTCTGAAAGAGAGATCTGGAAATAAATAAATATAATACACAAGCTAAAGTATAAGATCCATGTGCAAGAGGTGGAACAAAAAGTAACTTAAATGACAAATTCAAGTAAAACTCCCCAAAGCAGGCCTGGTGTGGTAGCCTAGTGGGTAAAGTCCTTGCCTTCCAAGTGCCGGGAGCCCATATGGGTGCCAGTTTCTATCCCAGTTGGTCTATTTCCCTTCAGCTCCCTGCTTGTGGCCTGGGAAAGCAGCCAAGGACAGCCCAAACCTGTGGGACTCTGCACCCTTGTGAGAGACCTGGAGGAGGCTCCTGGCTCCTGAGCAGCTCAGCTCTGGTTGCTGTTGCCATTTTGGGAGTGAGCCAGTGGGTGGAAAATCTTCCTCTCTGTCTCTCCTTCTCTCTGTAAATCTTTTATTATTATTTTTTTTTAAAGAGAGACAGATGGGCTTGGCGTGACAGCATACTCACTAAATGTGCCAGGATCCCATGGGCGCTGGTTCTAATCCTGAAGGCTCTGCTTCCCATCCAGCTCCCTGCTTGTGGCCGGAGAAAGCAGTTGAGAACTGCCCAAAGCCTTGAGACCCTGCACCCGTATGGGAGACTCGGAAGAGCTCCTGGCTCCTGGCTTTGGATTGGCTCAGCTCCAGCCACTGTGTTCACTTAGAGAGTGAACCATCTTCCTCTCTGTCTCTTCTCCTCTCTGTATATCTGCCTTTCCAATAAAAATGAATAAATCTATAAAAAAACAAAAGAAACTCAGAAAGATGGACAGATAGAGACCTATATCACCCATTTCCCCACTCCGAGACGGAGTTCCGGGCTGCTGGCTTTCTCCTGGATTAGCCTTGGTTGTGAGAGGCATTTGGGGAGTGAATCAGTGGATGGAAAAAATCTCTTTCTCTTTTTTCTCTTTGCCTTCCAAACACATTAAAAAATAATTAAATCTTTTTTAAAAAGAGAGAAAAAATAAAATAGCTTAGTTATGATGAAAATGGTGTAGGCATTCATATCTCTCTCTGCCTTTGTGCACACGGTACTCGGCAAATTCCTGCTGATCACTCAAGGCCTATCACACCTCAGGTCATCTCTGGACATCTGCTTGTGCATGTCTCTCTGCTCCCGTAACACTGCTCGGTTCTCTCTCACAGCACGTATTATGCTCTCCTCTTGTTAACCATATTAAGCTTGTATCTTCCCAGCAGACCGCCTTCCTTACAGCAGCAACTATCACCCAATCTGTTCCTATCTCTAGCCCCTCTCAGTTTCTGTACACATGTGAGAAACCTTGGTTGAATGGAAACCAAGAGAGGAGGTGACCAGAAGAGCAGGGGCTCCGGGTTCCCCACACTGAGCTCTGGGACTCCAGTGACACTTTTTTGATAAGGTGTTCCATAATAAAACTCTTCCGGACATCAGCTTAATTCATCACATAGTTTACACACTGAATCCGACCTTTTCCAGGGCAACGGTAGTGGCCACTTGTTTCATTTTACAAATAAGGAAGCCCAGGCTCAAGGAGCTGAAGTAACTTGTTCCAAACACACAAATGCATTCCAACTGGGGTCACTAGTCTCTGAGTCACAGGGTTCATCATCTTTTTCCTTAAGATTTATATATTTCTGGGCCCAGCGTGGTAGCCTAATGGCTAAATGCTTCACCATGAACGCCAGGATCCCATATGGGTACCGGTTCTAATTCCAGCACCCCCGCTTCCCATCCAGCTCCCGGCTTGTGGCCTGAGAAAACAGTCAAAGATGGCCCAAAGACGGGTCTCTGCACCCATGTGGGAGACCTGAAAGAGACTCCTGGCTCCTGGCTTTGGATTGGCTCAGTTCCAGCCACTGCGGCCACTTGGGGAGTGAATCAATGGACAGAAGTTCTTCCTTTCTGTCTCTCCTCCTCTCTATATCTGACTTTGCAATAAAAATAAATAAATCTTTAAACAATTTATGCGTTTTTATCTTTAAAAAGATTTATTTATTTTTATTGCAAAGTCAGATATACAGAGAGGAGGAGAGACAGAGAGAAATATCTTCTGTCTGATGATTCTCTTCCCCAGTGACCACAATGGCCAGTGCTGCACCAATCCAAAGCCAGGAGCCAGGAGCGCTTCTGGGTCTCCCACACGGGTGCAGGGTCCCAAGGCCCTGGGCCATCCTCGACTGCTTTCCCAGACCACAAGCAGGGAGCTGGATGGGAAGCAGGGCTGCTGGGATTAGAACTGGCATCCATATGGGATCCTGGCACGTTCAAGGTGAGGACTTTAGCTGCTAGGCCACGATGTTTGGCCTAAATACATAAAGATTTATGCATTTTTATTGAAAAGGCAGAGAAGATTTATGGAGAGAAAAGACAGAGAGGAAGATCTTCTGTCTGCTGTTTCACTCCCCAAATGGCAGCACTGGCTGGAGCTGAGCTGCTTGGAAGCCAGGAGTCAGGAGCTTCCACTAGGTCTCCCAAATGGGTGTAGGGTCCCAAGGCTTTGGGCCATACTCTACTGCTTTCCCAGGTCACAAGCAGAGAGCTGGATGGGAGTGGAGCCAAGACATGGGATCCTAGTGCTTGCAACGTGAATATTTTAGCCACTGAGCCATTGTACCAGGCCCCCACAGGGTTTATCTATGAGAATTAAATGAGACATGGTACAGTACAATCCTTAGTCTGGAATCCAGCATGCAGTAGGCATTCAACAAATACTAACTCTCATTGATACTATCATTCCTTCATATTAGACCTTTGCAGTTGCCTCCCGATCTCTCTGCGCCCCTGGGTGGGGCTGGGTGGGGAGGACACAGTTTCTACTGTAAGGGGACTAACATGGGACGTCTGTCAAGTGTTCAGATTTGAACCTAGGCCTGACTCTCACACCTCCCAATGACCAGGTAACTCTAAGGCAGTGTCCCCAAGTTGTCTGGCTCGAGTGATTGCATATACACCCCCTGCTTCCAGTTTCCTTGAGAATACAGCCCAAGTTCATTACCCCAGCACTGGCCCCCAGGGTGCTAGCGGCTAGAGTCTTCCTTTTCCTCCCTTGCAGGAGACCTTGCTATCCTACCCCTTAGCCTCTGCCCCAGCCCCTCCACACTTTAGGGAATCACTCTTCTCTTTCGGTTTGTGTTGTCAGCATCGGCTGTAGCCAAGAACCCGAAATACAAAAAGTGCTTAATAAACACGGCCTGTTTTGCAGGAACCAGAGATGATCGTCCCAGTGGTGGGAGGGAGCATCTGTCTTCCTCATGAGGGGACGAGGCAGTGAACTTAACCTTAAGTCACTTCAATGTCTCTCAGGCTGTCCTGTCATCTATTCCCCGGCCCTCACCCTGCCCAGCGCAGCCCCCTGGGATCAGGACTATCCCGCCCTTACCCAGACCCCTCCCCCAGGTTCCCCGAGACCCCTGTCTTTCTTTCCCAGGGCTATTCCTGCGGCTTCCGACCCCCAGAGTTCGACTCGCTCGCAAGATCATTCCTGGAACCTCTTGGCCCTCCCTCAGGGCTGCCCCTACGTCCTCTCCTGCAGTCCCACCCGGCTGGACCCTGCGCCCTGTCGCCTTCCTTTTCAGCCTCCTCAGTCCTGTCGGCAGCGCCACGCTCGGGCGCCGGCCTCCGCGCCCCGCCCCGAAGCTCGTGCCCCTGCAGGTCGGGCCCCGGGTGCTGCCCCCCACGCCCCGGCCGCCCCCGGCCGCCCCCTCGCCGGGGCGGGGCGCGCGGAGGCGGGGGCGCGCTGGCGGCCGAGGCGGCGGCGGCGGAGGCAGGCGGGCCGGGCGCGTGTCCGCGGCGCCGTGACTCGGCGGCTCCGCAGCGGCTGCAGCGGGAAGACCCGGCCGTAGCCGCTGCCGCCGCCGCCGCCTCGGCCGCCATCGCAGCCGGGCGGCCGGGCCCCGCCGCGGGGATGCCGAGGAGCCTGGGCGGCCTCGCCGCGCGGGGCCCGCGGCCACGGTCGCCGGGCCGGGCCCGGTGCTGGAGCTGCTGGCGGGCCCCGGGGCGGCTACTGCTGCTGCTGTCGCTGCTGCCCGCGCTCTGCTGCCTCCTGGGCGCCGCGCGGGCGGAGGCGTCGGCGGCGGGGGCCGGGGACCGGACGGCGGCGGTGGCGGCTGCGGCGGCGGCGGCAGCGGCAGCGCAGGCGACCGAAGCAGAGGCGCCCTTCGCTGGGCAGGTGAGACTGGTGCGCCGGGAGCTGGATCGCGCGGGCTCGAGGGCCTCCGGGGAGAGTGGGTGGGAATATGGGGGTGACACCGGGGCTGGGCCGCGGCTGCTGCTAGGGCGGCCGAGGCAGTGCACCGGGGCCGGGGGGAGGTCAGTGCTTGGGGTCGGGGCCCGCGCGGCCCCGGGCCGGGACTGGAGAGGGCCGCGCCGAGACCGCCCGGGAAGGGGAGCTGCTTCAGCACCGTGGACAGGGGCAGCGGGCAGAGGAGGAACGGGAGGGTCCCAACCATGGTGGCAGCGCCGGTGGGGTGTGTGTGTGTATGTGTGTGTGTGTGTGTGGCCTGCATGTTGGTGTGTGCGAGAGAGACCGTACAACGCCTCGGAGTAAATAGTAAAGCGCCGCCAGTCTGTTGTAGGAGAAGAACCTCAGGATGTTCGGACTGGGGGCGAGGGAGGGAGAGGGCGCCGCCGGAAGGA
The DNA here is from genome assembly GCF_017591425.1 of Ochotona curzoniae. NCBI lineage: Eukaryota > Metazoa > Chordata > Mammalia > Lagomorpha > Ochotonidae > Ochotona > Ochotona curzoniae. The sequence goes on along the minus strand of NW_024465894.1, from coordinate 13,698,040 downwards.
CTCTGTCAGTGTCTTCGCGTCTGAAGAGGGTGGTCAGGTGCAAGGTGGCCCCTTGGGGACCCTAACCGGGGCTACTGGAGATGGGGGCGGGGATGCCCGAAGACAACATTTCTGCTCCGTATAGGAAGAAGTTTGTAACAATTGGAGCTGCTCTGCCAGCTGGGGAGGCTGCAAGCTCTGCTCCTCGCGGGCATGTGCAACCGAGAGCTCCGAGAGGGGATTGGTTGGCTGCGCCCATAATAACCTGCAGGGCTGCATGCATGGTAACAGTAAAGGGCGGCCAGGTTTGGCTGGGCTCATGGATTTGTCCAGCACCCAGGGTGTGTGCCAGGCCTGGGGTTGTGCCGTGTAGGAATTCATCCATCTAATCCCCACAGCTTCTATAGCGAGTACTTGTATTTATTACCTCCATTTTTACAGGGTGAGGATACAGGCCTAGGGACTTTAAGTACCTTGCCCAGGTTCTGGCACCTTGTGAGTGATGGATTCAGGATTATAACCCCGGGCTGGCTGGCTCTCCTAGGCATTTAACCATGACGTCTGAGTCACAGGGTAGTTGGGGATAGGTGATTGCTCTGGGTTCTCCCAGCCTCGAGGTCTGCTGTTCTGACGTGCCAAGTGGGACACATGAGTGTTTTAGCTGGGGAAAAATCACAGTGACCGAGTGTGTTTGCCCAAACAAGCAGCAGCTAACTGCGCCTGGGAATGGGGGGCTCGTGAGTTCCAGGCAAAATGTCCTAGGAGAGGGTCCCTGGATTTTATTCAGACTCGATTAAGGCAGTGAGTGTATAGCTGATAGATGTCCTCCCAGGATCTCAAAGTTGCTGACTTTTGGTGAAAACCTGTCCTAATCTGTTTACATTTTCAGCTTTATAACATGTTGAAGTAATGCCTTTTGTGAATGTATATCCTAGAAAAAATAGGCTTAAAAAAAAAAAAAGATTTCATGAGGATTAAGGGTGAGGTGAAAAGACCTGGCTTGGAATTTAGGAGGTCTGGACCCTAGTTCAACCTTGACCACGCTCCCGCCGAGTTGTGTCTGTGACCTTGAGCAGTGTCTGTGCCCTCTCTAGACTTGAAGTGCACTAGGCTTCAGGTCAGATAGGGTCAGATGCTCCCAACCCTGAAGCCTTTTTGCTACTGTGCCATGTCAAGCATTAAGAGCAGGCTGCTCCCTTGAATCTGTCAGGATTTGAAAAGAAGGTTCTGTTGACTCCATCCATATCTGTATTAACTCTATGGGTTTTGATTATTCTGCCTCTCAGCTTTTTTTTTTTTTTCCAAACTTAAGTGTCCCTTAGCACAGCTACTCTGGGTCACTTTAATGGCCCCTTTCTGGATATTTTGGGATCCTTATTTTCAATTTCCCACCTTGTCAGCAGGTGGGAGACCCAACAGCTTTGGGGGCCGTCCTGCTGCTTCTGTCCATCCCTCTGTCAGCTGGCCCCACCTCAAGACTCTTGTGTACTGCCTTTAGGAAACAAGCCAGGGTAGCTCCCTGATTCCTGCTCTGGGGCAAAATCGATTGACTGGAACACAACACCCTCCCTGTGGGTTATGGGCATCGGAGTGCATCACCTTCTTTCTCTACCTTCCTCCAGGTGTCTCCTTCCTCCCTCCCTCCTCCTTTCCACTTCCCTAGCTAAAAGGGCTTCATATGATCTGCAGTCCTGAAATTTTCACTTTGCTCTACTTCTTCTGTGTCACTGGTAAAAAATTTACGTCTGACAGGTCCCAGCATGATCTCTTGCCCTCCCCCCCACCCCCCGCACTCAGTCTTCTTCCATTCAGAGATGAGACCATTTATTTCCTATCCGCAAGTGAGTCTCAGGGCCTGATGGAAGCAAAACTCAGCACCCTTAATTCCACAGTGACTTTTTAAAACATCTTACTATGTTGTCCAAAAATTTCTGAAAAACAGACCAACAAGCTAGATTGCTTTTCTCAACTATGTGAACACTAATGGATCACACGACTGAAGCCTTCGTGAAATCTTGCTGTTGCCTTTTGGCAGGCAGATAATATTGCTTACGCCCTGTTCTGTCTTTCAAAGCCTCTGGGAGCCTGGTTCCACCTACTCCCCCATTAGCAGCGGTCTTCCCTACTGTGCATCGATAATGCATCCTTCCTTCCAGAACAGTCTCCATCATCCCAGGATGGGCTGCTTATAGTGCGCCCATTCACCTGACACACCGTTCCTGAAAGTTTAGGCTCATGCTCTGCTTCTCCAAGAAATGATGCCTGGCCTCTCTAGTCACCACTGATGTCTGTCTTCCCAGGGGACATGGTAAGACAACCCCACCCAGTTTGTTATTTTATATTCTTGAGTACTCCCTGTGGGAAAGGAGGGAGGTGGACTGTGGTTGGTAGGCAGGGCTTTCCCCAACCAAAACACTGTTTTCAGATTGAACACAGTCTTCAGACTCTCATTGCTCACAATTCAGTGAGCATTCAATCAGTTAACTCTTCACCCTAAAGGCCAAAAATGACATGAATCTGAAACAGGCATTCATGGGTGTGTGGATCTCAAGAACCTTGTTAGGGATAGGGTTCACTGCCCACCAGTCTTTCCTTTAGTAGAAATCAAGGCCATTCCTTCTGGTGGTAGTTACAAATTTCACCCTTGAGATTTCAACATAACTCGGGCTTGATGGTGACATATAGCACACAGGATTTGAGAGGGACCAAGACCTTCAGATAACCAGCAAGTACTCAGTAGTATGTAATTCATATCTTCTCAATGACCCAAGGCATAAGGTTTGATAGTAAGTGAGTTAGAACTAGACTGTTTTTCCTGGGTCTCCTAAATCCTTACTTTTTATAATTATTTTTTACTTCTTTATTGGACGGGCTTATTTGGGATCTTGTATCCTCCCTAGTCAGACTGAAGACAGGAGCCTGGAACTGTATCTGGGGCTCCCATGTGGGTGGCAGGTGCCTACAAACTTGAGCCATTACCTGCACCTCCCAGCATGCACATTAGCAGGAGGCTGGCATTGGAAGCAGAGCCAGGACTTGGATCCAGGCACTCTAATATGGAGTGCAAGCCACCTTCAGTGGTGACTTAACTTCTGCACCAAAAAGCCAGCTCCTCCCAGTGTCTTATGTTGTGCTTTTTTCATTGTCTCTGGATTCTGATTTTACATCTCTGATCTTCCATTATAAAAAGAAAGAAAGGAAGAAAGAAAATGCTACGAAAAAAAGATTAAAGAAAACAACAAAAAAAACTTCCATCTGTTTTCCCTTTTGCTTTCTTAGTTCTTACACAAGTGAGAGGAGGACCCCACTGAGTCTCTAATTGGCTTTCTACTATTGGCTTATTTAAAGCATCCTTTTCTTTCTTATTAGCTGGTTTGAATGCATCAAATTCAAATCATGTTTTGGCCTTCTATCTTCCAACTGGACTCTGAGGAAGGCTGGAACATACAGCAGGAGCTAAACCATTCAGTCCAGGCCCCAGGAGTCACACACTGGCCTGGGGTCTAATGGCGTCCTGCCCTGGAGACTGGTTTTGAGTGATCTACTCTGGGGGGCAGATGGAGAATATTCTTAGGTTTTCTTTTTTTTTTTTTTTAAGATGTATTTTATTTTTATTGGAAAGTCATATATACAGAGAGGATAGACAGAGGAAGTTCTGTCTGATGATTCACTTCCCAAGTGGCCATAATGACCAGAGCTGAGCATAGCCAGGAACCAGGAGCCAGGAGCCTCTTCTGGGTCTCACATGCGGGTGCAGGGTCCCAAAGTTTTGGGATGTCCTCAATTGCTTTCCCAGGCCACAAGCAGGGAACTGGATAGGAAGCGGGGCTGCTGGGACATGAACCAGCATCCATATGGGATCCTGGCACATGCAAGGCAAGGACTTTAACACTAGGTTACATGCTGGCCCGATTCTTAGGTTTTCAACCTTCCGTCACAGCGCTTAGAGCCCCAAGTGAGTCTGGGGTAGAGATCTGTGAGGAAGTCCTGAACTATTCTACAGCCCCCCAAAAATTATTTCAATGTGATCATAGCCTTCCTTCTTGTCCTTTTACATGAGCTGAATCTTGCTTGCTTCATTCTTAAAAATTCATTTTCTCTTATTAATACTGTGGATTTTCTAGTAAGGGAATAGCCTGTTCTGCCCATAAGGTGCCTTGTACTGCCCTGATGCTTGTATTCATGTGGCCCCCTTGGATCCTGGCAGCAGGGCCCAGGGGGTGGTTAGGGAAGACCATGTCCTCATTTTCACAGCTGAGTAAACAGAGACTCCCAGAGGTGATGGGACTGAGCCTGAGCCGCCATCTTGTCCGGGAACCCACATGCACAGAAGCCCATTTCCTGCCATTTCCTGTCCTTCCACTCAGTGATGTCCCCGACCCCCGCCAGTTCTGGATTCTCGTACTAGCCTATTAGCCCACCTTTCCCATGTCCAAGTATGCCCCACCACAGTCCTCAGAAGAGACAGTTTTAAAACTAACAAAAGTCAATTATAGTGGTATCAAAATAGTGGAATCTTAAGAAATTACAGTGTGGTATGGCTACAGTTTGTTCCTCCTTCTTTTGGGTTCAAACTATGCCATTGTGTAAGACACTTCCCAAGATTTCAGCTCTTTGGCACAATTACAAAGGCCTGCTCAGGACCTAGCACAGTACCTGATATACTTCAGACAGGTGATCCAGTATCTTTTAATGAATTTTATTACCTGGGTGTCCCTTTCCCACACCCCCCTCCTGCTTCTTTGAATGGTACATTTTTAGTGCATAAAGACAAATGCTAGAAATCTGAGCAGGTTCAGCATTAGAGAAGCACTCAGGAGATAAGACTCCCCCAGTCCCAGCTGGGGACATCAGGGAATGCTCTGGAGAGAAGGGGGTAACTGAGATGAACCTCTGAGGGAGGAGGAGGATGGAGAAGTTCAGAATGAAGAAAAGACTGGAACCTGGCCTCCCACCGGGGTGCATGGCGCATCCAGGAAATAGTAGGTAATCTGATGTGCCCCAGGGCATCCAGTTACTTGCAGTTTCCAGTAAGAGAACTGAAGGAGAAGGGGCAGGAAAGGGAGGCTGAGGACAAATTGTAAGATTGGCTTTTGTCCACTGGTATCAGGGAATCATGAGAGGTTCTTGAGCAGAAAAAGGGCCGGCAGTGGAGACTGGGGCTTGTCCCCGCTGTTCAGGTTGCTGGTTCATGGCCGTGGTGCTTTGCAGGTTTCTGCTTTTAAACTTAACTGAGAGAGCATCTGTGTACTTTTCCACTGGTTCACTCCTCGGATGCCCAAACAGCCAAGGCCTTGCTTCTGGGAGCCAAGAACTCAATCCAGGCCTGCTGTGGGAGTGGCTGGAACTCAACTACTTAAACCATCACTGCTGCCTCCGAGGGTTGTCTTTGGTAGGAAACTGGGTCCGGATCCCAAGTTGGGAATCATACACTCTGCTTTTAAAATTCCTTTCCACAATGTAGGCCTGAGGACCCATTTTAGGGACTAGTAAGTTGATAAAGGTGTGAATCCCCAACTGAGAGATTTTTGAGCCAGCTATTTGGCTAGGTTTGATTGGTTATTTGGGTTATTTTGGGTTATTTGGGTTATTTATTGGTTATTAGGTTTGATTTCTGAGCCAGTTATTTGGCAGGATTGATTTCCATTCAAGTCCCTTGCTAGTATTACTCCATATATAGTCATTGTGACAACTTTGAAGTAGCTTTAATGAATCATAAGATAGTAAAGACACACACACAGGCTTCAGAAAACTCACAGGAAATAAATCTCCATCTTTTAAATTCCATTTTTCCATGAACTTCTGGAAGCTCGCATATATGGGTTGGGGGTGAGGATTAGAGGTTTTATTTAAACATACTCACACACACAGACGTTTCCCCAGAGTTTACACATGTTGTTGTGACAAAGAGAAAGTCAAGGTTTTGTCATTAAATTTTTGTTAGTAGTGACAGACTTGAAAAGTTGTGTGCCACCAAGGGCATGGAGCCAGAAAGATGTTATCTTGCAACTCTGCTCACTGCACCTGCCTCCGAATCACTGGCACACGCCAGGGTCCACCACCCGACAGATTTTTGCTGTGCCCACTCCACTTCTCACCTATCTTACACTGAACTCTATCCCTCCATCTGGATGTGAGTAACTTTTGACCTCCACAGTTCTCTTGCCTGCCTCTGGCCTTCCCATGGTAGCCAGGGTGACCTCTTCAACGTCCATCCACATGGTGGTCAGCAAGCTCTAAAGCCAGTACGATAAAAGCTCAAATTGGACAACAGATAATTAGAATTTGCAGTGGGTGGAGTACAGGGCACTAGGGCAGGTAGTAGAGTACATGAGGTCCAGGGCAGAGATTAGACTGGAAAAGTATCGTGGCCCCAGATTGTGCAGCCTGTTGACAGCTGTGGCCATGAGGAACCACAAGATTGGTTGATCTATCATGCTAAAACCCTGGAACTCTCTAACTTGCAGCTTGCCTGGTTCAGCCATCTCCTTGCTGTGGTTAGGCAACAATCACAACCACAGGTCTCCCGTTTTCACTCTCCCCTTTTCTTAACTCGTCAATAGGTCCAGCCCCAGGAGACGCTGGGAAGCAAGCCTCAGGCTCCTCCCTTCTCAGAGTAAATGGCAGAGGCCTCCCCAGTACTGACCCCAAACCCCAAATGTGCCACTGCTGTCTCAGGCGTGATGATCGTTGGGCTTGTGGTGGCCTCCTGGGAGTGGGCCAAGGACACCATGCAGGAGCGCCAGGGAATTCCCGCTAGTGCGCTTGCCACCCACTCAGCACCGATGGCAGCCAACAGGCACCGCTGAACCATTAAGGTGTTTGTCAAGAAGCTAAGCTGGGCATTGTGGGCGATCCTGAGGGCCCTTTTTAGACTGGCTGGAAGTGAAGAGGAGAAAAAAGCAGCAGCATTTGGAGGCAACCCAGAGCGAGTGGGTCGGGTACAGCATGACGGAAAACGGCCTCCCTAGAAGCCGCTGTTCCTGGCTTCCCTTCCATCCTGCTCCCTGATCCAGAGTTAGCTTCCCCTCCCTGAGCTTCTTTTTTCTCTCCTGTAAGACCACCATGTAAAATGAGGTGCTCTCAAAGTCCCACTGCCCCGTGCCATCTGCAGATACCTCAATGCTTAGGATCTCAGTATGGGGGCAGGGGAGGGGGTCACAGGGGAATACCTGGGCACTGGTAGAGGAGGGAGCAGACACTGCACAGGGCCAGTCCCTAAGGAGTCACCACAGAGACCCACGGATTGATTTCATGGCGTGACCAAAGGTAGTCATCAATCTATTGCTACAGATTTGGGGATCAAGAATATAGGCAAGGACATTGTAGAAGTACTGTTTGCCAGTGGGGTTGGCATTGTGATGCAGTAGGCTAAGCTACTACTTACAATGCCAGCATCCAGCTAGATTGGAGTCCTGCCTATTGCACTTCCAATACAGTTCCCTGCTAACATACCTGGGAACACAGCAAATGATGGTCCAAGTATTTGGACCCCTGCCAGCCCTACACGAGAGATCCAGATAGAATTTAGCTGTGCCAGCCCCAAGCCTCTGTGACCATCTGGAGAATGACATAGTGAGTGGAAAATCTCTCTCCTCTCTCACACTGCTTTTCAAATAAATAAATCCTTTTTAAAAAGATGGATACTGTAGGGACCAGTGTGATGGCTCAATTGGCTAATCCTTCCCCTACAAATGCCTGCATCCCATATGGGTGCTGGTTCATATCCTGGCTGCTTCACTTCCCATCCAGCTCCTGTTTATGGCCTGGGAAAGCAGCAGAGGATGGCCCAAGTCCTTAGGCCCCTATGCAGGAGACCTGTAAGAGACTCATGGCTGATTTTAGATCAGCTGAATTTCAGCTGCTGCAGCCATTTGGGGAGTGAACCAGCAGATGGAAGACCTTTCTGTCTCTCCTTCTCTCTGTAAATATGCATTTCTAATAAAACTAAGTAAAACTTTAAAAAATGATTACTGCATGCCACTAAATAACCTTATGTGCATACATTAGTTTCCAATTGCTATTGCATGGTTCTTAAGATAACAGGAATTTTTTTCTTAAGGATTTATCCATTTTTTATTTATTTGTTTTAAAAATTTATTTATTTTTATTGCAAAGTCAGATATATATAGAGGAGGAGAGGCAGAAAGGAAGATCTTCCGTCTGATGATTCACTCCCCAAGTGAGTGCAACAGCCGGTGCTGTGCCAATCCAAAGCCAGGAGCCAGGAGCTTCCCCTAGGTCTCCTACACGGGTGCAGGGTCCCAAGGCTTTGGGCTGTCCTCAACTGCTGTCCCAGGCCACAAGCAGGGAACTAGATGGGAAGTAGAGCTGCCGGGATTAGAACTGGGGCCCATATGGGATCCTTGTGTGTTCAAGGCGAAGACTAGCCATTAGGCCACCATGCTGGGCCCATATCCATTTATTTTTTATTTTTTTTTAAAGATCTTTTATTTTATTTTTATTGGAAAGGCGGATATACAGAGAGGAGAGACAGAGAGGAAGATCTTCTGTGCAATGATTCACTCCCCAGGCGGCCTCAACGGCTGGAGCTGAGCCAATCTGAAGCCAGGAGCCTCTTCTGGGTCTCCTATGTGGGTGCAGGGTCCCAAGGCTCTGGGCTGTCCTGGACTGCTTTCCCAGGCTACAGGCAGGGAGCTGGATGGGAAGCGGGGCTGCTGGGATTAGAACTGGCACCCATATGGGATCCCAGGCGTGCAAAGCAAGGACCTTAACCACTGCGCCATCGCGCAGGGCCTGTATCCATTTATTTTTAAAAAGCAGAGTGACAGCTCTTCCACCAATTGCCTCACTCCCCAGATGGCCACAGTAGTGAGGGCCGGGTGAGGCCAAAGATAGGAGCTTGGAAATCCATTCAGGTCTCTTACCTGAGTGCAGGAGCCTCATTTTTGGGCCATTTTCCAATGCCTTCTCAGGCACATGAGTGGGAAGCTGAGTCAGAAATGAAGTAGCTAGTTCGGTCCTTGGGCTTGGGGGCAACTGACGCTCCCTGCAGTGTGGCGACTGTGGGGGGTGCCCCTGCCGGGTCGGACCCAATGCGGGGGACTCACGCCAAAGACACTGCCACAAGGCAGTGAACGAGTCCTCGGCCTCCCCCAGGACCCAAGAGAGCTCTTCCCTCAGGGTAAGTCCGCCATGAGGGAACTTGGGAACTGGGTGGAAATTCCTAGCTCCGCCCAGCTGCTAAGACCATGCGGCTGGGGGAGTTTGGGAGGAGTTCGGTCCTTGGGCTTGGGGGCAACTGACGCTCCCTGCAGTGTGGCGACTGTGGGGGGTGCCCCTGCCGGGTCGGACCCAATGCAGGGGACTCACGCCAAAGACACTGCCACAAGGCAGTGAACGAGTCCTCGGCCTCCCCCAGGGCGGCCAGTGCACCAAGTGGTGCCAGGTTTTGCCTGCTGGCCGCCCGGAAGGGCAAACTCTGGGGTTTTCAAGATATATAATTGCTGCCTGGGTCACTCATGACTAAGACTAGGTTGAGTGTAGGTGCAAAGTGAATTTTCGGGTATTCTCAGTGACAGTGTCATGAAAGATACAAGCAGGCAAGGGGACCAAGACCTAGTGGTTTGGGGGAAGTGTCCAGAAGATAATTTTAGTAAGACAGATGCAACAGCTCAATTATGAATACAGAAATGGGATATTAGTATAGAACATCACTGATCACCATATACTAGCCCACACCGAAGCTATGGATGGGGGCCTCTTTGGCAGTGTTGGGTACCATTGCCCGACTGAGTGTTGGAGTTGTGGAGTGGTCACATTTGGCAAATCAAGACACTCTCCAGCACACAAGAGAACTTGGGCTGGGGGTAGGTTCTGTGGGGTTGTGTGGGCCCAACCCTTTGGAATACAAATCCCCCGGGTTAGTTCCCAAGCTGGGGTTGCAATGGTCTAAGCTAGGTGTGACCACGACATCTGCCATCACTCATGGGTAAAGGAATCCACAACAGTCAGGGTAGGTCAAGGCAGCAGCACCCAAATGTGCATCTTTAAACAGGATGTGGGGTGGGCCGGGCTGCCACTGGAAGGGGACAGAAGGGGCAAGGCTGAACAAACCTTAACTCACAAGTAACAACAGAAATCAGGTTGGAGCACAGCTCATGCCAGGTAGGTCCTTGCACATACTGATCTGTGTGAGGCAGAGGCACTAAGCCACAGCATCCAAGGGGCCACGACAAGTGAGGGGCTCTGCCAAACAGAGACAGAACAACCACCGGCCTACACCTGCTCTATGGCAGGGCAGAGGCCCGGTTGGGGAAATAACAGGACACCCTAGCTGGGTTGAGTTTCCCACCAAGGAGCGCATGGGCTGGAACTGAGGCTACATTCTGATCAGGATACGATCGTAATCTCACTTGGCACAATTGTGGACTGGGATGGGAAGCACCAAGCCAGGCCAAATTCCAACACCATCTGGTGCTCTGGAGGACCGGGGAGGGTTGTGTGACAGACTAGGTTAGGTCTCAGCCCTTACTGAACCATGTGTGAGCTTGGTAGGGGTATGGAAGAGCCATGGCTGGGTTGAAATATCCAACAACAAGAACCAGCTTGGGTCGGAGGCCAGGCAGGAAAAGCCACTGTTCCTCCTAGGATAGCAGGCGAACTGAGTAGTGCTGGCTCATGGACCCACTGGTATGCGCGAAAACTGGCATTGGGACAGGTTCTGGTGGAGGAGCCCGGGCAACTCCTCTGGCAGGACACAGTCCCATGCAGGTAAGCGCAACAAGCACAATAGGGAACAACCCAAAACAGGCAGTGAAAATTATCCCACTGGCATACACATGGCATGGGTTGGGGGCAGACCAGCCTGAATCTGTTCACATTACCTTCTGGTGAATCCGAGCACCAGAACAGAGTGTGGGTCGAGCCAGGTTCGGTTGCAACACATACCAGTACACAACAAGTAATGCCAAGGTGAGATGAGCCGTACCAGATGTGGCTGCAGCACACAACCAGCACATGTGACAATCAGGGAGGAGGCAAAGCCAACAGGGGAACGTGGGCACCCCTGCTGGATAACTACTTCCATTGGAAAGTGTGAATACGGATGGGGGCAGTTCAGACTAGGCAGGGCTATAGCACCTGTGGGCCTCACGGTGAGCTGACTGTTCTGACTGGTGCAAGTTAAAATTAGAGTGGGTTGAGGGGTGTTTGGGCTTAGCCACAGCATTAGCTGGCAGAGGCTGGTACTAGGAGCCAATTCTGACAAGTCAAATGCCAAAACTACCTGGAGACTGCATACTCTAGGAGTGGGTGTGGCCTAGTAGGGAAATAGTGGGCACCTCCCTCAGGGTTACCACCCTCACTGGACAGCAGGAAACCCAGGCTAGGAGCAGGGGTGGCTTGACAGAAAGGCACCTGCCAGTGGGTGTATGGGCTGGATAATAGGTTGGTTGGGTTGAACCAGGCTTCAATGTCCATTGACGTGTGCGAGAGCTACTTGGGATGTGGGACAGACTGGACAAGCCTGCACTGCATACTGGCAAGCATGGGAACCAGGGTAGGGGGCAGAACTGGTAGGGGTTTTGGGGAGTCGCCTCAACTAGGCTGCAGCTCCAACTGGTTTGCATGAAGACCGAGTATGAAGTGGGTAGAATCGAGCTGGACTACAACACCCATTGGTTCACAAGGAAGACAGGGCTGGAAGCCGAACGGACCCAGTAATCGCAACGACCAGCATATGCATAAGCTGATTGGTGTGACGAACAGTGTTGGAGTCTGTACTAGCAAACTCACTCAAGAATCAGATCTGGGATCAACTCAGATGAAGTTTCTTTGGATATTTCTCCAACTGAACTGCTGATCTTGGAACCCCAACCATCAAGAGACTGTCAGCCAGTGGACTCTGAATAGGTTTCATTACGGTTGGGACGGAGAGATTGGCAGCAATCCAGAACTGATGAACTATCAAAACTGTATGAGCAGGACCCTTGGAGCGCGCCTCATGTTGGGGATGGGGGATGGGTGGGAGGTAGGGTGGGGCTTTCCCCTTTGTTACTCCCCTAACCCTACATACAGGGCAAAATGATTATATTAGTGTGGAAACAATGATATTACCCACTTTCACCCTGTAGCCCGTGACCCTTTGTACCCTAATAAACTAAGATTATTAAAAAAAAAAAGAAAAAGAAAAAAAGAAATGAAGTAGCTGAGATTTGAACTAAAGCTCTGATATGGGATGCCAGTAGGCGACTCATTTGCTGCGCCACAACACCAACCATATAACAGCAGAATGTTCTCTTAGGTTTTTGGAGTCCAGAAGTTCAAACTGAGTCTTGTGTGACTAAAATCAAGGTGTGGGCATGGCTGTGTTGCCTCTGAAGATTCTAGAAGAGAATCCATGCCCCTGAGGCTGCCTGCTGCTCTGCCTGGCTGTGACAGTACCTTCCAGAAGTGGCATTACTCCCATCTCTGCTGCTATCACCACATCTATGTGAGCACTCACCCTCTGGCCTCTCTCTCACAGGGACTCTTGGGAGTCTACTAGGCCCACCTGGATCATCTGGAACAGTCTCCCCAGCATCCTTCATCCCATTGCACCTGCAAGGCCCCTTTGCTATTTAAGGTCACATTCACAGATCTCTGGGGTTAGGAATGTGGATATCTTTGAAGGCCATTGTGTGACCTCCCATAGTGCCTCCACTTACTGAGCCCTCTTCTCATCATCCTCTAATGAACATGTGCACAATGGGAACTGAGTGAAGCTGGGTAGTTTTCCCCAGGGGCTCTTAGTTGGAAAGAGAAAAGTCAGGCAACATTGGGAATGTGATGTCATCTTAGTCCCAGGTGTCTTTTCAGAGAGGACCCCATCTGGCCTCCCAGGTGGGAGAGAAAGTTCATGCAAAATGGAATTAAAAGGTTCAGTTTGGGGGCAGCCATTTGGCCTAATGGTGAAAACGGTGTTAAGACACTTGAATCGCAAAGTCAAAGTGCCTAGGTTTGGTTCCCAGCTCCTGCTCCTGACTCTTGTTTCCTGCTGACGTATGCCTATGCCCCGGGAGTGGCTCAGCTCGCTGGGTTCCTGCCGCCTCTGTGGGAGACCTGGACTGAGTTCCCAATTCCCAGCTTCATCCCCGTTCAGCCCCAATCTTTGCAGGTATTTGGGGGTAAACCAGTGGACTTTCTCTCCCTTCTGTATCTCTGCATCTCTCAAACAAATAGTTTTTAAGTCAGTTACAAATTTGTATTTCAGTAAGAAGAATTTTGAAAGTCATGTCTAGATTTTTCATATATGCATTTCCCATGACTATTTTGGAAGTCTTTTGTGTTTAAGAATTATAGTCTCATTCTTTGGTGGCAACTGTCCAAGGGCCAGGTGGGGCATCTGAGACCCTGAGGAGCAGCTGAGGGCCACAGGAAATCTCTTCTCTGGGCCTGGGTGTCAGACTGAGAAATGAGGGCAGGCACCTTGTTGTCATGACAAGGCCAACAGCAATGGGTGGGGAAGGATGGCTTCAGGCCACCTGTTGTGCTGGTTTACAGGGACCCAATGGGATCTCAGGGTTGAGGCTGGAGCTGCCAACGGACCATCTGCCACTGTGAGGACTGGCCAAGGAGAGGGGCAGGTGAAGGACCCAGTGCCGACTGTGGAGCAGGCACGGAGAGGCCAGGGGCTAGTTAATGAACTGACACTGTCAGTCTTCTAAATGGGAACATGCTTCCTGCCCTAGTGAATCATGGCTCAAGTGTCACCTCAAAGAGACCTTCCCTGACTACCTATGTAAAACAGCTGCCCTGTCACCCATTGACCACTCAACCTGCTGAGTTCTCCACAGAACTTAGTGGTGCCACATGATTCTTCCATCACTGTACCTAGAAGGTAACTAGAATGTTTTTGTGCACCATTTTAGCCCTAGCACACATTGCCTGCTATACAGTAGGTTCTTAGTAAATATTTTCTTTTTATACTTTGTTATTGTTCACAATAAATATTTTTGAATGAATAAATGGATAAAAATAAATTTTACACTTAGGATGTAGAGCTAATAGTTTCTTTAAAAAAAAAGATTGATCTGTTGAGGTATGTAGTAGGTGTTCTTACAATTAGAACATCTCTGCTGGTAAAGAACTGTTTCCTACAATGAATCTTAACCTGCGTCCTGTACTCTCTCTCTGGCTTTCCTAAAAGCTTCCTGTGTCAAATAGCACGAACCTCTGTGTTCTGCATACTGTCCTTCCTTCCTCAGACTAAGCACACCTCACCTGTCCTTTCTGGATGGAGCTCCTTGTTCCCTCGCTCCATAGGCTGCTGTCCCTTAGGCAGACTCCTGTCATTGCCATCTGTGTATAAAATCTTAGGAACCAGACTTGAAACTCTTGCTGAGCCCCCTGCCTGGTTGCTGCTACTCACACCTGCACTCAGGATTCTGACCTCCATTGTCCAGATTTTTTTTAAAGGCAAATTGACAGAGAAGGAGAGACAGATTTTCCATCCAGTGGTTCATTCCCCAGGTGGCTGTATTGGCCAGAGCTGAGCCCATCCGAAGCCAGGAGCCATGAGCTTCTTGTGGGTCTCCCACAAGTCCCTGCCAGGACCAGGCAGAGAGCTGGATTGGAAGTGGAACAGCCAGAGTTAGAACTGGTGCCCATATAGGATGCTGGCATTTGCAGGAGGAGGATTAGCCTGTTGAGCTATCATACTGGCCCCTGTCCAGACTCTCTGACCAAGGACTTTTATTCCATTTTTGTCCCTGTAGTTCATGGTTCCAAACTTGACATGCCAGACTTCACCTCTGGCCTTTCCAATGATGCCACCTGGTCACTTTGCCTCTCATTATTTCCCCACTCCTCGTCTGGGCTGTCCGTTGTGGCTCAGCCTTACTTCTGCCCCAGAGCCATGCTCCTAGATGCCCCCAGGAGACCACTGCCTTCTTTCCCCCACGGCTAGCTCTGCTGGCTGGGTGTGCCCATCGGCTCTGCCAGTGATCTGCTTCTTACCGCCCCCACGGCCGCGTCTAATCTCACCACCGCCTCTGCTGTCTGTCGCTTCCTTCCCTCTTCCATTTCCTCCCTGTTGTTCTCTGCTCTCTCCTTTCCCTGCCACGACTCAGCTCTGCCCTCCTGAGAGTCAGAATCCTACCTCATGGCCAGCAGAGGTGTCACATGGTGTTGTCCGTGATCCCCACATCCATGCTGTGGCTCAGCTATTTTGGTCCTTGCCTGCACTCAGAAGTTCTTCTCGTGTCCCTCTGGGTTTGCACCTCTTTCAGCACTCCCAGGGCGCCAGACACCTTGGGGGTTGGTGACAGAGCTGGAGAGGTCAGGCCTTTGACACAGCCAGAGACTGATGAATGAGTGCAGGTGTACAAAGATGAAACAGAAGCCGTTCTGATGAAGAACAAGTGGACATTTTTTCCCTAGTGAATTTTTACAAGTGGACATTTTTTCCCTAGTGAATTTTTAAACCACGATAGGACATTAAACCACAATAGGTTGACTTCCAGAATTTTTTTTTTTCATCCTCCAAGAGTCCAGAAATTGTGCATGGTGCCTTCCAGAGTCTTCCTCATGACACCTCTGGAAGATGAGATTCTGCTTTGGCACCTGGGTACCAGCTGTTCATTCTTCCATTTGTGAGCTCAGGTTTTTGGAGTTAGGCCAGGCACCGTGGTAAACACCCATAGCGGATGCAGACACATATGTATGAGGGTACTGCAAAGAGCTCACAGAGGGACCAGCTTGGAGGCTCAGTGGATTAAGCCTTGGCCTGCAGTACCAGTGTTCTATGTCAGACTACTGTTTTGAGTCTCAGTTGCTCCAGCTCCCTGGTAATGCTCCTGGGAAAGAAGCGAAAGATGATGTAATTACCTGAACCCCAGCCACCTACAAGGGAGGCTTGGATGGAGTTCCAAGGTCCCTGGCTTCCACCTGACCTGGTCTAGCCCAGGCCTGGCTGTTGTGGCTATTTGGGGAGCAAACCAGCACATCAACATCTCTCTTTCCTTGTTTCTCTCTGTCACTCTGCCTGTCAAATTAAAGAAAAAAAAATCCTTTTTTTAAAGTTCATAGAAAACTTGAATTAAAAGTCTGTTTTCTTGCAAAAGAAAACAGAAGTTCATGCATAGTTTTCTGATGGCCACCCATAAGGGTGTAGGGTCCCATCTGCTGCTCTCCCAATCCACAAGCAGTGGGCTAGATGGGAAGTAGAGCAGCTAGGACATGTGGATGCCAGCAGAAGATTCGCTTGATATGCCACTACGCTGGTCCCTTCTTGAGCTTTCCCAGGTGTATTAGCACGGAGCTGGTAGGGAACAGCCAGGACTATTAACTGGCACCAGGCATTCCATCCAAGGTAGCAGACTGAAGCACTTATTAGGAAGTTGTATCAAAAGCAGTGCAACCTGAACTCAAACCAGCACTTGGATATGGGATGCCAGCATCACAAGTGGTGACCTAATCCACTGTGCTAGGGACAGCATGATGGCTCAGTTAGCTAATCTGCTGCTTGCAAGCACTAGGGTCCCATTTTGGTGCCAGTTTGGGGTCTAGCTATTCCACTTCCCATCCAGCTCCCTGCTTGTAGCCTGGGAAAACGTAGAGGATGGCTCTAAGGCTTGGGGCCCTTACCCATATAGGAGGCCCAGAAGCTCATAGCTCCTGGCTTCAGCTCAGGTCAGCTCCAATGCGGTCATTTGGGGAGTGAATCAGTGGATGGAAGATCTTTGTCTCTCTTTCTCTCTGTAAATCTGCCTTTCCAATGAAAATTAATCTTTAACCCACTGTGTGACAGTGCCAGCCTCAGGATACATTTTCTAATTATATTGTATCTCCTCTTTGGAGTGGCTTGAAGTAGTTCAGACTGAAACAATTTTTAAAGATTTTTAAGGATGAACTTGGTGTAAAGGATGAAAAAGAACCGTTCCTTCCAAGCGTGACTGTTCAACACCTAAGCCCTAAGCCTGGAAGGGTTCCTGGAAGCCAGGCCATGAGGGAAGTGCAGGCACCTGCCCAGGCTTCTTCTCCCGTACTACTTCAGTGCTGAGAAAGTTTTCCTGTAGAGAATGCATTCTCTTCCAGTGGAGTGTAGGACTGTGCTCGATCCCAAGAAAGCCCAGCGACAACATGAACAGTCTACAATTCCACTGAGCTATCGTCTATCCACCACATCCCAACCCCATGCAGCACTCCCTGTCTTAGGTGACAGATGGTGTGTCCCTAAGTCACCTGATAGAAAATAGACCTGACCATGGTACATGGCACCACCCTCCATGGACTGGCTCTTGGTCCAGGGAGAGTGTAGGAGGGTAGAATTCTAGATTTCAGATGACAGAGAAATCAAAAACCATGGTTTTGGCCTTGACGTGCCAAAGATAACAGGAACGCCATATAAAGGGAATAGTCAGCACTGAGTAATGTTATTAGGCAGCAGATGCATCCATTCATCTCCTCCTAACAACCTCCCTGGGGAGGAGGGATTAGTGTTTACACTTCCTGAATAAGAAAGCCCACGCTCATTTGCCCAACAAGGAGGGAAGTTAGGGGCTCCAGGCTGCATGTGTCTTTGCATCAAAAACCTAGTTCATTCAGTTTAGAAGTTCTGAATTAAAACTTTCCTAAAGGGAGGGAGTGTGAGAGAACGTCCTGACTCCATGCAGGGTCTTGTTGCGTGGTGACCCACCTAACCTGGGATGAGAAGTTACAGCACCCATGGGTCGGGGGACCAGGCACCTGTAAATCTCCCTGCCATTTCCATTCACAGGTGTTTAACTTGAGTGACTAATCCTTGGTCACAGGCAGGTCACAAGTGATTGTCTGTGATTTGTCTATACTGAGCATATAATTACATATCAGCTCTCCACTGGCCTCCTTCCCAACCTCTTTACTTAACCGCCACTCCCTGACGCCCTTCAAAATTCCAGCCACAATCAAAACTGCTCAAAACATGCCAACCTTCCACCCCTCCAGGCAACTGCAAGTGCTGTACCCCAACTACCCCTGGACACCTGCCTTGAATGCCCCTCCCCTCATCCCATCCTCATGGACAAGTGACCTATCTTGGGCCCAGCACAGTAGCCTAGAGCCTAAAGTCCTTGCCTTGCACACGCCAGGATCCCATATGGGCGCCAGTTCATATCCCAGCAGCCCCACTTCCTATCCAGCTCCCTTCTTGTGCCCAATAATGCAACAGAGGATGGCCCCAGAGCCTTGGGACCCTGCAACCACATCAGAAACCTAGAAGAAGATCCTGCCTCCTGGCTTCAGCTCAGCTCTGGCCATTGCAGCCTCTTGGGGAGTGAATCAGTGGACTGAAGATCTCTATCTCAGCTCCTCTCTTTCCAATACAAATAAATAAATCTTAAGAAACAAAAAAAGACACCTGTGTTCTGTTCTCCATAGTACCCCGCACACACCTGCTTTGTACCACAGTCCTTTCACTCATTAGTGAGTGGACTCCTTCCGCACCTGTCTCCCTTACACAGTGCTTGAGGTAGTTAAGCGCTGAATGGACATGGTCAGCGGGCACTTCTGTGTGCTGTGTGCCTGGCACTGTCCTAAGCGCTGGGTACTTAAGACTTTCTTTCTGAAGGGCAGGAAGCTTGTCACAGGGGTGGGCATTTGAAGTCTTCACTGTTGTGACAATTTGGATTTTAATCAATTAGGTTTTGTCACAGGCAGTGAGGATTTGTGTGTGTGTGTGTGTGTGTGTGTGAAATAGTGCCTCAAGGCTTCTAGGTCAACCTGTTGTTCACTCTTTACTGATCAGAGAATACAAATTAAACCTGTGTTCAAGGCTGACCATCTCCCTGCCCCCTTCCTCATCCGCACACTGCTTCTCACTTATACAAGATCAGTGGGAACTGTCATTTCCAGAATAGTGTGACTTCTAATGACAAGCACATCCACAATAAACTCATTCACAAACAAGAAACAGCTGGGAACGGGTGAGCATTTGGTCAAGTGGTGAAGATGCTCCTGACTCCCCATCCCTCGTGGGTTCAGTTCCAGACTCCTGTCCCCAGCGCCCATAGCACAGGCCTGGGGAGGCAGCAGGGATGGCTCCCACGTGGGAGACCTAGACTGAGTTCCTGGCAACTGTCTTTGCCGTATCCAACCCTGGCCATTCACTATTTGTCTAACTCTCCATGTCTTCACTCTGCCTCTGAAATGTTAAAAACAAAAGTAGATAAATAAATTTAAAGTATCACATCTCTCATATAACCCAAAAATCAAGAAATCAAAAATCCTAGAAATCAAGAAATTCTCTTATATGATATTGTTCACATGTGGACTTCAGATTGTTTTCTGTGTACATATAATTAAATTATTTAAATTAGAGGATATGTTGTTTTGTTTATAGCTGGCTCATTTTAGAGGGGAAGGAGTGCAGTAAAAACACACACTCCTGTGCCAATAAGTGTTCAACAGAATTCTTCAGACTGACCTTACACACATGGCTTCTGGGGGACACACTTTTTAAAAATATTTATTTTTATTGGAAAGTCAGATATGCAGACAAGAGGAGAGATCTTCCAGCTACTGATTCACTCCTCAAGTTGCTGCAATGGCTGGCGATGAGCCCATCTGAAGCCAGGAGCCAGGAGCCTCTTCCGGGTCTCCCCCATAGGTGCAGGGTCCCAAGGCTTTGAGCCATCCTCGACTGCTTTCCCAGGCCACAAGCAGAGAGCTGGATGGGAAGCAAGGCCACCGGAATAGAACCGGGACCCATATGGGATCCTGGTGCATGCAAGGAGAGGACTTTAGCTGCTAGGCTACTGTGCTAGGCCCACATTTATTTATTTACTTATTTTTAAAGATTTATTTGTTTTTTTTTAAAGATTTATTTTATTTTATTGGAAAGGCAGTGTACAGAGAGGAGGAGAGATAGACAGGAAGATCTATCCAATGATTCACTCCCCAAGTGGCCACAACAGCCAGTGCTGTGCTGATCTGAAGCCAGGAGCCAGGAACTTCTTTATGGGTCTCCCATGCTGGTGCAGGGTCCCAAAGCACTGAGCCGTCCTGGACTGCTTTCCCAGGCCACAAGCAGGGAGCTGGATGGGAAGTGGAGCTGCTGGGATTAGAACCTGCGCCCATATGGGATTCCTGCATGTTCAAGGCGAGGACCTTAGCCATTACGCCCTTGTTTGTTTATTTGAAAGGCAGAGTGACTCAGAGAAAGAAAGTCTTCCATCCCCAAAGACTGCATCAGTTAGGGTTGGGCCAGGCCAAAGCCTGGAGCCCAGAATTTCTTCCTGGTCTCCCTCTTGGGCTGCAGTGCCCAAGCACTTGAGTCATCTTCTGCCCCATTCCCATGCATATTACCATGGAGCTGGATCAGAAGTGGAGCAGCTGTGACTGGAACCAGCACCCACGTGGGATGCTAGTTCTACAGGCTGCAGTTTAACTTCCTATGCCACAACTTACTCCCTAGGGATGCAACATTTTCAACAGGTCCTACTAGTATGAGTGAAGAGGTCAGAGAGTGAAACGTTTTGGATACGAACTGAGTCTTTATTCTGTAGCTAGTAGTGGGCAGTGGAAGGTCTACTGTAGGGGAGTAAGCCAAGGACTGTGTTTTCTGGAGATTCTACAACAGTGTCTGCGGAAAGGAAGGAAAAAGGCATGAGCCCTTGAGCCACTCAAGCAGGGTGTTCCCTGGTCTGTGGGGCACTCTCTGCCCAGGTAGAATGCTCTCTCCCAGCCTAACGCCCCCTCTTTCATCCTGTGTCTTTCAGAGCTGGCTGAAGTCCTACGGCTACCTGCTGCCCTCAGACTCCCGGGCGTCTGCATTGCTCTCGGGGAAGGCCTTGCAGTCAGCAGTCTCCACCATGCAGCACTTCTATGGCATCCCTGTCACTGGTGTGCTGGACCAGACAACAATCGAGTAAGATCTGTGTGGGACCTTAGGCATTACTACTCTCTGGACTCAACATGGGTCATGCCCTTGTCTGTCCTTTGTGCATCTGCCATGCCCATCCTACCTGTCTATCTTCTCCTGCAGGAACACCATGGGAAATCCCCAAGGTGCCAGGCAGGTACAGTGGTGGGAGTCTACTAGTCAGCTTTTTGTTACCACAACTAAAGTATCTCATCAAGGAAGAAAGTTTCTTTTTCGCTCATGGTTTTGGAGTTCTCAGTCCCTGGTTCAGGTGGCCCTACTGGCTTGGAGTCCGACAATGCTCTTGGGTGGTGGATCCTGTGTGGAGGGAAGGTCATGGATGAGTTAGGAAGCAGGGAGAGAGAGAGAGAGCATGTGTACTTGTGTCCACGTGGGCTATCCACACAGAGCCATCCTGACTTCATCCCAGGCTTCACCCCTGTGACTTTACTCAGTTCAGTTCACTACTCACCTCTCACAGACTGCTTCAGACGCTGTCACTGAATGAAGGCCGTTAACCATTAACATAAGGTTTGGAGGACCAAGGTCCTAACACTCTGGGCAATTTCCCAAGGCTCCCAACGAGTGAAAAACACAGGCTCAAAAGGAAACTCTGAGTCTCCGGCGCAGATATTTGGGGCGGGCAGGAGGGGTAATTGTAGCATCTACAACAGGCCCGAAGATGGCTGCAGCCACTCAGGGAGAACACCAAACGGAAGAAGAGCAAAAGGATGGGGAAGGAACCCCATGGAGCAGGCCAGGAAGGAGCAGCTGGAGAAGTAGTGGAGGGGTCAGTAAGAGAGGCTGTGGTTAACCTCAATGGAGTAGTAGCATGGATAGGGCAGCCAGCAGCGGGGAAGGGGACGCATAGAGAAGGTCATGGAGGAAATGTTTCAGAAGCACAGTGGAGGAAAGTTGGAATGATGGCAGTCACCGAGGGAAAACATTCTTTGTTTCAGATGAGAGAGAGAGAGAAATAACTGCAAATGATCCATGGCCCACCAGGATAACTATGATGACAACGATTAACTGAATATTTCAAAACAGTTGGTGGAAAGCAGTTTGAAGTAGCCATAAAAGCTATTAAAGCTGTTCAAGAAAAACCATGCATGTCATGAGGGTGTGGACCAGAGCTGGAGTGAGCTTCCTAAGGAAGTATTTGGCATGGGAGCCCTGGCTGGGGTGGGAGGAGGTGCAGAGTTGGGAGAAGACACTGCAGGTGGCCTGGAGGGACAGGAAATGCCCACTGCTGAGGATGGAGCATGAGTTCATGCCTTGGGTTAGGTCATTCCTTGTCAAAATAATTTCAGCATGTTCATTTACCAAGAAAAGAGTTGGATTACAGCTCTCAAATGCTAATTCCATTAAAATATGCTGAGTTTGGAGTTTTGTGATTGCCAAGTTCTGTCTGGATGTTTGCTGGTCCTAAGGTCCTCTCACTGCAGGGGGGAGCAGGTCTGAGATCCTGCATCTGATGACAACCAGGGTATCATGAGCACAGTGCCTCCTTGGCCCTGTACAGTTCTCTGGGTGAGGGGAGCCCAACCACCTTTGGAGGCAGAGGTTATTTTGGGGGTCTTGCGCAGGCCTCATCACAGCACACCCTGGGCCAGGAACACTGGTGTCTCTGCTGAGGTACCACCTGGCCTTGGTTTTACTGTTCCAGAAAGCCCCAGGCAGCTTGGATAGGGTTCAGAGAGTGACAGGTGGATGGGGAGAGAGGGAGGCAGAGGGACCAAGCTGAGGGAAGAGGATGGCATCCCCCACTTGCAGTTCTGCCTGGATTTCTCAGTGACAAGGCGAGGGAGGGTGTCATGGAAGCATAGGGCAGGTGCATGGGTGGGATTTAGAGATGTGAGCCCCAGCTCCCACTCTGGGACCTTGGGCAATGGCTGCTTTTCTCTGGGCCTGTCTCCTCCCCTAGGGGCCCTTGTCACAGCAGAGGTGGCTCCTGGGTTCTTCCCAGGGACCATGAGGGAAAGGAAGCATGATCAGCAATGTAAAGCACTGCTTTGTGAGTGTCCTCCCTGGGAAGCAGAACACAATCATTCATTTATCGATTCCATCAGTATCTTTCCTTTGACTCAACCAACTGCTGATTGTGTAGGGAATCAAAGCCCAGGTCCTTCTCTATTAGATTGCATTAATTAATGTTCCATGTACTCATTTAACCAAGTTCTTATCTTCTGTTTTCAAGTTACTCAGTGTATCTATATATCTTCTCCTTCATTTATAAATTGAGGATAATTTCTTATTATACTACAAGGGTGTAACAAGAACCAAAAATGTCATAGGACATACTGAGAATTCACATTGCATGGTTGTGCTACCACAATGGCTGCAGTCATTGATTTCTAAATACAGAACACCCTGAAGGCAGTAAGAACACAGAGATGGAAAAGAATTGGTTAACTCCCTCAAGAGACTTAATGTTTGGTGACAGCAGTCTCCGTCTTTTTCTCTCTATTGCTAATGGCAGCTTCTTGTCACAACAGCAAATGAGGTTGGACTATTTGCTTTCCCAGTGATGCCAAGCAGTGGTTTAGCTGGTTGGTAGGCAGCACAGGAACAAGAAATGCAGGATGAACTTGGCCAAGATCTTTTCAATATGTCACCCTGGAAGCTTGATTTAAAATCCCCAGCGGTATGTTCTCTTTGGCAGCACATATACTAAAAGTGGAATGATACAGAGAAGATTAGCATGGCCCCTGTACAAAGGTGGCATGTAAAATCCCCAACAGTGCCCCCAGACTTCCTGTTCCCTGATGTAACTTTACCTGTTAACACCCACCAGGATTTACTTAGTTCCAGATACTGGGCTGAGTATCTAGGGACACTGTGATGAATATCACACAGCTTTTGTCCTCAAAGAATTTACAGTTCTTTAGAGGCTAACAGCTTTTCAATTACAATACAGTGTAATTGTATTGAATTGGAGAATTCTGACTCATTCATTCAATCATGATCAGATTCTTTCTCTGTCAGGCTCTGTACCCACCCTGGGGTGCCGGCAAGGTTCCCAGCTTCTTGAAGCTCAGAAACTGGCAAAAGAGAGACTAAACAATAAATCACATGTGTATTTTCATGAAGTGATAGAAGCTGTGAAGAAAACTCAGGCAGGCTCATCAAATGGCCAGGCGATGAGGCAGGTGAGGCTGCTTCAGAGGATGCTCAGGAGAGACAGAGTGAGGGAGCAAGCCACAGAAAAATGTGGTGAGGAGGAAATGCAAAGTCTCTTCAGTGGTCATGGACTGAATATGTTCAGGGAATAGTAGGAAGGTCACTGTGGCTGTGCTCCTTGGGGATGAAGGGGTGAGGTGGCGATGTGGGATGGGTAGGCATGGGCTGGTGCAGCTTCACTTTTATACTAGGTGTTCTGGAAAGACTGGAGGCTTTTATACCAGGGAGTGTTGTGACCCAACCGCATTTGCCTCCTTTGAGATTCATGGCAACTTGCAGAGAGCAAGAACCACGATTGTTGGATTGCAGAAGAGAAGGGGGTCAGGGGAGTTGGCTTTGATTCTGTTGCTATGCTACAGCTAGAACTTCCTGAGCTGTGTTTTCTGATGCCTAAACTCTGCCACGAAATGTTGTTTCGGTGTACATGGTTGGGAGGAAATGAACTCGTGAGCCAATCAGTCATCCACGTCCCTGTGGGGTTCATAATGCACGCTAAGGGTGCATGCTGCACCGAGGATTGAATAGTGTCGTTGTTTGCTGACATCAGCATGTATGTTTGTGTGTCTGTGTGTCCTCTCTGCCCAGGTGGATGAAGAAACCCCGATGTGGTGTCCCTGATCATCCCCATTTGAGTCGCAGGCGGAGAAACAAGCGCTATGCCCTGACTGGACAGAAGTGGAGACAAAAGCACATCACCTACAGGTGCCCTAATGCCCTGTCTTCTTCCCTATTCTTCCTCTGTGCTTCCAGCCCTCATACTGTACTGGGTCAGAGGATGGGGCAAGGGTCAGGTATGCAGCCATCAGGACCAAGTGCACAGAACCAGTGACTGACCTCTTATGGCCTCTGCAGGATACTTGGGCTCCACCTTCTGGTTTATCTGGTCCCTTGGGGCCTCACCGTTTGTGTTTTTAGTTACAGAAAGGGGAGAGGGTAGACTGTCCAGTAACTTTCAGCTGTACTCAAAAACCATGGCTGAACTCATTCTCCCAGCCAATGCTTGCCAAACTCCACTTCTTTAATCTGGATCCCCATCCACAAACCTACCCCAAATTGACCTGAAACCAAGACTTCCAACCCAGAACCACAGCCATCTTTTGAGGAGCAGAAAGAACTGGGACCTGCCCTAAGAACTGTCTGCAGAAAGTGGGGGCACAGCAAGATTGGGCTCTCATTCTGAGTAAGGATCAGCAACAGGGACCATGGGGCCACTCAATAAACTTGGATGTCAGAGTTCAGGTGGGGCTGAGGCCAGGCCAGGCTCAGGGGGTTCTGGCTGGCACCTCCTAGGGCTCTAATAGCATCTGAGTTGGATCCCTTGGGTGCGGGTGCAGGATCTAAGTCAGAGGTTCTTAAAGAGTTTAAGCCATGGACTCTCCTGCTGACTGAGCTGCAGAGAGAGATCAGAACAGGCTTTCTTCATAAAGCTGATGGGAGAGGGGAAAAGACAAATCTGGGTTAGGAACTGAAGAGAGAAGATGAATCTAAAAGAACCAGGATCTAACCCAACTCTGACCCTGACGTCTGTCACTCAGCCTCGCTCTACTTCAGTTTACTGACTGCCCCTGGTGTTCATGGAGCAGAGCACCCATAAGTAATGATGCTCCATTTGTGCCCGACTATGCAGTGTGGATCCAGCAACCCTCAATACCTAAGCTGACAGCACGTCACGTTGGAACTCCCCCACAGTAGTTGGGACCTAAATTTTCTTAAAGATTTATTTTTATTCAAAAGGCAGATTTACAGAGAAAAGGAGAGACAGAAACATCTTCCATCCACTGATTTACTCCCCAAATGGTCGCAACAGCCAGAGCTAAGCTGATCAGGAGCCAGGAGCCTTCTGAAAGTCTCCCATGCTGGTATATGGTCCGAAGGATTTTTCAGCTATCCTTTGTTGCTTTCCCAGGCCTCAAAAAGGGAGGTGGATGGTAAGTGGGGCAGCTAAGACTTGAACCCACATGGGACTTGGTGCCCATAGGGGATGCCAACACTTGCAGACTGAGGATTAGCCATTTGAACCATCATGTTGGTCTCTGGTGCCAAAGATTTTTTAAAGGGAATTCTGACTTAAATTCTTCTATTTAACAATGACTCTTCTAAGTGCGTGCATTTTCTACATTGGGAAAAAAAACTTCAAATTTAGACAGTGCTATCAACCAAGTTGGGTTTTTTCCTATAAACTGGAACAGAGTTCCTTATTCAACAGAAAATTTGTCAGAGATCAAAGATAAAAACACAGATGAAAGCAAAGCTACTCTGAAGGGGGGGGGGGGTTCAAAGCTCTGCCTGCTCAGTGACCCCTAGGCCAGATGGCAAAGTTATGGGGTTCAAATGCAGATTGCACTGGGCTATGTGGTCTCTGACACCCCTTTCAGCTCTTCGAGTTGCTCTGTCCTGCCCTAATGATCCCCCAACTCTCTTGCCAGCATTCACAACTACACCCCAAAGGTGGGTGAGCTGGACACCAGGAAGGCTATTCGCCAGGCTTTTGATGTGTGGCAGAAGGTGACCCCACTGACCTTTGAAGAGGTGCCATACCATGAGATCAAAAGTGACCGGAAGGAAGCAGACATTATGATCTTCTTTGCTTCTGGCTTCCATGGTGACAGCTCCCCATTTGATGGGGAAGGGGGATTCCTGGCCCACGCCTACTTCCCTGGCCCCGGAATTGGAGGAGACACTCACTTTGACTCTGATGAGCCGTGGACACTGGGAAATGCCAACCATGATGGTAAGTCCAGGAGGGGGTGAAAGTAGGGGGCATCCTGTATTGCCCAGCTTCCAGGGAAACATCCCTGAGGAAGAGCTTGCAGGACTCCATGGGCGAATTGGCTGCATTCTAGAGCTTTTTCTCTAAGAACTAGAGGATGGGCACTGTGTCTCCGTGGATGCATCAGGTTCAGAGCCACAGGGATGGGACAGGTCTCTTAGGAGATGGTCTAATTGGACTGGGGCAAGAGGGGGTGGGTTAGGCCATGAAGAAGAAGGCAAAGAAGAGTATTGGAGGTAGAAGGAAAAAGTGAGAAGTGGGGTCAGAAAGAGGCAGGTCTGCAAACACCAGCTCACAAACAGCCTGCTTGCCTCACTCCTTTGGGTCAAACATAGGCCCAAAAGCTATTCTAGCGTCCATGAACAGCCTGCCATGTGTCACCATGAGCCAGTCAACACCATGCAGTGAGAATAAGTGGAACTTTTGGGCTGCCGATGGGTTCCTTCTTCATGTTTAGAGCAAGCAGTACGCAATGCATACATCCATATTCCCTTTTTTCTTTTGTTTTGTTTTTGTTTTTTATTTTATTTTATTCATTTTTTAAAATTTCATATTCCCTTTAAAATGAAGAGTTCAGGGCTCCAGTAATGCAGCTGGTAGATGCAGCATTGGGGCCCAAATCCTGGTTGAACCACCCTCAGCCTCCTCCTCTGGGAAGAGGCTGGATTACATGTTCCCTAATATCCCTTCCAACTCTAACATAACTTGAAGCAAAATTCTGCAAAAACCGAGGGGAGGTGGTCAAAACATTTTATACAAAACCAGGACATGCTGTCTGCATTCCAATGGGCCAGAGGCAGGTGCATGCCTAAGGAACCCTGTCGGGAGGCAAAGGGCTGTGGGAGACCGGAGGGAAGAAGGCAGGAAGATCCAACTTTGAGACCACAACAGACAGCAGGTAGGGGAGAGTACTGATGTCCTATGGCCTAAGCCAAGTGCTTTCCACACATGATGGCCTTGATGGGTGTCAGTATAATCCTCATTTTAAGCTGAGGTGTGAGGAATGTTCAACCACATCGGTTGCCCTTGATGGTGAATGCTGAAGTCTGACTCTGAGTGTGGGTATCTAGAGCCTACATTCTTTTTTTTTTTTTTTTTAGGTTTATTAAGGAGTCTTTATTAACCAAGCTTGGTGTAATAGAGCACACTAGAAATAGCAAATAGCAAATCACAAGCAAGTCCATATGGCACTCCAACCAGTCATAATCCAACTAAACATAACCCCAAGAGGAACAAATGGTCATTACCCTTAAGTCCATCCATTAAGCTTAAAACCTATGTCTCAACTTCCCCAACAATATGTTATCATAAGAGACATGCAACAGATAACCTGGACACACTTACAAAGTTGCAGACATTCACCTTTCCCTGGCTTCTCTGCCCACATTCCATCACTGCTAGGCCTCATCTCTCCTGGAACTCCTGATAGTACACAAACCAGAAATGGCACTGCTATCTCCATTGTCCCATCTAAGCAGTACACAGGAACCATGCTCAGAGGATTTCCTGCCCTGGGTCAGCCAAGAGTCAAGGTGCCAGAGCAATGGAAACACCTGATCTAAAAGAGAGAGTAGAGCCTACATTCTTAGCCACCAAGCTAAGCACCCTGGTTCTCACCCCTCAAGGCACACCAGAATAAGCTTGAAGCAAATCTGAAGAATGCAGATTCCAGGCTACAGGCCCTTAACTTCTTCTATTGTTTCTCTCCGGCTTGGGGGTGGGGTGGGGTGGGGCTAGGCCTGGGAATCTGTATTTGACCTAATAAATTACCCAGGAATGTCTCACACAAGCATCCCGCCAACCCCAGAAAGGCCATCTTGGTTCCACAGCCCTAACCTGCCTGAAAGTAAGAACTGACCAGAGTTCTTATTATAAGCAAGAACTCACAGGCCCTTGACCAGGAGACCCCAAGGAGAGTCCCCACGCTCCAGCTCCAGCAAGGTTGGGAAACACCAGGCATCTCTGTGGCCACGGCAACACTCCAGGCTGCAAACGGACTCTGAACACCATTTTCTTAGAGGCCAAGTGTGGTGCCCATAGAAAGCAATGGCCTCTTTCAGAACACGGGCGTGTGAGGGAAGGACTGACAACCCACGGCCCGGGCTGTCAGGACATCGCCTCAGCAGCATTACAGAAATGTTCAACTCCTCACTGTCCGGTTTCCTAAAGAGGCTGCACTGCCTCGGCCCTGGTGTCTCTCCCTCTGGCCTGGCTTTCTGCACACCTGTCCTTGATCTCATTCTTGGTTTTGGATCAGTCATGGCTGACTGGGTTCCAGGAGAGGAGTCCTAACATTTTGGAGGTTCTGTGTGGTACCGCCAGCTGATAAAATGTGATCACAGCCCTGATACAGATGCATGAATTTTCGCAAGGTTGTTGTCCAAAGGAGGCATGGGAAGGCACTCTCGTTCCTCCAGCTGCCCCTTCTGCCTGCTCTGCTGCCGGGCACACCCCACACTCCTTGCTAGTAGAAGACTTGTGCCTCGCCCCCAGAGTGCAAGAATCGATGGTGAGTGTGGTGGGCAGGGCCTGGGACCCATGACTAGGCACCATCCTAGCACTCACCCCATTGCTGATGGAATAGCCAGTAGTTCTGAGACATGATCCAAGATGGCCAGCAGTCAGGACTCTGGAAAACCCAGCGTGGCTGTCTAGGTGGAGCTTGTAACTGCAGCAGCAGGCCCCTGGCGATGAACTGGAGCATGGTAGATGGCCTTGGGTGAGCTCTGGAATGAGAGGGATCAAGGGTTAGTGAGCACCTGTATGCTGTCTCATTTCATTTCTACAAAAACTCAACAAGGAGGGGGGAGTGGTGTCTGGGAAC
This sequence comes from Ochotona curzoniae, assembly GCF_017591425.1. NCBI lineage: Eukaryota > Metazoa > Chordata > Mammalia > Lagomorpha > Ochotonidae > Ochotona > Ochotona curzoniae. The sequence continues at coordinate 13,668,448 of NW_024465894.1, read as the reverse complement.
TCTTTCATTGCTGGCTTTCTTTTCCCCTCAACTTTGATTATGTACAATTTCAAACTCACAAAAGTGGGACAAGTACTCATAGGACCTGCCCCACAGACACCAGCACCTCAACACATGCCCACACCTGTTGTCTCTTCCTCTATACCCACACTTGTTGTTTTTTGTTTTGTTTCATTTGGGGGCTGGGATATTTCAAAGGAAATTCCAGGCACCCGGTATCCTTCCATCGCGTCTGAATTCCAAGGCTTTACCAAATGAAGACTGATTTTTTATTATTATTATTATTTTTTTTTTAATTGCAAAGGCGGATATACAGAGAGGAGAGACAGAGAGGAAGATCTTCCGTCCGATGATTCACTCCCCAAGTGAGCGCAACGGGCCGATACTATGCCGATCCGAAGCCAGGAGCCTCTTCAGGGTCTCCCACGCGGGTGCAGGTTCCCAAAGCTTTGGGCCGTCCTCGACTGCTTTCCCAGGCCACAGGCAGGGAGCTGGAAGGGAAGCAGGGCTGCCGGGATTAGAACCGGCGCCCATATGGGATCCCGGGCATGCAAGGCGAGGACCTTTAACCACTTGCGCCACCGCGCCGGGCCCTGATTTTTTTTTTTAAACACAACCACAGAATCACCGTCAAGCTCCACAGAATAATTTCTTAAAATCTGAAAGCCAGTTTGAATTTGCTTTCCCAAATTACCTCAGGAATGTCTTCCGTAACCGGTTCTTGATCAGGACCCATGTGAGGCCCACACATCACAGCTGACTGACAGAGCTCCTGAAGCCCTCTCTCCCCCGGAGTCTGAGAGGCCCCTCAGGCATCCACTGAAGAAACTGGACTGCTTGTCGTGGGTGGGTGCAGTCTCCTGGGGCGACTGGGGTTAGGTGCACTGCAACACCCTCCTTTCCTTTGTGGGAAAGATTCTTGGGACTGCCTCTACGCGAAGTCACCAAGCTTAAGTCCCATGTGCCGCTGGGACATGGGAAAGCACGTGGAGGCAGCCTGTGACACTTCAGGTGAAAGCGCTTAATTCAGGACGCGTCAACCTGACTTGATACACTTCAGCTGAGGAACGTTAAAAAAAAAAAGTTATCTCTTATGTCCTGACCCAACCTTCCTTGGTTAGAATGTTGCCCTCCTGCATGTTTGAAGGCTCCCTAGTTGTAAGGGCACTCCCGGTTCGCCACTTCTCTGGAGTCTTGCGTGAGCAACTACCCCAGCCTGTTATGGCGCTGTTTTCTGACGCCACTTCCGGAAGCTTGCTCTGCTGTCCCACCCATTTCCTTTAAATGAACCAACCACGGAAGTCAGTGGAGGTCAGTGGATCCTACGCTCTGTGGCTCCTGGGGCAGGGGGAAGACTCCCAAGGCTTCCCAGACCCCTCCCTTCCCTCCCCTACCCCGAGAGGGGCAGGCTACCAGACAGATGGGGAAAGTGAAGTCCTAGGCTGGGAAGCTGTACATCCTGCAGGTGGCGGAGCAGGCGGGAAACCAGGACTCTGCATTTCTGACGGTTCTCACGGGGTTCTACCTCACGACCACTCTTGGAAAATGCTGCATGTTGGGCCCTGTTCTGTCGTCTCATCTGCCGAGCCTGGCTTGTACCCCTGAGAGAGCTCAGCATCATCATAGCATTGCTGAGTGTGTGTGCCAGTGGCCTTAATGCAGGGGGGCGGGGGAGGGGTTCACTGCTAGCAGAGGAAGTCGTGGAAGGCTTCATGGAAGATGGGCATTGAGCTCAGCTTCTGAGGAATGAGGTTATTCACCAGAGCAAAAGGGAAGTGCCTTTTGAGGGAAAGGGGACAGAGCCGATGAGGAGCACAGGGAAGACTGCTGGGGACTTGCCCAGAGGCCCAGGAACTCAGGAGCATCCTGCACCGGGAGGCTGGTCCTCCCTCACTCATCACCACCCTGCTGATTCACAATGAGCCCTCTGCCTTGTTGTTCTCCCTATTCTTACAAGGCAGGCAAAGGGGAAGCGGTTTGAAATGTGCTGCTATGACATTGCAGCATCAACTCTGCTCCTTAGAGCAGACCCCATTCCCAACCCCTACCTTGCAAGTCCTGAGCTCTGCTCCTTAGGCCCGTTCCCTGGTTCCTTCCCACAATCCACCAAGGAAGCACCTGCTCAGGAGGCTGAGGCCTGAACAGCTTGTCCCAAGTCAAGGGATCAGCCAGGAGCGCAGCCAGGGTTGGACCCCAGGAAGCAGAGCTGCCTTCCGCTTGCTTGAGCTGCCCGCCTTTGTTTGGAAAGGAGTTCAGCGATGAGGTCACAGCTCCCTGCTGCCAGGTGGACCGGACTTGAGGAGGGAGCTGGGGGTGGCCTGGCCTTCTCCCTGTCAACCTGTCCTGCCCCACCAGAAGGCCGGCCCCAGGCTCTTGGCCAGCCTTGCTCTGTTCTTGCCCATCCTCCTTCCTGTCTGCAGCTTCAGATGCAGGTGATGGTGGCTGAGAGGCAAGCACGCACCTCCCTCAGGCTGGTTCTGCCCCAGGGGCTTCTTGGCTTTTCCTGAGACTTTAGCCAGGAAGGCCAGATCATGCACAGCCCCACTTGGCCCTCCCTGGGCTTGGGTAGGGCAACTGTGCCAGTGATGCTGGGACCAGGGTGGACATGATGACTCCAGCTTCTGGGACCTGGAAGCCTCCCTGGACTATGAGGGAGGCAGTGTGTGCTACCAGTAGGCTGTGGGGTGGGCCTGAGGGCCAGGAGATACCATGTTCAGGGGCCATGCAGATGCCAGAGATCACGGCAAGCAGGGGTCTGTAATCGAACCGACAGGAGTCCAGACTGGGGCTGCCACAGCCTACCCAACTCCCTGCCCTCTGTATTTCTTTCCCAAAGCTGGAGCTACTTAATCTCCTCCCCGCCCCGCTCCTCCCCACCCCCCAAATTCAGGACTAACACAGAAGCTCAGGGAAGCTGGCCTTAAGAGGACCCAGTTGCTAGATCGCCACTGACCCTGTGCTTATACCAAGAGTCAAACTTCCATCTCATGCAACCACATCACCAGCCCATGTCACACACCATCCTTCTCAACAAGCAGGTGGTCTTACTTGGTCCTCACACAGCATTTAGGAGTTAGGTATGACTTCCACAATTTACACATAACACTAAAGCTTAGAAGGTAGACCTCCTGGCCAGGTTTACAAAGTCGATAGGGGTAGAGTGGAAGGTGAAGGTGGTGCCTCCTACTCTGGAGCCCACGCCACTCTGCAGCATGTGCCATACTGCCACCTCCGTTCACAATCTAGGTTCTGTGTCCCACTTCCAGGCCTGGACTGTGTACCCATATACCTGTGAATCCCTCTACCTCAGTGTTGGCCCGTGGTTTGTTCTTCCAGGACCCAAGTCTTGCTGACTTGGAATTGTGCTGTACCCAGGCAGTGGCCTGCCCTGGTCCTGAAGTGGGGTGCCAGTGGGCTGCTCCCCAGGACTTTCCATTGGTGCTCACCACCTCCACTAGGGTACAGATGCTTTCTGTCTCCCACCTGGACCCTCGCACCCGCCTCCATGCTGACCTCACTGGCCCTCTTGCCTTTGAGCCTTGCTCCCCCTCCCATCATCCTCACAGCCCAAGCCAAAGTGATTTCATCCTGCTGCTGCCCTCGCTCCTGCTGAAGCCCCCCCACTGTGCCTGCTGCTGGCCAAGAGGCTGCTCCACATTCCTCCATGGGCATGATGAGGCCCCACTTGCCAGCCTGGCTGACCTCAGCTCTCCCCTGCCCTCCCCTCAGGCTTTGCTTCAGAGCCAAGTGGAATGAAACTGCTTGTACCTGGACTTGTTTATAGTGCTCCCTCTGTTAGGAGGAACCCCCTCCCACACCTTCTCTTTTGTTCCCAAATCCATTCCTGTGTATCCAAGACTTAAGCTTGCCCTGAATATCTTCCTCAAAGCTTGCTTGAGCGCCCCCTGAGTCTCCCGTGAGCCCTACCCCCTACCCCGTCCCTTACAGACACCTTCGGAAGAACCTTCTCTCACTACATCCAACACTCGAGCTGGGAAGCAGGGCTCCTGTCCCATCTCCTCCTGTGTATTCCCAGTGGCCGGCATAAAGGCCCTGGTCACAAGGTGAATGCTGAGTCTGCTGGATGGGTGGGTTAACTGATGACCTAACTGGATGCCCTGGACACTTTCCTACAGGCAATGACCTCTTCCTGGTGGCTGTGCATGAGCTGGGCCACGCACTGGGCCTGGAGCACTCCAATGACCCCAGTGCCATCATGGCGCCCTTCTACCAGTACATGGAAACACACAACTTCAAGCTGCCACAAGACGACCTGCAGGGCATCCAGAAAATCTATGGTGAGTAGCAGGGCCCATGTGGGTCACGCTGGAAATGCTCCCCCTTCTACCAGCCTTCCTCCAGCAGTGCCCTTGAAGGGAGGCCGAGGCATGCCTGGATGGGACTCCAAGGAAGGGCAGACTCACCTCTCGCTCTCCTCTCCCTAGTCCTTCTGCCCACCTGTGCAGTCCTTCTTGTTGCCACCCAGGGACTGGGCTGTCTCATAGGTGCTACCCTAGCACAGGAGAGCCACACATCTATCCAGTAATAGCAATACAACACCATGGGAATTATGACCAGAACTCTGAGCTTACAAAGGAAAAATGTTATAATGTTCGATTGCCATCTAAATGAGCTGCGAAAAGCTTCCTATTGGGCCTGTCTCCCAGATAAGGCCCCGCTTGTATGTGAGCTTCCAGTTTAGCCAAGGTCAGCTGAGACCTGCTTGCCAGCACAGTGTAGAACCCACCTCCACAGGTAACAGAGGACAGGTGAGGGAGACAGGTCAGGAGCCAGACAGTTCAGACACAGTTGGGGTGAGGGGACACAGAGGAAGATCAATGCCAAAGCCAAGGTTTCTGACTTTTTCAATTTTCAGGGCAGCAATAGGATTTATCAGTGGTCAGTTCATAGATATCCGGGATCCAGTATAGTAACCACTGCCACATACCAGCAATGAAGCTTACACATGTTAGTTAAAATAAAATTGAAGGGCAGGCATTTCAGCATGGGTTAAGCTGCCACTTGGGATGTCCCCATGCCCCACATCAGAAAGCTTGGTTCAAATCCTGGATACTCCATTTCCAATCCACATTCCTGCTGACACACCATGAAGGAAGCAGATCGTGGCCCAAGTCCTTGAGTCTCTACTACCCACATGGGAGCTGGAGGTCTGGGCTCTCAGCATTGGCCTGGCCCAGCCGCAGGTGATGCAGGCATTTGGGGAGATCTCTGTCTCCGCCCCCAAAACACACCATCACTCTGCCTTTCAGATACATAATGTTTTAAAGATTTATTTAGTTTTATTGGAAAAGCAGATTTTACATAGAGAAGGAAAGACAAAGATCTTTCATCTGCTGGTTTACTCCCCAAGTGGACACAATGGCCAGAGCTGAACCAATCCAAAGTCAGGAGCCAGGAACTTCTTTTGGGTCTCCTGTGTGGGTGTAGGATCCCAAGGCTTTGGGCTGTCCTCTACTGCTTTCCCAGGCCACAAGTAGAGAGCTGGATGGGAAGTGGAGCAGAGGGAACACAAACCAGTGCCCATATGCAATCCCAGAGCATGCAAGGTAAGAATTTAGCTACTGAGCCATCATGCCATGTCCCATAATCTTTAAAAAATAAAAATTTGGTTCCCCAGTCACACTAAGAACTCCACTGAAGTGCTCCATAGACACACATTTATACACCTGGATCACTCTGTGGGACAGAGCTGATGCTGAACACCTCCATCGTTGCAAAGGCAGCTGGATAACTCTGAGAGGATCCCTAAACCCATGAACCTGTGTGAACAACCTGCAGGAGGGAGTCTCAGCCAGATTGCCCATTAGAATCACACTTGGACTCTAGGGGAAAATGCCGATATCTAGCCTCACCCCTGCCCCACATCCTCCCAAGGATTTGATTTCAGGTGACTCCTGAGAATTTTGAAGGCTTTAAATTTGTTTAACGATTACTTATTTGGGGGCCAACCTAGTGGCTCAACAGGCAAATCCTCTGTCAGCATCCCATATGGATGCTGGTTTTAGTCTCTGTTGTTACACTTCTGATCCATTTTCCCTGGCCCGGGAAGGCGACAGAGGAATCCTTGGGACATCCGGAAGAGGCTCTTGGCTTCTGATTTTGGATTGGCTGAGCTCGAGCCATTGCGGCCATTTGGGGAGTGAACCAGTGGATGAAAGATCTTTGTCTCTCCTCTCTGTAAATCTGCCTTTCCAAAAAAATTTTTTTAAAAGTAATAAATACATATCTTTTCAAATACATGGTTATTTGAAAGGCTGAGTTACAGAAATATCTTTCATCCATTGGTTTTCTCCCCAGATGGCAGCAGCAGCCAGGCTGACACCAGGAGCTGCTTCTTGGTCTTCCACGTGAGTGGCTGGGACTATACCATCTGGGCCATTTTCTGCTACTCTCTTGGGTCATAGCCAGGACCTGGATCAGAAGTGAAGCAGCCAGGGCTAGAAGTGGCAACTGGGTGGGATGCTGGCATTGCAGGTGGTAGCTTAACCCCCTGTGCCACAATGCAGCCCTGAGAATCTAAAGTGTTAAAAGCTTCCCCAGGTGATCTTATTACATAGCCCAGGATGGGAAACAGCAACCTTGGGACAAAATGTAGAGAGAAAGGAGGCCCTGGGGCTGTAACTACGTGGACATGAGGGCAGGGATTCAGATGATGCATCCCTGCAAGCGTGCTACTCAACAAGCAAGCCTCAGCCCAGTGACACAGGCAGGACACAGGCTATCATCTGCATCTTGCCAAGATCCCTAGATGAGTTGTCTGCCTATCCAAGTTTGAGTCCAGTGACCACTTGATAGGGCCACGCAGGGGTCACTGGTGAGCATGACTGAGCTGTCTGAGTCACTGAGGCAGAAGTGGTACTGAAGTGAGATGAGGAATCAGGAGCTGAGACTGGGGCATCCTGTGGCGTGCAGTGAAGGAACAGGACACAACTTGGCTGTCCTTGGGAAGGGCATGTATGCTCTTGGAACTAGAAAGGAAAAGGAGAAGAGGCAGGATTGGGGAGGCGGGTCGGAGGGTGGGAAGAAATATGGGTTCCCTTTTATAGCTGTTCTGTTTTTTCAACACTTGAAGGAGTAAGACTGGGGAGAGGGGACAAGAGGCTGGAGCTGCTGCCCTGCCCCTCTGAGAAACAGCCTTTTCTCTAGGACCTCCAGCTGAACCTCTGGAGCCCACGCGGCCCCTCCCCACGCTCCCCGTCCGCAGGATCCACTCGCCGTCAGAGAGAAAACATGAGCGACAGCCCAGGCCCCCTCGGCCACCCCTGGGGGACCGGCCATCCACGCCAGGTGCCAAACCCAACATCTGTGATGGCAACTTTAACACAGTGGCTCTCTTCCGGGGCGAGATGTTTGTGTTTAAGGTAGGGCCAGTTGACTGGCAACCCTGCCCTGGGGGTGGTCTCTTCCTGTTCCTTCCCCAACCCCAGCGCCTGGAAGCCTCCCGCTCTGGGATTAGGGTCCTGTGTGGTCTGAACAGGAGCTGACCCAGTGGCCAGGCCTCAGGATCTCTTCTTGGCTCTGCTGAAAGGAACTGCTTGTTTCCAAGGGGCCAAGAGGAAAGGATGATGGTCCTGCACTTTCATGGGGGTGAGTGCTGGGGAAGATGCCGGAAGCAATTCCAGGTCCATGACCTTGAGTAGGTCCTCTTCCCTTTTCTGGGCCTCAGTTTCACCACTGGAAACATTGGGGAGTCACTGCTCTAGACAGATTAGTGCCTGGCGAAGAAGATGGGAGTTCCAGACTTCCAGGAGTTGGGGCTGGGGTGGTGCCGGGGTGGGGAGCCGGAGATTCCTGAAGCAATGCTGCCCAGAGTATATCCAGTTTGCCCATAGGCTGACCAGGCAGCAGCTGCCCTGAGATGCTGCACTGGATTCCCTGACACCCAGTTGGAAGGTCAGTTCTTGGGAAGAAGAAGGGTCAGGGGAGAATGTCCTGGCCATCTCCACAGGGAGTTCTGGATCTAGAATGGTCTGTCAGCCCACATGGGACCCAACATGACTGGACCTTTATAACACCTTGCCTCATCCAGGCATTAGGGATGTGGGGGGACATGACCTTGAAAGAGGCTTTCTGGAGCTGCAGCCAGCCCCTTTGTGGAGGGCAGTGAAAGCTGTACTCCAGGGCACCTGGGCAGCATGCCTCCCTTGCCCTGGGTGACTGAGCACAGCCTCTCTGTTCCCCTTGGGGAGACCTTTCCCAAGGTTTGAAGCATGAACAGGAAACAGGAACAGGAGCCAGCCCCCAACCTGCCTCTCAGGGAAGGGTTCTGGGCAAGGCGCTTGGCCTTTCTTAGGACTATATGTCTTAGATCAACTTAAGAGTTGTGAAGTCAAGAAGAGTTAAACTAGACACAAGAGTGCTCTGTGATACACCCTGAAAGACATTAGCTTTTGTCTGTTTTTGTTTTTTTTTTTTTTGTAAGATTTCTACATTTTTATTGGAAAGGCAGAAATATAGAGAGGAGAGACAAAGAAACAAGTGGCTACAATGGCTGGAGCTGAGCCAATCTGAAGCTAAGAGCCTGAAGCCTCCTCTGCGTCTCTACATGGGTGCAGGGTCCCAAGGCTTTGGCCCACCCTCTACTGCTTTTCCAGGCTACAAACAGGGAGCTGGGTGGGAATTGAAGCAGCCAGAACACAAACCAGTACTCAAATAGGATCCCAGCGCATGCAAAGCAAGGATTTAGCCACTGAGCCATTGCACCAGGTCCGGATTTTTTGCCATCATTCACAAAGCACGCTCCTTCTCTGCACCTGTTTGATCCTCCTGACTGAACTGTTTGCTGACAATTCCAGCTTTTATCATCTCCATTCTGGTCCAGGGAAATGACAGGCCCTGCCCAGACTGCTGGCCAACCCCAGGCAGCGCTGGAGAGGAGAGGTTTTTATTGTACTCTTGTAGGTTTAGCCGCCATTTGTTCACCTGGGACTGTGTGGCCACACTCTTCTTCAAGGTACTTGACCTATAAGCTCTGCTGTACGCCTCCCTCAGGGCCCCTATTAGCAGCTAAAATGCAGCCTGTGACTCTCTGCCATCCTCCTGTGACCAGTCCTCTCCTTTTCCTATGCTGGCACCCCTGGCCTGTTGGCTTACTGGGACTTAAGACTTCAAGTTAGGGTCCCAGGGGCATCCTATCTTCCTGAGCTTTGCAAGTTAGACGCAGGCACTCTCCATGCAGGGTTGTGAGGCTGGGCTCAGGGAAAGATGTTGAGTCAAGCCTGAACCCCAGAGCTAAGATGACTGGGTTGAGACACTGAGCCTGTGATGACTCTTTCTCTCCCTGCTTCCTTAATCCCCAGGATCGCTGGTTCTGGCGCCTGCGCAATAACCGTGTGCAGGAGGGCTACCCCATGCAGATCGAGCAGTTCTGGAAAGGCCTGCCCGCCCGCATCGATGCGGCCTACGAAAGGGCTGATGGAAGATTTGTCTTCTTCAAAGGTAAAGCAGCCTGTGTTGTGGGGTTCCCGGCCCCTCTTGGAATCTCCTTTTCCCATCTGAACTGGAAGAACTGGGCTGGGAGGGAGATGCTCTAACTGGACCCTTCTGGCCCTGACAGAGTCACTGAGGGCTAACGGGACAGTTCCCATGGGCAGGTGGAACACAAGACAAGGAAATCAACTTGGGAGGGACATGACAAGGTTGACCCACAAGATGTAGAGGTAGGTCAGGCTTCTGACAACCAACATTTATGCCAGAACATTCCATTAGGTGTTTCAGAGCCCAGAGGGAGGCTGGAGTGATCAAAGAAGGGAGGGCAGGAGATATGCATGTGTCTACCCTGCCCAGCACTGTGCTAGTTGCCTCATGTTGATTGTCTTGACATGGGCCAGGCCTAAGATGACCAAGACACAGCTAGTGAGAAGATAGCAAGGGACTCCAATGGGACACAGTATAGGCAAAGGAGCAAGGATGGAGAGTGGGGGGCAGTCAAAGGCTGAGGAGACCCTCCTGACAGTCACCTGACAGCCACAGAAGCCTCACCTTAAAGAAATGAGATGTGGCCTGGAACGATGTTGTTGTGGTCGGTGGGCAGAAATCCCAAAGAGAATTGCCTGCCAGGGACCTTGGAGCAAATGGCCACCCAGGGGGGCAGAGGCAGGGAGGCAATCCTGGAGGAGGGGGCTGGAGCTGAGGTGAGTAATATCTGCAAGGCCCAAACCAGGCAGCAGCCACATGTGAAGGGCAGAGGACAGCTGTAGGGGAACTCAAAAGAACTCCTCAGGTGCCAGCTACCGAGCAGGGAAAGAGTGCAAGAAGGTGGAGCCCTAGGGGGCAGGAGGTGAAGAGGAGGACTCCAGGCAGCCAGCTGGCTCAGAGCCAGCTGGGGCTGTGAGAGCTCAGGGCACCTGTCACTGGTTCTCAGGTGCAGTGGGAGAGTGATGTGAGATGTAGCCTCAGGACCAGGTGTCCCTGGGGGACAGGTGGGAGAGCAACCTTCTGTGTGAGGTCACTGCAGTGGCTGAATTCACAGGAGGTGCGAAGCAAACCCAGAGAATGGGGCCCAGAGCCCAGGAGTCAGGGCCACGACACACAGGGTCCAGGATGAGCTCCTGGCTTCTTGCCACCATGCTTTCTCTGGGGCAGGGGCCAAAGCGATTCCACAGGTCTGGGGCTTCATGTTCTCTGCCACTGGCTTCATAAAGACGGGCAAGTGGCACTGGCTGCCACCTTTGGCCCAAGTGACTGAAGAGGACAGAAACTGGACTCTTCTGCCCACAGGTGACAAGTACTGGGTGTTCAAGGAGGTGACGGTGGAGCCAGGGTACCCCCACAGCTTGGGGGAGCTGGGCAGCTGTCTGCCCCGTGAAGGTATCGACACTGCCCTGCGCTGGGAGCCTGTGGGCAAGACCTACTTCTTCAAAGGCGAGCGGTACTGGCGCTACAGTGAGGAACGGCGGGCCACAGACCCCGGCTACCCCAAGCCCATCACGGTGTGGAAAGGCATCCCCCAGGCTCCCCAGGGGGCCTTCATCAGCAAAGAAGGATGTAAGTGAGAGCTGGGGCGGGGCCAGGCTGGGCCGGAGTGGGCTGGGTTGAGCTGGACCAGGGCGGGCCCAGCACGCAGCACATGGCTGATTTTATGTGGTTCTTGCAAAGTCCATGGAATATACTCAGGATCCTCCAACCTTGAGAGTGATAGTGGGAAGACAGCCTCCTCCCAGCTACCCACATGTTCACACAGCAATTAACTTGTTTACCCGGTTACCAAGACCCATAGGTCCATCTGCAGGATGGACTCCCACCTAAGAGATGTTTTTACAGTCTGACTTTGTTCCTTTCAACAGCCATTTCTCCATCAGTGGCCCTCAGGGCCACTCTAAGGGTTCCTCAAGATATCAGATCTGAAACACAATGATGGAGATGGGTAGTTTCAAAGATACCTTTCCATGAGGTTTAAGGGGAGGACATTGAGGAGAGAAACTCACATTTTCTAAGTGCCTCCTGGAGGCCAGGCAGGCAACCAGCTGCCACGACCGTCATCAGAGCTTCACAGCCTGTCTCTCGTTAGCACACCAGGAGCTCTCCAGAGGAGCGGCGAGGTCTTGCTGTGGGCAGAGTGTGCCCCCGTGAGTGCTATGTACTCTCTGTGGATTCAAAGCATACACTCTGGAACCAAGCTGGCTTCCATACAATCCATGTCACTGAACCTGTTTGCACTCAGTTTTCTCCATGTCTTCATCAATTTGATGGAGACAGAACGTAATGATGGCATCTGCCTACACATAACCCTTTGTGAGGGTCAAAAGACGCAGAGCACTTAGAATAAGGTCTGGCACGGTTTGTTTTGTAAAGTTCTGTTATCACCATAACATCACACGTGGGTATGATTCTACTGATGAAGACTGACACGGTTCATCCATTTGGTTCGCCATCATTACAAAGAGCCGGCTATTATAGAGAAGGAACTGGGGTCTACTAGCAAGTAAGACTTGCGTGGTTGACAGCCTGGTGGCAGAAAATAAGGTGGTAACAAATGTTGTACGGGAAATAGGAGTGAGAAAGCAAACAAAGAGGCAGAGAGGACCGCTAGAGAAAGGCTCTCCAGGAAGGCAGTGCTGCTGTTTGTTGACTGTCCTGTGTGCCTGTGTGTTGGCTACACATGTGGCCTCCCTTTTTAGGGGAGCCTCAGTGACAGGTGACATCAAGGACTTTGACCAATGAGATCCCAGCCAGGGTGGAGAATCAGCCAATAAGGCGAGTCTGGGCCAGCTGCTCTGCTGTGGGCTGGTAGTGCTGTTAAGGCTGTTGCCGGGAGCCTGCAGTAGCTGCCCAATGAGGGAATTGGCAAAACTACCCAGCCTGCGTGCCTCCTTCCTTCCCAGCCCCCTGAGAAGGGTCACTGAGCCAAAATCACCCCTGAAGACAAGGCTTGTGGTGCCATGGCCTGGCGTCTGAGCCCAGTTCTCAGCAATAAACCTTTGAACTGGGGGCTTTTGATTTGACCTAAAAGGCCTGGAGGCCCACTGTGCACAATGTGACAGCCACATGCCCAGGCTGAGGGTCCTGAAACATGTCCCAGTTATGCTCCAAATGCCTCAGTGTGTTCCCAGAACCTTGGAGATGAAAAGGGGGGCCCTGTGCAGTTGCATCATTTACTCCACCCTGCACCCCCTCCCGGCCTAGGGCAAATGCACAGCAAGCACTTGGGAGTGGTGATGCTGGGCCATATTTCCACAGATTATACCTACTTCTACAAAGGCCGGGACTACTGGAAGTTTGACAACCAGAAACTGAGCGTGGAGCCAGGCTACCCACGCAACATCCTGCGTGACTGGATGGGCTGCAACCAGAAGGAGGTAGAGCGGCGGAAGGAGCGGCGGCTGCCCCAGGATGATGTGGACATCATGGTAACCATCAATGATGTGCCAGGCTCCGTGAACGCCGTGGCCGTGGTCATCCCCTGCATCCTGTCGCTCTGTATCCTGGTGCTGGTCTATACCATCTTCCAGTTCAAGAACAAGGCAGGCCCTCAGCCTGTCACCTACTATAAGCGGCCAGTCCAGGAGTGGGTCTGAGCAGCCCAGAGCCCTGTCTGTCCACCAGGTCTAGCCATCCAGGCCCTTCCTCACCAAGATCTGAGGGGCAGCTCTGGCCATAGCCCATTGGGGTCGTATAGCTGGAGTGATGGGTGCACTGGCCTAGGCTTGAGTGTGGGATTGGGAGTGATGAGGAGCTGGCGCCAGGGTGGGCTTTCCATCCTGGATGTACTACCCTCTATCTGAGGGGACAGGCCAGGCCCCCTCAGGAAGCAGGGACTATCCCAGGAGGAGGCCCTGTGGTCACTGCCTCCTGTGGTGTCCAGGAGGCACCACAGCTCCCTTCCTGGCTGGAACCTAGCACCCTCTGTGGGAAGCCAGCACTAGCTCTCATCCCCCATCTGGGAGATGCTACCCATCCCAATCCCCTTTTGCCAACACCTGCTGGTCAGATGTCCCCCATACCACCCCATACTGCCCTCCAAGGCTACACGACTCTTGCTGCCGAGACAGTGGACAACAAGCCTGGGTTTCCCCTGCTGGCAGACGGCAGATCCCTCAGGAAACCTACTCCATCTGTCAGGGTCTCCCCCCAGACCCAGGATTGAGGGTCATGTCATGTGCTGCCTGCAGCGGGGCTGTGGCCCAGCTGGGTCTCACATTGTATTTCAATGTCCTGTCACTACTATTTAAAGTCCCATTTTGCAAAGGCTGCTTGAGGCTCTAGGTAAGTGAAGAGGTGACTGTCTTGGTGACAAGGCCAGTGTGGCAGCCTTCCCCGAAAAGCAGTATGACCCAAGGTGCTGCTGAGGCACCCAGACACCCAGCAGTCAGGGCCCTGCCCCAAAGCCCAGGAGCTGGCACAGAAACTGACCCTATTTCTAGAAGCCAATCCGAGTTTGTGGCCGTCCTTCTCTCTCTGCCCATTGTCCCTGTCCCATTTCCCATCATAGCCCTGCTCTAGCCTGCCACTTGTGTCCTCAGGGCTTAGGGACCCAGGACAGCCTCTGTGGTGCTTAGCACCCAGAATCCTGGCCACACAGAGGCAGCGACTCCCTCTCAGCCCAGAAACAGTGTTCACAGCGTGCGCGCAGCCCTTGGGAGCCCTCGCCGCCCAGCTCATGGGGCCCGTCTTCCCACACCGCTCTTAGGAAGAGGGCCCCCACCTGGTAGTGGCTCCCCACTTAGGGGCCTTCTTTGGCTCACCCTTGCCCTCTGGTGGGAGTCCCTGGGACTCAGCTTGCCTTGCTGCAGTCCGGCAGAGGGAGACAGCCCTGCCTGCCTGCTACTGAGGAGCTCCAGGCAAGGCCAGTGGGCTTGGTGGTGTCCCCGGTTCTCTGCCAAAGCCACCAAGAGGTGCCGGACCATCTGCAGGGTGCCAGCAGGGTCTCAGCTGCCAGGGCCTGCAGAGACCCTGCCCCAACCCTGTGGTCTCTAGGATTTGGGTTGGCTTACCCTGTAGCATGGGCAGCCCTGGGAGCTGTCTTGAGAAAAAAATCTCAGAGGCACTGTGGGTCCACTGTGTCCCCTGTCATCGTCATCCTGTTTTTTTATTTTAGCCAAGGGCAGGCTCCCTGGGGCAGGCGGGCAACAACTGCGGAGATATTAGTGACCCATAGGTTTGTATGGTGTTTTATACTTTGCAAAGCACTTTATTAGCTTACACTGTCCACTCCCATCAAACTCGTGGGGCCCTGAAAGGCCAAGGGCAGCTCTCCCTGTGCACCGCGCCCTCAGAAGGGTTCTGCAACTTGCCCAGGCCACTCCAGAATGGCCGGGACCTGTTTCCATCCTCCAATCCGTCCAAGGTCTGGGAGCAGCAGAGGTTTCTCTCCTCTGTCCATCTTTTCCTGGCCTCCCTTGTCCCTGTCCACTCCTCAGGTTGGTGCTCTCACTTCTGGGAACGCTCTAGGCGCCCTTGGGCTCCCCACTGGCCCCTGGTACTACCTAGGCCAGCTGAGAAAGCGCAAGAGATGAAGGTAGGAGGCCGTGGCTGCACCTGTTGGGAGGGAGGGGTGCAGAGCCACGAGGCCTGGAGAGGGCTCAGCCTGGAGGCTTCCAACCCTGGATTTTCCTGCCTATGGTCTTCTGTGTGTCCATCACCCAGGACAGGGCAGCCAGGCAGAGGGGCCCCAGAGCCCAGCTTCCCCTCAGCCTGGGGAATGCCACCGCATTTCAGTGTCGGTCACATTTTAAACTGATCAGCCTTTGTATAATGTTTTTTAAAACATTTCTAAATAAAACAAATACAGAATCATGTCGTTTTCTTTGGGGTGTGGAACACATGCGAGGTTCCAAGGGTGGCCCTCTGGGAGAACAAAGTGCTGCTTGCTGCAGGTCACCTGCCAAGCCAGCAAATTTAACAACCCCCTCTCGGTGAGCGGTTGTGGACATGGTGTCACACCCAGGACTTCCAGGAGGCCGGACCTGCCAATGTTGCACACAGGAAAAGCTGCCCTAGGCCCCCACACAATTGAAGCACTGGGGTGGGGAGAGCACGCAGGTCTGAGCCAAGCCGGGTATGGGTGCAGGCTGGAAGGTGCACTCGTTCAGGGTTTGAGGCAGTTCCTGTCCCGGAGACAGCCCTGCTGGACCTTCCTTCAAGTCCCCTGCGACCTTCTGAAACACTGGTGGGAGCCAGGTCCCGAAAGCCAAGTACAGGGAGAACGAGGCAGCGGGCGGCATCTTCCGGCCAGCAGCCGTCAGTACCAGGAGGTGCAGACGATAAGGAAACGCACATCATCCAGCGGCCCCCAAGGTCCGAGCTGCGGCTGGGGCGCGGGCTGCTCCGGGCCCGTTTGTGCTGCGGGCTGGGGCTGCGCCGGCTCTGGGGCGCCCTGGCCACCGCTCAGCTCAGCCCCCATGGTCTGCAGGAAGAGAAGCATTTCAGCCTTAGAGCAGTGGTAACCCCCTGCTCCCCGACCCAAGGCAACTGGAGCCCAGGCCACCCTCCATCTCGGCCTCACCTTACGCGGCAGAGCCTCCAGTCCTGCTACCTCGGGCGTCGGGAGGAGCCGGCGTCCTGACGTCACAGGCCCCGCCCCCAGCCACGGGGGGAGGGGCCCGAAGAACGTGACCGAAGGATCCCAGCCTGCAGGACGAGGCTCCGCCCCCAGCCCAGGCCGGGGAACCAGGGCGTGTCCGGAACCCCATACACATCCGACCTCTAAGATGATGGACCCGACAGCCAGGCCACCAGCCTTCATCCCCTAAAAACGCACTGAGGCTGAGCGCCCACGCCCCCGGATCGACAAAGGGGTGTTTGCTCCCATCTTAAGCAGGACGGACAGAGGGATAGAGTAAGAGTGCACACGCGTGCCTGTGTGTACGGAGTATGTGTGTATGTGTGTGTGTGTGTGTGTGTGTGTGTCCATCCCACCTGATCTCCCCAGAACCCTGGACCGGCAGGGGGAGGTTCTGCACACAGGCTCAAGTCCCCAAACATGACAATCAGACCAGCTGGAGACAAATGCCCTTTAATGCGATGGCACAGGAGAGCTGAGCTCTCAACCCGGAGCCAGAGGCCCTGACAGCAGCAGGACGCAGCAGGTTTGCAGGAACAGAGCTGGGCTGGGCACCCACGGGGAAGGCCTGCCACCTCCCTGCCAGCATCCAGGAAACGCTGGGCAGGTTGCGGAAAGGGAGCCAAAGTCCACTGCATGGCATGGAGGATGACTCAGGTAAGGCTGGAAAGAGAGTTAGCACCGTCAGGAGCTGTTTCACAGGGGGAACCTCACCTCTGTTCTCTCAGCCCTTCAGAGCCTGTTCACAGCCCCACCCAGGGTGCAGGTCTGACAACATCCCATGACCTAGTCCAAGTTACAACTCTCAGTGCTTAAAAAGGCCAGAAGTAACTTTCCCCACTCAAGTGGGCCAACTTCCCCAACTACTCAGACTTCAGTCATCAAACTTTAGGGTAAGCTCAGTGAGGAAGAGACGAGGCCAAGCCCCAGCCCTCGGGCGGGACCCAGGCTGAACTCTGCTCTCCCTCCTTACTGCTTACTAAGCTAAATGGGCATGACCACCACAGGAAGGCAGACAACTGAATGGGGTGGATGAGATAAAAGCACTGTTCCTGGCAATCACCGCTGGAGAACAGTGTTTAATCTCCTCCCACCTTCATGTTGAGGCTTCACGGGCCCAACCAACCAAGGCAGGGGAGGGAGGCTGCTCTCTTGGTTTCCACTACCTCTTTGAATGATCTGACTGCACAGGCCAGGAACACCACCACAGCCCCTGCCACCATACAGGAGACCAGAAGGGGCTCAGGGTTGCCCTGGCCATTGTGGCCATTTGGGAAGTGCGATTATTTCTCCCTTTAATCTGCAATCAGAGGCCTGATGTCGAACTAACACACCAGATTATCCTCCATCGCTGTGGAGCTTTGAACATCAGGTAAACCAGAGGATGAAGGAGGGAGAATGTAGGTGCTACTTGGCATTTGCTCAACTTGGGAATTTCTAGCCTAATGAAGGTTCCTGTGTGAACTGGGTGTGATACATCCAGAGAAGGATCTTCAACAGTGGGGAGAGAGGAGGCTGAACTACTGAGCACCTGCTATTACACCAGAAGAGACTCTGAAGCCTCATACCTCACAATCTCCAGTCACAGCCCTGCAAGTGTCTATTTTTTTTTTTAAATCTCTCTTGGGCAGTGAACCAGTGAATGGGAGATCTTTCTGTCTCCTTTTCTCTGTAAATCTGCTTAATAAAAATAAATCTTAAAAAAATAAATCTCTCTCTCACACACACACAAACACGGCGTGGGGGGGGAGGGGGGAGAGGAATTCAACTGGTTAATACTCTGCCTGCAAGTGCTGGCATCCCAAATGGGTACTGGTTCAAGTCCCAGCTGCTACACTTCTCATCCAGCTCCCTGTTTAATGACCTGGGAGAGCAGAAGCTGGCTCAAGTCCCTGGAATCCTGCACTCGCATGGGAGACCTGGCTTCAAATTGGCTCAGCTCTGGCTATAACAGCCATTTGGGGAGTGAACCAGAGAATAGAAGTTCTTTCTGTCTTCCTCTTTGTAAAGATTTGTATTGCCTTTCCAATAAAAAAAACTTAAAACTCTCTTCTCAGTAATTGTCATGTATTATTAATAATAGCAATAAAATAAATCACAAAAGTATCCCGATTGTGATTTTGACGCCATAGCTATCTCCAACCAGTCCAAGAGCTTCCTTAGGTATCCAGTCTCTCCTCAACCCTTGTGTCTCTAGCCTGTTGGCTTGGAACAGGCAAATACAAACTGCAAACTGTAGTAGTCACTGGGGCCAGCGCAGTGGCCAAGGACTAATCTTCTACCAGCAGCAACACACATGGGCACCGGTTCACGTACTGGCTGCTCCACTTAAAATCCAGTTCTTTCCTTAATGACCTGGAAAAGCAGTGGAGGGTGGTCCAAAGCCTTGGAACTCTGCACCCACATGGGAGATTTGGAAGAGGCCCCAGCTTTGGATTGGCTCGGCTATGGCTATTATGGCTATTTGGGAAGCAAACCAGCAATTGGAAGACCTTCTCTCTCTCCTGTAGTCACTGATCAAATAAGCTCACAGGAAAGGTCCACCAACACAGAGGCACCACACTGAGTCTTCAGAGTTGATGAAACACCCACTGCCTGCACTTGGGGCTGCTCAACAGTGTGCAGACACACTCTCCCACTTGAAAATCTACCAGGACAGTGCAAGGTGGCTCTTGTTCTAGGTGACACTTTCTCGCCCTACCTGAAGGCAACATAAGCTCACTGTGCTGGGCAAAAAGAGGAAAAGCCTTAGACACCTGTCAATGAGGGAGTCCCGCATGCTGGTGGCCAGGGTGCTGGGCTGGGCCTCGTTCAGCTTGAAGACGCTCTCCACCACCGACAGCTCTGTGCTGGTGGTGTCCAGGCCACAGAAGGCACACCAGTCATTCACCACCATGCCAGCAGCAACCACCTCACTGCCCCGGTTCACAGTGCCCGCCTGCCAAGGGAAGAACACAGTATGAATTACAGCATCCAGAGCCAAAGTCTCCCCTCCTCATGATGACAGGCCCCAAGCCTTGCTTCTGCCCTGCAGTCAGGATCCCAAACTACTGCAGGTCAGAACTCAGATTCCCAGGCACTGGGCAAAGGGCTCTGCTGACCAAGAGACCAGGGTCAGGGGACGGGCAAGCTTACCACCAGTGGCACCTGAAGCAATGAGGACAACTCATCCTGGTCTTCTATGGACGTCTTGGGGTGCACCAACCCCCCTTGATTGCTGAAGACACAGTAGCTTCCTACTAGCACCTGGTCAGCCACAGTCTGTCTGAAGACTTCCACCTTGAGCACATCTGCCAGGATTTCTTCAGTCTCCTGTCAACCAAAAGGACTATGCAAAGGGCCAGAGAACCAGGGACTGTATGACACAACTGCCCAGGGCCCGGCTTCCCTAGACCCTCACTTCACCGCTAGGTCACTGCGCATGAAAACCTCACTGTGATAAAGGAGCAGCAGACACAGCTGAGAGCAAGGTCTAGGCCAGCACTGGAGCTCCCAGTATCCATGCATGCCTTCAACAACAGCCAGAGGCTGGTCTTCATGTCATCTTTTTCCCTCAAACCCACAGTTAAAGATTTCACATGTCAAACTTCTGTCCTGGCCCAGGCTTCAGCTCTGGACGTGTTCATCCCCTCCAGGCCGAAAAGATCCGTTCACGTCCTCAGCTTCTGTGAGACACTGACCACACCAGGAAAACCTTCTATTATCACTCTCCCAAAGAATGCCTAACTACCAGTGTCCACCTAGACAAAGAAATCATAGTGACACTCTCAAACCCTGCCTTTCGGCCAAGTATAGGTGCTAGCCACTGGTGGGCAGGCATGGTAGCCTAGCAGTTGAAATCTTGGCCTTGCACAAGCCAGGATCCCTTACAGGCATTGATTCTAATCTGGGCAGCCCCTCTTCCCATCCAGCTCCCCGCTTGTGGCCTGGGAAAGCAGTCGAGGACAGCTCAAAGCCTTGGGATCCTGCACCCATGTGGGAGACTCAGAGGAGGCTCCAAGCTCTTGGCTTTGGATCAGCTCAGCTCCAGCTTTGTTGTGGCCACTTGAGGAGTCAATCAACAGATGGGAGATCTTTCTCTGTGTCTTTCCTCCTCTCTGTATATCTGACTTTCCAATAAAAATAACATAAATCTTAAAAAAAAAAAAAAAAAAAGCTAGCCACAGGCCAGGATAGTCCTGTATGTAACCCTTGGGCCAAACTCAGCTGCCTCACCCTGTCCAGGTCTGGGTGAACCAAGGCCACGTAGTCATTGCAGGTGGTAACATTGCCCAAAGCCGAGAGCCGCTCCTCTACCCGCCGGATCTGCACGGAGTCTGGGAGGCAGTTGCGAATGTGTTGCAGCTCCTGGTCAGTGGTGTTGTTGGGCACCAGGAGACCGTGTCTGTTCCCTGGAGAGACCCAAATCAGAGAGTGGGGTATAAACGGTCATGAATGCACAAGACAGCTCCTGGGAGCAGAGGATACAACCCAGCCCTGCCCAACCAGCCTTCCCAGGACAGCTTCAGGCCCAGACGCCAGGCCTCTAACCCATCAATGCAAACAGTTCCAGGAGACCGGAGCAAAGGATCACTGGGGCAGCCTGGAGATGGCTCAGGGACTTTGGCCAAGGAACCTTGTCCGCTTCACTATCATCAGCCAGAGGGAGCAGGACTAACAGGAATGGTTCTTGGCACCAGCTGTAAATTCAGCTACCTAAAATTAAAATTCAACTAACAGCACAGCCCTATGAGAATGACATTTTAAATGTGTTTCAGAACCAAGTGTCAGCAAACACACAAGGATGGAGTGAAACTTTCTTGTACTCTGACAGGAGTATAATCACCACAATACCACCTACGACACAGCCTAGGCTGCATAACCAGTGGCTCTGCCATGCCACTCCTGGGTATTCTAGATCCAGAGAAATCACATACAGCACTTATGCTCACTGAAATACAGCCCACACTATTCCTGATACACCAACTGCAAACAACCAAGAGAACAGGAAGGATGAATGCACTCTAACAGACTTACACAAAATGCTAAGAAAGAAGAAAACTACAGACTCGCTTTGATAACCACTGCTAAACCTTCCCCCCTACCATGCAGGAACACACTGCTCAGATTCTGAACTCTGAGCCACTAGCATCTGGAAAGGCATTACAGGCTGGACCGAAGGCAATATTCTGTGGGAACTCACTTCAAGCCCTGAGAGGATGGCTAGAGACCAGGGTGTTGTCCCTGAATCAACAAATGCTTAGATTAGACAGAGACACTTCTCTAAGGATCCCACTGAAGGAAACTCAGAAACAAGGGATGGCAGGAAGTGAATGCAGACCCGGCTTGAAGGAAGGACCAACGTCTGGGGTCAGGTGAGCTGAGGGTGGGGAGGCCACTCACAGAGGTGGTCCAACAGGGTTAAATGCAGCCAGAGAGAATCTGTGAAAGAGCCAGCCAGGGGAGGCTGGGCGGGAGGCAGGAGGAAGCAACCCGCCCGCAGTGGCGGGGCCGGGATGGGGTGGGAATCACCTGCCATGCACAGGTGGACTAGGTGTGGAGCTCGGTGAGTCACCCAGGCATTGTCCTCTCCGCTTCCTCCTCCGACTCCTCACCCCCATGTCTTGGTGACAGAGGAAGGAAACCAGGAGGGAAGGCACCTGTGGCTGTTATTATAACCAGGATGGCTGCCGTCCTGGTTCGGCTGTCACTTAGGGTCCCCAGGCGCCTCCACACTGTCTAGTTCCCACAGACAACAGAAGTCCGGCGAAGCCGAGGTCACGCCCAGCCCTGTCAAAGAAGCAGGAGGACGCAGACGCGTGGACAGCAAGCCCCTCGCCCGCCTGCACCTGCCTTACCCACACACATGCGCCCGATGATGCGACAGCCGGCGATGGACGCGTGCACCACGGGGATGGTATCCGCGAGCTCGCCCTCAAACACGCTGTAAGGACAGAGGCTCGCTGGTCACGGTCCCCTACCACACACACCCCGCCGGCCCCCGGGGGCTCCCGCCGCACCTGTAGAAGTTTTCCGACCCGCCAATGGCCACCAGGCAGTAGGTGTTGGTCAGTTTGGCAAAGCAGCCGATTTCACAGTTGTTCTCGAACGACGCCCGGACCGCCATGAGGCCTGAGGAGGACCGCGGGGTCCGAGTTCAGAGCCAGCGGATCCTACCTCGCCCCTGCCCCCTCGGTACTCGCCGCCAGCGCGAGCCCCACCTGCAGCGCCTACCGCACTCGCCACGGGCAGCGCAGACCCGGCCGACTCTTCCAGGTCCCCTTCACACCCGCTCACCCGGTCACCGCAGTCTCCACACGCGGAATCTGGTCCTCCTAGCTCCTAAGCTGCCTTCCGTTTCCGCCTCGGCCCCAGGAAGACTTCCGGAAGAACGTGGCCCGCCCAGCCCACGCATGGGGCCGCTCTAGCTCCAACTCGCTAAAGGACTCTATGGTCACAGGTCACCGCACTGGCCACGCCCCTCGCCCGCTGGCTCTCGTTCATTCATTCCGCATTTTGGGAGTTCTCGGGAAGTGAAGCGTGAGGGAGAGCCAGAAGAGGGAATAGCTCAACAAAATGATGTTTACTGAAGGAAGAAAGGCCGGTCTGGGCAAACTGACCGAAATCCGGACTCCCACGGGGCCGTGAAGAGCGGAGGTACGAGAGTTGAGTCTCCCAGGAAAGGGCAGAAGAGGCCGTCAGAGTTGAGGACCTGAGGCTGGCGTGGGAGCTGCGCTGACATGCGTCCAAGGTGGATTCTGGCCTGTAGCCCACTTTGGTGCCCAGATGTTTTGTTTTGTTTAGATTTATTTATTTTTATTGGAAAGGCAGATTTACAGAAGAGGGACAGGGAAAGATCTTCCATCCGCTGGTTCACTCCCCAAGTGGCCACAACCGCCGAAGCTGAGCTTATCCAAAGCCAGGAGGCTGGACCCTTCTCTGGGTCTTCCACACGGGTGCAGGGTCCCAAGGCTTTGAGCCGTCCTCAACTGTTTTCCCAGGCCACAGAGAGTTGGATGGGAAGTGAAGAAGCTGGGACATGAACCATCACCCGCATGGGATCCTGGCTTGTGCAAAGCGAGGACTTTAGCCACAGAGTCATCAGGCCGCGCCCTTGGTGCCCAGCTTAACTGTGTGGGTCAAAGGCCCTGCCTACTCTACCTGGACCAGAGTGCTTGGCCCACACTTTGTAGATGCCATAACAGCCCCAGAACCTCTCAGAATGTGTGTGTGTGTGTGTGTGTGTGTGTGTGTGTGTGTGTGTGTGTGTGTAGGGGGGTGTTCTGGAACCCCTTGTCTCAAGCTCTCCTTCCACCATTCTCTGCTTACTCTCCAGGCACCCTGTCAGTGGCCTGACCCAAGCCCACTCTTTTCCCCAGATCCTGGAACTTCTCAGGATGTACCAGGCTGCTGCTGGGGCACAGCCATATCTGCCTTTATTGGTCTGAATTGTGTGTACCGTCCTGCAGGCAGGGCGTGAGCCCAAGAAAGGGATCCACAGCCATCTCAGACTGTGCTGCAAGACATCTGGGAAGAGGAATCCATGGGCTCTCATTCTCCCAAGCTCACTTCAAATCCACGTTCTCTGTCCTCTCTCGGGCAACTTTCCACTCAGTTCCCTCTACCCAGAATTCCTCTCATTCCCTCCTCCGTCTGTCCCAAACCTGCTGTTCTTCAAGGCCTGCCCCAAAGGCAGTCCCCTCTACACCCTGCTGACCAAGCCACCTCCTCATGGCTGACTCTTCTCCAGCTCCCTCTATCACTCAGCTCTGCCTTGGTTTCTTTATGCACCTAATTCCTATGCCTCAGGTCACAGGATCATTTGTTTATCGGACCTATGGCAGATGCAGCAAGGCTGGGAATGCAACTTACATTCAAAGAAATACTAGATGTATGTGTGTGTGTTGCATTCTGTGCATATCCTTGGTCTCTGGATCTTAAGGGTATCTACAGTGAGGACTGAAAGCATATGCTTTGTGTAGCCCCTCATTCAATCAAATGACACAGATGGGATACCTGAGTGTTTGTCTCCTGCTGTCTGCCTCTGAGCCTGTGGACCCTGTCTGTGCTGGGTGTATTGTATAGTGTTTGCAATGTCTGCTATTTTGAGCGTTTGGGGACTTGTGAACTGCGGGTAATGTGTGTCACATCTGTGTAAAAAGCACTCTCTTTAAAGCCAGAGAGACAGGTCTGGCAGAGGTCCCCTCCCCCCCCAGGCTTGGACCTGTCTGCAAAGAAGTCATCCAAGCTCTCTGGCCTCAGCTCCCACACTTATGGAAAGGAGGAATAATACCTATTATCTCATAATTATATCCCTACGAGAGGTCTGCTTTGTGGGATGTTGTGAGGATGAAGGGGAAGTCAAGGGTATGAAGGGCCCAGCATAGTCGCATGCAGTAGACTTTAGGTCACTGTGAGATCCAGTTCTCTGAGTGTGAGGCATACTTAACCTGGTATACTTAACCTGGACTTCTAGACACTCCCTGACATCTGACTCGGCCAGGTAGCCCCTGCCTCGTTTCCCCATCCCCCAAAGTCCAGAGTCCCCATAATTAGAACAGAGATCAGTCCCAGAGAGAAGCATGCCTAGGACTCAAAGCGACTTCGCAGCAGCTTGAACTTGGACTTATTGTACTTGGTGATGAGGTCCAGTTTGCTGTGGCCCAAGGTCAGCCGCTTCTCGTCTTCACGCAGGTCGTGGCCACTACCATTGCAGTGGCCTCCCATGGGGCCCCCAGGGAGGCCAGGTTCGGGTCCATGCCTGGCACTCTGGAACTGGTGATACCTGGTGATGAGGTCCAGCTTGCTGTGGCCCAAGGTCAGCCGCTTCTGATCTGCAGGGCCTGCCCCAGCCACACAAGCAGGACTCGGTCCTGGAAGAGCACTGGGTCCAGGTCCCTCGCTCCGGAATGGACCAAACTTGGTGATGAGGTCCAGCTGGCTGTGACCCAGGGTCTGCCGTCGCTCATCTGGACCCTGTTTCCCAGTCCTGGCTGAGGAGTTAGCTTCAGGGGGCACTCGGGGGTCCTGGGCCTTAGGGTACTGTGCCAGGAGGTCCAAGTGACTGTGGCTCTGGCTTGGGGCTGGCTTCCTGTCCTCTGGGGCCTGATCACCGAGTCTGAGGGAACCTGATTCAAACGCGTCCCCAGAACCCTGGGCTTGGGACAGGAGATCCAGGTGGCTATAGCTCTGGCTTGAGGACAACTTCCTGTCCTGGGGGGCGTGGTCACCAGGCTGAAGGGACCCGGAGTTAGGGCTGACTGCAGGGTCTGGGCCTCCCACTTCTTGGGCTCTAGAGAAGGGGACAAGCAGGTCCAGCTGGCCATGACTCCGGCTCAGACAAACCCTTTTCTCCTCCACTGTCTCCAGGCCCATGCCAGGTCCCCGAGGGCCTCGCAGAGGGCTAGGCTCTTGGCTTCCAAGAATCGCATTTTCTGGGAGTCGAGACAGAGCTGGGATACCCCTGGGAAAGTGGAAGAGGGGGCGGGGGCGAGTGCGAGGGAGCAGAGGTGATCCTACTGTCAGGGCCAAAGGGTTGGCACCACTGAGGTTGAGGGCAGGGGAGGACTGGGACCATGGCGAAGCCCCTATCTTGCCTAGATTGGCCCTGAAGGGCCCAGTGGAAGAGTCGTGGTTAGGGTCTGAGAGCTGGCGTTGCAGGGTGGATTGGCCACTGGCTTCGCGACGGGCAGGACCTGGCGATGAGGACCCCATCCCATCGTTGTCGCTGCAACCACGGCCTCCTGGTAGAGCCAGGTAGGAGGTGTGGCCCACGAGAGGCGAGTGCTTGATGCTGCTGAGGCTAGTACTGGACGGTGAGGAGCAGGTGGGGCTGGGCACACCAGGTCTGAAGGTTGGTGCCACGGCCGGAGGAAGAGGCATCGGAGGAGACAGCGGGTCCTCGCCACTGCAGAACCCCTCTACAGGCTGGGACTCAGCGTACAGACAGCGGAACTCCCGGTCGAAGTCCTCCACAATGCGGCCCCGCAGCTGCAGCACCATGCTGGTGTGGGCCTGGCTGCAGAGCCAGGTGAAGCTGGGGACAGAGATGTCTGGTCAGGAGGCAAAGTGCTGGGCCCTGGGGCTCAGTGGAAGGCACAATCTGGGGAATGTACCTGAAATTGGGAGCAACAAATCACCGCCCAAAGGGCTCACAACATGGCACAGGGCCCCCCACTTCCGAGTGTGTGCTCGTTCTAGCCCTGATCATGGGATCTGGGCACAAGATCACCCGTCCTGGGTCTCAGCAAAGAGGATCTCTGAAGTTCCTCCCTCACATTCTAATGTGCCAGTCATTCTCTGTGCCAAGGGATCTTTCCACTAGGGGGAGCTCTGCACACGCTCAGGGCTTGCTGGAAGGAATAGATGGCTAAATAGAGGCTAATCCAAAACTGCCAGATTCCAGTTGCCCTTACCAGCCTCCCCTTCATCCCACCTGCTCACCTGTAGCTGCCCACCACCACCTGCTCACAGTCAATGATGATGAACTTCTCCAGGGCCTGCCCAGTGAAGCGGCGGCCCGCCTTGCTGCAGTATGTGTCCCCACACATGCTCCGCACACGCATGTTCTGGACCAAAAAGGGAAGTGACAGGTTAAGGACTGACCTTGAGTGTAGATCTCAAGCCCCAACTATGCCCCACTCCCACTGTGCCACTGGTCACCCAGCAGGTTCTCACTGACCGGCAGGTGCCCCCCGTTGAGTTCCATCTTGTAGCACATCTCCAAGAAGTGCCTCAGGTGCTCCTGGGCCAGGAGGAGGTAGACCGGGACACCACGCCGGCTTGAGGCCTCCATGAGGTCACAGAGTAGCTCCATGTCAGTGAATACATCCATCACCACGGCCACCACCTGAAGGAGGGGGTGGGAAGGGCTTAGTCCTGCCCATGGTACTGCCCACATCCAGCCTAGTCAGACAAAAGTTAAGAGTCCCAGTAAGAGGGCCTGAGTTGGAGGCCAGAGCCCTCGAGAGTATCTGAACTTGAAGGGCTTTTCACAGTGCCTGGGCTTGACTCAAAATTGTTAGAAAGTCTCATAGTGTATGCATTTTTCTGTGGATGGCATGTGTGTCATCAGACTGACAGAGCTGTCTATCAAAGCCCTGCTCTGCACTGAAGCCCAGATGGGGTCAGCTGTCATGGGCAGGGCCTGGTCCCAACTGCCAGGCTTGCGCCTCATATTCTTCTCCCACTGGCTCCAACGCTTGGTCAGGCCCATGGGTTGCATGTCTGTGGCTCTGCTCTCAAGGGCTGGAGTAGCTGTCCCCTCTTTGCCAAACCTGCCTCAGTTTCCTTGTGAGGTGACAGAGGTCTGAACTCCCTGACTCATAATCTATGCTATGAGGAAACAAGTTTTCTGTGCCATTGAGAGCTGGGCTTGTGACCCACCCCTCCAAGAGGTCCCTGGGACCCCCTGGCACCTCCATGCTCAAGCAGCCCCTCCAGCCCCAGGCATATGCTGGCGGACTCTCCTCTCCTGGAAGAGCTGAAGAGCAGCTCTGCACAGAGCTAAGCTATGGAGCCCGGGGATCTGACTCTACAGCTGAACAAAACCGGGTTCAAACTCAGACTCTGCCACTTCCTAGTGACAGAGCCTTAGGCAAGTCACTCCACCTCCAGGGGCCTCAGCTTCCTCCTCTGTTAAATGGAGGTGATGACAGCCACATGCCACACGCCTGGGCAATACAACATGGACATGGTCGACATACAACAGAAGCCCAATAAACACTCTTTTCTGGCTGTCTTCTTCACCAATGAGGACATGGACCGCAGGGACAGGAGTCCCTTGGGATGGACAGCCCAGAGTGGAAGCCTGATTCCCAGCTCAGGAACGGAGGGGACTTGGTGGGGGCAAGGAGGCATGGTACTGGGGGATGCCCTAGTCCACACCACAGGTCTGGCCCGGAATGGAGGGAACAAGATCAAAGGGGCAGGTTGATGACAACAGCAACAGCCTCACTAATAACACTATCCTCGATGCCAATCAGGCTTGGCACACCCCTGCCTGGGGCACAGGCAGGCTTGCCAGGGAGGCTGCAAGGTACCGCTGGGATCTCAGCTCCTGCTTTCTGCTACAGGAGCTAGGCCCACCCTTGAGTCCTGCCTGGGGTCATCGTGTCTATTCCCCAGTCTTCCTGGCCAGAGGCCAGGGTTCTGGGAGTGATGTCATGCTGGTGTGTGGCTCGAGCCCCACCACTGCCCGGGTATCACCATCTCTGCTCACTCCTTCCGCATCTGGCTCCTGAGCCCAGCAAGCTCCACACCTCCTAGCTCCTCACCCCAGCAATCACAGCCCTCCTCTGCTTCAGGCCCAGCTGACACAGTGCAAGGGCATGAGGTGAGAAGCAGCAGAGGGGAATAGGGGCCAAAAAGCAAGGCTGGGCCTGCATTCAGAGACTCCTTTCCTGATCCCTGAGTTTTGGAGATCAGCACGCGGCTCAGATGTCCTCCGAGGTGGCATGGAGATCATAAGGCCTTTGGAGACCTGGACCCATCACTAGGAAAGGTGCACTGGGGGCCTTGCTTGCAGGATACGCTTCAGTTGCACCCTAAGAAACACATGGTGTCCCTTCCGCACATGCCCTGTTATCCCTGTGGCTCTTGAGGGCCAAGAGGCTACAAATGGAAGTGAAATATACGGCCATACCCTGGGAACGTGGTATCTCAGGCGGGCTGTATAGCCCTGGGCTGGTCCCTTTCCCTCCCTGTGGGACGGAAGAAGAGAGGAGGTCCTTACCGTGCGAGCTTGGCTGAAGAGGAAACGCAGCAAGTCCTTGATGTTCTTGGCCTTGTCCCGCTGGAAGTGGACCACGGCTTGGGTGGGGCTGAAGCCTGTGGCCTGCGGCACCTCGGGCCACCCCAGGTCCAGATCTGGCGGGTCCACATCGGAAGCCATGGGGAAGTAAGTGCCTGAAGTGGCTTCAGAGAGCAGGCTGAGGCGGTCAGGCCCCGAGGACTCTGGCCCGTGGGCCTCGCCAAGCTCCGGGCCGGCGCGCACATGGCTGGTCATGTAGTCCACATCCAGGGCACTCAGGAAGGGCAGTTCCCGCTCCTCAGAAATGACTCGCAGGTAGGCTGCCTCGCCCCGCTCCAGGAGGGCGTCAGCTGCCAGACGGGCAGCCTCACTGTGCTGCAGCACCAGGGGCGAGCTCTCCCGCCACCAGGGCCGCTTCAGTTCCTCCACCCGACCCCGCAGGGGGCCAGCCATTCCTTGGGCTGCAAGGCCTCCCAACATGCTTGCCCACCTGGCTCCCTCAGCCGCCGGCAAGCTCCATGGTCTGGACCCGGGGTTGGCTGCTGGCAGGAAGGAAAGCCCGGCAGGACCGCCTCTGTCTGCGTGTGTGACGGGGGCTGTGGCCTGTTGCCACCCTAAGTCAGCGCTGGGCTCCGCCTCATTGCCCCTGGCTTCTGGAACCTGTCAGGTGAGCCCCACCTGTCTGCCTGCTGTTGGGACTCGTTCAGAAGAGCAGCAGGGCCGGGCCCTTTGCACACATTGGTGCCTCCCACCCCTGTGTACCCTCGGGCCTCGTCCCACCATGCTGTTAGTAGTCCCTGGGCCTTTCAGGGACCCAGGGAGGTTGGATTTTAGGAAAGGGTGGCCCAGGCCTGCTCCAGGGTTATGTATGCACATGTACACACACTCAGGGTGGCTAAGAAACTCAAGACATCCAGATAAAGACTGGAACACATGGGCTGGCACATGCAGACCACGTATTTCTCTCAAACCCACCCACGTAGAACGAGACACATGCTAACCTACAGAGCAGCCACACCTCCCGCAGATACTGCACACACAGTGCATGCCCAGCTCTGTGCACACAGACCCAGCAATGCCCCACAGTCTTCAAGGACATCTGCCAATCCCTCCCTCACTTGCCAGCTCTCTCTACAGTTGCTTTGGCACTCTCCGTCATCCTAACTACCCCTGGCCCACCCTGACCAAAGTTCATCCTCCAGGGATCTAGAGCAGTGACCCTCACCCCTGGCCCCTCGGAATGGCTGGGCAGGGCTGGGCAGGGCTGGAACACAATCTCCTGTATCTGCCTACCCTAAGCCAGGAGGTCTGAGGTCCTTGAGAAGGTCAGCATGGATGGCACACCAAGTTGCCACATCCCCAGGGGCTAGCCTCAAGTCTCTTTCCCATTCTCCAGGGCTGGGTATCAAGTGCTGAGAATGCAAAAGGTGGTTTTAGAGGGTGAGCAGACGCATGGCAAGGACAGGAGGCAAAGAGGCAGGTGTCTCTTCTCTGCTCCAACAAGGGCCAAAGGCTCAGAGCACATACAGTCTGTGCTCGTCACACTAGGAGAGAAGCCTGGCTATGGGGAAGGGGGCAGCAGGTGGCTGGTGCAGGTGGCCAGAGCAGGTGGGGAAGCAGGCCAAACACATGTCATGATCTCCCTCTGGAGGGATGAGGTTGACAGACAGAAATCCTGTCCCACAACCCTGTCCTGACTGCTCTGGGCTCATCAGAACCACATCTGGAGCCCAGGTCCTGCCTGTCCATAAGAGCTCTGCACGGGTCCAACACTCACACGCCTGAAGAGAGGACCAGGGGGACTTCCAAGTTGCCTTAGTTGAGCTGAGCCCCAGGACCAGGGATGAATGGGGCTGAGGTATGTCTGGGCGGAACCTAGAGGTGAGAGGTCCGGGGACATGTGGAAGCCCCAGGCTGGGAGCTGCAGAGCCAGGCCTGTCACCTACCCCTTCCCAGAGGCAGGGGCAGAAACTGGAGCACCAAGGCTCCTGCCAGGAGGGCCCTTCCTTCCCTGCCTTCCCCCATCCACCTGGGGAGGCTGCCCGGGTGAGGGGCAGGGGGCTGAGTAAACAAAGCCTGCCGTGGGCGGGTAATGAGCTGTGGGGGCAGCTGAGGTGGCAGGGCCCTCATTAGGGCTTTATCTAGAGGTTGGTTGGAAGGGGAGCAGCCTCCTGGCAGGTGGGGCAGGTGTCTTGCCATGTTAATTGTGTTTATCCCTCCACTTCACCATACCGGTTTTTGCTTCTTTTTAACTATGGTAAAATGCATGTTACCTGGACCACTTTGGTTGTGTTTGCTGCATTCAGGTTAGCTCCCCGCCATCCCGTCCTCCAACCCACATACTGTTCCCCCTATAATGTCTCCAGAACCTTTACCTTTCAAAGTTCAAGATTTGTGTCCACTGAACATCAACTCCCTATTTCCCCCTTGCACCAGGCCCTGAAAACCACATTCTTTATATGAATTTGGCTGCTCCAGACACCCTATTTAGGTGGACTCTCACAGTGTGTGTCATGACTTGCTTCACTTGCTAGAATGTCTTCAAGGTTATCCATGTTATAGCATATGCTGGAATTTCCTTTTTGTTTTAAGGCTGAATAACATCTTTCTGTGTGGGTATATCTCATTTGGGTTCTCCATTCATCCATGGACGGACACTTTCATCCATCACTGATGGGCTGCTTCCATTGTTTAAAAAACAGTATTTGTGGGGCCTGCACAATGGCTCAACTGGTTAATCCTCTGCCTGCAATTGCTGGCATCCCATATGGGTGCCAGTTTGCATCTTGACTGCATCACTTCTGATCCAGCTCCATGTTAATGGGCTGGGAAAGAGCAGCACATCGGCCAAGGCCTTGGGCCCCTGTGCCCACTTGGGAGACCCAGCAAAAGCTCCTGACTCCCAGCTTTGGACCAGCCCAGCTCTGGCCATTGCAGCCATTTGGGGAGTGAACCAACATGTGGAAGATCTATCTCTCTGTCTCTCCGTCTCTCCATAGATCTGCCTTTCCAATAAAACCAACTAAATATTTTTTTTTCCCCAAAGTATTTATTCGAAAAGCACAAAGAGAAAGAGATCTTCCATCTTTTTACTCCCTAAATACCCAAAACAGCCAGGGCTGGGACAAAACTGAGGCTAGAAGCTTGGAATTCAAACCAGGTCTGCTGGGTGGGTGGCGGGGACCTAAGCCCCTGAGCCATCACCTGCTGCCTTCCAGTATGTCCATAACTCAAACCCAGGCACTCCAACATGGGATGCATGGGTCACAAGCTTTGTCTATCTATTTGTTTGAAAGACAAAGTGATAGAAGATGGGGAGAGGGAGAAGTCTTCCATCCACTGGTTCACTCCCCAGTTGGTCACAATAACCATGGTTAGGCCCATTGGAAAATACATGACCGGAACTCCCCTCAGGGCTTCCCTGTGGGTGGCAGGAACCCAAGTACCTGGGTCATCACCTGCTGTCATCCCAGGTCCATTAATAGGAAGCTGGATCAGAAGCGAGGCAGCGGGACGTGAACCAGGCACTCTGATATAGGAGCGGGTATCCCCAACAGCAGCACAATCAGTTGTGCCAAAATGTTGGCTTTCCCCAAGCTCTAAGATTTAGTTATTTGAAAGACAGAATTAGAGGGAGAGAAAGAGAGAGAAGTCTTCCATTCATGCCTTACTCCCCAGATGACCACAATGGCTAGGGCTGGGGCAGGCTGAATCCAGAAGCCAAGGTTACCCACGTGGGTGCAGAGTCCTAAGTACTTGGATCATCTTCTGTTGCTCTCCCAAGCACATTAGCAGGGAGCTGGATGCCTGCCCTATTTGCACCTTTTAGCTACTGTGAAAAATGTTACTTGTACATCTGTTAGAATTTTACAGTTTTTGAATATCTTCCTTAAATTTGTGCTGGGTTCAACTGAAAAAAAAAAATTTACTTGTTTGAAAGTCAGATTTACAGAGGAGGACAGAGAAAGATCTTCTATCTGCTGGCCCATTTCCTAAGTGGCCACAACAGCTAGAGCTGAGCTGATCTGAAGCCAGGAGCCAGGAGCTTCTTCCAGTTCTCCCACGTGGGTGCAGGGTCCCAAGGCTTTGGGCTGTCCTCTACTACTTTTTCCCAGGCCACAAGCAGGAGCT
Organism: Ochotona curzoniae; assembly: GCF_017591425.1. Lineage (NCBI taxonomy): Eukaryota > Metazoa > Chordata > Mammalia > Lagomorpha > Ochotonidae > Ochotona > Ochotona curzoniae. Next base: position 13,635,566 of record NW_024465894.1, on the reverse strand, counting down.
GGAAGGGAAGTGGGGCAGCCAGGAACTGGCACCATATGGGATACCAGTGGATACAAGGCGAGGACTTTAGCTACTAGGCTATTGCACTCGGCCCTGGGTTAAATTTTTATAAATAATAATAAAAAAAAATGTCTGGGACTGGTGTGGTGGCTCAGCTGGTTGTTGCTGCTAGCAATGCTCCCAGCCCCTATGGAGCACCAGTTCTTGCTGGCTGCTCTACTTCCTATTCAGCTCTCCATCAGTGTTCCTGGGGAGACAGAGGAAGCTGTCCGTGGGAGCTTGGGATGAAGCTCCTGGTTTCAGCCTGACTCAGACCTGGGTGTTGCAGCTATTTGGGGAGTGGACCAGGAGACAGAAGATCTTTCTGTTTCTCTGGTGGATAGTGGCAATTTCATATTGTTCAACTAAGAGTCTGTGCAGCTAAGCCTAATGAACTGAGGACACGTGTACTTGCTGTCGGGGACATGTGCTTGCCTGCGTGGTTGTTTTGGATTATCAAGCTGCACAGCAGTGCGTGTGCACCTGTTGGTGTGGAGGTCTGTGTGCCGGCATGTCCAGGGCAATCTTTGGTGTCTGAACTAGGAACTGAGTCTGTTTCCAGGAAGCTCACGTTAGGGAAGCAGAGGGGGCATGGGTGTGGTGGTAGAGTATCAGGATGTGTGCATCAGATGTCCAAATGCCTGGGATTGAGTCCTGACTCATGTCTTCAGGCCAGCTTCTTACTAAGGCACCTGGGGAGGCCGCAGATGAGGGCCCAAATACTTGGCTTCCTGTCTCCCATGGGGGAGAACTGTTTGGAGTTCCAGATTCTTGGCTACAGCCTGGTCCAGCCCCAGATGTTGTAGGCATCTGTGGTATGAACCAGCAGTTGGAAACACTCCTTTTCTCTATCAGTTTGCTTTCTGATGACATAAATCAAGAAACCATTTGGATTGTATAACATATGTTCAAGAGGGGAGACTAAGTTGAAAAAGTAGAAAGGGTCCCCATAAGACCCTGACATGCTCATAGGAGTTTGTGAGCCTCCCTGTGGGCTGAAGGAATGGAGGGCAAGGTGAGGGCAAGGGTGGAACCTATAACTTTGGGTGAGGCCTAAGCGTGCTGGGAGCCATTCACACAGACCCAAGCCCAGGTTCTGGCTGCAGTGTTTGGGCACAGGTCCCTTAATGACTGTTATTAAGAGGAATGAAGCTATTTTCCTGTCCAGGAGCTGTGTCAGGCGCCTGCCTGGCCTCGTGTGGCCATCCTGGTGGCCATTTAATCTTGTCAGTTGTCTCTTACGAGCTGAGTGGCGCCTGGGTAGGTGACTGTTGTGTGGAGGCGGTGAGAGCAGAGATGGAACAGCAGCCCTCCAGCTGCAGGCTGCCTTGATGCCAACTGTCACAGACCTTGCCCTAGGCACCCCTGGAGAGGAGTACCTGGTGACTAGTAGGGGAGCTCAAAGAACAAGATGCAAGGGGATTAGTAGTGAGCACCCCACCCCCCAGTCTAGCTTGCTCTTGGGAGGAAAGATGAGGAAGGGTTCAGGAGGTACAGGATGGCCAGTGGGGTGTTCCAGGCCAGAGGAAGAGGGCAGGGTTATGCTCCCAGAAGGAGGATGTAGTCTGTGACGCCTTCTGGAGCCACAGCGTGAAGCGCCCCAGGGGCCCTGCTAGGGTGCACAGCTTGATAGCATGGAGGTTTGAAGCAGGCCCTAGGGGCAGGGTGGCTCCAAGAACCAGCCTCCCAGGAATGAGTGTGGCTTCCCCTTCTGGAGTCCCACAAGGTCTTTAGGAGGTTGACCGGATAGCCCGAGGACTGGGTCCATGCAATTACTGTGGTAGTGTCCTGGGCCGAGTCAGATCCCTGGCTCAACAGCGGTTTGGCTACTCTATGGGGGAGCTAAAACATCACAACTTGATGTGTAAAAATGGGACCACTGTCATGTTTTTCACTACATTGTGAGACATAAATGGACTCACCTCAGCCATGCCTGACTGTAGGTGGTCACAGCTGCACAGCACGGGACAGATGCCATGCCTTGCAGGCTGTGGAAGGGCAGGGGCTCCGGGAAGGTCCAGAGACCAGCAGGAGAGAGCTCCCCCTGCCCAGTTTCTGACCTCTTCTGGACCCAAGGCTGGTTCTGAAGGTCAACATGGCCCCAGACTCCACCTGTAGAGTGGTCCCACCCTCGCTCACCAGGGCGGGGAGGAAGCAGGTCCTCCCTCCTGCATGCATCTGCAGAGTGAGCAGGGGGGCCTCTGCAGCACATGCAGGATTGGGCCTTCGGTTCCGGGAAGACAACTGTGTCCGAATTTAGATGATGGAATCATCCTCCTGTGCCCTCCTCCACTCAGCTCATCCCATCCTGTAGTGGTCGGGGTGAGGGAGGGGGTGTACCCCACTCCTCATTTCCCAAAGAGGGAAGTCCCAACTCCACTGCTGGCCTTCCCAGGCTCCTTTCTCCCCAAGGGGGGAAGAATGGCTGGACTCACTGATACTTAGGGAAGGAACTGGGCTCAGGTCTGCCTGACTTTGGTTTCTGGTTCTGCTGTCGGCAAAAGGCATGCCTTCTCTGGGTGCTGCCAAGGGAGGGCAGGATGTCCATTCATCCACAAAGAAAGCTCCACTCCTCAGCCTTGCCAGCAACAAAAGCCAATTTTTTTTTGGTGGGGGGTCCATCTGTTCTGAAGCTGGGAGGGGAAGACCTCTTCAACTCTTGATGTTACTGCTGCAGCCGCCTTTCCCTACCCATCCCACTGATCCACCATCCAAAATGGATGAACTACGCACTCCAGCTGGCACTGGGGTCCTGAGGACGAGCTGAGAGTTCATCTCTGCCCTGGAGGAACTCACAGTTCAGTAGGAGAGGCGTACTCCTAATTACAAAGCATGGGATGAGGCTGAGCTATAAACCAGGTGCTTAGGGTTAGAGACCATGACCTATTCTGGAACCTCAGAGGAGCCATGTCCCCACTCCTATCCCACAGTCAGGGTCAGGTCTGCGGGTTCCGATCCCCAGCTGTGCAGCGAGGGTGGGGGTCTCTCAGGCCCTTGACCCCCTGATCAGAGGTGGATGGGCCTCATTCGGTACAGTTCATCAGTCCCCTAAGGCAGAATCTTCTCCTGACTCTCCTCTTGGCTGGGGCAGGTCCTGCGCCCCAGACTTGTCAATACACCTCAGAAGCCATAGAAAAACTGTGATAGATGCTTAGTTCTGGGGGAAGGGTGAGACGAGAGGCCTGACCTGGAGGACCCAGTGCACTGAAGGCAGGAAGTGGGCAGAACCAGGGCATCATTCTGCTCTCTGTTCACACATCTGCTGGGTCCATTTCCCTCCTACTTCATCCCAAGGGCTGACAGGCTCCACTTCTGGGCCCGGAGAAATGGGAGCCAGTTGGACTGAACTCTGTCTCCTTCCCCAGCCTGGAGGCCTCTCCCCACAAGTCCGCAGCACCCCATTGCTCTTCCTATCTGCTGGTCTCAGGGGAGGCCAGGCCCCTATTTTCAGAGCAGGAATGCAGCCACCATGGCACTAGGCACTATGCGTGGCATGAGACCCCTACTCAGCTTTTCTTTCTATCCAGCTGTTCTTCTTCCTTTTTTTTTTTTTTTAAGATTTATTTGTTTTTATTGGAAAGTCAGATTTATAAGGAGAAGGAAAGACAGAGAAAAACAGACCTTCCATCCAATGGTCCCCTTCCCAAGTGACCACAAAGACTGGAGCTGAGCTGATCTGAATCCAGGAGCCAGGAGCTTCTTTGGCATCTTCCACGTTGGTGCAGGGTCCTAAACCACAAGTAGGGACCTGGAAGGGAAGTGGAGCAGCTGGGGACCTGAACCGACGACTATATAGGATCCTGGTGGATGCAAGGCGAGGACTTTAACCACCAGGCTAGTGGGCTGGGCCCTCTTCTCCCCGTTTCTTCTCATCAACGAACCTCCAAAGACACCATATGGTTCTTAACCCTTTGCTAACTACATTCTCTCAGTCTTTCTGTGATCGCACTGAGCCCTTACGCCTCACCCATGTACTCCTCACCCCACGAGTCTCTGGGAACTCATCCAGTGACACCATCAAGTAGACACGGACAGGCTCCTATCTCAAATCCTCAGTCCTGCCTCCGCGGGGGCACTGCGATCATCTCAGGTCCATATCCCCTTGACACAGCAGTGTACCAAAGCAGGGTGGCTACGCTCGGGGGACACCGCACTGCTCGGCTTCACCACAGGTCACTTGGCATCAATCAGTGGCAACCCAGCCATGGCCCATTCATAGAGAACTGTGATTGGTATTGAGGGGGTCTTCCTCCCCAGCCCCAGCCCAAGAGGGTCTTTCTCCCACAAGATGTGGCTATTTTCTGGCCAGAGGGGGGTCTGTGTATGGTCAGGCATCAGTTCCAGGGAAGGCTTTCCCTGAAATATCTCAGGAGTTTGAACCCCACGAGGGGGAAAATTCCACACAGGTGCAGGGTCCCAAGGCTTTGGGCCATCCTCGACTGCTTTCCTAGGCCACAAGCAGGGAGCTGGATGGTAAGTAGGGCTGCTGGGCTTAGAACCAGTGCCCACATGGGGGATCCCAGCGCTAGCAAGATGAGGACTTTAGCCATTAGGCTACCAAGCGGGGCCCAATGTTATGCCGTTTATTTGTAATAACTTCCTCTGACAGCATTGTGAAACACCGAGTAAAGCTGCCACTTGTGTCCACTTGTTACATGAACATCCTATCCAGGCACCAGTGTATGTCCTGGCTGCTCCACTACCGATCCAGCCCACTGCTCATGGCCTGGGAAAAGCAGCAGAGGGTGGAGCGAGTGATTGGGCTTCTGCCACCTACATGGGAGACCCAGATGAAGCTGCTGGTTCTTGGCTTGAACCCAGCCTAGTGTAGCTGCTGTGGCCATCTGTGGAGTGAATGAGCAGCTGGAAGATCTCTTTGTGTCTCTTCCTTTCTCTGTAACCTGATTTTCCAAATAAATCTTTTTTAACAAATGAAAATTAAGAAAAACATCTGTTTTTTTTTTTCCTTTTTTCTAAAAAAGGTTGCTTATTTAAGAGTGACAGACAATTCTTTCACCATCTGGATCACTCCCCAGGTACCCCCAACAGCCAGAGCTGGACCAGGCCAAAAGCCGGGAGCCAGGAGCTCCAGCTGGGTTAGCCATAAGAGGGGCAGGAACGCAAACTGGAAGCACAGTAGCCAGGACTCGGAATCGGGCACTTAGATATGGGTTGCAGGTCCCAAATGGCAGTCTGATCCACTGTCCACGATGCTAACCTCTGTGTGTTTCCTCTAGTGGGAAGCACTCAGTTGGCTCTCTGCATCCACGGGTTCAGCCAACCGCAGTTCAAAAATGTTAGGAAGAAAAAAATGATCTATGTAGAAAAACACAGACTTCTTGTTTTAAGATTTTTAGTGGAAAGGCAAATGTACAGACAGGAGAGATGGAGATAGAAAAATCTGTCTGCTGGTTCACTCCCCAAATGGCCACAATGGCTAGACCTGAGCTGATCTGAAGCCAGAAGCCAGGAGCTTCTTTCTGGGTCTCCCACACGGTGCAGGTCCCAAGGCTTTGGGCCACACTCCATTGCTGCCACAAGCAGGGAGCTGGATGACAAGTGGAACAACTGGGACAGAACCAGTGCCTATGTGGGATGCTGGCGCTTGCAGGCAGACGATTAGTCAGTTGAGCCATCTTGTCAGCCCCAACAGTTTTCTTGTCATGACTCCCTATAACCGCTCACACAGTATTGACACTGTATACACGTCCTAAGTGTCTGGCTGCCAGGAAGCTCAGGACAAGGTTTTACATGCAGCTGCAGAAAGCCCTGCTGTCCTCAAGGTGGCAGTGTGGTGTGGAGAAAGGGCAAGGCTGCAGAAATCTTTGCTCTTTCTCATCCTGGGCACCTTCTTAACGATAATATGGGTGTTGGTTCCCTCACATGTGGAAAAGGGATAACAGAAACTATTGTGCAAATAAAAATAAAATAGGCAATGAATTCTTATTTTACAAAACTGTCATGAGACCAATGCATTTAAAATATTTTATACATTACGGGGCTGGCGCAGTGGTGCAGCATCCCATGTGCTGTGCTGGTTTGTGTCCCAGCTGCTCCACTTCCCATTCAGCTCCCTGCTTGTGGCCCAGAGAACAGCAGAGGATGGTCCAAAGCCTTGGAAACCTGTACCCATGTGAGAGACCTGCAAGAACCTTCTGGTTTAGCTCTGGCCATGGCAGCATTCAGGGAGTGAACCAGCGGATTGAAAACCTTCGATAGATCTTCTTTTCTTTCTATAAAGTCTGCTTTTCAAATAAAATAAATATTTTAAAAGGATTTTATATATTATCCAAAAAACGAAAGTTGGTTATTAGCAGCCTAGGTTTTCTTACATCATCATTTTCACTCTCTTCCCTCCCAACACTTACATCTTTTAAACTTTAATAATTTTATGGTCTTATTATAACAATGTCCGTTTGTTCTAGCCCTTTCTGGAAGTACAGAGAACACCAATAAATGACATAATTGTCTTTAAGGGCAAGCTCCCTGAGGACAAGAATTCACACCCTTCACTTCTTGTACAGTGAAACTTTCATTAGAAAAACACTTGCTTATGGAATGAGCTTCCGGGCTTGATTTCCATACTAGAGTCAAAGGAAAAGTATTCCTGCAAGAGCATGCCCTGTTTAACAAAAAAAAAGGCGGAGCAGTGGACACAGGCCCTGTTGTAAAAGGAGAATAAGGCAGCACATTGGGTGCTGTAGCAGAAGAACAGAACTAACTGGACAACTACCCTAAACCAACGATGACAGCAGAAAATTTTGGTGACTGGAGCCAATGGACATTGGGAGGGTGACATCATCCTTGGATCAGTGAAATTGGCAGCATTCCAGAACTGTCCAAACTACCTGGACAGAACCCTCGGAATACGTACACATTGAGACTCTGGGTTGACAGGAGGTGGCGGCTCCTCGTCCCTGGGCAGTGGGATGTGTGGAAAGTCCTGAGTGGTTTTCCCCTTTGTTTCTCCTCTTACCCCAGGAACAACAAGAAGAAACAGCAAATCTGGAAGCAATAAATTCACCCAATTTTCCCCAAACCTTGATCCTTCCCAACCTGATCAACCATGTAATCATTAAAAAAAAAAGATAAAAAAGAAAGAAATCAACAAATGCATAGATTTTTATACACACACACACGGAAAAGTACTTAGATCTAAGCCTCACTGTCAGCATCTGCTGAACTGTGGGGAGAGCCCAGGAAGGGGCTTTGGTTTTTGAGCTGTTGCTGATGGCAGGAGATTGAGTCATTCATTGGTTGCTTCACTTATCAAAGACCACGCTGATGTAGATCAGCCCAGCACTTGTGCTGAACACTGGAAAAACACAAGTGGCCAGCAGCACACACACACGCACATCCCCATGGAATGGCTGCAGCTCACGGGTCCCTGTGAGCAGTACCATGTGCCGTGGGCCTGGGCTGGAAAGGAGCTAGCGGCGGAATCAGTTAGAAAAGGAGGGATGCAGGCTGCAAGCACAGGAGACAGAGTCTATCCAAGTAAACTCAAGGATCTTGGCCTCCGAATAGCAATGGGAACAAAGGTGGGGGAGCCCACTAAGAGCCTGGCAGTGTTTAAGGGACATGGACAGTATCTTGATGGGGAGAGCCTAGCAGAGTCAGCGGAAGATGCTGACAGCTGGGGGCAGGGGGCGGGGCTATGGGACACGCAAACACTGCAGACCCAGTGTGGCTCTCTGCCACACAGCTACTGTGTAACTCAGACTTACCCTGTTTGAGGAGGATGGAACAATGCAGACGGGCTTGCATGCGTGGGTCACCTGTGTGTAGCTGAAGCTATCCACCAAGGGTCCCCACTCCCGGGGGCCGAATAAGAAGGGGCATGAGGCTCTGGACCAGGACCGGACCTGATGACTGTTACAATCACATCCACATCCAAGGTTCCAGGATTCCCCTGCAAGCCAGGAAGCTGGACTTGGAGGGGGAATGGCAGGGGCTGTGGGCTGGAATCTGTGGCTAGGGAGCTGCCCTGGGCAGCAAATGGGTTAATGCTCAAATAACTTTTATATATGAATTAATGTGCAGAGTTGGGAGCCAAAATCTGTTCCATTAATTTTTCCATCCATTCCAGGAGTAGTTAGGTACACACAGTAAAGTTTATTTTGGTGCATGGTATACTTCACTCCATTAAAAATAAATTAATCAGCAAATTCCTGCCTGGCTCAGCTCTGGTTTCTGTAAATAGTGCCCAGCTGTAATGAGTTACAAGGTGTTATTATCTCACACACACAGGGGCTTCACTCTAGGGCTCTGCGTGCAACAAAAGCTTCTTAAATAAACTCAGAGAAGGCGGGATGATTTGTAATGTTTTCACAGAAGTGGGACATACCTCACCCATATAGAGTTTCTTTATATGACTCATTTTATAGCAAGTTAAATGAAGGAAGTTGGACGGGGGAAGGAGGGGCAATATGGTTCCCCGCCCCTTTCTTCAGTGTAAGAAAGTCCCCCAAGACGTGACCCTCACTCCAGAGGGAGGGAGGAGGGGACTGGCACGCAAGCACTGCACCATCCTGGCCCTGCAGCACATGTGCCAGGAGTTGGGAAGGGACACGACTCAGCCAGGACCAAGGACTGCTTCTCCCAGGAGGGGAGGCCCTGACAGGGAAGGCGGCACGCTCTTTACCCAGTTCGTGGGGATGACAAAGGGACCTTTGTTCTGGAGGCCTCCTGCAAATGACGTGGGATGGGACAAGCCCTGCAGCCCTCAGAGGCCTCCTGCGTCCTAGAGGCTGGCACGCCCGACCTCTCCCCTCAAGCTGCACAGGGTTAGCGTGCTGCATTTACCATTTGAAAAGTTTCTAAAAGACCCAGAAAGTTTCTAAAAGACATAAAAAAGAGGCTGGCAGAGATAAGGCTCTGCTTCTTTTCATGTCCAACTCTGCCCGGTAGCCCAGAGCCAGTAGACAGAGGCTCGCTGCCGGATTAGAGTTGACTGTGTTACCAACTGCTACTAGGCCACGGCAGGCCCTCAGTGGGGTGTTCCCCTTTGAATCTACCCATCCTTTCCTCAGCTTTTGGAAAACATTGTCAGTCACATGCAGCTGCTACCAAGAACTTGGAGAGCTCTGGCCTAGAGCCTCTCCCAAGGAAAAGCAAGGCATTCTCCCAGCACTTTATCCTACCAGAACAGACTCCTGAGCACGAGAGAAAACATAAATGGGGACAGGTATGCGACAGGGGCTGTACACAGGTCAGTTCAGGCCTCTCTCTGCAGGTCCTGGGACACACAGGCACTTCTCTTCTGGCAGCTCCTCAACGCCAGCTGGCTGAACAACTGGAGGGGGCAGCGTGTCAAAGGCCCTCGTCGTTGTAGGTAGGCGCTACGGGCTTCAGGATGCTCTGAGGATTCTTCTCCACTAGAGGGCGCCAGCTCACCTCTCCTGTTAGCAGCAGGTCCTCCCCGCTCATGGAGTCCAGGTACTGCATCTGCAAGGGAAGGGCAGGCACAGAGGCAGCACAAATGTGACATGGCATAAGCAGAGGGAAGCAGGAGGGGACAGGAGGGCACTTCCAGCCGTTAAAGCTCCTGGACTAGGGGGAGAGGAGGACTTCTTATCTCCCAGATTATCTGATTAAGATTTGGAGAGGCAAGTTCCAGGGAAGCTCACTGGGAGGTTTTAGGGCACTGCCTGCCACACACACCACAGCCACCAGGCCCTCCCTGGAGAGCTCTGGCAGACCAGGAAGTCAGGGCTTGTGACTTGCAGAAGATGTCCTATCTATTTCCATCAATGCTGCTACTAAAGAATCACTAGGGGCTCATGCAGAGATAGGGTACAGCACATGTACAGCGTTTCTCACTTGGACTTGGTCCTGGCTTGTGTGTCCCCACTGACCCCAGAGCTGGTCAGTGTCCCAGCGCCATGCTGCCCTTGATTGGCCATGAAGACAGCTATGATCCCAGGCCGCCCTGCTACTTTCTGACCACTCTCAGCTATAGCCCCAGTGTTCCCTCCATAAAAGAGCCCACAAGTCCTGGGTCCTCCTGCTCCCAAACCCACAGCTGTTCTGACATCCAGGAGTAGAAACTGGGTCCACTCTGGGCTGTCTTCCGCCTTGGGCCTCCGGGATGTCACTGTCCTGGGCAATGCTGGATGCTCGGGCTGGGAGCCTTAGGGCAGGACCACTTGTGGTGGAGGGGAAGGGGAGGCCAGGGAGTAAATGCAGGGCTGTGTCTCAGGAGAAAAAGTTGACTGCGGGGGACTTCTGGGTGGGGCAAGCAGTGGGATGAGAAACACCTTCAAGCAGAGGCAAAACCCAGGGTGAGAAGTGATCTGAGCACAAGCTAACAGCAGGTTTAACAGATGAGCTCCTCCCAACTGGGGGAGCAGGGAGGGGAACTGTCTTTACTTTGGGCTTCGGGCCACCCCCTCTTCCGAGGATTCAAGCTGCTGGCCCTGGAACTCCAAACTGGCCTCTCACATACACCTCAGGTCTAGATGTTCACATGCCCTGCTCTCAACCCAGAAAGGAAGCTTAACTGCATTGTCATCTTCTCCAAAACCTACACCTCCTTCCAACTACTCCATTTCATCCTCTACGCCTCAATGTTGCCCATCTCCTGGATTAAAAATCTCAACATTCTTTGATTGGGTCTTGGCCCACTGGACACACCAAGCAGCACATGCTGGTGCCGGACTTCAGTCAGCTCAGGGGCCTCTTCCCTGTCAACTGGGTCCCAACAAGCCTGTCCCTGCCCTGCCTTCCACAGCCCCGGGCCCACCCAAAGGCCACCTCAGACCCATTCGCTCCAGGGCGGCTTGAGTGCCTCACTGTCCTCACCAAATAATGAGTTGGCTCCTCAGGGCACACGATTGGGCCTTATTAATCTCTATTTATCCAGCAAGTAACTGGCACAGCCAGTGCTCAAAGGTTTGATGACAGAACTGTCCCCAGCAGAGCTTCTGGTGTTCCTAAGAGCCCCAATCTCTGCTTTCCCATTGTCCAATTTTCACTGGAGTTACAGGGGGCTCCTTATGAGGACACTAGGGTGGTAGCCCTTTCCTTTAGGGTCTTCAGAGAGGTCCCAGCTGTGTCCGGTCACAAAGTGGACAGGTGCCCTGGCATGAACCCACCTTGGCAGATGGAAAAGCTGGATGGGGTTCTCAGTAGACACAGCATGTGCCTTGCCAACTGCTACTTCCGTTTGAGGTTGAGTCCAGGCAACTGTGCTGGGCTCAGAACTCTCTGAGGGTGGGGCCCTTCTGCCATGCTGCTCTCTCCCCTGGCTCTGGCGTATTTGAAAAACAGTCAAACAAGAGTCCTGGCTTCTGGAGTTCTCCACCACCTAGGCCTCAAGATCCCCAAGACGTGGCTTTTCCCATAGCCAACTGGCCAGTACAATGGGCCCTGTCTTTTCCTGAGGAGCTAGGGTCTGGCTTTCCCTTTCCTGACCCTGGAGATCAGAAGGCCATGGACACAGGTGAACAAGGGAATAACTATGGGGTGAGGCCCTTCGTACTTAGGCTCAGAAAGCAAAGGTGACTCACGGGACAGCCAAGCTGCTGAGCTGTCTGGAGCAGCTGAGGCCTCAGGTGGCCACATGAATCACCCAGCTTGGGGTCCAAGGCCAGCTGTGCAGCTGACTCACCGGAGATCCTGGGAAGGTCCTCCTGTCCCTGTCACTTGGCCCACTCAGCTATGAAGTATGAGTTCTCTGGGAGCAGTGAGAGCAAGGAGTTCAGTGCCCACGGTTCCAAGAAAGCTGGGTAGGTAAGCAGTCCCTGCTGGGAAACCTCCTACAGCTCAGATGTTGGGGAGCTCTGGGGATCCACAGGGGTGAGCGGGGGACTGTGCATGGCTGTGGAGAACAGCCAGTGCAAAGAGGCTGCAGCATGTCTGTGGAACACTTCCTGGAGCCCAAGCCCATGAGGAATCAGGCACAGGAAGCGAACCTAGTCACAGTGGCTGGCTGCTGCTCTAACCAGTGTCCAGGACTCTGTGGGTCCAGCATCTTAGCATGGAACCTGGCACGCAGCACACAAGAAAATGTGCAGAGAATGAGTAGCTGCAAGGTTCTGAAAGCAGGATGGGTATTCATCAACTGTTCCTCTCTCGTTCTCTCCCATTCCTTGCTACTGAGGCGATGTGGTCAGAGTCCCCTCAGCCTTCCATGATCCTGATCGTCTAGCATCCACAGATCTCCGGGAGGAATGCTCACCTGTTTCCTCACATACTCCACCAGCAGTTCAAGCTGCCGAGGATCTTCACACTTCTGGTTGAAGAAGGTTCTCCAGAGAGCAGCTGCCAGCCCACGGTCATCTGAAAGGATCCCCTGGAACACACAGCACAAAGACTTGTCTCCTATGAACAAGCTGGCCACTGTGGAGCTGGCTCAGGAAGACATCACAAACACCGTGCAACAAAAATGGAAGAGCTATGCCACAGAGCTGGGAAGAACATCTGGCTCAGCCCCTTCATCTAATACACATGGCAAGAACGTGGGTTCCAGAGGAAGGTGATGCCTAGCTGGGACCTGTGTCTGACTGACCTTCCCAGAAACACCTCCCTCTATTGCACACTTGAGAGGCCAGGGAGAAAAACTGGAGTGATTGTGCTCCCACTGTCACCCATAGGGCACATACAAGACACATGTGGGTGTGTCTGGATTGTGCTGTTTGCTTGTTTTAATTTGAAAGGCAGAGTTAAAGAGAAAAGGAGAAACAGAGAGATCTTCCATGTGATGCTTCATTCTCCAAATGACAACAGCCAAAGCTGGGCTGGTCCAAAGCTGGGAGTCCAGAGCTTTTGCTGGGTTTCCTAAGTGGAGACCCTTGGCCCTTCCTCCGCTGCTTTCTCAGGCCATTGACATGGAGCTGAATCAGAAGTGGGAACAGCCAGGACTCAAATCGGTGCCCATGTGAGTTGCTAGTGCCACAGGCAGAGGCTTAGCCTCCTCTGCCAAGTTGCAGCCCTGGATTGTGCCTTTATGTTTTATGCAAGGGCAGAAATCTGTAAAAGAAAAAAAGCAGGTATCTGCTTCTTCAGTTACCCAACTCCAGGCTGGCCATGGCTGGCCTGGCCTCTTCTAGAGTTGAGGAATATACTATTCCGAATGTGTGCTACGAATCAATTCTGCTTGCACAGGGAAGATCAAGTAAAAAGAGATCCTCAGCCCCAGGCTGGGCTGCTTTCTAACCTGGACCTCTGGGGAGGGGCGAGGAGGTGGTCCTTGTTCCCAGGAGTGACAGTGACAAGGTAAAAGTGGAGGAGTGGCCCTGTCCTGGGGCCAAGGCAGAGTGCAGAACCTGGAGGCCAGGGATCAGATCGAGGCTTTGATCTGCTGCTGCCCAGCTCGGTGTTAGCGGCAATTCACCAGAGCTGGGTCTCAGCTTTCTCATTAAAATACTTTCTCTGCCTATAGCATCCTTAACTTACAGAAGCAGGACAATGTGAAGGTTTTTTGTTAAAGGTAACATGTTGAATCAAAGACAAGAAAAGTATGTGTGTGAGGCAGCTGTGGATACTGTTCAAACAGCAGGATCGAAGAGCCAGTCCACCTGAGTCTAAATGCCAACTTCTGTCAGCTCTATCCCCTGCTGACTGTATGGCTCCAGGAAGGCCATCAGCACTTCCGTGAGCTCCAGTGTCTCATGTATTAATAAATCAACATAATGATATGAACCCTGATGCTCCAGTGAGGAGAACTAATAATGGCCATCAAAAGCTCTGTAACTGGTAAACACTGCTCAAAGACTTAGGACCCTGTACCCACTGTTAGACTGTGGGCTGGTCTCTAGAGCACTTGCTATGTGCAGTTTGGCTCTAGGCCTGCTGCTGGGCATGGCCACGTCTCTGTGGAGTGCTGACAGTTTGGTGGAAAACATTCTACCTGCTCTGAATGTCCTCTGCTAAACACACCTAAAAATTCCACAGCTCAAAAGAGTCTTGGCCTGATGGCTGAGTCAGGAAAGCCATCTTCTGGCAGATGTTATTAGGAGTCAAAGACAAGTTCAGGCACATCATCAATTCTCCAAATTTTCTGCTAACACAACAGCTTGCCTACGTCTGCACTGCCCTGGGCACATGCTGGAGTGCTGCTGGCTGCAACCTACATGTGTTAGCTACACAGGTAGGAACAAGAATGGGGACAGAGCAGGTGGCTTAGGGACTTGGGGAATGAACAGAGTCTGGGACTGGAAGAGCTGGGAGCCATACCTAGCTGCTCTGGGCAGGTGAGATGGCCCAGCGGGGGCGACTCAGTCATCAGGAGCTCCTGGGCAGTTGGAAGAGAACCAAGAGGCAGGCTCCTTAACAGGGATGGCGGTCTATCTGCTCCGTTCGTCAGGTCCCTTTATGCACCCATTCTTAATGACTGTGTACCCAGCAGGGCAGTCGTTACCATCCCCATGTCAAAACCATGGACACTGAGGCTTATGGGTTACCCAGTTGACTGGAATTAGAGTTAGACCAGCATCTACTGATAAGGTTGGGGAGGGTGTCTGACCAGTTCTATTCAGAACATTGCACCTGGCACAGAGAGGCAGTGCTACAAAAACGGCAACAACAAAAAAAATCAATGCTAGGAAGTCAGTGAAAAAGTACCAATTTTATATTAAGGAAGCAGAGAAGGAGAAACAGTTTCAGGAGCCCAAAGCTACACTGCACTGTAAGTTTCTCACAGTCCAGGAGGATTCCTACCTGCTTTTCCTCAGAAAGCACATAGAGAGAAAGCAGCCCTCAGGAAATGGAGATGCAGAGGTATATACTGGCTGAGAGCAAGCTGGGAGAATGTCCTGGGCATTATGGCAGAGTCTCACTCAATGACAACTGACTTGATAGCGCTGCGTCCATGGAAGGAGCAGACCAAACAAGACTGTAAGAAAGGGCTGCTGTGGAACAGCACTGCCAACAAGAACCTTCTGTCGTGGTGGAAATGTCCTCTACCTGCACAGCCAACACAGGGGCACTGCCAACCCACAGTCACGGAGCACATCAAGTGTGACTAATGTGACTCTCTGTCTCTCCTTCTCTTTGTATATCCGACTTTCCAATAAAAATAAATACATCTTAAAAAAAAAAAAAAAGAGCTGGAGCCAGAGTTGTGGTACAGTAGTAGGTAAAACTGCCATGTGCAATGCCAACATCCGAAATGGGTAAATTTGTGTCCCAGCTGCTCCACCTCCAATCCAGCTCCCCGGTAATGGCCCAAGTATCTGAACTTCTGTCACCCACTTAGGAGACCTGGATGAAGCTCCTGGCTTCTACCCGGTCCAGTCCTGGCCATTGCTGTCATCTGGGGAGTGAACGAGCAGATGGGAGATTGATCTCTCTCTCTCTTAAATAAATACATCATCTAACAAATCAACAAATACAGATCTGAATGTTTAGATATGGGAGGACACTCAAGATCTACGGCTCAATGAAAATACCGTTACTGAGCCAGTAAGTTACACCTAGCACCATTAACATCCTATATCAGAGCATGGGTTTGAGTCCTGCCTTGTCTGCTTCCGATCCAGCTCTCTGCTGATTCGCTTAGGAAAGCAGCACACGATAAGCTTGAATGTTTAAGTCCTTGTCATTCACATGAAAACCTAGGTGAAGTTCTGGGCTCCTGGTTTTGGCCTTGTGCTGCCATGACCATTGCAGCCATTTGGGGAGTAAACCAGCACATGCAGGATTTCTTTCTGTCATTGTCCATTTTGATTAAAAAAAAAAAAAGAAAAAACTTTTAAAAAGAAAAAAGCACTTTAGAAAATAGTGTGTATCACAAAATTCCCATTTCCATAAAGAAGAAAAATACTGAGGTGTTTTTCTCTAAGTACAGATAACATGTGGAAGGATACCACAAACACTTTTGAGAAAGCTTTCTTTAAGGCCAGGGACTTGTTTGGAGAGGAATGCCCCTCCATTTCTGTTTCAGCCTCTTATATCCAGTTTCACGAACCTTAAAAATGAATCATATTGGGCCTGGCGCGGTGGCGCAGTGGTTAAGGTCCTTGCCTTGCACACCCGGGATCCCATATGGGTGCCGGTTCTATCCCAGCTGCCCCACTTCCCTTCCAGCTCCCTGCCTGTGGCCTGGGAAAGCAGCCGAGGACGGCCCAAAGCTTTGGGAACCTGTACCCGGGTGGGAGACCCGGAAGAGGCTCCTGGCTTCAGATCGGCATAGCATCGGCCCGTTGCGCTCACTTGGGGAGTGAATCATCGGACGGAAGATCTTCCTCTCTGTCTCTCCTCTCTGAATATCTGCCTTTCCAATAAATAAATAATAAAAATAAATCTTTAAAAAAAATGAATCATATTGCTTTACCATTGAAGTGAAGGCATGTGATTTTTCTAGAAGACTGAGTCTGATTTATCTATATCTCTCCATCAAACACCAAGCAAGGACTCAATAAAGGCTGGTTAGTTGACTGATATAACTATACTAGGTAGTGTTGGTTCTCAAGCACTAGGCGAACTGCTGGGAACATTTAACCCAGGTGCTAGGTCAAAGAGGGAGAAGTTAATACTAAGTCAAATGGAAGGTAGTGATGGGAGTCCTGGAAGCCTCCCTCAGAAGGTCTCATCAAAAGCTTTTGATGGCAATGGGGAGGGGCAGGTATTTGGCCTGAATCCTACCTTGGTTTGAGTCCCAGCTCACTCCCCTTCCCAGTTTTCTGTTAATGCATATGCTGGGAAGGCAGCAGGTGCTGTCTCAGGTAACTGGGTCCCTCCACAACTGCTGCAAGCCTGGACTGAGTTCCCAGCTCCCAATGCACTTACCATGGGCATCTGGGGAATAAACCAGCACATGGAGGAGCTCATTCTCTTTCTGTCTCCACCCGCTCCTAACCAAATCTGATTCTTTAAAAAAAATTAAATAGGTACAAAAGTAAAAGGAGACTTTGGAATAACTACCTTAATATATATATATATATATATATATATATATATATAGCTTTTGGTGGTGGCATTGCTTGGTCTGAGACTTGACAAATGATCTTACCTCATCATATCCCAAGATTGCGGCATAAAAATTATTTGTCATCAGGATCATGTTCTTCTTCAGGATATAGGGGTTAACCTATAGAAAAAATGGTAAGAATAATGTATAAAATAAAGGAAAACCCAACAAAAGCATTATTTTTGGCTCTGAGTATCAGACTCTGAGTAGAGTAAGAGACAGGGTCCCCCGACAAGGTGCTTGTGCATTGCTGATTCCCTGTTCTGTCAGGGTTCTCCCCAGTTTGCCAACTTCTTTTAAGTCCTGATTACAAATGACACAAAATAGTTTAATGAGCCAAGCACCAACTATGTCTGGTTCTATGCTAGAAGGATGCCATGAACACTAAATAGATATAAGACACAGTTTCTTGGGGCACATACCACCACTGAGAATATACTGAATATAAACATACACTTTATAATTACACTACAATATGTTGCTTTGAGCCTTATTCCAAATGCGCTGATTGATAAACTATTTGCAGTACAAATGACCTCTGCTTGTGGGAGCCAGGGAAGAGCTCCCTAAGAGGTGATGTCTAAGCAGAGCTTGAAGGAAGGAGAGTAACAGGAGATACTGAGAAGGGTGAGCAGCATTCCAGAAAGAGGGAATAAGGTGTACAAAAGTTCAGGAACCAGAAAGAAAATGTATGGGTAGGTCCAAGGAGGGTGAACACACAGGAACAGGCAGAACACTGAAAATGTTTGTTGAGATCAGGTTAAAAAAAAAAAGTCTTAAGAGTCACTCAAAAGAGTTTGTTGTGGCAAAAGGCCAAAAGGAAGGAAGTTATGAGGAGGAAAGAGAAAGGAAGGTGAGATCGATGAGACACTGAGGAGAAAGGAGTCCCTGAAGCGGTGGAGAAGAGGGGAAAGAAGTAAGTAGCTCTGGAGTGTAAGAGTTCATGCTGGGAGATGGATTCAGAGATTCAGTGCCAGTGACACAGTGGGAACCTGGGAACACTGCTTTCAGAGAAGGACAAGGAGGCCTTCCAAGCTGAAGCGCAGGCCACTCGCTGTTTCCAGCAAGGCAGAGCTTTGGCATAATTGAGGGCTGAGCCTCTGCCTTATGGTTTTCTGGGGTCCCAGCAGCAAGTCCAGTTTAATGTGTAATTTAGAGTGAGGACTCAGTATTCAACCTGACAAAGTCTTTGAAATCACTGAAAGTCATCTGAGTCTTTATATGGAGAATACTATTTGTACTTAATGACCTTGATTACGACCACAGCTACCCTTTCTCCATCTCCTGAGCACCTCATGGATATTATTCCCTTTGTTAATTACTGGAACTCATGTGGACAGATGCATTACTGTCACCAACAGACAGACTCAAGACAGGTGAAGTAACCTGCCTTGGGTCTAAGAGCAAACTAGCGAGAAAGCTGTGATTGGCATCCATGTTGGTCTAAATCCGAAGCCCATGCTCTTTCGGCTTCAACAGGTTCCCACCTCCAGGACGACAACTTGACTTTGATTCACAAATCAAGGACTATTCACAATAGGTCCCTGAAGGAGGACAGAATGAGTTGAAAGGATCTGGATTTAGAATCGAAAAACCTGAGTTCAGGGCCATAGTTCTGCTATATGTAGAGGATGTGATCTAGAGCAAGTCAATCCCTCCGAGTCCATTTCCCTGTCTTTTAAACACTCTAGACCCAGAGCTGATCGAAGAGCAAGTGAGTTAGTAGGTATTCATTCATTAATTTAACAACTTGTGCTGAAAGCCTTGGTAAACTGCAGAGTACTCTGCAAATGCAAGGAAATATGAGTAATACCTTCAGGTTTGTTTATATAAAACTAAAACTAGCTCCAATACTTTATAGTCATGGACAATTTTCAAAAATGAAGACAGAATTGTGAAGCTCAGGGCTGGAAAATGTGAGAATGGATGTAGCTGGGAGTGCACACCACGCCCTCCCCCACTCACCTTCACTCCAGGCCTTGTGGACCATCCATCTATTGTTACTCTCCATGCATGTTCCCCCACACTCCACAACACACATGCCAGGAATACAGTGTGGTACAATCTCTCTCACTAGCATGCAAGCTTCACAAGGAACATCCACTAGCAAGGAACTATGTCTGATTAATCTTGGCACGCCCAATACTTGGCCCTAGTATCATGCATAGAATGTTCTACCCAATGATACTGACTGGCTTTGCTGATTGCTGTTGTTGCATCTGCCTACCTTCCAAGTTTCTGAAATTTCAGAAATACATATTGCTCCAAACTTCTACTCTATTTTTTTTTCCCAGAATGGGCTGATTGAAAGGAAGAATTAAATAAGCCAGGGGCCAGTGCTGTGGCATAATGGGTTAAATTTCCACCTGTGATACAGGTATCCCACGTAGATGCCAGTCCAAGTCCCAGCTATTCTATTTGCAACCCAGCTCCCTGCTAATGTGCCTGGGAAAGCAGTACAGGATGGTCCAAGTATTTGGGCCCTAATACCCATATGGGAGCTCTTGGCTTCTGGCCTTGGCCTGGCCCAGCCCTAGTCATTGTGGCCATTTAAGGAATGAACCAGTAGAGAGAAGAAATCTCTTTCTCTCTGTAATTCTGCCTTAAAAAGAAAAGAAAAGAAGGAAACAGAGAAGGAAAAAAGAAATATTATAGAAAAGAAGAAAAAACCCAGAGCTAGAGTGCATTCCTTCTGACATGTGGTGATGATACTGTCATCAAAACCTCTGGATACCCAATGCAGGGCTCCCCCCACTCCTATAATTGTTT
This sequence comes from Ochotona curzoniae, assembly GCF_017591425.1. NCBI lineage: Eukaryota > Metazoa > Chordata > Mammalia > Lagomorpha > Ochotonidae > Ochotona > Ochotona curzoniae. The sequence goes on along the minus strand of NW_024465894.1, from coordinate 13,615,846 downwards.
TCTTAACTGTGCAAGAAAAGCCCAAGCCACAAAATGGTATCTACTGAACCTGCTCAGTAGAGATGGCTGCACCCAACTCATTAACCTTGAGAGCTCAGAAGGCCCCAGAGATCACCTACTTCAACACACTTAAGGCAACAGTGAACTGAGAGTCAAAAGGACTAAGATACTTGTCCAAGGTGACACATCACGTTATGGTCAAAGCCAACGCCAGGATTACAATCTGATTCTGCTACTTTGCCTAGTTTACCACCTGCAGGGCATTTCTGGATCAGTTTGCAAACCTCTTCAGCATGGCACCCAACATGTGGGCACACAAGCACTTTTCTCGGGAGGCACCTGTATCCTGACTGGCTATCGCTCAGAAAGCAGGAAGCAGAAACAGAGCTCCTTACTAGCAAGGCTCAGCTACCCTCTGGTTCTGACATTTCTAACTCCAAGGACCTCTAGCTGCCTGTCCCTTTCCCCTCTAGCTGAGACATGGCAAGCTGCCACAGCCAGGAATGGGTTTCAGACACCATCACCCTGCCTGGACTGGCTCGTGAAAAGGGCCCTTCCTGGCAGCGCATGGAAGCCTGATCAGTGCAGACACATGATCTGAAGGCAACGGGTGAGGGTGAGTGACAGGCAGCTTCCTGAACGACTGGATTCATCCCGCTGAGCGCTTCTAGCCAGCCCAGCAGCCAAGGGGAGCTGGGGGCTGTTCTCTAGTGAAAGCCTGCTGGATTTTACTCTTTGGCATAAGCTTTTGTTTTCCGATGTGCAGGTTCCCTGTCCTGCCACTGCCTCCTGGATTGTTCTATGTGGAGCATCGTGTTCATGAACACACGATGCAACCAGCAGAAGAGCATCCTCTCCCAGACAGTGCCAGGCTTTTCTCCTGCAAAACTCATCCTTTCCATGATGCTTTGCTTTTATATAACGCCATACATGCAGCGCCACTGCAAGGAAAAGGTTCCTTTTATATCAGTTACTCATATTTTCCCATTTATTTAAACCATTAAAATTCATGCAGATATTTTATAAGCATCAGGATTTGGTCACTGGTATTACTGAATGTTTAATAATAAACTAAACAGAAGAAATCAGAGGGTTAAATGATGACTGCAATTCCTGTAATGACTTAATTAAATTTTTATTGAGTACATAAACTATGATGTCATCTCTAGCCAACCACTTGTCTGCTTTCCCAGCATGTCACAGGGCGGGAGCACTCAATAGGAGACTCGGCTAAATGAGCAGCAGGTCTGAGCTCAAGTGGGGAGGGGAGCAAGGCTCATGTAACACACTCAATAAATTATCCGTTCATTTTTAAACAAAGTCCATGAGTTATAATATATTTGCCATGCACTTTTTATGACATAATAAAAATGTTACCTTAAGGATTACTTAACACATACTACAAATGTTATAGCAGAGGCAGGCACAAGGGGCAAAGAAAACAAACACGAGCAGGCCAGGGACAGGTCCTGGAGTTTATGTCCCAGGGGAACGGCACAGTATATTAAAAAAGAACACACAAAAAAAACAGGGATGCAAGAGTTCAGGGTCACTAATAAGCAGATTAATGAATGAGACAAGCAACGGGGAACAAGAGCGAGGCAATCAGGAATCCTGCAGGACACGTGTTTAATTAAGGTGGTATTGTTGAGGAGGAACATTAAAGAGATGCTAGTTCATTTGAGGCCGATTTGCCTTCCTCTTTACCCCTTTTCACATTGCTGCTCTTAAAAACGTTTATGTGACTGCTTAACAGAGACTACATGGATATAGGACTGGAGGGAGGTCAGGGTTTAACTCCTTCATGAACGCCACAAGGTTCTTGGTATTCTGTTCTTGGTCACCTTTCTTGCTTCGTCTCCTCTGGTCTCCCTGCTTTTATGTCACACTTTAGTTAGGGTAAACTGTTTGCGACTGCCACAACTATGTTCTGTTCTCACGTCTCTTAGCCACAATGCTACTGGGAACCCTTCTCTCTTCTTTATTTCTTTATCCACTCACAGAGGAGATGCTAACTTCTTGTCCTCTAAGATCTGGTTCAAGTTACTACAAAGCCTCCCCTCTCTCCAGTGTACAGGTGCCATGAAAGTGATCCAAGTTCAGAAACAATTCCCATAATCCACTCTTTACTAAATGCTAAGAACCGCTGAGAGCTTTATTTATATGAGCTTCTTTAATCCTTCCCAGTGACTCCATGATATAGGTGCCATTGTGAACAAAGGAAACTGATGTGTGGAAAAGTTATTACACAGTTAGAAAACACTGAAATCAAGATTAGAACACAGAGCACTACAACACTCCAATGCTTATCCATGTTGGAACCACCACCACCACCACCAAACCATCGCTGTTTCTCTACAGCTCCCACACCTCAGGTTATCCACAGAGGTAGAGCTAAAAAGTACAAATACAGTCTTAAGGAAACACAATTCAGAGAGTCCAATTTCAGTGGTGGCTAGAGAGACCAGCCCTCGCATGGCTCATCAGTGCCCAATAACAATACACCAGACATAACTACATTAGCTACCCCATTTCTAGGAAAACCTATAGGGTGGGCTGGGGGAAACAGGAATTAAAATGGTGGGACAAGGAGAACAGAAAAAGTTGGTTGAAAAGCTCAATAATTGATGATCAGCAAGCTTGTAAAGACAAGCTTTGTACTTGTAAAACTTGTTAAAAGAAGGCAGAGAGGTAAGTTGCTACTTATGGTAAGAATTTGTCAGAATACATGAATTACAATGGGTATCAGGAGAAGGGGGATTTGGGTGGGGTTGATCCAATGGATCAATTGGTTAATCCTCCTCCTATAAGTGCCAGGAACCCACATGAACGCTGGTTCGTATCCCAGCTGCTCCACTTCCCATCCAGCTCCCTGCTTGTGGCCTGAGAAAGCAGCTGAGGGTGACCCAAAGCTTTGGGACCCTGCACCCACGTAGGAGACTTGGAAGACTCTCCAGGCTCCAGGCTTCGGACTGGTTCGGCTCAGGCTGTTGCGGCCACTTGGGGAGTGAACCAGCAGACAGATGATCTTTCTCTCTCTATCTCCTCTTCTCTATAAATCAGACTTTCCAATTAAAAAAAAATCTCAAATGATAGTTAACCTTAGAGGTGAACATTGTGCTGCAATGGGTTAAACTACCACTTGGGAATCTTGTATCACAATGCTAATTTTTTCTCTCTCTTTTTTAATATATATTTTTAAAGATTCATTTATTTTTATTGGAAAGACGGATATACAGAGAGGAGGAGACACAGAGAGGAAGATCTTCTGTCTGTTGATTCTTTCCTCAAGTGGCCGCAATGGCTGGAGCTGAGCCAATCCAAAGCCAGAAGCCAGGAGCTCTTCCGAGTTTCCCACGTGAGTGCAGGGGTCTTAAGGCTTTGGGCCGTCCTCGACTGCTTTCTCAGGCCACAAGCAGGGAGCTGGATGGGAAGCAGAGCCTTTGGGATTAGAACCGGTGCCCATGGGATCCTGGCACGATTAAGGTGAGGATTTAAACAACTACGCTATTGCTCCGGGCCCATCTGTCTCTCTCTCGCGCGCTCTCTCTTTTTTTTTAAAATAAAAGATTTGTTTATTTATTTGAAAGGTAGAGTTACAGAGAGAGCGAGAGTGGGAGAGGCAGACAGAGAGGGACAGAGATCTTCCATCCGCTGGTTCATTCCCAATGGCTGCAATGCCTGTAGCTGGACAAGCCTGAAGCCAGGAGTCAGAAGCTTCTTCCAAGTCTTTCATGTTGGTCAGCCACTCTGCTTCTGATGCAGCTTCCTGCAATCAGTACAAGATTGCCCTCACCGATAGGGGAGGCGTGGACAGAGTTCTAGGCTCCTGGCTTCAGTCTGACCCAGCCAGCTCTCCCTATTATAGCCATTTAGGGAGTGAATCAGCAGATGGCAGATTTTAATCTCTACCCTTCATTTAGATGAAAACAAACTTTTTAAAAAAGAAATGTATTCTTTTTTATTGGAAAGTCAGATTTACAGAGAGAAGCAGAGACAATCCCCAAAAGGCCACAACAGTCAGAGTGGAGCCGATCTGAAGCCAGGATCCCCCTCGGGGTCTCCCACACAGGTTCAGGGTCCCAAGGCTTTTGGGCCATCTTCGACTGCTTTCCCAGATCACAAGCAGGGAGCTGGATGGGAAGTGGAGCAGCTGGAATACGAACCAGTGCCCATGTGAGATTCCAGCATGTGCAAGGCAAATAATTTAGCCAATAGGCTATCCTGCTGGGTCTGAAAACAAACATTTTTTAAAAGAATAACTTTAGGGGCAGGTAGCTGGGAGTTAAATCAACATTTGTGATGCTTACTTCCAGGCCCAGCTACTCTGCTTCTCGCTTCTCTTCCTGCCAGTGTGCACGGAGGCAGCAGACCATGGCTCAAGGACTCCTGCGGGAGGCCGAGATTGACTTCTAGAACCCCGCCTTTGGCATCTGGGAAATGATGGAAGTCTTCACATCATTGTGAAGAATTCAATGGAAGTCACAAAAAAAGGGAGCAGACGCCTTTTCTATAAGATGAGGACACTAATATCCCGCTTTACATATTATGATGAAGGTTAAAAAGGTAACACCTTTAAGCTTTTAATAAAAGCTTGTTGCTTTTTTCTTCACATAGGTTTTAACACATCCACTGGGAACACTTACCACACTATTTTAATGATCTGTTTACAGGCTGAGCCCCTCCTCCTGCCAAACACAGAGCATTAGACTGTGAGCAACTTGAGGGCAGACCCGATGCAAGGCTCAGCATGCATCAGCAGAATCACACCATAGGATATTTCCTGCCACATGACCTCCTGTAGCACTGAGGTCCTCACATTTAAGAAACTTCACGAAAGCTCCTGGGTAGCTGAGTGGGTGCACATACATAGTTGCCTGAGAAAGCCTGATTCTTGCCTATTTAGTCTGTCCTTGCAAGGGGCCTCAAGTCTCAGACTCCTGTCACTAACAGGGTAAGAACCAAGTAATTCTAAGAAACAAAAAGGTTAAACATAAAGTGACTTTCATTCCTACTGTTCTATAAGACTCTGATGGAGGAATAGGATATTTTAAAATATTTATTCGATAGGCAGCAAACTGGGGTGGTGGGAAGAGGAGATACTAAGAGAAAGAAATCTCCCACTCACAGTAATGGGAATTCTCCCATTGCTATTACTCACTTCCCAGATGGCCACAACAGCCAGGCCTGAATCAAACTGAAGCCAGGAGCTGTATCTATCCTGGTCTTCCACATGGGTGGCTGGGCCCAAGCACTTAAAACCATCTTTTGTTGCCTTCCCAGGTACATTAGCAGGAAGCTGAATTAGAAGTACAGCAGCCAGGAATCAAATCAGCACTCTGAAAGAGCAGGCCAGTGTCACAGGCAGCAGCTCAACCCTCCCGACCACAAGGCCAATTTCAGGCCACATTCTAGGAGGTAAAATTTGGGCTAACTCTCGGTTTTTATTTTCACCCTCTGCCAAGATTCATATATTTTTATTTTTATTTGGGAGGCAGAATTACAAGAGGGAGAAGGAGATACACACACACAGGCACACACAGAGTGACAGAGATCTGCCATCCTCTGGCTCATTTCTCAAATGGCTGCAACAGTTAGAACTGGGACAGGTAGAAACCAGGAGTCAGGAGTTTCTCCCAGATCTTCCATGTGGTTGCAGGGGCCCAAGCACATGGACCAACTTTTGCTGCTTTTCCAGACACATTAACAGGGAGATGGACTGGAAGTAGAACAGTCAAGACTCGAACTGGTGACCATAGAGATGCTGGTGCACCAGGTAGAGGCTTAACCTTCTATATCACAGTGTCAGCTCATGTATTTTCAAGTCTTAAAGAAAGGGCTTAAGCCATGGATAACAAGTATTATGTATTAAAGTTTGAGGCAGGCTTTGATTTTCTGTTGTGGAACACAAGAAATCAAAATTATTTCATTTATTACAGGTCAGTAACAGTCATAAAAGTGCTGAACGAATTAGGAAGATAACTGCCTGAAGTGTAAGAAAAAAAAAATTAATTCTGTTCATAACAAGAATGACATTTTTAAAAAATAAAGATTTATTTATTTTTATCAGAAAGGCAGATTTACAGAAAGAAGGAGACAAAGATTTTCCACTTGGTAGGTCACTCCCAAAATGGCTGCAACAAAGCCAAAGCTGAGCTGAGCTGAAGCCAGGAGCCTTCCCTGGGTCTCCCATGTGGGCGTATGGTCCCAAGTCCTTCTCTGCTGCTTTTCCAGTCAACAAGCAGGGAGCTGGATGGGAAGTGTAGCAGCTAGGACACCATATAGGAAACCAGTGCCCAAATGGGATCCCAGTACATTCAAGCTGGAAATCAGCCAGTTGAGCCACCATGTCACTACAAGAAATATAAAGCAGTAAAGCAACTGCAGAAAAAAAGCTTGGTGGTTTCCTAACAGGTTAAACAGAACTGTCCTATGATCCAACAATTCCACATTCTACCAAGGTTCAGAAAGCATTATCCATAGTGGCTGAAAGGCAAAAACAAGTGTCTATCAAGAGATAAATGGATAAATGGAATATATACACACAAAAGGTATGAAATTTTGACATATACCACAACATGTATGGATCCTGAAAACATGCTTAGTGAAGTAAGTGGTAAAAAGGACAGTATTGCCTGATTCTACCTACAAGAGGCACATCCAGAGAAAAAGAAATAGCAGTTACCCAGGAGCTGATCACAAAATTTTCATTGGGGGAGGATATTTTGGCTGTAGATAATGGTGATGGTTACATACAGTCAATGTACTTAATGCCATATGTAGCATATATTTTAACACAATCAATGAAAATCCGATTACAAATGGTTCTTCCCAGTTTTCTCAACCTGTGACTTAACCACGTGTATATATTAAAGCTTCTCTTACCATACTTATTCCATTTTCCACAGTAATATTATAAAGTAATTTAAGTTCTTGCCTACCATAAGCCTAGCTGGGCACAAAATTCTACACTGCCTTGAACATGCTTGATAAACAAGTAGTCCATGTCTTCTATATTGTCCTCAAGATGTCCATATGTTCATGTTAAGATGTTAAGAAACAATACTGCACACCATCATGGCCATGCTGAGGGTGATGAAAGGCTTCAGAGGAGATATGCTTTTGTCACAGTTACAAAGAGATGGAAAGACACAGACAGAGGTCTTTCATCTGCTGATTCACTCCCCAAACTACGCTTCAATGCCCACTGACATGTATGAGAGGTGAATGGGATGTGGGACAGACTGTACTAGTTTGCTGTACATATTGGCAAGCAAAGGAATCAGGGCAGGGGGTAGGCCTGGTGGTGGTTATTGCAGGGAGCATGGACAAGGCTGCAGCTCCCATTGGTTTGCATGAGGGCCAAATACGTGGTGGGCAGAATCAGGCTGGACTGCAACATCCATTGGTTCGTGTGGAAGACAGGGCTGAAAACAGAACTGACCCAGTAATTGCAACCACCAGCATATGCATAAGCTGATTGGGGCGACAGACTGTTCTGGACCCTGTACTGGCATGCACATACAAGAATCAGATCTGGGATCACCTCAGATGAAGTTTCTTCGGGAATCCTTCCAACTGAACTGCTGATCTCAGAAGCTCAGCCATGAAGAGAAGTACAGGTTCCTTGTTGTGACCACAGAGTGCATATATCAAAGCTGAGCCTCCTCAGAGACTCAGACAGAGCAGTGGACAACATATCAAGGTGCACACAGAGGATATGGCAGCCCATCTGAACCTGCAGAGTACACCTAGTATCACAACAGAGGACGGAGGACAGAACAAATCCATCATCTACCCCAGCCATGTGTTTGCAATGAAAATCTGGGCAAAAGCAGACTCTGTCAGCCAGTAGATTCTGGAGAGTGTCCATTGTGCTTGTAATGGCAAGATTGGCAGCAATTCAGAACTGTTGAAATATCAAAACCTCTGGAGTAGTGCCCTCGGAGCCAGGAGTCTCCTCTGGTACTCCCATGTGAACACAGGGATCCAAAGACTTGACTCATCCTCTGCTGCTTTCCTAGGCCATTAGCAAGGAGCTGGATAGGAAGTGCAGCAGCTGGGGCTTGAACTGTGTCTATATGGGATGTCAGCACCACAGATGGAGGATTAGCTTGCTATGCTACTATGCCAGTCTTGAAGCAATATTTATTACACTGGGAATTAAAGGCTAAACAGGTACATTCAGTGAGAAGAGGTATGTGCAAAACCACAGCAAGATGTAGCATTTCCAGAGGAGAGAGTGTAACAGACAGCTCTTAGTAGAAACAAGCAGAAAGTAGAGTTGGAAAGAACTGTAAATGCCCTTGAAAGCCACATGAAAGAAAATCAGGTTTCTAAGCACAGGTAAAGTAAGCAGATTTTTTTTTTTAAAGATTTATTTATTTTTACTGGAGAGTCAGATATACAGAGAGGAGGAGAAACAGAGAGGAAGATCTTCTGTCTGTTGATTCATTCCTCAAGTGGCTGCAAGGGCTGGAGCTGAGCCAATCCAAAGCCAGGAGCCAGGAGCCCTTCTGGTCTCCCATACAGGTGCAGGGTCTTTTTTTTTTTTTTTAAAGATTTATTTTATTTTTATTGGAAAGGCGGACATACAGAGACGAGAGACAGAGAGGAAGATCCTCCGTCCGATGATTCACTCCCCAAGTGAGTACAACGGCCGATGCTATGCCAATCTGAAGCCAGGAGCTTCCTTTGGGTCTCCCACGCGGGTGCAGGGTCCCAAAGCTTTGGGCCGTCCTCGACTGCTTTCCCGGGCCACAGGCAGGGAGCTGGATGGGAAGTGGGGCAGCCAGGACTAGAACTGGTGCCCATATGGGATCCTGGGCGTGCAAGGCGAGGACCTTAACCATTGTGTCATCGCACCGGGCCCACGGGTGCAGGGTCTTAAGGCTTTGGGCCGTCCTCGACTGCTCTCTCAGGCCACAAGCAGGGAGCTGGATGGGAAGTAGGACCTCCGGGATTAAAACCGGCACCCATATGGGGTCCTGGCACATGTAAGGCAAGGACTTTAGCCATTTGGCTACCACACAAGGCCTGACAGATTCATTTTAAAAAAGCATCCCTAGAGGTATTCTGGACATACGGACCACTTAGTAGGGTTAAGGCCCAGAAGCAGGAACACCAGAGCAGGCTACCACAGTCGCCTAAGAAAGAGATGGTTTGGAACACAATCAATTACGTAGCAAGAGGAATAAAAGGCAGACTCTGCAGCAGCATCAATGGAATTTGATTATCAAGTAGATGTGGAAGTGAAAACAGGAGGTTGTGACTGGAGAGGAAGAGAAGAATGCAACTGTCCTTTGAAATTGTGCACTGATGACTTTCTGACCCCATACTCAACCAGTCCTTCATGGTTTTAGCCATCACTGGGCCCTAATGTCTCCTGTGCTGTGGTAATGGAAAATCTTACTTGGATAAGATGTAATATGAGCAAGAAGTGTGTTTAGCTTGGGCCCAGCATGTGTCTTCAGCAGAGTAAGGGCACAGCACACTAGGGCCTAGGAGCCCAAGCTCACCTGCCAGCATTCTGTTCACTGCACATCACTAGCCATCATTTCTCTGGCCTCTCTATGTTCTACCTGTAGTCATGATGTCTGATCAGCTGACATGTGGATTTCCAGAGATACTGGCATGCTGCTAATTGTACTCTTATGACTACATTTAACAAGGTAGAAAAGCTTCAGGCACAACTTTTTTTTTTTTTAATGGTTTCTAATAAATTTGGGTAGAGTGGATATAGTGAAAAACTATAGGATGCTTGTTCCTCATCACGTCCAAGCCTTTCAACTACATACAGAAGCCAAACAGTTGAAAATAATCAACCAACTAGTTAATGTTCTCCAGCCATGCCTTCTCCTGATTCGATGATGGAACGTGATCAAAGAAGTGAGGCCTCCTAAATGAACTGAACCACTGAAGTTATCGGCTGGTGACTCCACATGGCACAGGAAGTAAGGCCAAAGGATGCAGCCCCAAACAGTAAAGAAAACATTCCCACAGGCCATTTATATTTCTGTGCCCTCAATGTTTTATGGGTCAGAATTCTAAATTTCCAAATTATTGATACAATACTAAACTATGAAAGACAAGACTCCCAAATGTAGAGAACAGGAAATAAAGACTGAGAAAACTCAAGACACTAACACAGTTAACACTCAGCTAAAACTCGGTGAAGATGGTCACCCAGGGGCAGACACTTGGCGTCGTGGCTAAGGTGCTGCCTGTGATGCCAGGTACCTAGGTTCGTGTCCCACTTCCACATCTAACCCCAGCTCCTGGCTAACGCTCCTATGTTGGATACCTGATTAAGTTCCTAGTTCTCCGTTTTGACCTGGCCCAACACTGGCTGTTGCAGGTAGGCATTTGGGAAGTAAGCCAAAGTCTCTTCTTTGAAAACTCTATCTCTTACACACTTCTTAAAAAGTACTCATCAGTTTTAACAAAAAAAAAAAATGTATTTTAATGCTCACAGAAACAAGAACATTCATTCATTTTGAAAGGCAGAGCAACACACACAGAGAAAGAGATCTTCCATCACTGGTTCACTCCCCAAATGTCCCAACAGACACAGCTGGACGAGGGCAAAGCCAGGAGGCAGGAACTTTATCAGGTGTGGCATGAACTAAGTACCGAACCATGGCTTGTTGCCTCCCAGGTGTATTAGCAGAAAGCTGGACTAGAAGCAGAGGTGGGCTTGATCCCAAGCACTCCCATATGGGATACAGGTGTCCCAACCAGAGGCTTAACTTTTGTACCACAATATCCATTCCAGATCTAACATTCTTTTAAGGCTCAAACAAAACTGCCACTCAGCTGACACTTCTGTGTACGTATCCAAGGAAGGGTGGGCCACATCCTGGGTAGCAGCACTGTGATCATTATCATGTGAATGGTGAAGGGACCAAGACTGAAACACACAGCAAGGTCCAAATACTCCCTAAAATAGAACTGAGGTTTGATGTTGTGAATGTTGAGTACACCCATTTTTAAAGATGGCTGTCTTCTTCTTATTATTATTCCTTGTCACTACAATGTTATTTTACTCAAGGGAAAGAGGAAAAACTTGATTTAAAATGCTATATTAATAAAGAAAGCCTCTATGGTAAGAACTCAAGTGACTTAAAAATGCACTAAAATCTTAGTAAATTCCAGGTCCATTTTCACTATCTTTCCTAAGCCAAAGGCAGGAGCTTCATCTGGATCTGACACATTGGTGTCAGGCGTCCAAGAACTCTGACCACCTTCCACTGCTTTTGCTGGCCACTAGCAGGGAGTTGAATTGGAAGTAAGACATCCAGGACTTGAACCAACACGCCTATGAGATGGTCAGAACACAATGCTGGCATCAAAGCTTGGTCTTTATACTTGAATTTTTTCTTTAAATTCTCAATTGCTAGTTTTCTATTAGCAATTTGGTGACTGTATCACAGTAACCAAAATATCATCTACAAATGCAGTTCTAATTTGACTAAAACATAGACTGGGACATGTAACTAATCAAGAATCATAAAGAATAGGCAGCAAGAAGTCACCCTATACCACTAACTGTTCAGGTTCCACCTGAGATGGGGATGAGGAAGAAGAGAATCTACAGGTGAAACTGAAAGGGAAAACACTGCCTGGGGCCTCCAGGGCCGCTATGCACACACAGCTGCTCTGCTCACACAGCTTGACCATCATCATCCCATTCAGCCTGATAATGGGCCAGTTTCTGGGGTCTCAAGCTAGCACCTTTTTTTTCCCCCATTTTTTTATTTTAGACAATCTTTATATAGTTAATTAGGGCACAAAGGTTCAAGGGCTAAGGAAAGTGGGTAAGACTATCAATTCCACATTTTTCCCCCTATATCTGGGGTAAAGGGGGAGGTAAAGGGAGAAGCCCCAAGCAGTCTCCCACCCATCCCAGGTCCCTGATGCTCCGAGGGTCCTGCTCAAGTGGTTTTGTTATTTCAACAGTTATGAATTGCTGCCAATCTTGACATTCCAAGCACGATGAGGTCGCTGAGGATTCCTCTAACTGACTTAGTCCATCTTAGAGTCTCCGTTTGCCCTGCTGTTTTTCACTGCCAATATTTGGCTGGGGTAGTTGATTCATTTGTTCTGTCCTCTTTGTTTTCATGGTTAGGGATCTAAGTCGGGCAGTTCGACTGGGGGATCCCTAAAGAAACTTTGTCTGAGGTGAACCCAGACCAGGTTCTTGTGTGTACTTGCAAGCACAGGGCCCAGTACAGTCCATCGCTCCAATCAGCTGGTGGTTGCAATTGCTGGGTCAGTTCTGTTTCCAGCCCTGTCTTCCACACAAACCAATGGATTGGCTCAGCTCTGGCCTTTTGGGGAGTGAACCAGTGGATGGAAGATCTCTCTCCATCTCTAAATCTGCGAAATAAAACTAAAAAAAAAAACTACTACTAATGTGTAACACCAACAAGCCATTTCCCATTTTCCTTGCCAGAATTAAATTTCTTCTCTTGGAAAAGGTTGGGTTAGGATCATCTTTGTAGCTTTCATGCTTTTACAAGGTTGTTGACTATTGATGTGATTAGGAGAGAGACTAGACTGTTCTGTCATCCGAGGACTGTTTCAGAGCAGACAGCCCCAGCTGGATCCCGCACTGGTTCTCATACTTCCCCGGGTGTATCACTGAGCTGCAGATAACAGAGAAGGAGCCAGTTCTTCCAGAACTCCTGAACACGAAAGGCTTGCAGAACAAGTCGGATCTCTGGCAAGCTGTCATTAACTTTTATAAATTCTACCCTGGGTTGCAAACTGTTTTAACTCATAGATTCTTTTTCAGGCCATAATGGTCCTTAAAAATCACTTGGTCCAGGCTCTTTCATCTGTGTGTGCTGATTAATCACAGATCCTGGAATAGGGAGTGTTTCCTTGTTCTTATTTATTTATTTTATTTTTATTGGAAAGTCAGATATACAGAGAGGAGGAGACACAGAGGAAGATCTTCCGTTCACTGGTTCACTCCCCAAGTCACTGCAACGGCCGGAACTACTGAGCCAATCCAAAGCCAGGAGCGAGGAGCTTCTTCCAGGTCTCCCATGCAAGTGCAGGGTCCCAAGGCTTTGGGCCATCCTCAACTGCTTTCCCAGGCCACAAGCAGGGAGCTGGATGGGAAGTGGGGCTGCCAGGATTAGAACTGGCACACATATGGGGTCCAGGTGCATTCAAGTCAAGGACTTTAGCTGCTAGGCCACCGTGCCGGGTCCTCTTTGTTTTTAAAGTTTTCTATCTTCTTCCTCCAGAGAAGTAGTCTATAACTAATAGTAGTCCTTGACTAATTTAAAGGCAGTTATAAAGAGAAAGAGAGATCTTCCATCTTCTGCTTCCCTCTCCAATTTGCCACAATGGCTAGATCTGAGATAGACCAAAGTTAGGAGCCTGATGCTCAAGGCTTACCACATGGGTGCAGTGACCCAAGGACTTGGACCATCTCCCAATGCTTCCCAAAGTGCATTAGAAGCGAGCTAGATATGACGTGAAGCAGTCAGGACTCAAACCAACACCCTGATGGGATGCTGGTTTCGTATAAGGCAGCTTTACTGGTTATGCCAGCCCTTAGAGGGGGGCTCTTCTTTGGCAGGTAACTTACACAAGGACCTAAGCTGGTCCCAAGCTGACAATAAACACTTTCTATTTTTTTTTTTTAAAGATTTATTTTTATTATTTTTTCATTGGAAAGGCGGATATACAGAGAGGAGGAGAGACAGAGAGGAAGATCTTCCATCCGATGATTCACTCCCCAAGTGAGCGCAACGGGCCGATGCTATGCCGATCTGAAGCCAGGAGCCTCTTCCAGGTCTCCCACGCGGGTGCAGGTTCCCAAAGCTTTGGGCCGTCCTCGACTGCTTTCCCAGGCCACAAGCAGGGAGCTGGAAGGGAAGCGGGGCTGCCGGGATTAGAACCGGCGCCCATATGGGATCCCGGGCGTGCAAGGCGAGGACCTTTAACCACTTGCGCCACCGCGCCGGGCCCAACACTTTCTATTTTTGAAAGACATAAATATCTATATTTAAAATGCCAAGCACAGGGGCCAGTGACATGGCCTAGTAGACTAAGCTTACAACTACAACACCAGCACCCCAGCTAGACCAAGCTACTGTATTTCCTGTCCAGCTCCCTGAAAAACTGCCTGGGAAAGCAGCAAGGATAGTCCAAGGCCTTGTGATCTTACACCCACTTGGGGGTCTTGAAAAAGCTCCTGGCTCCTGGTTTTGGATAGGCTCAGCTCTGGCCACTGTGGTCTCTGGGGCAATGAACCATTCAACAGAAGACTTTTCTTTCCTTCTTTCTTTCTTTTCTTTCTTTCTTTCTTTCTTTCTTTCTTTCTTTCTTTCTTTCTTTCTTTCTTTCTTTCTTTCTTTCTTTCTTTCTTTCTCTCTCTCTCTCTCTCTTTCTCTCAATCTCTCTTTCTTTCTCTCTCTTTCCCCCCCCTCCTTCCCTCCCTTCCTTCCTTTCTCTATGCCTTTCAAATACAAATGTAACAAATCTTAAAAATAAATGCCAGACACAACAACACTGATTTGAAATCCAAAAATCTTACTAGAAGGGGATGGAAAAGGATGAAAAGAAGAGTGGAGAAAGGCCACCGAATGATCACTGGCCATTATCTTATTCTTCTTCCCAAACCATGCACACATTGCAGGCATGTTATTTCTTCACCTCAGCAAGGCCTAGAAAGGGAGTAATACACATAGCTTACACCTTTTATTATTCTGGTAGAAAGTTTTCTTCTGGGAGCATAAAGAGGTTAATAGTCCAACACCAAAAAACTATATACCTTTGTAAGTCATGAGCAAAGAAGCACTGTGGCAGTTATTAAAAAACAAAACAAAACAACAAAACACAACTCACTGAACAAAGTAGAATAGGAGGTGTTAGAAGTCAAATGATTTACTCATTAGTAACCACAAATGGCTTTCCAAAGAAAAGCAAAAACACCATTAATTTCTCTAGTACCCTCCTTTCAAAGGGCTCCAACCACTTCACACATGTAATAAGCGGTTACTATTTCTCCAGGTATAGCTGGAAAAGCCAAAATATTCATGTCCACCTTACTCTTCCCCAGTGATCCTAACAGATTAAGCCAGAATGAGCTATCTGCCTGCTACGCACCCAAGCCACACAGGCAGAATGGGAGACACAGAGTGGAGGTAAGCACTGGATCTCCATCCTTCAGAAAGGCAGCACTTCATGAGGCATGACAGACACAAAATCAGGTGTCTTTTCAGTAAGTGCCGCTGGAAAGCTCTACAGAGGGTACCCTGATAGCTCCCACTGATCTAGTGCCAAGTCATATGGTGGTTCTTATCTTACAGAGACACCATGGGAGATGATGGGCAGCAGAGTGTTACATAGGGTCTCCAAGCCACACTGTGGAAGAGCAGGGATCTGAACTCAGTTACCTCAGACTTCAAAGCCCAAGCAGCAGGTAACTTCTCGGGAAATGAGTGACCTCTTCTGGGCCTATTAATAATGAGCAACCACAGCTGAGTAGGGATAACACCAGCAGCACACACAGGAGCCCTCACTATGTCTTGGGGGACAATGGCCTGCTTTCCCAGCCCTGAACAGCACAATACAGTTAATGTACGCACATGGCTTCTCAATCATAGGGTTAGTTCCTACGGGTCAAAAAGCCAAAGGCAGCCATGTCCTACAAAAGGGAACAAAGCTCTCCCTTGCATGAAGAGCCAGTCTTGAGCCCTTCTTGTGGCTCTGCTGACCACTGAAACCTGCTTGGTTGCAAAGTCCCTAGCTCTCCTTATCCTGTCTACAGCCTGTGAGAGCAGGCACCCTTGGTTATACTCCTGCCTGGATGTTATATGTGGAAGCTATTATAGAGATCACACCATTGGGCTTGTAGGCCATGCCTTCTAATTTGCCAAATGCACCCTTATTTAATTCCAAGGAACTTGGTCCAAACTCCGTTACCCATATTAATTTCCCACCATCCCCGATCAGCTAAGAATCATCCACCTCACCAATATGCCCAATTCTAATGCCATTAGCTTAGAGTACAGAACAGCACTCGAATCCACTGTCCTATGCACTTTGAAATATGCCAGCTTACGGAGATGTACTCCACAAAATCCAATTCAGTGAACATTAACATGTCCCAAAGTAACTCAAATTCATATTCAAGCAATCAACCCCCAATTTCTCAATTCAACCATCACACCTAAATAACACACCCCACCTAAGTAAAATAACCACTCCCAACACAACCCCATAACCGCCATTCATGACCTTCACCCCAACCTGTGTTGTCCAATATAATTTAAAAAATTTTGCCTTCATCCTACACAACTATTATAAACACATACAAAACAACCCCCTCTTATAACCACCAATACCCCATCACAAAACCACCCCATTCAACAACAGAATCACCCTCACCATCAAACCTAAAACCTAACAAAACCCCTATTTCCATATAACACAACCCCTTAAGTACTAACCCCCCAACTATCAACTAAAATCAAAACAACATCATAACACACACAACAAAACATTTTCAAAACATGCCTAACCCAACCATGTAAAACAAACAAAAAACCCCTACTAACTAATAAGATTCCCGTCCAAATAATAAACTATATCCATGGATACTCCCTCCACAATACAACCATACTTATCCCCCCCAATTACTATCACCCCCTTGGCTGGGTAAGGCCCAAAATCAGGAACCAGGTGCTTTTTCCAGGACTCTCACACAGGACTTGGGATGTCCTCTCTACTTTCCCAGATACATTATCATGGAGATGGAAGTAAAGCAGCAGGGACTTGAACCAGCACCCACATGAGATGATTGGTACTGTAGGTGATTGATCAACCTACTACTCCACAACACTGGTCCCTGAAGAACGAAAAATTCTAAATCACATTGGGGCTTGTGATTTAAAAGCTGTGGGTCTGGTGGCCACAGCCAATTACTTTAATTTTGCTTCCCCTCATTTCTCCTTAGCCATAAAATGAAGACATACTCACCTCTATTATGGGGTAATGTGTAAGGATTAAATGAGATAATGTCTGTAGAACACCTGGCACAGAGTTTGGGTCTACAGAATGCATCTCAATCAAAGTACAGGTCAAAGAAAAGTTAAGTAATAAAGTGTGTGAACATCTAAATAAGGGAAGCTTTGCGCTAGCTGGCAGTCACGGCAAAGGAAAGCAGGAGTATGATACCACTCTCATTATTTAATACAGGAATGTCTCAAAGTCCATCAGGATAGGGACAGCTCTTAATTCTCCATGCAGAGAGGCACACACACACACACACACACACACACACACACACACACACACACACACTCTTGCATCCATCTATCTTTTCTCCAGCAGGAAAAGAGCGAATGGCTCTCCAGAGCCCTGCTGGCCCTCTGACACCACAGTCCTGCTGCCTGTGGCAAAGTGCTTCAAGAGTTAAAACATTTTTGTGCCAATATTTTAAGAGTGCAGAAGGTTCCAAATTACATGTAAAATAAACAATGCCAGACTGTGAAAACTCTTGGCTGCAACGTTCTCTGATGTTAACAAGAGTTTCTTTATTACTGTAACCTTTCAGAAGTGAATAAAAATTATTTCTCTGCCCTAGTTTTGCCCTCCAGTAAAAGGGAAGAGAACAGTGACCATGGAAAGAGTTGTACAATGACCTCTCATGAAGGAGGGGGCAGAGAAGGGGTAAGTTTTTAAATGCAAAGCCGTCCATATGTTTTCTAGACAAAGGTTAGGAACTGTATTTGTGCTGTTGCTGATGATATTGTAAAATTTCACATCACTAGTATTTTTTATGTAGCTAAAACCCTTAGAGGCACAAAAGGGTATTTGCAACAGCCCAAAGGGAGTTGGCGCTATGTTAAAAAGCCCAACTCTTGACCAGGACTCATCAACTGCTCAGTGAACCTCTTTACTTGGCTGAAGGACCCTCAAAAAAGCAGTGAAGAAAATACACATGCGCCCAGTACTCACAACAAAGCATGTTGTTTTGCAGACACTTAACGAAAGAAATCTGTCGATATTAGCATAGAAAGATTTCAAAGCACAGCTAGTCTAGAGAATCTGCTTTTATGACTGCAGGGAAAGAAGGAGGATCGTTATTCAATGGAGCCCAAACATTCTCCGTCCTCTCACACCCCTCTGTACTTCTATTTGGAATGTTCTATCTGTCTGGCAAACACCTACAAACCAGAAAAGATCCAACCCAAGCTCCATTCCTCTAGGCATTCTCAACAATTTTAAAGCACCTTACTTTCTTAACACTGGAATTGTCTACTTAGACACTTGTTTTCTCCTCTTAGATTAGGGCATCAAGGACAATGTACGAGTCATCGTTGGCTCTTCAGTCATTAGCACAGTACCTGAAGTCATCAGGCCACAACCAAATGGTTGCATAGATGGATAAATCCTTGTTTGTGTCTGGGACAAAATCAGACACAGAATGATGAACTGCTAACAAAACAAAACAAACCAGAACACAAGCTCTCCTCCCCAGAGAGGTGAGCTGATTTGACGCCCTCAGGCTCACCCAGAGAGTAGCTGGGCTGGCCTGAACTCCTTCCACTATGCCACACAATTCCTTCCAATTAATGTCTGAAATGGTGGGTTTAAATGTTTAGTTAGTAGTAGGATGAGAAATGCGATTAAGACTTTATATTGTAATAAAGTTGTGTGATAAACAAGTGAACATTCTGCTATGAATTCAGTTAACTGGACAAAACACACAATCTTAGAGCTTCTCAAGAAGTGAACACAGAGGGGCTGGCATCATGGCAGAGTATGTTAAGCCACTGCTAGTAACACTGACATCCTGTATTGAAGTTCTTGTTAGAGTCATGGTTGCTCTGTTTCTGATCCAGATTCCAGTTCATGCTCCTAGGAAAGCAGAAGATGGCCCAAATACTTGGACCTCTGCCATCCAAGGCCAGGTCAGAGTTCCACCCTGGCTGTTATGGCCACTGGAAGACTGATCAGCAGATGGAAGACATATCCTCCTCCCCCTTATCTCTGATATTCTAGTTTTCAAATAAACAATCTAAAAGCAGAAACAACTCAAACGTTCACCAAATGATGAAGACATGCTTAAAACGTGGTATTATCCATAAAATAGCTATCCACAAAAGTGCTTAGGCATACTACAACATAGCTAAATCTTAAAAACATTTTGCTAAATCAAAGTTGCCTAACATAAATGGTAATAGTGTATGATTCCATTTATTTTAAATACTCATTAAAGGTCAATTCATTGTCATGGAATGAATATGGTTTGTTCTCTTGCACTCATGCTAAAGTTTAATCCCTAAAGCCGGGCCCAGAATGATGATCTAGTGGCTACATCCTCATGTTACATGTGCCAGGATCCCACATGGCCACCGGTTCACATCCCCCTTCCAGCTCCTTGCTTGTGGCCTAGGAAATCAGTGAAGGATGGCCCAAGGCCTTGGGATCCTGCCCTGTATGGGAGACCTAGAAGAGGTGTCTGGCTCCTGGCTTTGGATAGGCTCAGCTCTGGTCATTGTGGTCACTTGGGAAGTGAGCCAGTGGATGGAAGATTATTCTCTGTCTCTCTTTCTCTCTGTAAATCCTCCTTTCCAAAAAAAAAAAAAAAAAAAGGATCTTTCAAATGCTTCATTGGTGCTTTCTAAACCCCAAAACAACTTGAAGGGTTTTCAAAACGTTCATGGAAAATGCACTTTGATTCCAAACTTTTCAAAGTACTCTTATATGTTAATAGTAAAAAGAAGATAGAAACTTAAGCTAACAATGGCATTTAGAGGTGGGGTGTTTGGGAGGTGCCCGGGATTAAATTAGGTCATTAGGGTGGGGCTTCCATGATTGGATTCTAGTAGCTTAGTCAAAGGGAGGCAAACACAGATGACACATGCGCTCCCTGTCTCTGGCCATGTGATGCACTGGGCCACCTTGGGACTTTGCTAGGAAACACCACCCACCATAAAGTGATACATCAAGGGGGCCCTTGATGGAGTCAGAACCTCCAAAATGGGAGCGAAACAGAACTCTTTATAAGGTAGCTTGTTTCAGGTATTTCTATATACCAGTGAAAAAAACTAATGATCTATAGAAAGAAAATAAAAGTAGCAGCTTCTAGGGCCTAGGGAAAGCACAAATGAGGAGTAACTATGTGGTAATGGGCACATAGTTTCTGAGGTAATGAAAATCTCTTGAAATTAGCTGTGATGGATCTATAGTACTATAAATTTATTAAAAACATTTAAAATGGCATATTAATTTATATCTCCATTTAAAAAAAAAACCTCTGCCCTCTAAGGTAATATTGACCTGGAGGAGTCAGGACCAACATATTCAAATGCTTAAAGTCCAACGGGTTCAGGGCCCAGCGTGGTGGCCTAGCGGCTAAAAAGTTCTCACCTTGAATGTGCCAGGATCCCATATGGTCGCTGGTTCTAATCCCGGTGGCCCCGATTCCCATCTAGCTCCCTGCTTGTGGCCTGGGAAAACAGTAAAAATGGCCCAAAGCTTCAGGACCGTGCACCTGCATGGGAGACCTGGAAGAAGTTCCTGTCTTTGGACCAGCTCAGCTCTGGCTATTGCGGCTACTTGGGAGTGAACCAGCAGACAGAAGATTTTTTTCTCTATCTCTCCTTCTTTTTGTGTGTTTGCCTTTCCAATAAAATAGATTAAAAAAAAAAAAAACCTTAAGCAGAAGTGGATATTCTCATACACTACACATCAGAGTACCAGCTCCAGTTCTGCTGCTCTGCTTCTGATCCATCTCCGTTGCTAATGTACCTGGGAAGCAGCAGAGGATGGGTCAACTACTTGAGTACCTGGCACCCATGTAGGAAAACTAGATGGAATGCTTGGTTCCTGGCTTCTTCAGCATGGCCCAGCATGGCCCAGTCCTAGCTATTGTGGTCATCTGGATGGTCATTTTATGTACATATTTATATATATATAAAGGCTCCAGAGTCTAGAGTATAGTAGGTTTTGTTCCAATCAGGCTCTCATATTTGCTGTGAAAGCCTGGTTAAATTATCTAATTGCGAGCTGATGTTGCTGTATAATGAATGAAGCTGCTGCCTGCACAGCCAGTATCCCATACAGATATTGGTTCAAGTCCTGGCTCCTCCACTTCTGATCCAGCAACCTTCTAAATAGCTGACTAGTGGAAATGGCCCAAGTGTTTAGGCAACTGCCACTCATGTGAAAGTCTTGGAAGAAGTTCCTGGCTTTGGCTTGCCCCAGCCCTGGTCATTGCAGCCATCTGAAAACTGAACTAAAAGATGGAAAGTCTTTCTCTCCAACTATCCTCCATTTGTTTCTATAACTCTTTCAAATAAGTAAATTAGTCTTTTCAAAAAATTATGTAACTGATAGGTTTAATAACACTCTCAAAAGATACATTCTAATCCCTGGAACCCAGGAATATTACCTTGTATCGTAACATTGGAGTTTTCAACTGTGACTAAATTTAAGAATCAATCAATGAATCAATCAATCAATTCTTTATTTTGAAAGTCAGAGAGAGAAAGAGACAGAGATATCTTCTATCTGCTAGTTCACTTTCCAGATGCCTGCAGTAGCCAGCAATGGGTTAGGCTGAAGCCAAAAACCAGGAGCTTCTTTTGGGTCTCCCAAATGGGTAGCAAGGACCCAGGTACTTTGCCATCTTCCACTGTTTACCCAGTCCATTTCGAAAGCAGAGCAGCTGGGATTCAAACAGCACCCAGATGGGATGCTGGCAACAGGTTTCGGCTTAACCCACTATGCCAATGGCATCCCTTAAGATTACTGAGGTAGGAACTTATCCTGGATTAATCAAGTGGGCCCTAAATACAATCACACTTATCCTTCAAAAAGGCAGAGGCAAAAGATGCGACCCAGACAGAAAAGAAGGCAACATGAGCACTGACAAGAGACTCAAGTAAGGCAGCTGCCAGTCAAGGTACACTGGCAGTCACCAGAAGCTGGGCGGCACAAGAGGCAGATTCTTCCCTCTAGCCTCCAGGGGGAGCCAAGTCCTGACTACACTTTGCTTTTGGCCCAGTGAGATGGATTTCTGGCCTCTGTCACTGTTCAGACTAACTTATGTTAAGTCATCAAGTCCATGGTAATCTTTCTGTACAGGAAACCAACACCCTGAGCCTTGGCTCTCTCAGCTGTAAAAGAACAACAAAAATACTCCCTACTTTACAGGTAAAGCCTTGAAGAGTCAGATTAAAAAGACTGCTTGGAAAGTGCTGACTAAATGTTAGCCACTCCCCTTGTGCGGCTCTGCTCAAGTCACACAGGTCATGGACCCATGATCCTCCTAGCAAGGAGAGAAGAGCGTGCGAACGGCCAGGAACCCTGAGCTCATGCTTCCAACTGCTTCCTAACTTACACTCAGCTCTCCTAACAGCATTAGTCTAGGAATGGTGGTTCTTAGACTGGAAAGTTTGCTGGAAAAAAAAAAGATTATAGAGTCCTCTCCACAGAGCTCCTCAAGTAACTGACCCAGGATGCAAGTATAGGGATTGCACTGTTAACACATGCCCAGGTGACACTGTGGCTCTAATCTGAAGACCACACACTCTGAGAATTTCTGGATCAGATTATTTAAGGTCCCTTTTCAGCATTTCAAAAGTCTAAGATTTCCCAGGAACACACATCAGATGTAGCACTCAAGTAACGAATGCGGCCGAACTATCCTGAGATAACTCTAAAACTTGGTTCTTTGACTAAGACAGTAGGGGATGGAAGGGTGACTGCAGAGATGCATGGTGAAGACTTTTTTATTTTATTTTAATTAAGTAGAATGAAAAATCTGGAGCAATGGTGGGAGCAGGAAGAGGCTGTCCCCCTACCCAATATGCTGGCCCCATTTTAATTTGTCTTAATCTCACTTTTCTGCCTTTTCATCAGGCCCCCTCCCCCTCATGCCCTCTAGAAACACTTCTAGGTGTCTCCTGAATTCATTTATTAGCGTTGCTGAGCGCAGTATAATACTGCCTTTGTTAGTCTCCCAGGCCGGCCCCTCCAAGCTTGGTGTTCAGTCTCAGTATTCCACTATGCTTAAAAAAACACAACCAGTGAATTTCTGAAAAATCATTGTAAAATCAACTAAAGCAACATCATTACGATGTCGAGACTTTCAGATTCTAAATGCAGGAAAAAGAAACAAATTCATCTGTCTTCTCCCTACCCCTTAAATCTCTATAACTCCTGCTGAGTGGGAAACCTCTGCCGCACTGGATTAGAAATTCAGAATTAAATGGGTCTCAGGCTGGGTGCTGGACCTCAAAAATGGAATGTCCTGCAATTCAAGAAGCGCTCTTGTCCTGATCTAGGAAGTCTGGTATATGACAGGAGGAAAGGTTAACTTTGGGGGAAGGTACTATGATCCATGACTGGGATCCTCACTCCACTGATTCCTGGTTGTATAACCACCTCAGACAGATCCACTCAATTCCTCTGAGCTGCTACATCCCTCAACAAACAAATGAGACGACAGGAACAGGTCTTTGGCCAGAGATGCACATCAGAAACTCCGCCCTATCCCTAGGTTTCCTTTCCCTTCAGCTAAATTATTTGAAGATATTACAGAAATAAAACAAATCATCCTTAAATACTTCAGCATTGGGCTTGACGTGATGGCTCAATAGCTAAATTCTTACCTTTCAAGCACCAGAATCCTATATGAATGCCAGTTTATGTCCCAACTGCTGCACTTCCCATCCAGCTCCCTGTTTGTGGTCTGGGAAAGCAGTGGAGGATGGCCCAAAGTCTAGGTACCCTGCACCTGTGTGGGAAATCCAGAAGAAGCTCCTGGCTTTGGATTGGTTTCGCTCCAGCCATTATGACCAAATTTGGGGAGTGAACCAGTAGGTGGAAGACATTTCTCTCAGTCTCTGTTTCTCTACATAAATCTGACCTGCCTTTCCAGTAAAAATGAATTTAAAAAAAAAAGCATTGCTAAGAAGGTTGAAGTTTCATCCCACATGTGATAACGAGGGCACAAAGGTTTCTAAGCTAACAGGCACAAGACCCAACGCAGGATTTATGAAGAAAATCCTGGGCAGTTTTTTGGTGGGAGGACTCACTAGAATGTCCAGGCATTAATTCAGGAGCCATTTGCAATTAAGGGAGAGATGACAATCAACATGTAATAATGGAACTCACACAGGATAAAATCTGGAGATGTCATGGGCAGAGAATTGACAAGCCAACTGGATGCAGAGAGTGAGGTACTACTGAGGATGACTGTTAGAATTGTAGTTTAGTGGACAGAACTGATGGTGAGGAAATCACAAGTGTGAGTTGTGTCAGTGCATACAGGTCTAAGCTGTCTCATTACCTGGGGTGGGGAAGAAGAATGAAGAGGACGCCCAGACTACAAACGAAAGGAATGTAAGGGGTTGCAGTGTTAAGCTGTTACTAGCTAGTGAGTTGAACAGTACAAATATTTAAGAAGGGGTATCATAGATGGGTATTATACAGGGCACTGGATACCTCTATCTCTTACGAGAACCTGGATTCCAGTCCATAGTCACATCTCTGTTTTCTGCTGATGAGCACCCTTTGCAGGCAGGTGATTGCCCAACTGTTTGGATCTCAAATTGAGTTCCTGGATCCTGACTTCAGCCTGACCCAGTCCCAGTTGGTGCAGAGCTCAAACTAGCAGATCGAAGTGCTTGTCCTCCTGCTTTCTCTCTTCTTCTCATTCTCATTCTGACACCCTTTGGCTGTCTTTGTGCCTCTCTTTAGCTTCCTATATTAAAAAAAATTTTTTTTTGAACCTTAAAAAAAAATTGTGACAAGGGACAACCAGGTGAAATACTCCGTAACAGTGGGCAGATGTAACTCCACTTAGGTATGATTTCTTAGCAACTCTTCATTTCCAGTAAATGTCATGGAGATAGCTAAACACAGCTATCTGCTTCTGTAAACAAGCTTGCTAGCTGATTGGCTTAAAGTGTGGTTTGACCTTTAAGTTGAAGTTGATTGGATAATTACTGTACAACAATGCTAGCTTAAAAACCCCTGACTAGCCATGCAGTGCAGCTGGGGCAGCTGTCTTCAAGCTTGGCTAATCAGGGCTCCTCCTTCCATCCTACACTGTGTCCAGCATGATTTCTCTCACTCTCTGTAACAAAATAAATACATGTTTGTTTAAAAACTAGAAACAAGAAAGATAAAATTTACTCATTTACTCACTGAATCAAGAAACATTTCTTGAGGTCAGTGTTGGTGTGTCTAGTAAAGCTTCCACCTGCAGCACTGCTAGCCCACAAGGGCACCTGTTCTAATACAGCTCCTTGTTAATGAGCGTGGAAAAGCAGTGGAAGATGGCCCAAGTATCAAGCTCCTGGCTCTGGCCTGGCCTAGTTCTGGCTGCTGTAGTCATTCTAGGAGTGAACCAGCAGATGGAAGATCTCTCCCTCTACTCCTGGCCTCCAAATAAATCCTTTAAAAAAAAAAAAAAAAAAAAGAGGAAACAAAAGAAAGAAAAAAAGAAAGATTTACTGAATGTCTTTTATGTATGAAGTTCCATTTTAGGTATCCTAGGAACACGAAAACAAATCAGAACTAGCGAAACACACAATCTATAAATTAAGGTAAAAATGGCCATGAAAAATGATCAAATACATAGTTGAAAGTTTCATGTTTCATTTCATTTTAAACACAGAAAGGTTTATAACTTGTCCTTCCAGGACACCCCTGAAACAAAGTTCAGTGTGCCACTCAGGATGGAACACCAGAGTCCTCAGACCAGCATCCTGGTTGCACGCACACACGCATCTGATGCCTTGGAAAATGTCTAAAGCACCTGCTCTGAGTACTTCTGCTACCTCTGAAGCTTGGGGGTAGGAAAGCTGCGCAAAGAATCCATCCACCAGAGGTACATCTTAGTTGGACCCTGCTTAAACTCATGAACCAATCCCAAAAAGGAATTACTATGCCTCCCGAGAATGTGGCCGTCCTTCCCTGAATAACCAAGTGCTCACTCCAACAGCCAAAATCATTTTAAAAGTGCTCAAAAGAACAATGGATGAGAACAAACAACTATTCTTATTTTCATGGCCTGGCGCCCAAGGGATTATTCTTTATTTAAACTCACACCATTCATATCTAATGCCATAGAAACTGTACCTTTAGATTGGTCCTTGCCTTTAAAAACAATACCTTTGGCAGTGAGTTTTAATTTTGACCTAGAGATGCGAAGTACAGCAGAATTTTTACCTCATGGTAAAATAGAAGACTTTGAAGAATTGTGCAAAGGAGGAGCAAAGAGATAAGATTTATAGAGACCTAGAGGGAAATTTTCAGAAAAACTAAAGTTTTTGTTAAAATTTAAAGCTTTTGTAGGCTTAGAAACATCAAACATCTTCTGTATAAATCGAGGATTTTAAATTA
This sequence comes from Ochotona curzoniae, assembly GCF_017591425.1. NCBI lineage: Eukaryota > Metazoa > Chordata > Mammalia > Lagomorpha > Ochotonidae > Ochotona > Ochotona curzoniae. The sequence continues at coordinate 13,589,458 of NW_024465894.1, read as the reverse complement.
AATAATTTAGGAAGGCGTGGAAAACAACAACAAAAGATTTAATGGTAGAGAAAATGATTTCTCAACTCTTCTTCTTCCAATATTTAAGATTAACCCAGCAGACAAACTCAGAATTAAAAAGGATATCTCCCAGTCCCACTTTCTCCAGGACTTATCATAGATCTCTCCTGAACTGCCTTCTTGGGCACCTATTCAGACAAGACAAAAAATAACAGACACTTTGCATGGGATCCTGTCCCAAATAAATGCACCTGTAAGACGGTCAATACAGGTGAGTGACAATAACAACAAAACAGAAAAGAGCAGGTATCAGGAGAGTACATATAAATTATTATGGTACTTCCAGCCAGAGGAAACTTGGATTGGCTTCCAGTCTGGAGTGGGAGAATGTCAAGGAACTGGAGCTGGGGTATTAGGGCAACCGAGGTCTATGCACTGTATGAGGAAAGACACAGACAGGAATAGCAAGGTGCTCAGCCAGGCTGCAGGGAAGTGCATGTGAAGCAAGGATGGAATGTTATGTCCACTGAAGTGTTTACTAAGTGCCAGGCACATGTTCTAGAAGGCTTTGCATTTTTAAGGTTCAAGAAGGACTAGAGGAAATGAGTCTGAAGAGGTAGTCTGGAGTATGATTACAGAGGACCTTGCAAAGCAAAATGCCAGGAAAGCAAAGCAGTCAGGAAAGCAAAGCAGACTTTCACAACACAACGCAGCACAGTCCACAGTTCCTTCACCTCTTCCTAGATCTTCTGCATCACCCCATCATGCAGTTCTGTGACAAAGCAGCAGAACACTGATAGCAAGGAATCTTTGGAAGGCTTGCAGAAAAACATGCCAAGGAGCACCGATGAGTATAAACTGTAATTTCTTAACTACAGCCCATCCCTACCCCTCTCCATCTCTGTACGACCTGGGAAACTTAAACTTGTTCATTGTGAGCCACAAGGTGGAGATGTCTGGCAGGGTAGAAACAAGAGGAAGCTGTCAGCCAGCCTCAGGTTACCATTAACACTTTTGAGTTGCTGCCTTGAGCTCATTTTTATGTTTGTTTTTTAAGTTCGGTTGAAATGTCACAAATGGAAAAATTAAGTAAAGCGCCCCAGTTAGCCACAAGACTGGACACACCTGGCTGCAAACCCAGCAAAGAACTTACTTCATTATTAGGAGAGGCAGAGAGTAAAATTTACATCTGAAATCAGGCCTGATTCAGGAGAAAGTGCTGAGGCCAAAGGCGCTGTCTGTTTTCACAGCTGTGTCAAGTCTTAGTTCTTTACTCTTACTAACACTCAGGAGTGCGGCCAGAGCCCAAGGAAAAATGGTCTCCAGCCTCTTCAGCTGCAACTCTGTTCACAAAGGTTTTTAAGAACCAGTTAATGAAATAAAACAAGACCAGATGAGGTGATATAATGAACTTTATTTCCACAGTTAATTTATATGTTTAAATCCCAAATAATTTTTTTTAAGGTCAGAACTCTAAATTATTGATGTGATTTTTTCTAACCTCAAATGTAATACCTGTTTTTTTTTTTTTCTGTACCAGCCTCACCAATAATATATGAGTCTGTTCCATTTTTTCATAATAGTTGGGCTCCTGAAATTTTCCCACTAAAGGAGACTAGAATTCTAATCTCAAAGGAGCTCTTGATTCAAATCTCTAATTCATCATTAATCGCAATTGGTTTTGTTTGTTCTTGATCTAGCCCACACCAATCCACTCAATATAATGGCCTCTAGGAATTCTCTGGCCTGAGAAAAAGCACCACCTCATGGACTGGTTTTATAAATTTTACTTTTTATATGACTTCTTACAGAAGTTCATTCAGGATGCCAAATACTACAGAGATAGATTTGCAAATTACCACCTTTAAATAAAAGGTTTTCAAAGCTGCAAAGAAACTTGAAAACCACGTGATAAGTTCTACCATTTTTTTTTTAAATGAAGAATCTGAAACACAGAAGAAACCCTTGTCAGCTAGGGCGAGAATCCAGTCAGACTAGCATCCTAGTGTCTACACCACCTCATTACTTGAGGTAGGATACACAAAGACCGAGCTCCCTCTATACATACACACACTTTCTCACACAGGCATGCACATTCACAAGAAATGGCTAACGTACAATTTTTTAATGCTTATTTTCATCTTATCTGAAAGACAGTGAGAAAGACAGACAAGATGATCTTCCATCAGCTGGTTTACTTCTCAGATGCCTGCAACTGCCAGGACTTAGGGCAGGCTGAAAGCATGGGTCCAAAACTCAATCAGGGTCTCCACCGTGGGGGTAGCAGGAATCCAAATACATAAGTCATGATCTGCTGCCACCAGGGTGCACAACTAGTCAACAAGCTGCATTGGAAGTAGATCAGCTGGGGCCTGAGCCAGGTTTTTGAGAGGGAATCGGAGCCTTTCGAATGTATCTTAACCACTACACCAAATGCCTGTCCAACATACAACCCTCCCCACCCCCGCCAATATTTATTTAGATGAAAGATAAGAGTTGCAGAAAGGCAGGGAACACAGAGAGATATCTTCCATCTACTAGTTTACTCTTCAAATAGCCACAATGGCCTGGGACTGGGCCAGGCCAAAAGCAGGAGCCTGGAATGCCATCCGTCCTCCACGCAGGTGGAAGGGACACGAACACTTGGGCCATCCATTTTATGCTGCTTTCCCAGGTGCATTAAGCAGACAGCTGGATCAGAAGTGGAGCAGACGAGACTTGAGTTAACACTCTAATATGGGAACATCAGCATCACAGGTGTTGGCTTAACCCACAGCACCATAATGCCTGCCAGCACCACCACATATGGGTTTTTTTTTTTTTTGCCTATTTAAATAGTGTTTGTTTAAATCATGACATAAGAAAGAGGAGATAAAGGAAACTGTAACAGAAAAGCAATAGTAATAATAGTCCCCCAACTCTTCCAGATCTCTGTTGTTTCCAAGTTACTTTATGTGTATAGCCTTTGTAATGAAATCAGAGACTGAGCATTTCTCCTTATGAAGCCAAATGAAGTCTGTGCGGCAGCATTCCCTAAAACTTTGCTTTTCACAAACAACCCTGCACCACGAGCAACAAACTGCTTAGTAATGCAGATACCCTGACCTACTGCCGCTCAGTCAGAATATATACTTCAATGAGAGACACACAAACTGTGGATACAATAATATTTGAGAAATTCTGAGCTAAAACACTTCCTTAAAGGTAGTATCCTATCTTGAATAATACAGATTAAAAGAGAGAGAGAAAAGGAGAGGAAAAAAGACAAGTAGTTCCTGAAGGGCTATCCTGATATCCACCTGGGCCAAACTCAATGAATCAGTTATGACTCATCTGAAGAATACACTAGCTTTTACACATAATTCCAGAGGCTGAAATTCAATCTATTCACCCGTTCCACAAGTATTTTATTAGCTCAGTGTTTACTACATAAGGAAAGAAAAAGCAAGACTGCCTTCTGCCTTTATGAAGCTTAGAGTTAAGTAACAGGAACATTACAAAGTAACACTGAAATGCTCAAAGAAGAAATTTACTGGAAGGAGAGAGGACATGGATTAAAAGATTCCTGTGGTCCAGGAGTCAGCAGTTTATGCTGATGAGGCCATTAGCTATGGGACAGCTGTGACCCACATGGCAATAGTGGCCCAACTTCCAGTACCGCTTATTCAACTGTGATAAGAAAAACAGGTCCAGTAATAGTAGAGCTACTACTGCATCACTGCATGGCAGTCTACCAAGACTTTGGCTGGTGAGGGAATAGCACTGGCAACCATTAAATGGGATGCTCTGAGATTGCCAACACCACACAATGTTCACAGTGTGTTGCCACAGAGCTGGGCAGTAAGGACTTGAGATGTGCAACACTCAGCTACGTGAACAGCTTAAAGGCCACCAATCTATTCCTGGGCAGTTAAGACAGCAGGAAGAAATGCCAGTGAGGAAAACAAACAAACAAACAAAACAAATGACAATTACAAAGAGAATTAAACATTGACTTCAAAATGCACAATGACAATGAGGCCAGAATTGTGGCACAAGTTAATCTGCTGCCACCTGCGATGCCAGGTGGGCACTGGTTCATGTTCTGGCTTTATTCATTTTTATTGGAATGTCAGCTATACAGAGAGGAGGAGAAACAGAGGAAGATCTTCTGTCTGCTGATTCTCTCCTCAAGTGGCTGCAATGTCCTGAGATGAGCAACTATGAAGCCAGGAGCCAGCAGCTTCTTCCAGGTCTCCCACATGACTGCAGGGTCCAAGGCTTTAGGCCATCCTCGACTGCTTTCCCAGGCCACAGACAGGGAGCTGGATGGGAAGTAGGCTGCCAGGACACAAGCCAGTACCTATATGTGATCCTGGTGCATGCAAGGCAAGGATTTTAGCCACCAGGCTACCATGCCAGGCCCCGGTGCTACACTTCCGAGCCAGCTCCTGCTAATCACCTGGAAAAGCAGCAGAAGATGGCCCAAATGCTTGAGCCCCAGCACCCATGTGGAAACCTGGAAGAAGCTACTGGCTCCTGTTTTTGACCTGGCCCAGCCCTGCCCAGTGCAGCCACTTAGGAAATGAACCAGTGGATAGAAGATCTCTCTGGGTCTCATCCTCTGTCTGCTGAATTCTGCCTTCCCAATGAGTAAAAAAATCTTAAAATACAAAAACAGGGGCCCGGCACGGTGGCGCAAGTGGTTAAGTCCTTGCCTTGAACGCCCGGGATCCCATATGGGCGCCGGTTCTATCCCAGCTGCCCCGCTTCCCTTCCAGCTCCCTGCCTGTGGCCCGGGAAAGCAGTCAAGGACGGCCCAAAGCTTTGGGACCCTGCACCCGCGTGGGAGACCCAAAGGAGGCTCCTGGCTTCGGATCGGCATAGCATCGGCCGTTGTGTTCACTTGGGAAGTGAATCATTGGACAGAAGATCTTCCTCTCTGTCTCTCCTCTCTGTATATCCGCGTTTCCAATAAAAACATAATAAAAATAAATCTTTAAAAAAAAAACAAAAACAAAAACAGTAGGGTGGGGCTTTTCCCTTTGTTACTCCCCTAACCCCAGATACAGGGCAAAATGATTATATTAGTGTGGAAACAATGATATTACCCACTTTCACCCTGTAGCCCTTGACCCTTTGTATCCTAATAAACTAAGATTAAAAACAAACAAACAAACAAAACTCCAATATATGCAATCATCTTCTTGGAATGGTCTACTGTCCCAGACAAATAAATGATGATACTGAGAGGCAAACTCCTATCCACTGTGCTTCCTACATACACAGTTCCTTCAAGACAGGAGAACTGACAAAACTCTCAGTCTATATTATATTCTAAACACACAACTATGATTTTATGACAAGGCACAAAGACTTAGATCTTACATATAGAGCAAGCACAGGATATCATTAGCAATTAACATGGGAGTATATAAAAATAATCACAACAAATTGAAGTAAACATAACATCTCATTTAATTCTCATGAAGTGTGGAAAGGTTTCTAGGACATATTATCAAATAAAAAGATTTCAAAATAAAAACACATCTGAAATATGCAAGGGTGCCTCAAAAAGCTTGTAGAAAGTGGACATTTGAAATAATGCACATTTTCATGAACTTTTAAAATAATCCCTCATATTTAATGGAAAAAAGCCAATATTCAGAACTGTTATATACAACAGGCACTTTTATGTTATGCTGAAAGAAAACACATTTACACAATAAAATCGTACAGAGAACAACTAGAGAGATATCAGGCTTTACAAGCAACTTTTCACAATGGTTACAGCAGTGTTGGACTATGGAAAGACTTGTTTTTTGAAAAAAATTATTATTAAATGTTTCTCACTGGTTTTATTCTAAGCATGTATGACTTACATCTATAAGCTTTGTTTACTTTGCTTAGTTCTTACTTTGCAGGAAGAACATTGCTTTACAATGAAAGAAATAACATCAATTCATTTTATAACCTAACCTGATGGTTTTGCTTTGGATGTTCTAAGAAAGGAAGCAACAACATGGGAAACAACAAGAAACTAAGTACTAAGACATGGCCTGGACACAAAATATAAACAAAAGAGGAGACTTTTGTTTCTACTGTTTTGGCTTCGTTTTATTATCCTATTCCATAGGGTGCACATATATTATACACTTCCTTTTCTCAGGTTAATCATTAAATGCAATAATGCACATATTCAATAAACACTTTCCCAGGTTCCGAGTGATCAGGAAGCTTGCCATGGACCAGCTCAAATACTAACCGATGTCAGATGCACAGTGCCCCTAAACCAGATTATTTAATTCCCTTCATTCACCTATTTCATCCTTCCAACCACCACGACGTGGGCTTTATAATCTTATCTCTATACACAGGTGTCTTCATACTGACAAAATACAGTAATATATACAAGCACATAAAAGTTTTGGGCATGTTTTGTTCCCCACCACCTTCCTAGGCAGAAAAAATGACTTAAAAACTAAACTGACACTTGGCATTCAGCAACATTTCACAGAAAGCTAAAAGCAAGGTATTCTGGAACAAATAAACCATCAATCTGAGTCAGGCAATCCCTTCACCAGAATTGTCTAGACCCAGAATGGGACAGCACTCACTTACCCCCATGACTCGGCCACGCTGCTCAACATCCTCCCACATAAAATGAACTATGATACGACACATGTATTTCCCACTCCGGCCTTCCTGCTTCATTCGGACTAGACACATCCTAGGAATGGGGAATAACACATATAAACATCATGGGCTGTTGGGATTGTTCACATCACACATGTCCAGTGAAGGTCTGCTTATCTAAAAGTGGTTCTGGCAAATGTGGAATCAAAAAACTGGAAATGAGCTTACTTCTTAAAAAGCAAAAGCAAAAACAAACAAACAAAAAAAAAAACTGTGGTATAAACCCAACACTACACAGTACATTTATCTTCAGTTTGAGGTTGCTGAATTTTTATATATTATACATCTATGTGAATCTACACAGGTAATACCCACATCAAGATAGCTTATCAGGGACCAGCGCAGTAGCCTAGCGGCTATGGTCCTCACCTAGTATTTGCTGAGATCCCATGTGGGCACAGGTTCTAATCCCGGCAGTCCCACTTCCTATCCAGCTCCCTGTTTGTGGCTTGGGTAAGCATCTTTCCCAGGTGGGAAGACCCAAAACAGGCTTTGGATCAGCTCAGCTCTGGGTGTTGTGCTGCTTGGGGAGTTAATCATCAGACAGAAGATCTTCCTCTGTCTCTCCTCCTCTCTGTATACCCAACTTTCCAAAAAAAAAAAAAGCTTATCTAATACACCTCAGAAGATTTCCTCACTTGTAAGAGACATTCATTTGTTGGAAGATAAGTGAGTCTGAATCCTTCATATTACAGATAAAAACAGAGTCCTACAAAAGTAAAATAATTAGTCCAATACTTTTACTGCAAAAGCTAGATACAGAATTGTGCTGCCCTATAGGTGGCCATAAGCCACCATGGCAGTTCTTGTGAACTTAACATGAGATACAGGACAGTTTAAGATTTGAAAGGTTTAGTTACAGAAAATGAACACAATATATCTCACTTCTTTTTATACTGCTTTGTGTTGAAATAATGTTTCAGATATAATAGGTTAAATTTATTATTATTAAAATTATTGAGTTCCTTTTTAAGATATGGCTACTATACAACTTGGTATTATATTTGTTGGGTAACAAATTATAGAAAGTAGTGATTACATGTGTAATTTTTTTAAAAAAGATTTTAAATTTCTTATTGGAAAGGCAGATTTACAGAAAGAAGGAGATACAGAGAAAGATCATTCATCTTCACTCCCCAAAAGGCCACAATGGTCAGAGCTAGGCCAATCTGAAGCCAGGAGCTAGGAGCTTCTTCTGGGCTTCCCACGTGAGTACAGGGAGCCTCCTCTACAGCAGGGAGCTGGATGGGAAGTGGAATAGCTGGGACATGAACCGGCACCCATATGGGATCCTGGCACTTGCAGGGTTGAGGATTTGCCAATTGAGCCACCACACCAGGCCCCCTATATGTATAATTTATCAAACTGTTTCCCCTACTGCAACATAAACTCTAATGAGATGAAAAAAAAAAAACAAATATATTTATTTTTCAATATTCTATCTCCAGGGTTTAAATACAATAGACAATATATATTTGCTGAACACATGAATGGATAAAGGAGCACATGTATAGCCTAGCAGTTAAAATACCCAAGTGCCTGAGTTTGATTCCCGGGCCCGGCAGACTCTAGGAGGAAGTGATGACAGCTCAAATAACTGGGTCCCTGTCACTGACACAGGAGACCCAGATCCTAGATCCTGGCTCTAACTCCAGTCCAGTCCTGATTGGGACACACCTTTGGGGATGGAACCAGCAAATGGGGGCTCTATCTCTCTCAAATAAGGAATTCTCAAATTCCTTTAGAGAATTTAACTAATAGGGGCATTTATTTGACCTAGAGGTGAAGACATCAGTTTGGACACCCATGTGCAACATCAGAGTCCCTGGGGTTGCTATTTCCCTCAGGCTTTCAATTCCACTCTGCCAATGGCAGGAAGGATGGGAAGTGGAATAGCTGGGACATGAACTGGCATCCATATGGGATCCTGGCCTTCTACATTGATGACCCAGGTACTCCTGCTGTCTTTCCCTGACTTACCAGGCACATCAGCAAGGGCTGAATGAGAACGGGAACACTCAAGATTCAAACCAAACCCTCCAATATGGAATGTCAGCACCATGAGAGGCATTTTAACCTTATTATACCACAACACCATCAGTGGGCTGTATCTAATGAAAGGAATCTGTACAGAGATAAGCTTAAGATACTGCACTTGGACCTAAAAGAACAAACAGAGCAGTGCAGGATAGGCAAATCAGAACTATCTATCTGTAAGCTGAATTGCAGTTGAGAAGATGGATATTGTGTCTCCCCCTCAAAATAACACGGGCTTGAAAACAATAATAGAAATATAATATCTTCAATGCATAAATTCAGAAGCTGTGGTCTATTTTCTGTTGCTTTACTGGGACATAAGCAGGGAGCTGGGTGGGAAGTGGAGCAGCCAGGACATGAACTGGCACCCATTTGGGATACTGGCATTTGCAGATGGAGGATTGGCCAGCTGAGCCATCATACTGGTCCCATGACTGATATTGTGATTGTAAATTTCTTTCTTTCTTTTTTTCTTTTTCTGTTGCAAACATAAAAGTTTATTTGCGAAGGGACCAGGGGAGGAGGGAAGGGAAGAAAGGGGAAGCACCTCCGGAAAGGAAGCTGGGAGGTGGGGTGCTTCTCGAAAGAGGAGGGAGGGAGAGGCACCCGTGACTGTAAATTTCTAATCACTGAACTCAATCTAAGAAATACCATGCTATGGCAGTAACAAATTAGATCATGGGAAAAAGTGTGGCTACTTATATGACACAGAACAAATTCCAAAGCAGAAACAAACTGTGGGAAGTTCAACAGACCTTTTTCCTAAGAGCTTTCTAAAAGTTAATCAAATCACTAATGTCAACCTCTCACCTGAAAAGACACTGTATGTCTTGATGCTTTAGTGTCAACAGAGTCCAATTCATCAACAGAAACAGTGAGGTAATGGAATTCTTCATTCGACAATTCTGCACTTTGGTAATATACTTACCCTCTGAGAATTAAAAGGCACAGATTTTTTCAGAGCATAAACTTTCTGATTCTATCAACACTGAGTAAGAAGTACTTTTCCTTCAATAGATTAACTTACTTATATGAAAGGTAGAGTTAAAAGAGAAAGATCTTTCATATTCTGGTTCATTCCACTTCCCATCTAGCTCCCCATTTGTGGTCCGGGAAAGCAGTGCAGGATGGCCCAAAGCCTTGGTGCAGGAGACTGGAAGAAGCTCCTTGGGTCAGCCCCAGCCACTGCAGACATTTGGGGAGTGAATCAGCAGATAAAAGGCCTATCTTTCCTTCTCTCTGTAAAATCTGCCTTTCTGATAAAAAAAAAAAATTTTTTTTAAGTGAATCTTAAAAACAAACAAAAAAGCTGCTAATAAGTCCCACAAGAAAGCTGCAATGGAATTTGAAAGGATTACTTTTGGCTAAGTGGAATCAGAGAAAGCTTCCTAGGCTTGAAAGGATGAGCTGAAGCTGGATAGTTAAAGACAAAAGATAAAGGGAACTTCAGCAGATGGAATATTTTAAGCGTATATGGGGCATTGAAATAGTTCAGCACTTCTCAAGGAGGAAAAAATAGTTAGATTTGGGGGAGGTCAGGGTTATAAGAAGCAGAAGCATGAAGCTAGAAAAGCCCTGCAGGACTCTGAAATGTCTGGACTTCATGCAGTAGATGACAGCTAGCCACTGGGAAGATACACGTAGTAACATTACTGCACCCAGTCACCAAGAGCTGGTGAGTCTGTGCAGCCAACCCACTTTCCTCAGCTTTAGTCCTCTAATCACAGGGGACAGAAAATGACAAATTTGGGGGCCAGGTGCTATAGTATAGTTGGTAAAGCTCACGCCTGTGGTGCTGGCATCTCATATGGGCACCGGCTTAAGTCCAGTCTGCTCCACTTTCAATCTAACTCCCTGATGATGTGCATGGGAAAGCAGTGGAAAAAGGCCCAAGTCCTTGGGACCCTGTACCCACATAGGAGACCTGGAAGAAGTGTCAGGCATCTGGCTTTGTATCAGCTGAGTCTGGTCATTTTAGCCATTTTGGGGAGTGAACCAACAGATGTAATATGTCGCTGACTCCCCTCCCCTCCATAACATCTTTATATAATATAAATATAATCATTTATATATATAATATAAATATAATCATTTTCAAAAAAGAAAATGATACATTTGATGAATATATGCTTTGGTAGAATGGTGGTACTCAAAATAGTCTGAGCCACAAGAAAATAGCCTGCATCTGCCTTTTGAAAGCTATACAATCAGAAAAGCTTGTGGGGCCAGCACTGCATCACAGCAAGGTAAGTCTATGCCAAGTCCCAGCTGCTCCACTTCCAATCCAGGTCCCTGATAACATGCTTAACTTTGTCTTTTAACTAAACAAATAAACCTTTAAAAAAAGAAAGGAAGATAAAGAGCAAGAAAAGGAAAGAAGAAAGGTAGGAAGAAGGGAAGAAGGAATCAAGGAAGAAAAAAAATGTTTGTTATAACCTGAATTTAATGTTGCTGGCACTCAATGATCAATTGGGGCTAATCCTTGCAAGCACCAGCATCCCATATAGACACTGGTTCATGTCCTGACTACTCCAGATCCCATCCAGCTCCCTGCTTGTGGCCTGGGAAAGCAGTGCAGGATGGCCCAAAGCCCTGGGACCCTGCACCTATGTGGGAGACCCAGAAGAAGTGTCTGGCTCCTGACTTTGAATTGGCTCATATCTGGCTGTTGTAGCTATTTGCGAAATGAACTAGAAGATGGAATATCTTTGTCTCTACTTTTGTCCATTAATCTGATCTGCTTTTCCAATAAAAATAAATAAATCTTACATATATATACACACATATGTACATGAGTTCTACTGGGAAAATACGATTCTGAACCATAGGGCTAAAAAGTTGCCAGCACAACAATGAGCTAACTAAAAGCTCAAATAACTTTTGCTCTGAGTTTGTGAATCAAATTCTCTCAGCAGCTAAGGACAGGAGAAAAAAAAAAAAACAGTCCTGTTGTAAAGAACTTCTGTGTTTATCTTCTGCTGGGGAAAAAACAGAGCTAAAGACTGGGCCCATCTCTCAAGACAGTCATCTGCTTGGAATATCCAGACAAGCAGTTTGAGGCTAGTTGTTAGGCTGCGTGAACTTGAGTCTTAGCACATTAAGTTTATTCTTTCCTCAGTTTAAGAACCGATTTCAATAGATAGTACACACACACACACACACACAGAGTAATAAAATCTGTCTTCTTTTTGTCTATATCCTCCAGCCAGTTTCTGTCCCATACGTATTCACTGTTACTAGTTTCTCAAGAATCCCCCACACATTATCTACATAAACAAGCTTATTTCAGAAAGTAATCTTTTTACATAAATGGTAGCTTCTTTCCTCTCCCTTTTCACAGTAGTAGCATTCAACAGACACTATTTTTTTTTAAAGATATTCCAGTTCTTTCTAGGATATAAAAGCCGAAGTCACTGGAAAAAAAAAAAAAAAAAGAAAAACTATAGAGCCGCAACCTTCATGAATAGAGATTATGTTGCAAAAGACTGGCAGATCAAATCCATCAATATTTTAAAAGGATGACAGAGTGTACAACAAGGTACAGGGAGTTAAGGTGCCACTTAGGGTGCCTGCATCTCATATTAAAGTTATGTTTAACCCACTTTCTTTTGCTTCCTTCTTTTTAATTGGAAAGGCAGATCAAAGTTATGATCAATCAATCTTCCACCTACTGATTCACTCCCCAACTGGTCACAATGGCCAGAGTCGAGCTGATCTGGAGCCAGGAGCCAGGACTTCTTCCAGGTCTCCCACATGGGTACGGGGTCCTAAGGCACTGGGACAATCTCCACTTTCCCAGGCCAAGAGCAGGGAGCTGGACTGGAAGTGGAACAGCCAGGACATGAACTAACACACATAGGGGATCCCAGCACTTGGAGGCAGAGGATCAGCCAACTGACCCATTGCACCAGGCCTTCGGGGCAGTATTCTTACACTATCCAAACACTTCTGCTAAAACATGATGCAATCTTGGGCCCGGCGCGGTGGCGCAAGTGGTTAAGTCCTCGCCTTGCACGCCCGGGATCCCATATGGGCGCCGGTTCTAATCCCGGCAGCCCCGCTTCCCTTCCAGCTCCCTGCCTGTGGCCTGGGAAAGCAGTCGAGGACGGCCCAAAGCCTTGGGACACTGCACCCGCGTGGGAGACCCGGAAGAGGCTCCTGGCTTCGGACCGGCATAGTATCGGCCCGTTGCGGCTCACTTGGGGAGTGAATCATCGGACGGAAGATCTTCCTCTCTGTCTCTCCTCTCTGTATATCCGCCTTTCCAATAAAAAATAATAAAAATAAATCTTAAAAAAAAAAAACATGATGCAATCTTAACTCCAACATCATATTTCATCCACAGAAACCACAGTTACACCAGCGAATCCCTTCGGACATTAGAGATAACAGATTTTTAGTATATTAAACTGTTAGGGTAACATATGATCTAGGCTGAATTCAACTTTTTCCTATTCTGAAAATAACTAATTTGAATGCTGACATTGTGTTGCAGCATCCCGTATAACTGTTCATTCAAGTCCCATCTGCTCCTGCTCCACTTCCAATTCAGCTTTCTGCTAATGTGGCAGGGAGAAGAGGAGAAGAAGTTTCAAGTACTTGAGTGCCTGCCACCTATGTGAAAGACTTGGGCAGAATCCTGGGCTCCTGGCTTTGGCCTGGCCCACTCTTGGCCACGTAGTCCCTTGGTGAATGAACCAGCAAATGGAAGACCTTCCTGTTTTTCCCTCTTTCCATGTAATTCTGCATTTCAAATAAGTAAATAATTAAAAAAATAAATAACTAATAAGAAAAAAGAAAAACCATTCACAGCCTAAATGATGCTATAATTAATTGCTAACATAACTATGTGCTAGGCACTTGGATGAGTGCAGTATACAGATGATTTTATTTAATCTTCACTAATCTTTTTTTTTTTTTAATTACAAAGTCAGATATACAGAGAGGAGGAGAGACAGAGAGGAAGATCTTCCGTCCAACGGTTCACTCCCCGAGTGAGCACAGCGACTGGTGCTGTGCTGATCCAAAGCCAGGAGCCAGGAACTTCCTCCAGGTGCAGGATCCCAAAACCTTGGGCCGCCCTCAACTGCTTTCCGAGGCCACAAGCAGGGAGCTGGATGGGAAGTGGAGCTGCTGGCGCCCATATGGGATCCTGGCATGTTCAAGGTGAGGACTTCAGCCGCTAGGCCACCACGCTGGGCCCAATCTTTACTACTCTTTGAGGCTGGTGTTCTTACTGACTCTATTTCACTATCTGAGGAAATGAATCTCAGAGAAACAACTTGTCCAAAGCTTAAAAAGTTAGTTTCAAAGCTAAGATCTAAACTGAAATAATCTATTTGCAGAGCCATGCTGTTTTTTTCTTTTTGTGGGGATTTTTACTGTTTTTTTTCCCCCTCACTTAATGACTAGAATAAAACTGCCAGAATCCACTTGCTCTATTTTTCACTTAATCCTCAGGAAAGCAGTAAATTAGTTCTAAAAATTAGCATCAAATTAGAAGGAGCACATCAGAAAAGACCAACTCACTTGAGGCAAGCATACCTATAAGAACAGAAAGTAAATGTTGGCAGTTCAACAGGAAAAGATCTAAAATTTTATTTTATTTAAAACAGACACCAACAAAGAAAAAAAGGTTTGGCAATTGAGGTTCAACAGGACAATGTAAATCTACCTGGCACATTTCAAAGATCACAGTCTGGCAAAAACACAGTTGAGGGTTCCTGGGACATCCTGAATCATCCAGAAAAGGTTAAAGAATGTTGCAAAGTAAAGGGAAAATAAGTAAATCCAAAATGGTTAGCAGAACAATATCTCAATGACTCTGGTACCCACTATACATCAAAGCCAACACCTGTCACAGCTGAGCTCACACAAATCTTTGTGTCATGAGGTAGGTGTTTCAGCAGCTGAAACACTAGGTTCCAACAAGGAATGGAGTAGCTCCACATTAACTCACACCGTGGACTCACTGCCCACAGTGAATACTGACAGGTCAAATTACATCTGCCATTGATTCAAATTCATCATTTCAGAGCTATGTTGGGTAGTGAGGGCTAGGGAAAGATTCCAGTAAAAAAAAAAGGTCATTAAAATTACCCCTAAGAATGAAAAATAAACTTTAAATGGTTAGGAGCAGCTCCTGCTGCTCCTCCCAAGTTTGATGATGTTCTTAAACCCACAATTTATTATGGAGGTTCCAAGCTTCACAGTACTATCCTTGTCTCTCCGTGATTCCAGCAGCTCATAAATAATAGTGATCTCTTTTACATATAAGGAAGGCAAATAATCCAGTTAGCAAAGTAAAGAAAAAAAGTGACATTCAAGCCTTAGTCCGACAGCTCCTTAATGTCTATAAACACAGGCAGGAAAAAAGTAAAGAGCAGGCAGAGAAGAGACAAAGAAAACTCACTGCACATGAAATCTCAAATAATAAAGGGCTAAAGATACCAACTATGCCTTATGACAAATAATAATCATGACAGCTACTCTTTTACCAGATCTTTTTAATATTCATTTGAGACTTGTCACGGCAAAATACATTTGCAGGGGGGCTGGCATCATTGTGGTATAGTGCATAAAGCTACCACCAGCAGTGCCAGCATCCCATATGCTCACCCGCTGCACTGCTTCCGATCCAGCTCCCTACCAACGAACCATGAAAGCAGTGAAAGATGGTCCACCTGGGAGTGGGTTCAGTAGGGAAACTTTGGGCACCTCTGATGTGCTGCAGCTCCCACAGTAAGCATGAGGATAGCATAAGTGTGGGTCTGTTTGGATGAGCTAGGCTGCAGCACCTATTGGTGTATACAAAGTCATACACCAGGACAGACCGGATCCATCTGCTGCACATACCATCACATGCAGGAACCAGGGCTGGGGGTGGGCCTGGTGGAAGTTATTAGGAGTTGTTCCAACTAGGCTACAGTTCCCACTGGTGTACATGAGGGCCAAATGTATGGTGGACAGGGTTGGGCTAGACTGTAGCATCTACTGGTTGGCATAAGAGATGGGGTTGAAAACGGAACTGACCCAGCAATTCCAACCACCAGTGTGTGTGTGTAGGGTAATGTGGGTGACAGACTGAGCAGAACCCTGTACTGGCTAGAACACACTGGAGTCAGGTCTGGGGTCACCTTAGATGAGTTTCTTTGGGGACTTCGCCAAATGAACTACTGGACTCAGAACTCCAACCACAGGGAGACTCACAGGATCTGACCATGGAGTGCATGTGTCAGAACTGGGTCTCTTCAGCTCCTGAACGGTGCAGTGCTCAGCATGCCCAATGCACATGAGGGATATGGCAGTTCACTGGAGCCTACAGAGGATATGTAGTACTACAACAGAGGATAAAGGGCAGAATAAATTAGACGCCTCTCCCAGCCAATCACTGACAGCAAATAACAGGGCAAATGGAGACCCTAAGGTATACTGTATTAGCCAATGGGCCTTAGAAGGATTTCCTCATCCTTGGAGCTGCGAGATCGACAGAATTTCAGATTTATCAAAACCACTTGTGCAGACCCCTCAGAGCATGCTCTGTAACGGGGACCCTGGGATGACACTGGGTGGCGGTTTCCCATCCCTGAGTACTGGCATGGTTAGGATGCAAGATGAGCCTTCTCCCATTTTCTTCCCCCTCCCCCAGTTACAGGAACAAGAGAAAAAAAACTGGAAACAATGATCTTATCCACTTTCCTCTATTCTTTGACCATTCCCACTCTAATCAGTGGTTCACATGGCCATGCATCCTTTTCAACTATGAAAACATCATCAGAAAATAAAATTTTTGATTTTAATGATTACATGGTGAATTAGGGTGGGAAGGATCAAGGTTTAGGGAAAATTTGGTGAACTCCTTGCTTCCAAATTTGCTATTTATTTTTGTTGTTCCTGGGGGAAGGGGAGAGACAAAGGGGGAGACCACTCATGATGTTCCACATGTCCCAGTACCCAGCGGTACCCAGCGATGAGGAACCGCCACCTCGTATCAAACCAGTTTCAAAAAAAATTAAAAAAAAAAAAAAGAAAAGAAAAATAAAGAAAGAAAGGGGAAAAAAAGAAAAGAAAAGAAGGGAGAAAGAAAGAGAAAGATGGTTTACCTGGGAGCCCAGAAAGACACCCCTGGCTCCCAGTTTTGGGATTGGCTCAGCTCTGGACATTGAGGCCACTTGGGGAGTGAATCAGTGTAGAAGGACATTGTGACCCTAGGTCAGCGAGCACAGGATTACAATTGATTGGCTTTCCTTTGTAAGAGAACAACCAAATGGATACCTCTTGTATACCTGATTGGGTATCACTTGTATGAGAACAGCTGAGTGGGCAGCATATGAATGAGAACACTTGGTGGAATATACAAAACAAAAGAAGTTCCAAATAAAAGTATAGAAATACTTGATGGGTTTGTTGATAAGCTCAATACCTTCTCCCTTATCCAATATGACCCTCAGTGTATAAAGTCTGATGTCACTAATAAACTTCTCATGTTATTATCAGCAGGACAGCGACAAACCAGCAGATGAAAAACCTTTCTGTAACTCTCCCTTTCAAATAAAGAAAATAAATCTTTTTTAAAAAGAAAAGAAAAAAATGTGTTCTACCAGTCATTCCTTTAAAAAACAAAAACAAATGTATTTGCAGGGCCAGCCTGGTGGCACAGCGCACTAAGCAGCCGCCTGATGCCAGTTAGAGTCCTTCTGCTCTGCTTCCAATTCAGCAGAAGACAATTTAGTGCTTAGATACCTTTAGCCATTTTGGGGGAGTGAACCAGTGGTTGAAACTTCTCTTTCTCTCTCATTGTCTTTCAAATAAACAATCTAGGATGCACTTGTATTCATAATTTCTTCTAATCTACTAATAATTTACTCATAATCACCTGAAAGCTGACACTCTGAGAAAGTTAAGCAAATTGAAGTCACACAGTGGAGAACACTGGAGTTGAAATGAAGCCTGATCTCCAAGCCACACCAGTCATTCCATTTTGCAACAGCATAGCGCCAACAGCCTATGCCTGCTCAACAGGACAAGAAGACAAACCACTGCCCACAGCATTAAAGCTACAGCAAAGTTTCCTTGCAATGATTTTCTCACTGTTCCCTAAATCTTGGAGAAAGGAATTCTTGTCACTTGTGATGCCAACTTCCTGCCATGTCCTGGCAGCTCTGAGCATCCTTTGTACTCATGCTGCATGGGTCCTCTCGCAAAGCCAATTGTGCTTTGGTCCTTGTTCCTCTAACAGCATCTTCTGTAAGCTGCTTAGAGAGGATCTGATTCTAAATTCACTGAAGAAGAGCAGGCACACGGGTGGGTCTGCTGCTTGGTCTGCTCTGAAGGAATCCTGAAGGAGATTTTGTGCAGCCTGTGTCACCAGCCAAGGCCAAGGAGGCAGAGGACACATGGCTGACTCAAGGCCCAGCGGCACTCCTGAATTGAGTGTATTTGTCAGCTGGCACACTGACCCTTTCCCAGGGCTTTGTACATGGCTACCTCCAACTCGTTTCCTAAACTGCATCCTCATGAAGTATAACTCTTCTGCAGAGGAGCCAAGACAGTCAGCGGGTAAACAAGAGGAGGGGGACACCTCCTCAAGCCATCTTTCCTGGCAAGGAACCTCCTCCGAGAGCTACACCTGGCCCGCAGCCTACCTGTCAGAATTACTACAAACAACTAGTTCCTGTGGATGTCAGGGACCGGGACACTCTGGTTATGCAATGTTAGTAAAATGTTGTTGTACAGGTCCTTGGTTTAGGAGACAAAAAAAAAAAAAAAAAAAAAACCCCTACACATGTGAGTGTTAAAAACCCCACAAAGAACCCCAAAGATAAACTTTGGCTGGGGAACAGAGCGGATGTACCCAGCAGGGCTCACCATCTCCAGCAGGTGTGGAGGGGCAGGAATCAGGCAGGAGCCCCCATGCCCTCCAGCCACAACAAAACTGCCAGGGCAGTTTTAAAAGGCCCTTGGAGAGCCAGCCCGTGTCTGGCAGGATAGTTCTCGTGCTGGCTCAGACTGAAACTAGTTTTCCTTCCAGCCGCTTCCCACCTCCAGTCTATACTTTCTTCTCTTCTTTCTCTCAGCTCTCTCCTCGCTTCTGATGACAAGATTCCAGTGTTTCCCACCTTGAAAGAAAAAGTTAACAACCCAGTGCCCCTCCAACTTGCTTCCCCCCATAGAGTGATCATCTTCTCACCTTTCTCACACAAAACTTTCTGTTTTTTTAATTTTGATTAATGTGCAATCCTTGGGGCTGATAACACAGCAGAGGCGCTAACTATCGTCGGGGGAAGGCAGTGCTTTAAAACGATAACATCTGAATTGAACAGTGAAGGAAAATTAGGAGTGTGACAAGAGAGGAAGGAAGAACAGCCTTCAAGACAGGAGAAACTTGATGCCAAAGAATATTGTAGTGCATGTTTTTTAAATTTTATTTATTTGAAAGTCACAGTTTCAGAGAGAGAGGGCAGATACAGAGAGATTTTCTACCTGCTGGATTATCCCACAAAGGGCCACAACAGGCAGCCACTGTGGTACAGGGGGTTATGTGTCCCATATGGGCACCAGGTTGAATCCCAAGTATCCCACTTCTGATCCTAGCTAATAACCTGGAATGGGCAGGACTCAAACCACAGCTCATACAGGAAGCTGATATCACAGATGGCAGTTCAACCCACTATGCCAGAATGGGCCCCAGGAGCAAGAAAATCTTAGGGCTGGCAGGTTAATCCTCTGCCCTGTGACGCCGACACTCTACATGGATGTTAACTGATGTTCCAGCTTCTCAACTTCCAATCCATTTCTCTGCTTATGGCCTGGGAAAGCAGGAGAGGGTGGCCTACATCCTTGGGACCCTGCACCCACCACCCACATGGGAGACCCAGAGGAAGTTCAAGTTCCCAGCTCCTAGCTTCAGATCAAATAAGCTCATCTCTGGCTGCTGTGGCCATTTGAGGAGTGAACCAGTGGATGGCAGACTTTTTCTCTCACTCTCTCTGCTTCTATCTCTGTAAAAATCTGCCTTTCAAGTAAAAAGAAATAAATCTTTATTTATTTTACTTAAGTGACTGATTACTGATTTGGTAAAGGAGTTAAGTGACAAATCAAGGACTCCCAGATGATACAGGCACCCGAAGAGACCACAAATTCATTGGGGCAAGACAGAAAATAGAGAAAGAAACCTGCTTTTATCAAGTCCATGTGGGGATGCTGGACATTCCAGGCAGCAGCCTCTCCCAGAATTTTTTCTGTACCCGCAGTCAGCAAAGACTATGTATGGACACACAGTCATCGCAGCTGTGAGTGCAAATAATGCACAGCTGATCAAGGTCATCTGGAAACTGGAAAGAAAATCTCAATCACAGACAAACTGTGGACCTTGGAAAAAACAGGCTGTGAAACATCAACAGCTCCTCCAAGGAACCATGAGCATGTGAGAAATGCTACTCTTATCCTAAGGGCCAATGGGGAAAAATCACCCTTGGAAACACAAGCAAGTATTCTGAGAAATCTGCCTTCATGACATTGTTACGTATTAGCAGTTTGTTTCTGGTTTTGTTTGGGGAATTTTACGATTTTCTGAAGCCACCACATCTCTCCCTAATGCAAGCACCTCCAAGAGCTATTTCAATCTGTCTATCTTTTGTAAATCTATTGGTTTCTTTCACTTTGCACTTGGCTGTCCCTCGGTTACCCTCCTGAAGCTTCAAACTAAGAGAACAAGGCTAGAAGAACACAGATGCATCATTCCTCCTAATGCCATCCATCCTTTAGAACAAAGAGTTCCCCAAATCCTCCTGAAGGACCACAGTACACAGAGCCACCAAGTTCCTTTAGTGTATCCTTCCACTACATCCCTCCATTAACCTGTCCTAAACGCCTTAGACAACCAGCTACCCGTCACTGTTCTATGTTCTTGTGCATGGTCTGTTTTTGACTCCTTGTATGCTCTTCCTTTCTCCAACAGAAATTCTGTTCACTAGTGATAAAGCTTCCTGAGGACACGACAGAGCCCCTCTGTATCCAACAGCACCTTACAGTTCTCTGTACTTCCCCAGCATCTGCCTGTGTCGTGGCCCAGGTATTTCTTTTGTTGCCATTCTTTAAAGACAATCATACATTATGCCCATTTTCCACTAGATTATGTTCCACTTAAAACAAAAAAAATTTTTTCTAGACGTTTATTCATTTGAAAGTCAGAGAGATAAAGACAGGGAGTTCCCATCTATTAGCGCATACACCAAATGCCCACAGTGGCAAAGGCTGGGGCTGTACTTGAGCAAAGCTAGGTGACAGGGCTTGGATCATGCCTGTCCCCATGAGCTATCACTGCTGCTTCCTGGTGCAAATACCAGCAGCAACCACTTGAGCTATCACTGCTGCTTCCTGGTGCAAATACCAGCAGCAAGATGGCAGATCAAGTTTCCTAAAGTTGAGACTATGTTCCAGCCTTCTCTCCAATGTTCACCGCCATGAACACGCAGTAGAGTCTGATGAGGACTCAAATCATAAAGTTCCTGACTTACTCCACTAAAGCCTGTGGATTATCAGCAGAGAGGGAGACTGAGAACACGCAGACAGCCTCCCTCCTCCACTTTGCCGGAGATGCACGCACCACCCTGCTGAGAACTTAAACCAACCTCAGCAAGAAAGACTCAGCAGGCGCAAAGTGGAAACTTGAAAGGACTCACTTGGCTGCTATTAGTCAGGTACTGACCTTGGGATGTGGGCACAAGGATTATATATTTTATTTTGCCATCCACTCCCTCTAACACTCTGATACCTCTAGCTCTATGGACAATAAAGAGTCTTTCATTCAGGTTGAATATTATCTTTGAGCTCCTCTGGGAACAGCCTAGCCTTCTCTGAACCCTCTCACCTTGCCAGGGAATAATTCCACAGCACTGCCTCTGCAGTGACCCCCTCTTGGAAAAGTCATTTTCTCCTTCACAGACCCACTTCCTCTACCCTGCCCCCTCTTCTGAACCTTTACCATGAAAGGGACCTCTCCAGAAAGTATGACACACTGCAAAGAACTGACAGGTAGAACTACTAGGTGCTCCAGCAGCAGAAGCTTCCTCACTGAATATAAAAATTTACAAAATTCTGATTCATAACTATCTTACACGTCTTATCTTCCTCACTAGGCTGTGAGCCACTTGAGAACTATCCTCACTTCCCAACAAGTACCCAAGACAGAGTGTGCACGCAAAAAACTACACGCTGAAAAAATAATAGTGACAATGTAAAATAAACTGCTGCCCCAGGCCCCTTGGCCAAATTCAGTGACGATATGAGTTCAGAAGCAGCAGCATTGCAGAGACAAACAAAACCAAAAATGCTTTTCCGTAGCTGGCCCTGTGATGCAAGGGCTCAGCTGAAGGCAGCCTCAAACAAGAATCCTTTTGACAGGGCAAAATCATTCTCCAGGTTCTTCAGATATTCGCTATGGTCAGAGCAGTAAACTTAGTTCTCCAGAAATTACTTTTCTGAGATCTGGCAATTCAAAAAAAAAAAAAAAAATACATTCCCCAGTGCCCACTTCAATGACTCTCCTATACCCTTCTGACCTTTACTTCTGCATAACATTAGATGAAAACTCGATTTTTTTTTTTTGCTATTTATTTCACAGCTGAAGAAAAAATATACTGTGTAAGGTGTTAAATATTTTTACATGCAACAAACGTGGCAGACCTGTATGCACACTTTAGAGGTGCTGAGGTAAATGTCAGCGCTGTAATTTGTTACAGGTTTCTGATGACCAGACCAGCAATGAAAGTGACCACGGATTCTCACAATTCCAACCACTTTTACGTAAATGTGAACTTTCCTAAAACAGCCTAAGGAGAGAACTTTCCAACCAAGCTCACAGGGTCTCTCAGAGATACTGATAGTATTGTTCACTGGGTTAGGTGCTGTTTGGAAAAAAAAATCCATCTTTCAAATATTAGTTTCTTTCTGGGCCTATGCTTTGACCTTTAATAAAAATGTGCTTCAAGACACCAGTTATTAAAAATGAAAGGAACTGTGTTTAATGCCTGAAGAGCTGTCATTTCATATAATCAACCCTGCAGAACGCTATACCTTAACAAGTTAGCAGTTTAAAAAAAATGACCTCACTTACCATACGTGGAGTAAGGTTATAAGAAACCATGAGTTGAATGTATCTGGCATCTGACACCCTAGAAAATGACAATAAAGTATAAATGTGTGATGGATGAGGGAGGTATGCTGACTATTATTGTAAATATTGGTAGGAATTTGTTTCACTAAAATACACGGCAACTACAGTGCTTCCTGCTTATGCTATCTCAGGGGTCACTGATACCAAGGACTGACAGACTGAATGAGGCCAGCCAGTCCCCTAGTTCCAGCCTTGTTAGCACCTAGCTGTGTGGCCTTGGGCAACCCTCCCTAGTGAGTCTGTTTTCTCACTTTGTATAACCTGGCCTAGAAGATCTCCATGGCTCCTTCCAACCTCTCTGGAATTCTCTTCCCTTGCCAAGTTTGACTTCCCAACAGTCAGGCAAATGCCACCTCGACGACAACCCCTTTGGACTATCAGCGTTTTTCATTTGAGCCTTATAATCTTCTTCTTCCTACCTTCTTTCTGTAAGGTTTACCAGTGTACCATGGACATAAGTAAGCTGAATTTATCCCAAAAGATAATCAAATTACCACAAAAGACAATCATCGGGAATAAAAATTGAGGCTCTAGGTACCAGAGCAAAGTGAGAAACAAAGCAGACTAGAGCAGTAGTGACCCATTCTTGGTTTCAGAGCCAATCAGGGCATTGTTTTGACATCTCACCTCTGAAATTTCAGATTTCTAAAAGATGAGTCTAGGTAGTTGGGGGTTACCCCACCCACTGGATACAAAAATTCCTTATCACATCACAGGCAGACAAGCTGACAGGAGGATGAAGAGAAAAGAGAGCAATGAGAAATTTGGAACCTTAAGGTAACCTGCTCTTGGGAGCAAATTCTAAAGATAGAGGCAGTGGGGTACAGTATTGTGGTGCACAGGTGGAGGCTGCATAGGTAACACCAGCATCATCTATCTGAGAAGTGTCTTAATTACCAGCTATTCTCTTTTCACTTTTTAAAAATTTACTTATTTTTGGAAAGGCAGATTTACAGAGATGAGGAGAGACAGAAAGATCTTCAATCCACGGGTTCACTCCTGAAATGGCTGCAACAGCCAGAGCTGAATTGATGCAATGCCAGGAGCCAGGAGCTTCTTCTGGGTCTCCCACATAGTTACCAAGTCCCAAGGATTTAGGCAATCCTAAGCTACTTTCTCAGGACACAAGCAAGGAGCTAGACGGGAAGTGAAGCAGCTGGAACACCAACTGGTACCCAAGTGAGATCCAGGTGCTTGAATGGGGAGGATTAGCCAACTGAGTCACAAGTACTGGCTAGTCTTCATCAGGATCCAGCTTCCTTTTAAAGTGCCTGGAAAAGGCAGCAGAAGATGGTCTAAGTATGTGGAGGCCTATTTAAGAGACTAGGGTGGTTCCTGGCTCCCAGCTTCAGCCTGGACCAGCCCTGGCTTTTGTCGCCATTTTGGAAGTGAATCCACAGAAGAGTTCTCTGTGTCACACACACATACATTCCTCAGCCCTCTTTCTCTCTTCCTATATAAATAAATCTGGGTGGGAGTGGAGGGAGTAGTAATAAGTGAAGCATACAAAGCATTAAGTGATAACAAATAGGGAAATAAAACACAGGACAAGTCTCGTAATTGCACTCTCCATGCCAAAAATAAGAAACACCTGAGTGGATAGTGTGCCACTCAAATTAGGTGCTTCAAGTGCATCAGCTCAGTGAGCCTCCTGGATCATCCTGCCAGGTGGGTTTAGGGGTATTATACCCATCTAAGAAGCAAGAAAACTGACTTTTAGAGAAATGAAAATAATTGCTCATGGCCACAAACCTATGAAATGAGACACCTGTGATCAAATTCATACCTGTTAGATTCAAGACACCGTGTGTCATTCTGCCTATATAATACTAATGTCAAAAACCAGCACTCTCAGAGGACCCATACTGCAGCAGCTACTAAGAATCCTCATCTTAAAAAATCAGGAGAACAGCCTCCAAAAGGCCAAGTAACTCAAGGGCAGCCATATTAAGAAGTTAGTGTCAGGCTGGGGTTTGAATCCAGGTCTGTCACAAACTGACACCAAAATTCTCTGCTGAGCTTTCTGGGAGTGCCCAGCAGCTGTCAAGTGGACTTCCTCTCAGAACCCAGCAGGAGGGAGGTGAAGGCTGGCTTGGCCAGTCACACAGCTATTAAGACACATCCATCTGAGAGTAGGCCAGCTGCCCTCCACCTAGAACGAGAATAGCCCTGAGAAACTCTCAAGCCTGGAACTGAAGTTGGGTCTTTTTTTGGATGCTAGAACAAAACATAAAAAAGTTTTCTTGGAAGTCTGTCTTTCAATCTGGAAAATGAAAATTTGGCTGCTTTCAAAGGACAATCTGTTCACTGCTACCTCTACATCAAAGCTTCCCAGCAACCTCCAGGAGCCTTTCCAATTTTCTCCAAGAGGGAATCAGCTTGGGCTGGAAAGCACAGACACACAGGCAGGCCAACAGCTGGACTCAGGTCACCGTCTTCCCTTTAAGGGGTCGACTCAGGGCTGAGGATGAGAAAAGAGCTGGCATATGATTTGAGTCTCTCTACCTATTGGAGTCAGAACAGAAACCCACAGGATAAAACAAAACAAAAAAATAAGGCCAATGAATGCTGACAGTCAGCCATGCAAATCTACAGCAGATTCTTTAGCTAATGAAAAGAAACCTGTTTGCATGCTTCAAAGTGAAAACCTGCAATATGCCTTTGTCATGATCATACTTTTTTTTTTTCCTGTGATTAGTTCTTGATCATACTCTTATTCCAGTGTACATTCAGCGCGGTTTTTGAGGCTGTCTGCTTTCTCAACATTGAGCTGAGAAAAAATTCACCACTGTTAACAGGAAGAATTAGCACACTTGTTCCTTAGTATGGAATCAAACTGCCTCATTCAAAATCTGAATTCTAAGCTTACACTCACTTCCTGATTTGGGAAAGTTACTTGACTTCTTAGTGTCTTGATTTTCCGCTGTATAAAAATAGGGTGGAGGCCTGGAACAGTAGCCTAGTGGCTAAAGTCCTTGCCTTGCCATATAGGCACTGGTTCATATCCTAGCTGCTCCACTTCCCATCCAGCTCCCTGCTTGTTGCCTGAGAAAGCAGTAGAGGATGGCCTAAAGCCCCGGGACCCTGAACCCATATGAAGAGAACCAGAAGAAGCTCCTGGAGGAAGTTCCTGGTTTCAGATGGGTTCACCTCTTGCTATTGCAGCTACTTGGGGAGTGAATCAGCATGCAGAAGAATCTTCCTCTCTGTCTCTCCTCCTTTCCGTATATCTGACTTTCTAACAAAAAAAATTAAGCAAGTGTACTGAATAAAAAAAGAACTATCTTCCTATTTTAATAGTTTCTTCATCAGGTAAGAAAAGTAATTCTCTATTTTTAGACTAAATTGTCCTCAGATTAAAAACTGGTAAGAGTCTAACAAACAAGTAGGCAAAACATTTTCTTGGCTATGCAGAAACAAAAAATGAAAGATGGACACTAACCCACAAGTAATCCCACATGTAATCCCATATGGTATTTAAATTTCTACTATCAATCTGCTGAAACAGTAAAACAAATTATACTTGATTTTTAAGTTGATATAACCATTAAACAATTAAAATTGAATCTAGTTTTTTTCATTGATGTTACCATGTTACATGTAAATATTTTTTGTCAGAGAAAAATATCAAGTATTTAAATTAAATGTTTGGTGCTTTAGGAATATGATTATTGCTACAGAAGTGCCCAGCATGCATTTGTTCCCAAACTCTATGGAATTTGAAATGGCTTACATTCTCCTACTGACTTCATAAGCAGATGAAGATCTTTCTCTCTGTCTCCCCTTCTCTCTGTAAATCTGCTTTTCCAATAAAAATAGAATAAATATTTAAAAACAAAACAAAATGAATACTACACTGATACAATCCACTGCTCGTAGTGATCCACACCACTATAATCCTTTCAGAAAGTAATTTAGGTACAATGATATGTATCATTTGACTTGAGGATCCTTTAATAGGAAAAAAAAAAAAGAAAGAATAAAAAGGATTAACTAGAACAGTTAAAAACTAGAAACACAAGAGTAGTGATTGCCCATAAAATTCAAAATTACAAAATAAGAATTAAAAAAGTAAAAGAAAAGAAAAGAAAGTCAATGTCCAAATGATAAGTAAAACATACAGAAGGCAAAACAGCATATATTTACCGTGGGTACTTATGTAAAGAGATCAGTGTGAACAAGGGGGATAATAATGTCAGATTACCAGTCAAATTTTAAGTCTGGCTTTTAGAAACTTATTAAGATGTTTTCACTATAAGGTCCTATTTGTTTATTCTTTTAAAAATAGCTTGGGTTACATTATTTTGTGCAGGAGAGTATATTTCCTATTAAAATCACCATAAAAATGACAAGTAGATTCATTTCCCTTTTGAGAATGATTAAAGAGCAACTTACTTAGAAAGAACTCCTCGAAGTCAGTTTTCTCCACACAGCTAGTGTACATGCGCAGGGCTGCAATCTTAATCTTCTAGACAGAAGGAAGAAAAACAAACTCAAGACGTGACCAAGAGGATTTTCTACTGCTAGTAGACATGAGTCACAAAGCTTCCATTTCTTTAACTATAATGAAGGGTCAAAACAGCCTCCAGGAAACTGAAACACACAGGTTTGTTTCTTTTTCTTATAGCTAGTCAATCACACCGACTTCACATTTTAGAATCTGAGTATAAAAATAGCAAAAAGTTTTCCCAGGGGCTGTTGTACAACCAAGGGCTAAGGTGTCACTTGAAATGCCAGCACCCTACTCTGGAGCACAGCTTAATCCAGACACTCCGCTTCCTGTAGAGACCAGGACACCAACAGAAGACAGTCCAAGAACTTGGGACCCCGTCACCCATGTAGGAGACCAGGATGGTGTTTCCATTCCTGGCTACAGCCTGGCACAATGCCCCTTGCTGCAGCCACTTGAGCAATGAACCCACAGGCAGGGAAAGAGAGAGGGATGTCTCTCTCTCCCTCTCTCCATCCCTCCTTCTCTTTCTCTGAAGTCCCGCTTTTCCAATCAGTCAATCTTACAAAAGAGCCTAAATCCTTACAATGCCAACATATCATACCTGAGTCAGTACAATCTCAGCTGCTCCACTTCTGATCCAGTTCCCTGTTAACACATTTAAGAAGGGCAGCAGAAGAGGGCCTAAGTGCTTGGATCTCTGCTACCCACATGTGAGACCGGGATGAGTTTCAGGTTCCTGGCCACAGGCTTATCCAGTTGCAGCCACTGCAGCTGTTATAGCCATTTGGGGAATGAACCAGCGGATGGAAGACCTCTCTCATACCTATACTTCTAACATTCTCTTTCAAATAAATAAAATAAAATCCCATAATTTAAACTCTCCCATAATTTCAACTCATTTGAGTCTCAACCTCACTGTTCAACATGATCCACATTAACTCTTTATAATCTGAAAGCCTTATTAAAATAACTAGCCATTCATCCAACTAAAGAGAGGGGGGAAAAACCAAGCCTCTATTCTTCCCTCAGAGATACTACTGTTTACTCTCATCAGTAAGGCTGATTTATAGAGGAGAGACAGGAGAAAGATCTTCCATCCAGTGGTTCACTGCCCAAATGGATGCACTGGTCAAAGCTGAACCTATCCAAAGCCAGGAGCCAGGAGCTTCTTTTGAGTCTCCCACATGGGTGCTGGGTGCTAAGGACTTGGCCCATGGTCCACTGTTTTCCAAGGCCTTAAGCAGGGAGCTGGATGGGAAGCTGAGCAGCAGGGACACAAATGGGCACCCATAATGCATTCCAGAGTTTGCAGGGGGAAGATTAGTCAATTGATGCATCATGCTGAACCTCAGATACCACTACTTATTAACTCTTTCAGGGATGGGGGTGTGTAGAAACAATGTCTTTCCACTTACATTGTCATTAGTTTTATAATTTGCATAGATGCAAATGAAACCAAAGAAAAGTCAATGAGGAATTTATAGGGCAATGTTAAATATGTATGATCACCAAGGTAAACTAAAAAGCAATACTCTATGAAATTCACACTTTCTAAAAATTTATTTATTTGAAAGTTAGAGTGACAGAGAGATATGGACAAACATCTCTGGTTCACTCCCCAAACTGCTCCAACGGCTGCGGCTGAAGGTGGATCAGGCCAAAGCCAGGAACCAGGAGCTTCATCCAAATCTCACACATAAAAGGGACCCAATCATTTGGGCTATCCTATACTGCCCTCCCAGGTACACTAGCAGGAAGCTGGATCAGAACTTGCAGTAGCACCCACATAAGATACCAGTGTTACAGGCAGTGGCTTAATACACTCAACCACAATGCTGGACTCTGCTCATGATTTTCTACACTCCCTACTGTTAAACCACCAATCTTGCTGATTGGCAGAAATATGATAAATTAAACAAGGATTATATCTCTGACTGTAATTAAGACTTTTTAAAATTGCTAATTTAAGCTCTGTCACATTTTCAATGTTTTAAACTAATGTCCATGTAAGATAAAATAGAACATATAACAAATGGAGATCAGATATGCTTCTGTGTAGAGTAAATAAACATTCAAAACCCACATTTAAACAAGATCCACAGTAAAACATTACAAAACATGAGGCAAAT
This sequence comes from Ochotona curzoniae, assembly GCF_017591425.1. Taxonomy (NCBI): domain Eukaryota; kingdom Metazoa; phylum Chordata; class Mammalia; order Lagomorpha; family Ochotonidae; genus Ochotona; species Ochotona curzoniae. The sequence goes on along the minus strand of NW_024465894.1, from coordinate 13,559,988 downwards.
TAAACCTAAAAGTGAGCCAGCATTGTGGCACGGTGAACTGCCACCTATGATGTCATCATCCCATAGCAGTGTGCTGGTGTAAGTTTCCGCTGATCCCGTTCTCATCCAGCTGGTACTAATGCGCCAGAAAAGAAGCAAAAGATGTCCCAAGTGTCAGGGTCTCCTGCCCATGTGGGAGGCCCGGATGAAGCTCCTGGCTTCTGGTTGTGGCCTGACCAGCCCCAGCCACTGTGCTCATTAAGGTAGTGAACCGTAGATTGACCTCTGTCCCCATGTCTCTCTTTCACTCAAACATATAAAACAAATCTTTAAGGAAAAAAAAAAGTAATGAAGAAAAAAACTGAAAAGAGAAAAATGATACATCAACAAAGCCAAATCTACTTATACTTAGCCTTTTAAAATTATCAATGAGAGGGGGCCTAGCGGAACCGCATATGAGCACTGGCTCTAATCCTGGTAACCCCATTTCCCATCCAGCTCCCTGTTTGTGGCCTGGGAGAGTCAAGGATGTCCCAAAGCCTGGGGACCCTGCACCCACATGGGAGACCCAGAAGAGGCTCCTGGTTTCAGATCAGCTCAGCTCTGGCCGTTGCAACCACTTGGGAAGTGAATCATCAGATGGAAATACTTTCTCTCTGTCTCTCCTCTTCTCTGTAAATCTGACTTGCCGATAAAAATAAATAAATCTTTAAAAAAAATGCATCAATGAGAGAAGTGTTTGGTGGAGAAGTCAAGATTTTATGTTGGGGGCCCGACGGTGTGGCTTAGCGGCTAAAGTCCTCACCTTGAACCCGCCCGGGATCCCATATGGGCGCCAGTTCTAATCCCGGCAGCTCCGCTTCCCATCCAGCTCCCTGCTTGTGGACTGGGAATGCAGTCAAGGACGGCCCAATGCTTTGGGACCCTGCACCCGTGTGGGATACCCAGAAGAAGTTCCTGGATCTTGGCTTCTGATTGGAATAGCATCGGCCCGTTGCGCTCACTTGGGGAGTGAATCATCAGATGGAAGGTCTTCCTGTCTCTCCTCCTCTCTGTATATCTGACTTTCCTGTAAATAAATAAATCTTTAAAAAAAAAGTTTTCATGTTGGATGCCCACTTCCCATGTCACAGTTCCTCAGTTCTGGTCCTGACCTGCTCAGAGCTCCAGCTTCCTGCTAAGGCCCACCCTGAGAGGCAGCAGATAAGGGCTAAATTAGCAGCTGTGGGAGACCCAAACTGAGCTCCCAGCTTCGGGTTTGGCCTGTCCTGGCTCTGGCTGATACAGGTAGCCAGGGAGTGAGCTAACAAATAGGAGATCTCTGTCACAAACCTTAGCCAGAATGATCAAGGATAAAAACAAGAAAAATAAAGCAGCAGCAGTCTTTTGGCACAACGATTGAGGCACTACTTGGGACACCCATATCCAATATCAGTGGACAATATGGTGGAAATTGCAGTACAGTGGGTTAAGGTGTCACTTAGGATGCCTGCAACCCATATTGGAATCAGGTTTACTCCACTTCCAATGCAGCTTCCTGCTAACGTGCTCAGCAAGGGAACAGATGAAGGAACAAGTATTTGGGTTCCTGCCGCCCACACTGGAGATCTGAACGAAGTTCCAGGCTTTGGGCCTCAGCCTACCCCAGCCCTACCTGTCCATTTTGAGGGAGTGAACCAGCAGATGGAAGAGTGTTCTCTCTCAAATGTTTTTTTGACTCATTGGACTCATCAATTCATTCCAGAATGTAAAGTTAATTCAATCAATATTATTCAACCACAGAAGACCAAAATAAAAGCCTGTTTAACCTTGTCAATATGTACAGTTCTGGGAAGCATTTGACCATAGACCACACTAGTTTGCTCCTACATCAAACTGATATTATCCTAACAATATCATTAATAACACTATGGATAAGACGGTACAGTTTCTATCTGTGAGACACAGAATTTAGGACATCTAATAATCCTTATAGTTTCCTTCAGTACCAACACCTAAATCTCTGAATGCTTCCAAGGCCCAAATCCTTCCTTGAGAAAAATGTTTTCTCCCACACATTTGTAAAAAGCTTTCACTTCAAGTAATGAAAACGTCACCAGCTTGGCCGGTGTATTTATACAGTGCTCACAATGTGGCACCAGGAGCATTTTACAGTTCTTCACTTTTCCTGAAGCAAAGCCAAGCCTTTATACTTGGGTGAGCTATTTTCCTGGACAAATCTCTAAAGCAAGTCCCTTAAGACCATCACCGAGTGACTGAAAACAACAACTGAAGGAAAAAAACCTCTTCAACAATCAAGTACTGGGGCCAGCACACTGGCTCAACAAGCTAATAATTGTCCACTTCCAAGTGCCGGCATCCTACATGGGCACTGGTTCACGTCCCAGATGCTTCCCCTTCCCATCTAGCTCCCTATTATGGCCTGAAAAACAGTGGAGGATGGCCTAATGCCTTGGGACCCTGCACCTGCGTGGGAAACCCAGAAGATGCTCCTGGATTCAAATTGGTTCCAGCCATTGCAGCTACTTTGGGAATGAACCAACAGATACAAGATCCTTCTCTGTCTGTCCTTCTCTTTGTAAATTTGCCTTCCAATAAAAATAGATAAATCTTTAAAAAAAAAAAAAAGAAAGAAAGAAAGAAAAAATAATCAAGTGTTCATACAAGTTAAGGAGGTGGGAGAACTAACTCTCCACCCAGTCAACACAAGAGGCTCTGTGCTTCAGACGGTTTCAAGTTTACTTCATCTAACCTAGCAGGACTATATTATCCCTCTAACTAGCACAGACACCTCTAAGAGGGCTTTAGGAAATGCAAACCTGGTCTCCATATCTTTTGTCCCATTCTATAGATGAAAAACCAAACCTAGTAAAAGACTTGTGGTAAAAGCTGTGGGAGAACTGGAAGGGGCTTTTCAGTCATTTGGACCTCCTGCTCATACTTTGTGCTGGGATTCTTTCTACCACATTCTTGACTCATGGTCAACCATCTGGGCCCCTGTTCAAGCAAGACCAATGACCTTGTAAGGCTACCTACCCCACTGGAGGACAATTCTTGTTGTTAGATTTTTTTCTTTTATTGAACTTAACATCTGCTTCATGTAACATTCATTAAACATTATTCTGTCTACTGCAGAACCTCAGGTTAAGTCTTTCTCTCTTTTTTTATCTTTAAAACATTTGCTCCTCAAATACCTGAAAAGACCTATCAAGTTTTCTTTAGTCCAAGCCAAGCATCCCTATTTATTCAAACATATATTCAACACAGTTTTTTTAGGCTTTCACAAAACACACCGCACATCTGTGACTACATTTCAGGTTCTTAACTACTTGTCTGGCCAGGAATAATTTTTTGGCATAATGCTAACATGGAAGCTACATATTCCATGGCATGTGATTAAATCTTGTAAATACTGTTCCGACAAAATGTCTTACTCAGAACTGCTATGTAAATAATAATTTAAAAGAAACCACTGTATGAGACTATTCAAATAGGTCAAGGAAAAGCTATACTTAAAATTCTAAGTATGAGGGTCTGCTGTGGTAGCCTACTGGCCAAAGTCGTCTCCTTGCATTTGCCGGGATCCCATATGGCACTGGTTCATGTCCCAGCTGCTCCACTTCCCTTCTAGCTCCCTGCTTGTGTCCTGGGAAAGCAGTGGATGAGGGCATAAAGCCTTGGGACCCTGCATCCATGTGAGAAACCTAGAAGAACCTACTAGCTCCTGGCTTCAGATCAGCTCAATTCCAGACATTGTGGCCACGTGGGGAGTGACCCAGCAGATGGAATATCTTTCTCTTTGCTTCTCCTTCCCTCTGTAAATCTTTCCAATAAAAATAAATAAATTTTTAAGAAAAATTCTAAGTATGAGAGCCAGTATTGTGGTATATGAGTTAAGGCACCATCTATGACACCGATATATCATATGAGGATCAGAACTGAGAAAACAGTGGGAAAAAGACTAAGAACTTGGGCCCCTGCCACTGACATGGGAGATATGCATAGGTTACCGGGTTATGGTTCAGGCCTGACATTATCCTGGTCGTCACAGCCATTTGGGAGCAAACCAGTGCTTGGAAGATATGTCTCTCCCTCACTCTCATGACCTCAGTCTTTTAAAATAAATACATCTTTTTTGAAAAATTTAATGTAAGATTTTAAAAGAAAAATGAGAAATACAACTGAAAACATTAAAGAAGGGACCTGTTGCTGAGACTCAGTGAGTTAAGCCACCACCTGTCCCAGCTGCTGTAATTTTTTTTTTTTAAAGATTTATTTTTATTATTTTCTCATTGGAAAGGCAGATATACAGAGAGGAGAGACAGAGAGGAAGATCTTCCATCCGATGATTCACTCCCCAAGTGAGCCGCAACGGGCCGATACTATGCCGATCCGAAGCCAGGAGCCTCTTCCGGGTCTCCCACGCGGGTGCAGGTTCCCAAAGCTTTGGGCCGTCCTCGACTGCTGTCCCAGGCCACAGGCAGGGAGCTGGAAGGGAAGCGGGGCAGCCGGGATTAGAACCGGCGCCCATATGGGATCCCGGGCGTGCAAGGCGAGGACCTTTAACCACTTGCGCCACCGCGCCAGGCCCTGTAATTTTTTTTTTAAGAAGAATTACAGAAAGAAGGAGAAAAAGACAGACAGATCTTCTATCCATTGGTCCACTCTCCAAATGGTCACAATGGCCAGAGCTAAGTCAATATGATCCAGAGCCAGGAACCAGGAGCTTATTTCAAGTTTCCCACAGTGGGTTCAGTGGCTTAAGGCCTGGACGATCCTCTGCTACTTTACCAGACCATAAGCGGAGATCTGGATGGGAAATGAAGCAGTCTGGACTTGAAACAGCAACCATATGGGATACTGTTGCCACAGACGAAAGCTTAGCTTACTATTTCTGAGGCAATACTGCTGAAAAGCAGTTTGTATTTCATAATGAAGTTAAGTTACATTCCTCCATCTAAACCATCCTACACACTTTGATGTTTTGATGTCATAAATTTTAAAATGAAGATCAGAGAACGTAGATACTGCCACATCATGACAAATTTATAACATGCAATCTTTAGAGATTCAGTTGAGATTCACAACAGGGATAAAGATACATCGAAGGTTAACATAAGCTAGGAGAATAAAGGAATTTTCCTAATGATTTAGGAATCCTCAATGCTTGCCAATTTCCCCTCTGGAATCAGAACAGAACAGACCAGAACAAGCATACAGTAGCAAGCAAGTGCAACCTAAAAATAACAAAATTATTGTTATTAATTAATTTATCTTCCTGCTCTCATTTCTCTTTTAACTTGTAACGTTTAAACAAAATAGACTCAAAATAAACTTTAAAAAAATATTTTAAGTATTCAAATCCAAGTATTATAATCATAACCTCTTTGTTAAACAAGAAGAGAGATTCTGGTTAAGAACACTATCAAATATACAAACAGGGTTTGGCACAATGGCCTAGTGGTTTGAGTCCTCATCTTGCATGCGCCAGGATCCCTTAGACGCCAGTTTTATTCCTGGCAGCCCCACTTCCCATTCAGCTCCCTATTTGTCACCTTGGAAAGTAGTTGAGGACGGCTCTGAGGCTTGGGACTCTACACCAACGTGGGAGATCTGGAAGAAACTCCTGGTTCCTGGTTTTGGATGGGCTCAGCTCCAGCCATTGTAGCCACTTGGGGACTAAATTAGCAGGAAGATATTCCTCTTTGTCTCTCCTCCTCTCTTTCATTTTCTTTTAAGATTTATTTTTATTTATTTATTTTTTTATTGCAAAGTTAGATATACACAGATGAGACAGAAAGGAAGATCTTCCATCCGATGGCTCACTCCCCAAGTGACTACAACAGCCAGTGCTGTACCAATCCAAAGCCAGGAGTCAGGAGCTCTTCCGGGACTCCCACATGGGTGCAAGGTCCCAAGGTTTTGGGCCATCCTCGACTGCCTTCCAAGGTCACAAGCAGGGAGCTGGATGGGAAGCAGGGCTGCCGGAATTAGAACTGGCACCCATATGGGATCCTGGAGCATTCAAGGGGATAACTTCAGCCTTAACTAAGAGATCACACCAGGCCCTCCACTTCCCTTCTAACTTCCTGCCTGTAGCCTGGGAAAGCAATTGAGGGCAGCCCAAAGCCTTAGGAGCCCGTATCCGCATGGAGACCTGGAAGAAACTCCTGAAAGTGAATCAGCAGAGGCAACAGCTTTGTCTCCTTCTCTCATAAATCTGACTTTCCAATAAAAAGAAATAATCTTAAAAAAGAGAGAGAGAGAGAGGGCCTAGTGCGGTGGTGCAAGTGGTTAAGGTCCTCGCCTTGCACACCCAGGATCCCATATGGGCGCCGGTTCTATCCTGGCAGCCCGGCTTCCCTTCCAGCTCCCTGCCTGTGGCCTGGGAAAGCAGTCGAGGACGGCCCAAAGCTTTGGGATCCTGCACCCATGTGACAGACCCAGAAGAGGCTCCTGGCTTCGGATTGGCATGGCATCGGCCGTTGCGGCTCACTTGGGGAGTGAATCATCGGATGGAAGATCTTCCTCTCTGTCTCTCCTCTCTGTATATCTGCCTTTCCAATGAGAAAATAATAAAAATAAATCTTTAAAAAAAAAAAAGAAAGAGAGAAAAAGAAAGAGAGAAGGACAGACATAACGAAAGAGGAAGAAATTTTATATCTGCTGGTTCATTCCCCACATGGCAAAAATGGCTACAGCACACCAGTCTAATGCCAGGAGCCAGAGGCTTCCTCCAGGTCTTCCAAATGGATGGAGTGGCCCTAAGATTTAAATCTTCCTCTGCTGCTTTCCCAGGCAAGTTAGCAGGAAGCTGGAACAGAAGTCAAGAAGCCGGGACTCAAATTGGCATCCATATGGTATATATAGTACTGTGGCCAGAAGCTTCCCTCACTATGCCAAGATGCCAGCCCTAGGAAATACACTTTGAAGTTCCCAGAAACACAAAATATGAAATATAAATTCCATATTAACAAAGTAGTTACTTTAAAAAGCTTAAAAGCAATAAAGACAAAGACAAAAGAAAAAAAAACAATAAATTTACCCATTTACTGTATTTCAAAGGTCCTGTGAATCCCATAGCTTCAATTATCTTTGTAAAGGCACCAACTTTCTCTTCATCCGGTTGTGGTGAATCCTTTGTAGTAGAAAGCTATTTAACCAAGGAAAAGGAAACCAAAATTAGTTAAAGAAATAAAAAAAATTTAATACAATGTTTTTGTTCCTCATTAGGTGTGAGGGCATTTTCACTGCTTAGATTTTCTTTTTCCACCCACAATTTTTAAATTTGTTTTTCTTAAAATGTTTACTTAGCCAGCGTGGTGTGCCAGCATCCCCAATATAGCTGCCAGTTTCTGTTCCACTTCCTACCTAGCCCCCTGCTTGTGACCTGGAAAAACAGCGGGAGAGGGCCCAAGGGCATAAGCCTCTGCCGCAAAGATCCAGACGGAGTTTCTGGATGCTTGCACCAGCCTGAGCCAGCCCAGCCACTGTAGTCATTGCTTTCTCTCCCCAACCCCCAGCATCTTTCAAACAAATATGTAAATCGTTGTTAAAAAGTCATTCAAAACCATAATCAATAAAATGCATATATGAATAATATCAAAGCAAGCACTGAATATTTTTAAATCCTTATGTTCTTTATGTAACTAATTTTAACACAATCTACATTAAGAGTGACTACAGAAGACTATAATTTGGAAGTAAACAACCAAAAAACTATTCCGTTTATTTTGCTTTTAAAATGTATTTATTTTTATTAGAGTAACAGAGAGAAGAGGAAACAGAAAGACAGATCTCCCTTCTACTAGTTTACTCACATAATGGCTGCAATGGCCAAACTGGGTCTATCTGAAGCCAAGAGCTAGGAGCTTATTCCAAGTCTACCACACCGGTACAGGGTCCCATCGCTTTGAGCCATACTCCACTGCCTGCCCAGGCCACAAGCAAGGAGGTGAATGGGAAGTAAAGCAGCCGGAACCCAAAGCTGCACCCATAAGGAATCCTAGCCCAGCATATTGGCCTAGTGGTGGCTAAAGTCCTCGCCTTGAACACGCCAGGATCCCATATCTAATCCCAGCAGCCCCGCTTCCCATCCAGCTCCCTGCTTGTGGCCTGGGAAAGCAATAGAGAATGGCCCAAAGCCTTGGGACCCTGCATCCACATGGGAGACCTGGAGGAAATTCCTGGCTCCTGGCTTCAGATCGGCACAGCATCGGCCATTGCAATCACTTGGGGAGTGAATCATCGGACAGAAGATCTTCCTCTCTGTCTTTCCTCCTCTCTGTATATCTGCCTTTCCAATAAAAATAAATAAAATCTTAAAGAAAAATAAGAAATTCACAGGCTTGAAGCATGGTTCAACTGGCTACCCCTGCACCTCCAAGTGTGACTTCCCATATGGGCTCTGGTTCATGTCCCAGCTGCTCCACTTCCCATCCAGCTCCTTGCTTGTGGCCTGGGAAAGTAGAGGATGGTGCAAAACCTTGGGACCCTGTCCCCATATGGGAGACCCAGAGAAAGCTCTTGCCTCCTGGTTTCAGATTAGTTCAGCTCCAGACATTGAGGTCACTTGGGGAGGAACCAGTAGATGGAAGATCTTTTTCTCTGTATCTTTTCCTTTTTCTGTGGGTTTACTTTTCTTATGAAAATAAATAAACCTTACATATATAAAGAAACTCATAAACACTTCCCTAAAGTGTTTTCTTTCTTTTTTTTTTTAGATTTATTTTTACTGGAAAGGCGGAAATACAGAGAGGAGGAGAGACAGAGAGGAAGATCTTCTGTCTGGTGCAGAGTGCAAAGCTTTGGTCACCCTCAACTGCTTTCCCGGGCCACAAGCAGGGAGCTGGATAGAAAGCAGGGCCATAGGGATTAAAATCAGTGCCCATATGGGATCCTGATGCATGCAAGGCAAGGACTTTAACCAGTATGATATCGTGCCAGGAACCCTAAAGTGTTTTCTAGGCAAGGCAGTACAGCTCAAAAAAAGAGGGGACAGGGCCCGGCACAGTAGCCTAGTGGCTAAAGTCCTCACCTTGCACATGCTGGGATCCGATATGGCTGCCAGTTCTGATACCAGCAGCCCCACTTCCCATCCAGCCCTCTGCTTGTGGCCTGGGAATGCAGTCACAGACAGCCCAAAGCCTTAAGACCCTGCACCCACATGGGAGACCTGGAAGGGGAGGCTCCTGGCTTCGGATAGGCGCAGCTCCGGCCGTCGCTGCTACCTCGGGAGTGAATCAGTGGATGGAAGATCTTCCTCTCTGTCTCTCCTCCTCTCTGTATATGTGCCTTTCCAATAAAAATAAAATAAATCTTTAAAAAAAGAGAGAGAGAGAGACAAGGCTCAGAGGCTGGGGAATGGGAAAAGGGACAAAATCCAATCAGCGAGTCACTCTGCCCTGTACCTGAACCACGTCACATCACCTCAATGAGCCTCACCTATTCCCTTACACTCCCGGCCTTACCTATCTCGTTGGCGATTTTGTTTAGACACAAAGAACATCTGTGTGAAAGCACACTACAAACACAGAAAGCAAGAACAATCCTCACCTTATTTGTGGTGTGATACTTTCCACTCAGCTGTACATGCACTCCAGGAATCTGCACTGACCCATCACATCCTCGGGACTGGCTCATCTGGGGGTGCTGGGAAACAAACAAATGGAGTTACACCGCATATTCATTTGGACAGCTAATCTGTGCAAAGTGAAAACGACAGAATTTATCCAATCTTGCTTAGCCAATTTCTGATGATGTGATCACCAAGAGGATCCAAAGTAAGCACCATGAATGGTGTCTATACATGCCAGTGTTCAAGAAGTACTCTAGTCACTTTAAATATGTAAGAATTGGATCTGATACATCTAGAATAAAGTTTTAGTAAAATCTAGGAATTACCGCTTCTTCCAACTCTCCCAAGTGGACACAGGAACCCAAACTTAGACCGTCTTCCTGAGCGGCCTTCCCCAGGCACTTTAGCAGGGATCTGGGTGGGAAGTGGAGCAGTTAGGGCTCGAGTCAATGCCCACATGGGACACAGGCATCGTAAGCAACACCTTAACCTGCTATGCCACACTGCCAACTTGGCTGTTCTACTCCTGATCCAGCTCCCTACAAATGTGCCTAGGAAAGCAACCGAAAATGGTCTGAGTACTTGAGCCCCTGCACCCATGCAGGATACACAAATGAAATTCCTGACTCCTGGCTTCCACCTGTTCAGATAACCACTGAAATTATTTTTTTTTCTAGCTTTTTGTAAAATGTATTTATTTATAGATGCAGAAAGACAGGTAGTACAACCAACCACCATCCACTAGTTCTTTCTCCAAACACCCAAAAAAGAATATTACACCATGAGCCAATCCACGATTCCAATACCAATGACAGAAATCCAATTACTCAAGCCACTTCAACACCATATTCCCAGAGTATACATCAGCAGGATGCTGAGTCAGAAGTAGAACCAGGTAGAGAACTTACATACTCAAATATGGAGCACACGCAGCTCAACTAGAGTCTTAGATGCTAAGCTGAATGCCCACCCCAAGACAGATTTTTAACACTGATTTATTTATTGGAAAGAGTTAACAAAAAGAAATCTTCCATCTGTTGTTTTGGTCTCCAGTTGTCTCAAAAAAACCAGCCGCAGACCAAAGCCAGGAGCTTCTTCCAGGTCTTCCACATGGGTGGCAGAAGCCACTTCCAACTACTTTTCCCAGGCCATCAGCAAGGACTTGGACAGGAAGTAGACAAACTGGGACTCTGACTGCTGCCCAGATGAGAAGACAGTGTCATAGGCACCAATTTTACCTTCTTTGCCACAACACTGGTCCCTCACCCCAAGACCTTTTAAAATAAACAGAACAATTTAAGGGTCACAGCAAAGCTGAATGGAAAAGAGTTCACAAATGCCACCTCCCATTCCTCCACTATCAACATCCCCACTCCAGAGAAGTCCACTTCTTATCAACAATGAATCTGACGGATCTATCATCTTCACTCAATATCCAAAGCTTACAATTTTTTAAAAATATATTCATTTATTTATTTGAAATGCAGAATTAGAGCAAAAGAGGTTCATCTATTGATTCACTCTGGAAATGGTTGTAAAGACCAGAACTGAGCTAGGGCAAAGCCAGGAGACTGGCACGTATCCCACTTGGGTGGCAGGAGCCCAAGTAACTAGGCCATCTTCTGCTGCTTTTCCAGGTACATGAACGTGGGGTTGGCTCAGAAAAGGAACAGCAAGGACACAGGACCCTGGTGGGATGCCAGTGCCATACGCAGCAGCTTAATCCACTCTGCCGTAACACCAGCCCTTAGAGATTATTCTTTTTAATAATATGGGGGCAATGCTAGTAATACTCACACAGGCATCAATGCACAGTGGGGTAAGCTGCTGCTTAGGGTGCCTGCATCCCATACCTGGAATCAAGCTCAGAACTCACTTCTGATCCAGTTTCCTGCGTCTCAGAAGGCAATAAAGGATGCCTCAAATGCCACAGCCTCACCATCCACATGGGAGACCAGGATGCAATGGAGTTCTAGGTTCCTGGTTTCAATCTGACCCAGCCATGGCTACTGTATAGGTATTTGGACAGTGGGCCAGAAAACAAATGATCTCTCTCTTTCTCCCCATTGCCCCCATGATATTACCTTTCAAATAAAGAAGTAAATCTTTTTTTAAAAGATGTTAAAAAAAATGATGAAAGAAGCTTAAAGAGGGAAGAGGAATTAAGTGTATGAGAAGTTCACTCCCTAAATGATTTGCACCATCCAGAGCTGGACCAATCTGAAGTTAGGAACCTGAAACACCACCCATGTCTCCCACATGGGTGGCAGCAAACCAAGTCCTTGGACCATCCTCTGATGCCTTCCCAGGAACATCAGCAGGAAGATGAATCAAAGGTGAAGCAACTAGGACAAACAGGCACTCCAATATGGGATGCTGGTACTGCAGGCAACAGCCTTATCTGCTTTTCCACACTAACAGCACCTAAAAAAATCTGTTAAAAAAAAAAAAAAAAAAAAAAAAAAAACCTTGGGACCCACACTGTGGCTCAACAAGCTAATCCTCCGCCTTGTGGTAGTAGTATCTCATATGGGCACCAGCTTAGATCCCAACTGTTCCACTTTCCATCTAGCTCCCTGCTTGTGGACTGAACAAGCAGTGGAGGACGGCTCAAAGCCTTGGGACCCTACACCTACCTGGGAAATGTAGAAGCTCCTGGCTCCTGGCTTCAGATTGGCTCAGCTCTAGCTGTTGCAGCCATTTGGGGTGTGAACAAGCAGCCAGAAGACCATCTCTCCCTGTCTCTTCCTGTCTCTGTAAATCTGCCTTTCAAACAAAAATAAATAAATCCTTTAAAAAATTAAATACTCTGGCCCAGCACAGTGGCCTAGCAGCTAAAGTCCTCGCCTTGAAAGCGCCAGGATCACATATGGGTGCCAGTACTAATCCCAGCAGCTCCACTTCCCATCCAGCTCCCTGCTTGTGGCCTGGGAAAGCAGTCCAGGATGGCCCAAAGCTTTGGGGCTCTGCACCCATGTGGGAGACCTGGAGGAAGTTCCTGGCTCCTGGCTCTGGATTGGCTCTGCACCAGCCATTGTGCTCACTTGGGGAGTGAACCATTGGACGGAAGATCTTTCTGTCTTTCCTCCTCTCTGTATATCTGATTTTGTAATAAAAATAAATCTTAAAAAAAAAGATTAAAAAATTAAATACTCATATACATAAAATTATAGGTTAAACTTTGATCAGAAAAAAAAACAGAAATTAGTTATTTTATGAATTTAAAATCTGGTTCCTAAACTATCAAAAACACATGCAATAAACATGATTTTTTTCTTCAATTCTAACAAAGAAAAAAATAGATTTTCTAACTCTAAAACAACACTATTTACATTTCTTCTCAAGTCAAGCTATTAAAGAGTAGTCAGAATAGAGCATTGTAGCACAGCCCATTAGGCCTCCACTTGGGACACCTACACCCCACGTACAGTGCCTGGTTTGTCCTGATTCCTTGTCTTCTAATCTAGTTAATCCTCAAGTTTACCCTGAAGGCAACAGAGAACGGGTCGAGTAATTGAGTATGTGTCACCCATGTGAGAAAACTGGATGGAATTTCAAAGTCCTGGCTTTGGCCTGAACCCATCCACAGCAGCTGCAGGCACTGGGAAGTGAACCACCAGATTTTCTGTCTCTCTAAATAAAATACTCATTCAAAAAAAATTTACCAGGATTCTGCTGGTCAGTCTCAAGGACATTAAAGTTATGCTTTAATTCCTGAGTATCAAGTAATCTTTGTAAAACACAGAGACGATCTACACACAGAACATCCACCACGTCACACACATCAGTGTAATGCGTCACCTGGGACACCAAGCATGCAAACTGACTCAAAGAACACAACCAACAACAAGATGACATGCTTTGGACTAAATTCTCTTCAGCTTCATGAACATTCTGTGTCCCTATAACTCCAGAAGAAATAACCGTTACATATTTTTACTCTCCTATCATCATGAGTTGACATTTCACACTATATTCAACTGCCAAAAACAACCAAAAAACAAAACAAAACAAAAACAAATATCCACTACTAAGGCCAAAATCTAGTTTTCTCACACACCCACACATATCTATAAATACATATTTGCATTTTTTATATAACTAATATTTTACCTTGCTCCACAAAAGGATTTACCTAACCCCTGAAGACTTCAATTCTTCATTTACTTAAATACTAATAACATTTTGGGCCTGGCACAGTAGCCTAGTGGTTAAAGTCCTTGCCTTGAATGCGCCGGGATCCCATATAGGCACCAGTTCGTGTCCCAGCCGCCTTGCTTCCCATCCAGCTCCCGGCTTGCGGCCTAGGAAAGCAGTTGAGGACGGCCCAAAGCCTTGGGACCCTGCACCCGCATGGGAGACCCAGAAGAAGTTTCTGGCTCCTGGCTTCAGGTTGACTCAGCTCCAGCCATTTTGGCCACTTGGGGAGTGAACCAGCAGATGGAAGATCATCCTCTCTGTACAGCTGAATTTCCAATAATAATACAATAAATCTTAAAATAATAACATTTTGTAAAAAAGAAAAAAAATATTCCAACATGATTTTTTTTTAAAGAAGCCTACCCTGACCACTTAGGCTCTTGCCATCTCACTATGCTCCAGAATAACAGTAGTCTGTTCATTTCCTTCATGGTACTCATCATAATGTATCATTATATATTTATTTCTATACTTGCGTGTTTTCTACTGCCACTAGGAAAAACAGACATCAAGGGTAAGAACTATCTATACTACCAAAATCAAGTGAAGTACACTGCACATGGGAAATACTCAGATATCTGCTGAGTGAACAAAGCCTATCTGTACAATTTTTTTTCAGACTTATTTTTATTTAAAAGGCAGATTCACAGAGAAAATGAAAGATCGAGAGAGAGATTGATCCTCCATCCACTGGCTCGTTCCCCCAAATGACTACAACAGCCAGGGAGGGACAGGTACAAAGCTGGGATCCAGGAGTTTCTTCCGGACCTCCTAAGTGGATAAAGGGCCCACGGACTTGAGTCGTCCGCTTTCCCAGGCCATAGGTAAGAAGCAGGATCAGAAGAGGAGCAGTATGGACTAGAACTGGCATTTATATGGGATGCTGGTATAACAGGCAGATGATTAGCCTGTTAAGTCACTGCGCCAGCCCCATCCTATACAATTTCTATTTCTCATTAATTCCTTTCTGTCCTGTCCACACACAGGCCACACATGCTTCACCCTATTAAATGGCCATGACATGTTACTCCTTGTGTCAAGTTTTGGGATACATACCAAATCTCTTTTAAAAGAATCACAAAATAAATAAGACCACATAGAAAAAAACAAAACTAAATATTACACTTCAAGCTGAAACAAAACGAAGGTACAGGTAACTACAATTCACATACATGTATAAAATGCTACCACCATTTTGGAGAAACATTTAGTAGTATCTGTTGAAACTGAATAATCCCATTTCTAGGAACAAACTCCAACAGAAATATACACCTACATTCAAATGGTATGTACAAGAATGTTAATAGAAACATTATTCATGAAAACCCCAAACATCCATCCACAGAAGAATGGATGAATTAACCGAGATACCTTCATGTAACAAAATATTACACATTTACTACTATAAAGAACAACATGAATAAATCTCTAAAACAAGTTGAAAGAAAACAGAAACTCACAGAAGACTGTGTACCATATATTTAGAAGGCAAATTAATCTATGGTATTCACAGTGAAGCCTGTGGTTAGCCTCTTGGTTGGCAGTAGTGACTAGACGGAGATCAAAGAAGTTTCTGTGGTCCTGGTAATGTCTATTTCTTGATCTGAAGGCTGAGTATGCTCACTTGGTAATAATTCATTGGACTATACACTTAGGATTTGTGCCTTTTTGATATTTATAATAGTCATAAAATTGTACAAAAATGTTTAGCTATGTGGAATAGGCATTGCAAACAATAGAAATTTACAAATGGAAAAGAGAGGTCATCAGAAAAGATCGCATACAAGAAGACGAGATAGGGAAAAATGAAGAATGAAAAGGCATAGGTAAAGAAGCCTAGTGTAGTGTCAATAGAAAACAAAAAAAGAGAGAGAGAGAGAGAGAGAGAGAAGAATAAGCTAACACTAGTTCTCTCATGGATTTAGTTTGAGAATCGATTAAGCAATATATGTGAAAGAGATCCGTAAACTATCATGTATAAATCAGGTAAACACCTGTTCCAGGCTACAATGATAAATTCTTTTGCAGTGTCTCACTAAAAGGAATGCAAAGGGGATCGCACTGAGGCATGGCGGGTTAAGCTGGCACCAGCAGTGCCAGCATCTCGTATGGGCACCAGTTCAAGTCCCCATCTGCTTCACTTCCAATCCAGCTCCCTAACACACCTGGGAAAGCTCAAGTCCTTGGGCTCCTGAACCCATGTGGGAGACCAAGAAGAAACTCCTGGCTCCTGGTTTCAGACCAGCCCAACTCCAGCTGTTGTGGCCATTTGGGGAATGAACCAGTGGATGGAGGATCTTCTCTCTCCATTCTTCCTCTTTCTCTGCAACTCCATGGAAGGAAGGAAGGGAGAATGAAAGCAAGAAAGGAGAGAGAAAGGGAGGGAGAGAGGAAGGAAGGTTGGTTAAAAAAAAAGAAAAAGGAATATAAGATTTCACCCTTACTTTTTTTTCAACAAGGTTCTGAAAGCTCAGAAGCTCCCAGATATGAGCAAGAGAGAGATGGAGATGGACTCAATTTTTGAACACTATATTTTATACACACACATATATGGATCTTTCTGCAAAACTAAACACTTGGAGTGGATGGATGCCCTCAACAGTTAAGATACCACTCAGGATGCCTGTAATCCACACAAAGGTATCTCCTAGGTTCCAGTGTCAGCTCTGCTCCCATTCCAGCTTCCTGCTAATGCACACCGTGGGAGGCAGCAGCTTTGGGCTCAAGTGCTTGGGTCCCTGCTACCCAAGGGGAGAGCTGCACTACGTTCTCAGCTCCTTGCTTTTGCCCTGGTCTAGTCCTGCCTGTTGTGGACATTTGGGGAGTGAACAAGAGGATGGCAGCTCTTTCTAACAGTCCCTGTTTCTCTCTACAGCTCTCAAAAATTAAAAGCAAAAACAAAATGATAAGCTCTAGCAAGACATAGCCTACTTTGTCCTTCATTTACATTCTGTCTCAATGCTTCACTATTTGGGAAATAAAATCAATACTCAATAAAAGCTAGGTAGACTTTAAAAAAAAATTTTTTTTTCAAAGAGAAGGACAACCTGGAGAAGGTCCAAAACAGAACCGCAGGAATGATCAAAGGGATGAATAAAAGGTCCTAGTGGAAAGGTTAACATGAATTGAGGGTGTTTAGCTTGGAGAAAAGACAACTGAAGAACTAAGGAGTAACTTATAATAACACTTGAGCTGGAAGAAATCTCAAAGATCTTCCAGTCCAACCTTTTAATTTCAAGGATGAGGAAACTAAGACCAAGGGAGATGTTGCAACTTGCCAAAGGTAGTTTTAGGTCAATTTATTTTTTTTTTAAGTTTCACTTTATACAGGGAATAGAAAATGTGCCCAAGTAGCATGAAAATGGCAGCAAAAATAACCGTTACAAATTACTAAAGATACTCATTATGCCCAGTATCTACATGTTCCCTATTTTAATTGTAAGAGACCTGCAGACACTATTTTTTTATTCTCATTTTAGAAATTAGGACACAAAGACTCAAAGAAGTAAAGTTCCTTAACAAGGGGAACACACATATAAAGCTATCTGTGTCCCTACAGAAAGCTGCCTTCAAAAACCTGAGTAGGTATGAAGGAAAGAGTTTCATGTTGGTTTGTGCTTCAGTCAGAGATTGATGTGTCATCTGGTAAAAGCTTCTTTCCTGCCAGCAGAGTCCCGAGGCAGCTCTGAGCATCTCAGGCAAGTGAGAGTCTACGTACTTGTCTGCATCTTTTCTTCTGAGGCCACGACAATTCAACCAATCTAACCAACCGCACTGGTGTCCAAACATCACGCCTCTAAACACCAATAACAGACATGTTTTCATCCTCTTGACACCATTAACTTAGTACCTTGGAGCTTTAACTTCTCTGCATAACTTTGGGGGCCAAATCATTTTCAAAATGTTAACATGAGAGTACACAAATCTGACAAATGCTTATTGTCAGACACACCGTAGGAGAAATAGAGTCCTTAAAGGTGACAAAAAAGGACACACAGTAATATTTACATGGAAAGGCATACATGAATAAACATAAAATAATAAATCTTAAAAAAAAAACTACAAAAAACTCTTGGGCCCAGAGTGATAGTGTAGCAGTTTAAGTCCTTGCCTTGAACACGCCGAGATCCCACATGGGCGCCGGTTCTAATCCCAGTAGCCCTGCTGCCCATCCAGCTCCCTGCTTGTGGCCTGGGAAAGCAGTGGAGGACGGCCCAAAGCCTTGTGATCCTGCACCCACGTGGGAGACCTGGAGGAAGCTCCTGGCTCCTGGCTTCAGATTAGCTCAGCTCCACCCACTGTGGCCACTTGGGGAGTGAACCTTCAGATGGAAGATCTCTTATTCTGTGTCTCCTCCTCTCTGTATATCTGCCTTTCCAATAAAAATAAATCTAAAAAACAAACAAACAAACAAAAAAAGCAAAAAAGCCTGAGTAGGGAGCTACTCCTGTGGTGCACCTGCAATACCAGCAGCCCATCCGGAGAGTGGGTTTCTGTCTGACTGCTCCCCTCCCAATTCAGCTCCTTACTAATGTGCCTGAGAAAGCGGCAGATGATGGCTCAGGAGCTTAGGTCCCTGCCTTCCACATGGAGTTCCAGGTTCTGCCCCAGCCAATAAGGCCAAACAGAGAATAAAGCAGTGGATGGAAAATCTCGTTCTCTGTCTCCAACATGACAGGGTTATGCATGCTTAGCTCTCAGATCTTTCTTTCTTTCTAAGATTTATTTTTGTTTGAGAGCCAAATTAACACAGAGACAAACAGGCAGAGATCTTCCATTTGCTGGTTCACTCCACAATTGGTTGCTATGGTCAGAGCTAGAATGATTCAAAGCCAGGAGCCAGGAGCCAGGAGTTTCTTCTGGGTCTCCAAAATGGATGCAGGGACCTGAAGACTTGAACTACCCAGCCTGCACCACACACACTTCCCCACAACCCCACTGCTTTACAAGGCCATAGGCAGAGAACTTGTTCAGAAGTGTAGCAGCTGGGACTCAAACAAATGCCAATATTGGATGCTGCCACCGCAGGCAGAAGACAAGCCTGGGACCCCACATTGTAGCCTAGTGGCTAAAGTCCACACCTTGAACACACCAGGATCCCATATGAGCACCAGGTTCATGCCCCAGCAGCCTCAGTTCCCACCCAGCTCTCTGCTTGTGCCTGGGAAAGCTGTCAAGGCCATCCCAAAGTCTCAGAATCCTTCACCCATGTGAAAGACCAAGCTCTTGGCTCCTGGCTTTGGACTGGCTCAGCTCTGGCCGTTGCAGCCACTTGGGAAACAAACCAGCGGACAGATCTTTCTCTCTATATCTCTTCCTCTCTCTATATCTGATTTACCAATAAAACTAAATGTTTATTAAAAAAAAAAAGTGCCTATTCCAGTAGCCATATGCTTTAAAAAGAAGATGATCAGCCTGCAAAGCTACCATGCTAGCCCAGATATTAATTTCTAAATATTACACCCTGTTAATAAGACAAGGAGGTGGTGCTATGGCTGAATGGTTTTGGCTGCCACCCGAAACATAAGCATCCCCTATCAGTGCCAGTTCAGGTCCTGACTGCTTCACATTAGATTCAGCTCCCTGATAAAGCAACAGAAGACAACCCCTGCCATCCACATCAACCCTTGAATGGAGATCTAGGAAATGGCTTTGGCCTGACCCAACCCCAACCCTGCAGCCACTAGGGGAGTGACCCAACAGGAGAACTCTTTCTCTGTAATTCTTTCAAACAATTAAATAAATCTTTAAGGAAAAAAAGGGGGGAGGGGGAGTGACAGAGATTAAAAAAAAAAAAAAAAAAAACTCCTTGGAGAAATGATTGAATCTAGGGCTCTACACCAAAGGAAAAATACAACATTAACTTCAAATGTATTATGGTGCCAAAATATGAGAAAATCCAAAAATAAATGGATGGGACTAGTGCCTTGGTATAGTTAAGCCTCCACGAGCAGCACCAGTATTCCATACGGTCACTAATAAAGCTACAGAAGACAACTCCTGCCATCCACATGCAACCCCTGAATGGAGATCTAGGAAATGGCTTTGGCTCCACTTCTGATCCAGCTCCTGCCTAATGACCTGGGAAAGCAGCAGAGGGTAGTTCAAGTCCTTGGGATCCTTTATCTACATGGCAGACCCTGCAAGAAGCTCCTGTCTTCTGGCTGCAGATCAGCTGAACTCTCCTCTGGCTACTATGGCCATTTGGGAAATAAAAAATAAAAAGCAGCATTCTCTCTAACACTGCCTTTCAAACAAATAAATCATTAAAAAAAAAAAAGGATACTGTATCCCGTATTAGAGGGTGTGGTTTCAATTACTAGTTCTGGTGTCTCACTCTAGCTTCCTTCTAACACAAACCAGGAAGCCCTGGTGACCGTTCCAGTAATTGTGTTTCTGCCACCCATGTGGGAGAGCTAGACTGAGCTCCTGGCTCCGCCTTAAGCGCTAGCTGACCTAGGACAACTGCAGGCTGTTAAGGAGTTACCCAGTGAGTGCTAGCTTTCTCTTTGACTCTCAACTTCCCATTTTTGGGGGTGGGAGGGAGTTTAAAAATGATGGTGTCAAGCAGAGGAACCGGAGGAAGTTCCAGTGATTAAAAACAGGAACAGGAACAACTAAACCCTGCACAGTAGCCTAACAGCTAAAGTTCTCACCTTGCACATGCCAGGATCTCATATGGGCACCAGTTCTAATCCTGACTGCTCCACTTCCCCTCCAGCTCCCTCCCTGTGGCCTGGGAAAGCAGTCCAGCACGGTCCAAAGCCTTGGGACCCTGTATGTCTGATTTTGCAATGAAAATAAAATAAACAGAAAATGGATTATAACTTATAGACAAAAACTGATATTCATGAACCTATACTGACATAAATAATCAAATAAATAAATGGAGAAGTGACAATTCTTCATTAGAATTCCAATCAATAAACAGGAATGATAGTAATTTAAAATCACCATCAAATAACACAGTAACTATAACTGCAATTAAGAACCACTGATGAACTATCACATAATCCAGCAATCCCATTTCAAAGAATACATAAATTTCAAAGAATATAAAGCAGAAGTTCAAACAGGCAGTGGAATGGCCATGGATCCTGTTTCACAATATCAACAGGTGGAAGCAACACAAACAGATTTTTTTAAAAAATGGAAAATATATATACATGTACAATGGAATATTATGCAATCTAATGAAAGGAAATCCTGCTATATGCTGCAACAGGGTTGAACCTCAAGACTTCAAGCTAAATGAAATAATAGGTCAATCAAAAGGTTAACTACTTCGTGATTTGTCACAATACCTAGAGAAGTCAACCCCTCCCCAATAAAAGCAGTAAAAAAGAGGATGGGCATCATAGTTCAGGGGGTTAAGCCACCACTTGGGATACTTACATCCTATAACAAAGAGCCAATTCAAGCTGGCTTTGGCTAACTTAACTTTGACTTTCCCCAGGAAAGGCTGCAGTTCTGCCCCACTGTCTCTGAATAGGAAACACTAGTGTGCTTGAGAAGGTGGCACATGACGGCCCAAGGACTTGGGTTGCTGCCACCCATATGGAATATCCAGATTGAGAATCAGGTGTCTGGTTTTGGCATGGCCGTACCCTGGCTATATAGGCATTTGAGAAGTGGACCAAGTGATGGAAGATTTCTCTGCCACTCTACTCTTCAGATAATGTTTTCAAAGAGATGTTTTTAACGTGCTAATTTTAAAGCATATAATGGAAAAAGAAATAATTTTCATGACAAAGGAAATAGGTAGCCATTAAAAACTTAATTATAAAATCTAATGAATAATTTCTGCTCTTACAAAAGAAGCATCAGAATATAAAATTCTGTAGATATTTGTTAAAGTACTTGTGGAAAAACTGGCACACATAATACTGGAAAGCAATCAGTAAAGATGAAAATATTAATATCTTAAGATATGAAGTACTGGGTGATTTTTACCTCCTTTATTACTAAACTATTGGTAGGATTAACAAAAGTCAGGAAGGAAAAAACCTCCTTACAGAGAGTCCAAGGTAAACTACATTACAGTGAATCATGTAGTAAATGCTGAACTAAAGCCTCTAATAATTGGCTTTTAGATGCTATGTTCATAAAAAGAAACATTTCTCACCCCAAATAAAAGTAACACAAAGTAGATTTGAAAAGAAAGCTGAAAAATGTCTAATTCTGAGCTGAATATCTGGAAGAACTCCCTAACAGTAAAAATCATCAGACTGTAACGCAGTATCCTGGGCACAGTTCCACTGCTAGCGTATTTAGCAGTGCCGTAGACACTACCCTGCAGGAATCCAGCCCGAGCTTGCATCAGAGACCCACAGTGGTCTCATGAGCTTTTTCCATCACACAATTTGGTTGGCTAATCTATTAATACATGACATTTACACATACACACTAAGGTTTTCATACCAAGAAGGAAATGGCAAACTTTACCTGGGAAAGGCCAGACAGAGTTCTGCCCCACTGTCTTTGAGTGAGAGACACAGGTACCAACTGGCTGCATACTGGAATCCACTGGCAGATGCTAGTCTGATTCCTCTACAGGGGGGAAAAAAAAAAGTCAGGAATCTGTATCTGACTCCTTTTACAAATGACAAAGAGTGGACCATGACACTGTGACATAAGAAATACATATTTGTTCTCTACTTCTGGTTCCTGGCAGAGGCTCTTAAAAAACATTGGAAATTCTGAGTGATAGTATTTTGTTTTTTTTTTTAATGTAAAATCTTGTTCCTCCCTATTTTCTTTTTTTTTAATTTCTTTATTTTTATTGGAAAGTCAGATACATAGAGAGGAGGAGAGACAGAAAGACCTTCTGTCCACTAATTCATTCCGCAAGTAGCCAAAACAGCCAGAGCTACACCAATTCAAAGCTAGGAGCTTCTTCTGGGTCTCCCACGTGGGTCCAGTGTCCCAAGGCTTTGGGCTGTCCTTGACTGCTTTCCCAGGAAACAAGCAGGGAGCTGGATGGGAAGCAGGGCCACTGGGTTTAGAACCGGTGCCCATATGGGATCCTGGCGCGTTCAAGGCGAGGACTTTAGCTGCTAGGCCACCGTGCCAGGCCCCAGGTATTTTTTTTTTTTGTGGTATTTTTTTTTTTAAGTATCTTGTCATTAATGAATTTGAATTTTACTTGAGTTTATATTAATGAAGTGACACCTGGAGCATGTACAGCTGGTTGCCAGAGGAACCAACCACACAGAGCCCTAGACTTTTCACTTCAACATTTAAACCTCACAATCACCATCCAATAACCTGGATGTATTGCTATTATCCCATTTAAGCAGATAAGTATGTCACCTCTTGAAATATCAGTATCCCACATCAGAGTATGAGTTGAAATCCTGGCTGCTCTCCCTTCAATCCAGCTCCTTGTTAATGTGCCTTGAAAGGCGGCCAACGAAGGCCCAAGTGTTTGAGCCCCTGCCACCTGGAATGGAGTACCTGGCTCCAGGCTTAGGTCTGGCTCAGCTCTGGACAATTGTGGCCTTTGGGGAGTGAATTAGTAGATGAAGATTTCTCTCTTTCTTTCTCTCTCTCTTTCCCTCTCTGATGCTGTGCCTCTGAAATAAATAAATGTTTTGAAATAAATAAAGATAATAAAACTAAAGAATGCATAGGATAAACAACTTGCTTACATCACAGGGTTAATAAATAGCAGGGTTAAGATTTGAATCCAGGAAGGACAGGCCAATCCCAGAATCTATGCTCATTTATAAAATACACAATAAAGGCAGAATCTCTAAGTCTCTTTCTAACTCAACCTAGTCTTGAACCAATTAAAAAATAGTATATTGTGGAAAGAGCCACATCCTTAGCATCAGAAAGGTAATTTGATTCTTGGTTCCATTGTTGACAAGCGATACCTCTGTGATACTGGGGTGCCTCTGCTGTAAAACAAAGCTAACATCTCTACTTCTCAATATTTAAAGGACAAGTTAACATAGGTAACCTCACAGTACCATTCAGCTCAATTTAGAGCTAAATCAGAAGCTCCATTTCCTCCAGAGTACCCAGAAATGGGGTGAGGTGGTACTACAATTTCAAATGCTTTAAGTATCTCACATTCCAAAATAATGTTAACCAATTCCAATAGGCCACTCACAATACCTTACTTACAATGAAAATTGTTACTAAGAATATATAATACAATGTTAATAACAATAAAAAAAAGAAAGGTAAAAAATAAATAAATAAACTGAAGTTTGATCTATTGGAACATGCTTTTTTTAAAAAAGATTTTATTTTTACTGGAAAGGTAGATTAGATTTATGGAAAGGAGAGAGAGATAAAGCTCTTCCATCCACTGGTTAATTCCCCAAATAGCTGCAACATCCAGAGCTGGGCCCATCTGAATCCAGGAGCCAGCAGCTTCTTCCAGGTCTCCCATACGGGGGTGCAGGGTCCCAAGGCTTTGGGCCATCTTCTACTGCTTTCCCAGGCCACAAGCAGGGAGTTGGATGGGAAGTGGAGCAGCGAGGACGTGAACCAGTGCCTACATGAGATCCCAGCACTTTCAAGGTGAGTACTCAGCAATTAAATCACTGTGCCCAGCCCTTCTTTTTCTTTTTTAAAGATGATTTATTTGAAAACCAGCATTACAGAGAAAGATAGGGAGGAACAGAGCAATATCTGCATTCTACAGGTTTATTCCCCAAATGATTGTCAAGACCAGGACAGGGCAGACCAAACACAGGAGTTCAGTCTCATCTGGGTCTCTCACATGGGTGACAGGGACCCAGGCATTCATCATCCACTGCTTTTCCCAGCAACATCAGCAGGCAGCTGGATCAGAAGTGGAGCAGCCCCAGTGCCAATATGGAATGCAGGTGTTGTAGGCAAGTGGCTTTACCCACTATACCACGGCACCAGCCCCAGGAATGATCTGCAAATGAGACAATTTACTAGCATTTTGTTTTGCTAACACTGATAGGCTTATCAAAATCATTCAATGTCAGGTGGCAAAAGCGGGGGGGGAGGGAGGAAGCAAGAAGAAATTACAAGTAGAAACAATGAAAACCTCTGAAAGATTTTCTGAAAGATTCATCGGGTTTTTTCCAATATAAGCTAAAGTCTTGGGCCTGGTGCCATGGCCTAGCAGCTGGGATCCCATATGCACACTGGTTCTAATCCTGGCAGCTCCACTTCCCATCCAGCTCCCATCCAGATTCTTGCTTGTGGCCTGGGAAAGTGGTCAGGGATGGCCCAAAGCCTTGGGATCCTGCACTCGCGTGGGAGACCCGGTAGAGGATTTGGGTTCCTGGCTTCAGATCAGCACAGCACCAGTTGCTATCACTTAGGGAGTGAATCATCGGACGGAGGATATTTCTGTCTGTCTCTCCTCCTCTCTGTATATATCTGACTTTGCAATAAAAATAAATAAATCTTAAAAAAAAAAAAAGTCCTCTCTATAATTCTGGCTCTATTAGAAAATACGAGCACTGAGCTCGCTCATTCCTTCTCCAATCCTACAATTCTTTACAAATCCCTAATTGAAACTGAGCAAAAAGGTGTTTGAAAACTAGGTTGGCCATTATATAACTATGTGGTCCTGAACCAATTACACACCTGAGGCCTCTGTTTTCCTTATCAAAAATGGGAATAATAAAGGCTACCTCACCAGCATGATCCCAGGGATACTTATTAAAAGCACTTGGAAATATAAACACAAAAGCATTATTACTCTTATGAACAACTGTTAGTGAATTACGTAAGATCTTCTTTCTCCAGCAAACTGTCAAAACAAGAATCATCTTTTGGTAGGAGTTTGACGCAACAGGTAAACCACCACTCGGGAAGCCTGCATTTGATATCTACCAAAGCGCATGGGTTCGAGTCCTGGCTCCACTCCCAATACCATCTTCCTCCTCATCATACCCTGACAGGCAGCAAGTGAGGGTACAAACACTTGGTTATACCCACCTGTTAGAACTTGCCAGGTTGTTGAAACACAAACAGAAAACTAACACCACCAGTGTAGGAGACCTGAACTGAATTCCTGCCTCCTGGCTTCTAGCTTTGGCCAGGATCAACCTAGCTGTTGAAGGCATTTGCGTAGCAGACCAGGGAATGAAAGTTTTTTTTTTTTTTTCTCTTGACTTTTCTTTTCATTCCCAGCTTCTGCCTGGCCCAGTCCTGCAACTGTGTGGTCTTTCAGAGAATGAATATCCCACCCCTTGTTCTGCCTGTCTTATAAAGTATTTAAAAAATCACATACTGAAATGCAGAGATGGGGGTCACAGCCCTGGTGTAGCACATTAATTCTCCACCTGTAGTGCCAGAAACTCATATGGGCACCAGTTCCTATCGGGGGTGCTCTACTTCTGATCCAGCTCCCTGCTAAAGGCCTGGGAAAGCAGAAGAAGATGGCCAAAGTGCTTGGACCCTGCACCCACATGGGAGATCCAGAAGAAGCTCCTGGCTGCAGGCTCCTGGTTTTAGACTGACCTAGTTACAGCCACTGTAGTCACTGAGGGAATGAAACAGCAGATGGAAGATCTTTCTGTGTCACTCCTTCTCTTTTGTAATTCTATATAAATGGAGATGACACTGTTGTATTTTTGTTTTTGTTACAGAAAAACAACACAGCACAGGTTTTATTGTTTTCTTTTTAAGATTTATTTATTTTTATTGCAAAGTAAGGTACACAGAGAGAGAAGAGACAGAGAGGAAGATCTTCCATCTGATGATTCACTCCCCAAGTGACCGCAACAGCCGGTGCAGAGCTGATCCGAAGCCAGGAGCCAGGAACTTCCTCCAGGTACCCCAGGCGGGTGTAGGGTCCCAAGGCTTTGGGCCGTCCTCGACTGCTTTCCCGGGCCACAAGCAGGGAGCTGCATGGGAAGCAGGGCTGCTGGGATTAGAACTGGTGCCTATATGGGATTCTGGTGAATTCAAGGAGTACTTTAACTGCTAGGCCACCGCGCTAGGCCCAATGCACAGGTTTTAATAAAAGTTTTTTTTTTAAGATTTATTTATTTTTATTACAAAGTCAGATATAGAGAGGAGGAGAGATAGAGAGGAAGATCTTGCATCTGATGAATCACTCCCCAAGTTAGTGAAACGGTAGGTGCTGCGCCGATCCAGAGCCAGGAACCAGGAACCTCTTCCGGGTCTCCCACATGAGTGCAGGGTCCCAAAGCATTGGGCCGTCCTCAACTGTTTTCCCAGGCCACAAGCAGGGAGCTGAATGGGAAGTGAAGCTGCCGGGATTAGAACCGGCGCCCATACGGGATGCAGAAAATGCTCAACCATAGCCAAATATGTTGCTTCCTCCCACTTTGTTCAGAAAGGTTTTGAGCAAGTCAGCAAAAAAATGAAATGTGAGGAGTCAGGTTTCCATTAGGGAAAGTGATTAACAAATCAAGCAAAGCCAAGGGGTACGTCTTTCATACACAAAAAATAGATCACATATTGCTTAATTTGGGTAAGATTTGGCTCCTCAAACTCAACAAGCCATTAAACCCCAAAGCTAGGCCTGGTACAATGGCTCAGTGGCTAAATTCTCCCCTTGAGATCCCACCTGAGCGTACCTGGCTGCTCCACTTCCCATCTAAAGCCCTAGCACCCTGCACCTGCAAGGAAGATCTGGAGGAATCTCCTGGCTCCTAGCTTCATATTGGCTCAGTTCCGGCCACTGTGGCCACTTGGGGAGTGAACCAGCAAATGGATGATCTTTCTCTCTGTATCTCCTTCTCTCTGTAAATCTGCCTTTCCAATAACAAATAAATAAATAAATCTAGAAAGAAAGAAGGGAAAGAGAAGAGAAGAGAAGAGAAGAGAAGAGAAGAGAAGAGAAGAGAAGAGAAGAGAAGAGAAGAGAAGAGAAAAAGAAAGAAAGAAAGAAGGAAATTGGAACTCTTCTGCACTGGTGGTAGCAATCCACAAGTTTTAGCTGCTGTGAAAAATAGTATGGCAGTGCCTCAAAGTTTTACAAAATTACCATACAATCTAGGAATTTCACATCTGTATATATACTCCAAAGAAGTGAAAGCAGAGCCTGAAGCAGATCGTCTGTACCCCACCTTTACTGCAGTCTGACTGGCTACAATCAAGATAGAAGGAGGGGCCAGTGTGGTGGCATGGCAAATTAAGCAGCCAATTCAAGCCTCAGCTGCTCTACTGATGCTCATGTGCTGGGGAAACAACAAAAGCTGGTCTAAGTGTCTGAGCCCGACGCCCCAGTGGAGACAGACAGAGCTTCAGGATCCTGGACTCAGCTAGCTCAGCTCCAGCCTCGGTGGCCAGCTGGAGAATGAACCATCGGATGGAAGAGAGTATTAACTCTCTCCATACCTCCCTCTTTCTTACAGAGACATAAATAAACCTTTAGGAAAAGAAGAAGAAAAAAAAAGCAAGTATTCATCCAGGTGTCCATAAAGAGAAAAACAGGTAACCAACCCAGAAAAGAGCATATTACGTAGCATGAAAAAAAGATCTGACACATGAAACATAGATAAACCTTGCTACATGATACATGCAACTCACAGACAGTCAAATACTGCCTCACTCCCCTTGTCAGAGGCACCCTACAAACAGAATCACCTACAAGATTGTACCTGGGGCGTCAGGTAAACTCATGGGGACAGACTGTAGGATGATGGCTGCCAGGAGCTAAGGAGAATAACAGGAGTTACTGCTTAACAGGCACAGAATTTCAGATGTGGGACAAAAGGCGGTTCTCAACAGTGGGAACATACGATAAACTACATGTGCAAAACAAAAAGTTACAGCGACAGAACAGCTTAAGCTGCAGCTGTGTCAACGGCATGCCACGCCTGAGTCTTGGCAGCTCCATTTCAGATCGAGCCCTCTGCCAAAGTGAGGAAACCAGGAAATGAAAGACAGATGCCTTTCTCCCTGTCTGTTCCTCTCACACTCTGCCACTCTTACAAATAAATCTTTCTTTAAAATTGATTAAAAAGCTATGTTTGTGCTATTAAGTATTTTATCACAATTTATTTTTAGAAGTACAAGAGTGGCTTTTGGCAATTTCTGTGATTCCTAAGGAAAATTAAAAAAAGAAAAAATGAGCCCAGGACAGTTCATGACACCACTGACAACACAGCCATGTGTGGTTTCACCAAATGTCCAACTGCTCTGCTGGAGTCACAAAACAATAGCAAAGGATTCATTTTCGCCTCCTTGCCAAGCCCATCAGTGGCTCTCCACAACTGGGCTTGGGAGAAAACTGGCTGACAAGAAAAAACCAAGAAGAACTAAGATTAGCACGAATGTTTTAATACTACTTTTTGGTAGTCCAAGGGATGCTATAAATGGCATAAATCCAGAGCTATAAAACATTTTAAACTTTTGGTAGGGGGCCCGCCCGGCACGGTAGCCTACTAGTTAAAGGCCTTGCCTTGAATGTGCCGGGATCCCATATGGGCACCAGCATCCCATATGGGCACAGGTTCATTTCCCAGACGCCCTGTTTCCTGTTCAGCTCTCTGCTTGTGGCCTGGTAAAGCAGTCGAGGATGGCCCTGCATCAGAGACCCAGAAGTTCCTGGCTCTTGGCTTTGTATTGACTCAGCTCAAGACTGTTGCGGCCACTTGGGGGGTGTGAATCAGCAGATGGAAGATCTTCCTGTCTTTCCTCCTCTATGTATGTCTGACTTTCCAATAAAAACAAATAAATCTTAAAAAAAAAAAAAATTCCCAGGAAGGGAACCAGTATGGTGACTTCACAGACTAATCCTCCACCTGCAAGTGCCAGCATCCCCTATTAAGAGCCAGTTCCACTTCCCATCCAGTTCCTTGCTTATGGCCTCACAAAGCAGTGGAGGATGGTCCAAGTTCTTGAGCCCCTGCAACCTCATGGGAGACCTGTCTTCAGGTACGCTCAGCTCCAGCCACTGTGGCCATCTGGGGCATGAACTACCAGATGGAAGGTCTGATTTTTCAAGTAAAATAAATAAACCGTTAAAAAAAAAAGGGGGGGGGTGGCACAAAAGCACAAGTGTCAAGGAGCAGACTGTACCTGCTCAGAAAAACAATGTCCCTGATCCAGTTTTTGACAGATTTGGAAACACTACAGATTTTCCCATTGCTCTGTGGTCACTGGGTCTTGTGCAGCTTCCATCATACAGTCCAAATGCACATTTAAAACCTGGCTTAAAATGTCTGCGGCAGACCCACTGGGACTCAGACTCTACGGGTCCGCGGAAGACAAACGCCCTCCGGGTCTTTCAGAGTTGGAGGCTTGCACACAAACTTGCCCAAGGTCACGCTGCGCGCGTGGGCGACAGACATAACCCCGTGAGAAACGCACGTGCCCTGCTCCCTGAGGCAGAAGACGGGCAAGCACCATCCCATCCGGATCCCGGGTCACCGACCCCATCCTCGAAAGAAGGGGCAGCCACTGTCAGACCGCCGAGAGCAGAACAGCTGCCTCAGTTTCCCCTCAGAAAAGCGGCCACGCAACCCAGCTACCGCCCAGGCTCCCCTTTCGCACATCCTTCAGGTGCTCTCCCCGCCGCCGTCCTGTCCGCTCCGACTCCAACCCGGGAACCCGGCGGGCGACCCTAGAAAATCACTCTTTCACTCACAAGGACTCGCACCAGCAACGCCATGTTCCTCAGCAACCATTTCCGGGTGAAAGGCGGGCTTCCGGAGTCCCCGCCGCCACCGCCCCTTTCCTACACGGGTCTCTCGCCCGCGGCGCAGGCGCACGGAGGCTGTCGCGCGCACGCGCAGGTGTCCCAGGCTGTGTCCCTCCCGGTGTCCGGCGTCACAGTGACCCAAGGGCATTCTCTGGCGCCTTCCTCCTTGACCCCACCCTCTGGGCTGGTCCACTCTCCCTCCTTATCCCTCACCTTTGCCAGCCTCTGTCCCCGACAAGTCCTCATCCTAACCCCTGCTCCTAACTGGATGTCAAGCGGACACACACATACACCCCTTTTTTTTAATGAGTTGAAAAGAACAGGACCCTCAGAAATGCCAATATTTAAAAGGAGCCTGGGCTCGGCGCGATAGCCTAGTGACTGAAGTCCTCGCCTTGAAAGCACCGGGATCTCATTTACATGCCAATTCTAAGCCGGGCATCCCCGCTTCCCAGCCAGCTCCCTGCCTGTAGCTTGAGAATGCAGTGGAGGACGGCCCAAAAACTTTGGGACCCTGCACCTGCATGAGAGACCCGAAGGAGACTCCTGGCTCCTGGCTTCGGATTGGCTCAGCTCCAGCCGTTGTGGCCCTCTTGGGGAGTGAACCATTGGACAGAAGGTCTTTCTCTCTGTCTCTCCTCCCCCTCTGTATATCTGACTTTGCAATAAAAATAAATAAATATTAAAAAAAAAAAAAGCTTGAAGTCAAGTACTTGGATGTTCCTAGCCCAGTTGGGAGCTCTCGTTGAAGCTTCTGCCTCCTGGTTTCAATTTGGCTCAGTCCTGGCTAATTACAGCCATTTAGGGAATGAACCAGTAGATAGAATATCTTCTCTCTATAAATCTGCTTTTTCAATACAAATAATTAAAAAAAAAAAGACAGTTCACATAAAGCTGAAATCTTTTTTTACCATCATTTCTTTTTTTAAGATTTATTTTATTTTTATTACAAAGTCAGATATAGAGAGAGGAGAAGAGACAGAGATGAAGACCTTTCATCCAATGATTCACTCCCCAAGTGACCGCAACGTCTGGTGCTGCGCCAATCCGAAACCAGGAGCCAGAAACTTCCTCTAGGTCTCCCACATGGGTGCCAGGTCCCAAAGCATTGGGCCGTCCTCGACTGTTTTCCCAGGCCACAAGCAGGGAGCTGGATGGGAAGTAGAGCTGCCGGGATTAGAAATGGCACCCATATGGGATCCTGGTGTGTTCAAGGCGAGGACTTCAGACACTAGGCCAATACGCTGGGCCCTTTACCATCATTCCAAATCCCATTCCATTCTCCTCTCTCTAAAGTTAAATTTTCTTCCAGGTCTTTTTGTAATACCTTCATATGCATATATGCTTGTTCCCTTGGAAAAGCCATAATTTTAATGCGTGTAGTCCTTTTCTAACTTACTATTTTAATTAGGCTTATTTTCATTTCTATGTATTGTTTTATTTGAAAGATAAGACCCCGCACAATGACTCAGTGGTTGAATTCTCACCTTGCAAGTGCTGGGATCCCATATGGTTGCCAGTTCGTGTTCCAGCCACTCCACTTTCCTTCCAGCTCTTCCAGCTCCTTCTGGCTTGGGAAAGCAGTAGAGAACAGCTCAAAGCCTTGGGACCCTGCACCCACATGGGAGACCATCACGAAGGTGCCTAGTTCAGATCAGTTCATCTCCAGCTATTGCAGCCACCTGGGGAGTGAACCAGCCAACAGAAGATCTTTCTATCTATCCTTCTCTATATATATCTAATCTGACTTTTCAACAATACATCTTAAAGAAAGGAACGGAGGGAGAGAGAGAGAAAGAGCGAGAAAGCAAAGAAAAAGCAAAAAGAAAGATGGATTAGGGAACCACAACCGAGTGGAGTGACTCAGTTGCTTGTCTGGTTAGGGTCAAGGGTGTCAGAGGCCAAATGAGCAGTAAGACAGGTGCAAAGACCACTGAGACCTGCAGGAGACCCCTCTGTTGCTCTCCCGCTGGGTATCAGCTTTTTTGCCTGTAAAACTGGGAAGGGAGGAATATAAGGGCACTAGAAAAGTTCATGAAAGGTAAAAACTCAAAGGTTTATTTTTTTTTCAAAGGTTTATTTTAACACCAAAAAAATGGAGGAGTAGAGGAATCCATACCTGTGAGTGAGGCGTCTTCACCGAGTTCATGAAAAGTGTACATTCTGAAAAGCTCAGCCTGGATTTCAAAATCGTGGTGCACCACAATAAATGTATCTTTTCATTTTCCCCCTGAGTTCTTTGAAGAAGCCTGGTTTTAATCTATTTCCTGTTGTTAAAAACACCACACCATGGTTTGGGTATATTTTAAAGAGAAGGGATTTATTTTGGCTCACTGTTCTGGAAGTGCAAAATTGAGGGGCCACATCTGGTGCAAGGCTTCTTGCTAGCCAGCATCCTGAGACAGGACAGGGCACTGCACAGGAAAGTTGGGGAGCCAAGAGTATGTTCACATAAGTGTCCTCGGATCTCTCCCCTTCTTCTTTAAAAAAAAAATGTTATTTTTATTGGAAAGGAAGATAAGATTTACAGAAAGAAGGAGAAACAGAAAGAAAGATCTTTCATCTGCTGGTTTATTCCCCAAATGGCCACAATGGCTGGAGCTGAGTCAATCCAAAGCCAGGAGCCAGCAGCTTCTTCCAAGTCTCCCATGCGGATACAGAGTTCCAAAGCTTTAGGTCATCCTCTACACTTTCCCAGGCCATAAGCAGGGAGCTGGACAAGAAGTGGAGCAACTAGGACTTGAACCAGCGCCCATATGGGATCGTAGCACTTGCAAGATGAGGATTTGGCCAGCTGGGCCATCATGTTGGGCCCTCCCCTTCTTCTTGTTAGACCACCAGTATTCACTTGTGGGGTCATGACCTTGTCTAGTGCTAATCACCTCCAAAAGGCCTAACCCCTAATTTCTAGAGTTGACTTAAGTTTCCACTCTTTTAATTTTTTTTTTAACTTATTTGTTTGAAAGGTGCAGTTACCAAGAAAGGGACAGAAATACAGAGCTTTTTCTTCAACTGGTTCACTCCCCTAGATCATTAGAATTAGGCCAGGCCAAAGCCAGGAGCCCAAGTACAGAGGCCCAGCAGTTGACCCATCCTGTGCTGCCTTTCCAAGCATGTTAACAGAGAGCTGGATCCAAAGTGGAGCAGGCAGAGGACTGGAATGGTCACTCACATGGAATGGCAGGTTTGCAGAAGGTAGCTTAACTCACTATGCCATGTAGCTGGCCCTTTTACCCTCTTCATAAAACTTCAGAATGGAAGGGGAAAAAAAAAAAAAAAAACTTCACAATGGGAGTTAAACTCTCCTATGAGTTTCAGAGGAGACAAGCTGTCTTCAAACCATAAGTCGATTTAAGACACACAAATGCTCCCACCCACCTTGCCGAATGTCCTCTCCGGGCTGGCTGTTGTACTGAGTCCCTCTTGTATCTTCTCAATGAGTCCCTCAAAATTCACACATTATTTACAACCATGTATTTTTACTTGTTTCTTTGGTTTTTGTTTTACAAATGAAACCAAAGTGCTCAAAGTCTCTCAGTGATAGGAATTTCCTTTTTTTTTTTAAGATTGATTTATTTCTTATTAAACAGGCAATTATTATAAAGAAAAAGGAGAGAGAGAGAGAGAGAGAGAAAGCTATTGTGTCTGCTGGTTCACTCCCCAAGTAGCTGCAATGGCTGGAACTGAGTCTATCCAAAGCCTGGAGCCAGGAGCTTCTCCCAGGTCTCCCACGTGGGTGCAGGGTCCCTACGTTTTTGGACCGTCCTCAACTGCTTTCCCAGATGCATCAGCAGGGTGCTGGATGGGAAGTAGAATTACCAGGGCTGGAACCTGCAGCCTCATCCATTACATCAGAGTGCCAACCCAGATCTGGACAGTGTTTTGAACCTGCCAGGGCTCACGACTGTGGATGGGAGAGTACGATGTTTTGGTGGGAAGATAGCAAACAGGTTAGCTGCTTATCATGATTGGGACAGGAGGTGGGAGCTGTAGGGAGGTTTTCTCAGGGGGAAGCAGAACAGAATGTGACGGTTAGGAAAGGCTGTTCCCAAGTACCTTGGCATGATGGCATACCCAGAATCCACGTAGGCAAGGTGGGGCGGGGGTAGGAAGGGAAAGGTGCACAGAGTGAATGACTCTTTTGTGAAAGAAAGTTCTGGGCAAGTCGGGAGGGGGAGAGGGGAGGAAGTTCCCAGAGGGTCAAGCCAGAGACAAAATTTATTCCAAAGCCCAGGCCTATGGCAAGAAAAGTGCTTTAACACTGAGGACATGAAGCTTCTGATGCAGAAGCTGGAGAAACTCCAGTACTGCCAGAACTTTCCAAGAACCCAGGGCCATGCAGCCCAGGAAATGAATACTTGTGAGAGCCAGTACCACCTGTGGCCCCTTCATCCCTGGCACACTGCTGCTGGCTTCCTGGCCTCCCCACAGCTTCCACACTGCTTTCCCTGTCTCCCCAGAACCACCCCCTAGCGCGCGCGCGCACACACACACACACACACACACGCACGCGCGCGCGCTGGCTTCCCCAGTACCTCCCTTCCGGACTCACCAGGACTCTGTCAGCCATGGCAGCTCTGTTGTTTACTCCCAGAGCGCCCAGGCCCACCACTAGCCAAACACAACGAAGCCTGGCCAGGGAAGGCGCCGCTCCAGGTTCCGTCTGGCCCCTGTAGAACAGGTAATAGCCTCCCAACCCAGGAGTTAGCTCCAGGGTAGCCTTGTCTCCTACCCTGGGCTCCTGCTGCAGATCCTGACAACTCAAGATTCAGGCCTAGAGGGAAGAGACACAAGATGTACCCATTGCTGACCTGGAATCTGCTGTCTCAACAGCTTTGGCTAGGAGCCCTTTGGGAATCAAAGACCCAGCTGGAGAGGGGAGGGGAAAATGTTGAAGCTCCCTGGGAGGGAACCAAGGGTTGGACTTCCCATGGCTCTTTCTCTTCAGCCAGGTAGAACATGAACCTGAGCCCTCAGCATGAGGACCCAGTGCCTAAAATTTCCCCACCAAAGGGCTGGGTTTCCTTCCAAGAGTTCATATCTCATGCCTCCCCAGAGACTCAAGCTGAGGGGGAGGGAGCCAGCATTTACTCTGTGCCAATCCCCCAAACAGGAGATGTTGTCAGGATGTGCCTGGCATTGGTCCATCTGAGATCAGTGTGGAGGTGATTTATCTAACGTGTCTGTTTACACAAAGAGTAACATATAAGGTGGAGGGTCCCAGTCAGTGTCTGGTTGAGCCCTGTGGGTCCTCAGCGCGAGGGTACCAAGTCACAGACAAGGTCATGGTCAGTGGCATAGGGAGGTGCTGTGGGGGTAGAGGGGAGGAAGAGAAGCTTAACCGCTCCAAGTCCCCAGGACAGGCCTTGAAATGGTGCCCAGTTAATCCTGTGGGGGCTGGGGGAAGGGCAGGGCAGATGCTGGTGTGAATGAATGATTTTACAGCAAATGAAGTTCCCAGCATCCCTCCTGCTTAGGGATATGTTTCAGCCACAGTAAACTTGCCTAAGGAATATTGAAAAAAATGTGTATATCATATATATATGATTCTATTACCAGGCCCCAGTTGAGCTGGTGGAGAACAGACCATTGGGGCCTTGGAAGGAATAGAAATGGGGTTAGAGGTGAGGCCCCGCCTCGTCCAGCCAGGCCCACAGCACTCTCCTCCCCATTCTGCTTTGGTTTCCAGGAGTGGGGGTGGGGCCTGGGCCCTGGAAATCAAATTTAGATTCTAGGCCACCCCAAGCCTGTCTCTGGGTCAAAAATTCTTTGAGGGGGTCATGGGTCCCCTGTAGTAAACAAGAAATGTATCACAGTACCAGGCACCATTTCACTTTTTATCTCATAAATGTACATTTTAATCTAACAGTCTAACAGCCACACACTCTTCACCCCTTCCCAAACCCTCTGCCCCTCTCTCCCACCCCTGAGCAGTTAGCATCTCATCTGTCACCAAGCACCAAGGTGATTCAATCAGGAGGTGGCACCTGTGGCTGTCTCCAGAGGTGCCTAGTCCTCCTTGGAGGGAGTCCAGAAGCCCAGGCGGCCTAGGTAAGGAGAGAACAGGAGGATGGGGCAGGAGGGAGAGGATGAGTCTCTTTAGAAAACACTGGCTCCAGGACCTCAGTCCCATTTGTAATCTGCCAGTCAGAGCCATGAAAGGGCAGAAATGCTCAGAGGGGAACTCGGGGACAGAGATTTTTAGCCCCAGGTGCACACAGCGAGTGAGCCAGGCTCTTGGAATCCATCCGGTGGTAGGCTATGCAGATGCTCCCAGCTGTAGCCTCCTAATCCCTCTGTGATGCCAGGTGTGCAAAAAGGGGTTCCTGGGATCAACCCCCAGGAAGACAGAGGTTTGAGGTGCTACCTGCAGCCACAGGACTCCACGACCATGTCCTCGTACTGTTTGTATACCACATTGTTGGCAGAGTCAATGAAGAGGATGCTAATGGGACTGAGCCGCGTGGGCACACAGCAGGTGGGTGGTGTGGACTCAGGGTCCATGGAGTTCATCAGGGTCTGGATGACCGCGTGGTTTGTGGGTTCCAGGTGGGAGCGCAAGGGGAACTCGCACAGCCCCTCGCAATGAAAGGCCTCGTACTCAAGGGGCGCAATGATCCAATCGTCCCAGCCCATGTCTTTGAAGTTGACATGCAGTGCTTTCCGACTGCAGCGGGCCTTGAGGTTCTTGCTGGGTCTCTTGCCCTGGCGAGTGGCCAAGGGGGCGCGCCGTTTCCTGCGTTGGCTGAACAAGTACTCATACACGGTCTTATCGTCCTGGCCAGAGCGGGCTTTGATCTCATTAAAGAACAGGTCTCGCTTCTTGGTACGGCCGAACACTAGGAACAGAGCCTTCTCATGAACCTGCCGAGCAGTCCGATCGAAGCCCAGGCCACAGAGGTCCACGGCCCGGCCCCGTTCCCAGGCCTCCAACTCTAGACACAGCTGGGCCGAGTTCTTAAAGTTTCGGAAGAGCTTCCAGATGTCGAACACCTCCCAGCCAGAGCCGTCCAGGCCTGGCACGGAGCGCACATCCAGCAAGGCTGCCGGCTGCCGGCCGCTGGGGCAGCTGGACAACTTCAGCTGGGCAGCCCGCCCATTGCTGGGGGCCAATGGCTTGGCTGTGTCCAAGGGCTTCTTCCGCAGGATCCGTAGTTCAGCCCCTAGCAGCCCATCCTTCTCCAGGGCGCTAATATCAAAGATGTACCTCTGCTTCCTGACCACAGGCCCTCGGTCATCTAGAGAGAACACCCAACAGTCACTGCTGACAGCCTCACCAGGGAGCCCATCACCTTGAGGTGACCGAGAGAGCTTTCCTTAACCTCTTGCCTACTCTGACAGAAGCCAAGCCCCAAAGCGTGGGAGAACCTTTTTCAGAATGAGGGAGAGTCCTATGGGCAACTATGGGGTATATGCAGATATTGGCTGGGGTTACCTTGGGTGATTTGGGGGGCTTTTGTCAATGATCTACATACATCAGACATTCCTCAGCCTTATGGGCTATCTTCTGCACCTCTCTCTCTCTCTCTCTCTCGTTGCCATATCCATCATCCAATAGGATATCTCACTTACACTAATGGAACAGACATAAAAATTACCTTAGCTTTTCCACAGGGAAAGAACCTGTAGCTCAGAGAAGTTAGGTGCCTTGCTTGAAAAAACAGCTAGGAAAAAAACAAGGGTTGGAACTCTAGCCTGCAGCTTTTTATCCTCAGCCTGTGCTGCTTCCACATTCTCTTCAAGGAGACCTGAGTGTGCTCATGCTGTAGAGGAGACACTTGGAAACAGGAGTGACTCGACAAGGGTCATATCACTCGTTGGTCCAGCTGCCCTGGTTCTGTGGTTGAACGACCGTGTTGTGGGTGTGTTGTGTGCTGCTGTGTATATGAGTGTGTGACATTTGTGCGTGTGTTTGGGTGTGATTGGGCTTATGGTGATTATGAAAGATCATAGCTGAGTATGGATGGATTTCAAAATGTTTGCACCAAAATAAACCTATCTTTCAATTCCATCTTGAAGAACTTGCAGAAGCACCCTGGGTGTGTGAATGACATGGTATAATGTGTGTTTCATGGGGCCTGAAAGTGAGTGGGTAAATGTCAACGTCAGATTCATGTGCATACAAGGTGGGTGAGTACGTGTGTGTGTGAGTCTCCACGTGTGTATCAGTGTTAGCTGTCTGTGAGAAGCTAACAGGATCTCTGAATCAGCATCCCCTCCTTCTTAAATACCAGTCTGCCATGGAGGAGCATGCATATATTGCTCCACAAGGTGACTAATTAGGCCTTTAACCCCCCCATCTCCCCCTCCCCAAGCTCTGTTAGTGCTAGGGGGCACAAGAACTGATTTTATGATTCCCCAAGGGGTCACAGCTTTCTCTGGCTGGGCAGGCAGCCAGCCCACCTCCCCCACTCAACCAGACCTGCTGCCTCTGTGCCTCACCACCGCCCTCCCCAACCCTCAACCTCTCACCCAACCCCCACCCCCTCCTTGCCCTAAAGGCCAGCTCTAATGAGGAACCTCTCCCCATCTCTGTCCCCTCCCCCATCCTGCAGGAGCGGCAGGGCGACCTTAGTGGTCAACGGCTCATGTGCCTTCGCACACTGTGGAGAAACTGAGGTTGTGAGTGGGGAAGGCACTTGCTGAGTTCAGAGGAAGGAGCTTTAAGAGCAACAGGAGGTTGCTCTTGAAGGAGGGAGTGATGAGGGGAGCACACATTTTCTACGGAGCCCCCAGGATTTAGAAGGGACTCTTTCTCAGGGTCCCCCTTACAAGTTAGACCCCAGATCTGCAGCTTCCTCACAACTCTCAACACCCTTCTGTGACTCCAAGATGCCTTACCTATTT
This sequence comes from Ochotona curzoniae, assembly GCF_017591425.1. NCBI lineage: Eukaryota > Metazoa > Chordata > Mammalia > Lagomorpha > Ochotonidae > Ochotona > Ochotona curzoniae. The sequence continues at coordinate 13,520,770 of NW_024465894.1, read as the reverse complement.
ATCATCAATCCTGTGCTCTCTGCCTCAGCTTGGGCATAACCCATTAGAGCTCTCTGCCTACCAAATGGTAACATCTACAAACTCCAGGAGTCTGGGAAGTCCAGTCAGCCGGCACAGGCGCTGAGCATGTTCTGCTCTAGCCAGGACTCTGGTCTCCCATCTGCCCCCAGCTGGCAGGTCTTGGTGCTCCCCTCTGCACCTTGCAGGAAGTGGCTCTGGTGATTCCCAGGTGCCTTCCAGCGCTGACAGGCCAGCAGTCCAACACCTGCTGTGTATGTGTGAGAGAGAAGCTCCAGGTATCCATCCCAGGCCAGGTGCATGAACCCTCCTGCCCCAGTACACCCCCACACCCCCACTCTGCATGCGGACGCCCCTCCCTTGGAGTCATGCCCCTGCCATCCCACTCCCTCACCTTGCCCTTTGTCAATGAAGCTGGTGATGGTGTTGGCGAGGCCAGCCTCCAACTTCACGCTGCTGTTGCCGCCCTTTCTGTCAGCATCGGACAATGTCCTGTACAGCGAGAGCATGTACTCGTGGGGCGTGATGGGGGGCGGACGGAACGGCTCCTTGGGCTCTCGAGGGGACCCGGGTTCCCTGGTTTTCTTCAGCAGGAATGAGCTGGGGACAGATATTGCCTTTGGGGGCGCTTTCCCCCCAGGAAGCTGTCCTTTTGGGGTCACAGTCCGTGCTGCAGTCTGCCTGGTCTGGGGAGGGTGTCCTGGCTTGGACTCAGGGCTACCCAATCTGGGGGGCAGCTTTTTGGGTTCATCCTTCTTGGGCTGGGTCAGGTCTCCTGTCTGCCCGCTGCCACCCTTTGCCCTGGCATTGGTAGCTAGACCCCCCGGCCTGAAGATGTTCCGGGCCAAGTTGGGCTTCTCCTTGGCCTCTGCTTTGGTCAGCGCTGGCCTGGCCCCCGGGGGTCTCTGGCCCAAACCAGGGGCACCCAACACAGTACAGATGAATTCCAGGTCCAGCCAAGCCAGTTGCCAAAGCAAGAGAGTGAGGAGTGTGGGGAGTCTCATCCTCTGGTCAGCCGCTGGATGACACCGAGAAGGGCAGCAGGAGCGCAGGAGCCTCTGGCTTGGCAGGAAAAACCATGAAAGGAGTGGACTTTGAGAGGCAGCGGCAGAAGCAGTAGCGGCAGCAGAGCAGGCTCAGTCCTCAGTGCGAGACTCCTGAAGTCTGCCGGGCGTGTGTTTGTATCCAGTCCCATAGTGGAAATGCTCTCGTATCCAGACGTGCACCGTCTCCAGTCAGCGGCTGAAAATAACTCGTTCTTGAAAGGAGAACGCCGACCGCCCCCTTGCTCCTGCACAACTGACGGAGGGCTTGAAGGAGGCTTGTATAAGACTGAGGGATTTTTCCAAGAAGGAAGAATGGCGTAATGCTGCCTGTGTGCTCCAGTTCCCCCCCCCCCCCCGCCTTGGTTTTGAATCCTTTCCAGTGAAAATACTTACACACACACACATACACACACGCACAGACCTGCAGGTGCTCAGAAAAATCTTTTACAAACCTGAACTCAGGAATTGGAAACGGAATTCCAACCCAAACCAATTTAATTACTCTCTGATGTCATGCTGTCTGAACTCATTTAAGTGCAATATATTTATGTGAAAAAATCCCGGCTGCCCTTCTGGAGGCCCTGGCTCCTGGGGTCTCTTGGCACAGAGCCCCACAGCAGGACCCATGGCTTAGGGGGCTCCCCGTGTGCCAGGCAGACTCAGAGGTCTTCATCTGCACTCCACGGAGCAGCCCACCCCACCTGCCTGGGGATGGAGTGATGCTGGGGAAGGAGCGCTGAGATCTTAAACTCCAGAAGCAAGAGGAGGGTGGGTTTTCATTTAAGTCCTTGCCATGCTTCCAAGGCACTTTCAACCCCTGCGTGTTGTCTGGAGCCTGATTTGTTCTGTGTGTGTGTGTGTGTGTGTGTGTGTGTGTTGGGGGTAGTACAGATGGCAGTATTTACTTGCAGTTTCTTTTGTTTGAATAAACTTTTGATGACCCAGAGATAGAAAAGTTTCTTGGTGCTGCCCTCCGGGTGCCATTGACAGAGCTTTAGGTGATTTCTTGGGGGTTGGGAGCACTGCCTACCCTGGCACCCACTGCTTGGAAGGAGGCAGCTCCTGGTGTCCCCCACCCAGGCAAGACAGCCTTGGAGTTCTCTGAGGCTGGGGCTGCAGCGGCCCCTGCAGGAGACTGGAAAAGCAGGTTTCTGCACAATGCTGTTCTCGAAGCTCATAAACAGTCCACTTCGTTCAGGAGCCTATCCCTTTAGGGGCCATGGTCACCGCACCTTAGGATGGGGGTGGGGAACATTTGTCCCCTTCACCTAGAATGTTCTCCTATTCCCACAATGAATGAAGACCTCCTCATCTTGAGGGGTCCTGTGGGTTTCCTACAGGCGGCCTTCCTTGATCCCTAGGCAGAGCTGGACACTTCCTCTTGCCCACTTCACTACAACAGCACTAGCCACTCTGCAAGAGAGACGGTAGTAGGGAAGCAGTAGTCATGTTGCATCCTTTTTAATCCCAGGGTCTCTGAGTCACCCAGTAGAGATCTGTGGTCACTCTGAGGTCAGTGGATGGGTTTCCCAGCAGAGTTCGTGTCGGCAGGGGCGGTCAAGCACCCAGTCCTCTCATGGTGGTGACCTTGCTGATCTGCAAATCACAGGAGCACACTGTGATCATTCTAAGCTTCATCTGAGGTTCTGAGGTCAGAAAAGACACTTTAGGGACCAGCACAATGGCTCACAAGTTATTCTTCCACCTTGCAGTCCCAGTAGCCCATGTGCGCACTGATCCGTGTACCTGCTGCTCTGCTTCCCATTCAGCCCCCTGCTTGTGGACTAGAAAAGCAGCGGGGGACAGCCCACAGGCTTGGGCCCTGTATCCACAGAGAAGACCTGGAAGAAGTCCTGACTGCTGGCTTCAGGTCAGCTAACTCTGGCCTTTGTGACCATTTGAGGAGAAAACCAGTGAATGGAAGATCTTTCTTTCTCTGTCTTCCTTTTTCTCGATAGATCAACCTTTCCAATAAAAATTTTTTAAACTTTTTTTAGATTTATTTATTTTTATTGGAAGGTCAGATTTACAGAGAGAGGAGAGACAAAGACCTTCTGTCTTCTGGTTCACTCCCCAAGTAACACAACAGCCTGAGCTGAGTCAATCTGAAGCCAGGAGTCAGGAGCTTCTTCTGGGTCTCCCATCTTGGGTGCAGGGTCCCAAGGTTTTGGGCCATCCTCAACTGCTTTCCCAGGTCACAAGCAGGGAGCTGGATGGGAAATAGAATAGCTGGGACATGAACCAGTGCCCATATGGGTCCTGGTGCATGCAAGGCAATGACTTTAGCCACTAGGCTACCATGCCAAGCCTAAACATTTTTAAATCTTAGAAAAAAAGTGACAATAGAGCTTCCCACCTTACCTCAAAGGCAATCTTTCTGGCATTTGATGGATGGACAGGATTCATTACCATCCTTCCAGTGGCTTGGCTTCTCTGTGGGCTTATGTCTTCCCATCCAGTCCTCAGTGACATTCCCTCCTTTACCCTACCAGCTGTGTCCCCCTCACTGTCCCCACCCTCCCTCCAACTTTGTGCTTGACTTCTCAACCTCCAGGATCCCTGGGTTCACCCCTGCCTCTACCTACCCACTAAGTAAGTACAAATTTATGTGCTGCCTCCTCCATGCAGCCTTCCTGTATGCCTCAGAAAAAATGCATACTCCTTCCAAACATAATTGATTAGGGCTCTGAGTCAAGAGCTACAGGAAAGTGGGCTACATTCTCTTTTTTCCTTTCTGTATCTGGGGTAAGGGGAGAGACAAAGGGAGAAGCCACAACCACCCTCCCTACCATCCCAGGGTCCCCAATGTGGGGCATGCTCTGAGGGCTCTGTGTTCCTTCTACGCTAGTGAGTCCAAGCTTTTCCAGCCCTGCTACTCCCACCCCCATCCCCAACACTGGTCATTTCTTCAACTCTGTGTATGCTTCTCATATTTTGATCATAACTTAATTCCTTATAGCTACAATAATTTATTTATGTGTCATTCCCATTTGATTATGACTAGACGGTACCATATTTATATTTCAATTATTCCCAGTGCTTGGCGTGGGGCCCAGCACATAGCAAATTTCAGTATGTGTTGTACAAATGAATGAATCTGTAACTGGCCCTTTTGTACAAAGGCTGTCATTCTCTCCTTTAAGAGTAACTTGCGGACATGTCCTGCCTTCCCTGCCGGGCATTGATTTCCTTAAAGGGAAGCATTCCGTCTTGCCATTTCTTAGGCATTTGGTAAGTTCCAACAAGTGGCTACATGGAGGGGTGAGTGAGTCAAATAAGCAAGATGTCCCAATACCTGGCTTGATCAAGAGAGCGCTCAGGGAACAAACAGGCCTGGCTTAGAATCCTGGTTCTGCTATGCACACCCCTTGTGTTGAGAGATTATTTCACCTTGCCTGAAATTCTCAGCAGACATCATGACAGTCCTAGCCTTGCAGGTTTTTTGTTGTTGTTGTTGTTGCTGTTTGTTTGTTTTTTAATTCCAAAACCTGATTGCTCCAGCTAGCGTCTGCTGACTATTCATAACAGGACTCTGGCTTTGTTTTCAATGGCTTGTTCATCTACCTTATCTTCACAATAGCCTTGTGATGAGGGGACATTTAGCACCTATGTGTTAACACACAGGTGAAATTCAAAAAAATTCAGACCTTTCTTTAAAGGCCTTGGCCCCCAGCAACATACCCGGGGATGAGATGGGGAGGAAGGACCAGGGCACTTCACTCTAAGCCAAAGCCTGGCCAGTAAGGTAGGTGCTCTTGTTTGAGAATGGTGGGACTCCCAGGCACGGGGTGAGAGCAGGGAAAGATGGTGCTGAGCTGGGCTAGAAGGCTCTGTCCCGGGAGAAGCCCAGGGTTCCTGCCTGGCCTGCTCAATAAAGGTGACTAATCACTTCTGTCCCCTCTGCTAATTGCAACCAGATGCGGCCGCTGGCAGGGCTTCAGTCCCGACATGTTTAATTATGGGGACATAGAGTCCCCAGGTCCCCCGTGTCCCCCTCCCTCCCCTTCTCCTGTCAGCAATATTAATGTCAAACTTGAAGTAGAAGATGGGAGCCTTGGGAAGTCATTGGCATCAAAATAATCCTACAGGCCCTTCTACCCTTCTATCAGATTGAGGCTTAAGCCTTATTATTTTTTGTAAGATTTAGTTTAGTTTTATTTGAAAGACACATTTACAGAGAGAGGTCTTCTATATCCTGGTTGAAGCCCCAAATGGCTGCAACAACTGGAACTAGGTTGATCTGAAGCCAGGAGCCAGTAGCCTCCTCCAGGTCTCCCACGTGGGTGCAGGGGTACAAGGAGTTGGGTAATCTCCATTATTTTCTCGGGCCGAAAGCTGGAATTGGAAGTGGAGCAGCCTGGATATGAACCTGTGCTCATACGCAATGCAGGCAACACAAGCAGAGGCCTAATCACTTTGCCCTGCCATGGGTCTGTGAACCTTTGCCTTGTACAAATATTCCCCTATCCATTATTTCACTGGTATAGCAGAACTGCTGTTGGGAAGTCAAAATATTATGATTCCTATGTCACAATGAGCAAACAAATGAATAGATAAATAAATCTTTAAAAAAAGAATCTCAGGGCCCGGCGCGGTGGCGCAAGTGGTTAAGTCCTCGCCTTGCACGCCCGGGATCCCATATGGGCGCCGGTTCTAATCCCGGCAGCCCCGCTTCCCTTCCAGCTCCCTGCCTGTGGCCTGGGAAAGCAGTTGAGGATGGCCCAAAGCTTTGGGACCCTGCACCCGCGTGGGAGACCCGGAAGAGGCTCCTGGCTTCGGATCGGCATAGTATCGGCCCGTTGCGGCTCACTTGGGGAGTGAATCATCGGATGGAAGATCTTCCTCTCTGTCTCTCCTCTCTGTATATCCGCCTTTCCAATAAAAAATAATAAAAAAAAAAAAAAAAAAAAAAAAGAATCTCAGGCCTGGTGCAGTAGCCTAGTGGTTAAAGTCTTTGCCTTGCCAGGAGAGTTCCCCCAGCTCTCCTACGCAAGCGCAGGGTCCCAAGGCTTTGGGCCATTTCCTACTGCTTTCCCAGGCCACAGGCAGGAAGCTGGATGGGAAGTGGAGCAGACGGGTTATATAGCCGGGCCCTATATACAAAACCCTATTGTCAATACTGTCACTGTGTCATCAACAGGAAAACTGAATCTCAGAAAAGTTAATTGATGGAAGATCTTCCTCTCTGTATATATGGCTTTCCAATAAAAATAAAATAAATCTCTAAAAAGAAAAAAGGAAAAGTTAAGTGACACATAGCCTCATGATGAGAGATGACCAAGCAGGACACAACCCAGACTCCTGACCGGCCTGCAAGGCCCTCCCACACCATTCGAGCACATTCTCCTTTGTGAGGTCTAGGTTGTCCCCCAACCCCCACCTCAAGGGGTCCCAGGGAACTGCAGCCAGGGCAGAGGTGCCTCTGCTCCCCACGTTAGCAGCTGTCAGGTTCACGATTTTTAACTCCCTGGTAAAGGCCACGGCTCAGAGCGAGTTACTCAATGGCTCCTCCTGCCGAACTCTGCAGAAACTGCACCCTGAAAGCGGCCTGCATGGAGGCACATCAAGCCTCAGGCTAGCTGCCACTCCACCACCAGAAACCGAAGCTGGAAATTGTGTATGTGTGTGTGCGGAGAGAGAAGTGAGTGAAATAATCATGTACTTTCCACCTTGTGCTTTTTAGAAAGATGTTTATATATTTGAAAGGTAGAGTTGCAAAGACAGCAATAGAGACAGATCTTCCATCTGCTGTTTGGCTTTTCAGGAAGCCGAACTAAAGTAGGAGCCAGGAGTTTTATTCAGGTCTCCCACTTGAGGGTAGGGCCCTAAGCATTTGGGCCATTCTCTACTGCTTTCCCAGCCACTAGCAGGGAGCTGGGTTGGGAGTGGAGCTGCCAGTACTCGAACCTTTGCCCATAAGGAGTGTAGGCGTCACGGGTAGTGGCATAATCCACTGTGCCACAGTGTCAGCCCCTTCCATGTTTATTCTTAAATTAAAATGTTTTATTTTCCTTTCAAAATAATTTTAAAACTCTTAGGCCAGCACGATAGCCTAGTGGCTAAAGTCCTCACCTTGCATGAATCAGGATAAATCTTAAAAAAAAAAAAAAAAACAACTCTTGAAAATAAACATTAGTAAGAAAAGTAATATGGATTCATGAGGACAAAAAATTCCAGTTGTCCGAAAAAAAAGGCAGTCTTGCTCTCACACCATACCTAGGTCTCTCAGTCCATTTTTAAAAAAGATTTATTTATTTTGAAAGAGTATATATATAAAGGGAGAGAGAGAGAGAGATAATCATCCAATAGCTGGTTCATTCCCCAAATGTTTTCAATGGCTGGTGCTGGACCAGGTGCAAGTAAAGAGCCAGGAGCTTCATTTTGGTCTCCCATGTGGGTGACAGGGACCCAACACTTGAACCATCATTCACTATTTTTCCAGGCATTTTAGCAGGGAGCCAAATTGGAAGAGGAGTAGTCAGGACATGAACCAGCACACATTTGGGATACCAGAATCTCAGGGCAATGGCTTTACCCACTTCCCCACAACACTAGTCCCTCAGTTTAGTCAATGACTAATCAATGACTAATCCTCCTCTTGCAAGCACTAGAATCGCAAAACAACGCCGGTTCATATCCTAGCTGCTGCACTTTCCATCCAGCTCCCTGAATGTTGCCTGGGAAAGCAGTGGAGGATGGCCCAAAGCAATGGAAACTTGTGTCCACGTTGGAGACCTGGAGAAAGCTCCTGGCTTCTGACTTTGGATTGGCTCAGCTCCAGACGTTGTGGCCACTTGGGGAGTGGACCATCAGGCGAAAGATCTTTCTCTTTGTCTCTCTCTGTATATCTGCCTTTCCAATAAAAATAAATAAATCTTAAAAGAGAGAGAGAGAGAGCAAATGAGCAGTTTTCCCCTCCCATCTCAGTCTATTTCCCCACAGAGGACCAGTAATTACTGCTGGGGACCTGGTAGTCTTACTGTCATCATTGAGCTCAGAAACCTCCCACCATGGACTTCCCACACAGGAACACAAGTACTAGTTTCACTTGGCAGCTGAGAGGTTTGGAATTGACAGAGAGGAAATCGGTTTCCGAGACACTGGCAAAGCCCGTAGTTCAAAGCCAGGCGAGTGTGACTTAGGTCTAGTGTTTGGAAATTTCTGTCATGTTCCTTTGTCCGATTTCTGTCCAGGACTTTAGGGTTTCCGCTGCTGCTGTGTGGGGGGAGACGGTGATACATTCCCAGTTCAGCATGTAATTAAAAGTTTGAGTTAGAGCCATGAGAAGACCTGGTCTTGTGGGAGCCATGATCAAACATTTGGACCAGGTGGTCGAAAGATGCCACTCCCTCCCTTTTAAGAAATGTGAAGTGTGAGGGCAGCTGGTCAATTATGACCCGGCATAACTGCCCAAGGAGGTAGAATCAGGATCAAGGAGAATAAAAACCTGCCACTAGAGGGCATTGCATTACTGTGGAATCACCCAGGCCAGGCCAGGGAGATTTGCACACTAGCAGAAGAGTTCCAGGGGGTATATTTGTAACAGTCCCGAACCCCTGTGCTCAAACACCCAGCAGTGCCCTAACCATGCCTGCTTGGCATGCTCCTCCTTCAGAGTCAAGGACATGAAATAGCTGTTTCTTTCCCCGAGAGTCTAGGAACTGTGGCACTAGACAGAGTCATGCATTATTTGTTTTGCTTTTGGGTCCCTCTCAATGTCTAGCTCAGGACTTGCCACATAAAAGGCAGAACAGTAAGAAACTGTTTATAATCTACAGTAAGAGAGAATATTCATTGAGTTCCCTCGGCTCTGGTTCACACTGATAGCTTGTGGGAAAAAAGGAGAAAGTGGTTGGTTTCTTCTTCTTCTTCTTCCTCTTCTTCTTCTTTTTCTCCCCTCTGGCCTCAGCTCCCTTCAGTCCGTGCTGACACAGAGAAGAAGCAGGGGAACCTGTATCATCTTGGGTCTAGCAGGTGCTTTGATCATCCTCCAAGCACCCAGGGGTGTTTCCGAGGGTTTTCTGGGGTTCCCTGCTGGACTCTATGTCTCAGTTTTCTTTGCAAAGCCATCTCCATGATCAAGCTCATTCACTTCATTTCTTATTCTGGGGCCCCTCGACCCTTCCATGCAGTCTGACTGAACACGACCTGGAATGGGGCTATGCAGGCTCTCCTTCACTCGGCTCCTACGGAGCTTCCAAGGAAACCCTCCCTGACAGATTGTGGGAGAGTAAGCCACACTGCAGCCTCGCCTGGGACTGCCACCAGAGCTGTAGCAGGTTCATCTCTTGCTGTTAGGTAGGAGGCAGCAGTGATAGATTCCGCACCAGGATCCCTGGAGAAGTCACTCCCCTAGTCACTGGGCTGGAGCACTTAAGGCACTGGTCCCTTCCAGTTGTCCGCAAGGAGGGGTGAAAATACCCCAAAACAGCTAGAAGTACTCCTACACAAGTTCTCTATCCTCTGCTTTAAAAAAAGATTTTATTTTATTATTATTATTATTATTTTTTACTGGAAAGGCAGATATAGAGAGATGGAAAGACAGAAAATTCTTCTATCCACTGGTTCATTCCCTAAGTAGCCATAACTAGAGCTAAACCACTCTGAAGCCAGGAATCAGGCGCTTCTTCTGGGTCTCCCATGCGGATGCAGGATCCCAAGGCTTTGGGCCATCCTATACCTCTTTCCCAGGTCACAATCTGGGAGCTGAATGGAAAGTGGAACAGGCAGGATATGAACTGGAGCCCATATGGGATCCCGATGTGTGCAAGGTGAGGACTTTAGCTCCTGGGCTGCCACCCTTGGCCCAGCACTTGGCTTTTCTACATCTTCGGTGCAGTGGATGGGAGTGGGTAGCAGCTCCTCAGTTTGTACATGCTTGTGTGTCATCATGGCAGATGTTGACCTGCGCAGAGACAAGGTCTGGGCAACACAGCATCCCAGACATTCCTGGACTTTGGCAGGGTGCTGGAGTCATTTCTGCTCGGCCTAGTATGGTTCACTATGCAAATAGTGGCAACAGCCAGTAATGCAGCAGACTAAAGACAGGAGCTAAGAACTGGATCCTGTTCTCTCACTAGGGGCCCAAGTACTTGGGCCGTCATAAGCTGCCTTCCCAGGCATGTTAACACGAAGCTAATGAGAACCAGAGCAGTCGATTTTCCACCTGCTGGTTTGCTCCCAAAGTGGACAGAACGGCCAGAGCTGAGCTGATTGAAGCTAGGAGCTTCTTCTGGGTCTCCTACTTGGGTGCAGGGTCCCAAGACTTTAGGCCATCCTCGACTCCTTTCCCAAGCCATAAACAGGGAGCTGGATGGGAAGTGGTACAGTCAGGATGCTAATGAGTGTCTATATAGGAAGCTGGCACAAGAGGGTAGAGATGGGCTGGTGCAGTAGCCTAGTGGCTAAAATCCTCACCTTATATGTGCCAGGATCCCATATGGGCACCAGGTCTAATTCCAGCAGCCCTGCTTCCACTCCAGCTCCCTGCTTGTGGTCTGGGAAAGCAGTCGAGGACGGCCCAAAGCCTTGGGACCCTGCACCCATGTGCTGGAACTGGAAGAAGCTCCTGGCTTCTGGCTTCAAATTGGCACAGCTTCAGCTGTTGCGACCACTTGAGGAGTGAATCAGTGGATGAAAGATCTTCCTCTCAGTCTCTCCTTCTCTCTGTATGTCTGACTTTTCAATAAAAATAAATATTTAAAGAAAAAGAAAGAGGGTAGAAAATTAGCCTGTTGAACCACACTCTCATCATCCCCCTTTTAAAAAATCATGACTTCTTGGCATGTTTTTCTTTATTCAGGGACTGGAGATATTCCTTCTTGGTAGATTGTATTGTTTCAGAATCAAATTCTTTTTTCTCTATCCCCACTTCTTTTTTACCTAAGTAGCTACTGAGAACATTTTTAAGACTACAGGAGCAAGACAACCATATATTTGTTAACCAAGTGTTTGCTCTCTTCTCCCACTCTTTTTGATTGCATCTTAACTAGAAAGTCTACTTTCTGGTTCTCTCCTGTTACTCATTCACCAAGCACTTAGCAAACTCCACTCTAAGCACCTGTTCTGCACCGGGTCTTTTGATGGTGAAAGCGTCTCTCCTCTCCAGGTGTTCACAGTCTCATGCCCAGAGAAATCACTATCATCTGGGGGTATTTGCTGAAATGCAGGACACTGGTTTACTGAATCTCTAGAGGTAGATGCAAAATTGTGCATTTGATAAATTCCCTGTGTTTTGTTTGCTAATCTCTACTAAAAATTGAGAACTTCGAATGGAAGTAAGTGGCCGGTAAATGAAATTTATAGTTCTACCAGAGTGTACTGATTATTAAAAAAAAAAAAAAAATCCGACACGAGTGCATCGCCCGAGTTTCAGAAGGGATAAAATGAACATCCTCCCGAAGAAGTCAAGCTTAACAGAAAAACCTTAGCTCTCTGGACGCAGGTAGGTGTTAACCCCTTAAACGTTAACAACACCTGAACCAAACAGTACAGCGGCCGAACCAACATGAAAGCTGCTGTGAGTGCCGTCGCTTGAAGTTCTTTGGAGCGTCGGGCTCAGAATGTGAGAAAACTCTACAGCGATTCGCCCTGCAGATTTGGTTGCGAACCAGGAGCCCGTTGCCTGATTTTTCCACGGAGCTGTAATTACGCTAGGAATGCGAGGAGTGAGCAGTGCGCAGGCGCAGTTAGAACCAGGTGTTCTTGCACATGCGCAGTAGGTGACTCTGAAGTCAGACGGGTTGGTGGTTGAGGGCAAGTGTTTCTGTTCTCATTATGTCCCTTGATGGAATCCAGATACTCTGGCTGTCCCCCACCCTGGAGCGGGGATGTAATATCTCAGTTATAACCTCCTCCTTCCTTCTGAGGCTCTCCAATCAATCTTCTGCCAGTGTCCAACATGGCGGCAGCCGCAGCGCGGCGCCCTGGACTCTCGGCGGGGCGGGACGGACCTGGCCGGGCCTGAGGCGGGGGAGGGCCCCACCATCCAAAGGGCGGGAGTTTGGGGGGCGGGGTCTGGGCCGCGCGCTGCCCCCTCCCCTGCCGGGCCTTAGCCGCGGCTGCGGTCGCTTTTCTCCCCTCTGGAGCACTTCGGGAATCCGCGGCACCCGAGCGGTGAGATGGGGCTTTAGGGCAGGCGGGAGGTGCCCTGGTTAACGGTCCGAGGCCCAGGAACCCGACGCCTGAAGGAATCCCGTCTCGGTGTCCCGTGTCCCTGTAGGATCCCGAGGCCCAGAGAGTTGGGACTCGTCCTAGGCCCCCCGAGAGGCTTCCCTCAGTTTCCTTCCGCCTCCTCCCCCACCCGGGCGCCGTGGGAGAACTCCCTGACCCTCGTTCCTGACCGTCCACCAGCCCCGAGCCGAGCGGATGCGGCGGTGCACGCAGTCCCGCGCCCGGTGCTTGCTGCGCCCCGGGGGCCCTGCAGCTTCTGCGGCCCGTGGAGGCTTTGCACGTGATTTGTGCGAAAGTTCAGTCCCACCTGCCTGCCCCTCTGCCCTGGGATTCGGGTTATTCGGGACCCCACTAATGCGTGGTCTGCGGGGAGCCTTTTCCCTCCGTCCTCTCCCGGAGCGCCGCTTGCGTCCTGCTTTTCTGTGTTTGCGCTCATTGCACCCAGGCGCTTTCCTGCACGCTGCTTGGCGTCCTGAGCTCATTCCTGGAGGACGTTGTGCTGTCTCTACCCCAGGTGCACCGCAGGATGCTTGCACAATGTCAGGTGTCACTAAATGTCACATGTCAAGTGTCCTCATTTGACACATGGAGCTTAGGCACTTGTAGGTCAGGTTGATTGATATACAACCAGGTCGGTGGAGCTGGAAAGCTGTCTAACACTTTGACTAGGTTGCCTTCGGGTTTAATGGACAGCCATAGATTTCACCTCCCTGTTAGTCTTGTGAGGAGGTCAGGATTCGGATCCTTGTCTTACAGAGTAGGCTCAGAAAGGAGACTTGGTGGCCTCCGTGAGTCTAGAGTGAGTCTGTGGGCAAAGTGAGACTAGAACCAGGGCTGCCCTTCCTCCACTCATGTTTTGATCTTTTCTGCCAGAACGCTGCAGGTCTAGGTGTCGCAGCCTAGGTGTCGTTTCACGTTTCTGAGGAACAATTGTAATTGTAATTTCTCGGGGCTGTATTTTGGAAGCAATTCGTGGGATGGAGAGAGCATAGAATTCAGAATCAGATTGGGCTTCAGTCTTTGCCGCTCACCAGTTTCCTCTCTTGTTTTTTTTTTTTTAAAGATTTGTTTTATTTATTTTTGTTAGAAAGTCAGATTTACAGAGAGAAGGAGAGATGGAAATATCTTCCATTTGCTGGTTAACTCCCCAAGTGGCTACAATGGCCGGAGCTGAGCAGTCTAAAGCAAGGAGCCAGGAGCCTCCTCCAGGCTTCCCTTGCAGGTGCAGGGTACCAAGGCTTTAGGTCATCCTCTTTTGCTTTCCCAGGTCATTAGCAGAAGCTGGAAGGGAAGTGGAGCAGCTGGGAAATAAACAGGCACCCACATGAAATCTCAACAGTTGCAAGGCTAAGGTTTTGCCACTATGAAAAAACAAAAAACCTTTGTGTAGACCACACAACGTTGCAAAGAGCCAACATTTCTAGCTCAGAATTCTTTCTTTCTTTTTTTTTTTAATTTATTTATTTTTATTGGAAAGGCAGATGTACAGAGAGGAGGAGAGACAGAGAGGAAGATCTTTCATCCGCTGATTCACTCCCCAAGTGGCTGCAACAGCCACTGCTGTGCCAATCCAAAGCCAGGAACCAGGAACTTCTTTCTGGGTCTCCCACGCGGGTGCAGGGTCCCAAGGCTTTGGGCCATCCTCGACTGCTTTCCCAGGCCACAAGCAGGGAGCTGGATGGGAAGTGGAGCAGCTGGGACATACCCAGCACTCTCATAGAACCCCAGTGTCTGCAAGGCAAGAATTTAGCCATCATGCTGTGCCCATGCTTTTTCTTTGAATCTCCTGGCTAAGATGCCTGCTATATTTTTCTTTGTCAGAGTAAGACTGTCTGTGTTCACATTTCTTATCAACCAAATGTCAGCTGTGTGACCTGGTACACTTTGCTTGACCTTCCTAAGCTTCCGTTTTTTCTTCCATGTAGAAAGAGCAATAGTTGTAGCTATGGTGAGGTATGATAGGAAGACATTGAAAGTGTCCAAGGTTCCCGTCAGGGCTTGGTAACTCCACTTCCTGTCCAGTTCCTGGCTAAGGTGCCAGAGAAAAGCAGCGGATGATGGCATGGGTACTTGAACGCCTGCCGCCTAGTGGGAGATCCAGATGAAGTTATGTTCTGGCTTCTGCCTGGTCCAGCTCTAGCCATTGCAGCCATGTGGGGAATGAACCAGCAGATGCTTTATCTCTCTATCCCTCTGCCTTTCAAATAAGCTAATGAAAAGATTCTTATGAGGACCACATGACATAAACGTATAAAGCAGCTAACAAAGTGGGCCATGGAAGCACTCTACAGGTATTAACAGTGGCGAGGAGGACTTACCCAGAGTCACGTGCCCTCCCTTTGTTTTCCCTCCTCTCCTGTATTGTCTTTATCATTATTGTACACACCACTTTTATTGTAATTGTTTACATCTCCCTTCACCTTCCGTAATTCATGTCTATCTGTAATGCCAGCCACTATGGATGCAACGAGAAAACGAGATCTCTTGTTCTAGGTGGAGTTTCCAAAGGCAGGCCAAGAAGCCCTCGTTCTCTGGATGTATCTCATGATCCGGCAGTCTGGGAAATAGTCATCCTCATGTTCCCTGTTAGATGAGGCTTCCTCTTCATATTTTAAAGGTTCCCAGGGGTCCTAGAATAAGCAAACCTAGCACTTTGTCAAACCCAGCTTTCCCAGACTGGATATTTGCTAAGTAAATCCAAGTCCTCTACTTCAACAGTCCTCTAACTCCACCTTGTGCTTTGGTTCCCAGCTCAAGAGGAAGCCCAAGTGACAAAACGATGGTCAGAGACACCCTGGGGAGCAAGCAGCCTTTGGCTGCAGCATAAGGACTGGAGGCCTCCTCTCTGGTGCCCCCATGGAGACAGGCAGCCCCAGGTTGAGCAGCATGAAGCCACAGTCACTACAGCTGGTGCTGGAAGAGCAAGTGCTGGCCCTGCAGCAGCAGATGGCGGAGAATCAGGCAGCCTCCTGGCGGCAGCTGAAGAGCTCTCAGGAGGCCCAGCAGAGGCAAGCCACCCTCGTGAGGAAGCTGCAGGCCAAGGTGAGAGACGATGGCTAGCAAAAAGAAAAAACAAAAAAACAAAAACCCTCACGTTGTTGCTAATATAGGGTGAGGGTCTTCAGAGGCAGAGCCATGGGGTGGGAGTGCCCACTGCTAACTGGGTGACATGGAGCACCCAGTCCTTGTAACTCACATGGGCAGATGTTCAATGAGATGTGAATTATGCCCTTTAAAGATGATGTTCACAAGGCTTTAACTTGCTTGTTCTTCTATTCTAAAGCTAAGACCTGAGTATGGGTTTTTAAGTCTGAAGCCCAATTTTTTCTCCTACTGAGGTGGCATAAGAAAATATTCTTTCAGTGCCCACACAGAAATTGAGATGTTACGGCTTTGACTCAACACCACCATCCACTCCCCACAATCACAGCAGGTTTGTCCAAGATCCCCAGGGACCTCAGGTTTGCATCAGCTGTGTCCGCTGCCCAGGCCTTGCTTTTTTTGTCTTAGGTGTTGCAGTACCGGAGCTGGTGCCAGGAACTGGAGAAGCAGCTGGAAGCCACTGGAGTAAGTACAATTGGGGCTCTCTGTTCCCCTTGTGCGCTCAGTGAATGATACACTTGCTAGGCTTTATTTGCTGCCTGAAGGAAGGTGAAGGGATGATTGAGGGTGTTTGGTAGAAGTCTTTCTTCTTCCAGCTCTTGAGAGTTTTATCACATTGCTACCTGTGGGTGGTTTGTTGGGGTCCAACCTTAACCAAACAGGAGCAGGGAGTTACAAGGAGCAGATGAAAGTTTTCCTCCAGCAGGTGGCAGTGTTTGTCTCAAAGAACCAGGTGCCTTTGCAGGCCTGAAAAACCATAGGCCAAGGGGTTGATACATGGTGTTGACTGGATAGAACTGGCTTTGTAAAACCCGTTTACCTTTGTTCCAGCTCCTTCTCTGCACCTTCTCACATTCCCCTCAGAAAAGTTCTTTCAAAGGAAGGAAAAAACTTACCAAACACCTTCTATGTAGGCCTGGGACCATTGATCATTGCCATATGATTGTGTCATTTTATCTGCACAGCACCATTCGGGGGGAATGAGATCAGCTTCATTTTGTAGCTGAAGACACTGTAGCTCCAAAAAGCTAGGTGGCTTTCCCTTCTCAAGGTCCACACATTACCATGCTGGAAGTCAAGGTTAGCCATGAGAGACACCTCAACCTTGAGCTTCCAAGGGTGAGGATTCCTTCACTACCAAATGCCATGTGTCAAGAGGGATCTGTGGTTTGCTTTTGGAGAGCCTTGCAGTGATCCAGCCTTTTGGGGTTGCAGTGATTGGGAAAAGAAGCATGTTACTGACCCAGACAAGAAAGTGTAGAAAGGAAGTGAGGTGTTGTAGAACGGGGATGCCAGGGAATTGACCTGAGTGATGTTCTTTCTTGTGGTAAACAAGGCTTGTTTCTGTCTGGCAAAGGGACCAGTCCCTCAGAGATGGGAAAGTGTGGAGGAGCCAAGCCTGGAACAGCTTCTAATCCGGCTGGAGGAGGAGCAACAGAGGTGATGGACCCCAAAGTGTCTCATTGGGGTGATGGGCCAGTGAGTGGAGAAGGCTGATGGAATGAAGCCGTCGGTCCTGAGGCTGACGTGGACTTCAGCCTGAACCCTCCGGTTTCTGTTAGTGGAAAATTCCGTGGCTATTACCTTATTCCCAAGAGATCCAAGGATGGGACCCGACCTTTATTTTGCACTTGCACTTGCTCCTCCCCAGTGCAGGTGTGAGAATCTAGCTGAGGTGAACACTCAGCTTCGACTGCACATGGAAAAAGCTGACATGGTCAACAAAGCCCTTCGGGAAGACGTGGAAAAGCTGACAGTGGACTGGGGCCGGGCCCGAGAGGAGCTCATGAGGAAGGAGAGCCAGTGGCAGATGGAACAGGAGGTAGGAAGAGCAGGGCTGGGACTGTGACAGGAGGTCTGTCTTTGGCACCGCCCTGGTCTGTGAGCTGAGGAATGTATCTCGGGGCTGGAGGCAAACTACACAACTGAGCTATCATTGCAAATATTGCTCATCATTGTTACCTGTTGGCTGGTCTCACTTGGGCCTTCATCCTTGTTCCACCATTACCTGCCTGTCCTAGTTTCTGCTGGCGGGTGGCATGACACGCTGCAGAAGTGACTAGATTTGGATTTATGCAGAGCTCAAAGCTTGTGGGTGCCCTTCTTTCTGGAGGTCTGTCTATCTAGACGCTAAGGACAGTGAGTAGAGAAGAAAGAGTGGCTACAGGCTCTGGGAACGTTCGGATCCTAGCTAAAAGAAATAAATGTTTCTCGTATTTTGCTAAGTGCTGAGTGATTTCTATACGTGTTGTGTTACTTATCCTCCTCATAAATCTTTGGAAATAGTTCCCGTTTATATCCCTTTCTAATGTAGCACAGAGGAAGGACAGGTCCCATCTATGGCTCTCTGACTTCTTGAATCCCAATCCCAGTTTTATTTGTATTTGTTAAAGATTTGTTTGTTTATTTGAAAGTCAGAGAGAGGTATCTTCAATTTACTGGTTCACTTCCCATATGGCTGCAAACTCCATTGCTGGACCAGGCCAGAGGCAGGAGCCAGAGCTGCTTCTGGGTCCTCTACCCGGGTGGCAGGACCCCAAGTACTACATCACAACACTGCCCCCCCACCCACTCCCCGCCTCTGCCAAGTTCATTAAACCCTGTGGCAGAACCTGCTTCTAGACACCCTCTTAGAGTGTGTCTCCTTAAGTACCTTCTTCTCCCTGTAGCTGGTAGTTAGGAATCTAGAATGTTTTGTAGGAAAAAGATAGTGCTCTGTCCTCTCTTAATATAGTTAACTCCTGGATTTCTGAACACACAGTTCTTCAAGGGCTACCTGAAAGGGGAGCACGGTCGCCTGCTTGGGCTATGGCGGGCAGTGGTGACCTTCCGACGCCACTTCCTGGAGATGAAGTCAGCTACTGACAGGTGAGTGTGAGATAAGGAAGGAGGAGGTTGCCCTGCCAGTTCTGGACTTACTGCAGTGTGCTGCTGTAGAGCCGTGTGATTAGCTATGAGGCTGGGTGGGTAGAAATGTTGGTATTGCTGGGTTCAGATGATTTTGCTCAGACCCGCCCAATCTCCACACTCCCTTCCCTGGTCCCCACTGGAGTCTGCCATTTTCCTTTCTTGTGCTCAGAGATCTGATGGAGCTTAAGGCTGAGCATGTGAGGCTTTCGGGGTCCCTGCTGACCTGTTGTCTGCGCCTGACTGTTGGAGCACAGTCTGTGGAAACCAGTGGATCTGGGAGAGCAGAGAGGAGTGAGCCAGCCCAGCTGCTGCTGCTCACCAAAACCCAGGAGCTGGAAAAGGAAATCCATCGGAGGAGCCAGGAGCTAACCCAGCTGAAGAGCCAGGCGGATCTGGAGAAAGCCGAGCTGCAGGATCGGTGAGGTGGCCTGGAGTCCCAGGAGGGGTACATGCAGGGGAGGGGGATCCCTTTAAGGAGCTGAGGATGGGCAAGGGGATCTGAAGAGCAGTTCCACCATGAGCAGGGAGAGGTGCTGGGGGAATCCAGTGGGAATCCTGCTGCCGTGGGTGGGGCTTGTCGCTGACCGCGTCCCTCAGACTGTGCAGCCGTCTGGACGTGCAGCAATCACATGACTGTGGCTTCTGTCTGCACCAAAGCCAGAGTGGCCAAGCTCTTCCCTACCTTCACACATGCTGGCCTTAGCCTGGCACACCTTCCTCCTTTTGCTCTGTCTTATCTTTTAAGGCAGGGATGGGGGACGTCTGACCCATTGGCCATCCAAGGTCCATTAAATCAACTGGTCTGGATCTGCCAAGGCAACCATATGCAGGACTTGAAATTCAATATAAGAGGCTGATTTTTAAGTTGGAGTGTTGTATGGTTTGTGAATGTTATAAATAATATATAAATATCTAAATGGGCCTTGATAGAGGAAAATAGTCTCCACCCCTGCTATAAAATGTAGTTTGGTGATGGCCTCTCTGAGCTCAGTAGCCTACAGAATCACTTTGCCCGCTGTGGCCTTGCTTATTACAGCTTTGATCTCACTGATTACTTTGTTTCCTTTTTTGTTTTGTTTTCTGGTTAGGCTATTTTGACTTTTTTTTATTATTGTCATGAAATAGGGTGTTTCAAAATGATAAGAAGGGTACTCTGATAAGCAGAGCGTACTGCTGAATCACAGGCTGGCACGCCTGCAGAGAGCTCTGTGTACACCTATTGGTGGTGTGCCCACTTCACAGGACTGTGTTGTCCTGGTGTTATTTTTAGAGACACTGAGAAGCACAAGAACAGAGACCATGCCTCAGTAGGCTTTTTGTCTTCAGTACTTTGTAGCTTATCTGCAATTTTAGAAGATACTTAATAAATGTGGAGTGATGCAACAATTACACAAATGGCCACAAAACTCTTAAAGAAAGATTATGTGGAATCAAAATGTTGTCTTTCTAAACAAACACTCAAACACATGTTTACTTGGCCACCTATGTGACAGCAGAGACTAAGCTCCCAGACGCAGTGTTAGGTGATAGAGATGTCTGGGGATGTCACTGGACTTTGGTGTTAACATCAGAGATTGACCATAGTCTCCTTCAAATCGCCCCTCCTTTTTCCCTGTCAGAGTCAGAACCTTGAGCCGGAAGGACCTTGGGAATATCCCATGTGACAATACCGGTGCTCTTATTGGTTTCAGAGTGCTTGACTTCAAGATCAAGCGAGGCCTGGAAGGGCCTAGGCCAGGGCTTTCCTTCAGCTCTCGGGCCCCCAAATACGTGTTCCAGCCTTGCACTGTGGTAAATCCCTGCATGCATCTGAGTGACTTTTGGCTTTCCCCTGTGTTCGAGAGTAGCATTACGTGGACTGCAGGGAGTACTGAGGGGCCGGGGCACCCCAGGGGTTCTGAGGGGGCTGCAGTGGAGTGTCCATGTTGGGGCAGGAGTGTGCCACAGAGTAGCCCTGTCCACATCCACCATCTGCCCAGATGACCGTGTTCACACCACTCTTCTCTCCAGGGTGACTGAGCTGTCTGCTCTGCTGACACAGTCTCAGAAGGAGAATGAAGACTATGAGAAGATGGTCAAGGCTCTGAGAGAGACCGTGGAGATCCTGGTACATGCTCCTGATTTTGGAGCGGGGTTGGGTATTGGCGTCTGGGTTCTGAGTCTTTATGACCAGATGACCACTTAAGTGTTCCATGATACAACCCTCTAAAGCTAAAACACAAGTTGTCATTGAGTCTGAAGATGAGTTAACTTACTCATTCAGCAGGCGTTAGTAACTGTCTACCCTCCAGCCGTATGCCTAGGGAAAGTGCAGTGTCTTCTGAATATACAGTGGTGTAGGTATGCAGTGTCCTTATCAGAGAGGTGGTAGGTCTAGCAGGAGGCACATTGGGAAGTCAGCAAGTCCCCAGGAAGTGGATGTGTAGAGAAGCTAGTTGTCTTCAGAAACACCCAAGGAGGAGGGGAGCACGTGTCCTGTGAGTCAAGGGCTTGGGGAGCATCCAGGTGAAGAACCACCTAGAAGAGAGTCAACGTGCTTAATGCTTTCAAACCAGAGTCGAGGGCTGGAAGTTACAGGATGGTAGATTCTGGCTCAGAATGGTGCTGTTCACGAGCTGAAGCGTCTGTCTTGTGGAGTGAGCTTTTAGTTGCCAGCTCAGTATCTGCCAATAACCTTATCAGAAGGACTCTCTGAAGTTGGACATCAACAGAAGTCTTGAATCTGTGTTTCCTTTCGTTTCTAAATTTTTAGGTCTCTTTTTTCAGGCAGCTTCTGAAGTCCTGTCCCCAGGCACACCTCTAACCCTGTCCTCTATGCTGGGATTGAATGGAAACCAGACCTTTTTTTTTTTTTTAAGATTTATTTATTTTTATTGGAAAGGCACAGATAAAGAGAGGAGGAGAGATAGACAGGAAGATCCTCCGTCCAATGATTTAACCTCCCTAAGTGACTAATGGATGGAGCTATGCTGATCCGAAGTCAGGAGCCAGGAGCTTCTTCCGGGTCTCCCATGTGGGTGCAGGATCCCAAGGCTTTGGGCTGTCTTTGATTGCTTTCCTAGGCCACAAACAGGGAGCTGGAATGGAAGCGGGGCTGCCAGGATTAGAACTGGTGCCCAATATGGGATCCCGGCGAATTCAAGACAAGGACTTTAGCTAGTAGGCTTGGTGCCAGGCCTGTGGCTTTTCTTCTTTAAAAACTTATTTGCGGGCCCATTGCAATAGCCTAGTGGTTAAGTCTTTACCTTGGATCCCATATGGGCACCTGTTCATATCCCGACTGCTCTACTTTCCATCCAGTTCCCTGCTGTGGCCTAGGAAAGCAGTCGAGGATGGCCCAGAGCCTTGGGACCCCGCACCCATGTGGGAGACCTGGAAGAAGCTCTTGGCTCCTGACTCCTGGCTTTGGATTGGCTCAGCTCTGGCTATTGTGGCCACTTGGGGAATAAATTAGCAGACAAAAGATATTTCTCTCTATCTCTGCTTCTCTCTGTAAATCTGACTTTCCAATTTAAAAAATATATATGAATCTTTAGAAAAAATATTTATTTATTTGAGGGGCCAGCACAATTGCTCAACAGGCTAATCCTCAGTCTTGCGGCAACAGCATTCCTTATGAACACTGGTTCTAGTCCCCACTGCTCTATTTTCAATGCAGTTCCCTGCTTGTGGCTTAGAAAAGCAACAGAAGACAGCTTAAGCCCTCGTGCCTCTGCACCCATGTGTGAGACCTGGAAGAAGCTCTGGTTTCTGGCTTTGAATCAGCTCTGCTTGTGGCTGTGTTGGGAGTGAAGCAGCAATAGATTTCAGTCTCTCCTTCTCTGCAAATCTGCTTGCTTTATTTATTTGAAAATAGAGACCTTTAGTTTGCTGGTTCACTCTCCAGATGGCTGCCACTACCGGAGCTGAGCCAGGCCAAGACAGAAGTCAGGAGCTTCATCTGGGTCTTCTATATGGATATAGATGTCCAAGCACTTGGGTCATCATCTGCTGCTTTCTCAAACACAGAAGCATTGAGCTGGATTGGAGGTGGAACCGTTGGGACTTAAACCAGCACCCATATGGGATGCCAGCATTGTAGGCAGTGGCTTAACCAACCGCCCACAATGCTGGTCCCAACTATTAGCATTTTGGGATAAGTCAGGAGCCATGGACTCCATCTGGGTCTCTCATGTAGGTGGCAATGACTCAGGTACCGAAGCCACTACCTGCCACCTTCCAGAGTACTTATAGGCAAGAAAGTGGACCTGGCTATAGAACTAAGACTTGACTCCTGACACTCTGATACCAATGTAGGCATCCCTAGTCGAGTCATTTCTGCTGTG
Organism: Ochotona curzoniae; assembly: GCF_017591425.1. Classification (NCBI taxonomy): domain Eukaryota; kingdom Metazoa; phylum Chordata; class Mammalia; order Lagomorpha; family Ochotonidae; genus Ochotona; species Ochotona curzoniae. The sequence goes on along the minus strand of NW_024465894.1, from coordinate 13,498,197 downwards.
CTCAAACACCTGCCACTTTACCTATTTCAAAGAGAAGAAAGTTTCAAAAATCATTTGCCTAAGGTTATCACCTTAGCGAGAACCCGGATTTGGGGCTCGTCATCATTTTTTCTGCACTTTTACAAACACATCACATGGTCCCTGGACATCCATTAGCATTCACCTCTATGTAGTCAGAGAAAAGTAGGGAAGCAGAATAGGCAGAGAAAGATTCTGGGATGGTTTGTGGTCTGGAATTCTAAGTTTTCTTTTGGGACTTTGGCCCTTAGGCTGTGTTCTGTTCCCTGTTCAGGAAACAAACCATGCACAATTAGTGGAACACGAGGCATCTCTTAGTAGGAATGCCCAAGAAGAGAAGTTGTCCTTACAGCAGGTGATCAAGGATATAACCCAGGTACTGGTAAGCCTCCTGGCAGTGGTAACCAGGCTGTGTCCCCACCCTTTTCCCCAGGACTCCATGTCCCTCCACCATGCCTAGATGTCCGGCCTCTGAGGTGTTATGGTCTTCTGTGGATGAGTTCTATGAGTGTATTGGAAGATGAAACCGTAGGGAGTAGTTCAGCTTTCATGGTCCAGCGCTGGCTTAGTGGATGGGTTCTCTTTCCTGTTGCCAGCTGTCCTTCTCAGTCCACAGAGAAGGATTCTGGTCTTCACTACCTCAGTAGCCACTGCTACTTTCATTTCTTGTTGCCCCAGGAAGTGTATCAGTCTTCTTGCTAGTCTTAGTTTGGGGTCACCAGAGATGGCGGGGTGAAGGAACCAGTGTTATTATTATTATTATTATTATTATTGTTGTTATTATTATTAAATCTCTCAGATAAGCAGAAAGCATCAGGTTCATCCAGGCTGGAGTGTAGTCCTCTCTGTGGACTCCAGGCTTTGGCCAGTAGGTAATAACCCCACTGCATTGGATTTCAGGCCGTGGTAGAAGAAGGGGACGGTGTGGCTCAAGGTTCTGGTCATGAGAGTTCCTTGGCATTGGACTCTACTGCCTTCTCCCAGTTTGACTCACAGGATCCAGACAAGGCTCTCACATTTGTGCGGTCAGTGCTGACTCAAAGACGCCAGGCTGTGCAGGTGAGAACCCCAGGGGTCCTCTTCAGCCCCCCAATGTGGGTATCTAAACTGATGTGCGCTGCAGCCTCCCCTGCCCAGATGGCTCACTTGATTTTGTGGACCAAACATGAAATGATTTTTTGTCACTTTCCCCAGGTGTCAGAGTCTGTGTCTGTCCAGGTGTATTAGGGGACAACAGGCACATGCTGGTGACACACTTCATGTGGCATGCAGTCTTTGTATAATGCTGTAGACAGACTCACAGCCAGAGGCTTGAGAGGAAATGTTCCCTGACCATGGTGGGTCCTAGGCACACTTATTGTTACCACATGCCTGGATGCATTTCAAGATGTTCAACTTTTAAACCTGGAGCTGCAGAAACCTGATACCCTTGAATCCCCCATTTTCTGGGCTGGCATTACCCTTGTTGTAGCAGCCCCTGATCCCCTTATTCACATTTCTGCATCTCTCCTTTTGTCCTTGCCCGCTCATTCACCATCTGGTCTCTGTTGCTGTCCTTCCACAGGACCTACGACAGCAGCTGTCTGGCTGTCAGGACGCCATGAGTGTCTTGCAGCACCAGCATGATCAGTGGGAGGAGGAGGGGAGAGCCCTGAGACAGCGGCTGCAGAAGCTCACAGGGGAGCGGGACGGTCTGGAAGGACAGACTGTAGGCCTCCAGGAAGAGGTGGACTCTCTCAGCAAGTAAGCAGGCCAAGGCTTTCCATCCTCTGCTGCCTGTCCAGGCATCCATGCTCATGCAGCCATTTACCCATTCCCATCTTGTTTTCAATTGGCCCCTCCTGTTATGACCCCGGTGCTGCTCAGGGCTGCTTTGCTTTGTGTTCTGCCTCTTGCTGGGTTTTGGGTTCTTGGTGGTGAAAGTGTACCACTCAAAAGGAAAGATGGGAGTGTAAGAGGAAACAGGTACCCCCTTTTCCCTTGACTCCCTGATGTCCACTTTCAGCAAGAATGTTAGGCCCCAAATGTCTTTTACCCATCTCTGGTCCCCTCCTTGCAGGGAGAGAGAGCTTCTGCAGACGGCCCGGGAAGAGCTGCAGCAGCAGCTGGAGGTGCTGGAGCAGGAGGCATGGCGCCTGCGCAGGGTCAACACGGAACTCCAGCTGCAAGGGGACTCGGCCCAGGGCGAGCGGGAGGAGCAGCAGGAGGCGCTCCACCTGGCCACCAGGGAGAGGGAGCGCCTGTGAGTGTGAGCAGGTTCCTCCACGGAGAGCCTGGCTTCCTTTCCTTCCCACTTCCCCTTCCACCTGCTCCCTTAGAAAGGGGGGCACCTAGGAAAGCCTGACAAGCAGGTGGTTCAGATTTGCTCACTGTTTTTCTTTGCAGAAAGTTGATCCTGACTTTGCTGAGCATTCGTAGGGATAAGGTGGGGTGGGAATATGGAAATGAGTAAGACACAGGCCGTGGTCTTAAGGAGCTTGCAGTGATTGGAGAAGACAGGTACCCCGGGAACTGTCACGTGAGGCTGGGTGAAGGATGGCTAAAGAGTCTTGAACTAGATCCTTAGGGAGCGTGGGAGTAGCAGTCAATCCCTGGGAACCAGGGGAGGCCTGGTGGACAAGGGTGGATTCTGAGCAGATTCCTGCCTGTTTTGATTGGTAGAGAGGGAGACAAGAACGAAAAGAACTCAGTAGCAATGAGGAGGAAGAAGGAAGGTGTAAGGCCTGATCTGAATAGACTGGGCTAGATCAAGGGTAAGATTTCTGGGAGAGAAACCCAGGATAAAGGAACCCAGCGAATCCGTGCACTCCCTCATATGATGTTCCAGGAAGGACCTTGAGAGCCAGGCAAAAAACCTGATTTCAATGTGGGTTTTCCACTGGACAGATTACTTGTAAAATGGAGATAATATTTACTCTGAAGGGTCAGTAGGCAATCAGGACAGCATTTGGAAAATGCCAGTGTGTGGAACATGCCATATTGGAGGTCTTTGTTAGCAGGAATGTATCTTTTATGTAAGTGCAGTTTTGAAGACAATTTAAAAATTTTTTTTATTTGGAAGGCAGAGGGTGAGAGAAATAGAGAGGAAGGAAGGGAGATGATGAGAAAGAGAATAAGGAAGTTCTTCTGTCTGCTGGTTCACTCCACAAATGCCTGCAATGGCTGGGGTTGGGGACCCAGAACTCAATCCAGGTCTCCCACATGGCCGTCAGGGACCCAAGTATTTGCTTCCCAGAGTTGCATTTGCGGGAAGCTGCAGTTAGAAGTAGAGCTGCAGCTCAAACCCAAACAATTGCAGTGTAGGGTGTAATGTCTTAGGTGACCTCTTTACCACTGGGCCAAATACCCACTCCAAGATGTATCTGCTTCATGGTTGACGTTTTCCCTACGGCCTTGCGTGTGGACTCCAGGCCTTCCTGCACGTAGGAGGTGTGATCCTGGGAGCCTGAAGGGCTGCTGTGCAGGGCATGGCTCATGCTTGGAATGATCTCCCTTGAACCAAGGGGAGGGGCAGACAGTCGCATGTTTTTAAATTTATCTGACCTGGTAATATGTCTATATGACTTCAAAGTCAACATCAGGATGGACATCTGATGGCTGTATCCCGCCTCAGAGTCCCTGGTTTAGTGCCCAACTCTGGCTTCCGACTGTAGCTTCCTGCCAGTGTAGGTCCTGTGAGGCAGTGGTGTGGCTCAAGTGCTTGGGTTTCTGCCACCTTTCTAAGAGACCTGGGTTGTGTTCCTGGCTCCTGGTTTTGTCTGGTCTAGCCCAGCCCCAACACCAGCTGTTTTGGGTATTTGGGGAGTGAACCAACAGATGGGAGCTCTGTCTGTGTTCCTGCCTGTCATATACATTTATTTTTTTGGTGGAGAATGTGGGCACCTCATGCAGATATAAGCATAAATTATTTTTTTTACTTGTTTTCTTGCATAAGGAGCTTTAATTTGAGGAAGACACACACACATATATATATATATATATACACATAGTGTGTGTATAATAGAATATATGTACATTTATATAGTATATACTATTATATGTAAATGTTTATATCAAACTATACTGTTCTGCACTGTGGTTTATTCATGTGATATAGTTTAGCAATAAAAAAAAGATTTATCTGAAAGTAAAAGTTACAGAAAGTAGGAGAGATATATCTTCTGTCCACTGATTACTTTCTAAATGGCCACAATGCCAGGGCCAGGTCAGGCCAAAGCCAGGAGCCAGGAGTTTTCATCCAGGTCTCCTACATGAGTGCAGGGGGGCCAATCATTTGAATCATCTTCCACTGCTTTCCCAAGCCATTAACAGGGAGCTAGATCAGAAGTGGAGCTGCTGGGACATAAACTGGTATCCATATAGGAGGCCAGCACTGCAGAAAGCAGCTTAACTCACTGTGCCACAGCTCCAGGCCCAACCATCTTTTCCAGTCTGTTCTTAGAAACCTTTCTTATTCTGTTGCACGGTAAAGGTAATTAGACTTCTGTTACCTTTCGGCGTGTGGCCACTCCCCGAGACATCTACTAGATGCCCCTTCTCCTCTCATCTTAGCCAGGAGATGCTGGCTGTCCTGGAAGCCAAACAGTCACAGTCGCTCAGTGAAGTGATCACGCTTCGGGAAGCCCTGGAGTCGAGCCGTCTAGAGGGGGAGTTACTGAGGCAAGAGCAAGCGGAAGTGACCGCAGCGTTGTCCAGGGTGCGTCGTCGGCCTCCTCTTCAGTTGTGGGTGGGCAGTTTACAGAGTTGTGTCCCCACCTCAACCCCTGCTCTTCACGTTGTGACTGGTTCCTTTTTCTTTGCTCAATTACCATCTGCCGCTGGGTTCCCTCACTCCCAACACAACCTCTGTGTTGGAATTATAAAAAGTTAAAGTATCTGTCTGGGTATGTCAGTCTCTTAAAAACATTTATTTGCTTTGCTGCTCTGTAATGCCATATTCAAAACCCCTTGCCAACTGTACCATACTGTGTTTCTGGCCTCCTGTTCCACCCCCAAGCCCATCCTCACTCTGTGCCCTTTGCCCTGGCCACATATCATCAACTGTGTCGTCAGAGGTGCCGTGTTCTTTTGTGACTCTGTGAGCAGTTTGCTCTGTACCTGGTTGGCTTCTCTCCTCCGCCAACTGCGTACCGTACCTTGCCTGAGACTACTCCACGTGTCAACCCCTCTACCTTAACTCTCCCGAACAGAATTCATACTGTGTTTGAGTTCCCACAGCACTTTTTGTTTCCATGTTCTGTGGTGTCATTACGTTTATACTTGTTTGTGAACCTTCCATCTGGGCCTTGTCTGTGGGCTCCTGCCTTCCTCGCGAGAGAGCAGCATGCTGAGTATGCAAGAGAGGCAGTGATTTCTGCCCAGAAGGTACAAGCAGGTGTTGACACTGGACCATTTTCTGTGGTGGGAGAATCGGAAATGGGAAACGCTCCCATCTTCTTTGATTTTCAGGCAGAACAGTCCATTGCAGAGCTGTCAAGTTCCGAGAACAGCCTGAAGGCAGAGGCAGCGGACCTTCGGGCTACAGCTGTCAAACTGAGCACCTTAAATGAGGCTTTGGCCTTAGACAAAGTTGGGCTGAACCAGCAGCTTCTCCAGGTGAGCAGCTATGTCTTTGGTCTCCAGGCCAGGGCTGGGTCCTGTCTGCGGACCAGCCAGTGACAGAAGCAGCTGATTCTCACAATAGAGTAGGGCCTTTAATGGATAGATCAGCTTCTAGGGGACTTAGGCTGCTCAGACAATCCAGATCAGACTTAGCCACTAGAAATGCAGCAGCCCCACCGTTGCGCTTGAACGGTGAATCACCTGAGCTGGGAAGGATCCCAGGTTCTGGGGAGAAAAGTCCAGGTTCTTAATCCTGTTAGTAAGTTCAGAACGATCAACAGCCAAGGGTCTGGTGAGGAGCCAAGTCCCAGTGAATCTTCTCCCAAGGTTACAAATTTAACTTGTAATTTTATCAAAGAAATCTCTGGCTTCACCTGAGCTCTAGAAATGTTCTATATTCCAGGATTCTGAATTCTTGAGAAGCAATTTTGGCATTTTCATCATCATTCCCAGCCTCCCGTCCAGTTAGTCCCTGAAATACAGACTTTAAATCAAATGAATGGACGTCCCCTACTCAATTAAAAGTATACCCGTGGTCATCTTTGTCAAACAGATTCATACCTCTCTTGGGTTTCACTTTCTGCCTGAACCTAACCACTTGTTTTTGCTGCCCCACTCCCCTCTCTGGATTTTTGTTGAGCAGTTAGAGCAGGAGAAGCAGTCTGTGTGCAGCAGAATGGAGGCGGCAGAGCAGGCACGGAGCAACTTGCAGGCAGACCTGGTGGAGGCCGAGCAGAGCAGGGAAGCCCTGTGGGAAGAAAAAACTCATCTGGAGGCTCAGCTGCAGAAGGCAGAGGAGGCCGGGGCTGAGCTGCAAGCAAACCTCAGGAGTGTCCAAGAAGAGAGGGGAGAAATGCAAGAGAAGCTAAATGAGGTGAGAAGACAAAACGGACATCATCAGGCCAGATGCGGTAGCTTAGCAACTAAAGTCCTCGCCTTGAATGCACCGGGATCCCATATGGGTGCTGTTTCTAATCCTGGCAGCCCCACTTCCCATCCATCTCCCTGCCTGTGGTCTGGCAATGCAGTCGAGGATAGCCCAAAGCCTTGGAACCCTGAACCTGTGTGGGAGACCTGGAGGAAGCTCCTCCTTGCTCCTCAGATCAGCTCAGCTCCAGCCATTTCAGCCACTTGGGGAGTGAATCAATGGATGGAAAATCTTTCTGTCTCTTCTCTCTGTATATCTGATTTTTCAGTAAGAAAATAAGTTTTAAGAAAAAAAGAAAAATTGACATCACATTAAGCCATAAGACATACTCATTGTAAAAATAAAATGCAAATGGTAGAGTCATGATTCAGAAAGCACATCTCACTGTCAACAAAAGAACCGTGTTATCAGTTTGCGATGTGTCTTCCACTGTTTTGAATGAGTGACAGAGAGAGGGAGAGACAGAGGAAAGTTTGATCCACTGGTTTGCTCCCCAAATGCCTACAACAGCCAGAGCCAGGCCAGGCGAGGCCCATCCAGGAACCAGGACCTCCATCCTGGTCTCCCGTGTGGGTGACAAACCCACATGCTTGGGCGTCTGCTGCTTCCTTGGCACATGGCAGAGAGGTGGAACACAAGAGGAGCCAGGGCTACATGCAGGTACTCCAGTACAGGTTGTAGGTATCCTAAGTAGCAGCAGGTTAATTCACTGTGCCATAACGTAAGAGAATTCCTATAGGATTCCTTCATGGATTCCCCACTGTTTCATAACCTATGTGCTTCTGGTATAAGCTCTCAGAAGACTGCCTATTTATTTTGATCATCACATTCTTCACACTACTGTTATCTATCTCATTTCACTTGTTTTCATTCCTGCAGCCTGGTCACAGTGGCAGGGGGGCTCAGGAAATGTTTCAGAGCCAGTGATGGACCTGGTTGTAAAGTCCTCTTTTTTCTCTCCCAGAGCTCTTACCACCTTGGTAATTATACAGTCTCCTTTTCTGAGGACACCAAGCACTTTCTTCCTGTTAATATCTGTGTGTCTTGACTTCCCAAAGCTAAGACTCTTGCTGTCTCTGGCTCAGGGTCTTTTTCACAGGCAGCATCCTTCCTGCACTGGGCACTCTATGGGTTTGTCAGAGAAAGGGCCACATGCCTCTCGGTCTGAGTGCACAATGCTCAGGGCTCACAGACATGGGCCCGGAGTCCCTGAGCCTGTGGCCCTACCCCTGCCTTTGCTCTGTCCTGGAGGTCACCCACTTCTTCCCCTCAGGTACAGCACCAGCAGGAGGCAGCTGCGGCTCAGTTGGAGCTGCTGCAGCAGGATGCAAAGCGACAGGAAGAAGTGCTTGCCAGGATGGTGCAGGAGAAGGAGGCCCTCGTACGAGAAAGAGCGTCTCTAGAGGTGCGGCTGCAGGCTGTGGAGCGGGATCGCCAGGACCTCACTGAGCAACTGCTGGGCCTCAGGTAGGGCCAAACACAGAGAACTGTCACGGCAAGAGGTGGCCATGCGAGGCTCTATGTCCCAAGTCTGAATGAGTTCTGGATTTATAATGGCTCCCCTCACCAGGTAATCACTGGGAGAGGGTGGGGGCTTAGTGTGTAAAAATTCCTCCTGATTCCTGATCTCACAGCTCTGCCAAGGAGCAACTAGAGAGCACTTTGTTTGAGGCCCAGCAGCAAAATTCTATGATGGAAGTGACCAAGGGGCAGCTGGAAGTCCAGATTGAGGCTATCACTCAAGCCAAGGAAGTAATCCAAGGTGAGATGCTTTCTGGGATAGCGCGTGTCACATCCTGTGGGGTGGTGAGAGCTGGCAAGGCCATGGGAGGCTCCTGGAGGTTCTTCTCAAGCCAGGGACAGGGCCTCTGAGATGCACATGGAGACTCTGGGAGAGGGAGAAGGTGATTAGATCAAAGGAGAGAGGCAGGTGCTCCCAGAGCTGATCCTGCCCCGGACATCTTAGGAGAAGTGAGGTGTCTGAAGGTGGAACTGGACACTGCACGGAACCGGGCAGAGCAGGAGCAGCATGCAGCAGCCAGAAGGCTGGTCCAGGTTGAGCAAGAAGGGCAGGCTGCCCTGGAACAGCAGAAGGTGGCCCACGAGGAAGAAGTGAGCCGGCTTCAGGAGAGCTGGGTAGGTGGTGGGTGTGGCTGGGGAATGGGAGAGGCCGGTAGTCTCTCCTTTGTGAGGACACGGCCTGCTGACTGTTGGTCCAGAAACTGCTGCTCAGAAGAGTGGAATTTGGTCACCTTAGTTAAAATCTAATTAAAATCTTAAACTTGTTAATATACAACTATTACTAAGTTCTTGGCAAAAATGAACTCTGTGTGGTTATTGTTCTTTTGGTGTATACAGAGAATGAAGAGGGAACTCTCAGATTGAGGATTAATAAACTGATCCCAGGATATAAATGGGACTGAGGAATACTTCTGATGCATTCTTGCCCAATTCAGAACTGTTTTTCTTTTGTCTTTTGTTTTGTTTTAAAGATGTATTTATTCATTTGTTTGAAAGAGCTAGAGAGAGAGAGAGAGAAAGAGAGGTTGTTTCCCAGATAGTTGCAGCAGTGAATGCTGGGCCAGGCTGAAGCCAGGAGCTAAGAGCGAGCCTCTGCCACATCACCCATGTGGGTGGAAGGTCCCAAACAGCTGGATCACCCTCTGCTACTTTTCCCAAGCCGTTAGTAGGGAGTTGCATCTGAACTGGAGTAGTTGGGACTCAAGCTAGCACCCACATAGGATGCCAGTGTTGCAGATGGCAGCTTTACCAGCTACATAACAACCGTGCCCCATCTGTATTCACATTCCCTGACAGTGTCATTTTAATATATTCAATTCTCATTAATTTAGCACCGCAAGTGAATCATTTTAAATTGTTTTATACAGTCAATATTTGTTTAGACACTGTGACAGATTTGCTTATTCACAGATCCTTGTTGCATATTAGATTTTATTTGGATTTATTTTCCTTCTGCTTGAAGTATAATTTCCTTTAGTCATGATTATGTTGGCTGAAAAGAGCAGAGGATGGCCCAGATTCTTGCGCCTGTGTGGGAGACCTTGGGGAGGCTGTAGATTCCTGGTTTCAGATCAGCTCAGTTCTGGCTGTTGCAGCCATTTGAGGACTGAACCTGTGGTTGGAAGATCTCTCTCTTGCTCTCTCTGTAAAAATTTAATTTCATACAAAAATGGGTAAATCATTTAAAAAAATTTATCTCACTACAGGGTACCTTTCAAAATAAATAAGTCCTTAAAAGAAATAAAGTGATTTAGCTCAATTCTCAGAGTATTCCATCCTCCCCCTTTTTTTTTAATTAATGAGGAGACTGAGGACCATGATAGTTAGAAATCAACTGACTGCCACCTGGGCAGTCTGACTTCCGTGCCTACCACCATGTCCCGGGAACCAAAAAGAGTGTGCTAGGAGACAGGAGGGCTTTGGCCAATGCTGGACCTCTGGGAGAACCAGACTCCCTGTCCTAATCTTGTATACAAAGTAGGGACCACTTCATGCTGGGCCAAGTCTCATGTCAGCAACTCTGAGCATGGGAGAGTGGGCTGAGCCCAGTCACCTCCCCAGCTCATTGTTAGAGCGGTCAGGTATGCTGTGGTCTCTTTGCAGAGAACAGGTATTTGTGGTTTATATGAGGGACAGAAGATACTTTCACATATACTAATAATTTGATTGTTTATAAATCCCATTTGACTCATTAATTTGAGCTAGACCAGGAAGGGGTTCCAGGCTTAGAGAGGTACCAAGGCACACGCTCATGAGGAGTCAGGGAGCCCCCCCCCCTTCCTACTTCCTCTCCTCGTGCATGCGGTTCTAATGGGGTTGCCTTCTCCGGCCAGGAGAAGGAGCGCTCCCGGCACCAGCAGGAGCTGGCCAAGGCCCTGGAGAGCCTTGAGAGGGAAAAGCAGGAGCTGGACACAAGAATGCAGGAGCTGCAGGCAGAAACTGACGCCATCCGGGCACAGAGGGAGGAGGAGCGGACCCAGGCCGAGAGTGCCCTGTGCCAGGTGGGCAGCTAGGAGGAGTGGTGTTTTGGTCCCCTCCTTTTCGGGGTGCTACAGACGGGCTTCCGGCAGAGAGTGTGGCTGCTCCTCTTGCTTGCGGTGAGCAGGGTAACCCACAACATCAGTACAGGGCTCACAGCACGTCCTACTTCCTGAGGGAGGGCTGACTGCACCACATCCTGCCAGGGAGCAAACCAGCAGCTAGATTTGAACTTCCTGGTTCTGATGCAATGGACCCAGACCTTCCTCTGCCTGTCCCCGCACGGCCAGGACACACCTGTGGCCTCATCAGAGAGCATGATAACTCTGAGCCAGCAAGCCCTTGCCCATCCTGCCCCTCCACAGATGCAACTGGAAACGGAGAAGGAGAGAGTGTCCCTCCTGGAGACTCTGCTGCGGACCCAGAAGGAACTGGCGGATGCCAGTCAGCAACTGGAACGGCTGAGACAGGACATGAAAGCCCAGAAGTTAAGGGAGCAGGTATGGGCAGGGGCAGGCATTCCCTCATGTGGCATGGGCATCATTCCTTGACACTTCTTACGCACCTTGTCCTGTGCAACATGCTGACGTGTGACAGCACCCATGTCAGGTGTGCCCTGACACTCATCGTGACAGATACAACTCCCACTCTCAAGTGGCAGAGACAGATGAAAAATAAGCAGACCCAGACTACATGAGAAAATTCTAGATTGTGGTGCGGGGCTGTAAAGGAAATAAATAGATAGGATATGATTGAGAGTGAGTCAGAGAAGGCTGCCTTGGGCATGGGACTACCTAGAAAGTGATATGTAAACAGAGATCTAAAGATTGAAAAAAAAAAAAGCCAGTAAGATAGCTGAGCCCTGAAAAAAATCTTGTTAAGCAAAGGGAATAATTCACAGAGGCCACATATCATGACTCGTTCGATATGAATTGTCCAGAAAAGGCATGGTTGAAACCAGAAGCTGGGAACTCAATTCAAGTCTCCCACTTGGGTGGCAGGGACTAAGGACTTGGTCCAACACCTGCTGTGTGTATTAGAAGGAAGCTAGAGGGCCTATCGCAGTAGCCTAGTGGCTAAAGTCCTTGCCTTGCATGCGCTGGGATTCCATATGGGCACTAGTTAATGTCCCGACTACTCTACTTCCCATCTAGCTCCCTGCTTATGGCCTGGGAAAGCAGTGGAGGATGGCCCAAAGCCTTGGGACCCTGTACCCGCATGGGAGACCCAGAAGTTCCTGGCTCCTGGGTTTAGACTGACTCAGCTCCAGCCATTTTGGCCACTTGGGGAGTGAACCAGCAGAAGGAAGATCCTTCTCTGTCTGTCCTTCTTTCTGTAAACCTGCCTTTCCAATAAAAATAAATCCTTCAAAAAACAAATAAGTGAACTTGAACCTAGGCACTGATGTGGGATGTGAGGTCCCACGTGGCATCCTGTCTGATTCCCCTGAGATATAGTTTTTCTTGGGGTGATGAAAGTGCTTATAAAGCAGACTGTGATGATAACTTCACAACTCTGCATATCTTAATAAAATCTTTTTTAGAAAAATTATTTTTTTAAGATTTATTTCATTTGTATTGGAAAGGCAAATATACAGAGAGGAGGAGAGACAGAAAGGAAGATCCTCTGTCCGTTGATTTACTCCCCAAGTGGCCACGACAGCCGGAGCTGAGCCAATCTGAAGTCAGGAGCACAGAGCCTCTCCTGGGTCTCCCGTGTGGGTGCAGGGTCCCAAGGAGTTGGGCTGTCCTTGACTGCTTTCCCAGGCCGGAAGCAGGGAGTTGGATGGGAAATGCGGCCTCCAGATTTAGAACCGGTGCCCATATGGAATCCTGGTGCTTGCAAGGCAAGGACTTTAGACGCTAGGCCACTGCACCGGGCCCTCAATGAAGAACCTTGCATCCTGAGGCAGCAGAAGGCCTAGTACCGACAGAAAGTGTCTGAGGAGTTTGAAATGCAGAAAGGAGGCAGTGTGGCTGCAGTGCCAGGGGCTCAGTGGGAGGAACGGGGTAGGTGGGAACCCACTGTTAGTCACACTGGGCGCCTGGGTTTGTTGTAGGACAGTAGGAGCTATTGGATGGCACACCAGTGGAGCATAGCTTGTGTGTTTGTAGGGTGTCCTGGTATCCAGTGGTCAGCAGGCTGTGTGATGGCCTGGGTAACAGACTGTTGCCACCTCATGCGCCATGACTAGAGAACCCGGGTGAGCCCATGCATGTTTTAATGGAAGAGAGGGAGCAGGAGGCAAGGATGTGAGGTGGAATAGCATGCCGACTGGCTCCACCTCAGCCTCTGCTAATCCCACCAAAAAGAACCGCATTTATATCCCCTAGATTGTTGAAAGCTCCTCCGTGGGAGCTTTCCTATGTTCACTGGTACTTTCTCCCTCTGCAGGAGACCACTGAGCTGCTGCAGACCCAGTTGCGGGAGACTCAGCAGGAGCTGAAGGAGGCTGCCCGGCAGCACAGGGAAGACCTCGCTGCTCTCCGCCAAGAGGGCAGTGCTCTGCTGCAGGATAAGACAGACCTGCAGCAGCAGGTGCCTGCCTTTCTCCTGGCTTCCACAGGATGAGGGAGTCCTGGCCCTGCTGCCTGAGCTCGGGAGGGTCGGGGCAGCCTGGTGCTGAGGGGACAGTTGAAGGATGCTCGGAGCCAAGCACATGCCCCTCAGGGCCCCGGCCTAGCAGTCTCTCCTCTGCAGTGATCACCGGGCTTGGATTTGCCTCCAGCAATCCCAGTTTCGATTGTTCTTCCCAACCTCCATCTAAGTCCAATGTTTTCAGGAACCAGGTTGCTTTCCCATTCTCAGATAATGTTCTGTTTTTTTCATTTTAAAAAGCTACATTCTCACTCTTCACTTGCCCATTGCTTTGCCTTTTGGTATTGTTCTTTCTGTTTTTTTTGTTTGTTTTGTTTTTATTCATGCCTGCTGTTACGTAGTGCATATGAGGCCAGGGTGACAGATAACCAGGAGAAACGGATGTGTTGCTTAAGAACGGTGTGTAGAAGATAGAGCCCTGAAACTGGGCTGCTGACTGTGGAACTTGTGGACGATCCAAAGATCTTAGCCTGAAAACATCTTCCTATTTGCCGTCTTGCCTGCCATCTCACCTTTTACCCACTTAATTTTCCAGGTGGAGGACTTGAAGTCTCAGCTGCTTACCCAAGATGACTCCCAGAGAATGTTGAAACAGGCAATTCAGGAGAAGCTGAGAGAGGCCCAGGAGTATAACCAGATTCAAGAGGAGCTAGAGAGAGAGAAGGCCAGGTGAGTTACACTGCGTGGAGGTAGATTTGCCTTTGTGGCCGCAGTGGTCACTGTGACACTGACAAGTCTTTGTTTAGATCATCCAGTCTTTCAGTCTGCTACTCTGATACACAGATATAACCATGTGATAAAGATGTGGTCCCTATTCTCAAAGCTTCTCCCAGATTCATTTAACGTGTCTATTGAAAGTACCCATTATGCACCAGGCACTATGCCAGAGTTGGTAATACAGTGGTGAACAAGACAGCGTGTCTCATTGGAATTTGTAGTGTTGCAGGGAAGACTAAATATTTCTTTGAACAAATTATTACAGAGTTTGACACGTGAGAAGGAAAAAAGTAAGGTTGTGAAACAGAAATGAGAGAAAGGAGACCGACTTTATTAATTGTTAGCTAATGCTTTCATAGGAGGTTGCATTTAAGCTGAACATTGAAAAATGAAATGGAGCCATCTAGGCAAAGGGGTGAGATGGAACCCTAGGTAGTCATTGTCATTGCTACTTCTATTTTAATTCTTAAAGCTGTGTTTAGAACAGTTAGATGAGCAGGTAGATTTTCATGCTCTCAGAGAATGGCCTGGCCCTTTGACCTCCTCTCTTCTCAGCCTGACTCTGTCGCTGGCGGAAAAGGAACAGAGACTCCTCGTCTTGGAAGAGGCTGACTCTGCTCAGCAAGAAGAGCTGAGCTCCCTGCGTGAGGACGTACAGGAGGCTCAGGAAGGACAGAGGGAGCTCAGTGCCCAGGTGCTCCTGCCCTGCCCCTGAGCCGTGTGTGTGTGTGTGAGGGGATTGCTCAGTCAGTCTCTTCTCTTTTCCCTAATGAAGATAGGCTGGTACCCCAACATCTATGGCATGAAGGCAAAAGCCAGGCGAGGCAGGATGGGGACTTGAGAACATCCTTTGTGTAGAACCTGAGAGCCCAGAATTAATACCCAAAGCAGCAGAAGCCACAAAAGCCTCATTCCAGCCCAGCCACTTCCTAGTATGTTTGAGCTGCTGGCAGTAAGGGTACTTGAGCCACCTAGTAACAGTCCAGAGCAGGTAGGCCACAGCCAGATGACCCAATCTGCTGACAACCAGATCCCAACATTGGGTACAGAGAAGAGGAAACTTGGAAGGGACGGATCGGGGAGTAAGCAGCAGACAGTAGATCACAGCGATGAGAACCCAGGTCGAGTGTAGATCCTGCTAGGATCAGCATGGTGACAGGCAGGCATCTCCAGCCTGTCCTGGGGAGAGCATCCCCTCCCAGGGCCTTGCTTGGAGGGAGATGGCAGTTGAAGGGAAGGTGAAAATCTGAGCTCCTCCCAAGTCCTTTTGGCAGTGCTGGTCTAGAGGGAGGGATTTCACAAGGACCCAGGTCGGGCTCTTAGTCCCAAGTTTGACTGTCAGTACCACAGCTTCCTGGTTGTGAGGGTATCAGTTCCTTCATGTAAGGCAAGGTTAGTGTTAGTAGCACACGAAGCATTCAGGAAATGGTAGTAATCCTCCCCATCCAGCTAAGAGTTGGTACAGGGATTGAGTGTGGTCAGGCCTGGGAGCAGCAGGACAGGGTACCCACTCTATGCTCAGGCTAAGTGTGCTTCCTCCCCGGCAGGTGGAACTACTGAGGCAGGAGGTGAAGGAGAAGGAGGCCGACTTTCTGACCCAGGAAGCACAGCTGCTGGAGGAGCTGGAGGCCTCTCGGGTCACAGAGAAGCAACTGCGAGCTTCCCTTTGGGCCCAGGAAACCAAGGCAGCCCAGCTCCAACTGCAGCTGCGCAGCACGGAGAGCCGGCTAGAGGCCCTGGCCGCTGAGCAGCAGCCTGGGAGCCATGCACAGGCCCAGTTGGCCAGCCTCTACTCGGTGCTGCAGCAGGCGCTGGGGTCTCTCTGTGAGAGCAGGCCTGAGATAGGGGCCGGGGGAGACTCTGCTCCCTCCCTCTGGGCCCCTGAACCAGGTGAGGCAACCACTCAAGATCTCAGTCCTTTGAGCCGAGGTCAGGCCTAGCTCACAAGGGAGAGGGGGTAAGGGAGACTGCAGTTTGTTAGATAATATTGCATGAGGGGTAAGGCCATAGAGCCTAGAATTCATTATAACCTGAGTTTGAACCTCATATTTTGGCCCTTTGCTTAGCTTCTCTCTGAGTTTGATTTTCCTCAAGTATAAAATGAGAATTTTATTTATCGATTTAAGGAAGCTATTAAAAGCACCTACCTCACAATTTTCCTAAGGAATTAATGAAATCCTGATGTGTGTAAATAGCTCACACAGTTCCTGGCACTTACTAGCTGCACGATGAACAATAGCTACCCGTTACATGGTACCCACTCTAGTACCTGACACATCCATCGATATGCAGAAAACACATGACAAATGAACAGCTGAGAAGGGAGGAAGGACCTCCCGTGGGGAGTGAACGATGGCTCTTTGTGTTCATAGCACAGCAAGCAAGTAGGTTTTCTCCTCATTTCTTCAGACCAGAATGGCACTTGGAGCCTGTTTAAGAGAGGGCCTCTCCTGACCGCCTTCTCAGCCGAGGCGGTAGCCTCCGCCCTGCGCAAGCTCCACCAGGACCTATGGAAGACTCAGCAGGCCCGGGTAGGCTCCACACCCTTCTTCCTTGAGCTCCCCTCCTACCCCTGAAAAGCGTGAGACAAAGATGCAGGCAATTGTTTGGCCTGTTTTATTCCTGAGGTAAAGTTAGGGTGACTGCCACTTCTGTCAGGAGCACCCAAGCAATGTCAAATAGAGTATTTGGGTATTTGGGTTTCCTTGCCCCTGCTTGTGTCCCTGTCTCTTAGGGTTGTGGCAAGAATTAGTTGGGTGAAGATCATGAAGGAGTACTCCCCACTACTAACCCCCATGAATGTGTGGTGTTTTCTGGGACCATTTTTCTCTCAGCTATCAGAAGCCTCCAAGAACAACTCAACAAATTTGTGACCATTGAGATTTCTCTTTAAAGATTTATTTCTTTTCATTGGAAAGGCAGATTTACAGAGAAGGAGAGTCAGTTCTTCTATCTGCTGGTTCAGTCTCCATATGGCTGCAATGGCTGGAGCTGACCAATCTGAAGCCAGGAGTCGGGAGCTTTCTCTGGGTCTCCCATTAGGGTGCAGGGTCCCAAGGCTTTGGGCCGTCCTCGACTGCTTTCCCAGGCCACAGTAGGGAGCTGGATGGGAAGCAGGGCTGCCAGGACTAGAACCAGCACCAATATGGGATCCCAGCACATGCAAGGTGAGGACTTTAGCCACTAGGCTACCACACCGAGCCTGAGCACCTTATTTTCAAATAAATAAATAGGTTGAGGTGAGTTCTTGAGCCAGGCTGGGTTGGTTTGTAGAAGATGAGGAGTTTGAGGCTGTCTCTATGTGTCCTTTCCCAGGATGATCTGAAGGATCAGGCCCAGAAGCTGGAACAGTGTCTCACCGAGGCTGAGGCTGCAAAGAGCCAGCTCCAGGCAGAACTGCAGGGCCTACAGCATCAGCTCTCCCAGAACCAGGAAGGTAAGACCCTACAAGCGGGCAGGGAGGCAAGGAGGGAGGGCAGCCTGGAATGGGCAGTGACAGGCCTGACAGCAACTCTCCAGCTAACCTGCAATGAGGAGGTACCATCTGTTGGGGTGGGAGCCCCTGGATCTGTTTCTGTGCTTCTTGCGTCTTTTGAGGGGCAGCCCAGAAAGATTGGGAGGTGAACTGAGAGCAAGGCCTGAGGTAAGTGTATTTTTTGTTTCTTAGGGAGACCCAGGACTGGGACTAGGAGAACATGATACAATCCTACATCTCTGCCATTTATCCACACTGCTTACTTATTTTTATCTTCTCTTACATGTCCTCAGGTCTTCTGCCTTTCATGGCAGAAGACTGGGAGAATGTGAGCAGAGGGGATCCAGGGAGAACATTCCACACTCCAGCCAAGGGCTGGGAGGGGTCATAACCTCTCAGAAAGGAAACGAGAGGCGAAAATCTTGAGGCTGAAGGTTTTGTTGCAGAAGGGATGGAAACAACTCAGGGGGCAGCTCCTGCCGTTTGGGTGTTTTTGTCAAGTCTCTCCAGAGCTGAGTTCCAGTGCATGTGACAGAAATGGGGTCGGGGTCAGGTACCCTGCAGAGCCACCAGGTCCCTAAGAACCTTTGCAAAATCATAGAAGAGGGGGCTGGCAGGGATCTCCAGTGCCACTAGTTCAATCCCACATGGAGTCCAAGGATGAACTCTGATCGGGATGAGTAAACGTCAGGATCTGGCAGCAGGGCTTGGGCTGGCAGCATCAGGGACCCCAGACAGAAAGGAGCAGCTGGCAGGCAGAGAATCTCTAGGAGCCTGGATATAATTCTCTCCTCTGGGCTCTGTCCCCTTTGCTTCTCTTCGCCGTCCTCCATCTGCCTCTGCATCCCCCTTTCCCCACCCCCAACCACAACAAGTCTGATGTCACTACCTTTCTTCCCAAAGAAAAATCCAAGTGGGAAAGAAAACAGAGTGCCTTGAAATCCGAGCTGAAGGAACTGGAGGAGACTGTGGCCTCCCTTCAGGGCCGCCTAAGGCAAGCAGAACTACAGAAAATGGAAGCCCAGGTAAGGTGATGCTGGTTTTAGGGAGAGGTTTACCTCAAGAGTAGTCACTCAGGGACCAGGCCCCACTTTGGCTTATGATCATGGGCCCAGCTTCCTGTTGCAAGTCACTTGATTCTTTTTTTTTTTTTTAAGATTTATTTATTTTTATTACAAAGTTAGGTATACAGAGAGGAGGAGAGACAGAGAGGAAGATCTTCTGTCCGATGATTCACTCCCCAAGTTACCACAACTGTCGGTATGTCGGTACTTCGCCGATCCGAAGCCGGGAAACAGGAACCTCTTCCGGGTCTCCCACACGGGTGCAGGGTCCCAAAGCTTTGGGCCGTCCTCCACTGCTTTCCCAGGCCACAAGCAGGAAGCTGGATGGGAAGTGGAGCTGCTGGGATTAGAACCGGTGCCCATATGGGATCCCGGCGCGTTCAAGGCGAGGACTTTAGATGCTAGGCCACGCCACCGGGCCCAAGTCACTTGATTCTTCCAGCTTTTCCCCATGTCCCAGAACACCACTGTTAAGGTCACAGTGACTCCTTCTCCAGTTACTCTCCTGAATGAAGAGTAAGATTTTGGTCCCTTGCCTTAAAGGCCCAGAATCTGGGGCTGCCTCTTATTTGTGCCACACTGTCCCTTTTGGGCATAGGACCCTTGGGAGGCGGTAGGGAGGCTCTTATAGTGTTGACTTAAGTGGAATATCACTCCCCACCCCATCCCCCTAGTCCCTGTCCTTGCTGGTGCCCCGCAGAATGAGAAAAGGAAGAACCAGCCTTGGAGTGCTAAGGAAGTGGAGATTAAGATAGCTTTGCTGCTTGCTTTCCAGAGTGAGCGAGAGTTACTGCAGACAGCCAAGGAGAACCTGGCGACCCAGGTGGAACATCTGCAGTCCTCGGTCGCAGAAGCCAGGGCTCGGGCAAGCACGGCCAGCGTCCTGGAAGAAGACCTGAAGATGGCCCGCTCGGCACTGAAACTAAAACATGAAGAGGTGGAGAGTGAGCGGGAGAGAGCCCAGGCCCTGCAAGAGCAGGGTGAACTGAAGGCGGCCCAAGGGAAGGCTTTGCAGGAGAACTTGGCCCTGCTGACCCAGACTCTGTCTGAAAAAGAAAGGGAGATAGAGACTTTGCAGGGAGAGATCCTGCAACTAGAGAAGCAACGGGAAATGCAGAAGGCTGCCTTAGAGCTGCTGTCCCTGGACCTGAAGAAGAGGAACCAGGAGGTGGACCTACAACAGGAACAGATTCAGGAGCTGGAGAAGTGCCGCTCCGTATTAGAGCACCTGCCTATGGCCGTCCAGGAACGAGAGCAGAAGCTAACTGTGCAGAGGGAGCAGATCAGGGAACTCGAGAAGGACCAGGAGACCCAGAAGGACCTTTTGGAGCACCAGCTCCTGGAACTGGAGAAGAAGGCCCAGGTGATCGAGTCCCAGAGGGGACAGATTCAGGACCTCGAAAAGCAGCTGGTGACTCTCGAATGCCTGGCCTTGGAACTCGAGGAAAGCCAGCACAAAGTGGAGTGCCAGCAGAAGGTGATCGGGGAGCTGGAGGGCCAGCGGGAGATGCAACGGGTGGCTCTGACCCACCTCACATTGGACCTGGAAGAAAAAAGCCAGGAGTTGCAGATGCAAAGCAGCCAGATCCAGGAGCTGGAGAGCCACAACACCCTCCTGGCAAGAGAGCTACAGGAGAGGGACCAGGAAGTGAGGTCCCAGCATGAGCAGATCCGCGAGCTGGAGAGGCAGCAGCAGGAGCTGGCCCAGGACCTCGCGAGGCGGGACCAGGAGCTGGCGCTGCAGAAGGAGAGGATTCAGGTGCTGGAAGATCAGAGGACGCTACAGACCAAGATCCTGGAGGAGGACCTGGAGCAAATCAAGCAGTCCTTGAGGGAGCGAGGCCGGGAGCTGGCCTCTCATAGACAGCCGACACAGGAGCAGGCTGAGGAGGGGAAGGGCCCAGGGAAAGCACAGCGGGGGAGCCTGGAGCACATGAAGCTCATCCTGCGGGAGAAGGAGAAGGAAGTTGAGAGCCAGCAGGAGCAGATCCACGGGCTGCAGGAGCACAGGGGCCAGCTGGAGCAGCAGCTGCAGGGCCTGCACAGGAAAGTGGCCGAGAGCAGCCTGCTGCTGACCCAGCGGGAGCAGGAGATAGTGGTCCTACAGCGGCACCTACAGGAATCCAGGGAGCAAGGGGAGCTGAAGCAGCAGTTGTTCCAGGGTCAGCTCGAAGAGGCCCAGAGAGCCCTAGCCCAGAGGAACCAGGAACTCGAGGCCCTGCAGCGCCAGCAACGGCAGGCTCAATGCCAGGAGGAGAGTGTGAAGGAAAGGGCCAGCACCCTTGAGGGGGCTCTGGAGCAGGCCCAGGGGGCCCTGAAGGAGTGCCAGGGGGAGTTGGAGGACCACAAGGAGCAGGTGCGAAGGCTGAAGGAGGAGCTGGCAGCAGAGGGACGCCAGGTCCAGGCCCTGGAGGAGGTGCTGGGAGACCTGAGGGCAGAGTCTCGTGAGCAGGAGAAGGCCCTGCTGGCCCTCCAGCAGCAGTGTGCAGAGCACACCCAGGAACGCGACATAGAGGCCAAGGACCTACAGGACAGGTGGCAAAAGGCAGAGGCCATGCTTAAGGAACGGGACCAGGAGCTCGAAGCTCTACGGGCAGAAAACCACTTCTCCCAGCGGCAGGAGGAGGCTGCCTGGGGCCAGGCCACGGCACTGCAGGAGGCCCTCAGCAAGGCCCAGGCTGTTCTGCAGGAGAAAGAGCAGCACCTCCTGGAGCAGACAGAATTGAGCCACAGTCTAGAGGCTAGCACCGCCACTTTGCAGGCCACCCTGGTCACCTGCCAGACACATGCCCGGCAGCTGGAAGAGGCCCTGAGGACACGAGAAGAGGAGATCCAGGACCAGGGTCTCCGACACCAAGAGCACGTGCAGCAGCTGCAGCAGGCACTTACCCAAAGGGACAAAGAACTGAGACAGCAGAAGGAACAGGGCCAGCTGCTGGAGAAGTTTCTGGCCAAGAGGGACCAAGACAAGCGGAATTCGGGGCAGGAAGGTGAAGAGCTGGCGGGTCTTCATGAGAACCTAAGGGAGTTACGGTTGGCTCTGGCCCAGAAGGAAGAAGAACTCCTGGAGCTGAGGGAGGCCCAGCAAAGGAAGGATCTAGAGGATCTGCACCGCAACCACAAAGCTTCCTCCACGGAGGAGCTGTCTCCGAGAACGGATTTGTCAAGTGCCAAGCTGCAGCGCGACCTGGAGCGACTGCAGGTGGCCTTGAGGCAGACTGAGGCCAGGGAGATCGAGTGGAGGGAGAAAGCCCAGGACTTGGCACTGTCCCTCGCCCAGAGCAAGGCCAGTGTCAGCAGTTTGCAAGAGGTGGCCCTGTTCCTACAGGCCTCAGTCTTGGAGCGGGAATCAGAGCAGCAGACATTACTGGTGAGTCACTGCATGGGCAGTAAGGGCCATGGGAGAGAGCCCCATCTGACTGAGCTCAGGGGCTCCCTGCCACCCTGGACCTTCTCACCCCTCAAGGATATGAGAAAGCTGAGATCGTGCACATGCCCGTGTGGATTTCAGGATACTGTGCTGCCCCAGAGGGTCCACAGGGCACAACACAATTATGGTCCCTCACCTCTTGGAGCTCTGTCTAGTAGAAAAGGAGCTGCAGTACAATATGGCTGACGTCTAACCCAAGGTTAGTTAGGTCTGGGGGCAGGCATTTGGCCTAGCTGTTGATACATGACTTGGTTTGATTTCTTCTGTGTACCCCCAAAACAGTGTACCCCCCAGAATGGAGCATAAAACCCACGCTCAATCAGCAAAGGTAGCTTGACTGCAGAACAGAGAGGCAGTCTTTTTTGCCAACAGAAACCCAGCCCATTTTCCCCTGAGGAAATTAACTCCATCTCCTGATCCCTTGCCTGAGCTGCAGAGAACACTCCCCATCTACTCCCATCTGGGACAGCACCCCTAGCAACCTGCTTTCTGGAAGCTTTCCCATTTCTGCTCCTGTTGAAGGCAGCAGGTAGAGGTGTGAACTCGGTACAGTTCTGCAGTTGGTTCCTCCCCTCCACTGACCCTTGGATGTTTTTAGAATAAAATAGGGAATGAACTTGTGGAACAGGCTAATGGTTGTAGAGTGCACAGGCGCTGCAGCAGAAAAGCCCATGCCTGAGCAGGGGACCCTTCCTAGCAAGGCTGTTAGATCTCCTGAGAACACATTCAGACACATAACTGCCATCAGGGCCGCTTCCCCTCTCCTTACTCAAGGAGGTCATTTAGATGCAGCACATCATTGCAGTGGGACCTTAAAAAAAAAAGATGTATACATTTTAGTTGGAAAAGCAGATTTATAGAGAGAGGGAAAGACAGAGATCTTCCATTCTCCGGTTCAATCCCCAAATGGGCACAATGGCTGGAGTTGAGCCGATCCAGAGTCAGCAGAGTCAGGAGCTTATTCTGGGTCTCCTGTGCAGGTATAGGGTTCCGAAGCTTTAGTCCATCCTCCGCTGCTTTTCCAGGCCATGAGTAGAGAGCTCGATGGAAAGTAGGGTAGCTGGGACATGGCGCCCATGTGGGATGCAGGCACTTGCAGGAGGATTAGCCGGTTGAGCCACTGCTCCAGCCCCCAGTGGGACCTTTTGTTTTAAGCCCTTTCCCTGACAGGCACTGTTATTCTCACTTTCTTCCAAAACTACCCTGAGAAGAACTCATTTTGTCTTGAGACATAACAGCTGAGAGCAAAGTAACTTATCCAAGTTGGCTGGCTACCCCATGGCAAAGCCGGAAGAGGGGTCAGCGCAGTTGGCTGCCTGGCCTAGGCTTTTATCACAGGGTCTTTCTCTCTTCTCAGCGACCCCACTCCCCACCCCAGGGTGTCGTTTTATAAATCAGGAAGTTGGGGGCCCAGCATGGTAGCCTAGCGGCTAAAGACCTTGCCGTATACTTGCTGGGATCCCATATGGGAGCTGGTTTATGTCCCGGCAGCCCCATTTCCCATCCAGCTCCCTGCTTGTGGCTTGGGAGGGTGGACCCTGCACCCAAGTGGGAGACCCCAAGGAGAAATGTCCTGGCTCCTGGCTTCGGATCGGCTCAGTTCTGGTTGTTGCAGACACTTGAGTGAATCAGCAGATGGAAGATCTTCCTCTCTGTATATTTGCCTTTCCAATAAAAATAAATAAATCTTTTAAAAAAATTTCAGGAAGTTGGGATTTGGAGTCCCTGATCATTGCACAGGACGATCACTGGGCTCTAAGGGAGTGGGGGAATTCTGCTCCTAGCTCTGCAACCTAGGGTCAACCCCTGTGTTCCTTTGTTCTATTCATCTATAAAAATGAAGGTTCTAGACTAGAATCACTCCAAGGCTGCAGGAAAAATAAGCCTGTCACCTGCTGGGAAGAGCAGACTGTTTTCCAAGGCTCAAGGGTTGGGTGGTCTGGGTCTGCGGGTGGCATGGTGTGGATCTGTCCTATACCTCAATGTCCCAGGAGGAACTGGAACTTACCAGACAGGCCCTGGAGAAGGAGCGGCAGCCCAGCCCAGGCTTGACCATCACAGCAGAGCGGGGTCCCAGGGGAGAGCAGGGCGGACAGCCTGGAGAGGTGAGCCGGGGACTGGGGTGGTGCCGATGGCCCAGGAGGAGACTACTAGCCAGGGGCTCCCCCAATCCTCCACCCCTGAGAACTGGGTCCCTTGACCCCAGACCTGCCAGACCTGGGTCCCTGAACCCCCTATCTGCTCCCCTCCCTAAGAGGCTGTCTAGTCGAGCAGGTTCTTCCCCACAGGTCTCGAGAGCAGAGCCGGAGCTGGAGCACAGCCCTGGAGGGGAGGAGAAGGAACGGTGGAGAGAAAGGCTTGAACACCTACAGCAGGCCGTGGCTCGGCTGGAGATTGACCGGGGCAGGCTGCAGCGCCACAACCTGCAGCTGCGCAGCACCCTGGAGCAGGTGAGTAGCTCGTGCTGTCCTCAGCTCCTCCTCCACAGTCCTGCAGGCACCTTGCTTCTCCTGCAGCACCCAGAGTAGGCATCCCTAAGGCTGAGTCCCTCACACTGCTGCTTCTGAAGGCCCCTTTCTCCTGGAGCACAGCCGTTGCCTGTGGCACTGTCTGCCCTCCGCAGCGATAGAATGGACTCATTGTGACAGAGCCAAACAGCCACAAGGCCTCACACTTCCTGCATGAGAAACTAGCTGACCTTGCACAGAGACCCAAGGGCCTGGCACTCCCTCCTCCATGCCGGAGCACTTCCTGTGCTGTCCTGGCAGGCTCTGTCTTTAGCCCAGGAGTCCCCATGGTGGCTGTCCTTTTATACTCAGCCGAGCCCTGATTCCTCTTCCATATCCTGGCAGGTGGAGCGTGAGCGGAGGAAGCTGAAGAGGGATTCCATGCGCCTGTCCCGGGCAGGGGCCCAGGAGACCAGTGAAAGCGCCATTTCATCACCCACACAGCAGGTTTGTTTGCCTCAACCTCAACCTTAAGAGATCCCAACCCCAGCCACCCTCTGCATTGCATATCTCAGGCCACCATCTTGTACACAATATGGTGCTTCAACCAATCGAGAGTGCCCCTCCTGGCTGGGCTCCGCCCCATGTGACAGCTCTCAGTGTGTCCCCATCATCAGTGGCCAGGTGTAGTCAAGGCCGGTGGCCCTGCACCCTAAAGGGACCCTGGATCGGTCACTCCCAGATCCCCACCTATAGGAGCTGGGCTCACAGGGCTTCTGGCAGATTCCCCAATGTTTGGTTGCTGTGGTGCTCACTAGCCAGACCTGCCCAGGATCTCAGTCTCTTTGTTATGCTCTGTTTACATGGTTAGGGTGCAGGGCATTTCTCCTTTCAGAGTCCCTTTGTGGTGCAAAGGGTTTAGGGAGGACCCGTGCTGACCAGCCCCCTTTTAGCTGCTCCACATCTATATCTCTATAGAGCCCTGAAGCCCAGAGGTAGGACCTGCCTGTTCCCTGCCTTTGAGGACAGCTGACCAGGGCAGACCTTCTGCATCCTCAGCTCATGGCTCCAAGCAGGCACCAAGCGGACCCACAGTTCCTTCTGTTCAGTAGAAAAGTGCCCCAAAGAAACAGATGTGTCCTGGCCTTTGGACATTCAGTGCCGTCTCTGTGGGTGTTGCCTATTAGGTCGGTGTGGACCCTCCAGAGCCTTGCCTTGCCCCAAGGCCATGGTGCCCCGTGGGGTTCAGCTGAAGTTCAGGCCTGTCTGGTCTTTGCCAGTACCTGCAGGACCATAAGGAGGTGGCTGAAGGAAACCCAAATGTGGAAGGGTCTGTTCTGACGTGGTGCTGTTCTTCCCTAGGATGGAAAAGGAGAACAGAAGGGTTCCTCCCAGGCCAAGCAACTGATGGAACTACAGAAAGAGGTACATTCTGGAAGGATCTGTTGGAACTTTCCCTCACACTCGGGCAGTGATGCCTTAGGGTCTGCTGAGTCCCTGGACCTCTGTGCCTCAAACAGGGAGAGGGAGACAGCGCCAACCTTGCAAACGCCAGTCCCCATGAGGGCCAGGAAAAGCCCTGCTCCCTGTCTTGTTTGGCCGGGGTAGGAATGGAGAGGACAGAACCATGTAAGACCTCCAGATCCTCACTGAGGAAGGGAAGGACTGAGAAGAGACCACAAATGCTTAGAGGACGGGCCAGCACAGGTGGCACCATCCTGGTAGGCAAGATGGCTACCAGCACACGAGGCAGAGGAGCCTGGCCCCAGGGCGGGGTCTGCCTCACAGCCGGGACCAATTTGCCCCTCTCCGGGAGACTGTGTCGAGTGCCTTCTGACCTTGTAGGCCTCAGCTGAAGTTTCTCCTTTTCAAGGCCCAGTAGTGATAAGTTTGGAATTGATTTTTAAAAAAGATTTATTTATTTTTATTGCAAAGTCAGATATACAGAGAGGAGGAGAGATAGAGAGGAAGATCTTCCATTAGATGATTCACTCCCTAAGTGAGCGCAACAGCTGGAGCTACGCTGATTCGAAGCCAGGAGCCAGGAACTTCTTCCGGGTCTCCCACACGGGTGCAGGGTCCCAAAGCTTTGGGCCATCCTCGACTGCTTTCCCAGGCCATAAGCAGAGAGCTGGATGAAAAGCTGGGCTGCCAGGTTTAGAACCGGCGCCCATATGGGATCTCAGCATGTTCAAGACGAGGACTTTAGCTGCTAGGCCACGCCGCCAGGCCCCTGGAACTGAGTTTTAAAGCTTTATTTTACTGATTTGGAAGAGTTCCATAATGAGATAGAGTTCTCCCATGTCCTGGTTCACTCCTCAAATGGCCAGGGCTGAGCCAGGCAAAACCCAGGAGCCAGGAACTTCCTTGTCTAAGGCGAGACCAGAGAGATCTATTGGGTATATTTAAGAATTTAAGGAGGCATTTATTCTTAAAAAAAAAAAAAACTTCAGAGAAAAAAACGTTTTAAAGATTTATCTGTTTGAAAGGCATTGACAGGGTCCGGCGCGGTGGCGCAGTGGTTAAGGTCCTCACCTTGCACGCCCGGGATCCCATATGGGTGCCGGTTCTAATCCCTGCAGCCCCACTTCCCTTCCAGCTCCCTGCCTGTGGCCTGCTCACTTGGGGAGTGAAACATCGGATGGAAGATCTTCCTCTCTGTCTCTGCTCTCTGTATATCCGCCTTTCTAATAAAAATAAAATAAATCTTTAAAAAAAAAGAAAGGCATTGACAGAAATCTTCCATCTGTTCGCTCGCTCATTCTAGCTGCATAGTCACAGCCAGGAGCCTGTAACTCCATTTGGATCTCCCATGTGGGTGGCAGGGGTCCAAGGACTGGGACCATCATCTCACACCTTCACATGTGCATTAGCAGATCCTGGCACTCGAGATGGTATGCACACACTGCAAGCAATGGCTTAACCCTCTGCCCGAAACATTTGCTCCTGATGCAGAGTACCTCCTCAAGTTCTGTACCCTCAGCACCTCGTGCCACCCCCTAATCCTCGATGCCAGTCGCTAGGCTTCCCCTTAGCTTCACCTGTCATCTCCGCAGCCCCGTGGGAGGATCGGTTAATGATTCTAAACCTTGGCGCCACATTAGAATTTCCTGGGAGCTTTGAGGAAAAAATACACGCAGGCCTCGCCCCCAGTCTAGTCAATTTAGAATGTATTTTAAAACCTTCCAAAGGGCAGGTGACCATTTGGTGCAGCTAAGAGGCTGTTTAGGATGCTCGCATCTCCCACCAGAGGACCCGAGTTCAAGTGCAGGCTGTGCTTCTGCCTCCACCCTCCTGGTGACAGCACGGGGTGATAGCTCAAGTGCCTGAAACTCGCAGATGGAGTTCCAGGCTCTGAGTCCTGAATGTTGCAGGTGTTTGGGGAGTAAGCTAGCAGATGGGGTTCCTTTCTGCATATCTCTCTCTCCCTCCTTTTCTCAAATGAATGAATTAGAACGCTGTACCAACAAGAGCTACAGGGGTAGCTTCAGAGCAGAAGTAAGGCAGATTTGGGGTCCTCCACTCTACCCTTCTTGGTTTTCCTGCCCCCAGGTGGCCCTGTTGCGAGCCCAGCTGACCTTGGAGCGCAAGCAGAGGCAGGACTACATTGCGCGCTCTGTGCAGACCAGCCGTGAACTTGCAGACCTGCACCACAGCCTCTCCCACTCACTCCTTGCAGTGGCCCAAGCCCCCGAGGCCACTGTCCTAGAAGCTGAGACTCGCAAGTTGGACCAATCCCTAACTCAAAGTCTGATGTCCCCAGGGCCAGTCCTACTCCACCACAACTCCAGCCCCATGACCCCTGAATGCACCCCCAGGTAGCAGCTGCAGCCAGGATGGGATGTAGGCCAGCGCAGGAACTCACGGACAAGACAGACAACTGCAGGGGAGTTCTGGTCCCTCTGCCTGGCTACAGATCTATCCGTCTCTGTTTACCCACCTGGATGCCCCAGATCAGCTGCCCCAGGAGGAGGAAACCTGCAAGAGTGGGCAGTGCCCAGGCCACAGAGCCCCCCAGAGGGCCTGGCCCTGTATAGGGGCATCCGCTGCCTCTCAGCTAGGTTGTATTTCCCAGCACTTCGCCTCCCCTCGCCTTCCTTGTCCACAATAAACCTGGTATTTTTGTATTAGTTCTCTGCTGCCATGTATAACTGGGCCACAGCAGCACGTCATCAGGATCGGAAAGAAGATTTGGCCAAAGGTTTCTGTGGGGTGACCGAGACCTACAGTGCCCCTGGTGCACTGATTGGGAAGGTTGCCAAAGACACACGGACAAGACAGCCCTCATCCTCAGAGCCTCTGCAGGCCAGCCAGTAAGACCTGACCCACTCGCGTCAGACACACTCGTGGGTGCTGAAATGCAGGGGTTGCAGAAGGGAGGTGTGAACTGTCCCTGAAGAACGAGGAGGAGTTGGGAGCCATTGCTGAGACCACCTAGGGAGGGACACCAGAGTCCACCCGTGGCAGAGAGCTGGGATAGAGCATTAGAGTGGGCCCCTGGTTCTGTCTGTGGACAGGGAGATACCACCAAGTGTAACAAGGCCAGTGGTCTCACAAACACTGTTTACCTTTACCTTCCTGGTGGAGTCTATGGAGTTCAGTTCTTACTTCATTTCCCATCTGCTCTGCATAAATAAATGCCTTAAAGTGTCCCCTTGCTGGGCATGGCAACGGGAACTGATCCCCTGTCATCCCAGTGAATGACAGGCCAGTTGGGGATTGTGGCAAAACTTGTTGCTTGAGGAGTGGCTCTCAGAGTGGTGGTCTGGCCAACTCAGCTCATACATTCAGATCTATTGTCGATAAATTCCTCAAAACCAACAGCTGATTTCATTCATGGAAGTTGGGGCTGGAGTTCAGCTTAGTAGTTAGGGGGCTGGTTAGAATACCTGGGTCCCTGCATTTGGGTGTCCAGGTTGATGCCTGGCTGTGGCTCCTGAGGGGATTCCTGCCATCCACAATTGGAACTTGGACTGTGCTCCTGGCTCCTGACTCCTATATCCCAGCTCCTGGCCCCGGGGTCCCTGTTCCTGGCTCCCAGTCCCTGTATCCAGGCTCCTGGCTCCTGGCTCCAGCCTGGCCCAATCCCAGCTCAGAAGCTGGCAGGGGGCCCTGTGGTTCCCTTAGAGTTCCTTCTTGGTGTCATAATCTGTAGCACATGAGCCACACCAGAGTCTGCCAGGGAGCGACCTGCCAGTGTGTGAAGGACATTTCGGAGGCTGCAAACAGGGCCCAGTCCTAGACTATCTGCTCTTCTCACCTCTCCCAGCCCTGCTGAGTCCCCGGCCTCCACTGTGGCCCTCACCCTGAAGCCTCCGCACCCCAGCAGGTGTTCAGGAGTGAGCACAGGCTTCCCTCACACTGCAGCTGGGGAGTCAATGCCCCAGCTTTCTCAAGTCCATTTGCCTTGGCCAGTAATGGGGCCATCTCTAGGGGAACCTGAAGGGAGAAACAGGAAGGAGAGTGTGGATCACTAGGGCAGGACCCGACCTCACCTGAGGGAATGAGGCCAGCACCAGGGGACCTGCTGAGGTGGAAGACCCACCAATGGGAAGTGCCTCTAGCTGTCCAGCCCTTTCTCATGGGTCCGTCCCTGGAAGCTGTGGTTAATCACCAGAACCCGTGGTGGCAGATGGGCAGAAGTCTCCGGCTCCTTTCCTCTTGTCCTCTGTGCTGTGACAGAGCTTGAAAGCAGCAAGGAGCGGAGTCTGAGCTGTCTGCTTGTTCCCAGAGAGCACCTGAGTCTGCAGGTTGTGCTGCTATGTTCATAGTGAGTCTCTGAGCTTGGTGCCTGGGCAATGATGGTCACACCACAGCCCACGTGGACCTGCCACCTCGGTACAGGTGGAGACCTGTGGGCAAGAGTGTTCAATGGAGGGGAGATGCTGCTGTGAGATTAGAGCACGTACAGCCACAGGCCCTGGTCAGCACTTAGCCCAGGAAGCCAGGGGGCTGTCTGCTGCAGGCCAGAACTCCCACCCATCATCCCACTGCATCGCAGCACTGCAGGCCACTCTTCAATGATACAGCAGCCTGTTGTCCTCACATTCTGTTGCCCCAGTCAGCTTACAGGCATACTGTTGGTTGCAATTGCTGGGTCAGTTGTCTCCAGCCCTGTCCTCTGTGCAAATCAATGGGTATTGCAGCCCAGCCCAGTCCTGTCCAAACACACACTTGGCCATGTAAATCAATGAGAGCTGCAGCCTAGTCGGGGCAACCCACAATAACCCCCACCAGGCCCACCCCCTGCCCTGGTTCCCATGCTTGCCAATATGTACAGTAGACTGGTCCTCTCTGTCCCACATCCCATTCACCTCTCATACATGTCAATGGACATTAAACCCAACCAGCCTCACTATCCAGCCCATACACATGTCGGCAGGTGTCACTGTGTAGCCATGCCTATCCCAGTCCTGGTTCTTATGCTCACCAGAGTGGCAACCCAAAAGGGAGGTGCCCACTGTTTCCCAACTGGGCTCACTCCCAATCCCAGATCTTGCACTCTCCAGGTGGTTCTGCGGTTGAACTTGACAGAATTTGTCCCCCGTGCCAGCACCTGCCAGCTGATATTGCAGCAAAGCCCAACCAACCCACACTCATTGGCTTTTGCATGCACCTGTAGGAACAGTCAACCCAGCCTGGCTTTTCTCTCATCCAACTCACATGAGGCTAACAGGTGTTGTTGCCCTACCCAGCCTGGTCTGCTCCCAATCCCAGCTCTCATGCTCATCAGTGGTCCAGCAGGGAAGCCCCATGCATTCCCCCTACTGTGTTCGTTCCCTACCTGCTGGGTTTCACGTGTGCTCATTGAGTGCTGCAGCCCAGACTGGTATGGTCTTGCCTCTGCATTTGCCAGGGGGTGCTGTATCCTGGCCCAGGTGATTGGCTTTCAACTTTTAAGTTTACTCCCCACCCCCATTTGCATCTGATCCTACTCTTTGATAAGATGTGGTGTGAGAACGCAGTGGCCTAGCGGTGGCAGTCAGGGCCCTGTTACAGAAGGCAGCTTTGTAATGCCATTCGAAATCCAGGGAGAGGAATAAGCTAGGGTTTTATTCAGTGGGCAGAGCCATTTCCCTCTAGGGTGTGCCTGGTGCCCAGTTCCTCTTGGACATTTTGGCAAGCCCGGGGCCACCTGGGGCCTCCTGAGGCACCAGCTCAGCTGTAGTTTCTGATCTTCTTGTTACATTGCAGCTGACGGATGACCCGGGATTCTGCTGGGAAATGTGCACTCTTCTCAAACCAATAGCTGTTGTCCCAGTAATGGGACCACCTTTGGAGATGATCTTCTCCAAAGCCAAATAAGGATACCTGGCAGACAGGAAGGATGGGAGATAGAGATGCTGTCTTGATCTGCCCTAGGATGCTGTCCCTCCCCCATGCCTACCATACCTGCTATGCTTTAAAAATATACTCAATATCTGGCCTGTAGGCTTCTTGGGGTTGGGAGCAGGGGGCCTCGGAAGAGGGGTCGCAGATGGATGACAGAACCCAGGGCTTTCTGTGCCTCAGCTGGAGAAGAGTCCTTAGGGAGGATGGGAAGGTAGGGGTGGGGCTTGGTGGTCCAGGCAGAGTGAGCAGCTTGGGAGAAAGTATTAGGCCACCCAGTGTGGGAACCTCAGGGAGAGGCGAGCTCAGATCCTGCAGAGCGTTGAAGTGAGGGCTGAATTTGATTGAAGGGAGGATAAGGGCACACAGGAAGGGAGGGATGTGGATTAGGAATGGGCCTCTACCTGGTCACAGGTGTGCAAAGCGTATAGCAGAGCCACGAACCCCAAGGATGGGTGGATCCCCTGCTGGGCCAGCCACTGCTCCTGGATGTACTTGAGAAAAGAGAGACTGATCACCAGCACCTGCAAAGGTAGGCAGAGGCAAGCTGGAGCTCACCCAGTGTCACCCACACGGCCTCCCCGCCTCCCTGCTGCTGCCTGGGTCTCTCACCTGGTCTTTCTTCTCTGTGGTTCCACTAGGAAAATGTACTATCTGAAATCTTAAAGAAAAAACAAAAACAAACAACTGTGTGTGGGGGAGGGGTTTGGATTTCAGAGGCGTTTCACTCAACAGCCACCAAGGTTTAAGTAAGTCTTGGGGTTACCCTAATATTAAGCAAAAATAGCTCTTTGGCATCCCCATTGTCATCCCCTGCCCCCATCACTGTCCCCTGAGGGTCATACCCAGGGTTTTGTGGCTTCCTGACTGAGTGCTGTAGGTGCAGGGTCTTGATGAACCATTCCAGACCAGAGGAATTCAGCGGAAGCAGCAACAGCTGGGTGCCAGGCTCCTGGGCCCTGGCAGCCTCAGGGTACATAATGCGTATGGTTGTCCGGTTTCCCACATCCATCTCAAAGCCTCGGACAGGCGCCTGATTCATCCTGGACAACAGGGAGGAGTGGTTATTCGGAAAGAGGAGGAATCAGTCTGGCCTTATTCGTGTCTATTTCCTCTCCTGCACCCCACCTGAGGATCAGATCGTGTTGGTTAATTCGGAAACCATGGCCGGAGCCCTTTAAGGACCTTGAGCTTCCCACAACAGCACAGGTTAGGCAGCTGGACCCTGCACGGCCTAGTGCGTGGTGAGAGGATGCGTGATTCCACTGCTTATTGTCCACCTTCTGCTCTGGCTTAACTCTCTGAAGTCCCTAGAAGGAATGCAGGAATGAGTGTAGGGGGTCAGTCCAGGCTTCAGCTGCCTGCATGGGTGGGTCAGAGCCTCGTGCCATGAGAGATGGCCAAGGCTGGGGTCTGGGCACAGGCTGGATGGAGATCAAGAATACGCACTAACCAGCCAAAGTATCAGAGCATCGTAGGATACGAAATCTTCTGACCTCTGCAGGGGCTCTATGGCCCTTACATAGTGACTGTCAAACCAGGGGGACTCGCCGGGTCTCCAGAGGCAGGCAGAACACAGGCGGACGCCCGGCAAGCAGCCACACTCTCGGGAAGACTCCCTGGGACAATGGCACTCTCTGCCCACATGTTGATGTCTGGGGCTGTGCTGCCGGTCCAGGAGGGAGAAAGTCAGCCACGACAAAGTCACACAAGCAACCACCAGGCCCACAGAGTATCTTCGAATCTTCATTTCTGGCCCTGACAGTGGTGTCCTGGTAGATAGATCAGCTCTGATACCAGTACTGGAAATGAGGGTCTGGGGTCACCCACACCCAACACAACCACCCTTCTACTGGAGGCTTCCGTCTACCACCCCTCAACACCTCATTTCTGGCCTCTCCACCCACCACACAGGGGAGCTGCCTGGGTGACAGATGAAGGAAAGTGAGGGGTGACACGTCTTATTATGTGCTCTACTCCAGCAGAGCAATGCCCGGTGGGGCCTTCTGTCCCAGCTCATTTGTATCAGGACCCTCGTCACAAAGGCCACATTATGACCTCCTCCAGCTCAGGCTTGTAGGCAACTCCCCTTCCTCTACTTTGGCATCCAGCAAGCCAAGCTTGCAAGTCTGTCAGGAGGACAGGGAGGGCAAGGGAGGACACACATGTCCCAGTCAGGGAGGTAAGCAGACAGCAGGGAGAACCCAGGAGGAGAGGCGGATGGAGTGTCCTGGGCCAGGGAAATGTCTCCTACGGAGGCAAGTGAGGAGCTGGTACATTCAAACCCGGAAGCTTCCAGGAGGTTCACTTCCTTTTTGAGGAATGGTACAAACTGAGTATGTGTACATTTTTAAAAATTTATATCACATAATTCTGATTTAGTTTTGACATTTAAGAGGCATTTAAATTTTTTTCTTTCTTAAGATTTATTCATTTTTATCATATTGGAAAGTCAGATTTACAGAGAGAGGGAGAGACAGAAAGATCTTCCATCCACGGGTTTACTCCCCAAGTGGCCACAGCGGCCAGAGCTGAGCTGATCAGGAGCCAGGAAATTCTTTCAGGTCTCCCATGCAGGTGCAGGGTCTCAAGGCTTTGGGCCATCTAACACTGCTTTCCCAGGCCACAAACAGGGAGCTGGAGCGAAAGTGGAATAGCTGGGATCTGAACCAGCGCCCATATAGGATCCTGGCACATACAAGGCAAGATTTTAGCCACTAGGCTACCATGCTGGGCCCAGCATTTTTCAAATTTATTTAAAAGGCAGAGTTCCACCTAACTCCAGTGAGATTGGCCTACATCTAGAACTCCAATAATACAACTTACTGGCATGGATGTGGAAAAAAGGTACACTACTTCACTGTTTTTGGGAATGTAATCTGGTGTAACCACTATGGAAATCAGTATGGAGAGTGCTAAGAGAACTGAAAATGGGCCTGGTGCCATGGCCTAGCGGCTAAAGTCCTCACCTTGAATGTGCCGGAATCCCATATGGGCGCTAGTTCTAATCTTGGCAGCTCTGCTTCCCTTCCAGCTCTCTGCTTGTGGCCTGGGAAAGCAGTCGAGAACAGCCCAAAGCTTTGGGACCCTGCACCCGCGTGGGAGACCCGGAAGAGGCTCCTGGCTCCGGATCGGCAAAGCATCGGCCGTTGCACTCACTTGGGGAGTGAATCATCTGACGGAAGATCTTCCTCTCTGTCTCTCCTCTCTGTATATCCGCCTTTCCAATAAAAATAAAATTTTAAAAAATCTTAAAAAAAAAAAAAGAATGCAACCCAATGGTCCCAACTAGAGACCATTATTCTCACTGAAACAAGTCAATCCCAAAAGGACAAATATTGTATGTTCTCTCTGACATAAGGCAACCTTCATGCTAAATATAAGATCAGGGACCTGGCATGGTGGAAAGTTCTCACCTTGCACATGCCAGAATCCCATGTGGGCGCCAATTCTAATCCCAGCAGCTCCACTTTCCATCCAGCTCCCTGCTTGTGGCCTGGGAGAGCAGTGGAGGACAGCCCAAAGCCTTGGGACCCTGCACTGGTGTGGGAGATCCAGGAGAGCTCCTGGCTCCTGGCTTCGGACTGGCTCAGCTCCAGCCATTGTGGTTTCTTGGGAAGTGAACCATTGCACAGAGGATCACTCTCTCTATCTCTCCTCCTCCTCTCTGTGTATCTGCCTTTCCAATAAAGGTAAATCTTTTTTTTTTAAAGAACATAAAAACGGCAGAGAGAAATCAATGATAGATCTCTCATCATCTGCAACAGCTGGGAGTAGGGCAGACTGACATCAGGAGCTGGGAGCTCCATCCAGGCCTCCCCTGTGGATAGCCAAGGACCCGAGGACTTCATCCAGTTTTTGTTGTCTCCCAGGGGACACATTAACAGGAAGTTAGAATCCAGAGTGAAGTTTCAACCCAGAGCCTGGCTCTGCAACATGAATGCAGGCATCCCAAGCAACATTTTAACTATTAAGCCACATGTCTGCCAAAGCATTTCCAAATTTCTGTGTGTGTGTGTGTGTGTGTGTGTGTGTGTGTGTGTGTTTGAAGGATTTCGTTTATTTGAAAGGCAGAGTTATAAGGGGGAGAGAGGGAGAGTGAGCTACAATGATCAGAACTGGGCCAGACTGAAGCCAGGAGGTAGGAGCTCTGTTTGGGTGTGTCACATGGATGGCAAGGGTTCAACTGTTTGGGGCACCTTCAGCTGCTTTGCCTTAACAAAGAGCTGGATCAGAAATATAGCAGCCAGTACTTGAACTATGGCCATGCAAGATACCAGTACCACAGGCAGTGGTTTAACATACTGATGTTACACTGCTGGCCTCAATAAAATATTTTTAAGATTTTTTTTTTTTATTAGAAAGTCAGATATACAGAGAGGAAGAGAGACAGAAAGGAAGATCTTTTTTTTTTAAGATTTATTTATTTTTATTGAAAAGCGGATATACAGAGGAGGAGAGACAGAGAGGAAGATCTCCTGTCTGATGGTTCACTCCCCAGGTAACCACAACAGCTGAAGCTGAGCCAATCTGAAGCTAGGAGCCAGGAGCTCTTCCATGTCTCCTCACGGGTGCAGGGTCCAAAGGCCGTCTTCAACTGCTTTCCCAGGCCACAAGCATGGAGCTGGATGGGAAGTGAAACAGAGCCGCTGGGATTAGAACCAGTGCCCATATGGGATCCCGAGCGTGCAAGGCGAGGACTTTAACCACTACACTATCATGTAGGGCACGAGGAAGATCTTTCATCCATTGATTTACTCCCCAAGTAGCCACAATGGCTAGAGATGCACCAATCTGAAGCCAGGAGCCCAGAGCCTCCTCTGGGTCTCCCACGTGTGCAGGGACCCAAGACCTCAGGCCTCAACTGCGTTCCCAGGCCACAAGCAGAGAGCTGGATGGGAAGTGGGGTCACCAGGATTGGAACCAACGCCCATATGGGATCCCA
The DNA here is from genome assembly GCF_017591425.1 of Ochotona curzoniae. NCBI lineage: Eukaryota > Metazoa > Chordata > Mammalia > Lagomorpha > Ochotonidae > Ochotona > Ochotona curzoniae. The sequence continues at coordinate 13,461,646 of NW_024465894.1, read as the reverse complement.
GTGCATGCAGGGCAAAGACTTTAGCTGCTTGGAGACTGCGCTGAGCCCAATCTTTTTATTTTTTAATTTTCCTTTTCTTTTTAAATGATTATTTATATTTGAAAGGCAGATTTATAGCAAGAAGGAGACACACAGAGAGGTTCTCCACTAGTTCACTCCCCAGATGAACTAGTGGAGGACCAAGATGGCCACAACAGCCAGCACTAAGCTGATCCAAAACCAGGAACTAGGGACTTCCTCCTGGTCCCTCACGTGGGCGTAGGCACCCAGTAACTAGACCCACTTTCCCAGGCCCCAAGTAGGGAGCTGGATTGGAAGTAGAGCAGCCAGGACTAGAATTGGCACCTATATGGGATGCCAGCACTGCAAGGTGGAGAATTAGCCTGTTGAACCACTGTACCAGCCACCCCAAAACAATCTTTAAAATGAGAAAATAATTCTTTTAAAATGTTTTATTATTTGATACTCCATATTGGATTCTCAAAGACTTCAATATGGTGAACCTATCAAACCTAGAAATCCTATTTCATCCTTATGACTGCGGCCTCAGTTCCCCAGCCCCTTGCCCGCCTTAGATGAAGCTTAGCACACTTACAGTTATGTAAGTATTCAGCATTTCTTGAGTATTGTTGAGTGTTGTTGAGACCATCTGAGCTCATAGCTGATTCAGTAACCAGTTCCACGTCATGTCATCACACTCACTACTTATATTGCCACGTTGAAAATGTGGAGGAAAAAAAGTATCCACGTGTCTGGGAAACATATACACTTGCACATTTTTTTGGACTCTGTAATATTTCTTGAGTTTTGTTTTTCTTTTACAGGAAAAAAAAAGTGATAAAGCAATCAGGAGGCCAAGAGGTTCACTGTTGTTGCTTAGAGTCATCTGACTTTTGCTGGCCAATAGACCCATGTGGCCAAGTAAATTTACAAGAGTAATCATTTTTTTCAAAAGCCGATAATTTTTTTCTGTGTGAAACTGCCAATATCATGAATAGAAAGAGAGAATCATAAAGGAACAGGAACGTGATGCCCACTGGTGTTTGTGTTATCCTAAAGAAGCAGTGTGGAGACAGACAGGTGCCAACAGTCGAACCCTAGGGCCTCGGTGGTGTTGCTTCGGAGGCATCCATGCTTGCATCTTGCATTCTTCATGTGTAATCATATTGCCAGACAAACTATTTCAACAATTTCATCATTTATTGTAAATAACACTTTTCCCAGACCTACCATAAAATTTCTATGATGTATTGTCTTCCAGTTGCAATAAAAAATGATTGAGTTGCATAAAAAAAATAAATAAAATAAAATGTTTTGCTGGGCTAAGCATGGTAACCTAGTGGCTAAGAAAGTCCTTGCCTTGCATGCACCAACATCTTATATAAGCATCGGTTCATGTCCCGGCTGCTGCTCCACTTCCCATCCAGCTCCCTGCGTGTGGACTGGGAAAGCAGTTGAGGATGGCCCAAAGCCTTGGTACCCTGCACCCACATGAGAGACCCAGAAGAAGTTCCTGGCTCCTGGCTTTGGATTGGCTCAGCTCCAGCTGTCGTGGCCACCTGAGGAGTGAAATCAGCAGATGGGATAAAAATAAATCTTTCAAAAAATTTTTTATTTCCTTAGATATATAGCAGAGATGAGAAGAAAAACACAGGAAGTCCCCAGATAACAGAACTGAAAAGGGAACTAAGATGCAGCCCACCAGTTCACAAATGTTCCCGGCCGTGGAAGCAGACCGTGGAGGTCCTCCTAGAAGTGGGGAAGGTCAAGATGCCGAATCTTCAACAGAAAGCTGGGCTTCACAAAAGCAAAACAAAACAAAAACCACGACCCAGTCTGGAGGAGGCTCTCAGCTGAGAGGGAAGGCAGCTTCTCCCTTGAACGAAACCTCACTTCCCTCCTCCTGCCTGGCCCAGGGTGTCAGGAACAGAGCATTCAGGAGGCCTGGAAGACAGGCATGCCCCTTTTCTTCCCTGGCATTGTGCTCACAGAAAAGAGAAAAAGGGCCAGAACTGAATTCAACACCGGGCCGATCCTTGTCCGATTTCCTCTTGCCCTAGAGGTCTCAGCAGTCGCGCTGCTGCCAATACAATCCGCAAACTCCCCAGCAAAGAGGGCAGTGTAAATTCTGGCTGGGCACCACGTGTGCATGGTGTGTTTGCCTGCACATGCTCACCAACAGGCAATGTTCGCTTCTGCTCTGTTACACATGGCCAAGCTCCCCTGGGAGTTGTGCATTCAGTTATCCTCCTCTGGGGAGTGGGGGACCACTTTCCAGGTGGTTCTGATCCAAATCCAAAGGGGGGTGACCTGGGAGATGAGAGAAGGATATGTATGTTCCTTCCCCCCGCCCCCTCCCTTTGTTCACATCTGGGCTGGTAGGTGGCTTCAGAGAACTGGGACAAGAATGGAGGTCACCCAGGAACCCAGAAAAAGAGACCCTCACCTAGGTGGCCATTGCCCTGTTGGACAGCGAGAGAGGATCCCCGTCCCCACCCCCAAAAGATACAGGAAAAAAGTATTCCAGCAGAGCCAAGTGCCTGTGAGTGGCCTGGAGAAACTGGTGCTTGCAGAAACCCCAAGCAGCTGGGAATGGGAGCATGTGAGGCAGGAGGCGAGGGAGGGCTGGGTCATGCAGGGTCTTGAATGGCAGCAGGACATGGGAGCCTCTGCTAAAGGCACTGAGGAGCAGCCAAAGGGGTAGGATCAGAGTTTGTCCTGCTGGGGCTCAAGTGTGCAACACACAGAGCAGCAGCTGCTGATTCAGCCAGCTCCTCCAGTTGTAGCTTGGGGGAAAAGAAGTAGGGCTACCCCTCAGGGCTCTGCCTACTGCAGCCCTGGCCACACTCTGCCCCTCCCCTCCACAAGGGGTCAGAAGCCAGTAGGGATCAGCATGATGTCTCCCTGCAGCCCCTGTAATGACCTCTTCTCCCCTATCCTGAGAATGCACAGGTATGCATCTGAAGTCCGTGCCCGCTCTGAATCTTCAGCAGCTGTGGGAACCCTGGGAAGACACACACATGCAGTCTTGAAGTCTGCCCTGCAAACAGCAGTAGGGAGTTGGGCCCAGTTCTCTGCCCCTGACTGGAGGAAGCAGCCCTAGGGTGGGGAGCTGTAATCTGGGGTCAAGGTAGGGGTCAAGGGTTAAGCTGTAATCTGGGAGGTGCACGGAGCCAGGACATGGGGCAGGCATGTGTGCTGAAAATGAGCAACACACAAGATCCAAGGAGTCTAGTGGACGGGAGCAGATCCCCAAGGGTCACAGGTCATATGTTCTTTTGTCCTCCTCAGGTACTCTACAGTCTTCCATTAGCAAGTATCAAACCAGCTCCATTGCCCAGCTGTGCGGTGACCTGAGGAGCAGTTGAAGGTCCCAGAAGGGCAGCCACACTTCCCAAATCTGAAGCAAGAACAGCAGCAACTCCCTGGTATCAGGTCTGTCCATTCCTTCTGGAGGGTTGATTCCAGTGGCAGTTCCAGGTATGGGGCCATCAGCCACAAGATAAGCACCCAAAAGACCCACAGGACCAAGATCTGCCAGCGCTTCATGGCCAGCCCAGGCGACAGCAGGCAGCAGAACGGCCTCTCCTCCTGGAAGGATGAGGAACTGAGGCCACAGCACATACAAGCAGCCCCCTGCCCCCATCCTGTCGGCATCCATGGCTCCCCAGCTTTGGATGCTTCCAACCCCTCATCTCCTACCCACCTCTCCCAGGAGGACCCAGAGTGGGCCTGCGAGAGAAGGTACCAGGACAGAGATAACAGGTATATCCTCCGAGCAGGAGGAAGAGCTGGCTGTCCTGCGTGGCCTGGTGTCATCCCACTTATGTACTGGATGGCATCACAAAGCACCTTGTGATCTGTTACCCGCTCCCGGGCAGCCTGTCTGGAAGAGTCCTCCAACTCCCATACTCCACTGAGCAGATCCACAGTGGTGGGGCCAGCCTTGCCCCACACACACTCCCTTATCTCTTTGGTCCAGGACTCCTGTTCATGAAACGAATATTTCTGGAATAAATGAGCAGGGGCTGAGAGAGGACTACATACGGCCCACCTGTGATGGCTCCTCTCTGGATCCCACATCCGACAGCGTCTTGGGCTTCTGCTTAGATCTCTCAGAGACAGCTGACATGCACAAGCCTGCGGGTGGGCTCCCATTTTTGCCCACAGCCTCCTAATCTCTTCCTGAGGCCTAGCTCGGTGGTGCCACCTTGTCCCCAGTAACTGATGCCATAATCTACACATTGTCCCTCATTCTTCCTTCTCCTCTGACACCCACTTCCTGTTTACATCCTTTTGTTTCTCACACGGGTGTCTACTGCTGCAGGTGATTTACTCAAGCCGGGCACCACTACACCAGCCCAGACACATTCTTTTTCTTCAGTCTGTCTTTCCCCTGGGGTTTGGGATCCAGCAGTTGAGATCTCAAGGAATCGTCTAACACACAAAGGAGACATCCCCCACCTGCCTCACCACCTCCAATTTGACAGGAACCATAGGCAAAGTACCACGTGGCTGCAGGGACAGTCTGAGCTATCTTGATGCAAAAATGCACCATGAAACTATTCACTTCTCCCCTGACGGCAGGAGAAAGTCCCTTCCCGAGTGAGCACGGCATCTTAGCCCACGGAACTTTCTAGTCGGGTCATTTGTACTTGGGGCTTCCTGATCCATCAGCGTTGGTACTCAGATGAATTATGATGTGCTGACACAAAAAGAAAATGCAAGCCAGTGGATGACACACAAGGTGCATTCGTCATCTTCCATCCCAGCCCCAGAACCACAAGGTCAGTTCACAAGGTGACCGCTCTCTGCCTTTAACACCTGGGGGTGCTTGATACTCGTGGCACAAACTGAAAACTACGAAGCTGCCACCTGCAACACTGACGTCTCCCATCGGAGCACTGGTTGGAGTCCACTTCTTTTTTTTTTTAGATTTATTTATATTTATTGGAAAGGCAGCTATACAGAGAGGAGGAGAGACAGAGAGGAAGATCTTCCGTCCAATGATTCACTCCCCAAGCAGCCACAATGGCTGGAGCTGAGTCAATCTGAAGCCAGGAGCCAGGTACCTCCTCCAGGTCTCCCATGTGGGTGCAGGGTTCCAAAGTCTTGGGCAGTCCTCGACTGCTTTCTCAGGCCACAGACAGAGCTGGATGGGAAGCAGGGCCGCCGGGATTAGAACTGGTGCCCATGTGGGATCCTGGAGCGTTCAAGGTGATTCTGCATCTTCATTTCCGCCCTTACAAATACATTTGAAATATACCTACAGGAATTAATTTAATGTGTCCTGAAAAGCTGTGTTGTAAAGCACAGAAGGAGTGCTCTCCGATTGATTCAACGGTCTCCCTGTCAACAGGCATTCTGTTTGGCTCCAGTATTTTTTCCACACAGCTTGATAATCTGGTGTGCTTTAAAAATAAACAAATCTGGGCCCCACGTGGTAGCCTAGCAGCTAAAGTCTTCACCTTGCATGTGCACCGGGATCCCATATGGGCACCGGTTCTTATCTCAGTGGCCCTGCTTCCCATCTAGCTCCCTTCTAGTGGCCTGGGAAAGCAGTGCAGGATAGCTCAAAGCCTTGGGATCCTGCACCTGTGTGGGAGACTCAATAAGTATAAATTAATCTTAAAACTATAATAATAAAACCACTACAGCTTGGTCACAGGGGACCATGTTCTTCTAGGTCATGGGCGGCCACTGCACGTGCAGCAAGAGGGCAGGGCTACACGAGATGGGAGCACACTGGGGTTTCGGGTATTTCAGAAAGCAGCGCCGAGAAGCAAAACCAACCCCAAAGGCCCTGCCTGGTTTCCAGTGAGGTGGGAAAAAGCTGGAAAGAACCAGGTCCAGCTGGTACCTGGCCCTGACGGCCAACAATTTACTCAACTGCTCCAGGACAGCGTGCTGGTCCACACACAACAATGAAAACCACGTGTGCTTTGTGCGCCGGAGACGCTCTTGCTCGACCTGCCCCACAGTTATCGGGAGATCTCATGCAGCAGGTGGACACAGTTATTCCTAACCAGTGACCGCTGGCGCTCTGAAAACCATTGGGGCGGGATGTCCGGGACCCCGCTGGGAAGCTCTGGGAACAGCTCTAGCCACAAGGAAAGCCGCTTGACCCGAGAACCGCCACAGCCGCCCCCCAGCTCTCAACGGCCAGCCTCCCTAGCCAGCTGTCCAGCACGGCCCTGTGGGCGGGGCGGCCTCTCTGAGAACGTGAGGGGGTGGAGTCAGGCATGCGCACTGCTACGCCGGCTTCAGGAGACCAAGGGGGCGTGGTTGCCACTGCGGGCCGGAAGCGGGAGGCCGCAGGGGCGGGGCCGGGGGTGTCCTTTTTCCGGCCGGTCCCCATGGAGGCGCTGGGGAAGCTGAAGCAGTTCGATGCTTATCCCAAGACTCTGGAGGACTTCCGGGTCAAGACCTGCGGGGGTGCCACGGGTAGGTAGCGGCGGGGCCGGGGTTGCAGGGAAGGGGAGCTGGCTGGACTCTGGCCGGCCTTCTGGAGGCCGGAGGAGCGCCCCGGAGGCCCTGCTGATCCCCCGCTGTCCTCCTCGCAGTGACCATCGTCAGTGGCTTGCTCATGTTATTGTTGTTCCTGTCCGAGCTGCAGTATTACCTTACCACGGAGGTAAGGGGCGCGACCTGGTCGGGGGGGGGGAAGTTGAGGGGCTCTGGGGCGTTGGGTACCAGTCTGACCGCGGCCGTGCTGCCCCAGGTGCACCCCGAACTCTACGTGGACAAGTCGCGGGGAGATAAACTCAAGATCAACATCGACGTGCTGTTCCCGCACATGCCTTGCGCCTGTGAGTACATCTCCGTGCGTGGGAGCTGCAAGCCCCGCAGCTCCAGCCTCCAGGAGTCGGGGTGAGGGTGGTGGGGTCTGCACCCTGACATAGGCCCTGCGTGGTTAGGGTTCCCCCCACGGACCCTCAGCCCGACTCCCTGCTTCCAGATCTGAGCATCGACGCCATGGATGTGGCCGGGGAGCAGCAGCTGGATGTAGAACATAACCTATTCAAGAAACGCCTGGACAAGGATGGGGTCCCCGTGAGCTCCGAGGCCGAGCGCCATGGTAACGGGGTGGAGCAGCTACATGGGTCTGGGGGCTGGAGCTGGGTGGGAATGGCTGGGCCTTCCCTTTCTCGCAGGTGGTCTGTGTTAAGCCTGGAGAAGACAGCTGGCCAGCCTGGCTGCCGAGGTCCGTGGGGTTGATGTGCGGTCAGGTGCTGCTGACAGCAGTTGGTGGATGGCTCTTGGTGTGGGTGCGGCAGCACACCCCCTGTAGTTGGATGTGTGCTCCTTTGAGGTTGTCTTCCTCTAGCGCTGGGGTTAAATTCATGCCTGGGGGCATAGGCTTTGGAATGCTGACTGTTGAGGGTTAGGACTCACATCACCTTGCCTGGATTCAGGTTTTGTAAACAGTGGCCTCCATCATGTGGAACTGTAGGATGACGTTGGTGCTGGCGGCTCCCATCCATGCATGGTTTGACTTTGGGTGTTTTGACTTTCTGGTGGTGCGGAAGTGAGCTGTGAGCAGCTGTGTGCGTCTCCCTTCAGGGAGGGCCTTCAGTACCTCGGATAGCTAACACTTGGTTCTCCAGCAGGTTTTGTTTGGGATGGTTTTGCCCACCTGGAGGATGATGGAAGGTAGGCAGGGCAGGACAGAGCTGCTTATTAGATCCATTTAGGTTTATTAAATCCATTTTCAACTTACCATGTTTTTAAGACTTATTTTTATCTGAGAGGCAAATTTACAGAGAAAAGGAAAGACAGAGATCTTCCATCTGCTGGCTCACTCCCAAATGGCTGCATTGGCTGGGGCTGAGCTGACCTGATCCAAAGCCAGGAGCTAGGAGCTTCTAACAAGTCTCCCACATTGTTGCAGGATCCCAAGGCTTTGGGCTGTCCTCTGCTGCTTTCCCAGGCCACAAGCAGGGATCTAGATGGGAAATAAAGCAGCCAGGATATGAACTGGCACAATATGAGATGCTGGTGCCAGGCAGAAGATTTGTCTGTTGAGCCACCACACAGGCCCTCGTATTTTCAGTGTTTATGGGGTCTTAGGCAGAGGAACCCAAGCTAAATGGAGACACATCTGTAATGGAAAGCTGTCAGGGCAACCAACTGCTCCATTTTAGCTTCCATCCCTTTTCCTTTTTTTTTTGTTATTAATTTTTGTTTGCTTTCATCCCTTTTTCAAAGCAGCTGCCCTTGACCAACTTCCCCGCCAGAGTGAAACTGGCCCTCTGTGTGGAGATCTGCCCACTCCCAGCATTTTCCCTCCTGAGGGGTGAGCGTTCTCATTCATTCCTACAGCAGATGTGTGGTACACGCTGTGGAGCCGGTGGAGCTGGCTTGAGCCTTGCAGGTGCAGGAGAGCAGGCAGCAATGGTCCCAAGGCTTGCAGCTTGCACAGGTCAGGGACTTGGAGTACAGGTGACCAGAGAGGAGATGGGGAGAGCTTGGTGGGGTGAGGGTGGGGGTCCAGAAGGGAGGATTATATTCTTATTTCTGTGAAATAAGTTTTCCTGGGAGCTAGTAGCTTAGTACAGTAAACGTGTGTTTTATCTTCTTCCCCACGTTGGCAGGTTGGATGTTCGGGGGGCCCAGTGGTCCCTGCTTACAGTAACCTTTCCTGAGGTCCTATCGGGTATTGCCCAGAGCCACAGGCTCTGCCTCTAGAGGGCTCACTCATCCAGCTGTGGGCAGGACACCTCTGTGCCCGGCCAGGCATGCCTCTCAGGCTGTGTGAGCGGCCGTGTAGTATAGCATGGCAGTGGCCTTCATCCATGGAGGTCTTATGAGTGACCCACAAGAGACCCTGTGAGCAGCGACAGCTTGGAGACCTGGCCTCGGAAGCTGCCCACTGCCATCTCTGCAGCATCTTGGTGGTTACGAGGCCAGCGCTGGTCACTGGGGAGGGCACTGCATACAAGTAGGAATGCTAGAGTGTGGGGGCCAGTGGGGACATTTTGGAGATCAACTCCCACAGTGCAAGGTCAGGACTGCAGGGGAGCAGGTTAAACTCGGGATATCTGAGGTTAAGTGTGACAGTCTGGGATTTGGGATTTAGAGCAGAAGAGGGACGGAGATGGGAGTTACAGCACCAGACTAAGGGGGGAAGCCCTGCAGGTGAAAGAAGATAAAGGAGATTTCTAGTAACTGTATCCTCACCCTCTCCTGGAAATAGGTGTCCAAGAAGGACTAAGTGAGATTAGCTACTGAAGTAGGAGAGATCCAAAAAGTGTTCCAGAAGCCAAATGAGAAAGAATTTCCAGAAGAATGGGGAGGCTTGGTGTTTGGCATAGCAGGTAAAGCTGCTGCCTGTGACACCAACATCCCATATGGATACTGGTTTGTGTCTCAGCTGCTTCACTGCTGATCTGATCCTACTCCCTGCTAATGGCATTGGAAAAGCAGTGGACAATGGCGCAAGGGTGTGGACCACTGCACTCCACAGGGGAAACCTAGATGAAGCTCCTGGCTCCTGGTTTAGCCCTGCCATTGTGGACTGTTAGCTAAGAGTAAAGAAAGGGTTGGGGGGATTGTTTTGAAACCCCAAAGATAGAGGAACGGGTATAAATTAGCCTGGTGAGGGTGATGACAGAATTACCAGGCTTCCTTAAGGTAGTAACAGGTCAGAGTAAGCACAGAATCTAACTGGGGCTTCGCTTTGCCTAGGAAGCTAGGCTTGTGCAGCCAAGGAGGAGAGACGGTGAAGTGTGAGGATAGGAGAACCATGGTCCATGGAACTTGGCAAGGGAGGAGAGGACGTGAGGAGGTGCATGTTTTCATGGCATCTGAGAGTTGGTGGCTGTCAGGTCCCAGGGAAAGGAATCTGGAAAACAAGGAGAAAGTCAGCAAAAACTCCAAGTGTTAAAATTGAGTTTTGGGAGGTTTGTGGTTTTCACTAACGCCAAGTTCTATGTCTGCATGGAGATGGGTAGCAGGGGGCGGGGAGAATGATGCAGTAAGAATATTATTGGCAGTGAGAGCCCAGGTACTGACTGTTTTTTTTTTTTGGTTTTTTTTTTTTGTGGTTTCAGATACAGTATATATTTCTTTTATTAATATTTTTTATTTTAACAATCTTTACATGGTTAATTTGTGCATAAAGGGTCAAGGGCTACAGGAAAGTGGGTAAGACTATTATTTCCATATTGTTTCCTTCATATATCTGAGGTACAGGGGGATATTGAGAGAGAAGCCCCACCTGATTTCCCACCCACCCCAAGTCCCGCATGTGGGGCGTGCTCCGAGATACTCGTTGAAGTGGTTTCAATAGGTCACCAGTTTTGAAATTGCTGCCAATCTTGCCTCTCCAAACACGATGAGGTTGTTGAAAAATCCATTAATTGACATTGTCCATCAGAGCGTCTCTATTTGCCCGGTATTTTGTTGCCAACCTATAGCTGAGGTGGTTGATTAACTTGTTCCATCTTCTGCCCCTTCATGGTTAGGGTTCTGAGTCTGGCATTTCAATTGGGTAGATCACCACTGACTGTTGAGACCACATGTTTGGGAGAGAAGCAGGAACTAGGTATGAGGGAGGGCCCTGAGGACCACCAGTCTGGCCCAGCGGTGTGGGCATGTGGTTAGAGCTGAAGATGCCCCGCCGTAGGCCATCCTGGTGCAGTCCCTTCCAGTGAGCAAGTCTTTCCGGGACACCCTCCACCCTAAGAGAGCTGTCCTATGTGAAGTGAGGTGAAGAAGGTCATGTGTCCCAGCTGGCATTTAGTACTTCCCAGGCCTGTTTCCTTATGTTTAATTTCATTTAAACAGTCTGTGTTTAGAAATATATAGTCGGTATCGCTTGGTAAATATCAGCTGGAAGTACTATGGGCTGCTGGCCGGAGGGCCAGGGTCACCCACATCCCTGTGCCGCTCCTAGCTGTGCCTCTGCCCTCCCCTCAGAGCTCGGCAAGATCGAGGTGACCGTGTTCGACCCGAACTCCCTGGATCCCGACCGCTGTGAGAGCTGCTATGGCGCGGAGTCTGAAGACATCAAGTGAGTGGCTGCCTTAGGCAGGGAGCAGGCGACATCAGGCACATCTGGAGGCTGCAGTGTCCTCTTGCTGAGATCTGCAGGAAGTCTGAGCCAAGGGGTTAGAAAGGAGGGGCTTGGATGTGGTATTGAACCACTGATGCGGTGCAGGCAGCAGAGGCTCTGTGACAAGGGCTTGCCCTGTGATCCCTGCTCATCAGCCTGGAGAGGTAAATCAGAGGTACCCTGTGGAGTCCTGCGGCCTGGTGCAGCCCTGAGTTCTCATAGGGGCCAGCACTGCGACACAGTGGCTAAAGCCTCTGCCTGCTGTGCTGGCATCCCATGTGGGTACCAGTTTGAGTCCCAGAAACTCCACTTCCACTTACAACCTGGGGACATAATGGAGAATGGCCCATGTGCTTTAGGCCAATGTAGCCACATGGGAGACCCTAAAGAAGCTCCTGGCTTTGGACCTCACAACCATTTGAGGAGTAAGCTAGTGGATAGAAGAGCTCTTTTTGTCTCTCCTTCTCTTGTTTGTTTTTGTTAAGATTTATTTGTTTTATTGGAAAGGCAGATGCACAGAGAGGAGGAGAGAGAGAGGAAGATCTTCCATCTGATGGTTCACTCCCCAAGTGAGCACCACAGTTGGTGCTGTGCCGAGCTGAAGCCAGGAACTTCTTTCCGGGTCTCCCACACCGGTGCAGGGTCCCAAGGCTTTGGGCCATCCTCCACTGCTTTCCCAGGCCACAAGCAGGGAGCTGGATGGGAAGTGGAGCAGCTGGGACATGAACCAATGCTCTTATGGGATCCAAGCTCTTGCAGGCACAGTATTAGTCAGTTGAGCCATTGCACCAGCCCCTAGTTTACCACTTCTAAGTGCACAACTCGGTGGTGTCAAGTACATTCCCAGTGTACATCCATCACTACCAGCTATTCCAAACTTGATAGCACTTCAAGAAGAATGGGAATACAGATTGCTTTTTATAAAACATTTTGTTGGAAATACATATTTTAAGAGTCATGTTGCCCCTCAGGAAACACATTTGGGGGTCAGGCATGAAGCTAGCTGAGGCGTCAAGTGCAGGCAGGCACTGCAGATTTGTTTGCCACTGTACCTGTGCTGGCCTTGTACCTCAAGGACACTCAGCCCACACACTGTTGCAGGTGCTGTAACACGTGTGAAGATGTGCGGGAAGCTTATCGCCGCCGAGGCTGGGCCTTCAAGAACCCAGATACCATCGAGCAGTGCCGGAGAGAGGGCTTCAGCCAGAAGATGCAGGAGCAGAAGAATGAAGGTTGCCAGGTGTATGGCTTCTTGGAAGTCAACAAGGTACCAGGCAAATGAGCCGGGCTCAGCTGGGCTGGGAAGAGTGCCACAGTGAACAGAGGGGCCACTGAGGCCCTCTGTGGGTGCGAGGAAGACATGGCTGCAGAATAAGAAGACTGTCCCTTGCAGGTGGCTGGGAACTTCCACTTTGCCCCCGGGAAGAGCTTCCAGCAGTCTCATGTCCATGGTGAGTGATCCCTTGTCCAGCAGAGAGGTCCAGGCCCCGGACCCCTCGGCAAGCTAGAGGCCCCTCACCTACTCACTGTCTCGGTCCAGAGGACACCCTCATCTCGGGGCAGCCCATCTGGGGGTGGGGACCCGTCTCAGTGCTTACTGGTTCTGTGCCTTAGGGAGCATTTGTGGGCTTCAGTGTTCTACATAAAGATGGTGGTGATGGTTTTTTTCTCACCAGGTAAAACTGGAAGCCCAGAGCCTGCCTGTGGTAGGCGTTTGCTCATAAGAGAGCCAAGTGATATGTGGCTTTGGGGGAACAGAGCAGGGTTGGAATATAGATCTGGCAGCTCATGAGCTGTGTTCCATCCTAGTTAGTCTGTTCTGTGAAGTGGTATGGGAGAGTTAACTGGCTTGTGCTTACCTGTGTTCTGCTGTGCATCCACTTGACTTAGCCATCCCCTATGGCCAGCATGCTGGTTTAGCGCTGAGACAACAGGGAACCAAGCTGTGCTCTCAGAACATCTAGCAAGGAACGAGTCAAGGAGCAAGGATGTGCAGTGTGTATTCTGTGTTAAGTACTGTGATCTGCCACGAGGTAGGATAAGCATGGTGGAGGCAAGGGCTCAGAGGGCTGGCGCAGGGGTGCTGTTCTTAGCAGGATGGCGGGGACACTCTGCTGGAGTGATATTTGAGCAGAGATGAGAAGGAGGCCAGCAGCCTGCCTCATGGATGCCTGAGGAGAAGTTCCCTTGGGGAATGGAAGACCCTCAGGTAAGCCCAGGCTGCAGCAGGACAGTCAGGTGTGAGCAGAGAGCATGGCTGTGTTTGTGTGCAGGTGTTTGGGCAAGGCATGTGGGAAGCTGGCCTTCCATGCCGAATGAGAGGGGAGGCCACGTGAACACTTGTAGAAGCCGTGTGCAATGTGGCACGGCTGTTAAAAGGGACACAGCTGGCTGCTCTGAGAAGCCAGGGGATGGGAGGATCAGAATCCGAGCAACTGTTCCATGGTTGGGCCACGTGGCAGCAAGTGAAGGCAAAACCAGTAGATGTGAGGGGTGATAGCAGGAGGGGTCAAGAATGGCCTGCACCTCAATGTAGGAGACGGGGCGTGGGGGGACAGGGCTTGACAATGGCAGGCAGTGGCATAAGGCAGACATTCAGCTATTGATGTTCTAGCCAGTGGGATTTATTTGGGTGTTCTTCCAGACCAGCTGTGGATTCTGCAGCCTGGAGTGCCGGGACAAGACAGGTCTGGATGCTCCAGGGTTGGAGGTGGCAGTGTATCTGCCCTGCGATGGGGTAGATAGGAAGAGGGGAGTACAGAGCTAAGTGCCACGCCTCCTCTCCTGAGACACTGGGGAGGTAGGGGTACATGCCAGGTGAAGGTTGTGCTGCTGCTGGGGGGAGAGGCTTCAGAACTCTCACATCCTGGGGTACAGGATGGGGGTGTGTGGCGTGGTGGCCATATATTGTCTGGACAGAGCCGTTGGGCAGAGTATTAGGGATCACATAGGAGGGGTTTAGGAGGAATGAAGAGAGATGGCACCTCCCAGATTGAAACGTGGACCGACAGGGGGCTTTTCTCCGGTAGGTGACATTGCAGACTGGTAAATAGTGTCAAAAGTGACAGGCTACAGAGGGGCCCACGAAACATTGAGAGGGATGGGCCTGGAGTCGGGGCCTCGTGAAGGGGGAAGCAAGCAAGGCCCTGGGCCTAGCCCTAGTGCAGTGGGCGGGGAGCGGGGGTGGTGGGCGCACTGCATGCAGGGCTGGGTGTTGGTGTTTTCTGTGATGTTTGTAGCAAGGTCATCTGCTGGGTATGATGGGGGACAGTGAGCTGAAGGTGGCAGTAAGGGGCAGGGGCTCTAAGCCCAAGAAAAGTACAGGAATGGAAAAGAAATAGTTGCCCTCAGGGGGCTGGGGGCTGTGGTTGAAGCGGAGGGTGCCACAGGTATTCAGGGGCTGGTACTGCAGAATGAGCACCCGGTGCCTGGCAGGAGGACTCAGCAGAGACGGGAGCCAAGAGCCAGGCCATGACAAGGGGCTGGAGGGGAGGAAGTTTAACAGGGTGTGGAGTGAAGGCAGCATGCGATCCTGCAGGCATTGAGGGGTCACCCATGGGTGTGTCTGCAGAACCCTGTGGGGCCTGAGAGGAAGCTGCTGCAGCTGGTCGGATGACACATGCCAAACTGTCAGCCAGGGCTCAATGGAAGCAGCCCTCCACCTGGGGCTGTTATCCACCGGCCCAGGCCCACCCAGGCCCAGAGCGCAGTATGCGGAAGGATGTCCCAACACACAGTTGCTTTGTTCATAGCTGGAGGCAGATGTCCTCATGGTGGGGTGTGTGTGTGTAATCTGAGCTCTCACCTGTTAACAGCCTGTGCTGGACAGCAGCTCTTGGGGCTCAGGGCTTCTTTCAGGTCACTCTGCTTCTGTCCCCAAGGTGCTCACACCCTCTGGCCGTGGAAGAGCTCCCTTGAGGAGGGGACAGGTGGAGGCCTGACGCAGGCCAGCCCCTCCTGCCTCTCCCCCTTGCTGCACTGTTCTTGTCTGAATCTTTTGTTCTCTCCCTTCTTCCCTCTCTGCTCGCCTCCCTTTGCTGCAGTACATGCTGTGGAGAGTAAGTGGCCCTTGGGGGCAGGCTGCCCTCCTAGGATTGGGGGGTGGTGTGTGGACGGGTCTGGGTCTGGGACCTGCCCAGGCCCAGCCCCTGTGTGATGGTACTGGCCCTAGGATGCGTCTTAGAGGTGGCATTCCTTGCAGCAGAAGGCCCGGGGGTAGGAGGCAGGAAGGACTTGTTCTGGGACTTGTTCTTGCACGGGACCCTTTGGGGTTTCCATCTGTGGGTGGGCAAGGGCATGGCAGCCTCAGTGTTAAACAGAGGCTGAGAGTGGGTGGGTATTATTTGTGTGACGCAGGCAAAGCCTCAGCAGGGAAACACACCTGAGTCTGTGTGTTTGGAAGTAAGCAGGACCTGTGTGCCAGTGACCCCTAAGAAAGGCACAGGCTTGCCCAGGCCCATGGCTCACCCTCTCTGGTTGGTCAGCAGGACCTGGGATGCCAGGCCACAGGGTGAATGGGGGACATCACAGAAGAGCCCAGCGGGTCACATTTCAGAGGGTGGGAGTGAGGAAGTCCAGGCAGGGACTCTGGGGAGGCACAGGGTCATTGCCCGTGACACTTTGTCTCTTCCCTCCTAGTCCATGACCTGCAGAGCTTCGGCCTCGACAACGTATGTGCCCTGGGGCCCCATGGGGGTTGGGGGCCTGATGTGGGGACATCCTGGGCTGGGGGAGCCTATGGAGAAAATGCCCCCTGTTCTCACAGGGATTTGACATGTACTTAAAGGAGAGCAATTTTGATCGGAGACCTGAGCAGGTGGCAGGGGAGGGGGCAGCCAGGGTTGGAGAAGAGCATCCTTGACAGAGGGCAGACAGGACCCTTGGGGGGTGCCCAGGACCAGTGGGACAGGTGAATCTGAAGAGTTGGCAGGACACGGGCCATTTTGGCGGCTCTGCCCCCTCCTGGAGGGGAAGCTAGCTGCTGAGGATAGGATTTGGAGCAGGAGTACAGCTAACCAATCTGGGGTCCTGCAGCCTGAGCCTGAGGGAGTAGAGACCTGTAGGCAAGGTTGGCAGCTGCCACTCAGGGCCAGAGCCCAAGCCATGCATACCTGACGTGGGGTGTGAAACCTGGGAGCCCACAGGCTGGGTGCAGAGAATTCCCATGGAAAAGCCTCAGGAAATGCCTTCTCCTGCCCCCTCCCTTCTGCCTTGACTACCCAGAGAAGTCCAGGCAGCCTCTGCCCCTGGCTGGGAGGGTCGGACGGGGCATGGTGTGGGATCTCAGGCTTTGGTGTTGCCTGCAGATCAACATGACCCACTATATCCAGCACCTGTCATTCGGGGAGGACTACCCGGGCATCGTCAACCCCCTGGACCACACCAACGTCACTGCACCACAAGGTACCAGCCTGGGAGGTGGCCCCCACCGCCAGGGTCCTGCCTGGTAACCATCTCCCTCACTCTCTTCTCTCTGCAGCTTCCATGATGTTCCAGTATTTCGTGAAGGTCGTCCCCACCGTGTATATGAAAGTGGATGGGGAGGTGAGTGGGGCGTGTGGATGGCAGAGGTGCCTGCTGTGACCACATCCAGGAATGTGTGTAACATTGCCCGCTGTGTGCTGGGAAACAGGCTGACAGGGTGAGGGAAGCTGCTTCCCAGGCGGAGGTTGGGTCTTGGGGCTGTTGGCCTACAAGGCACTTGTCCCTTCTGTTCCTCCTGCCCTGTCCCCACTGCCCCTGTTGACTTCTGCATCCTGCCCCTATGGTCTGTCCCAGGCTGGGGGTGAGCCAAGACAAGGTCCCACTGCTCCCTGCCAGCCTGTGGAGCAGTGTCTCTAAGCAGCCTATAATGAGGCACTCAGGTCCAGCCTGTGGCTGCGGCCACGGAGAGCTGCTTCCCATCCCTGGGCCCCCAGAGACAACATCTACCAAGTGCTGGGGCTGGCAGGGGTGTCAGGGTGGCAAGGCTGGGAGCAGCAGTAGCCGCCAGCACCAAGCACTCCCTCCTTGGGTAGCACAGGACTTGCCCTCCCCTGCCCTGCCCTGCCCTGCCCAGGCTGCCCTCCCTCCCAGGTGCTGAGGACAAATCAGTTCTCTGTGACCAGACATGAGAAGGTCGCCAATGGCCTGCTGGGCGACCAGGGACTGCCTGGGGTCTTCGTGCTGTATGAGCTCTCGCCCATGATGGTGAAGCTAACAGAGAAGCACAGGTGAGGGCGGGCAAGGCCAGTGGTGGGGAGAAGGGGTTAGGGTGCCCACTGAGCCCACCCACTCCCCTGCCAGGTCCTTCACTCACTTCCTGACTGGCGTGTGCGCCATCATTGGGGGCATGTTCACAGGTAAGAGCCTCAGGGCGGCTGCTGGCTGCGGTGCGGTGGGGAAGGTTGCCCCCAGGGAACCTTAGAACCCCTTGAGGACCAAAGGGAACTGGCAGCCCAGCCGGTGGGGTGCCCATGCTCTTGAGGTCAAGACAGGGGCCCAGCCAGGCTGCCACCAGCCCTTATCTCTCTGCCAGTGGCTGGACTCATCGATTCGCTCATCTACCACTCGGCACGAGCCATCCAGAAGAAAATCGACCTTGGAAAGACGACGTAGTGCCCCCTCCCCTCCATCGGCCACCCCCCTGTTTCTCTGCAGCCTGTGGCTGTACCCCTGCCTCTTGCAGCATCACCCCTTCACCTCAGATCCAGCCCCAAGCCAGGTTGTTAAATCTATTGATTGTGATAGTACTTGCGGGTCTCAGTGTGGTCCTTTGTTCAGCTGCAGTCCAGGAACAAGCCTCTCCTCAGTCACTCACAGAGGACAACTGTGACTGACAGGCCAGGACCCCAGGCTCCTCTGGGCACCTCCTGTGGGCCTCCCCTGGTCATACAGGCTTTATCCAGATGGCTGTCCACTGCAAAGCCCTGTCCTCATGCCTCCCTCTATGGCCTTCAGACCTCAGGGGAAGCTTCTGGAAGCCACCTTGGCCCCCAGGCTGATGCAGGCCACACCAAGGCCACCATTGCAGGGTTCCAGGTACCGGTGGGGCTGTCACCTCTACTCCCTGCCACCCTGAGCTCAGTCAGCAAGCTGCTAATGTTCACTGACCCCGCCCTGGCCAAGCCCCATGTGGCTCTCTCCAGGCCCTTGCTGTCAGGGCAGAGATAGCAGTGGCCATCCCAGAGCAGGGCTAGCAGCCGGCCCCTGCCTGCAGGGCAGAACCCAGGCCCAGAGACCTCCCACTCCCTCCTGGGGATTCATGCTCCCACTGTAGGGAGCTTCCACATAAGGCCACAGGGGAACAAGAAGATGGTGACAGTAAAACCACTGCAGTCTCACCTGGAAAGCAGTCTGACGTGCCCTGCGGGAGCTGCGCAAACAAGAGAGTGCGCTGTAATCTGCAAGCACCGCCCCAGGAATGCACCAGCACACTGGGCCATCTTTTTAGCTGCCCAACAACCATCCCCTCTGCCCCCCGGGATCCTGAACTTCCTCTGGGAACCCCTATCCCAGCTAAGGTAGCCCTGGAGAGGGTTTGTCTCCTACCCTGAGGTCCTGGGGAGACACACAGTTCACTTAGTTCATCCTGTTGCCATGAGCCGGCACCAGCCAGGTTGTGGCACAGCGGGAAGGCTTCCTTCTGCATGTGATGGTGGTGACAGTGCTGCTGGCCCTGAAATTCCAAAACCTGGCTGCCCATTTCACCAGGGGACAGCAGGGCTAGACCAGGAGGCAGTGTTGATTTGGGTGATGCTGTCTGAATCCCAAAGCCAGCAAGCTAAATCTTGGCACATCAGGTGAGAGGGCTGTCACCACACAGGGTCAGGAGTGATGGCCAACTGCCCAGAGGGCACGACCCAGCCCTGAGCCCCCTACACTGTGGCAGGAGGCTGCCCTGTGCATTCTCCCCATAGACCCCTAGTCCTCAAGACCACCACAAGCACCTGGATCCCACACCACCTGCAAGTGCTGGTCTCACACAGTGCATAGTTGGGGTGGCAGCAGAAGAATGATGAGGTTTATTCAGAGAAGGTACCAGACTGGGCTGGCTCAGATGGGACCAGGGGACTACAGGGGCTGGAGCTGAAGGGCTGGCACCGTGCTGGAGCCACAGGTCAGTTGGAGTTGGAGGCCCTGTGGAGCGGGCTGAAGATGGCCTGGCTGATCTGGCCGGGCATGGTGTAGAAGACCAGCAGCAGGAAGACGGTGATGAGCGCCAGCAGCAGCAGCAGCACCAGGATGCGCCAGTACCGGCGCCAGATGAAGAAGGCGAACGTCTTGAGTGGGTTCACAAACCAGTGGAACGAGGTTTTGGGGCGGCTGTTGGGGCAAAGGGTGTGAGGACAAGGGGAGGAAGCCCCTCTGGCCATGCACCCTCTCCATCCCTCCTGGTCCTTGCCTCCCCAGCCCCACACTCACTTGGGCTTCTCCAGCGGCTCTGGCTCCTTCCGCCCCTTCCCTACAGGCCGCTTCTCAGCCTCCTCCACAGTCAGCAGCTCAAACTCGGCCTCCACCTTGCCCTGGGAAGAGGCCCTCCCACGTCATCAGGAGCTAAGGCCCTGCTCTGGCCTGACCCCAGCCGTCCTGGCTCCCCGGCCCAGTCGCACCCACCGTGAGGATGTAGACATTGCCGCCTGAATCTATGAACTGTAGGTCCTCCGGCCGGCCCTTTCTCCTCTTGCGCTTCCTCTTCTTGCCAGCCTGGGCCTCCCGCTCCTCCCTTTCCAAGTCTTCGGCCTCCCGTAGCTTCACCACCGGCCACCAGCCCCGTAGCCGACGGCTGCGGAACAGATTACACCTGGGCCCAGCCCCGTCGCGGGCCAGCCGCACAGAGCACTGCTCGGCATTGCGGGCACCCCGCACCATGTCTGGTAGCTGCAGCTCCAGGGATCCTGTGGGATCAGAGCTCCGTGGGTTAGATGTGAGCTGGAGACCACAGTCCCACCCCCCAGCAAGTGGGAGAGGGCCGAGGGCCGAGAAGAGATTCCCAAAGCAAGGACCAGTAGCCACCGGGTCATGGGCAGGGTGACCTGAGCGATCATTAAGTCAGTGAGGCAGAAGCAGGCAACCATAGTCAGGGCTTAATAAAGTCAGTAGTTAGCGCATTCTGGCCTTGAGTGGTGGGATGCCAGGATGCCAGCAAAGGGGCAGAATAGGGAGCCGAGGAAGAGGGTAAGCAGGGTAGAGGCCCTGAGGCAGACGGGGCGTGGGGCTGGGAAGGCCAAGCTATACCCAGGAAGTCGTTGGCCGAGATGCGATCGTAGTCCCAGACCTGCAGCACCAGCACAGCTGGCTGCCGGAACTCGGCCTCCTCCAAGGCAAAGGGTCCTGGCCGACGCCGGACGCTGACCTCCCGCTCAGTGGGCAGGTAGTCGAAGCGGAACACGAAGCGCCAGTTGAAGTTCCCCTCCCCGGTGAGGGAGTTGAAGTGCACATCTGTCTCCTGCTTGTCGTGCTCCAGTCCCTTCACCCAGCTGTGGCCAGCAGAAGGGTTGGGCCTGGGCTGGAGCAAGGCTGGGGCACAGCCTCTCCCACAGAGGGCTTGAGGACCACAGAGGGTGACACCTACCTCTTCACATAGATGTCACTTGACATCTCCCCGGTAAGTGGGTTCACGTCATCCAGAACCACATCTTCCGTGTTCCAGATGACAACGCGGAGCTCATAGCTGGGCGTGGCGGAAAGGACACTGGGGTTGCATCTCTGAGGGGCTGCCAGGAGCAGGGAAGCCCTAGGCCCCTGGGCTGGGCACCAGGATGCCTGTGGTCCTGGGAAGGGCCAACCCAGGCACCACTGACCTTCACACCCACCCCAGCCCCTGCGCATGGTGCAGGGCCCCAGAAATACCCTGCAGGGCCAGTGAGGTTTCCCTCCCAGGACTGTGGAGTCAAACCTAGCGCTGGAGCCACCACAAACCAAAGCAGTGTGCCAGATGAGGTTCTGAGGTACAGGACACCAATGGGCAGAGCAGAGAGCAGCAGGAGTAGGGAGACAGTGAGCATGTCCCTTGGGCAAGGGAAGGGGCTATGAAGTTCTGGATTGTCCCTCAGGTCCCTGGCTGACATGGGCAGGTGGCCTGGACAGCTCTGGGCCTGGGTCAGTTCCCCCTCTAATTGGTGGCACCTGACATTCTGCTAGTACTCCCTACCCTCAAGCCAAACTGGCAGTGTCTGGGACCATGATGGGGCAGCTCTGCCTGGTTCTGCCAGGATGGGCCAGTCTGGGTGTTGCACCCCCATAACCCCTGCTGGCCAAGAGGGTTGGTTCAGGAAGCAGTAGGTGCCCGAGGCCAGGAGGACTAGCTTCTGCTCAAGTGGCTGGGCTGGTAAGATGCAGACCTGGTACTGCTACAGCAAGCTGCCCCCAGGGGCACAGGGCAGCAGAGTCCAGAGCAAGAGGGCAGGGTCCAGCCCTGTGGAAGTGCCCCCCTGCTGCCTGCCACCACCATGGGGACACTCTTCACACCAACTCAGGTTGGAGGGGGGGGTTCTGACATCACAAAGAGCAGATACTCACTCAAAAGCAGACACAAAAGTAAAACTTAATGGCTTCTCTAAAGAAAAAGCCTGCATCCTCAGGTGTGTGGGTTCTCAGGGGACCCTGCATTGGCAGAGACCCAGCTGGGCGCTGTTCCATGGGAGCAGGGCTCTCACCTGATTGGCTGCCGAGGCTTAATGTCCACGGGCGGCGGGGCAGGCACATCACGGGGAAAGATGTCAATCCACATGTGCAGAGAACCCTGGGGGCACAGGGCCAGCTGCAAGGGCCTTGCTAGGCTCCTCCCAGCCCGCCACCAGCCCTGTGGCCAGCAATGGAAGGTTGAGATCAAAACTACAGTTTGGGATAGGGAAAGGGGCTGGATCGGGAGCCCCAGCACTGAGCCTTGGAGGCATAGGGTCAGGGAGTGGTCCTGCAGGACAAGAGTCAGGGGACAGGGTTCCAGGAGACAGGTCCTAGACTGGTGCCAGGAAGGTGGGCACCAGCCACAGGAGCTGGCATGCAGGCCCCAGGGGAGGTTGGGGCATCCTGGGGCCTGGGTCCAGGCCCATGTTAAGGAGATCTGAGTCCTGGGAGTCTTGGGATTTCTTGGTGAGGTGGGGTGGGGCAGGACCCTCACCTGCAGCAGCCCCGGGCTGCGGGGATGGTACAGGGGCCGTGTTTCCACATGCTCGGGCACCAGCTGGATTCCGAGCTCTGGCATCTCCTGCCAGTGTTGCAGCACCAGCAGTGCCTGGGCCTCCTCCACAGTGCCACCGGCCCCACCGCCTGCAACAGGGAACATGCAAGCTGGGGTCTCACACAGCTGCCACCTGCCATCCTATCACGAAATGCTAAGCTGAGGCAGCCTGTGTTGGATGAATTCCCCGGGTGGGGCAGGGTCCTGGGGCACACATGGCAGGCTGTGCTGGTAATTGCTGGCCAGCGCTCAGCTCCCCAGCTGGAAGGGCCCTGGGCTTGGCCTCTTCTTCACCCTCCAAACACCTGTGCCTACTCAAAGAGGGAAGGTGGCACCTTGGAATCCCGCTGAACCAACCCCCAGGGCCCCGGGCCTTGCCTGTGTAGCACAGTCAGGGCTGGTACCTTGGGGCAGGGTCTCGGGTGGTGTCGGGAAGACTTTGCTGCCCACCTTGACAGCCGCTGCTCGGTACTCGGGGGCAGGGAGGCCACAGCGCTGGCAGAGTCCTGCCAGGATCTGTGACGGCCGGAAGGCATCACGCCATGTATTGTACCCATCCCTGCAAGTGGAAGATGCTTTAGCTGGAGCCCATGAAGAGCCACAGCAGGGGGTAATGACAAAAGTCAGAGCCGGCTGGCACATGTGCTTCTGGGACACACTGAATGACCAGGACACTGGGGCTCAAAGAGGCCATTCTAGTGACTTTTGAGTCCCTAGCACCCATACTCAGGGGTTGGCCACTGAGTGGTCACATCACAGTTGGAAAGTGGTCCCCTGTAAGGCATCACGGGTCCCTGAAGCCGCGGTTGGTCAGGGCCCTGCCAGACTCACACATCATACTGGGAGGCCAGTCCACAGTTTGCCCTGTGGTGGCTATAGAAGCGGTTTTCCACATCAATGCGGGTCTCTCCTATGAGGTCGTCGGAACCCACAAGGTCATGGTCAAACACGGCCACGGTCAGCTCTGGCTCAGCTGGGAGTGAGATGTTGAGCTCCAGGACCCTGGCAGGAGGGAATGGAGTTGAGAACCTCTCCCTGCCCTGGGAGGTGGCCTGGGGTGGGGAGAGACCCGAAGCCTCTGACCATTTCCGCCCCTCCCCATTGCTATGCCAGCTCCAGGAGTGGCAGGGCTCCACGTGGGTCAAGGTGGAGTTCTTCCCCATCCCCAATGCCTAGGCCCCAGCCTCACTCTCCAAAGATGGGGTTGAGCTGCTTGGGGATGTAGCGCTCCTTGGTGTCCTGCCTCTCCTGGCCAGCGCTCACCACCACGTAGGGGTCTGCTTTGCCATTGGGGTCCGCGGGAGCCAGGTTGGTAGCCTAGGGTAGTGTGGTTGCAGCACAAGGTTACGCTCGCCAGACCTAGGCTCTGAAGGAGTAGAGCCGTCCAGGGAGGGACTGCCGCAGGAATCGGCTGGGGATGGCCAAATGACTGCTTTTCCTTTCAGACAACTTTAGGATTCCTTAACCACATGAATAGGTTTAATGAAAACAACAAAACTCAAAGCACTCAAATTCTGGCACACACACTCCCAGAAAGAGATTTCTGTGCCCCACCTGGCTCTGCCTGGCTTCCCTGTGCCCCTGCCTGGGCTCCCTGTGCCCCTGCCTGGCTCTGCCTGGGCTCCCGGCCTGGCTTCCCTGTGCCCCACCTGGCTTCCCTGTGCCCCTGCCTGGCTCTGCCTGGGCTCCCTGACCTGGAAACCAGATCCAGAGCGACCTTCCCACATTGGCACTGCCACCCACCCTTCAGTGGCAGCCATCTGGTCCATGAGCCTCACCAGCCACAAAGTGTGTAAACATATACCCATCCAACCATTCTGGCTTTCATTTCAGTACAATATTCAATAAATTGCAAGAAACAGTAAAATTTTCATTTTAAAATAGGGCTTATGAGCCGGACATAGTAGCCTAGTGGCTAAGGTCCTTGCCTGGCATCTACTGGGATGGGATCCCATATGGGCATCGGTTCGTGTCCTGACTGCTCCACTTCCCATCCAGCTCCCTGCCTATGGCCTGGGAAAGCAGTTGAGGACAGCCCAAAGCCTTGGGACCCTGCACCCACATGAGAGACCCATAAGAAGTTCCTGGTTCCTGGCTTCAGATTGGCTCGGCTCCAGCCTTTGAGGCCACTTGGGGAGTGAATCAGTAGATGGAACTTTCTGTATCTCCTGTCTGAATTTTGCCTAACAAAAATAATTTAAAAAAAATAGGACTTATAGGACGGGAATTTAGCACAATGGTTAAGATGCTGCTTTGGGGTACCTGCACCCCATTTTAAAGTGCCTGGTTTGGGGCTGGCACCATGATATAGTGCTAAGCCTCTACTTATGGCACTGACATTCTATGTGGGTACTGATTCAAGTTGCTGCTGTTCCACTTCCAATCCTGCTCCCTGCTAATGACCTGGGAAGGCAGCGGAAGATGGCCTAAGTCCATTGACCCCTGCACTCCCATGGGAGACCTGGAGGCCACTCCCACTCCAAAGCAGCCCAGCTCTGGCCGCCATGGTCATCTGGGGAAGTGAAGCAGCAGATGGAAGATCTTGGTCTCTCCTACTCTCTCTGTATTCTGCCTTTCAATAAAAAATCTTTCAAAAAAGCAAAGTACCTGGTGCAAGTCATGGTTCCTCCACTACCAGTGTAGCTTCTGGCTAACATGCACCCTGGGAGGTAGCAGCTAATGACTCAAGTACTTGAGTTTGGGCTCCTGGATTCAGCCTGACCCAGTCCTGGCTGTTGCAGGCCATTTGGGAAGTGAATCAGCAGGTAGAAGATCTCTGTCCTTCAGACAACAAAGGGGGGGGGGAACCTTAAAACTTATTTAAATAGCTTTGAGTTTGATGACCCTGCGCAGAGGCAGGTGTTCTGAGTGCAGTGCATGCAAGGTGAGCTATGACACTCAGCAGATAGGTGTGCTAAGATAACTTCCCACATACAATATGTTCAACTTTTGGTGGGTTGAGGACGCTGTGTCTGCACACTGGGAAGTGTCACTGTGTCCTCATTCCTGCTAACCTCCTCCCTTTCTGTCCACCCTTGGCCACTCCTCCTTCCTAGGAATCTTCTCCTCCTGCATTTCTACCACAGCTGTACTTCCTTATACAAAGAACAGCAGACTACAGGTGTTCTTTGCTCTTTCCAGTACCTTCTGGAAACTATTTCTATGTGTTCATAGAGATCTGACCCATCATTTGTTATGACTGCATAGTTGTCCACTGTAGCTCACAAACCCTTTCATCCATAAATGGGTATTTAGTATAAGTTTACATTTGTTCTCTCTCATTTTTA
Source organism: Ochotona curzoniae (assembly GCF_017591425.1). Taxonomy (NCBI): domain Eukaryota; kingdom Metazoa; phylum Chordata; class Mammalia; order Lagomorpha; family Ochotonidae; genus Ochotona; species Ochotona curzoniae. The sequence continues at coordinate 13,436,142 of NW_024465894.1, read as the reverse complement.
GAAATTATATTTGGCTGTTCCCCAAACTGCCAGCTCACTTTGGAGAGCTCTCTGTGAAATATCTGAAGTGTTTGATTCACACGCTAACACCTGAAGCCCTTAAGCGTCTCTTTTATGTTGTTTCTCTGGCCAATTTTTCCCAATAGTTTTGTAACTTTGTATATGGGTTCCAGTTTGATTATATAACTCTTTGGCAACTGTGAGTCCAGGTTTGGGACCACTCTGAACCAATCTTTTGCTTTGAGTTTTCTGGATGTCTAAGCAGATAGTAGAAATTCAAGCCTTAAATCAATGTGAAGGCAAAGTGCAAATAACTGGTTCTCAGGGTAGTCACCCGTCTCTGCTTCTCCCTCCCCTAAGGACAGAGGAGTGGGCTTGCCCTTGTCCTCCATTCCTTACCTCCTGCTTCATGCAAAGCCTCAGTTCCAGCTCCCGGCCCAGCATACCTGGGTCAGGACCATGGCTCTGGATCCAGGAGCCACAGGACTAGTCTCCCACCCAGTTGGGATTCCAGCTACCTCTTCTCTGGGGCCTGCTGGGATTTCCCTGTCCTGAGCCTAGCATTCCTCTCAAAGACCTGTCACCTGGCATTTCGAGATGTGTCCTATCAGCAAGTACCACACTGCTGGAACTAGGGCGTCAGCTCATTCCCTACTGCCTGAGCCTGGCTGCGCCATGAGCATGCTCAGTGAGGTTGGGGTTGGGTGAGGGTGTCATTGACTCATGCCTTCCGAGGCCTGGCTGAGTGATGAAGAAGTCAGGCTTCTTCTAGAGCCTTCTGCCGTGGAGCTCTCATGTCCAAAATCTTGGAGGTGGTGGGAAGCCTGCTCACCTTCACAACATACACTCTGACCAGCAGCTTGAGGGGCCGGTTCTGGGGGATGCCCCGTGAGATCTTGGGCTCAGTGGACGTTGCCTCCGACTCAGGGTAAATAAGGAAGGAGCCCTGTGGTGGGGAAGACAGAAAAGACCCTGATTCATGTTTTCCCCAAGCCCTGCCCATGCTCCCAGGCCCCTGCTTTCCCCATACCCACCTTGAACTTGCCCATAAAGTGCTCGGAGTCTTTTTCTTCTCCGTCTCCGTCCCCCTGACTGCCTTGCCCCCGGTACAGGGGAAACACATTCAGCCAGTCCTCAAAGTGGTTGAACTCCTCCTCCAGGGACCTATTATAGATCTGAAAGGCCAGGCCTCTGTGATGGCCCACATCCCGGGACCGGGGCACTCCCTCTCCCCCACACCCCAGGTACCTTCAGGGTGGCTATGGTTTTCGTCCGGGTCATGGAGCCTCTGACTTCAGCCTCACGCTGGCCTTGGACCTCCCCATCCACAGAAGTGAGGTTGATCCCACCTGGAAGCAGTACACCCATGGCAGGTGTCTGAGTCGGTGGAGTGCTGCAGGCGGAGCAGGAGTACACAGGGGGACTCTTACCTGAATCTTCAGGATCATCTGTTTCATCCTCCTCGAAGTTGGGCTGAAATTGAAGGGCCTGTCAGAGCCTTCCCCCTCCTTCCCCTCCTGAGTCTATCCCTCATCTGAAACACACAACTGTGAAGTCCTGACTTGGGTTCCAGCTGGGTAAATTCCAGCTTTGCATTTGCAAAGCTTCAGTTTATTGCTTAGTCCTGAACCAAGGCAGCAACTGCCAGAAATGTGACTCACCTAAACAGAGATATGCTTTGAGTATAAACACATCACACATGAAGATGGAGAAGAAAATTGGAATGTAAAACATCTCATTATTAATTTTGATAATGACTGTTAGATGACATTTTGAGTATGTTCAGCTAAATAAGATATATTATTAATTTTACCCATTTTTTGTTTGAGAAAAGCCGAGACACGGAGATCTTCCATCCATTCTCTGAATGCCACAACAGCTAATTTTGGGTCACAAAGGCCCCAATCCAAAGGGTGGTACTGTGGCATAGCACACAAAGCCTCTGCCTGCAGTGCCAATATCCCATTTGGGCACTGGTTTGAGTCCCAGCTACTCCACTCCCAATCCAGCTCCCTGCTAATGGTCTGAGAAAGCAGCAGAAGATGACCCAAGCACTTGAACTCCTGTACGCATGTTGGAGACCCGGAAGAATCTCCTGGCTTCTGACAGGCCCAGCTCTGACCATCAGAGCCATCTGGGGAGTGAACCAGAAGATGGAAGATTCTCTCTGTATCTCTGCTTTAAAATAAATAGATAAGTAAATAAATAACTGAAGCAAAAGAAAAAAACCCCTCAATCTAGGTCTCCTAGGTGGGTGGCAAGGAGCCATGTACCTAAGCTGTCACCATTGTCTTTTAGGTACCTACCAGTAGGTAGGTGACATTGGAAATGGAACTGGGTCTTGAACCCAGGCATTGTGTTACAGGACATGGGGACCCCAAGCAGTAGCTTCTCCCTGCACAGTATGTCTGCCCCATCCTTCCGTGTTATACTCCAGACCCAGAAATGCAATCTACTGGGCCTGGTGGCATGGCCTGGTGGCTAAAGTCCTCGCCTTGAACCTGCCGGGATCCCATATGAGCGCTGGTTCTAATCCCGGCAGCTCTGCTTCCCATCCAGCTCCCTGCTTGTGGCCTGGGAAAGCAGTCGAGGATGGCCCAAAGCTTTGGGACCCTGCACCCATGTGGGAGACCCGGAAGAAGCTCCTGGATCCTGGCTTCAGATCGGCATAGCATCAGCCGTTGCACTCACTTGGGGAGTGAATCATTGGATGGAAGATCTTCCTCTCTGTCTCTCCTCCTCTCTGTATATCTGACTTTCCAATAAATAAATAAATAAATCTTTTTTTTTTAAAGAAAGAAATGCAATCTACTTCCCTCATGTGAGTGTCAGGGACCCAACTACTAAAGCTACCACCTGCTGCCCCCTCCCACTCCAGGGTGAGCATTAGCAGGGAGCTAACGGTTGAGCCAAAGCACTCACATGGGACATGAAGGCCCCAAGCAGCCTCCTGACTGCATGCTGTAAGACCTGCTCTTTTTTTTTTTTTTTTTAATGTGGCTACTGCAAAGTCTAAACCAACACATACAGCTCACTTCATGATTCTGTTGGACGACCCAACTTCAGATAATGGAGCTAGAGCTGTTTCCAGGGTGAGCAAAGATAACCACAGGGAGAAGTTATGTACAACCACGCAGCCTGGGCAGCGGGAAGGCGCACGTCCCACCCTACCCACCTGGCCCTGCAGCTCCTGCAGCGACGCGTAGTACTTGGACCACCAGTCCAGCTCTTCAGGATCAGGGATGTCCTCCTCCAGTTCAGGGCCTTGATTCAGGAGGCCTCCTAAGGGGAGCTTCTTCAGGGGAGCAAGGGGAAGGACTCAGGGCTCCTCACCCAGCATCACCCCAATCCTACCCGCTACTGCTGCCCCCTTCCCACTCACTACCTTCAGGAATCCTCTGGATAGCCCTGCTTCAGCCATGGGGGCATCTAGCGCCTGTGGTTCTAGAAGGGGGACATGACACCAGGTCAGGCAAGTTGGAGACAGACTCCATGGCCCTGGAGCCATCTCTGCCAGGAACCAGAGGACTGGTGGCTGCTGACCACCAGGGAGTGGGCCTCACACCTTGAGGTCCTGTGGGAGGTACCAGGTCTCCTGCTTCCTCTTCTCCTTCCTCCTCCTCAGGGACATCCTCAGGACCCTGGAGTATGAACCGCATCATGCGGGGGACAATGTGGGATCCCACCAGGACTGTGCGGCCAAAGGCCCGGCGCTCTATCACCAGGATGCTGAGTGGGGGCTGCAGGTAAGGCTGCTCCGGCAAATCCTGGGGGTGGCGAGAAAAGAAATGGGCCTCTGAAAGCCAAGGGGAGAGGGGAAGGTATCTGCCAGTACAGGAGGGTACCACTATAGCATTTCACATAGTTGCTTAACTTGCTGTGCCACAACACTGGCCCTCGTGTATGTATGTATGTGTGTGTGTGTGTGTGTGTGTGTGTGTGTTAGAGAGAGAGAGAGAGAGAAAGAAGGTGCTGTCCATCAGCCCCAGCCACCGTGACCATTTGCAGAGTGGATCAGAAGATGGAATATTCCCTTTTGTCTCTCCCAGTTCCACTCTGCCTTTCAATCTCTAAAAACAAAAAACAAAACAAAAAAGGTACTGTCCTTAGCCGCCTGAGGTGTTGGAACCTGATGTAAATAGAGTCCCCAGCCTCCGGGGCTGAGACCAAGTCCTGCCCCTTGCACACTTCCTAGCCCACAGGATTCTGTCATAGTGCCCTCAGGCTGAGACAAACAACCAGCAAGCTGAGTGAGCCACCTGCTTGCAGCTCATCTCACAGCACTGACACGCCCTCTAGCTCCAATTTCCTGCTCGGGAACCGGGGCCAGGAATGGGTGCTGGGGCTTTTTGCTGGTCTAGGACCACTGTGCTTCTAGCCAGCCGCTTTCACCATGATGTTTCCACCGCTGGCTCCCCACAGCACTCGTCTTCCAGGTAACGTGACCTGTGACCTTCCAGATTGTGTTCTTTTGTACCTGCAACACCCATCTCACATGCAAACTTCAGCTCCAAAGAGACCAGGGCTGCCACCTGCACTTGGCTCCAAAGCCTACCTTCAGTCATCAGAATCGGCGTTTTTCTTCTTGGCTGGGGTGTCTCAGAGACTACACAGATTCCTTGAGACTCACCCTTCAGCAGAGCCAAGAGAGCACCCCTGAGCATGAAGTAGTTCAGGAATCACAAACCACAGCCCCACCAAGCAAGTCTGGCCCACTGCCAGCGTGTGTAAATAAAGTTTTATTGGGACACAGCCAAATGCATTGAATTATATACCTTCTATAGTTGTTTTCATGCTGCAGTGGCAGGAATGGCTAATTGTGGCTACAGAGTCTAAAGGCCCAAGAGCCTCACTCTGTGGCCCCAAATGAGCCAAGGGGCTTGGCCACAGAGTCCTTGTCTACCGCCTACCCTCACTCCCCTATCCCCTACTCTGGGCTCACCACAGTCAGATGCTTGACACGCTCTGTGAAGTTGGGGCTCTCGCGGTAGCTGGCTAGGACCTCAGACTCCACACGTTGTCCAGCCACCTCCAGCACAACCTGGGGCTGCTCCACCTCAAACAGATGCACACGCCCAAGACCACGCAGGCCCCAGAACAGCACCTGCAGCCATGAAGTAGGGCACACAGAGGCCTGCTGTGACCCAGGGGCAGCCAGGGCTGAGACCGGGATGGGGAGTGAAGAGACTGTGAGGGTCTGACGCTACCTCTACGCGAAACTCTCTGAGCACAGGTCGCACACTGGGTGGCAGGGACAGGCGTCCAGAGAGGGGATCCACTAAGCCTGTCAGATCCTGGGGCTCCACATCACGAGGCACCGAGGGCTGCCAGAGGCAGAGAGTAGAGATTAGAGGTCAAGAGTCATCAGCCCAAAGGAGGCTAAGCCTGGGCTTGGGGGAGGGACATGCAAAGCTGCTGGCAAGGCATCTCCCAGGCAAGGCCAGATGAGTGGATGGCTGGCGGGGTGAACTGGAAGGAAGGGCAGGTGGCTGAGGTGTAGGGGTGGGGTGACTGCAGGAGGAGCCAGCAGCCTGCAGTCCCTGGGCCTGGCAGGTAAACCGTGGTCTGAGCACTTGTGATGGTCCCTAGGATCAGGAGGTTCCAGGAGGTGACCCCAGGACAGACGTTGTAGCCTCTCCTTCAGATCCCAGGAAATGCCCACACTGTGTCTTCCTGGGAGGCCGCACAGCCCAACGGACGAACGAGGCAGACCAGTGTGAAGGGGTGTTCTGACCTCAAATCGGCCGCTATAGTCCAGTTCGATGAGCTCAAAGGTGGCAATGAGCTCTCCTGCTGCCCGGGGCCCATTCCTCAGGGGGAAGAACTGCAGTTCAGGGCGCTGGTATGGGTCCTCAGCCAGCTTTACTCTCGGGGCAGCCAACGCCCTCCCCAGGAACACTGCAGGGCCCTGCATGGGGCAGGGCGACAAAAGAGTCTCAGGAGCCAGGGGAGGTGGGGGACCCCCAGACAGGGGAGGGAGGTGGGCCCTGGCCACACTCACAAACTTGTTGTAGTCAAAGACATTGACAATCACCAGCGGAGGTTCTTCTTGCAGGTGTTCCCTCCGCCCATCCACAATCAGCTGATCAAATACCAGGAGCTCGTCCCACAGGGGACTCAGTGTCTGCTCCAGGACCTAGGGGGCCGCATAGACAAGGGATTGCTGTCAGAAGACTCCCAGTGTATAGGCCCTCCCTGTTAAGCTAGAGGCCAGTCCCAAATGCAATGGGATGAGGACAAAAGTTAAGTGCAAGTTTGGAGGTGGGGGAGTGTTGGGCCAGCATCCCTGCTGGTACCACTGCAATCAACCATCCTCAGAGCCAGGCCCACAATGGACCCCAGAAAATGAACCCTCACCCTTCACTAACACTACACTGGTTCCAATACCCCACTGCCACCCAAGTCAGATCAGTTCCCCCAGCATCCAGTCCTGAAAGTGCAGGGAGAGAAGGGAGTTTGGCAGGGACACTCAGCCCCATGCCTCCTTGTCTCTTGGTCCTTCATGCGACGCAGGCCTCACCTGCGTGGTCTGGCACTGGGTGGAGATGAGCACTCGTGCGAAGGGGTCCGAGAGGCCGCTGTCATCTGCAGCCAGCACACCACGGGCCTGGTACAAGTGAGCCCGGAGCTGGAAGTAGCTAAAATCTGGGGTGTGGAGAAGGAAAGAGCCAGGTCTGCTCAGGGGACCACCTGCCTTATGAGCCCCGCCCCTAGGGAATGGGACCAGGCTGCACACTCACCATCACGGTAAAGGCTGCGGGGCAACCCAGCAGTGGGCTCGGGCAGCAACTCAGCGGGCAGCTCAGAGGTGCAGGCCTTGGCTTGCTTGCTCAGTCCCAGCCACAGGAAGAGCTCCAGTTTGGCGCAGACTTCCCCAGGGGCTGCTCCAGGAGTCTGTGACGGCCAGCAGCAGGTTAGAACCCCAGGTACCTGTTGCAGAACTATCCCCAAACTTCCTGATCAAACAACACCCTTTGGGCCTCAACCTTGCACCCCTCTCCATGACCTATTTCCAACATCATTGCATCCTGTTCCCATGAGCTCACATCCCAAAACCATACAGTGCCCTGCATGCCTCCTTCTCACACCACGTTTTCCCCATCTCTGCAGGGTCATCTCTCTGAGGATATTTTTGGATATAGTGTGCACACCCTCACACCTGTAAGGGACCAAGAAGTTTCTGTCCTTTTGTCACTACCCTGCTGGGATCAGATCCTGGATTGGAGGTCAGCGCAGGCCCAGACAGCAACACCTGTTGCTCACCTCCATCCAAAGCAGACCTGGACAAAGGCACAGTCTCCTTGGGCCCGGCACCAGGGGGCAATTGGCTAATCCTCCCTTTGCAAGCAGCAGGATCCCACATGGGGTCCCCGTTCATGTCCCGGCTGCTCCACTTCCCATCCAGCTCCCTGCTTGTGGCTTGGAAAAGCAGTAGAGGATGGCCCAAAGCCTTGGGATCCTGTACTCATGTGGGAGACCTCGAAGAAGCTCCTGGCTTCAGATTGGCTTGGCTCCAGCCATTGTAGCCATTTAGGGAGTGAACCAGCAGATGGAAGGTATTTCTTTGTTTCTCCTTCTCTCTGTAAGTCTGATCTGCCTTTCCAATAAAAAATAAACAACTCTTAAAAAAATAAAAAAGCATAGTCTCCTCTTAGTTTTGTGGAATTAAAAAGAGTGTGGGATTCCCAGTTAGGAACCACAGGCTTGGACCTCTGTAGCCCAGCCCTCTCCTGAGAGCCCACCTTTCTCCCTCTCCCCAGCAGCTGCACCCTCAGGGTCCTCACTGTGAGCAGCAGACTCTGGATCTTGCCACAGTCCCGGCCACGCTCTTCCTCCACCACAGAGAACAGCACATCCTGGGCAGGGATCCGGGCCCAGGCCACACGGCGCCGCCCACTGAGCATCCAGACCAGCACGTCAGGGAAGGACGGTTGGGGCTGTGGGCAAAGCATGAGGTCATTCAGGTAGGAGTGGAGCTGAGACACCCTGTTCCCACAGCCAGGGCAAGCTCTCCATCTGCCCAGACCTCTGCTGGGATGCCCTACTTCTCCCTTGTTTAGTTTTAAGATTGTGATAAAATACACGGAAGGGAAGGTCAGCCATCTTAACCATACCCCTGAGGGTACAATGCAGTGGCAGCGTCAAGCACATTCACAGTGTGGTATACCCATCATCAACATATCCACCCCCAGCACTTCCCACCCTCTCCAACTGAAACAAACCCCTCTTCCAGTTCTCCAACCAGCCCCTGGCAACCGGCATTCTACTATCTGTCTCCAGGGACTTGACCCCATACTAGCTGCTTTCTATGGCTGGACCAGCACAGCGCTTGCTGCTCTGGGACCGGCTTCCCCTTTCGCTCCTCCCAGTCTGGTGCTCCCTAAACAGGACTCACCCACCCTCAAGCTACTGTAGTATCTTTCTGAGTAATTCCTACAGACTGCTACTCTTTCTTACCCATATACAGATGGAGAGTTTGTCCTCCTCACTAGGACATCCATCCCAAAAAGGCAAGGAACCTGGCAGGGCCTAGGTCCCCATGATCTAACGCATTTAACAGGATTTCAAATACTAACGCATAAGCAAGCAGAAGCAGGAAGCTATCTTTCCCTCTGAAGCACAGACCTGACTCTCCCCTCCACCTGTTCAGAGCCAGAATCCCAACATTCCCAACATTTAGCTGACTTCGCAGCTAAATCACAGGCATCGAGGGAGTGAACCAAATGATGGAAGCACTCTCAATGTATCTTGAGAGGTCAGCACTGTGCATAGCACGTTAAGCTTCTGCCTGCAGTGCTGGCATCCCACATTGGGTCCAGTGCGTGCCCCTTCTGCTCAACTTCTGATCCAGTTCCCTACTAACGGCCTGGGAAACAGCATGAGATGATTCAAGTGTTTGGGATCCTGCACCCACGTGGCAGAATCAGAAGAATCTCCTGGTTCCTGGCTTCAGATCACCACAGTTCTGGCTGTTGCGGCCATCTAAAGAGTGAATCAGTGGATGGAAGATCTCTTTCTCTGATTCTTTCTCCCCTCATCTGAACCACCTTTCAAATAAAATAAATAAATCTTTACAACAATTCTTTAGGGCCAGTCTCAATGGCCTAGTAACTAAATAATTGCCTTGCATTTGCCAGGATCCCAAATGGGCACCAGTTTGTGTCCAGGCTGCTCTAATAATAAATAAATCTTTTTAAAAATTTCTTTCTTACTCTCTCCCTCTCAAGTAAAAAATAATAAAATTGGGCTTGGTATGGTAGTCTAGTGGCTAAATCCTGACCTTGCATATGTCAGGATCCCATATGGGCACCAGCTCATATCCCTGATGCCCCACTTCCCATCCAGCTCCCTGCTTGTGGCCTGGGAAAGCAATGGAGGGTGGTCCAAAGCCTTGGGACCTTGCACCCGTGTGGGAGACCCAGAAGAAGCTCCTGGCTCCTGGCTTCAGATTAGCTTAACTCCAGCCATTGTGGGCCGTCTTGGGGAGTGAATCAACTGATAGAAGATCTTCCTCTCTGTCTCCTCCTTTGTTTAAATCTGTCTTTCCAATAAAATAATATATAATAATAATAATCTTTTAAAAAATCTTGCCTTCTCTAATTGTACACAATTTGTAGTGCAATTGAATGTGCTGAAGTCCCTGACCTGTCTTCCAGCTGTCAGGCCTTCAAGTCCCAGGCTTGCGTGTGCTGTTTATTCTTCCTGGCTTATTAAACTCCAGCTTAGACCTTGAACTCTAACACCAAATCCCAGCTTCTGGATACTTGACCTTGATTATACCCTCAGCTCCAGCACCCAAGACACCTGCTACACAGGCAGGATGGAGCGAGAGAGTCCAGGAAGAGCTGACTTTGGATCCTAACTCCACTTAGCTCGATGGACCAGTTGCTCTCTAGCTTTAAACTTCAGATTCTGCTGCTGTCAACAAAGGCAGCCCTTGCTGCAGGGGGTTTGGAAGACTCACACAAGGTAACACATATAGATGCTTAGCAGAGGGAATTCTCTAGTAGCATGAACCCCCACCATTCCTCACTGCATGCTGTTCAAACCTCTGACCAGGAAGGCCACACCCAGGAGGCTTTGCAAGTCTTCATCCACAGAGCATGCATATTCCCAGGGTCAGTGCCTGGCCCTAAAACTCTCATTTTCACCTCTAGCAGCTCGCAGTGGATCTTGGTCCTATGCCCGAAGCAAAAGACCCCAGCCCTGGCATCATTGCTAAGCACGAATGTTACGTTGCAGCGGGAGTTTCTGGGATGATCCAAATGCTTGCAGGAAAGGAACACTGGACAGGCGAGACATCACCTCCTGAGCCAGAAAGCGCAGTTTCGCCAGGAGCTTCTTGGCCAATGCCACCTTCTTTTGCACGTTGCTCTGCCTCAGGCCCCTTAGAAGCCACAGTCCTTGCTTTGCCAAGAGGTTCTGGAAAGGTAAGCAAAGAGCATGAATGCAGAGCCCCTGCTGAGTGCCCCACTTCCCTTCCCTGGCCCCTACCATGCTGTGAGTTAGCAGTTTCCCTCTGCAGCGATCCAGGGAGTTGGGCCGAGTCATGGTCCTGCGCTCAGCACCAAGGCAAAACTGTCTGCAGCAAATGGGGCACACAAAGTAGAAGGGAATGAGAAGAGAGAATGTGGCCCCTTGGGGCTGTTTCCCTGCGAGCCCCGCACAGCCCTCGATCGTGTTCTCGGAAGAGGTGCTTTTCCTTATCCAAGAATGCCCTCCCCTACTTGGATCTCTCCCCAGTTCTTGAAGGCCAGCCTCACTTTGGAAACCCAGAGCTCACTGCTAGTTATCCACCACCCTGGATATGTCAAGTATGGCCTCAGGACCAAACCATTTCAGTTATCTGGTCATTAGAAATACAGAATCACTGGGGTCAGTGTTGTAGCAGATAAAGTTAAGCCTCCACCTTAAGTGACACCATATCCTATATGGATGCTGGTTCAAGTCCTAGCTTTTCTACTTACGACGCAGCTGCCCTCTAATGTTCCTGGAAAAAGTAGCAGAAGACGTCACACACGCTTGGGTCCCTGCACCCACATGGGATACTCAGAAGAGGCTCCTTGTCCTGGCTTCAGCCTGGTCCAATCCTGGCCGTGATGGCCATTTCAGGAGTGAACCAATAGATGAAAGATTTTCTCTGTAACTCTGACTTTCAAATAAACAATTCTTTTAGAAAAATCTCAGCTTCTCCCCAGACCCTGCACATAGAATCTTTAGGCTTATCACTTGAGGGACTTCCAAGAATATTTTACAGAGTTTTTATGTATGTGTGTATGTATGTGAAAGACAAAGAGGCAGGGGAAGCGTCAAGGGCAGGGATGAGAAGGGAGAAAAAGGGAGACAGAAGAGAGGATCTTCTGTCAGCTGGTTTATTCCCCAAATGGCCACTATGATCACGTACCAAGAACTTCATCTTGGGTCTTCCACATGAATGGCAAGAGTCCAAACACTTGGGCCATTTGTTTTATTATTATCATTAAAGATTTATTTATTTTCTACAGGAAATTCAGATTTGCAGACAGAAGGAGAGACACAGAGAAAGATTTTCTGTCCTCTGGTTCACTCCCCAAGTGACTGGAATGGCCAGAGCTGAGCTGATCTTAAGTCAGGAGCTAGGAGCTTCTTCCAGGTCTCCCATGTGGGTGCAGGGTCCCAAGGCTTTGGGCTTTCCTGTTGTTTTCCCAGGTCACATGCACGGAGTTGGATGGGAAATGAAGCACCCAGGATGAACCAGTGCCCATATGGGATGCTGGCACATACAAAACAAGTATTTAGCTACTAGGCTGCTGCACTGGGTCATCAGGCTATCTTCTACACTTGATCTTAGCCAAAAGGCTGAGAGGCGATATCTCATGAGGCTATCTTCTAACTGCTTTGTTAGGTGCATCAGCAGGGAGCTGGATCAGAAGTGGAACAAAGGGCCTGGTGCAGTAGCCTAGTGGCTAAAGTCCTCGCCTTGCACGTGCCAAGATCCCATGTGGGCACTGGTTCATATCCAGGCAGCCCTGCTTCTCATCCAGCTCCTTACTTGTGGCCTGAGAAAGCAGTCAAGGACGGCCCAAAGCCTTGGGATCCTGCACCTACATGGGAGATACAGAAGAAGCACCTGGCTCCTGGCTTCAGATCAGCTCAGCTCCAGCTGTTGCAGCCACTTGGGGAGTGAATCAACGAACGGACGATCTTTTTGTCTCTCCTCTCTGTATATGATTTTTCAATGAAAATAAATAAATCCTTAACAAAAAAAAAAAGAAGAAGAGGAAGAAGAAGAAAAAGTGGAGAATAGTGAGCACCTCCAACCCATCTCACTGCCTCTCCTGGTCAGTGCCCATGGTGGATTCCTTTTCCTGCATCCTGCCCTTAAATGCTGGGGTCCTCCAGGTCCCGAGTTCTCTACTGCCTGGAGGATTGTAAGAACCCAACTGTTAAAATACAGGTCCCTAACTTCTAGAATTCTCCCTAAAATTCTCCTTGCGACTCCCCTCACACAGCTAACTGCCTCCCAGATGTGTCCATTTATATTTCACAGGTGTGAGAAAGTTAACAAGTCAAAGACTAGCTACACACACACACACACACACCCTGTTCCCATGAGCCTGTCCCCATCCCCTCCTGCTTCCCACTGCTCAAATAACCACCGTCTACATGGCCGTGCAGGCCAAAATCTCAAACACTCGTTTCATTTGTCGTTCATGACTCCCTGCTTACCCTATGACCTCAGTCCCTACAACCGTCTCCACATTTCCCCTGAATCCACGCGTGGCACTCCCCTCCACTGCAGTCATCCTGCATTCATTTCACCCTTTCCTATCACCCGGAACATCACAATGCCCCACAGAGGGACCCCCCTGTTCCCTCCCTGACACACTCTCCCCACATGCTGATCCTTTTCAAGGACACCTCAGGACATTTCTGTTCAGAACCCACAGTGATCTCCCAGAGCAGCAGCCAAGCTCTCTACAGGATCCCACAAGACTCCCACATGATCCTCCCAGCTCCTCCTTCCCATTGCCCCCCCAGGCCCATCCACTCTGCTCACTGCTGACTTTCCAGCTCTTCCTCCAACGCCAGCCTTGAGAGCTTTGCAAGCACTCCCCCTTCCTCATGTGGTAGGCCCCTTGGTCTTCCTAACACCACCTTAACAGGGGCCTCCCCTCCTCCACCTGCTCTAAGCAGCAGCTCCTCTAATGCTTCCCAGCTCTGTCTCCCCCTTAGCATTTATCCTAATTATCATACACACTTCTTTTCAATCACATGATTTTTATCTGCGTCTCTATTCACTCCCCATCCCACTCTCTCCCTGGAATGGAAGAGGCTTCTGGATTTTTGTAGACAGAACTCTTGGGCCTCACTCGCTGTCTGCCAAAGTGAGAGCTGTGAATATTTACTGAATCAAGAGATTAAAAGCTGGTTTTGAAAAGAACATCTTAAAGAGAGACTTAATGACTTAAAGCACAGTGAGGTCCAAGACGGGAGTGACTAGAACATGTTTCTGTGGTTGCAACGATAACCTGATGAAGTAGATGAGGCAGGAGAGAAGAGGGCAGTAGCTGAGCAAATTCCTGCTGTAGGACAGAGGGGATGGAGTCAAGATCATAGCTTCAGCTACTGGGGCAAAGATACATCCCCCGCTACAACAGAAGAAAGGGCAGGCAGGTGTAGAAACCAGTAGGTGCAGACTGCATGGAGGAAGTGAGGCAGCTGCGTTCTAAAGCAGGAGAGGCTGTTAGTGGGAAACAGCCACGTTCTTCTAAAGCAGGAGAGGCCATTAGTGGGAACAAGTGTGGAGAAGGGGAAGGGATGCCAAAGAGGAAGGAAACATTGTAAGTCTGATTCAGGAGCCTGGAAAACCGAGTTCTCTTGGGACAGGAGGCAGCAGAGGGTCTAAGAGTGGCCCATGACTTTGCTTAACAAGGACAATCACATCCTGGCTACTCCCCCGCAAAGCACCATGCACACGCACTGCCCTGGTCAGCCACTGTGAGCCTCCACCATCCCACCCACACTGGCTCGGAGATCAGCAGCATCCAGGCCTTGGCTCTCGACTCACCTGCTCCCAGCCACCAGTTCTTCCAGTGCCTGCTTGAGCCGTGCGCAGGCACCAGGCCCTGGCCTGCGCTGCATCTTCTCCACCTCCTGCAGCCCCAGGTCCTGTGCACACCAGCAAGAGGATCAGAGAGCCTTGGGGTGTCTGTTCCCCAACCCTTGTCCCCTCTCTGTGAGACCCCATCACACCTCTCTGGCCAGCCTTTCTTCACCTCCACAGGGGTTGGTGATTCCGTTCTTTATAGCTGCCTCCTGGCCCTCTCTCTGTGGGCCCCGCCCATCCTCACCCTACCCTCACCTGGCTGCAGCAAATCTGATTCCCTGCCCTTAGTTCTGCTCCTTGAAGCTGCCCTCTGGCCTGGCCTGACCAGGGTTCTGGTGCCGTGGTGCTCTGCCCATTAGCCTTACTACAGTGCTCCATCAAAGGCCATGGCCCCAGGCGCCATCAGTGACCAAGCCTGCCCAGTGTCCCCCTGGCCCTCACCAGTCGCTCGGCCACTTTGCGCACACAGTTGCTACTATGCAGGCGCCACGTGTAGTCCTCCCAGCGGCTCCACACATGCACACATGGCTTACGGTGCCGCAGGGGCAGGCAGAGGTACGGCCTGGGTGGGAGGACAGGCGCAAAGGCTTTACTGGAGGCCTGGCTCCCTAACGCCCCCTTCCCACCCCCCAATAACCCAGCCACTCACCCGCTGCCATCCATGGGCTCAGGTTGCTGAGCAGGAATGCCCAGCTCCTCCTCCTCTTCCTCCTGTTCCATCCCCACTTCTAAGTCCAGCAGAGGCTGCACCTCTGCCTCAGTGTTCTCAGGTTCCTGTGCGGCCCTAGAACCCTGGCCCACACGCTCCTCCTGTCGGCCTGCACGACCTGCCTCAGGGCCACGGAGGTCGGAAGGCCACAGAGGTCAGGGAGGCCACACGAGCAGGAGCACACCTCCTTCCTTAATGACCCCCGCCTCGATGGGAGTCTGACCCCATTCCTGGCTGCAGTGCAGGAACCCAAAACCTGACCACCCTCAACTTGTGGCCCGCAGGGGTCCCAGGAGGCCACGCACCGATAGAAATCTCGAAGCTGATGGGCTGAGAGGCCACCGCAGGATCAATCATGGTGGCCTCGAAGAGCACACCAAAAAGCAGGAAGTCTTGGAGGGGCGCCAAGGCGTTCTGGGGAAGGAGTCAGGTGGGAATAGGCCCCTTAACACTTTTGGTTCACAAAACCCACACAAAAACCTGCACCAAGGCTTGGAAGGCACCGCAGGCCCCCACCCTCCCTCCGTGTCCCCTGCAGTCCACACTCCACTTGGTCCCAGGAGCCAGTCCACTCCAGGCAGCATGCACATGCAAGAACACACAGCATCCACACTGCATGCCACTCAGGCCACCACACTGACACCCTCCACCGCCCATGTGTTTGAGGAAGAGGAGGGGGGACTACACCCCAGAGCGACCCCACTCCCTTGGCTACCAATCCCAGCCCTCACCTCTGGCAGCGGCAACAGCTCTTCCACCTCCACCTCCACGGCGCTGGGAATCTCAGGCCCCTGCACACTGGAGCCAGCGGCCGCTGCAGGAGCCCCCGAAGGGGCCTGGCCCTGCTTGGCTTTCTTCTTCTTTCTGGTAAGTCGGGACAACCTGGACCCCTTTGAGGCCTGGGGGCCCTCAGGCTCAGCCCTGCCTTCCAACACCTCCATGGACACGGCCACCAGCAGGCGCCCACGGAACCAAATCCCCTGGCCAAAACCCTCGTTGAGACCTTGAAGACCATCCCGGAGCCCCCGGCTGGGGAGCGAGCCATACAGGGGCACCCAGGCCGGGCCGAAGGTGGGGTTAAACCCCGCTGCAGGAGGACAAAAACAGGGCTTTGGAGGGGAGCGCAGGGTGGGTGGGCCCCAGGTCCTTTCATGGGCCATGTCTTTAACCCCTCCCAGAAGGGGAAGTGCCGGCCCATACCAGGGGACAACACCTCCTGGCACCACCAAAGCAGTGCCGAAGGTCCCTGGACCGAGCTAGCAGGGGAGGGGGGTGGAAGTGGATTACAGTGCGTGTAGGAGGTCCACGCTGTGGCGGCCAGACTCCAGAGCGGCTGCATACCCAGGAGGGCGACAGGACAGGTCCCTGTGTGTTACCGAGCTGCCGCACGGAGCTAGGAGCCTAGAATGGGTTTGCTGAGGAGGGCGAGACCCCTGGACAACCCAGCCTCTGAGGCGGACGACGCGGACCGAGGCCGATCAGGGCGCGACGCAGCGCGACGCTCACCCGCGCGGCCTGGGTGGGAGATCTGCCTCAGGTCCAGCACGTGCGTGGCGAGGGCCACGTCGCCGAGGGGCGCGTCGTCCCGCAGCTGCAGGCGAAGGCCGCGTGTCAGCGGCGGGAAGAGCTCCAAGAAGCTCAACTGCTCGTTCCACTCCGGCGCCACTGCCTCGCTGCGCACCGACGTCTCGCCCTGCAGGAGGAGGTGGCGTGCACCGGTGAGGGGTGAGGGGTTAGAGGTGAGGGGTGAGCAGTGAGGCGTGTTTGGGCGCGGGAGCCTCTTGCCTGCTGTCCCAGAAAGGACACCTTCACGTAAGGGTCTAGGAGGACGCGCTGGTCGTGTAGGGCGCGGGCCAGGCTCCCCAGCAGCCCGGAGCGCAGTGCCGGAAGCCCCTCGGCGCGGAACACGCGCACACGGAGTCGCGCCCACGGCCGTTCGGCTGGCACCCGGCGGGGAAGGAGCAGGTTCCTGGAGGAGCAAGGATGCTGAGGGCGGGCCTTCCCCAGCACGAGACCACGCCCCCGCATCGAGGCCACGCCCCCGCTGGATACCCTAGCCCTCGCGACCACGCCCCTCGCCCGGAGCCACGCCCCTTCTTGCCGGCCGCGGGCCACCTGCATCTCTGCCCTGCTTACTTCTCTATGTCCGCGCTGTGCCCCGGGCCCGGGGGTGGCAGGGAAGGGGGCAAGTCCCCACGCGCCCTCACAGACAACGTGACCTTGACAAAGCCCTTGATGCCGGCGCGGGTGTCCTGGGGGTCGTGCAGTGGAGCCCATTTCTGGTAGAAATGGCCATCTGGGGGAGAGGGGTGGGCAGAGGAGCAAACCCAGCTCAGGGGAAACCCATGGAACGCTGCGAGGCAAGCATCTGGTCATGGCTCAGGCCGAGCTCTGGGCGGCTGCTCATGGAAGAGGAGCTCGGAGGCACAGAAGAACACTAAGCTCTGCAGGGAGTGCATCTCAGGGCAGGCAGACCCCTGACCCGTGGAGAGGGCGTCGGGCTGGCTGGTGCCAAGAGAGGAAGGCTCAGTACCTGGCTGGTCGAAGATGATACCCAAGTCCATTCTGAAGGTGCCAATGCGGGTGGCCATGAAGGGGAGAGTCTGCGAGTGGAAAGCCTGGGGGGAGGTGGTGTTAGTCCCGAGTAGCTTCCACACCCTTCCCCCTTACAGGGGGAGACCCTCAGCTGTGACCCCCTCACCGTGATCTCCAGCAGCAGGTCCTGGAGGCGAAGCCGGGTCTCGTGGAATTCGAACAGGAAGTACTGGGTTGGAGGAGCAGCAAGGGAAGAGCAGAGATCGAGGGGTTCACACCAACTGCCCCCAGCCTCATAGTCACCCTCAGACCACTGTGGGACACCTCACGTTCTGTCCTTTCCCGCAGGCCCACCCACCTACCTCGTTGTAGAAGGGGCAGTTGGTCCCACGCTGGGTGGTGGTCACTCGGCGTTGGTCCCCGACCCGCACAGCCACATAGGGGTTAATGTTGACGCCCACCAGCTTCTGGGCCTCCAGCACAGTGACCCCCACCTGACGGATTGCAGAGAGAGGAGGAAAGGAAGATGCAATTGCTGGTGGCAGAATACAAGATGGGGCTCCCACAAGCAGGCTGGAGGTGGGAAAGTAATGAGGGGTACCTGGAATTCCTGGGCTCTGGATGCCTGGAAGGGATCCCCGCGGGTCAGGCCCCGCGTACGGCTGCAGGAAAGTCCAGGGTCAGTGCTCACTTGCCCCGCTCCTGCCCTGCTCTGTGCTGAGTGGGGGTCTCTTGGTCCCCTGAGCTTCCCTAGATCCTGCCCCCATCTCAATCCTACACCTGCATTTGACTCATTGCTGAAGCCACAAAACCACATGTTCACTTCTCAAAGATGTGGGCACTGAGATTGGAGACACAACTTGGCCCCCTCAGGTACCTGTGCAAACCGACCTAACCCAGCTTGCCAGGGTCTGTGCCTGTCAGTGACCCAACTTGACCCCAGGAAAACAATCCTGGACCCTCCTCTGGGACCAGGTGTCTGTGAGAGGGATAGGCATGGAGCCAAAGATGTGGGGAGGTCCTCTGACTCAATGGCAGGTGTGGGAGCAGGTGTGCAGGGGCCATGGGGTACCTTTTGAGGCGACTGAACACGACCCCGGACAGTTCCACATCAGGTTCATCCTCCAGCCCCAGCTCCAGCTCCAGCTCGTTGTCCTCATCATCCTGCTGGCCCAGGCTTCGAGCCAGCCGCCGGCCCAAAGCCACCGCCCGCCGCTCCAGTCGGGCCTCCTCAGGCCTGATGGAAAGGGTTTCAAGGGACATCGCCTGGGACCTGTCATTTATCCCTGCAAAGCCCTTGACTTTCCTGACCCCAGGACTGACCTCTGACCCTCAGACTAATCCTACAGATCAGACCTCAAACCTTGAGACCCTTTGAATTCTAGAACTAATGCCTAACTCCAGAGGGTTGACTCTGACCCTGGAGTTAACCCCGGGACACCCAACACCACAGGCTGCTAACCCCAGGACAGGCCCCAGTGACCCAGGTCATCCCATGCCCTCCGCATCATATACTTACTCAAGCTCCTGGAAGCCAACATTGGGGATGATTAGCTCAGAGCTGGAAGGTGGAGAAACAAAAGGAAAGAGCTAAACCTTAATGCAGATCTGCAGCCCAGTAGGCATCCAGGGGTTTCCAGTGTTTGGCAGATTCAGGATGGAACTGGGGACCACTTCCAGGCATTGCTTATGATGTGCGGGTGGGGGTACCTGTCCCGAATGGGTACCCCAAAGTCCTCCTCTGCCCAGTCTCCAGTGGCACCCTCTGGCGGTTGGTACTTCAGGTCAAGCTCCACCTGGATCTAGAAGCAGACACACAGTGTCCCCTGAGGACGCCTCAGACTTTGCTGGAACAAAGAGAGGCCCCCAGATGTCTCCTTTAGTTCCATCTGAAAACAGAGGCGGCTTTCCAGCCTGTGCTTATCCATGATGATGCCCACCTACAACCTGTGACAGACTTCGCCATTTACAGCTTATCACCTCAGAAGGCCAAACACAGATCCTAATGCCCTATCACTCTCAGAAAGGCCTTGCTGTGGACTCCACGGCTCTACATGGCCTGACTCTGCTCCTTCCTGGCTCCATCTCATTGCAGGTCTTCTTGCTGCTCGACACCCTAGCTGTACTCCCTCTGGAGAGCAGGCTCATGCATATGCCAGGTTGTCTGCCTGGAACATCCTCCACCAGCCCCACTCTCACTTGATGGAACCTACCATCCTTCTGGGCAGGGCTCAAGCAGTATTCCCTCAGGGAATCTTTTCTGGGAAGCAGGAAATTTACAAAGAGGTCCTATTCTCAGCTCCACTAGCTGCTTTGTAACATTGGCTGGTAGCAACTTTACGCTAGTATTTGCAGTATTTGTTTATTGGCTGCCACCCTCTGTAGTCAGGCTACAGGAGGGCACATCCTTGTCTAGTTTTGCTTGCTGCGGACTCCTCGTTGCTCAGCAGAGCACTTGCTGTGATGAGAGCTCAACTGAGAATGATGGGACCCATTGCTGTAACTGATCATGGTAAGCCTTCATCTGCAGTGCCAGCATCTCATATGAGTGCCCATTTAAATCCTGGATCCTCCACTTCTAATCCACCTCCCTGCTAAAGTGCCTGGGAAAGCAACAGAGAATGGCCCAAACACATGGCCTGGAAGATCTTGGCTCCTGGTTTTGGACTGACACAGCTCTGGTTGTTGCAGCCATTTTGTGGAATGAATCCATGGATGAAAGATTCTGTTACTCCTTCTTTCTTTGTAATATTGCCTTTCAAATTAAAATTATTTTTTTAAGATTTATTTTATTTTCACTGGAAAATCAGATATACAGAGAGGAGGAGAGACAGAGAGGGAGATCTTTCGTCCAATGACTCACTCCCTAAGTGGCCGCAACAGCCGGAGCTGAGTCGATCTGAAGCCAGGATCCCAGAGCCTCACTCAGACTTTCCACATGGGTGCAGGGTCCCAAGGCCTTGGGCCATCCTCGACTGCTTACTCAGGCCACAAGCAGGGAGCTGGATGGGAAGCAGAGCCACCAGGATTAGAACCAGCGCCAATATGAGACCTCAGCATGTGCAAGGCAAGGACTTTAGCCACTAGGCTACACCACTGGGCCCTCAAATGAAATCTTAAAACAAAACAAAACCAAAAATTCAGTACTAGGTATGATTATATTATGTAATTACCAAACCTCTTGGAGATACTAAATGACTTGTCTGAATTTTCAGTTGGAAAAAAAAAAAAGCAGATTTGAGATTGAGGCCATGTCTATTTCTACTACTCTGTGAGTTTCCATTCTCTATGAAACTCCAGAAAGGTCCGACCAGGTTTAACCTTGTCTTCCACAAGAACCAAGCCTGCTTCAGGGTCAGGGAGCAACTGCTCTCCCCCACTGTCACACCCCTGGGCCCAAGTTAACTGTGTTTCTTGGCGCATGTGAGATCCAAGCAGGTACTGTGGTGAAAGGAGCCCAGCGTCAGAGGTGAGGGAGAAAGGTTGTTCCTGTCTGGGAAGTAGAAGTGAGGGTGAGGCAATGGACAGCAGGTGCACTCACTGGGGACACACGCAGGTGTTCATCCACAAGGGCCTCCCGTAGCACCAAATGCCCGGTACTCTGTAACTGCTGTAGGGAGATTACCAAGGTCCCCAGAGACCTGCAGGAGTGGCAACAAAAGAGAACAGTGACCCAGGGGAATGACAGCAGCAAGCCACCCCACTCCCACCCTCAGCGCTGGCTCCCCAGACCTGCTCACCTGGGACTGAACACACGGCTACAGTTGACAACTCGCACAGACAGACACTCCCCAGCCAGCGGAGCCCCGTAGTGGGGCCAACGGAACAGCTAGACATGGGAGGGAGCATGTGACACCTGGAGCTGGGTTAACCCAAATCCCCAGTCCAGAGCCTGTTCCCAAGCCCGAGACAGAAGCTGATCCTCCAGAATTAGAGCTCCCTCCAGAACTGACACCCCAAACCTGGGACTGATCCCCTTAGTGTGGTAAGACTGACCCCAAATCAGGGGTGATCCTGGGACTGAGGTCTACAGTCGTAGGACTGACTTTTCCACAAGTGGGTCTGACCCCTCAGTCCTGTGACAGACCCCATCTCCTCAGGCTGTACTTCTGAAACCCCAGCATGAGCCCCTGAATTACAGTATGGATATGGCCAGTTCGCCACCCAAGAACAAACTGTACTGACCTCGCCGATGTCTGCTTCCCGACCACAGTGGATTTTCCTTGTTTTCTGGGTAGAGCCTGCTCAGAACTGACACTAGTCATTTCTCTGCTCTTCACATCCCCAAAAAGCATCCACATCCCCTACCCTTGGTCCGATGTCCAGGCACCGCCCCCCGCCCCCCTTTCTCAATGGACCCTTACAAGATGAGAAGGGATGGAGGCAGTGAGTTGGAGATATAAGGCTGGGAAAGAGACAGGAAACAGGCTATATAGTGAGGGATCATTGCAGATGTAGGGACTTCAGAATCCAGAGACCCCCCCACCTCAGTTCCCAAAGTCCTTAGAGCACCCCCACAAATATCACCTCGAAAGCTGAGCTTGACTTGCCGGTCATGGGTGCCTGGCAGTCCCGTGAGACGCCGCACACACACGGTCAGTGCCATAGCCCCAGTGCCAATGGCTCACTCTGTCTGCTTGCCTTCCTGCCCACCTGAATCGCCTCTGACTCACTGGACTCACCCAGCAGGTTCAGCAATCCCTGCCCTATAGTCAAACACACAGGCAGCAGGCCCAGTGGTCATAGGGAAAGGCAGGGGGAAACTAAGAGATGGGGCTGAGGTCCCTGGGGTCAGGCCCATCCTGCTTGCCTGAACCAGTTGCAGATGGACAGGGCTGTGTTAGCCTCCATCCTGCATCCTTGTAGAGGGGGGATGGCTTAGGGAGAGCTGGGGTAAGAGGGCAGGATTCCAGCCTGGTTACTGCCCGCCTAGGAGGCTGCAAAGCATGAACTTGATGCTGCTCTTTCCTCCTTTTTCTGTTCTCAATGTCCAGCTCAGGATCTGCACTTATTAGGCCCTCAAAACACTAGCTAGGTCAATGGATGGATGAGTAAATGCTCCCCTCTGGCCAGCATTTGTGCTATTGGTGTTTGACAGATTCATTAGACTAATGAATGAATGGACAATTGACCACATGTCTGTAGCTTGCACATAACAGTTGATCAATACAACAGAGACTCTTAGAGTCCTAGAAAGCTCAAGGAATCCTAGAAGACAGAGAACCTGCAAACCTTGGACGTGATCTATACGATAGTGAATATGCATGGATTTCTCAGAGCATAAAACTCCTCTGTTAGATCCCTTAAACAGGTGCATAATTGTCAAGCCCCTTGAAGGAATGATGGTATCTTTTCTCAATATTTATTTATTTTTATTTAAAAGTCATATATACAGAGAGGAAAGATAGAAAGGAAGATCTTTTGTCCATTAAATCATTCCCCAATGTGTGGCCGGTTAACTCAGTTGGTTAGAGCACGGTACTAATAAATCACTCCCCAAGCAGATGCAATGGCCAGAGCTGCACCCCGATCTGAAGCCAGGAGCCTGGAGTTCTTCCAGGTCTCTCATGCAGGTGCAGGGTCCTAAGGCTCTGGGCTGTCCTCAACGGCCTTACTAGGCCACAAGCAAGAAGCTGGATGGGAAGCAAGGCTGCTGGGAACCAGCACCCGCATGGGATCCTGGCGCATTCAAGGTGAGGACCTTGGCCACTAGGCTACTGCTCAGGGCCCATCACAATAAATTCTATGAGAAATGCTATGAGAATGTTTAACCAGGAAGTTAATCTAGTTTGGGAATCCGAAGCCAGGAGCAAGGAACCTCTTTCAGGTCTCCCATGCAGGTGCAGGTTCCCAAGGCTTTGGGCAGTCCTCCACTGCCTTCCCAGGCCCCAATCAGGGTGCTGGATGGGAAGCAGGGCCACTGGATTAGAACCGGCACCCGCATGGGATCCTAGGCATGCAAGGTGAGGACTTTAGCCGCTGGGCTACTGCACTGGGCCCGGGAATGACTATCTGTAAGTCTGAGCCCATGCTAGGTGACAGAAACTGTATGTTGAGGGCCTTTTGCAGCCATCCACTTAGTTGTTCTAGTTACTTACCTGCTATGAGCAGGACTTGTGCTGTGCCATTCTGGGGGTGGGGGCAGTTCAGCCACAGAGAGCTTCAGTTGGGGCTCCATCCCTCAAAAAGCCCAGAAGGAGTGCAGTTGCCTTTAGAGTAGAAAGGGCCAGGGATCAGAGCAGGCTTGGAAGTGTTCAGGCCAGGAGATGAGAGCAGAGCCAGCCAGGCAGGCAGTGGAGGAGAAGGCAGGGTGTGTCTGGGACGTGCCATTTGTTCAGTTGTGTCTGATTATAAGGCATGCATTGGGCAGCAGTGGCAGATAAGATTAGACCTTCAGTGGCCCTGGGTCTTGCCATGGTGCTTCCTTGTGTGTCACCTTTTCTGTCTCACCACTGGGGTTGGAAACCCTGTGCTGCCTGTTCCTCAGGTGTTGGGTATTGGGATGAGTTTAGGAGCTAAACAGCATTAGCAAAGTCCAGCTTGGCCCTTAAGATCCTCTGCCGTGAGGGGAGGGCATTCCCCCTGGTCTTTCAGCACATGTGAGGACACTGAGGACCCAAAGGAATTAATGGTCAAACAGGAAACAGGCATGGGGCAGCAGGGGAGGATCAGAATTCTTTGTTGGTAGTATCTTGGCATTCCTCTCCCTATTCCTCATCTTGGGCTCTGTGGACTTCTAATCAAGCAAAGGGTTGACTTCACCCCTAGAGCCTGGCACTGGCACCTCCCCTTTGGGCTGGAACACAGCTTAACTGATTGTCCCTGTGCCTTCATTCCCTCCAAGAACTGCCCCTCCTGTACTTCCTAGCATTCTACGGAAGGCGCTTATTTTGGGGTCCTGGGGATTCTAATCCATCCACAACCTCTGCCCAGCTGTGTAACTCATATGATTGCTCCTTATGGTGTGGCTCTTAATCAGGACCAGGAATGTGGTTGATAAAAATATACATTCTGGAATAGGTATTTAGCCAAGCAGTTTAGTGTCAGCACTATGGCATAGCTGGCTAAGCCTCCACCTGTGGTGCCAGCATCCCATAAGAGTACTGGTTCAAGTTCTGGTGGTTTTACTTCCAATCCAATTCTTAGCTAATGGCCTGGGAAGGCAGTGGAGGAGCGCCCTTCTACTCATGTGTGAGAACTGGAAGAAGCTCCTGGTTCCTGGCTTTGCCTGGGTCCAGATCCAGCCATTGCAGCCATTTGGGGAGTAAACCAGCAGATAGAAGATTTCTCTCCCTCTTTCCATCTTCTCTCTGTAAGTCTGCCTTTTATTTTTCCAATAAAAAATAAATCTTTATTTAAAAAAATCCCTGGTTTCCACATTGCAGTATTGTGCCAGATTTTGCAATCCCTGGAAGATCATTAGGAGTCTGAAGTTGGTGCTAATGTCTAAAGCGCTGTTTATTCATGTTAATCTAGGTCTCCCAGCCATTCCCCCACCACCCCAGTCCTGCAGGGCTGGTAGTGGGTAGGGGCAGCTGCAGCTAAGGCTGCAGCAGGAACAGCAGGACAGAAAAAAGAGAGTGAGGGTGAACAGCACAGGATTCTTATACATTTCAAGCCAATTCCATATAATTATATAGTCATGATTCGTCGGTTTAACTGTTTTTCAAAAAGAACAAGTTGGCAGGCTTCTATTGGTGGGTTTGAAGCAAGTAATTTTCAAAAAGCACAAACTGATGAACTATAGGGCAGTGGATCTTATCTAACACCAGGTATCTCCTTCCTGAGGAGTGCTCTGCCTACATGACCTACCAGGTGCCCTGCTGGGTGCCATGTAGACTGTCAGGCATGGAGTTCACACAGCCCCTAGTCAAGCAAGTAGGGCAGAAATCACAAAAGTAGAAAAAATCTAGTTTCTTTATTTGTGCTCCTGATTCTAGGAGATCCTGGGAGTCAGTAGTGACAGCTCAAGGAATTGGCTTCCTGGCACATCCTGCCACTTATATATGCTGGAACTAGCACAATATGAACCAGGGTTTCAAGAGAGGGGAACGCATAATGAGAAAAGAAAAAGTTTTTGAAAGTAGAGCATGCCAGTGAGTTCCTCTTAGGCAGGAGTGAATCTGCCTATCCTGGTGGCTTTTATTCATTTCGGCAACCATATATATGCTTGATGCACCTGTGGCACTTTAGTTAGCCAACTCATCACTGTCCCAGCCAGGAGGTTCTTCGATGGATCCCCCTGTGCCCAGGGAGAGGAGGAGAGCAGATCATGTAGCCAATCACTGTAGAAACGTGTGCTGCCCAGGGCTTTGCCTTGCCAACCACAGACCTCGTCACTTAGCACTGTCTCGTCCCTTACAGTGTCCATCTCAGACACTTGCTGCTGACTCTCCCTAACGACCTCCCACATCTGAATTTGTATTTTAAGAACAGGCCCAGTGTGGAGGCCTGGCGGCTAAAGTCCTCGCCTTGAACATGATGGGATCCCATATGGGTGCCAGTTCTAATCCTGGCAGCTCTACTTCCCATTCAGCTCCCTGCCTGTTGCCTGGGAAAACAGTCAAGGATGGTCCAAAGCACTGGGATTTTGCACCAGCGTGTGGGACCTGGAAGAGGTTCCTAGCTCCTGGCTTCGGATTGGTGCAGAATCAGCTGTTGCAGCCACTTGGGGAGTGAATTGATGGACGGAAGATATTTCTATCAGTCTCTCTTCCTCTCTGAATATCTGACTTTCCAATCAAAATAAATAAATCTTTTTTTTTTTTTTTAAAGAACACTAGCTTTGGCTTTTTGTCAGTTGCTGCCTTGTCTGCAAGGATCTTTGTGGCGTTTTGTTCTCAAAACAGTTTCTGTCTGCGGTACTCATGGGAGAACAAGATTGAATCCCTAGCTCTTAGGACCAACCCCTTGTGAGCATTTAGTTACAGCAGATTGGAACTTTCTCCCTTCCTGCTCTCCAACAACAAAGCGTAGTCCTGGGCCCACTCTAGAAACACTGAAGTAGAACTTGTAGGTAATCTACTGTACAGAAGCCTACAGACATCTGATCTAGCTGTGACCATCTGTGGTTCTTCATTCTCCATGACATCACCCGTCACAGGACTGCTGGGGAGGGACCCAACCATGCTGAGCTCTAAGCTCTCTGGCCTGAGGACTGATGAGAGAGGGTGGCTGAAGGGCTTGCAGAGCAAGAGACTAAATGTTTGTTTAGAAGTGCCCTACGGGGCAGCAGGAAGACAAAGGGCTGCTGGCACCCCCCATCCCATGTGAGTACCAGTTCAAGCCCTGGCCACTTCACTCCCAATGCAGCTCCCTGTTAATGTGCCTGGGAAAGCAGTGGAAGTTTTTCTGAGCACTTGGGACCCTGCCTCACACATGGGAGACCTGGCTGGAGCACCAGGCTCTTGGCTTCAGACACTGGGAGTGAACCAGGGAATGAAAGATCTCAGTCCTCACTCCTTCTCCCTCTGGAACTCTGCCTTTGAAATAAACAAAGTAATTTTTTCTTAAGTGCCCTGGGTAATGCCCTGCTTCTGCTTAACATTCATTCATTCATTGATTCATTCATTCACAAACATTGAAGCAACTACTAACCATCTAAATCTATCTAGGGATACACTAGAGGGATACACTAGTGAAGAAAGTAGCCGTCCCTGCCTGAGAAAGTTCATGCTGTGAAATACACGACATCATAATGACAAGTGTCTGGGAGAAGACACAGGGAAAGGGGATAGATATTCTGGGTGCATTTTTAGATAAGGTGTCCTGGGAAGTTGCTATGAGGTAAGTCACTGCTTGCTTCAGACGTCCGCAAGAATAAGAGGCTGCTATGGCTCCCAGGGACGTCACGGCTAGCTCTGTGACGCGCGGTCAGGGCGCTCCACGGAGACGTGGGTCCCTTTTATGACGTTTGGCAACTCGGCCCAGATACAGAGAGCTGAGTCGGGCCTCAGGGCCCGCCGGCTGCGCGCAGCTGCTGAGTGGGGCGCCGAGGGCCTTGGCTGTCGCGGGAGCGACTTGGGCGTCCCGGTCAGGATGCGGCGGAGCCCCCGCCCGGGCTCGGCCGCGTCTCCACACAAACACAAGCCCAACTTCTACAGCGACAACAGTAATAGCTCTGAGAGCGTCACCTCAGGGATCAGTCGCGGGCACCGGTCAGCTGGGTCGGGGCCGGGGGAGCTCGAGGGCAGAAGAGCCCAGGGCTCGAGCTGTGGTGAGCCCGCCTTGAGCGCAGGAGTGCCCGGAAGAACCACATGGGAAGGAAGCTCTCGGCCGAAGCCTGCGCCTCGGAGCTACAATGGGCAGACAGCCAGTGGCGCGGCAACCGTGAGGGGCGGGGCCTCGGGTGCGGGCGGGGTCGAACCCGGGTGAGTGGAGGGAGGAGTCGGGCCTACTGGGCGGGGCTTGGGAGGTGATTATGAGGGGGTGGTGTTTAGCGGAGCCCTCCTGGGAGGGGGCGGGAAAACTCCGTGATTGGGCATCACTGGGGAGGAGGCGTGGCTTTAGGGGAATGGAGGTGGGGCATCAATCCCGCAGCCGGAGGGCGGAGCATCCGTTTGGGGGCGTTACTAATTCTCCAGCACTGCCCTGAGGGGCGGGGCTTCAGGATGTCCCGCGGGCCGCCGTGGGGGTCCCGCGGGAGTCGAGCCCGGGAGAGATTGCCCAGCCTTCTGGCTGCTGGTCTGGGCAATCTGCAGCTGGGTGCAGAGGGACAAACAGGCCTGCAGTGCGCCAGGCCCCAATGGAGCCCTTGGGCTCCCGCAGAACCGACTGAGGCTCCCGTAGTGTCTGAAGAGCCGCTCGAGCTTCTCTCTCTGGATCTGAGGCAGGAGATGCCTCCCCCGCGTGTGTCCAAGAGCTTGCTGAGTACGAGCCAGGCCAGCCCCCATTGCCCTCCGACCCAAATGCCCCTGCTCGGGGCCGAGCCCCTTCCCTGCTCCCCTGTCGCTCACCCCGGCCTGATCAGCCTCCTCCCGCCCCCAGGCCTGCTCTTCCAGGTGCTGAGCGTGCTGCTGTCCCTGGCGGGAGACGCGCTGGTCAGTGTGTACAGGTCAGAGGGCGGGGCAGGGCCGGGCCGGGCTGAGGCTCAGCTGGCTCAGAACTGGCTGAGTCTCGTTCCCAGAAGCTGGGTCTAGGACCCTGGGGTGGGGGCTGTGGGGTTGCCCCAGTCTGAGCCTCAGCCTGCCTACCGTCCCTCAGGGAGGTTTGTTCCGTCCGATTCCTGCTCACGGCCCTGTCGCTGCTGGGCTTCTTTCTGGCAGGTGAGGGCACAGACAGACCCCTTGGATGCCAAATCCTGCCTCTTTCCTCCCATAACCCTAAGGCCATGGCCCCCAACCCCGAAGACTCTACCCCCTCAAGTCTTTTCCCCCAGTCCCCTACGTTAGAGAAACCCCCTGCATTCCTTTCCCTCTTTCTGATACTCTTCCTTCTGTCTTCAGTACTGTGGTGGGGACTCCTGTACCTAGTACTGCCTTTGGAAAACGTGAGTGAGGTTTGTCCTGAGGTGGGTGGTGGGCTTTGAATCTGGAGGCGTGGGGATTGCTGAGCTGCCAGGGCGTGAGGCTGTGGTCTGCAAAGATCAGGAGCAGGGTGTGAGTTGGGAGCACAGTCCTCACGAAGAGCTTGGAGGCTAGGTACCTCCAGGCTGAAGTGGGCCCAAGGCGACCAGGAACTGAGCAGAGCTATGTTTTGTGCCCCACCCTCCTTTCCTGAAATAGGAACCTAAGGAGATGCTGACTCTAAGGTGAAAGAGGGATTCTAGGGTGGGGAAACTGAGCGGGTTCCAAGGGAGGAACAGGGAGCCAACCTTGGCTGCCTCCCACCCTCCAGTGACTACCATGAGCGTGTGCACTCCCAGGGGCAGCAGTTGCAGCAGCTCCAAGCCGAGCTAGACAAACTCCACAAGGAGGTGTCCAGTGTTCGCTCTGCCAACAGTGAGGTGAGCCCCGCAGCTGCACCTGCTTGACAGCGAGCCTGGCCCCGTGGTTCTGCCCGCCCCAGAACCACATTTCCAATCCCGGTTCCCTGGGTTCTGAGGCCAAGCGTCTGGGTCCCTGAGAACCCTGCCCTGTCCTTAAACCCTACCTGCACACCCTGCCCCATCGCTTTTCAGAGAGTGGCCAAGCTGGTGTTCCAGAGGCTCCACGAGGATTTTGTGCGGAAGCCAGACTATGCGCTAAGCTCTGTGGGTAAGGCCCAGAGGTGCTGGGATGGATCAGAGATGGACACAGATGGGTGGTAAGGTGTAGGAGTCGCCTGAAGGTCACATCTTCCTGCTCCAGGAGCCTCGATCGACCTGGAGAAGACCTCCCAAGACTATGAGGACACCAACACTGCCTACTTCTGGAAGCGCTTTAGCTTTTGGAACTATGCACGGCCACCCACTGTTATCCTAGAGGTGGGCCTGGCCCTGGATGCTGGGGTGGAAACAAGGCAGGACTCAGTCCAGGCAACCAGGGCGTCTCCAGGAGGCACAGGACCTGGATGCGCTGAGGGGCCAGGTGTCTAGGTGGCTCCCGGCCAAACCTAGCAGGAGTCACTCAGCATGGTGTGGCATGGTCTGGCTGGGCAGGAACATGGGGTAAAGGCGGAACTCCAGGAGGACTGCATGGAGCAGAGACCTACTTGGGTGGGCAGTGGGGGAGGGGGAGTGGGCAACTCTATTGGCCAGTCCTACTTAGCTGCCTGCCCTGCCTACAGCCAGATGTGTTCCCTGGGAATTGCTGGGCCTTCGAGGGTGACCAGGGCCAGGTGGTGATCCGGCTACCAGGTCGTGTGCAGCTGAGCGACATCACCTTGCAGCATCCACCGCCCAGCGTGGCGCACACTGGGGGAGCCAACAGCGCCCCCCGAGACTTTGCAGTCTTTGTGAGTTGGGACTAGGGCCAGGAGTGGGAGGTCTTTTGCTTAGAAAGCCACAGAATGGGTCCGAGCCTTAGCAGCTGTGGCTTCTCAATGATCATAGCCACTTACAAATGAGTTATGGCTGAGGCTTTACTCCGTGATAGTCATTGCCCTTATTAGCGGCATCACAGCCTCCTCCTACCAGCCTGCCAAGCAGTCTTCTGACCATCCCCTTCACAGCAAAGTAATGTGCCTCAAGTCACAAAGCTTGGGCAGACTAAGATGGAAAGCCTGCTTTCTTAGCACCCACCTACCACCCAGACATACAACAGCACACATTCAGCCACTGAATACATAGTTGATCCTCCACAAGGGAGGATCAATTCCCGCCCCCTTCACCTGTGCCTTACCATGCCTCCATTACTCTACCACCATCAGGGCCTTCAGGTTGATGATGAGACTGAAGTTTTCTTGGGGAAATTCACTTTTGATGTGAAGAAATCGGAGATTCAGACGTTCCACTTGCAGGTGTGTCTGTGTCTGAGGGTGGCAGGTGTAGGGGAGGGGTATGGCTGGGGAGGAGGGAAGCCCTGGTGAAGAACAGCTCTTACCCCTTTGTCTCCCCAGAACGACCCCCCAGCCGCCTTTCCCAAGGTGAAGATCCAGATTCTCAGCAACTGGGGACACCCGCGTTTCACATGCTTGTATCGAGTTCGTGCCCATGGTGTGCGAACCTCAGGGGGGTCAGAGGACAGTGCCATGGGGGTCCCTGGGGGGCCCCATTAAACAGGCTGACAGTTGGAGTCAAGTGGAGTTCAGTGCTGGGGGTGTGGGGTTGCACTCCAGCTGCCTCTGGCACTTGGCTGCAGTGAGGTCCATCTTCTAGAGCACCTTTTTATCTTGACATCCCACACAATCCTGGAGCAGTGGTATTGATGGACTGCTTTTGTGTGTAAAGAGATGGTGCTGTGGGCATGATACCTAACATAACCCTCACATCACTCACAAATAGGAAACCTGCTTAGATACACAGCTAGTGAGGGGGGAGTCCTGGGGGCCAGGGGAACCCGCCTCATAGCAGATTCGGTAGCCCCTGCCTAGGCTCTTTATGAGGCTTGAGAGCATGGGGTCTGTGCAAGGCGTGGTGTGGGTGACCAGTGTTCACTAGTCCAGATCCCCAAGGAGTCTGCCAGGGGGAGGAAGATGTTTGACAAAGGACAACACACACACCTGAGAACTCTTCACACCAGAGTTACAAGCAGAATTATGAAGGGAAGAGAAGGTGGACAAACACAAAACCTGGAGCTAGACGGTCCAAAGGCAGGTACCAGGAGCTGCTTCTGGGTCTCCTATACAGGTGCAGGGGCTCAAGCAATTGGGCTGCCATCTGCTGCTTTCCTAGTCATGTTAGCAGAGAGCTGGATCAGAAGTGGAGCAGCCAGGACTTTTAACCAGTGCTGCTATGGGATGTTGCCACTACAGGCATAATGGGTTATGCCACAACATCAACCCAGTTTAAGTCTTGCCTTTCATACTTTTTTTTGCTTTCAATACTCTTGCAGTAACTCCTTTCGTAAGATAGGGTCAATCTTTTTCAAAGACTGTAACACAAATGTCCCCAAAGGTAATACAAGACTGATTATCACATTGATGTTGATAAAAATCTGGAAACCTAGTATTCAACTTTGTGGCACAAACACACAGACACACATACAGGTAGCAAAGCAGTGATCTCCAGTTGTCTTTATTGAACAAGGGGTACCAGAGGCAAGGAGTCAGGCTCCAGGGCAGCAACAGCACAGCAAGTATAAAAGTATCAAATATAAAGTGCAAGATTACAAAAGTATCAAATATGAGCTAGCATTGGGGGCAGCATACAGGGATAGGATCTTGGGGACACAGGGAAGATAATTGGTCTCACCTACTCCCCAAGGAAATCTAGGGCGGAGGGGTCTGTGCAGGGCCCTTTCCTGGGGGAGGAAGTGGCTTGAATGGAGGCCAACCCCGGGCCTTGAAGTAGGAAACTAGTTGTGTGGGCACTTCTGCAAGCACAGTCTGCGCCAACGCTTCCCGAGGGGCCTGCCAGGAAAAGACAAGGTCAGAGGAGACCCAGGACAGAAAGGATACAAACCCCATCATCTGGCACCAGCCTGGCAGAAGGAGGAGCACCCACTGCACCTCAACCCCACTGCCACAGGGCAGTGCCAGGTCAACCGTCCCCATACCTGCCCCTACTCACATTCTGGAATCGACGGAAGGGCACAAACTGCACTATGTCGCGGGCAGCTGCCTCCCCAAAACGTGTACGCAGGGGTCCACCATCAGCATCCAGCTGCTCCATGGCCTCGAAGTCAGCATTGCCCACTCCCACAATGATTACTGACATGGGCAGGTTTGAGGCACGCACCACTGCCTCACAGGTGGCATCGACGTCAGTTACAGCACCGTCCGTCAGCAACAACAGCACGAAGTATTGCTGGAGGCAAGGCCATGCATGTTCTGAGACAGATCCTCCCTCCCACTTCTCCCCCAGACCACACCCCCTAGCTGCCCATTTCTACACTAACAAGTTCCCAGGGGAGCCCCTGACCACCCTACTGCTACTACTGTCTGTGAGCCTCACCGAGGCAGTCCCCTGCTGTGCAGCCTGAGCTGCAAATCTGGCCACATGGTTGATGATGGGTGCAAAATTGGTGGGGCCATAAAGACGAACTTGGGGCAGAGCCTGGCGGTATGCATCCACAATGCCCTGGATGCCTGCAGGGAAAGAGACAGGGCAGAAACATGGTATAATCCTGAACCTCTTAGGTCCCGCTTGAAATTACCCCATCTGAGTCGGACACTTCTGGGAAGCTAGATGTATCTCAGTCAAGGGTGTGTAATCCTATGTAAGGAAAGTAAGGCTTGAAAAAAGACATCACAAATTATAGTCTGTATTAAAGCCTTATATTAAGGGGATTCCCTGGACAAACCCAGGACAATCTGAGCATCAGATTATAGCTTTTTAAAATCTATGTAATAAAGCAATCCATATTGATATTAAATAATTACTAAGAAGGAAAGCTCAACCAAAGTAAAAGGATTCACAAAATCTTTAGGCAATCATCAGAAATAAATGATTCAGCTGAGGATCATCAATGGATGTTAAAACAAGAGGATAACTGATATTTATATTTATATAGTTTCTAAGTTTCTTCCCAGAAGATACTTTTAACAAAGGGAATGATGAGCTTTGTGTAGGGCAGAAATCTACCTTAACCAAGTGTTAACATGACTAGTAATAGGACAAATCAATATGATGCACCTCCTGATATGAAGCACTGAGAATGCACAGAATCACACAGATGGTTTTCCTGCCAAGATACACATCTAACTTGAATTTAACCATGACAATTCATCAGATAACCCTAAACTGAAGGACATTCTAGATGCTGACTGATCTGTACTCTTTTTTAAAAAAATGTTAGCATCATGAACTCCGTCAGATGAAAAACAGAGGGCAACTGAATGCAGTGTGTGAATGCAGTGGGTCTAAAGAACATTAGGACATCTGCAAAAATCTGAATAAATGGTATGGATTGGAAAATGGTATTTTGGCTATGAAAGTCAATCTTCTTGATCTTAAGAACTCTGAGCTCTAATAATATGAACCTTCATGACTATTCTTGCAGCTTTATGTCAAAATACAAAATAAAAATTTAATTTTCAGATCAAGTTTCCCACACTTCCATTTGTTGCCTACCTGGGGGTGATGGGGAGCCACATAGGCTTTTTGGAAATTCTGGCTAAATAGAAACAAAACCCGAAAACCAAGAAACACCTGTAGAAAAGCACCATGGATTCCACTGATGTCCGAACAAGTACCTGCAAGCTTTTAGCTAGGATGGCAGCTAACCTGTTTTAGACAGGTTTGATGTGAGCCAAGTTCACTGCCTTACCTAAACCCTCCTGGTGGACACTTATTGTGAAAGAAAAGCACACAAGGCTAAGCAAGTCACTTCTAGTCACATGGCTAGCAGGTGATACAATTAAGATCTCACTCAGGCCCACCCCTAAAATACCCCTGTCTGGAGAATGCAGATAGCCATCTGCTCCCCAACCCCAGTAGCTCCTATGGGCTTTTCTTTAGGTGTATACAGATCTGCTTGACATGACAAGCATGAGGGAACTTACCTGCACAATAGGGGTTACTGGGGTTGAAATTCAAGGCAAATTCATGTGAGACCTGAGGGCAAGGAGGAAAATGATTTTTGCACAGAGAAAGGGCACTGTGGCCTGAAGCAAGACCCCACACCAGCTGTTTCACCCTGTGAGCATTTGGTGTGCACACACCTGCAAGGATGTGATGCTGTATCTCTTGCAGTTAATGGACCAGGCAGCAAATAATTTAATTGCCTTCCCAAAAAAATCAGGATCTTGAAGCCAAAAACAGGAGAGGAACAAAATGCTTACCTGCCAGTGAGGGGGCACCTGGGCCCCAAATCCAAAGGCTGGGAACAGCTTGTCCCTGTGGGAAAAGAGCAAATTGTGAAGAGGCAGTGTGGGAACTGTGAGCCCAAAAGTTGAAGTATCCGTAGGGTGTTACTCACGAGTCATAGTCCTGAACCACGCTGCCCACGCTCCACAGTGCTGTCAGGTACTCGTTGACCCCTGTTGGACTCAGGTAGTGCAGGGAGTCAGGTGACGAGGGGTCTCCATTGGACCCAGTGAAGTCCACACCAACCTTGGAGGAGTGCAGGGAGCAAGCTGAAGGTCACCTTGAGGCCAAACACTTGCTCCCTCGCACTCAGTAATGCAACTTACAGTAAAGCTGATCTGACAGCCTCCCATCACATAGTCAAGGAAGGAGTACTCTGTTTCCACCTGTGAACAAAATCAGGGTCACAGCTTGGATGAAAGGGTCTGGGATGGTGGAATTAAACCTCGGTCACATGTGATAATGCCGTACCTGGCATACTTTGACACAGATAGTTCCAGAATTCTTGTAGCTTTTCTTTTTTTGCTGTTTCTCAGGGTGGATGCATTCAAATTCAGTCTAACGAGGATAGGAAGAAAATTAGGCCAGGAAAATCCGAGTACCTGCAAAGCAATCAGGCTGCCCTCGATGCACCATCTCCTGAAGGTGGCAGCCTTCTATTCTAGGCCCACTGAATAGCCCTGATCAGGGCCAGGACTTACCGGGACCTTTTGCAGTTCAGACAAACTGGTGTGGAAGGTACCAATGAGATCATGTGAGCCATCACTGTCATAGTCTGAGCACCGTACCTGAGAGGAAGGGGTGTATGTGCAAAGAGGCTGGTGAGAACATGTCTCTCCCCACACTGTTTTGTTTCTCAGTCTACTTGGGGAGGCAAGCTCCTTACTTGGATGGGTGTGCTGGGGTCCCCGCCGCAGAAATGCTGAAGTGGGACTGAGAAGCGCTTCCATGTAGGATTCAGATTGTTCTTGATTACCTGAAGTTGAGTGTCAAGGCATCAGTGAGCTCTGGCCTGAGCATGACACTCTGCCACACTCTCCTTACCCATACCTGCAGTCTTTTTCTCCCTGTGTTCTAAGCAATGCAGTCACAGGCTCCAGAGAACCTCTCCCACTCCATCCCAGCAATCTCAGGGGTCTCACACCTCTGATCTGTATGTCAGGTGCCACTTCCCATCACCTTGGCGGAAGAATTCCAGGAATGGATCTGATTTTCCCAGAAAGTCCTGTCAATGCCACAGATACTCTGGTTACAAGACTCAGAGAGAAACAACAATGCTGGCTTTCTGTCCCACCCATTTCCCACACACTATCCCAGGTTCCATAGTTCTTGGATTCCCAGGGTCTCCTAACACAAACCTTCTTGTCTAGATTTCTGGCCGCTACCTCCATGGTGACTACGCGACCATCTTTGAGTTCTTGAGCAGAGACCTAGGAGGGGAGATAATCATCCCTTTGTCAATTTTTTATTGATCTAAACCCTCACTCCAGCCTGGCTGGGTTCTTCCTTACCGTTATGGTTCCCCGCCCAGCAGGCTTTCCAGGCTTCAACATCAAGGGCAGAGTTAGCAACTGGCTAGACACAATCTAGAGAAAAGCAAGGAAGGAGGCTTCAAAATCTCAGACAGACACATATCCTGTGGACCCCTGCTCCCCAATTGTAGGCAGGCTGAGTGGTCTGACAGGGCTCTTACAGAGAGTCCTATCAGGGTGGGGAGAATCCACAATTCTGGTCCCACATACCTGTCCTAGCGAACATTCAGCTCCACCAAGAAAGTCATCATCTCCCAGCTCTGGTGTCTTGTTGTCTATGTCGTAGACTCCAAAGCGTAGCTTCTGGACAGTCTCAAAGTGGTACTCCAGCTGCAGAGTCTTGGAGAACTCAGGGCTTGAGCAATTCCGTACTCTCTCAGTCCGGCCAAGCTGTGGGCAGAAACCAATAAGCACCCTGCAGCAGACCCTCCAACCCAAAACAAGTGCAACACCCCACTGCCAACTTTGTAACCTCTCCGTGGTCCAACTCACCTCTGCCCAGCTGCCCCCTCCCACATCCTGAAAAAGGACGCAGAGTGGGTCAGACTTGGAGCCGACGTCCTTGTCAATGAGGTGTTCACAGGAAACCGAAAGCTGAACCAAGGTCACACAGCGAGCCATCTGGGGGGAAAAGAATTGGGTCAGGCATTGGGATCCCAACTCTAAATTCTACACTCCCAGCAGGGCCAGCAGGCTTCGTTTAGGGATGGTTGAGCCGGTATCCACCCTCAAGGAAGAGCAGGCTTTTAAACTTCCCATACCCATCCACCCTCCAAGGAGAATTCAACATCACAGGAAAACAGTAGTAAAACCAACGCTGATCCCACAGACTCTGATGGAAAGACACGAAAAGGCAATAGTAATCTCTATCTAAAACTTTGATCCAAAATTAGTCCTCACCCTAAATCTTGTCCTAACACTGTTGTCCAGACCCAGACACCAACTTTGACCTCTGTAAAGACTAAAGAATGCCATTCTAACCCTCTGTAAATCCCAGGGCAGACCAGATCCCAACACTGTCCCCAATGTAACCATGATGCTCAGACTCCCTGCCTAGAAGCCTTTTCCCAATGATTTCCTTGAAGCCCACCATTCACTGGTTCCCTAGCCTCTGATAAGTTGTTCACACCTGTTCCCTCAATATTTTCCCTGTTACTATCTGGTAGGAGCCATCGTTACTTCTCGCATTAGTCTTTTCAACAGACTCCCTTTTCGTTTGGTATCTCTCCTTCACTCTCCACCATAGCATCCTCAACCCGAAGTGGCTCTATTAGCACTTAAGTCATGACAAATGTCAGCTTGAACCCTCTGATTTCCCTTGGCTCTCAGAAAAACAAAAACAAAAAACCACCAACCCATACCATGGTCTACAGTTTTTAGAAGACCTAGATCTCGCTAAACATATCTCAAAACACCTTTTCTCTTACTTCAATCCAGTTACCTGGATTGCCATCCCTCAAATCAGTCAACATACTTTTATCTCAGAGCCCTTGTAGTACCTAGGATGTTCTTAACCTCACCTGATGTACATGGTTGGCTATTTCCCTCTTCTACTTCCAACTCTTCAAAATCATCTCTATTTTTCTAGCTGATCTAAATTGTCAACCATGATGACAGTGACACATCATGTACCGATTTCTTGCTCTTTATGATTTGTCAATGTCTAATATATTTACGTGATTTGCCTGACTACAAGGTAAACTCTGTGAGGGGAGGAATTCTTAGTTGCTCATGACTATTCCAAACACATGGACAGTAAGTATTTGCCAAATAAAAGCTAAAAAAGCCTGTCTCAGTCCCGCTCCCACCTCCTGCCCCCAAAATCAAGTAGCATCAGACTCTGCAGCTCATCAGGTCCCTTACGGAAACACCTTCCATGGATCATCTCACTACTAGGAGCCACACGAACAATCCACATCAGATCCTTACTATTCCTGTTGTTCCCCAGGCTCATGTACCCACACACCACCTGCACTAGCTAAGAATCACATGAGGCTGGATTTCTCATGAGCTGCACTTGGCATGCTGGGTTTCCCAGCAATACACCATAGGCTGCCTCTGCCTCCCTCCACCCCATACACAGCAATCTAGCACTGAAATGACTGAGGGCTGAATGTACTTCACATGCTGCCCTTCACAGCCCTCAGCCTTCTCCTTAATGTCTTCAAGCAGGTAAACCCCGCTGCTTTCTGAAATCCATCCATGACCAAGCCCAGCTCCTTAAGAGGATACTTCAACCAACACCAGTTGCAATTCTCATTTCTACCCTTCGCTTACCCCTCTACTCAATCTACAGCTCCACAGGAAAGCCTTTCTCCATCTCCTTCTGAGAACCTCCCTAACACCTGAGCAGTTTCTAGTTACAACTAAGTAAAATATCTAGTAACAACCCCATTCTTTTGACTGTTGCCCCTAGTATGTGGCCTGCAGATTTTTAACCATCTGGACCATTCCACCGTAGGTTCCTCAGGGAAAGATGTGAAAAAGAACACGCCAAGGGATCAGGACAACTGGTTCTTCAAAGTCACAGCCTGAACCCCATGTATGCCACCTCACATGTGCTGAGGCAGTGATTTTGCAGTGCACACACAATAAGAACAAATCTCTAATTATTGCCAAGAAGTGTGAAAATCCTGACATAATCTAAAGGTCTTACCAACTAGCTGGTGACTAAGTTAATTCTGTTATATTCAAAGATTTATTTATTTTTATTACAAAGTCAGATATACAGAGGAGGAGAGACAGAGAGGAAGATCTTCCGTTCACTGATTCACTCCCCAAGTGAGCAGAACGACTGGTGCTGTGCCGATCCTGAGCCAGGAGCCAGGAACTTCTTCCAGGTTTCCCACATGGGTGCAGGGTCCCAAGGCTTTGGGCCGTCCTTGACTGCTTTCCCAGGCCACAAGCAGGGAGCTGGATGGGAAGTGGAGCTGCAGGGATTAGAACCGGCGCCCATTTGGGATGCCGGCACATTTAAGGTGAGGACTATAGCCACTAGGCCACGCTGCTGGGCCCAATTCTGTTATAGTCAAACAACAAAATGCTTAATAGCAGTTAAAAATCAGGACAGTACTCTCAAAAAAAGAAAACTGTGAAGACTAGTAATAACGTGAGTCCATAGTAGACTCAAGATATATGTGTATAAATAAACATAACAGAATATGGCACAGAAACCTAGTGCCTAAACCTCATGGGCATCAGTTCTAATGCCAGCTGCTCCAGCTCCCATCCAGCTCCCTGCCTGTAACCTGGGAAATCAGTTAAGGACAGCTCAAAGTCTTGGGATCCTGCACCTGCATGGGAGACTGAGAAGAAAGCTTCAGGCTCCAGGCTTCAGATTGGCTCAGCTCTGGCTGTTGCAGCTGCTTGGGGAGTAAACCAGCGGATGGAAGATCCTTCTCTCTGTATCACCTTCTCTCTGTATATCTGACTTTACAATAAAAACAAATAAATCATAAAAAAATTAAAAATATACATAACAGCTTAATAAATGCATTGAGAGAACACTGACTTTAGGTGTCTTACAGTGGAATTGAGGTTTAACTTTTATCTACTATACACTCTTGTATTGTATCAATTTTATATTACTTATTTTGGATTTTCTAAAGAACTTAATTTCATACATGTCTTTGTAGCTATTCTTGGTTTTCTCTTCCCTAGTCCAACTTGTAGCAGTTACCTTTAAAAATAAAAACCAGGGAACCTGACGAGATAGCCCAGTGGCTGAAGTCCTCGCCTTGCAATCATCAGTTCCTATCCTGGCTGCTCCCCCTCCCTTCCAGCTCCTTGTGCTTGCTTGTGGCCTGGCAGAGCAGTAGAGCATGGCCCGAAGCCTTTGGGACCCTGCATGTATGAGAGTTCATGGAAGAAGCTGTGGCTCCTGGCTTCAGATTCTCAGCTCCAGCTATTACGGCCACTTGGGAAGTGAACCAGCAGATCGAAAATGTTTCTGTCTCTCCTCTCTGTAAATCTACCTTTCTGGTAAAAATAATATATCTTTAAAAATAAAAAAATAAAAATCAGGGACTGATGCAGTGGTTTACTATGTTAATCCTGCACCTGCAGCACAGGTCGCCCCTATGGCTGCTGGTGTATATACAAGGAAAGCAGCTGAGGATGGCTCAAGCTGAGGGTTGCACCTTCACCTGTTGGTATATGGACTGCTGAAGCGAGCAACCACATGGGAGACTTGGAAGAAGCTATTTTCTGAGTCTCCTAGCTTTGGGTCACCTTAGTTCTGGCCACTGTGACCACCTGTGGAGTGAATCACTGCATGGAAGATCTGTCTCTTCCTTTCTCTTTGTAACTCTTTCAAGTAAAATGAATCTTAAAAGTACATGAAAAAAATCATTTAAAAGGCAAGATGACACAAAGAGGAAAAGCTCCTCCAAGTGTGATTTCAATTTCCAAACGTCCTTGGCTGAAGCCAGCAGCCAGGATCTCTGCGTTTCTCCATCTGGGTGGCAGGAACTCAAACACCTGGTCTGCCATAGTTTACTACCTCTTGAATGTATTGGGAGGATACTGTACTGCAGGTCAGCCAGAACTCAATACAGGCACTGCAATATGGGTTGTAGGCATCCAACGTGGCAGCTTAACCAGCTGAGCTACAGTGTTCACTCAGATCATCCTTGTGTTTGATATATGAGGCACTGCAATAGAGGGTTGGACAGTTTGTGAGGTAGAGACAAAGGGAAGGGCTCTTGTGGTCAGGTTAACTCCTAAAATGCTGTAATGTTCTGGACAGAGGCAGATCAATACTAAGAGCCATGGGCTCAGTCCAGATCTCACACATGGTTCATAGCAACTCAACTACTCAGCCATCACCATGACCTCCCAGGGTCTGCATTAGTGATGTGCATCTTAACCATAACTCCTCACCTCATCATTCTTCATGCCCGCATCCAGAATCTTCAATTAAAACACCTGCATAGTTATCCACAGCTCAGAATCAAAACTTCTTATTCCTAGTAAGACTATCAGAAGGCACAGATGCCGAGTTCAACAGCTGTGCAATATGCCTTCTCAACCTGCCACTTGCCCTTTATCTCCTGGCATCCAGTTATTTCTGGTTGCACACACACTCTTTCCTGACTAACAAATCTCTCATCCAAGGTGCTGGTATGACACAACTCCTTTATGAAACCTTGTCCACATTCCACAGGCAGATTTTCATTCTCTCTTCTGTATGACTGCAAGTTTTCTCATCAGTCCTCCTAAACTGCACACACAATTTTGAGTTTATTATCCAAACAAAAGGCAGATCCAACCATTTATCCGCTTAAAACTCTGGAATGATTTCAGAGAACAGTGAAAACAAAATGCAGCTTCACCACGTTATGAGGTCCTGTAAGACCTGGCCCTTGCCAAACAAGCCACTTAATTATGCTGCCGCCAGGTGGGCTTTCTGATGCACATGAACACCTTCTCCTCCCCTGAGAGTTCTGGCATTGTCTGTCTCCTCATGTCCAACAAATAAGCTGTACAAGTGGGAACACTGCCTGGTTTGCCTAGTTATACATACATTTCTGATACTTTCAATGGTGAATATCTTGCAGGAGTACTCAGTGACTATTTTGTTGAAACCAAAAGTATTTTAACTTTGGCTATTTATCCTATAAACTATGGCCTCCTTGGAACTGGGAGTGAGCATTACCTGTATCTTTAGTATTAGTGCTTACTACCTAGCAAAACAATGACTGTGCTTTGGTTAAACCCATATTTATATAAGTGTTTTTATATAAACTAACATCCAGCAGTAAGTCTTCCCTATTCTATCCTATCCTATCCTTGTTCCTTAAAATTTAAATGCAGGATTTCTACAATTCAATATTAAATGACAGCCAATTAATATTCAATCAACACTTCCCATGAATCAGAAAAGTGATAAACAGTATTAGTCATTAGGGAAATGCAAGCAAGATGACAATGACATGTTCTATACACACCACAACGGCTGAACATCTAAGGACTGACAATACTGAGAGGCAACTGCAATGAGCAACTTCCACACATGTACCACTCTGGAAAGCAACCTGGACACGTATCAAAACCAATCATATACCTAGTCCAAGAGTAACTCCACATCTACATTTTTTATTCTAGAGAAATTACATCCACAAATATTTGAACAACAATGTTCACAGCAGCTTTATTAATGGCCAAAAAAACCTTAGAATCAGCTCAGATGTCCATCAACGAGAACAGGTAAATGAACTGCGATGCTTAGAGAAACTATCCAGCCACAAAAACAAATAATATCTATTTGTAAGATGCATGCATTTAAAGTACATGGTTTCTTCAAGAAATTTCAGAACAAGCAAAATTTAAGATGAAAAATTCAGAATAGTTGTGCTCCCATCTCTGCCAGGGGACGGACAGACATTACCCAAGAAAAGGCAAGAACTCAAAGCAGGGACGAAAGTTATCACGCCAGGAACATGAATCACAGGGAGGTGTATGCATGTGTCACTTTCCTTAAAGATATCCTTTGGTTGTTACACATCTGGTTGCACATAAACTTTATTTAAAAAAGAAAAAAAGGGCAAAACACCAAACCAATATTGAACTCAGAAATGCTGAAGTGTAACTGTGCCTGCCATTTTTGAAATGGAACAAAAACCATTTTCTTTGCATGCTGGAAACTTTCATCATAAAATGTTGGGAGAAAATTGGAAATGTACAAGTCTTCCTTCTAGTAAAACCTTATTGTAAATCACAAGCACAATGACAAGCAAAAGTGTTGAAATTACAGGCAACTGGAGCTGCTGTCATCTTACGAGTTCTAAAAGATCCCACTGAAAAAAAGGCTTTTGAATTGGGCAAAACATGCAGTGGGATAAGAGATTCTTGCTGTTCTAGGCCTCACTTGCTCACATTCTTAGTCATTACCACCTTCCCATTTAGCTGGCTCCATTGTATGATCTTTGTAAGTTTACTCTTTAAACTCAACGTTAAGCCATAACCACAACCAGGTTGGCTGCCATGTCTCAGGAACCTATGGAAGCAGATGTTAAGCCTTGTTTACATGATGACTACGGTGGCCTGGCTCCCATTCTCGAGAGGTAGAGCTTCATTATCTGTCCCACCCCAGACCCATGTGAACACATACACACACACACACACAGTCCCATGGAATCAACAATTCTTTATGAAAGCCATTATTTCCCTTAAATCACCTATAATTCATGGGGTTATACTCTTCCAAATTTTTATCTTCTTCTGCTTCAAGATGTTTTGAAATTAAAATTCCTATAGTGTCCTCTTAAAACAGTTACATAATTTAAACAAGACTCATTTACTGTCAGCCTTTTTCAAATAAGAATTTTATAAAATGATATGAAATATTAGTGGAAGTCAGAAGCATCTGACCTGAGATGTCTGTAGTAATCTGTCTTACCATTTCCACCCCAAGTCTTGTCAGACTTGTTCTCTTTTACAGTATAAGACCTTTCTTGGACTAATTTCTCATGAACCTGGCAAAATCTGTAACATGCTTATCAGATATTTCTCTACTAGACTGTAAATTCAACAAAGTGAGGGACACACGCCTTGTTCCCATTCCAGGGACTGGGATATAACAGGTGTTGTTAGTAAAAGGTAGGATAGGATGACATCCGAAGGATCCTCAGCCTTCTGCTAGGCCATCAAGGGAGAGGCAAACTTATCTCCATGTACCCATTACAACACTTTTCCATTTGGAACTAGTCTGTATTGGCCAAACAGTCAAGTATAAGGGTAGCTCCAACTGTGTTTCTGACTTTCAGAAGCCTCATCCTAATTCCCTGGGAATCTGCTTTTCATCCAAGTAGGACAAGTTCACACTTAGATGGGGGCTAAGGTGCTCCTACTCATGGGGAGTGCGTTTTGGTGTACCAGGTGAAGATGCCAACTTGCAATGCTGGCATTCCATATATGCTCCAGTTATTTCTGAGCTAGCTCCCTGCTTCTGCACTTGGAAAAGCAAGCAGCAGCTTGTCCAGAACTTGGGCCTCTGAAACTACATGGGACAGACCTGGATGCAGTTCCTGGTTCTGACCTAGTCCAGCCTTGGCCACGACAATCTTCTGTGGAATGAACCAGAAAATGAAAGATCTTTTTCCCTCTCAATATTTTTTTAATAAGTATTAAGTAACAAGATCTAGGTCTTGGAGGGCAAGATCATTGTAGATGAACTCAAGCAAAAAGTTATTAGCATCAGTCACCAGAGTGTACCTCCTTGAACTGGTGTGCTGATGGCCAGATTGCTGACTACAGAGACAACCTGGTGCAAATCTGGCAGGTGACAGTAGGCACCTGCTAAACATTTCTGGCATAACTTTAGAAATTAAGAAAACTGGTTTTCTGGAAAAAAAAAGTGACTTGACTAAGATCATTTCATGTACATACTTAAGTTGAGATGCAATAGTTGAAATGCAGGATAGACTTAGACAACTGATTCCCACCAGTCTAGAACTTTGGTTATGCCTCTCAATTAAAATAACATCCTTTATAATCAATA
This sequence comes from Ochotona curzoniae, assembly GCF_017591425.1. Classification (NCBI taxonomy): domain Eukaryota; kingdom Metazoa; phylum Chordata; class Mammalia; order Lagomorpha; family Ochotonidae; genus Ochotona; species Ochotona curzoniae. The sequence goes on along the minus strand of NW_024465894.1, from coordinate 13,391,451 downwards.
CCAATCTAATGTAGTGGACAGAATGGGTTTGCAGTGATGTGGCAAATTTTCAAATACTGGCTTTATCCTTCCTAGTCAGATTTAAACATTTTGCACCATACTGATGGCTATCCATGCGACACTGGCAAAATCATCACACTAAGCCTTAGGTGTTAAACCCACTGTTTACCATACACTGCATTTTGTTGAGGTCTCTCCACTTTTTGCTTGTCAGTTAAATGACAAATTTCTTTAGAAAAAACTAATCCTTGGTATCTCCTGTCCCACAAATCACCCCTGATCACAGAATGGTAAATTAAAGACACCCAAAGGACATCTGCAGAAGTGTGCTAACAGGCTCCTATGGCTTTACAACAGCCAACTGTGGAATGTTAAAGAAGTCTGACAATGCATGTCAATAAGTTCAAAACTTTACAAGGTGGGCAAATGCTCAGATGGGGTTTCCTTTGCTGCCAGTCATTCTATCAATGTACCACCCATTACAGGCATCCTACTCTATACTAACAAGGAGTGTCGTCCTTCATTTTTCATGGCATCCCCTGCCCTGCCTCGGGAGGTTCTAAATCTGCCCTTTAGAAACCCAACAAGTCTTTGCTAGATGCTGGATCCAATTAACGACCAGATGACATGAAATTCATTCATCATTTAAGCTCAGGAGTTAACATTGCCTTCTTCCATTCCAAAAAGCTTAAAAAGTGAGGATACCAGCAAATTATTCCTTTTTTTCTTTGTCCAGCCTAGGTGTGATACACAGGCTACAAGGAAACACAAACAAACTGCACCTGGGCGGTAGGACTACTCTTAACAGCCCAATCATGGTCACATTCCTTTCTGTTGCCTACCTTCATGTGTGGGTAGAGCTCACAGATGGTGGATAATCTTGAAAGCCAATCAGGAAACCCTCCACAGGCTCACTGAAGGGAGCATCACCCATTGAATACTCTCAGCAGATGGAAGACAAACTGCACCCACCACCATTCATTCTTCCTTTCCTTCCCAGCCTCCTTGACCCAACATGGAGAAGGTAATCAAGTTTTCCTAAACTGGCTACGTTAATGCTGGTATTGTCCCATCTATATGAGCAGCAAAAGATATTCCCTGTAAGTCTCAAACTGCACCCAAAATTCAAGTCCTTGCTATAAAACCATGAATGTATTCACATCCATGATTAAGGGCTACTAAACATATGTTAATAAGATAGTAACTTTAAACATTAATTTTGGTTTAGATCCATAAGCAGTCTGGCCACTAAGGTATTCAGGAACAATACAAAGCTCAAAATGTTCAAAAGCATGCTGGAAGCAAAACGTGAGAAAGTCTGGTAAAGTTAACAGGAACTGAGTTCTCAACCTGCTACACTACATAAAGGCCAAAACACAGCATAAAGCCACTGACCCAACCCCATCACCTAAAATCAAAGAAATTTAATCTGTAGCAAACTCTTTAAGAACTCAATATGAGATTAGAATCGAGTATGAGGGAAGCAAAGTGAAAACATGGCCTTCACGCAAGACTGCAAGATGGGGGAGTTTTTCCTTTAACCAGGCTCTGAACATACTTATGTTGTTTCCACCTGTCTACTTTAAAATTTAAGTTCAACTCTAATAATGAACTTGACTGTGAGACCAAGAAATCTTGTCCAGTGGGCGATGCTTTGCCCCTCTATACCTGGAGGCAGGGGACTGAATAGGCATTGAGGTAGAACCAGAATGCCTTCCCCAGCAGGCTTAGCATACTGCTGCCAATGATTTGTTTCTCAAACACCAGGGAGAGGCAAGGAACATCTGAAATATAGGCTTTAACTGCAGTCATGAAAGGACCCAAGATTGGACACCCCACTGAGACTGCAGGCAATTTACTCCACTTTGCCTGACTTCACCTGTTAAGAAGGGGGTAACAAAATAATGGGAACTTTACAAGCTTATTGTGGAAAGATTAAGTGATGCCAACCTCATCAAGCGTGCCCTGCCTGGAACAGATGAAGTGCCTTGAATGGGTTAACTTTTCCACCATTCAGTACTACTTTCACTCCTTTACATATCACTAACTTCTTGCTGTGCCATGCATCATGCAAAAGGAATGCCGCAGATCTCAACGCAGAGGACCAGAAAAAAATCCTTGAGGGGTAAACGAACAATATTCCCCATAAGGTTCTCGGGTTGCTGTGAAGACACCACACAAGAAAAAGCCAAGCAATAGGCAGAACATAGGTTTGGGTTCCAATCATGTCCTCTCTTTTAAGTTACAGCTTGCTGCAAATATTCAAGGACACAGAAAAACTAGATTTAAGAACATTTAATCACATTTAGCAGAAGAAATACTAGGCCAACGGAGGGCATTTGCCCTCGATCACAGTAACTGATAGAACCATGACCTAATTCCCTCAGAACTGTGATTTCTATAGTCACACATTTGAACAACAACTAACATCCTGTATCACATTCCAATGTGAAACTTAACTGGCCACTCAGATCGGCAAAACTCATGTGCTCTTCCACCATGATCTCTCACACATGGAAAATAACTCCATAGTCACAAATTCTTATTTGTATTTAATGTCACGCTAGTGCAAGAACTGTTGGTGTTCAGTTTTATGTTATCCTACTAAAGGAGTAAATGTTATATAGCAAATATGAATAGTGCAAAGACAGCAGAAACACCACCTTCCAACACCAATTGACTATATAGTCAATTCTGGCCCCATCCTGCCAAGCAGGAACGTAGGTTTCTTTTCGTTCTCCATCAACTGCAGGGTATGAGGGACAACAGAACTAGACTTTTTTTTCCTGAGCAATTCATAACTGTCAGCATTGCCAATGAAACTTCAGTGTGCAGTGTGACCTATGGTATAAAGGGAGCCAAGCGAATTACCAATGCAATGGACTAGGGACCATGGGAAAATAACCACATATCTGTTTACCATCATGTGAATTCCCCCACCCCTCACTGGAATAATTACCACTGGGATACTTGGGGGATCTCGCATGTTAGACAACTAGAGAAAATATTTCAACAGGGTATCCACACGACATTCATAGATTGTTTTGCTCTTCCAAACGGAGTTCACCACTTGCCAAAACTCCAGGAAAGCCTTCCTCTGGCTCTTTTGGTACCCAACCGCACCCAGTACAATCAAGCACTGTACAACCCAACATTTCATCTTGCTTCTGCCTCTACCAATGTTAAATGCTAGTGTACAACACTAAAAAGCTGTTAGAACGATATAGTTGTGCTATGCATTCATTTCATAGGAAAACCTTGAAGATAACAGATGTTTCAAACTCCAACTTACAAGCAGCATCTACTTCAGGAAACAATAGTTGCATTAAAATCCTTCCACGACATTAGCCAGATATACAGGAGACACCTTCTGGACACCACAGGCCATAGTGCAGAAGGACCAGTCAGTACAGTTTAAGACACTGGTGATCTGTAGTAAAATTATCATGATTGCCACTTTTTGGGCCAGTATAAAAAGTTATGGGTGGGCCCAGTGCTATAATGTAGTAGCTTAAGTCCTCGCCTTGAATACACCAGGATCCCATATGAGCGCCAGTTCCAACCCTGGCAGCTCTGCTTCCCATCAAGCTCCCTGCTTGTAGCCAAAGCTTTGGGATCCTGCCACCAGCGTGGGAGACCAGGAAGAAGCTCACGGCTCCGGGTTTCAGATAGGCTCAACTCCAGCCAGCTACTGAGGCTGCTTGAGGAGTCAATCATGAGAAGGAAGATATTCCACTGTCTCTCCTCCTCTCTGTATGTCCACCTTTCCAATACAAATTAATAAATCTTAACAAAAAGTCATTTGTGGTCCCAGTGCAGTAGACTAGTGGCTTAAGTCCTCACCTTGAATGCGCCGGCATCCCAAATGGGCGCTGGTTCTAATTCCTGCAGCTCCACTTCCCATCCAGCTCCCTGCTTGTGGCCTGGGAAAGCAGTCGAGGACAGTACAATGCTTTGGGACCCTGCACTCGTGTGGGAGACCTAGAGGAAGTTCCTGGCTCCTGGCTTTGTACCGGCACAGCACTGACTGTTGCAGTCACTTTGGGAGTGAATCATCGGACGAAGGTTCTTCCTGTCTTTCCTTCTCTCTGTATATTTGGCTTTGCCGTAAAAATGAATAAATATTACTATCACTGCTCATTAGGAGAATGGAGTTAGAACAGTGTGGCAGCTTGAAGGCGAGAGAAACTCATACTCTTGGCTACCAACAAGTGTAAGAGGAGGAACTGGCAGGATACAGAGACTCAAACACTAAGATATATTGCTGGTTTATAACAGAGCTTGCTCTAGGAATGAGTCAATGATTCAACACTTTTCACTGCTCAGTATTCTTACTGGTTACTGCTGAAGTTTTATCTCCCCTTCTCAAAATGAAATGACAAACCATCAGTTTGATTTAAAGGTGACTTTGGGATCCAGTGTTACTTAAGTCAGGTCAAGCCACTCTGTAGAGCTGGCATCCAATATAGGTGCAAATTCCACTTCCACAGCTCCATTTTCAATCCACTTCTCTGCTAATGCACCTGGGAAAGATGGCCCAAGGACTTGGGCCCCTGTACCCACATGGGAGACCTGAAAAGAACCGAAGTCCTGGCTTCTGATGGTGCAGCCCTGGACTTTCCAACCATTTTAGCAATGAACTAATGGATGGAAAAATATCTCCAACTCTCTTTCAAATAAAATCTGTAAAGAGAAGTAAGGTCAGAGTGCAGACATCTCCAGCTATCTGCCAAATGCAATGTTCTGCTGTGCCAGTTACTACTTCTCTACAAGTGTGTGCTCAATCTCTAGGCTTAATCTTCAACATGTTAATAAAAGGTTCCCAGCTCTCGACAAAATTCAAAGGACATTAATTAACAAGATTTCCTGCTCCCAAGTACTGCTGCTCTGGATCTGGGGCTGGAAAGTTTCTATCAGGCAGTTTTTTATTTCTCTTGACACTTCAGTAGTACAGTGATGCAGGAACCACCACGTCGGGTTGCACGTTAGTCATGTTGACGGGGAAAAGGAGCTACATTCTACAGTGCATTTGAAATTGACAAACAGCTCAAGTAGGTACCAATGGATTAATCTACTTACGGTATGCTTTTCCTAGAAAAATCACTACAGCACCAAGGAATCCTGCTACCATCAGAGTATACTTCCCCAGACATTTAATAAGTCAATTTGATCTATTAGCTGCATACTTAACAGATAAATCAAGCAACTTAAGAGGGAGGGTGGTGGGCAAGGCCATAGGCTAAAACTCCCATCCTTCCTCAAGAAAAACCAAAACAAAAACACTTTAACATTTTAGAAAAACAGTTATGAGTATATATCTAACAAACCACTTCTTTCCAAAAAATACCGGAAAGCAAATACTAACTTGCAGAAACAACACTTCCAGGACAAGAAGCAGACAACCACACAGAACTCAACCTTTTCAGATGATAAGCGACATCCTGGATACCTGCAGGCTGATTTCACGCAATGATTTTCAAATGCTTAGTTACACCTTGATCGCCTACGACCAGGAATTATGTCTAGCATATGCCATTTTAGAACAAACAGAAGATTCACATACAACGCCTGTTTAAACCCTTTCAACATAAAAAGTTATATATTTTTCAATCACTTTGGTTATAAAGAACACTCTATGGGTTTCAATGAAGCCCAATCTAGATTTTATTTAAATAATAAAAAAAAAACACCTCTGTAAAGCTGAAACTAACTTTCCACTTTCTTTTTCAGAAGATAAACAAATGCGGGAGGCAGAAAATCAGCACATTAGAAAGCAGCAGTATTTTCCATTTCTCTTTCTTCTCCACCTCAAATAGACAACATACCATAATAACGCAAAAGCAAAAACCAAAGCTTGAGGATTGTGAAATTAAGAACCTATTCTGAAAATTTCCTACTGTTGTCACAGTATTTTGAAACCGGAATTCACAAATCCCTTTAAGATGTCTGTCAAAAAATATGTGATCAATCCCTGGCTCTTTCTGTGTTTTTAAGTAATTTAGTAGCAAAAGGCATATATGATAAAATGCACAAAATGTGGGTAGCATGGATTTGACCAAGAACAATTTTCTCCCTACCAGTCAAGTATCTTCTTCTTTCCACATTTCAGCTTAAGTAGATAAAGAACAATCGTTACCTCCAAGATCACCAAATCCACCTTTTCAAGGCATGTTTGTCCAGGGGTTTAAAACCTGATGTACTTCTCTGTACAGTTAAAGCATTGAAAGCATCAGCCTGTTTTATTTTGTGACAAGTTTATTGAACAGTAGTATGCAATACTTCATCTTTAAACAAAATCTTTGCTGAATGATGCCTCGGCAGTATTTGCTGGCAATGATGTGGCTATACTGACAGGGAGCCATTTTACTGTGTTTGGTTTCTGAAGCTTGGACACAGTGGAATTGCCAGTGAAACAATTTAAATGTGGCAACTTTGAAATTTTGAGTGATTACTGCCAGAAATTCTTTCCAGAAGATTTAATCAGCAGCAGTTCAGCATTTTATTTTTCAAGTGTTCTTAAAATTGGTAAGATGTTATTTTTACACACTTGACCCACACCTGTACACAATAACAATGCAGTTATGTTCTGAGTTCGGAGTTTAAGGCTTTTATATACCCTTACTTTTATACATACTTGCTTACTTCCTTACACAGTCTCCTAAACTTTACCTACTGACCCTTAACTATGCTGACTGCTCAAATTGCTATCTGAAATTTTGAATCAAGTTTCCTACTGAACTTTTCATCGTTGATGCTTTGACTACCTGGAGAACAAAGCCAAGAACTACATCTCACTTAACACAGTGTTGGATTAAAAATAAAGCCACTAGTAACTGCACATCCAAACTAACATGTAACATAGAACACACCTCCAAATTATGCTTTCAAACTAAATGTTCCACAGAAATTCAGAAATCTTTACAAATTTGCTTATTTATAATACATTTGCAAATTTGTCTGATCCTTTAAACTAAAAAAAGATAAAAAAACTTCAGTAGAAGGAAAAGAAACTAAAGAATCTCTTCCAATAATGTTAGTGATCACAAATATATACACATATAATTGAGTATCACGATAGTGTTTACAAATGAACACGACTTTCAGCAAAGCTTTACAAACCCTTTGGACCATGCAAAGTAAATGAGAAAATAAATTCATTTCCACCCCAAACCTAGATTAAGAAGAAAATTTTCAGGAAAATGAGGTATGACCAGTTTCACATAACACCTTTTAAAGAATTTTTTAAAAACTGAAGGCTCCAATACCCAGAACAAGATAAACAGTATGCTTAGCAGTTAGTACTATGTTAATAAGTATCAGATACACAAAAACGAAGTTCCAGAACGCAAAGCATTTAATTACATTTCACAACAAGACGCACTGCTGTGATTCAATGAAATGAAACATAGTTCTCTCCAATTTCTACACAAACCACTATTTTCTCAATTTATTTAATTTGATGAACAATGAAAGAAAGTTCTCCTTTTCAGTATTTATCTAAGATGTAGAAATAACAAAGCAGTTGCAATAGAGTATGAATTATTTAATATGAATGCATAAACATAATCAAACTGCAAAAATGATAAAAGACTTTGATCTTCAGACAACTCATTTTTCTAAAATGGAAATAGATTTCCAATGGGGAGAATAAAATCTGCAGTTGAAATAGACTCCCAAGCAATGTTGCTGTGTTTTGCACTCTGTCTCTGGAATCAGAAACAACTTAACAGAAAATGTAAATCAAACAGCATATACAAACATATTGCTTTTTAAGTTGAGGAGGCAGTATCTAGGGCTCTGTCAAAGCAAATCTGTATCTAAATTATCAAAAGACCCACAACCCAGCCACCTCTTTTTCAAAGTCTAAAACAATCCTGTCCCTCAAAGAAATCCAGTTCTGTAAGTCCTCTGAGAATGTCAAATCTTAAATCTTATTACACAAATTAAATTATTGCCACTCATAACTCTGAAGTACACGAGACGCTGTTTTTCAGCGTCCCACTGACTTGCAACACCAAAAAGGCACTATGTATGTATTTTTAAATAGCAAATACTTCTTTTAAACGACTAACACCTTTGAAAATACATCGACCTACAGGAAATGTTGAGGATGTTTCAAATCAAGGCGAGAGGATCATATAGAAGACAAAATTTGCTTTTCATGCTATCTACCAATCTTCCATTCCGTACGTTTACTGTGCCAGGTGACCCATCCTTAGTGCATTTTAACTAAGGAAAGCAATTCTAAGTAGAGCCTTTTTGTGGCAATGAACAGAACATTGTACGCAAATCCTTTCATGACAAGGACATTTACCAACCAGAACCCATGTGGTCCTCCTGCCTTAGTGTCCTGATTGCCAAAGGGAAAAAAAAAGGTATTTGACAGAGCAAGGAGCCTCACTTTCTCTCCTCTGCAATTGTATGAATTTTTGTACACAGCCTACACATCAAGCTATACCACCAAACCATCTTCAGGTGACAGGACTACACATATTATCTACAGACCAGTTTAGGATCTTTTGTTCTTTACTGCTATAGCTAACAAGGCTACCAATTTCAACTTGTGTTTTATAAGGCCTAGATAACAACGACATTTTTTTATGAGCAAACCTCTCATTTACTTAAAGGCCACATAAACTGGGACATACCAAAATTGACCGAAAAATAAGTCCACCTTAAATAGGGCTTCAAAGTAAGCATCTTTCAATTATTACAAGTGGCTTCTGGTTTATGTTGTCATCAAAATAACATGAGCAATTTTTAAACTGTCTACACTAAACTTGGCGATCAAACCAAAAAGGCTCTGGTAGGTAGAAGACTTCAGTTTATTTTTATGGCAAAAGTCTTATTCCACACAGTTTTAAGTGTGACATTAGAAATCAAAGTTCAAGGTTATAGCACAAACCATGTGTGGAGTTTTGTATTTTAGGGGGAAAAACCCCAACGAAGCAGTTCTGCTCATTTACATATCAGTCAAACAGGGAAACAAAGCAGCAATTTCTAAAGCAGGACTGTCTGTACAGCAAGAACCTTCAAGAAGCAATAAAAGTACATACAATGAATCTGTATACAGAGATTTTATTCAGTTTTAAAAGAAAACGAGGACTTTAGACAAAGCTTTGACCCTACAACAAAGCAAATCCGTCCAGCTTTAAACCAAATTCCAGGAGTAGCCAACTTAATATTTTTTCCACAGCTGGCAAGAGCACACTCAATGAGCTCTACTGACATTTCTATTTTTTCATCCCATGTGGTATGAAACAAAACCAATCTAGGCTCCTTGATAAGCTTTATGCAATCAGTTGAGATTTACAAACGGTTTCTCTGACGTTATGTCAATCATTTTTGTTCTTTTCAGACAGCTTTACTGTAAAATACAACAAGGTTTATCCCATTGTGAGTCTTCTGTAAACAGTTAACAATGCTCTATGTTATGGGAACCAATCTATGCAACTCAAAACAGTCCACAGATTCTAACCTGGAAATACTAGGAAAACAATCTGAATGCATTAATCACAGCAATATGAAGATCTACCCTAGAAAGAGTCGACGTGAATGGCTATCCTAATATAAGTTTTACTTTCCTTGAGCCTATAGGTCTGTCATTTAAGTCAATAACAGCAGCCGTGGCTTCATCCCGAGATTCAAAAGCCACCATGGCCTCACCTGTGGGCATACCTTTTTCATTGTATTTCAAACATACTGAACCTGGAATCACCTGATAGCCATAAAAGAAATCTAGAATCTCATCGATAGACACAGTGAAGGGCATGTTCTGCACCTTAATTACTGTAGGCCCTGGTTTTCCAGAACTAGATCCAAACCCAGGCGGACCACCAATATGGATTGGCCCAGGCCCAGGCCCTGGCCCAGGCCCAAAGGCTGGTGGTCCACTCAAATGCCCAGGGGCAGTTCCAAGACCAGGAGGACCACTTGCAAAGGCAGGGGGGCCACCTAAACTACCAGGACCATTTCCAAAATTCTGAGGTCCTCCACCAAATCCTGATGGCCCACTTAAATTATTTGGTCCACCTCCAAAACCTGGAACATCCAGTCCTAGACCAGGCAGGCCACCACTTCCAACTGAAGGCATACCAGGTCTACCATCACCAAATGCCCCTCCTAATCCTGGAGGAGGGAGTGGTGGCCCAAAGGCATTTGATCCACCAAAATTACCAGGAAAGTTAAATGGAGGCCCATTGCTCGCCTCCTTTGATCCTACAGCTAAGAAGGGATGCTCTTCACCTCCACTACTAGGCAATCCTGCATTGGGCAATCCTCCACTCGGTACTCCTGCACCAGGCATTCCTGCACCAGGTAGTCCCGCACTGGGGATTCCCGGGCCAGGCATTCCAGCACCAGGAATTCCGGTACTGGGTATTCCTGTACTGGGTATACCTGCACTGGGCAATGCCACACTGGGCAATCCTGCACTGGGCAACCCTGGTACCGCCGGATTACCTGGCACAGGCAGCTTTAACCCCTTTTTCCCTTGGGCAGGGGGGTTTTTCTCAATTTCTCTCATGTCTTCTAGGGAAACTACATGAACAAAAGCTTCTCTCCCATTTAGTTTTTTACGGTGTAAGTGTTCAGACTTACGTGCATCATCTTCATTTTTAAATTGAACCAATGCCTGTCCTAGACCTTGCCCATTGTTATCAACCAGAACATGTACAGCATTCTCATCCACTGGAATTCCTTCCAGAAACTGAAGAACATCCATCTTGGTAATGCTGAATGGAATATTTGTTATGTGAGCACAAACTTTGGCAGAGTTGACATCTCCCTCCGGATTTAACATCATTTCCCTCTGGTCATAACTGAAGTTCTGCAGTCTTTTTCGAATCATATCTATCTTTTCTAGCATACCTTTCTTAGTAATTGGATGAACTTGAATAAAACGACTGCCCATGTACTGTTTATGACGACACAAAGCAGCCTTATAGTCAGCCTCATTCCTGAACTCAACAAAGCCTTCGCCAGTTGCTTTCCCATTGGGTCCATAAGCTATATAAATACTATCTTCTACAATATCCAACTTCTTAAAAAAATCAATGACATGTTTGTTTTCTGCTTCAAAAGGCAGCCCTTTCAAGTAAACGCAAAAACCAGCCTCATGCGGTGATCTTGACCTTGACCTTTTCTGCCCAGTGGGCGATTTTGACCTGGGAAGTGTCGGAGGAGGGGGATGAGTTTGTCCAGTAGGTCCCATACTTTGCTTAAAAGTGATATGGCCTCCAGCAGCTACCCACTGTCTCTCTGTGGCAGGGCTAACTTCCACATAGCGTTGAATCATCAGCATTCTGTTTCGTTTCAAAGCTTCAAATGTATCTTGAGGGGAGAGAAATTTAACCAATCCATTCCCATTATTTCGGCCTACATGATCTTTCAACAAATGAACTGCATCAACACGGAGCCCATGGAAAAATTCTCTAACATCATTTTCCATCGCAGAAAAGGGCATTCCATGCACACTGACATACAGATCATCAGGATTGATGGGAAGTGGCTTCATACTGCTTTGAGAGTTCAGCTGGATAGGATTAACAGGATTCAATGGACCCAGAAACATAGGGTTCAGGTTATTATTCAGATTCAAAGGTGCTCCGGAGCCATTCATTCCAGCAGGCAGAGGTGCTACAGGTGGCGGATTCAAGGGTGGCATGCCCGACATAGGTGGCAGTGGGGCCATAGGTGGTACAGAAGGGACCGGGGGAATCGGGGGCACAGGAGGCACCGGAGGCAAGGTAGGTACTGGAGGAGGAACTGGTATCGGAGGAATGGACGGCATCGGTGGCAAAGATGGCATCGCTGGGATTGGAGGAATTGGTGGTGGTGGGACAGTGTTCATTGGAGAGGCTGTACTGGGAACAGTTGAGCTAAATGTTGGGCTCCCAAAGGAAGTCCCAATACTTGGAGGAGCAGTTCCTACACTGGCTGTGGAAAATGTCTGTATGTTTTTGCTGCTTTCGTGAACAGAAGTGGTAGCAGTAACTACACTGGGTGAGGGATTATTAAAGTTGGGTACTGTTGTAGGCAAGTTTACCCTGGCACTCATTCCTGAGCTCGGTGGAGGTCCCGATCTACTAGTATTTGCTGGTGGTATATCTAAGTTGGCAGTTTCAAACCGCCTACGACTCAGTTCAATCATATTCTGCATTTCTGTTTTACTACTCAACAATAGTGTTACTTTTGACCCTTTAATTGTACCACCTGTGCACATCATACCAAGCCTTGCATCTTCATCAGTGGCAAAAACGATGAAAGCCTCACCCAGTTCACCCCCTACAATATGCACGCCCCCATCAGGGATGGTCAATCCAGAGAAGAAGTGGCGAATGTCCATGGTCCCCGCCACAATTGGGAGACCTTGCAAACGGATGACCACAGCCATGCTGCGCTGAAACCACACACACCTGCAGATGAGAAAAGGCAACGGCCAGGTCAGACTCCTTTTTATCACACCAGGTTTTTAGCTACAAGAATGACCAACTACCATAGCAAGCTCTCCAATGTTCCCTCAAGTTATTATAGGCTATTTTTTTTTAAATTAAACACTCTAATTTAAGAAACAATTGGAAACTCAATTCCAAGACTCAAAAGTTTCAGAAAAAATTATTGTAGGGCAGTGAAACCATTTTATACATCATTCAGACCACTGATCATTTACAAAGTTAAGACAAATGTGTAATTCAAATCAGGAAACAAAGTTTTACAAATGCGAAATGCACATCAAAGTTTAGCATCTTATTTATATTATCTGATAACCTCATGGAATAAATCAGAGTGTTTCCGGGGTTCACTCTCAAAATCCAACAAACAGAAAACTAGAATATGAATGGGTTATACATAATAATTAACACTAAAGCAGCTTCAAGTCTCTAATGAAAATCTATTCCACATTTCATACTAAGACCTTTCACTCGGCCTTACCATTTAAATCACACAAGATTTCTTATAAATGACGATACCAAAAGAAATGATAGCCAAAATCAGAATTACTTGTATTTATCAACCAAAAAGCAGAAATTAGTAGCAATGCCAAGTAGGCCATATGAATTAAAATAAATCCAATAACTCATTACCATATAAAGCATTTAAAGTAAACAAAAGCAAGAAATTGTTTGTTCCCTAAAGAAGACCTGACAAGAAAAGCGAGCTTTCTGTCTTAGAAGAACTAGGCTGTACATCTTAACTCGGTGACTGTTACAGTTGAGAATCCAATCCAACTCCTGTGAGATCTTTGGCTGCTTACTGATACTCTCACAAAGAAAATATTTACCACTCATTTAAGTAAAATTTCAGTTCTAAAGCCTTTTAAAATGCAAATCCAGGGCACAGTGCAGCAGCGTAGTAGCAAAAGTCCTCGCCTTTGAATGTGCCAGGATCCCATATGGGCACAGGATCTAGCCCTGGCAGCCCCACTTCCCATCCAGCTCCCTGCTTGTGGCCTGGGAAAGCAGTCAAGGTTGGCCCAGAGCCTTAGGACCAGGCACCTGCAATGGGGGTGTGGAAGAAGCTCCTGGCTCCTGACTGGCTAAGCCCTAGCCATTGCGGCCACTTGGAGAGTGAACCATCGGATGGACGATCTTCCTCTCTGTATATGAGCTTCCAAAAAAAAGGGGGGGGGGGGCAGTGGCACTAAAGTTCCCAAGACTGAAAAATCAAGCAATCTTAAAAAAAAAAAAAAAAACTTTAAAAATATGGGACCAGGGCCCAGCACAGTAGCCTAGCAGCTAAAGTCCTCGCCTTGCATGCACCAGGGTCACACATGGGTGCCGGTTTCGAGGATGGCTCAAAGCCTTGGGATCCTGCACCCACTTAAGAGACCTGGAAGAGGCTCTGGACTCCAGGCTTCAGATTGGTGCATCCCCAACTGTTACAGTCACTTGGGGAGTGAAACCAATGGATTTCTGAATTCACAATAAAAATAAAATAAATCTAACAACAACAACCACAACAAAAATATATATATACAGGACCAGGGTGTGTGTCTCTGACACTCTCCTTTCGAAAGGGACCCCACCTCCTGGCTCTTCTTTTAAAGACTTATTTATTTTCATTGGCAAAGTCAGATATACAGAGGAGAGACAAGAGAGGAAGATCTTCCGTCCAATGATTCCCCAAGTGACTGCAACAGTCAGTGCTGTGCCAATCCGAAGCCAGGAGCCAGGAACCTCCTCCAGGTCTCCCACACGGGTGCAGGGTCCTTGGGCCGTCCTTGACTGCTTTCCCAGGCCACAAGCAGGGAGCTGGATGGGAAATGGAGCTGCGGGAATTAGAACCGGTGCCCATATGGGATCCCGGCGTGCAAGGCGAGGACTTTAACCACTACGCTATCACGCCTGGCCCCTGGCTCTAACTTGAGGGATACTTTCCCCTTCCCTCTTCTTCCACGTTCACCTGGTCATTTCACAAATAAAACTTCTCTGTCTGCAACCTAAAACACATGTACAAACATACACATATATATGACCAGTGCAACAGTGCAGCAAGCTAACTCTTCTGCTTACTAGAATCCCACATGGGCAACAGTTCATGTCCTGAATGCTGCACTTCAAATCCAGCTCTCTGCCTTCCACCTGGGGATGCAGCTGAGGATGGCCCAACTCCTCAGTCAGCTGCTATCATGTGGGAAACCCAGAAGAAACAGTTTCTGGCCCAGTGGAGCCAGTGTTTCCACACAGCTGCTGCTTGTCACTGCTAGCAATGTGGGCCTCACGTATTAGGGAACTGGTCTGAGCTCCCCTACTCTGATTCTGATCCATCCCTTTCCTAACGCACCTGGAAAGGCAGCAGAAAAACGCATAAGTGCTAGGTATTGAGCATGTCAACTACATGGTACATACAGATGGAGCTCCTGGCTGCTGGTTTCAGCCTGTCTCTGGCGTAGCTGTTGTGGCCTTTTGGGGAGTGAACTGGTACATGGAAGATAGATATTTCTTTTTTGTCACTTTGACTTTCAAGTAAATATTTTAAATAAACAAACTGGGAGTTCGGTGTGGTAGCCTAGTGGTAGTCTTTGCGTTGCATATGCCAGGATCCCATATGGGTCCCAATTCATGTCCCAGCTGCTCCATTTTGCATCCAGCTCCCTGCTTGTGGCCTGGGATAGCAGTCAAGGATGGCCCAAAGCCTTGGGACCCTGCACCCACAAGGGAGACACAGAAGCTCCTGGCTCCTGCTTTAAGATTGGCTCAGCAGTGGCCGTTGCAACCATTTGAGGAATGAAGCAGTCGATCTTTCCCTTGGACTCTCCTCTGTGTAAATCTCCCTTTCCAATAAAAATATGTCCCAATAGATAAATAATTGGGTTCTGTGACTTCATTCTGTGTCTGTTGAGTTTTGGAGTCTTAGTATATGTAAGCTCTATGATTCTGTAACTCCATGCCAGCAGTTTTACAGTGTCAAGTATTCTAGAAATACTAAAATCAATGCAACTAAATTTGTTAACTGTGGCTCAGTGAGCTAAGTCACCACCCCACACCACAAAACTGCTTTGAATCTGTGTTGCCCTGTTTCAGATTCAACTTCCTGTTAATATGATTTGGAAGGCAAAAGAAGATGCACCAAGTGTTTTGGGCCCCTGCCACCCAAGTGGGAGACCAGTACGGAGGGCCAGGGTCCTGGCTTCAGCCTGGCCAGACCTGGCTGTTGTGTGGCCATCTGGAAGTGAACCACCAGATGGAAGAATGAGATCTCTCTCACTTGTGCTCTTTGTTGCTATGTCTTTCAAATAAATCAATACACAAATCTGTTAAAATGTATAATTCTATTTCAGCATTAGGATTGTGGTATACAAGAGAAAGTTTGGGTTTGACAGTTTCTTCATATACACACACACAAAAAAAACCATCTTCAAACTGACTGGCAAACACAATGCTCTTTGTGAGACCACCACAAAACACTAGTAACTTGGGGGAGATTGAGTGAAGCTTTGTAATTTCAAAAGTCCACAAGAAAAATGAACACTACGTAATATCACACTAACAGACTTTGTTAGCAACTATAAAGAAATTCCTCAAGTTTCAAATCATTAAATCAAATCTACCTTCCTTACTAATTCTAAAATATGGGGTTATATGCGAAATTGTAAAAGCATTCCAATTCAACTTCAAAAATGCTTAGCCACTTTATATGGGGAAAGCATGATGGGTAATCCAGGTACCCAAAACAACTTTAAGAAATATCAGTCTGCACTGGGATAATGAAACAGAAACACAAACATTAAACACAGGCCTAAAGTCACACACGCCATTAGTCTTTCACCATTTTCTTTTAAGAAAGGAATTCACTGAGTCTGTACAAGACACACAGGAAAACACATACTGAAAATCTGCCTCATGTTACTTAGAGATGAGAATTAAATTAAAATAGAGCACAAGATTTACTCATAAAGCCATCTGAAGATGAGAACAGGTTTTAAGTTCTGAAATATAGAAAGTAACATCTTTACTCTGCTTACCAGGTATCTGCTTGCCAGATAAGCCATTCCAAACTATCCTGAGCCTCCTAGCTTATGTATAGTAACATGCCCAACTGTTCCAAGGTTCCATCTTAAGTCTAAAATTTGAAGATACAACCTAATATCTATACCTCTAAGGAATATGATTAACCATACCAATAAGAAGAATCTATATTTCTAAGCAGTCTCAGCTGCTACTAAGGAAAACGACCCAACTAATTACTGCCAAAGAATGCAGCAGAAGTGTATGTATGTAAAGCTGACCCCCAGAAAAAGGTGTAACTGTCCAAGGAACCCCAATCTCCCCATCCCAACTGTCACATAAGCTAAACACACACAAACATTCTTATGAGCACACACACTGTTTAATTACTACACATATTTTCATGTTTCTTAATAAGTTATCTAATTTTATGGTGTGTAAAATCAAACCCTCTATACAAAGTCTCTTACCTGATAATATAAGAGATGTATTTTCTTAACAAGAAGTAGAGGCCAAGTCAATCCTGTGGGCAACCAATTAAAACCAACTTTTAGACTGCAATAGAGAATAAATGGAGGCAAAAATCAATTCAGGAAACACAAAACAATACGCACAGGCCACACTGAACTGTACATTATGAAGGCGAGTCTGAAACACCAACGTACTTCATTAGAACACATTTTAAAAAGAGAAAAACCATGTATCAAAATTCCATACATGTATTTTAACTTGGTACTACTTTCAAATGATTCTCTCTCAAAGTATCTATAAATTTACATACATCAAGAAAGTATGATATTTAGTCCAAGAAAAAAACCAAGTGAAAACTAAACCACTCAAATAAGGTCAACTTCTTCACAGTTTTCATCATTTGATCATTAAACCAGTCCAGAAAACTAACACAAAATTCAACTGCCATTTTCCCCAAGTTCCCACCAAGCTTTTCCTGAAAACAACAGTAAGTCCTGGAAAAATTAAGTCATCAATTCAAAGGTACCTGGGGAAATGAGTGCAATTCTTTCTATTTATTTTCTTTTACAACAAAACTGAATCAATAACAAAATTTAAAAAGTGAAAAGTTTTGGCTACGAGAACTAATTTCAATTAACCTGCGGAAAATTAACACCACAGCAGTTCTAAAAAAAACTTGCAGTTAAAAAAAATGAAAACCCCTCCAAGTCTGGTAAGTTGAAAGTACTTCCCAAAGAAAAATTTTGAACAACTCATAAGCAGTATGTATAGCCAATGATTCAACTATATTCAAAAGGTCATTTTTTAAATTCAGAAAAAGAAAACTGTTTCTTTTGGGCATTAAGATAAGCAACAGAAGACTTAGCCAAAGCTCATGTTAATCTTTCAAGGTCAAAATACTCCTACCAAGACTAATATTCACCACCAAAAAGTAAAACACGACTACAAAAATTTCCCAAAGATCAAATAAACATCTTCCAATTAAGTACTCAAACTCCAGGAGAACAAAGCGACTGCTTGACACAGAAACTTTTGCAGATATTATAAACATGTTTTCAGAATTACTACTAAAGCACCAGGAAAAGCAGAAATGACTCATTGGGGTCCCTGCCACAGACAGAACTCCCAGCTCTTGGCTTCCACTAGGCCCAACTCAGATTGTTGCTGCCATCCGCAGAGTGAACCAATAAGCAGATGGAAGATCTCTTTTCCTGTCCCTTTCCCTTCCAAATAAAGATCTTAAATAACAAAAACCAAAAATGCCTTTTTTACTCAAAAGCCATTATTTAGGGGCGGGGATTTGTTGTAGCATTTCAGATCAGAGTACCTGGTTCTTGTTCTACTACCTATTTCTTCTGATATAGTTTCAATCTAATGCAGCACCTGGAAAAGCAGCTGAACATGGTCTAAATATTTGGGTTCCTACTACTCATGTGGGAGACCTGGATGGACTTCCTGGCTCCTGGCTTTAGCTTGGTCTACCCCTAGTTGCGACAGGCATTTGTAGAGAGAATCAGCAAATCAAAGGTAACTCTCCTTCTTTTATTCTGCCTTTCAAAATAATCGCCTTCACGGTGTACCATATGGGTACTGATTTGAGTTCCAGTTGCTCCACTTCCAAAAGAGCTCCCTGCTAAAGTGCCTAGGAAAGCAGAGCAAGATTGGCTCTTGGCAACTGCCTTCTGCTTACCCCAGCCCTGCCAATTGCAACCATTTAGGTTGTCTCTCCTTCTCTAATTCTGCCTTTCAATTAAATAAATCTTTGTTTTAAATGGTCACAAAGTAAAATGTGGAACAATATCAACAAAATACTTGCTTCCATAAGGGGGATATTATGGATTGAACTATCTGCTCTTTAAAGGTTTGACTCTTAATAGTCTCTTAACCAGAGTGATTTTCTAATTAAGCACTTTTGATAAACATCTGACCTCTCCTGAAGACATCAATTCAAAAGTTCAGGTATGATCCTGGTATAGTAGCCTAGCAGCTAAGGTCCTCACCTTGCCTGTGCAGGAATCCCATATGTGCACAGGTTCTAAGCCAGCAGCCCTGCTTCATTTCCCATTCAGCACCCTGTCTGAGGCCTGGGAAAGCAGTTGAAGACGGCCCAAAGCCTTGGGACCCTGCACCCGTGTAGGAGACCTGGAAGAGGCTCCTGGCTCCTGGCTTCGGTTTGGCGCAGCTACGGCTGCTGTTGGGGTCGCTTGGGGAGTGAATCATCGGACGGAAGATCTTCCTCTCTTATCTCTCCTCCTCTTTGTACATCTGACTTTCCAATGAAAATAAAACATGGAGTCAGGCCAATTTCCCAAATACAGCGGACACAGATTCCTCAACCTCTCCCCTCTCAGCCCCAAAACAGCAAGTCTTGCCTAAGAAAGGACAAACCCAAAGCTAGCCAGTTAAACCCACAGAGAACTTATTAGATCTCGCCTCAAAATATCTACTGGGCTGCCTGAAGCTATGAAGAAATGACTAGTTAAAGTTTCAGTTGCTTAATTTAAGGCACAGATAATCCCAGATAATACTTGTGGTTCTGCTCCTCTTCAGCGAAGAGGAAGCTACGGCATGCTACGGAAAAATGCAGCAAAGGCTGAAGTCAGAACCTCAGTATACTTGAAGAACATCAGGTGTAGTTCTTCAAACCAGACAGGGAAATGGGAACTGAAAATGTAAGGCACGTTTGTTTACAGCACCCACTTTATGAAGACCACATAATTTAAGTCAACACTGTTTTCCAGGAGTCTCTTCCTGTATGCTGAGAGATATCAGCTCCACAGATGATTACAAAATGAAAAACCCACCCATCCACCTTAACCTTTGGAAGAAAAATACTAAAGACTCAAACACCAATAAATATTTTATCTATACATAGAATTTAAAGAGTGAAGAAGAAAATCTGCTTGCTCCATCATTAGGCTCCACTGATATATTTCAGAAGATCTAAGAGAAGAAGCTTATTTTACCACACACCTTACTTCAAGGTAGCTTCACAAATACCAGAGATGCACAAATTATAAATATATGCTACAAAACCTTAGAATATTAGGAACACTTACTTGCTATTCCAATCACTTGAAATTTCAAAATGTTTGACAAATTTTTCTAGCAAGAAATCATGGTACAAACTAAAACCTGATCATTTATACTCTTCAACTGGTATTAAACATCCAAGGGTGAATTTTAACTGTTATTATTCTTCACATGAGCCAGGGTACTAAGAGCTAGGTTCTTCAGATGCAAAAGAAACAAAAAACCAGCAACCCCTCAAATTTTTACCTCACAAATGAATAACAGAGACTCAAACCAACGGGCACAATGCTGTAGGCAGTACACTCACATTGTGGCAGGTGTTACAAAGCCACCACAGTTTATTCATGGTATTTTGTCTCTCACCCCCAAATGGAACAATATCAGATTCCGGCATGAAAAATTCTTCCAACAGTGATGGATGGAGATGTATCCTTTTTATAGTTCATCATTAAATTTTACCACCAACTTCTGTTCAGTACCCAAAGGCAGAAAATCAAATGATATTTCTAAATAACATTTCTTCTACCAAAAACCAAAAAGACATTATCTTCTGATCCTCTCAGATGTCAACAACAATGTTCATAATTTACCTAAACTTCAAAACAAAAAAATCAGCTTCCAATCTAACCAAATACAGTCACCCTTACTGTAAGGTAAAGCAGAGTCTAAGCTTAATCAACTAAGGGGTTGGCCTCGTGACAACTGGCTAATCCCCAGGTTTCAAGCACTGGCATTCCAACCTGGTGCTGTTTCGGGTGATGGGTGCTCCACTTCCCATCCAGCACCCTGCTTATGGGTTAGGAAAGCAGTCCATGACGACCCAAAGCCTTGGGACCCTGCACCCATGTGGGAGACCTGGAAGAAGTTCTGGCTCCTGGATTTGCATTAGCTTAGCTCCAGCCATTGCAGCCATCTGGGAAGTGAACCAGGAAAAGGAAGATCTTTGTCCCTCCCTCTTGGCATACAGTGGTAATTTACGTGAAATTAATTTTGTTTAGTAGATCTAAAAACAATGTTCACTTATTCCATGAACATTTAGTAATTACTTGTAGGTCAAGCAAAAAAATTCAAACACTGGATAACTATCCATTTTAGGGCATCTTTTGTGCAACCAATTTTTGATACTTAGTTTTTCCTGTAATGTTTACAGAAGAAAGCATTCATTCATTCAAACTGAAGGAGGGAGTAGCTCTCTGCAAAATGGAATAAACGGTATCAACATCAACACACTGGACTTCAGTACCCACAACACACTGACTCACAAAAGCAACCTTCATATCTAAAACTCCACCAAAATACACCAAATGCTCAATACGCAGTCAACCAGAAATGTAAATCATCAAAAAAGGGAAAGAAGCCTACCATGTACTGATATTAGCACATAACAACATGTTGCAAGTAACTACCAAAACAGTTCTGAAGCTTAACATATTTCATCTAGCACAAAGGAGCATAAGAAAAACAAATCACGCATTACAATCCATAAACGAAGAAATCAACATTTAACAGAGCATAATATGTGAGGAGTCAGACGGCTAGAGTTTTTTCTGGTCCCCAAGTTATTTTTTAAATATAAAATAGTATTTTCTCCCCCACATCTTAATTTCCCCAAAGCACATTTCTCCCAAGGACACCCAATTGGGGCAGAATTAACAATTCACCATCTGGAGGTGACCCACCTAATCTCATCTCCAGGACACTGTCCAGGAGGCAGTGCCTGAATGATCAATTAGAAGGGGAATGAGGAAATTAACCCACCCCACCCTTCTGGGGCTTTTGTTTCAGAGCCAGGTGCTACGGGAATCTTTCCTTTATTCTTGGAGAAATTCCTTTTGAGCTGAGGTTTAAAACGTACTATTTTCTCTAGAGCAAGGATGTTTCCTCCCAGGGACCCCCCTTCTGCCACTAGGGCAGGAGGCATGCTCCCTACTCTCTTCAAATAAATCCCGCTTTAAAACTAGAGTTGGTCACATGAAACAACTTCTTTCATGTAAGACAAGAAACGAGGTTGCTGCCATGTTTTGGTGCCGAACATCCTACAATACTAAAGAGATACCGATGCATTTCCTATTTCATGAGAAAAAAAAACTGCCCAATAACACAGTAATCCTTACACACCTTCATAGAAACACAAACATTTAATTTTCTTAAAAAATGACCAAAGAATTCACTTAAGAAACCCACAAAAGCTCTTTTTAAAATTTTTAGTATTCTTGGAAAACATCTGAACACAATTACTTTCCACTAACAAAACTTCTTTCCATCAAAACAATCAGATTTCGGACCCTGTGCAGTAGCCTAGCACCTAAAGTCCTCGCCTTGCACATACCAGGATCCCACAGGGTTTCCAGTTCTTACCCCAGTGGCTGCTTCCCATTCAGCTCCCTGCTTGTGGCCTAGGAAAGCAGTCCATGACAGACCAAGGCCTTGGGAGCCTGCACCCACATTGGAGATCTGGAAGAGGCTCGTAGCTCGTGGCTTAGGATCAGCTCAGCTATGACCATTGCAACCACTTGGATCAATGGACAGATGATCTTCCTCTCTGACTTTCCAATAAAAATAAGTCTTAAAAAAAAAAAAAACAACTACCAGATTTCAAAAACAAGCACAACCAGTCTTGTAGTCCATCACTTCAAAAAGCAAGATTTCTCACTACGTGCCCAAACTTGCAAGGTTTTGTTTCTTTCAACTTCAAATACTCTGAAACGTATTAACACAACCAGTTAACCAGATCCGAAGGCAAATCACACTACTTCAAACCATTCAAGGAAGAGCAAAAACAACTCCGGTCCCATGCCTTCAACAAATCTTTCATTGCCATCCCGTTTTTCAAGTTCTGGAGACTGACCATCACCCTAACCCTGATAACACAAAACGATTCCTGCCAACCTCCCCCAATCACACTGGGCCAACTTTGAGGATCCAAGAGGCAGAGAAAACCGCCATGACCCGGTCCACTGCAGAGTGTGCAATTCTCCATCTGCAGCACGCAGCTGAAGGCTGGCTCAGAATGGAGAAGAGGCCTGATGAGGGCTTACCGGGAGTCACTCAAGACGTCCAGGCCATCACCGCCGAGCAGCTAGGCGCGCTGCCCTAGTGCCCACCAACGAATACCCACCCACTCAGGCCAGCCAGCACAAGGCCACAACGAGGCTCCGCCCACCACCTCACGAGGCTGCAAACTACCTCCGCCACACTGCGGAGAAAACTACCCTTCCAACTCTGCTCCCACCCTCCGCATCTCACGGGACCTCCTCCTCCTAAACCTCAGGGAGGGCATTCGGCTCCTGACCGAGGGGGTGGGGACCCATGGAGGAGACTCTCACTACATTTCTGAGCCTCAGGAAGCGTGGTCGCCCCCTACTTCCCCGAGCTGGGCATTGGACGCAGTCCGCTCGCCGCTCCCTACACCTTTAGGCCACCGCGGGAGAGCAGAGGGGAACCCTCCTCCGAGACTTCCGTCGCGGATTCTCAGGAGGGTCCCGACAGCAGCTTTCCGCCCCACGGGCAGGTCCACACTGGAGCCTGCTTTTCCAGCAAGGCGGAGGCAGGGACGGCACGACCACGTTCCATCCCCACTTCGGGGGGGAAGCAGCAGGCTGGCAGGGATTTCTACCACATTTGCGGACACAGAACGCCTTCTGCATTCGGGATAAGTGTTTGTGTTTTCACTGCAGTCCCCGTTAGTTCGCAAGCCGCTTGGAGCCACCCGGCTCGGGCCTCCTCCCTCAGGTGACGAGAGGGAGGCGTCCACGCCATGGCCTCGTTCCCACTCCGGGAGGCAGGCTCATCCTCCGGGGTCCTCTCTGCATTTCCCTCACACCCCAAAGGGTCAGCGGCGTCCACCCATCCCGGGGCCTCCGCAACCTGGCCTCGTCCCTTTGTGTGGGGAACTGGCTGCGGCGGGCACGGGAGGCCTCCTCCGAAGGCCCCGCCCCGGGCCACCTAGGGGCGGCTCGAGCCCCGCACAGCCCCGCCCGTTCCGGGGCTGCGGGAGTCTTACCAGGGAGAGCTGTTGGGCACCAGAACCCAGACCCGAGTTACCCCCCGCGCGAGAGCCTCCGCCCCGCGGACGACAGCCCCAGCTCGGACGGCTTCCAGGAGCCCAACGCAGCCACCACCTCCTTCGCCGCTTCAGAAAATGGCCGCCAGGCTGAACCGCGACTCCGCGTTCCGGTCGGGGCGGGCCGGAGTGGCGGACGTCACGGGGCGGCGCGGCGCAGGCGCGCTGCGGCTGCCGCGAGAGCTCCCGGAAGTCGCCGGGGTTTGGCGTGAGAGGGATTAGAGATGGCGCTGGCGACGCGAGGTGTTGAGGCTGCGCGGTGGGGACGACTGTCCCCTCGGCCTCTGACTGGGATTTCAGACCCTTGCTTCACTCGGTGGCGCCTGCGCGAAAGGAGGGACACGGTGCCAAACTCAAACTGTGTTGAATATATATTTTTTAATTTATTTGAAGATTTATGTATTTTCATTGGAAGGAGATTTACAGAGAAAAGGAGAAACGGAAGAATCTCCCTTCCACTGGTTCAATCCGGCTGTTAATTGCTGCGCCTGAGCCAATCAGGAGCCAGGAGCTTCTTCCCGGTCTCCCACATGCTGCAGGGTCCCACGGCTTTGGGCCATTCCCCACTGCTTTCCCAGGCCACAGACCGGCAGAGGGAAGTGGAGCAGCCTGGGGTAGAATCGGTGCGTGCATGGGATGCTGTGTCTGGAGGTGGAGGAATAGCCACTTGAGCCCTTGCGCACACCCCGAATACTGTATTTAATGTAAGATCCAGGAACTGGTGGATGCTTGTGTTGGTAATAACAAATGAAAATGCTTTTTGCATTAACAAATTTTAATCCAGTTAACACCAGTATGTTCACTCCTGCTGTTTGGCATCTTGGCCAGGAATCTGCTCATGCGCCTGGGGAAACCAACAGTAGGTGGTGCCAGTAGTTGGGCCCACAATGGATCTGGCTTCTCGATTCTGTCTGTTTGGGAGTTTTTCTTGAGGGAACCAGCACATGGAAGACCACTCCACTGTCACCAGAGCCATTACAATGTTTTTTGTTTGTTTGTTTTGCTTTCTTTCAATATTTATTTTATTGGAAAAGCAGAACAATTTACAGAGAAAGAGTGGGCCCGGTGCTATAGCCTAGTAGCTAAATCCTCAACTTGCATCTGCCCAGATCACATATGGGGCAACACTTTCTGTCTGCTGGTCCACTTCCCGTCCAGCTTCCTGCTTGCAGCCTGTGAAGGCAGTAAGAGGTGACCCAAAGCATTGGGACCCTGAACTCACCTGGGAGATCCACAGGAAGAAGCTCTGTATATCTGCCTTTACAATACAAAAATAAAATAGATCTTAAAAAACAGTGCAATTATTAAAAGAAAAAAACAATACAGAGATTTTCCGTCCACTGATTCACTCCCCAGTGGCTGAAACAGCCAGAGCTGAGCCTATCCAAAGGGAGAAGCCAGGAGCTTCTTCAAGGTCTCCCATACCCAAAAAGTATGCAGGGTCATTGTGCAGGGATCTTGGCACATGAAAGGTGAGGATTAGCCATTGCAATAGGCCCATGATCTTATATTTTTAAAAAGACATATTTCTGGACCTGGCTAGGTAGCTGAGTGGCTAAATTCTTGCCTTGTACCGGGCTCTGATATGGGTGCCAGTTCCTGTTCTGGCTGTTGTGCTTTGCATCCAGCTCCCAACTTGTGGCCTGGGAAAGCAATGTAGGACGCCCCAAAGCATTGGAACCCTGCACTGGTGTGGGAGACCCAGAAGAGGCTCCTGGGTCCAGATCAGTCCAGCACAGTTTCAGCTGTTGCAGCCAACTTGGTAAGTGAAACAGAGGATGGAAGATCACTGTTTCTGCTCTCTGTAAATCTGAATTTCCAATAAAAATAAGTAAATCTTAAAAAGATGTATTAAGAAACTATATTTCCATATTTCTTTAGTCTTAACCCCAGCCCCAGACTCTATTACTCCTATTTTAGTTTATATCTTAATGAATATCCCCATCATTGACCTAGCCTTGCAAGCAAAAAATAAAGGGCCAGTGATGTGGCATAGCAACTTAAACTTATGCAAGTAACATTCCATATAGGTGATGGTTGGAAATGTGGCTGCTTCATTTCTTTTTTTTTTTTTTAAGATTTATTTATTTATTGGAAAAGTCAGAAATACAGAGAGGAAGATCTTCCGTCCAATGATTCACTCCCCAAGAGAGTGCAACAGCCGATGCTATGCCAATCCGAAGCCAGGATCCAGGAACTTCCTCCGGGTAACCCACAGGGGGGCAGGGTCCCAAAGCATTGGGCCGTCCTCGACTGCTTTCCCAGGCCACAAGCAGGGAGCTGGATGGGAAGTGGAGCTGTTTGGATTAGAACCAGTGCCCATATGGGATCCAGGCACGTTCAAGGCGAGGACTGTAGCCACCAGGCCATGCTGCCGGGCCCAGCTGCTTCATTTCCAATCTAGCTCCCTATTAATGCTCCTGGAAAAGCAGCATAAGACAGTTTAAGGGCTAGGACCCCTGCACCAAGGCTCTGTAATGGTGACTTTGGGGTGTCCCAGCCATTGTTTTTAAGGCCATTGGGGAGTGAACCACATGATGGAAGAATTTCTCTCTGTGTCACTTTTTTGAAAATATTTGTTTTTATTTCAAAGTCAGCTATATCAAAATGATGAGAGACAGAGAGAAAGATCTACTATCCAATGATTCACTCCCCAAGTGGCCACAATAGCCAGAGCTGCCCCAATCCGAAGCCAGGAGCCCAGAGCATCTTCCTGGTCTCCCACGTGGGTGTAGGATCTCAAAGCTTTGGGCTTTCCTCGACTGCTTTCCCAGGCCACAAGCAGGGAGCTGGATGGGAAACAGGGCTTCAGGGATTAGAACTGACACCCATATGGGTTCCCGGCACATGCAAGGCGAGGACTTTAGGCGCTAGGCCACCGCACCGGGCCCCCTCTGTAATTTATTAAAGAGGAAACAAAAGTGAGGAAACAAACGACTGACCCCCAGCATGTTTTTAAGAAGACTTGTGTGACAGATTTGACATGCCAAAGTGAGCAAACTGAAAAAACAAGCAAAAAAAACCAGATCACATTTGTAAATAAAACCTGTATTTTATACATAATTTGAAAATATAATATCATATTCAAAACATAGTCTATTAAATGCAGTGTGGTATCAAGCCATGTCCTAGAACACAAAAAGGACTAATTCCTACTGGAAAATGGATGAAATCTAAAGGTTATTCAAAAGTACCACTGTTAATCTCCTACGTTTTGATAATGACACCACGATTTTATATAAACTCAATTGCAGCTGCTCTAGCCTTCTCTTAGTTTCTCCAACATATCATGTTTTTTCTCAACATAATTTGCCCTTACTATTGTTTCTTACCCGTTAAGGGTTTGTCTTATTTCTGCTTCATAATGACCTCCACAGAGCAAGTGCTTGACGCAGTTGTTGGGTCACTGGCTAGGACAGCTGCATCCACTATCTGAATGCATGGCTCTACTACTTGGGACCTTCCTTGCCACGCAAATGGAAGCCAGATTGAGTTCTGGGCTCCAAGTATCAGGCTGGTCCAGCTCAGCTCTGGCTGTTGCAGGGATTTGAGAGTGGGCTGGTGAACAGCAAATCTCCATGTCTAGCTCTCTGTGCATTTGTTTCACTGCCTTTCAAATAATATATATAAGAGTGTGTGTGTGTGTGTGTGCGTGCACACTCATGGATTTACTTATTTATTAAGACTCATTTATTTATTTTTATTGGAAAGTCAGATATATAGAGAGCAAGAGAGACAGAGAGGAAGACCTTCCATCCGTTGATTCACACCCCAAGTGGCCACAACAGCCAGAGCTGCGATGATCCAAAGCCAGTAGCCTGGAATATTCTCCGGAACCTCCCATTCAGGTGCAGGGTTCCAAGGCTTTGGGCCATTCTCAACTGCTTTCCCAGGAAACAAGTAGGGAGCTGGATACGGGACATGGGAATTAGACTTGGAGCCCATATGGGATCCTGGCACATTCAAAGCTAGGACTTTAGGTGGTAGGCTACCACGCAGAACCCGAATCATTTTATTTTATTTGAAAAATTTATATAGAGAGGTGAGATAAACAGATCTTCCATCCACTGGATAAACTTCCTAAATGTACACAACAGTCACAGCTGAGCCAGTCTGAAACCAGCAGCCTGAAGCTTCTTCTAGGTCTCCCATGTGATGCAGAAGCCCAAGCACCTGGGCCACTTCTTGCTCCTTTCCCAGGTGTGATGTCATGATCGCACGATATTAACCCATCACACCATGAGCCAACTGAGTCACCTGTGGAAACCGAATGGGAGAGAATTCTTGTTCTTGGCTTCTCAGAGTAATTTTCCCTTCACCCTCTGCTTCTCACAGAGTAACAGTAAATACAACAAAGGGAGTTTATTTCTCCAGTTTCAAAATTAAGGAAAAAACACAAATTATTTCAGTGATTGGGTAGGATCATAAAGATTTCTGGTTCCATTGGGTCAAAAGAAAATGAGGAAGATGGGAAAAGAAGGAAGAGATGCCATCTCACAAATCCACTGTTTGGTCTACAGTGAATATGAACATATATCCTTTGGAGCTATGGAAAATTTTAAATTGAAGCAGTCAATTCAGCTTACTGTTGAAGGAGCCAATCCAGTTGAGCAGCAGAAAGAGACCACTTGCCAAAGAGCATCAGGGTCCCTAAACAAACACCCAACTCTGGTACCCTGGCATTCCCCACCTGGACTGTCCAGCAGCAATATCATAGCAAATGTCTGCACTGCCTCAGGAGAAGAACATCCACACAGTCTATGACCACAGAACTCCTGAAGACAATTGGAGAGCTAATGCTGCATTAACTTTCCTTGTGTTTCTGTCATGGAGGTGAAAGAGATGCTGACATCAGTATATCAATGTTGTCATCACCATGGCACACTGACTGGATGCACAAGGTGCCTGGCTGTACATGGGTGAAACAGGAGGGGCAGGCCAGTACAAATTCAGATCCAATCTTCTAGTGTTGGGTCCACTTGATGCTCTTGAGGTCGATGCCATCCTGCACCATCTCCCACAGAGGGCTGCCAAAGAGAAGAGTCAAGGAATGAATGAAAATTTACAAGGGAGAAAACACTGGCTCGAAGAACTTGACCAGTGCTGCGTCAATCTGAATCCAGGAGGCAGGAACCACTTCCGGGTCTCCCATGTGGGTGCAGGGTCCCAAAGCCTTGGGTCGTCCTCCACTGCCTTCCCAGGCCACAAGCAGGGAGGTGGATGGGAAGCAGGGCTGCTGGAATTAAAACTGGTACCCATATGGGATCTGGTGCGTGCAAGGCGAGGACTTTAACAGCTAGGCTATCATGCCAGGCCCCATCCTTTAGATTTTAAAAATGCATTCTCATATTCTAAAATGAAGAAACCAAGGTGGAGATAAACTCTATTGCTCTGTGGAATCTCTAATTCCTAAATGGAAGTACTCTCAAATTTTAGTTTCTAACAATGTGTACACAGAACTGACGGAAGGAGCTGCTTGCCTGTGGCCTGGGACAGCAGTAGAGGACAGTGCAAAGCCTGGGAACCCTGCAGCTGTGTGGGAGATTCAGAATCTCTTGATTCTTGGCTGGAAATAAAACAGATGATGGAAGGAAAGTGACAATCTGATTTCTTCCAAAGTGTCTCTGATGGGGGCCTGCGTGGGGAAGCGTTGGGATAAGCTTTGATTTGAGGCACTGAGTGCCAATTTCTTCCCTACTTGTGAACCAGGTGCCTGGTAATGCATCTGGGAATGGAGGAGTGTGAGACACAGATATGATTTTAGACTCCAGCCTTCTGCATGACCCGGCCATGACATGGTGCCCACTGCAGGGGACAGAGGAGACTTGTCTCTCACTCTTTGTCGGTAACTTTGCCTTTGAAATAAATTCAGCAGAACTTAAAAATGACAAAAAGTCTCTGATATAAGAGGGTGTACCTCATTTCTCGAAGTCGTTTTACATGATGAATGCACTTCTCCGCTGTGAAGTCCACTTCCTCCTCTGTGGTGAAGCGGCCAATGCCAAACCTGAAACAGTCCCAGGGGAGGAGCTCTGTCAGCACCCTGGGTCGGGGTAAATTCAGACAGCCAACACTTCTGGAGGGCCCACAACATTAAAGAAACAGAAGGAACCTGTTACTGCCCAGTGTGTCAGAGTTTCTCAGAATGTGGTCTAGGGACCATCAACATTAGATTCACCCGACAGGAAATTTCCTACTTTCCTTTGGACCTATTGAACCCAAACGCTGGAGAGTGGTCATTGTGTTCAAGGAGTAGGTGGCAGAGAAAAGAGGTCCCTTGACCACAGGAAGGGAAAGGTAGATGTCCAAAAATCCATCTGGGGTGAAGCCCCAGGAAACAACTGGTTATAATGGCTGCAGCAGCCTGTCCTAAGAGTAAGTGCTCCATGGGAAGGATTAAGAAAGCCAGAGCAGTGTTGCTTATATATATATATACACAGTGCCATCATTTGAATATTTAGAAAGCAAATACATTTCATTGACAGGAACTAAATACTGTTTGTGATGTTTTTACCATGGTAAATTCCACCTATTGCCTATACTTTTCTGAGCTGTCCCACATGCCAGTACTCTGTCTCTTCTATGGTTCCTATATGTGTGCTATGAAAGCATAGTATCTAAAATTTGAGGCTCACATACTGTCACCTCCACAAACTTGCCTAGTGACATCAATCCAGTCTGAGAGTCAATGCTCCAAAAACTTTCATAAAGAATCAAGAAAAAGGGCCTGGCACAATGGCTCAATTGGTTAATCCTTCCCCTTAAAGTGGCAAGAACGCATATAGGTGCCAATTCGTATCCCGGCTGTTCAACTTCCCATCCAGCTCCCTGATTGTTGCCTGGGAAAGCAATGTAGGATGGCCCAAAGCCTTGGGACTCTGCAACTGCATGGCAGACCTGGAAGGAGCTTTTCACTGCTGGCTTTAGACTGGCTCAGCTCTGGCTTTTGAGGCCATTTAAGAGTGAACAAACAGATGGAAGATCTTTGTCTCTCTTTTTCTCTGTAAATCTGCCTTTCTAATAAAAATAAATCAATGTTAAGGGGGGAAAAAAAGAATCCAGAGGAAGTAAAGAATGAGAATGAAGAAGCTTGTAACAGGAGATGAAATGCATTCAAAGATGCCTTCCATGATTGTGGCTGTTGTAATGCCTCACCTGATGGAAGAGTGTGCCAAGTCCTCATCAGTGCCAATCGCTCTGAGGACGTAAGAAGGCTCCAGGGATGCAGAGGTGCAGGCACTAAGGAGAGACAAATTCCTGGCTTAGTTCATCATTAACATCAGCACCCAGCTATAAGCCTACAGTTCCACTGCTCTGTCCCAGTGCCTGGTGTTCTTCCACAGAAACACAGGACATCAACTATTCACATAGAGTTACAGGGCCTGATGCTGCCCTGCACATCCTAGGGCATGAACCTGACACCTTTGGTCTCTGGATGCAAACCTCCGGGAACAGGACACTGCCAAAATGAGATTCAGCATCAGTTAGGGCAGTAGGAATTACATTTGACAAAAACAGGCAACAGAGGGACCATATGCCCACTCCCTTGGAACAAAATATACCTTCTGGACAACCCTGGAGAGAGCCACTAGACCTTTAGAGACCTTGGAACACTTCAGTTCTGGAGGCATAGAAGAGAACTGCTGGTGTTAACACCAGAGAAAACACAGCCTTACTCATTCCATGAGTTCATAAAAGGCACAAAAATGCCCCAGGAGCCCTCCCTGGGTGGCACATGTCACCTGTGCAAAGCCACTTCAAAGTGACCATTACCCTTCATTCAGGAACTCTTACACCGTGAACTGAGGAGCCATGTGTCAGCCCCATCTGTTCACTTCCCAAGCCAACTCACCTGCCTGAGGATAAGGCAACGTCTTTAAGTGCCATAAGCAGACTCTCCCCTTCCACATATGCAAAAGAAAGGTTGATGCAGCCTACAGGGGAGAAAAGCTGTGAGAGGGATTGCAGAGCCCCAGTTCCTTCTAGAATAGGGATAGAAGGCGCACATCTATACCGGGATAATGGTGCTCAGGGTCTCCGTTCATCACCACATCAGGAAGGCTCTTCATTATCTTCTGCGTCAGCCGTTCTGCTAACTTGGAGATGTGCTGATGGTCGTACTAAACAACAGATAAGGCAGACTAAGCACACTGGTTCCCAAAGACACAATGACTAAGAAACCTTTTTCCACCCAGCAGTGACCGTGCCCACTTATCTTCCTATGTATCCAGGGAGATCCGTGTTCCCAGAAGCGAGCAGGGCAGCTAGACTGTGAAAGGCACACAATTGTAAACACAGCTAACTGCCCTTAAAGGGTCGTGGAGTTTGGCTCTGTAACACCAACTATGAACAAAGTGCCAATAACCATTAGGACAAAGAAGGATTTTCTTCAACTTCCTCTTCAGGGAGCGATCAATCATTTAAGGATCACTTTAAATAAGAGTCCCAGCACAGGGGAAAAAGTGATGGGAGCAAACGCTCTCCCCATACCTCCATCTCTTGCTGTGCCACTTCACACGCAGCCCCAAGCCCCACCACCAGTGGTGTGGGCACTGTCCCGGACCTCATACCACGCTCCTGTCCTCCTCCACTTTGCAGGGCCTCCACACGTACGCGGGGCCGGCGGCGGATGTAGATGGCACCAACCCCTAGGGAACAAAGTTATTTACAACATAGAAGAAAAACAGAAGACACAGATGAAATGAAGGACCATTGCCCAAAGCTGCCAATATCTTATCTCAACTTTCTGTAGGCTTGAAATTTTTCTAATGAAAAAATCTGAAGAAAAAGAATATCAGTAATAAATCAATAATTAATTTTAAGGTTTTTGTTTTGTTTTGTTGCATTTTATTAATTTGAAAGGCAAAGTTACAGAGAGACAGATAGAAAGTGAAAAATCTTTCATCCCCAGGTTCATTCCCCAAATGGCCACAACCACCAGGAGCCAGGAGCTTATTGCAGATCTCCAGGGCAGTGTAGGGACCAAGCACTTGGGCTTGTGTGAGACCTGGCAAAGTTTCCTAGGGTCAACCTGAACAAGCCTCAGCCATGGCAAACATCTAAAGAAAAAACTAGTAGATGGAAGATGTATTTACTTTCCATCTCTCTATCATTCTACTTTCAAATCTCACTAAAACAAAACAAAACAAAACAAAAAACAAAAAACACAGATATATGTATGAAATACCTAACCAAGTCAGCACTCTAATTAAAGATAGAATGCATCTGGGTTGTTTTTTATTTTTGTTTTTCTAATAATAGTTCATAAAACAATCTCTCACCAAATCTAGGAAGCCCTAGAATAAGCCAACTTCATCATACAGGCCACAGCTGTCCCACCATCACCACAGGGATATGACGCACCTTGCAGACACCGCATGTCATCGGACATCAATGAAAAAGGGCCCTTTTGGGTCCGGTGGAGTGCCCTAGTGGATAAAGTCTTTGCCTTACACTCACTGGAATCCCATATGGGTACTGATTTTAATCCCAATAGCCTCATTTCCCATCCAGCTCCCTGCTTGTGACCTGGGAAAGCAGTTGAGGATGGCCCAAAGCCTTGGGACCCTGCACCCATGTGGGAGATCCGGAACAGGCTCTGGGCTCCTGAATCCAGGCTTCATATTAGCTCAGTCCAGGCTGTTGCAGCCACTTGGGGAGTGAATCCACAGACAGAAAATCTTCCTCCGTCTCTCTTCCTCTCTGCATATCTGACTTTACAATAAAAATTAAAATAAAAACGGGGCCCTTCCTCCACAGACAGAGAAATTATTTATTTTTTTATGGCTACCTCCACAGAGGGTCACAATCTCTCCCTAGGGTTTAGGACGAGGGATCAGATCTCAAGCCTGCAAACATTCCTGGGCCCAGAGGACCAGCCAGCAATCCTACAGACCAACAGGAGAACCGACTCCTGAGTCTGCAACAGACACATACCTGTACAATCCATCACTAAGGTCAAGCCAGACTGAGAGAACAAAGGACTCAAAAACTGTTGCCCTGCCCATCCTCTTGAAGCAGACAAGATGGCTGTGCCTATGTGATGAAATCTGATTCTACAAAGCTTGTTCCCCAACCAGACTGACAGCTACATGTCTTCTAAGAATTTTTTTTTTTTAAACAGAAGCTCAAGAAGAATGCCCTGTTATCTACACAGTAACTGCTTGGACCAGCGCCCATATGGGATCCCAGGCATGCAAGGCTAGGACTTTAGCTGCTAGGCCATGGCGCCGGGCCCTGAATGTGCAATTATTTTTGAAACTTTTGTTTGAAACCTGCATTTGGCAAGGAACTGTGAAAATACACCTTCCTTTAACAGTGATGATAATACTAAATGACTCTAAGGAACATCTGCCAAATGGTTTTCTGGGAGATGCAGAAAGAGAAAAGTATAAGAAGCACTGGTACCTTTGGGACCATAGATTTTGTGACCGCTGATGCTCATGAGATCGATTTTCATGTCACTGACATCAAGTGGAATTTTTCCAACTGCCTGGGCTGCATCGGTATGGAAATACACCTTTCTGGAGCTGCAAATCCTCCCTAGAAAAACAACAGCACATGTGGCCAAGTCGCCCAGCAGCAGTGCCACAATGCCCAGGACCTGTCCCTACTCACATGACATGACCTTTCTGAGGATTCCATTAACCCTTTCCTTACTCTGCCCTCTCTCTCACTCTCTCCAATGGGATGAATAGATGAATGGCAAAGTAGCAAATTCAAACATGCCTTGATGACTGTTTCCATTTCTTTTTGTTTTGCCCCTGACGTTCTAATGCATAAAATTCTTAGGATCTCAGCAACAGCAGCCTTTTCCTATATGCCATCCATTACTATTTAGATCTTTTTCTTATTTATTTAAAATAAACAAAGATTTAACAGATTTTTTTTTGCTAACATATCTGAAGAGATTATAGGGCAATCTCTAAGTAGGGATAATAAAGACATATTCTAAATACAGAGAAAAGAGGCTAAGGAATTTTGTTATTTGCTGCAACTGCAATGAAATGAAAAAAAAAATAGGGTACTAAACACAGTTTGTGCCACTTCCAATGTCCTTCAACAAGGTATACGAACTCTTTCCCTTGATTTTCTTATAGCAGTCTACAAATTGTTACCTATAGTTCCCAGTCTATTCGTGTTCTCTCACACAGACCCACTGTTTCACCAGAATCAAGGATAACCTGTGATTCTTACCTATCTCTGCAATAGGCTGCTTCACTCCAATCTCATTGTTGACAGTCATGACTGAGACCAGGCTGGTATCTGGCTGGATGGCGGCCTCCAATTCCTAAGAGTAAGGAGTAAGAGACTACACAGTGCCATCAAGGTCTCTCCTGACACAGAACATAGGCAAACTCACTCTTGAAAAGAGCCCATCACTGGGACAGACACAGTGGCTCAATTGGCTAATCTTCCACCTCCAAGGGCCAGCACCCCAAATGGGCTACGGTTTGTATCCTGACAGCTCCACTTTCCATCCAGCTACGTACTGATCACTTCATTTTGCTTATCACAGCCGTTATGGCAACTGTCCTCCAGGCCTCCGTGAGCCCGTCTTGTGTTTCTACTTTATGTTCTAAGTCTTGCCACTCTAGCCCCTCTCTGCAGAAGTGCCGACACCCAAGCTTTGTGCCAGCTTTCTCTTGCCCTAGACCAGCCATCCTTCCTGCGGCCTCTCATCATCAGTCTGATCCTCCAGGGCCTCTTCATCCTAGGGCTTGTCACTTTCTGTGTCACCCAGAGACACCCCACCCACCTCCCAGGGCCTCTGAGCATTCGCCCCAGCCCCTTTCTCAGGGCACCAGCAAGCACCTCATTTCTATGCCCGGCAAGTGACTCAAGAACCAAGCTCTCTTCCTGCCCTGACTCCAGCGACAATGGCGGACTATACACACATAGGAGGAAGGAAAGTTCAATGCCATTCAGCTCCTTGCCCCCAACAGAAAATTAGTAAAACCTACTCTGACCTTCAGCCTTGGGCTTCCCCTTTGCTGATATGATTAGAAGCCATGAGTCTCTTGTCACAGGCTTTCCTGTGCCTCCGATGGCTGAATTCCACAGCCATCTAGAGCAGTGATGTGGGATGGACACCTGCCCCAGGATCACTCCCTGAAGGCCTAAACACTTGATGCTGCCTATACCAGGCCTCCCACCCTTCCTCTTTTGGGGTCAAGTTCCCAGTCCACTCCATCTAGCCTACTGAGCAGCCCCAGGGACAGCTGCAGGAACTAAGACAAAGAGCCCCAGGAATTAAGATAGGCAGTGGAGTTTAATTTCTACAAGGCCATGATGTCCAGGTGTGCATGGTGTCCAGCGCTGTGGCACCTGTCATAAGCTGGCTGTAGTAACCTCATCAGGGGGTACCTCCACACAGGGCACCCTCCATGCTCCAGCTACCAATGTGTCCCTAGCCTGGGCCAACTGACAAACTAGATGATGTCACCAGTACAGAGGAAAGGTGGGGTAGACAACAGTGTCATCAACAGGGTAGCCTGTGTCTCCAGATTAGAAAAACCTATCACAGGGCTCCTGGCTGCATCCCCACTGAGTGCTGGACCTACCTCTAGAAGGTCAAGGTTTTAGCACAGCCACAGGGGTGCAAATGGGTCCTGTCTTTCTGTAGGAGCCCCACGAGACAATTGCATGCAGCTGCTGGGGGCTGCAGGGAGCAGGACCCTCATGACCTTGCAGCAGCCGGTTTAGGTGGACATTATAACAGAGGCCTACCACAGGTAAGATCAGGTGCACTAGGTGGCAGGGCACAGTGTCCCTAGGTGGTCCAAGAGGCCCTTTCCCAAGTGCAGCCAGGGGCCCCATTTGGTCTTGCTGTAGTCCTTGCTCAGCACATGTTGTCGGGAGGATCAGGCCAGACAGGGTATCAAGTCTCCCCAAGGCTGAGTTGGATGGCCTCTGGGACTCCTTCATCTTCTGCTTGACCTCAGGGCCCTGTAGTTATGGCATGCCCATCCTCCAAGGCCTGGTCGAAACAGAGGAGGCAGAAGCCTGGGGGCCTGCGTGCAGTCCCTAGCTTTAGGAGGCCTCCTATAGGAGAGTGTTCCACTTCTGTTGGCATCATTCCCTCTAAATGTGACAAGAGCACAGACAATACAGAATGACAGTGCCCTGATCAATGGCATTTTGGAGATCCACAAGCCTTTTTACGCAACTGAGACCAATATGCATGTAAAGTTGGCAGTGAAAAAAGGAGATGGCACCTAGTAGGAGGAGCAGAGAAAGGCAGGGGGAATAAACTTTGCTTCCAGGGGTTGGTACAATGGCTCAGTGAAAGTGAGACAAAGAAAACTAACCAACTGCTAGTTCATTTTCCAAATACCTCCAAAGCCAACGTAGGGCTACGATAAAGCCAAGAGCCAGAAATTCCTTCCAGATGTCTGATGTGTCAAGGAATCAAATACTTGAGCCATCATCTAATTTCTATCAAAGCACACATTAACAGCAAGTTAGCATCAGAAGCAGAACCTGGACTTGAACCCAAGCACTCAGATATAGAGTGTGGCATCCCAAGCAACATCCTAATCCCTACAACCAACACTCATCCAACAGGAAGACAAACATAGGAAAGGAAATAAAAGATGAATAGTTCATTAAGGGGACAGCGAGGAACGGCTCAAGCTAGAACTGGACAGGAAATGTGAAGGTTAGTGTGCTTTAGATAAGAGGTCTTATGAAGGGGCTGGTCTGAAGCAGTAGTTTATAACTCAGGCGTTGTATGAGACCACCATTACCCTAGTAGCAAAACCAAAGCACAAGAAAGCTGTAGATCAATATGTCAAAATGAAGGGCTGGCGCAACAGCATAGAAGGATAAGCGGCTGTCTGAAACACCAGCATGCCACACGGACACACAAGGAAATGGGCCAAAATGGAGTAAGAAGTAAAATTCTTCCTCTTTTTCAAAGGACTTAGAGGCATCAGCCCAGGGAAGGAGGTCAGTTTTGTCCTGGTGAGTGTGAGTCCCTCAAATCCTGTATATGTGCAGAACAGTTACACACATTAAGAAAACATCAATAAAGCTGAGAAACAAGGCTCCCTAGAAAACAGTAATACACACTCCAGGGGGAACATGACCTTGTTCTAGGACATCTCTGTTTCTCTACCCCCATTCCCACCACCATCCATTAGCTACAGTCCAGGTTCAAGGTGAGCTGGGAAAGACAGACATACAGATTAAAGCTAGGTTCTTGCTGTTTTGTCCTTCCTGACCACAGCTACTCTTACCTGCAGGTCGATGATCCCACTCTTCTGCACAGGGAGGTAGGTGACCTTAAAGCCCTCGGCTTCAAGGGAACGGCACGAGTCCAAGACACACTTGTGCTCCGTTTGGGTGGTGATCAAGTGCTTTTTCCGTGACCTGTAGAATCGGGCCACTCCCTGGAAATGGGAGGTGATAGGAGGAAGAACACAGAGTGAGCAACGAGCCATGACTTCAACTCCATCTCCTGGCTCAGTATCGGCTCAGCTCCAGCCATTGCAGGGAAGATCACTCTATCTCTCTTTCTCTCTATATCAAATACAAATATAAATAAATATACGCATATATATGCCTTTCAAAAATTATATACTTATTACAATAATAATATTTAGGCAAATGTATGTTTACAAATTTGAGAAATATGTAACAAATGGTTAACAGAAGTGATCTCTTTGTGAATAAATTAAGGAATTCTGCTCCACTTTGTTTGAATAGTTATGATTCATTCAGACACCAATTCAAACAGTAACTTGATGTGACAAGTAATTTTCTAGGTGACAGGATAATAGCAGTAAACCAAACAACATAATGAGTAGATGTCACTTTTTTTTTTTTTTTAAAGATTTAGTTATTTATTTGGAAAGCAGAGTTACACAGAGATTGGAGACAGAGGTCTTCCATCAACTGGGTGAGTCCCCACATGGCTATAACGGCTGGGAGTGAGCCAGGCCAAAACCCAGGAGCTCGGAACTTCTCCTTCGTCTGCTGTAAGGATGCCAGGGCCCATGTCCTTAAGCCATCTTCCACTGATTTTCCAGGTACAGAGGCAGGGACAGGACCAGAGGAAGAACATCTGGAACTCAAACTAGTACCCATATGAGATGCCAGTCCTGAAGGCAGTAAGCCAACCAAGCGCTGGCCCCTACCATCAATCCTTGACCTCTAGGTTTGGGAGCTAGGGAAAAGTCAAAACCAAATATTTCCAAAGTTTTAAGTGCTCCCAGCCCACCTGATCCTTGGAGGAATCTGCACTCTGACTTTGTGGTCTCTGAAGTATAAAGGATACCTTTTTACTAACGGATTTAGGGAGGGAACTAATCTTGGGAGTCTGTCTAGTGCCTCCTGTACTCAGATCAAGGCCAGAGAAAACAAAAGCAGCAGCAAAGTGCTGAGATACTGGAAAGAAAGGGTGAGTCTCCATTGAAGCTTCACTAAATACCATTTCTCAGAGCCTTGGCACTTACTCAACAGCCTGGCATTGAGACCCAGTCAAACATGCTTATGTTCCATGAAACCTAATACTGGAATTTTACATGTGTAAAAACCAACGATCTGATGTTCCAAGGACAGAATGACTCAGCCAGAATATGTGCCAAAACGAATACCTACAGAGAACGCAACATCAAGCATTTAAAAATGAAGAAATTTGGGCCTGGCGTTGTGGCCTAGCAGTTAAAGTCCTCGTGTTGAACACACCAGGATCCCATATGGGCACGGGTTCTAATTCCGGTAGCCCTGCTTCCCATCCAGCTCCCTGCTTGTGGCCTGGGAATGCAGTCAAGGACAGCCCAATGCTTTGAGACCCTGCACCTGTGTGGGAGACCTGGAGGAGGTTCCTGGCTCCTGGCTCAGGATCAGGACAGCACCGGCCGTTGCGCTCACGTGGGGAGTGAATCATCGGACATTGAAATAAAAATAAATAAATAAATCTTATATAAAAAAAAAAGAAGCTGCTGAATCCCAGCTTCCAACCAATGTGTCTCCATACACTGCAGCTAACTGGGGCCATTCAGGCCAACTGGGGTATAAAACAACAGATGGAAGATCTCTGTTATCAAATAAACAAATCTTTAAAAACGAATCAAAAAAACCTGTTACAGAATTGATCAGAAAGAAGAGGGAAGGGCTGCACTATGGCACAGCTGGTTAAGCCAGTGCCTGCAACACAGGCATCCTATAGAGCAATGGTTTGAGTCCCAGGTGCCCTGTTTCCAACCAAATCCCTGCTAATGCATGTAAGAAACCAAGTAAGATGGCCCAGGCGCTTGAGCTCCTGCCAAATGTAAGTGACTTGAATGGAGTTTGAGGCTACTAGCCTTCACCTGGGCCAGCCATGTTCATTGGGAATGAACCAGAGAAGGGAATATATTTGCTCCTTTCTCTGAAACTCTACCTTTCTCTGAAACTCTACCTTTCAAATACATAACTAAATAAGTTTCAAAAAGAAACAAAAAGCTAAGATGAGGGAAGCCCCAAAATCGTGTATAGGAGAAACACGTGCAAATACAAGTGATTCTGGACCTCCTTAGAGACTTCAGTCACCACTATCAACTTTCTGAAGTTGCTGCCATCTAAGAAACTAGGGCTGAAACTCACACCCCTCCTAGCCAACCACTTTGCCGAATTCAAGCCAACAGTCTTAAAATACACTGCCAAGGACAGAAGGAAGCAATAAATCAGGAGCGTCTTCCTGTCACAAGAATATGGGGCAGAAAGCTATGAAAAAAGCCTACACATGAGCCTACACAAGGCAGAGGCCAGTCCAGATCCACTGTCAGTTACCTTTCTCTCACCTTGATGGCTATGTTGTTGGATTCAGTAGCGCCACTAGTGAAAATGATCTCCCGAGGGTCAGCCCCAATGAGCGATGCTACTTGCTGCAAACCAGAAACAGACACATAACATCAGCGTCCAGCCCAGAACCACAGCTACAGATATAGCTGGCTCAGAGCTCGAAGCAGGGAGAGCCCCATGGCTGCTCACCAGCAGGCCTGGAAGACAGTCTGTGCCTGCCAAAGTCTGTGACAGCCTGGATCCCAGCCTTGCTTCCAACCCCCAACAAAATACCACTGTTTTTTCTAAAAATGTATTTCCAGAGCTCCCATAGGTACAAGTCCTATGTTCACCACCCACTCTTCCAATATGGTCTCATTTCACCCACCACAAAAGCCCTAGGGAATTGGTACCAGTGTGATATCCACTGCACATGTGGGAAACTGAAGTTTAGAGAAACAAGCTCAAGGCCAGTTAGCTAGAAATCAGGGGAAAAAAGCAAATGACTGCAAACAAGGTGCAGTCTATATCTCTTCCAGGACGAACTCAAAGCTATTTCTGCGTCTGCCAACTCCTAGCAAGCAGGAAACACTTCCCACAGGCCACTAAACCTGAGCTCAACCCCTTCCAGACACTTCTGTATTCACCTGGCGAGCTCGTTCCATGGCTGCCTCGCTCTCCCAGCCGTAAGCGTGTGTCCGCGAGTGGGGATTCCCATAATAGTTGACCAGATAAGGAAGCATGGCATCCAGCACTCGGGGGTCCTAGGCATAAGACAACAGAGCCCTCCAGTTGTTCCCTCAAGTCCTTCATGTGCATCACACCTGCCAACCAGTCAGACACAGCCTGAGCCTTCATCCATCCTTCATCTCCTCTAAATAACCAAATATGACTGTAATACACTCCCGCCTTCCATTCAAGGGTTGTACCATCTTTCTCTACCAAGAGTCTTGTGATGTCAGGAAGGGCTGGAAGATGATAGGACTGGGACAGCCCACAGAGATGCAGATGCTCATCCAGGACGCCAAGTGCTCATAATGTGCATGATCTAACATTTAGTGACCCAATCTTTCCTGATCACTGGGTGGTGCTCCCTCCAGCGAACTTGAACCCTCCTGGGGATGGGTGATTTCATTAAGTTCACCACTCACCAGCTAGTGAAGGCAGGAGAAGGTAAGCCTCCGGACAGCTGGCTGGCTGCTTGCCCCCACAAGATCTGCCTTCCACCTGAACCCAGCGGCTTCTGGGGACTGTCACCTCTACTCCACACTTCCCACCGCGGACCTTCAGGCAAAGGCTGCCTGTCGGTGTTCTTACCAGTGGAGTTGTAGCCTGAACATCCATGTAGAGAGGCCGTAGCGCCGCCTCAGCGCGCGTAGCAGGTGCTGTCTCTGAGGGAACATGCGACTGAGGAGCCTGGTCAGGAACTGCCGGGAAACAACAGGCGCAGGGGCCAAGTAAGAGGACATCCGAGACGACCAGAGAGGGACATAAGGGAAAAGGGGAGACTGGGTCCTGCAGGAAGACACTGGGGCCATCTTCACAACTGCCAGGTGAGATCGCCTTCCAGAGGCTGTGGTGGGACAGGAGGCTCGAACCCTGAGTGGTCTGGAAGGACCAGGCTCCAAAGAGGTCTGAGCCTGGGGGGCGGGACAGCGGTCGCCCTGAGCCGGGCGGAGGGGAGACCACAAGAAAGGCAAAAGCTGTGCGCTGTGGGGCCGGCCCGGGACGTTCGAGAATATCAAACTGCCTAATGGACCGCAGGGTCGAAAGGGTGCCCCAATTAAGGGCGCGAGCAGGAGCGTACCGCGCAGGCGCAGCTCGCGAAAGGGCCCGGCAGGCCTGGCTCCCTTAGCAGTGTTCCCCGCCAGGCCCGCCCGCCTCCAAGCGGATCGCAGCAGCATGGTCGCGGTGGCCGAGTCCACCTCCGGCAGCCGCCGCCGTCCTCCGCACCCCGGGAGCCCGGAAGTGCTGCTGCGCGACCCGGAAGTGATTCCTGGGGCCACGGGCGCGCTCCGCCTCGCTCTCCCTGGAAGACGTATTGCAGAGCTTCCGAGGCCGTGAGCGAGGTGAGGAAGGGCGCGGGAGCCGTGCGGCCCGGAGCGGAGCGGGAGGCCGGACGCCAAAACGCCGAGAGGAGGCAGGCTGCGCACAGATTGCCCTCCCGGAGGTACCCCGAGGCCCCGGGCGCGCCCCTCCGTCGGGGCCCGCGTCTAGGCCCGCACTTTGACTCTGTCTCGTCCCCCACAGATGCCGGTAGCCGTGGGTCCCTACGGACAGTCCCAGCCCAGCTGCTTCGACCGCGTCAAAATGGGCTTTGTGATGGGCTGCGCCGTGGGCATGGCGGCCGGGGCGCTCTTCGGCACCTTTTCCTGCCTAAGGTGAGGAGCGACGCAGTCACTTCCCGCCCCGTCGCACCCTTCTGGGCCGGGAGCCTAGGGCAGCGTCCTCAGATCAGGCTCCGCCCCGAGGGCTGTTAGGGGTTCAGTGGAGATTTTGGACATTAAGGTGTTAAGAGACCAGACACACACACTCCTTGAGTGTTGAAAGTCAGGTCACAGTATCCAGCACTTGATAAAAGCTCAGTGACGACCTGTGGTTTTACGATCTTGGCTTGGAATGTGAGGATGAGGCAAATGAACGATACACGTGAAACGTGATTTTCACCTTTAGAGTATGCCATTAAAGTTTTCTAAGCTTGATGGTACTGCTCATTTTTATATTTAATACTTCTACATTACTGAGTCTCCAATTTGGGAATTTCTCACATCAGATACGCCCAAAGAATGTTGAGTCTTCCTATATACCCTAAAGTCAAAATCTGCAAAAACCCGTTTTCCATGCACATGTCTCACTACTGATTAAAGGCAGATGGCTATCGCTATCTACTGTCCTGTGAACCTTGAAGGAGCCTTCCTGACCCCAGATAGGACTCAGCATTATTAGCACAAATTGGAATGGAGCAAATAATCTGTGCTCAAGTTTCTTTTGCCAAGTTATCTCCATGCTGGTTTCCTCCACAGGATCGGAATGCGGGGTCGTGAGCTGATGGGTGGCATCGGGAAGACCATGATGCAGAGCGGTGGCACCTTCGGGACCTTCATGGCCATTGGCATGGGGATCCGCTGCTGAGCCTGGCAGTGGCTCTGCAGTACATAGATGCCTCCCATCACCCCAAGCATTGTGTATAATAAAGTCATCTTTGAGTAGCCTGTATGCTAGAAGCATTATTTTGCATTCGCTCATCCAGAACCTGAGAACATCATGTGAAGAGATGGAAATGAGCTTGTTGGAGTTTCTCAACATCTGTTTCACTTCGAATTTCTACAATAGGTATCCTTTCCAACTAATCGTGGTTAATTCTGTAGGTTTGGTGACTTATTGAACATTAAATGTCTCCCTTTTGCAAGTCACATTCTGCAGATGTGAAACTTTCATGGGATGTTTTGTCATTCTACAGTTTGACATAGCTGCTAAACATTACTGATTTGAAACATCAGCCAGTTTTAACCTCCAATGGTTAGATCAGTTAATCTAAAGATCACACCACCCACAACCAGGAATAGGACAGTGAAGCAGAGAGCCACCAACTTCAGGCAGCATTACCTGGTATGCATTAGCTGGGAGCTGAAATGGGAACCTAGGTACATCCTCAGTGAATTAGGTTATTCCTCGAGGGTTTTTTTTTTTTAATCGGAGTTCAAATTTCCTATCCAAGATTTGTTAACCATGAATAGTTACACAACTATTTGCTTGGAAATCGCTCTGTAGAAACAAGGCAAGTGCTTAGCACATTAAGGCCACAAGTTTTCTAGATTTTCTTCCTGCGACTTAACATTTGGTTCCTGGGAACCAAAGAAATTTTATTGAGAATATTCACATAAGCCTAACTACATTTTCTTTTCATTAACACCCAATTTCTAAGGTTATGCGTAAATTCTGCCTGCATATTACCAGATGATATTAGACAATAAAATTTATGTTTGCTGATCGGTTGCCTGAAATTATAATCGGCGATCTGGTAAATAATACAAAAGAATATTTCCAAGAGCATCATGT
Source organism: Ochotona curzoniae (assembly GCF_017591425.1). Lineage (NCBI taxonomy): Eukaryota > Metazoa > Chordata > Mammalia > Lagomorpha > Ochotonidae > Ochotona > Ochotona curzoniae. The sequence goes on along the minus strand of NW_024465894.1, from coordinate 13,346,610 downwards.
AGATCTATATTCAGAACCAGGCAGCTTATCAGGCTAGTGTAAATGTGCACCACAATTCAAAAATCTTTAACCAATTTCTGTGAAAACTACCATAATGGTAACTATATTGCTTAGTTTTATCTTCAAGGCATAAAACATAATGGATTTATAAAAATGCATGCAGTTTTAAAAATTACTTCCCTTTTCTGAGACTTTTCATTTAGTTTAAGCATAAGTCATTTTGTTAATACTCATTTACATGACTTAATAGTAAGTTGGTCAGAGTACAAATTTTACATTGCTTTCAGTAAACGTGATACTTAAAAAGTATATCAGTAATATAAGGAACTGGACAGCTTGAAGGCAGAATTTCTCAATAGGAATGACAAAATCTTCTGAGGGTAACTCTACTGAATTTACTTTCTGACTTCAAGCCTAAAACTATCCTAAATTTTCTATAACCTTGAAACATTTGAAAAATAAAGATTGCTTGTGGCCTTTTAAAGAGAATTTTATTTGAGTGGTTCTTACAAAGATTGTTGCAATATGAAAGTCATTTGTTTGATAGAAATATCAAGCTGTCTTGTCAAACACACTGAAGTAACCCAAAAATATATTTCAGAGCTCACAGAGCTTAAAAAGAGCAAAGATTATATGCAACCAGACAAAACCTATTTCTGCATTTCCTATTTCTTAATCAGACTGCTTTGTTATCCAAACATCTTCAGGAAATGCAGGGATCATTTTGTTTGGAATCTTAAGACACACCAGAACACATAGTATTTACAAAGTAAGTTTTACAGATACATTAATTGAAAAGATACCATCAGGAAATATAATTTTGAAGTTTCCTTTTTCTTGCTAAAATATAAGAATGCAAGATGAGATGTTCCCCAAACAGCCTTTTCGCTGTCTTAAATTTCCATACTACACATGTGCCAGAAACCTGCTAAACCATGAACCAAGTTTAAACAATAGTGAAATGTAGCTGTTGTGTAAAAAGTTAGGCTTCCGGAACATTAAAAACAACATTAAATCCTTCTCTGCCTTTATACAGAAAGCACACTTGTTCCCCTAGAGCTATTCCTATAGACCCTTAATGTTATTTTTCTACATTGTACATTTTAAAAGGCAGAACAAAAGAACAGCTTTGTATACATTGGGATTTGCTAGTTAGGGAGAAAGAGCACACTTCATTCCTGTTTACATTTTTATTTTTTCAAGGTAACAGGAATTGTATACAAATGACAGTAGACCCTTGCCTCTTTATTTTTATCTAAATAAAAGATAACTCAAGATGAATTCTCAAGAAACAAAAAAAGCTATGTACACAGGGACTGTATCTTCCTTCATCGTCTACTTGGCACTAGAAGTTGTGTTGCCGTCATAGAATCGGGAAACAGGTTATGATAAGTTGGAAGAGGTACATATGCTGCTGTTATCATTTTCCCTGTGAACAGAAACAAATTTTGGTTAGTATTGACATACAGATATAAAATGAGACTAACAATCACTAAGAAAAATGACTCAACTCACCAGCAAACCACCTGCCATGCAATGCATTCACAGCAGCAATAGCTGCGGCAATTGATGGGCACTTCACATACACGTTGCCCTAAAAGGTAAAAACACTGCTGTTACAAGAATGCAGGTTGATTTAGATTGCCTATACCGAACTCCATACATGAAAATAGAAAATGTTTCCTGTGTCCAAGGCCCAACATTCATATGTACAACTTTGCCCAAAGGATTCTCAATTGTCTGAAACTTGAATAAGATTCCAATATCAAGACGGCAAAATTTCACGCGACTATGCACTAATCTATTAGGAACAAAATCCCGTTATCAAAAACATAAAAATACCTGAGCTGAATTCTTGTCAACATAAATATGAATCACTCCTCCATGTTTATTACATTCTTCAATCACATCATCCTTAATTTCTGTATCCCATCCAACTTCTTCTTCTCTGTTATCAAAGTATTAAACTTAATTAAAACACAATGCAAGGCAGTAACATATGAAAGGATTTTTAAGCACGTATTTGTGGCAAAAAATGTTAAGTGGTATATATCTCTAAGGTAAATCAGGATACAAAACATTGCTATCAACCTAATTAATGCATTTCTATCACTTAGAAGTAATATTGAAGTGGTTTATCACCATGTCAAAGGGTTAAAAATAAATTTTACTTTTGCCCAACTCCAAGAATCCAGGGTTAATAAACCAAACTGTGAACTTACATTAGAGCTATGTAACAAGATGCTATACAAACATAAAGCAGAAAACCTGTATTTGAGCTGCATCAAGGTACCTCATAAGTAATAATAACTACTCAAAAACCAATTATCAGAGGTTCTATTAAACCACTAAAATCAGTGGGCAGACGATAACTAGTACTGATGATAATTAAAAACATCATGCATTAATGAACAATAAAGTTACTCTTCTACTGGAATAATACTTCTTAAATTGTTTCATTCACAAATTTTATACCAATTACACATTTCAAAACCATTTCTTAGACCATTTACTTTTTTACTTAGTAACAAAAATCCTCTCAAAAATATCTGGGTGATGGCTGTTAAATAAAATAAAGCAGCCTCATAAAAGGGGTTCACTCTGACAAAGGAGGCTTATTCTGATTACAAGGAAAGAAACTAAACCGTAAGTACTTCAAAAAATAACTTGAAACTTAGTACTAGAATGATGTCAAAAATCAATGTACTAAATAAATAATCAACAGAGGAGGACTAAAGGGAAAGATGTCAATGTCAGCATACCATTTCAACGAGAGGAGTAAGCCAAAGTATGCCTTCATTATCAGTGAAGTGAGAGGAAATAGGGGCCGAACTTCTTCAGAGAAACTGGGCCAATTGGAGAAGTCCTGTTCCCCATAATACCATATTCTGGTGGTAAACTACACCCTTCCTCTCAACAGATTACTCCACATGTCACTGGCTCCTTGCAGGCATAGATCAGATTCTATGTGATTCCCTTTTGAATTATGTGCTTTTGAGGTGCCATGTTGGGCTCTAAAACAGGTATAGCAGCAGGGACCAATTCCATTCTGCAGCTCATCAAAAGCTGCCTCTAACTGTTCCTCCACAGGGCTTTCGACCCAAAGAGCAAGATAACTAAAAATGGGGAGTTGGAAGCCAAATGGAAGAATTGCTCCCCAATCACAAATGCTGGTGGTCTAAACAGTGAGCTGGGAAGCAGAACTGGGGCTCGATCATTTATCCTCCCCACAGAGAAGGCTGCAGTACTAAGCCCAATATGGGGCTGGGAGGGAAACGAGGAAGAAGGGAAATATTGCAAAAAAAAAAAAAACCTTAAACAGTAAATTTCTCAGAAATAAACACAAATGATCTATAAGGAATTTAACTCAATTCCAATCATGCAATGAATGAGATCAAAGGAAATTAACAATGTACAGAAAAATTATATTAAAATAAACTTTGTTTCAATAAAAACACATAATAATCTAAATGTTGACACGTAACACAAAATTCAGCACTATCCCTTTCACAGTATAATTCATGATTTTGACAGAATAAAGCACTTACGTTTGCGGGTTAAACATATTCGAGAGCTGGAAACACTGTGTTGCAAGTGGCTGAACAGTGGCAGCAGCAGCTAAAGCGGAAGCTTAAAAAAAACAGAGAAGAAAATTAGTTTCATAGAAAATATATTTGAATATCCCTTACAAATAAAAAAACCCACATTAATCTTGTAGAGATGTCAGTGTTTAATATATTTCACCTAACAAAAATTTGCGAACTGACATATTTCCCTACTTTAACTTTATAAGTTTCCTCAGAAACATGTTCCAGTACACAGGAAACCAAAATACTACGCCTATAAAAATTAAATGGCATATTTGTATACACAAAGCAAATATATTTTTAGTAGACAAAAGCCAGAAAAGGGCACGAGCCAATGACAATTCTGACAATCTATGTTTATCTGAATCTTTGTTAACTAAAATGTATTAAAAAAAATGTAGAGTCCAGTACGGTAGCCTAATGGCTAAAGTCCTCGCCTTTGTATGCGCCACATTCCATACAGGCGCTGGTTGATACCGCTGCATCCCGTTTTGCATTCAGCTCCCTGCTTCTGGTCTTGGGACCCTGCACCAGCATGGAAAACCTAAAAAGCAGCTCATTTCTTCAGGCTGTGGATCCCGTAGGCACCAGCTGTTGGCCACTTCGGGAGCAAATCAATGCATGGAAGATCTTTTAACCCATTATCCCCCTTCTTCTCTGTGTATCTTATTTGCAATCAAAGTAAATAAATAATAATAAAAAAAAGTGCATTATGTTCTCACACCAACAAAACCTATCAATGATTTCCCTTTGTTACCCACAACACTAGATCAGTTTAAAACATTTGTCACATATTATCTCTAGTGTAATGCAAATGCTATGTATATATGTCCCATACTATATTATTTATTACATATACCTCCCCAAACAAATATAGACATCTTGTGGTCTCTAAATCTCTGATGAGGAAACTGGCAGATATAAACAGCTCAGTTTACTGAAATATTGTAGCCAGAAAATTATTGCGACCTCTTTTTGAACCATTAAAAAAACTTGAAGCTATTTTTACAAAGGACAACAAAATTTACAATGCTATTATCAAAATAATTACACAAAATTCTGAGGAACTGAGACAACTTTGGAACATACATTCCATATCAGGATGTGTGCATTCACTCAGCTACATTCTCAATTTGTAGTTCTTCCTACAATGCCATGTGGGAGGCAGAAGGTAATAGAACAGATACTTAAACTCCTGCCTAGCATGCGGGACACTTGAATTAAATTATGGTTTCCAAAGCTTGTGGTGACCCAGTCTAAGCTGTTGTATATATTTGCAAAGTGATCTACAGGAGGGTGAGTGAGTCAGAGAACTCTTTTCTAGTCTCCTAATACAATATCTAAAAGCAAAAACAACAATCAACACAAATCAACGAAAAAAGATGAAATTTTAACTACAAAACTTAGGCTCCAAAACTGCACTTTCCCTGACACTAATATAAATAGTTGAAATATTAAATAAAAATCTAATTACAATAAAATATTAATTTTCTAAAATGACAAAAATAACCAAGATTTCCAGAATATGCTACCAAATGAAGTCCTGTTACCAAATCAATACATTACTAATCCTTATTTTTTTACTACCATTTGAAAAAAACTAAGGATCACCCTACCACAATTCAAATAACACCAGACATTATGACTCAAAATTAATGTAAAGTCTCTCCAATGTTTTTATCCTGACTTCCATGAGTTTTCCTGGTGGCTGTACTACCATAACTCACCGTTGTCATATTATTTGACCATATTTGATTCCAATGCATAAGAAAACAAAGCTAAGGATAAAACAGTGCATTAGAAGTTACGATAAAATGAATCTCCTAAGCATAAGATATACTCCACTGAAAAGAAACTGTGAAATACATCATGAAGCAATGATAAAATTACAAGGCTTTTGACTCTTTGCATTTCCTTTAATTCAAAATATTTTAATTAGTAAAGCATTATTTCCAGTTAAAAGAAAAATGCCAAGACAACATAAAAAATCTAAAAGGAATGGTTGAGAAGATTCCAGAGTTCTCATAATTATAATGAAGAAAAACATGAGTGGCAATGTTAGCTTATACAACAAGAGACTTAAAAAAGGTTAAATTTGTTCACTCTGATTAGAAATATGAAAAATATTAAGGAAATACAGCATTTGCTATATCAATTAATGATGAAATAAAAATGGAAAATTTTTTACTTCTAAAAACCCTTAGCAAAAAGTATTAATCCCAAGCATCCCATACAATCTTTGTTAAGGTAAATAGAACAAAATTTCTCCAGGAGCAAAATGTTGACTGTTACAAAGATTTTATAATTTCAAATTTGCAAAAAGGACTTAATCAATGTACTGCAGATTTCACCCCCGCCTGTAATGCTAGCATCTAAAGGGCTGCCTGTTAAAACAGTCCCAGCTGTTCCCATGGACAGACTCGCGAGTACTGCCACTCCCGTGGGAAAGAAATGGGACTTCTGGGCTAGCTGTTTGCTTTTCACAGCTTTTGTGGGAATTTATGGAGTTGAACCAGCAATAACAGGACTGTTCCAACTCTCCCTCTAAATGCATTAACTCGCCTATCAAATAAATCTCATGCAATTATACCCTATTTCTGTTTAATACATGCAAGTTACAAATACATTGTTTCATATTATTTCAAACAAATCATCAAAATTAACAATACTATTAGCATACTAACAAGTTCATATTCAGTAGCACTATGATCAGCTTTACATTAAGCAGAGTCCAATTCTGAAGGACCTACACTCCATAATACTCCATTTTTTAATTTTCAAGAAAACTTAAGTCAGAATAGATAAATAACAACTAGGAAAGTTCTGAAAATATCATGAAGGCTATAGGGAAAGAAATATCAGGGAAAATTTTCATTTACTTATTTATCCCTGATAATTAGTGGATCAACATATTGATATATCTATATATCCAAGCATATAGCATTCTGTGAAAACATTGTAGCAAATTTATAAAAATTTATCTTGTTATACTTAACACTACTTCAAAAAAAAAAAAAAAAAGGAAGGAACTCACCTTCAGTCTGTTGGGAAAGTCTTGTTTGCAAATCTATAACAAAAGAGAATTCTACAGCTCAGTGCAGGAACAATGAAGAGCCTCAACTAACAGGGTAAATGTCAGGAGAGCATTAATAAAAGAGGACTATTAGAGCAGGGTTTATTAAAACAAACGTTTTAATAAATCATGGTGGCAAAACCCCTTCCCCATTCCTCATTAACAAAGATTTGGGGAAATTTTTTCATTTTTCATCTTAGAAAAACTTACACATCTTTTTCTCTTTCTCTTCCTATTCCTAATACTTTTCTAGTCGCAACCTTATTCCACCGTAATCCTTTATACTTGGGTAGAATGAGAAATGGGGAAAGGGGGGCACACCAGTAAGAAACTATGAAAAACCCTGATTTTGAGAATTCAATTCCAAGTACTTGAGGAATAAAAAATATTTATATTTTCTTAAAGGGAAGATTTAGTTTTAATATACTACACTATAATTTTACAAATTTGTTCTAACTCACTATTAACTACACACTTTAAAAATTCTTAATTTTAAGACAATCTCAAAGATGAAAATTTTACTGAGGTTTGTCATATTATTTAGGCAGCAAGAAATCAACAGGGTTCTTGTAATCTACAAAATAAAATTAAGATACAATTGAACATTACACTACTAAAAACAAACAATATAGGAAGGGACATGAGGAATCCCAGAGCCTATGAAAATTATCATAAAATTGAGAAGGAAAAAAATGTTAAGTAAATAAATAAACAACATGGCCTCAAACTTCTTGAAACAATGAACACAAGATGTTTGTGCTTCAATTTACATGCAGATAATTACATACATACTACATGTGGATTTTCTAATTGCTCAAAAGTGGCATCTTGAACTGAAATTTTAACTACAACTTACTTGAACATTTGGCCACTTCAATTATTAATGCACTTTGCTTATTTTCCAAAAACTGAGGAGAAGGCTTTTTAAATATACTTGCATCTCATTCAAGTTACAACATTATTTGTCAGGGGCACAGAGCGTTCGCCTAGCAGCTAAAGGCATGTTTTGCCTGTGATAGGATCCCTTATCGGAGCCAGTTTGATTGGGCTTCCTACCCAGCTCCCTGCTTGTGGCCTGAGAAAGCCATGGAGAGTAGCCCAGAGCCATGAGACACTAAACCAACCCACATGGGGGACCCATAATAAGCTACAGGCTCCTGGCTGTGAATCGGCTCAGCTCTGGCCATTGCGATCACTTGGGGAGTGAAGTTAGCAGATGGAAGATCTACTCTGTGTATCTGATTTTCTAATAATAAATAAGAAAAGAATAAAAAAATGATTTCTCAGATGATTTTAGACAAATTAGGAGCAAAGTATAGATTTCCAGGGAATTAAAATGAAGAACACATTTACCAAGCAATAAATATGAGATACAATAAAAAAAATACTATCCTTAAAATCCATTTCAATACACACAAAAGAGGAGTACTATAATTATGTAAGTACCCAACAAGAGACATGATTTAATTGTTACAGGAAAATCATGGCTCCTTTGTTAAAACAGAACCTTCAGTTACCTAAAGAAAATGCTTAATCAAAACAATAGCACCTAAAGTCCTCGCCTTGAACAAGCTGGATTCCCATCTTGGCGCTAGTTCTAATCCTGGCAGGTAAGCTTCCCATCCAGCTTCCTGCTCCTGGCCTGGGAAAGCACTGAAGGACGGCCCAAAGCCTAGGGATCCTGGACTCCCGCAGGAGACCTGGAGGAAGATCCCGTCTACTGGATTTGATTCGGCACAGCACTGGCTATTGCAGTCACTTGGAGAGTGAATCATTGGATGGAAGATGTTCCTCTCTATTAACATTGCAATAAAAATAAATAAATCTTAAATATGTCCATATATATATATCGGGGTCTATTATCACTGGCTATTTAGAAAGCAGAACAGATTCTGTTACTAGGCATTTAGTTGTATTTTTCTTTTTTTTCCCTGCGCTTTAACTTTTAAAACAAGGAGTGGCTTGGTAACAGGAGACTACGCTGTTGGGAAGAATAGAATGCCTTAGGAGGACTGCAGCAGATTCCAGCTTCCTCATAGGGAGCCCTCAGTATGCACTTAAAGGTAGGTCCCTAGCACCCATGAATGGAGATGGAAGCCAATTCCATCTTTCAAAGGAAAAATGTACATTTTATTTAAAAATCTTATTTAACAGGGAGAAAATTTCTGTTACACAAACTTTGAAAGAACAGAGTCTGTTTTTTGGGAAGGTTTCAGTTTTATTAATATCCATGCAAATAATTAAAGATATCACTATTATTTATTTTAAATCAAACAAAATGCATATAACAACCAAGGAGTAAAATAGAAATATTAAGGAAAATATCAAGTATCAGAAATGCTTCCATGATTGTTTATTCTCTTAACAATCATTGGTATGGTTGTGCAAAATTCTAACTACATTAAATTTCAAGCTAAGCCCTATTGATTTGATAAGAAGAAATGATCAAACATTTTCTGTAGGTACTCACACTTCTGGTTACCCACTAGAAGGCAAACAAAGAAAAACACCTCTGTCCTAATAATAACATAAAAGCAGAAATCATATTCTTATGAGAAAAGCCTTCAATCTCAGCAGAAATTATGAAACAACCAGATTATTTCATGAATTTATATTCTGATCTGAGACATTAAACCATGAATCTCTACAACACATGAAGTCTCAATTTGCAAACATGATCAAAACTGAATTGGAATTACAATTTCTAAAGTGTTATGTGATACAGATTTAGGTCCGGGCTATGATTTATAAATTCAAAAGTTTAGGTACTTACCAAGGAAGATTAATAGTAATGTCACATACACTAAACACCTACTTGCACAATTCTAATCACTTTTTTCCTCCATTTTATATTAGAACTTCATTCTCTCAAGTTTTAACATGTATCATTTGGAAAAAATTTCTGCTGCATACTCATACTGCTATAACTGAATTTAAGTTTGATTTAAAAGCACTGGACATTTTCAGTGTTGAAATATTGCAGAGAAGCATTTTGTTTTGAAAAAATATGAGCCTTCTTGTATATTTAACAAAACTGATATATGCATGCAGTTTTTAAGAGTACATTTTAAAAGAGTTAACACTACGCTATAGGGATCAAAACTATTCGGACATGCTAATCTGATTAGTGGAAAATTCTGGTCTCATATTTAGGTGAAATCCAGAACTATGCTAAAAGTACTTGATGAATTGAATTCTCAGGTAAGTCCTTTTAAATGCAAAAAATTTGGAAATTTTTTCCAATTAGATGAAAAATCAGTGATTCGAAATTAGAAAAGATTCAATTCCTACCTGCCACAGCACCAAATGCCAAAGAACCACTCATTTGCAGTGCTTGCTGTGCTGCTGGAGGAATCTGCAAACCAGTACCTGTAAAAAAAACATCTCAAAGTCCTTACTATGTTGAAAACATTACTATCACATCTTAAAAGAAATTATGGAACAGAAAACGAGCCAAGAAACAAAAACACTGCTGTATCTTACAGGAATGCCTTAAAATTTATCCAGTTTATACTGACACTTAATAAAAAGCTGAAATCATCATACTTGTAACTACAGGCACAGATGAAAAAAATAAATTTAGCATACTAAATAATCTTGTCATTTATGACATTTAACGCAAATCATGGGAAACTGTGTGGGAATGAAGGCAACCCAGACTGGTGTACCTGAGTTCTGAGTTCAAACAAGGGCTATCCTTGGGATTCTGTGTAAACCTGGGAGCTAGATGACTCCCAATTACATGAGTCATCTAACATGCACAGGGGGATGGAGGCTGACCTCCTGGCTTCTGAATACATCCTGGAACAGTTAACATACAAAAAGGCAGATTCCCCAAAATTTTTACAATTAATAAATAAAGAGAAATGCAGTTAATTTCATTTTACCTTCATACGCCAAATATTTTGCAACACTAAGAAAAACTCCAGGGCCAGCACAAAAACAGTTGGCAAGCGAAGGTTCAAGTCGTACTTCCCAACCAGCTCCCTGCTTAAGGCCTGCCTGGGAAAGCCATGAAAGATGGCCCAAAGCGGTAGGAACCTGCACCCACATGGAAGTCTCAAAGAAGCTCACAGCTCCTGATTACAGACTGGCTCATTTTTAGCCATTGCTGTCTTCTGGGGAGTAGACCAGCAGATGCAAGATCTTTCTGTCTCTCCTCCTCTCTATAAATGTGCCATGCCAATAAAAAAGGAAAAACAAAGAAAACAAAAAACTTACCCTCTGCAAGTCTTGCCATTAACTGCAGACGACCAGTTGTTCCCAAGTCAATTCCAGTCCTTTCCAGTTCATCACTATCCAGAAATGAACTAGCACTGGATGCATCAGTACGCTCAGTAACATGACCAACCTTCATCGGCCTTCCCGCTAGTTCAAATCCATTCAGCTGTTCTAAAGCCTTTTTGGCACATTCTGAATCAGAAAACTGTTAAGTAAGGAAAAAAACTTATTATACTATATTAATTTCAGTGGGTATACATCAACAAAGCTATGCATCTTGGTTGGAGACCTGCGAAGTGTACAAGGCTCCTGTCCAGCTTTGCGTATCCAGCTATAGCAGGCAACTGCTATAACTACAGTAGATATAATATACTCAGAATTATAGTTTGGACTACACGCAATATAACCCACATTATACAGACACTATGATCAAAAAACCTTTAATGTGGCAGTTTTAAACAACTTGAGCACTGCAGTGGATTAAATGCCATTGCTAGCATCATTAATAAATATATCATGTCAGAGGTGCAGTAAAAATCCTTGCTGCTATGCTTCTGATCCAGCTTGCTGCTAATGTATGGAAACCAAAGATGGACAAAGTACTAGTTTTCTGACATTCAGTCTGGCCTGGCTATAATTACAAAGGCCATTTTGTGAACCAATTTGTTCATAGATGATATGCGTCACTGACACGCTGCCTTTGAATTAAACCTTTATGATATTATGGAATCTTTGTATCAAAAAGCAGCAATATTTCAAAAATTAAGTTGCAATTAGTAGGGATGGTACTGTGGAATAGTACATTAAGAGGCCATCTGATGCATCAAGATTCCATATATGTTGGACATTGCGGCCAGTTAAGAGTGAGCAAATGGATGAAAGATCTGTCAGTTTTACCCTCTTTGTAAATCTCACTTTCCATTAAAAAATAAATCTTTAATAAGAAAAAAAGTGTTTAAGTAAGCAATTAAAGGATTGACTGGATGCCTATATGTATCTTCTATGTAACAGCAAAGAATCCACATGCCCACATTGTGAAAGAAACGCCAATTTTGTTCATCCGCTCATTTCCTGCTCATATACATGGTCAGGAGCATTAGCGTGAGACATTAATTCATGTTTCCACACACAGCCAGGAAAAGTAGTAACTATGTCGGTATTTGGTAAACTAACCAGCCAATGGAAAATGTGGAGAGACAGATAAACAATCTATAAAAAGGGACTACAGAATAGTACAGGCTGATAAGAGAATGAGTTTAACTACCGCCTCCCGAAAAATAGCATCTATGTACTATTTTAGTAATATGAGCATAGCAATTATCCTTCAGCCCACCTAATAATCAGCGAATCTCTCATTTCACTTATATGAAATAAAATTTCAACTCCTTGTGATTACTTACTGTAATAAATCCATATCCTTTCGAACGACCTGTTTCACTATCCATCATGAGCTGTATACTTTCAATCTAAAATTACAAAGCATAATTATTATACAAACCAAAAGAAACAATTAATTTTGAGAAATTGTTTATAAAATTTAGAATATACTCCTGCCCTCAAAAATTTCTCATTCCTTGCACAAAACCTAACAGCTTAGCAGCTTCCTAAATTAACATGAATATATACACACAGAGCAAGAACAAAAATTAGGTTTTGTATGTAAAAATCACTGAAAACCAGACATCCATAAAAACTATTAACACAGACAAGTGGCTACATCTCTAGTACACCATATTAAATTGATTCAGACAGTGCCAATCAGGCTGTGTAATTCAGGCACATCTGCTTCTCCATCTTACCCAATAATGTGCCTGAGAAAAAAACACAATATGAACTGAATATTTAAGCACTGCCTTCCACGTGGACCCTGGAATTGACTTGAAAACCAGCAATTTTCTGAATGTAAGAATAATTTCTCTCTCTGCCATTCAAATAAATGATTGCCTAAAACAATTCTGTATTCCATTTCATTCTTTTAAAAATATCAAACACTAAAAATGTTATCAGGCATTACAAATTAACTAACTGCATGTTGTGTGAATGTACTAAAAGCAAGTGAGTTTACTGCAAAAACATCCCAGGGAGCAAGTAGCACAGTAGGCTAGTAGTTAAACTCCTGGCCTTCCAAAAACCAGAATCCCATTTTTTTGACTGGTTCATGTTCTGGCTATTCCACTTTCCTTCTAGCTCCCTGCTTTTCAGCTGGGAATGCAGTTGAGGAAGGCCCAAAGCCTCTAGACCATGCACCATACTGGTAGGCTTGGAAGAGGCTCCTGGCTTCAGATAGGGTCACCTCCGTCCAATGAGGCTCCTTCTCTCTGCATATCAACCTTTTCAATAAAAATAAGCAAATCTTAAGAAATGCATAAGAAAAATTAAGAATACTAATCTCAACATGAATGTCTGACAGATGGAATATGCCAATTACTTTAATGTAATTACCCTCTCTATAGGGAAATACAGCACAATTTGGAAAAGTATTCTAGTAACTTAATGTTTCAAACGTTCATTTAAAAATGCTTAAAGATTTTTTCATACTGTTTTCATACATGCAACATACACAACTAAGACCTGAAGTGTGTACACCCAGAATGAATTCTGCAAGCACAATTGCCTGAATTTAATTAGTGTTCACACTTTAGCAGTTTAGTAAATGTTAAGAAATGATGAAAGCAAATTCTAAAAGGGGGTCTAGTCATGACTGCATTTTTAGAATAACAATGGATAATTTAAAGCAGGAATAAAATTTTTTATACGTGGAAATCCAATTAAGTGTAAGAATTGCACATATCAATGTATAGTTTATGTAAGCAATCACAATGGGCACACAGGGTCGTGACCATTAATTCAGTCCTACCTGCTATGTTGCTAATATGGCCAATAAATCTGCTTAAGCAGTGGATAACAATCCTTCCACCAAAATTGGACAACAATGTTATGTTTTTATCCCCAGGCTCAGGCTATGTTTTGGATGACCCAACATGTTGGGTTGACTCCAAATGTTGATTTGAGAAGTAAACCCACAGTGGGTGGATTTCCTTCTGTCTCTTCAGCTCATCACTGTGACGAATAAATGTATATACCTATTTAAGACCATCAAAATATCTTAGTGGCTAAACAGTGATCTTCATTCACCAGGATCCCAGAGGGGCACCAGTGTGTGTTCACTTTCCTTGCAGCTTCCTGTCCCATGGGAGAGCATTACAGGAGAAGAAAGCTTTGGGACCCTGTAACCACACGGTATACTCAGAAGAAGCTCCTGGCTTTGGATCAACTGAACTCTGCCCATTGCAGCCTCTTGGGGAATGATCAGACAGGTGGGTTTTTTTCTGTTCCACTCCTCTCTGCATACCTGGCTTTCCAATGAAAATAATCTATCATAAAGTACCTATTTCTTTAAATATAGGTCAAACTAACATTTCACACTTTCTCCCCTAAACAAAACCATTTCAGGGCTCAGAGTATTACCCTAGGGGACAAATCCTCACCAAACATCTGCTGGGGTCACATATTGGTGCCAGTTCTATCCCAGTTGCCCGACTTCCTTTCTAGTTCCCGGTTTGTGGCCATGGAAAGTATCAGCGGATGCCCTAAAGCCTTGGGACCATGCAATTTCACAAAGACCCAGAACAAGCTAAGCTTGGCATCAGCTTAGTTCGGGCTGTTGTGGCCACTTACAGAGTGAAATTATAGGATGGATGTTCTTTCTCCCCGTATCTTTGTAAACTTGCCTTTCCAATAAAAAAAAATAAATCTTAAAAAAAGCACATCTCCATATTAGTCAATTGTGTAAAAATAGAATAATCCATGAAACAAGGAACCAAGTTTGTTTTTAATTTTCAGGTGACAGTAAAAACAGTCCATGACTACCACAAATTATGTAATCAAATTTCCAATATTTGGGTAAATTTTGGCACATCTAAGTGCTACCAGTAAGCTTCTCCCCAGGAAAACAACCTCTACAACCATGGAATCTATACTGCAAGGTTAGTATCAAAATCAGCTCTGTGTTAAGAACACACCAATTTTTTAAAACAAGAGATGCTCTTTTTTTTCATTTTGACATCATGAGTAACTTACAAATCCTCTATTTTCAAATAAATTAATTTACCAATCCTATTCAACGTTGCCATGGAAATTTCAGAAACTAACTCCTGCCATATAAAATTTATGAGCAATCATAAAATAGCTATGCAGACACACAGAAATTATCTTGGCAATATTCAAAACAATCATTCATTCAAGATATGGACTTACCCTTCCAAAAGGCTCAAAGATTCCTCTAAGCATGTCTTCTGTTATGTTAAAGTGTAATGAGCCCACATACAGTCTCATAGGTCCAGCACTCCCCTTTTGTAAATTGTTTGCCATTGCTGCAGCTCTGTTTTTTTCTGCCTGCAAGTAAAATATTGCAAAAAATGCACAATGCTTACAAACAATACAAGGCTTTTAAAACATTCCTACTTTAGGTTCGTTAATGTTTAGGATACCCTAAATCAGAAGCAAAAGGACAAATTTTCTCTTAAACCACTTCTATATGGTATGCTTCAAAGACAAAGTCATAGAAACAGAAACACATCCAAGGTTACCAACTAATAAGAAGTTATTGATGAATATATGATCTCTGACAAAATTCAAGATTTTTCAAACATTGGAAACTACTTCTAAACCAGACCATGAAGTTAATAAAAGGTACTGAATTGTACAGTTCATACATTAAAGTCATGCTTTATGTTACATACATATTCAAACATGAAAACAATTTCAAATAATCAGTACCAAGAAATTATATAAAAGTCATATTTTTTATAGTCCTTGGGACTCTGCACCCAACTCATGTGGGGTACCCAGAACAAACTTTTGGCTTCAGATTTGTCTGTTAATACCACTTGCAGAGTCAACCAGTTGATGGTAGATCTTTGTCTCTCCTCTCTGTAAATCTAACATTTGAATAAATATAAATCAAATAAATAAAAACACAAACAGCGCCTCCAGTGCAGTGGTATTAATAAGCTAATCCTCCCACTGGATCTGCAAGGCATATGGGCACTATTCCTCAGCACAATGCTAGTCTATTTTCTTTTTAAATCTATCCACAGCAAATATCTGAAAGAATGAATACTCTAGTACAACTAAGTCAACCAACGGACACTTGAGAGGATTCCTCACCCTTCTATCAAAAGCATTTCAGTACTAGCAAAACTACTTGGGCAGGAACAAAGTAGCATGCACCGTATCGGGGACCCTGGGTTAATATCGTGTCCCTTTTCCCTATCACTGGTATGACTTCCACCCTTTTGGTTCGCCATCCGCCACATACAGCTAGAAGAAAAGATGCTTTATAAGTAATGACCAGATCACTTTTCCCTAACGTTTGATCCTGATTATGAGATCAACTATGTAACATGATCTTTTTTAATTTAAAAAATTTTTTTAATCAGACTGTCCAACAAAAAAATATATAACAAAAAACTTCATGGCTTTAAACATTCAGAACCATAATCCCAAAAACCTTTAAAAACTAGGAAAAAAAAAAAAAAGAGGCCAAGAAGTAATTTAGCCATAGTCACATAGACCTTACTTATTATTGAAAAAGGAAATGTAAACTTAAATCTGTTTATGACACATATCTTCAAAAAAGTTTTAATAAAGTAATTGTATCTAGAAGCAACTGTGAAATATTTCAGTAATTTTAAGAAAAACAAAATAGGACTGGATTTCTCACTGTTCAAAATAATTTTTAGGTCAAGTCAATGGCTAAATTAGCTAATCAAACCCCAACCTCCCCCTCCTCCAATATCCAGGATCCCACAATGAAGTGGTCCATATCTCAGCTGCTCCGTTTCCCATAGATCAGTTGCAGCTCCCTGCTTAAGGCATGCCAATGCAGCAGAAGATGGCTTGGGACGTGAACCTGCATAGGAGATGCAGAACAAACTCGCACTAGACTGGCCATATGGGAAATAAATCAGAGGATGAAGTTGTCTCTCCTCTCTGTAACTCTTCCATTCCGTTAAAAATAAATAAACCTTTAATAACATTTATGGCTCAGTGCTATGGCTCAACTAACTAATCCTCCCATTGAAAGCACTGGGAATCCATTGGCGCAGTGCTTCCTGTCTCAGCACCTCTGCAATCAATTTTGCTCCCACAGTTTGCGAGGACAGAAAGCAGTGGAAAACTGTACAATTTTTGGGACCCAACACGCACAATGGAGGCCCAAGAAACTCTCAGGTTCCACATTTGGGTCAGGTTTCTCTTCTGGGATCAGGTTCAGGTCCAGCTACTGTGTTCATATGCACAGTAAACCAACAGATGGAAGATGTTAGCATCTCGTTTTCCTTGCCAATAAATAAAATATTCACATTGCCAAGCTGAATGAAAAAATTTATCTATAATACCACTAACTTTTTTTAAAGGTAGAAATAAGTAAGACCCAAATTCAATACTAATTCCACCATCTACTTTCTGGGTTTAAGTGCAACACAATCATAAGTTGCATTATTTCAAACAGAACTCTGTTCTTCAAACTAGAGCTCCCACTTTGTAAAGCTACTCTTATCATGTAGCATAATATTTTTGGGGCCCGGCACAATGGCGTGCGTAGTGGTTAAAGTCCTTGCCTTGCACGTACCGGGATCCCATATAGTCCCCGGTTCTAATCCCATCAGCCTTGCTTCCCATCCAGCTCCCTGCCTGTGGCCTGGGAAAACAGTTGAGAACAGCCCAAAGCCTTGGGAAGCTGCATGGGAAACCTGGAGGAAGTTCCTGGCTCCCGGCTTTGAATCAGCACAGCACTGGCCACCGTAGTTACTAAGGGAGTAAATCATTGGATGGAAGATCTTCCTCTCTGTCTCTCCTCCTCTCTGTATATCTCACTTTGCAATAAAAATAAATCTTAAAAAAAATACGTATTATTTTTTCTACTCATTCCCTTAAGGCACAAACTCCTTACATCACTGCAAATCAATAATTATAAACCGGGAGCCATGACTAGTTAATTCTGTCACAAGGTAAGAGTCCTTGGCCTGCCTGAACTCAAGAGGCTTCTTCAGTCTTCCTGGAGATTTCACTGGGAGGGGGTCTCTTGGGAACAAGACCGCCCTAGCCTCCACCCATCACCAACATCCTGAGGCAGGATGTACCTGGGGAGTGCGACATTAGAGTCTGGGTGGAGAGACCCAGGCCAGGTCTGATGCACCTTTGCCATGTAAGTGGTGCCTCAGCTACCCCCATGTTGGGGACCTGAGATGGGTGGGAGGCTGCTTGGGGCTTCTCCTTTTGTCTCCCCACTTATACCAGATTAAAAAAAAGTGGAAACAATAATCTAACCCATTTTCCTGCACCTCTTGATCCTTTGTGCCCTAATCAACTATGTACAAATTCTCAAAATAAAATGAAATATTTTAAAAAATAATTATAAAACAGTTCTTTTTCTGGAAGAAATTATTCACAATTTCTATGAAAAAACATAGTACTTCAAAGTAATCCCTGAGGAAAAAATCAAACAGGTATTAAGAATATCCATAGTGATTAACTTTGATCAGTTAATCTGAAACACTACACCAAACTAAATAGTTAAAATTTAAAAAAAAAAACTTAGCTTTGAAAAAATTACCTGTGAAGCTTGTACTATGATTGGCACTCCTAAAACTCGCTGGCCGGTTAATCCTATTGCTAGAGGCACTGAGCTCACATCGACAAACTCCACATAAGCAATTCCCTTAGAACGTCGTGAATTTCTATCAGAAATCATCCGCACATCTCGAACCTAAAAATAAAACACAACCTTAATATACACTACCACATACTGAACTTACCCACTATAAATAATGTAAGCTTCATTAGTCCAAAATGTATAAAAGGCAAAGCATAATTTAGGCATAAAAACTTTCAGGAAAAGTTTTGCAAACTAAACTGAAAACCAATATGTAACAACTAGACAGTTAAAAAATGCTAAGATTCCACATAAACTTGCAGTATTACAATCATTCTAATACTAAAGTAACTTAATAGCTCAAATTAACCAATTTCAGTTCAAATTCTACTATTATATCTTTTTTTTTTTTCATTATGAAAGATTTATTTTCACCTCGCCCGCATCCGGGAGCCTGCCAGTGAAGTTGGTGCTGGGTTTTGGAGCCCAAGAGGCAAGGGAACTGATTGGCCTTGGGTCTCCTGGCCCAGGTCCTTGGGCCTGCCTAACAGACATATCAGGTTCATATGCCCTGGGGAGAGGGATCAATAGTGATGCAGGTTGCCTAACCCAGGTCTTGGGGTCAACCTGTGAGGTGGGTAGCGGATTTGTGAGACCCAGGGGTGGAGAAACCAGCAAGGCTTGGGATGCCTGGCCTGGGTCCTTCGGCTCACCTGCAAGAACATGTCCTACTTAGTGAAAAAGGCCGAGCAGTCGACACAAGGCCCTGTTGTGAAAGGAGAATATGGCAGCTCATTTGGTGCCGTAGCAGAATAAGGAGAACAGAACAAACGGGACAACTACCCCAGTCAAATGATGACAGCAAAAAATCTCGGCGAGTGGAGACTTGAGGCTTACTATGTCAGCCAATGGACACTGGGAGGGTGACATCATCCTTGGATCACTGAAATCGACAGCATTTCAGAACAATCCAAACCACCTGGGCAGAACCATCAGAATATGCACACATTGAAATTATGGGTTGATTATAAGTGACAGTTCCTCATCCCTGGGTACTGAGATGTCTAGAAAATTGTGTGGCTTTTCCCTATGTCTCTCCCCTTTCCCCAGTAACAACAAATAAAATGAGATCACTCAATTTTTCCTAAACCTTGATCCTTACCATCCTGGATCAATCATGCAATCATTATAGAAAAATTTATTTTTTCAAAAAATATTTTTATTAGAAATTCAGATTTGTAGTGAGACGGAAATAGATCTTCAATCCAATGGTATAATCCCCAAGAGCCTGCAATGGCTGGAGCTGAGCCAATCTGAAACCAGGAGCCTCAAGGGTCCCAAAGCTTTGGGCAATCCACTACTGCTTTCCCATGCTATAAGCAGGAAGCAGAATACGAAAGTGGAGCAGTAACGACATGAAACAGTGCCAACATGGGATCCTGGCGCACACAAAGCAAGGATTTAGCAACTAGGCTACCTGGCTGAGCCAATGTTATCGCTTTTTAAAAAATTATCACGTTATATTTCCCCAAAAGAGCAGTGAATTTTCCCCCTTGCCAAACACACTGATAAACTGGGACACTCATGATCTGAGGTATTAACACCAGAACAATTTGGACTTCTAATTAAACTATGTTAAAGCACTAACTAAAAGAAATCTGGTAGTACACGACAGTTCTGAACTAATATCATATTCCAATCTGGTTCAGGAATCTGAATGAAAACTGAACCTAAACATGTATAAACCCAGTGCCACGGTCAAGCAGCACTGGCAGCTCAGGATTCCAGGTTTATCCCTCTCCACCCACCTTTCTGTTAATGGTGTAGGGAAGAGGTAGACACATTTTGTGTGCCCCTTACACCCACACAGGAGAAGTAGAATAATCTCCTGGCCTTTGACCAGCCCAAATGGCCGTTGAGACAATGTGGGAAGAGAAACACTGGATGGAACACAACTGTAACAAATTAATCTTACAATTTGGAATATTTTACTTTGTATTCATTCTTG
This sequence comes from Ochotona curzoniae, assembly GCF_017591425.1. Taxonomy (NCBI): domain Eukaryota; kingdom Metazoa; phylum Chordata; class Mammalia; order Lagomorpha; family Ochotonidae; genus Ochotona; species Ochotona curzoniae. Next base: position 13,326,064 of record NW_024465894.1, on the reverse strand, counting down.
GTTTATCATTTAGGAATTATAATTTGCATGCTATTAATGTAAACCATGAAAATTTAAAGCACAGCAAGATGTGTAACATTTTAGGATTATCAATGCAAAGTATATTTGTAGTCCAGTGCATGGCTCTAGGATAAATCCTTGCTTTATATGCACCAGATCCCATATGGCTGCTGGTACATGTCCTGGCTTATGGACTGGGAAAAGGAATAGATGGCCTAAAGATTTGAGAACTGCACCCATGTGGAAAACACAGAGGAGACTGCTGGCCTCTGGCCCTAGGTCAGTTCAAATCCGGTCGTTGCACCCACCTGCAACCAGTGGATGGAAAATCTTTCTCTCCTTCTCAATAAAACTTCTTGATAATTAAGCTGGGGAGCTGTGGGTCAGCTGGCTGATTCTCTACCATTAACTGCCAATCTCATATGGTTAGCAATGGCTCTGGTCCCTCCAGCTTCTCCACAACCCATCTACCTCCTGACTAACGGACTCAGAAAGCAGCTGAGGATGGTTCAGTCTGTGGGCTTCTGCACACAAAGGGAAAGGTCCTACTTTCTGGCTTCAGTTCCACCCTTCTCTGTCCTTCTCCAGTCGCTGCAGCCATTGAGACAGATCTTCCATGAATCTTTCTTTTCAATAAAAATAAGCCTTTAAAAAAAGTCATTAAAAGGGTCTGAATGATGGCTCAGAGGCTAAAGTCCTTGCCTTACATGCATGAGGACACCATATAAGCTCCAGTTCATTCTGGGATACTTCACTTCCCATTCAGCTCTTTGCTTGTGGCCCAAGAAACCAATAAGGACACCAAAGCCTTGGAACCTTGCACCCACGTGGGAGACTTACAGGAAAGCTCATGGCTTCAGATCAGCTAGGCTACCACTGTTATAGCTACTTAGGAGTGAAGCAATGGACAAAAAACCTTTGTGTATCAACCTTTCTCTGTAAATCTACCTTTTCAAGAAAAACAAAATCTTAAAAAAAAAAACAAACAAAAAAGCACTTCACTAAAAGGTGATAAAAAGGGAAGGGAAGGTAATCAAATGGCACTGGTATACAGGTTCTGGCTCAAGTTCACCCTGGATAAATTCTGATGGCTGGCTAATATGCCAAGACAAGCAGGAGAGTGAGGCCCAAGTGTTTAGGCTCTGCATGCAAGTGACAAATTTGGGAATATGAACCTTGTTCCTAACTGAGCTGCAAAGGTCCCAGCCAACGTGGTTATTTATCCATGGCTCAGGCCTTAGTGTCCTGTCCTGAGCATTTCAGTGTGCAGCAACAGACGGAAACTCTTTAATGCATATAAATTTTGCATGAGTTGATAAATTACTTCAGCCAGCAGCTTTGTTGGCCTGAAAATGAAAACTTCATAGCAAAAGCTAATACTTCCTTATAAACTAATTCTGGGTTTGTTTAAATGTTTTCTTTTTCTGCCACACTGACAATTTCTCCACACAGGACATGATTACCTTTCCTACTGTAGAAAAGAATTCTTCCAAATCCCGTGGTCGAATTCTTGCTGCCAACTGCATACAGAATACTGTCCGAGCATCTCTTTCCTCAGGAGTTAGATTATCTATAGGCTCTCTAAAAGAAGTAAAGAATACAAAGTCAGTTTTACACACTATTTTGAAACTTGCAGTCTCGGCAAGTAAAATAAGCTTCAACAATTAGTACTATCACTTTTAGTATGCCCATTTTCATAAAACATATTTATAAAAAACTAATATATAAAACTTTGACATGATCCAAATACTTCTGTGACGATATACTAAATATTTCCTTAGCACCTTACAAGGCAACAAAAGTTTAGTCCAGTAATTTTTACAAGGGTATTCCCAAAGGAACCATGACAATTTAGTAAGCAATGCAAAATAACCTGAACAGGCCCAAATGCCAGAAAGGTACAAAATGGATATAATGTATCCTTCCACATAGCATCATCATCAAAAAATCATGAACTCCAAATAATTTTGATGGGTGCTTGACATAGCAATGAACATATAACTTAGTTTGTCTCCATCTCAAGAATCTACGGACTCAAGTCTTGAAATGGGCCGAGTCTTGAAGACTACACAAACTTATTAATGTTCATAGTTGGTCCTCTTACAATCATGTGAAAAATTAAGATTGAGTTACCCACTCCTGGCTGGCAATTCATTTGAGGAACAAATCAGTTAGGATGGAAACTCTGACTCACGGCCTTAAAAGTAAAGGCAAATAAATAACAATAAACTTTAAAGTAAAAAAGTGATGCAAATTTATTTGATTTTGAGAATTCAAACTTATTTTACTTAGAGGGACAACAGTGAACTGGTTATTAATTTAAATTATGTTTTAATGAATGAGCACTGTGGTACAGCAGGTCGAAGGGTGTCTGTTTATATCCTGGTTGTTCTATTCCCAATCCAGCTTCTTTATAATGGCCTGATTAAAACTAAGTAAGACAGGCCTGCCGCCAAAGTAGGAGACAGATGAAGCTCCAAGCTTCGGCCTCATCCAGCTGAGCCGTTGCAACCTCCTTGAACATCAACCAATCGACCATGAAGTTCTCTTTCCTTTATTCTAAACTCTTTCAAAGATAAGATTTCACGAACCTGGTGTCTTAATCAGTCTCCTGATGCTTAAATGAATAAGGAGACAGTAACTACAACTAAAATAAAAAACCAAAACCATTAAATTATTTAGGCAAACTTAAAACAGTAGGCTTTCATTTACTCATAGTAGCAGGGCTTACAAGTAGGGTGTACTTTCAACCTTACAAAGGCAACTCAAGCACCTAACAAAAAGTTAAAGCAGAACAGACTTCTGTTTCTCATAAGTATCTATTATCATTATCTGTTAAAGTTATGTTAATCTTTATATTTTTGCATTCATATTCTAGGCATTCTCAGACTGTTTCACCAAACCAGCCCATAAAATTCATTCTACCTCCGATACTATGGTACAACTAGCAAATCTGAATTAGATTCAAATGAGTGAACTTTCTTTTAAATCCGTTATTTGAGCTTCCAAATTCACTAATTTTTCACAAAATCTGCACTTAAACTACAACAAATTAGCAGAATAAATTGTGAAAAGAAGTTCTTTTAAGGGAAGTCATCTGTAATGAATAACACTATTATATGTTCCAATGTTTCCAGCACAGAAGAAATGGCAAACTGTATTTACGAACAAAGTTACTAATGGAAACATTCAAGAACATACTTTCAATTAACCCATGATTTGTTTCTTCTAAAGGTAGGTTAACTTTAATTTTTAAGATTTATTTTTGTTGGATATAATAAAGAGGAGGAAAGACAGGAAGATCTTTTGTCCACTGATTTACTCCACAAGCAACTGCAATGGCCAGTGCTAAGCCGATCAGAAGCCAGGAGCCAGGACTTCTTCCAGGTCTCCCACACAGGTACAGGGTCCCTAACCTTTGGGCTGTCCTCCACTGCTTTCCCAGGCCACAAGTAGGGAGCTTGATGAGAAGTGGAGCAGCTGGGATTAGAACCGGCACCCTTATGTGATCCTGGTGCTTTCAAGGTGAGGACTTTAGCCATTAGGCTAACATGCCGGGCCCGTAGGTTAACTCTCCCTAGATGGCATTAAAAATGTTAAATAAATTTATCACTTGCAATCACTGCACATTAATAGCAGTATGCTCCTTTATTAATTATATGAAATTAAGATATTGAAAACTTGGCAGAAATTCATATTGATTTGAAAGCTCTATAGTACTACAAAACAAAGTAAGAGCAAAACTTAATATATTTCATGTTATATTTTTTAAGTTTAGCAGTGGCATAAATTTCAAAACCTTAGAAGAAAAAAGTAATATAGGGACAACAGCTACCTCACTGGGCTCTTGTCTTTTCTGAAGGGACTTTTGCTTCGGGAACGTCGTCTGCTGCAAAGGTAAAAAGTTTAAGAAGTTACTCAAACAAGTAAAATCACATTAGTTCCTTTAAAAACAATTTAAACAATTCAGAAGTATGTTTAAAAACCTTAATTTGATGCTATGAGGCAACCCAATCTTTCCTCGGATGGCACTGTTAAATTTTGGTCCGGAGCTAAAAAGGAAACACAAAATTACACTAGTTACAGGTTTAGGGTCTTGCTAAGATCGCGTTCATGCGCTCTCCAGCAAGTTTAACATTGTTTAGGCTGCTTCTTTTCCACCTCAATTATGAAGAGGAAACAAAACAAAACAAAACAAAAAAAAAACTCAGCTCTCTCCCAGGCAAGCTGCCCTTATGTTTTTCCAACCTGGACCACTGAGAGGTGCCAAGACCAAAGGTTACTGCCTCAAATTTTTAATTCTGAAAATGTTTTAGACCCATTTTCAAGATTTAGTTTCACTTTAAAATTATTTGTATTTATAGATAAAATCATGAAACAAAAAATACATAACACAAAAATTGAAAAGAAATCCCCTTTGTTCACATCAGCAATAATTATTGTTAGAAGCTGGTGTGTATTCCTCTAAGTCTTTCCTGAGGAACATATGGTGTATAAATATTGCTTTTCCAAACTTTTAAAATAAAGGAAATAATGCATATAGTCATGAAGCAAATTTCTCTGTATAAGCAATTGTTAGACCACATAATCTATTTATCACATTAAATTCCAGCTCTTCGTGCCAAAATATTTCTTAGTAGATATGTGAAGGTAATTTCACTAATTTCTCAGAAATTATGTGTTTTCAAACCTCACAAAGCAAATTGTTCTATATCAGCTGTGTGTGCCTTTTAAAAACAAGTCCAATTTAAAGCTGTATTAATCAGCTCTCCATCAGTGCTCATCTGACTCCTATTTCAGAAGTGTAGCCAAATGAAATGATGCACATTTCAATTAGCTCTCAGTTTCAAATATAACCTATTCCAGTATATGTGTCATTTGCAATTCAGACTAACAGTGACTTATAATACACATCTTAAGGAACACACAGGAACCTCTACGGTATATTTGCTTATAAGGTATATTTAATTATAAAAGTAGCTTGTTATAGGTAAAATAAAAATTTAAAAAAATGTGCTCCAATATTACAGCATTTTTAAAACACTTTTTAACAGTCCAACCATGATCCCAGGCCAATTTACAAGTATTGTGAGCAGAACAGTATTCTGTCTCATCATTCAGGTAATATACCCTTCCCATTTCATTTAATTCACTTTTGAAAAAAAATAAATTATAATTGCATTCAGAATGCAGTAAATCTTAATTAATAAGAAATTTATTATAACATTCAGAATTAAACATTTTGGTTGCATTTTCAGCTCTGAAAACTCATGAAATAATCAGCTAGAGGAACATGAAAGCATGGGATGAGCGTTGCAGCAATGCTAGTTTAAGATTCTCCTGCAATGCTGGCATCCCATACAGCATCCAGCTGCTCTTCTGATCCAGCTCCCATGATAAAAGGGCCTGGGAAAGAGAGGTAACACGGCCCAAGCACTTGTGCCTCACAACACATGGGGTGACCTGACTATGGTACACGCTGCTGCCCCAAGGCCATTTGGAGAGTAAAGCAGTAGTAGATGGTATATCTTGCTCTATCTCTCCAAGGCTCTTGTGTTACTTCAAATAAATCTTAGAAAAAAATTTAAAAGTTCAAGTCAGAATCAGAAATCATTGTTATTACTTTCAAATGGCTTCAAATAAATCCCACGTTTCCCCAAGCACAGTTATTATTTGCATTCTTTTCCCAGTATAACTCATTGGTTTTTCTGCAATTTGTCCCCTTCTGAGTAGATGAGGAAATGGCTAGTGTTGTGCCAGTACAGGTAATTATGTTGTCTGCCATACAAGCATCCCGTATGGACACTGGTCTCAGCTGCGCCATTCCTAATCCAGCTCCCTGCCAATGGCATGAAAAACGCAGCGGAAGATGGCCCAGCTACCTAGGTCCCTGCTACCCACACCTAAGATCTGGAAAAAGCTTCCAACTTTGTAGCAACTATGTGGGAATGAATCAGTGGATACAAGATTTTTTTTTCTTACATAAACAGAACAAGAATACAGGGTGATACAACTTGCCCTGGTGAATGAGCCATTTTTGATTCAGTCTTATTTCTACTTTCCATCAAACCACTGGAAGTGCTTAACAGACCCTGAACAGGGTTTGCAACAATTCTGCTTCTTTTAGGGGAAATACCATCATAAAGCAGCAAGGACTCTAAGATTCAACTCTTGCTTACTTGCAGTTTCTTTCCAACGTTGTGTTTTAATGATCACAATAAGCTGTTCCCATTGTTTAAAAATGCTACCAAATTTCCTAGTTACTAAATCTTTAAAATAATTTCAGTGTGGAATATTAAAAAACATCAAAGGTTTGTGTTGAGCACAATTATTTATCAAGGAGCTTACAAAAAATCTGTAAAGGGTCTGTGGCTGAAAACAGCCACAGACAAGACTTCATGTAACTTGTCCTTCTAGCATTCTAATGCTAGTGTAAAAAGGCATACAATTTAAATTTTTAGATGGAGTAAAAGGAAATAAGCTGTATGCCTAGAAAAATAAATTTTTATTTACTTCCATCCTTTTTTTATTCTCCAGACTTCAATGTCAATATCCTTAGGTTTTCATTGGCCAATTATGTTTTTGACATTTCAAGTCCTTGAAATCACATTGCTGTCAAAATACTCAGAAAATCACTGTCAAACCAAAAACAAAATTAGAGATACATACTAAGGGCTTCGGTAACGGCCTCGGAATCTGCGATCTCGACTTCTTGATCGGCTCCGTCTCCTTTCTTTGCTTCTACTTCGCTTCCTTTCCCGGCTTTTGCTCTTTTTTCTTTCTCTATCTCTGCTTCTCTTCCGCTCCTTACTTTTGCTTCTCTTCCGTTCATGACTACGACTCCTGCTCTTGCTTTTTTTCCTCCTAAGTGAAAAAAAAAATCATGATTATAATGTTGGCTAAGAACTGACCAAAATACATTTCCTTTTATGGTTACAAAATCATTTATCCATTTGTAAACTTAATTGGTATTTTTGAGAATAATAAGATACATAATCACATGTTATGGTAAACACTCTAGTTCATCTTTGCCTTATATTGCTGAAAAGATGAGCATCCAAGGGATTATTTGATATCTGCAACTCATCCTTAAGAGCACAAACTATACTGATTTACTGATTGTTGGCTACAATTCAACCAGGCACACTTGTTGGCAGATATAAGTCAAAATCTAGTTCCATGTGGCCAACAACCATTACTGTAAGTCACAAGATATACCTACGATGCCAAAGTTATAAGAAATCACATTTACACCAATTACTTGGTACACACATAAAATTCAGTAAGTAAACAAATTTAATTGAAAGTAAATTTTGACCCAATTCACATGGAAATATTTTCATACTGTCAAAGACCAAAAATATCAACACTTTGATTTTTACACAATAGGAGTACAAACCAATGCAGTACATCTATACACTCTTAGACTTGAATGAGCCCATTGAAATATTTTCTAGTTATAATAAACCAGAAAAAAAAAGTGTGCTATTTTTAAGCCAGTATATACAAGCCTATGGAGTGCAATCAAAAACTCCATCTTCACAAATGTCCATAAAAAACTCAGAAGTGGAAAAAAAATCCCATTTTACCTTTCTGTTAATTTCCATGCCTCACAGTATATTACCCACTCATTTCAAATTTAAATCTTAAAATCTATCTATTATCATCCAAATTTTAGAGGTGCCTTCAGATATTTTAAATTGAAAAATATCTCAAATAAACTTAATCCATTAAGCCGTCAACTTGTAGTGGTTTAAAAAGCAAACATTTTGATAATGCTACATTATTATTTGAAAATTTATTTTTGTTTTAGTTCTTATCAAGGCAAAGTTAACACAAGAACAATGGAGGTCTGCCTCAGAGAACCTGAAAATCAGGTTATCTTAGAGTGCATGGGAAATAGAAAATGAAGACACCCACCTTCTGGAATCTTGAAACCCACACTCCAATCACAAGGAGATGTAGAGCTTTCCAAGGAGGCAGAAACTTTGTCTAAAATTTCAAGATAATCCACCTGACTGTCAGAAATGTATATGCTAGGTAGCACATGACAGAAAATTAGGCTACACTCGTTATTCATATGGAAGTCATCACAGCAACGTCCAGAAAGGCAACAGAACAATCTTCCCTGCCTGAAAAACCTGACACTCTCTCTTAAACTTGAAAATTCTGAGTTGGTTAAAACCTAAAGTCCTAAACATAATGAATTCAAATAGGAGACAAGATAAAATGCAATCCAATCTCCCAGAGATAAAAACAGCAAATTTTTGCTCTGTTCAGCCATAGCACAGAGGTATCCAACTTCCCTATTGACTTAACAGGTCCAGTAACTGTCAAAATTGCAAAATAATTTAAACTCAAGGTATCTGAAGTAACTTTTGTATAGAAGCTCCCACCCACATCTGAAGGCAACCCCACTCAAAGTCACAGCATACTAACACAATCAGAAAATACATTCGGCATAAAAGCTCAAAAATTGAAGGGTACACAAAACCAGTGTACTTCTCTATAACAAATTTCAACTTCAGAAAACATTAACAGTTATCGAAATCCTCACTAATAGTCAAATCCTGTTACAACTTAAAAGGGACTTTCCAAAGTCTTTAGTGGCAGTGGGGATTTGTACTGAACATCATTGAAGTAAATGGTCCACTGGGCTGGGCCTTTGGACTTTTTGGTTATATGGCCTCTGCTGTAAGGTGTTTTGCTATAACTGGATTTGACGAAGATCTAAATTTTAAATGCAAAGTGTTCTGGAAAATAAGAAAAAAAAATACAAAAGTCATTTATCCCAAAATTTATAGATAATCACACCACAGTAGCCAATATTATTTCAACTGTGTCACTTTTTGTCATCCTTTTTTTGAGTAATTCTCTAGAGGTTAACAGAATTAATGCTGGCTTAGAGGTTGCAAAACTGGATACACTAATAATTAGTACTCCCATGAAGGCAACCTCAGAGACTAAAAAAACCATCCTTTGAGAGCTTACCAAACTCACAGGTTATAGCTCTTCAGAAAACATCCTGATGACTTGGTTTATGCCAAACTTAATGTTACTACAGTACATGATATGTTGAGAATCAACATTCGTTTTTTTAAGAAACCATATATACAGTTAAGTCAAATATTTCTTAAAAAGGTGCTTTTTAGCTACCGTACAAACTGTATAACATTCAATAGCTTTAAAGACAATGGAGTTTAATGGTGAAAAATGCAAAATGGCATGTTTCTATATCTTATATTTTATGTATCCCTGAAATTTTTTTTGTTACAAAAAATGAGTGATAATTTCCTGACTAATTAGGGAATCATTTAGTCAGCTATAAATGAAACATTTTCAAAGTGTGTACATTTTCAAAGAACATTACATGGTCTAGAAAGTGTCTTCCTTGAACAATCAATTGCATGACTAACATAAACTGTCCATTCTTTAGTCCCTAATACTTTGCATTAGACAATAGCCACTGAACACTTCTCAGCCTGCTGTTCCATTTCCCTGTAAAAACTGGGGACCCATAATGCACATGAACACATAATAAAAATGAGTACAATCTGGAGATGGTATTATTGGCGAGTGATGACATCAAATGGTGTAATCAAATTCTGCACCCAAAAATATTTCGTCTCATTCTAACTATTCATCTACTAGGCCTATCATTGATATTGGACATCATTGATATTAAGTCCATCAAAGTAGGTAACATTCCTCTTGCTGGGTTTTGTTGGGATTACATTTTTCTAATACAGAAAATGTTAGAAAAACCTTGCTAAAAGTTCAAAAGTCAGATTATCATAAATCTGCAATGACTAGTTGTCTCAAATCACAATACATGACTAAATCCAACCTAACCCCCACATCTCTGCTAAAAATACAATCTCCCACCCATAGTAGAAAAAAACTAGGTCATTATTATTTTAAATTTATTACTGCATTATTTTAGGGCAATACAACAGAACACTGGTTTCATAAGCCCTGAATAATCCAATCTGACCATTTTTCTCACCTACTTGAGATTTTAATCGGCTATTGAAGCTATAACCAACTTAATATTTGTTTTGAGCATGACTGAGATACTTACTATAAGACATTGAGTTTTTAGAAGGAAAAGAACCACAGAGACTCAAATAAATGACTATTTTATCACTTCTTGATTATTATGAGGTCATGAATGTGACAGAACATCATAAACACAGCAAAACGATTTAATGTTTAAAACATGACCACATGGTGTGAAGATTCACTGACCTTAGAGTTGAAACTTCAAGATTTGTTAGGATCCAATCTTAAAAAGAAATTGGTTTCAAACTACAAACTGCATTCATATAGTAATTTATATTAGAGCTCCTACGTGAGTTACTCATCAGAAACTCTCAAATTGTCTAAATGTTCATAATTTAAAAACCTACATTCTATAAAGTCTACACTAGACTTTAAAAGGTATAAAGCAAAAACTACATTAAGTAGGTTAAGTTTGCTATCACCTTACTATAAAAGAAATGCCTTTCAGCAGCAAGTGTCATAAGTAATTCACACGATTTCTGATTATTTCTGTCTAGGTTATCTTTTCTTTGTAACAGATATGTATATAGTTTTACCTGACAATATTAAGCAAAAGTATAAATTTAAAACAAAAAAGTCTAACACAAGAAATCCTAACCAGATTATTACGATGACCTTTGAGAGAAATGTGTCTAGAGGATTCTTGAAATCCAGGCACTAAAGTCCAGTTTTATATCCTCAGAGCTTCTTATTCCATAAGGAAAATCATTAATTTACGAGTCAAGAAAAACTTCAGAAGAGAAACTCAGTTTGGTCTTAGCCACAGAGTCACAATGCAAGAATTCAGCCACATTAAGTTCACCCCTCTCCCAAGTCCCTTCTTGCAACTTACTTTTTGCTACGTTCTTCATGGCCGTTTGCACTGCTCAACTTATTCTCATCCTAAGCAGGGTTGATAGAAGAACATCATGAGGACGAAGTGGTAACATTTCAAGTTGTCAAAGGGTAAAGGGAACAGGAATAAGAAAATACAAAACAATTTTAAAACTAATTATTTGCTTATAGTTTAATATGGAAAGCTATAAAAAAATTTAGATGGGTATGTTTAACCACTTTGTTGCTTACAATTAAGCCATCAAGATAGAAAAAGGAACATCTCCACATTAGCATATCAAATTTTATTTTCTTATTTAGTTTATAAGTTATCCAGATTTACAATGTTGCAGTGGTTAAATGAAATCTATAAAACACGAAGGAAGTCCTTTCTTGAGTCTTATTCCTTGTTCTATGTTCCCTTTCGTCAGTACCATGGCTCTATTTCTGCCTAAGCCCCATGTGGCCATGCTAGCAGCCAGCCACTATCGATTTCCTGTGACCGATGCCATTCCTGAGATCTTCGCCCATTTCCGTTGGAGGGTTGGGACTGTAAGAGCTTGATGCCACCTCTGTCACACATCTCGCCCTGAAGCAAACAGGGATTCACACTGCTTTAGTAATGTTGACTCCCAAGAACCCAAGAAAGTCAATTAATAATCCACCAGTCCAGCCTAAACATTTTCTACTTCCATACCTGTTTACATGGAATTACATCCATGTTACACTAAGGCACAAGAATCTTAACACTCAAACAGAAAGTAGCGCTTCAAGAGTACAAGCATTACAAAACTAAGTTATTTAAAGCTAACAAGAATTCATCCAAATTGGTACCACATGGTCGTGCTATACGCTCAAAAAATAAATGCATTATTTTAAAAAGGTTTAGTGCAATGTTTCAAGTTCGATCACATCAGCTATAGGAGTATAACTGCTAATTTTACAAGGCTTTACAGTTTGTGATACAAGTGATAATGCATGCATGCTGCTAGATTCACCACCAACTGGTGAAAAGAATGAAAGACAGTTTACTTTTACTCTGATACTGAAATGGGTCAAAGATCTTATTAGCCAAAACAATTCCTTTGTAGTTTTTAGTGTGAAATACTATGGTAGGGCCTAAATGAAAATAAAACAATATGGAGAACAGTAAAACAGTCATCAAGTGACTCTAAGCTGTGATACTGTCTCTTGTTTTAGATTTTTTTCTATTCAGGGATCCAAGAATTTAGTAATTATTAACTGAGCAGCAGATCGCCACCTGCCTGCTTAAAAATTTACTGTCACCAGTCTGGTACTTGAGTTTTAAAAATCTCACCCACTTCTTCTCATGAGACTGATTATTGGAGATTTACTTGTCACAGACTGGTTATGCTTTTTTTTATTCTTGGACCCCTGCTGTTTCCCAAACCACTACATTCACCTTTTTGCTATACCAAACTGGAGCTGGTAATTCTTAGTTGAGTCATTTTACCTAGGGGACCACGGTACAGCGATAAGTCACTCAATTACTACCTTATGATTGACAGTTCACACTGGAATCAAAGGTGAATTCATGGGAGTAGAGGTGAGATATCGTTAGGCAAGTCTACAAAGAGAGATAGATGGGCATTTATTCATCACGCTGAAGTGAAACTACTGCACAATATTATTACATCAATAGCATATATTTACTTTTGTAAGTTACACGTAATGCATCTCTGATAAGATAAATCAAGAGGACTCCGGGGAGGTTAGTTTACATTTCAGCAGTAGTTTCGTGAATAATGCTAAATTAAGAAAATAGAAAAACCTCACCAACATGTTTTTTCTCACCTTCTTGTAAGGAGCCTCAAGCATGGCTTCAATATCAATATCGTCTGCCATTTTCTCTAAACAGCTGGGAAAGGACAAGACAATTCTGTGAGGACCCTTTCCTGGAGATTCTAATTTTCTTTTTTAATCGATACGCTGCGAAACTTCAAAAAACCTTCCAGAGCCGAACAACACACTTTCTGCAGGCTTAGATCGTGCTAATCCGAAAACGCCTGGGACCAAACACGAAACATACAAACTCTCTAAGATTTGATCTCAACACAAAACAACAAACGAAAAAATTTAAAGAAAAAAGAAAAAGAAAAAATCCAGAACCTGAGAGCCACCAGGGAGAGCGCCCTTTCCGCGCAAACCCCGCGCTGCCATTTTAGGGGCAAAGGGAAACTCCCTCTGCCGGGAGGGGTGCCGTGTGCCAAGGCAGCGTTCGCCTGGCGCCATGTTGGGAAGTCGGCGTCAGCCAAGGCCCCGAAGGCAACCGGTCGCCATCTGCCCGACACCTTTCAAGGGTCGTTACCACACCAACAAGCCCGACTCTTGCCGAAAGCCAAAGGGTGCGGCCGCGTGTCGACTTCTCAAAAACCGTAACAGCCTCCATCCCGCCAACCCCAACCCCCGGCCGCCTTCCCAATATTCGTTCGAGAGATGCCCCCCCCCCCAACCCCTCGTCCCTAAGGCAACCTAACCTCCAAAAAGCTCTCGCCACCACAATCGAGTCCGCCACCCCTGCGTACCTGTGCGGGTTCTCGGGCGCCTGTGCTGCTCGTAATCGAGAAGGAGCTACGGCTGCTAATGCTGCTTCCGATGCTGCTGCCGCCGCCGCCGCCGCCGCTGCCGCTACAGTTAAGCCCCTAGGCCCAGGCCGCGGTGCCGCCCAGCCCGAATATCGGGCTCCGAGGGCGGCTAGGCCCGAGCGAATCTAGAAGAAACAATGGGATTAGAGGAGCCCGCGCGGGAGAGCAGGACGGCGGCCTCGGCAGCTCAGGATCCACCCCTGCGGCAGCGTCGACAAGCTCCCTGAAATGGCGGCTGCTACTGCTTCCCTGTACTCACATTCACCAACACATACACACTCACACACAAACACACGGGGCTTCACAGGGCCTGAAGCAAGGGCTCTCGCGAGAAACAGCCCTGAGTTCTAGCCCGGAGAGGCCGAAATATCGCGAGATCTCAGTCTGTTGGAGGGGGAGGAGGCCCACCGACTAGGGCCTAATCTCGCGCAAGGATTGCGCCACAGATGTTCCCATCCCCCATTCGGAGGGCTGCCGGACTCTTCCCCCAACGCTCCGGCTCGGGGCCAGAAGTCTCGCGATACAGCGCAAGTCTCTAGCGCAAAGACCGTTGGCGCAGAATCTGTCAATCTTTGCGGAGACTCGGAGCTGACTGGCCTCGAGCGCTCGGCGCGTTCTCGTGGCGCCTCCTCAGAGCGCTTGGAAGGTTTGTTCCCGCATAGCTCACACCCCCTTTCCCCCGCCGCCACCTCCCGCCTCGATGGCTGTCAAGGTCGCCATCAGGCAGCCTGGGCCACAGGGCGGTAGGATAAATCCATGGTATTGACGTTATCCTCCGAAGATGAGGATGGAGGGAATAGCCTGTAAGAGCAGGCGGGGAGACACCATCCTAGCGGGATACGATAAAAATGGAGGGGTTTTTTTCCCCCAACATTTGGAATCACGGGTAGAGGTGGAACCCGGAGGTCGGCTTAAAAAACACCCTCGGAAATGGTGCAGGAAAAACCAGAACTGGGCGGGGAGAGGGGAACATCAAATTCAGTTTACCTTCGCCTACCAGCCCCTGGGCCGCGTAGTTTAGTTTGATCTTGTGTCGGGATTGCTATTACTATTCAGAAATGTCCCTCTTCCCCCCGGGATTGGCTCCTAGCCCCTGCAGTTTCCCAGAGGCATGACAGTTTGAAAAGTCACCCTTATTTGGATAATACTGGGGGTGGGGGGGAGCATAGGTGTCACTAAGGGCTTTTGCTTCCAGATTTTTAAAAAATATGGGGAAAAAAAAGATAATACCTAAAAAAAAAAAATTTGAAGTCTTACAGAAGTCTCTTAATAAAGACAAAAAAAAAAAAAGACTGAATAAGACCTTGGTTCATGAAGCTGCTACAACAGTATGTGACCTTGGACTGGAAAATTAGCAGTGCAGAGAAGATCTTTTCATTTCCTCCCATAGACAGGAGGGAGTGAGTGATGTTGTTAGTAGCTGGATTAAGCTTCTTGAGAATAACCAGGTCAGCAATGATCACTGGCTTTCCAAATCTTAGCAGGGAGAAACTAGCTAAGTGGATGCTCAATAAACGAATACAAGTGAACAATAAGTAGCACAATATTAGTAACATGCCTGGCCAGGAATTAACTAGACAAGATTCCTTAGAGAAAATGTAATACCTTAGGAAGCTTTGCCTCAGGGCTAAAATTGGGATGCTGTGAATTAAGCCTGGACTTGGAGGTCAGTATCCTACATTCAGGGCATTGGTTCAGATCCCTAGCTGCTGGGTTTCAAATCCAGATGCCTGCTAATGCAATTGGAAAAGCAGCAGATGATGGCAACTATGTGGGCCCCTGTCACCCAGAGGGCAGAACTCAACTGAACTGCTATTTCCTTGCTGCCAGCATTTAGAAAGGGAACCAGCAAATGGAACAGAGCTCTGTTTCTCTCACTTTGCTTTTAAAATACAGAAATTCACAACCACAACAAAAATATAGGAGGCATTTTTGCCTCTCAGGCTAATTTTCCACATGGCTAAGAAAAGTTTCATTGTAAGGTTCATAGCCATGCTGTAGTTACTAATGGTCAATCTTTTTTTCTTTTTTCTTTTTTTTTTTAAAGATTTATTTTTATTATTTTTTTATTGGAAAGGCAGATATACAGAGAGGAGAGACAGAGAGGAAGATCTTCTGTCCGATGATTCACAACCTAAGTGAGTACAACGGGCCGATACTATGCCGATCCGAAGCCAGGAGCCTCTTCCGGGTCTCCCACACGGGTGCAGGGTCCCAAAGCTTTGGGCCGTCCTTGACTGCTTTCCCAGGCCACAGGCAGGGAGCTGGAAGGAAGCGGGGCTGCCGGGATTAGAACCAGCACCCATATGGGATCCTGGGCGTGCAAGGCGAGGACCTTAACCACTGCACCACCGCGCTGGGCCCAATCTTTTTTTCTTGCAACTCCTATGCCTTGTGGCCTGGGAAAGCAGTGGAAGATGGCACAAAGCCTTGGGACCCCGCACCCACATGGGAGACCTGGAAGAATTGGATTGGCCCAGCTCTGGCAATTACAGCCATTTGGGGAAGTAACCAGCACATGGAAAATCTCTGTCTCCCTCTTTGTTAGCAGGCCTTTCCAATAAATAAGATAAATATTTCAAAAATTCAGTTGGACAGATTATATTGTCTTTAAATCGTCGCGTCTTTCATATAAGCTATTTTTCTCAATTTTATATCCATTTCTGTTTTGTTTAAAAATCAAAGAACAAGAGACAAAGTGAGCTCCTGTGTCTCTAACTTAAATGTCTGCAATATCCAGGGCTGAGCAGGATGAAAGCTAGGAGTGTGCCGCTCAGGTCAGGTCCCCACCTGGGCAGGATTCCAGTGCCTGTGTCATCGCCTGCAGCCTCCCAGGGTCACTTCAACAGAAAGCTGATATGCCAAGCAGAGCAGAGATGGGAACCTAGGTACTCCAGTATGGAACACTGGCCTCCCAAGAATTACCCCAAATTTTCTCAACTTTATTGTGTATTTATTAGTGTATCACTTAAGGAGGTTGGTGTTGTGGCTTAACAAGCTAATACTCCTCTGCCTATAAGCATGGGGAACCACTTCCCAATCCCAGCTGTTCTACTTTCCATCCAGCTCCCTGCTAATGAACTGGTAAAGCCGCAGAGGATGGCCCAAGTCCTTGGATAGGGGCCCACATACATGACCTGGAAGAAGCTCCTTCCCCCTGTCTTCATATGAGATCAGCTCAGCTCTGGCTGCTATGGCCACCTGGAGACAGATGTTACCTCAGCTCCAAGTCCTCACTTCTGCCTAATGATTCTGAGCCTGAGACTCTGTAGGCAACCTCTCTCCCTTGTCTGCTGGCTCTCTATTAGACTCTTCATTGGAGACCACTAAAGATGCTGCAAAACCAGCAGGGGAAGGGTGCCAGCCTCCTTCCTGCTTCCTGTTCCTATGAATAGCCTTACAGAAAAACTTCCCTCGAGCAGTGGTATTTCCCCCCAATTAGAGCACTGAATCCAGTTTGCCCTATTCCAGTCCCAGTACAAACCAGTCCTATTTGCCACTTCCAGTCCCAGTACAAACCAGTCCTATTTGCCACACCATGCATCTGGGTTCTAGTACGCACCAGGCTAGGCCCCAACCCAGTCCAGCAACTACCAAGCAAAACTTCCTCCTGTGAGGTGGAAATTTGAGTTCTGCATACCCTTCCTTTAAGTTTTTATTTTGACCACTTCATCCTCTTCCCTCTGACACCCTCAAGCTCTAGGGGAGTCAGCGGCTCCTGCAATTATTATCTCTGAGATTCTTTGGGTTTTTCCTTTACCAGTTACCTAATTGAGCATCATTATGTTAGACTCTCTTTAGTGGTTTCTATTGCTTCTCATGGTAGTTACTGATGTGAAACATTCTGATATTTAGCCTTCGAACTCCAATTCAAATACTACTTATGTGTGTGTCTTTTCTATACCCTGCAGTTCAAATTCTCCAGATAGGACCTGGCATGATGGCTCAATGGCTAAATCCTCAATTTACAAAATCCTCACTTTTGCTAAAGGATTTTTTACTAAATCCTCACTTTTGCAAGATCCCATGTGAGCGCTAGTTCATGTGCTGGCTGCTTCACTTCCCATCCAGCTCCTTGCTTGCAGCCTAGGAAGGCAGTAGAGGATGGCCCAAAGCTTTGGGGCCTGACATTCCAATGGGAAGAAACTCCAGGTTCCTGGCTTAGGATCAGCTCAGCTTCAGCCATTCTGGCCATTTGGAGAAGGAACCAGTAGATGGAAGATCTTACCTTCTGTCTCTCGTAAATCTGATATGCCTTTCTAATAAAAGCAAAGCTTTTTAAAAATGCCCAGTTAATGCCTAATCTCTTTCTTTAGGCCCATGAGTTTTTATTTTCACATTTGTATACACTCTTGTTCAACAATTACTATATACTGAAATTCTCCATGACCCAACATGCTTAACTTATCAATTCTTCTTCTTTTAAGATATATTTATATTCATTGGAAAGGAAGATTTTCAGAGAGGAGAGACAGAGAAAGATCTTTTACAGTGTTGTAGCAAAGTCTTTCCCCAAATGACCTCAATAACTGTAGCTGAGACAATCCCAAGCTGGGAGCCAGGAGACAATTCTGGGTCTTCCACGTTAGTGCAGGATCCCAAGGACTTGAACCACTCTCTACTGCTTTCCCAGGTCATAAGCAGACAGATGGATCAGAAATAGAGTAGCTAGGGAACGACGTGATAGCCTAGAGAGCCTAACAGCTAAAGTCCTTACCTTGAGCATGCTGGGATCCCATATGCATGCCAGTTCTAATCCTGGCATCCCTTCTTCCCATCCAGCTCCTTGTTTGTGGCCTGGGAAAGCAGTCAAGGATGGACCAAAGCCTTGGGACCCTGCACCCGCATGGAAGACCCAGAAGAATTTCCTGGCTCCTGGCTTCGGATTGGCTCAGCTTCAGCTGTTGCAGTTGCTTGGGGAGTAAATTATCAAATGGAAGCTCTTCCTCTCTGTCTGCCTTTCCAATAAAAATAAGTAAATCATAAAAAAAAAAGGAGTGGTGCAGCTGGGACATGAACCAGTAGTACCCACATGGGATTCTAGTTCTTGCAGGGAAAGGATTAGCCAATTGAACAATTAACCTGTCAACTCTAATGGATCAGGATAGGTATACAACAGGCAAAAACATAGGATGTAATCTCTTTTCCTACATGTGTATTCTATGCAATTTACTTAACCACTCTATTACATTTCAGTCTCCCTACCCCCCAGAGGCTCTGTGGTATAAGTAAAATAATGGAGAGAGTATTAAGTAGGACTGTCGCTGTGCTATAGCCATGGACTTGGTACTTGGTGCACGGAGCCGATAATAGCACATGTGGATTCTGACTGATGGTCAAGTTTATTAGTGGCATCAGACTTTATACACCAAGGGTCATATAGGATAAGGGAGGAGATATTCAGCTTATCAACAAAATCCATCAACTATTTCTACACTTTTGTTTGGAACTCTTACTTGTTGTATATGCCACCAAGTGTTCTCATTCACATGCTGTCCACTCAGCTGTTCTCATACAAATGATATCCATTTAGTTATAATGGTATCCACTCAGTTGTTTTCATACAAATATTATCCTGTCAATTGTAATCCTGTGCTGACTGACCTTCTAGGGTCACAATGCCCTTCTACATAGGAAAATATATGTGAAACAATTATCTCAGCACTGGACATGAAGCACGCGTTCATTAAATGTGGATATTTGCTTGCACTCAACTATGCACAAGAGATTTCATTTTTTGAAACTAAGTAGTATCTAACTAAGTCCATCTCCTTTACAGAATTTCCCTTACTCTGTCTGCCCAGCTCAGGCCATTGCAGCCACTCGAGGAATGAAAAAGTGGATGGAGGCTCTTACTATCTCTTCTTCACTCTGTAAATCTGCTTTTCCAATAAAAATAAATAACTCTTTAATGTTTAATTTATAATTTATATACTATAAATAGTAAATACATTTTATTAACTTGAAAAGCAGAGTGACAGGGCCTGGTGCAGTAGCCTAGTGGCTAAATTCCTTGTGTTGAATGCACCAGAATCCATATGGGCACTGGTTCTAATCCCAGCAGCCCCGCTTCCCACCCAGCTCCCTGCTTGTGACCTGGGAAAGCAGTGGAAGACAGCCCAAAGCTTTGGGAACCTGCACCACATAAGAGACCAAGATGAGCTCCTGGCTCCTGGCTTCAGATTGGCTCAGCTCCAGCTGTGGCGGCCACTTGAGCAGTGAACCATCAGACAGAGATTTTTCTCTCTGTCTCTCCTCCTCTCTGTATATCTGCCTTTCCAATAAAAAAAATAAAATAAATCTTTAAAAAAGAGAAAAGGAAAAGCAGAGTGACAGAGTGGAAGAGACAGAGAACATCACCTTGTTCATGTTCCAAATGGCCGTGACAGCTGGGGCTCAGGTCACAATAAAGTCGGAATCCAGAACCTCATCTGGTTCTGCCACATTAGAGGCGGGGCTCCAGACCTTGCTCTGCTGCTGTCCCAGCTGCATTGGAGCTGGATTGTACGAAACGGTTCTAGGATTTCAATGCTTTCAATACGAGATGCTGGCTTTGTACGCCGTGACCTACTGCACCAAAACATAGTGGATTTCTGTTGTTTTTGTTATGATAATGATGATGTTATTCCTTTGGTTATTTATTTGCTATGTATATTTTCTCCTCGCCATGTTGACATTTTCTATCACTTTTGCTATGCTTTTCAATGTTTGAAATGCATCTGTGCAGTTCTCTGACATTGTATGATCAATCAGCAGGATACCTACCTAATCTGTTGGGAATGATTGTTGGTAACAGATATACAAATTTGGCCAAAAAAAAAAAAAAACTTTGGCAAACATTTCTTAAAATGTTCGCATCATTGTATTTTCCTCTAGTGGCAGATTTTGGACCAACTGCCCACTGGGGATTCTGCTATAATGGGATGCAATAGAATTTACTGGGGAGGGTTTTGCAAAAGCAGTGGAGACAGTAATACTTCCATTTCAAGAACCCAGAAAATCTTAAAATTTCTCTTATCTTATTTTCTCATTTCAACCCCAGATGTTCCCAATTCCCTCTAATTTCCTGCATAGAAAATGCATATCATTTTTTAAAGATTTATCTTATTTTTATTGGAAAGGCAGATATACAGAGAGGAGGAGAGAGAAGAGAGGAAGATCGTCCATTCGACTGCTTACTCAGGCCCCAATAATAGTATTTTTCAAAAGTCCAAATTACAATTTTTAAAAAGTTAATTGGTTAGTTGGAGACTAAGTCGAATCCTGGGAGATTGCATATGAAAGAGAGAAGGGATGATCTGTGTTGATCCCTTAAGATCATCAGCTATGCAGTGATCACCAGCTGGCTTTTACCTACTCAGGAGCTGATAATTGAATGTTCAGGAATTCTGTGTATCTCCCTCACCTTCGCAGCTTGACATTGCCTACACTAAGTATATTTAGACCGCGTTATCTACAAATGCAGCAGATCAACAGCTGTGTCCTTCATCTCAGAAAGCCAGTTATTGGTAGGCTACTGAAAAGTTCTTTAATTAATTAATTAATTTTTATTGCAAAATAGAGGAGGATAGACAGAGAGGAAGATCTTCAGCCTGATGGTTTACTCCCCAAGCAGCTACAACAGCTGGAGCTGAGCAGATCCGAAGCCAGGAGCCAGGAGATTCTTCCAGGTCTCCCACATGGGTGCAGGGTCCCAAAGCTTTGGGTTGTCCTCGACTGCTTTCCCAAGCCACAAACATGGAGCTGGATGGGAAGCAGGGCCACTGGGATTAGAACCGGTGCCCATATGGGATCCTGGCATGTGCACGGCAAGGACTTTAGTCGCTTGGCTACTGCACCAGGCCCTGAAAAGTTCTGAACAAGGAATCTCACATTTAGAAGGTCGGTTAGGGCCCGGCGGCATGGCCTAGCAGCTAAAATCCTCTCCTTGAACGCGAGGGACCCTGCCACCTGTGTTGAGAACCAGATTGAGTTTCAGGTCCCTGGCTTTAGTATGGCCTAGCCTCAGTTATTGAGGTCTTCTTGGAAGTGAAGCAATAGATTGAAAATATATTTTCCAAATAAATAAATCTTGAAAATTAAAAGAAAAACTGCCATCACTTATTTCTAGCAATACATGCACCAGGGATATGAAGTTAAACAAAACAAAAATTGACTCAGCCTTTCATATTCAAGATTGTGGGGGCCGGCACAGTGACTCAACAAGTCAATCTTCTCCCTGCAATATGGGTGTTGGTACACCTCCTGGCTTCTCAACTTCTTTTTTTTTTTTTAAAGATTTATTATTTTTTTTAATTGGAAAGGCAGATATACAGAGAGGAGGAGAGACAGAGAGGAAGATCTTCTGTCTGATGGTTCACTGCCCAAGTGACCGCAACTGCCAGTGCTGCACCGATCCGAAGCCTGGAACCAGGAACTTCTTCCGGGTATCCCATGCAGGTGCAGGGTCCCAAAGATCTGGGCCTTCCTCGACTGCTTTCCCAGGTCACAAGCAGGGAGCTGGATGGGAAGTGGAGCAGCCGGGATTAGAACCGGCGCCCATATGGGATTCTGGCATGTTCAAGGCGAGTACTTTAGCTGCTAGGCTACGTTGCCAGGCCCGGCTTCTCAACTTCTGATCCAGCTGTCTGCTTATGGCCTGGGAAAGTGACAGAGAATGGCTCAAGCCCTGGTACCCTGCATTTACATGGGAAACCAAGAAAAAGCCTAGTGGCTAAATTCTTGCCTTGTATCATCTAGGATCGGATATGGGCCCTGGTTCCTGTCCCAGCTGCTCTCTTTCCCATTCAGCTCTCTGCTTGTGGCCTGGTAAAGCAGTTGAGGATGACCTTGGAATCCTGTACCCACATGGGAGAGCTGGAAGAAGCCTTTGGCTCTGGCTTCAGATCAGCTCAGCCCCAGCCATTGCAGCCATTTGGGGAGTGAACCAGCGGATGAAGATCTTTCTTTCTGTGTCTTCTTCTCTCTTAAATCTGCCTTTCCAATACAAACAAATAAATCTCAAAAAATGTCCACATCTTTAAAAAATAAAATGCAAAAATTTATAAAAATATAGACGCTGGTATCCTATCCACAATATACATGCAACAGGATGATCTTAGAAACAGTCCTGAAATGTGACAGCATGGAGGGGAAGCAGGGCAACAAAGAGGGGCCATTCACTTTGTTCGCAATGTTTATAAACAACATTTTAATAAATAAACCTCTACTAATGATCATTCATAGGGTTTTTCAGATTCCTACAAACAATGCCTCAATAAAATCCTTGTGCATTGAAAAAAAGTCAAGTGATTGAAAAAGTAGGATTGTATGGGTTTAGAGAATTGTATGGCTAGGAACAAAAGCCTGATTGATTACATCTCAGTAATCATGTGCATTTGAAGTCAAAAAGGGCCAACAGAGATAGAAATGGACAGCTGGGAAGACCCGTCAGGATCCCTTTTTCCTTTGCCCACTAAGATCCAAGAGTACCCCCCCTCCTTTCTGCTGCCCTGCACTTTTAAAATCTCACTTCTTTCACTTAATCCTCCACAGCCCAACCCACAGTTCCTTTGACCTGTACAAGTATCCAAGTCCAATCTGGAGTCCAGATTCCAGGCTGTAAATAGCACAAGCAAGGAAAGGATCAGGAATTAGAGAAAAAGGTCATCACAGGGAATCCTAGGTACTCTTATGCCTAACCTACTTCTCTACTTTTTTTGAAGATTAAACTGAGTATTTTTATTTTTATTTTTATTTACTGACTTATTTATTTTTATTAGAAAGAGAGAAATACAGAGAAATCTTCCATCTGCTGGTTCACTCCCCAAATGACTGGAATGGCTGGAGTTGAACCTATCTAAAGCCAGGAGCCAGGAACCTCCTCCAAGTCTCCCATGTGGATGCAGGGTCCCTAGGCTTTGGGCCATCCTCAACTGCTTTCCCAGGCCACAAGCTGGGAGCTGGATGGGAAGTGGAGCAAATGGGATCAAACTGGCACATGCAAGGCAAGGACTTTAGCTGCTAGGCTACTGTACTGGGCCCAAATTTTAATGTTTTAATTAATTTATTATGTTTTATTAATGGCTTGTACTTTATATGTTTTATTTCCCTCTGGACAAGGTAATTAAAAATTTTTAATAAAAAGATTTATGTATGGGCCTATTGGGATGGCTTAGTTTCTAAATACTTCAGTGTGCCAGGACCAGATTGTACCCCAGCTACTCTACTTCCCATCCAGCTCCCTGCTTCTTCTTGGGAGAGCAGTCGAGGATGGCCCAAAGCCTTGGGACCCTGTACCCACATGGGATGCCTGGATGAAGTTCCTGGCTTCTAGTTTCAGATTAGCTCAATTCTGGCTTTTGTGGTCTTGTGCAATGAACCAGTGGACTAGAGAGCTTTCTGTCTCTGTGTAAATCTGTCTTTTCAATGCAAATAAATAAATATTTTTAAAAAAAATCACAAGGGTGCATCCGGGAGTGGTGCTTGGGACACTGGCAGCTTGGATCCAAGTTCTGATTTTACTTAGAATTCTAGCTTCCTCCTGATGTGCGCCCTGTGAAGCCCTGGTGATGGCTTCAATCCCTGGATTCCTGCTACCCACATGGGATACTTGGACCAAGTTCTGAGTCTCTGGGGTTTTGACAGAACTAGTGGATGAAGGCTCTTTCTATTGGTCTCTGTATTTTTTTTAAAAGACTTTTTTCATGTATTTATTGTATTTGAAAGGCAGAGAGAGAAGGACAGAGAGAGATCTTATATCATCCTGTCCACAGGATCGGAAGTGGAGCAGCCAGGATCTGAACCTGGTGCCTATATCGGATGACGATGCTGCAGGCAGAGGCTTAGCCTAGTACGCCATGTGCCATCCCCTGGTCTCTGCATTTCAAAGAAATAAAAATTAAATTATATAATAATTGGGGAAGTAGAACACGTGGAAGCTGTTTGATCCTAATAACTTCCATTCCCTTCATCGCCTGTGGGTAAAACCCTTTCCTCTTTGTCTAGCACTGAGCTGCCTGAAGTGTCAATCTACAAGAAATGCTTATCGAATCTGCTTTTGTTCCTCCCATCATTAAACATGTATCCTAAATTCTGTTTGGTGTATATATGAAATGGTAGTCTTTCTCAGGCAACAGTTGTCTAGGGCATAGCTATTTGGTTTGT
The DNA here is from genome assembly GCF_017591425.1 of Ochotona curzoniae. NCBI lineage: Eukaryota > Metazoa > Chordata > Mammalia > Lagomorpha > Ochotonidae > Ochotona > Ochotona curzoniae. The sequence continues at coordinate 13,301,438 of NW_024465894.1, read as the reverse complement.
GTGTTCCTTTCACAATGTTATTAATTTGCCGGTACCTATATTTTATTCAATGAATCTGCAAGTGAAAAAATAAATAAAACTGCTTTTGTGATAGGAACCAGTGCTAGGTCTTGGGACTCTCAGGGGACAAAGGGAAGCAAGATATAGATCTTGTTCTTAGTGTGGTATGGCTGGAATTATCAGGCTTTTTAGTGGTTAGGACAAAAAGTAGAAGTGTCTCTTTCTACTTATAATCTTGTAATATTGCAGATAAGGGCTGGAAACTCAGAACTTTCTATCAAGCCCAGGCTGGAGCACCTGTGGCCAAGGCAGAGCCTCCGCCTACCTTCCTTGGGCCCCTGGTGCTTTGCGGGTTTGATTCTTTGACCTCTTACTCTGACTGTGGCTTCCGGTTTCCTGAGTTCTCATACTTGTGGCTGTAGAGATCTCCCTGCAGTTCCTGCTTTGGGGACTGAGCTGCTCAAGCTTGGGGTACCTGTAGTTGGTGAGAACTTGTCTTGTTTTGGTTCCCTCCTTTTCCTTGTCAGACTCAGCGTTAATGCCTTGGGATTGCACAAAGAGTCTAACAAGTTTTGTTGGATACAGGATGAGACAAGATACTCATGTGTACCTTGTCTCATCTGAAGTTCTTTTTAATTGTTAACAACTATTTTAAATATTTAAATATTTCTAATGCTGGGCCAGACTGTAACCAAGAGCCTAGAAGTCTTTTCAGATGTCCCACAGAAGTGGAAGGGACTTGGGTACTTGGGCTGTCCGCTGTTGTCATCCCTAGACATATTAGCATGGAGTTGGATCAGAAGTGAAATATCTAGGACTTGCATTTGCACCTATATGGAATGGCAGTATTGCAAGCAGTGGCCCAGCCCACTGTGCCATGATGCCAGCCTCTAAGTTTTTTAATCAGAAAGAGCTTAACTTCCTAAGTAGTTTATTCTTAACTGTATTAAATTGTTTTTGACCTGTCAGTATCAGTTTCCTTCAACTATCTCTATTCACACCCTTACCCCCCAACTCTTTCTGTCCTTGGAATATATACCCTTAGGGGCAGATCGTTTCTCTTTCTTTTCCCTGGCAGTAAGGAGTCATCCCATGTGACCTAAGATTGGCCAACGAATAATGGCTGTGGTCCAAGACTTCACCTCCCAAACCAAAGTCTCATAGACAAAGAACTATACTTACCTGGCAAAGGAGATACCATGATCACCAAGGTGGTTTTCCCAGGGTGAAGTGCATCCATTGCACTCTAGATATGCTGACTCTAGCGATTTCTCCAAATGTGTGAAAGTCAACTGCGTAATTTGTGGTAGTGGGAGACTGCGTCTGCACTTTCCCCTGGAAAAAAAAAAAAGACAAAGGACTGAATTGCAGCAGTGGTGCACTGTGTGGGTGCTAACAGTGCCGCCTGTGGCTGCTTCTTGCTCAACTGCCCTTACGCCTGCCTGTCTGCCAGGCCAGCCCTCCTGTGGCTGCTCAGTGCCCCTGCATCCCTGGAATAGATTTCTCTTTGGCTTGTCCTTATGACTATGTCGCTGCTTGTACTTGTAACAGACAAAATGAAGCTTGACTTAGAACAGCTGATGGTTGCTTCACCACGCCATGAGCTTCCTGCTCTCAGGCCCTTAATCACACGTTGCTCTGTGTGTTCAGTGCTCAGCTCAACTTTGATCCTTATCATATGCAAAGTAAATGGGTGGGAAAACAGACTATATGTGTGTGGAGTTGTAGAACTGGAATTATTATTATTTAAAAAATTTTTTAAAGAATTTATTTGAGGGCCTGGCTAGTTAGCCTAATGGCTAAAGTCCTTGTCTTGCTTGTGCTTGCATATGGATCATCCTCCATGTTATGATTCACTCCCCAAGTGACCACAACGGCTGGAGCTGTGCCGGTCTGAAGCCAGGAGCCTCTTCTGGGTCTCCCAAACAGGTGCAGGGTTCCAACGTTTCGGGCCATCCTCGACTGCTACCGTGCAGGACCCTGACTCTCCTCTCTGTAAATCTGACTTTCTAATAAAAAAATAGGTAAATCTTTTTAAAAAATGTATTTGAAAGTCAGATTGATGCACACAGAGAGGTTTTCTATTGACTGTTCCACTCCCCAAATGGCTAGAACAGGTCCAGCCAAAGCCAGGAGCCACGAAATCCGTTTGAGTTTCCCAGTATGGAGCAAGAACTTAGCTTCTTGAGTCAGCTGTTGCTTCCCAGGTGCATTAGTTGGTAGTGGAGTAGCCTGGACTCAATCTCTCAGCTGGGCCACATGGGTTTCTCATGCTAGGGCTTAACCCCTTGTGTCTCAATATCTGGCACAAGTTAGGGATTCTTTGCATTATTGTGTTTCAGGGGCAAAAATCTATGTTAGAAACAGCCACTCACATCTAAGTAATTGCATGTTAGCATAAATGCAAAGGATTTTGGGAAGGTCCTTTCTTCCTGCATTTGAACTGCTGACTCAATGCTTCTGGATGTCAAAATATGGAATTTTTATTTTATTCTTTGCTTTTATTTATTAGTTTATTTTAAAGATTTACTTGAAAGGCAGAGTGACACAGAAGAGAGGGGAAAGACAGAGAGGGTAGAGAGAGTTTTTTCATGTTCTGTTTTATTTACAAAATGGTCACAACACTCAGGGCTGGGCAAGGCCTCAGGCAGGAACCTGGACTTCTCTCTGAAATGCCACTTGAGCGGCAGGGATCCAAGGTCTTAAATCTTTATATAAAGATTTATTTTATTTTTATTGGAAAGGCGAATATACAGAGAGGAGAAGGGACAGAGAGGAAGATCTTTCATTTGATGGTTCACTTCCCTAGTGGCCACAACGGCTGGAGCTGAGCAAATCTGAAGCCACGAGCTTCTTCCAGGTCTCCCACATGGGTGCAGGATCCCAAGGACACAAGTAGGAAGCTAGATGGGAAGCAAGGCTGCTGGGATTAGAATCAGCACCCATATGGGATCCCGGGCGGGTTTAAGGCGAGGACTTTAACTGCTTTGCCCCCTCCCCACCTGGTTCTCACCTGTGCTGTTTGGGCGCAGTGACCACATCTGGTACGGTTCACCCTACCTTGGCATTCCTTAACGTGCACTGCTTTGTGTTGTGACTGAATCGGGCCCAACCCACACTCTATTCTGGTGCTCGGATTCACCAGCAGGTGATTTGAATGGGCTAATATTTATGCAGGTGGGTATCCTTCTCTGGCCTTTTCTGGGTTGCTTCCTATTGTGGTTCTTGCGTTCACCTGTAGGGGCTGTGTCCCGACAGAGGAGTTTCCCAAGCTCCTTCATGAGAACCTCTCCCTATGCTAGATTTTGGGCGTACTGGTGGTTCCATGGGCCAGCTCTCCTTGCTGGCCTTCAATCCGTTCCAGTTCTTACTGTTAGATGTTTCAGCCCAGCCAAGACTTGTCCATACCCAGATTCTGCTCACACATGGCTCAGTAGGGGCAGAGACCCAGCCTAGTCCATCCTACATCTACCCAGGTTCTCCAGAGCACCAGATGGTGTTGGCATCTAGCCCAGCTTGGTGCGCGCAGCCCTAGTCCACACTTGTGCCAAGGGAGATTGTAGCCATATCCAGACTAGAACACAGCCCCCACTCCGGCCCTTGCACTCTCCCATGGCAACTCGAACCCAGCAAGGGTGTACTCTCACTGCTATCCAACTGAGTCTATTCTCAGCCCTAAATTACGTGCGTGCCAGTGATTGCTCTAACCCAGTTGGCTTAGCCCCTCACCTGTCTCAGCCTTTGCCTTCGATGTTGTGGCCTAGTATCCCTGGCTCACACAGACCAGTTGGTGTAAGAGCCTAGTTCGGCATGACATGTGTTCCATCCTGATTTCTGTTCTTTCTTGTGAGTTGATGTTTGCTAGGCCTGCCCAGTCTGTCCCCTCTCAGTTGCAGCTCAGCCCACCCCACATCCTATTTTAGGATACACCTTTGGGTGCTGTTGGCTTGACCTGCCCAGACTGCTATCGGTTCCTTTACCCGTAAGTGATGGCAGGTGCCATGGTCACACCTAACTTAGCCCATCACCACCCCAGCTCGCGAGCTAACCAGCGAGACTTTTATTTCCACAGGATTGTGCCTACACTTCCCCCACAGAATCTACCCCCAGACCTAGTTCTCTTGCGTGCTGGTTAGTGTCTTGACCCTGACGAATGTGACCAGTCCACTATTCCACCACCCAGTCAGGTACTGATACCTAGCCTTGCCAGACAGGCCCCCATCCATAGCTTTGGTGTGGACTGGTGTGTGGCAGTTAGTGATGCTCTATGTTAATAGCCCATCTCAGGATTCCTAATTGGGCTGGTGAATCAGTCTGGCCCAAATAGATCTTATGGACACTCCCTCCAAACCATCAGGTCTAGGTCCCCACACTTGCCCAAAAGTTTTGTGACCCTGTTACTGGGAGTCACCCACACTTCATCTCTCACCTACACTAACATTGGCCTTATTCATGGGTGTCTCTAGGTAGCAATTATATATCCTAAAGACCCCAGAGTTCACCGCCCAAAGCTTAGGACTCAGTCATTGCCTTTTGGCAGTGGCTTTGGCCTGAGTTCCCAGCTTTGGGTCCGGCCTGACTGGGGCACCTCCCATAGCCACCACACTGCAGGGAGCTGCAGTTGCCCCAATCCCAATGCCTGAACCCCTCCCAAACTCATCCTGCTGTAAGACAGAGCAGGAACTTAACATGAGCTTTGAGGAGGAAGAAACTAAGCAGAATATAATGAAGGGACATCTATAGTTCAAAACTGTCATGTCTGAAGGCACACAAGATGGGCGAGATCCTGTGTAGAAACAGCAGAGAAACAGCAGGTGTCAGCAACCACAGACCGAGGGAGAGGCAGTCCTGACCAAGGCAAAGACCAAGGCAGTCCTGACCAGTCCTCCTCACCAGGAAATTAGAAACACATAATTTGTTGAATGGTCATAGTTACTTTAAAGATATACACAGTAGAGCCCATAATAAGGATGTGAGCATTTATTTATAGCTACTTTTTTCATGATCTTCCCAAAGTCCCCAGGCAAGACCACATGGAAGACCTGGTAGACTACATTGTCTGGTGAGTATGAAGTGGGCAGGATTGGACTGGACTGCAATATCCATCAGTTTGCATGGAAGACAGGGCTGGAAACAGAACTGACCCAGCAATTGCAATGACCAGCATATGCATAAGCTGATTGGGGCGACGGACTGTGCCAGGCCCTACTGGCAAGCACACAAGAATCAGGTCTGGGATCACCTCAGACAAAGTTTCTTTGGAGATCCCTCCAACTGAACTGCTGATCTCAGAACCCCAACCATGGAGAGACTATGTCAACCAGGGGAGTCTGAATAGATTTCAATGTGCTTGGAGTGGCGAGATTGGCAGCAATTCAGAACTGTTGAATTATCAAAACAGCTTCAGCAGGACCCTCAGAGCATGCCCCACATTGGGGACCTGGGATGGGTGGGAGGCTGGGTGGGGTTTCTCCCCTGACCCCTGATACAGGGGGAAAAAATGATGATATTAGTATGGAAACAATGGTCTTACCCACTTTTCTGTAGCCCTTAACCCTTTGTACCCTAATCAACTATGTAAGATCATAAATAAATAAATAAATGTTTGGACAGAATATAGTGCAGATGGGGAAACTGACAAGTTGTTTTAAGGTGGGCACTACTAAGATTAGGGACACAAGGTGGGCATTATGGCCATTTGGGAAAGTGAACTGGTGGATGGAACATCTTTGTTTCTCCTCTCTGTACACTTATTTTTCCAATAAAAATTTTTAAAAATTAGTATTTTATAAAGACTTACAAAACTTAGAGAAAACATTAAAAAGCATATAATATATACACATACACATTATTTGAAAGGAGATACAGAAAGATACAGAAAAAATCTTCCATGGCTGGTTCACCCCCCCAAATGAACGCAATGCCCAGAGCTGAGCTGATTCGAAGCTAGGAGCCAAGAGCTTCTTCCAAATTGCCCGTGTGTGGATGCAGAATCCCAAAGCCTTGGCCCTCCTCTACTGCTTTCCCAGGCTACAAGCAGGGAGCTGAACGGGAAGTAGAGCACCAGGGATTATGAACCGTTGCTCATATGGGATTCAGTCACTAGACTACTGCACAGGGGCCCAATAAATCATTTTAAAAATATTTATTTATTTTTATTGGAAAGTCAGATATACAGAGAGGAGGAGAGACAGAGAGGAAGATGTTCGTTCTGATAATTCACTCCCCAGCAGCCTCAACAGCTGAAGCTGAGCCAACCTGAGGCTAGGAGCCAGGAGCTTGTTCTCACAGGTGGGCACAGGATCCTGAGACTTTGGGCCCATCTCCACTGCTTTCCCAGGTCACAAGCAGGGAGCTGGGAGGGAAGTAGGATTAGAACTGGCGCTCACATGAGATCTAGGTGGGTGCAAGGAGAGGATTTTATCCACTAGGCTACCATGCTGGGCCCAATAAATCAATTTCTAAAAAAGTCAGCATTGCCAGCTTAAGTAATCTTGATTATTTTATCGGGGCTTTACCAGGTGTGTCTTGGTCCCTGGGGACAAAAGTATGGTTCCATTTTCTCAGCAGTGTTTGGAATCCTTTCCTAGGAATTAATGACCCTAAGGCAGAGGAGTGACAAAGCCCTGAGGTGAGAAAGAACCTTAATGCTTGAGGACTTGAAAAGAGGCATAAGCACAAGAAGGAGGTACATCCAGACACCCAAGATCCTGGTAGCAAGTCTAGGTACTAACTCGGAGAAAAGAGGGAAAAGGATGTTGAGTAGAGGATAACAGTTCTCATTTTCCTTGTCAATGCGGGAACGGAAACTGGGTGGAGACCACCGTCCTTTTGGACAGAGGCCATGGTGGTCTGCATCGTCGTGGCGCCAGCTTGGAGGTGAGGGCGAGGGGCTCTTCGCGGCCTTTTTGCCATCTGAGCAGCTCCTCGGTGCAGGCGGACTTCGAGTGCCCCTTGGGCTGCCGGCCCGCTTTCCCGCGCGTCAGGGCAGTGGGCGTGGCCTGGGCGGGGCAGCTGGAGCGCTGCGTCACCCGGTGGTGGCGAGGGTGCGTGTGTGTGGGGGGCGGGGGATACGCTGGGCGCGTCCCTGGGGTCACGTGGTGCGCGGCACGCAGAGTCCTTCTGTCGGTTGGTCCTGGAGCGGCGCAGCAGGAGCGGGGCCGTGAGGTGAGCTCGTGGCGCGGCGCGGCGAGGCGAAGCCGGCTGGCCGGGGCCCGGTCGGGCCGGGTCCCGCGCCGCGTGCGCGCGCGCCCCCGCCGTTCGGGCGGGAGCCGTGACGGACGGCACCGCTGCTCCGGTCCCCTGGCCGGCCCCGCTCCCCCGCCTGCCTCCGCTCGCCCAGCCCTGAGGGAGGCCCGGGGACCGCTGCCGAGAGCGTGGCGGGCGTGCGAGCGGCGCCCAATGCCCGGCGCTTCCCGCGGGAGTGACGGGGGCCGCAGCCAATCAACGCCGCCCGAGGGGGCTGGGCCGCGGGGTGCGGGCCCGGGGCGCGGAGCGGGCCGAGCTGGGGTGTGGGGGTGTGTGTGGGGTTCAGAGCTTGGGGCAGAGCCTGGGTGATGTGGCCCCTGGGTGCCCTCATTACCTTACCGCCCCCCTGAGGTTGCCTTGTGGTTTGAGAACGCGTTTTCTTTTATTGACTCGTATTATTCCGGGTGTAGCACGCCCCTTTCTCGAGACCCCGAATATGGGAGTGTCCCCTTTCTGTAGTTTTGAATATCTGGGCCATGCACCCTGTTTCTTGAGCTCCAACTCTGGAATTTTGTAATTCTTGAAGCTCTTCAAACTGAGGGATTACGCCCTTACCCCCTTCACCTCAAACCGGAGCACACTTCCTTTTCAAGGTTCCTTCCAAATCTTAACACGCACTCCTGTAATTTGGAGGTTCGCCCCGTCGCGGGGTCCCTCAAGTGTGGTCCATCACCAGTGTTTTGGGATATTTGCTTAGATTGCCCGCGTTCCTTTTTTCCTGGTCTTAAATCTGAGAGCATGTTTTCCAGAATTTCTTCCCAGAATTTCCTGAGTTTCGAGGTTAGTTCCTTAATCTTTCAGATCTGGGGGTGGGGTACACTTCACTTGATTTTTAGTGTATCAGACATCAAAGCAAAGTCCTGAAGTTTGTGAGTACCTAATTTCCATATCATAAGTAAGGAAATTTGTTGTCTTGTCGCTCTCTCTTTCGGGGTAACATTTTTTTTTGTTTGGTTTTTTAAGGAGTTCCCCAGACCAGTTTTTCCTTCCAGCAGGATTTTGTGCATGTCAGATAGTGTGTCCTTAGTCCTCCAGATGCGCCTGGGGCTTCTTGGGTCTGGTGGGCACACTTCCCCTCAGTTTCATTCTCCCGTGGTTCCTGCCTTCCTACGTTTAAGGCTCTTCTTCCAGGCCAGATATTCTCTTTCCCTCCCGCTTGGGGGCTTCGTTTCCCAGTAGGTGTTCTTCCAGGCTGGTCAGTGCACCCATTTCCTCTTCCTCTGGTGAGTGTGTATCTTTGTTCAGCGCAGGACTTTCGCCGCCTTTTTTTTTTTTTTTTTTTAATTCCTGTTTGCATTTCTAGGGTCAGAGCTGCTGAAGACACCCCAGCTACCGTTCCAGGATCCCTTTGCTAAAGGATTGCCTGCACACTGCGTGCACCTTGTCTAGTTTATCTTTCATCTGCAAACAAAGCTCTTTCTCTGGCTGGCTAAATCTAATATTTATTTATTTATTTATTTTGTTTCTCCTGGTGGAAACTGTTCTGCTTTGAGAGGCTGTGGAATCTTGTGCTCTCTGGCTTGTGTGCTGGGGGAAGCCTCCATCTCTGCCTGGCCTGGCTTCCTAGCCCAGGGGTCAAATGGAAGAAAAAACCCCTGCCTGCAATTGGTTATTCATAGGATAATTAATTCTCTTGGTGGTTTGCTTTCTGTCAAGTTCTGGTTAGGTGGGTTCTGTTTTCTCCTTTGCTTCATTTTCCTTACCTGGGGGTAGGATGGAGTGGGGAAGGGGGCAGGGAGGGAAAGCCAAAAAACACCTACAGGATTTTTTTTTCTCGATTTGTATTGCTTCTAGTCCATAAACTACTTTGCTAAGTTTGCTTCCCCCCCCCCCCCCCCCGCCTTGTATCACGAGAAGAGGTCATTTGGAGGAATTTACTTGGGCACTGTTTGTTCTCGTGGACCAAGAGAAGGATGGCTGTTTTTCGCTCCCTGTTTTCCTCTCTTGTGTCTTGTATCCTCATTCCCTACCCACTTGAAAGTCTGCAGGTGCCTTGGCTCCTTAGAGCCTGTAGGTTCCTTTTTTTTTTTCTCAACTGCCTCTCCAGATGTTTCTAGGGGCTCTGATTACTTTCTTCACAGCTGGAATCCTAAATGCTTAGGGAATAACAACTCCTCTGACCTCTCTGCCTCTGGGCCGGTACTAGATGTGCAGCTGCACGGGGCCTAGGCAGGGGGAAGAGTTTGGGTCTTGGAAGCTTCTTCATTGAGACCAGGCAGGAAAAGAATGCATTTCCAGGAGCAAGTCTTTCTCAGTCGCATCTGGAACTGGATGTTTGCCAAGCAGCTGCTTCTTGGGGATGCTGGAGGATTTCAGTGATAATCCCAGGAACCTGTAGGAGTTAATGAAGCTTGTGGGGAATTGCCTTGAACTCTGTGCTAGAACCTGAATGAAATGAACTATCATTGTATTTTCAGAGTGACTTAAGATATTATCCATGAAAACCATGGAAGCAAGTTATATTATTTCAGGAAGTGAAATAGATTCCACCCTGAGATCATGTGATCCTTAGTGGGTACTGCAATTACCAAAAAACATTGGAGGTCTAGGAAGTAAATAATAAAACATGGTATGTTGAAAGTAAACAGGTACTTTTCTCTCTCTCTCTCTCTCTTTTTATATATACTTTTCCTTTCTCTTCGACTGTTTGATGCTTCCATCTGTGTACTGCTCTAAAGTACTGCACCCTTAAAGTGCCTGTCGGACTTAAATGTTTGTATGGGTCACCTGGAGGTCTTGGTAAAATGTTGATTCTGATTTTGGTATGTCTGTGGTGAGCCCAAGTGTCTGTGTCTCTGACTTGCGTGTGATGCTGGTGTTATTCAGTTACATCAGAGTAGTGAGTTTCCATATACAAAGCCAAAGATTTCTCTGTGAAAAATAGGAAAATGGGAGTTAGCTTTCTGCTGCTGTAGTGGTTTTCATTTTGTGCTATATTCAGACATTCTTTTTCATTTTTTTTAAAATTTTTATTGGAAAGGCGGATATACAGAGAGGAGAGACAGAGAGAAAGATCTCTGTCCAATGATTCACTCCCCAAGTGAGCGCAACGGCCGGTGCTGTGCCGATCCGAAGCCAGGAGCCTCTTCTGGGTCTCCCAGGCAGGTGCAGGGTCCCAAAGCCTTGGGCCATCCTTGACTGCTTTCCTGGGCCACAGGCAGGGAGCTGGATGGGAAGTGGGGCCGCCGGGATTAGAACCAGCGCCCGTATGGGATCGTGGGCGTGCAAGGCGAGGACCTTAACCACTGCGCCATCGCGCCGGGCCCTATATTCAGACATTCTTAAAGTTTGTGGAAGGCCACTGACCCCTTCTGAAGACTCATTAATACTCATTTACAGTGATTCTAATGTTTAAATTTTTTTTTTTAAATTTTAAGATATATTTATTTTAAAGGCATAGTTAGAAAGATCTTCCATCCTTAGGTTCATAGTTCCCAAATTGCTGCCCTGGCCATGCCTGCCTGGGTAAGCCAAAGCCAGGAGCTTCATCCTTTTTGCCAGGTGGATGTAGGATCCCAAATATTTGAGTTATCTTCTGCTTTCCCAAGGCTACTTAGGGAGCTGGATTGGAAGCAGAGCAGCTGGGGCATAAAACACCCTTGTGGGGTGCCATTGTTACAGGCTAGGGCTTAACCTGATATGCACAATACTTACCCCAATATTTAGCTTTTAAACCATGACAAAGACTTTAGGATTTTGGTGATACTTAAATATTTAAATAATTCTTGTTTGAATGTCTTAACATAGAATCATTCTTCAGTTACTACATAACCAGCTTGCTTCTGTTGTGACTGGGGAGTCTGCAGGGTCAGCAGTATTGTAATTCACAAGGAATCTTGTCTGGTTTTCTGGGTTCTGGAACTGGGTGTGGGACAAGGCTGAAGTCAAGATAGGTCAAGGTAGGAGCCTGGGTATGGAATAGAAGCTGCTGGCTTGTCCCGCAAATGGGTGGTCCTGAGGGCAGTAGTGAGGGCAAGAAGATGTCTTCCTCTCTTCTGTGCTAAGAGTCTACTCCAAGTCTCAGATGTGGTTTTGCATTCTGAATGTCTTTTTATCTGTACCTGTCTCCTGCCGATGTTCTTTTCCAGCATGATTCTGTTTCAGGCTCTGTTTGGGGCAGACCGATTGGCCGTACCTCTTTCTCTCCATTCCTCTTATGAATGTTGGATCTTTCTCAGTAACAGACCAAATCTGGATTTGGCTCTAGTCCCAATTCTTCCCCTGAGTGTGAGACTTCAGGCAAGTCACTTAATGCTGCTCCTGGGCCTCCTCCCCATTTGTAAAGTGAGGGGTTGTTGATATCCAAGGTCCACTCTGTTCTGGGGCTTTGTCAGAACAGCACTTAGACACCCAGCTGTCTGTGGGAGCTCCTAGCAGGTTCCGATTTCCTTCACGTGCTTTGGTTGGGCAGTCTGCCAGTCATTCTCTTGTCTGAGTTGATTTCTGCCACTGCCTCTCTGTGGCCGAGGTGGCCAGCTCACCCTCACATCTGACTGCAGCCTTCCCTTGACTCCACGTCCTCCACAGCTCCACGCCTAAACAGAAGCGTTCCTTGAATTCTCTGTTTCCTGTTTGCTGCTTCCTCTGCTTCTCTTTCACTTGTAAATTCTTTTATCTGATGTGTATTTTAAGGCTTCCCCCTCTACACCCTCAACTTTCTTTTTGCTTTGAATGAGCAGGGTAGGTAATAGGAATGCCTTTATCTTAAAAACCTGTGTTTATTTAGAGGACAGAAAAAGAGATTAAGAACTCCCATCTGTTGGTTTGCTCCCTAAAGGGCGACCACAGCCAGGACTAAGCCAGCCAAAGCTGGGAGCCAGGAATTCAGTCTAGAATTCCTCCCATGCCTCCCACATGATTGGCGGGAATCCAGTGACTTGAGTCATCATTGCTACCTCCCAGCATCAGCATTTGCAGGAAGTTGGGAGACAGGAGCCAGAGCCAGATACTGGACCCAGTCATGTTAGCCTAGCCTGGTAGGTTGTGATTTAAAGCTGAAGCAGGTAATTTGCCTTAGGCTGCAATTGGAGAAGCTGAGATCTAATGCATTTAGTCCCCTTTCCCTAACATCTACATTGGGAGTCCAGGTAAGTCTGAGCAGTGGTGCAGGTACCTTACTCTCTGGGCTACGTGTGTGGCTGGGAGAACCCATGCTGGGCCAGGCTTCCTGCTGGGGATACTCGCTTCCTGCCAAGCAGTGCGAAATCTTGGGCTTGCTGGCAGCTCTCTTGCTGGCAGTGGCGCTCTCTTGGTTCCTCCTGCTGGTCACCAGGCAGCAAGCTCTGAATTCTTGGGGGTATGGAATTACTGCCTAGGGGCATCCATGGATAAGGCCACTGTATGTAGGTGAGGAATGTATCCTGAGGAATACCCAATGACAGGGCCACTGTACTTGCAGGTAAGCAAGATGACTGAGACCTTGTGGTTTGGAGGGAAGAGACCTGAAGATATTTATGAGTCAGACTGATAGACCAGCCCACATGGGAGTCCTGGGTTGGGTTTGTTAGCATGGAACATTGCTGACCACCACATGCCAGCACACATGCAAACTATGGCTGGGGCCTGTCTGGCAGGGCTAGATACCAGTACCTGATGACAGTGAGTGTCGGATCAGGGTATAGGTCACATTAGACTGGGCCATGACACCACTCAGCAGGCAAGAGAACCAGGTCCAGGGGTGGATTTTGTGGGGGATATGTAGGCCCATTCTTATGGAACTATAAGTCCTACTGGTTAGCTTGAGAGTTGGAGTGGTGAGGGGCTGAGCTGGGTATGATTATGGAACTCACTGATGCTCACCGGTAATGGGACTGGGAACAAGTGGGGTAGGTCCAGGCTGCAGCACCTGCATGAACACCCTAAAACAGGTGGGGCGGGCTGGGCCACATCAGCTCATACTTAGGCCAGGACGGATGGGACAGGCCATGTCTGGTAAGGGCCAAACACCCACTGGCGTGTGTGAGATCTGGATATGGGAGTGGCCTGAGTGGGGGAACCTGGGAAACTCCCCTAGTGGCTCACAGCTCCCACTGATGAGGTCTTGGGCAGGCTGGGCAGGGTAGCTCCATCCACCAGCAAGTGTGTGAGTTGGTTTTGGATGGGTGCAGACTTGGTGGGGCTGAGCAAACCATAGCCTACTGGCAAGTGCAGAAACTAGGAAGGAGTGTAGTACATGCCAAGCTAGATTGTCACATCTACTGGTTTACATGAACCAGGGATGAGAGCAGAGTGAGCAGGGCCAGGTTACAGCTCCTGTCAGTGAGAGTTAGGACTGGAGGCTGGCCAAGCAACAGCATCCAGAGGCAAAGGCCAAGACAGGTGAGGGGTTATGCTAAGCTGGGTCAGAGAAACCACCGGCACATGGGAGATCTGTGGCTGAGATCAAGCCTGGTTGGGAAGCTAAGGGGATGCCTTAGCTGGGTTGTGGGTCCCATTGGTGAGTGCGGGGCTGGAGTGTAGGCTGTGGTCTGGTTTGGACATGGTTGCAGTCTCCCTCGGCATGCATGTGGGCTGGGTCTGCAGTGTGCAAGACTGGGCTAGACTCCAGCACCTGGTGATTGTGAGAACCAGGGTGGATGTAGGATTGGCTGGACTAGGTCTGCCCTTGGCTGAGCCATGTGTGAGCTGTGTCTGGTCTGGGTGTGGACCCAACAGTGAGAAGCAGAATGGGTAAGGGCCAGTCAGGAAAGGCTACTGTTCCTGCTAGGAAGGGAGGTAGAATAGTAGGGCTTGCCCTTGGACCCACTGATGTGTGGGAGATCTGGCATAGGGAGAGGTTCTCATGAAGGAGCTTGGGAAACTCCTCTGTTGGGACACAGCCCCTACAGGTGAGCACAAGAACCGTGATAGGAAGCAGCCCAGACCAGGCCAGTTACCTGTCCCCATGGGCTTACCTTTGGCTCATGTCTGGGGCGAGTCAGGCTGGGCCAGTTCATATCACCCGCTGGCAAATTCAAGAGCCAGAATGGTGTGTGAGTCGTGCCAGGTCAGGCTGAAATACTAGCCAGTTCACATTAGGGCCGGGACTGGGTGCTGGCTGGGCTGGCTAGGCTATTGTAGTCCCTACCAGCGTGAGCTAGAACTTGGGGCAGGCTGGGCTGGTCCGGGCCAGGCTACAGTACCCACTGACAAATGCTGAGGTGAGGCGGGCCAGGAGAGAGAGAACGAATCTGGTAGGGGGCTACAGGGAGCTCTCTTGCTGGACAACTATTCCCACTGGTGAGCGTCAGCTGAGATTGGGGTAGACCAGGCTGGGCAGGGCTATAACACCTGTTGGCTGCATGTAAGCTGGATCAGGGGAAAGCCAGGTTGGATGGACTATTTCTGCTGGTACATGTATAAGCCAGAGTAGGTGTGGGTTGGTTGGGCTTTGCCGCAGCATCAGCTGTCAGATGCTGGCACAGGGAAAACTCTGTGGAGCTAAATTGCAGTACCACCAGGAGACTTCAAGATCCAGGAGGAGGAGTGAGCCCATTAGGGAAATAGCAGCTACTCCCCTTATGGGTTCCCACTCTGACTGGTGAGAAAGAACCAGCACTGGGACAGGCATGGCTAGAGAGTGGTTCCTGCCACCACATGTTTGGGCTAGATAGTTGGGCTGGTTGGGTTGAACTAGGCTTTAATGCCTAGTATGAGAGCTGAATGGGATGTGGGACAGACAAGACCAGTCTGTTGTACATATTGGCAAGCATGGGAATCAGCGCAGGGGGCAGGACTGGTGGAGGTTATTGCGGGTTACTCTGACTAGGCTACAACTCCCACTGGTTTGCCTGGGGACCAAGTATACAGTGCGCAGGATCGGACTGGACAGCAATACGCATTAATTTGTGCAAAAGACAGGGCAGGAGACAACTGACCCAGCAATTGCAACTGACTGTATGAGTGAAGGCCGTTTTGGCCAGTGGGTTGTGTATTGGTGAATACTTGGGCAAACGGAGTCTCTAAAGTGGACTGTGTCAGCCAGTCGAGTCTGAAGAGATTTCATCATTCTTGGAATGGTAAGATTGGCAGCAATTCAGAACTGTTGAACTATGAAAACCACTTGAACAGTTCCCTTGGAGCATGCCCCACATCGGGGACCCTGGGATGGGTGGGAGGCTGGCTGGGGCTTCTCCCTTTATCTCCTCCCTTACCCCAGATACAGAAAGCAAAAAAAAAAAGACCAAGAGAGAGAATGTAGAAACATTGGTCTTATCCACTTTCCTGTAGACCTGTTGACCCTTTGTGCCCTAATCAACTATGTAAAGATTATCAAAATAATAATTTTGAAAAAATTGGCAAAAAAGAAAAAGATTTAAGTGTTTATTTGAAATAGTTACAGAGAAAGGGAGATAGAGAGATACTTTCTATTCTTTGGTTCACTCCCCAAGTAGCCACAACAGCCATAGCTGAGCCAGGCTGTTGTGGTGGCAAGGGCCAAAACACTCTAGGGGCGTAGTCTGCTTTCCCCAGGCCAGCTGGATCGGAAGTGGGCAGCCAGGACATGAACCATCACTAATATGGATTGCAGGGGCAGCTTTACCAGCTGCTCCACAATTACTTTCTTTTTTTAAAAAATTATTTTGAAAAAGCACTATTCATTTTATTGGAAAGGCAGAGAAGTAAATGAGAGATAGATAGGCCTTTGATTCGGTGTTTGACCCTCCAACTAGCCAGACTGAAGCCAGAAGCATAGAAGTTAGTCTTGGTCTCTCTTATTGGTGGCAGAGTCAAGTACTGAAGCCATTTCCTGTGACCTTGCAGGGTGCATGAGAAGCTGGAATTGGAAGTAGAAGCAGAGCCTGGGGACTTGAACACAAACCCTGGGATGAGGGAGATGGGTGTTCCCAGCAGCTTAGCTGCTGCACTAACCATGTGCCCCACGGTTTTCTAGTCTTTCTCTCTGTGTTTGGGTTTATTTATTTATTTGAAGAGCAGAGTTAGGGGCAGAGAGAGAGAAAAAAAAATTTTTTTAAAGATTTATTTAATTTTCTTGAAAAGACAGATTTACAGAGAGAAGGAGAAACAGAGAAAGATCTTGTCTGCTGATTCATTCCGTAAGTGGTCACAACAGCTGCGATCTGATTTGAAATCAGAAGCCAGGAGCCAGGAGCTTCTCCGTCTCCCAAGTAGGTGTAGGATTTTAAGGCTTTGGGTCGTCCTCTGCTGCTATCCCAGGTCACAGGCAGGGAAGTTGGATGGGAAATGAAGTAGTTGGAACATGGACTGGTGCCCCATAGGGGATCCTGGCAATTACAAGATGAAGATTTAGCTACTTGTCTATTGCACTGGGGCTGCAAGAGAAACCTTTGGTCAGCTGATTCACTCTCCAAATGGCTGCAGTGATCAGGGGTAGCCCAGACTGAAGCCAGGAGCCAGGAGCTTTGTACATACGGCTTTAAGAACCCAAGCACTCGGTCCACATTTGCCCGCTTTCCCAGTGCTTTAGCAGGGAGCTGGATTGTAAGTGGAGCAGCTGGGACACATGGATGTGGGCCTCATGGCTCTGTGGTATAACTTGCTAAGCCACAGTGCTTCCCCTTCACCACATTTTTCTTAGTAAAAATCATACTTTAAAACCAAACTATGATTAGTCACTTTCCTAGTTGTAAGCTGGGAGAAAAAGGGGCCGCAGTATTAACTTTCTCAATGACTTTCAGTTTTTTATTTTTTTGTTAGTGAAAATAGTTCCTTTTTTCCCCTCCTTTTTTTTTCTTTCATTTTTGATGATGTTTACATAGTTGATCAGGGTTGGAAGGGTCAAGGATCAGGGGAAAGTGGGCAAGACCATTGCTTACAAGTTTTCCCTTTTTGTATCTGGCGGAAGGAGGATTGCAAGGGGAAAAACCACGCCCAGCCTCCCAGTTGCCTCAGTAGCTGGATGGGGAAAGGCCTCTTGATGTCATCCCAGGGACCCCATTGTGGAGCATGTTCTGAGGGTTCTGCTCAAGTAATTTTAATAATTCTGAGATGCTGTTGATATTGCCACTTCAAGGATGAGGAAGTCTTTCCAAGGTCTATAGGCTGAAGTAGTACATCTCAGAGTCTCCATTTGCCCACAAATTTACTGTCAGGCTTTGCTGGGGTAGTTGATCAATGATTTTCCTATGAAATTTGTTTTTGGTTAGTGAAAATAGCCCTTTAAAAAATTATTAACTTTTTGGGCCCAGTGGCGTGGCCTCGTGGCTAAAGTCCTCAACTTGAATGCGCCGGGATCCCATATGGGTGCCGTTCTAATCCCGGCAGCTCTACTTCCCATCTAGCTCCCTGCTTGTGGCCTGGGAAAGCAGTCGAGGACGGCCCAAACCCTTGGGCCTCTGCACCCACATGGGAGAGCTGGAAGAAGTTCCTGGCTCTTGGCTTCAGATTGGCATAGCACCGGTGTTGCGGTTACTTGGGGAGTGAACCATCAGATGGAAGATCTTCCTCTCTGTCTCTCCTCGTCTCTGTATATCTGACTTTCCAATAAAAATAAGGTAAATCTTTAAAAAAATTATTTTTTGTTTCAAAAGCAGAATAAGAGGGAGAGAGAGAGCACGAGCATGTGAGCGTGCTTGAGCTAGTTCCCATCTGCTGGTTTGTTCCCTAAATGCCCTTGACAGCCTGGTTTGGGCTGAGGTGGAAGCTGGGAGCAGGAGCCCGATTTGTTGAGCCATCATCATTTTCTCTTAGGATCTGCAGTAGCAAGAAGCTGGGCTCCAGGAATTGGAGGCAAGCCTTGAAGCCAGACAGGGTGATATGGAATTGGAGATGTCCTAACCACTAGGCTAAACTTCCACCTCAGTTTTACTTTTGCTCTCATAGTTCATTGATTTATTGATTAATAACATGGTAGTTAAAATTGAAATCCTGCTTTGTAGTAATATATCCTAAGGTAGGTGTTCAGTTGTAGTTTGCTTCCTTTGGTTAAATAATAAAAGTAGTAAGCTTGCCAAAGAGCTGTAAAATTTAAGGATCCTTGTGTGAGTCAAATGTAAGCAGGGAAGGCGGAGCTTGATATGGTGAACTTTAGAGAGAAGGGTGAAGTTGGGCTTGGAGAAAAATTTAAAATGACATTTTTATTTCATGACAGTTTATTCTGTGTCAGGAATATAAGCTTGGGATCTTAAAGCTTGACTCCCAGACATCTGAGACAAATACAGCAGGTGAGCGTACTGTCCAAGTAGAGACCTGATTTTTCAGAAATCTGTTTCCCACTTGGAAAAAGTCCATGGCTAGGTGGATTATATATTGTACTCAGGTACTGGAAGGTGTGGAACCCTGGCCTGGAACTGTGGAGATTTTGCAATACTAACTGTAGCTGATGTTTGGGTGGGGGGCACTCTATTTGGTATCACTGAATGCTTAAAACTTATAGCTAATAAGCACAGCCTGGCTGAGTTCAGGTTTTTTTCAAGATTTATTTATTTTTATTGAAGGGAAGTTTTACAGAGGGGGGAAGACAGAAAGATATAATGTCTGCTGGTTCATTCCCCAAGCGGCTGCAGTGGCCAGAGCTAAGCTGATCTGAAACCAGGAGTCTGGAGCTTCTTCTAGGTCTCCCATGTGGGCACAGGGTCCAAGGCTTTTGGACATCCTCTACTGCTTTCCCAGATCACAGTTAAGCAGCCAGGACATGAAACTGCCGATATGGGATCCCAGCTCATGCAAGGCAAGGAATTAGCACTAGGCTATCCTGCTGGGCCCAAGTTCAGGGTTCTTTGCCTCTAGTTCCAGTGCTCTTACCACCTCTGTCTGCAGCTACTTTGTTTTATTCTCTGGCAAGGGTTGCAATGTCTGCCCCAGGGACTGAGGCTTGGAAAACCAATTTGTCTGGCTGTTCTGACGCAACTGTAGGTGGGACACGAAATTCAAGAAATCTATGTAGCAGACTTGGTTTTTTTTCAATCCTTAATTGAATAATTTTTTTTAAGATTTATTTTTATTATTTTTTTATTGGAAAGGCAGATATACAGAGAGGAAGATCTTCTGTCCGATGATTCACTCCCCAAGTGAGCGCAACGGCTGATACTATGCTGATCCGAAGCCAGGAGCCTCTTTCGGGTATCCCACGTGGGTGCAGGGTCCCAAGGCTTTGGGCTATCCTCGACTGCTTTCCCAGGCCACAGGCAGGGAGCTGGAAGGGAAGCGGGGCTGCCGGGCTAGAGCCAGCGCCCGCATGGGATCGTGGGCGTGCAAGGCGAGGACCTTAGCCACTGCGCCACCGTGCTGGGCCCTGAATAATTTATTTTTAAATACTTGTTTTATTTTATTGGAAAGGCAGATATACAGAGAAAATGAGATACAGAGAGAAAGATCTTCCGCCCTCTTGTTCAATCCCCAAGTAGCTGCAATGGCTGGAGCTCAGCTGATTCAAAGCCAGGAGCTTCTTGGTGTCCCATGTGGGAACAGGGTCCCAAGGCCTTGGGTCATCTTCTGCTGCTTTCCCAGGCCACAAGCAGGGAACTGGATGGGAAGTGGAGCAACCTCCTATATGATATCCCATTGCAAGCAAGGTGAGGACTTCAACTACTACACTACTGCACTGGCACACAGACTAATTTTTAAGTTGGTAATTTTGTGTAGCCTGTGAATGTTGTTGAAAATTGTCATGTGTTGTATGGCAGAACAAAAGCTTGCCCACCCCTGCTAGGTTAGAATGAATTAATTACAGGGTCAAACAGGTGGCAGCCTGGAACTAGGAACTGAGACACTTTGCCACCCCCACCCGGGTCTCCTTCCTGACCATGCAAATCTCCTTCAGTATTCATCCTGGTTGAGCAGGCTGCCTCTGCTTTTCTCTTCCTTCCTCCCTCTCTCTTTTCTTTGTCCTTGAGATGAAATACACATAAAATCTATGATCGTAACCCTTTTTCAGTGTACAGATCACTAATATGGAAATCACTGAGTGTACAGCCATCCCCCTGTCATTCTTTTCAACTCGGTAAAACTGAAACTCTGCCTCCAGGCCATACTAACCCCTTATTCCCCCATCTCGGATTTTCTGGCAGCTCCCTTCTAGTTTTCTGTCTCAGATTTGTGGCTACTTTTCTGTCCTTTCTTGAGGTTTGTTGACATGGCTGGTTTGGACTGCTTGCCTGTCCTTGTTCGCATGAAGTGGTGAATGGTGTGCAGTGTGCTCTGATGAGTAGGAAGTTGGTTATGCTGTGCCCACGTGATTCTGCAGTATTTGCAGTTCAGGAGGTGAGACGGTTACAGAGGCTGTCTTTTCTGTCCTGGATGCTTGTCCCCAGGCTTTAGGGTCAGAATAACTGAATTTGAATTGCAGCAGCTGCCGTTGTTTCAAGGCCACACATAATTTGGGCATGTGGCTTATATCTTTTGGACCTTTCATTGTGGAATGGACATGGAGGCACTTGCAGCGTGGCATGTCACTTGACCTAACTGGACCCTGGGTTCCTCTGGGCCCAAACACTTGCACTGTCTTTCACTGCTTTCTTAGACACATTAGCAGGGAGCTGGCTTGGTAGTGGAGCAGCTGATATTTGGGCTGGCACGCATATGGTATGCCAGTGTTAACGGGGCAGTGGGTTTACTCAGTATGCCGCAACACCACCCTCTATATTATTCCTCTTAGAAAAATGTTTGTTGGGCTTGGTCTGATGGCCTAGTGGCTGAAGTTCTTGCCTCGCACATGCTGGGATCCCATATGGGTGCCGGTTCTAATCCCAGCAGCTCCACTTCCCATCCAGCTCCCTACTTGTGGCCTGGGAAAGCAGTCGCGGATGGCTCAGAGCCTTAGGAGCCTGCACTCGGGTGGGAGACCAGAGCTCCTGGCTCCTGGCTTTGGATCGGCATAGCTTTGACCTTGTGATCTTTTAGGGAGTGAATCACTGGATAGAAGATCTTTCTCTGTCTCTCCTCCTCTCTGTATATACCTGATTTTCCAATAAAAATAAATAAATCTTTCAAAAAAAAAAAAAGAAAAATGTTTGTAAATTGCTTCCATGGGACTGGGAAGAGCTAAGAAAAAGAAATCCCGTAGTTTCATCTGTAACTTTACCAGTATTGTCTATAAAACATAAGTGGTCTTCAGTTTTTCTTCTTCACTGTTTTTTAGAAGATTTTATTTATTTATTTATTTTATATATATATTTTTTAATTTTTTAATTAAAAAATTTTTTTTATTGGAAAGGCGGATATACAGAGAGGAGAGACAGAGAGGAAGATCTTCCATCCGATGATTCACTCCCCAAGTGAGCGCAACGGCCGGTGCTGTGCCGATCCGATCCGAAGCCAGGAGCCTCTTTCGGGTCTCCCAGGCAGGTGCAGGGTCCCAAAGCTTTGGGCCGTCCTCGACTGCTTTCCCAGACCACAGGCAGGGAGCTGGATGGGAAGTGGAGCAGCTGGGATTAGAACTGGTGCCCATATGGGATCACGGGCGTGCAAGGCGAGGACCTTAACCACTGCCGGGCCCTACTTATTTATTTTTAAAAGATTGATTTAGTTTTATTGCAGTTATATATACATACATATATATATATATGTAAGTGACCATAGTGGCTGGTGCTGCACCAGTCTGAAGCCAGGAGCCAGGAGCTCTTCTGGGTCTCCCGTGTGGGTGCAGAGTCCCAAAACTTTGGGCCATCCTCCACTGCTTTCCCAGGCCACAAGCAGGGAGCTGGATGGGAAACAGGGCTGCCGGGATTAGAACCTGTGCCTATATGGGATCCCGGTGCATTCAAGGTGAGGACTTTAGGCTCTAGGCCACAGTGCTGGGCCCAAGACTTCATTTTTTATTGGTAAGGCAGATATGCAGAGAAGAGGAGAGACGGAGAGGAAAGTCGGAACATCTTCCTTCCAATGATTCCCCCACAAGCAGCTATAATGGCTGGAACTGAGCTAATCTGAAGCCAGGAGGCTGGAGCCTCTTTTGGATCTCCCACGTGGGTGCAGGGTCCCAAGGCTTTGTGCTGTCCTGCACTGCTTTCCCAGGCCACATGCAGGGAGCTGGATGGGAAGTAGGGCTGGCAGGATTAGAACCGTTGCCCATATGGGATCCTAGTGCATGCAAGTGGCATACTTTAACTGCTAGGCTACTGTGCTGGACCCCTTTCTTTTTCTTTCACTTTTTAAAACCTAACAGTAATATGATAATTAATGCTTAAGTAACCCAAAGTCCTTTTTTCTAAAAGCTATTTGAGAACTAGTGATTAAGACACTGGTTCCCATGTCAGAGCATCTGGCTTCCTTTACTGTCTGTGACTGCTGATACTTTTTTTTTCTGTTTGTTTTTGTGAGGCAGTTAGAGAGATGGAGAGACATCTGCTGATTCACTTAAAGTGGCCTCAAGGCTCAGGGCTGGGCGTGGCTGAAGCTTGGAATGTCATCTGGTCTCCCATGTGTGTCACAGAGACCTCTCCCCGCTGGTTTTCTAGATGCATTAGCAGGGAGGAGTTTGGGAAGTAGAGCAGCCAAGACCCATCAGACACCTCCTGTGGTGACTTGTCCCTGTCTCATCTTCCTGGTGATGCTGACCTGGGAGGCAGTGGTGATGTCCAGGATCCCTTACCTAGGGTCTGGGACTGACTGCCTTCACTTTCAGGACCTCAGTCCTGGCCATTGTGAGCATTTGGGAAATGAAACAGTGGATAAAGGCATTCTGTCTCTTTAAAAAAAAAATGCATTGATTTGTTTTTATTTAAAAGGCAGAGTTACAGAGAGAGAGAGGGAAAGGCAGGGAGAGAGATTCTCCATCCACTGGTTCCTAGTCTGAAGCCAGGAGCCAGGAACTTCTTCCAAGTCTCCCAAATGGGCGCAGGGACCCAAAGACTTAGACAATCCTCTACTGCTTTCCCAGGCCACAAGCAGGGAGCTGGATACGAAGTGGAGCAGCTGGGACGGTACCTTGGGCATATATGGGATCCCAGTAAATTCAAGGCAAGGATTTTAGCCACTGAGTCATTGTGTGCGCCAATCTATTTTTGCTTCTAAGGAAGGGAGAAAGGAAAATGAGGCTGCTGTTTGTTGCAGAGCTAAGGAGCTCCTGGGATGACTGTATCCCGTATTGGAGGGCCTGGGTTCTAGTACTGGGCCTGCTTCTGATTCCAGCTTCCTGCCCATGTGTACCCTGGGCGGCATGGCTGAAGTAGCCGGGTCCCTGTTACCCTCATGGGAGACCGGGATGGAGTTCTTGATTCCTGCTTGGCCCTGGCCCTGGCTCTTATTGCAGGCATTTGTAGAATAAAAGGTGATTTAGAAGATCTCTTTTAGGGCTTGATGGCTAAATGGCTTAACCCTTACGTTGTGGGCACCATGATCTAATTTGGGTGCTTGTTCATGTCCTGCCGTTCCACTTCCCATCCAGCTCCTGCGTGTGACCTAGGAGGGCAATAAAGGAAGGCCCAAAGCCTTGGGACCTTGCGTTCCCGTGGGAAACCTGGAAGAAGCTTCTGACTCCTGGCTTTGGATCAGTTCAGCTCCGGCTGTTGAGACCATTTGGGAAATGAACCAGTGGATAGAAGGTCTTTCTCTCTCCCTTCGCTTCATAAAAATTATTCTGCCTTTCCAAAAGAAGAAAAAAAACTTAAAAAAAAAAAAATCTCCCTGTCTCTGTTTTTGAAGTAGAATCCCAATTTCTTTACCTATCTGGATGACCATGGGGAAGTTATTTATTTTCTTTAGGTTTCTTGTACTAACTTGGTAAAATGGGATAATGCTGCCAACTTCTCTGTGGCTTTTGTCAAGGGTTTAGCCTGTAGTAAAGACTCAATAGGGCCCGGCGCGGTGGCGCAAGTAGTTAAAGGTGCTATCTGATTTAACAGGCCTGGAGCTGCTGTTTAAGGGCACTGTTAGGGGTTCCCCAGAGAGGAGTTCCTCATCTCTTGGAGAGATCGGTCACACAGGTTGGTTTGGTGGAAAGTGAGGGACGTTGTGATCCAGAGGACAGGTCAGGCTGACTTGATGAATATGCATGGTCCAGCAAGTCCTTCTGGATGGTACTGATGGCTGTGCCCAGCCCCGAAGGACTAGGCAGAAGAAGCAGCTTGCTTGTGCCAAAGTCCTGGAGGTTGGAATTGCAAGGAGCATGAATGAAGCAAGAGTGTGTGGGTTGCAAGAATGGTAATGACCTTGAGATTTTTTGTACATCAGTCTCTGTGCTAGGTAAGTAATTCTTCCTAACACTTACGTGATGGTATGAAGTAGGAGCCAGTAGAAGCAGAGCCTGAGGCTCATAACGGAAATGGCTTGGGCAAGGAGGTCAGGCAGGGCTGGGATCCCCATCCTTGCAGTCCTTTTCCAGTGTGCCGCCTTTCTGTGGAGCTAGCTGGTTTCCCTGCTTTTAGGCTGCCACCTTAAGAGACTCCTTCCTGGTTTGGTCTTAACAGCTAAGCCGATGATGTCCGTACTGCCGCCCTTCAGTGCCTTGAGTTCTGTTCTGTTAAACGATTTTAATACACAGTTTTATAACCTGGTATAGTATAAAAATGGTAATGGGTGGAAGATTAGAGCAGTGTGATACCTGATCTGAGTCAGACTGGCTTCCCGCCTTGTCCTGAAACTCGCTGATTTTCTTACTTAGGCCCCCTTTTGAACTTCAGTTACAAAACAAGAATAAAAACAATTGTTGTGATCTGGATTACAGCTGATGGGGGCCTGAACTGGGCAGCACTTTGGCAATGGAAGCCTAAAGGCAGGTCTACAGAAGGGTTGACTCAGAGTGGGAGGTGAAAGATGATGGTAACGCTTATGTTGTTAAGCTTGGCACTTCGGCTCATCTTGGGCTCTTAGATTGTGATGGGGAGAAAAGAAGCAGCTTGTAAACGTAAGATGATTAGCTCCATGTGGTTGAGCAATGTGGCAAAGGTCATGTAGCAAGTTCCTCCCCGAGCCAAGCCTGGGCACCAGGCCATTTGAATTGCCGCTGGGAAGACCCACTGATTTAACCTACTCGTCCTCAGTTGTTTGGAATGAGTCAATGCAACTTGTGTCTGCTTGACAGTCTGAATTTTAATTGTGAGTGGAAACGCTCGATCCTGGAGAAAGCCTTTCAAGTGTGTTGGAAGGGGTGAATTGAGTTTCCGAGGCTGACTTCTGTCTCCCTCCTCACATCCATGTCTGCCACCTTCCCGTCCCTTCTCTTCTTCCTCCCCTCCCTTCACTTTCCCTTCTCTCCCCTTCCTCTCTCCCTCCCTTTCTTCCTCTTTCTTTCTCTTTCTTCCTTTCTGTCTCTCCTTCATTTTAATTGGAAAGCCATATCAAATTTACACAGACAAGGAGAGACAAAAAAATCTTCCATTTGCTGCTTTACTCCCCAAATGCCCACAAAAACTGGAGTTGAGCTGATCCAAAGACAGGAGGCTGAAGCCTCTTCTGGGTCTCTCACGTGGGTGCAGGGTCCCAAGGTTTTGGGCTGTTCTCCACTGCTTTCCCAAGCCACATGCAGGGAGCTGAATGGGAAGCAGGGCTGCCGGGATTAGAACCATTGCCCGTATGGGATCCAGGCGTGTTCAAGGTGAGGACTGTAACTGCTAGGCTACCATGCTGGACCCAGCTCATTTATTTCTCACAGCCACCCCAGGAGGTTGAGACATTCAATTGTATTTTATAGATGTATAAATGGAGGCTCACTGATTTTTTTTTTTCTCACTAGTCAGCTGGTGAATGAAATCAGTGAGTAAAATCAGAATTGGCCCAAATCTAAGTCTAAAATCTGGCTGTCCTCCCTTCTCAAAGCGTTCCCTGGCCTTCCCCTGAGGGAATTCTGGTGGCAGAGAGTCCCCTGCAGAGGCTTCTCCTGGGAGATCTGCTTGTCCCTGCACCTGCTGATTGCATTTCTGCTTTTCCCGGGAAGCGGCATGGGCCTCGGGGAGTGGCATCTCTGGGTCAGGCTGCCTTTGCCTGGAGATTGTTCCTTCTCCCTCAGATTCTTTCCCCCTAGACTTTTACATTGTCGTCTCCGTCACTTAGGTCTCTGTTCAGACTGTGGCTCCACAGAGGACCCTTTCTCAGCTTTATCTGTCACTTACAGTTCATGTCATTTTCTTGCTGTCCTCCAGGGTCTTCTCTGTGAGAAATGACATTTCGGAGTATGTGTGTCTTGTTACCTGCTCCTCTCCAGAGAGCAGGGTTGCAGTGTTTTCTTCCTCTGATCCAGCTCCCTGCTTGTACACTTAGGAAAACAGCAGGTGGCCCAGGTCCTGGGGTCTCACCTTCCAGGGAGACTGGAAGAAGCTTCACCAGGATGAAAGGCCTCTCTTTGGTTTTCTTCTTTGTAACTCTGCTTCAAATAAAAATACAGTAAATCTCAAAAAAAAAAAAAAAAAGGAAATGATAACAACAGTTAGGTCTAAGGTAGTGTTCCAGCTTTCCTACAACTATTTTTTGAAAAAGATTTATTTATTTTTATTGGAAAAACAGATTTACAGAGAAGAGACAGAAAGATTTCCCATCCGCTGGCTCACTCTCCAAGTGGTTGCAATGGTCAGGGTTGAGCCGATCTGAAGCCAGGAGTTTCCGGGTCTCCTACTCGGGTGCAAGATCTAAAGGCTTTGGGACATCCTCCACTGATTTCTAAGGTCACTGGCAGGGAGCTGGATGGGAATTGGGTTAGCTGGGATATAAACCACCACCCATATGAGATGCTGGTGTGTGCAAGGGGAGGCCTTTATCCTCTAGGCTATCACCCCAGACCCAAAGGGAATTTTTAAAAAAAAAGATTTAATCATTTTTAATGGAAGATTAACAGAGAAGGAGAATCAGAGAATAAGATTGTTTTTAAAGATTTATTTTATTTTTATTGGAAAATTTTTATTGGGAAATAGAACAGGCCAGACTGAAACTAATGCTGGTAATCTCTGGTGCTGGTAAGGGCTGCCAGTGTTGCAGATAACAGCTTAACTTGCTGTGTCATAGTGCTGGCCTTATGCGTGGCAGTTTTGTATCCTGCCTTTCAGGCAATGTATTCTTATCAAAATTACTGATAAAGATTTATGTTCCATGTGAGATATTAGTGTCTTACTTCTTTAAATGTTTCATAGTCATTCATTGTAAAATTGTGTACCTCTCTGTCAGAACCACAGGACCTTCTGATTGCATTTGGGAGTTCCCAGATCATCTCAGCGACCCCAGGAACTGCTGTTCGGCAGTAGTCACTTATATCAGAATTTGCCTAATTCAATGCATCTTTCCTCCTGAAAATACCTTCATTATTAGTTGTCTCTTAGTAAGGATTTGCTTGCTTATTTTTATTCACTGTTTTGAAAAGCAGTATGCCATAGAGAGATATTGTCTATCGTCAGGTTTAGCTCGTAGGGCTGAACCAGCCTGAAGCCGAGTCATACGCTGCAGCCAGGTCTCCTGCACGGGTGACAGGGGCCCAAGTACTTTGGGCGTTAGCTGCTGATCTCCCCATTTCATCAGTAGGAAGCTGGGTTAGAAGTAGAGCACTGTGTTATGAATGACAGCATTGTAAATGGTGTGAGTCTTCTGCATCCCAGTGGTGGCCCATAATGACTTTTTCCTTTTTTTTTTTAAGATTTATTTTTTATTTTTTTTAAAGATTTATTTATTTTTATTACAAAGTCAGATATACAGAGAGGAGGAGAGACAGATAGGAAGATCTTCCATCCGATGATTCACTCCCCAAGTGAGCGCAACGGCCGGTACTGTGCCGATCTGAAGCTGGGAACCAGGAACCTCTTTCAGCTCTTCCACATAGGTGCAGGATCCCAAAGCTTTGGGCTGTCCTCAACTGCTTTCCCAGGCCACAAGCAAGGAGCTGGATGGGAAGTGGAGCTGCCGGGATTAGAACCAGCGCCCATATGGGATCCCGGCGCATTCAAGGCGAGGAATTTAGCCACTAGGCCACGCTGCCGGTTCCAAGATTTGTTTACTTTTTGTTTGAAAGACAGAACTATGGAGAGAAGGAGAAAAGGAGGTATCTTCCAAGTACTGGTTCACTCCCAAAATGGCTGGGCCACGTCAAAAGCAGAAGCTTCACTGCGTCTTTTACATGGGTGCCAGGGTCCCAGGTACTTGGGCCATCTTCCACTGTGATCCCTGGGCTCTTTAGCAGGGAGCCAGATTGGATTGGAGCAGGCAGAAGTTGCATCCATATGGCATTGCAAGCGCAGCTTAACGTACTTTAATGCCAGCCCTCATTATTTAGTTTTGATCATGCATTGTCATCAGTTGCATTGCCCAGAGGCTTAATAAAGAGAATAAACGAGTGAAAAAAAAGGACAAATGAGGAGAAGAGATACACAGTCAGGGATGGACAGTTGTGCGATTCAAATGGTGACTGCAGATTCAGAGGCAGTTGGGCCAGTATTACTGTGTATTAATAAAATTGAAAAGCTGATTGAAGCGGTTGATTTCTTTGGAAACCATTAATGCACATTATCAAAAGGTACTACACATGTAGAAAATATGAATAGATCAAAGAAAATCTAAGTAGGGATTTTTTTTGTTGAGCCTTCCAAATGTGGAGTTAGGCATCAGTGTCTCACCTTTTCTTAGATTCTTAGCATTGACAGCTTGTAGTTATTTCATTTGTCCATTTTTGCCTTCCTCTAATAGATGGAAGGCTCTTGAGGACGGAAACTTTGTGTCACTTTTGGTCTTGATATTCCCTATGAAGTTTGAACAAATATTTGTGAAATGCAGGGCAAATGATGACATTTGACCTGGAGACTGCGTGTGTGTGTGTGTGTGTGTGTGTGTGTGTTACTTATTTTTGTTGGAAAGGCAGATTTACAGAGAGACAGATTTTCTGTCCACTGGTTCACTCCCCAAATGGTCACAACAGCCAGAGCTGATCTGAAGCCAGGAGCTCCTTTTGGGTCTTTCATGCAGGACAGGTTCCCAAGGCATTGAGCCGTTCTCCACTGCTTTCCCAGGCTGTAAGCACAGAGCTGAATGGGAAATGGAACAGTGAGGACAAGAACTGGTACCCAAATGGGATGCTGGTGTTTAGGCTGAGGGTTAGCCAGTTGAGCCATTGTGCCAGCCCTTGCTTGTGTTTTGATGTTCTGAGGAGTGTCCCTCATAGGAATCCTTGGAGAACAGTGCTGAGGGAGGGGTGCCCTGCAGTCCCAGAGACCGCAGGATGCTGTTGCACAGAAGAGGAGGAACAGTGGAGAATACAACATGTGTGTTAGAGTGAGGGCAGGTATGAAAGAGCACTGGCAGGGCTTCCTGGAGCTTTGCTGTTGGAATAATGCCTGCTTGCTTTTTATGTGTAGGGAGTGGTGCTACACTCTGGGCAGACTGTGCCTAAGTTTCATAAATATTTAATTGGCTTTTTCAGGAGAATAAAGGCAGCCCCGTTGATGACTGAAAATGACAAAGCATCCACCTAACAGACGAGGAATCAGCTTTGAAGTGGGAGCCCAGTTGGAAGCCCGGGACCGTTTAAAAAACTGGTATTTTTTTAACATTTTTCTGTTTATTAAAGGTCTTCAGTAAAGGATTTTTGCCAGCACTGACATGAAGTGGTAGCCGAGGCTTGTCTGCTATTTTCCTGCTTTCTGACTCTTGGATGAGGGAGGGAGACTTGTCTAGAAGCGTGAGCATGTCCTCCTTTCATCTTGGGTATAGGGTCTCTCTGACAGGGCGTCCATTCTTGACCCCTTGTTCATACTTGTTTCCCCTGTCCTTCTTCTGAAGGAGTTATGGGAGAAAAAAGTCAGGTGGGTCTGAGGAAGGGAAAGGGTTAATGGTGGCTGCTCTTGCTCTTGCTGCTGGTCTGAAGATGAGAGGAAAGATCAGGAATGAAAAGATGCAGATAAGAGTTAGGACTGGATGGCTCCTGTGTTGTGAGCAACCCCTCTTGTTTTCTGGGTGTGGTATTGTGTGGTTGAAATATCTCAGGCACTTTCAGAAAGATGTATTCCACGAGCTGAAGGATTGCTGTCCCTCTCTGTCACTGCCTGTGACTTGCGACATTGACTTCCAACTATAGATGCCTTGGTAATATTGATCTCATGGAATTAGTCTTTGTGTCAATCAAATGGAGTATGCGGGAAATGTCTTAGAAACTGTCAAGTCCTTTGTGGGGTTGAGGTCCTCCTAGAGTTTGGTCATCAATCAGGACTCTAGGTGAGAGAGGGGTTTTCAGAATTCCAACCTTTTTGAATGTTTGTCAGGAAGAATTTAACCCTTTTGAAATTATATCAAGCAGGTTGATTAGTTTCTGGGGTATAGGAAGAGAAACAGGGGCAAATGATTCTCTGCTATTAGTATTGAGATACTTGAAAACAGTTGCTTTAAGGCAGTTTTATTATCTCTTATATTTCTTTCTTTCGTTTCTTTTTTTAAAAGGAGCAAGGAGCTTCTTCTGGATCTCGCACATGGGTGCAGGGTCCCACGGCTTTGAGCTGTCCTCGACTGCTTTCCCAGGCCACAAGCAGGGAGCTGGATGGGAAGCGGGGTTGTTGGGGCATGAATTAGTTCCCATACGGTATCCCGGCATGTGCAAAGCGAGGACTTTACTGTGCTAGGCCCTATTTAAAAGATTATTTTAAAAAAGTATTTTTATTTGAAAGGCAGAGTTATAGAGAGAAGGAGAGATAGAGATCTTTCATTCTCTGGTTCACTGCTCAAATGGCCACAGCAGCTGAACCTGGGTCCATCGGAAGCTAGGAGCTTCTCCTGGGTCTTCCATGTGGGTGCTGTGGCCTAAAGACTTCAGCCATCACCTGCTACTTTTCCAGGTCATAAACAGGGAGCTGGATTGGAAGTGGAGCGGCTGAGATCTGAATGGATGCCCATATAGGATACTGGTGCCAGTCCCTTGTATTTCTTTTTCTTTGAGATTATTTGTACTAAGTGTATCTGTGTTTCTGGTTCTTACATGTTTTACCATTTTTTGGAAGGGATTTTTTTTCTTACTTAATTTAGTTGAGTGTCAGGGAGACAGTGAGCTAATGTGTGCTGGTTTATGCCCTATGTGCATAAAAAGGATGGGGCCAAACTTGGCTGGGGTAGGTCGTGACTGGAGCCAGGAGCTGGGGATTCAGACAAGATCTTTCCTGTGGGTGGAAGGGAGTTAATTACTTGAGGCACCACTCCTGTCTCCCAGGATCTGTGTTAGTGGGAGAGCTGGAATTGGGCTGGGGCTGGGAACCTAATGCAGCACTGCAGTGGATTGTAACTGATATCTCCATTGCCAGGTCAAAGGCCTACTTTCAGTCTTCTTTTCTTGCTTTCATGTCTTTTCTGAGCTTTCCATGCACAGGTGTTGAATGTTTGTTGTGAGTTGGGAATTAATACACTAAGATACTGTGGAAGGAAGAAGAATCACACAAGTGCCTATAGGAAGTTTGGAAATGAGTGGGCTACTTTGGCTATGAAAAGTTAATCATATGTTCTTATGCATCTGTCTCACATTTACTGAGTGATTTGCTGTGTACTAGGTACAAATCTGGTAGCTTTGTCTGTTATGCCTTATTTAATCTTCACAACACTATGACATGGATACTTCTGTTAATTCTTACCTTACATATGAGGCAGCAGGGGCATAGGACAGTTAAGGAAATGACCAAAGTTAGATGGGTAGAAAGTGCTAGACACTCATGTGCCAGACCCTCATGTTGCTTTTCCTTTCTGTCCTTTTGTTTATCTACCCAGAAGGGAGTTGAAGCAGTGTACTTTATGAGCCAATTTAGGATATCCGACAGCATTGCTTCCACCTGCTCTGTTTGCTAGAAATGAGATCCCATCCAAGGGGACAATAATTAGACCCCGCCTCTTGAAGGAATGACAATTAAATTTACAGACATGTCTTAAAGCCTCTGCACCTGCTGTTTGAGAGCTGTTATGCAATGCAAGGGTAACAACTGCAAACACATACTATGGTTCTTTTTTTTTTTTTTTAACGATTTATTCATTTTTATTTGAAAGGTTTACAAAGAAAAGGAGAGAGAGGGAAAGGTATGTTTGCTGTTTCATTCCCTAAGTGGCTGCAGTTGCTGGAGCTGAGCCAGTTTGCACTTGATCTTAGCCAAAAGGCTGAAGGGTTGAGCCAGTCTGAAGCCAGGAGCCAAGAACTTCTTCTGGGTCTCCTGCACATGTGCAGAGTTGTTGGCAACGCCCGCGTCGCCACATATTTCCAGCCCCGAGTCGAGCGGAGGGACTCGGATTATGAGACAGACAAGACAGACTAGACACACAACACACTGAGGCTCATTCTTGTGAAGTGAGGCCTTTATTCAAAGTTGAACTCTCTTATATAGTCTGCTTGGCCCCTCCCAGGATCTTCCCAATGGTTAAGCAACACCTAAGCTCCCCCAAGGACATGCAAAAAGGGGAAGCAGGAAGGAGGGAAATTGCAGTCAGGACATACAAAAATGTATCAGGCCATGATTGCCCTTCCTGTTACACCTTTGAGAAACAGCTGAGCTGTGGAGTTAACCCTTGGGAGACCGGGGCCTACACAGAGTCCCAAGGCTTTGGGCCATCCTTTACTGTTTTCCCAGGCCACAAACAGGGAGCTCTATGGAAAGTGGAGCAGCTGGGACATGAACCAGTGCCCATATAGGATCCCGGTGCATGCAAGGTGAAGACTTTAGCCCCCAAGTGTTTGAGATGGACCCAGTTGGTTTTTTTACTAGTTGATAATGACAGTGCTCATTTTGCATATCCATATTATTTAAGGTGTGCACACCAGCTGGGAGGTGTTAATGCAAATGATCATAATTCTGGAAAAGCACAGTGAAACATTCCTCCTGAAGACCTCGGGACGTGCCAGTCACACCAAGGGGTTTTTGCTCTTGGAAGCGGTCCCATAGGGCATTACACTGCACGGTGTTCTTGCCTGATTCTGCGGTTTCTGTTCACTCCTGCTTGGTCCTGTCGCATCCTCCAGGACTGTTCCCCCAAACCACTTCATGCTGCATCTTGCAGCGTTGAGTTCCAGGGCTCCTGTTCCTGTGAGTGGCCTTGGGAGGGTGTCCACAGCCCTCCTCTGACTTCTCCTTGCTGCCATGTCCTACCCTGACAAGTTGTCTTTGTGCATACTTGGCACACCTGACTAAAGTTGTTAGTACCTGTGGAAGCATGTTTATTTCTCATGAAAAGACAGTAGTAGGTGAGGCAGAAATAAACAAGTAGAGAAACCAATGAAATGAGTACAGATTGATGTAAATTCTGTGATGGAAACGAGCAGGACAGTGGCACTGACTGGCCGGAGGTGGGGTCGGCTTGAAATGACATAGTCAGGGACCAGGCAGCCAGAAGGTAAGGATGTCACCTGGAAATCATGGGTGCAGGGAGCTGTTGCAGTTAAAGGAAACATAACTAAGTGTTGGAAATTGTTGGTATGTTTGATGAATAGAAAGGTCTGGTCTAGTAACAGGGTCTATCTCTCTCTGTGCTATCTCAGTCACAGATATTGGTTCTGTGTTTGGTTCAGTCACAGGTTTGGTTCTGTGTTTCTGAACCCTAGCATAGTTTTCTGGCCTAGGGTGGGTATGCAGAAAATGTCTGTTTAATTTCGGTTTGATGATTTTTCTCTGTTTCTTATTCTCCTTTTGCCTTTTCATTTGACATTAGCTACTCTGATCTAGTTTAGATCAATAAAAACACTAAAAATGCTTTTTGGACTTTGGAAGAAAGTGTTTTAGTGACTAATGTTATTTTGTCATGTAATCATTATGTGCATTAATGTCTGCTCCAAGTTAACAATTTTTCGCTAAGATTTATTATTATTATTTATTTAAAAAACATTTTAAAAAAGTCAGATACACAGAGAGGAAGAGAGCGAGAAAGGAAGATCATCCATCTGCTGATTCACTCTCCAAGTGGCCAGAATGGCTGGACATGAGCCTATCTGAAGCCAGGAACCAGGAGCCTCTTTTGGTCTGCCACGCTGGTGCAGGGTCCCAAGGCTCTGGGCCATTCTCTACTGGCTTTTCCCAGTCTACAAGCATGGAGCTGGATGGTAAGCGGGACACCAGGATCCTGGCGTGTGCAAAGCCAGGGCTTTAGCCACTAGGCTACTGTGCCAGGCCCTATTTTGAAAGGCAGAGAAACAGAGGAGACATACAAAGAGTGAGACCTTCCACTGGGCTTGCTTCCCTTGTGGCTGCACGGTCCCATGGAAGGCCATTCTCTGCTGCTTTCCCAGGCACATTAGCTGGGAGTGGGATCAGAGTGCAACCACCAGGACTTGGCTGGATGCCCATATGGCCCCACAAGCAGCAGTATAACTTTAGTACTACAGCAGTTTGTTGTGTTTGTTTTGCTTATTTCTTTTAGATTTTAAAGAATTTATTATTGATTTTTATTGCAAAGTCAGATATACAGAGAGGAGGAGACAGAGAGGAAGATCTTCCATCTCCATCCAATGATTCACTCCCCAAGTGACCACAATGGCTGGAGCTTCCTGAGGATCTTCTTCTGGGTTTCCTGCACGGGTGCAGGGTCCCAAGGCTTTGGGCCGTCCTCGACTGCTTTCCCAGGGAGCTGGATGGGAAATGGAGCTGCCGGGATTAGAACTGGCGCCCATATGGGATCCTGACACTTTCAAGGCGAGGACTTTAGCTGCTGGGCTACCGCGCTGCTCCCAGTTTGATATTTAATGTCTGCTCAAACGTGTTTCTGCATTCCACCTTACGATGATCAGGATTAAGTCCTGCCTTTGTTTTCAATCCAACTTCCAGCAGATCATGTCCCCCTATCCCTCATTTGGATACTGGCTTTTACTGGTAAAGCCTCGGTTCTTATGGCATTTGGGAGACAGCCAGGCAATGGAAGATTACTCTCTTTTTCACACTCCACCTTTTAAGTGAAAAATAAAGCTTAAGAGATATTTTTACTAGCTTCTGATAGGGTGAATGAATGAGGGGGCAAGAGGTGTTTGATCAAGATATCATCTCTTTCTCCCCTCTTTACAGAGAAGATTACATTTTGGGAATTCTTTTCATGTCTCCTCCAGTTTTATCACTATTCGGCAGATCATGTGGTTAGCCAGTCTGCTGTCAAGAAATCTTGTATTTATAGCAGCTGTCATTGGATTGGAGTAGGAAGATTAGTTTCAGGACAGTCTATTCCTTCTGTTCATATGTTTGAGCAGTTAATATATGCATAGTGTCATACTAGGACTTTTGAAAAACGTACTTTGTCGGTCTTGTGTGAGCAGTGTTGACCTGAGGTGCTGGGGCTTATACCTAGGAGGTTCTGATAGTGGAATGAGCTACTGTGGTTTGTGAACGCTTGGTACGACCCAGTTCCTTCAGGAACAGGAGAGCAGGATTTACTTGGTGAGCGCTGGTTGAGTGCCTGGTGTGTGCAAGGTGGTGTGATGGATTAAGGCCAGGCTAACTGCTGTAAGAGTGTGGGGCTAGTGTAGGATTGAAGAGGACACCTTTTACAGATCAAGAAGGCAGGTCTATTCGTTTAGGAAGGATAACACTATACTAGGTGCTGAATACAAGAATGAAAGGGGGAGTAAAGTATGACTGGCCTAAGCTATTGATTGGAAGCATCTGTCCCTGATAATCTCTGCCCCACCCACAAGTCCTCTGTGGGTGTACTTCACTGTGAATTATAGTAAGCCAGTGATGTCCTTCGATTGTGTACTTTTGTCAACTCATTTATGTGATTTTAATAAAATAGTGAAACTTGCTGACTGCGCCAGAGGTCTGTTAGTGATTTGTATATTGCATGGCTTTTCTTTTCTTTCTTTTTTTTTTTTTCTATTTGAGTTTGACAAGTAGAATCATTTTTAAATTTGTGGCAATTGACAGTCCTAATAATTGCTCAGATAATTTGGAACTAGCAATCTTGCTGTATAAAAGGAAAAATATGGTGTTTGTGCTCAGTAAATGTTTGAAAAAAACAAAGAATGAAAGGAAATTATGCCAATCCAAGTTGCAGGGAGAGAGTATAGAACCTAAACTTTCTCAATCCAGAGCTAGAGATCTGATAGATTATATTTTAAAGACTATTGTATAAAACATAAGTTTTAAAAATTTTTTGAATTTATTTTTAGAATGAGCAAAACATTTGTGTGGTTGAAAATTTAAAGATATTGAAAGTGATGCTATAAAAATCTCGTTACTTTGAGCTTCATCCACCCCCACAGTGTTCTTGTATCAGTAAGCTTTGAATGCTGGAAATGGAAACCAGTGTGGATATTTTAACTACAAAAAGACTTAGCATGGAGACAGTTTCTGCAAGGACTCAAGGTGTAGAACTCAGGGTGACTGTGCCTTAGCATTAGCAGATGGAAGCTGGATGGAGCTCTGACACCACTGCTCCTGTTGCCACTTGTACTGTAGTTGTGGCACTCAAGGAGTTGTGACTCTTGTTTGTTGTAGACCAGCAGCATCAGTATCACCTGGAAGCTTTTTAGGTCCTGGCTTGGCCTAGTCAGAATCTGATGAGAGTTCGAGAGGTCCTGACTGGTGTGTGGATCAAGCCACTAACCATGTTATTGGTGTCCCTAATTCAGTCTGGAAGGAGGGTGGAATGGAGGTTGAGGGATCCCATGTATTGAATTGACAAATAACCTTTCCACAGGTACCCATTTTTAGTTCCTTGCATAGCCTTCCAGACACTTCATGAATATATGCAGGAATTTGTAAATGCCTATTGTTTTTCCATCTTGTTTTAAGAGTCAGTATTGTTTTAGCATACACAGTGTTGTGCATAATTTAATGGTACACTGTGGGAGAGCATTCCTGTTATGACATACAGGATTATTTTTATAAAAAGATTTATTTGAAAAAGTAAAATTATAGAGACAGGCAGACAGAGAGGTCTTCCATTTGCTGCTTCACTTCACAGAAAGCTGTAATGGCTAGAGCTGGGTCATGCCGAAGTCAGGAGCCAGGAACTTCTTCCAGGTCTCCTACGGTGGGTCCCAAGCAATTTGACCATCTTCTAATGCTTTCCCAGGAGGATTAGCAGGGAGCTGGATCAGAAGTGGAACAGCCAGGACATGAACGAACACCCATTTTGTGTGCCAGCACTGTGGGAAATAGCTTGATATGTTGTGCCACACCACCAGCCCCTCTTCTTGGTTTTTGTAGCAGCTGCAAGGTAGTCCATTATATATGATTACAGAATGCTTGAGATTGAAATTGTGATACAATCTGAGTCATAGGGTTGTTCTAATTTACAGAATGTTCTTGACTTTTTAAATTTAAAGGTAGGAAGAGAGAGAGAAACATAGATTAGCATTCATTTCTGTTCCCTCAGTGCTGGCCATAGTTGAGATGGCAGCAGGCCATTGCTGGCAGCCAGAACTCAATCCACATCTCCCAGCTAGAAGGCAAGGGCCCAGCTACTTGCAGTTGGTGCCTCTCACATGCTTTTGTATATATCATCACATGTTAGCTGTACCGCGGTCATGTATGCTTCCCATGCTTTACTTGAGGAAATAGACTCTGAAACGTTAATTTATTTTTAAATTATTTGTTTATATAAGAGAACGGGTGGTGGGGAAGGGAACTCTTCATCCGCTGGCTCAGTCCCTTATAATAGCTGTGATAGGCGAGTCCAAAGCTGGGCGCCAGGAAGTCAACTTGAGTCTCTCATGAGGGTGGCTGGAAACAAACTCTGGTGTCATCATCGCTGCTGCTCCACAGCCGGTGCATGCGTAGGATGCGGGAGTCAGGAGTCAGAGCCAGTTCTTGACCCTCGTCATTCGTATATGGAATGCAGGCATACCATCTGTTGTCTTAACTCATAGAGCAAACACTCACCCTCTGAAAGATTAGTGGCATAGTTTATAAAGTAATGAATGTCCAGGTTGCATTTCAACCATATGTCTGTTATCCTTTCTGCTTTGTTAGTAGATCTGGTTACATAGTTTCTAAATGGTAGGCCTGTGATACTTGGCTAGATCTGCTTCTTTGTGAAGAGATGTGCAAGCATACCATTCTGGATATTTGTGGGTGGTATTAAAGGGATTTTGAATTTTGTTTTCTGACTCAGGTATCCAGCTCACATAGAAGACATTGACTACGAAGAAGGAAAAGTGCTGATCCATTTCAAGCGTTGGAATCATCGTTATGATGAGTGGTTCTGCTGGGACAGTCCTTATTTACGTCCGTTAGAAAAAATACAGCTGAGGAAGGAGGGCTTACATGAAGAGGACGGATCTTCTGTGAGTTAACAAATCTGGGCTGTTCTACATTGAGAGGGGCCAGCCGTTAGGCAGCTGGCATTCAGCTTTTGGTGTTGGTTGTGGAGAAAGGTACCTCTTGGAACCCAACTTTGTTCAGCCCACGGTTGTGACCCTGAGATCCGGTGCACCTGGGCTCTTGGCAAACTAAACTGATTTGGTTAAGACTGCTTAACAATGAACCATGACCTTATTAATCTCTTATGGCA
The DNA here is from genome assembly GCF_017591425.1 of Ochotona curzoniae. Lineage (NCBI taxonomy): Eukaryota > Metazoa > Chordata > Mammalia > Lagomorpha > Ochotonidae > Ochotona > Ochotona curzoniae. Next base: position 13,262,930 of record NW_024465894.1, on the reverse strand, counting down.
TTGCTGTGTAAAAACAAGCAGGGCCCGGCACGATAGCGGAGTGGTTAAAGTCCTTGTCTTGCACACCCGGGATCCCATATGGGCACCGGTTCTAATCCCAGTGGTCCTGCTTCCCATCCAGCTCCTGCTTGTGGCCTGGGAAAGCAGTTGAGGATGTTCCAAAGTTTTGGGACCCTGCATGCACGTGGGAGACCCGGGAGAGCTCCTGGCTTCTGGCTTAGGATTGGCTCAGCTCCAGCCGTTGTGGTCACTTGAGGAGTGAACCATCGGACAGAAGATCTTCCTCTCTGTCTCTCTTCCTCTCTGTATATCTGATTTTGTAATAAAAATAAATAAATCTTTAAAAACAAAGAAAAACAATTTAAAAAATTAAAAAAAGAAAAAAAAAAAAGAAATTGCTGTTCCTAGTCTCCAGCACACTGCCTAACCCCTAGTAGATCTTTAACAAATAATTGTTGATTAAGTGATTGAATGATTGAGTTTAGACTCATTGTGTCTAGTATTCTAGGAATTGTGAAGGACTAGACCATTTATTAAGTAATTATTCCATGTGGAACACTGCTGGTTTCATATACAAAAATCTTGTGTTTTCTTTTTTTAAAGATTTATTCAGAAAATCAGGGTTTTTTTTGTGTGTGTATGTATATATATATATATATATTTTTTTTTTTTTTTTTTTTGAGATCTTTCTTCTGTTGGTTCACCCCCCAGATGACTGCAATGCCAATTGCTAGACTAGGGCAAAACAAGGGACCAGGAGCTTCATCCATGAAGGTGGCGGGGGATTAAACTTTTCCCAAACTATTGGCAGAGAGGTAGTCCGAAGTGGAGCAGCCAGGACAGCACCTGGCACCACCACCATGGCATGCTGGATTTGCAGGTGGTGGCTGTATCATCCACTTTGCCACCTGTCATATCCACTTTGACTGACCCTGTCATATACAAAGTCTTTCATATCATTGAAAAAACAGTTGAACAGCATTCCTGCTCTCTAAATTTCTTCACTGTGCCTTGAGCTTTTGCTGAATTCAGAATGATGTAAGTTTGCTGAAAGGATTTTTGTTTTTGCTTGAAGGGACAAGTCAGAGATGCCAAGTCATCTCTTACAGAAGGGCCTAGTCAGCTCTTCTGTCCACTGGTTCACTCTCCAGTTACCTGCAATAGCCTACAGCTCCATCTGGACCATCACCGGCTGCTTCCCAGGGTGTGCAGTAGTAGGGAGCTGGCATTGGGAACAGAGCAGGGAGTTGCTCCCAGGCATCCAACAGGGGATGTGGGCTGCTGAAGTGATGTCTTCACCACTGTGCCAAATACCTGTCCCTGGTTTCAGCCTTTTAGAAATAAGCATTGAGACCTCTGGTATTGTTACTGGTTTTGGTTTTGATTCAGCCTTGGGTTTTAACCTTGACTGGGCAGCTTGAAATCTTGCTGAACCTTCTCACTTTGTCACTGCCACTCAAAAAGGACACCTGGAGGGCTCCTGGTTTTGGCCATTGCAGCCGTTTGAGGAGTAAACAATCAAATGGAAGATCTCTCTCTCATCTGCTCCACAACCCCCCCCCCCCATTTATCTTTTTCATATTCTTTGTAGCTCTACTTTTCAAATAAGGAACTAAATTTTAAAAAGTGAGAGTCTGTCTTGGCATAAGATCTTAAAATTGTGGGTGTTATAAATGCTGCTTCCCTGAAGATGAGCCGGCCTCATCCCCGCCAGCTTCTCTACCGCTGTGTCCTTTGTTGGTGCTGGTTTCTGAGCTTGCTTTCACTGTGCATCCTGGGTAGGGTTGGGTTATCCCCAGGGCGGTGCTGTGTTAGGTTGTCCCGCTTGATGAGGCCTTGTGTCGCAGCCCATTGTTCTGGTTCCCGTGTGAGACAGCAGAAACATCTTCTTCCCTTTCAGCAGCTGTTTCTTTTTTTCATCCTAGCCTCTTGGGTGAATTCTGTTACAGTGTTTGTTCTATAAAATTCATTTTCTAATGGTTTTTTGTTTGTTTGTTTTAGGAATTTCAAATAAACGAGCAAGTTCTTGCTTGCTGGTCTGACTGTCGTTTTTACCCAGCCAAAGTCACTGCTGTTAACAAGGATGGTAAGGCATTTGGGTTGTTATTTACTTTGAACTTAGGGGGGATATTAGAGTTTGATAGTGTATTTGCAGTATTTGTTCTCAGGTATCTTCAAGCTAATCACCATGTCAGGCATGAGGAAGAGATTAGAAACAAAAAGAAAAGCTGGAACAAAGGGGATGCTTGACTCTTGTCTCTGAGTTTCTTTCATTGTTTTCCAAACAGTGATAGCTTGGTTAGCATTCTGGGATATTTGCAGGTTTTTGCTGTCTAGGAGTGCATCGTGTCACTGATTACATAAAACCCTTAATGTTCTTTTTACATGTTCATGTTATAGATGAATTAGAAACAGTTCAAAATGTGCTCTGTGGATGTAGAGAGGCTGAGGGCGGTTCATCACATCCAGGCTGCTGGGGGTTTAAAGTACTCAGTTGGTTACCTTTGCTAGTTCACAAGTTATAAGAAGACAGGACAGGAACCTTGACCCAGAGAAGCTCATTTTGCTAGCATGAAGGCTGGAGCAAGGTTCTGAGGAGGATATGTATTGTCAGGATCCTGGTGATCACAAAATAGACTCTGGTGTCAGAGAAAGCTATTTAGTACGTGTCTCTTAGGAAGTTTGTGGTGGTTCGTCATGTTTGATGTGAGGGTTTAGGGTTGTCTGGCTTCTTAGTGCTGCCATTAGAGGGTTGACAGACTGTATTGAGTTTCCAGGTGTTATTTAGGTATGTATTTGGTGCCCTGCTAAATATTAAGCTGACTAAATTCTGTCTAATAGTGGTTGAAACTGTCAAGAAATAACTTGAAAAGCAGAGATGTATTCTCTGAGTTGCCTAAGCAGTTTTTGATCCTTGGTTTCATGGCTGAGTCTTTTTGGACCCCCCCCCCCCCCCCCGTTTCCCTGAGCTACTTTTGTGAGTTTATATTCAAAACCAAATAATTTGTTACTAGTTTTCTGATTTATCATGTTAAGAAAACTTATTTTATGGGTAGGCTTTCATATTTGTTTATTTGAGAGAGAGAGCTTCCTTTATTGTTTCACTCCTCAAATGGCTGCCATAGTTCCAGGGCATTGGATCTTAATCCCAGCCTTCCACCTGGGTGACAGGAAGCCACGTGCTTGAGGCGTGCTACTGCCTAGGACTCCGACCCAGAAGGACTGACATGGGATGTGGGGATCTTCTCTGCTAGGCCAAATGGACATCCCAGCTTATCTATTAGTAAATTGCCTCAGTCCTTAAACCAAGTGTGCTTTTTCTGATTCTTGTTTCAAGATTAAGTTTCTTACTGGCTTTTGAAATTATATGGGATGAAGTCCAAGTATTATTCTTAACATGTAAATCTTTCCTGTTAAGTTCTTCGGATGCTTTATGGTGAGCAAGCCCTGTTTTACCTCTTGGTAGCCAGAAGGGGTGTGATTTTCTTTTAGTCAGGTGACAGTCCTGGGTAGTAATACGGGTAACTGCAGGTGGAGGTTTGTTCGAGGGATGTTCTTCCATCCCATGGGGATGTAGGTGGGGCTGAATAGAAGAATGGCTAAGGAGGCGTTGAGGAAGAGGGGTTTAGGGGCTGGGGAGCTGTCACCTTGGTGGAGGCAGTAAAGGCTTGAAAGCTGCTTGTTTGTACCTTTCCATCTGCAGGGGTCAGAGCCTGGTATTATGGATTAAAAAAAAGAAGAGTTCGTTCAAGATAGAATCAAGTCGATATAAAATGTAGAATAGAGCTGTGTGCTGCAGGCAGGGTGGTGCTGGGGGGGCAGTGGGCGGTTATACCTGTATACAGTTTTGTGTGGGGGATAGTTCTGAAATAGATGCTCATTTAAGGACTAAAAGTCACTGGTGATCAATTAATTTCAATTTTCTAAATTTTTCTTGGAAAGGCAGATTTACAGACAGAAGTAGAGACAGAGAGGAAGATCTTCCATCCAATGGTTCACTCCCCAAGTGGCTGCAATGGCTGGAGCTGAGCTCATCCAAAGCCAGGAGCCAGGAGCTTCTGGGTCTCCCATGTGGGTGCAGGGTCCCAAGGCTTTGGGCCGTCCTCCACTGTTTTCGCAGGGCACAAGCAGGCAGCTGGATGGGAAGCAGGGCTGCCAGGATTAGAACTGGTACTCATATGGGATCCCAGGGCATGCAAGGGGAGGACTTTAGCCACTAGACTACCATGCCAGGCCCTACTGAGGAATCTTAATAGGAGCTAGGCCAAACTAAGCAATAACTTAAAGAGATGTGGTAGTTTAGAAATAGGGAAATAGCCTTTTTATCTGATATGGTTGTTTGACAGTGGAAGTTTATTTTTTATATACAATTTTCAAAAAAAAATTTATTCTTTTTTTGTTAGAAAGATTTATAGAGAGAAGAAGAGGCAGAAAGAAATATCCTCCATTCACTGCTTCATTCTCCACTTGGCCCCAACGGCTGAAACTGAGCCAATCCAAAGCCGGGAACCAGCAGCCTCTTTGAGTCTCCCACATGGGCTCAGGGACCGCCATGCGGGTACAGTCCCAAGGTGTTGGGCCATTCTCTACTGTTTTCTCAGGCCACAAGTAGAGAGCTGGATGAAAAGTGGAGCAGGCAGTACACAAACCAGTGCCCATATGGGATCTTGGTGTGTGCAAGGCGAGGACCCCAGCCATTAGGCCATCGCACGAGGCCCATTTCTTTTGTTATTTCAAAAGAGATTTATTTACTTGAAAGGCAGAGTTAGCGAGGGAGAGAAACAATTGATCTTCCATCTGGAAGATGAGAGAGAGAGAATGAGCAAGAACATTGATTTTCCATCTGCTGCTTCACACCTCAAACAGCTACATTGGCTGGGGCAGGCCAGGCTGAAGCCAAAAGCCTGGAACTCTATTCAGATGTCTTACGTGGGTGTAGGCACCTAGCTTGTGGGTCCACTCACTGCCTTCCAAGGTGCATTAGAAGGGAGCTCAATTGGGAATGAAGCAGGCGGCACTTGACCTGGTGCTCATATGGGATTGCTGGTGGTTTAACCTGCTGCATCATTTAGTGTGAAGATAGTGGGAGTTGCTAGCTAGCCTTGTTAATCCTCCTGTATTGGAATAAAAAGTCAGGATTCTGCCTTTGGGAAATCTTTGGAAGCTCTGTCTGATATAATGTGATATGACATGGACTGTCTGCTGGGGCTGCTAGGCTCCCCATTTTTTATACAGCTTGGCCAGGCCAGCTTCCATTAGGGACCTATGCCGTGATGGTGCTGCACTCTGCTCTGTAAGGCATTCTTTTTGGGGAGACTGCAGGTATTTAATGTTTATGACAAAACAAGACCCTGTTTCTTGCTGTTGATGCATGGTTCTGTTTTTTTAACTATTATTTTATAATCTTTACATAGGTGATTAGGGCACAAAGGGTCAAGGGGTACAGGAAAGTGGGTAAGACCATTGTTATTATTATTATTTTTTGTATCTGGGGTAAGTGGGCAGATAAAGGGAGAAGCCCCATCCAGCTTTCCACCCATCCCAGGGTCCCCGATATGAGGTATGATGCATGGGTCTTTAGTGAGCAAGCAGGTGCACTGAGTCTCTCTTACTGAAAATAGGTGCAGTTTTTGTGTTGCATATACTCTGCTTCAGCAGTTCAGTCCATGGGCCAGTGCCTACCGTCCGTGCTTGTAACGTGTAATGTTATGGAAATGGGCTTATTTCTAGACTCTGTAGCTGAGTGAGTTCCTAGTTTTTGTTTTATGTAAGCTGTTACTGATCCTGCATTGGAAATACCAAGAGATTGACCGGTTTTGCATAGAGATAAAAGGAGTATTTCAGGCCCACACATACAGATGCTGGCGTGGCTCTTCTGTGGTTGGATAGGGATTGGTGCTTCCCTTGTAGAGTGATTTGGTGGCTGATAATAAGCGCTTATTGATCCCTTCCTCTGCCACAAGCCCTATGCTGGGTAACTTCTATGTCTTACCTCATTTTGACTTTGTACAAACATGGAAAGGTTGTTGTCATCAACCTCATTCTAACAGACGAGGAACTAAGCTCATAGAAGAAACTGCTTAAGGTTACAAGGCATGGAAGCAGTTGAGCTGAGATTGGAATGAGCCTGCTGGGGCTCCAGTGTTCCTGAGGTGCAGGTCCCTCAGTGCTCAGCTGGTCCCCATTCCTCCCCACCCTCTGCCACGAGCAGGGTTTTCCTAACAGGGTAAGATTATCAAGTAGGTTTAGGCGTGCATGTGCTGCTGGGTTATGGTTGGGTGGTCTGTGGAGCCCAATTTTGTCTTGGAATCCCTAATTTGGAGTCCAGCTCTGATCTAGTCCCTGCTCCTACAGTCAGGGCAGTTGATGACCCTTGCTGTGGACTCACTTGAGTAGCTGGAAAAGGAAGAGGGAATAGACAAATGTATTTTGAAATTATAGGAAGAACCTATGTTCCGTCTGCATTTTGGCAATCTCTGCTAGCTGGAGAACCAGGGTGTGTGAGAATAAGCCTTGTGTTAGATTTCAGGAGCAATGGAAATCTGTTCAATCCCGAATTGAATCTAGTGTAGTTGAACTTTAGTTTTTTTAAAAAAATGATTTATTTATTTCAAAGGCTCCAGTTTTGTTTGTTTTTCTTACACTCCTATTACTGGTTGCTATCAAATTGTCTGAAATGCTGAATTCTCACCCCTCAGAAGAGGGGCAGATGTTTTGTTTCACATGGCTGATTTAGGGGAGCCTGAGGCAGGTAACCCTTGCATCAAGTTAGAGCAGACACAGCAGGGTGTGCTTGTTTCAAGTTCTGTCATTTCTGGCCAGGAGAGCTTTCTTATCCATTGTGAGGATTCCGTGAGGTGTTCCTTTTTTCATTTGTGAGACCCTTAAGGTAGATTTGGGACCTGTCTCCAGAATTGGCCTAGGCCATAGTTGTTGGTCATTTCAAAGTAGCCAGTAGCCAGTAAGGCTCTGGGTCTGTAGTTTGCTTAGGCAGTGGGCAGCGAGGATGGTGGGAGAAGAATGGTTAGAGTTCTATAGGTGAGCCCAGGTTCTAATCCTTGGCTGTCAGACTATGGAGCTTGAGATCCTTGCATCCACGGCCACCTTTTGGAACCTGCTGTCAGAAGTGGGCCTCAAAATTAATCTCAAAGAGCTGAAAAGGTTGGACTCATGGATAGTATTACAAGATGTTATTGATTTAGATACTGAAAGTGTTCATGAAAGTGAGTTTTTGTTTTGCTGTAACAAACTTTCTTTGACAATAAATAGTTGAAATGGTAGATTTGTGTGGCCTGGTAACCCATCTTGTATTGAACATTTCGTCAAAGCTGGATTCTGAAAGCTCCTATCCCTTATTTAATCCCCACACTGGCCAAAGCTGCATGCATTAGGGGTGCCTGTGAATCATCTTTTTAGAACTTATAATACTGCTTTTTCTTTACTCGTTTACTTGCCAACACCCTCTTGATATAGGCAGGGAAAAACAGGAACCCAGACCTTGAATGTTAAGTACTCACAAATCATCACTGAACTGCTTCATGTCGAGATTTGTCTTGGTGTCCTTGGGCTTCCTTCATCACAAGCTTTCACCTAATTTCTGGGATTGTACCTGACCAAGCCTAGCCTGAGTGTGTATACCCTTATGGTTGGTTTGCTCACCAGTTTCATTCCATATTGGTGATTACTTGTGGTAATAGCGTTTGGTAATTGCCAGGAGTAAAAGGTCTGTAGATAATGGCTGATCGTTTTCTGCAGTGGTGCTAATCAGTCACCTGGCGGACTTGTTACAGCCTCTCTGAACCTGTTTGCAGAGTTTGTGATTCAGTTTATCTGAGGTGGGGCTAGTAACTTGGATTTTTGGCAAGTTCTCGGATGTTGCTAATACCGTTGGTCTAGGGACCATATTTACCTAAAGGTAGATCAGGTGAGAAGTTCTGCAGTTAAGATGCCAAGTGAATCAGAAATTCAGAGCTAGAGAAAATCACCAGTAGCTGACAAAGGAGGAAACTTACAGAGTGCTGTGGGTTCTTTGAGCTGGGCACTTAAGGATCTTCGAGTGTCACATTTCAGGTAGGTAACACTGATGAATGTGGAGATGGAAATGATGCTGGCAATTTCAGTGAGTAGTTAAGTCATTGATCACTTTGAGTTAGAGAGTATTGGATGCTGGCAATGAGAAAGATAGGGAAAATAATTGGATCCAGATTGCACTGGACTGTGAGTAACAGAGAGGCCGATTTTTGGACTTGATTTGGCAGTGGTGCCTGGACATTGACCAGGCCCTGTTGAAGTCAGGAGGAGCAGTGGGATGGGGAGGCAGTGTGCAAGAAAGAAGGAACTAGGCCATTTTAACTTCCATTTTAACACTCAGCATCAGTTTTTTTTTTTTTTCTTGGATTGTAAAGGAGATAGGGAATTGGTCCTGAAAAAACCATGTTTACCACTGATTAACCGTTTTTATGTGATTCACAGGTAATTTTAAATACTAGAGATGTTAAAATCTTGATTTTGCCAAGAATGCAAAATTTTGAAAGTATTGGTTTGGATGTAATAAGTGAGGACTTTTGTAGTTGGAAGGAGTATTTGAAAAGAATTATTTGGGTTTCCAGTTTGATATATTTGTTTTTAGCAAAGAGTGATCCTTAGTAAGCAGTTTTTGTGATTGGCAAGGGGGGTGTGGACTGACTATAGAGCTGGCAGTATTTAGTGTTTGACCAAGTCTCTGTCTTAAAATATGAGAATATAGAGGTAATTCATTTGAATTTGGGGATTAATTCAGCCTCTAAGTACTTGATATTGTTGATAGAACGATTATGTTTCCTTCATTATGCTGTTTGAGAATTTGAGATGCAGCAGAGAGAAAGAAAGTGTTCCTGTTCCCCGCTCACACCCCAGATGCCTGCAGGTCAAAGCTGGGAGCCAGGAGCTCAATCCAGATCCCCCCTGTGGTGGGGGTACCATATCTTCTCCAACAGCTGGGATTAGCAGCTGGAGCTGGGACTAGGGTCGAAGTTCTCCGTTGTGGCTTCTGACCTGCTGTCTTAGCTTCTAAGTCTGGCTTTCAAGTTCATCCTAAAATTTAAAATACAATACTATCCTGAGCCCAGAAAATGAAATTATTAAAAAGGAGATTCATTGGGGAATAAGTCTTCCTTCTCCTCACATTCTTCATTGTTTTACTGCTCTTTGTACTAAATTTATTGCAAGTTTTTATTTTAATGAAGCACCATACATATGAGTTACATTTTGTGGATTTTGATTTGTATAGATAAAATGAAAGCTATGTAATCTTGATTGGAAATGAAGGCTAGCATATGATTAATATTGTGTCTATAAGTAGTAAATATGGTTTGCAAAGAATTGTTTAACACAAACAAGCTTATTGTGTGATTGGAGTTTTTTTATACTCTGAAAATTTACTGCTTTCATGAAACTGAGATAAAATCATATCTTCTTGAATTTTAGGTACTTACACTGTGAAATTTTATGATGGCATAGTTCAGACTGTCAAACATATTCATGTCAAAGCTTTTTCCAAAGATCAGGTGAGAAATGTGGCCTTGTGCTTTGTAGTGTGTCTAATGCTAACATTGTAGTTCTGTTTCTCCAGTTAAATCATTATGCTTGTGTATGATGCAGGCCTTGACATAATTTCATCAGAATAACATGCAGGTTTTCAGAAGTTGTGAATATTTGTTTCTTTGCCCTTTCCATTTAACTCGTTTTTTGGCCTCTTACCTCTTTTCTTCACTTTTCTCAAAAACGTCTGTTATTCTTTTTTTCCTGCTCTCCATACACTGTCTTCAGAGCTGTTTCTATCACAGGAGACTTGAGACCCAGAACATGTTCTTCCCTGATCTGGCTTTGTTCTTCAGCTTACAACCCTGACATTGGGCCTACTTTTTGGCTTTGGTTTAAAAGATTCTTGTACTTTGATGTTTCTTGTTTGAGAATATAGAAATGTTTTGAAATTCATTGTATTATTTTACTTGAAAGTCAGAGTTAGAGCGAAAAAGATGGAGATCTTCCATCCACTCATTTGCTCTCCAGTGGCTGCCATGGACAGAGGTGGGCCAGTCCAAAACTGGGAGCCAGGAGCTTTTTCCGAGTCTCCTGTATGGGTACAGGGGCCCACTAAGAGTGCTTGTTCTTATAAGTGGCTTCTTTCAGAATAATTTCTGTGACTTGAAAAGATATTTCATTCTTACTGTCTTTGCCTGTGGTACAAATTAAACTTTTGCATGCCAAGTATTTAGGTATACTTGATTGTTTGTGTCAGAAATCAGTGTGCCCAGTATGTGTTGTACATTGGGGATCCCCTAAAAATGAGGAATGGGAGTTGGCTGTTCTTGATGTCTTGAGAGATACATTATAGTTTTCAGAGCCATTTTATTATGAGTCACATTAAGATGCAAAATTTTTTTTGGTTGAACTTTTTAAAGAAAGTCAAAGTTAACACAAACACACTAACAGAGAGAGAGGAATGGAGGGTGAAAGGGAGAGGTAGAAAGAGAGAAAAAAGTATACATCATTTCATCTGCTGGTTCACTTCTCAAATGACCCATCAGCCATGTCTCATCGAGGCAGGACTCAGGAGACAGGATCTTCTTCCAGAGCACCCACATGAGTGCAGCGGCCCAAGCAGTTGGGCCTTCTGCTGCTTTCCCAGGCATATTAGCCAGGAGCTGGATTAGAAATAGAGTAGCCAGCACTCAGACTGGTACTCATGTGGGATGCTGCTGCTGCAGGTGGCAGTTCAATCTACCATAAAACAGTGCTGGCCTCTGCTAGGATGAATTTCAGAGGAAGTTGTTTAAGAAGAAAGTAACCAAGAAGCAGTACTTGCTGTCCTATCAATGGACAGATGACAAGAGTTGCTCAGAAATATAGCAGATGACTTCACCAGGTAGCTCCTTTACCCAGCAGAGGAAGCCGAGACCCTGGTTCTGGGTCGGGCATGTTTTTGCTTTCCTGTTCAGCCTGCATTTGCCAGCTGGGGTCTTTATGTAAGGTTTCAGCATATGCTGGAAAACTGAGCCAAGCCTCTGAACAACCCTGGGTCAGCAGGGCCATGTTGGGCATCAGGGTAGAGCATACAGGCTTTTTTTTTTTTAGAATGTCTCTGTCAGAAAAGAACCCTGGGGTGGCTGGCTGACTCTTTTCTAGGAACTTCATCACAACAAAGGAGGCAATTGCAATGGCAGTTGTTTTCTTTAAGCTTAGTGCTCTCAAAACGCAGAATACAGGTGGCCATTTTTAGTGGTGCTTGGTGTTGTGTGGCCTGATATATTTCGTCTTTGAGTTTGTCTTCATACATTTGCAAAGACCTCCTACTTTTGTATTTGCAAGTAATCACAAAGTATGTTTCATCGCTATTTTGCTCATTTTAGAATATTGTGGGTAATGCTAGGCCTAAAGAAACAGATGACAAAAGTCTTTCACCATCTCCTGATAAACAAGTGAAGTTTAAAGAGCAGAGAAAAGCTGTGGTCAGAGTGAAGAAAGACAAAGAGGACAAAGTCTTCAAAGCCGAAAAGCGACCCAGGCAACCTGACAAAGAAGGAAAGTTAATCTGTTGTGAAAAGGGAAAGGCAGCCGAGAAAAGCCTTCCCAAGAACGAGAAGGAAGACAAAGAGAACATTTCAGAGAATGACAGGGAGTATTCCAGAGACAGCCAGGTGGATAAGAAGCCAGAAGACGACATTGTGAAGAGTCCGCAGGAGAAGCTGAGAGAGCCAAAAAGAAGACGAGGCCGACCCCCTTCCATAGCTCCTACGGGTGAGTTTCCCAAGTGGGTTCTGCAATGGGCAATAACAGCGTGTTCTTCTGTGGCATTTGGAGTTTTCTGTCACTGCTGTATGTGAGCCCTTTGTTTTTGTGTCTGACTTTGAATCACCTTGCGACCGGAAAGCCAGTTGTATCTGTGGAGCTGGAGATGAACACTACACATCTAGCTGGAAGTAATCAGGGGTTGTGTCCATTGCTAAGCTTCTGGGATAATAGTTAATTGTTAATTAAATGCTTTGTCTTCTGTATTAAAACCTTCTGCTTTATTCAGAAGAATTCAGTTTGTCATCTCCCCACCCCAACCCCACTCTTTTTAGTGATCTAAGTTTAAGGAAGCTTAATAGAACCTGGGACTAGGAGACAGTAATTTTAATGAGAAAGCCATCAAAGGACTTAAAGGAGGAATTGAAGGCTGTGTGCTTTGGCAGCAGGGGTGGGGAAGTGGGGTGGTGGTGGTGTGCAGGACCGGAGGAGGAGTTACAGGCTGTGGGCTTTGGCAGGGGGCAGGACCAAAGCAGCACTGGAGCTAGGGAGGCATGTATACATTTGATTTTGAGGTTTCTAGGAGGCGATTGGAGATCTTCACAGTATAAATAGAAGGCAGAGCTGGCTAATTCGTAATAATAAAGGTTGGAGAGTATGGATATAGTGAAGAATGTATTGTTTCTAAAAAAAAAAAAAGGCAGTTGACATTTGCAATTATTAAACAAAGACCTAGAATGAGATAAACTTCAGTTGATTCCAACTCAGTTACCTTATTTTTCAAATCAGTGGTGTCAAGAATCTCACATGGTTCTCTCAACTTAGGGCATTGGTGTTCAGATATTTGTTCTCAGATTGATGTATTCGAGACAGACAGACACACATACACACATCTCCCATTCCTTGGTTTTCTCCCCAGATGACTGCAATCGGTCAAGCTGAGGTAGGCCAGAGTCAGGAGCTGAAAATGAACATTCCACTAAGTGGCAGGATACTTAAGCCATCATCTCTACTGCCTCTGAGGGTCTGCACTGGCAGGAATCTGGAGTTAAAAGCTGGATCCAGGGAAGTGAACTCTGATGAAGGATGTTGGTGCCTTAGCTGCTAGGCTAAGCACCTGCTCCAATGTTCAGATAGACTTTCTTGCATATTCATTGCATGAATATTGAACAGCTGGCTTGCTCACATTTTGAAGCAATATCTATTTTTTCCTCAAAAGTGTAAATGTTGAAATCTGTATTTAAAGCATAAAATTTGACACAAAATTATGGAAACTACAGAGTAAGTGCATACATTGTTCTCTGATGATTTGGAATATACATTAGCCCTCACTATCAAATCAGACTGCTATATCAGACTTGCTTTCATAAAATTTTAATCTGCTTCAAATAAATTTATTAGTAATCAGTCTCAATAAATGTTACATATAAGTTAAAATATTAATATAGGAAGTTAGGTAATGAATTGATTTGTCTCTAGATGAAGTAAGGTGGTTTCTCCTTCAGTGGTTGTCAGTGGGTTTTACTCTCAAGGGCTATACATGTTGGATGTAACCTAGTCCTCTGGGGTCCACCATGATAGCCAGTGGCCATGTGTGATTCTTGGACAGTTGAAATGTAGTTACTTGTTTTGAGATGTACTGTAAATATAAAATAATGACTGGATACTTAGTCCTCAAAATGTAAAATATCTCAATAAGCTTTTTATATCAGTAACGTTGAAACATTTTTAGTATGTTAGGTTAATAAAATATAGTCTTAAAATTCTCACTGTTGGGGTCAGCACATGGACTCAACTTATTAATCCTCAACCTCCAAGCACCTGCATCCAATATGAGTGCCAGTTCATGTCCCATCTGTTCTGCTTCACATCCAGCTACCTGCTTATGGCCTGGGAAGGCAGCAGAGGATGACATTAAAGCCTTGGGACCCTATATCTGTATGGGAGACTCAGAGGAAGCTCCTGACTCCTGGCTTCAGATCAGCTCAGCTCCAGCTGTTACAGCCATTTGGGGAGTGAACCAGCAGATGGATTATTTTCAATAAAATAAATCTTTAACAAAACTTCGACTTTTCATTTTGTATTTTTGTAAAGAATTAATTTGTTTGAAAGTCCGAATTACAGAGAAAAGGAAGAGTAAGAGAGGCAGAGAGAAATTAATCAATGTCTGGGTGGAGTCAGGCCAAGCTAGAAGCCCAGAGCTTTTTCCTGGCCTCTAATCCCCAGGGGCCCAAGCACTTTGGCCTTCAGCTGCTGCTTTTCCCAAGCTTTTAGAAGGTAGGTGGATTGAAAGTGAAGCAGCCAGGACTTGAACCAGATGGGATGCTGCTATTACAGGTTGCAGCTTTACCCACTGCGCCACAAAGCTCTTAGAGCTTTACTTATTTTTTTTTTTCCTGAGGGGTGTGAGAGGTGTGATGAAAACAATTTGAAAGGCAGAAAATGAGGGAGAAATGGTGAGCCAGATTTTCTATCTGCTGTTTCATTCCCCACATGGCAATAACAGCCAGGGTTAGGCCAGGCTGCAGCCAGGAGCTAGGAGCTTCTTCAGGGTCTCTTATGTATTGCTGGGGCCCAAGGACTTGAGCTGTCTTCTTCTGCTTTCCCAGGTGCATTTTCAGGGAGCTGGATTGGAAATGAAGTATGTGGGACTCAAACTGGCATCCATATAGAATGCCAGCATTGTAGGTGGTGGTTTACCTGTTAAATCATAATGCTAGGGTCTGGCATAGTAGCGTAGTGCCTAAAGTCCTTGTCTTAATCTCACTGGGATCCCATATGGGCACTGGTTCTAATTCCAGCAGCCCCGCTTCCCATCCAGCTTGTTGCCTGGAAAAACAGTTGAGGATGGCCCAAAGCTTTGGGATCCTGCACCCACGTGGGAGACCCTGAAGAGGCTCCTGGCTCCTGACTTGGAATTGGCTCAGCTCCAGCAGCTGCAGCTGCTTGGGGAGTGAACTATCAGGCGGCAAGATCTTCCTCTCTGCTTCTCCTACTCTCTGTATGTCTGATTTTCCAAAATAAATAAATAAATCTTAAAAACAAATAAACATAATGCTAGCCACAAAGTTTCATCTTTGAAAAAGGTTATATTGTGACTACTGAAAAATTTAGATTACATGTGGCTTGTATTTCTGACTCACTCCTGTTTCTGCTGGACAGGAGTAGCCTTAAAAATCATTAGCTTTCGGGGCCCGGCGCGGTGGCACAGTGGTTAAGGTCCTCGCCTTGCACGCCCAGGATCCCATGCGGGCGCCGGTTCTAGCCCAGCAACCTCGCTTCCCTTCCAGCAGAGGACGGCCCAAGGCTTTGGGACCCTACACCCGCGTGGGAGACCCAGAAGAGGCTCCTGGCTTCGGACCGGCATGGCATTGGCCGTTGCGCTCACTTGGGGAGTGAATCATCGGACGGAAGATCTTCCTCTCTGTCTCTCCTTTCTGTATATCTGCCTTTCCAAAAAAAAAGTAATAAAAATAAATCTTTAAAAAAAAATCATCAGCTTTCCTGGGCCCGGTGCGATAACCTCGTCGCTAAAGTCCTCGCCTTGCACACACTGGGATCCCATAGGGTCGTCGGGTCTCATCCCGGCTGTCCTGCTTCCCATTCACCTCCCTGCTTGTGCCCTGAAAACAGTTGAGGACAGCCCAGGGCCTTGGGACCCTGTACCTGTGTGGGAGACCAGAAAGAGCTCCTGGCTCCTGGCTTTTGGCTTTGGATTGGCTCAGCTCCATCTGTTGCGGTTACTTGGGGAGTGAAACATTGGATGGAAAATCTTTCTCTCTGTTCTGTCCTCAGATGAAAAAGTGTGTGTTTCAAGCCTTGTATCATGCAGTGCGTGGTGTTAGCTGTGGGGTGAAAGGCCCTTTTATGTAAAATGAGGAAAGAACAATTATACAAGAAGGGGAAAATGGGAACCTTCGAAATGTGGCATATCTCAGCTTAATTTTGGAAAAAAGGGTATATGAGAATTGAGTGCTTTTTTTTTTAACATACAGTGAACCATTTTTATTAAAATAATCATTATAATCCTCTGCTGAAGCTATGAAAGAATATGCCTTCTGTAATCAAAGTGCTTTTTTAAAATTTTAATTTTTATTGGAAAGTCAGATATACAAAGAGGAGGAGAGACAGATAGGAAGATTCTCTGTTGATTCACTCCCCAAGTGGCTGCAATGGCTGGAGCTGAGCCACTCTACAGCCAGGAGCCAGGAGCTTCTTCCAAGTCACCAATGTGGGTGTTAGGGTCCCAAGGCTCTGGTCCATGCTCAACTGCTTTCCCAGGCCACATAAAGGGAGGTGGATGGGAAGCGGGGCCGCGGGGATTAGAACTGGTGTCCATATGGGATCCGGTGTGTGCAAGGCAAGGACTTTGGCCACCAGGCTGCAACAAGGGACCTAAGAATTGAGTATTTTGAGACCTATTGTCCTTTTAGCAAATCATGCTTTGTTTCATGCCCTCTGGAAATGGTGTCCTGTGCAAGTTATACCCCACTTTGCAGGTTTGCTACTATGAAGCTGTGTGTCTTTACTTAAATAAGGAAAATGAGTATTTTGTTTATTGTATTCATTAATTTATTGCTTTTCCCCCTGTAAGCGTAGAGAAAGGGTGTTTTCTATATTTACCATTTGCCCTGGCTTGAAGGATTTATGAAAACACATTCTAGATTTGTCTTAGTCTTCTCAACAGGATCTCAGGATTGGTTAATGACTTTTCAGATCATTTTTCTTGTAAAAGGAGGTTTTAGAAAACCCTCAAGTTCTGTATAGTTAGCCCCATTTGTACAGTAACAAAATGAGGATGGGTTGCTGAATAATCCCTATATATATATATATATATATATATATATAAATATATGGTTGAAATCTCTTTAAAATCCCTATGTATATATCCCTATGTAAATCCCTATATGTATATATATTGTTGACAAATAATCCCTGTATATATTGTTGAAATCCTTTTAAAAAATTGTGTGGAATGTTTCTTGACTCATTGGGCTCCCTACATTGTACAGATTGGAAAGACGATCGCAGCCATTTAGAGAGGGTTGTTTGTATTTCAGCTTTACTTGTAATGTGCGGTCATCATGTGCCTGTCACTTGGAACAAGATAATGTTAGCGTTTTGGGGAGATTTGACACAGAGCTGAGGTGTTGAGCCCTTGCTAGATTTACTTCGTCTGAATTTGGTGCTGGCGATGCTCAGGCCTTTTGACACAGCTGACTGGAAGCTGCTGGGTTTAGAGCTTTTCTCTGCTCTCCTCCCTTTCTTCCTTCTGTTTGCTCTTTTCTCCACTTTTTTCTCTTTGGACTGCTCAGCCCTGCCTACCTACCAAACCTTCCAAATTCTTTGATTTTTCTGCTTGCCTTTTTTTTTTAAAGATCAATTTTTATTATTTATTTATTTTTATTGGAAAGACGGATGGATATACAGAGAAGAGAGACAGAGAGGAAGATCTTCCGTCCAATGATTCACTCCCCAAGTGAGCGCAACAGCCGGTGATATGCCGATCTGAAACCAGGAGCCTCTTCCGGGTCTCCCATGTGGGTGCAGGGTCCCAAAGCTTTGGGCCGTCCTTGACTGCTTTCCCGGGCGTGCAAGGCAGGGAGCTGGATGGGAAGCGGGGCTGCCGGGATAGAACCGGTGCCCATAGGGATCCTGGGCGTGCAAGGCGAGGACCTTAACCACTTGCACCACTGCCCGGGCCCGCTGCTTGCCTTTTGAATGATCTTTTCTGATGATTTTTTTTCTTAAGCTTTAGGGTTTTTTTTCTTTTTTTAAAGATTTATTTAGTTTTTTTTTTTAAATTGGAAAGTCATGTGCAGAGAGGAGCGACACAAAGAAAGATCCTCTGTCCACCAATTGACCGCACAAGTGGCCACAACAGCCCAAACTGAGCTGATCCGAAGACAGCAACCAGGAGCGCTGGGCCCGGAGTCAGGGTCCAAAGGCTTTGGGCCAGCCTCGACTGCTTTCCCAGACCACAAGCAGGGAGCTGGATGGGAAGTGGGGCTGCTGGGATTGGAACTGGTACCCTCATGGGATCCCGGCCACTAGGCTGCTGTGTCAGGCCCAAGTGTTTTAAAATAAAATTATTCTCTGAGGATTTAGCATTTGCTTTGTTGAATTTTGTCAGCTGGGTTTGAAGGGTCAGTATTTTGCCTGCAGCGTTATCTGTGAAATACTGTGGTTTCCTGCAGTTTTTCTTGGATTGTTTTTAAGAGATTCTAAGTGTTGACTTTCTTTTTGGGCACTCACAACTAAGGTCATTGCCAAGATAATTAATTCAGCAAGTTGTGACTTTATAATAATAAGCAGACCTTAGTCCCAGCACACACATTTTAGGAATTAGCCTGTAGTGGTGAATTTCCTGAGTGTTGAATAGATCAGTTTAATGAAAAGATTTAATTTTATAAAAATAAGTTTGCTGCTGTGCTTGCACCATCCTAATTTAAAGTTGTCATGTTGAGTTGTACTGTCTTGAAGAGTAAATTTCAGGGGAGAAGTGTATAGTTGGAGCTGGATCATAAATAAGAACCCCCACCAAAAAAGATTCAACACGTTGACCTGCAAGGTGTCAGTCAGCATCTCTTAATAGGAAGTTATTTTTTAATTTTCCTTTTTTTTTTAAATGTTAAATAAGGATGTCCATTTGAGAATGTTTGTAATGCAAAAAATGTGTTTGTGTATTTTTGTTTGTGTAAAAATGAAAGATTAGACACAAGAAGTTATACATATTCTTTTGATTTTTTTGTATACATTGTAGCAGTAGATTCAAACTCTCAAACTTTGCAACCAATTACATTGGAATTGAGAAGACGGAAAATATCAAAGGGAAGTGAAGTTCCATTAAAACGTCCTCGACTTGACAAAAATTCATGTAAGTCCAGTTTATGTGTTTAAATATGTAATACTATTTAATTCAGCCTTTGATCTCTCTCTCATTAAAAAATTATTTTATTTATTTGAGAGCAGAGTTACAGAGCAAAAATAAGAAACAGTCAGAAAGAGTCCTCCATCTGCTCATTCACTCCCCAAATGCCTGCCATGGCTAATGTGAGCCTGTCCAAAACCAGGAACCAGGAGGTTCTTCTGAGTCTTCCAGATGCATGCAAGGACCCAAGCTCTGGACCATACTCTTTCTGCTGCTTTCTGTGGCACATCAGCAGGGTGTTGGATTAGAAGTGGAGCAGCCAGGATCTAAACCTGCCTGCACCCATGTGGATGCCAGTATCAAAAACCGAGGCTTGGGGCCTGGTGTGGTAGCCTAGTGACTAAAGTCCTCGCCTTGCATTTGCAGTGTTCCCATATGAGTGCCAGTACTAATTCCAGCTGCTCCAGTTCCATCCCCGTTTCCCTTCCAGTTCCCTGCTTGTGGCCTGGGATAGCAGTTGAGGAAGGCCCAAAGTCTTGGGACCCTGCACCCATGTGGGAGACGTGGAAGAGGCTCCTGGCTCCTGGTTTTGGATTGGCTGAGCTCTGGCCGTTTGTGGCCACTTGCAGTGTTAATCAGTGGATGGAAGACCATTTTCTCTGTCTCTCTTACTTGCTGTGTATATCTGCCTTTTGGATAAAAAGAAATCCTTAAAAAAGAAAGTAGAGGCTTTACTGGCTATGCTACAATGCTGGTTTCTCCTCCTGTTTTATTATTTTTTTTAATTTATATTATTTTTTAAAGATTTATTTATTTATTGCAAAGTCAGATATACAGAGAGGAGGAGAGACAGGAAGATCTTCTGTCTGATGATTCACTCCCCAAGTGAGTGCAACGGCCGATGCTATGCCGATCTGAAGCCAGGAGCCAGGAACTTCTTCCAGGTCTCCCACTCAGGTGCAGGGTCCCAAGGCTTTGGGCTGTCCTTGACTGCTTTCCCAGGCCACAAGCAGGGAGCTGGATGGGAAGTGGAGCTGCCGGGATTAGAACAGGCGCCCATATGCGATCCTAGTGCGTTCAAGGCGAGGACTTCAGTTGCTAGGCCACCGGGCCCTGTTTTATTTTTAAATATTATTTATTTTATTGGATAGTAAGATTTACAGAGAGAGGGAAGGACAGAAAGATCTCTTTCCGTTGGCTGACTCCCCAGGAAGGCACAACAACCAGAATCAGGCAAATTTTATACCAGGAGCCAGGAGCTTCTTCAGAGTCTCCCACATGGGTGCAGGGTCCCAAGGCTTTGGGCCGCCCTCAACTGCTTTCCTAGACCACAAGCAGGGAGCTGGATGGAAAGTGTAGCAGCTAGGGTATGAATCGGTGCCACTATGGGATCCCAGCACATGCAAGATGAGGGCTTTAGCCGCTAGGCCACTGTGCTGGGCCCTTCCCCCTGTTTTCTAATGATTGTATTGTTTGTCTTTGAGCACATGAGCTAATATGAGTGGAATGCGACAGAATCTTCTGTTTTCCACAAACTTGTTAAGGTACCCTTGCTTAAAACTTTATAAATTAGGGTATTGCTTTTTCATCACTAGTTTAACATTCCAGAAAATGTTTGTGTAAACCCTAATCGAGACAGCCAGCCTAGGAAGTATAATTGTGCTTACTGCTTTTTATTGGTCTCTTGATTGCAACTCTTCTAATGGTTTGTAGCCCAGGAAAAGTCAAAAAACTATACAGAAAAGGCTGAGAAAGACTTATCCAGGAGACGGTCCAGCAGGCTGTCCACTAGTGGGACTCAGGAGATCCCAGATCCTGACTTGGCCGGATCAGATTTGGTGGATCGAGTTGATGTAGATCCTTTGCATCACATGCCATCTGATGTCAAGGAGTCTGAAGAAGGTGAGTCCAAGCATTTCTGGAATAGTCTGGCCAGTGTGGTTACTTATCATTACCTTCTGCAAGCACTGCAAGTGGTCCTGAAATCAATTTGTGCTTCTATGTTGTACTTCCTGGCTGATTTGTTGTAGATGGATTAGTGGTTGGTTTTGTTTACCACTAAATGTTGATTCAGAAGCATACCACTGTGTAGCTTCCTTTCTGTTGACAGTTCCCACAATTCCTCCTTTCACTGGGCCCCTTTTCTTGAGATTTCTTCCAGACCTGGTTGTATTTTCCAGAGGCTGACATGAATGGCTTCTTCTAAAAAAAATTGCTGGCTTGCTTAATGTTTTGAGACTTGTGGTTCCCAGATGACATTTGTGTTCCTTAGTCTTTCTTTTTCCTCCATCTTAGGTCGTTTGAAATCTCCATTGGACGCTGGCCAGGTCTCAACAGCACTAACTTGCCACTCCTTAGGGAATGGGTCCGGGGCTGCAGGCCTGGAGCTGAACTGCAAGTCCATGGGAGAAAACACTATGAAAACTGAGGCAGCCTCTCCGCTTGCTGAATTACGAGAGATTTCCACGGTGGAAGGTTCATGTTTAGAGTTGACATTATGCTTTTTCTAAATATGCTTCTATCATTGTGAATTTAAAATGGATTTGCTAATGTTTTTTCACCTTTTCATATTTCCTTTTATGATATACCCTTTTCATTTTCCAATTTTAGTAATGTTTTGCCTGTCTTTCCTTGGTTAGTATGACTAGGAATTTATTTTGTTATGTTTTAAAGAATTAACCTTTTAACTTTTTTCTGTACTTTTTTTCACTCAGCTGTTTTTTTCCTCATAGTTTATTGATTTTTGGTCTTGTTTCCTTTCTAGTGGGAGTTATTTAGTGTTAAACACTTCTCATCAAGTATTGCTTTAGCTGTGTTGTACAGATCTTAGTTATTTTGTATTTTTTTTTTCTCATAGGTTTCAAAATAGTGATTTATTTATTCACAGTGGATCAGTTACAAGTATATTATTTTGGACTGGCTTTTGAACTTACAGTTAAGATGCCAGTTAATATATTTGTGTTCTGTATCAGAGTTCTTGGCCTCATTTCCTGCTAATGCCAACCCTGGAAGGCTCAAGTAGTTGACGGCTCAAGTAGTAGGTTGCCCCCGCCTACACAGAAGGTGCAGGTTGTGTGCGCTCTTCCTGGCTTAGCACCAGCCATTTGAGGTGGAGTTCTGCCTCTACCTCTTTGCTTCTCAAAAGAAATAGATAAAACATGCAAGGAAAGCAAGCATGTTGCATCGTTTTTAAGAATTTAGGGTTTTTATTGTTATTTCAGATGTTACTTTCCTTGTGAATCAGGAAACATACTCTGGTATGCTCAGTCTTTTTATGTTTGTAAAGACATAACGTGGCCTTCCATATGATTTGTCTTGGTAAATAATCTGTATGCATAGGAAGAGAACATGTGTTCTAATTTGTTATGTCTGTTCTTTACCTGCTAATTAGATCAAAGTAGTAGGTGGTGCGTTCCAGTTGATTTTTGTGGCCTTTTTGTGTGTGTCTAGTTCTGTCAGTTACTAAGGGTAAGGGGCGAGATTTCTGTGATTGTGGTCTTGTCTATTTTCTCTTTGATTTTATTGTTTTTAATTCATGTATTTTGAAATTCTTTTGTTAGGTACGTACATATTCATAAGTTCTCTGTATCTTTGGACATGAGTTCTAGGATACCTTTTCAATGCCAAAATCTACCAGTGCTCAGGTCCTTTATTTGAATAGTATAATATTGGCGCATCACCTGTATATGATTCACTTGTATATTCTAAATCATATCTTAAGTTAATTGTAATACATGATACAATCTAAGTGGTATAAAAATAGGTATTATACTTCGTTGTTTAAGGGAAAAAAAATGACATGAAAATGTCCATATTCAGTGCAGATATAATTTTTCCCCGAATATGCTTTTTTTAAGTTTTTTTTTTTTAATGATTTTTACATAGGAGATTAGGGTGCAAAGGGTCAAGGGCTACAGGAAGGTGGGTGAGAGCATCATTTCCACATTCTCTTTTTTTTCCTTTCTGTTTTTAGGAGAAGAGGAAAGATAAGGTGTGAATTCTCCCATTATCTTCCCTAAATATTTTTGATCTATAGTTTGTTGAATCTGTTTGTTTAGCCCACATATACAGAAGGCTGATTGTGTTTATTATAGCTTCCTGGTGAATTGCCCAGTTTATGAAACCTTAGTCTAATTTTGGTAATAGTCTCTGACTTACAGTCAATTCAGTGTGATAATAGTGTAAATACTCAGTTCTTCTTATGATTCCTTGTACCAGCATGTTTTTCTTTTCTTTAAACTTAATGTTTAAAATTAAGTGTGTCCTTCTAGATGGTGTGTAGTTGAATTATTTAGCTTTTTTTTTTTTTTTAAAGGTTAATTTATTTATATTTAAAGGCAAAGTTAGAAAGTGTTTCTACCCACTGGTTCACTCCTGAAATGACCAGGCAAAATCTGGGAGTGGGGAGCTTCATCTGAGTTTCCTGTGTGAGTAGAGGCCCAAGGCCCTGGGCTGTCTTCCACTGCTTCCCCAGACCATTAGCAGGGAGCTGGAATATATAGAATTCACACCTGTGCTCTTATGGAATCCTGATGTCACAGACAGATGCCAATCCTGAACTTTTTTTTTTTAACGATTTTTTTTTCCAGAAAGGTTTTACAGAGAGGAAGAGAGAAAGATCTTCCATCCATTGGTTCACTCCCCAAATGCCCACAGTGGCTGGAGCTGAGCTCATCCAAACCCAGAGTCAGGAGGTCCTTCCAGGTCTCCCATGTGGTTGCAGGGTCCCAAGGACTTGGGCCATCCTTTTTGCTTTCTCAGGTCAAAGCAGGGAGCTGGGTGGGAAGTAGAACAGCTAGCAGCTGGATATGAACCTATACCCATATGTGATGCAGATGCTTGCAGTTAGCCTGATGACCTGCTGCACAAGCCCCTGCCTGAACTTTTAAAATTTCTCTTCTATTCATTAGAGAGATTGTACTGCCATCCTTTAATTTATTCTAGCACTAGCCAACAGTGGGCCAGGCCAAAGCCGGATCTGAGAACTTAATCAGGATTGCCCACATGAGTAGCAGGGACCCAGCCATTACTGATGCATCCCAGGGTCTTTACCAGTGGGAAACTAGAGCCATAAGCTGAGTATTAGGCGAGGCAAGCTATTGGCATCTTTTTTTCCCCTTTTTAAAAAAGATTTATTGATTTTTATTGTAAAGGCAGATATATATAGAGGAGGGACAGAGAGGAAGATCTTTCATCCATTGATTCACTCCCCAAGTGGCCACAATGGCTGAGCTGAGCTAATCTGAAGCCAGGAGCCTGGAGCCTCTTTCATGTCTCCCATGTGAGTGCAGGGTCCCAAGGCTTTGGGCTATCCTCTACTACTTTCCCAGGCCACAAGCGGGGAGCTGGATGGGAAGTATAGTCACCAGGACATGAATCAGCACCCATATGGATCCCAGTGCATGCAAGGTGATGACTTTAGCTGCTAGGCTACCTCGCTGCACCCAGGACGTTGGCATCTTAACTGGTGTGTTAAAATCTTTTAGGATCACAAATGAACTTTTAAAATTCTGTTTTCCACAAACTTGTTAAGGTACCCTTATATTTTCCCTGTTTTGTAGACAGTGGACCTTATAGTGTCAGGGAGCGGCTCATGTTCCACACCTCCCACTGGTTAGTGTTACAGTCGGCTGCTTTTGTCTTCCACGTTAGAACCTAAATCCAGTTGAGATACTGGGTATTGTACACATCAAATGAAGAATTCCTCCTTGAGGGACAGTGCAGAGTGGGATGCTCTGAGGGCCCCCGTTAGAGCTGTATGTCCGCTTGCAGAATGAGAGCCCGGGTTGGAGGAACAGTCTGCAGTGCACATGGTGTTGGTGCTCTCTTGTTATGCAGTACCTCTGGAATTCTTTAATTGAGGAGGAAAATATGTTGATCTGGAAATTTGATGGTGTTCCTGAGTTTAGCAGCAAGGACAGGACAACCCAGAAAGATAGTTTGGAAGGAAGGAGGTCATTGAGAACTCATTCACCAGGAATGTGTTATGTAAGGAAGCAGGAAGTAGGGCAGGATCATCATTGGAATCATCCAGCAAGGCTTCTGCCATTGGCTGTCCTGAGCTGGTGCTACAGCTGTGGTGTTTCTCAGTTGTGGTAGAATTGCTATGTGAGAAATTGTTGTAATGCAGTCTTGTGGGTAGCAGGACAGGCAGGCAGTGGTGGAAGGCTGCACATCTCATCAAGGGTGAAGAGAGAGGCTGCTTGTTGCTCCAGACCAGTTCTGTGTCTTGGGCAGCTCTGCCATCTTGTGGAATAAATGCTCAGGGATTTTTATGGGGGCCAGGAGTGGAGATGTGCATTCTGGGGAATAACCTTGAAGTATTCACCAGCATCACAGATTGCTTTGTTTCCATGTATCCATTCTGTGGACTCCAGGTATTTTTTCTGGGCAGATGTGGGTAAACGCACATACTCATGCACATATACATATATGGTTTAGTATATGTATATGTAGGTATTTTCCCTACATATGGATTTATATGTGTGTATAAAGATTTATTTATTAATCTGAAAGGCCGAATTAGAAAGAGGGATAAGATCTTGCTTCTGCATATTTGCCCCTCAAGTGGCCATAACAGCCAAGGGTAGGCCAGGCCGAAGCCAGGAGCTCAGAATTGCATCTAAGTCTGTTGTGGACTCAAGTGCTTGGTACATCTTCTGTTGATTTCTCAGGTACTTTGGAAGGGGCTGGATCAGAAGCAGGACAGCTGGAACTTGTACTGGCACTTACATATCTGATGCCAGCTGTGCCGCAACTGTGGTCCCTATAATATATTTGTAAATTTCTGCTGTTTTTCATTTAATATTTCCAGACTTCTCTTAATAACTATGGAAGATGAAACTGCACATAAGGAGGTGACCACTGTGTTTCAGTCTCCTCTTGTTTCCCCTTTGCTTTTTTATTCTACGAAACTGAGGACATTATTTCATAGCCCTAAAATGTTTTGTTTGTTATAGTACTTGAAGCTAATGTCAAAAGGTATTGAAACACTCAGCTGCATGGTGTCAGTGCCAAGAACACCCACCACTCAGGGCTTTGGTATTGAGGGACACCAGATCCTGAGAAGTGTCTCTTGCTCTCTGGCTGGAGAGGTGACAAGTCCCAGGATCCATGAGCAGATGCTGAGTGTTGATGATGAAGTGCTGCAGGTTGACACTTGTGCCAGGAGTTGATGGCATGTGGCCCGGAGAGCCAGGGCCAGCCATCTGGACATCTTCCTGCATATGGAGTGAGTCAAATTTTCATGGGAGTAAAGACTTGGCTGAGACAGGGAGGATTGGCTCAGGAATGGCACTGACTGACCAATAGAACTCGACCTTGAGAATGTAAAACAGTGGAGCAGCAGTCAGCCAGGCTTGGAGCTGAGGCCTCACTGTGGATTAACAGGAGATGAGTTTGGAAACCTGGATGGCTTATCGTGAGGCAGGCCTTAAAGGAGACCAGGCTGAACACTGCTAGGCAGATGGGATTGTCTCCATCCTGGTCAGTAGTTTTGGGGATTTTGAGATGCTGTTAGTAGGAATACCAAAAAGATTAAATAGTTCACTTTCTTCAATACAAAATTTCTTAAAAGAAAAGAAAAAAAGTATAAAAATAGTTGAAAGCCTTCTTTTTAAAAATGAATAATGTGCTTATTATTAAAGGAAAAACTTTATTCAAGAATATAGAATGTAAGAGGACTGCTTGTCCCCCTCTATGTTCTGCTAGGTAGCAATATCCCCTTCAACATGGTTGCCTAAACCAACACATTGCTTTCCCAGTTTCTGTGGGTGAGAAGTTCAAGCAGAATAGAATCACCTGCTCTGTAACCTTGTAATCTTGCAGTTGGCCAGCGCTGCAGGGCTACAACTCTGCCAAAAAGGAATCCAGGCTCGTGTGGGTTGGCAGCATATGGTTCCTAGTTGGCTGTCAGATAGAGCTCTCTTTGCTGTCATTCTTGCCTTGGCTGGAGTAGTTTCTAACCTAGAAGCTTGTTTCATCAAGCCAGTGAAGGAGAATATCTACTAGGAAGACAGATGTTATTGTTTTATAATCACAGCATGGACATACTGCCACCTTTTCTGTGTTCCTTTAAAGTGCTGACACACTTGAGGAAGATAAAAAGATGTTAGTACCAAGAGGTGGGATATTAGGAGACTTTTTAATCTTTCTTTTTTAAGGTTTTATTTTTATTGAAAAATCAGATTTACAGAGAGGAGAGACAGGGATAAAGATCTTCCATCTGCTGGTTCATTCCGCATGTGGCTGCAATAGTTGGAGCTGAGTCCGTCCAAAGCCATGGGCCAAGAGCTTCTTTTGGGTCACCCATGCAGGTGCATGGTCCCAAAGGCCTTGGGCCGTCCTCCACTGCTTTCCCAGTTCACAAGCAGGGAGCTAGAAGGGAGGTGGAGTAACTGTGACATGAATATGGGATCCTGGTGCATGTAAGGTGAGGACTTTAGCCACTAGGCTGCTGCACTGGCCTGACCTCTTTTAATCTTCTCCCTATCCCCCAGACGATAGACTTCTTTTTGCCACGATTAAAAGTGAAATCTGTAGGCCATTTTTCTCCATACTTCCCAGTTGTGACAGTCAATGTAGGAGCAGCAGAAGTAAAGAATCACTCTTGAAGTTTTGAGCTTGAGTTCTGCACAGCATGTTGTTTCCTCCAAGCAGAACCGTTAATCATGTTGGCAGTAATATCAACAGCTGTATGAACTTAATGGTTTCTATGCTACTTGCTTGCTTCTTTTTATTGTTGTTCTTTGGGAAGCGGAGTTAGACAGGGAGGGATCGAAAGAGGGTGTGGGAAGAAAGGGAGAGAGAAACAGACAGACATCCTCCATCCTCTGGTTCATTCCCTAAATGACCAAAATGTGTGGTGCTTGGTCAGACCAGAGGCAGGAGTGAGGAGTTTCTTCTGGTTTCTCTTGTGGATGTCAAGGGCCCAAGGACTTTGGGCCTGTTGTTTTCTCAAGTGCTTTAGCAGGGAGATGGGTTGAAAGTGGAGCAGCAGTTGTCTCTTACTGCATTCTGAGAGGGAGCAGACTGTGGTACAAGTGCTTGAAGTTCTGGGCTCTAGCTGCTGAAACAATGGATGGAAAATCTGTCTCTTCTTTTTTCTCTCTCTTACTTAACTCTCAAACTTTAGTGGTCAGCACAGTCACTCATCCCTATGTGGCATAACTCATGGCAGGCAGGTGGGTGAAACTAGGAAGCACAGACACAATCCAGGACTGCCACATGGATGGCCAGAGCCCAATTACTGCATCCCAACTGATTTACAGGGGGTATCTTAGCAGAAAGCTGCGGTTAGAGTGAGAGCCAGCAGCAAAGCTAGGTACACTCCAATGTACCACTCTGTTGTTTTCTCTTGAAATAATTTTTTTTTCTCCCACTGGCCATTAATCAGTGATTTCTATTGTATTTGTGTTTTATGATATTTTTGAGTATATTAGAAGTTTTTTTAAAGATTTATTTATTTTTATTGGTAAGTCAGATGTACATAGAGGAGGAGAAACAAAGAGAAAGATCTTCCATCTGATGATTCACTCCCCAAGTGACTGCAATGGCCGGTGCTGCGCCGATTTGAAGCCAGGAGCCAGGAACTTACTCAGAGTCTCCCACATGGGTGCAGGGTCCCAAGGCATTGGGCCGTCCTTGACTGCTTTCCTAGACCACAAGCAGGGAGCTGGATGGGAAGTGGAGCTGCCGGGATTAGAAGCGGCACCCACATGGGATCCCGGCACGTTCAAGGCAAGGACTTTAGCCACTAGGCCATGCCGCCGGGCCCTGAGTAGTTTTAATTTAGAAGTTTTAATTTGAATTTGTCCACTGACATTCTCTTCTTCCACTAATGTTTGTTAAAGAAATATATATTCCATTGCACTTCATCTTCACTGCAGGATATTCTTGAGGCGATCTGACCTGTAGAAGGGAATTGATTTGGTTTGAAGGTGACTGCCTTCAGTGGGGTGAAGGTGTTGTGAAGGCAGGCTGCAGTAAACAGTTTCTAACCTATCCACAGGACGTCCTTATGACATCTCCCCTTTTTGTCATGGGTGTGTGACAGACGGTGGTCTTCTGTGTGTTTTATTTTGGGTGAGGGCCATACTTCTGTCTCTTTGGATTTGACCACTGAGTCCTCTTTCAGCTTTCCCACTCATTCAGTTAGGAGTTGTGTTTTAATTTTTCTTGCAATATTTTGATCTTCTTGATGAAATAAAATACATAATTCAACAAAAACGGGGGAGGGACATTGAAATTTCAAATTGTTCTAACAGTTGCTGTCTTGCGTAAAAACTATTGTAATATCCCTTTGATTTTATCGGGAGCATTGCAGTGTGCCCTAGTTTTGTCCACACAGCCAGGTATCAGGATGTAGGGCTTTCCTGTTCTTCTCCAATTGTTGAAGCCCTGAGAATATATATCTGCCTCAAACAGATATGTTGATGCCTCCTTTCTGAAACTATCGCAGTTGAGTCTCCTGCCTGAAGTTGTCCTCATTGTCTCGCAGCAGTGGTTCTCATTGTCAGGGCCGTGTGATTGCTATGTTGGGCTTTGTGCCCATGCTGCTCCTACCCTAGCTGTGGCCGTGTGTTAATGTGTGTTTTGTCACAACTAGAATAAAGCACAAAGGATCTTTGCTTTTTTTTTTTTTTTCCAGTAACAAATACATTTAAGAAAACAAATGATTCTATGACATCTAACGTATCAGCTGGGGACCTGAACCACAAATTTAGGTGCAAAGTTGTGGACTGTCTAAAATTTTTCCGCAAAGCCAAGCTATTGCACTACCACATGAAGTATTTCCATAGAATGGAGAAGTCACCCGAGCCAGAGGAGAGCCCAGGCAAGAGGCACGTCCAGACGAGAGGCTCTTCAGCTTTGGACAAGTCCAGCCAGGAGAGCCTAACGAGGAAGCGTGTTTCAGCCAGTTCCCCAAGTAAGTGACTTGTTTCTGCACGTGTCATAGAGGGTCCTGCTGCTCAAGCCTCAGTGCTTACATCTCAGAGACAAGAAGCAGATGTTGGGTTGATCTGGTCTGGTGGAATCCTACCAAGGTGAAAATGGAGCTGAATTATGGAGCTGTGGCCCTCTGGGAGGTGGCAAAATATGAGCTCTGTTACTTGTCTCTGCCTCTTGCTGCCCAAGTCTTGTGGAGAGCTCACTTGGGCTGACACTGCTGGAGTGTGTTGGCGGGGGACAGTGGAACCACGACAGCTCCCTCAGCAACCAGCATAACTCAGTTCCCTGATGTGCAGGAGTGCCATCTTCCTGCCCTTCCTGATCCATGCCCAGTCCTTGCCAGCTGGACAAGAGAACCGCAAAGTGTTGAGTTGTCAGTGGAGGAGCCAGGACAAAGCCTGTTAACCCGCTGTACCACTGTGGCAGCCCCTGAGGGTGTTCTCTAAAGTACTGTTGATTTTGTATGTAACCATGATGAGGGTAGACTGGACCACCAGAAAATCTCTTCTCATGGTTTCACAGTGTCTGTTTGGAAAATCACCCAAAGTAGAAAAATTATATTTTAAAGGAGGGGAATTACAGAAGGTTAATGCATTTCCAGGAAATTCTGCAATTATCTCAGCCTGTTTTTACAAATGATTATATTATTACATATTTTTTGGCTTCCTGGCCATCTATGTTGGGAATCTGGGTTGAATTTGTGGCTCCTTACTTGAGCTTGGCCTTGCCTTGAGTGAGCTGTTGTAGGTGGGAACGAAATCAGTGAGTGGGCAGTCTTTCTGTCTGTTTCTGCCTTTCAAATCAAGTGAAATGAAGGCTAAGTGGTGGAGAAGTGGTTCTGCTTCAGGCCATCCTCTCAGAAGCTGGCAAGGACAGGAAGGCAAACTGTCAGGCCGCGAACTGGCGGCACTGCCTGTCCATTTCTTCTCAGTGGACATGTTTCATTACTTAAGAACCTTCTGGGGCCCAGCATGATAGCTTGGTGGCTAAAGTCCTCGCCTTACATCTGCTGGAATCCCATATGTGTACCAGTTTGTGTCCTGTCTTTTTCCATTTTACATCCAGCTCCCTACTTGTGGCCTGGGAAAGCATTCAAGGATGGCCCAAAGCCTAGGTCCGAGCACTTGTGTGGGAAACTTGAAATAAGCTCCTGGCTTTGGATTAGCTCAACTACAGCTATTGTGGCTACTTGTGGGGTAAACCAGCGGCCGGACGATCTTTCTCTCCTTCTCTCTCTAAATCTGCCATTCCAATAAAAATAAATAAATCTTCATTTAAAACATTAAAATCTCAACTCATGTTCATTCCTAGCTGCAAAAGACAAGGAAAAGAGTAAAGAGAAGAAATTTAAAGAGTTTGTGAGAGTGAAGCCAAAGAAGAAAAAGAAAAAGAAAAAGAAAGTCAAACCTGGTAAGTGCTGCTTGGGGGTTTCACCTGTTCTTCCTCACCATGGCTTGGGAGGGGTGACTGTCTCCCGTGATGGCCCCAGCAGGCCTTTCCCAGGGTGCGTGGGCTCTGCGCGGAGGTGCTGTTTGGCGTTTGTGAAGGCCTGCCTACCTTCTGTATCTGCCAGCACACCCTGGCCTGGTGCTGCCTGCACGAGGACATCAAAGCACTAGAGGATGTGTGGAAGAGTGACTGAATTTGTTTATAATTGTAACTTAAATACCCATCTACGCACTCTTTCTAGAAAGGATTTGCTTCCTGAAAAATGTTTATCTGTTCACAAGAAAGATGTATAAGAAAACACCTTCTGTCCTTGAGAGTTACAGGGATGCTTTGTTGTATCCTCGGTGTGTTTTCTGGCTTAGACAAAGAGGGTGTGGGGTGGTGTGAACAGGTAGTGCTTGGAGTGAATGCTTAGAGGCAAGTGCAAGTGTGAATCCCTGGAGCAGAGGCCTTGTTGGTTAGATGAGATTGATTCTGCATTGTCCTGGTGATGTCTGGCTTGCTCACGCCTTCTTTACCCTATTCTTCCAGAATGTCCCTGTAGTGAGGAGGTCAGTGACACCTCCCGGGATCCTTCTCCACCCAAGGCATTCGCTGTCACCAGGTGTGGGTCTTCACATAAGCCTGGCGTCCATATGAGCCCTCAACTTCATGGCTCAGAGTCTGGAAACCACAAAGGGAAAGTGAAAGCACCTGGTAAGGAGGCACCACTAGTTTGGTGATCCTTTGATAGTGGCTGTTGCGTTCCTCACTTAGCAGCAAGTTCTGGTTCTGACTCTTCCCCACGTTGTGCAGAACTTTAGTAGTGCAGGCTTTCTGTAAGCCAGAGCCTGACCTGGTGGGGTAAGGCTCAGGAACTAGCCTGTGGTTCATGAAGAGTTACGTTTCCTCTGACAAAGAACAGGCTGCTAACTTGGGCTTCATTCTTTCAATGAAATGAGGTTGCAGAGCCCAGGGCAGTGCCAGCAGCATCCTTGTTTTGGTTTTGCGGTAGAGGATAGGTCCTAGGAACATACATCCCCATTTCCCAGCTTTTGAAAGCTCGTGGAATGGTGGGTTCATAAGGTTATTTTCCATTGCTGGATTTAAGTGTTGTCACTGTAACATATGATCGTACTGTTTGCCTTTTGCTCCCAGAAGAGGATAATGTCAGTGAGTCTTCTTCTGAGAGTTTTCTTTGGAGTGATGAGGAGTACAGCCAGGATGTTGATGGGACCCCCAACCCGGATGAAGAACTTGATGGAGATGACCACTATGATTTTGAAGTGGTCCGCTGCATCTGTGAAGTCCAGGAAGAAAATGACTTCATGATTCAGGTAGGTAGAGCTCCCAGACGGGGCCATAAGAGGCACACAGCAGTCCCTAGTGGGAGTCTTGAACCCAGCACCCGGGCAGGTCGTCTGGGCAACCCCAAGTAGTGAGCATGAAGAGCAGCGGACTGAGCTTCGTTTGCCATTCAGTTTCCTCAGAATCCTGGGCAGCCCTTGAATGTCCCCTTAATGAAGTGGGAGGGACTTGGGGAATTACTGAGTCTCAGCCCCTGATGCTGGCCAGGGAGAAGCCTTGCTTGAGGTCACACAGTGAGGGGACAAGCCGCAGGCACTGAGGTCCTCCACTGGGAGTCCGCAGCTCTCCCTGGTAGCCTGTGGATTGGAGGCTGGTTCTGTAATGTTTCTGCAGCTACTGCTGCTGGGTTTTTGTTTATGTGCTTATTTGTTTGTTTGTTTTAAAAAATATTCTGACGTTTTTGTCTGTCTTCTCCATCTCTGGGATGTGCCTTTGGTTTGGGGGGCCTTCCTAACTGGCAAGACCTTGCCTCACCTGCTTGCCCTTGTCTTGCTGTTAATTGCAGCTCCTCTGGTGAGAAGGTGGCTGCTGTCTGCTGCCTCTAAGTGCTGCCATAAATACTCCAAGCGTTTTTGGGAGTTCCCTGGCTGGCCAGGGAATGTGAGGTGTTTTTGTTTCTTTGTTTGTTTTTAAAATTTATTTTTTTTAATTGGAAAGTCAGACATACAGAGAGGAGAGACAGAGGAAGATCTTCCGTCCAATGGTTCACTCCTCAAGAAGCCACAATGGCTGATGCTGAGCAGATCTAAAGCCAGGAGCCTCCTCTGGGTCTCCTAAAGGGTGCAGGGTCCCAAGGCATTGGTGTCCTCAACTGCTTTCCCAGGGCACATTCAGGGAGATGGATGGAAAATGGGGTCACTGGGATTAGAACTGGTGCCCATTTGGGAACCTGGCATGTGCAAGGTGAGAATTTTAGCTGCTAGGCCATCGCTCCATGCCCGAATGTGAGTTGTTTTTTTTGTTTGTTTTTTGGTTTTTTTCAATTTATTTTTTCTTAAAGTAAGCTATGGTTCAACAGTTACGATTATTTTAGGGTGAATACAAATATTTTTGGGAAAATGGACTGGCACTTGGAACCCAGACACAAAATACAGCCAGGCTCAGGGACCTGGCCTTCCATTGTGAGTTTGGACCATTTTGTTTCCTCTCCTTACAAAGTCCATCTGATTCTTTCTCTTTTTTGTTGTCTTTTTCTTGTAAAGTGATCATTCATGATGCTCCTTCCACCCCCAATTTTACATTTTTGTGTTAATGAGACTACTTGGGCTAATGAGGTTGTAGGCAGAGAATTCCAGTCAGGTTTAAGTTGGATAAAAGTTTTTGATTGGAGGCATAAGAGATTTGCCTTGGGCCAAATGTTCATCCTAGGTTTGGTCTTTCGCTGGATGGGAGAGTTTGGAAGTCTGTGCCTGGGGCCTACCTCTATGTCCATGTGTGCGGGAGTGGGAGATGGAATGGCTGCTCCATCTCCTGTCATTTTCTTGCCCTTACAGTGCTGTGGGCATGGATTTTTGAGGTCCTCTTATGGGTCTTGACTTAGAATGCTCTTGGATTTATGCCACTTTATCTTTGCATCTGTCTCTTGTGTTCAGCAGTCCCCTTTTTGGGGGGGCCTTTACCAGTGTTCCTCGAATTTTTGGAAAGGTTGAAGAGTGAGTTGGCTCACTTGCCTTTTCACTTTTTATTTTCTCAGTGCTTTTAACAATTTTGTTTTGAATACATCATTTCATAAGAGGTTTGGGAAAAGCACACAGGGGAACCCCCTGCACTCCTTTGTTGAGATTCATCCATGCTGTTGTGTCTGTGATTAGCTCCTTTTGATTGTGCAGTGTGTTCCATGACACACATGTAGCATAGAAGTGTTATTTTTATTCATTGTAGCAATACCACATCATGCTTCAAAGATTTTCAAAAGTGTCATTTCACCTGTAGCCAGGCTATCACAAATCTCTAGGGAAGAGTTAAGATTAAAATTATGAAGATATTTTTTGCTCCTGGTGTAGAACCATAAAATGGGTAAACAGGATATTTGAACTCAAGATACCCAGGCAAGTGTTCTTTCCTTAGGTATGAGGACTCACATTTATAATTGAGAAGTGAAATAAAATAAATGGGTTTTTGAAATCTAACAGTATTGGGCGTGGCACAATGGCTCAGTTGGGTACATCTTTACCTTGAACATGCTGGGATCACGTATGGGTGCCAATTCATGTCCCTGCTGTTCCATTTCGCATTCAGTTCCTTGCTTGTGACCTGGGAAAGCAGTAGAGAATAATCCAGAGTCTTGGGACCCTGCACTTGTGTGGCACACCTGGAAGAAGCTTCTGGCTCTTGGCTTTGGATTGGCTCAGCTCCAGCTATTGTAGCCATTTGGGGTTTGAACCAGTGGGTGGAAGATCTTTGTATCTGTCTTATTTTCTCTGTAACTCTAATCTGTGTTTCCAGTAAAAGTAAATAAATCTTAAAAAAAAATTTTTTTATTTAATAAGTTTATTTATTCTTTTTTATCTTGATAATCTTTACATAGTTGATTAGGGCACAAAGGGTCAAGGGTTACAAGAAAATGGGTAAGACCACTGTTTCCAGACATTTTTTCTGTGTGTATCTGGGGTAAGGAAAGAGACAAAGTAGGAAGCCCCACCGGATCTCACACCCCATCCCAGGGTCAGGGCCCAGCATGATGGCTTAGTGGTTGGGGTCCTTGCCTTACATGAACCAGGATCCTATGTAGATGATGGTTCTAATCCAGGTGGCCCTGCTTCCCATCCAGCTCCCTGCTTGTGGCCTGGGAAAGCAGTTGAGGAGGACCCAAAGACTTGGGATCCTGCACCCATGTGAGATACCTGCAAGAAGCTCTTGGTTCTTGGCTTTGGATTGGCTCAGCTCCAGCCATTGCACCCATTTGGGGAGTGAGTCGGTGAATGGAAGTTGTTTCTTTCTGTCTTTCCTCCTCTCTGTATATCTGATTTTCCAATAAAAATAAATAAATCTTAAAAACAAAACAAAACAAAAACAAAAACAGGGCCCAGTGGCATGGCCTAGCAACTAAAGTCCTCGCCTTGAAAGCGCCGGGATCCCATATGGGCGCTGGTTCTAATCCTGGCAGCTCCACTTCCCATCCAGCTCCCTGCTTGTGACCTGGGAAAGCAGCGGAAGACAGCCCAAAGCTTTGGGACACTGCACCCGTGTGGGATACCCGGAAGAAGTTCCTGGATCCTAGCTTTGGATCTGCATAGCATTGGCTGTTGCACTCACTTGGGAAGTGAATCATCAGACGGAAGATCTTCTTCTCTGTCTCTCCTCCTCTCTGTATATCTGACTTACCAATAAATAAATAAGTCTTAAAAAAAAAAAACAAAAGAAATATAACAGTACTATCTAAGCCAGCCAACCCACCCTTCCTACCAGTGTCCAAACATAGGAGCCCACATGCTGACCATCTCTGTCTCTCTCTCTCTTTCTTTTTCAGTTTAGGCAGTGTCTTTTTTTTTTTTTTTAATTTTTTCCCAGTAGCCTTTATGATAACCTCTCTGGGATCTCCAGGGAACATGGATCTTTAGCAGCCCTGATGATCTTGGTGGCTTTTGGAATCCCTTAGTTTAGTGGTTTTCAATCCTTTTTCAGAATCAGTTAACTTTCCCATTGGAATTCTTTATAGAAGCACAAAATCTGTAGCAAGTAAAAACAGGCTTTGAAAATTCAGTATGGATAATATTCATGTTTCAGGTGGGACATGTGGATGAGTTCTGAGAGGCAGAATGGTGATATTTGTTGACCTGGAATTCTTTGGGGACTCATTTCTTTTTCTTAAACAACAATGAGACAAATGCGAAACCCATGACTATTACCAAGGTGATTGCTCCTGAAGACCAAGCAGCTTAGTCCTGCTGATTCCTCAGAGATGGGAGGAAAGGCTTTTGCTTTAAGACACCAGCCTCGCAGGGCACAGTTGTGTGTAGGTGGGCTCTTCTGCCTTAATAGATGTGTTGACATGTGTATGGGTGTGCTTTTTCTTTTTTTCTTTTAAGATTTATTCATTTTATGGGGGGAGGGCACGGGAAGGGGTTGGGGGAATCCCAGAGCCTATGAAACTGTGTCACAAAATGAAATAAAAAATCATTTGTGTATGGAAAAAAAAAGATTTATTCATTTTAATTAGAAAGGCAGATTTAGAGAGAGGGAAGCAGAGCTTCCATCTGCTGTTTCTCTCACCAAATGACCACAATGGCCAGAGCTGTCCTGAAGCCAGGAACCAGGAGTTTGTTTCAGGTTTCCCACACGGGTGCAGTGTCCTAAGGACTTGAGACACTTTCCGCTGCTTTCCCAGGCCACAGTCACTGAGCTGGGTGGGAAGTGGAGCCACCAGCGTACAAACTGGTACTCATAGGAGATGATGGTGCTTGTTAGGTGGATGGTTAGCCTATTGAGTCATTGTACACTGAATCATTTTTTAGGTCCCATTTAAACACATGCACTTTTTTTTTTACAACCTTTCAAGTTTTGAGGAAAAACAATTAGCAAATTGTTACATAAAGTTGGTTTTCTTTTTTTTTAAGATTTATTTTTATTGCAAAATCAGATATATAGGTATATATAGAGAGGAGGAGAGACAGAGAGAAATATCTTCTGTCCAATGATTCACTCTTAAGTGACCACAACGGCTGGAGCTAGGAGCTACTCCAGGTCTTCCACGCGAGTGCAGGGTCCCAAGGCTTTGGTCCGTCCTCGACTACTTTCCCAGGCCACCAGCAGGGAGCTAGATGGAAAGTGGAGCTGCCAGGATTGGAGCCGGTGCCCATATGGGATCCCAGTGTGTTCAAGGCTAGGACTTTAGCCACTAGGCCATGGTGCTGGGCCCTAAAGTTGGTTTTCTAAAGGATATTGACAATCTTCATAAACACTACAATGGTTTTCTGGATGCATGCTGAATTCAGGGTCCTGATAGCCTGATTAGATTTGGCCGTCAGCTTTCCCTAGTAATTCTCAGTTGTGTATAATAAAGGCCCCTTTTAATAAGACTGTTCCATGTTAACAGTGCATGACCCAATTCTGCTTCATGGTATTTTGTCTATTGACTGCTTTATTAAGTGTTAAGAATAGTGGTCAGTGCTGCTGTGGCATATCAAGCTAAGCCTCTGCCTACAGTGCTAGCATCCCACAAGTGCACTGGTTTCAGTCCCAACTCCTTCACTTCCCATCCAGCTCCCTGCTAATGTGTCTGGGAAAGTAGCTTAAGTTAGGCCAAATATTTGGGCTCTTTTCACCCATGTGGGAGACCTGGGTAGAGTTCTGTGGTCTTAGTTATCCTTCTAGTCACATTAGCAGGTAGTTGAGTCAGAACAGATATCAATATGGAATGCCAACATCACAAGCTTCACTATGCCACAATAATAGACCCTGTAGAATTTTTCCCTTTTTTGGAGGAGGGGAAGATTTTAAAATTTTATTTGAAATATAGAATTAGAGCAAAAGTTAGGGAGAGATAGATCTTCCAACTGCTATTTCATTCCCCAAATGGATACATTGTCCAGGCTGGGACTTGATACTGGTTTCACAGGCAGCAGATTATCATGCTGTGTCATAACACTAGCCCCTCAACTGTTTATAAAGGATTTATTTGTTTGTTTGAAAGGCAGAATCGTGTGTTCCTTAATTCACAGAGTTACTCCCCAAAGGGCCATGACAGCTGGAGCAGGGTCAGGGGTCAGACAGAAGGCGGGTGCCTAGAATTCCATCCGGATCTCCTGTATGGGTGGCAGGGTCCCCATTTTCTACTGCTATCCCCAGTACATTAATGAGGAATTGGACTGGAAGGAGACAGCTGGGAATCCAACTAGTGCTAATAAGGCACATCAGCTTAACTTGATATGCTGCCATGGCACTGATCTCTGCTATTAAAAATTTTTTTTAAAAAATTATTTATTTTTGTTTAAAAGGCAGATTTACAGAGAGAGAGAGAGACAGAAAAATCTTCCATCTAGTAGGTCACTCTTCAAATGGCTCCAATGGCTAGAGCTGAGCCAATCTAAAGCCAAGAGCCAGGAGGTTATTCCCTGTCCCCATGTGGGTATGGGGTCTCAACACCTTGGGCAGTCCCCTGCTGCTTTCCCAGGCCACAGGCAGGAAGCTGGGTGGGAATTAGAGAAGCCAGTACATGAACTGGACCCATATGGAAGGCCAGCATGTGGAGGTGGATGATTAACCAGTTGAAATACCACTCTGGCCTCTGCAGTTAAATTTTTAAAGAATGAATAGAATAGACCCACCTTAAAAATTCTGTCATTTTGATTTCTGACACTTCACTGTGTTTTAATTTGCTTTTGGTGAATTCTAATCCTCATGACAGTCAGACAAGTCATTAATGATACAGTTTTTTCCTATTTGTCTGTTTCCTGTTTCTAACTGCTTTTGTTGTCTTGCAAATTCTATTTTTCATCTTTGATTGGAGGAATCCATAACAAGTCCTAGCCGAAGCTGGCTTCCTAGCTCTGCTCCTGTTGGTTCTGCTGGAGTCAGCGTCTCCAGGACCTTCGGTCTACCAAGGGATGCACTGTGGATGCTGGGGCCATCTGGTTCCACGTGCTTGATAACTGTCTCATGTTAGAATTTGTACCCCCTTATAAAATTCCCTGTTCCTTTCCAGGCTAACCTGTGTTTGGGGAGTTTAAGTTTAGAGCCTTGGCTCAGAACTCCTTTTAAAGTATCCTGTTGTATGATTGGGAAGCTGCCTTCTCTCTCCACTCTGTTCTCTTCCCTCCTGGTGTCTGTCTGCAGCTGTAGTCTCCTGGTGCTGCCCTTGTTGTCTGCCTCCTCTTTTCCCCTCTTCCTCCTGTCCATGCCCGTTCATCTTCGCAGTATTCCAGAAAGGTGGGGAGGGATGCCCGTGGGCGCAGTCAGAGTTGTGGAGCTGTGAGGTAGGGGTCTGCAATTGTGGTTTGTTTTTTTTTTTAATCTGACCCACCAGATCCTCACTGACAGCCCCTGTGGCAAGTAGGAATGCTGTTCCGTGCTGTCTATGGGGAAACTGAAGGCCAGTGAAGAGAAGCAAGTTGAGCAGACACCCCAGTGATGTAGCTTCATGTCAGCTTTGTGTTGTTTCAAGTTAGCTTTTCTCCAAGCATCAGAGAATTTTAGCTCTGTTCCCAAAAAGGGGTCAGCAAAGTGAACGCCTGTGGAAGTGAGAATGAAACAGTTGTTCTTGTGAGATCAGCACTGTTGAATAGATCTAAATCTTGTAGTATAATAGCCCCTGGCCACATGTGGCTTCTGAGTATTTAACAATATTGCTAATACGACTGAGGAAATGAATATTAATGTGTTTAAGTGTCCAAACCCACATGGGGCCAGCGTGCTACCATAATGGACAGTGCCCGTGCACATGTGTGGCTCCAGCCCAGATGTGCAAATGTGAAGCGTGATCCTCCCTCCCCTCTCCTGCCTTCCTCTTCCCTGCAGGTGGGTCTTAGGCTTGGAGGAGGGATACCTTCTGAGTTTAACTTTTGTTGCTTCTTTAATTCTAACAGTGTGAAGAGTGCCAGTGCTGGCAGCATGGGGTCTGCATGGGATTACTGGAAGAAAATGTGCCTGAGAAATACACCTGTTATGTTTGCCAAGACCCTCCAGGTAGAGATTTCTGGAGTCAGGGATTTTCACAGTATGTAGCCTTTTTCACAGCACAGCTGGCTGTGATGCACCCCTAAGTGTCTGTGGTCCTGATTCTCACTTCTTTGTCCTCAGCCCTGCTGGTAGCTGCTGTCTTGTCTAAACAGCAGGAGAGTATGGGTGAAGAGGGCTTGTCTGGTGCAATGCTTGGCCTTGAGCCAGGACTTTTTCTTAATTGTGATAAAAAGCAAAGATGTATGAGATCCTTTTTTCTAAACAAAATTTAAAAAAAGGTTTATTTATTTGAATGAGTTAAAAGAAAGAGAGAAACCATCTGTTGGTTGCTTCATTCCTTCCAAAAGCCACAATGAATGAAGCTGCACGAGGCCAAAGCCAAGATCCAGTGGCTTCATGCTTATCTTCCATGTGAGTGCTAGGGACTGAAGCACTTGGGCCGTCTTTCCCTGCTCTCCCAGGTGCATTAGCAGGGAGCTGAATTGGAAGTGGAGCATCTGGGACTCAACTGGAACTCATGTGGATCCTATAGTTGCAGACAGGAGCTTAAGCTGCTACACC
The DNA here is from genome assembly GCF_017591425.1 of Ochotona curzoniae. Lineage (NCBI taxonomy): Eukaryota > Metazoa > Chordata > Mammalia > Lagomorpha > Ochotonidae > Ochotona > Ochotona curzoniae. Next base: position 13,222,366 of record NW_024465894.1, on the reverse strand, counting down.
ACAATCCTGACCCCTCTTTTAATAAAATTTTCAGTGTACATACAGTTTTTTTCATAAAAACCTCAAAGAAAAAGTTAAAAATATGGAACATTTAGAGACTTTGTACCTCATCCTTGTGCAGAGGCCGTGCCAGTCTTCTGTGCTGCTACTTTCTCATTTTCATGCACCTGCTGCTAGAGCAAGTTTTTTTCTTTTTCTTAAATCACAGAGATGACTGTGAATTCTGTCCTTCTCCTTTTGGGGCTGCAGGAGGGTTGGAAACTCCCTCCGTGTCTGTGTTGCCTGGCAGGGACCTGTGCCCTTGGAGAATGTCAGAGGCATGGTAGCCCAGAGTTGTCACCCTGTAGAGCAGGATTTAATTTCATAGCAGGAGGATCGATTAGTTTCATGGCTCCAGGGGCTGCCTTGCACGCTCCTTTCTAGAAGTGGTGGATAGATTGATGATTCCTGTCTTAGCTGTCAGTGGTATGGCAGCTGCTGCCTTACAGCTGGGTTACTTCTGAGAGCCTGTGCTTTTCCTCCTGTGGTCCTCTGAGGCAAACCTGGTTGGAACGCCTACTCCAATTTTTGGTTGTAAGGAAGGAATTAGTGGACAGAGGATGCAAATGACTTCTAACTCCCTAGACCATACTGGAATTAGAATGTGCTTGGAAGGTCACTTCATTGGAAAGTCAAATATACAGAGAGGAGGAGAGACAGAGAGGAAGATCTTCCATCTGATGATTTACTTCCCAACGGCTGCAATGGCTGGAGCTGAGCTGATCTGAAGCCAGGAGCTCAGAACTTCTTCCGGGTCTCTCATGTGGGTGCAGGGTCCAAGGCTTTGGCCCTTCCTCGACTCCTTTCCCAGGCCACAGGCAGGGAGCTAGATGGGAAGTGGGGCTGCTTTGATTAAAAACTGTGCCCATATGGGATCCCAGAACATGCAAGGTGAGGACTTTACCCATTGGGCTACTGCACTGGGCCCGGAAGGTCACCTCATAATGTTGCTGTTTATGTAGGGGAGGATCAGCCAGCATAGTTGATTTGGCCCTGATAACTTCTGTGGTGACATTATGTCTCCTCATACTATATTAATGCATGGACAGAGAAGAAGAATCTGCCTCTGTTAGTCTTTGAATAAGAACATAATCAGACCAGTAGAGAGGCAAATACACACAGACCCGGAATGGCTCAATCACTTCACCTGTTAACGGCAGATAAGCAACGAGAATCTGTCCTCTCCCCAACTTTGTCCTTTGAAAAGGTAGTGCTGCACCAGTGCTTGCAGCAGCTCTCTCTGAGGCTTCCCCAAGGGCCCTAGTGGCACCTTTTAGAAATCTTGTTGACCTTTTCATAGTATCCACTCTTTATTCTTGGGAAGTCAGACACACTGTCTTTGTGTAGTCCTGTGCAGTCTCTGAATGTTTTCTGTAGCTATAATCATAGACTTCTCTTGATCTCAGCACTTTATATCTGTCACAGGATTTGTGCTTACAGATCATTGAATTCTGCAGGTAGCTAGGCTCAAAACTCCATCTTATGAATTGGTGTAAAAAGTTGCTTAAGAATTGTTAGAATAAAGGTGTATCCCCATGATGTGCATTAGCAAAGCCTGAATGAGCCTGGTGACCTTGGTGGAGATCAGCTTGATTATGTTGGTTTTTTTATAGATACTGTGAGCCACAGTCTGGTTTAAAGCTATTCTCTGGGCTCTTGGAGCAGGAGGTGGTGACAAGTCACCTGTGCTATGTTTCTGGTCCTTCTTAAGAAGCCCTATAACCAGCAAGACCTCTGTCACCAACCAACCAGCCTGTCTGATGATAGGTGGGAGCAGGAGGTCCGGAGAAGGGAGGGGCTGGTAGCTGCTGCATCTGGAGCTTCTTTTCATTCAGTTGATAAATTAATTCAAGATGCATTTTGCCAACCCTGTGGATATGATGATGAACAAGTTGGTTCTGACTCTTCTGGCTCTTAGTGGGAAACAGGGGTCCAGAAATGAGCTCATTTATGTAAACAACTAGACTGTTAGCTGCAGAGGGGGAAGCCATCATGGCTGGAAGGCACTGTTGAGGTGCCCCTTACTTTGGGAGATAGCCAAGGGCTCTGGAGCTCAGGAGGGTATGGGGTGAGGAGCCAGTCCTGCAGAGGCCTTGCGGAATAGTGCTCCAGATAGGAGGGTGCTGCTAGAGAGAAGATGCCAAGCCTGCAAGAGCTCATGTGTTCTGCAAACTGAAAGAAAACCACTCTGGGTGGTGGACAAGGTCAGGAAGGAGCTGAGTTTTCTGGACTCCTTTAAGCCAGGCTAGGACTTGGTGTTTCCTTCTGAGAGCAGTAGCAAGTTGTGGAAGCATTTAAAGAGAGAATTCAGGTTTCCACTGCACCTCTGGCCAGTCCCAGGAGATCAGAACTCCAACACCTAGCCTAGAGCCGAGCATATGATTGGTGTTGGGTGAATGTACAGTGAATGGCTGAAATAGCAAAATGAGCTCGCTGGTCTGTCCTAGGGTTCGTGTGACAGTTGTGCAATGACATGAAATGGCCTGGGTTTCCTTCACATTTAACCCTCTTGTTGTTGCTCCTTTAGGTCAGAGGCCTGGCTTCAAGTACTGGTATGACAAGGAGTGGCTGAGCAGGGGACACATGCATGGCCTGGCATTTCTAGAAGAAAACTACTCCCATCAGAATGCTAAGAAAATTGTGGCCACACACCAGCTTCTTGGCGATGTGCAGAGAGTGATTGAGGTTCTGCATGGCCTGCAGCTTAAGATGAGCATCTTACAGTAAGTGTGGTGTCTGTGGTTTGGGGAACTACCTATAGATGGAATAAATTTAAGAAATTATAAAACCACAAAATCCATCATAAGTCTGATGAGGGGAATGATGCTATGACATGGAAGGTTAGGTTGGTTGCATAGTTTTAAGAGCTTGTTGAACTTTTAACTTTTAAAAAAATTTTGTTTACTTGAGAGACAGATAGATGGGGCTCCCACTCCCATGTGCTGATTCACTTCCCAGATGCCTGCAATCCCAGGCTGAATTGAAGCCTGTTTTAGTCCCAGCCTCTCTACTTCCAATTCTGCTCCCTGCTAATGTTCCTGGGAAAGCAGCAAAAGTAAGTCCAGTTGTTTCTGTCTCTGCTCCAACCAGGAGATCCAAAAGAAGCTCCTGGCTTAGGTCTGGGCCAGCCTAGGCCATTGTAGCCATTTGGGGAGTAAACCAGCAGATGGAAGGTTCCCCTCCCCCCTTTGTCTTTCATATATTCTAATATTAAGAAATACATAAAAGCTAAGTACTAAAGCTAAAATTTCACAAAACCACCTACCTTTACTTAAAGTAGTACCCTCTGATGTTTTCTATTCTTTTCTTTCTTTTCAAACAATTGATTATGATCCAGTGATTTAATTTAATGGTCTACTGTTGGATTGGAACTCAAGCAGTGAATAAGGTGGGAGACTGAAGCCTCACGCACAGTGTATATGCACACATGTGGGCAGATGCAGCAGATTCCCAGTGGAGGCCGAGGCCCCAGAAAGGATTAAGAATCCCTGCCTGACACATGTTTCTGTTAGGGAGAATGAAACTAGTAGAGCTTACAAGGGTTCTGGAAACTGCCCTATATAGATGACAGTTGATCCTACCCCACCCCATCACTGCTGCATGGCTGTCATGGGTGCCACTGCATGCCAGGATAACTGTGACTGTTAGTAAGTTAAAGCTCATTTTAGCACACCACACTTGAAGAGCACTTTACCACCAGTGGAATCCTTCCATTCACGTGAATTCATGTGCCCTTTGTGACGCTCAGCAGTTGGTAACCTGGTGAGTGATGGGCCCAGTTCTAAGAGGAAGAAGGGACCGCTTGTCAGCAGCAAGCCTGGTCCTGGCTGCTGTGTTTGTGCCAGTGGGAGTTTGTCAAGAAGGTCTCACTGGAGCCTGAAGACTGGCCTTTTCTTTTGCTTAGCACATGGTGGTGTGTGGCTGAATGACCCAGATGAGAGCTGTTCTCCCTGTTGGAAGAATGTGTGGGGGCTGAGAAGCCCTGTCATGACATGGATTAGTGTAAAGCTTTTCCTGTCTGCCCTCTCAACAGGAGCAGGGAGCACCCCGATCTGCAGCTGTGGTGCCAGCCCTGGAAGCAGCACTCAGGGGAGGGTCGAGTTCCCTCCACGCACATCCACATCATGGACCCCAGGAGCAAGGAGGAGGACCCCATCTACAGAACTTTGAATGGGGCAGTGGAGAAGCCCCCGCCCCGGTCTGTTGAGGAGTCCTATATCACCAGCGAGCATTGCTATCAGAAGCCCCGTGCCTACTACCCTGCCGTGGAGCAGAGGCTGGTGGTGGAGACACGGGGCTCTGCCCTGGACCATGCAGTCAACCCCCTCCATGAGAACGGCGACGACTCCCTCTCCCCACGTCTGGGCTGGCCTCTAGACCAAGACAGGAGCAGGGGTGACGGTGACCCCAAACCCAGCTCCCCAAAGGTATGTGGTTCACTGTACTTGTCCTCCTCCGTGTTAGAGTGCTTGTCCCGGTAGGCTAAAAGTTCTGTGGAAAATGCTTAGTCATGAGCCTGTGTATTGTGCATGCTTTTCCCATTAAATGAATTCAAAGTCAAGAAAGCTTACTTAACCTGATGATGATTGGTTCCAGAAATTACCCATGGAAACATGACTGGTGGTATGGGAACAGAAAGATGAGAAACAGCAAGAACAGTGCTGCCAGAAATTTTAGAAATGGAACCAGGGCATGGACACTCTGTTTTTCTTTGTGTGGTTTCCATCATGCAAATTCTTAGTATAGCTGTGATGTCACTTGCATTAAGGGCAAGGCCCACCTCACATTGCCAAGAGGAAGCATCCTGGGCTGAAAGCTCCTCAGGGGTGGTGATGGTCCCAGATCCATATGTGCCCTTCCAGTGGTGAAGCATGGCTGAGCAAGGTGATAAGGATTCTTTTCAAACAGACCCAGCTGAATCTGGGCCCAAGCCACTTGGTGATTCTGAGCAAGTTACTTCACCTCCCCAATGAGACCTGTTTGCACGCCTGCAGAATGGGGCCAGTGACGCTGCCCCTCAGTTTCTGGGGGCGTGTTTGAGGAAAGCTCTTTAGCTCATGGCTTTGCACATAAGCATTAAGTCAATATGACTTAATCATGGCTATGACCTGGTTTGATTCAAGATAAATGAATGAAGTGTTGAATTTCCAAATCCTAGAAGGGCTCATGGCCTGCGAATGAGGAGTGTTTCCAGACATCTGGTCTGTTGGTTCAGTGTTAGGAGATGGTGAGCCTAAGCAGGTCAGTGAGCTTCTGCCATTGCTGGTGGAGTGTCTGTGACCCATGCTGTTTGTATTCATCTGATCACGTTCCAATATCCTAAACCTTCAAAGTAGGATTTACTACATATTATTTTTCCTTTGAAGAACAGAGGCTTAGAGAAAGGAACTGGGCCAGGATCACGTGCCTCACTAGCCTTTCTCTGGTTACATCCCAGGGCTCTGGAAACCGCTCTGTGAGGCCTGCTTCAAGCTGGGGGCAGGAGGCCTCCCAAGCCTGAGGTCTGGGCTGCCCTGAAGGGTGAGATTGTTCCATCAGGCAAACTTCTGCCCAGTACCTATAGGAGACAGAGTAATCAGAGTGTGAGGGGTTTGGAGTGAGGGGCTGGAGGCCTCCTGCACTCAGTCACCCAATTCCTTTGCTTCCCTAGGTGAGGGACTGTATCCTCCCAGAAGAAACCCCTGCGCGGAAGCTGCTGGACAGAGGTGGAGAGGGGCTGCTGAGCTCGCAGCACCAGTGGCAGTTTAACCTGCTGACCCACGTGGAATCTCTGCAGGATGAAGTCACACACAGGATGGACTCCATTGAGAAGGAGCTGGATGGTAGGCCCTTCCCTGGACCCCTAGCCACTGGCCTGTACTGAGTACCCCTCCCCTTAGTTGGGTTTTCTGAAACCCAATTTTTAAAAAATGTTTCCACATTATTATTATTTTTTTCTTTCTGTATCTTGGGTAAGAGGGGAGATAAAGGGAGAATCCCCACCCTGCTTCCCACCCATCCCAGGTCCCTGATGTGGGGCATGCTCCTAGGGCACTGCTCAAGTGGTTTTGATAGTTCAGTAGTTCTGAATTGCTGCCAGTCTCTCCATTCTAAGCATGATGAAATCTCTCCAGAATCCACTAGCTGACATAGTTCACCTTAGAGTCTCCAAGGAATGAACTCTTGAGTTCATTTAAACACCATCAAGATTAACTGAGCATTTGTAGGTATTTAGATGTGGTATTCTTTAAAAAAAATAAATAAATAAATAAAGCCCTGTGCAGCAGTCACTTATCTTGGTGGTTTCAACATCTGTGTCACTCCTGGCTCTACTCTCAGCTTTCTTCTAACATATACCCATGAAGCAGTAGTTCAATTAGTTAGATCCCTGCCATCCACGTGGGAGACCTGGATGGAGTTCCTCGTTCCTGGCTTTGACCTGGTCCAGCTTTGTCATGACAAGTATTTGGTAACTAACCCAGCAGATTGGAGCGGTCTGTCTCCTTAGCTCTCAAATAAATGAACAATAAATTTAGAAAACATAGAAAAGCTACCATGTTGACTGAGACATGTAAATAAAGGTAAATAAAAGTCATTGTTCTAATATTAATGATTATTTAATAATTTATAAAGCTGTGTGAATAGTGCTTTAAAAGGCAAAAGAGGGCAGATGCTGCAAAGTAGCTGCTTAGAACCCCTACAACCTACACACGAGTGCAGCTTCCAGTTCTGGGTCCCCTGCTTCCAATCCAGCTTCCTACTGTTGTGCCTGGGAAGGCAGCATGTGATGGCCCCGGGCTCAGATGAAATGCCATCGTCCTGGCTTCAGCCTGGCTCATCAGTGGCTATTGTGAGCATCTGGAGAGTGAGCCAGTAGATGGAACTGTATTTGTTCTCTCTCTGTTTCTGTCACTCTGCCTTGCAAATAAATAATAAAACTAAAATAAAAGACAAAGGAAAGCAGTGACCAAAAAAAAAATGAAATATTAAATCTTTAAGTATTTGGAAATATTTTAAAGGAAAAAAATGACAACTTAGTAAACAAATGAGCTTATGGAATGTATTTGGAATGAAAATTGCCCTCGTGATCTTCTTTTTTTAAGATACAGTTCCGTAGGCTCTGAGATTTTCCCTTTTTTTTTAATTTTTATTTTGGATTTTATGGTACAATTCCGTAGTCTGGGATTTCCTCCCCCTCCAATTCCTACCCCCTTTTTTTTCTTTTTCTTTTTTTAAGATTTATTTATTTTCATTGGAAAGGCAAATTTACAGAGAGGAGAAACAGAAAGATCTTCCATCCGCTGGTTTATTCCCCAGATGGCCAGAACGGTCAGAATTGAACTGCTGTAAAGCCAGGAGCTTCTGCCCAGTCTCCCACACAGGTACAAGATCCCAAGACTTTAGGCCATCCTTTGCTGCTTTCCCAGGCCATAAGAATGAGCTGAATGGAAGTGGAGCACCCAGGACATGGGATCCCAGCACTTACAAGGGGAGGATTAAGCCTATTGAACCAGCGTGCTGGGCCTGTCACCTCCTGTCCTGCCAGTGATTGTTATAAATAATTCCACTTCTTTAAGAGGGAAGCTTGGGATGTGGCAGCCCAAGATACAGAGGAGCCATCCTGCTGGTGTCTGAGGTCCCCAGATGCTGCTGGCCTCCCATAGCTCTGGCTCTGTTCTTCAGCCCAGCCAACCTCAACGGACTGCTCTGTCTTAGGAGTTCTAGACATACCTGTAAATTGTTCTTCTGCACGGCTGAGGGCTTAGGCTCTTCTAGTCTGCATGTTCATGCTTGCTGTCTGTCCCTGTCCCACCCCACCCTACCCCTCCCACTCCCCAGCCACTGTTGTATGTTAACCTCTGGGTGGAGTCGTGAGCCATATCCCAGGTGGTTCAGGTGATCTTACAACAGGCCTCTCTAAGCACTCACTCACTCGTCCCCATTCAGATGGACCCATCAGCCCTGCCTGCCTTTTCTCCATTTATTCCTGTGCCTGTTGTCTGCTGCTTCCCTCTGGTTTTTACTATTTTTTTAAAGCCTTGCTGATGTTTTGAAACTTCTCAGCTGTTGCTTAGAAGGCCACTAGTCCCTCTTACTCGACTAGAAGCTTTTAGTTTTGATTTTCACATTTAGATACAAGAAGTCGGTCTTGTTTTTCTTATTCCTTTGTGCTTAATCATCAGTATTAAATGCTCCGAGGGCAGCACGTTCCCCCACCCTCCTCACCACTGTAACCCAGGGAGCAGATGAGGAAGGATGCCCTAAGGAGTAGCTTGCCAGGAACATAGGCATTAGAAGGGTAAAGAGGAAGGTGGGGTTTGATCTGATAGAGTTGTGGGTTGTGTGGTGGATTGTAGGCTGCATGAGGAACGGACAGGGGCAAGGGAAGGCCTTCATCCTGCCTCATTCCAGAGTGCAGTAGGTTCTCAGTACAGGTTGAGGCATGGCTGCTGGTCAGCCAGGGTAAGCACAGGCTCACCCGGAGGGACTGACTCGTATAAACGTGCAGGTTCCCCGGTGACCTCTCCCCAAATGCCAGAGCTCCTGGGGAGAAATCCTGGCTTTCACCAGCATGACAGGTTTCTAGATACTGACCCAATTACAGTGAAGCGAGGATCTATAACGTGTTTAATTCCTAAAGGGGGAAAATAGTGCTCTGTGTCTCTGGTAGTTATATATTAATCAGGAACTAACATGAAGCAAATCAGAATGTATGATTTAAAAAAAAAATGGACCCTTGAAACGTTCCCTATAAATTTTCCTTGAGGTTGAAATACCAGACTGTCTGATTTCCAACAAAAGTTCTGTGAAGAGTGGACAGTCACCCCGAGAGACAGGTTCTTCAAAGCCTTTTAGACTGTGTGGTTCAATATAGTAGTCACCAGTGAGTACCATGTAGCTGTTTAATGGTGTAAAATTTAAGATTCACTACCTGAATTGCGGTACCCACATTTCAAGTGCTCAGTAACTGCATATGGCTCTATATTGGACCATGCTGAACATTCTCATCACTGCAGGTGGTTACTGAGGACTGTGTAGCTCTGAAGCAGTCATTCTGTAGAGCAGGTATGGAGATAACATTGGCTGTAGAGGCCCGCCCTCTTATCTCGCTCTGAAGGGGCATGCAGGGTCAGGTGCTGAGGTCTTTGTTGCTCTGCTAACGAATCAAGTGTTGGGTACTCATATAGCGTGTTCTTTCTCTCTTCTGCCACAGTGTTGGAGAGTTGGCTGGACTACACTGGGGAGCTGGAGCCCCCAGAGCCGCTGGCCAGGCTCCCGCAGCTCAAGCACTGCATCAAGCAGCTGCTCACAGACCTGGGCAAGGTGCAGCAGATTGCCCTCTGCTGCTCTACATGAAACTGGGCACCCAGCACTAGTGGGAGCACCACTCCCGGGCACCTGCAGGAGGAGCGTTGCATATTTAAATGAACTTAGCATGCCGAATGCACGCGACACCAACTGACTTCAGGGATCCAGCCAGGAACATGAGGGGATGCTGAACAAAGGCCATTTTTGGCTGGTGGAGGACAAGGCACTCTGCTCTTGAAGCCTGCTAAGAAGGTGGCGGATAAGACTCTTGGGGATTCCCTTCTTCTGTGCACATTGTTGAATGAAGAAGAGTCGTTTTGCACAAACTTCACTTGAAATCGTGCCACTGATAATGGAATGAGAACCAAAAAAGTTTGAGACAGTTGTTGAATTCTACTTGCAATGTATTTAATTGACTTTTTTGTCAGATTGGGCACATGCCCACCCTGCTGGTTTCTGCCTGGCATGGTGCTTAGGCATCTTCATGGGACTGTTGGGACTCCAGCATTCTGTGGCGGCTGGGAAGAAGCAGAGGCCTGGCTGCCCTGCTTTTCCACCAGGACTCCTCACGTATCTCACATCTCTTGCATGATTTTCTGGTACCTGGGACACATTTTGTATTTCACCCCAAGCTGGCTTTTGTAGCAGAGACTGTCAGCCGGTGGAGGAACTAGAATCTTCCAAACTGAAGCAGGCAGGGTGTGGAATCCCAAAGGACAGCGTTTCCTATCCACCTCTCAACACTGACCACTTCCTTGTTCTTATTTAACGTCCAAAAAAACGGTTCCCAAAATTTTGAACTTTCACTGTAAAGATTTGTTACAGAGAATGTGGTTTGGGGAAATTTCCTTATTGTTTTATACCGTCGTAAACGTCAGATGTGACCCGTGCCGCTTTTCTCCTCCCCTGAAGGGTGTGCTTAATGGTCTGCATCTTCAGGATTGTCTTGTTAATATACTTCAACACTTTAATTCCCATGTATTGTTTTGTGAGATCAAAGTAATTATGCTGCTTAAGGTCCAGGTACAAGCCTCTCATACCCTTTGAGACATTATTTCTTACTTTTGCAGGTTACGGTTCCACACGTGTAATGTCTGTATCTTGTTTTTGTTTTTCCTTGCGAGGCAGTGAAAGAATGTGTTCCATGCTTTGACAAAGTGACCCGTTTCACTAGTTTTCTTATCACTAAATGCAAAAATCAAAGCACAGTTGTCCACAACCACAATTATGGGTTTATGAATCTATAATGTTATCTGCTGCAAATATTTACTATGTAAACATGAAGTAGTGGTGACAGTGTCTCCAAGGGCCCGCCGCAGTGGTTAGGCTTTAAGGTGCAGGTCGTTGTGGTCATGAACTCAGGCCTTCGCGCCAAGGAAGACCTGTTTCAGGGAGAGCTCCCTCTATATCGTGTTCACCATTTGGTATGAAATGAATTCTAGAACAAGCGTAAGTTAACCTGTTGTAGTTTTTCCATCGAGGGGAGTACATGAGGCTGTGACATAGGGGGTAACAAAGTTGGCATGGTTTCCCTGTAAGAAGTTGTTTACCACTGCCAGCCTTGGTGGTTGATGTGGGAAGAAATGCTGAGTATGTGTGTAGCACCAGTGCGCTGTACAGTTTATCAGAAAGCTGTGTTGTACCAACTGTGGTACTGGTCCAAAAAAGGGAAGAAACAGGATGGTATTCTGTAGCCACAACTGTGAGATACGATGATGTTGTATTACATTACTGATTTTTTTTTTTTTCCTTCAGGAAATGCATTAAAAAAAATCACAGGAAAGCTGTTAACGTTTCTTGTGTCAGGTTCAAAGATGAAAGTAGAAAGCGGAATTACCTTCATTCTGCCAGGTGGCCATGATTATCTGTATTAAGTTTCATAAAGGAAATAATCCATTTCACTCATTGTGACCTTTGTTCTTTGGAAAGCAGGGATAGTGGCAGCGTGCTTCCCTAACTTAAAGCCATGTTGAGGGGTTCCATTCCCAAGTTCCAGGTCAAGTTAACTTCCCACTTTGGAGCACTGGAAACTGTTATTCAAACCTTGCTGTTACCATTTAGAAATATGTGCACTACCTAAGGGGTTTTTTTTCTTTTTTTTTTTTTTTTTTAGAAAAACTATCCACCTATAAGAAATTGCCTTGATAAAAGGTCTGATTTGAATGGTTTTGTTTAAGTGACGAGCCAACGTTGCACTGTGGATCTATATGTTTACGCGCTGTTAGAACAGAAGGCGCTGTATATAGAAATGTTGCTTTGAAGCAATATTTGCAAAACATGCAAACTTCTGTATCTGTATTTGGAAACAATAAACAGGTTCTTGTTGCTATGTTTCAGTCTCATTATTGAATTACAGTCTTCACCCTTGGTTTAATATGTATTCTTTTATCTAATGTGAAACCCAAGCTTGTATTTATTAAGGTTTATTTAGAAGGCAGAGTTAACATTTTTCACCTACTGAATCACTCACTCCCCAAATGGCCTGGAGCTAGGACAGACCAAAGCATGGAATCCTGAAACTTGTCTCCCATGTGGCTGGCAGGGGCCCAAGCACTACAGCCTCTTCCACTGCTTTCCCAAAATCCAACCTTTTAAAAGGATGATCTTTTGCAGGAAAGCAGAAGCAAGCTATACCAGGAAATCCCAAGGAAGTATGCAAAACACTTTTGAACTTAATGTTTTTCTTTATTCAAAAGCAAAATCCCCATGCCATCTTTTTAAAATTAGAAATTTTAATATTGTTACATAATTGAGAGGGATATATGCCTATGTGGACCTCTCATTACAGTGGGGAGGGTTGAACGGAGGAAGGTGAGTGGGATGTTTTTTTCTCCTCCTGTGTTCACAGGGAAGGAGGAGGAGGGAGCCGTTCCTTGCTGTCAGATGACATCAGCACCTGAGGGAGGAACAGGGGACATTTGATGTCATCTTAGAGACCTGGTGTGGGAGAAGAGCGTGTGTTCCCAGGGTGTCAGTGTGGTTTTGATAACCCTGAGACATTGTTGGCATCACTGCATCAGGGTTGAGGAAATCTTTCCAGGGTCTGTTGGTCAACAGAGTCCACACTAGTGCATCCACAGACCCAGGAACATGCACTAGCTTGGTCAGAATTGTCCAATCTGTTAATGCTTTCCATCCTCACTCTGATGGGGCAGTCAATGTCCCCTGCTAGTGTAGGTGATCTGGGCATGCTGTCCACCATACAAGGCATCAGCAACTAAGGAGGCCCAGTCCATGCACTCCAAAGTTGGGTCACACATCCTGTGATTTTTCTGGGGTGGCCAGGGTCTGAATCCAGTGGTCTAGTTGGGGAGTCCCCAAGAAACCTTGGCTGGGGGACCTCAGACTTTTGTGTTCCTTAGCCAGTGCAGATTCAGGTTTGGCCTGTCACCTGCACTAGCCAACACACATACCAGTGGATGCAGTTACCTCTGCAGTTCCAGCCCAGCCCCATCTCCCATGTGAACCAATGGATGCTGTGGCACAGCTCGGCCAGCCTACCACAGGCCTGGTCCCTCATGTATACCAGTGGGTGCCATGGTCTAGCTGAAGCAACCCTCAATAATTAATTCTACCAAGATGTTAAGATGGCACCAAATATTCTCTGGGATCTACCTCAAACTGCCTGTGGAACCCAACCAGATCCTCCTCAAGTGGACAGAGGCCTCAAGAATTTCAGAGGAGGCCAGGCCAGCATAGCAAGTTAGGCTGCCACCTGCATCCCATATGGATAAGTGGGAGTCCTGGCTGATCCATTTCTGATCCAACTTTGTGCTAATGCACTTGCGACAGCAGTGGGATGGCCCAAGTGTTTGGGCCCCTGCACATAAGGAGGAGACTTGGAGGAAGTTCCTGGCTTCTAGCTTCGGATCGGCACAGTGCCAGCCATTGTGGTCACTTGGGGAGTGAATCATCGGATGTAAGATCTTCCTCTCTCTCCTCCCTGTATACCTGCCTTTCCAATAAAAATAAAATCTTAAAAAACAAGAACAAGATTTTCTCCTTATTTGCCAGGTTTTCTTTAAGAAAGCAGTTAAGCTAGAGGGCAGGTTGCAGAGATGTTAAAATGAGTGGCTTGAGGCAAACAATTCATTTGTTTACACCAGTTCCTACACTGAAATCCTACCAGGAGCCTAGAAGTTTGTAAGAACATGTGGGGAGGCATAAAGCTCACAAACAAGAGCTATCCCATCTCTGAACAGTGTCATTATCATTCTTTCCAGGTATGGACCAGACCACTGGGATCCCCACGTAGCATCCTGCCTAACAGGTGTAATGCAGGGATGGTCCAGATCCTACAACAGTGAAGGAACAGGAATTAAAGGCTTTGTTCTTGCCCCAGCCACAAAGGAGGTGGTGGACAGAAGACGAAGGAAAAGACACACACCAGACCGCTGGAGCTGCCAAAAACTCTATTTTCCATGAACAGAGCGGGTGGGGTGCCCGGCTCAGGCCCCCGGTCACGACCCCTCTCCCACCCCCCAGCACCTGCAGCCCCGGCGGCGCCGCGGGTGCTCAGCCGGTGATGCGCACGTCGGCACGGCGCCGCAGCCGTCGGGCCCGCGCCTCCTCGGGCAGGATGGCGAGCAGCTGCTCCTGCACCAGCATCTGCACTATCTGCTCCTTGGTGCGAATGTCGGGCCGCAGCCACTGGCGGGACAGCTCCCGCAGCTGGCGGAACGCCTCGCGAGGCCCCGCCGCGTCCTGATAGCGGAACTGCCGGAAGCGCTGGCGGAACGTCTCGGGGCCGGGCCGGGAGCCCCCGGAGCCGGGCGGGGAGCGCGGGGCGGCCTCGGCGGGGGACGGCAGCTCCAGGGCCGCGGGGGGCGCGGGCACCGCTTCGGGCGGCCAAGCCTGCTCCTCAGGGGCCGGGCTCGAACCGGCGTCCTCGGGGGCCTCCAGCGACGCTGCCGCTGCGGAGGGGCTGGAGGGGCCTTCGGGGTCCGCACTCGGGCCAGTGTCCTCGGGCGTGTCCAGCGCCGCCGCCGAGGGGCTGCCGGCGGCCACCAGGCTCGGCTCGCTCTCCGCCATGGCGTCGGCACTCTGGTCCAGCGGCCGTAGGCTCTCAGCAACTGCGTCTGCGCGGGGGCGGGATGAGGAAGCGGAGGAACGTGTCCCCTGGCGGGGAAGGGAGACCTCGACGAAGGAGGCGACTGGGCGCGGGACGCGAGGGACGCGCAGCTTACCTGCACCGCCGAGTCCCTAGCGCAGCCGGAAGCGGAAGTTCCCCGAGCCTCCTCGGGAATACCGCCGGCGCATTAGCAACCCGGAAGCCAGGTCGGAGCTGACGGAAGCGGCGCTCGTGAGGCGCAACCGTAGGCGGAGGAGGGGGAAGGTAACGAGTGACGTGGTAGACTCAGAATTGGGGCGCCAACGCTGCACCCCGCTTGTCCCTTGGCAGGCTCGCGGCCCACCTTGGCCGTGTGTACGCGTTAGGATGCCTGGTGGACGGGGCCGCTCTGGGCGAGGGCTTGGTCAGACAGGGTGCCGTCGCAAACGCTTGGGAGCTCAAATAAATGATGACATTTTCTGTGGCTTTGGACTTCTTAACTGCAGCTGTTTGGGGTATTCTTTCGAGCAAGGGGTGTGGTGGGAGCTGCATTGCTGCTGGCTTTCTCCCCTCAGGCAGGAATTACTTGCATGAAGCCCTTGGCAAGAAAGGACGCTTGCTGTTGTCACTAAGCAAGTGGCTGCTATGAGCTACAGTTTTCTGTGAGTCTTACCTCCTGGAGGTTATTGTGAGACTCCGTAAGACCAATGCAGGTGGAAGTGTGTAGCTCACAGCCTTTCCACAGCCCACCCACGAGCAGACCTTGGGTTCCCCCGGTGCACACAAAGGGAAACGGAGGCCTGTGCATCCTTGCTACCCTTGGTGACCGTGAGGTGGTGTCTTACCAGCTGTTGTACGTTTACAAGTATACTTTAGTAAAGAGCAGGGAACCACAGAAGCCAGAGTTCTGAGAGCTTGGACCGTAAGGACACTAAACTGTAATTCCCAAAGGTGGATAAGTTATTTTGCTATGTGTGCTTGCCTTTTTTTTTGTTGTTATGGAGATGTGTTTGATTTACAGAACTGCAGGATTTCACAGACGGATCAAGGAATGTCCAAATTTAGGGGTACCAGCCTGGGCAGCAGCCAGGTCTCAGCAGTGAGCCCATGTTAGTCACTCTGAACACTTGTCAACGCCTGGTATTGTCCTGTTTTTAAAGGCCATTCTAGGGCCTGGCACGTGGCCTAGTGGTTAAAGTCCTCACTTTGAACTCGCTGGGATCCCATATGGGCGCCGGTTCTAATCCTGGCAGCCCAGCTTCCCACCCAGCTCCCAGGTTGTGGCCTGGAGAAGCAGTTGTGGATGGTCTAAAACCTTGGGACCCTGCATTTATGTGGGAGACCCTGAAGAGCTCCTGGCTCCTGGCTTCGGATCAGCACAGTTCCAGCCATTGTGGTCACTTGGGGAGTGAATATTGGGATGGAAGATCTTCCTCTCTGTCTCTTCTCCTCTCTCTATATATCTAACTTTGCAATAAAAATAAAAATTTTTTAAAAAGCCTTTCTCGTAAGTGATGAGGGACAGCTCATTGTGCTGTTTTTTTGTTTTTAAATTATTATTTTCTCCTTTTGTTTATGTCCAGGGTACGTATTTTGTTTTTTATCTAATGAACTTTTTTTAAAAATGTGATAAGGTCAGAAGCAGTAGCCTGCTGGCACATGCCAGGATGCCATATGGGTGCCGATTTGTGTCTCAGCAGCCCCCCTTCCCATCGAGCTCTCTGCTTGTAGGTCAGCAGTCAAGGACAGCCCAAAGCCTTAGGACCCTGTACCCACATGGGATGCCCAGAAGCTCCTGGCTCCTGGCTTCAGATTAGCTCAGCACCGACCATTGTGGCTATTGAGAAGTGAACCAGCAGATGGAAGATCTTCCTGTCTCTCCTCCACTCTGTAAATCTGACTTTCCAATAAAAATAAACACATCTTTTAAAAAATTGTGAATAAGTGTAAATAAACAGCGTTGATTATTTAAGTGGTTTTTCCGCAGGTACAATTCAAGGGCATTTAGCACCTTCACATCCTCATGTACCTGTCGTCATGATCTGTCTCAGAACTTTTTGTTGCTCAAAGCTGAACTTTTATATCATTTACTAATAACCCTTGGTTTCCTGTCTGTGACAACCACTGTTCCATTTTCAGTCTCTGAATCAGCTGTCCTGGTCCTTGATTGAGTTATATTTGTCTTTTAATGTCTGGTACATTTCAGTTAGCATAATGTCTTCAGGCACATTGGAACATGATCAGAATTTTGTTCTTTCTTAAGACTGATATTCAAGTGTGTATGTGTGCATAGACACAGATCAGAGTACTTCAGAAAGCGTTTGGTAAGTGGGCATTTTCCCTGGCAATTCAGATGCTAGTTAGGAGGCGCAGCTACAGCTCCTAACCTCAGCTTTGTGCTGTGCAGATCATGGGAGGACACAGTGATGGTTCCAGTAATTTGGTCCTTGTCATGCAAATCAAAGACCTGATGTGAGCTCCTGGGGTCAGCCTGGCCCAGCCCTGGCCGTTGCCTCTTGCCCTCCACCCACTCTGTTTCACAAATAATGAAAAATGTTCCCAGGGCCCGGTGGCGTGGCCTAGAGGCTAAAGTCCTCACCTTGAATGTGCCGGGATACCATATGGGTGCTGGTTCAGATATACAGAGGAGGAGAGACAGAGAGGAAGATCTTCCATTCAATGATTCACTCCCCAAGTGACCATAACAGCCAGAGCTGAGCCAATCTGAAGTGAGAAGTCTGGAGCCTCTTCTGGGTCTCTGCCATGCAGGTGCAGGGTCCCAAGGCTTTGGGCCATGCTTTCCCAGGCCACAACTGCTTTCCCAGGCCACAAGCAGGCAGCTGGATGGGAAGTGGAGCTGCCAGGATTAGAACTGGTATCCATATGGGAGGGAACCTGATATGTGCAAGACGAGGAGTTTAGCTGCTAGACCACCGTGCTGGGCCTGATGGAAGATCTTTTTCTGTGTCTCTCCTTCTCTCTGTAAATGTGCCTTTCCAGTAAAAATGAATGAATCTTAAAAAAAAAAAAAAGGTAATGTTTCCCAAATGGGGTTGGATATTCTTTTTAAAAAACGCATTTGGGACTGGCACAGTAGCATACCAGGCTTATCCTCCACTTCTAAGCACTGGCACACTATGTGGGCTCTGTTTCATGTCCCGGCTGTGCCCTTCTGATGCAGCTCCCTGCTTGTGGCCTGGGAAAGCAGCAGAAGATGACTCAAGTGCTTGGATCCCTGTACTCACATGGGAAAACCAGAGAAGGTTCCTGGCTCCTGGTTCCTGGCTTCAGGTTGACTCATCTCTGGCCATTGTGTGGCTGGTGGATGGAAGATTTCTTTCTGCATCTTTTTCCTTTTGTAAAATCTGCTTTTCAAATTTAAAAAATATATGTTTTTTGGACAGATTTACAGAGAGGAGATACAAAGAGAAAAAATCTTTCTGCTCCTTTAAACTCCCCTAGTGGCCACAATGGCCAGAACTAAGCCAATATGAAGCCAGGAGCTGAGAGATTTTTTCCACACAGGTGCAGGGTTCCAAGACCTTAGGCCATGCTCTACTGCTTTCCAAGGCCACAAGCAGGGAGCTGGATGGGAAGTGGAGCAGCTAGGATATGAACTGACACCCATATGGGATCCTGGAGGTTGCCAGGCGAGGATTTAGCTACTGAGTTCTCATACCAGGTCCATAAATAAATCCTTAAAAATTGATTTATTGATGGTTACCATGGTTACAGGAAGTGGGTGGACACTGCAGTGACCTCAGCCAGAGATCTGGCATGCCCTGAAGATAGCCAAGGCCATGCACAGGCCAATGATGGACAAGTGCCAACATTCCTTTTCCTGTCAGGGTCCAAGCAGGGACAATGCCAGCATCCATGTCAGAAGGGATAAAACCTTTGTCTCCACTACTGTTTGTGTAATAAAGGCCTGTTTGTACTTGGCTGGTATTTTCTTTCTTGGGTGGTTGGCAAAGCTAACATTTATTTATTTGGAAAGCAATGTAGCAACAGAAGAGAGATTTCTTTCATCCACTGCTTTCCTCCCCAGGAACCAGGTCTGGGCCACACGGAAGCCAGTAGCCAACAGCCAGTAACTCCATCCTGGTTTCCCAAAGGGGTAACAAGTACTTGGGCCACCATCCACTGCTTTCTGAGGCACATTAGCAGGGAGCTGGGTCAGAAGTGAGGCTGTTGGACCTGAACCTTCCCTGTGATGGAGCGTGCCATTGTAGTAGAGGAAGCTGCTGTGCTCCTCGTTTTTCCCCTTCTTCCTGGGTGAAGCTGCTCCCTCTCCATGGCTCAGGAGTGAACATGAATTGAGTGTACACACAGACTAGTCATTTCCACCACACCCTTCTTTCTCCTTGCAGAATGTTCTACTGTGACATAAGGAGATTCCGAGAGGGGTGTTTTCTCACAACAAGGCATCTAGCAGCAGTTTATTCGGTGGAAGAAAGTAGTTCTTGCTTGTCACCAAGGAATTTTTGTGTTTCTATTATAACTGAATTTTCTGGGAAGATTTGTCATCCTCCCCTTGAAAGGCAAAGGGGCTCACTGTAGTTTTCCAACTCCTGAACCATGAGGCGATATATGGTATCTCATGCCTGGCAAATCCTGAAAAAAGAACTGGTAAGGAGGGATTCAGGCCCCAAAAGGGAAGAACAGAATGCTGGACAAATAGGAAGAGGCAGGTGGGAGAGGAGGTCTTGATGGATTGTGGCTGCTCTGTACCTTTTGAGGTCACAGCATGGCGTGAAGGAAGGTGTCCCAAGCTAGGCTTCAGGACTGAGTTCTGGACTCTGCCTTGTTGCCTGCTGTCTCCTAGGCACTGGGACAGCCACAGACCGTACTCTGTTCTGCTCTGATGAAATTGTTACAGAAACAGCTGTGAAGTAGGCAACAGATGGAGGCCAAGAGGGAGCCAGCTGGCTTTTGTCCTCATCACCTGTTAGTCATGTAGCACTAGGCAAGTTATTTGGTTTGCTAGGCCTTTGTTTTCTCCCCTAGATAACTGTTTTTAAAAGTTTATTTGTTTGAAAGTGAGAGCTTAGGGTCCCTGAACCTACGTGGGAGACCCAGAAGAAGCTCCAGGCTCCTGGCTTGGGATCAGCTCGGCTCTAGCTGTTGCGGCTGCTTGGGGAATGAATCATCAACTGGAAGATCTTCCTCTCTGTCTCTCCTTCTCCTCTCTCTATATCTAACTTTCCAGTATAAAAGTAAGCATCTTTTTGCCCTAATTAACTATGTAAAGATTGTCAAAAATAAAAAAAAAAGTAAGCACGTCTTTTAAAACATTTTATTTGAAAAGCAGATTTTACAAAGAGAGAAGAGGGAAAAAGGCCTTCCATCCACTGGTTCACTCCCCAAGTGGCCGCAACGACCGGAGTTGAGCTAGTTCAAGCCTGCGAGCCAAGAGCTGCTTCCAGATATCCATGTGGGTACAGGGTCTCAAGGACTTTGGCCATCATCTGCTGCTCTCCCAGGCCATAAGCAGAGAGCTGGATCCGAAATAGTGTAGTCAGGAAATGGATTAGCAGTGTGTTTGTAAGGCAAGGATTTTAGCCACTCGGCTACTGTGCCAGGCCAAGACTTAGCATTGTTATTGGAAAAGAAGCGCACTGCAGTTAGTCCCAGAAAGTCCCCCAGTGTCCTGCAGCATCCGGCTTGCTGTGGGGGTGTCAAGGACAGACAGGTCCCACCGATCTTGTCTACTTTGCTTCTGCAGGGGCTGTACCAGCTTGTCAGGGATATCATCATGATGATCCGAGTGTGCAAGATGTTCCGCCAAGGCCTCCGGGGCTTCCGGGAGTATCAGATCATCGAAGCTGCTCACCGAAAGCACCCATTCTTCTCCTTCTGGGATGTAAGCAGTTGGGCTCAACAGGGTCATGAGGATTCAAGGGGGTCCAATATATAGCATCCTACTTGTCAGTCCACTGGAAGAGAAGGGGAAGGTAGAACAAAGGGGCCCACTGCCACCTTTTTTCGTGACCAGATTTCTATGAAAGAGTGAGTGTCATCATCAGACAAGAGGGTTACCTGGCACCGAACCCCAGAATGAGACAAACTCACATCCTTCGTTGCAGGCAGGGCTAGGCCAAAGTGTGCTTCCTGGAACTTGCAAGAGAGGATGCCGGGGAAGAGCAGGAGCCCAGAGGGAAGGGCAAGGGGACAATCAAGCCTGTGTTCTCCTTCCAAGTTCACAAGGGCCTGGAAGTCAACCCTCACTCACTGTGGAGGCTAGCAGCATTCTGCTGTCAACACTGCCTCCCTGTGGCCGGAAACACCAGGAGTTCAGAAGAGGCGGTCTCCCATCTCTGACCAGAAGAGCAAGCAGGATCAGCAGTCTCGACAGAGTTGCACTTTTGAACAATCCCAGGCTGTAGACCCTCCCTATCTTTCCTATCAACCCACTTAAGTGAAGAGAACAGTTCCAGGACTCTGTTCACTGGGGTCCCTATGCTATCTCCATTTTTTAGAAGGCCCCAGTATGAAATATTTTGAGTTTGGGGGCTCATAGAAGTTGGTCACCATTCTGTTCACTTGCCACGGTTGCCCACAGGTGGCATCATTGTGTGGTGTGTTACCCAGGACACTAAGGTTTCTCCAACAAGCACCTTGACAAACAGTGTCATCTTTCCCACTGCAATAAAAGTGACCCAGCCCCTGGCTCCCCTGCACCTAGAGATTAACTCTGAGACATTTATTTCTCAAAATGGTTTCTGAAAAACACTGGCCGAAGAGACAGTCTGGGGGTGATGGGATGGGGAAAGAAACGAAGCTTCGATTTCTGATGATCCAGCAGAAAATGTAACTTGAGCTTGTGGCTGAGTTAGAAGTAGGGGGTCTGTGGTTCACCTGAGAGTGGTTCAGATATTTTGAGGCCCTCCAGTAGCCAACTTCAAGCAGTCTGCAGCTCTGTGGTTGGGCCACAGGATGGGGAAGGGGTGGAGTTGAAGAGCTATAACCAGGAAACACAGCCTGAGTTGCAGGGCAGTGAGCCATGATAAGGCATTGGGTCCTGGGGGCTTGGGTTAGTGGCAGACTGGACCTGAAGCACGGGGAATTGGCAGCCTGAAGACCCAGAGTCAGGCCAATTGAGAGGGAAAGATGGAGCTTCACTGCATTGTGCCTGCCCAAGCAGCCCTGAGCCGAGCAGGACAACCTGTGTGGGGCAGGTGGGACCAGGTGGAGAGCAGGGGGCTGCGTCATGGGGCCCAGTGGTGAGTGCTACAGGCACGTTGCCAGTGGAGGTTGCATGTCCAGGTGTCTGAGCGACACCCTGTCTGTCGGCAGCCCCCGGGAAGCACCACATGGTCAGGGATGCACAAGCTACATGCGGGGAAGACGGGAGTCTGAGTGGGTGCTAGAGGAGAAAGGGGAGCCCTGGTTTGGGCCAGGATGGTGACAAGTCCCTGTTTGTCCCTTTCCTTCCCCCCTCTTCCATTCCCCTTCCCATTTCTTATCTCTTCTTTATTTTTTCTGTCAGAAGACAAGTTGGGTTTACTCATCGCAAAGACCTCACACTCCTGACTCCCTGGCTCCCTGTAGACGTGGGCTGTGCCGGCCAGAGCCTTGGGTCTGAGTCCCAGCTGGACCAGGTCCTTGCTGGGTAGCTCTGAGGCAAGGTCCTGTCCCCACTTCCGTCTACTGCAGGACTGAACGAAACCTGCTTTGTCCTGATGATGGAAGCGTGGAGCACTGGGAGGAGGGCTACTTCTGCTCCCTCCTTTTCATCCCTCCTATTTTTTACCCTGCTCCTTTATTTTTTCCCCTCAACTTTTCTGTGCCTTTTCCCTTCTCCGTTTGCTCCTCATCTTTCTCTCCACACCCGCGCTACCCCGCCTTCCCAGCTGTGCCGTCTTTTTCCGACATGAAGTTAGGCCTGAGTGGGGGGCTTTCCGGCCAGGGTGGCTGTGCAGGGGTCCACTGCTAGGAGATTTCTCTCTGGAGCATCCCACCCACCATGGGCGCCTAGTCAGTCTTCAGGGACAGAGGTCTAGGATGCAGTCATTGATTCTCTCTCCCCTCTCTGCTCTCTTTCAGAAAAAGAAGCAAGGCCGGATTACTTTTGATACTCGGGACCTGGCTGCAGAGGAGGTAAGCTGAGCTCTGAGATTCGCTGGGCAAGAAGGGACTGTCCTGCTGCGCCGTTGCCTGGAAGAGCACTGGTGTCCAGCTGGCCTCTCCCTGCTACTCTGTTTCCTCACAAGAAGGCCATCACACTGACCCCTTCCAACACTGGCCCTCCAAAACATGAGCCACCCTGAACCAGTAGTCACCATGTGAGGCCACGCCAGAAGGTTCTAGGGAAATGTGTAAGATGAGAAAATTCTCGGCTTGGCTCTGTGGGGGAAACAGAGGGTGAAGTCAAGGGCGTGAGAGCCTCGGACAGTGGGGAGAACGATTCTCCGTGGCTGCGATGGGAATTCTGGTTCCACCCTGATCTTTCTGTGACAAGGCTTCAGACTCCGACTCTTTTTCTGAGTTTCAAGCATCGTTGTTTCCTTGCTGGCTCCTCCCCATCCAATCCAGCTACCAAATTCAATTAAGAATCCCACTTCGAAATGTCAGGGAGTCTCCGCATGAGCAAGGCAAACCTGAGGTTCTCACCAGTGCAGATAGACCCTGCCCTGCTATGCTGATTTTTGAAGGGGTGAGAACAGATCTACCCCAGGGGTACTTTCCTCCGTCCCACCCCTGCCTTCCCTGGCGCCTCCCTCTCCCCAGCATTATCTCTCCAGCTGCCCACTCTGGGAAGACACACGGTCAGCATATCGCTCATAATGTGTGCTTCCTCGGCCTTCTGGATTGGCCAGCGTCGGACACAGGACGTTAGAGATCACCTCAGAAAGTAGGGCCTGAGAGCCACCACACTCTAGAGCCCAAGGCAACCACGTGTAAAGCAGCAGGGATGGGGGAGCGAGAGGCACAAAACTGTTGTTAGAAGCAAGGCCGCTAGGTGGCGCTCGTGACAGGCGCTTGTCTGGCTGATCCTACGCAGCAGAGGTGGGCGCTGCGCCCCGTGCCCGCGCCCCGCGCCCCGCAAAGCGCTGGCGTGTCTGCTAGTGAGCACGGGAATACGTCAGGTAATGCGAGGGTTCTGAGGCGGACTGTGGTGGTGGTGGTCGCACAAGTCTGTGAAGATACTGCAAGCGCCAGCCTTACACACTTGAAATCGTGGCTCACAGGATATGTGAACTCTACCTCAAAAAAGCTGATACACACGTTTATGCACTTACCACCTGGGCCTCAGCACAGCCCTTAAATTCTGACGGGAAACTAGTCCTCAGTGTAGTCCGCAGGAGGCCTCTAACGACATTCACCTTCCCTGGGCGAACCCTTGGTATCAGGGAGGCTTCTCATGGGAGACAGGCTTATTGTAGCAACTGGGATGTGGGAAGCAGGGGGAAGCTTCAAAAACGTGGGGCGGGGGGGGGGGGGGGGGGCAAGTTGCATAAACAATGTCTGCAGTCTGACATTTATTTAAAAAGCAACCTGTGCTGGGTGTGTCGTCTGTGGTCTGGATTAGGCTGATACGGTACCAGGGGACGTGAACTTCTGATTTCTGATTTCTTTCTTTCTTTTTTAAAACATTTGATTTTTATTAGAAAAGCAGATTTCCCAGAGAAAAAGGCAGAAAGATTTGTCCTCTGGGTCACTCCCTAAATGACTGCCATGGCTAGAGCTGAGCCAGTCAGAAGCCAGGGGCTTTTTCCAGGTCTCTCAATTGGGTACAGGGTCCCAAGGCTTTGGGCCATCCTCTGCTGTTTTCCCAGGCCACAAGCAGGGAGCTGGATGGGAAGCAGGCCATCAGGATATGAACCGGCACCCATATGGGATCTGGTGCATGCAAGCCAAGGACTTTAGCTGCTAGGCTACTGTGCTGGGCCCGTTTTTTTTTTTTTTTTTTTTTAAGGTTTTATTTATTTTACTTGGAAGTCAGATTTACAGAGAGAGCGAGAGAGCTATCTTATACCCACTGGGTCACTTCCTAATGGCTCCAGTAGCCAGAGCTAGGCTCATCTGAAGCTGGCAGCCAGGACTGTTTTCCAGGTTTCCCACATGGGTGACAGTGGATCAAGCATTTGGGCTGTCTTTTTCTGTTTTCCAGTTACATTATCAGGGAGCTGAATTGGAACTGGAACAGCCAGAACTCAAACTGGTGTCCATATGGGATGCCAGGGTTGATGGTGGCAGCTTAACTTGCTGCATATTAACACCACTTCTGTCTCCCATTTCCATTTTGCTTTCATAACAATTACTGTTATTGCCAGCATCCATCCATGCTTTTTATAAATATTTATTTTGTTGAGTACCTACTGCATGGGAGGCGCAACATGATGGTCAAGGTCGTTGCCTTGGTCATGTCGGAACTCATATTCTAGAGCAGCTTTGTCTAGTTGAACTTTTCTGAGAGAATGGAAAAGTTCAATATCTGGATTGTCCAACATATTAGCCATACTTAACTGGGGAGCACTTGTGGCTGGTGCAACCAGGGAAATTATTCTCATATTTTAATTGTAACGTAAATAGCCATATGTGGTCAGTGGCCACTGTTTTGGTCTCATATGAGTATGGCAGCACACAGACTGAGACCTGACTGGTGAGGAGGAGGCGGCTGTGGCCACATGAAGATCCAGGGGCAGAACATTCCAGGTAGGCGAGACAGCCTAAGCAAAGGCCTCCAGACAGAGCTTGGCACATATGGGGAGAGAGCGGAGGGGAGAGAAGGAAGGGAGGAGATGGGAGAAGAGCTTGGTGGTACTCGCGATGTGAGGGACCATTTCCATGGCCGGCAGGAGTGCTGGCCGGCAGATTTGTCCCATGTTCGCTGATAGTGTGGCATGGCTTGTCAGTCGTCTGTGGCATGCTGAGGTCTGGGCTCAGACTCTGCTGTGTGCATGCCCCAAGAGGATTCTGCAAGACCCCTGAGGCCTGGAAGCCACCTCTAACATGGGGAAGTCCATAAACAGCACAGCTGGAGAGAGACGGGCCTTGGCCTTGGCCAGTCCACTTATATTCCTGCCTGAGTGTCTTCCGCCTGTCAGATGGC
Organism: Ochotona curzoniae; assembly: GCF_017591425.1. Classification (NCBI taxonomy): domain Eukaryota; kingdom Metazoa; phylum Chordata; class Mammalia; order Lagomorpha; family Ochotonidae; genus Ochotona; species Ochotona curzoniae. The sequence goes on along the minus strand of NW_024465894.1, from coordinate 13,196,933 downwards.
TCTTGGTTTGGGATGTGGTTCCAGGGATGGGTGTCCAAGGTGCCCACAGCCTGGCACACTGAAAGGACACATGGCATGTGAGCCAGGGTTGTCTGGGGAGTGGGACAGCCTGCACCTGGCAGTGTGTGGAGCTGCCAGCTGCCTCTTGGCGGGAGCTGCTAGTTCCCATCAGTCACTCTGGCCTTCTCTTCTCAGGGTCACTTCCCTCCGAGGGCCATTAAGATCACACGGAAGAAGCCTTCCTGGAGGACTGAGAAGGAAGTCCAGACTCTCCTTAAAATCATGCAGGTCCTTGACAGCTTCCGGAACTTCACCGAGTCCCTGCAGCTGCTCCTGGTCAAGATCATGCGCTTTGAACGGTCAGTGAAGGGGTCAGTCCTTGACCACCAGCTGGGCAGCAGGAGCCCAGCTTGGGGCATGTGGCCAGCCCTGCCCGTCCCTCGGAAGACTATCAGCCACGACAAAGACCCTGTCTGTCCACCGTTATGCTTATTGTGGTCATGGTTCAGTCAATCTCATTTGCTTCTCAAGGGTCTTTCTTGAATTTGAGGACCATTGGATCTGGAGAGGATCTGGTAGGAAGCTCAGGAAGGATCCAGTTCACTCGTATTTCAGAGGAGGAAAGTAGGTCCTGAGGGGAGAAACAGCTCATCCCAGGTCACCCAGATAAGGAACAGAACTAGGACTCCCACTGGGGCCCTAAATGCCAGAGCCACCAGGGGTAGGGACTTTAGAACGTTTGTGGCACTTAAAATTAAAAAATGCTCCCTTTGGTGCAAAAAATAATTTAATGTTCATGTATAGAGTGCTCTTTAAAAAACTAATGGGAGTGGGTGTTTGGACTGACAAGACATCTGCATCCCTTGGTCCCAACACAATACCCTAGTGGCTAAATCCTCGCCTTTTATGCACCAGGATTCCATACAGGTGCTGGTTCATATCCTGGCTGCTCCTCTTCCCATCCAGCTTCTGCTTGTGGCCTGGGAAAGCAGAAGAGATCAAAGCCTTGGGATCTTACACCCACATGGGAGACCTGGAAGAAGCTCCTGGCTCCTGGCTTTGGATTGGGGAGTGAACCAGCAGATGGAAGATCATCTTCTCTGTCTCTCCTTCACTCTGTATATCTGCCTTTCCAATAAAAAAAATAAATTTTGAAAACAAATGCACCTGCATCCCATATCAGAGTGCTTGGGTTCAGTCCCCACTGGATTCCAGCTTCCTGCCAAGCCAGACTCTGGAGGCCACAGTGATGTCAAGTGGTTGAATCCCTGACACCCGTGTGGGAGAGCTGGAGTGAGCTCCAGCTCTTGGTTTGGGCTTGGCATAGCAAGCATTTGGGGAATGAACCAGTAGGTGGAAGTTGTCTCTGCCTCTCACATTTTCAAAAATTTAAATTTCATGGAAAATGCAAACTATAACTGAAAATGGATTTCTTTTTTTTTTTTGCCAAAGTAAACATCTTTTAATTCTGTTTTCCATAGACTTTTTCCATATTTATTAGTATTATCATTATCTTTTCATTGTCTTAGAGGTTATCTTGCTCACACAATCACAAAATTGTGGTTTACTTCTTGAACGTGCCGGGATCCCATATGGGCGCCGGTTCTAATCCCAACAGCCCCACTTCCCATCCAGCTCCCTGCTTGTGGCCTGGGAAAGCAGTCAAGGATGGCCCAAAGCCTTGAGACCCTGTACTCGCATGGGACACCTGGAAGAGACTCTGGGCTCCTGGCTTCAGATTGGCTCAGCTCCAGCCATTGCGGCTGCTTGGGAAATGAGTCATTGGATGGGAGATCTTCTCTCTATCTTTCCTTCTTTCCAATAAAAATAAATAACTTTTTAAAAATGAAAGGCAAAGTTGCAGAGAGACAGAAAGAAAAAATTTCCATCTGTTAATTCACTGACTTTCCAATAAAAATAAATAAATCTTAAAAGAAAAAAGAAAGAAGGAAAATCCCAGCACAACTTGCCCAAGGACAGAAAAGGAAACGGGGGCGCAGCCCACTGCTCTCGCCTGTGTGGGCAGCGAGCAGGTCAGGTGGAGGTGTCGATGTGCCAAGACCCGGGGACACGGTGTGCCCTGCCCTATGACCTCCCATACAGCCAAAGTGGGCAGAGGTCCAGAGACAGTCTCCCACAGTGTATATTTATGTTTTATTCCTCCATGTGTCATAGGATGGACATTTGGGCTGATTCCATAGCTTAGCGATTGTGAATGGAGATGCATCAGATTTCTTAAAAAGTGACTTTTGTTCACCAAATGTTCAAAATCTTATTTATTCTTTTTTTAAAGGATTTATTTATTTATTTTTCATTGGAAAGTCAGAATTACAGAGAAGGAGAGACAGAGAGAAGGATCCTCTGTCCATTGGTTCACTTCCAAGTGACCACAATGGCCAGAGCTCAGCCAATCTGAAGCCAGGAGCCAGGAGCTTGCTCCAGGTCTACCATGTGGTGCAGGGTCCCAAGATTTTAGACTACACTCCACTGCCCTCCCAGGCTACAGGGAAGGAGCTGGATGAAAAGCGGAGCAGCTGGGACACAAACCAGTGCCCATGTGTGGATCTTGATGCATGCAAAGCAAGGACTTTTGCCACTAGGCTACCACACTGGGCCCTCAACATTTTAATAGGTATTGGATCAATTGCTAAATCTTACTTGATGCCTCAATAAAGATGTGCAAATATGACCATCTCCCACATTGGAATTTTAGAGCCATTTAAGTATACTTCTGTTGAATTTTATTTTATGCTCTTTAAGTATTAGCCTTGAAGCCTTTGCCAGGCTGTCATAGGTTAAGAAAATTGTCATGTAGTGACCTTAGAACCAGGGCCTCTGAGCATGCTGCCAGCTTTACAGAAGAGCTGAAGAAGGGCCTGCCATGAGAAGCCAGGATAGGAGGTCACTGCGGCCTTGGACCCTGGCATATTCGTTCATGGAGGTTATAGTCTGTGCATAGACACGGCCAACTACGGTTCTTAGTGACAGGTGTGCACCAGCAAGGTCCACTGTGACCAGTACAGGATGCTGCTGGAGGAAGGAGACAGCTGTCCAGCTGACTTGGTCAAGGGTTTCACGGAGGAGGTGGAGTTTGAACAGGTGAACTTAGTCAGGGGGGTGTGTAGACAAGCATGCCACACAGAGAGCACAGTTGACTCTGTTGCGGCCCAGGGCGGAAGTGCAGCCCACCCTGCAGAGTGATGTCATGGAAGCCAAAGAACAGGAAGCTGAAAGCTCTGGAACTGAATGCCACCCCCGGCCCAGGGGGACCTCAGCAAGCTCCCGGGTCTTTCCAAGCCTCGGGAACCTCATCAGTGGAACAAGAACAAGAGTGTGGATTTTATTCGTAAAATCTGGAGGAGGAGGATTTGAGGCGGTGGCTGTTAAAGTCCTCTGCTGGTTGCTGGTTATTTCTGGGTTTGGGAACTAGTGGCTTAGACCAGATTCTTGCCATTGCGAGGGTCAGAACGCCTGGGCCAAGGGGACCTACCAGCGATGTCCTGGGATTGGTCTGCAGTGGCACCGTGCCAAGGACCTGCCTGTCTGTTCCTGTTTCTGAGCTCTTCTTTTGTTTTATAAACACAACTCTTCTTCGTAGGGGCAAGATGACTGCTACTGTCACCTCCCTTCATTTCCATCTTTTCAACTGTAGTCCAGTGGGAAACAGAAAATGACCTCCTCTTTGCCACACAAGTCAGAGAGCACTGGGGTTTGTTCTGGGAGAAGAAAGGCTTTCCTGGTTCGCTGGTTCTGGGCTGGCTTTATGGGGTCAGCAATACTGTCCAAGGACTGGAAAGTTTAGAGCAAACTTAGGGCACAGTCGGGGCAGATAGACAGAGCTGGTGCCTCGTGGCCAGTATCATGCAGCTGCTGCAGGAGGTTGGGGTCCTGGCGCTGAGATATTGGGGGCTGTGGGTGCCTTGGGCCCCTTTTTTCTTGTCTCCACAATGCAGGTGGGAATCCATGGCCTCTGAAGGGTTTCCAGCTCCAGCTGTGAAGTCCACATTGGTAGGAATGCTGATCTGCATCCACTTATCTTCAAAACCCCATTCCCTGGCTGGAGTGCCTTCTGTCCCACTCGTGTCACTGGGGGCATGGCCTCGCCCTTAGGACCATGGAGATCCCAGCCTCTGGGTCGAGGCTGAACAGTCCATGGCCGGCTCACTCTGACTTCTCCCCCAATTCCAGGGGACTCGCTGTAGCACCAAGCGCTCTTGGGGACCCGAGAAGGTTGAAAGGGCAAGTGCCACAGGCTCAGGCTGCCGTCTCTCCCCAGCTTCAGTCGCCGGCGTGTGATCATCAAGAAGGGCCGGAGGGGCAACAGTTTTTACTTTGTCTACATGGGCACAGTGGCACTCACTGAAGACGAGGATGGCAGCAGTGCCTTCCTGGACCCCCACCCGACACTGCTGTGCAAGGGCAGTTCCTTCGGGGTGAGCTTGGCTTCCTGCAGAGTGGGGGTGGGGGTGACAAGGCCCCTCAGCCTGCCTGGTCCTCTGTGTCCTCACCTGCCACCTGCCGGCTGAGTTGAACCAGGTCATGTCCAAGGCTAATGTCTTCATCTGGGTGACCCCTGAGAGAGGCCACTCCAGCATCCTCTCCTCTGGCCTGTTCAGGCCTCTTGTTTTTTTTTTTCACAAACAACAAGCGTGGCAGGAGAGCCTGGGGATGAGTGTGCCCAAGGTGCAGATGGAGCAGGAAGGGGACGCTCATACCAGCCGGGGTCCTGTCCACTCACCAGGAAATGGGCTTTCTGAACTCTTCCCTGTCGAGGAACACCGTGGTCTGCATGGAAGAGACAGAGTTCTTGGTTGTTGACCGGGAGGATATGGACACTAACCAACTGGGTGAAGAAATTCAGAAAGCTGCTCAGTACCGGTTTGATTTTTTTAGGTAACTGCATCTCATTCAACAGGCTTTGGGTCTGCTGTGTATTTTAGGGGAGCTTGGCTTTGTTGTGGACCTGGTGGGAAGTATGAAGTGCTGGAATGTTCTGGAATGCCCTGCTCTTATCTGACCTCTCCGCCCAACCGACTCCTACTGTACCTGCTCAGGGCTCAGCTTCAGTGTCCCTGCTTTGTGGGATGGTTGTAAGACTGCTTGTCTCCTGAGCCCTGCTGGCTACACGGTGGACTAGGCCCCTTGTAGCGCTTGTCCCAGCTGGTCTCCCTGTGGCTGGCGCCCTGGTTTGCCTCGATGGTCGGTGCAGGGTGAGGAGGTACCTGTGCCTGGCCAGGCATCCTGCATCACTCCCTCCCCGTGCTCACCCCAGCATGGGGAAGTTGCCCAACCCTTGTCTCTGCTGCACCCTGTGCTTGCAGCCCCTTTCTAAACTGTAATCTAAAATATGTAATTAAAAAATTTTATTTCAAGACAAAGAGATCCCATCCATTTGTTCAGGTCCCAAGAGCCCACAAATTTGAAAGTCAGAGTTAGAGAGAGAAAGACAAGGACACAGAGAGAGATATATTCTATCTGGTGCCTGAATTCCCATGTCAGCTGTTGGCTTACTTTGTTTTTCTGAGCCCCTGCCTCCTGTGAGGGTGAAGGGCTAAGGCCATGGGATGAGTGGGTGGGTGCAGGGCTCCTCCCGGCCAGGCTTTTCCCAGAGCAGGGCGTGAACCCTGGCTGGAGATGGCCGTGTGTGGCTGGCAGGAGCCAGGGCGGGCCACAGGTCCTGACCGTGGTGGGCCTCTCCGCGCAGGGCAATGGAGCTGTTTGAGTCCTGGGACGATGAAAAGCTCTGGCATCTCGTGACCCTGGGGAAGGTGGTGAAGTTCGCGTATAGGGAGCTCATCTCCAGAGACGTCGTCGAGTCGGCCTGCATCCTCTTCCTCTGCAAGGTGAGCGGCCATGCCCAGGGCAGCTTCTTGAGATATGACGGAGGAAGGAAGTCAGCACAGCCTCCAGCTAACGGTCACTGGACCGGCTTTCAAGTCCTGGCTCTACTGGCAATTCTGGCTTCCTGCTTTGGTGCACCCTGCAGGGCAGCAGGTTGTGGTCAGGACTGTCCCCTGCCAACCACAGGGGAGACTCCCACGGACTGTCTGTCTCCCGGCTTCTCCCTGGCTGCTGCAGGTGTTTGGGGAGTGAGCTAGCAGGTGGGAGATGTCCATTCTCTGCTTTCATTTAAGAACATAGAAATTAAAGTAGGATTTAATTGTTTTACATACAAATTGTGATTTCTGCCTTTTGGCATTCACAAGATCTGCAAGCCCGGGCCTATGCTGTGCAGCCCCTTCCAGCTGGAGCTGGTTAATACCTACCCACTCTGTTTTGGATTTCCGGTCATCCCAGGGCTCGGCGTTCTCCCACCGCTCTGGAAACCTAGAAGTCCCAGCTCCTGTAGTTTTGCAATATTGCCACGAGAGGGCGACGTCAGCAGCGGGTTCCCGTATATTCCTTGGGGCTGCAGAGTTGGGGAACCTGATTTGCTCCTGGTGTCACATAGTTACCGCCCACAGGCATCTCAGTTTGCACAGTTAGCCTCTGTGAGGGACACGTGAAGAAACTGTTCCCTCCATAGATAGTGATGCCATTAAAAACCCGCAGGCAACTTTTGCAAGAGGAAACTGCGTGTATGACTCTGTGTGTGAGAGTGTGTGTATGTTCCTGGGTAACGCATGTTGACTGAGCGAAGTTGAACAAGGCTCTAAGCACAATGGCTGTCATGTACTAAAGGCTTATTAAAGGTTTCCCGACTTCTCCATCTTCAGCAGTAATCTTAAATCTGTGTCATGTTTCCATTAGAGTGCCCACTGAAAAAGAGCGTTTATACAGATGTGAAATTAAAAGGAAATATATCACTTTTAACTGTTAAGTTAGTGAAGATGAAAAGGATTGTGTAATACACAGTATTATTCTTTTCAAAGATTTATTTATTTTTATTGGAAAGTCAGATATATAGAGAGGAGATATAGAGAGAAAGATCTTCCATCCACTGGTTCACTCCCCAAGTGGCCGCAAGGGCTGCAGCTAAGCTGATCTGAAGCTGGGTGCAGGGTCCCAAAGCTTTGGGCCATCCTTGACTGCTTTCCGAGGCTACAAGCAGGGAGACAGAAGGGAAGTGGAGCAGCCAGGACACGAATCAGTGCCCATATGGGATTGCGGCACATGCAAGGTAAGCATTTAGCCACTAGGCAACTGCACTGGGCCCTGAGATGCAGTATTATTCTCAAGTTTTCTCTCCTGACCTGTTGGAAAGAATGTGAGTGAGGTGGTGTGTCTGTAGGCAGTGTGGCACTATGTGCCCAAACAGAAGCCATGCATCTTTTGGCATTCTTCCCAAGGTCACTGTCAAACGTGGCTCAGACGTTAGGCTAACAGGTGAGGTTGTATTAGGACTCCACTCCCTACTCTCAGCAAGCAAGAGTCACTCCAGGATCACCCTTTTTGCCCATGGCTGCTCATCAGAGAGACCCTGCTCCTTGTGGTCACTCAGAGGGCCTCAGCTAGTGAAGGAGAGTCCAGCTTGAACCTACTTCCATGATCAATGGGATGGCAGAGGGGTGGGCTGAGGGTCACCCGGTGACATTTAACATTTCTGCGGGGACTTGCATCACCATACATTTTGCTGCTGAAGAAGTTATCCAGCTGAACTGACCACTGCAAGCAGGAGCCCAGTCCTGCTGCGGGCTTGGGTGGAGATCTGCCTGCGCTCTCTGCCAGACTTGCACTGTGTTGTAACCTGCAGCTGCTCTGCTCCAGCTCCCAGAATTCCACTTGCTTAATAAATCATAGTTAATTTTCTTATGCAGTTGTCAGTTCTGGAATTAAGCAGTCCAGGATAGAATATCTATTCTAGGAAATCATCAAGAACCCAGGCCCCAGGGCTGGTGTCGTGGTGCAGTGAGCAAAGCTGCTGCCTGCATCATTAGCATCGTGTGTCAGAGCACTGATTCTAGTCCTAGCTGCTCCACTGCGACCCCGTTCCCACTCATGTACCTGGGACAGCAGTGCAAGATGGCCCAAGTGCACAGGCTCCTTCCACCTGCACGGGAGACCTGGGTGGCGGTCTGAGTTCCTCTCAGCCTGGACCAGGCCTTGCTATCCTGTTCTTGGATCCACCTGGGGAGTGAAGCAGCAGGTGGAAGATCTCTCTCCCTCTTCCTGTCCCTGCCTCCTTTCTTTGCTCTTTCCTTTCTTCCCTTCTTCTCTCCATCACTCTGCCTTTGAAATAAATGCATCCTAAGAAGAGCCCAGGCCCCCTTGGGCTTTTCCTCTCATTATCTCTAACTCATGGACGGAAGCCTAATGGTCACAATGAGGCTGTTTCACCTCCGGCCATCCCGTCTGAGTTGTGAGCAAGGAAAGAAGGCCATCAAGAATCTCCACCCCCGAGTGTTATTCAGCCATCTTGCACTTCCAGCTTGTGAGCTAAAGCCGAGACACTGCTACATCCAATCTAGGAGTTTGGAAAGGTGCTGAGTTTGGTTGTGGAACTCTCCTATCCTGAGCAAAATGAGTTATATATCACACTGGCACATCAAAGACAACCAAATGTGAATCTTGAAGAAAATGTTTATTTTTGTTCTCTTGAGATTCTAACCTCTATGCAGTGAAGATCTCAAGTCCGAGTAATACAGCGTGATGAGTGTTTAAGCGTGTGTCCCTGTGTCGTCAGCCTCCACAGAACACTTACCGCCTGAGAGGACTCGCTGTGTCCCTTCCCAGACAGCAGCCTCCACTCTCATGACATGATGCCAACATGGTCACTTTTACTAAGATGAAATTGTTCTAGAAGTAGAGACAACTGTCATCCATTGGTTGACTCCACAAATACCCATGAGAGCTGGGGCTGGGCCTGGCTGAGGTTGGTACACATGAGAGCTGGGCCAGGCTGAAGCTGCAGGTTGGAATGTAAATGAGGTCTCCCACATGGGTGGCAGGAGCTGCATGCTTGAGCCAACACCTGCTACTTCCCAAGGTATGCGCAATATGAGAGCTAAGTAGCATTCACTGTATTTATTTACCCCTTCGTACTCCAACAAGTTATTTCTGAAATGAAAAATTAACCACAGATTAGTTATCAAAATTGGGGAATTATATTTATTTCCTTTTTTTTCGTTTTTGTTTATTTTAAAAATTATTTAATTTTTATTGGAAATCAGATATACAGAGAGGAGGTGAGACAGGAAAGAAGATCTTCCATCAGATGATTCACTCTCCAAATGGCCGCAATGGCTGGTGCTGCACCAATCCAAAGCCAGGAGCTGCTTCTGGGTCTCCTACATAGGGCAGGATTTCAAGGCTTTGGGCCATCCTCGACTGCTTTCCCTGGCCACAAGCAGGGAGTTAGATGGGAAATGGTGCTGTCAGGACTAGAACCAGTGCTCATCTGGGATCCCGGTGTTTGCAAGGCGAGGACTTTAGCTGCTAGGCTACTGCACTGGGTCTGTTTTTTTTTAATGTATTTTTATCATTTTTCATAAGATTGGGGGAATTTGAATGTTGTTGTAATGTATAATGTGTAGTTCATAGCCAACATTGACATTGTTTCCAGCAGTGCCCTCTGTGGTAATTTTTTCCATCACCAATGTGGCATGCCTTTTTAGCTATTTGAATACTGCAGCAAATGATATAGTAAGAGAGATTTCTTTGAGAGCCTGACCTACCTGCAGCCTCTGGACTTAACTCTTTGTTGTGCCCCTTGTCATGTGCAGGGCAGCTGCGAAGTCTTGAGGCTGCTAGACTTCGCCGACTCCCCATCCTACTGCAAGTGGGTCTGGCAGCAGCTGGGATTGATAGAGGACAAGCCTCTTGGGAGCCACCTCATAGGTAGGTGGGCCACGGCACCTGCTGGGAGCACAGAGCAGGCCCAGCTCCCAGCAGGTGGAGTGTTGGGGTTAGTGGATAAGAGGCAGGAGGGCTCCCCAGGATCTGTCATGTGAGCCCTTGTACCATCTACTGACGCCTGGACCACAGAAACTGCCCTGCACACCAGCTCCCCCTCTGGAGTGGTTCCCTGCCTCTCTCAGACTTTCCCACAGAGTCGTCTGCTCTCCTTGCCACTCGCATCCCTCCTCTGCCCCCTTTTTATTGCCCAGTTCTCTTTTGCTTTTGAGACCTTAGACCAAACACTGCCTCCTTGGAGAAGTATGCCTGCTTTCTTACACTGGAGCAGTGCTTCCCGCTCCCATCGTATCCCGATCACACATCCTGCATTTTTTTTTTTTTTTTGGTATTTTATTTTATTTTCTTTATTCTTTTTTTTAAAGATTTATTTTATTTTTATTGGAAAGGCGGATATACAGAGAGGAGAGACAGAGAGGAAGATCTTCCGTCCGATGATTCACTCCCCAAGTGAGCGCAATGGCCGATGCTATGCTGATCCGAAGCCAGGAGCCTCTTCTGGGTCTCCCACATGGGTGCAGGGTCCCAAAGCCTTGGGCCGTCCTCGACTGCTTTCCCGGGCCACAAGCAGGGAGCTGGATGGGAAGAGGGGCCGCCGGGATTAGAACCGGCACCCATATGGGATCCCGGGCGTGCAAGGCAAGGACCTTAACCACTGCGCCACCGCGCCGGGCCCACATCCTGCATTTTTCTCCTGTGACGTCAGCCCACTGAAATAGAATAACGTCTGAAATGCTGATTAAGTAGCTGCGGTCTGGCTAGCGTGTGAGGCCTGTGAGGGCTTCGTAGCTCTAGGCCCAGTTCCACACCTGCCATCGGATAATATTCAGAAGCTAGTATTTTTATGAACCAGTTTATTTAAAAAAACACACTTAGGGCCTGGCATGGTACCCTAGCAGTTAAAGTCCCATATGGGCTGCCTATGCTGTAGGTAGAAACTTAACCTACTGTGTCCTGTTATCTATGTTGGAAGGCTGATTTTCCTTCATTATCTGGTATTCAGTGATTTAGAACACTTTTTATGAGCTTGTCTAGTATTTTAATAGCTTCAAATAGGAGCCAAAATCTAGTCCCAGTTATCTCATCCTGGCTAGAGCAGCAGAATTTTATCCTTTTACATAAATATGTAATAATTACTAACCAATTACCTTTTATACATGCCTTGTTATTTCCAAATTTTCACAACCCAATTTTTCACTTTACTGGGGTGAATTTCTTGGTATGTTCATCTTTATATCCTGTGCAAGGAAATATATGGAACAAATTCTTAGAATTACCAAATCAGTCCATTGATCCTGTATATACTGCCAATGTGCATTTAAGGTATTGATGGGTGTTGCCAAAACACCTTCAGTGTTGCTGTTAAACCAGGCCTACTGCTTGTAAGCTTGAACTTAGTTCCCTTCACATTAATTTTAATAGTTGATTGTAACACTGAAGATCTTTTTTCTGAAATGTTTATTAATTTATTTGTTTATTTGAGAGGCAAAGGGACAGAAGGAGAAGAGACAGTGAGTTCCTGTCTGCTGATTTATTCTCCCATATCCCGTGCCATGACCAGGGCTGTGCCAGGAGCAGAGAGCTCAGCACAGGTTTCTGTATGAACAGCAGGGACTCAGGCCCTTGGATTATCACTCCTGCCTGCCGGCGTCTGCCTTAGCAGGGAGCTGGAGTCAGAGCCAGAGCTGAGTGTTGGTGTGTGATGAAAGTGTCTCCATTGCTAGGCTACATTCCCATCCCAAGAGATTTCTTTTAAAAAATTTAAATCTATGTATTTATTTGAAAGGCAAAGAGATGGATATTCATTTTTCATCTGCTAATTCCCTCCCCAAAATGTCCTCAAACAGCTGAGGGGCTGGGCCAGGCCAGAGCCAGGAATGTAATTTGAGTCTCCTACACAATTACTTGAGCCATCATCACCAGCTGCTTTAAGCCCAGACACCCGAATACTGACTGCAGGCCATCTCAAGTGGCATCTGAACCACTGTGCCAAACACCCACTCCAAGATCTGTGTGTGTTATAAATTACTTATTTATTTTTATTGGAAAGACAGATTTCACAGAGAAAAAGATCTTCCGTCCAGTCCATTGGTTCACTCTCCAAACAGACACCACGGCAGAACTGATCTGAAGTCAGGAGTCAGGAGCTTCGTCTGAATCTCCCACATGGGTGCAAGGTTCCAAGGCTTTGGACCGTTTGTTGCTTTCCCAGGCCTCAAGCAGGGAGCTAGATGGGAAGTGGATCAGCCTGGACATGAACCAGTCCTTACAAAGTGACAGTTTAGTCACTGAACCATTGCATTGGTCCCAAGACCTAATTGATAAACTCAGATACACACATTTGAAATGCATGATTCAGTGTATTTTGTCAAAAGCTGTGAAGGGACCACCACACACCAAGGTTATCTTTAAATAACCTTGTACCCCTTGTATTCCTTGTATTCCTTGTACCCCTCCCAAGTCTTAAGTACACCCCCATCCCTCCCCTTGGTCCTAAGCAGCCAAGAATCTGCTTCTCACCATTCTTCCTGGTGTGTCACATCAGTGAAATCACACAGCAAGGACTGTGTTGTGTCTGGCTTCCTTCACCAAGCATAGTGTTAGTGAATATTCAATGTACTCATTTTTTTGTCTTGGAGAAGTATTTCCTCGGAGATCTCAGTAACTTTCACACTCGGCTGGTTTCTGCCGGCACGGGGCTGGGTACATCACAACTTCCCCTGTCATTCCGACAATAGTCTGAAGAGGCAAGATGCTACAGCCCTGTCCCAGGTGCTTGCTTGATCACTCCAGTATCTTCTGTTGCTACCCTGGCACAGTTTGAAAGCTATGATAAATGTTTTCTGTTGAAGAGAGTGATGAGGGACCTAATAGCACTGGATGCAAATCCAAGTTTCAGGTCATTTCTGGGTGACTCAAGCTCTTTATTGTTTCTCTTCAGTTAGGCAAATTACTCTTGTCTTGAAGTAGTGGAAGTAAAGGCTGTGGCCCAGGTGCTGCCACCATGTCCTGTTCTCAGATTTCTTCTTAATTTCCCCATGCACTGGACTATTAAAGCACATACTTTGAGAAAGTTCTATGACCATCATCACCACCACTACCACATCCGTCTGTACAAAGACCCTGAAATTAGGGGCTGGTGCCATGACTTAGTAAGTTAAGGTGCTGCCTACAGCACTGGCATCCTGTATGGGTGGTTGTTCAAGTCCCGGCTGTTCTACTTCCAACCCAGCTCCCTGCTTATGACCTGGAAAAGCAGGGGAGGATGACCTAAGTGCACCTACATGAGACATCTGGAAGAAGCTCCTGGCCTGAGATTGGATCAGCACTCTCTTTCTTTATCTCTTCTCTTCTTTCTATAAATCTGCCTTTCAAATAAAACCAAAATAAGTCTCTCTCTTTTTTTAAATCCCAAGACCCAGTGACTGTTTTTGTGTGCTTTCTCCAGCAGAATCCTCTCCTTCGAGGAGGTTCAAGGAATTCCAGATCAAATCATATCCTCTCCAGGACTTCAGTTCTCTGAAGCTTCTGCACCTGCAGCATGCCAGGGAGCAGCAGAAGCCCAGCCTAGTTGGGAAGCTCCAGGCCCCAGGAAGCAGTCTCCCAAAGATGATGGGCCCGAAGATCAAGTAAGCTCAGTTCCCAGCAGACAAAGGGTCTGTATGTACTACACTGGGGGAAACGGGGAGATGACTGACAGAACAGCATCTTGGGGGTACTGGAGGAAACAGACCAGGCAGAGCTCCTAGAGCACTCCCAAGCTCCGTAGCCAGGACCCCATGCGCTGCCTCTGACACACAAGAGAACCTACTTTTTTGCCCAAGACCTCCACAACCTAATTAGGAAGAAGGGGCACGGCAAATCAGGCTGTCACCTCCCATCTGTGTGCGTTCTGTTGGGCCCTTCTGATTCTGAGCCCTTTCAGCCAACTCTCCCCATCTGTGGGAGGCAGCTCCAAGAAGGTATCTAAAATCCTGGATTTGGAATCAGTGCAATCAAGGTTCAAATCCTGCTGGCCTTTCTTAAGGCTCCATGACCCTGGGCAAGGGACTGGACCCCTTTGAGCCTTGTTTCCTTGTCTGTACATAATAACAGCATCCAAATTGCAGGGTTGTTGTAAGACAGCAATTAAGTGAGATCATGGTAATTACCCATGGAGTTAGCACTTACAGAATTCTCTTCTGTGCCCAGTATTGTGTTATCTATTTTAAACTCCACAGTCACCCCAGGAGTTAAGTACTGTGGTTTTCACTGCTGAAGTTCAGATGAGGACTGCAAGGTATTGGCGGACTTCTAGCTGCTTGCTCAGCATCACGCAGGTTGGAAGCCACAGAGCCGGAAGCCAGTTCGGAGCAGTTGTTGATGTCAGATCTTTGTCTTTCTTTAACTACTTGAAAGGCAGCGTGACAGAAAGAGTAGAGAGGAGAGAGACAGAGAAGGAAAGATAAAGAGACCTAGAGACATCTGCCATCTACTGCTTCACTACCAACTTAGTTGTAAAAGCTAGGACTGGGTCAGGCTGAATCCAGGAGCCAGGAACACCATTAGGGTCTCCCACATGTGTGGAAGGGATTGAAACTCTTGAACTATCATCTGCTGCCCTCCCAGGTGCTGATATCGTCCGGGAGCTAGACTGGAAGTACAACAGCTGAGACTCGAACTGGTACTTGTGTGAGCTGCCATCCATCACAGAGGTTGGCTATGGCTAGCCCCATGTTCTGTCTTCAGTTTGTCACATTGTCTGGTGAGGCGGTCACGCTGGCACCAGGTGGATTCTTTGGCCTTTCTTGGGAAGGAGAGTGAGTAGCAGAAAAGGAGTCTGCTGAGAACCAGCCTAGAATCAGCTTGGCCTGGGCCAGTACAGAAACCCCTCCCGCTTCTGTTAATATGGAATCTAAGTATCATAAGGATCCTAGCCACAGCGTCCATGTTGGAGCCTCAGGTTGCCTCCAGGATTTCCAGGCTCGCTCCCTCTGCCTCCAGGCCCTTGCGAGCTGCTCACCTCATGCTGAGCGCCTTCCAACTTCTGAGTCAGTTTTTTTGTTCCCATGGATGTTCCTTCCAAGGACTACAGTGTGTGAAACCCCAAGGTAGAAGTGGCCCAGACCTGGCTCTCTGCTGTGAGTCAGAAAGGAAAAAGGGACAGGTTGGACCCAGAAGTAAGTGAATTAAGGTCATGCTGGGCATATGCCTTTCACATCCATGCGCTACTGGGTCTGCTTCCCATGCTGACTGAGTCTTGCTGTATTCTCAGCTGCTGATGGATCCAAACAGCACAGTGCATCGACCTAGCCAGAGAACAAAGCTGCACACAGGACTGGCTGGGAAAAGCTGCCTGCCTTCTGTCCAAAAGAATCCCAGTTTCTGTTGTCCTCAGGGTTCAGAGCTTCCTCACTGCCAGAGCAGGGCAGTTCCATTTTAGAAATTTATGCTGAGCAAACCCTTTCTTGGGGCAGGTGCTGTGATGTGACACATTAAGCCACCACCTGCCCCCTACAGAGCTGGCATCCCACATGGGCATCTGTGCAAATCCCGGTTGCTCCACTTCCAAGCCAGCTCCCTGTTAATGCACCTGGGGAAACAGCAGAAGATGATGCAAGTGCTTGGGTCCCTGCACCCACATAGGAGACCTGAGTGAAAGTCCTGGCTCCTGGATTTAGCCTGGCATAACCAGGCTATTGTAGGCATTTGGGGAGTGAACCAGTGGAATGCAAGATCTGTGTGTATGTGATTCTCCTCACTGTAACTCTTTAAAATAAAATCTTTTTTTAAAAAAATTGCTTCCTCATCTTGGGTCTAAATGACTGGGACTCAACTTCTTCCTCCATGTAACAGCCGTCAGGATTTAGAGTGATCACATGCCCTCCCAAGACCCTTCCCTGTGCCTCTCTCTTGCTGCTGCTATGGGAGGCAGCCTCTCCCGGAGCTTGGTTTTGAGCTTTTTCACTCTCTGGGGAAGGTGTCTATTCTCTGGGAGGAGTTGGGGAGCTCCCACCTTGCATCTAGTAAGGGCTGATTGGGTCTGCTGGTTATATGCATGTGGGCCTGCTGGGTTATATACACATGGTGCTCCAGACTATATCCATGAGGGTCTGCTAGGTTATGTCCACATGGGTCTGCTAGGTTATATCCATGTGGGCCTGCTGGGTTATAGTCACATAGATCCATTGGGTTATATTCACACGGGCCTGTTGAGCTATAACAATGGGATATCTTTAACAAGTTGTCATATTTCAGGTCCAGGGATACTCATATGATCAAATGTCCCATGATCAATACCAAGTTTGGTGAACTCCCGAAAGAGGCAGCAGTGGGTGCCTACATCAGGGTCCACACCGTGGAACAAGGAGAGATTGTGGTATGTATGCCCAGAGCCCTGCTGACTTCAGAGCGTGTTATGTATGTGGGCAGGAAGTGCTGAGTGATGCTATTGCAGTTTCAGAAACTCCCCTCCCTGTATTTGGTGATATTAAGAAAGGATGTTGATTTTTTAAGATATGATAAGCATATTATGGTTATGTTTTTAAAGAGTCTTCATATTTAAAAGATACATATCAAAATATTTATAGATAAAATGACAAGACAGCTGGGATTTGCTTTAAAAAAATCTAAGAACAAGGCGAAGATATTCCTTCTTACTACTCCTAGTCAACATTGTACCAGAAGTCCTAGCTGCAGTATATGAAGATGAGAAGAGAGTCAGACTGGGAAGGAAGAAACAAAGGTGTCTTAGTTTTCAGGTGACATAATTGTCCATGGAGGTAATTCTAAAACATAAAAACAGACTTCTGAAATTGATAGGTGATTAAAATAAAGTCATAGGTTACAAGTTAATATACAAAAGTCAATTGTTTTCTATCTTTCACATGCACACTCTCTCTTGCTTTGTTTTTAAGACTAATTTTATAAATTTAAAAGGCAGAATAATAGAGAGGAAGGGCCAGAGATAGAGAGCTCATATCTGCTGGGTCAAGTCCCTGCTGCCCCACTCCTGATCCAGGTCCCTGCTAATGTGCCTAAGGGAGTAGTGGAGGGTGGCCCAAGTACTTGGGATCCTGCACCCATGTGGGAGACTCAGATAAAGGTCCTGGCTCATATGGAATGCCAGCTTTCAGGGGCAGCTGAAACCAATGTACCACAAGACTGATCCCTGATTTTAAAAAAAGATTTATTTATTTTTATTGCAAAGTCAGATATACAGAGAGGAGGAGAGACAAAGGTCTTCCATCCAATGATTCACTCCTCAAGTGACCACAACAGCCAGTGCTGCAACGATCCGAAGCCAGGAGCCAGGAGCTCTTCCGGCTCTCCCACAGTGCAGGGTCCCAAGGCTTTGGGCTATCCTTGACTGCTTTCCCAGGCCACAAGCAGGGAGCTGGATGGGAAACGGGGCTGCCGAGATTAGAACTGGCGCCCATATGGGATCCTGGCATGTTTAAGGCAATGATTTTAGCTGCTAGGATACCTCACCGGGCCCTCCTGCCGCTTTAATCTTGCTTCTGGCCCTCGGGTCTCCCACCTAACAAGGTGGCCCCTTCCCAGTGCACATGCGCAGCCGCGGCAGCCTGCGCCGCTTGCCTCAGGCCTGAGGAGGAGCTGGCTGAGAAAGGGGGTCCTGAGGAGGACTGGCTGACTAACTTTGGTGGGAAGTCCTGAGGGAAACTGGTTTGCCGGGTAGAGCAGAGTTGAGACAGGAGCTGAGCGCAGGGCCGGGGCTGCAGCACGCGGAGCACAGCCGGCTGCGGGAGGCGCCGAGCCTCAGCCCCTGCGTGTGGTTTGTCCCCAGGGCTTGTACCAGGCCTTCCTCCCGGAGAACCAGCGAGACCCGCGGCCCTTGGCCCTCGTGAGTCTGGGCGCCGAGGTCATAGAGATGAGGAAGGACAAGTTTTGCGCCCTGATTGGCGACGACGAAGAGTTCCGAGAGAAGCTGACGAGCATGGAGATTGAGTACCCCAGGTCAGTGTGCGACTGCGGCCCGTCCGACGTGCGGTTGTGAAACACGCTTCTCACCTCAGGGAGGGAAAGAAAAACCGGGCGTCCTGGTGCTGACTGGGGCTGGCGCTGTCGGGGTCGGCCCAATCCTCGGGCTGCTGGCCGCGTTTGAAGAGGCTGGTGAGATCACACAATTGTGTTTTTAAATCCGTGGCTTTATAGCAGGGGTCAGTCAGGTGCGGTGACGTGACATGCGGTGACACTGCCTCACCTGAGGAGAGCTAGGTGAGCTGAGGTGACCCGGGCTGAGGTGTCGCCAAGCTTGTGGTGGTAGCTCCCTGGAAGCTACGACCCCGAGGCTGTCTGGTTGTGTGGTCTGTGCTTCTCTCACATTTGTCGCTGCCGTCCCCACGCACTGCCTTTATACTGAGGGGACAAAGAGATGGACTTATGAAAAAGCTGTGTCAAGGTTGGACAGTATGTATGGCTCTATTTTTTTTTGCTTGTTCTCTAAAGTTTTGGTAAGGATGACATACTTTCATAATTTTCAAAAAAATAGGAAAATTAGATGAAGAAAAAAATTTTTAAAATTTAGTGCCTTTCATATTCAGAGTGAATGTTAATGCTTTTATAATGGGGCAAAATATTTATTATTTAAGATTTATTGTATTTTTTATTGGCGAGTCAGATCTACAGAGGAGGGAGAGACAGAGAGGAAGATCTCTCTGCTGGTTCACTCCCCAAGTAGCTGCAATGACCAGAGCTGAGCCAATCCAAAGCCAGGAGCCAGCAGCAGCTTCTTGGTCTCCCATGTGGGTACAGGGTCCCAAGGCTTTGGGCTGTCCTCGACTGCTTTCCCAGGCCACAAGCAGGGAGCTGGGAGGGAGGTACAGCAGCTGGGATATGAACTGGCACCCATATGGGATCCTGGTTGTGCAAGGCAAGGACTTTAGCCACTAGGCTTACTGCATTGGGCTTGCAAAGATACTTTATGTTAGAATTCATTAGTCATCCAGGTCAATGGCCTGAAAACCACTGTCAACTCATACTGTTGTTACAAGTAAGTACCAGTGATTCCTAACTGGCATGTGTATGTAGCATAAATGTGACATGCTGATTTATTTATCAAATCCATACATTACTAATACATGCTATAGTTGTGCATTTTGGTCTTTGTTAACAACTGTGATAGGACAGGCGTTGTGATGCAGGAAGTTGTTTGCCTGTAACCTATTATCAGAGTGCCAGTTTGAGTCCCAGCTCTTCTACTTTCAACCCAGCTTCCTGCTAATGTGTCCCGATGCATTAGTAGATGATGATCACACATGATGGTTAAGTACTTGGGTCCCTGCTACCCTTGTGGGAGACCTGGATGGAGCTGTGGGCTGCCTGCCTGCAGCTTGGCCCAGCCCTGGCTGTTGTGGCCATTTGGGATGGATCAGTGGACTCTACTTTCCCTCTATTTTTCTGTTATCTTCTTCACACACACGTGTCTCCCCACTGCCTCTCTGGGAGCTCTGAGCTAGAATCCTGCAACAGTCCTAAAACTGGTGCTGCTGCCTCAGTCTACTCCCTTCTGGACCGTTTCTATGCACCAGGCTCTTAGGACAAATCTAACTGGCCATACTAAATGCCTGTTCGAAACTTCTAGTGATATCACACTGCTGATAGGATAAAGTCCAAACTCAGTGCTGCCTGAGTGGCATTTTACAGCCTGACCCAGTCAAGTGCAGGACACCTGTCACACCTCTAACCCAGCGCGGGCCTGTTCCCTGCTGGAGCCCATGCGTGCTGTTTCAACTCATCACAGCATGACAATTCTGGCCGTTCCTCTATCCTGCCCTCCTCTGGTTCTTTCTGGCAAATTCCAGTCCATTCCTTGAGGTTCACTTCTCCAGTAGGCCTTTCCCTGCCCACCTCCAGGTCAGGAGAAGCACCCTGTCTGTATCATTGGAATGTCCTTGACACGCTCTGCTGTTGAGCACACTGGGCTGCTGTGCAGTGAGCCCTTGGCCCAGCTTTCCCCACCACCTGGTGAGGGGCTTCAGGAAGGCTGGGCTGCACCTCACCCACCTTTCAGCCCGGTGCCTGTGTCCTGCCCTGCCTGCGGGTGGTACTTAGTACACAATGAATGAATGGGTCACGCTCATCACAGAAATCGAGTAAAAGGTCAAACGCAAGCCATTTACAGTCTTTCAGTGCTTCAGCAATTTTTTAAAGACTTGGCTTTGTGTGTGTGTGTGTGTGTGTGTGTGTGTGTGTGTGTTAAAATGACTTATTGTCTCCCATGTGGGTGTCAGGGACCCAAGTGCTTGTAGCATTATTTGCTGCCTCCCAGGGTGAACATTAGCAGGCACCTAGAATCAAGCAGAGCTGGGACTCACACCTGGACATTCTGAGAGGCAGCACCTTAACTGCTGTACCGGATGTCTGCCTCAACATTTTCAGTTCTGACAGTTACTTGTTTATCCCAATGCGAATTTAAAATCACATGACTGGGTCTGATGTGGTAGCCTAGTGGCTAATGTCCTTGCCTTGCTTGCTCTGGGATCCCATTTGGGCAACAATTCTAATCCCGGCAGCCTTGCTTCTCATCTAGTTCGCTGCTTGTGGACTAGGAAAGCAGTCGAGGATGGCCCAAAGCCTTGCAACTCTGTACTCATGTGGGAGACCTGGAAGAAGCTCCTCGCTCCTGGCTTTGGATTGGCTCAGCTCTGGCCATTACAGCCACTTGGGGAGTGAATCAGTGGATGGAAGATCTTCCTCTCTGTCTCTCCTCTCTGTATACCCAACTTTGCAGTAAAAATAAATAAGTAAATAAAAATCACAGGACTGATTTGCCAAACCCAAGATTTCACAGGTCTTATTGCTTACGGTAAAGCTAGAGTAAAAACAATAACTAAAATTAAGTAGATTTAAGAAATATCATTAAATAAATGAAAGAACATCTGAGATGTAGAAATGACTCAAACTGGAACAATTTTGTCAGAAAAGCAAGTTGGGAAACACTCTTGGTTCTTCCTGGTTCAAAGATGCTTGCTTCTGTGACTCCTGTGTTTCCTCAACTGAGAAGGGCCGACAAAACCCTCTTGCTTGGGAGAAGAGTAACAAGGCAGTTAGGATGCTGCTTGGGATGCCCTCACATCCCATATCTGAGTGCCTGGGGTCGAGTCCTGGCTCTGCTTATGATTGCAGTTTCCTAGTAGCGCACACCCTGGGAACACGATAGTCCAGTACTTGGGAAACTCAGCTGGAGTTCTGGGCTCCCGGCTTTAGCTATTTCAGGCATTTGCGGGAATGCATTTTATTTGAAAGGCAGAAAGACAGCAGAATCTCCCATAAAAATAATGTTTTTATAATTCTTATTTATTTATTTAAGATTTATTTATTTTTATTGGAAAGGCAGATCAGATTTACAGAGAAAAGGAGAGACTGAAAGATCTTCCATCCACTGGTTCATTCTCTAAATGGCCACAATGGCTGGAGCTGAGCTGGTGTAAAGCAAGGAGCCAGGAACTTCCTCTGGGTCTCCCACACATGTGCAGGGTCCCAAGGCTGTGGGCTACCCTCTACTGTTTTCCCAGCCCATAAGCAGGGAGCTGGCTCCATAAGTGGAGCAGCCAGGACATGAACTGGTGCCCATATGGAATCCTGGCACATGCAAGGTGAGGATATAGCTGTGCCCTTATTTTTTAAAATTATTATTTTTAAATCTACCTACTCAGAAAAGAATGTAAGAGTTTTTAGCTCTGTGCATAATGTGTGACCTATGATGTCTCTATAACGTTTATTGAATTGAAATTCAGAGCAGGTTCGTGTGGACTTGGGGGTAGCAGATGTTCAGTACTTGGCAACTGTCCTGCCCACTCAGCATTTTGTTGCAATCATCGATGATGCTGACAGATGGAACTTTGTCTTAGTCATTAATTGTTGAACTCGGTTTTCTAAACTGCTAAGGCAGGCACAAAACAGATCCATTCTCCAGCCCGAATCCCTTGTGTTTGCACGGAGGATTTCCAGGTTTTAAAGAGCACAGACTCAGGGGCTGAGGCACCTGTCTTTGTGAGCTCCATGGGCTCACTAAGCAGTGCCCTTTGGAACTAGATGAACAGCTGAAAGCATCAGATAACTGGAAACCCCCCAGGGCAGAGGGAAGAGAATCCTGACAATCAAGCAAGCAGGGTAATTGGATGCTGGGGTCTCCCAGGAGGGAGGGAAGGGGCGTTGTGGGCTGAAGTTTTGCAAGGGTGAAGATTGTCCAACCCTTGGGACTTGTTTTATCCACAAAATCATTTGGTCTGGTCCTGCCAGGACAACTGCAAGGTAGGACTTGAAAGTTAGACAATATATAGCAGGCTCATTTTAGTGAAAAAGTAGACCAGAAATCACCACCACCATCATCTTCAGAAGGTGACATAGACTCTGGTCTGTTTTTACTGATCCCTGAAGATTTTCCATGGAAATCTCTCTGATTCCCAGTTTCCATGATTGTGAAATGGGATGATGTGAAAAGCAGATGAGTTAATCACTGGGACGTGCTTGGCACATGATGTGCACCAAATTAGAGATGGACACTCTTCATTCTGTAATAGACTAGAGTGAACACTTGAGTGTCAAGGGCAGAGTGTCAGTGTTTTCCTGGTTATTATTTAGCAACTGGTGCTTTTTAAAAAATATTTATTTGGAAGCCAGAGTTACAGAGAGAGAAACAGACATACAGAGAGAGAGAGAGAGAGCTTCCATCTGCTTCCTAGATGCCTGCAATGGCCAGGGTTGAGCCAGGGATAGACCAGGCCAGAGCCAGGAGCTTCTTCCAGATCGCTCATGTGGGTGGCAGGGGCAAAAGGATTTGGGCCATTTTCTGCTTTACTAGATGCATCTGATAATTCCCTGATGGTATTAGCAGGGAGCTAGATCAAAAGTGGAATAGCTGGGACTCAGTCATCCATATGGGATGCCTGTGTTGCTGGCAGCAGCTTTACTGGCTTTCTCACAACACTGGTACCTAACTGGCTCTCTTCATGGTGGAGTGGGGTGAGGGATCTGATTGTTGGTACTTGCCAACTTCTCTGGTGTGAGTGCTGCAATTGGCCAATTCCAAGCTACCAATCTGAAGTTGTTCAATGTGAGCTGAGAAAAATTGCACAAAGCTATTTTTCATGAACTGGGAGTCATTGAAACTAATTGTAGACCATTCTGACCTCTGGGTTTTCTTAAGTGGGTCTTTGTGAATCAGATCCAGCTTGTGTCTTGATTATAGTCTAGTAAGATTCTGGATTGTGGGTGAGTTATTAGACTTGATTCCTCAGACAAGTCACTGAAGTTAGCCTGTTTTTCCCTTGCTGTAGTCCCAAAAGGAAACAAACCAGTGACACACAGTCCATCTCCCCGTTCTTACTCTCCCCACCCACCCCAATTTTCCCCACCCTCCCTATCTTCTCCGCTTTGAGTCAAGAGAGCAGAGTGGAGCCAGAGCGCCATGACCAGTCTCTGACGGCTACCCTGAGCTGCTTGTATTTCTACAGATTTGCCTGTTGTTGCCATTTCAGACTGATGCACTCACATGGCGCATTGTCACACTTCCTTCATCCAAGTCTCCATTGCTGGGCATCTGGGCCATTTCCACTTTTCATGAAAAGTCTTCTAAAGCTTCCTGTGTAGTCATATGTTTTCATTACTCTTGGTTACACACCTAGAAGAGATGGCTAGATCTTATGGTAGCTCTGTTTGACTTTCTATAAAGTTGCCAACCTCTTCCAACGTGGCTGACCCAGTTGCCACCTGTGATGTATTTGATGCCACATTTCAGACTCTCCTTATTTTTATCTGTGCCTCTTATTATCAGCCTCTGTGACCCTAGCCATCCTAAGGGGTTTATGTGGTATCTCACTGTGCTTCTGGCACTTTCCTGATAGCCCATGATCACATTTGTTATTTAATTTTTCAGTAGGCACATTATAAGAAGTAAAATGAATCAGGTGGAGTTAATTTTAATCATCTTTTTTTGTGGAGCTCAGACTATTTAAAATGTTATTAGGGAGATATCAAAGCCCCTTGTCTTTGGAACTTGGTGTGTATTCAGCTCACAGGTGTCTCTGATTATACCTGCAGCTCTGGCTGCTACATGGGACAGCACAGGGGTAAGTGAAGGAAGCTGAAGAGGGGTGAAGGGGGCAGAGAAGAGTGTAGGAAGTGGGAGAGAGGTGGCACGGAACACATATTTTCCGGGCTAGGAAGGAGGGATGAGAGGCAAGGCTGGGAACCTGGAGGACAGGGAGAAGCTGGTGTGGGCAGCTCAGCCTTTGTGCCTGTCCTTCAGTGATGAAGAGATGTGCCAAAGGTTCCTCCTGGAGAACAGCTGGAACGTCTTCCGGAAGGACCTGGTGCGGCTGCTGCTGAAGAGTCGCCAAAACCCACCGTTCACCCCAATCCAGCCCAAGAAGAAACAGATCTACCACCCTAAGTCCATGATACTGGACTTATGTAGCATCGAAAAGAAGAAAAAAGCACCCCACCCCATCGTCATGGCACCCCAGAAATCCCTCCCCCCACTGAGGATTGTCCATGCCATTGTTGCACCGCGGCACAAGATCCAAGAAGTGCTGCCTCAGTTTAAGAATGATGGGGTCCTCATTTAGAACCAATAAAGGAAGTTGGTTCAACCACCATGCTTTCTGAATGGTCACCATGTGAGCCTAGAGGCAGGGAAGTGAGAGACCAGACGGCGGAGCTACCGGTACAGAGAAGCATTTTGGGCACAGCCACTGAAGCAGTCTCCCTTAAAACCTATGGGCTGAACTGAGCCGGTGGGTTGTCAGGAGGCTGGGTGGGGACAGGCTGTCATTGAGTCTCAGGGTGGGAGGGACTTAGCAGAGGTGCAGGAAAGCTCCCATCAAAGCTGTGAAGATGGCAGTTGTGCCCATGGCCACCTCCCCAGGCTAGACGGATCACTGCAGGGAGCAGTGGGCCCACGTGGGGACTGGGCCAGCAGCTGCAGTGAGGATGCTGTGGTGCAATCTCCTGGTCCAGGTGGAGCAACCATCCCGTCCTGATGAATCAGTCTGTTGAAATATCACCGAGGCCCGATGCTGATTTTTTGAGAATGAAAAAATTTAGTATGTCTGGTGATTCCTACAGTTTGTAAGCACGAGTAATGAATCCAGATTGCTTTAGCCCACAGCTGGGGCTTTGGTGGGGCTGCAGATTGTGTATGGGCTGGGTCACTGAAGATGATGAGGTGTGGCAGGGAGCATCATGGGAAGTGAGGGGGTTACACAAGGAGCTGGAGACAGAATGGCAGGTGGTTGTGGGCCTCCTAGGGGTGAGAATGGAGCAGCTTGATAGAGGGGGCAGCCAGAGACACGAGACAGCAGGCCTGGGGCCAAAGAGGGCTGGCTGCTTGGTCCCTGGCACAGCGTTGGGGGGAATCGTTACTGACCCAGTTGTAGAACTCGGGGCTCCTGCTTCCGTGCAGATCAGCACCACAGACCAAGTGCCAGCTGAGGCCTCTCTCCGCTATGGAACTGCACTGGTTAGCCAGAGAGCACTGGGTACCTGGCATAGGACCAGGTGACCGGGAGCCCCTGCCCTGACCCCTGATCCATCCACAAACACCCCCCATCCCACTCTTGGCAGGGGTGGACCCTGCAAAGCTGAGCAGTGGAGTCCTGGTCAGGCGTGGTTCCAGCTCTCATCCCATTGTGCCTCTGAGAGCACTTGGAGTTCTGGACCTGCCCCTCTGTCTCCCCAGGGGTGAAACCTACAGGATGGACAAGATAAGTAGTAAGGAGGCAGTTTGAGAAGCATATTCTGTATCACCATTCTACTTGTTAGGTTGAACAGAAAATGATTTTCATGTTGAACTTAAAACAAGGATGGATGCCTCTGAAGGTTTTTACGGTAAAGGTTTGTGGACACAAAAGGGTGGAGAGGTTGCAGACCTCAGAACCTTATCTTCCTAGTGGCTCCAAAGGGTCTGGACATCCTGGGAGGCCACTTGTGACCTGTAAGGAGAGGTGTCACTGTTAGGGGCCTGTTGAGTGGACCGTCTGACTATTAACTATTTAAGGCTCTCTTGGCACATGGGGCTGTGGCTCCAGGCTGATGGCAGGGGCTCCTTGTTGAGAGGTCTCAGCTCCTTGCTCTGCTGCAGGCTCACGGAGGGAAAGACACAGGCGGGTGGCCTCCTGTGCTCCAGGCCAGGGGTAAACACTCTTGCTGGAAGGCCCGGAGTGAGTTTGAGGCTTTTTTCAGATCTTTGAGTGTCTGTTGCAGCTGAGAGCTCAGTATCACAAAAACGAGTGTTTGGCTGTGTCCTAATTAAACTTTATTTACAAAAGCAATCCACTGTTCAGACTAGATCTGAAGGCCATCCTTGTCAGACCTCTCTGTCCTAGGCAGCAGGGAGCTCTTGAAAGTTTTATTAAATGGCCTGGCATGGTAGCCTAGCAGCTGAAGTCCTCGCCTTGCATGCGCCAGGTTTCCATATGGGCACCAGTTCTAATCCCAGCAGCCCCACTTCCCATCCAGCTCCCTGCATGTGGCCTGGGAAAGCAGTCAAGGACAGCCCAAAGCCTCAGGATCCTACACCTGTGTGGGAGATCTGGAAGAAACTCCTAGCTCCTGGCTTCAGATTGGCACAGCTCCAGCTGTTGCAGTTGCTTAGGGAGTGAATCATCAGATGGAAGATCTTCCTCTCTGTCTCTCCTCCTCTCTGTATATCTGACTTTGCAATAAAAATAAATCTTAAACAAATAAAAACAACAATATGACTACCTAGGACCCTTTCCCTCTTCAGCACAACAGGACTTTGATTTTGAGCTGTTGGGAGTGGAGCCCTGCAGAATGATTTTTGCTGAGTGAAAACTGGTTGGGAGAGTCCTCTAGGCAGGACCCCTAGATGTGAGGTGACCCCCCCCCGACAGCAAAGCCCCGCCTTAGCAGCCAGGTGAGGGCTACCTGCTGAGCCAGCAGCTCCCATGCAGGAAGTTCTCTTCCCACAAGCAACTTCATATGGACTTCATATGGTTTTGAAATAACTTTTATTTTCTCAAAGCTAATAAGTGCATTACAGGAAACTGGAAAACACAAGAAGCAAAAAAAAAAAAAAAAAAAAGCCATTCACAATCACAAGCAGAGGAGCTCAACATGTCCTTTTGGGTCCCGCGCCTGCACACATATCCACTTGAATGCGATTGGAATCACACGGAATGTACGCATCATGCTTGTTCACACTTTAGGGATATTTACCAATTCAAAATCCTAAAGCTGTATGAGTATTCCAATAACCAAGAACACACTACACCAACTCAATCTGTTAGAAAAAAATTTTAATTCTGATTTTCTTGGGGACAAAAAATTTTAAGAGACAAATATAGCAACAGGCTTTAAATACTCGCTTTGGCTGAGTTAGAGAAGATGCTGCCTGACTTAAAGTGACACGCACAGCAACGGTGCATACTATGTATTGTTTCTAGAATTCACAATCACATTGACCTTAGCGAGATATTAGCTAGAAGGCATGCTTGCATTTACTTAATGCCCTTTTGCACAGCCAAAGGGAATGGCACCTGGATGGCCAGCAGCCAAATATAAATTGTCACACCTCTCCTTCCCACTTCCTGCTGCCAGGAACTTTTGATGCACCCAAGAGGTGCAGGTTTAAGATGCAGCCTTTCAGTTATAACAAAAGATACAAATTAGTTAATTCACTACTTCTACTTTCTGTCATACACTGTCACCCCAGGATATCTATACGGCATAGATGTTGTAAGAATGAACTCTGCCCACAATAAACATAGGTACTTTATCCAAAGACACAAACACACACCTACTGGAGTAACCTAAAGCCATCTTCTGGGTGTGGAGATGCTAGCAACAAGCTCTCCCTCTTCCCCTTCTACCACCTTCAAGGACTAAGCCCAGGACTGTGACATCTCCCTACAAGAGGGTTTAGCAAGAATCACTCCCAGAAGACAGCCCTTCCTAAAAACTACCAAAAGAGGCATTTATATAGGGATTAGTTTCCTACCTCTACATTTAACATACTTGGAGCTTAGGATCTATTTAATATATAGCGGGATTAACTAAAGCATATGTATAGAACAATGGGTAGACAAGCTGAATAATCTAACAGGAAGGTAACCCTTCTAGGCACACTTCCTCACCCCATCCCCTCCCACCCCAGTGACATCTGCATTCTCTCCAAATTTAATGCCATTCCCCAAAAGCAAACATGCCTATGAAAGAACAAAACTTACTTAAACGCCTATTACTTTTCACATCTAGAGATTAGATGTTTCCAGTAAGGACTTCACTTTCCAGTATCCACACAGTAACCCCTAAAAAACCCACACAATTAACAAAAGTTCTAACATGAAAGTGTCTTCTCAACAAAAACATTCTGGCCTAGAACCCTTCCCATCCCTAACACCACAGTGGGCAGGTATAAGCATCTGCAATGCAGAGAGGGAATTTGAACAATTTCACTTCCATAACAGCTCTTTCCTATGACTTTTAACACAAAGCATACTCAATGTACTCATTTCCTAACTCTACTCTTGTCATCCACCAGCAGCCTCTTTAACATCTAGGAGATTTTGTAATGTAGACCTTGTTTGCCCTTTATGTACATTATATACAGAGCAAAGGAAAGCAAAATGCACACAGGGTGGGCAGCGGTTAGCCTTGGCCCACTGCAAACACCTCGGTGAGAAGCCCTTTAGACTTAGTTCTGTGCCAGCACAAACACTGCATGCTGCTCAGAGGGCGCTCACCATTCCATTTCCCAAACACAGTATTTTATATGAATCTAACAAAAGGATATATACAAAATGTATTATTCACTACCTCTACTTTTAACATACTTTGTGCACTTCTAAACATCTAGAAAGACTAGATGTTTCAAATTAGGACTTAAAATTTGTCCACTATATACACAGTAGTGTTGAATAAACTATACACATGTAATTGGTTATATCAGAAAGTGTCTTCTCAACAGAAATGCTCATGAAGGTCTATAAAATCCTTCATTCCTTCCAACTCCATCACAGGGAGATGTGGCCATAATTACTGAGATGTTACAATTTTGCTTCCAAAAGTCCTTCAGAAGACAGTCTTTCTATGATTTTTAACAAAAAATACAAAATGTGTTAGTTTACTAACTCTACTTTTGTCATACATTGGCAACCTCTTTAATATCTAGTCTCTAGATATTATAAAATTAGGACTCCTTTGTCCGGTATATACACAATATATACATTACAGCAAAGTTAAATCAAATGCATGTAACATACAGGGCAATAGGTGAGCTCAAATTTTTTAGCAGATACTAGCAAACACCTTGTTTAAGTTCTTCCCTCCCACCTCCCTCAACCCAATGAACAATACAACAAACAGTATACTGTCCACAGAAGTGGCTTAACAACTCCACTTCCAAAGCATTTCCTATCACTTTTCAAAAGCTATTAACAAAAGTGGTATTCCATTGCTCCTACTTTTAACTACACCAAGCACTTCTAATTATCTAGACAGACTAGACATTTCACACAAGGGGCTCTGGAGAGTTCATGGAAAACACACCTTACAAAAAAGCTATATGGGTCTCAATTTTTTTTTGTACCAAAATAAACTTAACTTTTAATTTTCCACGAACTTTCGGAAGCACCCTTGTGTAAGGACTTGCCCACTAACACAACATTGTTAAATGAAATTGCACACATATAACATTGGTTACAGTCTGAGGTATCTTCAATAGGACCATTTGGCCTTGAACCATTCCCTCCTCCCTTCCATCCAGCAACAAGTACACATATGGAATGCTCAGAAATGGCTTGACGTACATCCAAAAGTCATGGACAGACGCTTTCAACACAAAGTCTACAAAATTTCCTAAGTTTACTAACTACTTTGTCATACACTGGCAACCTCTTTAACATCTAGAAACTAGATGTTATAAAATTAGGACTAATTTGTCCATTATGTACACTATATACAGTAAAACAAAATGCATCAGAGAAATGTCTGCAAACATCCCACAAGGGAACAGCCCAGGTGGCCCGAGACAGTCTCTCCCTTCCCCCTCCAGAGCCCGACTGTGCCTCAGGGCTGTGGGAGGTTACTGGTTAACACCCCCCACCCAGGCATGTTCCATGAGTTTTGCCAAAAAGATATATTTACAAAGCGATTTCACTACTTCTACGTAACATACATCGGGCACTTCTAAACATCTAGGTTAGCCTAGACGTTTCAAGTAAGGACTAATTTGTCCACTATATACAAAGCAGTCCTAAACCTGGACACAAGTAACAACAGTAATAATTTCAAAGTCTCTCAGATTATGAACCTTCTAGCCCAGACCCTCCCCCGTCCACCAACTCAGTGGGCTAGAAGGCTCACGCTTTCACAAGACACACCTAGGAATGGTAAAATAAAAGGTACAAAACCGGTTGAACTAATTCCACTTTTGTCATACACTGGCAACCTCTTGAACATCTAGAGCTAGGGCTAGATGCTGTAAGTCAGGACTCCTTTGTCCTTTATGTACACTATATACACCGCCAAGAAATGCACCAACACGGGGGGCAGTGGTCCATCTGGCCTCACAGGCAGCACACTGGCACCAAGCCCTTGGCATCTCCCTCCCTCCCTCCTCCCCCAAACCAGTGCCCGGAAGCAACATGCACCCCTCAGGAGGCAGTCTGACTACACCCCGCTTCCCCCAACCCCCCCAAAAAATCTTACGGATTTTTAACAAAAAGATTATTTACAAAATGGGTTCTTTTACTACTTCTACTTTGAACATTTATCAGGCACTTCAGAACATCTAGTTAAGACTAGATTTTTTTTTAAAAAAAAAGTCCTTAGCACTGTCAACTATACACAGCGGTGAGAAAATGCACAAACGAACGATGGCTGTCCACAAAGGCGTCTTCGCAGCAGGACCCGTCTGGCCTAGGGCCTTCCCTTCTCTTCCTCACAGGTCTTCGGCTCGGGACGGTTGTTCCTGACGGTGGTGGAGAGGGACAGCCGCCATCTCACACGGTCACTTTCTTCTTGTGATTCATGTTTTTAGAAGAAAAAAAAAAAGACACGTGACTTTCCTAACTCTACGTTATCATACGTCGGCAACCTCTTCGCCATCTAGCAGGCCTAGATGTGCGGTAATAAAGTGGTTCTCTTGTCAAGGTCGGGGGGAAAAGTTGAGAGCAGCTTTTTCATATTATTTACACAGGCCTTCTCGAGCGGCCAGTAAATCTTCTCCGGGGGGCGGGGAAGGGGCCTCTGCCGGCGGCGGCCGTTTCTTCTCTCGCGGCCTCCGACCGTTCGTTCCACCTGCCGTCGCCTCGAGGCTCCGCTCAGCTGCCGGCCCGCGCAGGCCTCCCGTGGCCCGGGCGAGGCTCCAGGCTAACGGGGCGGGGGCGGCATCACCCTCCCAACTGCCAGGCCCCGCCGCCGCCTCCGGCCCTCAGCACCTAACGGCCTCCGCCATGCTGCCCGCCCGGCCACACCCGCGCCGCTCCGTGACGCAGCGTCCTGGTGGCGACTCGGCAGCGGGGTCTCGCCCTAGGCGCCCCCTTTTCTCCTCCGCGGGATTGGGTCGGGAGGGCCCCAGCGGGGTTTTGGCCTCCCCCTGAGGCGGCCTTCGCCATCCAGCCGCCGAGGTGGGGGGCCAGTTCGCCGCCGCGGAGGCCAGGCCTGACAGCTAGGGCGAAAAAGGAGCAGCCCACAGCGAATGGGGTCCTGGAGTCCGCAGGGCAGAGGCCACGCTCAGTCCGTTCCCGGGGGACCCCCGGCCTAGCCCGCCCGTCCAGGGCCGGGGAGACCGGGGGCCCCCGGGGGAGCGATCCGTATCGTGCTTCTCTCTCGGAGCTCTCGGCCGGAACTGACTTGGCAGTTTCTCGCGCGGGTGGGAGAGGCGCGGCGCCGGAAGTGCGTTTGCACCGGGAGCCCCGAGGGCGAGTTCCGTGGCAGCAACGTTCCGGCGTGGGGGCGGGGCATAGTCACGTGGTGTCAGGACGCCCTCCAGGCTTGCCTTTGGTCTACAGTTTTTCTTCTCCCCCCCCCCCCGCCCTCCAGGCTCCAACTACTCCGAGCATGCGTGTTTCTTCTCTCGCTGTCCTGCCGGCATCGCCGATTCCCCATCTTTGATTCATTCACTCACCACTGACAGTCTATTTGTTGATCACCTGCTAGGTGTCCCGTCAGCACCCGGGAGTGGAGCGGTGAAGGAAATGTCCACCTTTCGGAGTTCACATTCTAGCGGGGAGCGGGGGAGATTTGGAATTGCCAACAGAGAGGAGGAATGTGTGGGTGTGGAGTGACTGAGGTGATGGGAGGCCGAGCCAGGGCGCAGCCGGTCCGTGCAGATCCGTCAGGAGGGAGCCTGCGTCCCTGACCTGTTCCTCCTCGGATCAGCAGGCTGGCAGGGGAAGAGAGGAGGGCAGCCTGGATAGGGAGAGGAGGGGATCCAGACGGAAGCCCCTTCCCTCCAGGGAATGAGGATGAGGAGGAGAACACTCGGGTCAGCTGAGGAAATGTGAGAAGGGCTGACTGCAGGCTGAAAGATGAATGCAGAGACTCCAGGGCCTGACTGAGTGGCTGGGACGTGATTAGTTGGAAATGCCTGTCTGACATTCAAGGGGAAATGTCAAGTGCACAGTTGGATTTAGGAGTTGGCATTCGGGGCAGAGTCTGATCTGGATCTGCACGTTTGCAAATCATCAGCATATATGAGCATTTCCTCAAAAAAATGGAATAAAAAGATTTCTTTTTCTACAAAAAAATTGAAATGTGTTTATTTTTTTTCATGATGCTTATTTTCCATGTAGTTTTGAAGATTCCTCATATGCATAAATTTTATATTTAAATTTTTTTATTTATTTAGTCTCACTTTGAAAGAGGGCCGAGGGGGTTGTTGGGGGGGCAGGGAGAGGAATCTTGTGTTTGCTGGTTCACTCCCCAAATGCCTGCCACAGGTAGGACTGGATTAGAACTTTGTCCAGATCTCCCTTATGGTGGTGGGGACCCAAGGACTTGAGCCATGCTGGTGTCTCCTAAGGTGTGTGCCTTAGCATGGGAAGCTGGGGAATCAGGAACTCAACATACACTCAGACCAGAAGCTCCTGGCTTTGGCCGTTGTGGTTGTTTGGGATGTGAACCAGCAGATGGAATAGTTTTTTGTTTTCCCTTGTCTCTGTAAATCTGATCTGCCTTTCCAATAAAAGTAAATCTTATATAAAAAAAATCTCTGGTGGATGGTGGGAGGCAAGTGAATGGGGTGGAGGTAGGGCTCCACCATGAGATGACAAAGGCCTGAGCAAGGTGACTGTCTGGTGGAGCAGGTGAGATGAGGTCTCTAGTGCTGCAAAGGAAGAGGCCACCGGGCTCACCCACTGATGAGAACGGGGAGGTAGAGTAGGAGGAGCCATGAGCCACACCAGGGTATTGACATTGGTCTGAGTGTACGGTTGTTACAGGACCCATGACGTGAAACAGGCAGGGTCTTCTGTGCCTTTCTGAGCCCACACCTCCTAAGCCGCCCACCCAGCTGGCATTCCCGGAACCTGTGGATGACAGTGAGAACATGAGTGCATGCCTCCCACTTTCTACTTGGAATCTCTCCTGGGCTCTAACAACTGTGTCTGTTTCCCCACCCTAACTCCCTTCAGCTGAAGACAGTAGAAGAGAGGATTCATATAACATGTTACACTGAGCCATAATTGACAACAGAAACAGCTCAGGGCACAGAGTTGTCAGGAATTGCCTTGGAGTTAGCACAGGGAGGTGAGGGAGGGGTTTGTTATAGGTGGTTTCAGTGGTCTGGCAGTGATGGAATTTCAGATTCTTCCAGATCAGTTGTAGGTAGTGGCAAGCAATCCTACAACCTCCTGCAGCATCCCTGTGCAGCAAGCGGTTTGCTTGCACCTCCTCCTCATCCTTCTTCTGCACCTCAGCTCACCTTCATGTCTTCCTCTGCTTGGCTGTCATGCAGAGGGTTGTCCTAAGAAGATGGTGCTAAAGATGAGAGACCCAACAGTGTCTTAGGCTCCTCTTGGCATCTCCCGGGAGAGAGCCTCCACTTTTACCTGTCAGTAATGGATGTTATCCTCCCAAATCCTAAATAAAGAGCAGGCATCATCCTTGATTCCTCTCCCATACCTCACACCCCAAATATCACTGGTCCCCACCCCATCTGCCTTCTCAGAAGATCTCACACACCCAGCATCCTGTGCTGTTCTTTGGAGTAGTCACAAGCCATGTGAAGTCACTTAAGTGTTAAATCATGAGAGGAACGAACCTGAAGTTCACATTTCAGTCCTTCAATAGCATATTCATCAGCCACACTCCAAGGGCTTGCATTGTGTCTCCCAGTATTACATGCAGCCGAGTGAACAAGCCATATTTAGTGATCTTTTTGTCAAACAAATGTCCATCTTAAAAAGAAAAGATTTATTTTTATTGGAAAGGTAGATCTACAGAGAGAAGGAGAGACAGAGTAGCTGCAAGGCTAGAGCTGAGCTGATCTGAAGCCAGAAGACAGGAGCTTCTTTCAGGTTTCCTAAGTGAGTGCAGGGTCCCAAGGCTTTGAGCCATCCTCCAACGCTCTCCCAGACCACAAAGTAGGGAGCTGGATGGGAAATGGAGCAGCAGAGATTATAACTGGTGCCCACATGGGATTCTGGTGCATGCAGGGCAAGGACCTTAGCTGCTAGGTTACCGTGATGGGCCCAAATATCCACCTTCTAAAGAAAAAAAAAAAGAATCACCACAGCTGTCTGCTGACTACCATGTGAGCACATCCCAAGAAGTACTTTGGGTAGCACTGATTTACAACATCTCTGGGTACCACGAATGCCATCATTGTTGTCAGGCAGTTCCTACCACCCCTCCTTCCTAAGCCATTCTGCCTGTAGGAGTCAGAGTTACCAGGCAATCAGAAATCAGATCTTGTGACTCTTGATGCCACTAGTGACTTGTTGTCACAGTTGAAATAAAATCCAGAGCCCTTGCAATGGCTGATGCCCTCTGCCTAGCTCATGCTGCATGCCATTCTCTGCCATGACATGATAGCCATGCTGGTCTCCTTGCTGCTCTTCGCACTTTCCAAACTATCCCTGCCTCAGGGCTTTTACCTCTACTGTCTATCAGGTCAGCTGAGCTTCTTGTCTTATAGACCCAACCCTGCTATTATTTCTTTAGATGGCCTTTCCTGACCACCCCACATCAGTTCTCTCATGGTTATCATCACTCCACCCTACTTATTTCCTACACCCATTCATTACATCTTGTTATTTATTAATATGTATAAGCATGGCTGTTGTTTTCTTTTTTACATTTTTTATTTTTGTTTATTTGAAAGGTAGAGAGACAAAAGAGATTTTCCACCTGCTGGTTCTCTCCCCAAATGGTGGCTATAAAAACCAGGACTAGGCCAAACCAAAGCCTGGAACCCTGAGGGAGCCAGTGGAAATCTCCTATGCATGTGCTGTCTCCCAAGATGTGGAGGAAGCTGAAATTGGAAATGGGAAGCTGGGATTTGAACCTAGGCACTCAAGTGGGAATGTGAGCATCCCAAGAATTGTCTTAAGCACCATGCTAAACATTCTTCTCTTGTGTTTATTTCTCTTTTTCAGACTTATTTATTTTTATTGGAAAATCAGATATACAGAGAGGAGGAGAGACAGAGAGGAAGATCTTCTGTCCGATGGTTCACTCCCCAGGCAGCCGCAATGGCTGGAGTTGAGCCAATCCAAAGCTAGGAGCTTCTTCCTGGTCTCCCACGAGGGTGTAGGGTCCCAAGGTGTTGGGCATCATTGACTGTAAATCCCAGGCCACAGGAAGGAGCTGGATGGGAAGCAGGGCTGCCGGGATTGGAACTGGCCACCATATGGATCCTGGTGCGTGCAAGGCAAGGACTTTAACCACTACACTATTGCGCCGGGCTCATCTCTTGTGTTTATTTCTCATGTGAAAGACATTATGGTTTATTTGTTAGACAGGGTGAGTGCCAGAGGGAGAAATAGTAGCTCCTTTTCCACTGGTATACTTCCCAAATACTTGCAACAGCAGGGCCTAGGCCAGGCCAGACTCCATCCAGGGCTCCCACTGCGGTATCAGGAAATAAGATACTTGTGTCTTCATCTGATACTTCCCAGGTGCTTTAGCAGAGAGTGGGATCAGAAGCAGAGCAGCTGATTGTCCAACCAGCACTCCAGTCTGGAATGTGAGCATTCTAAGTGACGAGTTAACCCGCTACACCACAATATCCACCCCAAGGTATTCACTTTCTTTTTTCCTTTTAGAGTTTATGTTCTGTTCTTATTTTTTTCCCTATTTTCCTGGCACCTAGTGCACCTCCTGGTATACAGTAGCCACAAATAATTGTTAACAAATGAATGAATTTATTCTGCACACATACTAAGCAAGCACTTATTTTACTAAGTAAGTATTCTATGTGGCTTGTCTCATTTTCGCATCTAGCTTGTGAAGTGGATGTGTTACCATCCTCCCTTTACAAAAGACAGGCTGTGAAGCTGGCCTGCTTTCGTGAGACTGGGATTCTAATCTGAATCACTGGACTCCAGAGCTCCTTAGGAAGGCATGTTAAGGACTTAGGACTTGGAGCTTGCAGTAGCCTGCAGCTAATGCAGCTGAGACCGGAAGTGGGAAATCGAAGGATTCCTTTGCTGACCTGTTTCAGATCGGGCCAGTGATTGCTGGCTGTTCTACTCCATCAGGGATACATCCAGGCCTGGTCAGGGTCTGGATTGTCCTGAGGTACTCCCAGTCTGACTGTGAATCACTATGTCCTTCTGCTGGTCCCTGAGCAAGGATGACACAGTGACAGAAAGTAAAAATAACAAGCTCCCTAGCACTTCTCCTCGGGAAACATCACATGGCAGGCCTGTGACCCTGAATGGTGTTTATTAGGCCAAAAGCTCCAAGCTCATTAATGACAAGGATGCTCAGCTGCAAGCCACTCACATGTCTCGCTCAGGAAACAAACTCAGGACCACATCCATTCTCCCCTTCCCAGGCCTGGCCATTCAATTCCCCAGTATCAAGTCCAGCCGCATGAATCTGCACAGTGTTGCAGGGGGTCAGGGGAGACCTCGGCAACAGGGTCTTCAGTAATAGGATGGGGTGGTGAGCGTCAGGGAGGGCACCCCCGAGGGTCGGCTCATCATCCTGGTTGTTGTTGTGACTTGAATTTAGGACTGGATTCTACAGAATTCCATGAATTTGAATCATTCCCAAATCTGCTTAACTTCCTTCATATTTGTGCACCACAATGCCTTACCTCATTCAGACAGTTGGGACAAAAATGCCACAAACTGGGTAGCTGCTTATGGTTCTGGATGCAGGAAAGTCTAAGATCCTGGCATTGGTAGATCTGGTGTCCGTGGAGGGCCTGCTTTCTGAGTCATAGACGGTGTGGTCCCTATGTGTGTTATATGGTGCAAGGGACCACGGTCCCCTGTGTGTCTCTTTTCTAAGGACACAAATTGCTCCCCCCCCCCCCCAGTTCTGATTTCCTTTGGAAGGTCCTGCTCCCTAATGCTATTTCTTGTTAAGAAGTTAGGATTTTGTTTTTAAAGATTTGTTTTCCTTCAAAGTCAGAATTATATATAGAAAGGGTGGGACAGAGATTTCCATCTGCTGCTCTACTCTCCAAATGGCTGGCACAACTAGAGCTGAGTTAACCTGACGTTGGGAGCCAAGAGCTTCTTCCAGATATCCCATATGGGTGCAGAGATCCAAGGACTTGGGTCATTCTCAGCTGCCTTCCCAGGACATTAGCGGGGAGCTGGATGAGAAGTGGAGCTGCTTGGGACCCGGTGTGGTAGCGTAGTGGTTGAGATTCTTGCCTTGAACACCCTGGGAACCCATATGGGTGCTGGTTCTAATCCCAGCATCCCTGCTTCCCATCCAGCTCCCTGCTTGTGGCCTGGGATTTGCAGTCAATGATGCCCAAAGCTTTGGGATCCTGCACCCTCATGGAAGACCAGGAAGAAGCTCCTAGCTTTGGATTGGCTCAACTCCAGCCGTTGCGACTACTTGGGGGGTGAACCATCGGACAGAAGATCTTCCTCTCTGTATATCTGACTTTCCAATAAAAATAAAATAAGTCTGAAAAAGTGAAAAAGTGGAGCTGCTGGGACGAGAACTGGCACCCATATGGGATACTGGCACAACAGTCAGAGGATTGACTTGCTGGCCCTGGGGGGGTTAGGGTTTTGACACAGGAATTTGGGGGAAGGAAAACACAAACATTCAGATCATAGCCTGCCAGTTTTAAACTTAATACTCCTCTAGGAATTGACTTTACTTGACATAATCTTAGCTGGATTAACCACGTTCTCAACAGTGGTTGTGAAATCACCGAATTGGCATGCCGGCTAGTTATGTTTTCATATATGTGTGTGTAAATATAGAAATCTTGGAAAAAAGGTTCATTTGGGTTCCTCTTGAAGGTTTTTCAGCATAAGCAATGGGGACGGAGTCACACTTGGCAAAACAGTTGGTATTAAGGGGTATGAGAACAACCGAAAGAGTTCCCAGTGGCCAAGACTGGAACAGTTTGAGCAAGAAAATAACATAGTATTGGAATATGGCCCAAAGTGTACTCTAAAAATCCACAAGTCCTTGCTGGCACAACTGATGGAATCAATGAATATGTGTGGGAGCAGACATGCCTCCTCACTGCACAACTCGAGATGACTCACGCAGACTTGACCCTCTTCTGCAATGCAGGCTCCACTCCCACCTTGAGTGTGGGCTGCTTTCAGTGACTTGGTTCTAAATTGTAGGAAGGGAGGGAAAACAAGGAAGCTCCTAGAGGAGACACTTGGCAAACACTACACTGGCCTGGTGTTCAAGGTTATCAACTCATGTGAACAGAGACCCCGGCTATGGTGCAATGGGAAGAGCACTTGTGTTGTATGCTATGCTTCCCCCAAGCCCATAGCTCTGGTCTCATCTTGGAAAAAAAAGTCAGAGGGACCCAAACAATGTAGTACTCTGTAGTATACCTGGCTGACACTCTTGCAAACTGCCAAGGACATGAGAACCAAGGAAAGTGGATCCCAGTGGGAACAATGAGAAGTCTGAGCTGAGTATGGAGTTCAGGTTCTAGGACTACCCTGCTGTTGGTCTTGGAGTTGTGGCAATGCCGTGGCAAGTTAAGATGGTAAGAGGAGAAGTGATTATTGATGGTTAATTTAATGTCAGCTTGAAGGGTATTTGGGGATGAGACAAACATTTAAATAAGTGGGCTTTGGGCAAAGCAGATTGCCCAGGTTTCACCTGCTCAGTTGTAGATCTCAATAGAACAAAAGATCAGTGTCCCCTGACGAGATGGAATTGTCCCTCAGACCCCCTTCTGCCTGCGTCTGAGCCATTGACTCTTCTGGGTCATCATCCTGGTGGTCCACACTGGAGTTGAACTTGCCAGTTTTCATCATGATGTAATCCCTTATAGGTATGCTGTAAATACTACTCAGTTGACCATGCAGTTACATTTAGATCATCCCATTGTAAACTGAACATATCCTAAGTTGAAAATATATATTGATACATTAAATCTACGGAACATAGACACACAGTGAGTGCACTGTAGAGTCTCAGTTGTCTGTGCTCATGATCTCAGGGCTCACTAGGAGCTTACAGCTCACTGCCAACACCTGATATCTTAAGAGTGAGTATTGCTGCCCCATGAGAAGATTGACTTTCATATACAGGGGCTGACATTGTGGTACATTGGGTTAAGCCTCTGCTTGCAACACTGGCACCCCATGTCAGGGCATTGGGTCAAGAAGTCCCAGCTGCTTCATTTTTGATCTAGTTCCCTACCAATGCACCTGGGTAAGCAGTGGAAGATGAGCCAAGTGCTTGGGCCCCTGCCACCTACATAAGAGATCCAGATGGAGTTTAGACTTCAACTAGCCCAATCCTGGCCACTGCAGCCATTGGGGGTGGGGAGTGAACCAGTGGATTGAAGATCTTTTTATCTTTCTGTCTTTCCCCTTCTTATACTCTGCCTTTTAGACAGATACAATATTTTTTTAAAAAATTCAAAATATGGTTTCTATGAATGCATGTAAACCCCCCAAACTGCATATTGGAAGCCAATTATAAACCTCTTTTACTATGTATAGCCTATTGATTGTGTTTATCTAAACAATTTAATACAAATAAAATATTTTCATTTTCTTTAATAAATAGGAAATATTTTTAAAATAACATGTATCTTTAAAAGAGAAGTGGGGGTGGAATTTGGGAGCATCTTGAAATCTTGTAGAGCTGCATGTTTGTTTCCTATGAGTGTCCTAACAAATGGTCACAAACCTAGGAGCTTAAAACAAGAACGTATTCTTTTAAAGTTCTGGAGGTCAGAAGTTGAAAGTTAAATCTTACTGGGCTGAAGTCAGAGTGTTGTCAGGGCTGCAGTGCCTCCACAGACTCTATGGAAACATCTGTCCTTGTCCTTCCCAGACCCTGGTGGCTGCAAGCATGCCTTGGCCTGGGGTGGCATCACTCTGCCCCAGGCCTCTGGAGTCACAATGCTTTCTTGTGCTGTGTGTGTGTGTGTGTGTGTGTGTGTGTGTGTGTGTGTGTGTGTGTCTGTCTGATCTCCAGTTCCTCTCTCATAAGAATATGTGTAATGTCACTGGATGATCCTGGTTGATCCCATCTCAAAATTCTCAGTAACATCTGCAAACACCCTTTACTCAAATAAAGCAACATTTACAGATTCCAGACATTAGAATTTGATATTTTTGACTGTAGTTCTGGCTGTCTGAAATTTAGGACTTCTGTGATATCAGTCAGCTTCCTCTAGAAGTAAAAATTGTAACTGTTTTAAAAGTGTTCATCTGGGTTCCACCTGGAGTAATTTTGGCATGACCAATGAGACCCAAACTTCACTCTGGAATAAGATGTAGATCTTAGAGGTCTGACAGTTCTAAATTGTGACATGTGGCTCTAATAGATTTTGAGACCTTGACTAAGTCAGCTTTGGGCCTTGATGGGCCTTTCAGCTGTGCCAAAGGAGATGCTAGCCCTGCTTCAGAGGAAGGGGTCAGAACTCTGGCAGGCTATGCCATAGGAATACAACAAATGGCCACTTCACATTCTTTTCCTTTCCTCTCCATTGCAAAATATATTATGCTTTGAAAAACAGTTTCTATGTGCAATAATGTTTATCCTCATAAAATTTCACCCTGTGAGATAAAGCCAAAGTTTTCCTTCTCATTATACAGATGGAGAAAATATGATTCAGTGTTAGTTGATTTAGCCCACGTCAGCTAACTAGATGACTAGAGATGGTGGGCGTCTGAGGACACAGCTAGCAGGAGCAAAGAGGCAGGTGTAGGCTTTAAATGGGGGCAAGTTTGTCAGTTTGGCCACTTGAGTCGCTTCCATGACTTTCATGACCTCTTTGGCTCTGTAGACATTGGAGTTCAGGAATCATGATGCAGTGGTCCTCACAGCTGGTTTATACAGCTGGAACATGGGTGTAGGCCTTTGGACTTGAAGCCATACTCCTAGGGTTCCCCAGGGACCACTCACTCGAGTGCTCCATGGCCTCTTGGCATTGGCTTCTCTGAGCTCACAGGTCTACCCTTCTCAGAGCCCTGCAATACAGATCCATGGTCCACCCCATGGTTTGCCTGGGCTCTTGGTTCTGACTGGTCCTTTCTCTGAGTTCCTGAGGCCGACACTTAAGGACTGTCCTGCCAGGGGGCCTAGGATGAGACCAGAGGGCATGAAACAGCCCAAGGAGGCTGATTGAAGAGTATCTGTGCTGGGTCTTTAGTAGATCACAAGGAGAGGGGGAGGGGTGGTTGAAAGCCAACCTACCACCAAAGCAGGAATTAGACTGCCTGAATCCAATCCTGGCTCCTACACTTCACATTCCTGACCTGGGCAAGTCACCAAATGCCTTTTTGCCTCCTTTCCTCATCCTCAAAAAAAAAAAAAAAAAATGTTATAGAAGCTCAAAGAAATATTGGGGCACTCAGATAAAATACTCAATTTATTTAAAACTTTCATTATAGTACTTGGTACAAGGCAAGTGTTGGAGAACCTAAATAAAATCTGGATTTTCTGGTCAAAGCAATTACAGACCCAGGGCTGAGAGGCACAAAGATAGTGGAATAAAGTGGTTGTTTATTCTGCAGTGCCTAGAGCAGAGCAAGCAGTCGGCCACTCTCCATTCATTCCTGAACTCAAGAATTAAGAGCAATGAATCTGTGGACCTGGCACAATAGCCTAGTGGTTAAAGTCCTCGCCTTGCATGCACCAGGATCCATATGGGTGCTGGTTCTAATCCCGGCGGCC
Source organism: Ochotona curzoniae (assembly GCF_017591425.1). Classification (NCBI taxonomy): domain Eukaryota; kingdom Metazoa; phylum Chordata; class Mammalia; order Lagomorpha; family Ochotonidae; genus Ochotona; species Ochotona curzoniae. Next base: position 13,154,807 of record NW_024465894.1, on the reverse strand, counting down.
CTGCTTCCTATCCAGCTCCCTGCTTATGGCCTGGGAAAGCAGTGGAGCACAGCCCAGGGCCTTGGTACCCTATACCCACATGGGAGACTCAGAAGAGGTCTAGGCTCCTGGCTTCAAATTGGCACAGCTCCGGCCCTTGTGGCTGCTTGGGGAGTGAATCAACAGATGAAAGATCTTCATCGCTGTCTCTCCTCCTCTCTGTATATCTGACTTTCCAATAAAAATAAAATAAATCTTTTTTTTTTTTTTTTTAAGAATGGTAAATCTTTTTTCCCCTTAATTTTTAAAATGTCAGTAGCAGATTTACAGAGGAGAGACATATTTTCCCTGTGCTGGTTCACTTCCCAAATAGCCAGAGCTGAGCTGATGTGAAGCCAGGAGCTTCTTCTGGGTCTCCCATGTGGGTGCAGGGTCCCAAGGGCTTGGACCATCTTCTGCTGCTTTTCTAGGCCATAAGCAGGGAGCTACATGGGAAGTAGAGCAGCTGAGACTCGAACTAGCTCCCACATGGGATGTTGGCACTGCAGGTGGATAAGCATGCTACACCACCAAGCAAGGCACCGAAGGTGGTGAATCTTTCCAGGTCGGGTGGAGCAAAGGAGATCATGTGCAGGACGCTGGTTGCCAGGGTGTCTGTGGCCTTCCTTTGATTGGTCAGCCATAGGATGCTGGCACTTTCTTCTGAGACTTTTGTGATGGCAAAGTGGGATCTGGTCTGTCTGGGGTCTGCTTTGTTGGATTGGGGCCTAGGGTTCCTGTACAATGCCTCAAAATGGAGTGTAAGTGCTAGATGTTACAGAAGTGATAACAGAATCAGGACCGCCTCCGCCACCACCACGCCCATCATTTAGAGAGTTAAATCTTCAGTAAGGCATTGAGTTGTCATCCTCACTGTGGGGACTGAGGCCAGAGGAGAGGGCATCAAAGGCATCAGGCATCGGGGCTGGGCTTCAGAAGTGTCAAGCCTGAGTCCCGTGATCACATCCCTTGTTCCTTTCTTCTGATGATGCCTTCTCTGCCTGGAGAACTAGGATTACTCTGAGGGGCGGTCCGGGGTCACGGCGAGCCACGGGGAGGCTCCGGGTCGTTATCCCGTCTCTCCATCAATCCTGCACCGTGCAAGGGAATAATAAAGGGCCGACCCCGCTGCGAGTTCTCTGCTGTGCGGGGTGTGGAAACCGACTCAATCCACCGGCAGCGTCTAAAAAATCCACCCCAGCGCCAGGACTTCCATTTCGCAGGCGCTGGAGGGCTCAGAGCCTCGCTAGCCACCGGGACCTCGGCTATGCCCCCATCAGACCCCTGCTGGCCGCCCTGGTCAGCTCCCGTGGTTGCCATGGCAACGGCCAGGGGCTGCTGGGAGCTGAGAGGTGGGGCCAGCCCGCGAGCCTGGTCAGAGCGAGGCTCCACCCCCTGGATGAGGCCCCGCCCCTACGCACACCACAAGCCCCAGGCCTGGCAGGCTCTGGCGCTGTGACTAGCTGCATCCATTCCTGACGGCATCTGACCGTCCACAGACGCCATTCCTGCCTGGTAACTCCTGCGTGTCTGGTTTTGTCTGACTGAACACAGATTTCATGGTTGTCTGATAGACCAAGACTGCGGAATCCGTCGTCCCGACCGTAGCTGACTGACTGCGCTTCTGCGGCATCTGAAGCTGACGGGGTGTGTCTGAGCAGCCTCTCTCTGCTTGACTGGCCGGAGCTGCCCGGCAGGGCGCAGCCCCCCTGTGTCTGATCCCCCTGGGCCAGGGGCTTGACCAAGTAGGCTGGCTGGCCTGATTCCCTCCTGAGAGGCCTGCCTGCCTGTCCACCCTGCCCATGTCTTGGCCAGTCCAGCAGCGGGACTGGCTGAGGAGTCTGCCCACGCTGGAGTCCAGCTCACCGGCAGGGTCTTTCGTGTGCCGGGGCTGCTGACATCCAGAATACCTCCGTCTGACTCAGCTGGACCCATGGCAGCTGTCCTCTGCCCAGACAGCCTCTGTTGGGCGCTGCAGCCGTCCAAGGAATACTGTCACCTGTCTGAAGGGCAGTCAAGGGAGCTAACAGGCCCCAGACTTGGCTCCCTAAGTCTTGGCTTCTTTCTCAGCAATGCCTGTCTCAGAGTCTAGGGTCAGAACACAAACATAGAAAAAGGGAAAGCCCAGGATGGAGGCTAGAGAGGGAGGAGGATGTGGGTCAGGTCAGCTGAGGGATGGTTGGAAGATGGGCAAGGGTTGAGGCGCCTTGAGGCCGCTGAGATCTAATTCTGGAACTGAGTCAGTACCTTGAGGGGATGGTTTGGTGTGTGGGTGCCCCAGGATAGTAATATGTGGGGGAGCAAACCTTTCATTCCTCTCTCTTTGGGGGTTATCTCTGTCAGGGCCTTGCTGTTCTGCAGACTTTCCACCTCCTGGATTGAAGTTTTCCCATTGTGTGTGTGTGTGTGTGTGTGTGTGTGTGTGTACACTAATCACACCAACCCCAGAGAAGGGCTTTTCCATGGAAAGGCTCTATTCCCCTTAAGAAAAGAGGGCCTGGACATCTCCCTTTGAACTCCCCCTGGATTGCTGCGTCAGGAGGCTCCCCCAGAAAAGGGGGCCTGGACAGGCATTGTGGTATAGTGGGTTGAACCACTGTTTGGGACACCTATATCTCATATCAGAGTACAGGTTCAAGTCCCAGCCACTCTGGACTTCAGATCCCACTTCTTGCTAATGTGCCCTATCACCAATGTGGGAAACCTGGATGGAAAAAAGAAGGGGCTGGCATTATGCCCCAGCCAATTAGGCCACTTGGCAACACCAGCATCCCATATCGGTGTGCCAGTTCAAGGCCTGCTGCTCTGCTTTGGTTCAGCTGCTTGCTAATGACCTGGAAGGCAGTGAAAGTTGGCTCCAGTATTAGGTCTCTGCCATCCATATGAAGGCCCAGTTGGAGTTCCTGGCTTCTGGCTTCAGCCTAGCCTCATCCTGGCTGTTATGACCATTTGGAAAATGAACCAACAGATAGATGTCTCACTCTTTCTGTCATTCTGCCTTTCAAATAAATACATGAATCTTAAAAAGAAAAAAGAGGGTATGAGGTAGTAGGAAATACTGGTTAGAGCTTGGGTGTGCCATGAATTATATGTATTACTATTGATAATGGTAAAAATGAGAGACTTGGACTAGCTTATCTCAACCAAACTCTTGCAAGCTAAGATGCTGTCTTTCCATTAATAACAGGGGCCTGACAGCCTGATTGGTTTCATTATAAGACAGGGGAAGAATGGGAGGGAATGAGCAGCTTTGCTCCCAAGAACTCTTACAGCATGTGTTGGGATCTAGCCTCTGTGGGCAGTGGGACTTCCCAGGACAGAGGACTCCCAGAGGATTGGGGAAAGAGGCAGCGACAAGTGGTGTGGAGCACTTTGTACTCATGTGTTTATACATCCATTCAACGAGTGCTGAGTGCTATGTCCAGGCACTATGCTAGACTTTCGCTTTGTCCTCATGAAGCGGACCTGAACTCATGGACTCCAAGTGGTCTTCCCTGTATCCCTCAACTCTGCTCCTCCCCAGTTGCATTCTGGGCTGCCTGCCCAACTGACATCAGAGCTGGGGAAAGTACAGTGTTTCTCAACGTGTAGTTCCTGGCCCAGAAGAATCAGGAGCCCATTAAATATTTATTTATTTGATTGGAAAGCCAGATTTACAGAGAAAAGGAGAGACAAAGATCTTCCAACCACTGGCTCACTCCCCAAATGGCTGCAATGGCTGGAGCTGAGCCAATCTGAAGGCAGGAGCCAGGCGCTTCCTTTGGGTCTCCCACATTGGTGCAAGGTCCCAAGGATCCGGGCCATCCTCTGCTGCTTTCCCAGGCCACAAGTGGGGAGTTGGAAGGGAAGTGGAGCAGCCAGGACACAAACCGGCAACCATAAGGAATGCTGACACTTGCTAGGGCAAGGATTTAGCCACTGAGCCATCACACTGGGCCCATGGGATCGAATTAAAATGCAAACTCTTGAGTCTTGCCATACATACCTGAGCTCAATGAGAACATGAACCTTTCAGAGGATGCTTGTGTTTGAAGAAGCCTGAAAGCTGTCAGTCGAGTGACTGTACTGGCTCTGGTGCCCACATTAGAATCTTCAAACTCTTATATAAAAGCTGTGTGACTTTGACCAAGTCCTTGAATATTTTTGTGTCTCAACTTTCTCATTTACATAATTGGTGTAAGTAGGATAGTCCTTATACTGTGACTATTAAATCATATAACGAGCTTAGCATGCAAATTTGATTTTTTAAAAATTTATTTATTTTTGAAAGAATTCAGAGAGAGACTTTCCATCTGCTGGTTCACTCTCTGGATGGCTGCAAAGGCCAATATTGTACTAGGCCAAAGCCAGGAGTCAAAGAACTTCAACAAAGTCTCCTGTGTGGAGGGGCCCAAACATTTGTGCAATTCTGTATTGCTTTTCCCAGGCTATTAGCTGGGAGCTGGAATGGAAGTTGAGCAGCCAGGACATAAATTGGTGTACATATGGGATGCTAGCATCACAGGCAGCAGCTTTATGTGCTATGCCACAACACTGCCACCCCCACATAAATTCAGCTCTAGGAATGATCATGTAGACAGATTCCACCATATGCTAAGTAACATATGTACAGAGTATTCATTGATACATGATTCATAATATACAAGAAACACCCTAAATATCAATAGGGAACTGATTTAAATATTTATTATTACTTTTTGTTGGAAAGGCAGATTGACAAAGAGAAGGAAAGACAGACAGAAAGATCTGCCATTCATTGGTTTACTTCCCAAATGGCTGCAATGGCTGGATCTGAAGCCAGGAACCAGGAGCTATTTCTGGGTCTTCTACATGGATGCAGGGTCACAAGGCTTTGGTTTATCCTCTGCTGCTTCCCCAGGCCTCAAACAGGGAGCTAAATGGGAAGTGGAGCAGCTGGGACATGAACTGCTGCTCATATGGGATACTGGCACATGGGCATAAAATTAGCCAATTGAGCCATCCCATTGACCCAAGGAAACTGATTTAATAAATCACTGCTCTTCATACATACATACGAAAAGATAAAACAGGTCCTGTTGTAAGTGTCTCCTTCAAACACTAGCTCTGCTCCCAATGCTAGCTGCCTATTAGCACAGCCTAGGAGGTATAAGGTGGAGGGTCACATACTTGAGTCCCTGCCACCCACCTGAAACCTGGATTGAGTTTCACACTCCTAACTTGAGGCTGGCTCAGGTCCAGTTATTGTGGGCATTTGGGGAGTGAATCAGTGGAACACTGACCAGATCTCTCTCTCTGCCTTTCAAATAAATTTTTTTTTAAGAAATAGAAGTTTAAAATTAAAAAAGAAATTAAAACTTAGCATAGATCCTCCCACAGCTTTGAGCAAATGATTCACCATGAAAGTGGGGTCCAGAGATATCTGGGTGTGGCCACGGCTTCCAGATTGCACCCCCAGCCACACAGTCTCAGCACTTCCTTCTATATGCTTCATGTATTGTAGGGTATGAGCGAGATCATGCAGGACATGTCTAAGGTTTATTAAGGAGTCTTTATTAACCAAGCTCGGTGATAACAGGGCCCAGTCAAGTAGCAAATCACAAGTCTATATAGCAATCCAGTCAGTTGAAACCCCAGGAGTTACCATGAAGTCCAACCGTTAAGCTGAAGGTCTATGTCCCAGCTTCCCCAACAATATAAGTTATCCTAACAGACAGGCAACAAATAACTTGGGCACACTTACAAAGCTGCAGACATTCTCCTTTCCCTGGCTTCTCTGCCCACATTCCACTACTGCTAGCCTCACCTCTCCTGAAACTTTCAAAAGTACACACATTAAAAAAAAAAAAGTACACACATTAGGGCCTGGCGCAGTGGCCTAGCAGCTAAAGTTCTTGCCTTACGCACTCCGAGATCCCATATGAGCACTGGTTCTAATCCTGATGGCCCCGCTTCCCACCCATCTCCCTGTCTGTGGCCTGGGAAAGCGTTCAAGGACAGCCCAGGGCCTTGGGACCCTGCACCCACGTGGGAGACCCAAGCCACGTAGATCTTCCAGTCTACTCCAAATGCTTCTGCTTTGCCATACCAGATCCATGCTGTGCCTTTTTCCTGAAATACCTTCTCTTTCCTGTCTGTTCAGAGATTCTGTCTAAACGTGGAAGCTGAGCTTAAGTCACACTACCTTTAGGAAGTCTTTCCTGATTATTCCGGCTCATAGGGCTCTTTTCTTTCTCTGGGCTAACTGAAATTTTCCCAAGATATGAGGGTTAAAGGATGATTGATCTTTGAGCAATGGGAGGTGGACTAGGATCGAATCATCCCAGATTCTTCATTTCTGCAGTGACAAAAGTGGACAAGCAAATTACTTTAACCCTTATTATAGTTTGGGGAAATAGGGGAGTCTGGGTGAGGTTGCCACTGAGCCCATTGCAAGCCAGGAGCCAGGAGCTAGTCTGCAGAAACTGCTGGGCCTATTCTGACCCTGATGTTTATTTGGCCTGGAGGCCCAGGGTGATGAAACCCGGCCCTGTTGCCGAGCACCTTGGGAGGCCTCCTTCCAGGGTCCCTGTGTGCTCAGACAGTGGCCCTTTGTGGAGCGAAGGAATGGGACTGAAAGCAGAGCCACCGGAAACCCTGCCCTCCCCCTGCCTCTAGCTGCCTCCACGGGCAGCCTGGACCATCCTGCGCTTGGGTGGCCTCTGCTTTAAGATGGGGCCTTGGGGAATGAGGACCTCCAGGCTAGTCAGCTAGGCTGGGAGGTCTTGGAGGGATTCTGCCAAGACTGCCCCTTAATGCAGAGAGCTGCTCAGAATGGATCTCTCCAAGGAGAAAGCCAGTTCCTCTACAAGGCCACATTTCTACTTCCACTGTCCCCATTCCTATGAAATCAGCCTCTCCTCAAAGGTTTTCCCCTTCTGCCCCTGCCTCACTGGTTCCTTTAACTTCCAGGGAGGGGAGAGGTGGATGGAAAACCCTTAGATGTTACGCCACAGCTAGTGGGGTGGGGAGTCATGTGAAGGGGCAGGATTGGTGGGGGTAGGGGGAGGAAGGTCGTGTGGTGGGGGATACTCACCAATCTGTGGAGGCAGTAACCCAGGCATTCTAGTTCCTACTATGCCACTGATATACTGTGCCTCAGTTTCCCAGCTGCAAAATTATGGAGGCAGAGCAGATGAATGTCAACGATTTTTGCAGTTCTGATTTTTCCTAATTCTTCAATCAGAGGGAGGAAAGGAAGAGCTGGGGGCGGATTGGAGGTTGATAACTGGCATGAAGCTCTCCGCTGATTCACCAGCGGTCGCTAGGCAGCCTCTTCCCAGCCACCTGGCTCCCCTCCCCCTCCATGGCTCCCTCTCTCTCCTTTGAGGGCTTTTTTGGTGATGAGATCTAGAAGCTATTTAATGTAGATTGTCTTATCCCAGGAGAAAGGGATGAGCAGGTTCCTGATAGACAGGAAAGGAGGCCAGGAAATAAAAGGAAAATGAAGAGGCAATTATGAGATGGACGGAATTGTAGAAAGACAGTCCAGGGAGAGAGAAAAAGGAGAAATAGAAAAAAAAAAAAAAGCAAAAGAAAGAGAAGGTGAAATAAGATGGAAAAATAGAAATCTGAGTGTAAGAGAAAAGCAGGAAGTGAGGTTGTGGGAGAAGACCACTGTCCCAGCAAATATGCAAGTGGAGATAATGCAGGGTGTTCTAGGACAACAAGTAGTTTAGTTGGGCTGAAGATAAGTGTGTGTGCCAGGCAGACTACGTTAGAACCAGTTGTGCAAGGTCTGGAACGCCACGCTAATGATTTTGAAACTTACACTTCACTCAGATCTCCTGGGATAAACGGGGGAGGCCCAGGGGAGCATTTTCATTCAACAAGGGACCATGCCTTATCCAGACTCACGTTCCCAGAGCATAGCACAGTATTTGCACATAAGAGAGAATCAGTAAATACTTGCCAAAACTGAGTTCTTGGAGGGGGGAAAAAAAAAAGAAAAGAAAACAAATAAACAAAAAGCACTTGGAGAAAGCAAACACTAAGATATCCTCACAGAGAAAGTAAAAATAATTACATTACAAGGTAGGAAGGGCAAGGGCCCCTAACACATTCACATTAGCATTAGAGATATCAGAGGGAAGCAAAATTTCCTTTGCTATCTTTAGCCAAAAAAAAAAAAAAAAAAAAAGCCCCAGAGAAGATTGTAATGGGGTCAGTTGAGGCCACTGGGGCCTGGAGAGTAGATCCTATTGTAAGACAGGAGTGAAGAGCAGAGTTCACCAAAGAAAAGGGAGAGAAAGTAAAAACAGATATGGCTGCCATGGGCTGCTGCAGTGGGACCAGGTGAGGCATGGAACATACGTAGACAGAAAAGGATCTGTTCCAGGAATGGAGGAGTTGAATATAGAGGTAGAGATGTACCACGAGGGGGGCCTCAATTTCTACTTGACTCTTGAACTGAAGAGCACCCCTGTTGGAGCTGGGCTTTGGAAGAATTAGGTCACCAAGAGGCACCACCTATACCACCAGCATCCCATATGAGTACTGGTTTATGTCCTGGCTGCTCCACTTCCCTTCCAGCTCCCTGCTAATGGTCTGGAAAAGCAGCAGATGATGGTCCAAATGCTTGGGCCCCTGAAGCCATGTGGGAGACCCAGATGAAATAGCTGGCACCTGACTTTGGTCCAGCCCTGACCTCTTTGGCTATCCAGCGAGTGAACAACCAAATGGAAGATCTCTGGCTCTGTCCTCTGATGAAACCAATCCCCTGCATCCATGTGTTTCCACTTAACTTGCTGTATTTCTTTATTCTGCCCATTCTAGGTCAAGAACTCAAAAGGTTGGGCGATCACACCTCTGCTGAAAAGAGCTGCTCTTTCCTGGCTGAGTCTCTTCACTTCGCCTGGAAAATGGCAGGTAAGCTCCTGCAAAGGGGCTTTGAAGATTGATGTGCAGAGTGTCTAGCCAAAGTGCTGGTGAGTGGCAGTCTCATCAGGTCCCTGCTCCTGAGATCTCACTTAACAGTGGGGGAAGCAGCTTGGAGGGATCTTGCATTTGAGTGGAGGGAAAGGGGCATTTTGGTCCAGGCAAGCAACCCAGAGGTAGCTTTCTTCTTGTTTTAAATATCTCTACAAGGTGAGACTTTTAGCATGGTCAAATGGGAGCATGAAATTTTGGAGTTGAATGTACCTGATGTTGGTTCTCAGCTGCGCTGCTTCCTAGCTCTGAGACTTGAAATCAGTGTTGAGGGTTATCTGAGCCTTTATTTGCCTGTATGTGAGGTGGAGTGGGGGTGGCAGTGGTGCGGAAATATGCCAAGCTCCTAGACTCACTGTGAGAGTTGAGTAAGATGCCAGACGAGAAGTTGGCTCAGTGCCACACAGCCATGGGCACTCTGTGAATGTGACTCCCCATTCATTTTTAAGTCAGAGTATGCTGGAGTGGGAGGTGTCTTAGCAATTCCAGGTCCAGTTCTCTCATTGTTACAGCGATGAGAGGACTCCCAGTGAAGTTTCCGGTTCTCCACCCGGACTCTCTAGTGCTGCAATGTTGCCTGAGTCTTGGTGAAATTGACTGGCACCTTTCTTCTGCATTCAGCTCCTTATATCCCAGCTGAGTTTTGTATCTAGTTAGAACCTTTTCTCATTGCTTTGCTAAAGCTGTGACCAATTAGTGAACCACACTGAAGTGATGGGGAGTATATGGGAGGATCTTCAGCAGAGCCAACAATGCTGGAACATCTGAAGGAAATTTCTCCCAATTACTCTTAGATAAGCTAAGAAAGTAACACAACTATTCATTATTGGATTAGAAAATTTACTTGATTTCCCAGTTGACTGGAAATTCTTTACCTGTGCTTTCTAGAAATGTGTGGCAAGAGATGCGTAACAAAGCTTACCATCTTAGTTATTGTTATGTGTACAACTCCCTGTCATTAAGGGCATTCACAGTGTTGTGTAACCATCCCTAAAACTTTTCATCATCCCAAAGAGAAACTCTATAGTCATTAAACAACCCACTCCCGCCTCTCCCCAGCTCCTGGCATTCTACTTTCTGCCTGTATGAATTTGCCTGTTCCCAATATCTCATGGAAATGTAATCAGACAGTATTTGTTCCTTTGTGTTTGGTTTATGTCACTTACCTAATTAAAAAATTATTTTAGATGATGTTTACATAGTTGATTAGGGTGGGGATAAGTGGGTGTGATTACTGTTTCCAAATTTTCTATTTCTTCTTCCTGAATCTGGGGGGAGGGGAGAGATAAGGGGAGAAGCCACACCTAGCCTCCCAACCTTCTCAGTACCCGGATATGGGGAATGGCCTCCCAGTGTCGACTCAGGGTCCTGATGTGGCACATGCTCTGAGGGTTCTGCCCAGGTAGTTTTGATAGCTTTGAAATGTCAATCTCACTGATCCAAGGACGAGGGAACACTTTCAATGTCCACTGGCTAAAGTAGTCACCCTTAGAGTCTCCATTCACCCAGATACTTGCTGTCATCACTTAGCTGAGGTAGTTGTTCATTTTGTTTTGATCTCCTCCCTCTGCTATGTAACAGGTGTCCCCTGCAGGGCTCAATGGGCTGCCATATCTTCTATGTGGATCTGGGCCAGCCATTCACTACTCTGTCTTTTCCACTGAGGAGGACCAGTTCTCATAGGTGGGCCCAAGAATTTGGGTCAGGTGACCCTGGCCCCACCAGACCTCTTCCCTCTGGGGTTCATGGACCTGGCACAGGGTGCTCAGGACAGCGTGATCTGGGTCCTCCAGGTGCAGGAATATTTATGGCCTGCCAGGCTAGATCACAGAATCTACCAGTGAGAGTGGGAACAGGGAACAGGTAATATGAGGCTGGTCCATGACACTAACCAGCATGTGAATGAATCAGGTTTGGAGGCAATTTTTGTGGGGAGTATGTGGGCTCACCCATGTGGACAGCAATCTCCATAGGATCTGTGACTGGGAACAGGCCTGATTGGGGAGCTAAGGGGATGCTCCAGTTGGGTAGTATTCCCATTGGTGAGCGTGAGAGCTGGAATGGGGGCAGCAGACTAGGCTGGACATAGCTGTAGTCTCTCCAGGCATGGGTGGGGATTGGGTCTGGGGAGTACCAGACTGGGCTAGACTCTAGCACCCACTGATACTCATGAGAACCAGGGTGGGTGTAAAATGGGCTGGGCTAGGTCTCAGCTCCCACTGAGCTGAAACTGGAGGCAGGCTGGACTGAGCCAGGCTGAATCACTCACTGGTTGATGCCGAGGTAAGATGAGCCATGTCAGCCTGGGGGCAGTAGGTACTAGATCTGTGAGACCTAGGATCGGGGGTCTTGTAGTTCCCGGGTTGCCTGGTCCAGGTCCAGGTCCTGTCTGCACAGTGGGAGCCAAGTCTGTGAGCCCTGAGGGCAGAGGGTCCAATGGGATCTGGGTCACCTGGCCCGGGTCCTTGGGCACTTACCATAACTTTCTTTAAAAAGTATTTTATTTTAAAGGCAGAGCAACAGAAAAAAAAAAAGTGAAACAAAAAAAAAAAAAAAGGGAGAGAAAGAGAGAAATCTTTCACCTGTTCGTTCACTCCCCAAATGCCCACAGTTGCCTGTATTTGGCTGGTCCAGGCCTAATACAGGACCCAAGAACTCCATCAGGTCTCCTACATGAGTGGCAGGGGCTTGAGTCATCATATACTACTTCCCAACCACATTAACATGGAGCAGGATCAAAAGTAGTATATGTGGACTTAAACCAAAATTCCCATAGGACATGCAGATGTTGCAAGTGGTGACTTAACCCACTACACCAAATACGGGATCCCTTAATGTGATGTTTCTAAGTTTTATCCATTTTGAGGCATATTTTGAATTTCCATTCTTTTTTTATATGTGAATACCATACCACCTTTTAAATATACCACATTTGATTTATTCATTCATCTGTCAGTGGTTGTCTGTACCTTTTAGTTGTTGTGAAAAGTGCTCCTGTGATCACTGATATACAGCTAGCTATCACTATTCTATACAATCCATAAGAAATAAATTTTTAAAAACTTTTCATAGGTAGAGAGAGCAAGAAAGAGAGGTGAAGACAAAGAGAGTTCCTATCTGCTAGTTTACACTTCACAGTGGCTAGAACTGGGCTGTATCAGGCTAAAACCAAGACTCATAAACTCAACCCAGTCTCCCACGTGGGTGGCAAGAGCTCAATTGCTCAGGCCATCACTGCTTCCTCCCAGAGTGTGCATTAGCAGGGAGCTGAGCATCAGACCAGGCACTTTGATGTGGGATGTAGGCTTCTTAACCACTATGCCCAAGATTCAGCTAATAGAAGCTTTGTAGGCAGAACAAAGGCCCATAAGAATATCAGTCTTCCTCCCTAGAACCTATAAATGTTAATTTGTATGACAAAGATTTTGCAGATGTGATTAAGCATTTTCAGATAGAGATTATTCTGAATTACCAGGATAGGCCCTAAATGCATTTGCATGTATCCTTAGAAGAGTAAGGTTGGTTGGTTTGTGTGTATATTTTAAGATTTATTTATTTACCTGAAAGGCAGAGTATCAACGAGAAAGGGAGAGGCAGAGACAGCTCTTCCATTTGCTAGTTCACTCTCTAACTGGCTGTAATGGCCAGAGCTGGCCCAGGCTGAAGTCAGGAGGTAGGAGATTCATCTGGGTCTCCCACTTGAGCCATCCTCTGCTGTGTTCTCAGGCTGTTAGCAGGGAGCTGGATTGGAAGTGGAGGAGCCAAGACTTGAACCAACACCCATATGGGATTCGAGTATTGCAGGCAGTCACTTAACTTGGTGTACCACAGTGCCAGTCCAAAAGGAAGGTCTGACCCTCAAAAAAGAGAGAACAATGTGACCATTAAGTCAAGTACTAGAGGGATACAGCCACAGCCAAGGAATACTGGCAACCAAGGAGACAAGAAACATGTTCTTCCTTAGAGTTTGCACAAAGATCATCAACAAGTGACACTGAATTGGCCTGTTGGTCTGCAGAACTATGACAAAATAAGGCAGACATTTTAAGCCATTAAGTCTGTAGTCATTTGTTGTAAGGGCTATAGGAGACTGCTAGCAGATCTGATAGAAATAATAAAAATTGTGAAAGAATAAATTGCCAACAGAATTTAGATCTGAAACCTAATCTGGGAAATTTAGACTTTATGGTAAAATCTATACTGAATAATTACCTTTATATGGACCAAAAATGTTGACTATTGACTCTTCTAATCAAGTTTTAATGGGAAAGAATTGATCCAGAGGAAAATCACTTCATGAAAATAAAAATGAAGTTGGAAGCAGTTTCATTGTGACATGAAGATAGTCAACCAAGGAATTAAATTGGCTTCTTAGGTGGCCCCAAAAATGTTCACTCTCAAAAATTTATTGGTGTTTATATACCCTAAATAATGTACGTTTGTGAACACAACATCAAACATCCTTAGGCTCAAGCATATCTGATGTCCCTTTCCTCATATCTTTGAGCTTGCCTTGTTTTCAGAAAGAGCTAGAACATTTCTTTCCCATAAGACTTTTTTTTAAAGATTTATTTATTTTATTACAAAGTCAGATATACAGAGGAGGAGAGACAGATAGGAAGATCTTCCATCTGGTGATTCATTCACTTCCCAAGTGAGTGCAATGGCCGGTGCTACTCCTCCAGGTCCACCACGTGGGTGCAGGGTCCCAAGGCGTTGGGCCATCCTCAACTGCTTTCCCAGGCCACAAGCAGGGAGCTGGATGGGAAGTGGAGCTGCCGGGATTAAAACTGGCGCCCATATGGGATCCCCTAGGCCACGCCGCTGGGCTGTCCCATAAGACTTTGATCCCAGGAATTTCCTTCTGCTTAGAGGGAGGTGGTCCCTTGACTATAAGATCCCAGCACATTCTAGACAGCAGGAGCCTTAGAGGAAGATATTGACTCACAACCTTTGTTTCCCATATGAAGAAACTTATGTCAGAAAAGAAAGGGACCGAATCAGAATTCACCTTGTGAGCAAAAATTTTCCCTGGCTTCCTGAGGTCTCTCCTGTGTCAGTCTCATAGCTGCTGACAGTTTGGCGCTTGGGTGAGAGAGAAGCCAGGAATCCCCTGAAGATTTACTGCATTTTGGAGCCACTTTGGGCTGACAAGCTGAGCTGATAGATTGGGTTGTGGGATGGAATCGTTGCATGCATACCCAGAGTTTCCCTGGCTCTTTCTTCTTTGTTCCCTGTGCTGTGGCCCATTAGGATAGGCCACATCCCTTTGGAGTCCTCAGCAGCACCCTCTTGCTGGCCTCTGCTTCAGCCCCTACCAGTTCATTCAACCACCACAATGCCCTATTTGTAAATATTAACTTTAAAAATGGTTCAGGCATATCAAAAGCATAGCCCATACTATTTCACACTCATCAGTGTCGCTGTAATCCAAGGAGAGGTAATAGTGTTGGTAGGGATATGCATAGCTGAACCTCTATATAGTCTTGGTAGGATTGTTGAGTAGTGAAGCTGCTTTGGTCGTTCCTTAAAATGTCGAACAGAATGATACAATAATTCCAAGAGAAATGAAGATATATATTTACGCAAGAACATTTACATGAATGTTCTTAGTATCACTGTTCATAGTAGCAAAAAGTAGAGGGGCCAGTGTTGTGGGGCAGTAGGTAAAGTAGTTGCTTGATAACATTGGTATCCCAATGTTTGAGTCCCAGCTGCTCTACTTCGGATCCAGCTCCCTGCTAATGCATCCAGGGATAGCAGCAAAAGATGGCTCAATTACTTGGGCCTCTGCTACCCATGTAGGAGACCTGAATGGAGTTCCAGTCTTCTGGCTTTGGCTTGCCTCAGTCTTGGCCATTGTGACTATTTGGGGAAATGAACCAGTAGATGGAACATTTCTTTTTCTGTTTCTCCTACTCTGTCCCTCTGCCTTTCAAATAAATAAGAGAAAATCTTAACAAATAAGAAACAGAAGCAGCAGTAGTAAGCAAGAGCCCAGGAGTCTTTGGGATGACTGGAATAAACAAAATGTGGCATATCCAGACAATGGAATTTGAATCAGTTACACAAAGGAGGAAGATCCATGCTATTACATGGATGAACTTGAAAATATGCTAAGTGAAAGAAACCAGTCACCAGAAAAACACATGTTGTATGATCCATTGATATGAATCAGTCAACACAGAAAGTAGAATAATGATGATCAGACCACAGCAGCAGTTGATGATGGAAACTTCATGAATGTGGGATTTCCTTCTGGGATAGTGGAAGATTCTGGAATTAAAGTGTGGTGGTCAAGTATGGTTTATATATATATATATATATATATATATATATATAAACCCACTAAATTTTATTCTTTAAAACGATGAATTTTGTGCCATGTTCAATCTATCACTTAAAAATTATGGTATAAAAATTATGGTATACAATAGTTCACACTCATGTGCAAGGTATTTCAGAATGTTCATGGAAAAATAAAATTTAGAGATAATGCTTGAGGCCCAATGCAATGCCTCAGTGGCTAAATCCTTGCCTTAAATGTCCCAGAATCCTATATGGGTGCTGATTTGTGTCCCAGCTGCTCCACTTCCCTTCTAGTTCCCTCTCTGTATCCTGGAAAAGCAGTAGAGGATGGCCCAAAATCTTAGGGCCCTGCACACACTTGGGACATCAGAAAGAGACACCTGGCTCCTGGCTTTGAATTGGTTCAGTTCCAGCAGTTGCAGCTATTTGGGGAGTGAACCAATGGATGGATGATCTTTTTATCTCCCTTTCTCTCTATAAATTTGCCCTTCCAAAAAAATTAAAGATTTTTTAAGAGGTAATGTTTGGGGTGAGTGTGTGACATAGCAGGTAGGCTGCTGCTTGTGATGTCTATATCACATATCTGAGAATACTTACAATCTGCTTTCCCACTGCTATGGACACATGTGAGGACTACTTGGGCTCCTGGCTTTAACCTGGTCCAGTCCTAGCTATTTTGGGCATTTGGAGAGATTTGCAGAGTGCACCAGCAGATAAATAATTTCTCTCTCTCTCTTCCTATCTCTGTATCTTGGCCTTTTACATAAAACAAAAATAAATAAATGCATTTTTGAAGCCCAGTGCAATAGCTTAGTGGCTAGAATCCTTGCCTTAAACATGCTAGGATCCCGTAGGGGTGCTGGTTCTAATCCTGGCAGCTCCACTTCCCATCCAGCTCCCTGCTTGTGGCCTGGGAAAGCAGTTGAGGACGGCCCAAAGCCTTGGGACCCTGCATTTGTGTGGGAGACCTGAAAGATGCTCATGGCTTTGGATGAGCTCAGCACGGGCCGTTGTGGCAACTTGGGAAGTGAAGCAGTGGATGGAGCATCTTTCTGTCTCTCCTCTCTGTATATCTGACTTTCTAATACAAATAAATCAATCTTTTAAAAATTTTAAAATAAAGTAAAATCTTCTTTTTTAGATTTATTTTTTTATTGTAAAGTCAGATATAGAGAGGAGGAGAGACACAGGGGAAGATCATCCATCCAATGATTCATTCCCCAAGTGACTGCAATGGCTTGTGTTGCGCCAATCCAAAGCTAGGAGCCCAGATCCTCTTCCAGGTCTCCTACATACGTGCAGGGTCCCAAGACTTTGGGTCCTCTTCGACAGCTTTTCCAGGCCACAAGCAAAGAGCTGGGTGGGAAGTGGAGCTGCCGGGATTAGAACCGGTGCCCATATGGGATCCTGGTGTGTTCAAGGCGAGGACGTTAGCCACTAGGCCATGGCGCTGGGCCCATAAAATAAAATAAAATCTTAAGGGTCCTGCACGATAGTGAAGCAGCTTAAGTCCTCGCCTTGAATATGCTGGGATTCCACATGAACACTGGTTCGTATCCCTGGCAGCCCCGCTTCCATTCCAGCTCCCTACTTGTGGCGTGGAAAAGCAGTTGAGTACAGCCCCAAGTCTTGGGAGGGACCCTGCATCCATGTAGGAGACCCAGAAGAAGTTCCTGGCTCCTGACTTCAGATTTGCTCAGCTCTGGTTGTTGCGGCCACTTGGGGAGTGAACCATCAGACAGAAAATCTTTCTGTCTCTCCTCCTCTCTGTATATCCACGTTTCCAATAAACATACATAAATCTTTTAAGAAAAGAAAAACAAAACAAAAAGTTTACAAAAACAGTTATAGCTTTGTATATTTCCTTCTTCAGTCCTGTTCACCTCCCTCTTTACCAAGAGCTTTTGTTCTCCTGAAGTTGGTCTTTATCATGGCGGTTGTCTCAATTCCTCTCTGCTGCTATAACAGAACACCTTCATCTGAGTGTCTTCTGAATAACGCCTTAGTCTGAGTGTCTATTTCTGGACGCTGAGAAGACCTCAAGGCCTCTGGTGAGAACCTGGTTCCCCAAGGAGTACCCCTTCTTGCTGCATCCTCACATGGTGGAAGGGGCTGGCTGACACTCTGGAGTGTCTTTAATACAAGGACACTAATCCTGGTCACAAGGAAACCCTAATCAGCTCGCAAAGGCCTCCCCTAATACTGTCTATGGCTTTGGGGATTAGACCCCAAGATGTGACTTTCGGGAAGGGCCACCAACACTCGGACCACAGCTGCAACCATGCCTTTATAACTTCTGTTACAGGTACAGTTATCCCCAGCTGATAGCCACTATTGCTTTGTGGGTTTTTAAAGCTTTATGTAAATTATGTAAATTATACCTTCTGTAATGTTCTTTCTCTAAACATTATGTTCTTGGAAAGTATTCATATTCCTAGATTTTCACTGCTGTGTTGTATTTCATTATATGAATATACTGCACTTTTCTTTCACTCTTTACCTGCTGGGAGACATTTTCATGGTTTCCAGTCTTTTGGCTTTACAAAGAATGCTTTGAGATCTCAGACATGTCTGTTTTTGCGCATGCTTCAACATTGCCCTGGCTTTACTTCTGGGAGTAGAATTTGCCTGCAAAAGCCTGTCCAGCTTCCCCTTCATCAGCTAGTACCCAAGTCCCTAAGCAGTGAACTGGACTATTTCCACAGGTTTTTCAGACCTCCATATTTCTGTGACTTTTTTTCTTGTCAACATCCTTTGTCCATTTATCTAATATAGATTCTATACTTTTAAATCTTACGCTTTGTGAGGCAAAAGCATTAGATTTTTTGTGTGTGCAGTAAAAGGCTTTCATTTTCCCTTTCTTTGCAGTAGCTTTTGAGGCACAAAATTTCTACACTGAATGTAGTTGCCTATGTGAGGTATTTGCATTTCCATTTGTGTGATGATTAATTTTATGCATTAACTCAAATCAATGGGGCTGGAGGTACCCAGGTATTTCATTAAACATTATTCTGGGTGTGCCTGTATGCACATTTCTTGAAGGGATTAACATTAAATCTGGTCTGAGTAACCAGATTGCCCTCCCCAGCTGGGTGTGCCTCGTTCAAGCCAAGGCTTGAGTAAAAGAAAAGGTAGAGATAGGACGCATCTGTCCTTTGTCTTTGGGTTGGAGCTGGATTTTCACTAGGTCCTGCCTTTTGACTTGGACAGAGGCCTATCCCACTTGCTCTCTCGGTCCCGCAGCCCTCGTGGGCCTCCAGCTTGCTGGCTGTGGCCTCAGGACTTCCAGCTTTTGCAACTAAATACTCATGTGTGTGACCTCAACAGCCGATTACCGTCTCTCTGGAGAACTCAGGCTAATGGAATTGTGATTTTTGGTGTCTTATTAAAGAAATCTTTCTCTACCCTGAGGTTCTAGTTACTTCTAAAGATTTTAAAGTTGTGCTTTTCTAATTTCGGTCTTTAACTGAGGATTATTTTTGTGTATGCTAAAGGTAGGAACCCAATTTTATTTTTTTTTTTCCAAATGAGTAACCAATTTTAAAAACAATCCATCTGTATTATTTTCCTGGGACTGTCATAACAAATTACCACACACTAGGTGGGTTAAAATAACTGAAATTTATTCTCTCATAATTCACCAAGCCAGAAGTCTAAATGAAGGAGTCAGCAGAGTTGGTTCCTCCCTTCTAGAGTAGCAAAAACAGTCCCTGCCTTTCTCTTAGCTTCTGTGGTTGTAGACACAGTCTAGTCATTGCCTGCATCTTCCCATCCAGCTGTTCTCTCTCTCTTCTTTCACCATAAAAATTTTAAATTTTAAATAATTTTATTTGAAAGAAAGGACAGACAAATGAATGGACAGAGAGAACTTCCACCCACCAGTTCACTCCTCAAATGTCCCTAACAGCCAAGGCTGAGCCAGACTAAAGCCAGGAGCCAGGAATTCCATTCTGGTCTTCTAAGCACGTGAGCCCTTTTTCTGCTGCCTCTCAGGATGCACCTGAGCAGGACGCTGGGTGCGAAGTAGAGGCAATCCAATAAGTGATGCTGGTGTTCGAAGCAGCTACTTAACTGCTCAGCCAAATGCTACCTAACCATCTCTCATAAGGATTCTAGTCTTAGGGCCAGCATTGTGGTATAACAAGTAAAGCCTTTGCTGTGATATTGGTATTCCATATGGGTGCCAATTTTAGTCCTTGCTACCTCACTGACAATTCAGTTCCTTCTCAATATGCTTGGGAAAGGTTGAAGAGGATGGCTCAAATACTTGGGCTCTTGCACTCATGTGGAAGACCTGGATGAAGTCCCTGGCTCCTGATTTCTGATTTCAGACCTGGCCATTGAAGCCTTTGGGGTGTGACCCAGAAGATGGAAGATTCTCTCTCTCTCTCTCTGTATATGTATATGTATATATATGTGTGTGTGTGTGTGTGTGTGTGTATACACATATGTATAACTCTGCTTTTCAAATAACTAAGTTAATAATAATAATACCAGTCTTTGGATTTATGGCCAACCTAAATCCAGAGTTAGTTGTTCTGGAAATCCAGGTGATTACATCTGCAAAGACACTATTTCAAATAAGTTCATACTTTAAAGGTCTGTAAGGATATGGATTTGGGTGGAGATGCTGTTCAACCCCGTGTTCTATCTTTGCTTTTACAAATATCATTTCTATCATTTACCAGATTTCCATATATGTGTGTGGGCAGAATGATCCATATGAGGTCTTGGTTATTACGTCGGACCCTTTTTAATATTTTTTTCATGTTAAGCATTTT
Organism: Ochotona curzoniae; assembly: GCF_017591425.1. NCBI lineage: Eukaryota > Metazoa > Chordata > Mammalia > Lagomorpha > Ochotonidae > Ochotona > Ochotona curzoniae. Next base: position 13,134,753 of record NW_024465894.1, on the reverse strand, counting down.
TCTATGACCTTTGGATGCATGAATTTTATCATTTTTGCACAAAAATAAACTTACTTTTAAATTCCATTTTTCTTTGAACTTGCTAGAGTCCTCTTCTGTAATGCTGTCACTGATTAGTGGGGTTAATAATACCTCTGCTGCTGGGTTTGAGTAACTTGCCTGAGATCAGGTAGCTGGGAAGGGGCAGAGGCATAGTGTAAACTCTGTGTTTCTCTGCAGTGGTCACTGTGGCCATAGTGTGCTGCAGGCTTCCCTGCTGCCTAGGGTCCAAGGATATGTGAGCTGCAGGACGGGCGCAAAACTGCAGCCAGGAAGGTGCTCTCTTTCTCTTCTGTGTGCCTACCTTGCTCTGTAACTCTACCCAGTCTCAGCTTCCTTGAGCGGGGCCTCTCTCAGGAAGGTCCTCCTTCTGGACCCCCATCACTTGGCTTGAATCTCTACTACTTGATACTCAGCGACACACTGTCCTTTGCCAGGTGTCCCCTATGCCCCCTAGGCCTTTCACAGGGCTCTGCAGAGCCATCTGCTGTCTTATGGGATAAGAATGGAGATTCGTAGCCTGCAGCTGGATGGTTTTTCTGGGTATGAGAACACTTGGCCTACTTTTCCACCCTTCTACACCAAGTTTAGCACCTTGTGCCTGGGTGACTCTGGCAGGTCAGTTGCATGACTCATTCTGTAAGCCTGCAGGGCCAGCACCAAAAGGCCCTGGGCTGGGGCGTGTATGGTAGGGGTGGCAGGATTAGCTTTCACCTTTCAGAAGTATGTGTCTCTCCCCATTCTTCCTCCACTCACTCCCCCACCCCCATCTCCCTGGAAAAGGACAAGCAAAAGTCAAGACAGGCAGCTGTCTTTGTTTGAAGTAAGCTGTGGGTTCCTACCCATTTATCCACTAGGCCTCTGAGGCCTGGGGAAAGCTCTGAGCGGAGAAGTACCTCCTTGGAAGGCTTCTTTAACTTGTGTGTGTGTATCCTTGGATATAACCTAAGAGCCTCAGTTACCCTGACTGAACCTGGGGGACTGCACTGGTTCACACTGCCCCCCCCAACCTTTCTTTTCTTTCAAACATTTATTCAGTAAGCAAAATGGGCTCCTGTACCAAGACAACACTGATTTTGCCTTCCTCCCCAAGTTGAAAAGATGCGTAGTATAGTGTTGGATGTCTTCAGGCATGCAGCCTCATCTGCCTTGTAAAGTGGGTGACTTGGAAGAAATGCCAAATCCCTAGGAACCACAGTGTTCTAACCCGTAAATGGGGATAATGATCGGAACTGTGACCCCAAAAAGAAAATTCTGGAAGTGAAATACAGAGTATATATCAAATTCTTCATAACTTGGGCTATTTCTGTGTGAAGTAAGGATGCTTTTTAAGGAAAGGCCTAGACCAAGAGTCATTTGTGGGTGCTAAAAGAGTAGACAGTCCGACTTGTTTTAGAACTGTTTGCTTCTTTCAGCCAAGTGTGGGTGTGGCTTGAAGGAATGAGGAAGCAGTTTGATGAGGTGACAGTTCACAGAGCACACTGCTGGTCCTCATAGATCTTCAGGGAGGAATAGAGTTGTTAGCTGGTCTTCCCTGGCCCTCATCCCACCTCTGCAGGTGCAGTCCCCTGGGCTACTTCAGTCCCCTCCTACTACTAGCCCTGTCACCGAGTCCTGGCAAGGATCACTTTGAAATAATAGTGCTGGAGATATTAATGATATTGTTGCCTGAGGCTCACAAAGTTGGTCTGATACCTTATCCCACTAGCTCTTCATCGTCGCTGTGCTTTTCACAGAATCCAGAGTTAGGCGGTGCCCTTGGCGATTGTTCTGCCTTTCACAAAGGGGGACCCTGAAATCCCAAGTAGGGAAGGGATTTTACCCAAGGATGGGATTTTCCTGAGCACACACCATCAGTTCATGGCAGAAGCAGCTTCTGACTCTCAGCTTAGTGCCAGCACTCTTTCAAGTCATGCCTGTCCATGGCTTTTTATTCCTACTGCTACTGAGTTTATTTAAAAAAAATTTTTTTTTTTTAAAGTTTATGTGTTCAGAAGGAAGAGTGACAGAAAGAAATGGAAAAAGAAAGCCCTTCCATCATCTGGTTCATTCCCCAAATGGCCACAAAAGCCAGAGCTGGGCCAGGCCATAAACAGCAGCTGTGATCTCCTCCTGGGTCTCACATGTTGGGAGCAGGGCCCCAAGTATTTGAGCATCTTCACTGCCTTTTTCAGGTACACTAACAGGAAGCTAAATCCAAAGTGTAGTAGCCAGATCTCAAACCAGCACTCCAATGTGGAATGCTGGTGTAGCAGAGGTCTTACCTGGCTCCTACTATATTGTCTCGTCTCCTGCACCATTGCAGGGCTTCCTAGCAGGTGCTCCCTGCTCTCCGCCAGTTTGCTCTGTGTAACAACTGCACAGTGTTTGGGAGAGCAGTCTTGATCTTGTTTTTCTCTTATCAGAACTTTGTTTGATGACATTGTTCTTATGGATGTCCACCACCAAAGCTGAGTGGACTTCGTTCCTATCTGTTCAGTAGCCAGTTTGTGGTAAATATTTCATTTGAGCCGGGTCCCACATGGACCAAGTGCTCAGGGAAACAGACAGCTATATTTGCATGGATCTTTCACTTCAGGGATATGGCTCATGGGTTCCCTTACACATATATTTTGTTGTTTGTTTTATTTCCTAGCCCTAAATAACAGGAGACAAGTCAAATTCCCTTTCTGTATAACAGCCCTTCATATTTCTGTAGAAATCCACCACAGCCTATTTTGCCTTCCTTTTTCCATGCTGCTTAAATCATTCCTCGTACCCTATGGCGTCCATGTGCCTAGCATGCTCCGAGCAAGCTGCAGTGTGACACAAGGCGGGGCCCAGAGCTGGACCTGTGATGTGCATGTGATCTCAAAGCAGGAGATCTACTGGGCTTAACTTCCTCTTTTTTTTTTTAAAAGATTTATTTATTTTTATTTTAATTGAAAAGTCAGATTTACAGAGTGAAGGAAAGACAGAGAGAAAGGATTTCCATTCACTGATTCACTCCCTCCATGGCTGTAACGGCCAGAGCTGAGCTGATCTGAAGCCAGCAGTCAGGAGCTTCTTCTAGGTCTCCCATGTGGGTGCAAGATCCCAAGGCTTTTGGCCATGCTTTCCCAGACAGACCACAAGCAGGAAGCTGGATGGGAAGTAGAGCAGCTGGGATATGAACCAGTGCTCATATGGGATCCTGGTATGTGTGAGGCGAGGATTTTAGGCTATCTTGCTGGGCCATTTACTTCTTCCTTTCTTCCTCTTCTTTGCTTTTCTGCATATTCTATACTTTCCTCTCTTCCTTCTTTTCTTTTCTTTTTTTTTTTTTTGCAACCACATTCAATTACTAAGTCTGATATCAACTAAAATTTTTGAATCGTTCTTCATGAAACTGCTCTTTATCTTGATTCTTTCTCTATTGTGCTTTTAGCACTTGAGCATATCAAATGGCACTATCCAATATGACAGCCTTTAGTCCTATGACTATATAAATAAAAAATACTTAAGATTAAATTGGCAGTGGGCCCAGCGGTGTGGCCTAAAAGTCCTTGCCTTGAATGCACCAGGATCCCATGTGGGCACCAGTTCTGATCCTGGCAGATCTACTTCCCGTCCAGCTCCCTGCTTGTGGTCTGGGAAAGCAGTCGAGGACAGCTCAGTGCTTTGGGATCCTGCACTCTTGTGGGAGACCTGGAGGAGGTACCTGGTTCCTGGCTCCGGATCGGCACAGCACTGGCCGTTGTGCTTACTTGGGGAGTGAATTATCGGACAGAGAATCTTCCTCTCTGTCACTCCTCCTCTCTGTATATCTGACTTTGTAATAAAAAGAAAATAGATCTTTGAAAAAAAAAAAGATTAAATTGGCAGTTCCTCAGCAATATAGGCTACATTTCAAGTGGTCAGTAGTCACAGATGGTTCATGGCCACCACCCTATCTATGCAGATTCAGGATATTTCCTTCATTAGAAATAGTTCTATGGGATTGCTCTGGTCTGGGCCTAAAAGAAGGACTTTATGCTTGTTCCGAGTGGAACATTATCTTGTTAGTTCCAGTTTGGCCTTCAAGGCTGCTAACATCTTTTCAAAAGTGATTCTAGTTTCTGGAGTGCTTGCTATTCCTTCCTAACTTGATGATAGCGATAGATTTGATTAGTGTTTCCTACGTTGTTCTGTTTCATCTAAAATTACTGATAAACGTGCCCAGAGAGGGCCTGGCTACAGTCCTCACTTTGCCTGTGCTGGGATCCCATATAGACACCAGAGTGGGAGACCTGGAAGAAGTTCCTGGCTTTGGATCAACTCAGCACTGGCCATTGCGGCTACTTAGGGAATGAACCAGTGGATGGAAGATCCTTTTCTCTGTCTTTCCTTCTCTCTGTAAGCTGACTTTCCAATAAAACTCAATTAATTAATGAGTTAATTTAACTAATTTTTGATTAAATAAAAAGAATGCCCAGCAGAGCGGATTGTCACCACCCCTGCTGGGGCTACTGGGGCTGTCTACCAGCTCCATGCCACTATTATGTAGTTGTATTAATCCATTTGACCTCCACACAGGTGCTGTGCTAGATATCACTGACCTATGGGGAGTCAGAAGATGCAATAGAGCTTGCTGTGACAAATCCCTCCTAGTGCAGATTTCCCTGCCTTGCATTCATGGCTGCTTCTGTTTGGATTGTGTTCATGCAAAGTACAATCGGAAGTCTGGGTCCCAACTCTGCCATCTGAGCTATGCAAAGTCTGTGTTTCACTTCAAAAGTGCACAGGATGGGGATAAAAATAACCTCTATTCCATAGTGTCCGGGTGTAGATGAAGTGACTTAATACAAGCAAAATTCTGAGAGCAGTGCCTGGAGCACAGGCGTTATTCAAAAAGCGCGTGGAAATGCATATTATGAACAAATTAAGCATGGATTTCAAACTTTTTCTTTTGCACCAAAATAACAATTTTTTCTTTTAAAAAGAATTTATTTATTTGAAAGGCAGAATGACTGGGAAAGAGAGTTTTAAAGTTATTTATTTTTATGTTAATTCTTTTTTATTTGTTTTTATTTTAAAGTCAAAGTTAGAGAGAACAGCACACACATACACAAAGAGATAGAGATACAGAGAGAGGTCTTCCATCCGCTGGTTTGTTACTGTGAAGATTGGTGGGTTCTTTCCTTAGCTTAATACAGCAATGAAACGCCAGGAATCAGTTGCAGACAGAGGCAAAGTTTTATTTGCAAAGTGATCAAGTGAACATAAAAAGAAGCAAGAAAGGGGAAAACACATCTTGGAACATAAAAACATTTTTTTAAAAAAGGGAGGGTGCCCGGCATGACAGCATAGCTAAAGTCCTCACCTTGCATGTGCCGGGATCCCATATGGGTGCCTGTTCTAACCCCGGCTGCTCCACTTCCCATCCAGCTCCCTGCCTGTAGCCTGGGAAAGCAGTTGGGAACGGCCCAAAGCCTTAGGACCCTGCATCCTCGTGAGAGACCAGGAAGAGGATTCTGGCTCCTGGCTTTGGATCAGCTCAGCTCTGGCCATTGTGGCTGCTTAGGGAGTGAACCATCAGACAGGAGATCTTCCTCTCTGTCTCTCCTCTCTGTATATCTGACTTTCCAATAAAAATAAACGAATCTGTTTTGTCTGATGGTTCACTCCTCAAAAAGATGTATTTATTTTTATTGGAAGGGCAAATAGGGCAGATATACAGAGAAGAGACAGAAAGGAAAATCTTCTGTCTGATGGCTCACTCCCCAAGTGGCCACAACAGCTGGAGCTGAGCTGATCCAAAGCCAGGAGCCAGGAGCTTCTTCTGGATCTACCAAGCAGCTACAGGGTCCCAAGGCTTTGGGCTGTCCTCGACCACTTTCCCAGGCAACAAGCAGGGAGCTGGATGGGAAGCAGGGCTACTGGGATTAGAACCAGTGCCCATATGGGATCCTGGTGCGTTCAAGGTAAGGACTTTAGCCGCTGGGCTATGCTATTTTTCTGGGCCCCAAAATAAATAAATCTTAAAGAAAAGACCTCTCAGGAGGGATCCAGGAGATGGGGTATCTCCTGAAAGGACACAGAGACACCTGAGACAGACAAATCTGCTAACCACTGAATCACCCACCAAATCACTACAGTAGCTGGGGCTGGGCCAGGCTGAAGACAGGAGCCAGGAACCCCTTATTGGGTCTCACATGCATGGAGCTATTTTGCACTGCTTTCCAAGGCACATTAGCAGGAAGCTGGACTTGGAAGTGGAGCAGTAGGGATTGGAACCAGCGGTTCAACATGAGATGCCAGCATTGCAATCTGCCTCTTGGCCCACTGCAATACAATGCTGGCCACCCAAATAAATTTCTTTAATCTCATTTTCCCCTGAAGTGCCTTCAATATGTACAGTAAGCATTCCAACAAGTTTGTTATCCATAATTCTTGGTTTTAGTTTATCTTTTGAACAAATCATGCTTGATGCTTAATGTTGCCTTCTCTTAGTTTTGTGGCAGTGTTACATCCCCAAAGCAGTGGGGGGCACTTTGCATCTGCTCCTAGCATCTTCTTACATTGGAGACCTGGACCGGGCCAGGAATTTCCGGGGTTCACCTGGCCTCTCCTGCCCCCGCCCCCTGGAGAGAGACCCAGGACAAGCTTCCGATCAGCAATAGGGAGAAAGACAGCTGCCACTCAGGACAGGGTCAGGGCCCAATGAGACAAAGGAGGTGGATGCTCTTGTAGCCAGCAGGCGGTCACCTATGTCCTGACTTCACAGTAAAAGCTCACCAGCTCACCATCCTTGCTTCTTCCTTGTGTCCGGGCTTTGCCGCTTAACAAAGGAGACCCAGGTTCGTAACTCCGGGTATCCCTGAAGGCCTGGCCCTGCCCCAGGAGCCCTAGAACAGAAGGTCCCTCTGAAGTCTTCATCTCTGGAATGGGGGTTCTGGGCTCATTAAACTCTGGTTAGTTCCTCCCTCGCCCGAGCCTCAGTCTACTCAAAGCAGAACCAGAACCTGTCAGTGCCGTGGGTTTTACTCTAGCAAAACCCTTTACTGTGGGAGGGCCCGGCCCGTGGCAGGTGGCCGTCAAGGTCCCAGAGCCACAGGTTCAGTCCTCACAGAGACTCGGGAAAAGTCGGGGTTTTGCCACCCGAGAGGGACTGGGACGCGCACGAGCTTCGGCCGCGGGAACAATGGCAGGGTGGCGTGGAGGCTGGTGGGCGTAGGCCAGGTCTGGGCCGGGGGCAGATGAGGCGGGCTCGCAGGGCTCTGGACCGCGGGGTTAGTCCGGGCCACCGGGCTGGGAGCCGAAGCGTTTGAGCCAGGGAAAGCCGAGGTCGGCGCTGGCAGGGACTCGGGAGGAGGCGGGGGGCGGGGCCGGAGCCCACCCGGCTGGGATTGCAAGGGCGAGGAGGCCCCGGTGGGCTTTCCTCTTCTTCCTCCCCTGGCCACAGACGCCCGGCCTCGGAGCTGTGGGGCGGTTCAGGTAGGCACCCGGCCCACGTGTGAGAGCGGGCGGTGGACCCTAGCGGCAGGCGGGCCCGCTGGCGGGGCTTAGCCCCCTCCTCTGTTCCCCCTCCTCGGGGCCGGCGTGGCTCCTCCCGACGCGCAGCCCCAGCCCGGGCTCCGGCTCTGGCGCTACCCCGGCCGTTGCTGACACGCCGCGGCGCTTGCTTGCTCCTCCACCGGCGGCTGCTGCCTGAGCGGCCGAGATCGCCGCCTCCTCCGGGGCAGCCGGTCGGGGCGGGGCGGAGGGGCGTGGGGGCGGGCGGGGAGGGGGCTGAGCGCCGTGGGAGGGAGGGAAGGAGCGAGCGAGCTAGCGAACGAGCGGGGCATTTCTGCGCAGCTCCACTGCGCCTCGGAGCCCGCCGGGGCGGCCTCCAGACGAGGAGACCAAGGGACAGTCAGTGCCCGGAAGCCGCGTTGCCGCCACCAGGTGAGCCCGTCCGGCGCCCGCCGTGGGCCCGGGGCTGCCTACGCATCCGAGCTCTCGTGTGCGGGTCTGGGTGATCGCCCGGCGCTGAGGGCGCTGTCCCCGACCGGCGAGCACTGACAGCCGGCGGGCTGGCTGCGGGAGGCGGGCGCCAGCGCCGGAGCCTCTGGCTCCATTCGAATGCTTCGCAGCTGGCGCGGGAATGTGCGTCGGGGGCCCACGGTTTGGGGCGTGTGAGTGTGAGCGCGCGTGTGCCCGGCATCGGTGCAAGGGGATGCTCGGTGTGCGCGCGTGCTTGTGAGCCGAGTGTAGCGCCCCAGTCCCCGTGCGCTAGGGCTGGGTGGTGCGTGCACCTCTGGTGTGTGCTTGCGGGTTCCCACAGAGTGTTATCTGTGAGAGGGTGTGTCCCAGTGTGTAGCAGGGCGTGTGTGAACGCCACTGAGGCTATGCCAGAGGCTTCCCTTGTGGCTGGAGCCAGAGCGGTGTGTGTATGTGCATGTGTGTCGCCTTGTGCGCGCCACTGTGGCTCCCGAGTGTGCGCGTGTGAGGGCGGGTGTGCACCCGCGTAGCCCCCGTGTGCGTGTGCTCGGCTTTGTTTCCACACTGTCGGGAGGAAGGGGTGGGGGCGGTGGCCCAGGCGCCACCGTCCCCGGGAGCCGGGCACCTGGTCCGGTGGTGGGTGGTGGTGGCGTGGACGCCCCTGCCGGGCAGGCAGAGACTCCCTGCTGGCAGGTGGGTGGCCACACCCCGGGGGCCGGAGGGAGCTGGTCTGACAGCGGAGCCCTCACTTGGAGCCAGCTGGAGGGGAAGGCGTGTCTTGCCTGGATCCTGGGTGTGCCCTGTGTGACTTGGGGGGGGGGAGCGTGTATGGGTGTGGAGGTATGGCTCTTGTGGGTGTGGGGATAGGAGAGACAGTGGCCTCCAGGCAGTAACCCCGGCCAGTTCAGACATCCATTTCCTGTTGTGGTTCAAGGACTGTCGCCCAGGGCTAGACCCACCTTGGCCTGGTGAGCCACACTCCAGTCTTCACCCCTGTCTGGAAGAACCAACCAAGGTACAGGTGTCTTGGAAGGGACTGGGAGGAAGAATCACTGTCTTAAAGGGCCAGCGCCGCTCTGCTGGGGATCCACCCCCAGCCCCTAGACCTCTGTACTTTGAGTGCCGTCTTGGGGTGTGGCTGTGCCCTTCCCCTTCTACTCATGTAATGTGCATTTCTAGATCTGTACTCTGTGCCTAGGTCTGCTTTGTCAGTGAGCAGTGAATGAGACATCTCAAATGCATGTGTGTATCTGTTTTTGTAAGTTCCGGTGTATTTGTTTGCGGGTATATCTGTTTGTGTATTAGTGACTCTGTGCATGTGGGTGTGCAAAAGAAGTGGCATTTTACTGCCAACTGGAACAGACAGTAAATCTCTACCCAGGGCCACTCTATTTTAGAACTGGGGAAAAGCAAATCTGGGGATGTAGTCGTTGACTCTGGGTTTCAGATTTTGATAATGAAATGCAAGTAGGTGAGAGATGGGGACAGGATAGATATAAAGAGGGAGACCCTCACAGGAGGAGGGAGCTATTCTTGGAGAAGGATGGCTAAGTGCGCGAATTCCCCCTTCAGTCCCAGCTCTTCTGCTGTGTAACTTCACCTCCCCCTTGGCTGCTTGACTTGCCAGGATCAAGTGCACAAGATCTGGAGTGTAAAGGGAAGGAGCTGGAAGTGTAAGGAGGAAGGAAGGTGATGGGTGGTAGGAATGGGGGCCAACAGCAGATTTCTACAAGTCGTCAAAGGTTTCTCTGCCAAATGCAGCAGAGCCTGAGTTGGGAAGGCAGAGCTTGCTGGCTCTCATCCTGAATCCAAAGCAGGAAGCCTTGGCCTGGGGTTCAGGAGCCCTGGAGTATGGTCTCCCTCTGACTCTGTGTGTGTAATCTGTTTACTCAATACATCTTTTATTTAACTTCTTTTAAGGCAAATAGTCTCAACTCCCTGAGCCTCCGTTTCCCTGACTAGTCAGCTGGTGGATTTGATTGGGGACTTTGAGGCCCTCTGCCTTGCTAGAGTTGCCCTGCCGTTGCCCTGCCCTTGCTGCCCTCCCTCCTACCTCACCCTAGTGGTTATGGAAGTGTGGTCCATCTTGCCTGCCAGCAGCAGGTCCCTTGGGCGTCTGTTGGAAATGCAAATTCCGAGGTCTCAGAATCCTGGTGGGGCCGGACCATCCAGGGCCATCTATCTCTGAGCAAACACAGATGATTCCAATGCCCCATGCTCTCAGGAGAGGGACAGCCAGGGAGCTGGGGCCTCCATGTGTGGAGAGCTTCCAGGTCCCTCCCACACTTATACCTGAGGAAGTCCTGCAGTACCCAGCTGATAGGCAGGAATTCTTGTCTCTATCCCAGGTCTTCCTTGTGACTTTGGGCAAATTGGTCCTTCCTCAATGACACAGTGACCCTCTGACAGAGTCTGCTCTGGGGCTGACTTGCTCCAATCATCTCCTGGATGCACATAGCCCTACAAAATCTAGTCTCCACCCACCTCTCTGGAAAGCAGTCACTCTGGTCTTTCACTTAACCCAAATACTGTGGATTCTCTTGCCCCTGGGCCTTTGCACAAACTCCTCCCTCTGCCGAAACACTCCTCTACTGATGCTTATCTCAGTGACTTCCCAATCCTCAGAATCCAACTCCACAGTCACTTTCCTCGGTCTTGGGCAGACCCCTAAGCCAAGTGAGCTTTTCTTAATACATACTCTGAGTATGCTTTGTGTCACAAGGACTTAGGAGTCTTTGGAATTACATGTAAAGTGGTTGACTGTTTGTCTCTCCTCACTTAACTTGGAATGCCAGGCAGGAACTCGCTGCTGCCCCACACAGTGCCTAGTTTATGGGATTGTGTTCAGTTAGTCTGTCCAGTTAATTCATTTATAAAATGGAATCGGTGGTGATACCCAGTATTTTCCCTCAAGGTTTGTTGATATGTGATCCAAGATAGCCTCAGACTCTTCTCAGATAGATTTATTCTTTTTCTTGCTGCATCTCCTGGCCTTCAATTTGAACCCTCGTCATGTGCCCAGGCCCATACTGGGCACTGTTCCAGGGTAGGCAAGAGGCAGCTCTTGGGGAAACCCAGTCTAGCAAATGAAAGAATGAAAGGACAGGAACATTGCACAAGGGCTCCAAAGTTTTGGGTATCCTCTTGTTATGACTGGGGACAGATCACTGTTCATCTGTTGGATGTGCCCTCTTGTATAAAATGAGGGTATTGGTCAGATGGTGAATTTAAGGGCCACATCCCAAGACATCTTCCAGTGGATGCCTGAAACCTTGCATTGTATGGAACATAGAAGTCCAAAACTTTCACCTTTCCCCTTATAGGAAACACTTTATGGCCTCTGGCAGAACTGAATTGCCAGCGTCACTACTGCTGTGCTTTGAGGCATCGGTAGGTAAAATCAGGGTCACTTGAACACAGGCACTGCAGGGCTGCAACAGTTGATCTTGTAGAGATGACTACCCTGTGACTAAGAGGCAGGCAGTTCATACAGTGTGAATATCCTGGGCAAAGGTCTGGTTTGCACACTCTAAACAGGATGGAGCAGGAGGGTGTGAGGTTCCATCACACCACTCCATGGTCCTCTCTGGAAAACTTAGGAACTGCTTATTTGTGGAATTTTCCATTAACATTACCAGGCTGTGGTTGATGACAGGTAGATGAAACTGTGAGAAGCACAACTTCTGCAAAGGGAGTGTCATTTCAGTGGTTACCAGCTCATTCAATTTTTGTTATATGTTCCTTGGGTGACATTGGGCAAATGATTACATCTCTTCCTTTCCCTACATGTCAAACATGATCAATAATAATATTTGTGTCATAGAGTTATTTTGAAAATTAAATGAAGCAACATACATAAAGTTCTTAGCACAATGTGAACATGTAGTAAAAAGCATTGGGCAATTGTTGGTTATTATTATTATTATGGCTACTCCATAATAGGTAGTTCAATGTCTTGAATGCCTCTGTGTTGGACCCTTGGCCTAGGAAAATGAAATAAATGCAACAGTGTTGTCAAGCTAAGATGGGGGCAAATAGGAAGACTGCCAATAGCCCAAGGCCAACAGACAAGGTGGCAGGGTGTGGCTGTTTATGAAAGAAGAGATTTCTTAGAGGAGGGAGATGAGGTTTGGACTGTATTTGATCTTCCAGGTTGTTGGAACAGTATGTGAGAAGGCAACATGGCTTGCTAGGGGAACCACAAATCATGTGGTTTAAGCATAAGTTGGGACAGGTGGGATGAGTGGCTGGAGACAAGGCTGAGTGGAAGGTTGGGCCATATCTGACACAGGCAGGAGTGCCTGGATGAGTCCCCCAGGTGTGTGGTATGGGAAACTGGAGGAGAGGCCACAGCCAACCTGGGTGGGTCAGCTTTGCATTTCAGAAACGCAGCTCTGTAGGCAGTGGTAGAGGGTGGCCTGGGAGTGAAGAGGAGTGTGGCTCAGGAAATGGGGCCCAGGGGCTGCTGAGTCAGCTCAGAAGGAAACCCGGGGGATGGACAGAGGTACGGACATGAGGAAGCCCATTTTGTGGACCTCAGCCTTATCAGGAAGGCAAAGGGGTCTGGAGCTGGCTTCTCAGGACTGCTTCATGAGTGGGAATCTGAGCAGCTAAGTTCAAGTCCAGGCCTGATACTCAAAGGTCATGCACCGTGTGGTAGTACCCTAGGGCTGCCGTGAAGAAGAACCGCCAGTGAAGAAGCTGTTGACCACAGAAACATGCTCTCCCCATTCTAGAGGCTCACCTGATATCAAGGGACCAGCGAGGCTGGCTGCTCCTTCCCGAGGCTCAGAGGGAGCAGTCGGTGCCCAGATCTTGCCAGTTGTCTCCGGTGGGCAGCCACATCTGCATCTGTCATCTACAGCTGGCTCTTTATCTGCCCCTGAGCCATCACCTTTTGTTATAAGGATTGCCCTAATCCAGTAGAACCTCACTATATCTGCAGAGACCCTGCTTCTGTTCTGAGGTACACCGGCGTTTTCGGGGAGATTACTGTTCCAACCTGGTTCATGCAAGGGGTGGGAAAGAGTGCAGGCTCTGGGAACCCATAAACCTGGGCCAAATTCAGATCCTGCAGTTGAGCAGGTAAATCAGTCCCTTCTTTCTCAGCCTCAGTTCCCTTCTCTGTGAAATGGGCATGGATCACACCCACAACATGGGTGTTGGTGACTTGATCAAGATAATAGATGTGAGCGTGCCCAGGGAGGTGGCACAGTCAGCACTCAGTACTGTTTCCTTCCTCTTCACTTCCCCATTCCCTGTGCTCAGTGACTGGAACAAGTCTCTTAACCTGGCTTCACTCTTCTCATCTGCCCAGCGTGAGTGATCCCTATCCAGTGCTACCCAACCTCACCAGATTACAAATCCCAGGAGACAAAGAGAAAGCTCTTTGTATCCTGCTGAAGGGTGTGTGGCAATGATTTTAAACTGTACTCCTTCATTGTCTTAACCCTTTGGCCATTGTCCCATCCACTGAGTTCTCAGCAGAACCCAGCCTAGCCCACATTGCTCTCTTGAAGCAGGTCCCCTTTGCCCGTTTGTGCTCAGGGACTTGTATGAAGTGTCACCAGTGTCAGAGCTGGGAGGACTTTAGAGATGGTCATTATTGGTGCCTTCATTAGCTTGAGGAGAGAAACTGAGGCACAGAAAGACATGACACCCTGAAGCTTCCAGAACTAATCCAGGGCCCTTGGAATGAAGGCCTTGCTTGTGTTGACAAAGGCTCCTGTTGACAAGCTGAATGCTGCATTTCTGTTTCGTTGCGATTGTAGCCCCAGAAACAGGAGCAAGGGGCAGATAGGAGCCTGGAGAGGGTCCCTTGCAGTCAGGGAGCTGGGAGGAGCTTGCTGAGCCTGGGTGAGAATCCCCAGGAAAGGGTGCCAAGCCATGAGTGGGCAGGCTGTCAGTGTCTCTGCAAGCTGAAGGGGCAGGGTATTTTGTTATCAGTGTAACTGTGGCCAGCTCTGCCTGTTCCAGTGGGAGGAGGCCACCACAGGGTGGTGGCAGCAGCCTGGGGAGCCAGAGTCTGGAGGTAACTCAAAGCTTCAATGTCCCTATTGATGGCCAGAGCGGTGCTTCTCAGGCAGCCTGTGTCTCTCTAAGCCTGACCTTGGCTCTGCACACCAGAGAGGGCTGATCCTGGCTTGGCAGTTGCTGCCAAGTCATGTTCCTCCTCCCAGCCCCCCCACTGAGGCCCCTTGATTCTCTTCCTTTCCTGTTCTCCCTCCTCGTCTCATTGTACCTCACCCTATTCCCCTGCCTCCACCCTCTCCAGATTGGAGGGCTGCAGATATAGTCTCCAGGCCTACTACAGGTGGCTGGCTGGTTTGAGGGTTGCTTGGGGCCACTTAAGCTGAGAGAGCATAGGGTCTTCCTCATAAGAGGCTCACTCTGCTGCCTTAGAAACCACCACTTACGTTCATTGGCTTACTCTGGGCGAGGCCGTGGGCTAAGCGCTTTATGTGCCTTACGTTTTTAATCCTTACAGCTACTCAGTGAGGCAGAGATTATGATCCCCGTTTTATTAAGAGAGCTGCTATAATGCACATGGCCAGTGCCTATCTAGTCCTCAGCTAACCAATGGAAGAGTTGACCTTTAAATCCAGAGCCATCCAAAACCCGAGGGTTCATTTCATTTTTCCTGGGACCACTCCTCTTGGGGCCTGTGAGAACATTTAGGGCTCCATGGAGGGTCATGCATTTGTTCGGTTTCCAAGGACTAAGTCTGAACTCTTGAGATCCTGGCCTGCCGTGCAAGACCCCTGCCTCCCAAGCCTGCCCTCAACCATCACTCAGGGATCGACCTTCCAGCAGTGTCAGTCCCTGGACTGGCCACAGTTCCAGGTCCATCTGGTTCCAGGCAGCTGCCTCCACCTGTGGGAGGGACACTGAGTTAGGGGCAGGTGACAGAGCAGGTCTGAAGGTACCTGATTTTTCTCCTAGTGATTGTTTTGTCACTGGCCACCTTAGTATTTTTGTTATGACTTGGATTCCTTCAAGGAAAGGAGGTAAGCATCTTCAAATGGCAATAATTCTGTCTACTTAGGAGGGTACTCCAGGGCTTGGCTTGGGGGGGGCCGATGATGCCTAGAACTCCGAGGTAATTGGGGAGGGAGGCCAAGGGTGGTGGGTGACTCATGCAGAGATGTATTCTAGAAAAGGACAGAAAGGAAGCCAGAGTTTGGGGCCAGCATAATGGCTGAATTGACTAATCCTCCTCTCTGTTAGCACCAGCATCCCATATAGATGAGAGTTCATGTCCCAGGTACTCCACTTCCTACCCAGATCCCTGCTTCTGGTCTGGGAAAGCAGCAGAGGCTAGCCCAAAGCCTTTGGACCCCAGCATCTGCATAGGAGACCCGGAGGAAGCTTCTGGTTCTTGGCTTTGGATTGGCTCAGCCCCAGCCATTGGGGCCATTTGGGGAGTGAATCATTGGACGAAGATCTATCTGTCAATCTGCCTTTCCAATAAAAGTAACTACATCTTTTTTTTTTTAATTTTCCTTTCTTTTCTTTCTTTCTTTCTTTCTTTCTTTCTTTCTTTCTTTCTTTCTTTCTTTCTTTCTTTCTTTCTTTCTTTCTTTCTTTCTTTCTTTCTTCCTTCCTTCCTTCCTTCCTTCCTTCCTTCCTTTTCTTTTCTTTCTTTTCTTTTCTTTTTTTTTTTTTAGAACTCACCCAGGGCCAGATTGAAGTGGCCTGAAGTATCGCCAGGTTGGGGAACGATTAGGGAACCTCTTCTCACCCCATGATCAGCCCAGGCAGACTCTAAACTCCCTCCCAGGCAGGATTGCTGATGTCAGAGTGGCTTTAGAGCTCGGGCAGCTGTGACTGGTCACTTGCTGATTCTTTACCAATCTCCAGTGTGACCTTTGTTTGCCTGAGACTGGCCAGCTCAGGCAACCAGTGGCTCAACCAGAAGAAACAAGGATGAGAGGGTGGTGGCTTTAAAAGGTCTTGCCACAGAACCCTCTGTTTAGACAGGGGGACAGAAAGTCATTATGGGGAACAATCAAAAGGGCACAACTCAGCACCCCATGCCCAGTCCTTCAAGGGCTCCCTGAGGCTGGCATCCTACAAAGGCAGCAGAAGGAGAGCCTGTTAAGAACCACTGTCCTCCAGGACGCATTGCAGAGGTTTGGGTTCAGCCACTCCGTGGAGGGGGCCCTGAGAGCAGCCTGATTTAACAGGCTGTGTCCAGGTGATTGGGACACAGCTGTTTCTCATCAGGTGGCCTCTGGAGGAGGCCAAAGGGCATGTGTAGTTTGGGGTGTGTGACTTGACCCCAGGGAAGGATGTACAGTTACCACTCAAGCCTGTGGTCACCCCCCCCCCCACCCACTTCTGTGGAATTGGAGCCATGTGGCTGGAGAGGGGTCCGCGGGAACTGATGGCAGAGCCAGGCTGAGATGGCTGGTGTCTCACACCTCTTGGGGAATAGCTGGCTTTGCTGGGAAGGTGCTGGGGGATGGCAGGCCAGTCTGTTCCTCTGCCTGAGCCTTTTTTCCCAGCAGCAAAATGAGGAATGAACAGAATGCAGCACTGACGTGAGCTTCTGGAAGTTGGCTGTCTTGCTGCCACGTTCTGCATCCTTGCTGCCTCCAGGAATCCCCTAACTCTGGGAAAGCCATTCTGTCCTCCATCATATCCCATCCTTGTCCTTGCAGATTCTGGACACCGACTGGCTTCTGGTCCCTCTGGTCAGTTTGTGTCCCAGATGTGTGAGCCCTTTCTCTCCTTCCACATCTACATACAAATGTAAATGACCCAGAGTCTGTGCCCTCCCAACCCCAGGGAAGCTCAGAGCTGGATCCCTGGGTCAGTGCCAAGGGAAGTGCAGGGAGAGCACATTTCTCGAGGCTCTTGGGATCTACCCTGAACTTGCTCTCTGCCTTTACCCCAACTCCCTGTGTTCCTCCTGCCTGCCAGGAATACCATTTCTCTCTTCCTCAGACACTGTTAAAGTCGGGACTACTGCCTCTCCAGGGCTCAGCTCCTATGCTAGCTTCTGTCCCACAAGGGCTTGGCTCGTGACCATCACCCCCCTTCTTCCCTACCTCGAGATCTGTCTTTTCTTCCTGGCCTTCCCTTAGTGCCTTATCTGTTCCCCTCTGGGGACAAGTTCTGCTTGGTCTTAGCTTTATCGGAAGTGGCTTGTCTCCTTTTGCGGGTTGTGAATGTTGATGCCTTCTTTGCTTCCCTGCACCCAGCACAGAGCCGTGCATGAAATGAGGAGGGCCTTCATAGAGGCTCACTAACTTTGATTTGCAGAATCTGCCTCCAGCCATGGGCTAAACAGGTTTCTTTCCAGGGCAGACTCCTGTCACTGACACAGTAGGACTTTTCACATCTTCTTTACTTGCGGGTTGGAAGGAGGCCAAGTAGGGCGCTGGCTAAGACCTTCCAATTCCAGTCTGGACTGCTGTCTCCTGGCTGTGTGACCTGGGGAAAGTCACTTCCCTTATCTGTGCCTCAGTGTACTCAGGTTAAAGAAATAAGACTGACGAGTCTAGTGAAGGCTGTGGGAAAAATACACTGAAGTGCTCTAGGTAAAATGTGAAGTTAGAACATTATGAAGAAAATAACCAGAAAACCAGTACAATTGGTTTTTTTGTTTTGTTTTGTTTTGCTGTGGTTATTACAACAAGTATCCACTGTGTTCTGTGTATCATGCTGGATGGTGAGAGCCTGAAAAACAATCATTCCCAGAGTTCCTTGCTCTCTAGGGTCTTAGGTTGAAATAGTCAGCACCACTGGCAGAGACACTGTTGAAGATGTTATCCCTGCCATGAGGCTGAGGTTGGGGTGGGGAGCACAGGGGAAGTGGAATGCAAATGTGGAGATTTGTAGGGACAGGCAACACACAGAACACACAGCATAAAGGAGGGAGAAAGCCCCCTTGGCTGGATAGGGGCAGCATCAAGCCTTGCTTTACCTAAAAGAATTCTTGGGGAGAGTGCAAGAGTGGGCAGGAGCAGGGAGGCTGGGGCTGGCCAGAAGGGAAGGGCAGCTCTGCTAGGGCTTTGGCCAAGGCTGTGGGAAACTAATGTTTTATCCTTCTCGTGCAGGCTGTAGTTGAGTGTGGGTAAGGTTGGGCTGAGGACCTGGGTCTCTGCAGGACTGCCTGTTTACCTAGCCAAGGTCAGCATTTGGACCATGAGCTGGTCTGTGGTTAAAGCACAAAATGATCCCAGAAATGTTAGTTTCTAAGTCAGAGCCAGCCAGTGGAAATAATCTTAACACCACTGCCCCCTCCCCAACAGGATACAGAAGCAGAGGCCCAGGCAGGGTTTCCCCTCAAAGCCAGAGAGAATGAATGGATGGTGGCTGTGTGAGGAGTTGGGAGAAGAGAACCAACAGGGTGCCAGGGATCTCGAGAAGGACATCAAGGACAAGCCATCATTGAGGCAGGAGCAGTCTATTGTCAGGGTGTGTGTGTGTGATTACAGGTAAGTGGGATGTGAGTGGGCCAAAACCAGCATCACTGCAGACTTTCCTTCTGGAAAAGGAGAAAAAAAGAAGCTCAGGGACTGTTGGGATGTGGGGGCAGTCAGGTGGAGGGCTGAGAAGAGGAGGCCGTTGCCAAGCAGCAAGAGGCACTTTGGTGTTAGAATAGGGTACCCTAGGGGCCGGTGTTGTGACGCAACAGGTTAAGTTGTGTTCTGAGATGCTATCATCCCATTTGGGCACTGGTTCATCTCCTGGCTGCTCCACTTCTGATCCAGCTCCCAGCTCCTTTGCCTGGGAAAGCAGCCAAAGATGGTCCAAGTCCTTTGAACCCCTGCCACCCACATGGGAGACCCAGATGGAGTTCCAGGCCCCCCATTTTCACGCTGGCCAAACTTCCCAGCCCCAACTGTTGCAATTATTTAGGGAGTGAACCAGCATATGGAAGATCTTTCTGTCTGTGTCCCTCCCAACTGTAATCTTGTCTTTCAAATTTATAAATCTTAAAAGACGAAAATAAAACAGGGCACCCTAGCGTCAGTATGCCTCCGTTACCAGGGAAGAAGGACGAGTGGCATCCAGGGTTGGGGGCACCCTGACCTTCAATGTCCTGTTCCTGGAATGCCCTGGGTGCTATTGTTGTGGTCCCTGTCGGATGGGCTCAGTGAGATGCCTGGGGCAGGGCAAGCTGCCCTTCATGTCTCTCCCATCAGTCCACCTATCTAACTGACCTGTTTTAAATTTACCCTCACCCCTTATTTGTCTTTTTTTTTTCTCTTGTTGAGCACCTACTGTGAGCCCAACCTCATTGAACTTAGGACAGTTACCCCTTAGCACAGAAGGCCATCCCACAATGGCATACAGGGATCAGAATGAAGAGGTAAGGGGTCTTCATGCCTACTCCTCCCCCAACCAAGTCCCCCTATCTCCAGATGGAACTTTCTGCTGGAACTACCTCCTGCTGTACTGGAAACCAATCAGAGTTAATTGTTAAACCTACTAGCTGGCAAGAGTTTCAACCTGCTGGGCTGGTGGGAGGGGGCTAGGGGCTGACTGTGCTCCCTAGGAACGGGGTGGAGCCACATAAATTTTTGAGGCTTTGACTGCCACCTTTCCCTTACTCTGGAATCCGTCCCTAGGGCCCTGTCCTCCCCTCCTCCCCAGGGAGCTGGCTGGCTGCCACTTAAACCCTTTCTCCCTGCCTCCCGCTGAGGTGAGTCCAGAGGGTGAGGGCTGGCTCCAGCCCCTGTCTCAGGGCTGTCCCAAGGCCTCTAGGGGAGTGTGTGCAGGGGTGGGAGGCCATGGCCGCAGAGCAGGCAGTCAGTGAACCTTGCTCACTCTGCCTCCTGCCTGGTAGGGCCTAGCAGATGGTAGGAAGCCCAGACCCGTGATCAGACCCTCCTGCTAGGGCATTCCAAGCAGTGCGTTCTCCTGTTCCACGTCCCTGTTCGGGGCTATTTTCCACCACTAGACCAGGGGAAGAGGGTTCCTTGAGAATAAAGCCTTGGTTCTTCTTCTGCAAAGCTGAGCCTCCTGTCAAGCCTTAGGGGAGAGTGCCTGCTTCAAAGGATGCAGGACCTGTCCAAACTGGGTGATCTGGTGCAGTTGGGCCACCTTGCTGAGTGTCACCCTCTGTACCACCCTGTATCATTGTGGTAGCCACGTTTCAGGTTGTTGAGTGAGTAAATGAGTAAGATTATCCTTCTATTCAGATTCAGCTCTGGGTTGGGGCTCTGGAGTCAGATAGCCCACTCCCTCTAGAACCTGATTGTGGCACTGCAGCTGCCCCCTGCAAAAGCTACCACTCAAATGTGACTCTTGAGCACTTGAGCTCTTGCTAGTGGGACCAAGAAGCTGAAGTTTACATTTTCAGGTAGTGTTTGATTTTGATGGGAAATTGATTAATAATTACATGTTTGATTTTTTTTTTTTTTGAAAGGCACAGAGGTGTACTAACAGGGGAAAGAACTCCGTCTTCCATCTACCCTAAATGCCTGCTACAGTTTGGGCTGGGCCAAGCTGAAGCAAGGAGCCAAGAACTTAATCAGGTCTCCCACATGAGTCTTAGGGACCCAGCTACATGAGCCATCACCTGCTTCCTCCCAGGTTGCACATTAGCAGGAAGCCGATCAGAGCCAGAACTTGAACCTATCACTCAGATATGGGATATAGGAATCCTAAGCAGGTCTTAACATCTGTTTCTAATTTAACCATTTTAAAAGAATATTCCACCCAATTATAGACAAATTTGGATATACAAGAGCACTTCAAAAAATTCATGGAATAATAGGGTGTGAATTGTGACAAGGGAGGTTAAGCACTGCTTGGGATGTGCGCATCTTGAATCAGAATGCCTGGTTCTAGCCTCAGCTACTTTACTTCAATTAGCTTTCTGCAGATGGGTCTGAGAGGCAGCCCAGATGATGGCCCAAGTACTTGGGCCTCTACAACTCATGTGGGATACCCAGATAGTTCCTGGCTTCAGCCTTGGCCTAGCCCTTCTTGTTGTGGGCATTTAGGGAGTAAATCAGTGAATGGAAGATATCTCTCTCCATCTCTTCCTCCTCTGGCTCCTATTCTGCTTTTCAAATAAATAAATCTTTTTAAACAAGCATTCATAGAAAATAGAATTAAAAGATACATTTTCAGGTGGCTGTTTTGGTTCAGTGGGCTAAGCCTCCACTTGTGATGCCTGTGACCTGGTCAGAAGTTGCTCTCATCCAGTTTTCTGCTAATGTGCACCCTGGGAGTTAGTGGATGATGGCTCTGGTGCCTGGTACCTGCCACCCAAGTTGCAGAGCAGGACTAAGTTTTGGGTTCTTAGCTTCACCCTGGCCCATACCTGGCTATTATGTACTTTAGGGGAGTGAACCAGTGGGTAGATTTCTCTCTCTGTTGCTCTCTCTCTCTCTATGTGTGATTCTACCTTTCAAATAAATAAAAACGTATCTTTAAAAAAGACATTTATTGTGGTACAAGAAAGCTTTGACGTATTCATGGCCATTTCATAACACACCTTTTCCATGACCTTTTGAAGATTCCATGTAACTTTGGAAATTCAATTCATAAATATAATTTTCCATTGCAAAGACCACAAGAATCTAAAAATTTTTTGGAATCTAATGTCTGAACTGAGTTGTGCTCCAAGTGTGAAAGACACATTAAATTTAGAAGGCAAAGTAGATAAAAGAATATAAACTATCTCAGTAGTCTTTTGTGTATTAATTATAAGTTAAAATGTTTATGTTTGGTTAAATAACTACATTATTAGAATGAATTTCACTCATTCCTTTGCACTTGCATTCTGTTTGTATTGGACCATGCCATTATAGCCAGCTGAATTTGATGCGCTTGAATACAAGACTATATAAAAACTAGCTCTTTGGGAGCAGTGAAGGTCAGATGTTTCCCTCTCCTACCACTAGCCTTGGCCACTCATGGAAGAAAGGTTATTACAGAAAACCTCAAGGCCTCAAGGATGAGTCTTTGGGTTCTTGTGGTGGCCCTGCCACTGGCTCGGCTCACTGTGTGTGTCTTTGGACATTGTGTTCTGATGAACCTTTGCCTGCCTTCTGTCAGTTGAGGCCAATCATGACTGAGGGGATCCTCTCAGGAATGGTCTACATAGGGCAGTGTGTGGTGCTTTGAGCAGGTGGGTGTCAGTTATGACAATGGCCACCACTGCCATTCATTGTAGGATTGTTACTGCTACAGTTGTGTCCTTCAGCTTGGATCCCAATTATTCCAGTTGTCTGGATAGGGCATAAACTAAGGAAGAGAGAAGCTGAGAGTTTGAGGGCGGGAGTTGTGATAAGGCCCCAGCAGACATTTGTACAAAACTTGGGGGCAGGGATGGAAGGTAGGAGGGCTGTTTGCTGTTGGGGTGGCTCCTTAGACCCTCCCTCCTGCAGGGGATCGGGCAAAGAGAAGCTCCTTTCACAGACTGGGAAGCTGAGCTTGCTGACAGGAAGTGACCTGGTTACACAGGAATCTGGTGCGGGACTTTCTGGCTCCGCTGCAGTCATATTGGCGCCCGCGTGGAGAGGCCACTTTTGAGGTTGTACGACCAGGGTCTGAGCCAGGAGTCTGGAGCTGGTTGAGGCATGGATATTGTTAGTCTCCTACAATGGGCAGGGACCAGACACCGTTTAGTACCACTGCCTCCCTCTGGAGAGAGACGAGGAAGGTGTATGTGTACACATGGACACTGTTGACCACCCCCACAAGTCGATAGCCAAGCTGAGAGCTTCTGTTTGTTTAGATCCGGTGGTCAGCTCTGCCCCAGCACGATGGATGGCCCTGCCGGCAGCCCCCTCCTCTTCTGCCCGGTGCCTAGAGAGGGCTTCTGAGAAAGAGGCTTTTGTTTCTCTGGCTCCTTCTGGCTTCCTCTCGAGGTAGCTATACACACACACACACACACACACACACACGCACGTGCCCAAGTCCTGATTTGCATTTGTCCCTGTTCCAGGTTTAAAGGGTCCTGAGACACGAAACCTCTTTGCATACTTCTTTCTGGAAATCCTTGTGGAGACTGTAGACTTCTCCATTAAGGAGACTCAAATCCCTCTTTTACCATTAATTCTAGGCCCTTGAGCAGGTAACTTTTTTTTTTAGTAATCTTACTTAGTTGATTAGGGTACAAAGGGTCAAGGGCTGCAGGAAAGTGGGTAATACCATTGTTTCCACACTAATATCATCATTTTCCCCCTGTATCAGGGGTCAGGAGGGAAACAAAGGGAAAAGCCCCACCCAGCCTCTCACCCATCCCAGGTCCCCAATGTGAGGCACGCTCCAAGGGTCCTGCTCAAGCAGTTTTGATAGTTCAACAGTTCTGAATTGCTGCCAATCTCGCTGTTCTAATCGCGATGAAATATATTCAGAATCTACTGGCTGACATAGTCTCTTCATGGTTGGGGTTCTGAGATCAGCAGTTCAGTTGGAGGGATCTCCAAAGAAACTTCATCTGAGTTGATCCCAAACCTGATTCTTGTGTGAGTTGAGCAGGTAACTTTTTAAGCCTCAATTTCTTCATCTAAAAAGCAGGGGCCACAATGGACCACACACATCTGAGTGATTCTGCCACCCACTCGCTGTGTGGTTCCTGGGGAGCCGTTTCCCCTTCTGGGTTTGTTTCCCCCTTGCCTGTGAAGGCTGCTCGTGAGGAGGCCCTGTACCAGACACTGAAGGCACTTGTACTTTCCAAGCGAGGAAGCTCAGGGTCCTGTCCCAGGTGGGAGAGCTGAAAAGTGGTAGAGCTAAAATTCAGGTCTAAGTGACTGACTCCATGGCTCAGGCTCATCAGCCACTGAGTGTTCTTCCTGTTCCCCCATTCTCTTGTTCTTTGGGAAGTGGAGGCACTCCATCCCACCTGCCTCCTGGCAATGGATGTATTCCATGCAGATGAGTCCAGGAGACCTAAGGCCTGTCCTCCTGCTGTCCTGTTCCATTGCATGCTAGGCTGTGCCTGCTGCAGGCAGGGCTTACAGATACTGAAAATGAATAAAATAATCTGAGTGGATGACACTGGAACAGAATATAAAGCTAAAAAAGACCTTGCGTCTCACCGTATCTATTTCACAGATGAGGAGACTGAGGGCAGGCCAGGTTCCTAAAAATAATGTGAGGTTTTGTTTTGTTAAGAATTATTTATTTTTGTTGGAAAGGCAAACTCATAGAGAGAAGAGACCGAGAGAAAGATCTTCCATCTGCTGGTGTACTTCCTTAAGTGGCCACAATGGTTGGAGCTGAGCTGATCTGAAGCCAGGAGCCAGGACCTTCTTCTGAGTCTCCCACATGGTTGCAGGGTCCCAAGGCTTTGGACCATCCTCTACTGCTTTCCCAAGCCACAAGCAGGGAGCTGGATGGGAAATGGAACAGCCTGGACACAAACCAGTACCCTATTGGATGCTGGCTCATGTAGGTGGAAGATTAGCCAATTGAACCAACACACCGACCTCCACCCCCACGCACTTTCGCTTTTTCTTTTTGAAGATCTATTTATTTATTTGAAAGGCAGAGCAACTGAGAGGGATAGAAAAGAGATTCTGTCTCTGCTGGTTCACTTCCCAAATGACTATGACAGCTGTGTAGGTCTGGGCCAGAATGAAATGAGGAGCCAGAAACTTCATCCTGGTTTCCCATCTGGATGGTAGAGGCCCAAGTACTTGGACCATCTTTCATCACCTTCTCAGGTGCATTATTAGCAGGGAGGTGGGTTTCAAGCAGAGCAGTCTGGGTGAGATCAACACTGTTGTGGGATGTTGGCTTCCCAAGCAACAAGGCCAGCCCACCCCTCTCCTGCCCTCTCCTACCACTGCCTGCCCTCTGTTTGCCTACCCTCGTATAGGCCTTTGTTATAGCTCTCCGGGATAATCAGCCTTCTAACCACCACTCCTGTTAGCTACTCTTCTCCTTTTCCAATCCATTTTCTGCCAGCAACTCAGTGGTTTCCCATCGTGCTCAGAATAAAAGCTTCCTCCTCCTCACCTCAGCCTCCCAGGCCTGGTTTCAGCTCCTTGTTTGTTATTTTCCTCTATGCTCTCAGGACTCAGTCACACACCTTTCGTTTAACAGGTTCAGCAACTTCCCTAAGGTTCAAATACATGCCAGCCTCTCAATTTCCAGCACATGCTGGGCCCAGGGAACTGGCATTCTGAGAAGCTAACACCGTTTCCTCCTCCTAGGTGCCTACCTGCGTGCCTGCCCTCCAGCCTGCCAGCCCACCAGCCATCTGACCCGGGAGCTGCTGTGCACAGAGGAAGGGTGAGTGTTCCATGGGCACTGCTGTACCCTGCCAGGCCAGCTGGCTGTCTGTGTGCACCTGTCCTACTGCTGGGGAGGTTTAGGCCTTGGGTTGCTAGTGGAGCTGGAAAAGGAAGACAGCTCCAGGGCTCTTCCTGATTCTGACTTGTTTCAAGGCATGCTCTTTCAGCCCTTTGTGGTGTCTGTGTTTTGCCTTTCTTGCTGAGCCATGCTGCCACCATGGCTGGTGACATGTGGCATGGGGCCAGGAAGCCCAATCTGCAGGTCCTAGGGCCCTTGATTTGCTTGTTTGTTGTGTCTAACCACTCCCAGGTTGTTAACTAGATTCATGAGAGGGTGTTTTAACCCTGTCCTCTGTGACCTTCCCCACCTTCCTTTTTCTTGTCCTCAGGGTCACACAAACCTTGTAGGGTAGGAGGTATGGGGGTGGGAGTGGACATGAGGTCAGACAGAGTGAGTTGTTTCCAACATTTTCAGCAGGGCAATTCCTCTTTTAATGAATCCCGTAGAATTTCACTGTAGCTAAAGAGCTGAAGGGGGTTACAGCCCCAATAGAAGGTGGGGCCTTGGAGAACTCTCTTTTGGGGGAATTGCTCAGCTGTCAGTGGCCCCCAAACAACTCCACAGACCCTTTGAAAGCTGCCGGCCCAGCACTCGGAGATGCTGTGATGTTAGCAGGGATAAAAGCTCGGAGCAGGAGCCCAGCCAGTGAAGTAATATTGATTGAGAAACTGAAGAAATGTGTCTGTGTCATTGGTTGGGAGTAATTAGGCACAATTGCCAGGTGTGATGCTTTGTTCTAGAATCCTCTGGTTTTCAGTGTTGGTTGCACGTGAGGTATCTTTGAAGTCTTGGGGAACTCTGGAGTATGGAGGTAAAGGGGTGTGTGTGTGTGTTGGGAGCAGGAGTGAGGGAGTTGGCATGGAGCTGAGACAAGTTGGTCAGATATAATGACTGGGGGACGGGGCTGTGGTAGGGTGGCTTTAGCGCCATTAAGGAGGAGTGATTCGGCTCCTTGCTGCCAGCGTGTGGGCCCCACAGAGCCCTCTGGACAGGAAGCACCGGGAACAAGGACTCCTCTGTCCATAGCCATGGAACAGCCAGGGCAGAGGAGATGGATTAGGAGTTCCCAGGAGGGGCCTGCCCAGCTGTTCCCTGACATTTGGGCAAATGTACAGAGAGAAGGGGAATTCGGGGTATGTGTGCCGGGGCGGGAAGCAGGGGGAGGCGGGGGCCTGGCCGGGGGGGAAGTACAAGGGAGGCAGAGACGGTTCCTATGTTTGTCCCACATGTTTCTCAGGCATCCCGTAGCCCTCCGGGGAGTGAGGCTCCAAAGCAGGCGACTCTGTAGGGTCAGAACAGAGACTTAGTACGAACTGCTGGCTGTGTATGAGGCAGACAGTGAGAGAGGATGGATTTTCACAGCCCGCCTGTTGCAGTGGGAACCAGGGAGTCTGTAAGTCCAGAACCCCATGTTCAAGTCCTGACTCTGCAGGCTTGGCCTTGCTCCTCCTCCTCCTTTCCTGGTTTCCATTTCCCCTTCTGTAGAACACAGAACGTGTATCAGCCCCGACTGCTCTGAATGTCCATTAAAACTTTCTTTTTTCCCACATATTTCTAGTTGGCAGCATCTTGATGCGTCACTGTTTGCAACAGAGCTTCCTGGGTTGAACTGGGGGCAGTTTACCCTGAATCTTGCCCTGCTTTTCCTGCTCTGTTCCTCAGTGCCTCATGAACTACCTGTGCACATTGTCAGGGCTCCATGAAGCCACATCTGGAGACCACTGGGAGGGACGACTCTAGAGAACGTGCCTTGTAACACCACTGCAAGCTGGATGATGGCGCATTTGCCTATACGCACAGGAGCAGTGTTGGCCTGCCTGGCCTCGCCCTGGTCATCCTCTTTCAATGAATCCCCTGGTCATCCCAGGATGGCTCAGAGGATCAAAGGATGGGGAATCAGGTTAACTTTCCATCTCTCTCATGTCACAGTTGTCGCTCCCCTTTGAATGTCTACTGCTCTAGTTTAGAAACCCAGGTAGAAAGAAGAGACTATTTTTCTTCGACTGTTTACATGCTGGTCCAAGGGAAGAACTCTGATTGATTCAAACATTGTTTCTGGAAGGAGATATTCTGAATGGCCAGGCCTAGTCAAAGCAGATGCCCACTTATGTAGTGAGTGGAGGGGCAGGGCTACCACCAAATGTAGGGAAAACGGAAGGCTGCTGGGCAGCTGGGCCACAAGAATGCTCTAGAATGTTTATGGAGTCCTGGCTGACAGGAATGTGAACAGCTCATTGGCCTGGGAGGGACCTTGAGGCCCTCTTCAGGGGCAGGAATACAAATAGTAGCAGTGATGGTAATGGCCAATATTGGCTGACTTACTCTGTCTGGGCTAGGCATGTTCTCTTGCCGTGCACATATTATGTCACATTAATCTTCACATTGGTCCTTTGGGTGGATGCTGTCATTGCTGTGTGTGTTCCTGTTGTATAGGTGAGGGAAGCAAGGCACAGCTAAATGAGCAAGACGAGGAGCTGGGGTTCTAGCCCAGAACTTCAGAGTCTGCATTGCAACTTCTGGGTCTCTTGTTTCTGTCCCATCGGGCAAGTGGCTTCTAGCACCCATGGGTGCCCAAATGTCAGGGAACAGCTCTGTCACCTCATCACCTCCAGAAGTGGCACAAACATAAATTGTACTACTCTGTGTCCCCCTATATTATGCACGGATCTGCATCCAGAAACATCCAGCCAGTCACCCAGCAAGCCAGCCAGTGTAGCTCTGTGTTAGCTATCTCAGGAGATGTAAAAAACGTCATCCATGAACCTTCCCATAGGTCATTGGCACCGGCAGGTCACATTGCCTTGTGCCAGGCTTGCTCTGTGCTGAATGTTTCATGTGTAGTGTCTCACGCAGGGGCAGCAGCCCCAGAGTAAAGCGAGGCTCAAAGAGGACATGTGGTTGGAAACCTTGACCAACCCCCACGGCCCCTAGAGGGGCAATAAATGTAAGCAGGTGCCACGGTGACCCAGTCAGCATGCAAATTGCCATGCAAAGGAACAGGTACAGCACAGCTGAAGTTCAGGGCAGAGAGATCAGGGCATGGATATTTGATCTGGGTTGAAGAGTGCTAGGATTTGGGTTTTGAATTTAGGGGGTTGTCATTAAGTCTGAGGTGGGGAGCCCAATATGGCTGCCTGTGACATGGGGCCCCACCGAGGGGGCCTTGCCATACCATGCTGTTCTCTGCAGAACACAGGTGCCCAGTTCATTCCTTTGCTCTCTGAATGTGAGGCGGACAGGCCCCAGGCATACACTGCAGAAAGACAGCTGGCTTGGACCCATGTCATTCCCTCTTTTCCCTCCTCCCTTGATGGTGGAGGGAGTGGCACTCCCCTTTGATCCACTGAGCAGGGATCAGCCCTTTCTCCTCCCAACTGTGCAAGCCACAGTGGCCAGGGCAGTTCCCAGCAGCCTCAGTGAATGAAGTATCCCCATCCCCTGCTCCACAGCAGCTGAATCCCAACCTTAGTGGGGCTCCCTTCTCCCCTACCCTCCTCTACTCTGTTAGAAAGTGGAAATGGCCCCAGAATCCTGACTCTGTCCCAACAGATGCCTGAGACCTCCAGGGATGGAGGTGATGGCAGCGTCAGGAGCCCACTTGACAAACAGGGTAGAAGAAAGACAGCCGTTACCGAAGTGGACTAAGGACCATCCTGTTTTACCCATGAGTAGCCCGGGGTTCAGAGGAGGAAAGTGGCACAAGCACACTTGTCACATCAAGGGTGGCTGTGTTGTTATCTCCTACCTGCTGGCAGCTGCCCCCTCCCCACCACCCTTACTCCTGGCTCATTGGGTCTTCCTCCTGTGGCAGTGGCTCTGAATGCAGACCCAAGCCACTATCCCTTGTGGTGACAGATTGTTCCTTCTCATTTGGTGGCTGCCTGGGAGCCTGAGAGACTTT
Organism: Ochotona curzoniae; assembly: GCF_017591425.1. Taxonomy (NCBI): domain Eukaryota; kingdom Metazoa; phylum Chordata; class Mammalia; order Lagomorpha; family Ochotonidae; genus Ochotona; species Ochotona curzoniae. The sequence goes on along the minus strand of NW_024465894.1, from coordinate 13,105,622 downwards.
TTCCGTGGGGAGTCCAAGCCTCAGGAGTGTCACCCAGATAAGGCCAGATGCTCAGCTCCTCTCCCGGAATCACTGTGGTCTCTGGTGTCCCTTCTTGGCAGAATCCCAGTGTTTCTGCAAGAAGACCTGAGCAGAGAAAGGTAGGAGTATTCTTTGTCTAACAGGCTTTTCAGCCCCATGGTTCTTATCACCTGCCTCATACTAGAATTTTCTGCTTTTCCTACAGAGAACTCTTCAGTTCACCATCCCACTCAATTTTTCCAGAATGCCGAGAGGTCAAACAGAAAGAACATATGCTTGCTTCCATTTTGTGAGTGTGTTAGCTGAGGTTCAGAGACAGGAAGTGGCTTCTCCAAGATAACTCAGCTAACAGGTGGTAGAGCAGAAACCAGGGTCTAGGAACATGTGGCTGAGTGCTGACAGCTATTGATACCCTGCTTATGCTGGCTTTTCTGTGCCTCCTGTCTTCCAGGGCCTCCTCTCTGATCCAGGCTTCCTATACCTGCAAAACACAGCTCCCCTCCTTGAGGGGTTCCCAAACCCAGCCTCAGATCACTCCTCTTGCCAGTCTTACTGAAGTAACAGGGTAGCCTCTCTCTTCCAATAAGATGGATGACATCAGCTGTTTGTTTGGGGCTGGGGATGCTCTATGGAGTGTTGGAGGCTGCCCTGGTGGATGGATGGGGAAGCAGAGGCCAGAACCAGCCTGCTGTGTGCTTAGGGCAGCTGGAGAGGTGGAGCTTGGCAGAGGCTCAGACTAGGCTGGCCTGCTGGGTCCTCTCCCCGGGAAAAGCTGCAACTCTGTTTGATTAAGCAAAACACAGTGTGTCCTGAATGTTTCTGTTGTGCCTCATGTCTGCCCCAGGGAAATTATTTCAAGAGACATCCTGGGGCTTCCCTCCCTCCAACATGGCACCTGAACCAATTCAGAACCAGAGAGCAAGGTGCCCAAGGGGCTACAGTTCAGGGCTTGCTTGGAGTCATTGGGGGATTCTGCAGTCAAAGGAAATAGGCAGGCGACTCAGTCAGTCCACTAGGGGCCACTGAATTATGTTGTGGCATGATCAATTTTATGGCATGTCAATGTATCGCAGTTTAAAAAGGAAAAAATATATATAAAAGGGACCATGTTAGAGCATGTCCTGAACATGGTAGATGCTTAATAGAGTTTTGGTGAATGAATGCATTCATGAAGGTGGGCTCTGATCGAGCTCATCTGATCTTCACAGCAGCCTTGGGGACGAGACAAGAGTAATGACTCCCATTTACCAGATAAAGAGACCAAGGCCTAGAAAGGTCCCATGACTCACCCAGAGCAGCTGAATTAGAGTGTTCTAGAATGGAAGGAAGCTTTCATGCTGTCTCATCCAGCCCTTGATTCATTGGGCAGACCTGGACCTAACACCCCATCTGTAATGGTGCTGCTGCTGCGAGAATACTGAAATGCTGATAGAAATAGATGGGACTTCACTTGGCCCTCCAGCAATCTAGAGAGAGACAGGCAATGTGATATGATAGGTACTGGTTGGGAGGGGTGCTCAGCAGCTGTTGCTGCCCAAAACAGTCTTGACCAGGCCTGGGGAGAGCAGGAGGATGACCTTGACTCCCCTAAAGGATATGAAATGGAGCTGTAAGACAGAGCAAGGTGGGAGGGAAGGACAGGGGCCCTTGCCTCCTGTGCTGAAGTTAGAGCTGGCTTTGATTGAGCAGGCACACAGAGTCACTATTAATTTTAAGTAGAAGAGGAGCAAGGATAGAGTGCCTGCTACCCTCAATCCAGGGAAACCCATCATTGCCTATTCTCCAACACCATGCTCCCTGCCCACCCTCCTTGTTTGCCTACCCCACCCTCCATACTGGTTGCAAGGGAAGCCTACTAGAGTTGGATGCCAGCTCCACACTGAGCTGGTCCCTGTTTCACCATCCCAAGAGACCCTCCCTGTGTAACAGTAACAGCCCCCCATGTTACTGTCCTGGCCTCAACTCTATAAGTGATTTGTGTCTGTCTCGATTCCTTCTGTTTAATCCTCAGTCTAAGAGACAGCCAGTGGTATCACACTAGGCTACAGACAAGGAAACTGAGGCTCGGCTGAGCCTTCACCACTTGAGCACAAAGGAAGAAAGGAGCCCTAGTCTGGGGACGCTGCAGAGATCTCCCTGTCAGTGCATTATTACCAAGGGCAAAAGATGGAGGTCATAGAAGAGAGAGGCAGCCAGGTGCCAGAGAAGGATTCCTGGAGGAAGCAGAGTGCAGATGGACCCTGAGGTCATGGCACCTGTGGTCATGCTCATGTGATACTGCAGGCAGGGCCCAAGAGGGGTGCTAGTGACACCATGGGATTGGTTCAAGGCCCAGCTTGGCCACTCATTAGCTTGTGCACAAACTTGAGCATGTTCCTTCCTACCTCAGGTCCTGTACTAGAGGTTCCCATCATGCCTAAGTGAGGATGCCATGGGTCTGGGGCTCAGGGACGGATCCTGCACAGTCCTGCCCAGGACTTCCAAGTATTCTGACACCTTTCCCTGCAGGCGTCCTGGGGGCAGCAGGGAGCAGGTCACTGAGGCTCAGGGAAGCTGTGTTGGCCTGCAGCACTTACACTGTGTCCTCTAACCAAGGTTACGCTAGCCCACTTGGCCCATGGAGAAACTAAGACCCAGACCCAGGGAATTCACTAGCTTCAGTTGGCAGCTGAAGTCAGCCCTGGATGTTAAGCAGGGATGTGAGGGACAAAGTGGGGACAGCCCCTGCTGCCTTCCCACATGTGTATTTCAAGAACCAGGCAGAAAGAGGTCTGGGCAAAGTTTGGCTGGATGGCCTGGGCAGGTCTCTTCCCCTCTGGATCCACTTTCTACAGTCCTTTGTATGCCTGATATACTGCTGTCAGTGTGTTGAAATACATGGCTGCCGGGTTTTCCTGAGGGCTCAGTTTTCTCATTTGTCACAGAGGGAAAGCAAAACCAACCAGTCCTACCTATTCAGTTCAAAGGTTATCATGAGAAAAAAAAAAAAGCTGGCACTGTGATGTAGCATGTTAAGCCTCTGCCTGCAGTGCTGTCATTCCATATAGGCACTTGTTTGAGTCCCAGCTGCTCCACTTCCAACCCAACTCCCTGCTGATGGCCTGGGAAAGCAGCAAAGGATAGCCCAAGTGCTGGGTCTCTGCATCCATGTGGGAGACCCTTGAAGATGCTCCTGATTCCTGACTTTGGACCAACCAAGCTCCGGCCATTGAAGTCATCTTGGGGAATGAACCAGTAGATGCAAACTTTCTCTCTCGTGTCTCTCCTTTTCTCTGTGTAGCTCTGCCTTTCAAATAAAAATAAATAAAACCTTAAAAAAATTGTCTGAGGTATTAAGAAAAAGAGAGACAGACAGATGGACAAAGAGAGTCCTCCCATTTGCAGTGGTTGGGTCTGAGCCAGGCTGAAGTTGGGCACCAGGAACTCTACCTGGGTCTCATGCAGGTATAAGGACCCAGCTCCCTGAGCCGTCATCTGTTGTCTCCCAGGATGTGCATTAGGAGGAAGATACCATTGGAAGCAGAGCTGTGACTTGAACCCAGAGACTCTGATTTGGCTTGCAGGTAGCCCAACCCACATTTTAGTCACTAAGCCAGAAACCTGTTCTGGGAATCACTTAGGTAAGATGATACACCAGGTTACTGTTGGAACAGTGGACTCCGCCACCACCGCTTGGGACACCTGCATCCTGTGTTGGAGTGCTGGTTCAAGTCTTGGCACCTCTACATCCACCTGGCTTCCTGCTAATGCATGCTGGGAGACCATGGATGGTAGCTTACGTGTTTGGGCCTCTGCCACCCGATTAACAATTAGGAGACTAGGATGGAATTCTGGGCTCCTGGCTTCAGCCTGGCCTAGCCTTGGCTGTTGCAGACATTCAAGAAGTGAACTAGCAGGTAGAAGATCTTGCTCCTTTTTTTCTTTGTTGCTTTGCCCTACATGTATATATGTATATATAAAGGCATACATGCCACGTCCTGGCAATGAAGTGCAGCCAAAAGGAGCTTGAACTGCAGACCCAGAACACATCGTGGGGCTTCCGTTCTCTGTGCCTCAGCTTTCTCATCTGTAACACTGAGACCATGATATGTGTTTCTGCAGAGGCTGTAGAGCCCAGAGGTGAGAGTGCAGACAGCTTGCCTAGCGCTGGGCCTGTCACATGCTTGGGTGCTTAGTAACTGCAGGAGCTGCCGGGTCTCTGAAAAGCTGGTGCTGACGCTGACCGGTATTTACATTTTTGAGGTGACTGTGGGGACCAGCTGGGCTCGTGATGTTAGTGCCCTTGCTGTCCATCATTTCTTATCTGGTTGCCACTGGGCAGTTTACAGAGTGTGTCCCCTGCAAGAAGAGGGGCTAAGTGGCTCATGCATGGTTCCAGCTCAGGTCTGCCCACCTGGGGAGCTCAATTCCTTGTGAGGTGTTGAGCACCTGATAGGCAATGGGGGGCAGCTCTGACACCCCCTGACTTCCGTTGGTGTGTTTCTGAGAGTAGGTGAGCACAGGCATAGGTCTTGCTGGGTCTCAGACCCCAAGCCAGCCCTGAAGTGCACATAGTCAGTGTGATCTGGGACAGCCTGTCTCTCCTGCGGGCCAGTGGCCGCCTGCTTGCTGAATCCAGCCTGGCTGGAGCCTGAGTCCCAGGCAGCTGGGTTCCTGTTTTCCCCTCTACTATCGTCTCCCACCCTCCTACCCACGACCCCTGTGCTTGGCTCTAGCTGATCCTCCACTGAGTCTTGATTTCTTTAGCACTTTCTTATGTGCTGGGGTACAGAGCAGAGCACACATGCTATGTCTAAATGGTTGATCCTCCCCCCCAAAAAATTAAGTGTTAAAATCTTTTCCACCAAGCAAAGGTAGTGGGCGGACGAGGCTTTGAGAGGTGACTAGGCTGTGAGCCCAACACCCTCATGAATAGGATTAATGCCCTTCGAAAAGAGAGCCTGGGCGGTTGGCTTGCTTACCCTGGGCCCCTTGTGAGGGACGACAGGCCAGAAGGTGCCATCTGTGCTCCACATGTGGCCCTCAAGGGGTGCTGAACCTGCCTGTGCCTCCATCTTGGACTTCTGGGTTCAAAAAGTGTCAGACACAAATTTCTGTGGTTCATGAGTCACTTGGTTTGTTGTGTTTTTATTACAGCCTCCAACACACTGAGATAGCACCTGGTTTGCATGGAATAGCAGGACTTGGTTCCAATCTCAGGCAATTCCTAAGGGTTAGGGAGGAATTGGTCTCATGGGTCCTCAGTGGTGGTGCGGGACACCTAATTTTGAGTTTGGAAGAATGCTTCTGCTATAGTGAGCGGCACCTGCTGGCAGCCCTGGCATGGGGATCCTGGATGGACTATTGTTTTTATGTCTGTGTGACCTCAGGCCAGGCCTCACTTCCCTCCAGTCCCTCTCCTATTTGCCTGCAGTCTCAGAAGCTCAGGCTGATGCCAAGGCCCCTTCCTGCATAGCAGCTGGTTCCTGAATTTGCCAGGCTCAGGGTGGCAGGGAGGGAATTTCCCAGCTGGGTCTTGAGCATCAGAGAGAGTTGGTTCTGCTCATCAACTTCCTCATACTCTGGCCCGAGGGGCCTCCCACAGCTTCCACGGCTGCCACTAGAGCAAAGGGGTTTTCATGAGGCACGCGAGCCAGGCCTGTCCAACAGTGGCCTCACACTAAGGAATGTGTCCTCTCATGCTTTCGTCCTGGCAGGAGGCATGAGAGGATTGGGTTAGAAGCAGGATGAGAACAGACCCCCAAGGCTCTCTGAAGCTGTGGCATTGACCTAGCCCTGCCATGGGGTCTGGGAGGCAAAACCCAAGCCCGAGAAGAGCAGGGCTCCCAAAGTCTATACCACGTGTCCCCAAGAGATGCTGCAACCCAGGTCTCCTGGATCCCCCCTCTGCAGGGCCCGGCTTCTCAGCTGTCCTGTACCTTGCTTACTGAGGTGAGGGAGGGGAGAGCGTGAGGGGTAGAGTGTGTGTGAGCCTGGGCAGGCAGAGAGTGGCTGAGAGGGGAGAAGTGTTTCTACGTCACGTTACCACTGTTCCCTGCTACCTATCATGTTTCTCAGATAAGTTCCTGGGTCTCTTGCCGAGGTGACAGAGACAGGCGACAGGCTGAAGGGGAGGGGAGGGTAGGACCTTGTGCTGGGTGGAGCAGAGGTCTGTAAATGAGTCGTGAACACTCGTCCTGCCCCTAGGCAGTGCCCGCTGGCCTAGGCTGGCAAGAAGGACCTTTCTGTGTCCTCCCTGACTCCTGGTGTTTGGTGTCTGCAACCTCCCACACACCCTGCAGCTCTAGGCTCTGCCACTTGGCCCTGGCACCGGGGACTGGTTTGGCAGGTTTTGCCACACCCATGCGCAGTGGGAGGACCGGAGAGGCAGAACTGTCCTGTCCTTGACCCCCGCCCCCAAAACCCCAGCCTCACCCCTGCCCCCTGTCCCCTTTCTTGGGGGGTGGGCAGTGATTGGAAACGGGAGGGAAGCTCCCTGGGGAGCTGAAAAGCAAAAGTCCCACAGATGCCTAGTCCTGCCTCCATTGCTTACTCGGTATGGGGTTGACCTTAGCTTCTTCATGAACCAAGGGTTTAGGGCTTGGAGATCCTTGAGTAGCCATGCTCTGTCCTTTTCTCTTCACCCCCTGAGCAAATCACACAATGTTGACAACCTTGTTGTTGCTCCAGACCAGCAACCCAAGCACCATGGGCTTGCTTGTTTCCTGGGCACCTTCGTAGGATCGGCTAACAACCTAGCAGGTGCGCAGTGTCTGTGAGAAGGTTCTCTGATACCTCGTGGCCGGCCCTCTCTTGGCCTTAGCAGAAGGGTAAAGGACACCTGGAGAGGGGCCTTCCTCAACTGCCCCTTATCCTGAGATCTCAGTGGACCAAGATTCAGCTCCCCAAGCGTATTCCATGTTGGGGACAGCAGGAGGATAACCCAGTATTCAAGTCCTAGCTGTTGCTGCCTCCTCTTCCTCTTGGTCTTTCTATTCACCCAGGGTCCAGCTGAAGGCAGGAACATTCTACCACTGCGTTCTATGGCTGTACTGTGGGATACTGGGCAGGGTATCATCTCACTAGGCCACTTCCCCTAACAAGGAAGAGAACACAGACTGCCCCTACTATCACACTCTCCAGAAAAGCTGAGATCTGCTGGTGTGGGGGACTGGGAACAGAAACAGAGGTTCCAGGGGCTCTTCCTGGCCTCGGAACGGTGACTGAGGGAGAGGCAAAAGGGACCTGCTCGGTGCCTGCACTTGCCGATGCTTTGTGTCATGCTGTACGTGACCCATAGTTCTGAGTCTCCTGCCCTATCAGCAGCCAGAGTGAGCTCTGTAGCATTCAAGGCTGGCCATATCATTCACTGTCCTTCTGCTCCCAGAATAAAAAATGCCAACTCCTTGTAGTGGCCTCCAGGGCTCCAAGGGAGCCAGGTCCTGCCTCCCCATCTCCAACCACGGCCCTACCCAGTGGCCACTTACCCCAGCCTCTGTTGTTCTAACTCAGCCTTTGATGCATGCTGTACTCTCCTCTGCCTCTGCCCGTCGCAGCCTGGCTCCTTCTCATCCTATATGCCCCCACTTAATTAGCTCCCACCCCCTGCACTTCTGTCTGCCTCCACCTCTCGAGTCCGTTGTCAGGCTAATCATTATCAGGACTTGTAAGTGATCTTAAAAAAAAAATCATTCATTCTATTTTGACCCTCATGGCATGACACACAGTAGATGTTCAGCATTTGGTGAATGGTTGAATGGAGAGAGGATCCGTAAGGAAACGAGAGTATAGATGAGATCCCGGGCTCTTGGTCTTGTACTCAGTAAATCGCAGCTTTTTAGGGGAGCAGATGTGGCAGGGATGATAAATCCCCATTGATTTACAGTGATCGCATCAGGCCTGCAGTGGTGGGAGGGAAGAGGGAAGCAGAAGATGTGGCAAGCAATTAAGGCTGAGAAGACGAGCTGGTGCCAGTGCCTGGTGGTCCCTGATGCCCAGCCACAGCGTTGAGATGTCCCGAGAGTCAGGGGCTGCAGGACATCCATGCTGTCAGATTGTCCCATCTGCGCTGGGGGTGTAAGGTGGGGGCAAGCTCAGGAGGACAGGCCATCCTGCAGTCCTGGAAGGAGATGGCAGGGGTGATTCAGGTGCCTGATACTTGCATTCATAGTCAAACGTCTTCTCTTATAAGTCGTGTGACTTCTGCCAGGCTCACTCACATCTCTGGCCCCATGTGTGCATCTGAAATAGGCTGCATGACGAGGTCCAGATCAGGATGAATGGGACATTGCGGGCAACAGGCCTCCCAGAGAGCCCAGCTCCTATTGGATGCTCAGTGAGGACAAGCTGTTGGCTACAGGGAGGGCATTCCAGTCATGGGCAGCCACTTGTGCAAAAAGCAAATGTAGGAGCATGGAACCAGGGGGGTGCTTCAGCATGGTGAGAGTTTGCAGTGAGTGCTAGAGTCGGCAGGAATATGAAAGGTGCCTGTGGGCCCAAGTCCTGCAGCTCAAGAATGTTAGGTTGAGAGCTGGGACTTTACAGTGCTGAGGACAAGGACACCATAGGACAGTGTGTTGGGAAGGACATGATGATGTTTCTGACAGGGACCAGGAAACCATGAACAGGCTGCTGGTGTGGCCTGGTGAGCCAGGGTGGATGCATGGAAGTGAGCAACAGTGGGAGCAGGTGGAGATGGAGCATGGAACCTGCTGAGATGGGGAGAAGGGACCCAGTCCCTGGGGGCTGTCCAGTCTCCTGGGTGACTGCAGGGAGTGCCTTGCTGCGCCTGCAGATGACGTGTGGGGGATTGTGTGTCTGCACCCAGACTTCTCGAGGAATGGAGATGCCTCCCAAGAAACCTCTTTCTCGTCTGATCTCAGGGGGGTGGGGAGGAATCTTTCTAAAATCTCCAAGCAATTGATTCCTCCCAGTGGTAAGTGGTCCTCCATGAAGACAGTGCACCAGTCTGGGGGAGGACAGGGAGTTTGGTCCACAGATAGCAACCCCAGGGATTCTTGGCAGAAGCTGTCTCTCAGAGGCAGTTGGCAGTGAGGGGGCTGTTTTGTGTGTGCCCTGAGGCTGTGGGCTGGGGCCTGGTGACTTTTCAGCTGCAGGCTAAGGTGAGCTCCTCCTGCTGCTGACCCCACTGTCTTCTGAGTGTGGATGGAGAGAAACCAGGTCTCAGCGTGTCTAGTCCAAGTTTTCCCACAGCTGGGGAAGCACAAGGGCTGAAGAGAAGGTGGAAGGTGCGTGCACATGCCCCGATGTGGGCAGACGCCAGGGCCAGACCGGGTCTCCTGCAGTTCCGCAGCTGTCCCTGCCTCTGTGCAGGGGGTCTAGATGATGAGGTAAGGAAAGCAGCAGTTGTAGGCCCTAGCCTGTCTGGAAGGCTATCTGGTGGATAGCGAACCCCAGCAGACCAAGGAGGACTCAACTCCCAGACCCATTCATGTCTCCATGCTCCATCTGGGATGGGCTGGCTCCCTGCCCAAGGAAGAGGGAGAGGAGGGCCTTATCTGCATTGGGGGATGCAGTCCACATCCCTGATCCAGCTGATTGCAGAGATGGGAAGATGCCTTTGTCTGTGTTGCCAAGGGAACCCAGGTTTCTGCCTCCTTCTGGGTCCCTGATTGGCTCTTGGCGGCCCTTGAGCTTTGGTGAATGGAAGGACTTCATTTCTGCCTACACCTGCTATGGAGGAGTGGGGGAGACCAGAGCAAGACTGGATGCTGGGGACACCCCCACATAGGTATCTGCACCCTGGAGGTGCTGGGCCCCTTGTCGTTGTCCTAGGCAGCCTCAGTGTCACACCCTTCGTTCTTGTAGGGCCAGGAAAGCTACACTGTGATCAGGAGGCCTGCCTCCCAGCCCTGATGCAGCCACAGGCCTCTCCTGCCCTGGTCTCCATTCCCTAACTGTAAAAACAAAAGTCTCAGGTTAAACATTCTTCCAGTCCTAGCAGCTTCCATGTCCCCGACCACAGCATTGTTCCTCTCCTCTCCCATCCTCTGTGGTCCTCAGCTGGCCTCTTGCAAAGCTCTGGTCATAGTCTGTCCCACAGGTGTTCTTGAAAGATTCAGATTGCTGTTGAGGTGGGGTGGGGGTCGTAGCCAGCCTCTTGTAAGACAGGGCAGTGCACAGAGCACAGCATGCCGGGACGCAAGGGGGCAGTCGAAAGAGCCCCAGCTTAGCAGTCCCAGCCTCCAGGCCTGACTTGGCCCTGTGTTGGCTACGTGACCTTGGGAGAGGGTTTAGCTGCAGCTTCCACATGTAGGGCCCAGGAAGAGCCAGCATACAGTAGGCCCCAGGTATCCTTCCCTGCTTGTTCTCACTCTGTCTTTCTCCCCACCAAAAGGCAAGGATACAGGGAGGGCCCAGACTGAGGAGGAGTGCTGGACTGCAGGAGCTGTGGTTGCCCTGTGCCTGACCTTCGATACTGCTCCTCCCCAGCAGGGTTGGACAGCAGGGAGAAAATTGTTGCCTTGGGTGGGTGGTGTTTGATGGAGAGACCACAGGCCCCGCTTGTGTTTGGATAAGACACTGAGGCTCCTCCAGGGACCTGGGAAGAGGGCTTTGCAGCTGAGCTGAAATGGAGCAAAGGAACGACAGGAAAGGGCCAGCCTAATTGGCACTTGCCTTGTCTTAGCCCAGCTGGGTTCTTGGCCCTGGGCTGGGGGCTGCAGTCAGCAAAGGCAGTTTCCTTAGAAGGGGCATTTTCCTTAGCTGGGGCATTTGGGAGCGACTCGCCAGGCTCCGGGCTGGAGGCGGCTTCTGAGGTCTTTGCCATCAGAGCCTCCCTCCACCTGTGGGTAAGGAGGCAGTAACTTGGATGTGGCTGCTGGCTGTCTTGGGTGTGGGAGGTGACAGGGATGGGAGAGCGAAGTTAGAGCTGAATAGCTGGGGGATCCCTCCCCCGACACACTCCTATTTGTCCAGATTTGCCTGCTGTCTGTGATGAGGTGGGCAGGGAAAGAGGAAGGGGAGTTCTCAGGAGAGGGACAAAGGCCAGCAGAGATGTGTGTGGGGATGAATGTGAAATCCTGGGCATGTGACTCCAGGCACTCTGTGTGGCTTCAGTCAAGAAGGCACAGCATCTGAGGGACTTGGGGAGGCTGAGTAATGGGCCCAAGGGCAAGTGTGTGTGTAACTGTGCCCTGTGTGTATATATGTGTGTGTGTCTGCGTGTTTATATGTGTGCATGTCTCTGCACCTGTGTCTGTGTGTCTTTTGTGTGTGTTTATGTGGGACATGTAAGTCTCCAATGAAGCATGGCTGCTGTAATCAAGACAGCCCCATCCCCACGGCCCTGGACTGCAGGCTTTCTAGCCTGGGCTGGGCTGGGGTGTGGCATTTCTGCTTCCCCAGGGTGCCTGATTTGCATTGTAAATGCTGCTCTTGGGCACCCTGGGGACAGGCCTCTCCTTGGAGAATGCAGGGCTGAGGGTGGGTTGGAGGGGTGTCCAAGAATGAGATCCTTCTTGGCACCTGATATATGCACTGTCAGTGCAGCTGGGGTGGGGAAGGGGCTAGGATCCCTGGTGGCTCCTGGACCACACTGATCTGGGTTGGACAACCCCCCCCCTTTTTTTTAAAACCCCTTGTCTTCTTTGAAGCTCCTCTCCATCTGCTTGAGAGCTCAGTGTGTGGATTCCTTGGGGTTTCATTGCAGAGAACACTGCTGTTGTTTTTAATAAGATTGTTTTGTGTTTTTAATGACCAAAGTGATAGCATGGCACAGAGATTTTGGAAAATAGGGGAGAAAAATGACTCTTGAGTGCTCATGCTAGTTGGGCATGTTTCCTTCCAGCTGTGTTTCCTTTACTTTGTTTTTCTTTCCTAGCCATCACCCTGCCTGGGCCACCTTCAGGCTGCCCCTTGACTTGGGGTGGGGAGTCTGTTAACTCAGACTGTTGCCGGGACCTCTGCCTGTGGACGGTCGAGCTGGCTGGTTCTGGTTTCTGCTGTTAGAGGGATTCTCGCCAAAGGCCGTGCACCTAACCTGCAGCACTGCCCATTTCACCCATGTGAAGGCATGCCCTCAACCACCCTGTTGCTGCCTGTTTGCTCTGGGGTGGGAGACAGGGCAGCCATGGAGTCGGGCAGCCTAGGGTCATATGAGATCCTTCTGTGTCTTCTAAAGAGACTCTCTCCCCAGCTGTGAGCTGGGTGTTACAGGGTGAGTCACGTCCCAGAGTCTGGCCAAGGCCAGCTGCCCACGCAGCAGTGTAAGCACATGACCTGGTGTGGACATGAGCCTCCATGCATGGGGAGCCCTGGGACTTGGGCACAGCTGAGGCCAGGACCAGCTTCCCTGCCATGGAGACTAGGTAGTCACAGCCTCTGACTACCTGCAGAGGTGCTCTGGGGACAAGCACGTGGACACCTCTGGGGGCGGTTACTCTGCTAGCTCAGTGACCAATACCAAGGGTAGCTCTGGATCAGTGGATTCCCAGGACCCACTGCTGCTAGGCCTCCAACCTTCCAGATGGAGGGAGCTTAGGGCAACTGGGCCTACTATGTGGTAGCTGGGGACAGGTCCAGCAGACTCAGCGTGAAGGGGTCCTGTGGGGAGGCAGGTGCGCCTGTAATGGTGTGCAGAAAGGCAGAGGCTGTGAGGCCCTGCCCTGGAGGGCCGGTGCCTGCTCTATACACCGCCACCACGTGTGCGTGTTTGTGTCTGCGTGTGCTCATCTGCGTCTCCACATGAATATTCCCAGGAGGGCCAAGGAGCGACTCTTTAGAAAGCCCCTTTCTGCTCTTGTTCTTAGGAAAATAATTACACAAGTGACTAATTTTATCCCTAATCCTGTAATTACTTTATTATGTTGCTGGTGAGAGGGCCCTGAGCGGTGCCCACGGCGCCACACTGGCTGCTGGCCCAGTTGGCCTGGTCTGCCAGCACAGGGCACCACCCCGTGTCCAATCTGGCCTGGCTGTGAGGACAAGGTCAGCCCAGTTCTGTTCTGGCAGGGGTTAGTTACATTTTGGTATTTGTGACCTGAAAGACCCCATCTCTCCTCACCCCTGCCCCAAGTTCCAGAAGTGCTTGCTGGACAGGCAGAGCTGGTGGCCTCAGGATGGGGGCCACCGGATTCAAGAGACCCAGGGTGTGGCTCCACCTTCTCATTGACTTGCTCCTCTATTTTCAGCGGGGCATTCCCCTCCTGGGCTCAGGTCTGTTGTCTGTACAACGGGGTCCTTGTCAGCTTTATCACCCAGTGAACCCTGTGGGGAACTGAGTGAGCTAGGACCCTGAGACAAGGCCACTTCCTGACACCTGCTATAAACATTCCAGTTATGCATATCCTGATCATGGCATTAGCAATTAAAACCATTGGGGTCATCACTTACTGCAGAGTGGATAAAGCCACTGCATGTGAGTCAGCATCCCATTTGGGCACCAACTGACTCCCAGCTGCTCCACTTCCTATCCAGCTCCCTGCTAATATGCCTGGAAGAAATATCAGAGGATGGCCCAAGTCTCTGGGTCCCTGCACCCACCATGGGAGACTCAAAAGAAGTTCCTGACTTCGGGTTTTGGTCTGGCCTGTCCTTAGCCGCTGTGGTCATCTGGGGAGTGAATCAGTGGATGGAAGATCTCGCTCTCTGGATTCCAAATAAATAAATAAATCTTTAAAAACAAAATAAAGGATTGGAACCATACCCATCATCCAGCGACTGCTAACTCCAGAGAAGACTCTTACGTTGGCTCATTCTGCAGTTAAATAAAGGGCAAGAAAGCCTTGTGGAAGAGTCTGAGTGGCAGGGCTGAGACTGTACCCTAACTCTAGCCTCAGCCCCTGTGGTATACTGCTTCCATTTGGGAGTTGTGGGGCTGGGACCTGCATTGAGGTCTGTTTGTACCCAGAGTCCTCATTCTTGCCTCTCACCTGCCAGAATTAGGCTTGTAGAGTGGCTAACCTGTTGAAGTTTGAAGTTTGAATATCCTCAGTGTTAATGTCCTAAAATCACTTGGTCCTGGGAGGATCTGCAGGGGAGGGGTCAGTGGCTGGCTGAGTGGGCAGCACTGGTTATTTCTGTTCCCAGCTGCACAGACTGGGTCCTCGTGGAGTAGTAACAGCTGCTTTCTGTTTTCACCATCGCCGCCTGCGATACACCTGCCTTGCCTTGTCTCATTTAGTTCTCTTCACACCATATGAGGCAGGTGCTGTGATCATTCCCACTTCACGGATGGGGAAACACTTGGAGGGCTGAGTGATGCTCTGCAGAGCAGCTTCCCCTTCTCAGGCTGCGGGCCATCCCATGGTGTGTGCATGTCATGTTCTGCCTCGCAAGTCATTTGTGGGTGTGGACGCACGGTGCTATTGTATCCCTCTCTTGGCTGTCACACTGTTGCTTTGAGTGGAGGTGGGAAAGCATCTCTTTTTTTAAAAAATAAAGATTTATTCATTTTTATTGGGAAGGCAGATCAGATTTTACAGAGAGGAGGGACAGGGAGAAAGATCTTCCATCCATTGGTTCATTCCCCCAATGGCCGCCACAGCCAGAGCTGAGGAGTCAGGAGCCAGAAGCTTCTTCCGGGTCTCTGCGTGAGTGTAGGGCCCAAGGCTTTGGGGCCATCCTCTACTGTTTCGCAGGCCATAAGCAGGGAGCTAGATGGAAAGTGGAGGAGCCAGGACACGCACTGGTACCTATATGGGATCCCGACACTTGTAAGGTGAGGATTTAGCCATTGACTCATCGCTCCAGGCTGGCAAAGTACCTGCTGACACTGCTTATTTTGGCCAGCAGTGAAATTTCTGTTACTTTAAAAAAAAATTGTAAACAAACAAACAAACAAAACCTGCCATAAACACTTTTTTTCCTAAGGGGAAAAATTTGTTTATTTTCATTTGTTTGAAAGACAGAACAAGAGAAAATTCTTCCTTCTGCTATTTCACTCCTCTAAGCGACTGGAACAGCTGGGCCTGGGCCAAGCTGAAGGCAGCAGGCAGAAACTCAATCTGGGTCTCCCATGTGGGTGGCAGGAACCCAAACACTTGACCCATCACTTGCTACCCCCAAAACTGCACATTAGCAGAGGGCCGAATCAGCAACAAACCTGGGCACCTCCCAGTACAGATGTGGGTATTCTTAACTGCTGTCACAAACGCTCATGCTGTGCTAGCACGGGAAAAAAACAATTTATTTTTGTGCCTACTGTGTGCCAAGAAATGAGCAGAGCACTCAGAAGGCACTTCAGAAAGTCTGGAAAATTGGATTACAACGTAAGATTGGGGTGGGGCGGTGCAAAATTTTTTAAATCCATGCGTGATTTTCTCATAATGAACCTTTTCCAGGAGTCTCAAAGTATCTCATTCAGTCCCCATGCCTACTCTGTTCAGCACACAGAATTATTTCCAATTAGAAGCTGAGAAAAATAGAGGCTGGGAGATGTGGAATGGTTTGCTCCAGGTTTCCCAGCTAGGAAGGGTTGGAGTGAGATGCAGTGGGAAGGCTATTCTTCACCGCGTGACGTGCTGCCCCCTGGTGGTCGCTGTCTCCACCTGTTTGCACCATTTCCGGCTTTCTCTGAGCTGCTCCCTTCTCACTCCCTGTCTTGTTTTTATTCTTGCTCGGGCCTGCTGAGTGTTCACTCTCTCTGGAAACTCTAAACAACGTGAGTAGAAGCCCTTCGACTGCCGGAAAGTTTTTGCGAGTTGAAAACCTACAGAGAGAGACCTATAA
Organism: Ochotona curzoniae; assembly: GCF_017591425.1. NCBI lineage: Eukaryota > Metazoa > Chordata > Mammalia > Lagomorpha > Ochotonidae > Ochotona > Ochotona curzoniae. The sequence goes on along the minus strand of NW_024465894.1, from coordinate 13,089,932 downwards.
TTTGCTTTCTAATCATAGTTCTCTGGGTTTGTAGCTGTCTCTCTCCTAAGTGCTGCCAGGATCTCATTCTAGCTCCAGGGATGGCTGACTGCTGCAGCCACAAAGAGCCAGCCCAAAAAGATGGACTCCCTGGGTACGGGGATACTATTCTCCCAGGGGGCCTTGTGGGAAGATGGAGGGCCCAGACGGCCAGACCAGGGTAACAGCTTGCCCATTTCCTAGCAATAACACAGAGGCAGGAACTCTCTAGGCTGCCAGGTGTGTTCCAGAGCATCTGCCTCCTCAAAACTGGCAGAGCCCGATCTACCCAAGGCTGGTGCATTTTACAGATGTTCCAAGTTTACACCATACTCAGACTGTGCATATTTACCAACCGTCTTTCTTTCATTCCCTTTTCCTTAATTTTTTTTAAAAAAAGCTTTATTTATTTTTATTGGCAAGTCAGATATACAGAGAGGAGGAGAGACAGAAAGATCCTCTGTCTGTCGGCTGACCGCCCCCAAGGAGCTGCAATGGCTGGAGCTGAGATGATCTGAGGTCAGAAGCCAGGAACCTCTTCCAGGTCTCCCACATGGGTGCAGGTCCCAAGGCTTTGAACAGTCCTTGACTGCTTTCCCAAGCCTCAAGCAGAGAACCGGAAGGGAAGCAGAACAGCTAGGATTAGAACCGGTGCCCATATGGGATCCTGGCGCATGCAAGGCAAGGACCCCAGTCACTATGCTACCATGCTGGGCCCATGTCTTTAACTTTTTAAAGACAAGATAGTTTTGTTTATTTCAGAGAGTTACCGAGAGAGAGAGAGAGAGATCTTCCATCCACTGGTTCACTGTCCAAATGGCCACCATGTTTTGGGTTGGGTCAGGTTAAGCCAGGAGCCAGAAGCTTTATCCAGGCCTCCCAAGTTGGTAAAGAGCCGAAGCACTTGGGCTGTTCTCCGCTTTCCCAGGTACATTAGCAGGGAATTAGAAGTGGAACATCCAGGGCTTAAACTGTTGCCCATGTGGGGTGTCAGTGTTGCAAGTGGCAGCTTTACTGACTATACAACACTGACCCCTTTTAACTTTTCTTTTTAAAGATTTATTCTTTTTTTTTTTAAGGGAGATTTACAGAGAGAAGGAGAGACAGAGAGAAAGATCCTCCACCTGCTGGTTCATCTCCCAAATGCCTCCAATGGCCAGAGCTGAGACAGTCTGAAGCCAAGCATCTTCCAGGTCTCCCACACGGGTGCAGATTTCCAAGGCTTTGGGCCGTCCTCCACTGCTTTCCCAGCCACAGGCAGGGAGCTGGATGGGAAGCGGAGCAGCCGGGACATGAACCAGTGCCCATATGGCATGCTGGTGCTGCAGGAGGCTTAACTTACTGAACAATTGCCTCAGCCTCACGTGCATATTTTGTACACTTAGATTATCTGCTATTTTATGTTTATTTTTTTGTTTGACATTATATGGTGCAGTATGTAGGTCTATAATGTTATTTTTAATAGCTATATACCTTTCAACATATGTTTGGATCCTATTTGTATTATGTAACCATTATTGTTCCTCTCAACATCAATTACACTATACAGAAACTCTACTTCATTCTTTTTTTTCCCCTAATGTTTATCTATTTTCATCTACTTGGAAGCCAGCATGACAGAAAGAAAGAGATCCTCCATCCGTTATTCTACTTCCCAAATGCCTGCAATAGCCCTATCTGGGTCAGATGAAGGCTGGAAGCCTGGGGCCCCTCCAGATCTCCCATGTGGGTGACAGGGACAAGTGCTTGTCTCATTACCAGAGTGCATATTAGCAGGAATTTGGATAGAAAGAAGAGATGGGACTTGAAACCAGGCACTCCAGTTTGGGACAAGAAAATTGCAAACAGAGTCTTAATTCGGGTCCTAAATGCCTATCCCATTTTTAAAATGTTTATTTGAAAGACAAAGAGAGCAAGGGACAGAGCAGTTTGCTCTTGCATACAATGCTCAGATAAATGTCCTAAGCCACATTTTTTGTGTTGTGGTAGGTTCCCTGAGGGTAAATTCCCAGGAGAGGAATTTCTGGGTTAACCTTTAAATGTGTATACACTCTGAAGCCATGGTTTGTGCTTGTTCAGAGCTCTTACCCCACCCCCACCCAAAGAGCCAGTTGGGTGCTGCACTGCCACTGTTTGTGTCTAGTGCATTGGGTACTTATGGCACAGAGAGCCAGAAAGCCTGGCATGGGGCTAGGAGGTTGGCCTGCAGGGATTGGGGAGGGGACAGGCAGCCATTATCCAAGAACTATTGGGGAATCTGCTGGGTGGGCTGATGGGCTGTGTTTGACTGTGTGGCAGGGGCTGGCCTGCACTGACCCCTTTAGGCCTGGCTATGTTGATCTGCTTTGCTTACACTACTTCAGGCTGGCAGTGCTGCTGCCAGCATGACCCTGAGCTCAGCCTGGTGTGGTCTATGTGGTCACCAATCCGAGACATCCATTCTAGAAGCTGGCACAGCCTCCCTGAGCATGCCCACAGACCATACCATTCACACAGTGGGTAGTGATTCATCAGAGCTGGTGGCAGCTTACTCCCATGTCCTGTCACTTGGCTTCTAAAACCAACTCTCTCCTGTTCTAAATGATCACACCCTCAGATGTCCAGAGGTGCATCCCTTGGTTGTAGTTATGCATGGAAGGGCGTGTGTGTACGTGTATGTATGTGTGTTTGTGTGTGCTGGGGGTGAAAGTGGTGTTTCAGACCCCCTTCCTTGATTGGCCTTGAGCCAGTAATTTGAGATGGGTGGGCCCAAAAGGTTAGCCAGGCTCCACTTGCTTATGTATTTATTGTATTATTTATTATTATACTTTATTTAAATTTATTTTGTTTATTTTTGGTGCTGTTTACATTTTAAAAGGATGCATGCCCATATGATTAGGGTGTGAGGGGTCGAGGCATGGATGAGACAACTGTTTCCAATCTTCTGTTTTCTTCCTTTACTTGGGGAAAGTGGGGAGAAAAAGAGAGAGGGCTGTTCCCAGCAGCCCAACTGCATCAGTAAAGGTGGATAGGGTACTGATGTCATCCCAGCATCACTGATGTGGAGCATATTCCAAGGGTGCCGCTTAGGTGATTGTGATAGTTCTGAGATGCTGTTGACTTTGTTGCTCCAAGGTTGAGGAAATCCTTCCAAGGTCCACTTGCTGACATAGTCTACCTTAGGATCTCCACACACCCAGGTTTTCATTGTCAAAGCTTGTCCAGGAGAGCTGTCCAATTTGTTCTGCCTTCTGTGATATTAGACATCCTCTGCAGGCCTCAATGAATTGGTTGTCATATCTGCCATGCACTTCTGGGCATGCTGTCCACTCCACAGGCTTCAAGAACGGGGGGCCCTGTTCTGACACATGCATTCCATGGTCAGAACACAGAACCTGTGATTTTCACCATGGTTGGAGTTGTGAGTTCAGTGGTCCTCTTAGAGGGTCCTCAAAGAAACCTCACCATAGGTGACCCCAGACCTGACTCCTGTGTGTGCCAGCCAGTGTGGGGTCCAGGCCAGTTACCTACATCAGCCTACATCCGCACTGGTGGTTGCAGTCACCCAGTCATTTCTGTCCCCAGCCACATCTCACACACAAACCAACAGATACTGCAGCCCAGCCTAATCCTACTCACCACACAGTCAGCCTTCATATACACACAGTCAGCCCTCATATACACATAGTCGGCCCTCATATATACCTCATATACAATCCCCCCCCAGCCCTGGTTCCTGAGCATGCTGGTGTGTGAAGCAGACTGGTCCAGTCTGTCCTGCATCCAATTCCATTCTCGTACACGTCACCGGGTGTTGGAATCTAGATCAGCCTGACCAACCACAATATCCTGCCCACACTCATGCCCGTGGGTACCACTGCTTATATAGCCAGGCCTGCCACCAACCCTGGTTCCCATGTTCACTGATGGGAGCTGCAGCCCATCAGAGGGGTGCCCACAATTTCCCTGCACTATCCACTCCCAGTCCTGGATCTTGCACTTTCCAGGTGATTATGTTGTTTAAACAGAAAGGAATTGTTCCCAGCCCCAGCACCTGCTAACTGATGCTGTGGCAAAGCCCAATCAGCCTGCACTTACTCTGGTTCATGCATGTACCAGTGGGTATGATCGCTTAGCCCAGCCAGCCAGGCTCTACTTGTACATTCTCAGAGCCCTCAACACCCCAACCACTCTTTGGGAAGTGGAAGAGATGGCCAGTGGCAGCAGGAGTATCTAAAGATTGTGTGTCACTCACTGCTGAAGGGGAGGGAGAGATAGGAAGGGGAGGATCCTTGGGGGGTGTTAGGACAAGTGGGAGGGAAGGTTCTGGGATGGAAGCTGAGCATTTGGCCAGTCAATAGCTATGTCCTGCTGAAGTTCATTTCAGATAGGTGATTTTTGGTAACATCTTTAACACAAAATTCCTTTAAATTAGATACGAAAGGTCTGTCATGAAAGGCCCATGTCCCATCCAGCTCCCTGCTTATGGCCTGGGAAAGCAGCAGAAGATAGCCCAAAGCCCTGGGGCCCTGCACCCATGTGGAAGACTGGGAAGAAGTTCCCGGTTCTTGGCTCCTGGCTTCAGATCAACTCAGCTCTGGCTGTTGGGGCCATTTGGGAAGTAAACCAGTGGATGGAAGATCTTTCTCTCTGTCTCCTCTGTGTCAATCTGCCTTTCCAATAAAAATAAATTTTTAGAAAAATATGCACACAAAATACAGAATATTGACAAATACAGCTGAGCTTTTAAAAGGTCTTATTTTTTTTTTGAAAGTCAGAGATTTTTATCTCCCAGATGACAACAGTGACTTGGATTGGGCCAGGCTGAAGCCAGGAGCCTTGAACTCTACCCAGACCATCCACATGGGTTCAGGGGCTTCCTCTGCTTACCCAGGCACACTAGCAGAAAGTTGGATTGGAATTAGAGGAGCTGGAACTTGAACCAGCCTGACAATCATACAGGATGTTGGCATTGCAAGCGCAAGTTTAACCTGTGACACCACAGTGCCAGCCCTGCATCTGCTTTTTAGTGGGTGACTAGAGAGGCATTGGCCCCAGGTTTCCTAAGCAAACACCCACGGACCCAGGGTCATCTACGCACGTGGCTTGTATGCATTCAGGGGACTTGGGTGCCAGGGTAGCACAGAGCCCACCTCCAGACCTTCCATTCCTGGGTATTTCCTGATGCACTGCTTTAGAGAGTGCTTAAGGCAAAGTCCAGCCCACGTTTGTGACATGCCACACGGGAAGTGCCTCAACCTGAAGAAAAGTAAGCAGGATAGTTGCCAGGTGAGAGTGGACCAGGGAGCAGGAGACAACGGACAGATGTGAGGCCACTGGGGAGCAGGAGAGACAGAAGCTGGCCAGTGTAGAAGGGAGTTCAGGGGGTTGGTGCGGCGGCTCAACAGGCTGATCCTCTACTTGCAAGTGTTAACATTCCATATGGGCACTGGTTCTTGTTCTAGCTACTCCACTTCCCATCCAGCTTTCTGCTTATGGGAAAGCAGCAAAGGATAGCCCAAGTCCTTGGGACTCTGCAACCATGTGAGAGATCTGGAAGAGGCTCCTGGCTTTGGATTGACTCAGCTCTAGCCATTGCAGCCATTTGGGAAGTGAACCCACAGATGTAAATCTGCCTTTCCAATAAGAATAAATACATCTGGGCCCGGAGTGGTAGCCTAGTGGCTAAAGTCCTTACCTGAACACACTGGGATTCCATATGGGCACAGGTTTGTGTCCCAGCTGCTCCACTTCCCATCCAGCTCCCTGCTTGTGGCCTGGGAAAGCAGTCGAGGACTGTTCAAAGCCTTAGGACCCTGCACCTGTGTGGAGACCTGGAAGACCAATCCTGGCTTTGGATTGACTCCGCTCTGTGAATCAGCGGACGGAAGATCTTCCTCTCTGTCTCTCCTTCCTGTATATCTGACTTGCCAATAAAAATAAATAAGTCTTTTTAAATAAATAAATAAATACATACATACATACATTTTAAAAGAAAAGCAGGGGGGGCCCCGGGCGCGGTGGTGCAGTGGTTAAGGTCCTCGCCTTGCACGCCTGGGATCCCATATGGGCGCCGGTTCTATCCCGGCAGCCCCGCTTCCCTTCCAGCTCCCTGCCTGTGGCCTGGGAAAGCAGTCGAGGACGGCCCAAAGCTTTGGGACCCTGCACCCGCGTGGGAGACCCGGAAGAGGCTCCTGGCTTCGGATCGGCATAGTATCGGCCGTTGCGCTCACTTGGGGAGTGAATCATCGGACGGAAGATCTTCCTCTCTGTCTCTCCTCTCTGTATATCTGCCTTTCCAATAAAAAATAATAAAAATAAATCTTTTTTTTAAAAAAAAGAAAAGCAGGGGAAGGAGTCCAAGTGCCACTGGAGTTGCAGGGAACTGACCCACGAGGATCAGGAAGAGCAACAGCCACTGAACCTCACACTAAGCACAGTGCTCTTCCGAAGTGCGTCCTTGGATTGCTTCCTTCGATCTTTACCATAAGCACAAAGGGAGAATTTAGGGAAGTTGAGGCACAGACATCCAGGCCAGATCCTCTGAGGCTCAGTGCAAAGCTTCCCTGGCAAGTCTTGGACCTAAACATGAGGGAGAACCACAGTAGGACTGGCAACTGCATGCGTTGCTGCTCCAGGGACCTGGGTTCTGGTGGAGTAGCTGGGGGTGGGGTGGAGGGGTTGCGGGTGGCACTGTCCCAAGGATCGCACTCTGAGAACCAGCCCTCTGCTTACAGAGAGGACGAGCCAAGTGGAGTAGAGAGAAGGGGGTCGCTGAGCTCACTTGCCCTGCCCTGCCCTGCAGACCACTCCCTCTTCCCCTCAGTATACCTGCTCTCCACTGAAGATACAAGAGCCTTCCTGCAGCCCAGCTCCAGTATCAGGCCCCTGGTCCCCTGCTGTTGTCAAGCACTGCTGTCCATCAGAGCTCCCTGCACTGATAAAGCGTCCTGAAGGCACTGTCCACTAGGGCAGCCACTGACCGCACATGGCTATGATTACTTTATACCCCCTTCTCTTTAAGTTTAAAAGCGTCACACGTGGCCAGTTCCTGGACAGTGCAGGAAGGCATCTGCCGTGTGGTCAAGGCTCGCTCTACCTTTCCAGCCTTAGCCTCAACCCTCAGCATGCCATCCTGCAGGTCACTGGCCACAGCCTACTTCCTAGTTCCTGGTTCTTCTCAGTCCCTGTGGCCGTCTTCCATGCCACCACCTCCTCCAGCTGGATTCTGTTTTATCTCTGCCCTTCACACTCAACCTTAATGCCCCCTTCTCCAAATTCCTCTCTCCTGTAATCTGTCCCCCCTCCCACCCCGAACTGCCAACCACCTGCCCGCACCTTACAGCCTATGCTCCCGCTATGGTCCACAGCAGTGACCAGTGTCCATGTTCTCCTCCTTTGATTATAAGGTGTGTCAGTGATTGTGGCTGTTTTCTGCTGTGAGTTGCTGCTTCCTTTCAAAGGTCCCTCTAGGTGCATGGACCCCTCAAGCCCTTCGACTGGGGAACCCTTTCCACAGAGCTATACGATGTCTGTCTCTTCTACTGAGCTCCCATGAGGGCCCAATTCATGCCCAGGGAACCAGTGATGCCAACGGTTATTTTGGGCAGTGAGAGAAAAGCCACCAAGGGCCCAGTTGGCTAGGGGAGTCCAGCAGCAGCCGCCTAAGCAGAAGGCTGTGTTTACACATACGGATGGCATCCCTGCCCAGGCTGGCCCCGTGCATCAGAGGATGGCAGCATTTGGATGTTGCTGCCTGGCTCCTTTGTGAGGTTGGGGATCGACTGGTGATGTAGTGACTGGCCCAGCTGTCCGCCTCGGGCAGATGGGTACATGACAGAGGGTGCAAAGACTGCAAAGCGGTACCTGCCTCTGGTGACTGGATCCTTTGAGGGGGGAGGCTCTCAGGGAATTCCTGGCTTGGGTGACTTTGGCCTGACCTAGCCCTGACTACAGTGGCCATTGGGGAATGAACCAGCAGATTGATGAATCGTTTTCTCTCCTTTCTCTCTCTCTTTGTTGCTCTACCAAGCACATAAATACATAGACTTTATAAATAGGCTTATAACGTGTGTAGCTATCTTCCTAACAGGAACTAAGCTTGTCAGTATCTCCACGGTAAATTCGTGTTCAGCCAAATGTGTGTAGGATTAGTGATGGCACAGACAGGGCCTCCAGAGCCAGGGAGGCCTGGGGCTGAATCTCGGCTTTCCTACGCACTCAAGTGTGACCTTGGAATAAGGACTTCACTTCAGTCTCATCACTGTTCAGGCCCAAATTATTTATCTGCCTTGATTTATGGGGATCTAAAACCAAAACTGTAGACAAATTACTGGGCAGAGCAGCAGTGACAGCATGTTGTGGGGACTCAGATGTTCTTTTGTCGATGATCCTGCAGCCTCTGCTAACACCCAGCACCCAAGACTCCCAGTTTTTCTCCAGCCCCTGTTGCACCTCCCTGTTCCCAGCCTGTGTATTGCATTCTCCAAGATCCCCTCGGAGTGCAAAGGGGCCATGGTGTTGTGATGGGGCAGACCTCTGCTGACACCCTAGATACCCGATCTGGTAGGCTGGGAGCCCGACTGTGCTGCTGAGAATGGGGCCAACATGTTGTAAGTTCCCAGACCTTCTGGTTGAGGCGGTGGGGACTGATTTCGTAGGGATGGCTGGCAGCTTGTGGCCAACCAAGGTAGTCTGGGGTCCCAGAACCCAACCCATGGAGTGTTCCTGCATCTCGGATAAATGCCTCACTCCTCCTGGTTCCCAGTCTCCCCACTGTGAGAATGCTGACACAACCCACAGGATGTACGCCATGAAGCCAGGCCCTCTTGGGTGAAGGATGCCTGGTGGCCTTACCCTAAAGGTTCACAGGAACCAGGACTACAAGGCAGGGAAAAGCTAAGAGGTTAGGGATCGCCAGAGGGGACGACTGGGGAAGGGCTTCCTGATGGAAAGGAGAAGGGGATCTCGGGCAAAGAGCTGGCAGGGTAGAAGCAGGTGGGCTGGGCAGAGGTCTGTGAGTCTGACAGAGCATGTCCTGTGGCTTCTAAGGGAGGCTGGGGTACCCTGCGGGGATTCCCCAGATGTAGAGAAGGGCGCACTAAGCATGCCAATTCCCACAGTAAGACTTCCATGAGCATTTTCTCCTGTCATCCTTCTAGCAGTGCTAAGATGTGGTGCTGCTGGTGTTGTACAGAGGGCAGTATGGAGGCTCAGAGAGGTTAGGGCCATGCCCGAGGTCTCAAAGCTCCTATAGAAATGGACGCCCCTGCCTCTGCTTCAGTCTACTTTGTGGAAGTCACCACTGCTGCCGGGGGCAGGGCCCTCAAGGTCCAAGCCACGTCCATCCTCCCAGCCTTCCTGTAGCCCGGACTTTTGCACCTTTAGCTTCCCTCCAGTTAAAATTTAAAAGGAAAGAATGTCTCTTGTTTCCTAGGCAGAGCTGAGGAGGAGTGGGGGGGGGGGTAGGGAGTCCTGCCATTTTTCTTTGCCCAGCTTTGTTCCACCACGGCTTTCTGTGGTGAGGGACAGAGGAAGGGCCAGGAGAGATGCTCCTATTTTGTAGTGAGAAAACTGCAGTTTGGAGAAGACCCAGATGTGACAGAGCCAGGGCTGGAAGTCAAATACTCCACTGATGGAGCCCCTACTCCATTAGGTTGTCTCCCCTTCCTTACCCGGGGCCCGTGGTATTTCTGAACCCCAGAGGGCTTTCCTAAGACTTAAGCCTGGGTTCACTATGGTCCCAGCACCTCAGTCTCCCGGCTTGGGGAATGACAGAAGCCAGGAACAGGGGTCATGATTACAGCTGATATCTGTAGGGGCCATATGCTCATCAGATCCACCCCGTCCTTGCCTAATTCCTCCATCTTGGTCCCTGCCAGGTGAGAAGTTTCTGGGCCTCAGCCTGCCTGTTTGATGGGAAGGGGGGATGAAATGATCCCCTCAAGACACACAAAGACATTAAGTCTTGCACGTAGTTAAAAGTGCTAATAGAAATGTTCGACAATAATAGCCACAGCAACATATACTAGGGAGCCTACCAGGAGAAGACCAGTTTTGTGTGTGGACCCACTGACCTGAAGTGAACAGGCGGGGAGGGGAGCCTTTGGCTATCGCTCCAGAACCATGTCTGGGAACATCCTGCCTTCGGCTTGGAACATAGCCTGGATTCTCCTGGGAAAGTAAGAGGCTCCATCTGGTTAGGGAGGGTGGGAAAGTGGCCCTGCCCCAGGGGAGGCATGGGGCAGGCTCCCGCCTGGGGGAGGAAATGGAAGGGGAGAGGCCCTCCCCCCCAGAGCTGAGAGTTGAACTAGGAGGTCCTGGAAGGACTTGGCCATGCCTGCCCGCAGGAGCCCGTGGGTGGGAGGCCCTTGAGGAACCACAGGAGGCTGAGAATTTATTTAGGAGCCAAAAAGATCTGAAGACCAGCAGGCAAGAATCCCTCAGCAGATGTGCACAGAACAGGAAGCGCTCTGTCCATCCGCTGCAACTCCTAAGTGTCCCAGATTCTGTTCTTGCCTTTGCGCTGCACTCAACACGGTGCCCTGCAGGGCACAGTGTCTGGCCTAGTGCCACACCCCTGGGGGCCTGTGTGGGACCCCTAAAGACTTCCTGGGGGGATCGCGGGTGGGGATCTGCAAGGACCTTGTTGTCAAGCAGGACTCTGACCTTCCTTGGGCTGGGCTGGTCTGTCTGTCTTGGAGTTTACGTTTTCTAGAACTAGGAGAACACAGCTTCTTTCTGCTCTTGGCTTTTCAGCCAACTCCCACGCCAGGGACCATGAAGAAACCAAAAGTTATGTCTTGGGAAACCTGGGGAAGGAGTGGAAGGCTTGATGGAGTCTTGGCTTGATGGAGTCAAGAGACAGGATTGCTTTTGAGGGTCCAGCCAAAGCACACTTCTGTAGGGGCCCCTAGTGTGAGTATGAAGACCAAAGGTGGAAGGGCACCTCAGGGAGCAGCCACCATGGGAGAGAGCATAAGCAAGAGGAAGTTGCCAGTTCTGGGGGTAAGAAGCAAGCACGTGGGCACATGCCCTGGAATACCCTCTTTCCCTCAACTGGAAAGAGAGTACATAGGGCACATGGGGGGCGTGTGCCCTGGGCACACGGGGGTACGATGGCTTGGCACAGTGACCAGCAGCAGGTGGGTACTCAAGAACCACCTATGTGTGTTCCTGGAGCCCACCCCTGGGAGCATAAAATTTTGACTACAATGTGGGGGACCAACCTGTCTCCAGGCCTTCCTCCTGAACTAGGTCCTGGGACGGAACACCCAACACTTTTGTTTCAATACTCACAAACTGAAGCCCAGACAGCAGTGCCACTTGCCCCACAAGGTACTCCCTAGCCAGTGGACAGAAACCCTGGCCCTCTGCTTCCCAGAGTCCTCTGCCCTTGGAGGTCTGGCCTGTGGCCTCAGTAAGGGTGAACAGCGCTGGGGGAGGGGAAGAGCCTAGCTTAACTTGGTTTTGAGCCATGACCTCTGTCATAAGTCTCTGAGCCATTCCACCCCGCCCCCCCCCCCACACCTTCCAGGAGCCCGGGTGCACATGGGGAGTAAGCCTGTCTAGGGTGCTAGTAGGTTCCTAGGCTGTTATATGTGGTGGCACCCTATCAGGGTGCTAATACTCACAAGAGCTACTGTGCACAGGCACAGCCTCCAGGGACACTAGGAGGCAAGGAGGGTTCCAGGGAGACCGCCTTCCCCATGGGGAGCCACAGCAGAGTCCCAGCAGCTCCCGCCTCCTGCTGTGCTGCAGGGGAGGTGAGGGGGTTCGGCCCGGTGGGACGGGAGGCCTCCTGAGGCTGAGTCACTCCTTCTGAGTCAGGCATCCCACCCTCTCCCTCCCTTCCCACCCCCCAATTCGCGCTGCCGAGCCCCAACCCTCCCAGGGGTTGGCCGCAGTGGCCAGGGCTGGAGACCGGGTAGCCAGTCGCCTCCCTGCCGCCCAGTCCCGCAATACCCCGGCCAGGGAGAAGGAGGGGGGCCCCCAGGGCCCGGGAGAGGGAGGGAAAGAGGCAGGCAGGGGGGGTAGGGGCAGGGCCACGGCAAGCCGAGAGCCAGGAGGCAGGCGCGAGCGGCCGCCCCTGGGCTGGGCGCGGGGGCCGGCGGGGTGGGGGCGGGCGTGCGTCGGGCGCCAGGCCCGGGGCTGTGGGCACGGTGCCCAGCCCCCGGCGCACGCCGAGCTGCCGCCGCCGCCGCTGCTGCAGTCGGCATCCATCAGCGGCGGGGGTGTTGCGAAGAGGCAGCTCCGCAGAGCCCGCCCCGCCCCGCGGCCTGCCGCCGGAGCCGCCGAGGGTCTGACCCTCGCCCAGGCTATCCGAGATGGGGACCCTTGGGCCCAGGTAGGCACGTGGGGGCTGGGGGCGGGGTGGGGGGGCGCCAGAGCCAGGAGGAGGTGATGGAGGATCGCTGCATCTTAGGCCCGCGTGTAGCCCTGGGGGAGGAGCGGAGGAGGAAATGGGAATTGAGTTTGCCGGGCTGTGGATCCCCGGCCAGGGTGGGGGGCGGCCCCTGCAGCTTTCCCACCTCTGACACCTCCCTAGGCCTGGGGAAGGAAACCTAGGGCCGGTGGGCTGCTGCCTGCTGTGAGCTAAGTAGGCTGCTGATTCTCTGAGGCTACTGGTGCTGGCCCTTGGTGGCCCATGGCTCTAGAGAGCTCTTGTGCAGGCTACAGGACCATCCTGCAGGGGCAGGTTGGGGATGCTGGGGAGGGGGCTCCTGACACAGCTTTCACCTTCTGATTACAGACCCATGTTCACCCTGAGCTGGCTTCCCATCCCACCTTCCTTTCTTGCTAGGGTCCTGGACCTCTGGTCCACAGCTGCCTCCACTGATAAGAGGAGAGGACTTGTGTCTCTCAGGTGTATGTGGCAGCTTGGGGAAGCTCAGGGAACACCAGTCTGGGATGGGGGAGCAGGCAGGAAAGACCAAGGGGCTGAAGTGTGCCCTTGCCCCCTAACCCGGGTACTTATTGGGTACCACTTCCTGGCAAAGCTCTGTGGCCCGCAGTGGTCCACAGGGACCTTAAGGTGCTGGGCAAGGACTAGGGAGGAATTGTGGGCTCGCTAATGTGTCTCTGAGCTGTCAGCCATGGTCCTTGCTTTCTGCTGTACTCAGAGGAAGGACGCGTTGAGGCGGAGAGCACACTGCTGCACCTTGCACCTTCTCTCTGGCATCTGCACACCACCCCCTCTGCACCCGAGGGTGAGAATGGAAGAGAGCTGGGTGCAGAGCTCTGTGTGGGTGCACCTGTGGCACCCCCTTGCCACAGCACTCAGAATCTTGCCCAATTAGCAGCTCTTGGGTCAGGTTGAGAGGTTGGGACCTGGACACTGCTCCTCTCAACAGCTCGTGGGAGCCAGGGAGCTGCTGGTCCTGAGCTGGGATGTAGGGAATAGAAGCGGCTGTGAGCCTGCATGCCTGCCGTGCCTCCAGATGGAGCCTGCGGCAGAGGCAGCCCGTGCCAGGCTCCTCTCTGAGTGCCGTGGCCCAGTGAAGCTTTGCCAGCCTGGCGCAGGGATGGAGCTGACTCGTGCGGGCCAGCCTGAGGTCATGCCTGCCCAGTAGCCTGTGCAGAGCAAAGCCCTTGGAATCCTGGACACCACAAGGCAGCCCTGGAGGACATCAGTACAGGGGATGTTGTTCCTATGAAAACCCTGTGCGGGCCCTGTGGCTTCTTGGAAGGTCCCTTCTGAGTTCTCTGTGAGATCAGGGCTAAGTCCCATAGGACTTAGCAAATATCAGAAGACACATTGAGGCCCGGAGAGGAAGAGCAACTCATCCAAGGTCACATGGCAGCTGAGTGGGGAGCCAGCACCGAGGTGCTAAGGTTGTCTACTACCCGGTCCGAGGTTCTCACAGCCCAGACACCTGCTTTCCTGCCACTGTGGCCGTGCCATGCTCAGAACTTGCCAGGGACTGGTTGTTATGGCCTGGGGCCTGAGGCTACCTTAAGAAGGGCCTTACTAAGGCCTCTTGTCCCCTTGAGAGAAAGAGGAGAGGCCAGGGCCAAGAGAAAGGGTGGCCTGCAGCCCTGGACCCTCTTGGGAGCAGGGATCGTCCCAGGGACATTCTGGACCTGAACCTGGGGACAGCAGCCAGGCTCTCCTGACTGTGCAGGCTGAAAAGAGACAGGTCATTCTTGGCTTCAGCCTGGACACCTGGTGAGCCCCTTTGTGGACTTCTTTGGCCTATCCACTAAGAGGGGAGGATGATAATCTCCACCTGGAGTAATACTGACAGCAAGACAGAGTGATGTATTTATTGAGTCCTTACTGTATGCCATGCACTGTGATAAATCCTTGGAACCATCTCCCAGCAGCCCTTCCAGATGGATGCTGCTGTTACCCACTCGTTCCAGGTCAGAGACACAGGTCACATCACCTCCCTGGCTCTGTAGTGGGACAGGGGCGCTGTCTGGCTCCAGGGCTCAGTGCTGCACCATGACGTCAGTAGCTGGGGCACCGGGCTGGTGTCACGTGGAGCCAGGTGATGAACTTGGCTAGCAGGACTACCAAGTGCAGAAGTCTGTGTGTTGCGTCTGGCAAGGCGAGGGTGGTCCAGTGGCCTGATTGTCACTGCGGCTGTCTCCAAGGGGGTGAAGTGATGTTGGTGACAAATTAGCTCTGGCCGTCTGCTTCCTAGCCGAACTCCCTGTCCCCGCTGGTGAACAAGGAAGATTGGCAGGTCTGGTCATTTGTCCTTGTCCCATTTGAGCTCATGTGACCAGCAAACACTAATGGTAGTGCCATGGTAGGTGCCAGCGCCACAGGGTGCAGCTAGGACTGTGGAGGGAGAAGCCCCGTCAGCAGGGACCTGCGCCCAGGCTGACAGGGTGGGGGTGGGAGTAGGCTGAGCAGCTTCCTTTGTTGGCTAGAGGCTCAGGGATAAGAATAGGAGCAGCTACTGGTTATTGAGCACGTATCCCACGCCAGGCACCATATTAAAGACTTCTACACAGCCTTCCTGTGGTCTTCACCAGATTCCATGTCACCACTCCAGTGGACCTTCCATGTCTGTGAGTTCTACCCCATGCTATGGGTCCAACTCCACGACCATGGGCCAACTAGTTATAGTTAGGGGTGGGACTGCATCTGTGCTGAACTCCTCAAACAATACAGTGTCTCCACTGTCCACACAGCACTCATGTTGCAGCAGGTATTCTACGTGACCTGGAGAGGATGTGAAGCCTATGGGCAGATGGGCAAGCAGGACGTCTTTTTATTTGGGGACTTGGGCATCTGAGCATCTTAATGTTGCAGGGGACTCTTGCACCCATTTTACAGATTGAGCAGACTGAAGTTGTCTAAAGGAAAAGTGATTTTTTCAAGATCACCCAGGTAGTATGGGTCCGAACCGGGCTCCTGGTACTCATCTGATGTTGTTCCTGCAACGTGTCAGGGATTGTACTGAATTTTGTTCAGTTTTGGAACCAATCACTTGATCCAATGTGTCTGGCCGGGGAGACAAGGCATGACACAGGGGCAGAAAGCATTCTTGCACCTGCTAAAGGTGGATTCCAACCTGGATGCTCAGGGAACTCTTCAAAGAAGGAAGGGCTTTTGAGTTGGACACTTTTGATGGCCAAGGTCAATCTTGGTGGTTGTGGAGGGAAGGGGTACCTTTCCCAGGTCTGAGGGGAATAAAATAGGCATATCTTTGAAGTAGAGTGGTGATGGGGCGAGGGGAGTGAGTGGGGAGGTAACTCAGGAAGTTAGTTCTTGTGGACCTGGAGTCCACTAGACCTGGGCCCTAATGCTAGCACTGCTAATGTAAGAGCCACATGGCCACAGGCTTGTCGCAAGCTCATCTCATCCCCCAGGCTCTTCATCTGTAAACTGCAGCTGACCCCACCTGTCTGGTAGTGACAGGTGCCTTGTGGTGGTTCTGTGCAGAGCCTGTCACAGAGCTGGCCCAGCAGGAGCTCAGGGAATGTTCCTGCTTCCTCCTCCCATCTCTCTTCAATGTCAAACTAAGGTGTTTCCGCTTGACACAAGCGCAGAGGCCCCAGGAACCTTGACGGCAGTTGAGTTGGCTGAGGAGCCTGACCGAACGGTGTCTGGGGACGATGCCTGGCAGTTACCTGACCCACAGGAGCAGTGTGCTGTGACCTTGCAGAACAGCCTCCACTGTGGGGACATGGGGGGCTGGGAAGGGAGGGAGGAAGATCCTGTAGATGGGAGGGAGGAGCTGAGTGGGGAAGGACTCGGCTCTGGGCCTCATGAATCTTCCTTCAATCATCTGTGAGGTTGAGCAGCATCGTCTTTGTGCATCTGGCATTTTCTTCCCTCTTTGGATAAATCTCCATCAGAGCTTCCTCTATAATAGCAGCAAATTTGGGACTAAGTGTCCAACAATAGGAAGATGATTGGGAACATTCTGGAACATCCACTGGATAAAATAACACGAAGTGGTGAAGAGCCATCCGTCGCAGAGCTGTGCACTTGCAGAACATCCGTTCTTCATGTCATGCTCAGTGCTACCCTGAGACAGAGTGGAGCAGGGGTTAGCGTCTTCCTAAGTGGAAAAAGGCTGAAATGAGCTTGCTGTCCCATGGCAGGAGCCACGCCATGTTCACTGTTCTGCTGGGAGTGTGCGACCCAGAGTCCTGTTCCCCTCCTACTTACTAACACCAGGAGTGAATCAGTGAACAAGGCCATGGGGAGGTGTCTTGTTCAGGTCCTGCCATTCAAGACCTGCCATGTCTTTGCCATTCACCTTCTCATGTTCTCACTTAGCAGTAGTGTCTGGGAGGATTGTGGGGTGGAGAGGTCCCTGGGGCTGTCATTGACCACTGTGAAGCCTTGGCAAATTCATCTATCATTTTGTTTGTTTGTTTGTTGGATTAATTGATTTTATTTGAGAGGCAGAGTTACAACAGAGAGAGGTGAGGCACACAGAGAGATATCTGCAATCTGTTAGTTCACTCCCCAAATGGGTGCAAGGGTTGGAGCTGGGCAGATCCAAAGCCAGGAGCCAGGAGTTCCTTCCATGTGAGTACAGGGGCTTAAAGACTTGGGTCGTCCTCTGCTGCTTTCCAAGATACATTAATGAGCTCGATTAGAAATGAAACAGCCATGGGCCTGACACAGTAGCCTAGTGGCTAAAGTCGTGCATGCACCAGGATCCTATACTGGTGCCAGTTCTAATCCTGGCGGCCCCAATTCCCACCGAGCTCCCTGATTCTGGCCTGAGAAAACAGTCAAGGACAGCCCAAAGCCTCTTGGGACCCTGCACCCACGTGGGAGACCTGAAAGAGGCTCCAGGCTCCTGGCTTTGGACTGGCACAGCTCTGGCTGTTGCAACCACTTGGGGAGTGAATCAATGGATGGAAGATCTTCCTCTCTGTCTCTCCTCCTCTCTGTATCTCTGACTTTCTGATAAAAGTAAAGTAAAATAAAATAAAAAAGAAATGGAAGAGCCAGGATTTGAACTGGCACCCTATGTGATGTTGATGTTGTAGTGGTACAACTTATTGTGCCACAATGGTGGTCCCCTGTATTTGCTTCCTGTTTCCTCTTGTCTTCCCCTCCCAGTGGAGCTGGAGGGGACAGAAGCTGAGGACTAGTCCCTGCCACTCTCAGAGGGTGGGGACATCCAGGAGGGACCCTTGATGTTGCTTAACCTTGTGTGGATTCACCTGGGACGTGGGGAAGCTGCCGCCTGGGATTTGCTGTGTTGTTCTCCCCCAACTGTCCTTAGATGAGTTCCTTACCTCCTCCAGACCTCAGCCCATCATCTGTATGGTAGAGATGTCTTGCTGATCTGAGCCGTCCTGGCCACCCACCGATTGTCTATTTGTCAAATCCTGTGCCAGAGCTTTAGGTACATTTATCTCATTTAATTTTCTCTAAATGCCTCTAGGGAATAAGGCCTATTCATCTCATTTTACCTGCTCACATGGACTGTCAGAGAGGTGAACCCAGCAGCCCAAGGTCACCACACCTAGGGAGCCAGGCTTCCAGCTTTAGCTGCAAAGCCCATATTCATAGCCGCTGTGCCTTGCTCCCTGTCAGTCACAGCTGATTGCTGAAGTCCAGGCAAAATGCTGATTATAAAAAGAGCCTTTAAATTATGAAATCAGCCTGCTTGTGGGAGGGATTGATACCGTTGCTATTATTTATACACCAAGAGCAACGGTAGCTTTGGTTACAGGGTTTACAGCAAGTTGGAGGTCGTAGGATGTAGCAGGCTTGAAGGAAAAGAGCACTGGACTCTGAGCCCGTGATTCTGAGTCCTGGCCAACTTGAACCGATAGGTTCTGTGACTTTGGCAACCCAGGGCAGCTTGGGGTGTCAGGTGCAGCCTGAGCAGCCCTTGTGTTAACTCACAGGAGACACAGCACGGGCAGTAGCCAACAGGGTGCCTAGCCCTGAGGATGCCGTGCTGGAGAAGGTTCCGTCTGCTTCACACAGTCAACATGATCCTAGTCAGGCGAGTTCTGCTCTTTGATGATGTTACTCTGCAGTTGGTGTGTCACGTGGCCCCTGCCACAACTACACAGCAGTCAGCCGCTCTGTTGCGGTACGTGAAACGTTTGGGCCAGAAGCCAGGCTGTCCAGGGCATCCTCTTGTGCCCAGGCCTCTGGCACCTTCTCTTCTCCTCACAGCCTCATGGACACCTGAGCACTTGAAAGGTGGACAGTGGGCTCAGCTTCCTTTTAGATCCTTTGGGTCTGGCTGGAAGGGACACAGATGTCAGTGGCAGCTCTCTCACCCCATACCCTCCGGTTGTTCCACCTGCTATACACTGACCTAACCGCTTCACATCATTTAACTTGTGGAGGCTGTCATGGAGTAAGCAAATACTGCAGCTGGGAAAGTCCCTCTGGGATGTCACAGCATCTCCAGTGACTCAGAGAGGAAGAGCAAGCACTCATTCCATGTGGGTTTCTTTCTTTCTTTCTTTCTTTCTTCTTCTTCTTCTTTTTTTTTTTGTCTTTAAAGAAAAAAATCATTTATTTATTAATTTGGAAGACAGAGAGGGAGAAAGAGAGACCTTCATCTACTAGTCTGCTCTCCAGATGGCTGCAGAGCCAGGCCAAAGCCAGGAGCTTCCTCTGCATCTTTGGGGCAAGGGTTAGGTCCTGTGTGGGATTGATCTCACCCATTTTTTTTTTCTCATTTTCCCATAAACTTGTGGGACAGGCAAGGTAATGTCATGATTTTACAGGTGAAATAACTGAGGCACATGGAGGTGACAGAAGGTGTGTTCCCTTTGTTTTTGTTGTCTTTAGGTTTATTTGCTATTTTAATTGAAAGGTGGAAAGAGAGAAAATCCTCTATCCCTTTGTTCATGCCCCCAAAAGGGTCACTTTGGCTAGGATTGGACCAGGTTGAAAACGGAAGTCAGAAGCTTCCTCTGAGCCTCCCATGTGGCTCCCAAGCATTTCAGCCATCCTCTGCTGCCTTCTCAGGTCATAGAACAGGGAGCTAGAGCAGAAGTGGAGCAACCAGGACTCAAATTGGTGCCCATGTGGAATACTGATACTGCACATGGCGGTTTGACGTGCTGTGCCACTGCACGGTCCCCTTTTGGGCTTTCTTAACTACTGGGAAGACTGTGTTGCACCTTCCAAGGTTTCTTTAACCCATCATTCCTAAATACTTTTGAGTGGCAGGTGGCATTATCAGATTGTGGCAAAAAACAGAATTTTACTCAGATGTTCCAACCAAGCTGAGCAGGGTTAGAAGATGCTGCAGGGTTATTGGGGCACCCACAGACTGACACAACAGAGGCTGTTATCACCCTTTGGCCTGGGGGAGCCGACGCTGGGACAGTGTTCCCTGCGCTCCATGATGGTTGGAGCTGGGCGAGGAGCTGTCACAGAGGGACTCCCACTGGGAGCAGAGTCAGGCAGAAAGGCTCAGCTTCTCTGTCCTGCCCTCTGACCCCTCGCCACTGCCAGCTATTGGCTGAACCCAACTGGAAGCCAGGAGGCAGGTAAGCCCAAGGGAGTTGGGTGAGTCAGCCTCCTGCTTCTTCAGGCAGTACGTGAATCTCAGGGTGCAGGTGGACACTGACAGCGCCCCGGGGGTAGGACTGATGTGTTCCCTGACCTCCCAGGAGGAAGGAAGAGATGTCTGTGGTGTATATGATTACTGAAAGCACCATTCAAATCTCTCTGTCTCTTTCTGTTCCTCTCCTTCCCCTTACTTTCTTTTCTCTCACCTGGCTCATTATTCCCAGAAACATCTGGGCACAAACCTCGGGTGTCCTTGGTGTCCAGGATCAAGGAGGGGCAGTTTTTCTGTCCAGAGAGGAATGTGTCCACCCACAGACATGTGGGGCTGTGTGGCCCATGGTGCTCTGCTGCTGTACATGGACACACTTCATGACATGCTCTGCTCTGTCGTTGGGAAGCTTGCACTTTCAGATCTGAGTTCTCCTGTTCCCAGTCACATCCCTCATCTCCCGGGCATTGCTCTCCCTTGGGGGAACAGGGGATCCCATCTCTGTCTGGCCAGTCAGTACTCAGGAGGAAATGACTTGACCAAAGCATGTCAAATAGGAGAGGCAGCTCTGGAACAAGGGCGGCAGCCCTTAACGCTGAGTGCAGCCCTTCTCAAGGCATTTTCTCTTCAATCCTGGAAGGTCATCCTGGGCTGGCCACACCCTGGGAGGGACCAGTGTAGATTGTGTCTGCTCGAGCTGCCGAAATGCCATGTAGTAGGCAGGACTCTGGAATCGGACAGGCTTGGCACAGCCCTTTTGACCTTGTGTAGGTTGTTTTTGCCTCTCTTAGCCTGTGTGTCCTTATCAATCGAATAAGGAAGATCCTATCATGAGTTTGCATAGAAAAATCAGGTACTCCCAGTCAGATAAATCCCCAGGAGTGGCTGGCTGGTCTGTAGCCAGAGGGCTGCTGAGGCCATGGTAGCCCTGCTCTGTGGTCCTCAGCTGGGCAGAGTTGGAAAGTGTCTTACTGTGTTCCAGCCACCTGTCACCATGTGTTCATCTATCCATCCAACGTCTGTCGGATGCCAGAATCACAGAGCGTGGGTTCTTGCACTGTCATTTGCTAGCTGTGTGATCTTGGGCAGGTTACTTACCTTCTCTAATTTGGTTCTTCAGTGAAGTAGAGCTAATAAAGTTATCCGTTATAGATTGTTAGTACCATGAAACAAGTTAAGTGACATGAAGTGGTCAGGTCAGTATGTAGCAGCAGGTGGCAAGCTCTGTAAGTCTTAGCCTTGTTCTTGCATTTAGCCAAGAACTGCCCTGAACCTGATGGGCTGATGGCAAATGAGACCAAGTCCTTGCTGACTCATGCCAGCCCCAGTTGGAGGGCTTGAAGTATAAGCCAAATGCCAGCTGATGCCTTTGTTAGGCCACGTGGATGTCACCTCTGCTGGGCCAGGGCATCCTTTCCTGCAGCCCAGCCCAAGGGAAAGCTGCAGTGTGAGTCTGAGAAGGCTACTTAGGAGGAATAGACACGGAAGTGAGGTAATAAATAGACAGTTTATGATCTTTATTAGGCCAACAAACTCAGCGAATTTGGTCAACAGATGTAAAGTTAGGAGGGATGAAAGATTTTGCAAATGGATAGTGGCGGTTGTTGCACAGCTTTGTGAACGTAATGCCCCTGTTTTGTTAAGCTTACAGGTGGTTAAATCAACAAAATGAAACGAAGATTTAAAAAAATGAAAGAAAATCCAAGAAATAGCCTAGACTATTGCAATTTTAAAACAGGGGGCTGGACCCATCTTAGGTGGATGTGCTACCGGAAGATGAGAGCTGTTATGCCAAGAGGTGGAATGTGAGCTCACTGTCCACCAAGAGTGAGTACCAAGGATGGGGTCTACAGCTGAAGAAGAGACAGAGAGCCACTGACAGCCCCAGTGGTTGGGGCCCCAGGGTTCCATTTGTGCTGGGAGCTGGGCTGAGGCCAGATGTAGGATTGCAAGGAGGTGTGGGTGAGATTATGTCTCATTCTATTGGGAAACCACTGAAGGGCTTAAAGAGGATCTGAAAAGGTCCTTGTGACTGCTCTGTAGAGAGGGAATCCCCAGATGGCCTGAGTGGTCACAGGGGGACCCTGGAACATACTGGGAAGGCCATTCTGACACGGGGTGATGCCCGCTTGGACCCAGGCCGTGGCTTTGGGCATGAAAAAAAAAGAGTAAATCCGTGTCGCTGGACTCAGATGCTGACTCATGCTAACCCTGGTGGGGAGGGCTTG
The DNA here is from genome assembly GCF_017591425.1 of Ochotona curzoniae. Classification (NCBI taxonomy): domain Eukaryota; kingdom Metazoa; phylum Chordata; class Mammalia; order Lagomorpha; family Ochotonidae; genus Ochotona; species Ochotona curzoniae. The sequence continues at coordinate 13,067,749 of NW_024465894.1, read as the reverse complement.
ATGTTTAAGCCAGATGCCAGCTGATGTCTTTTTAAGGAGGGAGTGATGCACCTGCCAGGCCACATGGATGTCACCTCAACTAGACCAGGGTGTCCACTCTCTGCAGACCACCCGAGGGAAAACCACTGTGAGAGCCTGAGAAGGCTGTTTAGGGTCCCTACAGTGCAAGCCGGGGAGCCAGGCAGGAGCTACAGTATTGTAGAGCACAGGATGTGAACAGCCTGCGTGGCTAGCCCCAGCACAGGCTGCCCGAGCACCCCGGCCTCCCTGGGCCCCTCGCCTCCAGACAGGGCCAGCGTTGTCAGCATTTGCTTTTCTGGCTGACCTTTTCCTTTTCTAATCCCGTGCGTCCGGCCTTTCCTATGTTAGTATCATCAGTCTGGTCCTGCTGACCTCTGTCTGGTGGAACAGCCTTCTGCCTCCGCTCCAGGCAGGCACTGCTGAACCCCTGATCCCTGGCTCACCGCTCCCAGCCACGCAGCCTGCCACTCAGCCTTGCTTCACTGGCACATCCCACCTGAGTGCCCTCTCTCTGACTTTCCTGAGTCTTCATCACCATCCTGTCGGGGAGAGGGGTGATGGTGGTGGTGGTAGAGGGAGTAAGAGAGGGAGGGAAAGAGGAAGGAAGAATATCTCTGTTTCATCAAAGAGGTAGCCGAGGCTCAGTGAGGTGAAAATACTTGCCCAAGGTCACAGAGGAGCGAGTGCTGGAGCTGGGTTTCGGGTCCAGGTCAGCCTGGCTCCAAATCCTGCACTGCTTGCCTCGAGCAGCACTGAGTGCTGTCCCCTCATAGGACCACCCTTCGGACCGCTGCAGCACTAACTGCCCACCCCACCTCTGCCCCTCCCTCCTCCTGGACTCCACCCTGGCTCCTTCTCCTTGTCTCGGGTGTCCACAGCCTGAGGCCTCTTCTCTGGTGGCTGACATGGTGACTCCCATGTGCCCCCCCCCCACTCCTTCTCTCTGCTCATCCCCCAATTCTTTTTTTATTTTTAAAGATTTATTTTTATTATTTTTTTATTGGAAAGGCGGATATACAGAGAGGAGAGACAGAGAGGAAGATCTTCCATCCGATGATTCACTCCCCAAGTGAGCGCAACGGGTCGATACTATGCCAATCCGAAGCCAGGAGCCTCTTCCGGGTCTCCCACGCGGGTGCAGGTTCCCAAAGCTTTGGGCCGTCCTCGACTGCTTTCCCAGGCCACAGGCAGGGAGCTGGAAGGGAAGCGGGGCTGCCGGGATTAGAACCGGCGCCCATATGGGATCCCAGGCGTTCAAGGGGAGGACCTTTTACCACTTGCGCCACCGCGCTGGGCCCTCATCCCCCAATTCTGCACCTACCCTGGAGGACCCTTGTAGAGAACCACGGACCAGCTTTCTGCTCACCAGGTCGCCAGGCTCTTCTGAGGGGCCATGGCACACAACACCCCTGTCCATTATGCCCTGAGGGTGAGCACCCTCCTCTCCTGCTGCAGTGGGTGCTCCTTCTGTGTCTTCCTTGGTGCCCGGCCCGGCTGGCCACGTGCAGGCTCCATCACCTGTGCTGACGTGGGCCTGAGCAGAACCATGCACACGTGGCAGAGCCAAGGCCAGGTTCTAGGCCCTGTTGTTGTGGCTCCATGGGAGAACCATGCTATTATGCTTGGACTTGTGAAGTAGTCATTTTAAAGCAAGATTTATGTATTTATCCTAAAGGGAATGTGAAAGAGAGAACAGAGAGGGAAATGCACCCCACCCTACCCCATCTCACATACACATACGTAGATGCACACAGATATTCCATCCACTGATTTACTCCCTAAGTGGCTACAACAGGCAAGAGTGGGCCAGGCTGAAGGTGGGAGCCAGGGACTCCATCCTTGGTCTCCCGTGCTGGTGACAGGGGCCCAAGCACTTGAATCATCTTCTACTGCCTTCCCAAGCATGTTAGCGGTACGCTGGGTCAGAAGCTGAGCAGGAGCACTTGAGCCAAGGGAGAGCTGTTATGGGAAACTGAGGTTGCAAGCAGCAGCTTGACTCATTGTACCTCAATGCTGCCCTTCATTTTTTTTTTAAAGATTTATTTTTATTTTTATTGAAAAGTAGATATACAGAGAGGAGGAGAGACAGAGAGGAAGATCTTCCTTCCGATGGTTCACTCCCCAAGTAACCGCAACAGCTGGAGCTGAGCCAATGCAAAGCTAGGAGCTCTTCTGGGTCTCCCACAACGGGTGCAGGGTCCTAAAAAGGCTTTGGGCCATCCTCAGTTGCTTTCCCAGGCCACAAGCAGGGAGTTGGATTTGAAGCAGGGCCGCCGGGATTAGAACCGGAGACCGTACGGGATCCCATCATGCAAGGCGAGGACTTTAACCACTACACTATTGTGCTGGGCCCCATTTTTTGTTGTTGTTATTGTTGTTGTTAAGAAAGACTTTCTGTTTATCTGAAAGGCAGAGTGATAGAGAGAAAGGGAGGGAGAGACAGAGGAAGGAAGAAAGAGAGCTCTTCCCTCAACTGATTCACTCTCCAGCTGGTTGAAATGGCAGAGGCTGCTGAGCTAGGCTGAAGCCAGGAACTCCATCCAGGCCTCCCTGGTGAATGGCAGGGCCCAAGTTCTTTACCATCTTCTTCTACCTTCCCAGGTGCATTAGCAAGAACCTGGGTCAGAAACAGAGCTGCCAGACTTGAATCAGAACTCCCATATGAGATGCCTGCATTGCCAACAGGGGCTTAACCTTCTGTGCCACAATGCTGGCTTCCCCCATTTATCTATTTACTTTTTTTTATATAAACAAATTCTATTTTATATGTACTTTTAAAAAAAAGATATGTTTTATTATTATTTGAAGGGAAGAATTAGAGAGAGGAAAGACAGAGAAAGATGTTCCATCTGCTGATTCTCTCTTCAAATGGCTACCACAGCAGGAGCTGAGCCAATTCAAAACCATGAGCTTTTTCCAGGTCTCCCATGTGGGTGTAGGGGTCCAAGGCTTTGGGCTATCCTTCACTGCTTTTTCCTAGGTCATAAGCAGGGAACTGGGTTGGGAATGAAGCAACTAGGATGTTAACTGGTGCCCATATGGGCTGACGGTGCCACAGGTATAAGCTTAGCCTGCTATGCCATGGCATCAGTAGGGGATTAAGGGGCATTTTTCTTTTTTAATTCATAAGCTTTGTAAAAGTTTAGCAGCAGATCCAGCTGGTGTAGTGGCTAAAGCTGCTGCCTGCAATGTTGGCATCCCATATGGGCACCAATTTGAGCCTAAGCTGCTTTACTTCCGATCTAGCTCCCTGCTGACAACTTTAGAAAAACAGCAGAAGATGGTGAAAGTACTCAGGCCCCTTCCATCCACGTGAAAGATCTGAATGAAGCTTCTGCTTTCTGGTTTTGGCCTGCTCAGCCCTGGCGGTTACGGCCACATTGAGAGTGAGCCAGTAAATGGAAGAGTTCTCTCTGTCACTCTGTTTCTAGAACTGTGCTTTTCAACTAAACAAATCTTTTTTTGGAAACATCTAAACAGGCTTCATTTCTTTTTTATGCTGCCATGCCAAGTTATGAGCATCAGAGAAATTTATTTTTTATCCTCTAATTTAAGAAAATCATTCAAGGATTCTCTAAGTATTGTTAAAAAAAAAAAAAACAAGTACTATAGTTAAACAGAAAAAAAAATAATCTGTACTGTTGCCATGCAGAAATAACCATAGTTAATAGTTTTTTGAGCTTTCTATACACATGTGCAGAAATGGGATTATACCCCATTGTAGCAGACCTGGCAGCTCCTATAAGCATCAGTTCAAGTCCTGGTTGTTTCAATTCTGGTCCAGCTCCCTGTTAGTGCACCTGGAAAGGCAGTGGAAGAAGACAAAGTACTTGGGCCCTTGTCGCCCATGTGGGAGACCCTAATGGAGTTCTAGGCTCCTGGCTTTAGCCTGACTCTGTCCTGTCTTTTCCAGCCATTTGGGAAGTGAACCAATGGATGGAAGAGTCTCTCTTTCTCTTTCCCAACCCCAATAAATTCTGCCTTTCAAACAAGTCCCATCTTTTTCTAAAAAGAAAAAAATGGGGTTACCTCCTGATTTGTTGGAAATATCATAAATCCAAAATATTTCATTCACCTGCCCTACCAAATGTCGCACCTTAGCCTGGCCTGCCTTAAACTTGCTCAGAACATTTGCAAGTCTAGAGCTGAATGAAGTCATCCACATAAGCCCAACCTTATATAAGGCATTGGCTATCTCACATCCTCTACTGAATAAGGTACTAAAAGTGAAAAGCCAGCATGTTTGTAAGGGTGTGCTTCCGCACCTGTGAAGTCACAAGCTTGTAGGACAAGCCCTTGCAAAGTGAGGAGTGTCTGTGTAACTGATAACTACAGCAAGGTCCTGTGCATGAGCTGCTGCTTTATCAAGCTCTTGTAGATCCTGTCCTTCCGCCTTAGAGGAGGAGCGTCTTCACAGTCAGTGGCTCCCGACACATCTGGGGCTTGCAGCCAGCGCCTGTGTTTGCTTCCCTGAGGGGTTTGCTGGAGGCAGGGAAGTGCAGGAGAGAGAAAAGGAACCTAGAGTTAGGATCTGGAGTGTGGGGCAGGGGAGCCTGGGGAGCCACATCTTCGGAAGTGGCTGTCGCTCAAGACTCTCCTTCCTGAAAGGAGTGGACTCATTCTCTCTGAAGCCCTCTCCTCTCCTCTCCTGGTAGTGTTCCCTGCCAGCAGGCTCCCTAGGGACCCTGGCCAGAGGAATTCTGGGATATCTAGGCAAGAGTGCACTCCCCATCATTCCCAGGGCAACGGGACCAGGGAAGGCTCAAGACTGAGGTGCAGGAGTGCCTGGGGATACCAGCACTTGTGAAGGTCATGCTGTTCGTCTGTGTTTGTGTTTGGTTTGGTTTGTTTTAAGCAATAAAGAAGATGTCTATTTGAATTGCGTGACAGATTTCTAGATTAATGTTGAATTCCTGCCCATGTCTCTGTTCCTCTGGTTTTATCTCCCACCCCTCAAATTTTGTTTTGAGGATCCACTGACTAGGCTTGGAAATGGGTGCTTTATTTATTTTTAGGGGAAAGGCAGACATATAGAGAGGAGAGATGGAGCGATGTTCCATATGCTGGGTCACTCCCTAATTGGCCATGATGACCAAGAGCTGAGCCAATTCAAAACCAGGAGCCAGAAGCTTCTTCCAGGTCTCCCACACTGATGCAGGGTCCCAAGGCTTTGGGTGGTCCTTGACTGTTTTCCCAGGCCAGAAGCAGGGAGCTGGATGGGAAGTGGAGCAGCCAGGATATGAACTGGCTCCCATATGGGATCCTGGCACTGCTTGTAGGTGATAGATGAGTCATTTGAACTCCTGTAGTTGTTGTTATTTTAAATATGCACTTGTGCAGTTTAAATGTATGTGTGAGTGTGAGTGTGTGTGTGTGTGTGTGTGTGTGTGTGTGTGTGTGTGAAAAGACACATGTAGTTCCAAAGCATGTCCAGTAAAAAGCAGTTTCTTCTCTTATCCCACCCTCTTTCCATCTGTCTCTTTCCTCTCCTTCCTGGGTTATCACTTCCTGCAGCTGTTTGGTGAGTGTCCTTTCAGGTCTTTTACTCAATAGCTAGAAACCACAAAATTCCATTGTTGAAGTTACTATCTCTCTTTTTTAAAAAGATATATTTTATTGATTTGAAAGGCAGAGTTAGAGAGAAGGAGAGGAAGATTTTCCATCCACTGATTCACTCCCCAAACAGCTGCAACAGCCAGGGCTGGGCCAGGAGGCAGGAACTTCATCTGGGTCTCCCACGTGGATCTAAGCACCCAGTCTTTGCTGCTTTCCCAGGTGCATTAGCAGGGAGCTGGATAGGAATTAGAGTAGCCGGGACTCAAACCAGTGCTCATATAGGATGCTGACACCACAGCTTCACCTCCTGTTCCAGCTCCAACTACTTTATTTTTTACATATAAAAACAATACAAAACTCTCTCTTTCTCTCTCTTTCTCTTTCTCTGTAAATGGCTTCCTCCAATACAATACTGGTCAACAAGCCCTTGACTTTCTCTGAAATCTTGTCTAATTTCTCCAAGGGGAAAATGCTAAGTGCCAGAGATAACTCTCCCGAGTCCTTCACTTTTTGGCCAAATCCCAGTGAGATGAAGTGACCACCAGTTCTGAAGCAGACCCAGGGCCTGGCAGGATCAGGAGGACTATATCTTCCTGTCCCTTTGGAGCAGTCCTGATGACCCAGCTGCCAAGTGAAGCTTGGGGTGGAGGGACTGGGAGGGCTGAGGTGGAGCATCCAGAGGCTCTGCAGACCCTTAACCAGGGGAGCCTGGGCCCAAGCTTGCTCAGGTTCTATGCATTAGCCTTGCCTGAGGGCTAACCTCCCAGGTGTTGTGCGAGACACAGATCACTGCCCTGTGCTCCTGGCCATGGTGGGGAGAGCTCCCTGGAGATACCCTCATTGTGTCTGGGAAGGGCCCAGACTTGAGATCTGGACCGATAAATCTGGGTTGCTGAGGAACTAGACATATGGTGGATAGAGGCCATAACCTCGACTGCCCCTGCTAGTCCCTGCCCACTTCTCATGATCCAGCCCCACCACCTTCCTGCTGTCCATGGCCCTTTGTCCACTTGTCTCCATCTGTCTCTCTCTGCATGTGGTTCCTGCCCCCTCGCTCTGCCGCACCATCGTGTCCCTGTCACATGCTCTCCTTCATGCCAACGCAGGCGTGCTGGTCACCATGACAACAGAGACAGGCCCCGATTCTGAGGTGAAGAAGGCTCAAGAGGAGGCCCCGCAGCAGCCTGAGGCCGCTGCTGCTGCAACTACCCCTGTGACCCCCGCAGGCCACGGCCACCCAGAGGCCAACTCCAATGAAAAGCCTTCGCCCCAGCAGGACGCTCGGCCTGCGGAACAGGTGTGTGCCCAAGGTGGGGGATGCGGTGTGGGCAGAGAGGGAAGTGTCTCTTTTTTGCAACCAGCCAGTTCTCCAGGGTCTCAATGCTTTGTCAGAAGAAAAGAAAGCAGGAAATTAAGGTTTGTTGATGGCCCCTTGCATGCTTAGCACTGTGCAGAGGGCACTATGGCTGCTCATGTGTTTAATTCTTCTAAACCTGGGAGCAGGGCTGTGAATGCTCCTGTTTTACACTTGGGGAAATTAAGGCACAGAGTCACGTTGCCATAACAATGGTGACAGAGTGGGAGTCATGTCTAGACCTGGTTTTGAAAACTGTTTTTGCAACTTCATCTTCCTGGCCCCGGAGCCTTTTTATTTTAGTGGGGAAAGCCCAGTGTGACCTTGATCAAAACTCAACACCCAAGAGACTTGGGGGATTGGGCCAGCCATCCAGCTTACACCTCCCTCTCTTCAGAGAAGTGTAGAGAAGGCAAAGAGGGGGCAAAGCCCTTGAGGAAATCAGGGGGAGGCAGGGCAGGGCCCTAGCTTTCCTTTCTTCCCCACCCCCTCCCTGCGTTCGTTGAGCAGTCTTCGCTCCCAGCTCTGTGCCTGACTCAGTGGCAGATGGGAAGGAGAAGCCCAGATGAACACCCCAGTGACCCCCACAGTGCTCCAGGGAGACAGGACAGCACTGACCCCTGGGTCTGGTGCTGAGGGACTTGCACCTGCAGAGGCTGCCTAGGACAGGGAGAATGTGGAGTCAGCAGCTAGACCCACTTCTACCCCATGAATCCTATATGCACACATCAGCTAGAGACTCTGCTTGGTGACTGGTTTCAGGTTCACTGACCCAACCCTTCCCTTGCTTGGACCTACAGAACCTAGACATGGAGGAGAAGGACTACAGTGAGGCCGATGGCCTGTCAGAGAGGACCACGCCCAGCAAGGCCCAGAAATCACCCCAGAAGATTGCCAAGAAGTATAAGAGCGCCACGTGCCGAGTCACTCTACTTGATGCCTCTGATTATGAGTGTGAGGTCGAGGTAGGGGAATAACCTGTGCTCTGTTGCCACTCAGCTGGTCCCAGGGCAGTGTAGGCTGCCTCACATGTTAGACCTGGGCCAGGGCCAAGCCAGAGGAGACTTAGACCAACTATAGCATCCAACCCTCCTCAGTACAGATGGTAGTACCAAAGGCTAGAAAGGGTTGCTGTGGTTAGATGAGGCCCAGGGCTGGCACCCAGTGCAGGCTTGGCAAGACTGCCATCAGATAAGGCCTCTTTGAGACCTTACCCACTGCCCTGGTAGGAGGTGGCACTCCAAGCTACACTGGCTCCTGAGTTCACAGACATAGGGAAAAGTACAGGGGAAGCCAGGACTGAGGGATCACTCTGGGCCTGAGAAATATGCCTCCCCCCGTTCTCCCATGACCACTTTTTCTCAGCAAGTTCCAGGTATAGAAAGACCCCTGCAGGACTCAGAGGAAGGGCCCTATGGAGGTGGGTGCTGGCATCAGCCCTGAACTCACTCGGGACTCGGGAGGTGGAGAGGAGTGGATCAGATGGACAGGCAGGAGTGCCAATGTCCTGTGTTGGCATAGAAGGCTCTTGGCGTGGTGGGGCTGTCTGAACAGAACCCACCTATACCTGGCCTCACAGCAGCTCTACCTTCCTCCTCAGAAACATGGCCGGGGCCAGGTGCTGTTCGACCTGGTCTGTGAGCACCTCAACCTCCTGGAGAAGGACTACTTTGGCCTGACCTTCTGTGATGCTGACAGCCAGAAGGTACCTTGGGTGGGCAGGCCCATGGGACGCTTTGTCCCTTAAGTCCCCACAAGCCTGACCACATCCCCTGGTTCCTTCCTTAGATGTCTTCTGTGGGCAAGTCCCAAGGTTTAGCCTATCCTATGTACCCTGGGTTCTTTTTCTCGACCCCCTGCCCTCAGTCCTTTCCTGGTAGATCCACGGTGTGGCTTCCTGATCCACCAGGAGCGGCTGAGCATCTTCCCCCAACATTTCCTTCCACCCTCAGATGTTGCTACCCTAGCTTGTCTCTTCCCCTCCCCCTGGTCATGCCTGCTATAGCTGTAACTCTAAAACCCCATGGCTGCCAATAGGCAATGCCAACCTCAGGACACTGGGTCTCGTGCCCAGGCCTCAGGAAGAAAGTCCAGAAAACTCAGCAGTAGTAGTACTTCCAGCTACTTTGGGCCTTTTTCTCCTGTCCTCCCCAGCACCCTTCGCCAAGCCTCCCTTCCACCTTCCCTCTAAAGAATTCTGCCTTCCCTTGCAGAACTGGCTGGACCCCTCCAAGGAAATCAAGAAGCAGATCCGGAGTGAGTGGCTGACAGAGGCTGGGCATGTACTGGGAGGCTGGGCGGGACTCAGGCCTTGTGCTCCCCCCCCCCCCCCGCCCGTGCAGAGTGCCCATAGGCAGCACCCATGGGGGGAAAGACAGAGGCTTGGAATGAACAGGGACCACTGTTTTCTGGGAGATGAATCTGAGAAGAGCAGCAAGTCAGCAGAAGGGGTGGATGTGCAGTCAGGTTGTGAGTCCTCCAGGCATAGGACAGAGGTGACCCAGATTAGACATCCCTGGTCCAGGGCAAGTGCCATTTCCTCTAGGCCCAGAAAGAGTGTTAGTTGCTCCAGGATGCAAAGCCAGGTATCAGCCAAGTGGCTTTGAGCCCTGCCTTCCGCTGCCATCCTGTGCTTTTTTCCAGGCCTGGGGAGAAGGCAGGCAAGAAGGCTGACAGCCTGTCCTTTCTGGCCTGGAGAAGAAAGACCTGTAGGGAGGGACGGGGCGGTGTTCAGATGGCAGCAAGAGGAGGTTGGTGGCCTTGGCCAGGCAGCCTGTGATGCCTCTGCCCAGTGCCCCTCCCCTTGGCTATGGTTGGTCTTTTTGGACTCCCTGGTCCTCTGGCTGGAAAGCTGTAGCTGAGCCTGTTGCCATGACAGCAGGCAGCTGGGCCCAGGGATGCCAGCTGACTCTGCAGGAGGGGGCTCGAGGAATCCTTCCCGCAGGCTCCTGTCACTTGGAGACAAAGAGGCAGGCAAATAGGGAGAGAATGTGCCTGCAGGCCCAAGAGCCCCAGTCCAGCTAGGATACCTTAACCTGTGGGCATCAGGATACATTTTGGCAACCGCATGGGGATGTTGAGTGAGGACCAAGAATCTAGGAAAGAGGCAGCAGACAGACCAGCAGACTTCAGCCTCCCTTCTGAACCTGCCCCCCACCCCCCGCCCATCTACAGACCCTGTCTATACAACCCCTGCCCGCAGAGCCCCGGCCCTGGGATGGTTCATCCTGTATTCATCTCAGGTTATCAAGGAATGGCCTTGACCCTTAGCAGGTGCCTCTTCCAGTGGAGCCACAGACTCTGTGCCCACCCCTGTCACTTCTGCTGTCCATCTTGATCTTGCCATCCCTGGAGGAAACTTTTACCCCCTTCCTTGTGTCTGTAGCAGCACCTAGCTTTCTGAAAGTGATGTCATGAGCCCTTGCGCCTTGTGCTTCAGATTGCAGATGTCTCTACCTAAACCTCAGTGTCCACCACCAAGGGCACCTGGGCAGAGTTCTCCATCTCTGGGGAACCTGACAGCACCCCCCTCCTGGGTGATGGGTTAGTGACTCCTGTCTGCTGAGTGGCCCACAGTCACAAAACATACGAGTGGACACTGGCCAACACATAGGAGGTGCTGTGTTGCTCTCCACTCCCTTGGACCAGTTTGGTCATTGAGAGGACGGGCACTGGAGCCAAACTACCTGCATCTGAATCCTGGCTTCATCATTACATCCTGGGCCATTGAACTGTTCTGTGCTTCAGTTTGCTCATGCATAATGACAGCTATGACCTTGAGGACTGTGTAGATGAAATGGGTTATTACATGCTCAGCATCACTTTCCCAGTGAAGACACTGAGGCCTGTACACAGCAGCAGCCAGTGGTGGATGCGTTGTTATTATTTATCACTGTTGTTACTCCTCACCCGCCACAAGGCTGCTTTTACCAAGTGATCGTTGTGCTCAGGAACCTGGGTTCTGGTGACAGGTGGGCCAAGTTTGAACCCCTGTTCTCCACTAGTTGAGTGACACCAGGAGAGTGACCTAATCCTCATCCAGAGAAGGAGAGGGGCGCTCAGGATGATCACAAGAACTGGACTGCTCTATGTGCACATGAGGTTGTTAGCGAGCAGAGTGGCCGGCACATGCTGATTGTTTGACTGGCTATGTTTGCCACCCGCCCTTCCTCTGGATGACCACAGGGACCAGGAGGGATGGCAGCATGACCTCCAGCTCATGATCACGCCCTGCCCTGAGTGGGACATACTGCCTCGTTTTGTCTTTTCCAAGCTTAGAGCCTGGTGTCCCCAGAGTGGTAAAGCATAGGAGTTCATTATTTCATCCAGGACCTCATCTCCTCCTCCCGCCATTCTCTCACGTGCCTGTCCCTTCTCTTAGCTGGCAGAGCTCGCTCCAGCTTCAGTCTCAGCCTCTGTCTCTCTCTGCACCTGCTTGTGTGTGTTAATTTTCACATCTCACAGTACAGGTTAACGTTTAGCCCTGGGAAAACCCCTTTATGCCTTTTAGACCCCATAGATCTCAATTTGAATCCAGTGTGGCTGTCTGAATCCCACCTGATACAGGCCAGAGTTTTCCAGAGTTTGTTCTAATGGCACGTCTCCCTCTGAGAGTCGTGGTACACGGCAGCAGAGCAAGGGCCTGACAGGTCCCACATGGGACCTTCCTAGATGGCCTTCTCTTCTCCTATTAGTGTCCTGTAGCAGAGATTGAGGTACAGAGGGAGGCGCTCCGACAGGGTGGCCTTGGACTGTCACATCAGGGTCCCTGTCTGTCACAGGACACCCTCAGGAGCTGCTGTGGGAAGGCAGTTTACAGAGGTGGCAGCCGCATGCCTGGCGTGCAACACCAGTTTGCTTTCCTACTGCTTCCCTTCTTGCCGCAGGATCCCAAATCTCTTAACATGGCCCCGGTTTCTTCATGTGTCCCGTGGCCATAATATTCCATGCTTTGCACCCCCCGTCCACCCCCTACTGGGCTTCCCTAAGGTCAGAGAGCCAGGAAGACAACCCACAGACTGTGCCCCCTGATGGTGGAGCTGACCGTGGCGCCTCTCTGACTTTTCCCTCCTCTTCCCCTCAGGCAGCCCCTGGAATTTTGCCTTCACCGTCAAGTTCTATCCCCCTGACCCTGCACAGCTGACAGAAGACATCACAAGGTGAGCGCTGCGAAAGGAAGGGGCACTTGGGAGACACAGGCAGCATATGGCAACCATCACAAGGCAGATGCCTAAGGAAGTCAGGCCGACTGCGACAACCAAGGAGGCAGACAATGCCAAGAAGGACAGAGACGCAGCACAGTGGATCCCGTGGCTGACCTCTGGAAGAGGAGCTACCATGGGAGACATCAGGGAGGGAGGTATTTGGAGGTCTCCCTGCTATGAATCTAAGAGGATAGATACCATAGAATGCAGATACTGTCTAGCTGCGCCAGCCACCGCCCCATGGCGACCTAGTCTGGAGGGGAAGTGGAGCTAGAGAAAACTGTGCTTCATAAATGGCGGCAACTACAGCAGACATTCTGAAAGACCTTGTAGGCCATCTCTGGTTGGGACAGATCGCCCTTATGTGAAGTCCAGGGTACTGGCCAGAGACTTGGGGGGGAAGTGCAGAGGTAGGTGGGAGTTAGGACCCAGATGCCACTCTGTGTGTGCATCAGGCACATGGAGATCCAGTGATGCCTGTGGCCACCCCTGGGCTCCCTGTGGGTGTCTAGGCTGCCAAGGTAAAATGAATCATGTGTGCGGTCTCCTGCATGACTTCAAGGCTGGAGGGGATTGGGGCTCCTGCTGTCTCTGGAAACTGAGGCAGATCCTTCCCAGGGGGCGGTGTCAGTCATGATGTCCTGATAAGACGGGACCCAGACTCCTCCTTGTAACAGGGGAGAGTGACTAAGCCAACTTCTCTTTTTTCACTGTTGGCTGCCTGCCAGCCAGGCAACAAAACAAAATCAAGATGCTTAATCTGGCCTTAAGAGGTAAGATAGATGTTTCCAGAGCTGAAGCTCCCTGCTGGGAGCCCTGAGGTCAGCCTGGGACCAGGTAGGAGCAGCAACAGAGTCCCAAGGCCATTCCGATGCAGGCCAAGAATTCCACACGGAGTGCTCAACTCCAATCTCTCCGGTCCTGTCCACTGATACCACCTCTCCCTGATGTCAGAGTTCCACATCGGGCATCCAGGAGAGAAGTGAGCCCTGCCCAGCACACATGTCCTCAGGAGACAGCTGCTTTAGCCAAGAATAGGTAGGCCCAAAATAGACTGGTCAAAATGACAAATTGATTGAACCAAAAGATCGTTCAGGGTGCTTGGCAGCGAATTCTGAAGGTTCAGACGTTTGAGCGAGATGTCTGTCAGTCCAGTCAAGCCTCAGCCCCACGTGCACACTGAGGCTGCACGTTGCCTCGGATGGGCCTTCAGTTCTCCCCGCCAGAGAGTGGCATGGAGCAGTGAAGACTATTCTAAGGAGAAAGCACTGGTAAAGGAAAAGAAATAAGCAATTTAAAAGTGGAAAGACATAGCCAAGACAGGCAGGAAAGCATCACTAGCTGAAAATGAAGTGAAACGTTGTGTGTGTGTGTGTGCGTGCGCGCATGTGTGTGTTTAATAAACAATAACTGGAAAGACCATACAAAATGGTTTTAAATGGTCCTGAAAAATTGTAAAACCACTGATGTGTACGTGAAAATTATTTTTAAAAAATCAGGGCTTGGTGATTGGAAATGTTCCTTTAAACTCATTTGTTTTTAGACAATTCACTTAAGAGTTGAAAGCAAAAATAGGAATTTTGGGGAAAGCATTCATGAGCAGGTCCATCTGGCCTGCAGAGTTGGTGCGGAAGTTAGAACACATTGAGGAAGAAGGCTGTGTCTCGACAGGAGAGTGGCTCTAAGGGCCACAGTTGGGTATGCCAAAGCAAGTTGTAGAATCAGACGTAGCATTTGATGCCATTCACACGTTAAAAGCACTCATAAGCCCAAACCACTTGCATTCTGTGTATCCTCAGAGGATCTGTGTCCAGGAGAGTTCACTGACAACTGGGGACTGCGGAGTTTTTTGCGGGGGGACAGGGGTCAGGGTGAGGATGGACATCACTTTTCCACAATATGAATATATTAGCTATAGACTCAAAACTGCATGATTTTTTCAAATGCAACTTTAGTTCTTGCCATCATTTAATTGTTTTATTTTTTGAGGGGCAGACACGCCAGAGTTCTCATCTGTTACCTGAATACCCCAGCGATCCCTAGCTAAGGTCAAAGACAAGAGTGAGGAATTCAATCCAGATCTTCTATGTGGGTAGCAGGAACCTTGGCCTGCACTTGAGTCATCGTGGCTGCCTCCCAGGTACACATTAACAGGAAGCTAGAGTTAGGAATAGATCTGGGACTGGGACCCGGGCAATGTGATGTAGGTCACATCTGTCCTAACCAGCAGCTTAATCACCAGGCCGAATACCCACAGCACATGACATTTTATTTTAATCAGCCAAGTCAGCAAAACAGTTCAATGTAGTTAAGAAAATGAAATTAAAAATTGTTCTTAAGAGTAGGAAAAACACCCGACAGATTTAGAAATGAACAGAAACCCGGAAAGTCATGTAAAATGTTACACAGAATTACCAAGACGTTAAATGCCATTTCTAAGAGCATCACATAAGACACACCCAAATTCCTAAACCGTGAAATGCCAGCATCTGAGGATATCCTCTCCCGGTGGAGCCACAGGCTGGTCCACCCGCTTCCAACCTGCCCAACTGGCCTCAAGGCCACGTAGGGCACAATCCCACGCCCACTCTCCCCATCTCCAGGTACTACCTGTGTCTGCAGCTGCGGGCAGACATCATCACCGGCCGGCTGCCTTGCTCCTTTGTCACACATGCGTTGCTGGGCTCCTATGCTGTGCAGGCTGAACTGGGTGACTATGATGCTGAGGAGCATGTGGGCAACTATGTCAGTGAGCTACGCTTTGCCCCTAACCAGACCCGGGAGCTGGAGGAGAGAATCATGGAACTGCACAAGACCTACAGGTAAGAGGGTCCTACCCCTGGGCCTGCCACAGCTTCTCAGCAGTCAGCTCAAGCCTTGCTTGTGGGCGGGAGGCTCCTAGCCCCCACCAGGCTCTTCCTCTATCATGGAATCCATCCCAGTGCAAATCATCCGTGTAACACAGGAGTGACAGTGACTGCATAACCTTTAGTTCCTGTAGGAGTGCAACCCTCTCTCATTCCTTGGCCCTAGAAAGTGAGTATCTGCCATTCAGAGGTTATAATGACCGTTGTCTCTAGCAAGTGGCCCAATGGGCAGATTTAAGCGTAAAGTTCAAAGGTGAGGTCGCAAAAGTGAACCAGCTCGGACTTGTCTTGTGACTCTGCCACTTTCTTACCAGATTTTGAGAGCAGGTCACTTCACTTCCCATGCCTGGGTCTCCTCTTCTATTCCCTGTGGCTCCTGTGTCACCCATCTTGGAGGGCTGTCAGGGGACCACCAGGCATGTGGTGGAGACACACAGCACATTGACTGTTGGAGTTGCTGTTTGCAAGTTGCGAGGTTGAGTAGTGGATCATGCAGTGGGAAACCTCTTGTTTCAGGAGGTAATTAGAAGATAATCCAGCAGTGGGCAGGTTGTAGGGTGGCCTTGGGCCCTGCCTTGTCCCTGTTCTTCCCAGACATAGCTTATCAGAATTTCTCAGCTCCTGCTATTAGGACAGGACAATTCATCAAGCATGTTTTTAGCATTCTTGGGTCTCAGGCAGGTGCCACATGCCCCCGAGTCACAGTGAAAGCAAACTGCCTCCCCTCGTGACCCTTCCAGTAGGCCACATAAGGCACCCCAAAAACCATCTGGTCTAGTCCTGCCTAGGGAACCAGAAGTAGAACTCAAAATTCAATAAATCTATAACAAGCTGTTCTGAGGTTGATAATTTTGTATGGTGACCTACAAGTGTCTTCCACGTGGCCCTTGGCAGAACCAAGGTCCTGCGATACCTTGTGTAGAGGATCACAAGGATGGGGAGGACCCTGCTGGGGTGTGAGGAGCAGTAGGTTGAAGATGGCATGTGCTGCTTCTACAAGACGTGCCAAGTGCTCCACTGGCTAGTAGGGCCTGTTATGATGTTGTGCTAAATACCCTATAGGTGGGTGCAGGAGTAGGGAGTGGTTGCCCCAGACAGAAAGATGTCTCAGGGGTTTACAAAGGGTCAGAACAATTTTTAAAAAGCTGTTGAGATCTCATGGACTAGAGAAAAAAACAATGACTGTCTTTGAACTTAAAATCCATTGAGCCATGGTGGTGGTGTTCAGGTGCCCATCAGCAGCTCAGAGGTATAGACAGGGCAGGGGAGCCCAAGACCCAAAGGTGGCGTGAAGCTGTTTGGAGCACAAACTCTGGAGTCAGAGTCTGATTCTTATGTGCCCTTCAGCAAGTCACCGTGCCTCTCTGTGCCTGTTTCCCCATCTGTGAAATGGGGGTAATATTGATACTGTGTGCCTTACACAGTTGTGAGACACCCGCTAGCTGATGAGTGTGAGACAAAATGGAGCACTAATTTGCACATTCTCAGTTCATGTTGGCCGTGACCAGGGATGTGCAAGGGAACCCAGAGTTCCCATCAGCCACAGCCAGGAAGGATCTGGATTCATTGAGTAATTCTTCTTTGCAGAGAGGAGGATGTGTTCCTGTTCCTCAGGGGAAATTAAGTATCTTCTGATGCTAAAATCTGGGGGGATGGTTTGACATGGGGAATCATTTCAGACTGCCCAGGTGATTGTCACAAAGGCTATCTTCAGCGGTAGTTTCCTAGCCTAGGAACATCAGAATTTACAGGTCACAGCAGCTCAGCAGCACAGGGAGGCAGAAGTCAAGCTCAGCCCTGGCCTTGAATATGTTGTGAGGAGGACTTCCCTCTCCCTTGAGGATGCAGAGGATAGACCGCATGGAGATTTGCCCCCAAGCTCCCCTGCCCTGAGTCATGGGTTCCACATGGCTATTTTCGGCTGCCAGGACTCAGGCCTGGGCTTTCCCACACCACCTGTGACCCCTTTCTTCCCTGCAGGGGCATGACCCCGGGAGAAGCAGAAATTCACTTTCTGGAGAACGCCAAGAAGCTGTCCATGTATGGGGTAGATCTGCACCATGCCAAGGTACCCTGGGCCCTGGAAGTCCCTGCACCACTGGTGGTACCCCCTGTTGAACCTAGAGGGTCTGGCTGTGGGCAGGGAGTACCAGACTCTGTGAACTCTGGCTCAGCAGACGAGCAGATGGTCTGTCCTTATTTCCTGTTCTTCAGGTTTCACAGTTTTTATGTTTCCACGGTCCTTATCATGAGTTCTTCATGAACTTGTATATGTCATTACAGGGCTGGAACTATGGGAGGGAAAGACCCAGGTCTTAATTTTTTCTATATCTCTAGTAGGTACAATGAGGCCTGGTACTCATAGATACCACTGAAGGTATTCTGGGCTGGTGGATGATGGAGTGATTGACAGAACAAATGATCACATGAGTGAGTGACTCAGTAATAGATGAATGAATGAGTGGCTGTGTAAGAGTTTGGTCAGTGGGACTCCAGTATGGACACTCCAGCAGCCCTGGTCCTCAGTGCTCCCTTACAAGCAGAGCTCAGGAAGAGGGTTTGGGGTTGGAGGACAAGCAGTCCCCTGGTATGGACCCAAGACCTTCTCTTCTGTGGCTCCTCTTACGCAGGACTCTGAGGGCATCGACATCATGTTAGGAGTCTGTGCTAACGGCCTTCTCATCTACCGGGACCGGCTGAGAATCAACCGCTTTGCCTGGCCCAAGATTCTCAAGATCTCATACAAAAGGAGTAACTTCTATATCAAGATCCGACCTGGGGAGGTGAGCCTGCCCTGGGATACCTCCTCGTCACCAGAACTGACCACATTGAAGTGGACTGTGGCAGCTGGGACTGGGGTTTTTCCCCTACCTAGAAGGCATGGTTGGGGAGCTTGGGGTTCACAACAGAGCACAAGCATGTGCATACACATACACACACATACAAGCATAAATGAAAAAAAGCCCCTCAGGTGACACAGGGAGATCATTACATGTCTGTGGGCGTGGCTTTGCCTACAGGGAATACTCAAGGATGCACTTGTTGAGGTCCACAGACATATGACCCCTGCACAGTGTCACACACATGTACACAAGTATGCACATCTACCTCTCTTCCTGCAGACTTCACACCCACCTAAGGGTCCATTTGGTTCTACCTCTAGGATAAGTGGGAACCACCTGCTTCTCTTCCTCTCCCTTCTCCCCTGCACCAACCACAGCAGCCACTATCTCCTACCTGTCTCCTTGCCACCCATGTCACTCCAGGACGTTGTCCTAGCAAGGCCAGATTGTGTCATCTGCATCCCCAACCCACCTCCCTTGCTTGCCATGAACTCTCCTGAGCCCTTCGGAGGAAGTCCACATTCCTTGCTTGACCATCCTGCCCCTCCCAGCTGTCTCTTCCCACACTGCCCCATGCCCACAAACATACCCAACCTTCTTGGGGGTCCCCAAATTAGTTAAGTTCCTCTTGCCATGAGCTCTTGGCTTTGGATGCTCCCTCTCCCTGGAAGCCTCCCTCACCCTTACTTCTCATGTGGCTGGTTCCTCCCTGTCCTTCAGCTCAAAGATGTCCTCTCTAGAGAGCAGCCCAGACCATCCTAAGGTGGCCCCTGCCCCATGCTGCCCCTTGGTCCCTCCCACCGCACATATCCCCTTACTGCTTAGACACCCTCATCCATGCCTGTACGTGTCTTGCTTCCTTGATATCTCTTATCCCTCACCCTGTACCCCTAGTATCTTCTGTCATGGTCTCTACAGTGGCTGTAGCGTTCATCCTGACTGTGACCAAGGAAGGACCCAGTCAGTTAGGTCATGGAATGAGTGACTTCTGTCAGAGCTATGCCTGCCTGAGAAATGGTTCAAACAGGAGGGACTGGTGGCAGGAGTGGGGCCTGGGCCTGGGAGTAACAAAAGGACCTGGGCCCTGTCTTTTTCACTTTCCAGTACGAGCAATTTGAGAGCACGATTGGTTTTAAGCTCCCAAACCACCGGTCAGCCAAGAGACTGTGGAAGGTGTGCATCGAGCACCACACGTTCTTCCGGTAAGCATGAACCCCAGAGGGTGGGGCAGGGAATGGGCAGAGGCCATGCGTGAGGAGGGACAGCAGTTGAGTGGAGCTGGTGGAGATTCCAGGAAAATCTCCTTTCCCTCCTCACCCATGTCAGACCAATTTGAGGTGTTGTAATTGGGGGATGGGGGACTGTGCTCGACCCTGAGGTCTGACAATGCGGGTCTAACCTCCCATGCCTTACCCCCAATACTACAGGCTGGTGTCTCCTGAGCCCCCACCCAAAGGATTCCTGGTGATGGGCTCCAAGTTCCGGTATAGTGGGAGGACCCAGGCCCAGACCCGCCAGGCAAGCGCCCTCATCGACCGGCCAGCACCCTTCTTTGAGCGTTCTTCCAGCAAGCGGTACACCATGTCCCGCAGCCTCGACGGAGGTGAGGCCCTCCTTAAGCAGGAGGTGAGGGGAAGAACCGGATCTTTAGAGAGCCTGCAGAATGAGCAGAGGTGGAAGACACATGGCAGATTCACTTGCACTGGTCGTGACTGCTTTTGGTGGCTTAGCTCCAGCCCACAGCTCACTTCCTTCAGGGATGTGACACTTCCTGTCTCTAGATTTCCCATGCCTTCCCTTGGTCATGGCCATTTGCTGCCCTTGACTCAGCCATATGAATTTTTGGGCCCCATGCTTGGGCTGTTGAGCAATCTCCAGGTTATTGGCACCCCACGAGAATCATATGGCTGCAATACTCCTGGTCATTCCCTCAATGGCTGGCTGGCTCTGTCTGGCTGTGGCCCCCATAACTGTCAGGGATGACAGACACCCTTACCACCAGTGAGAATGAGCCTCACATTGTCCAGTGTCTGTCATACCAGAGCTTCTCAAAAATGGTCCACAGGCCACACGTGTATCAGACTCCCCTGTGAGTTTGTGCTGCATGGACATTTCCCGGGCTGTGCCCCAGATCTACTAACTCCACACTCCTCAGGTACCAGGACTCTGCCCAGAGTGTGCACATTGGAGTATGTAGGTGACCTTCCAAAGTCACATGAGGTGCTTTGGATGAAAGTTCGAATTCCGGACTTAACATTTATCAGCTGTTCCCTGCTCCCAGGAATATGTGAATGGGTGACCTTGGGAGACTCCTTTAACTCCCCTGAACCTATTCCTCCTTCTCCAAAATGAATAGTGCCCTACTTTGCTATGCTGCAGGGAGAACTAAACAAGAAAGTGCCTGGGAAGGACCCAGAACCATCCATAGTGCAGTCAGGCTGTGGTGAGCTGAATGCATTGTTATCACATCTAGGTTTGTAGAGTGGGAGGTTCAGATTTAGATAGGGTGAACAGTGGATACTTCTGGAACATGTTAGCAGACCTCCAGGCAAGTTAGTTCTGCTGGATTTTCTGGGTTCTGTTAGGTCCTGGGTCTAGAGTTTAGACAGAGCATTGACCTTTTCCTCTGAGGAGCTCACAGAAGAGTGGACTTGCCAGCATGCAGTGTAGTTCAAGTCATATGTGAAGCTTTTACAGAATATAGAGCAGCCCTGGGGAGAGGTGCATGAATTCTGCATAGGAGGTACAGAAAGGGCTTTGACCACCAGCCAGAGTTTTGGAATATGGATATGTTTACATAGTTGAGAAGAATGTATGTCCCTGTGGAACACTGATTAGGGTGGAGTTTTCCCCCTGTGTCTGGGGAAAGTAGAGGGAGAGACAAGGAGAGGGTCTATTCTCAGCAGCCTAACCACATCAGGGGATGGGGGACAGCCACCTGATGGCATCCTAGGATCCCTGATGTGGAGCAGGTTCTGAAGATGCTGCTTAAGTGGCTTCAATACTTCTGAGATGCCATTGGTTTTATCGCTCCAAGGTTGAGGAAATCTTTCCAAGGTCCATTGGATGACAGTCCACCTTACAGTCTCCACTTGCCCAGATACTTTCTGTCAAAGCTTGGAGAATTGTTCAATTTGTTCTGCCTTTCTTCCTCTGCCATGTTCTCAATGAGCTTTCACATCTCTCATGTTCATCAGGGCATGCCAGTCACTGCAAAGGCTTTAGCAACCACGGAGGCCCAGTTCCAATACATATGTTCCATGGTCAGACCACAGATATTGTGATTTTCACCATGGTCAAAGTTTTGAGTCCAATAGTCTAGTTGGAAGGGTCCATGAAGAAACATCACCAGAGGTAACCCCAGACCTAACTCCTGTATGTGCCAGCCAGTGTGAGGTCCTGTCCAGTCCATCACCCATATCAGCCTAACACACACAGTGGTAGCTGCAGTCACCTGGTCAGTTCTGTCCTCAGCCACATCTCATATGCAAATCAATGAATGCTGTGGCCCAGCATGACCCTGCATGTCACACACTCAGCCTTTATGCACACCATCAGTAACTATAGCCTAGTGGGAGCGACCCCCAATGACTCTACCAGGCCTGCCCTCAGCCTAGTTCCTGAACATGTCAGTGTGTACAAAAGACTGGTCCAGCCTGTCCACCATCCCATTTGGCTTTTGTACACACCAATGGGTGCTATAGCCCAGCTCAGCCCAACAACCCCACTATCCAGCCCACTTATGCCAATGGGTGCTACCTCCTGTCCAGCTGGGTCCACACCCAGCACTGGTTCTCATGCTCATTGGTGGGAGCTAAGCCTGTCAGAGAGGTGCCCACAGTTTCCCTACTAGGCTCACTCACAGTCCTGGATCTTGCAATCTAGCTTGACAGGACTTGTCCCTAGTCCCACACTTACCAGCTGATGCTGCAGCAAAGCCCAACAAGCCTGCACTTTCTCTGGCTCATGCATAGTCACTTAGCCTAGCTGAGCTGTTCCCCTAACCCAGCTCACATGCAAATTGGTAGGGGTTGTAGCCCTGCCCAGTGTGGTCCACACCAAGTCCTAGCTCTCACACTCATCAGAGGAAGCAGTCAGCCAAGGTTTTGAAGGATACCCAGAGCTCACCAGGTGATATTTATTTTTTATTATTGTTTAAAACTTTATTTTTTATTGGAAAGCCAGGGATACAGAGAGGAAGAGAGACAGGAAGATCTTCCATCCACTGGTTCACTCTCAAACTGACCACAACAGCTGGAGCTGAGCCAGTCTGAAGCCAGGAGCCAGGAGCTTATTCCAGGTCTCCCACGTGGGTGCAGGGTTTAGGCTGTCCTCTACTGCTTTCCCAGGCCAGAAGCAGGGAGCTGGAAGGGAAGTGGGGCCACTGGGAATAGAACCAGTGCCCATGTTGGATCTTGGCACATGCAAGGCGAGGACTTTAGCCACTAGGCTACTGCCCTGGGCCCTCACCAGGTGATATTTTAAAATTTCTATTTGATTTGCACATGCACAAAGCTCCCAATGCCTTGACATAGCCTTCAAATGGCTACAGTGGTCAGGGCTGAGCTGGGTTGAGGTTGGAGCTAGGAGCCAGAAATGTATTCCAGGTCTCCCATGTGGGTAAGAAGCCACTTCACTTGAGTCATTGCTGCTGCTTCTCAGCGTCTGCATTGACAGGAACTAGAGCCAGGAGTCAGGCCCAGGCACTCTGCTGTGCCACCTGGGCATCTTAACTGCTGGATGAAATGCTTGCTCCTCAGATTCGGGGCATTTTCCCGGAGGGTGAAAGTGTAACTCATTCAGGGGCCCCCCATTCATTCTTAAAGAGGTGTAGCTCTGCCAAGTTCTGTTTGGGGCTGAAGAAGCTCCTTGAGCTCCATAGGTAGATGCAGGGCCAAGCATAGGAAAGGAGGGCCCTGCCATCATCTACTCCCTCCCCAGTCGCTTCTGATTACCATACCAAGGTTGGGTCACACGGAAGCCAGGAGCGCAGAGCTCCATGTGGGTCTCCCACATGGGTGGCAGTGATCTAAGCATCTGAACCATCCTCAGCCACCTCCCAGGGTATGCATCCACAGGAAGCTCGATTGCAGGTGGAGGCCAGATGTCATGCCAGACACCTGGATGTGGGGTGCAGGGGTGCCAAGCAACGGCTTAATCTGCTGTGCCATGGTGTTATGGTGTTCCCTCCCCTTCTTGCACTCCACCTCTGTGTTTTGTTGTTGGGGTTTTTTTTTTTTTTTTTTGCTTTCTATCATTTTATTTTATTCTATTTTATTGTGTTCTACAACCCCTTTTTTTCTACCAAGGTACAATCTACAGACATAGAGGGGTTATATCCATTGCCTCGTGGCAGGTGTGTAATTCCACCCTGTTCTTTCCTACTCAGAAAAGTGCCAGTGAGTGAGAAAGGTGTTATTACATGAATTGCCCCAAACTCTCCCTAATTTATAAAGAAGGCAAGACACTTGTGAATTTCAGGGTGCCCAGTCTCACTGTAAAAGCCAAACTCCTAATGCCTATGTGTCACAAAAACAGTGGTCAAGTGTGTGTGTGCTGCCGCAGGTTTCTGAGCCCGTTGTCACCTGGAGGCTCGCTCTGTGCCAGCCACTCTCTCTATGTCTGTTCCTCGCCTCGGCTCCCTGAGGCAGACACTGCTTATGGGCCTAGAAACCAAGGCCCAAGTAGAGATTGTGTAACTCTCCACCCCAAGATTACACAGTCAAGAGATCGATTTGAGCACTAAACCCAGGCTCTCATGCTATGGAGGGCAGGACTGACCCTGGGCTGAGCTCAGCTGCCTGTCTCTGGCTGGCCTAGGGTAGGCCCCTGGACTCCTCTGGGTAGTGGGTCATTGTATGCTAGAGCCAGCCCCATGCCAGCTGGCAGCAGCTGGGCTGGCTCTCTGTCTGTGCTCAGCACCAAGTCTTACCCGCTCATGTGACCACATCTTCCCACTGCAGCGGAGTTCTCGCGTCCAGCCTCGGTCAGTGAGAACCACGACATGGGGCCTGATGGCAACAAGCGGGAGGAGGATGGCGAGTCCGGAGGGCGACGGTCGGAGACTGAGGAGGGAGAGGTCAGGACCCCCACCAAGATCAAAGAGCTGAAGGTAGGTGCTAGGCTTTCTCCCCCTCTGCCCTAGGGGTCAGGAGACCTCTCAGAGGTCAAGCTAGCCTTGGCCTGCCCCTAGTTGTGGTCAAGCTCCCCCTGGGCCATATTCAAGACCCCGGACCTTGTGAAATGGGGGTGCGTGGGGGTGATAGTGCTGCCTATGCTGTACCTGTCCCCCTCTCTGCCTGGCTTTCCCAGGAGCCCACTCTCATCCCTGGAGAGTCCCGGGCTCTGCATCTTCAGTCCTGACTTGTCCCTGTGGCTGTGGCTGTGGTCTGAGTCACCCCCTCTCTCCCAAAAGCATCATCAGGTGTTCCCTTCCTGCTGCCCTTAGCTCCTTTCAGAGCCTGGGGTCCTTGACTCCTGCAGCTCCCCCAGCCTCACGAGCATTCACTCACAGTGTTTGCCCCTCAACTCCCTCACCCTCATGCATATATATGTGCAGCGACATGCACAAATGGGCATATGTGCACACACAGGCCAGCTGTCATGGCTTCCTCTTGCTAGAGTTGAGCCTTTCTTCTCATCATGCAGTTCCGCCTGTGAGCACACGCCCGCTGCAGCAAGAAGCGTGAGACTCCCCGCATACTTGGCCTCTGGTTCCCCTGGCCCATTCTTGGCCTTCCTGGGGTAGCCCCCTACCTCCCTCCCCACACCTCTCTCGGCTCCCTCATGGCCCTGCTGGTAGCCACCAGCTCCTCCCTCCACCCCATACCTGGGCTCTGCTGCTTGATTGGGTGTGCTGGCCCAGGCCGGTCGGTCATGGTGGCTCTAATCCCTCGGCTCTACTGACACTGCTGGTTCCTTTTCCTTCCTCTGTCCCCGCTAGCCGGAGCAGGAAACCACGCCAAGACACAAGCAGGAGGTACTGCATGGGACCCATCCCTCCCTACCTAGCCATTCAAGCCCCTAGCTCATCTGTCACTGTCTTCAGCCCATCACAAGCACCATCATCTCAGCTTCAGCTTTGTCCCTGCTTCCTGACCAGCGCCCCCTCCCATCATTTCCCCAGCCCTCCCTCCTGCCCCATCCCTGCCATCCTCTGCCAGCCTCACCCTCTGCCTCTGGCAGACCACCTGGCAATCCAAACCTGCTTCTCACCTGCTGACTACCCTACCAGTATCCACAGGGTATTGTGGATACCCTTCTAGGCCATTCCGTGTCTTCGCTTAGCTCACCTTCTGTCTCCACTCCACCTTCCTTCATCTTGTCTCCTCCCCCGAGGCACTATGATCATGTTTCCATCTCCTCAGTGTTCCCACCCCAGGGTTCCTTTTCGTTCTCTTGGCAACCAGACGTGGGAGTAGGAAGGGGGTGGAGGGAGGGTGAAGCTCTGGGGGCTCATCTGTGTGTGCTGGGACCCAGGGAGGGCGACCTCCTGTTCAGATGGGGTTGCAGTTACTCCAGCTGCGTCACATCTTCTTCCTGTTCATTGTCCCTGGAAACTTAGTCCACCTGTGTTCACTGCCTTTCCTCCCCTTTCGTGTAGTCTCCCTGTCTTGACCATAGGCTTGCCCTTTGGGTAACTGAGGAAAAGGCCAGAGATTGAGCCAGTGGTTTCAGGATTAAGATGGCAGATCCCAGGCCACAGGTTGGGATTTGTGGACAGCCATCACAGCTCAAGCCCAGCCCCCATATAGTCTCCATCAGCTCTAACTGCCAGGACAGTGTCCTGTGGGCATCTGAGGCGGTCAGAGAGGCCCAGGGTGCAGGTGTTTGTCCACAGGGAAGCAGAGGTCTCAGTGGGCTGTGTCCCCGCTGGGGGCCAAGGAGGCGTCCTCTGTGCTGGACCCTGGGATGCCAGAGATGAGCTCAGGAGAAGATGCTAGCTTTGTCTAGGGGGTAGGGAAGGAGGAGTTTGTTGTTTGCAGAGTCACCTGATCTGACTTGAATAAGTCAGGATGGTCTCTTTCTGTCCTGAATGAAGCCAGCATGAATCCCAGCACCCTTGTAGGCAGCAGCTTCTGGGCTGCCAGCCCATTCACTCCCTCCTGGGAGGAGCCTGAGTGAGCTCACAGCTTTGTTCCTGTGCTTAGTGTTGCATACACCCACCCCACACGGGCATCCTGTCTGCTTGGTGGCTCGAAGACCCTGGTTTACAGGGACAGGAGTGACTCAAAATAGAAAACTGAGTGCAGTCTTTTCCTGGTCCCTGGCCCCTAGTGAGAGAGCAGAGCTCTCCTCCCTGACTTTTTTTTTTTTTTTTTTTTGCTTTGGGGGACAACCTTGGCTTTGGGAAAATCTGAACCCTAAACCTCCATAGGGTCTGAGCAGTTGGCATGTGTTATGCTAAAAGGGACTGGGATTAGTCCCCTGCCCAGTCCAGTAGTGGTTAGGTCACAGGTTGAAGGGAGAGGTGGAGATCCAGGAGTGACACTGGAGACCAGCCAGTGAGGCAGTGTGGACCAGTGGCCAGGACCAATGAGGGCTCACTCCAGCAGAGGCTGTATCTTGTGCCTGGCTTGTAACCATAGGGAAGGCACCTCCTCCATGCATAGTTAGGAATAGCTCCCAAAGGAACCTGCTGAGACCCTTGGCATGTGAATAGAACTGACATTCAGAGGCCATGGGACCAGGCAGGGAAGTTGCAGAGGCAGCATAAATGGTCTCAGTGTCTTGGTGTGCACACCTGTTGGGGCTGACGGTCATGGTGCTCTCAGCTCCCAGGGCTGTCAGGGGAAGCAGGGACTGAGTGAAAAGCACAGCCTTGGTAGAGATTGCTGATGCTGCCGCCACCACTGCCATCCCTGCACTTTGCATCCCGCGCTGGGAGCCATCCCTTTGACTCCCTGCCCTGTGCGTCACCCGCAGTTCCTCGACAAGCCGGAGGATGTGCTGCTGAAGCATCAGGCCAGCATCAATGAGCTCAAGAGGACGCTGAAGGAGCCCAACAGCAAGCTGATCCATCGGGACCGGGACTGGGAGCGCGAGCGCAGGCTGCCTTCCTCGCCTGCCTCTCCCTCCCCCAAGGGCACCCCTGAGAAAGCCAATGAGGTAGGTCTCACCCCAACCTCTGCACAGGGGCCTCAGGCAGAGAGGTGTGAGGACTGTTGCCTGTTCAGATTGATGCTCATCTTTCACACTCCCGTGTTTCACCCTTTGCTGCCTTAGGTGCTGGTAGGTCAGGCTGAGGGAGACAAACTCATTAAACCTTGGAATCCCAGGCCTCAGGATTTGCCCGGAAGTATGAACACTTCCAGAGACCCACAGTGGCTTGGTGGGTTCCACCCTCCCTGTCCATTCAAATGGGTTGGGCAATAGGTATGTGTCAAGAGTTGCTGGGTTCCTACTGAGTCAGGTTTTTGGAGGGAGGCTCTGGAGTCAGCAATTTGAACAGGTGCTTTGGGCAGTTCTCATGCACCCAAACCTCTCAATCTTCCTGGCTCCATCCTAGCAAGAAGACTCTAGGCCTGCAGTGCAGACTCAGACAGAAGGACAGTTCCTCCTGGAAAGATGCCCATGGCCTGGGGTCTCCACACAAACCAGCCCTGCTGCCAAGGTCTCAGAAAAGGATCCCATAAGACCTGCCTTGTGGAGTGGAGAGTCTGGAGTGTTTTCTCAGCTGAAAAAAAGATGAAGACAGGAATGAGGGAATTCCCGTATTTGTAATACCAAGCTATTATTTTTAGCACTTGCTACGTCTCAGCAATATTCACCCCGCTTTACACTTGGGGGTGTTTTTTTTTTGTTTGTTTTTTTTTTTACCAGAGCTGTTACGGGTCTTAAATCCAATCGTGATCTAGTCATACGCTGCCAGGGCTGGAGTTGGAGCTGTAATGCCTGCGGCTGCACTATCTGCCGACTCCTTTCTGTTCCTTAATATCTTAGTCACAGAGGCTAAAACTTCGCATCCAAGTTGGGGCTCCTGGGGGAACACCTGGTTCAGGATCTTCCAACAGATGGACAGAGGCAGGACCCGGTCAGCATCAGGGCTGAGAGAGCAGGGCCAGGAGCCACTCTCCTCATGTCCTGGGTCATTGTGTTTTCCTCAGAGCAAACCCGAATTGTGTACAGGTCAGGTGCAGAGGCCACTGTGTATGTCCACTCCCCTCCGACGCCTTAAACATCGGCAATGCCTCTGTGATATGATCAGCCAAGCATCAGCCTAGATTGGGTCTTTCCAGGGCTGCAACTTACTGGAGAGCAGAGGACCCAGGCCTAGAGAGGCATTGACCCAGGAGGGCTCCCAGGGTAGCACCCTGGCTGTGGATCATGGGAGTATGGGTATTTGGGGGACCTGCAGGGCTGGCTACAGGAGGGCCTAACCTCTGCATCTCCTGAGGGCTTGTGTGGTCATCTTGGTACAGTCAGGTGCCTAGACTGGGCCCCCATCAGCTGGTCTAGTGATTCAGGACTAGTACCCTCTTCTATTTCTGCCCTAGAGATAGGCTTGACCTAGATCACTTAGCGATAGGATGAGCTCTAGTCAATCATGAGAGAGTTCGACTACTGCCTGGCCAGGAGTGCTGGAAGGGTCAGAAGGGGAGGCTGAGCTCTGGTGAGCCAGGGTCTGGAGTTCAAGCCCTGTCACAGCGTGGCCTAGCTGGAGGGTGTGCCCCATCTGCTGGTAACAGCTGGGATTGCTAGGACCTCCATCCCAAGGAGAGAATGATGGCTCAGGATCTCACCTCGGAGCCCTGGACCCCCTTGAACTAGCTTACTTAGGGTGTGAGGTGGGGTCACTGACAGGGTCTCAACCAGATCCTTGGGTGCACCTCTAAGCCTCCGTAAAGGGGGAGATTGGGGGACAGGGGCGGAAGTGGCCACTCCCCACAGTTGCTGGGAGGTCTGAGTGAAAAACTGCATCTGATCAGACAGCCACAGGGCTCTGTGGGAGACCTCCTGCTAGGTGTGTCATCCAGAATTCCTCATGGCTTCCTCATTGGTTGCCTTGCGGGGGCAGGGGGGCAGGAAGCAGAAAGCAGCAGAAACTTTAGCTGCTCCCATTTGCCAGACCCATGTTGTAATTTCACTCCCAAATGTCCGCAGCAGCACAGGCTGGGCCGGACTGAAGCCAGGAGCCAGGAACTCTGCCGGGATTCCCATGTGCATGGCAGGGACTCAAGCACTTGAGCCATCACCAGATTCCTCCTGGAGTGCACAGCAGCAGAAGTGGGGTTGGGTTCTGAACCCAGTGACTCGCTGCAGGCATCCCAAGTGGTGCCCGAACCAAAAGGACTGACACAGCTGGGCAGCTTACCAATTGTGTGTGTGTCTCTCCTTCTTTCTGTCTCCCTCTCTTCCTGTCTCTCTCCTTGCCCTCTCCCTGGCCCTGGGCCTCCCCTGCAGCCCCACAGGACCCAGGACCCCTCTCCGCTGGACTGGGGAGCTGAGTCTGGAGCAGCCGCAGGCTTGGAGGTGTTCACACAGAAAAGCCTCGCAGCGTCTCCCGAGGTTACTGCCCTCACCCTCCTGGGGCCCCTCCTCCCACCCACCCACTGTGTGGTCTTAAGGAATGCCCTTTCTCTAGGCTGAGGAAATGGGGCAGACTCTGTAGCCCAGGCTGTCCCCAGGTTGCATCCTGGGAATCCATGGAGGCCCTTGCCCCTCGGTTCTGGGAAGACAGAGCAGGCGCCAATAGTCCTCAAGGCTGGCTCTGACCTGTCAGCTTGCTGTTAGAGCTCAGAGCACCCACACATCCTTGACCCTGAGGCTTCTCCCTTCAGAAGTCTGACTAGGTTCTGACCAGGGCTATATGTCCCCCTCTGCCTCTGCCTTCTCGGAGCTGCCCTAGGTCTGTCAGGGTCTCTGGCGGACAGAAATAGGCATCGTTCTTTGAGGAATATCCAGGGAGCTCTAGAGAAAGTGCTCAGGTGGTGTTTGTGACAGACAGCGTACTGTCTCTGGGGGCTGCAGGGCAACAGGCCGAGGGCTCCAGGGAGCAGGCTGTGGCCCTGCATGGGGGCCAGGTGGCAGATCCAGGGCCTGCTCCCCTATTTCTGCTGGGACTTCTCAGGCCATCAGGCATGGTGTGGGTGTGGGGGAGTCCAACTCTGAGGAAAGAAGGCTTCCAGAGCTGCCTGCCTGGACTAGAAGTACAAGGCTGACCAGAGTCAGCTGAGGAGGGCAGCATGTACTCTGCAGTTTTCCTTGGTGTAGAGATGCAGCCACCAGCACTGGTCTCTTAAGGGAGCTCAGACAGGAGTCCGCAGTATTCCAAGGACAAGGTCATAGTGATGCCTTGGAGCGTATGGGCCTCTGCAGAACCAGCTCTCTGCAATGCCCCACAACCTCACCAGCTTCCCTGCCAGCTGTTCATTACTATGCCCCACACTGTACATAACACTGGCCCACCTTTTCTTCCATCTCAGTCGCCATGTTTTTATCTGGCACTAGAAGCTGCTCTCTGGATCAGCTGGCTCCTGCCGCGGGCACCCATTCTGCTCAGACTGCTTCTCCAGTCCAGTGGGAATGGCTTCATTACCCCTCCTCAATCCCACTTCTGCTCCTCTTGCAGCAGTACTCCAAACTGGCGGCAGGGGGCACTCTGAGCAAGGCATGGAAGTTCTTTGGCTGCCGGGCAGTACAACCTGGTGCTGCCCTGGCAGTTGTCCTTATCCCTGCTGACTTTTGAGTGAGTGCCTTTGAGACCAACCCCAGCCCACGTGTGGCTCCACCACTGCCTCTGTGCTAGCATCGCTCTTCTGCCTTTTGTTGAGTCCTTTCTCCTCTTCTGGATCCTAGATGTCTGTATTCCTTGGGAAAAGCAGAGTCCCTTCTCCATTCCCAGCCCCTCCACCACTGCTCCCTACCCTCCACCCGTACCCACCTCCCCGAGAGCCTCAGTTTCCCCTTCTGGTATAAGGATAACAATGCCTGTGTCAGGTTACCGATCCAATGAAATGTTGTTAACTTAGACTGGCGGTCACAACATGCTTCCCTTGGCTTCCTGCAGAATCTTTCTTCCCTTTCTATGCTAGGCCTTGTCAGCCTGAAGGCTGCTTAGCTATGAGGTGAGAAGGTTGCAGAAGGGGCCTCGTTGGTCAGCTTTGGCCTGCATGGCCCAACTGAAGATCAGGCGGACACCGTGAAAGCAGCTTGCCTCCCAAAGGCAGTGAGAAGAAGACTTGGCTCCTATAGCCTCTGAGAGCGTTCTCCACCCAGGGTAGCTTACTAAGCAGAAGAGAGATCTCAGAAGCCCCTGCTGGACTCTCCCTCTCCCCTCTCTCTTTCCATAGGCAAAGTGCTCTTAACATCAAGTGGAAAGAGGGTTTACTACACTCCCTCAACTGTCAAGATCCCTTTTTTGGATCCTGTAGGATCTGACAAACTTATCTCAATAGAGTGAGGTTGACTGAGTCCCTCCCCTAAGAGGCAGCCCAGGGCCACCTAACCCGTGCCCCTCAGATTGACAGGAATGCATTTTGGCATGTCTTATGGTGTGGAGGTGGTCATGATGAGGTGAACACCCATCACAGAATTTGGGATTCGGAGGTGGGTTCCAGGCTTGCAACAACCTGGATGTTCCTCCTCTGGGCTTCCGTGGCTGTCTCTGTGTCCCAAGGGCTGTGGGTCTAGAGGAAGGTGGACTCTCTGAGAGTGGCCCCAGGCCCTCAGCCTCACCAGGGCAGCCCCATGCTTATGTTGGGCATTCAATTTCCACGAAGATTTTTGTGGGAGCAGAGTTTTCTGTGGCCTCTTGAACATTAGAATGCCAGTGGCCTTCCTGCTTTCTAAACTTTTCTCAATGATTTCTCAACATCTGTTGTTCCTCCCCTGGCAGCAAGCAAGGGGGGCAGCACAGCACTCAATTTCCAACCACCCCCCCCCACGGTCCCGCTCACACCTTGATATTGTCTCCTTCTGGACAGTTCTTTCCTACACTTTCCATGGGTGAGTTCCATGGGAATTCTCCAAGGGCAGGGCTTCTCTGTGGTGCTCAAGCTGGTTAAGCCATGATGGCGACTTGTATTTCTCTGGCAGTTGGCTGGTACGTTTCCTTCCAGAAGTCTTGTAAGAAGGTAACAATTCAGGTTGTACCCATGGCTCTTAACGTCGCCCCTTAAGCTGACATTCCACGCTGCAGTGGACACCCACGTTCTCCCATGTCAGCCAAGAGCCCAGGTGTCCAAAGCCTGGGCTTTTGTGACTCTTTGTGACTTTGCCACCACCGGCTAATGGTGACCTGAGGCAAGTCACTGGCCTTCTCTAGGCATCCATTTCCCTGTGAACACAGTGAGAGAATGAGTCCAGATCTGAGAACCCGGAGATTCCGTAGACTGTGGGCTGCTTTCCCTGCTGACAGTGGCGGTTGGCATCACTGGTCTTGGGAGAGTTCTGGCCTATCCTTGGATCTCTTCTGTTGCCCTGTGGCAAGGTGGAAGAGGGGAACCCGGGGTCCCATCCCACTTTGTCCAGCTAGGGGCGGGGGTGAGTTGAGGAGCTGCTTCGTTTGCTGGGAAGAGTAGCCTTGATGAGAATGTTGGATACTGTCCCACTTTCCTCTCGGGTTGGCCCTGGTGACAGGCAGAAGCTCCCAGTGGTAGAATAGTCCCTTCTGACAGAGGGAGAATCTGAACCATGCTTCAGATGCCTGATATTTCCATTCACTCTTCTTGCTCCGATTGCAACTCAGGGTTCAGAGCCCTGGGTATTTATAGAAAGGCAGTACACTAGGCCAGAAGAACTTGGTCTCCTCAAAGTGGCCGCCGTCCAGCAGGAAGAAGGTGAGGCCGGCTTTGCAGATGTCCTCACCAACGGCAGACTCTCCAAGGTAGACATCCTGGTGGACAAGTTCAAAGTTGAAGTGGCCATGGAAGAGATGGTGACAGCTGGAAGGGCAAGCACCCAGCAACGAGGGAGGATGATCGCAAGCCCTGAGGACTTTGAGTCCTTGTGGAGGGAAGGCCCCTGGGGCAGGGCGAGCCCAGGGGGCACCACCCTGGCTGTTGGCTGCACAATGGCAGACCAACCTGTGGAGGGCTCCCAGCTCGAGGTGAGCAATGGGGAGGCAGCCCTCAGGAACCACTGTGACCCTCTTCCTCGGGGTCAGCCAGGGAGCCAGACAGCACCGCGCAAGGGGCTAGGGAAGCTCCCCGCCTTGGGGACCAGCCCCGTAGAAGTGGATGTCCCCTCCCCAGCCTCCGACCAGGGAGGCCTCCAGTCGTTCCTCTTAGATCCAGCACACACAGACGCCAGGGCCGACTCCAGCGACGAAACCGACACCTCGTTGGCAGAGAGGAGCTTCTATTTAAACTATGGAGAGGAAGACCAAGGCCTGCCTCAGGCTCTGGGGGAGAGAGCAGAGCACCTGGACACCCCACCTGGAGGGGAGGCCAGGCCCAAGCCGTTACAGGAGCCCCCAAACCTGAGGACGTCTGCCGCAGCTGCCAGCGCGTCTAAGGGTGAAGCCTATGTGGTCTCCTTGGAGGAGGAGCAGGCCAAGCCCCCTGAGAGCCGTGGCCGACCCGAGGGCCTGAAGGGACCTTCTGTAGGACACAGGTTCATTGAGGACCAAGAGGAAGTACAGCGGGAAGTAGAGACAGAGTTTACCGGCCCAGCAGCCATTGAACCCCAAGAGGATACCCCCAGCTGTGCAGAGTTGGTAATGAAGGCTGACCAGAGCCCCCCAGCAGGCAGGAGAAAGGGAGAGCTCCCAGGCCCCCAGGGCTATGTCCTCCCATGGGCCACCCCTCCTGACATTGGGAAACCAGCCAGGCAGGACACAGGCAACTCTCAGCCCCAAGAAGAACCAGTGATTCGTACCCAGCCCACAAGCCCTGAGCCACAGAGCTGTGAAGCCACTAAGCCCCCACCTGCTTCTCCTGAGCACCTGGAGGCTCTGGCAGCTCTGGGGAGAGCCTGTTCAAGCCTACCCTTTCACACATCAGGGGAGCCTTCAGGGCTTGGGGACCAGGCCCCAGCACTGCTCACACAGGTCCTAAAGCCCACGGACCTTGCTGGGTCCCGTGACTCCAGAGGCGAGCGCAGGGTACCACCCGTGGCCAGCCGAAAGCCTCGCATTGTAGAAGCCCAGGCTGGCGCCGTGGCCCTGGCAAAGCAAGCACAGACAACCTCTTTCCAGGCAGGGGGCCAGGGGAGCTCCTTGGAAGATATCAGCAAAACCTCAGTGGCCAACAAAATCCGGATATTTGAGACTCACGGAGCCGAACCTTGCCAAGCAAGTCAGCTTGAAATGAGAGTCTTTCCCCGTGACTTGTCTCCAGACTTGCCCATGGGACAGGTGGAACAACAGCAGCGGAACAAGCTTTTAGACCTGGGCTTTGTCCAGCTTCAGCCCCCAGGCGACTTGGCCAGCCCCAGAGCCACACCTGCCTCCATCAAGCCTCTAATCACTAGGCACACCACAGGAAGAGACAATTCCACCAGTTGGCACCAGGAAGTGTGCACAGAATTAGCGTCCCCTGATTCAGGCTGTGAAGCCGCGCCAGAGGACACGCCCGGGGTAACCGGCCACGTGAGCCCCAACCCTACCCTCGCAGCCCCGCTTCTAGCGCTCTGGAAGCATGGCCATTATTGCAATCAGGGGCTGCTTGAACCCTCCCCACCACATTTGGGAGTTATTCTCCCCAAGCAGGCCCGAGGATAGCCCAGGCTCATCCGTTTGGCTACAAAGACCCTCAGCTTTTGGTGCGACCCTGTCACCCGGAGGGTCTGCTTCTTGGAGAAGGTGGCATCATCACCAGCAGATGACACTCTCGCTTTGCCTTGCTGCTCCCCACCCGCTAGGTTCCCACCTGTCTTGCTTGGCTGGTCCGATGATCTTCCTTCATCCTCTCCCGCCCCTGTTTCTCCTGCCTCGCGAAAACTGACAGTCCGGAAATCTACTCCATCCTTCACCTCTGCTTCCCTCTCAGTGCCTGCCAGTGCCTCTGTAAGACTAACTGTCTTCTCTAATCCAGAGCAAGCCCGGAGATGCGGTCAGGGGAGAGAAGAGCCACACCGGCTGGGCAGCCAACGCCCCTGGCAAGGGGGTGCGCCTGGGACGTGCCAGCCTCTCGGGCCCCCAGGTCTCTGCAGCCCCCGCGTATACGAGCACGGTCCCGCTGACCGTCACCAGGCCAGGATGCCTCGCTGTCTGAGGTCCCCCAAGTGCTATGGCAGCACCTCTTGTGGCTGCTCAACTCCAGCTTGTCTGGCACGTACCCCTCACTCTGCCAACTTTCCAGCAGCTGGAAGCTGAGCGGAGACTTAGCCAATGAATTTCCATGCACACCGAGTCTCTAGATCCTGGAGCCAAGGTCTTTAAAAATATCTTGTGGGGATTAGATTGGTCTTTTTTTAAAAAAAAGTCATAGCCAAAGACATGCGTGTGCGGTGTCAGATTGCTCACAGGCCAGTTGAGAGGTATGTATGTCGGACAAGAGTTGCTGGTCCTCCTTGTGCTGCTCTTGTCAATTGCACTGACGGCACCACTACTCACAGAGCCCGGGATAGAACCCAAGTAGCTCCCAGCCCCAGGGGTCTGACCCCATTATGTTCCTCTCTCTACTTGGATGTCCCCCAACCCGGCCCCACCCTTACAGAGACTCAGTGGAATTGACAAACCCATGCTCGCTTTCTCCTTGTGCCTCAAAGCTTTCAGCTCTTGCCTCTCTACTGCCTGTCCCCAGAGCCCTGATCTCGCCCCCTGGTTTGTACCCTGGTGCCATCCTTCCCTGCACGGATGGACCTGGGCTCCAGGCGTCCATCTCTGCCTCGTGCCCAGTGCAGCTTCTGTTGAGCTCCTGGATCTAGACCGTGGATGAAGCCTGATGTCCAGGCCCCACACGGGCAGGCTGTGTGCTTTGTACCTGCTTTTGCCATCCATGTGAGCCCCTCAGGAAGGAGCACCTCCACTCCTGAGAAGGTTTTGTTTGGGGCTGAAGGTTGTTTATATCTCCAGGAGCCTTTCCTGGGGGGTGTTTTTCATTTCCTGACCTGCTCTTCAGTTCCGGAAGTCCGTCAGCATGGCCCCAAGATTTCTTCGACATTCACCAACTTGATCTCTTCCTTCTCTCCCTCTCTCCGCCCCCCCCCCTTCTCTCTCTCTCTCTCTCACTCCCTCACCCCCTCCCTACCCTACATCCGCATGCCTTTGATTTTTTCCGGTCATAGAGAGCTGGGCTGAGGGAGGGCTCAGAGGACAAAGTCAAGCCGCCGCATCCTCGGGCCCCCGAGAGTGACACAGGCGATGAGGACCAGGACCAGGAGCGGGACGCAGTGTTTGTGAAGGACAACCACCTGGCCATTGAGCGCAAGTGCTCCAGCATCACAGTCAGCTCCACGTCCAGCTTGGAAGCGGAGGTGGACTTCACGGTGATCGGCGACTACCACAGCAGCGCCTTCGAGGACTTCTCTCGCAGCCTGCCCGAGCTCGACCGGGACAAAAGCGACTCAGACACCGAGGGCTTGGTGTTCGCCCGGGACCTCAAGGGGGCCCCCAGCCAGGATGAGGAGTCCGGGGACATCGAGGACAGCCCAGATCGTGGGGCCTGTTCCACCCCGGATATGCCCCAGTTTGAGGTACAGTGGAGCTTCGTCAAGACACGGGTCCACCTAGGCACTGCATGTTCCAAGGGCCTCAGGCCTGGAAGGAGAAAACGAAATGGCCGGCCTCAACCTGGAAGCTCCATTCTGTGTTGCATGATGTACCCCTCTCCTGCAGACCAGCATGGCTCTGCGCACGCATGTGTACCTTGTCAGTCACCTCTAACAAGCACTCCTTGGCATTTTAACCCTGTGGCTCCTCATCACTTGCTGAGGTCAAGTGGTACCAGGCAGGCTGGCCGCAGCGGATTCCTCTCCCCACCCATGTTGCATGGCACCCGCTCCGAGCACGTGTCTGAGCACAGTTGGCTTTAAAGCATCATTGGTTTGTCCTGATTCAAACCCAGGCTCATGCCTAGGGCCTGGGCTTCCTGGCAAGCAGGGAGGGAGGAGTGGCTGTTGAAATCTACCTGGCCCTGGGGTTCTCAGGGTACAGAAGATGTAGTCGGTGAGAAGAACATGGGGGCAGCCTGGACCTGGCCCTCTTTGCTATGTGACTCTTGTCCATAGAGCTGCCAGGAAACCTCTGGGGGAATTTCTTTCTATGCATGTTCTTCCTGGGCCCCCATGTTTCATACCCCAGCCTCCCTCTCCCACGATCCAAGCACTGAGCTATCAGCTCATCCACTGGGGATTCTCTGTCCATGAAGTACCCTCTTTGGACAGGGTTTATCCTATCTTTGTGTGCCTTGCAAATGTAGCATGTTCCATAGTGGAGTTCGGGTGTAAGGTTCCTAGTAGGTGCACCCCTGACCTCCTGGGCAGAGGCATTGCCATATCCTGCACTGCGTCTGCTCTGACATTATCCAGGGCCGCCAAGTCAGCATCCTGCTGGGGCTAGCTCCCCCAGCCTCAGCTCAGGCCATGTTTCTTTAGAAAGTTCATGGAAATATGAGACTAAAAGGTAAGTTTATTTTGCTGCAAAAAAAAAAAAAAAAAGTGCTTTTTCCATGAGCTTTTTGAAGATCTATTGGGCATTAAGAGATGATTGAATGAGTGGCCACCAGATGGCAAGATAGCTCTCATCCATCCTCCGGCTATGGCATGTTCCCGCCTGCACTCGGCACAGATGCAAAGGAGGCCCAAGGAAGAACATGGAGGACACTGACCATTTAGGATGTGTGAAGTGGAGAGGGTGGACCCTGCTGGCTTCCTCTGACTCTGGTTGAGAAGTCAGGAAAGCAAATGTAAAATCCAGAGTTTTGCTTACATCAGTGAGACTGTCCATTTACTCCCAGGTTGTGGTTACAACTGGCCCCAGCTTGCATGAAAGCCCACGTGCTCTCCATTTGCCCCAGTGCTTGACATGTCCGCTCCCCTCATTAGAGTCTCCATCCCCTTGGGTGGCTCCTACTGTAAACGATAATTCATAACAGAGCAGCTGGGGGTGGGAGGGCGGGGCGCAGATCTTAAACAGGGACATCTGAAAGGGACTCAGGGACATGGTGTGCATAAGGAAAACCCTCATCCTGGGGCTGGCACATAATGTCTCTGGAATAGCAGGTGCTGTCGGTGATGGCCTCCAGGCCCGGTCCATAGCTGTACTGAGGTGGTTGGGGCAGGCCTGTCTAGCACTGGTGCTGGCTCCCTCCTGGGTTGTGTGTCTAAGCCATCACGCCACACCCTCCTCTGCCCTAACCTGTGCTCTGTACCAGAGAGTTGCCAGCTCTGGGGACAGGAAGCAGCCTGCCAGCCTCACCCCACCACCACACAGAGTCATGCTGGCTTGCATCATGGAGCATCCTCCCTCCTCGTCTCCTTACAGCCCGTGAAGACAGAGACCATGACGGTTAGCAGCCTGGCCATTAGGAAGAAGATCGAGCCGGAAGTCGTGCTGCAGAGCAGAATCTCCACTGCAGACAGCACCCAGGTACCCTATGTCCCCCCAATTCGCAGAGTATGGGCCTCAGGGCTGTAGGTTGCCTCTGCTGTTCCATCCCAACTTCCCAAAGTCCCTGCCTTGATTCCAATGCTCTTTAGAGCCTCAGTGTCCCATCTGAACTCCAGGGACTCAGAGTGGGTTAGGTTCTTGTCCTGGCTAGACCACGGCTCTGAAAACCTTGCTGCCTCCAACTATAGAATGGTGCTGGTTCTGTCTCCCCTTTGTTCTGGGAGTGTTGGAAAGAAGAATGGTTAAAGGGTTGGGAACCTGGTTTTCAGCTGCTTGGGGGTAGAGAAGACAAAGCGATGGTAACCCAACTTCGGTCAGAACAGCTTACCTAGGATCATTTCTACGTGTGGGGGTTCAACAAGTGCACAGTCAAGAGTCATTTGTCTTAGCAAGGTGAAGGCCACTCAGCACCCTGGAGAAATGCGTCATGGAGGGACACAGGTGCATTAGCCCAGGTGTTTCTCGCTGCCTTTGTGACCCCTGGCTTTGAAGATGAACATGGGGGCCTGACAGGTGGTCTCTTGGTTCTTTCTGGCCAGAAGAGCTCAGGCTGGGGGCGTTTTTTGCCCTA
This sequence comes from Ochotona curzoniae, assembly GCF_017591425.1. Classification (NCBI taxonomy): domain Eukaryota; kingdom Metazoa; phylum Chordata; class Mammalia; order Lagomorpha; family Ochotonidae; genus Ochotona; species Ochotona curzoniae. The sequence continues at coordinate 13,028,839 of NW_024465894.1, read as the reverse complement.
AGTTCTATCCTTATCTCTAGAACTGAAATGAGATGCAAACCAACACCATGTAGGCAGCTGTTTCAGAATCATTTCTCCCCTGTTCACAATTGGGTTGTAGGAGATTTTGAAGCTGCAAAGGGCAGGCCAAGAGCCTTGAGTTTTTCTGGGCTATGAGACCTTGAGCAAGCTGTTCCCTCTCTGACCTGCTTTGACTGCTAACATGGGTTTTCATTCAGAAATGCATAAGGAAATTAAATGGCCCCCAATCCCAGCACAGCCCAGTAACCCTTACTGATATGAAAACAAAAATATTCCATTATGAAAAGCAAATGAAAATTTTCTTATGCCACTTAGAAAAATATTTATGCATATGACAATATAGATACCTTTATCTCTATACACTTAGAAAATTTTACATAAACATGATCACCCTCTTTTTTTTTAAGATTATTTTATTTGAATGACAGTTATAGAGAGAGAGAGAAAGAGAGGTACAGACACAGATCTTCCATCCACTGGTTCACTCCTCAAAGGGCTGCAATGATGAGGGCTGGGCCAGGCTGAAGCCAGGAGCCAGGAGCTTCTTCTGGGTTTCCCTCGTGGGTACCGGAGCCCAGGTATTTGGGTCATCCTCCACTGCTTTCCCAGGACATTGGCAGGGAGTTGGATCAAAAATGGAGCAACTGGCACACAAATCAACACCCATATGAGATGCTGGCATTGCAGGCACCAGTTTTACACCACAACCCCGATTGTCCTCTTTTAAACCCTGCCTATTTTCCTGAATAATGAGATCACTTGTTATTGACATATGTGGACCCTTCACCATCCTTAGAACCATTTAGGAAGAAAGCCCTGTTTTGTTTTGCTGTCCCCTGTCAGTGGTCCCTGTGACTATTTCTGATAGCAATTTTTTACTAAGTTTGTGTGTGTGAGAGAGAGAGAGGGAGAAAAAGAGAGAGAAGCAGTCAGAGCGAGAAAGAGATACAGAGAGAACTCTCATCCACTGGCTCCTTCCCCAAATGTCCACAACAGCTGGTGGGGCTGAGCTGAGGCCACAGCAAAAGCTGGAAACACCATTCAACTACTTGAGCCTTAACCACGTGCTCCCCTGGTCTGTGCTGGCAGAAAACTGGCATCAGGAGCCAGAACTAGAAATCAAATTTGGGCATCTTAACCATGAGGCCAGACTCCTGCCTCTCTCTCTTAAAAATGATGCCCAGTTGCTACCATGAACCTCCTCCTTGTTCACACATCTTGGCAACCTTTTCCATGTTGTTACCCAGGGAGTAAATTCCTAGGGTCAGAGATTGCACACATGGATTTTTGGGTAGAATTTGTCCTATGACTGTTTTTGCTTTGTCCAACACAATGGTAGAAACGAAGTAGAGGGTCCATGAGGCTACTCCACTGCTTGGTGTAGACTGTCCCAATTCATGCTCACCCCTGTGGCATGGCATTTTGTCCCTGGGAATGCCATGGGCCAGGTGGCACATGCTGCAGGTGCTCTGGCTCTAAGACAACTCCTCCTCTGGCTGGCAGGTCGATGGGAGTGCCCTGATGGGGAAGGAGCTCATCAGCACCACTCCCTCCATCACCACAGAGACCATATCCACCACCATGGTAAGTCCCCCCATGGGACACCTTCCCCCATGCACCCAGTGACTGGCCAGCTCACTGACTCGCCAGCCTCCTGGCCTCGGGTGGGGCAGTCCACAGTGTTCATCACAGTTAGATCACGGTTTTGCAGTGCACTCCTCTAGGGGTGGAGTCCATGAGGCCCAGCCTCACAGGGTAGAGGGCAGTGAGTGGTGCCCCTGCATCATTGCCACACACACCTCAGCTTGGGATTCCTGGATGCAACTGAGCCAATCTTTGTGGAGTACCCTTTCCTGGCGGCTTGAGCCACTTCCTTGCCCTGGTCAGTAAATAGCAGCAGTGACCCTGAGTAGGAAGCAACATTTTGAGGGACTTCCTGAAGGGCCTTGTGGTTCTACTGCTTATTTGCTGTCTGAGCCAGGAAGGAAGGGCCTTGCCCGGGCCTCATCTCTAAATTGGGAAGATCCCCCATTCTGCCTGGTTCCTGGGCTCTTAAGAGACTCCAGAAGCCCCAGGTACTTTAACAGTGAGCCAAGTGAGATAGCAGCCAGAGCTCTGGCTACCGTGCCAGGCCGTGGACCAAAAACCCAGAGGGGATGTTCTGTCAGACTCCCTACCAAGACAGTGGGGCTGTACTTTCTTCTATAGTCTCTGTAGACGAGGAAGCTGACATTCAGAGAAGTCTCACTCCCAGGCAGTGCCAGGTTAAGCCAGGCCTTCATATCTCAGGGGCCCACCCCGCTTCTAACCCTGCTCCCTCACCCTGACCACTGCAGATACCACCACCTGGGGCTGGGATGGGAGTTGGGGCTGGAGAAGGAAGAGGTCCCCATGTCACATCTGCTCAATCTGATGAGCAGCACATCTGCAAAATTCCCTTTCCTGCCAAGTCCCTGATGCTCTCCCCAAGGGAAAGAATTCTGTTACTTTAGACTACATAGCAGGTCAGTCTTGCATGAACAAAGACTCCAAAGTTGAGGAGCCCATACTGGTACCCAGCTTACACACGTTTCTTCCTGCTTCCTCAGTTCCTCATACTCCCCTCAGCCTTTTCCCATGGGGCACTGGGATGCTGTTAGGGTTAACTTCAAACTCACTCTTCTGGTGAGCAATGTTACATCATTCATGTACTCATCCATTCATCTGCACACTCATCCATTTGTTCCAGAAACATCTATCAGTCCCTTCTGTCTGCCTGCCCAAGGGACATCGAGGTGAAGGAACACACTGCCTGCCAGGTCCCATTCATTCACGTCATCACTGCAAGTACCCACATAAAAGTGGTCCCATGTGTAGGCTCTGGGCACACAGTGGTGAACAAGGCCCACCTTTCCTACTTCCCAACTGGGTGACCTTGAGCAAGTTATAGCCAAACTCCTGCAAGCCTCAGTTTCTTCTGCTGTAAAATGGAGTGAGAGCACATGTACATAAGGGTCATCATGAGGATGAGCCTCAGTAACATGGGCCCAGCCCAAGACTCATGCCTGGCAAACAAGAAGACTGAGGCTGTGAGCTGCTGGTGCTCTTCTGAGAACCGCAGGGAGGATTCTTCTGCCAGAAGGGGCCAGTGAAGGTGTAACTGAGTTATGGGGGAGTGGTGCAGAGAACCAGGGGCAGTCATGGGAGAAGGCTGTCTAGGAAATGGGAGTGGCAACACAAAGGCCAAGGGGTGAGGAGGCAGAGCCTGTCGGGGAGAAGCTGAGTGGTCCACAAGAAAGATGAGGGCCAGGTGCACACAAGAGGAAAGAGGAGCAGAAGAGGAAGGGGCTACCGAGAAAGACTTGGCTGCAGCTCGTCACATACCAGCTCACAGCTTCATTCCAGAAACTGGAGGAGTCATTCACTCGTTAAGGCATGACATCACCAAATAGGGGCTTCTGTGTTTTGGGGAGATAAACACGGACTAAGCCAGAACTTCCTTCCTTTCCACTTCCCTCCTTGCTTCTTTTCCTAGGTAGACATGTGTCAAATGCCCATGTCATACAACATGTTTTGCCAGGCCCTGTGAATCCAGTCCTGAAGCAGAGAGAAGGCAGGAAGCTAGCAGAGGGACTAGGTTCCAACCAGGGCAGGGCAAGGAGGTGACCACAGAGCAGGGATCGGGCTTGAGGATGCCGGGAGGGAAAGGCAGGATTTGGTCCCTGGTAAAAGATTCAGGCAACAGAAGACAAATGCTGCTTGTTAGCCACCAGTTCCCAAAGCATGGTCTCAGCCACTTGTCGGGATGGCACTGCTCAACCCAGCTTCAGGTCCCTTGAACCTGCCAGGTGAGCTCCTCAAGTTGAGAGGTACCAACAGGAACAACATGTGGCAGAAGAATGTACCTAGGGGACAGGAGTGTGCTAGCTGGAGGAAACAGCACATTCTATCCAGGAGGTGCCTGTGCGGCCCTTATAGGGGAATGTGTCTGGGAGGCTATTGATTGTGAAGGGCAAAACAGAGGTCCAGAGACAGCATCAGGCACATGGCAGCACTGGGATTCAAGGACAGAGCACCTGATGACCGCTGGGCAGACAAGACTGGGCCCTGGGGCCCAGGTAGCAGCAGTGGAAGCCAGGCCCTGTCCCAATGTTTGGGGGTGTGCGGGCACCAAGCTCAATGGCACTGCCAGGAAGACACAGTGGTTAGAACCTGAGGTGGTAGCAGGGCCACTGGCTGCGGGTGAGAGCTGCAGAAGTGAAGTGCTGGCACTCGGGCCTCACAGATGCCAAGTCAATTTCTGCCTGGAGGACTTGAGAAAGCCACTTAGTGCTCTCTAGTCCTCCAGGGTAAGGTAGAGACATTTTCTGTGTTTGTCATGAGGACTGAACAAGATAATACATGTGACATTCAAGCACTTGGCAAGGACTCGGAAAACGATGGTAACTGCGTGCTGTGGTTTAGTGGGTTGAGACGTCACTCAGGACACCAACATCCAATAGCAGAATCCATGCTGCTCTGCTTTTAATTCAGTCTTCCTGCTAATATGTCCTGGGAGACAGCAGCTAATGGCCCAAGCACTTAGGTCCCTGCCACCCAGATGGGAGACCGGGTAGAGTTCCGCTCTCTTGGCTTTGACCTGGTCTGGCCCTGCCTGTTGTAGGCATTTGGGGAATGAACCAGTGGATGAAAGATCTTTCTCTGTCACTCTGTCTTTAAAAGTAGATGAAAATAGTTAAGTATTAAGAAATAATTTTTTAAAACAGTCAAGTTACAGCAGAGATATAAAAATAGACATTATTAGGTTGGCTGCCTGTATTCCGGGTTGTCTCTTGCAGATTTGAGGATGGGGAGCTTCTTTTCCTCTATCAACCTCCCTTGGTCCCTGTGGGAATGGGGCAGGGAGCCCCCTTATTAAAGCCAAATCCATGAGACCCACAGAGAGAAAGCAGCTGTGACCCCTGCAAAGTCACATGGCTAGAATGGCAGGATGGGGACAGGCAGACCCCTGAGTGTCTCAGCTTGTCCGTCAGGACTTGAGGGGAGCAGTGCCACAGCTTGCTCAGTACCTTGTCCCTGACACCAGGCCCTCCGTCACAGCCTTTGGATGAATGAGTGTGTGAACGAGTTTGCGAGCAACGAATGAGAGAAGAGAGTGAGCAGTGCGACTCAACCTCGTGGCCATAGGAGCCATGTGGCCATGTGCTGCAGTCACCCTGGGGACCCGCCCACCCGAGACCTGGCCATCTGAGCACTGTTGTTTTCCCAGGAGAACAGTCTCAAGTCCGGGAAGGGGGCAGCTGCCATGATCCCAGGCCCACAGACGGTGGCCACGGAAATCCGTTCTCTTTCTCCGGTAAGTGGGCAGGACCAGCTCAGACTAAGGGACTCCAAGCTGAGGACGTGGGCTACGTAGGCCCGCAGCAAGTAGAGCATGGAGCCCTGAGCCACCTGCTTTTTTTAAAGGATAAGACCAGAAAACTGGGTTGCTTGCAGATGCCCACACAATTTCATCAGCTGCCTTCTGCTCTCCCACCCCCCACCCAGATCAACAAGGCACTCCAATGAGGGCATGAAGCAGCCTCTCATCTTATTGGTGCCTGGGGCTGCATTTTTACACCTGCCCTCGCCACTGAACACAAGAAGAGCCCTGGACTGGTGGTCCAGAGGTTGCATTCTGGGTCTGCTCCTACGGGATCTTCCCTGGGGCCCAGAGTCTGTTGCTAAATGGTCTCTTCGAGCTCTTGCTTTCTCTAAGACTTGTTCTTCTGGTCTAGCCCTAGAGAGGGTGTGTTCCTGGCTGTGACAAGGTTGGGGAAGTTGGGTCTGGAGGGCTTCGCTTCTACCTCAGATCCCTCCATTTATTTTTTCTAAGATTCCATGGTTCTTTGATTCTAGAGTACTGTTAGGATTCCGGGACTCAGGATCTAGGAAACTCAGGTTCCAGGGTTTTGAGACTTGTATGGGTCTTGGATTCAGACAATTCCAATAGTTTCAAATTCTTATAAGTTCAGAGCATCTCAGCCTCTAGCCTCATCTGCCCAGGGTCCCTGCTCCTCGCTTGGTTTCTCTTTGTGCCCCCACCCGTACAGAGCCCAGAGCCCTCACTTGATGCCCGGGGTGGGGGGTGGTTGTATTCTGCAGATCATCGGGAAAGATGTCCTCACCAGCACCTACGGCGCCACTGCGGAAACCCTCTCCACCTCCACCACCACCCATGTTACCAAAGTGAGTAGCAGCAGGTGCCCTGGGCCCCAGCCCAGCTGTAAGGTGGGAAGGTCACCACCAGGGCTGTGCTTGGATTCAGCCATCTGCAAGGCAGATGGAGAAGAGCTGTGGCGTTGGCTGTCGCTCCATGTGCCTTGCCCTGTGCCAAGCCCTGCCCTCATGACAGTGTTTACTGGGCTGGGGAGACAAGTTGCTGCCTGTTTCAGTTATTGTGGACCCTGGTGTATGTGCCTTGCACCTCAGGTCTTCAAAAAGTCCATGGGAAAATGCATACTATTCTTAAAAATCATCATGGATTTCAAAGTAGATTGCATCAAAGTCACCTGCTCCTCTAACTCCCATGTTCCCATGAACTTTTTGAGGTGTCCTTGTAAACCCTCAGTCCTGGAGGGATCTAGAGGAAGTGATAATGTGGGAGCCTCCCCTCCTGGCATATTCAGGCTTTGAGCAGGGTCTCAGGAAGCCAGCTAGGACTCCCCCTCTGGAGGAGGAGGTGGTGGCAGGTGCCCTAAACAAAGTGGAAGGCAGAGTGAAATCTGTGCACTCGCTTGTATGTTTGCCAAGCGCATGTTGGCTGCCATATGGGGCTGCTTGACACGGTATGAGCTGGGCACACTTGCAGCTGTCAGGGCATGGAACTGGGCAGTTGAGTTGGCCCTGAGGCAGGAGCAACACCATCAGAGGCCGATGATACAGGTGCTAGGAGAACTATAACTGTGGAGGAAGTGAGTCTAGGGACACTCACAGAGCCTTGGAGGATTCTAAGTTGGGGAGGGACCCACTAAAAACAGATATGAGGGGGCAGCACCATGTCTACCAGGACAGACAGGTAGATGGGGAAGAGAGGAGGGAGAATTATGAAGCCAAACTGCTTTGGAGAGCCTGGCCCTAGTGTGGGAGTCCTAGCAGAGGACAGAAAAAAGAGGGCCAAAACAGGAAGGCATTCCCAAGGATCCAGTCAAGCAAGCCCTGGGAGGCAGGCTGACCGATGCAGCCACACCCACGTAGCCAGGAGGCAGGCAGCTGGTGCCCAGTCAGCGCTGCAGGCCTGGAGGAGTCACGCTGAGCTCAGGTGAGGTGGAGTAGGCCTTTGTCACAGCCCTTGCCACAACCTGGGCAGTGTTGCAGCACTGCCTCAGCTTCCCCCAGAAAGATGCCTCTCTCCCCACCACCACCCGAGTCATCATGACTGCTCTGAATGCTCTGAGAACGCTTGACACCTCAGTCCCCAGGGCAACAGCCCAGAATGCTCCCCTTCCTTCTGACCACAAGCCCCTTCTTCCTTCTGTCCACTCCTCACTCCTGTCCCTGTCCTCCTGTAGTAAGCCAGCAAGTCAGTCCCCCCTTTTCCCAAGCTGCACCCAGCCTGTACCCACTGGACAGCAGTGATGGTAATAAGAAACATCAATGTGATTCTCTCTTGTGAAATCGTTCAGAGTCATGTAAGATAGAATCTTGTCACCATTTGCATTTCATTCATGTGTCCATTCAACAAATCTGCATTCAGCACCACTCTGGTCACATTGGACAAGGGGCCAGCAGAGAGTGGGGAAGGGCGTACAGAGACGGACAGGAGATAGGCCCTGCCCTTCCAAGCTCAGAGCCCGGTGAGCAGGGCAAGGCCACGCACATGCTGAAGGCCAGCACCCAGCAGAGAGACCTAGAGCCTGGAGAGACACAGCCTCGGTCCCTGGAGAGTCCAGCGGGGCAGGAAGGCCTCGAGGGGTTACCAGGCAGCCAGGCAGCCTCTGGGCTTGGCGGGGAAGACCTGAGACAGGAAAGCTGGGCAGTTGAGGGAGTGATAGCAAACAGGTGAGATCTGCAGTGGGATCCAAAACTAAAAACAGGACCCCCATCACACTCCCGGGGAGCCCAGGAGAGGATAGATAGAGAAGTACTGGTCCTCAGCTCCACCCTCGAGAGCAGCCCCTGGAGGTCCCTGTCACAGCTGCTGCCCCAGCACAGCCTGAGTGACCCGAACTCCCTCTCCCTCTACAGACTGTGAAGGGAGGGTTTTCTGAGACGAGGATCGAGAAGCGAATCATCATTACAGGGGACGAAGATGTGGATCAAGACCAGGTACGGGTTAGGGCATGGAACTCCTAGATGGCCCCGTCCCCAGTTCCTCCTGTATTGGGGTGCTGCTCAGGTTGTCCACCCCCCACTGGAAGAGGCATGAAACGAGAGCCAGAAGGAGCTAGGAAATCCAGGCTCTCATCCAGAATCTCGTCCTCCCCCGTCTTTCACCATTTGACCACTGCCCCTCCTTGGGACTCAGCCTCCCCAGCTGTGCACCCAGGGGGTGCTGTCCCCCCTCCGCCCCCTGATTCTCCTGTATCTGAAGTTTCCAACCCCTCACTTCACTGCTGTTTCTAACCTGCTGCCTCACTCCCCTAGGCCCTGGCGCTGGCCATCAAGGAGGCCAAACTGCAGCATCCCGACATGCTGGTGACCAAAGCTGTGGTGTACAGAGAAACAGACCCGTCCCCAGAGGAAAGGGACAAGAAGCCACAGGTAAGGAAGGCCCTGGGGCTGAGCAGCCATGTGGTGGGCTGGTGGGAAGGGTGGGAGGGAGAGCAGCATCAAATGCCTTTGAAGGCAACTTCCATCTGAGAATCCAGGCGGCCTGACCCTAGTGTGGCCTTGACCACCCCTGTTCCCACCCTCCTGGCTTATGGCCACAGGAGAGACACAGCTCCACCAGAATGGAAAAGGAAGGGGAAAATGCTCCCTTGGTTTCCAGACCCAGACCCAGAAAAGGAGAGAGCAGAAGGACAGCGCAGGGCAAGGGTTGAGGACGACAGGGGGAGGCACACACGATCCCATCAGCCATTGCCTGGAAGCCAGAACCCTTGTCCCCGAGACTGTCCATCATAGCTTACTGGATGCTGCTGAGAGCCACGATGACCAGAGCCTGGCAAGTCCCCTCTGTCCGGATGTACTCAGACCCTTGGCTTTTCACGTCTCTGGGGGCCAGAATGTCTTCCTGTGCCCCTGTGGGCCATGACCACCATGGTAGATGAGTGATGGCAGACTGCCTGGGGCTTCGGATTCCCATTCCACGTCCCTTCCTCAATAAATTTCTATATTGATTATATCTTAAAATGATAATATCTTGGGTTAAGGAAAACATAGTTCTGAAATTTATTCTACCTGGAATTTAAGTATTTTAAAGGTAAATTAAAATTTAGAGTTGTACTTAGAAATTAAATTTTTCTACATAGGTAGAAAATTTTAGGAAAAAAAAATGGAAGTCTCCAGACATTGGTGGAAATGCTATTTGGGGTGTCTGTTCTCTGGAAAATGTTAGTCTCTGTAGCTCACCATCCACTGGACTGGGCAGTGCTGCTCTGGAAGGGTGAACTGGCTGCCCACAGAGCCAGCCTCCCAGCTCTCCTCAGATTTCCCTAGAAGCAATGGCCACCCCTGCCCCTCTCAGTAACTTGGTTTGCTTTGTCTCCCTCAGAACTCAGAGTAGTAGAAAGTAGACCACTTGCCATGCTGGGCTGCCTGGGCTAGGGGTGCTTTGACCCACACTGCCCAAGATCTTTCCTTGCTCTTGGGTCTTTAGGGCACCCCTATGCAGCCTGATGGAGGAGGTGTGAATGCTGAGGGCGTGTGAGGGGAGAGGCAGGACTGGCTTGTCAGGCTGTAACCCTGGACTAGGGTCTGCCTTAGCAGACACTACACTTCCTCATTTGCAAAGTGGGGAGAGGAGCAAGCCCTCTGCAGTTCTGTCTTCCCAGGGTGTCTGTGGTGTGTTGTTTCTCGTCCCTGCCCCACTGCCTGTCTCATTTCTCCTCCTCTATCCTAGGACATTCACAGCCCAGTCCCCAGGCTCCCACCTGTCCATGCCCCCACGTACTGTTTGCCTCTCCACTTCTGGGGAGACTTTTGTAGCTGCCCACTCTGCTGCTCCCCTTGCTGCCTTCCACCCTCCTCTTCACCTCTCTGTAGCTTTCTATGACGCCATCACCCCCATAACACCACACCCCCACTGTCTGTAAAAGTCACCTTGTCTATCTTGCCTCAGATAGCCAGCAATTTCTTTCTGGCCTTTCCCACCCACCTGCTTTTCTATTCATTACGGCCAAGTTCTCCGTGGAGTGAAACTCACTGACTCTGGGGAAACATCTCTGAATTAGAATACACCCTTCTGGGGCCAGTGCAGTGGCTCAACAGGCTCATCTCCTGACTTACAGCACCAGCATCCGTGTTGGCACAAGTACTAGTCCTTGCTGCTCAATTTTCCACTCAGCTCTCTGTTTATGGCCTAAGAAGGCAGTGGAGGATGGCTGAGCTCCTTGGGACCCTGCACTCACGTGGAAGACCTGGAGGAAGCTCCTGGCTCCTGTGTTGGGATCAGCTCAGCTCCAGCTGTTGTGGCCATTTGGGGAGTGAATCAGCAGGTGGAAGATCTTTCTCTCTCTCCTTCTCTCATCAGCCAAGTAGCAATGACAGGTGTAGCAGTGAGAATCACCCTTCCATGAGGGGCGTGTATGCACCAGGCCCTGCTCATTCCTTTCACAGCTCAGAGCTGCCCCATGGGCTGCTCATGGTCAGGAGCTGGGTGCACACTGGGTTAGTCAGCTGCAGGACCCCAGAGGCAGCTGGTAGGTCTTCACCTCCTAACTTCCTGCCCCCACCTCCCCAAAATCTTGGAAGATTTCAGGGATCATGCACACACAGGTGTATGATGTTAGCACAGTGTCTGCCACCTGGAAAGTGCCCAGTGGAAGTTCCTTCTGAGCGATGTTGCCATCAGCTCCCAGAGGGCTAACCAGATATTGCACAGAGAGGCTGTGCTGCCATAAGCAGAGGAGAATGGGTGAGAATGCAGGGTTGTCTCCTGGTCCCTGGCACTTCCGAGGGTTCAGAACGACAGCTCACATCCCAAGAAGCAGAACTTGGCCGACTCTGTTCATCCTTGAGCCAGCTTACAGAGCAGCATGTTTCCCCCAGAGGAAAGATGCCCAAATGAGACCATGTAGAAAAAAACGCACCCAAGCTTTGAGGCCAGAACACCTGGTAATTGTGTGAGCCTCAGTTTCCTTGTCTTTAAAGTGGAGTTGATCCATATGTTGGAACTACTGTGATCATTCATTAACTGGTGAGGTCCCCCCATAAGCCAGGCCCTCCACTTCGGTCCCTTACTGTGCAAAGACATTTGTCTTGCTGGTCTTCGTCTTCTCTCACCTTCCTGAATCCTCCAGAAACATCTGTTCCTGTTCCAGTTGGCTCTAGAGCTTCCCTTTTTTTCCGCTTAGACTTATTTATTTATTTGCAAGTCAGAGTTACAGAGAGATCTTCAATCCATTGATTTATTTCCCACATGGCTTTGAACAACCAGGGCTGACTCCTGGTAAAAGCTGGGCATCAGGAGCTTCTACCAGATTTCCTATGTGGGTGCAGAGAACCAAGTATTCAGGCCTTCTTCTGCTTTCACAGGCACATTAACAAGGAGGTGGATTAGAACTGGAGCAGCCAGGACTTTAACAGGCACCTATATGGGAGGCCAATATTGCAGGAGGTGGCTTAGTCCCTGTGTCATGGTGCTAGCCACTATTTTTTTTTTTTGAGATTTTATTAGAAATGTAGATTTACAGAGCGAAGAGACAAAAAGGAAGATCTTCCATCCATTGGTTCACTCCACAAATGACCACAATAGCCAGAACTGAGCTGATCTGAAGCCAGGAACTAGGAGCTTCTTCCGAACCTCACATGCATGCAGGTGCAGGGTCCCAAGGTTTTGGACCATCCTTTGCTGCTTTCCCAGATGCATAAGCAGGGAGCTGGATTGGAAGTGGAGCAGCTGGGACACGAATGGGTGCCCATATGGGATGCCGGAGTATTAGCCAATTGAGCCATCATCCCAGCCGCAGTAGTTCTATTTTTAATTTTTGAGGAGCATACAGAATATTTCTCTCAATGTCTGTATCAATTTGCATTCCCACTGACCATGTTCTTTCTGCAGATTCACACCAATACTTGTATTTTTTCTTTTTTCTTTTTTTAAGATTTATTTGTTTTCAGTGGAAAGGTAGCTTTACAGAGAGAAGGAGGGACAGAGAGAAAGATCTTCCATCCACTGCTTCACTCCCCAAGTGGCCTCAGTGGCTAGAGCTGAGCCGATCCAGAGCCAGGAGCCAGGAGCCAGGAGCTTCTTCCATAGTAACACAGGTTACTATGCCATTTTCATTGCCATGGCTACATAGTCTATTTTGAAGTCCTGCTTTGTTCTTAGTATTGACAATTACTTTGACTTCTCAGGGTCTTTTGAGGTTCCATACAAATTTTAGGTTTTTTCTTTTTTTTTTTTTTTAAAGATTTATTTATTTTTATTGGAAAGGCAGATATACAGAGAGGAGAGACAGTGAGAAAGATCTTCCATCCAATGATTCACTCCCCAAGTGAGCACAACGGCCAATGCTATGCTGATCCGAAGCCAGGATCCAGGAACTTCTTCCAGGCCTCCCACACGGATGCAGGTTCCCAAGGCTTTGGGCCATCCTTGACTGCTTTCCCAGGCCACAGGCTGGGAGCTGGATGGGAGGTAGAGCTGCCGGGATTAGAACTGGCACCGATATGGGATCCCAGCACGTTCAAGGCTAGGATTTTAGCCACTAGGCCACGCCGCCAGGCCCAAATTTTAGTTTTTTGCTAGTTATGTGAAAAGTGTCACTGGTATTTGATAGGAATTGCCTTCACTGCACATGTCACTCTGATCTATTTACATTGTAATGAAGTGAACTCCAGCCCACACTGTCAAACACTGAGTCAAACCTGAGTTGGAAACTGGCCCCAGCTTCTTTATTGAAATGCTGCTGTCTAGGGATTAATCTCTAGGACACAGCAGGCCCAGAAAGAAAGCAAATGAAAAAAATGAGTGTGGGCCATTGTGACTACACATTTCCAAGTGTCGAGAGCCGAGGAAAAGTGGAACGGCAGGGATCCTCGCTTCCCAGGATCAGCGGGCCTCTCAGCACAATTGGGCCAAAGGAACAGAGCTGGCCTCCTCCACCCCCTCCTCCCACCCCACCCACCTCCACAACAACAAAAAGCTGACACCTGTGGGTTCTGCAGTTAAGGTAGTTGTGAGTCAGCCCTCACCCACTGGGCAGAGACCCTGAGGCCTCAGACAGATCCCTGTACTGCCCCAAGTCCCCAAACACCTTGCCACATCATGAAAGACAACTTTTTACTAACTTTTTTCCTTCTCCTCCTTCTTCTGCAACCCCTTCTGTCTCTGGCCCCCAAGGAATCCTGACCTCCGTGAGGAGATGCTGGCATTCCCAGTCCAAGCCAAGCCAGAGAACCGTTAAGAAGGGGCCTTCACTCTGGATTCTCCAATGCAACACCCACGTCCCAGCTGCACAAACTGTCACTGATGAGAGACTGGGAAGGAAAAAAAAAAAAGCATATATATATAGAGATATAGAGATATACATATATAAACAGGCCACACCGCGTCCCTGCCCCGCTGCGGGGCAGCCGCCACAGTTGCCAGCAGCAAGCGGCCGACATCCGAACACCCACGTTTCCTTTGCAGACAAATTGACGAATTGGCAGGATTCTCTGGCCCCTCCACTACCCCCCCCCACCCCAGGAACTAAAACAACAAAACCAAACAAAATGACAGCTGTATCCATTACTCCCCGCCTGCTCTGCCAAGGGAAGACAGCAAGCCAGAGCGCGATGCGGAGGCACCATCGACCCCTGGTGCTGCATGCCCCCTGCTGTGGGTGGTCAGGGCATCGTGTTCCTTCTGCTCCAGCACCCTCTGCCCACCCACACTCAAAGGAAAACGCTGGTGCAGCCAAGCAGGAGAAGTCGCAACCACAAGACATACACAGCCAACCATTTCCTGAGAAAGAAAATCGCGACTGGGGAAGGAGAGGAAGAGAACACTGCAGTGTTAACTTTCTGGGTGTCGACACTGAGCTGTAAAATCCACCTTCATTTCCTTCCTCCCTCCCTGTGAACTCTGGCTGTCTCCTCCTCATTCTGTGTCTCTCTTCCCCCCCCCCCCCGCGCCTCCTTCCCCCAGCCCCCACCACATACCAGTCCTGTCACAAGGGCCACAGATGACTCGCATTCAAAAGAGGAAAAAAAAACACAAAGTAAAAAAAGCCAGAGCCGAAAAAGGAAGACGCAGGAAGGGGACGCAGACGCCATAGCTCCCACTTGCCCAGGTTGCAGGTGCAGCTGGTAGACTTGTGCCGATGTGCTTTTGAGTTATGTATGTTACATACAGCAGGGGGCAAACATGAACACGAACAGTACTGGTAAGTATGAAGCTGACGTGTTACAGTAACAATTCCCTGACTGTGATTGACGTATCCCGAGATTCCCAGATGTCACTGACCTGGCTCTGCCACGGAGAGCTGGACTCTGGGTGTGGCCAGCTCATGGTAGGAGCTGGCGCTTCTGGTGTAGTGATCCCATGTGTGGTGTTTGTAAACTGGTCCATGGGTGGGGACAGGTGGATGCTCCTGGATGGGGAGGCAGGTGTTTGGTGGCAGGAAGGAGAAAACGGAGATGCAATCCCAAACATGCCTTTTCCCCACTCTGTGCAGTAGCCGCCAGGGTCCTGCTCAGCCACAGGGTCCCCGCAGTAGAGGTCCCCTGGCTCAGTCCTCCTACCTCCCTAGGGGGCCTGCCTTGCTTTTCAGTCTTCTTTCTCTCGCTCGCTCTTTCCCTGGTTTTTTGGTTTGCCATGTGTTTTGCCCTTATCTGACCACATTGTGATAGTTAACTCTGTATCCCAAGGGAGGTAGTGCCCTTGGCCATGATCACCAATGCTGGGTTTCACCTGGCTGCCGTCTTCTCCTCTCCCCACTCCATGGTTCTGAATCATTCTCTACTTCCTGAGCCAAAGCAGCCATGCCCATGAGGCCAAGGACCTGTCCCCAGAACAAGGGAGGTAAAAGGCGGTGCTGCTCCACGCCTCCCACTCCAGGTGAGGCTTAGGCTTTGGACCCCTCCCACCATCAGCACTGGAGCTCTGAGTCTGTGCCTCGAGTCTACAGGAGCCCTCGGAGAAGGCCCCGTTCCAAGCCCACCTTTGCCCCCAGGAGCACATGGGTATCCGCAGGTTCGCCAGGCTGTCTCTGTATCAAGCTCAACAGCTGTCCCTGTCTGAGGGCCCACGGCCCACCACTCTTTCTAGTCCCTCTTCACTGCCCAGGCATACTCCTGGAGAAGGGGGTGGAGTCACACAACCAGGGTCCTCAGAAAACCCACTTGTGGGCTGAAGGAGGAAATGTGAGGAGAAGGAGAGGGGCACAGAAAGCCACCTGAGCCAGACCTATGTCCCCAGTCACAGCTGGCCCTATCTGAAAGAACCTTGTACTCCCTGACCTGTTGGTCCTCTCTGGGATTCCAGGCCAGATGCACCCCATGCGGCTTGCCCGTCAGTTACCCCAGCTACTTAGCTGGTTCTGGCCTGAGGCAGGGCAAGAAACCAGAAGAGCATTTGATCACTGTGTGCAGGCGGGGCTCTGAGACGGCCAAATCAGCCGTGCCTGGGAGGCAGGTGGTGGGCCACCTCCGGGACCCCTGAGTGCAGAGTCCCACGGCCTGTGTGCTGTCTACCAGACACTTTTCATAGGCACAGAACCTCCCGCCCGCCTTTAGTGCCACAGGCCCACTCTGCCTGGGCTCCTCAGAATTTGGCTCCAGTATCCCCCATCTTCAGGAACTAGGCAGCCTGAGCATACGGGGTGCACCTCAGAGGGCATTTCCTTGTCCTGGCTTTGTAGCTGCCCCCAGGCCCTGAAGAGTGGGGCTTAGGGTGTGGCTTGTGGGCCGCCAGCATTTGGGGAGATCTCTACCCCATGGATGTGTGCTGCGCCGGCATCCCTTCCACAGCAAAGCAGGCTGCACCTCTAGGGAGGAGCAGACCTGCCAAGCAAAAATCTAGGGCATGGTTTGCTTTCCAGCCTCCCCTCCATAGAGAATACAGATGTATGTCTTGTCTGTCTTCAACCTACTTTTTCTTTTCTCTCTTTCTCATCTCTCACTCTTCTCTGCACTGCCTCTCTGCCCAGAGGCCACATAGCACAGTGGGAAAAGTCCCCAAGATCAGACATCAGGAGCTTGGGGTGAGCAGTGGGCTCAGCCCTGAGCTTGTCACAGAACGCAGGGCCAGTCCTATCCTCCCCGTCCGGCCTCCGTTCCCCCTACCTGCAGAATGAGCGAGGCAAACCAGATTTTTCTCCAGGGTCTTTTTCCACTCTGCTGCCTTAGAGCTGTTTGTTTTCTTTTACTTTACTTTCTCTGGATCTTCTCCATCTGAGGGTACAGGGCGTGCCAGAATGGTTTCAGGTTTTTGAATCCTGCAAGCACATTCCAAGACTGGCCTGAAATTGCATGAGCAACATCACTCTTAAGTCATTTTTTTTTTTTTTCCGGAAGCACCTTACAAACCAACTGCAATGCTGTCCTGTTCCTTTTGACTCACGCCTCCCTCTCCCATCTCGTCCCACGCTCCCCACCTCAGTGCTCCGTGCTGTACGCGTGTGCTCTCTGTTCTTGTATACTCAATAAAAGTGAAATAAATGTGTTTGATGCTGAAATGCCAGCTTCTTTGATGCCTCTCTGTGCCCTGCCCTGCCTCTCTGCTACTCAGGCAAGCTGGGATGGTGGGAAGGGCTCAGACTGGAATGGAGACAGCACAGCTCAGAATGCTTGCTTTCACCATTTGAATCCAGGTCTCTGCAGGTGCAGCAGCCCACAAACAAGGCTCCTGGGCCTGGAGGACTCACAGGCTGGCGGAAGCGGCCATCAGCAGGGGCAAAAGGGCAATAGCAATCGGAGCTCTCAGCACTTAGAGGGACACATGCTCTGCCAAGTGTCACCAAAGATGACTCCTTCAAGGTAGCCAGGAGGGGATTTGTGAGCTGAATTCAGAGAAAGATCAAGTAAGGTGAAGAGCATGAAAGAGAACATTCTAGGTTAAGGGGACGGTAAGTCTCCGGGGCAGGACACGTGAGGGAGGGTGTGGTGGCTTCTCCTTTGTGGGGCCTCTGCCTGAGGCTGTCATCCCCAGTAAGCTCCAGCACACAGCAGTCTCCCCTCGCCAATACCCTGTAGCCTCTGCCCCTATCCTTCCCCTGTGTTGTCACACCCTCAGCCTGCCCAACCCCACGGACAACTTACTGTTTTTTAAATGAACGCCCTGGAAAAAAAAATTTAAAAAGGAAACTGTATTCCTTCCGAAGAAAAGAAGTTCCATTAAAATAAATGAAAAGACTAGAACTATAACCCACAGGAAATAGACGCTTATTCTGTGAAGGTGCATGTCCATACTCATTTGCTTCGGGCCTTTTTTATGTTTGTTTTAAAATATTTCAAGTGGGCCCGGCGCGGTGGCGCAGTGGCGCAGTGGTTAAGGTCCTCACCTTGCACGCCCGGGATCCCATATGGGCGCCGGTCCTAATCCCGGCAGCTCCACTTCCCTTCCAGCTCCCTGCCTGTGGCCCGGGAAAGCAGTTGAGGACCGCCCAAGGCTTTGGGACCCTGCACCCGTGTGGGAGACCCAGAAGAGGCTCCTGGCTTCGGATCGGCATAGTATCAGCCGTTGCGCTCACTTGGGGAGTGAATCATCGGACGGAAGATCTTCCTCTCTGTCTCTCCTCTCTGTATATCTGCCTTTCCAATACAAAAAATAATAAAAATAAATCTTTAAAAAAATATTTCAAGTAATACAAGAGTACAGTGAACACCAAGGGATTCCACAACTTTTAACCTCATGTAAAATATATACATGCTATTTTGCTTGTAAACACAGATATTAATACCACAATATAGATTCCCCTTAAAGACCATGGAGTTACCATGTCAAAGTTATGATTCAGTGAAGATAATATTCATATGGACCAAATACTATGGCATCCATACATTTTCATACTGTAGAGTGAACACAACATATACTTTCCTATTATATATGGGAATTTGTGGATGCCACATATACATATTGCAAGAGAAAACAGAATTCGTTTTTTCTGTGCTTGGTTTTCTGTGCTTAGTGCAATAGTCTCCAGTTCCATCCATTTTCTTGCAAATGTCAGGATTTCTTTTTTTATGGCTGAGTAATAATTCCATCGTATGTATATGTCACATGTTCTTTATGCAGACATCAGTTGATGGACATTCAGGTTGATTCCATATCTTTGATATTGTGGATTGGGCAGCAATCAACATGTGAGTGCAGGAATCTCTTAAGTTCACTGGCTTCATTTACTTTAGATCTATTTCCACAAGTGACATAGCAGGTGTTACAGTCCATCTAGTTTTAGCTTTCTGATGACTCTGTACGAGCTTCCACAGTGGTTGTACTGGCTTAGAAATCCCCTAGCCCCCACATCCTCACTGGCGCTCGCTGCCTGGCAACGTGTGGAGGATAGCCATTCTACCTGGAGTGAGATGACACCTCTCTAGCTTTGATTTGCACTTCCTCGGCAGCTGGTGTTACTGAGCAAGTTTTTTTTTTTTTTTTTTCACGTGTTTGCTGGCCATTTGTGTTTCTTCTTTTGAAAAATGTTTAACTCAGATCCTTTGCCTGTTTCTTAGTGGGATTATTTATTCTGTTATGGTTGAATTTCTTGAGCTCCTTATGTATTCTAATCCTTTGTTAGATGTACGGCTTGCGAATATTTTCTCCCATTCTGTTGCTGATCCTTTTATCTGTTTACTATTTCCTTTGCAGTACAGGAACTTCTTAGTTTGCTGCAACCTCACTTGTCTGATTTTGTTCTTCCTGCCTATGCTTTGGGACCACCTTTGCATTTATATTCTATCAAGCCACATACCCTTGGCCATCTTTTATTGTCTAACATTTCACAAGTGAGTTTTTGTCATATGTAATTTTTTTTGGTCAAAGTCCTCTCACATGTCATTTAAATATTCTTTTACAACTTTTAATAATTAACAATGGAAAGAAAATTTTTCACAAAATGAGTAAAATTGCCATGCTGACAGAAACTTAGATCAAGATGAAAACAGTAATTGATCAGAATTCATGTAGTAGAAACACAAGAAGGATTATAGAAAAAAAAAAAAAAAAACAACCAGAAAAACATATGCTTCTAAAGCAGTGGCCACGCTATTAATCTCAAGGGACACCTTGAAGTTTCAAGACATGAGGTCACCATGATGGTCAGTTTCAGCAGCACCTGCCAGCCCACAGCCACACGGGACCGCGACCATCAGCAGAGAAGCCAGTGATCAAGATGTCTGTGAATTCAAAGGTCGGGAAACCTGGCTCTAAATGGACAAGTCATACATCAGGTGGGATTCCCAGACCTCTGTTCCCAGCTTCCAAGTCCTAGGCTTAATGCCCTGGCACCTCTGGAAAGAGAGGGCACGGCTGGGACAGTGAGCTCAGAGCTGAGGCCTGGGAGTGGCATGAGGCAAGGCAGGAGCTGATCTGCTTCCTGCAGGAGATGCAGCCAACGGGTCAGGCAGACATGGATAAGCATGGCAGTGGAACCAGCCTCTGCTTAATCCTGCAGCAGCTCAGCATGATTAACCGTGACCACAGGGCCCATCTTGTCCACATCCCACTGAGAACTGAGCCCTGCCTGAGAGCTTGGCAGGCACAGCTGTCATGGATAAAGCATGGCAGGCAAGCTTAGACACAGCAGTACCAGTGAGAGTAGCCTGTCACACACTCCTTGGATGCCATCCCTGCCGCCCTCCGGCTGGAGAACACCTCTCTGAACACCAGTTTTCTCTTCCATGAATTGGGAATACCACGACCAGCCCTCAATCAAGTAGGATAGTCCCTTGCAGCAAGGGGATCACAGTTATCTTCTACCACTCAGCCTTCTTAGCGGAGGCCTGATTGGTATGAACATCTAGCACAAGGATGGGTCCACACAGAAGCCACTGGCTCAGGCCAAATTGGTGTCATTATTAACATGTATAACAGCCGTGCCACTCAGAACTTTGCTATCAGTGCTGCATCCCAGGGAACTGGTGGTAGCTTCCCTCGGTGTGTGTCACGCCCAAGGGCCTACAGGACCTGGGTGGTCACCACCACTGGGACCAATGGAACATGCCGTGGCCCAGGCTGCTTTCCCCTGGGCTGAGTGTGGTGGCAGGCCAGCTCCCGACACTGTGACTTGCACAGGGACCAACTGATTGGGACATTTGCTGAGGATTTAACTGCGGTTACTTGGCAGCTAGGATTACTTGAGATTAGGGGTCCTTCTGCTCAGGGAGTTACCCAGGAATCAGCCTCCAGCAGAAACAGCTTACAAGTAAAGGAGAAAGTAGACTAGTGTTGTTCCCTATAGAAACAGCCTTCTTACAAAGTAGTTTGCCAGAATATGAGGACCCAAGATGTAGCCAAAGGGAGATGGGCCTTCTTGCTCCTACACATGAGCAGCAGCCATTTTCATATGTGTCTAAGTGATATTTTACCCAAAAGTCCATCCCTGATTTTTTTTTTTTTTAATAGAGAAAGACATACAACCACAGAAATAGAACCACAGGAACCCGGATTGGGTCAGGCCAAAGACAGGAGCCAGGAACTCCATCAAGGTTTCCCATCTAGTACTCCAGACTCCAGTACTGGACCTGCTGCTCCCAGGAAACTGAACTGGATGCCAGGAATCTGGACCTTGCTTTGGGACATGGGACAGGTTTACAGAGAGGAGATACAGAGAGAAAGATCTTTCGTCCTCTGCTTCACTTTACAAATGCCTGATACTGCGAGAGCTGAACCGAGCCAAAGCCAGGGATGAGAAGTTTCTTCTGGATGTCCCACGCAGGTTCAAGGTCCCAAGGCTTTGGGCCCGTCCTTCACTGTTTTTCTAGGCCACAAGTAGGGAGCTGGATGGGAAGTGGTGTAGCTGGGACACGAACCGGCAACCATATGGGATCCCTGCGCATGCGAGGCGAGGATTTAGCTAGCTAACCATCGCGCCGCGCCCCTTCGCACCCCCCCCCCCCCCCCCCCCCCCCCCCAAATTGGTTTCTTGCAGCCGGAACTGCTCCTTGTGCCTGGTCTGGTCGCCCTTGTAACCCCATCTGTGCTTCAAGATAAATTCTCCCCAACACCCTTTTTGCCTAAATCCTACAACCGTGATAACAAAAGCAAAGCACTAGGTTCACATACAGCGTAATGAAAGCTGTGATCCATAAACAAGAGCTAAAACGAGACACTACCAGACGCAAAAGACGTTCGGAACCTATAGGCCCTGGCCGTTCTTTCTGCGACCGAAGGTTGCAGGGGGAAGTCTTTTTCCGGTGCTCCCGACCGGCACCCAAACGGGAGGACTTCCGGCACGCTTCCGCGGTACCTCAAGTCGCGGCTGGTGAGTGTCTTACGTCTTCTTCTTCCCGTATTGGCGTTGTGTGCCTGTGGCCAGTCCACTTGGCACCGCGAAGTGCCCGGACCCGGGCTCACCCCGCCGCGAGCGGGCCAGGGTTCCTCGGGAGGCCTCCCCGTGGCTCCATGGGGTCCGCGGGGCCGGCGGCCCAGGCTGTCCCCGCCCCAGTTCTCCTCGGCCCTCCGGTCGAGGGCGTCCATGAGCCCTGCCTCTGAAGGAGTGTGTCTCACAGACGCTGGGCTGCAGACGTGACTCCGGCCTCGTGAGTCGGGGGGCGGCTTCTCCACCAGGCCAGCGTGGAAGCGGAAGGGCTGGGACGCGTCTTTCCCATGCTTGGGTCGGCGCGGGAACGTGCTGGGGGCGGGGGCCGGCTTTGCGGGTCACGGATCAGGCTTGGGCCTCCGTAAAGCTTCGTGTGGGTGGGGAGGACTAAGAGGTACCTGTGGCGGTGAGGTGGAGTGTGGGCTGGAGGGCACCCTGGCGTGAGGGGCGCTGGTAGCTTGGTTGGGGAGGTGGCAGAGAGGAATGGATAGGGGCGACTGCGCCCCGCCCCCAGCGGGAGCCACACACTGGGCGGGTATGGGGCAGATTGGAAGGTCGCAGAGTTCCCTCTCCCAGCCCCTGCTGTGTGCCCGCTGTGTGCCCGCCACATGTGGCTTCTGGTGGAGCTGGGTTGAGAGGCCGTGGTCAACCAGAGGCGCACAGAAGCAGTGGCTAGTCCAGCATTTGTACTGCATGGAGTTGCTGTGTATGCGCCAAATACTTATTAAGTACTTCCCAAGTTTGGTGTGATAGGTAAGGAAGGAAGGTGATAATAAAAAAATACAAACCAGTTTAGAACCGTGGCTGCTTTTTGACTTTAACCAGCAGTAACAAATACATTTTATGTCACCACCAGGTAAATGTATGCACCGGACACGAAGCTTTGGGAAACTACGGTTATCCTTACTACTCATGATACATTCTGATATGTTTGAAATTCTTTTTGTTTGTTTAAGATTTATTTGTTTTCATTGGAAAGGCAGAGAGAAAGAACTTCCATTGCTGGTTCATTCCACAAGTGGCTGGAGTAGCTGGAGCTGAGTCTATCCCAAGCCAGGAGCCTGGAGCTTCTTATTCTTCCAGATGGGTGCAGGGTCCCAAGGCTTTGAGCCATCTTCGACTGCTTTCCCAGGTTGCTGGATGGAAAGTGGAATGTCCAGGATGCGAACTGACACCCATATGGGGTCCCAGGAGATATAGGGCAAAGATTTAGTCACTGAGACATTGCTCTGGGCCTGAGAGGGAGTGTTGTAGCACCTCCTCCCTGTGCTGGCCCCAGGTCAGGCACACCTCCTGGGTCTGTTCTGGAGGCATGACACCTGATTCTGAGCCCTTTGGGAAGTTGTTCCACTCCTTGAAGTTTGGGACTGGCGGTGGCACCATTCTCCGTGCCCCAAGCCCTTTGTGAATGTTGGATGCTGATGGGAACTTAGCGTGTCTGTGATCACTGGGACGCTCTGGTGGTCAATGTGAGGCAGGATTAGCGTTTAGGCAGGTTCTGGTGTTATTGAGAATGGATTATCTCAGCTTCTGCCCTCATCCGCTGTGGTTGGACAGAGCTGGCTGGGTCTCAGAGTGGACAGTGGGAAGAGGCTGGCCTGCCGGGCAGGGGCTCCTTATATGCTCTTACACATAGAACTTTTCTTCAACTAGTATGTTTCTAGCTTTCACCTTTGTGTGCCTGTTTGTTAAATACAAAGTGCTTTCCTCTGGTGTCCTCGCTTCCCTTATCTGTAAAACAGATTGTTGCGGGGGTCAAGGGAGGTGATTGTGTCAGGCATGTCAGTACCTGGCATGTGCAGTGTCCCTCATGCACGTCTGGTCAGCTCTGATTTCTTTCTTTTTCAGCACTTCTGGAAGACACAAAAAAAGGCATTCTTTTGCTCACCTCCCTCAGCCCCATGGCCGCCATGCAGATGGATCCTGAGTTAGCCAAGAGCCTCTTCTTTGAAGGGGCCACAGTGGTTATCCTGAATATGCCCAAGGGGACAGAGTTTGGCATCGATTACAACTCCTGGGAAGTGGGGCCCAAGTTCCGGGGCGTGAAGATGATCCCGCCAGGCGTCCACTTCCTGCACTACAGCTCTGTGGACAAGGCCAATCCACGGGAGGCGGGCCCCCGGATGGGCTTCTTCCTCAGCCTGCAGCCACGGGAGCTTACTGTGCTGCGCTGGAATACCCTCCGGGAAGAGGTGGACCTGTCCCCAGCCCCAGAGGCCGAGGTGGAGGCCATGAGGGCCAGTCTGCAGGAGCTAGACCCGTTCCTGGGCCCTTACCCCTATGCCACTCTGAAGAAGTGGATCTCCCTCACCAACTTCATCAGTGAGGCCACTGTGGAGAAGCTGCAGCCTGAGAGCAGGCAGATCTGCGCCTTCTCAGATGTGCTGCCGGTGCTCGCCATGAAGCACACCGAGGACCGGGCCCGGCAGAACCTGCCCCGTTGTGGCACAGAGTGCAGAAGCTACCAGGAGGGCCTGGCCCGGCTGCCCGAAATGAAGCCCAGAGCTGGCACGGAGATCCGCTTCTCTGAGCTACCCACGCAGATGTTCCCAAAGGGCGCCACACCAGCAGAAATCACCAGGCATAGCATGGATCTGAGCTACGCCCTGGAGACTGTGCTCAGCCGGCACTTCCCCAGCAGCCCCCAGGACGTGCTCGGTGAGAAGGCGGCGGGTGGGCAGGGGTGGTAAGAGGGGCATTTCAGGATGGAGGGGCGGCGGGTTGATCAGCCTCTTGGTGTTGGAGGCAGGGCAGGAGGCCGACTACCATAGCATACCCCTGACACAGAGGTGTCTTGGTGCCCGCCCTGGATATTTTGATTCCAGATGGGGACCAGGACTGCAGCTGGTTCACTTTGTCTGCCCCTGAAAAGCACCATAGGTGGGCCTGCTGCGGGTGGTTCAGCCCTGTGATGCTGACTGGCCCTATAAGAGAAAGGCTTTGGCCAAGTACATGGTCAGCCAGGCCTGGCAGCTTGGTTTCTGGGCTCCCAGGCCTGGCCTTTGTTCTGCCTCGCTGCTACCTGCCTCCTCATTTCCCTGTCACTCTGTTTGCTGGCACCAGGACGCGGATTTTAGGGTTTTTGTTGCTGCTTTCCCTCTTCATCACAAACATCTGTTCAGAAAAACAAGAGCAACCACTTCAAATCCAAGCACAAAGGTGTAGCTGTTTTTATATTTTGACATGTTTATGTTTCTTTTTCACCTGTGTATTTCTGTTTATTTTTTTGTGTATTTCCTTTGTGTATTTCCTTTTGGTCTGCTAAAAAGCCCATAGTTTTTAGGTATGCATGTGGCTGTTTACAGAAACAGGATTTAAATGCTCAGTAGTCTGCCTTGATATCAGCGGCCGGTGCTGCTTGGCGTTCTGAATTCCTCACTCTCTGTGTCAGGACTGTTGTCTGTTACCCCTTGTGGTGCTGATGTGCATGAGGTTGAGGTCCTGGGAATTGGGTTCGGGTGTGTAGGCCCTGTCCCGATCTTCAGCAGCACCCAGGGGTGGCAGTTCGGCAGAGATGCTTTCGGTCAGATGGTTGAGAAGATTTGTTTATTGTTTGAAAGGCTGAGTTATAGAGAAACAAGGGATATATAGAAAAAAGAAACCTTCCATTTATTGGTTCACCTTCCAGATGGTCACAAGAGATGAAGCTGAGCTGATCCCAAAGCCAGGAGCCAGGAACTTCTTCTAAGTCTCCCATGCCACTATAGGGATAGGGGTTCAAGCACTTGGACCATCTTGCACTGCTATGCCAGCGCCACAGGCATAGGATTAGCTTGTTATGCCATGGCACCAGCCCCACTTGTTTTCAATGCTAATAATAACAGACATTTATCACATGTTTAATAGTTGTTTAGATATATTTTTATATTTTTTACAAATTGTTCAGCTAGGGCCTGGCGCATTAGCCTAGTGGCTAAAGTCCTCATCCTGAACACGTCGGGATTCCATATGGCCACCAATTCTAGTCCCGGCAGCTCCACTTCCAATCCAGCTCCCTGCTTGTAGCCTGGGAAATCAGTTGAGAATGGCCCAAAACTTTGGGACCCTGCACCTGTGTGGGAGACCTGGAAGAGGATTTGGGCTCCTGGCTTTGGATCGGCGCAGCACCAGCTGTTGCGGTCACTTGGGGAGTGAATCATCAGATGGAAGATCTTCCTCTTTGTCTCTCCTCCTCTCTGTATCTGCCTTTACAATAAAAATAAATAAACGCTTAAACAACAGCAACAAAAAACAAAAAACAAATTGTTCAGCTACATTATTTATCCTCCTGAAGGATTGGTGAGGAATTTTGAATAAAGGATTTGGCATATCTTTGACTCAACTGATATATGGGATATTTTAATGGGTGCAGATTATTGCATTCCATAGTATTTTAATCTAGTAAATAACATTTTAAATTCTGGTTTGTAATTGAATAGAAATCTCATTTTCTACTTCATAGAAATTTCAGTTCTTCGAAATATCTTGTGGAAAGGTGTGTTGAAAGGATCAAGGATAGATTTATATACCTCTTTGAAATTATTTCGGATGTCATAATTTTAAATGAGACTAAAGATGGGGGATTCAATTAAGTGCCCTAAATGCAGAGGATAGACTAATACTAAATTTTATAACTTGATCAGGAAAAGTCAACTGAAGAAATAAATCATTATTTTGCAAAGAAAATTTGATTTTTATATTTTGAAAGTATTGGTTAGCGATCCATAATATCTAGAGCAGGTAGACACAAATCCCACTGGGTTGCTTAGGCTTCGGAGCAGGGACCTGGTGATTTTTGGGTGACAGCACCAGGACACTGTATGTTGGAAGAGGCCCTTGCTGGAAGTGCTTATCCTGTGCTCCTCTGGCCCACTCGTGTGTCCTCCTCCATAAGGCATGAGCTACCTGGAGGCTGCCAGGAGCGCCTCTGATGCCCAGTGTACCTGTGGCAGCCAGGGACCCTGGGTTCTTGAGGGCTCCATGCTAGAGCCAGGTGTTTTGTAGAAACGGGGAGAGTGAATCGTTTTCCAGTGCTGAATGTGCCAGGTGTTAACTCTCAGTGCTTTGTGTGTGTGCTCTGCACTAAAGCTAAAGGAACCGAGGCAGGCATAGGTTTAAGTGATGCCTGAGGCCACTCAACTGCCCCAGGTGTAGCTAAGGCCAGAATTCCGGCAGTTTGGCTCCAGAGCCTGTGTGCCCTGCCACCATACTGCCTCTCAGAGCAAGTCGCAAGTGATGGAGCCCTGACATTCAGGAAGCAGGAAGGACCAGGCAGGCTGACTCTGGAGTAAGCCCTCAGGATGGGTCCCACCACCCGATGCAGATGTGTAGGCCTGGGCCTCAGCTACACAGGAGCACCTTACTGGATCACTCTGTGGAGTTGGGCTGAGGGGTGGCCAGTGGAAGGCAGTGTTTCCCCAGCCTCGGGGCATAGTCACCTGGGCAGCACACCAGCACCTCAGCTGCAACATGCAGCCCCCTTGGCCCTACTCAGCCCACTTCTCAGGGAATCCCAGAGCAGCTTGGTTTGGGACCCACGTGACGTAGCAGCGATAGGCACACATGGTGAGGTTTTAAGATGCCAGTGAAGCAAGGAGCACCTCTGCTCGGTAGTCTGGTTTCACAGAAATGCACAGCAGCAGGGTGGTCTTCCACGTCTTGAATTTATAGCAGTTCAGACTGGATGCCAAAACCCATCCCAGGCTCTGCTGAGGTGACAAGGGGAAGACAGCCTCCATTGCCAAGGTCCCAAGGCCTTGGCCTCGTGAAGGCCCTGGGCAGGTCAGTCCCTCAGGATCGTTCTTCCTCTGCCCTTGCAGGTGAACTGCAATTTGCCTTTGTGTGCTTCCTGCTGGGGAGTGTGTACGAGGCCTTCGAGCACTGGAAGCGGCTGCTGAACCTGCTGTGCCGGTCTGAGGCCGCCATGCTGAAGCACCACACCCTGTACACCAGCCTCATCTCTATCCTGTACCACCAGCTTGGCGAGATCCCTGCCGACTTCTTCGTGGACATTGTCTCCCAGGACAACTTCCTCACCAGCACTTTACAGGTGAGCAGCAGGCAAGAGTGAAGGTGAGGGTGCCACGACCACCTGCAGGGTGGCTCCCATCTTCCGCTTGGCTCCTGTGACCCACAGCTTTTCTGGTGATGTTTCCCTCTCCAGCTTGTTCTAAGTTCCTCAAGGCCAGAGATATTTTATGTGCCTTCCCCCTCCTCCCCCAGAGGGCCCAGCATTGGGATGCTCTTGCGATGTGAATCCTCCCTGCTTTTGTGGCTCCCCGGCTCAGAGCAACTTTCCACACTCATGGCGGTGAGCTGCTGCAGTCCAGGAGGACAGTTTCGTAGCTTGCTATTCCCAGTGAAACATCTGCAGCTCCTTAGATCTCATTTAAGCATTAGAGTAACTTTGATTTCCTCATCAAACAAAATGTGCCAGTTTCTGCGGAGATTCTCTGAACAGAAAAAGCAGAATTTGCTTTTAACTTGGCAATTAAATTTTCATTATGAGTGGTAATTAGGGAAGAAGCTTCAGACAGCGTACAGGCTTCATCCTGTGCTATTTCTTCCCTTTGCAATCAGATCGGTTTCCTTTATGTACTTGAGACAACTTCTGTCACATGGGTCCTGTAACTTTCTTGGGTATAGAGGAGACCAGTGGGGCCAGCTGTGAGTTCCATTATGTGTGAGAGCCCTTGCTCGAATGAGGTGACCATTCACTTTTAACCTCCCAGTTCCGCCCAGGGTCAGAGAGGAGCAGACATTCATTATTTCCTTTGGGGCAGCAAGTACCATATTTATCTGTCATCTGGATTCCCTTGTCTAACCTCTGGAACCCCAGAGGGCAGGAGGAATTGCTCCTGTTTTACAAATGAATTCATGTCCTTAATTTCACACAGCTGCCAAGTGGAAATCAGGGTGTATACCCATTCCCAGGCCTTGGTTTCCTTTCTGGCCTGTGCTCCATGTCAGTAGATAAGGCATGGGTCCTGGAAAGGAGTCCTGCTGGACTCCGGGGAAGATGCCGTCAGGGGCCTGGGGCCTGGGCCCAGGCCATTGGGAGAGTCTCCCCTTGCCGTAGGCCGCTAGCTGCTGGCTGTGGCAGGTGGAGGCCTGATGCAGACCCTGCTTGTGTGTCGGGCAGGCTGATGCCTTGCACTTTCTGCATTCCATTTCACTGGAGCTGAAGCTGTCCTATTAGTGCCCCGAGAGAACACAGAGATCAGATCCCTTCTCTGTGCAGTCTCCTCCTCTGCCTGGCTGTTGGTTGTGGGTGTGGAGCTACAGGAGCAGGTGTCAGCTGTCCTCTGTCTCTAGTGATGGCTGTACCCAGAGGAATGACACACTCCCCTCGTGACATGAGTGGACACTGTCATGTGCACACACAGGAGGGCTCAGGGTTGCCGGCTGTCCTGCTGCCGTCAGCATAACCCCATCTCTCTGGCTGCCAGGGCGCTGTTGCCAGAAATGATTTCCAAAACAGAAAGGCCCCAGCTGGATTGCAAGGTGTCCAGGTGGGTGGTGCAGAGCTGACAGTTGAGAAAATTCTGTTTTGGCCTTCTTACCATGTCATTCTTTGGATTGGAAGCAGAATAACTAGTGCCCCTTTGAATGTTATGGATGGCACTTTCATCCACTGTGCCACAATTCCAGCCCCGCTGCAGGATGTTTGTGACTGAATGAATTCATGCATAACACCCTTTCTCAATCAGCAACCACTCTCTCCCCAGGAGGTCAAGTAAGTGGATCGGGCTTTCTCACTTAGGAGCTTAAATGTCTACTACCTGTAGAGAGGAGCTTCAGTGTGTATGTGCAACCTCTTCAGAGCAGCCACATTAGCATAGGTAAAATCAGCCATGTGAAGGCCTCAGCCATTACTTTGTTTTCATCTTGCTGTGTGAGATGGCATTGCTTAACTAGGTGGCGTTGCTTTTAAAAATCCCTTGGATTTAGCTTAAATAAAGATTGCTTTACAAGAATAGTATTTTTGTTGAAAGTAACTTAAGTCATTCAAATTCATTTTAAAGCAATGAAAGGACAATCTGAATGTAATGGTATGTTAAAGTGAGTTCTGCATGGTATTGCTGCTTGCAGTTTTGTGTATCCAGTCATGCAACCTGTTTCTCTCTCTCTTATTAAAGATTTATTTATTTTTATTGGAAAGGCAGATATACAGAGAGGAGGAGAGACAGAGAGGAAGATCTTTCTTCTGATGATTCACTCCCCAAGTGACCGCAACGGCCGGTGCTGTGCTGATCCAAAGCCAGGATCCAAGAACTTCCTCCAGGTCTCCCATGTGGGTGCAGGGTCCCAAGGCTTTGAGCCGTCCTCCACTGCTTTCCCAGGCCTCAATGAAGGAGCTGGATTGGAAGTGGAGCTGCTGGGATTAAAACTGGTGCCGATATGGGATCCCGGTGTGTTCAAGATGAGGACCTTTAACCACTAGGCCCCCACACCGGGCCCTGTTTTTCTCTCTGACATCTGTTGAGCCACAGTAGGCCATGGACGCTGTGCAGCATCATCTCTTGCCCATCTGTAACTCTGGAGGGGAAACATTGACTCTGACTCTGACTGTGGTGTCCTGTCCTCACACCGGCTGATCTCGGCCTCTTGCTGTGTCTTCTCCCATTTAGTTTCCACCAGAATGCTACAACTGAACAGGAAACAAGCTCTGAGCGGGCATCGGTTTTGTCCAAGGTCGACATAGCTAGTGGTGGCAAGGTGAAGTTTTGGACTCTAGAGCCTGTAGTGGACCTCTGTACATTTTTAGAGCCCCTGTGGGAAGCATCTCCAAACCCTTTTTGTTTGCTTGCTTGTTTAGGGTTTTGTTTATTATGAAAGGCAGTGCAATAGAGACAGAGATAATCCATCTGTTGATTCACTCCCCAAATAACTACCTCATCTGAGACTGGGCCAGATTGAAGCCAGGAATCTGCAACTCTGGGGCTCATACATGGGTGGCAGAGGCCTACGTACTGGGCCATCATCATTTGCTGTTTTTCTAGACATATTAGCAGGGAATTGTATTGAAAATAGAGAGCCCAGCATGATAACTCGATGGCTAAATCTTTGAAGAGAGAGAAGAGTAGAGCAGCCAAGACTGAAACCCAACCAGCACTCTGCTAGAGGATGCAGGAATTGCCAGAGGTAGCTTAACCTGCTGGCTGTACTGCAACGTCAGCCCCTGCCCGAGTCTTTACACTGGCTCAGAGTGGGATTCCTACTGTTTGTCAGCTTCCTGGTGGTCACTGGGAAGCAGTGGTCCTGTTTTTAGCAGCATTTTCTTTCTGCTGCAGATTTCTGCAGAAAACGGTCTGCCTATGGGTAGTTTCACTGTAAATTGAATAATCATTTGGAAATAGAAAAAGTTAGAAGCTTCATTTCTGGTCTAGCTAAAAAAAGAAAAAAAAATGGATAACAACTCAAATAGCTACCTCTATGTTTTAAATTTCTCAAGATAACCTGACTGAAAATCTTAAAACACAGGTTTAACAATTAATATAACTGTGTGTATATATGTTTGAAGAAAAACAAGAAGGGTGCTTATTTAGAGAAATACATTTATTCATCAAATGTTATCCTGTTTAAGGGTTTTTTTTTTTAAGATTTATTTACTTGAAAGTTACAGGGCCCAGTGAGCCAGTGAGGTAGGTTAGTGGCTAAAGTCCTTGCCTTGCACACGCTGGGATCCCATATAGATACCAATTCATATCCCAGAGGCCCCACTTCTCATCCAGCAGCCTGCTTGTGGCCTGGGGAAGAAGTCAAAGATGGCCCAAAACTTTGCGACCCCTACTCACGTGGGAGACTTGGAGGAAGCTCCTGTCTCCTGGCTTTGGATCAGCTCAGCTTTGGCTGTTGTGGTCACTTGGGGCGTGAATCAGCAGACAGAAGATCTTGCTTTTTGTCTCTCCTCTCTGTATATCTGACTTTGCAATAAAATAAATAAATCTTAAAAAAAAAAGAAGAAGAAGAAGAAAGAAAAAGCAGAAGAAAGTTAAAGGGGGAGAGACAGAGAAAGAGATCTTCCATTCATTGGTTCATTCCCCAAATGACTGAACGGCTGGAACAGGGCTGTTCAGGATCTAGGAGCTTCTTCCAGGTCTCCCGCGTAGGTCAAGGACTGAGGTGTTGGACATTCTTTGCTGCTTTCCCAGACCATAATCACGAAGCTGGATTGGAAGAATAGCTGGGATACAAACTAGCACCCAAATGAGATGCCACTGCTGCAGGTGAAGTATTAGCTTGCTACACCACTACGCCGGCCCCTCTGTAGTGTTTTTTAAAGGTTCAGAAGTAGTCTGAATACAGGTAATCTGCAGATATAAAGATGATTCATTTCTCAGTCACATTAAACGGTGTTTACTGGATTTCACTTTAGGTGAAGTAAATGGATCGCTAAGTTTTCTGAAAAGGTCATAAGGTTAATCAGCAAAGAATAAGTTGTTGCTTAAAAGCTAATGATTTAAATATCTCCTTTTCTGAATTGTGGAATCTTAAAAATACCAAATTGGTGAAAGCAGGGGGTCAAAAGCAGATCAGTGGGTGTCAGGGGCAGAAGTGAAGGGAGAGCTTGACTGCTGGGCAGCAGCCGGATGGGGTCTTCAAGCTCAGAACTGAATGCCAAAAGAAAATGTTAAACATTCATCATGTGGTGGCTGTGTGGGCATATATCTCTTTTCTGTGAATGAGAGGATTTAACTGCATGTTCAGGATACTCCCGAGAAAGATGATCTTTAAGGAAAGAGGTTCTGGTCTCCAAGAGGTCACAGGGCCCATAGACCCCAAGACACGAGAGTCTTAGCAGGGGAAGATGTGGACTGAAGGCCCTGCCTGGGCGTGCTCCTACTCGACAACCACCCCCGAGTGATGTGGCACACCAGGCATCTCCCTGGCCATGGGGACAGTCGTCTTCTATCCTCCTACCTCTCAGTCTTGTAGTAAAGTGTAAGTAGACGAGTTGCTTAAAAAGGACCAAGCTCTTTCCAAGTTAGAAGCTTTATTTTTTAGGCTGAAGGCTTCTGTCATACTTGCCTAGTTGATTTCACTTCCTGGCAGTGTTGAGAGGTGGGGAGGGTGGGGTGAGTGTCAGTGCGTTCCTTCCAGCCCTGCCCCAGGCCATTGCCAGGTGCAGGGTGCTTGCTGTGTCTCATTCACCATGCTCACTGAGCAGCCCAGGGACCCCAGTTCCTCACCAGGCTCAGGGCTCTATAATGAATTGTAATGACTCAGTCCCTCCTCCTAAGGGGTACAGAGCACTGTGCTACAAGTGCAGGGTGACAGATGCTGGCCAAGTGGCCAGCTGAGGGAATCTGTAAGAGGCGGGTCACGGGTGAAACAGGTAGCACGCATGGGCCTGAGGACTCAGCTGACTCCCTCCCTGGAGTCAGGTCTTAGAGCATCGTTTGGTATCAGTACTGTGCAAAGAGGCTGGAAGTGGGTACTCATTGAACCCATTGTCATCTTTGTTCTGTTCATCAGACCCACACTGTACCTGTACCTCTTGGAGGACAGCAAACAGTGAAGGGCCTGTTCACCTCACTGATTGGAGCCAGGAGGCAGGACCCCTGGTTGCTAGATACAGGCATGCCCAGCCCATCCTCAGTCTAGAAGAGGTGATGTCTGAGTTGACCAGGGTCATTGCGGAAAACTAGCCAGGTGAGAGGAAGAAAGCAGTACCTGGAATTGTGTTAAAGGCAGAGGGAAGGGACTAGAAGTGTGGCATAGTAGGTAAAGCCAACACTTGCTTCTTTGGCATCTCTTGGGTGTCTATCCCAGGCAGTGTTGCTCCACTTCTGATCTAGCTCCCAGCAAATACCTGAGAAGGGCAGTGGAAGATGATGACCCAAGCACTTGGGCCCCTCACCCATATGGGAGACTCAGATTAAGCTGGCTTGGGCCTGGGCCAGTGCTGGTCATTGTGGCTATCTGGGGAGTGAACCAGTGAATAGATGATCTCTTTCTCTCTGGCTGTTTTCCTCTCTGTAATTCTGACTTACAAATGAATAACTACTTTTTCTTCTAAAAGGCAGATTTACAGAGTAGAGACAAAGAACTGCTGGTTTACTCCCCAAATAGCTGCAATAGCTGGAACTGAATCGGTCTGAAGCAGGATCTTCCTGTGGGTCTCCCAGATGGGTACAAGGTCCCAAGGCTTTGGGCCATCCTCCTCTGCGTTCCCAGACCACTTGCAAGGAGCTGAAAGGGAAGTGGAGCATCTAGGACACGAACCAGTGGCCATGTGGAATGCTGGCACTTGCAGGTGGAGAACTGGCCAGTTGAACCATTGCTCAGGCCACCAGATAAATAAATCTTAAGAAAAAGAAAAAAGAGAAGAAAGAGCAAAATGTGTGGTTGGCCTAAGGTCCAGGGAATGTTTGGGCAGCTGTTCCACGTGGCTGCATAGAACCCAGTGCAGGTTACTGTGTGTGCAGAGTAGGGAGGGGCTTTTGCTCCAAGCCCCGCAGGTTCCCTACCACCTCTGTGGTCACCCCAAGGGTGCTGGCTATAGAGATAATTGCATTGGAAGGAATCTTCCTTGTGTCCAGCCTGCCTTCCAGGCAAGGGCCATTATCTGTGTGTCCACTCACAACTGCTGCCTGCCTTCCCCATGGCCCTCTCACCCCTGAGATCCCAGGCCCTCTAATTAGTTATTGATCGGACATTTGTTGTGGCTGTGCTTGCTTCTCCTAGATCTACAAGTTAATATCACCAGGCTCTTTCCCTCATCCCCAGTCCTGTCACTTCTGCCTGTGCTGCTGTCGGCACTAGCCCACAGAATGGTTGCCAACCAAGGCCAGCAGCAGGACCTCCCTCCTGCTAACAGGTCGGAGAGGCAGTGGTCGGATGCTGTGCCTGCTCTGAGGCTGGGATCCTAGAGCCCAGATAACTTTCCTGGGGCTTCGAGGGCAAGCAGTGGCACAAGGCAGTGTGGCCCGAGCAGCTGCCGTACTCCTGCATCTGGGAAAAGCCCTTGTTCCTTGCTGGATCATTGTGGCCTAGTTACTTAAGTCTTTTCAGCCTCCCTCTCCTTATGAGAGGCAGAAATTCTGGTATCTTCTCTGTACCATGAGTTCCCACTCGGATGTTCTGAACCTGTTCTGAAAACAGGCAGAGAGTGAGAAGAGAGGATGAGATTTCCAAGATTCTGAGAAAGGAGATTGAGCTGGGACAGCCTGGAACAGGGTTCAAATGTTCTCACAATGCAAGCTCGGGTGGTGGAGAACAGCTGTTTTCCCCATATCTGTGGTGGAAGTCCCGAGCTGGGACTTCGCAGGATCTGGGGCCCTATGCTGCCTCACCCCCAGTGCTTTCTACTGTGCACTCCTATGGATGCTGGCACTCCTGGGCCTTTTCCATGGACTGCTGTGCCTAGGATGGCCATTTGCTCCTCAGCTGGGTCTGGACTTTCTTGGCTTCTGGGGAAAGCACAGCAGGGATCCTAGGCTTGTGCCCGCTGCAGCTCATCCACCATCCCCAGGGACTGAGTGTCACAAGGACATTTCCAGAGCATTCTTGGCCCCTGTTTTCCCAGAATGACTTGTTCTCTGTCCCCTACTCTCTTAGGTTTTCTTTTCCTCGGCCTGCAGCACTGCCGTGGATGCCATCCTGAGAAAGAAGGCGGAGAAGTTCCAGGCCCACCTGACCAAGAAGTTCCGATGGGACTTCACAGCAGAGCCCGAGGACTGCGCCCCGGTGGTAGTGGAGCTCCCAGAGGGCGCCTACATTGGCTAATCCTGGGGTGCTTGCTCCTAGGCATGCCCTGCACCCAGGAACCTCTGTTCGGTGCTCCTGCTGGGCCCTGCAGATGGGCTGGAATTCCCTCCGGCACAATAAATAAGTTCCTTCCTTGCCAAGGCATCTGTCCCCAGACCCAGGGAGCATTTGTGGGCTCCCTGGTGACTTGGCTGTGGTGCTAACCTGGGTGACCTTCCGACGGACTCTTATGCGGGTTGCTGAGAGAGACCTGCCTGGCCACAGCCTTGCTCCTGAGACGGCTGAGAACCAGCCACCTGTTCCAGAGCGAACTTCAGGCTGCCTGGGGCTCCAAGATGTCACCTGGTGGATTTTTTTGACATCACATGAGGAGATGAGCTGGAGTCCACCTGCTCCCTGTTGAGGGGAGCACATGATAGAAAATGTGGCTCGGGACTCTGGAGTCCTCGATAGGGACGGGTAGATGGGGAAGGTCAGGTAGACGGGTTGTGTCTGACTTTTGGTGGCCAGCTCGCTCGCTCGCTCTTCCTGCAAATCCCTTTCTCCTGTCCACAGGTCCCAGTGTGTCATCTCCCCAGCTTCGTGTGGCCCCTGCCTAGGACCATCACCTCCTGCCTGGCTCACTCTTAGGCCACAGACCCAAAGTAGAGCTGGGTAGCCCTCTCCAGTGTCCCAAAGCCTCCGTGACTGCTGCTGTTGGCCCCAAGACCAGACAACAGACAGGAGGGTTCCACCCTGAGCCGACCTTGTAGGCCCTGCTGCAGTTCTCTGATCTTCTGAGAAGCCCGTGGCCATGCCTACGCCACTTCTGGGCAGGCACTTGGGCAGTGTGGCCTCCCCTGGGGCCCATGGCAGGTTCTGAATGAGAACCCCTTCTCGAGATTGCTGGTTATCCTTGTTTCCTTGGAGAGGTTTTTCTAAAAGCATACCTACATTAAAGTCTTCCTGTTGACACCAGATCCCCCTGTGTGACATTCCTGCAGTTTAGCTGTTTGTTGTCCCCCACCTGCTACCTGCTCCCCAGGGGAGCACACATGTCTCCCATTATGTTCCCAGGGAGGCAGCTGAGATGGGTGCACCTCAAGGAAGGAGGGGGCCCTGGGTCTTCATGGCAGTCAGCAGCATTCTGTGTCACGCCTTTGTCCATCCTGGAGCCCCTCAGTAGAACTTCTGGGAAGCCTGTTTTAAGTACAAATTCCAGGAAGTGATGCTTCCATACTACAGCAGGAATAGACTTGGTAACCCCCTGCTCTGGAGAAATACCACTTCCCTTCACCTGTGTGTCCAGCAGGGGGCACAATTGACTGCCATGTCCAGCATAAGTGGGTCCACCCAGAGCGGAGGTGGCGGCAGGCCTGCCATGGCCCCAGCTTCTCTCTGGGGGTCAGGTGGTGCACAGTGGTCACTGCCAGGCTGTGAGAACAGCAGCTTACTGGTGACTGCTGAAGTACAGATGCTGTTGACTGGTGCTGAGGCCCACCAAGCAGTGAGTCCGTGGTCTGGGCACCTGGGCCTGGTTGCACATGCTCATCAGCATTCTGGGTGGTACCAGGCCCCCACCCCGCAGCCATGCAGGGCTTAGACAGGAACAGCTGCCGTGTGTGGCCTGCCACCTTTCACCCCTCACAGCAGTGTGTGCTCTGAGAACAGGCCTGTGCCAGCTGATGTCCACAACCCACTCTGCTGCTGCCCGTGCGTGTCCAGGGCAGCTGTAGCCTCTTGCCTGTCTCCCTACCAGGTCCATCTTGGCTCTGCTCATTGCCCACTGGGTAACCTGGGCCTTAGTCCAACTGGAATTTAGAGTTTTTCCCTCAGATATTTAGAAGCTGACCCCTGTGTTTCTCTGCTTCCCAAGGGTACACGACACAAGATAGCCAGTCTAGTGGGCCAGGACAGTGAACCAAGAACCCAAGATCCGGGTCCCAAGTTTGATGCTGGAGCAGTACCAGTCCGAGTGTTTGTCTTGCTTGTCCCAGCCGGCAGCACTTTGTGTCTTTTTGATTAATTAAAAATGGGAGATTAATTATTACTTAACTCTAGCAGCTTTTCTGAAGGGCAGGAGCCTTGGAAACTGTCAGTGGTGGAACAGGTCTCTAAGCCACTGTCCAGTTCATACGCGTCTTAACAGTGGCCTCAAACGCAGGCCCCCTGGGGCCTGGCTTGCATTTACAAGGCCGGTTGATCCTATTAGCAGTGAAGGAGTGATTCGGTCCCCCTCGTGGCTCAGCTCCTCGTTTTAACTCCTCACTGCTGTGGAGTTCCCTGCCATTGATTGCTTCTCACCCTCAGTTATGTTGCCGACGTCACCCCCTTGTAAATACCACTTATTCCCAGGGCACTGTGACACGCTGGCCTCTCCAAGCTAATGAGACTTCGGCTTAACCAAGATTCTGGCCCCTGCTGCAACAGGGCCCAGCGGTGTAGAGACCACACTGAGTCCTGCCTGCTGCCGCTGCAGCAGCTACATGAGGGCAAGACATAACAGGCCCCTCTGCTGAGCTCCCCAGGAATGCCAGGAGCCCGACCCCTCTTACCACTGTCTGACCCCCAGCTTGCTTGGTTTTCTTTAGATCCTTCTAGATCTGTTTCTGGAGTCTGCAGAATCTTCCATACTGGCTCATCCTCACCCAAACCCAGGCCCTGCTGCAATGAGGGATAAGAGCCAAAAATCACATTAGCTCTTCAACTGCTGGGGGAGGGGGCCTCTGTGTTTAATCCAGCTCAGCACCTCCCTGTCAGCCAGGCCCGCTGCCACATATCTGCTGCTCACCTGTGTAGATTTTCCTGGAAATAAGCTGTCGTCTTCCTGTCCGTGGCAGGAGTTGACCTAGGTCTGACCTTCACTCCGGGGGTCCAGGGCTGTGGTTCTGTCTACCCCCTGGCACAGGTGGAGGTCTACCAGGGAGGAGCCACCTCGGCAGAACCTGGCAGCTTTATACCTTGGCATTCTAGAGCCACAGACCATGAAAGCCAGCTGCTCCAGCTAGGGCGACTTAGCCCCTTACAGAGCTCTGAGCCTGACTTGCGGCAGCTTGGGGCTGTCCAGATACTGGCTCCTCCCACCAGGCCCCCAAGCATGGATCTATGGATCCTGGAGTGTTGGAGTGGGAAGAGTGTTGAGTCCAACCTAGCCCCATTTGACAGAAGCTCCAGTAGGGTGAGCGTGTGGTGCACAGTTGCACAGTGGATTCACAGATGCAGTGAGAGCAGACCCCTGTACTCCGTCTACTGGGCCAGTCAGTGCAGCCCTGGAGGAAGGGGGCAGGGGGCACAGTTGACCCCCATAAGACTTTTATGCAAAGCTGATTTTTGAGAAAAAAATGAGACAAAGGGCATCAGTTTCCCCTCCTTATGGCCTGCCTTCGCTTGGACGCTCACTTTCTTAGCCTCCAGCTCTACTGCCCACAGCTTAGGAAGCTGGTCTCAGCAAGCTCTTGCCAGAGGGGGAATGGCAGTGCACATGCCAGAGGGGGAGGTGTCTCATCTGTAAGGGATGTAAGCAGCCCTTACCCCAATTCCAGAAGAGACATCGTTGCTCCTGATCCCAGTCCCAACCCAGTGACCGGGTACAGCTTGACCTCTCAGAACAAGTTATTTTTGCTTTTTAAAAAGCCAATGATGCGGTAATACCTCTCATAAAATAATCAGGAAAGAATACATGTGGGAATCAAGATCACCTGCAAGCCAACCTTTCAATGGCACAAGCGTGAACTCCCAAACCAGGGTAGGTGTGGCTGGCCTGCAAGCCACATGGGGCCCACAAGACCACTTGGCCTGGCCCTGCCAAGACAGCTGCAGGAAGAGTGCATGCTCATGTAGTAGATATATTTATTTGGCATGAAACGGGGACAATTCCCTGGAGTCTGGGCCTCCTTTCTGTAGAAAACAGGTAGTGATCATATAGTAAAGAAAAAAAATCAGTATTAGAAAAAGATAAAGAGGCCTGGCACAGTGACCTAGTGGCTAAATCCTTGCCTTGCAACTTCCAGCATCCTGTATGCGCACTGGTTCGTGTTCCAGCTGCTGCACTTCCC
The DNA here is from genome assembly GCF_017591425.1 of Ochotona curzoniae. Taxonomy (NCBI): domain Eukaryota; kingdom Metazoa; phylum Chordata; class Mammalia; order Lagomorpha; family Ochotonidae; genus Ochotona; species Ochotona curzoniae. Next base: position 12,989,505 of record NW_024465894.1, on the reverse strand, counting down.
ATCCAGCTCCCTGCATGTGGCCTGGGAAAGCAGTTGAGGATGGCCCAAAGCCTTGGGACCATGCACCCACGTGGGAAGCCTGCAAGAGGCTCCTGGCTTCAGACAGGGTCAGCTCTAGCCGTTGTGGTCACTTTGGGAGAGAACCAACAGATGGAAGATCTTTGTCTCTCTTTCTCTGTAAATCTGACTTTCCAAAAAACAAAAAAGGTGTGGAGAATAAAGACAACCCACACATTTCCCAAAACTTCCTTATAGGATGTGGCTGAGAACTTTGCTACAAAGCACTCAGGCTTCTGCTTGTGTGTACATGCGTGCATGTGCACTTATGGGCTTATGCCCTTCACACTGCTTTGTATGACACTGAGCATTTGCTCATGTTGATGCATTTATAACATCCATCTTGCCCGCCACAGAGGACTGGATCAGCCCCTGGCCAGTCAGAGAGTGGTAATGGACATGCTGGGGTGGGGCACAGCTTCCTGCCTGTCCACCTCCATTCTTAGGCTTGATTATGGTGGAACCATGCAGTCCTGAGCCTTCCTGTTAATGCTGACCCCCTCACTGAATGTGGGTCTCAGCTCTGAGCTGACCCAAAGCTTCCCCTAGGGGGAACCTGCCACCTGCCTCGGGCACCTTGTCCCTGCCCTCAAGTGCCCCTCGCTGGATACTACAGGCCACACCAGAGAAGAGGGGTGGGCTGTTAGCAAACTCTGCACTGTCCTTGCTGCCAGGATGTGGCCAGATAGCTGGGACCCTTGAGGCCGAAGCAGGCATCAGCCCTGGCTGTAGGTCAGGAAGGGCAACAGCCGTTGGGGGGGCGGGGGGGAGGGATGCTGCATGGCTCAGGTGCCTGGTAAAGGCAGGTCAGGTGTAGGCCAGAGGGCTGATCAACCCCAGAGGAGGGAGGCAGTGAACCTTCCCAGCACGTCTCCGCATGTTAGTGGCCAGGCCAGCCCAGGACCAGGCCTATTCATCACTCATGCCCCTGCCCAGCATTCTGGGCTCTCACCTCATCCCCACAAGAGAGAGGAAAGGCCCACTGAGGAAAAGGCCAGCTTGGAACGAATGGGGGACGACAGTGGCAGAGATGAAAGCATGCCTGCAGGCTTCTCAGCTGCCCAGGCCAGGTCTCCATGCTCCCTCCAAGACCAGCTCAGGCTCCTGCACAAGCCCCTGCTGGGAGGGCAAGGCCTCCAGCATCACGAGCAGACCCCAGTGACAGGGCCCCTCATAGCAGATACAGTGCCCCCCCCCCCAGTTCAGCCTTGCTGTCCTAAGGCTAGGTTCACTGAGTGGGCAGTGCCTGGGGAATTGGTCCCAGAGAGGCAGCAGCCAGCAGACCAGGACACCAGCTGGAGGCTTGAAGGCTACAGGAGTTTTGGGCATTGGTTTCACTTCACTCTGCTCCTCATGGAGTTCCTTATGTGCCAGGTGCCACTCAGGAGTAGAAGGAGAACGTGGGCAGCTTCCTTGGGCAGGCAACTCTTCTGCACTTCCCCACCCTGACTGGGTCCTCTTCTTGTCGCTTGAGTCTGGCGGAATTCACCTCTCAGTGGCTTCTTTCTAATCTCCCCTCCCCACTCAGGTGAGATGGCACCCAAAGCCAGGTGGGTAGTAATCTGGGGACCATCCCCATTCACCAGGGGGCACATCTGGGAGCCTAAAACTGGAGGAACCTTGGAGAAAGGGCAGAAGCCCACCACTAGCCCCCTCAGTAGGACTCAAGTGGCATGCCTGATGCTGCCCCGGCATGGGAGAGGTACCCCCCTGCTCACCCATTTTACAGATGGGCAAAAGGAAGTACACAGAAGTGAAGTATCCAGGCCTTGAGCCCACAACCAGCAGGTGCAGCCAGCAGGTGGCAGAGCTAGATTTGGAGCCTGTGATTGGCACACCCAGCCAGTCTCTCAGCCAACTCCAAGGAGTCTTTCTTGTCAGCTCCAGCGGTCTCCACCCAACCCTGCAGTACTCCCCAAGGCAACTGTGCCCTGCCCCCAATCAAGTTGCCACATAGTAGCTGCTCAGCAAAAGGGCTAGAAGCCCCAGTGCAAAAGGGTCTAGTTAGGGCAGTGAGTGACACAGCCAAGAGACCCTTGGAGTCCAGCCACTGGCTCCTGTCCCAGCCAGGCGACACTGAATAAGCCACAGCATACCTCTGAGGGTCACCCTCCCACACCTTGTGTTTTCTTGCAGAGGTGGGCAGAGATGTGGCCGTGACTGCCCTCACCCAAAGACCCATGCAGCTTTGGCTCTGGGTCTGGCCAAACACCCATGCCTCCTCTCAGGCTGCCTGCAGATCCACAATGGGAATGACCCCTGAACACCTGTCCTGTGCCCCAGTGCCTGCCATGATCATGTTCCCTCCCCACACTGCTCGTGGTCCACAGGCATTTTCCCTCCTAAACCCGCTCTGCGTTTCCATGGGAACAGGGAGGGAGGCGATGAGAGGGTCCTCCCCCACGGAAGGGAACTTCACTCAGGGCTGTTTGGAAGCCGCTGGCAGAGCCTGGCAGAGCTTCCCCCGCTGCTCCTCTCCCCTCCTCCCTGGCCCCTCCTCGAACAGCATGTTCCTCCGACCGTTATTTTTAATGCATTTATCCTGCGCTTAATTTATCCGGCATTGTGATCAGATTTAGCCAAGCGCGCACAGCACGCCTGGCCACCCTGCATATTCATGAGCAGGTTCATTCATGCCGCTGCTGGGAGAGAATGCTGGGTGGGCGGGAAGGTGGTGGGCAGTGGCTGCAGTGTGGGGCTCCCCCGCAGCCAGGGTTGCAGGGCCAGAGGGCCAGGGCCCCAGCAGGAGCCACAAGACCCTGGGCACAGTGTGTGTAGGCCTTGGGTAGCACTGGCCCAGGCTCTGGAGCCTGGCTGGGTCTGAGCTGCCCTCTGCTGTTGCTAATAAAGTCCCCGGGCCTCTCAGGCCTTCTACAAAGTGGCTGGGAACACCCACTGCCCTGGATGGGTCAGGAGAAGGACTGATGGAGGCAAGGGATATGAAGGCCACCATTACTGCCAGGCAAAGATCCATAAGGCTCTGGTTCCTGGGGTCAGCAAAGTCACAAGATGTACATGGGTTTGGCCTGACCTGGCCTGTGCCTACTACTATCAGAGAAGCCCGTGGAGGCTGCCCACACTCCCACGGGGACTGACTAGGTGTGCACAGCCCTGCTGGGAAGGCTGGGCTCTTGGCCCTGGGTTCTCGCAGCCCGTAGGTATCTCCATTCACTCATCCACCTGCCACCTAATGCTTGATGCCCACCCCATATGGATACTGGCAGGTGAGCCCAGGGTAGAACACGGTCATTCTGCAGATGAGGACACAGGAACTATGTGGATATTCCAAAGTAGAGGAAGTCACCCCAGTTGGCATATCAAGGAGGACTTCCTAGAGAGGCAGCCTTCAATCAAAAACTTGAAAACAGGGCGGGAGGGATGTGAGAAGGACATCTGCAGGACCTAAGGACAGCAAAGGCAAAGGCGTAATTTGGACAACTCAGCTGGGAGTTGCTGGCCAAGAGGAAGCTGAATGATCCAGGGCCCCAGCTGGGGTCCCAACTCAGATCAGTCCTGTGGAACCATAGGGCTTGCTTCTGCCTGGCTTGCCCATGGTCATGCTCAGTTGCTGGCCAGCTCACAGGGCACGAGAGGAGCTCTCCTGCGCATGTGTACAGCTAATCTGTAATTAAATCAGCACAGGAGCTAACAAGTCATTAGCGAGCTAGGGAGGGCAGACCTGGAGGCCTGTGTGGCGGCCCAGGGCCGGACATGAGTTGCTGTCAGGGCGAGAGGCAGGCACCAGCCACCAGAGCTTCTACCAAGGAGGAGGGAAGTAGCGCCGGCGTTGGGTCACTTACAGATCTACCCTTCCCTGGCTAGTCCCCTGAGAGTGCTGCATGGGAGATGCTGATGTTTGTGCCCATCTTACCAAAGGGAAAGCTGAGGTGCAGGAAGCAAGGGCTGGTCTGGTGACATACAAGAGCTTGTATACATATATATTTTAATTTGAAAGGCAAAACATTGGAATCAGAGCGAGTAAGAGAGAGACAAATGTTAGCAAGAATGAGAGCAAGCTGCTGTCCACTGAATCATTCCCCAAATGCCAACAAGAGCCAGGACTGCTGAAGCCAGGAGCCAGGAGCTCTGTCCAGGTCCCCTCCATGGGTGCATGGACCAAAGCACTTAGGCTGTCCTCAGCCTTATCCCCAGGTGCATTAGCAGAGAGCTGAAGAAGCAGCAGAGCAGCCAGAATTCAAACTGGCACTGGATGTGGGTGTTCCAAGTGGCAGTATCACCTACTGCGACATGGCACATGGTGCGACATGGCACATGGCACGGCATGTAATTTTTTTGGACTCAGAAACTCTTGGTACAAAATTCCCTGATGTGTCCTGTGTAACCAGTGTAGCCTCAGGAAGGTCACTTTCCTTCTCTGTGTCTCTATACTTTCTTCCATGAGCTGAGGACAAAACCTCATCATTTCAAGGGCCATGTTGGAAGGACAGGGCGAGTCACCTCAAGACAGGACTCAGCACAGCACTGGCCACTTTGCAGGCACGTGTCCAACACCATTCCCTGCCGGGCCCCTGGCCTGGCTGCTTAGTCTTGCCCATCATTCTAACAGGACAATGCATGCCTGGGACCAGGAGCCATATCTGTCATGTTTGTCCCTGGGACCTCATGCTGTGTCCTTCAGAAGTGTTCAGTACCTTTCAAAAATATATGAATGAAAGATACAGGTACAGTGACAGAGATCTTTCATTCACTCGCCAAATGGCCATGAAAACTGGGGCTTTGCCAGGCTGGAGCCAGGAACTTCTTCTGGGTCCCTCACATGACTATAGGGGTCGATGCACTTGAGCCATCCTCTGCTGATTCCCCAGACACATTAGAAGGGAGTTGGATCATAAATGGAACAGCTGGGACTTGAACTGATGCCCTTGTAGTATGCCAGCATCACAAATGGTGGCTTTACCCATTGTGCCGGCTCCATTCAGTGACTTCTTGCGTCTGTGAGGGCGACTGGTAAGCTGTGACGTATCACATAAATACTGGATGCTGTTTTCTCTCCATGTGTCCCACTTTGCTCTAAAGAGAACTCAAGGGCACCAGCCTTATTGTCATTAGCCAGGGCAGGTCTTTCCTTGAGTAGCTTCTAGGAAAAGTCTAGAAGTCTGCAGAGAACCTCTGCTCATAGGTAGCTGCGAGAAGGGGACATCTGGGGACTGCTACAGGGACCCTGGTGGTGCTGGTGGGGCTGTGTCGTTTCAGAGGCTGTGGCTCTGGGTGGACTTGGCCCATGGCCCACCCAGAGCACACAGGATCTGAGGGCCTGTGCCTGGGGCTAGTGCTTCCCCTGCCAACGTCATTTCCAAGCTCTCTGGTGCCCACCATCCCCACCCCAAAGTGCCTGGGCCACCCGACTCATCAAAGCCCTAGACTTTCCCTTTGACTCCCACAGTCAATTAGCAGGCAAGGACTCAGCTTCCTCATGGACACAGGTGTGCAGGCAGCAGCTATTGCCATCACCACATGCACTGGCCACATTCCTTAGGGCAGCCCGACTTTGGTATGAGTCCAGAAAGGAGCTCCAGGCTCCCAGCTTCAACCTGGCCTGGTCCCTACTATTCTAGGTATGTGGGGAAATTACCAGTAGATGAAAGATCTGTCTTGCTGCCTTTTCAATATGTAAAAGGGGGGGGGGGTGTGCCGGTGGGGGTCAGGGAGCCGAAGTCTGTCTGGGGCAGGGGCATGTGACCACATGGGCAGATGTTGGAGGGGGCTGGGAAGAGAGGGAAGACCCAGAGGAGCCCGGCATAGAGGACCCATCTCTGGGGCTCTCAGGATACACAGGGTGCAGCGTCAGGCCCTGTGGATAGGAGAGGGAAGGTGCGGTAACACTCTGCCCAGAAAAGAGGCAAAGTGACCACTGACATCATCAGGCTGCTCCCTGCTCAGGAGGAAGCCTGGAGAGGTGAGGACACAGCCTAAATGCAACCAGATCCCCAGACATCAGCACTGTTTTTATCTACCCCAGCTGGATGGAGGCCTGAGGCTTTTGTCTTCAACACCCACTGAGCAAACCCATTTCTGAAAGAACAAACACAAGGCACAAATGGGGCCCAGCTCCTGGGCAGCCCCAGCCGTGAAGCCCCACCTCCATCACAGGGGACCTCAGCTCTGGGACCCCAGCCTGACAGCAATCTAAGACACCAGGAAGCTGGCCTCAGGGGGGTAGGTGGGGCGCACCCATGGCACCCCACAGGACTTTCCTGTCACCATCTCTGCAGGAAAAGAGGTACCCTGAAGCCTAGGGGCAAGGGCTGACTGGGCATTTTCTTGAAAGCTTATTTATTTTTATTGGAAAGGCAGATCTAGGCTGATCTAAAGCCAGGAGCTTCTTCTGCATCTTCCATGTGGGTGCAGGGACCCAAGCACTTGAGCCATCCTCTACTGCTTTCCCAGGCCACAAGCAGGGAAAACATGAACCAGTCATCTAGGATGCTAGTGCAGCAGGTGGAGGATGAATCCACTCTGCCTTGGGACTAAGTGTTTTGATGCCCTCCAAGCAGACTGTGGGCCAAGACTTTGGACCAAACACATGGGGCATGTGAACTCTGTGGTACCTGGGGCCTCTTTGGGAAGACCCTGTGGTGAGGGCACCATGGCAGCTGGGTCACCACCCTACTATGTGCCCAGCTAACAGCCTCAACATGTGTTCTTCTGTGTAGTCCAACTGAGTGGGCCAACTCTCAGCCCAGGAGCTGGGTCCCAAGAGGGCCCAGTTTCATCACAGCTTACAGCCTGGCTGACCTTGACAATCAATGGCTTTACATCACCTTGGTAGCAGCACAAGTCCACCCCAGGGACAAAGCCCTCACCTGGTGAGGCAGCCCATGAACCACTGATTCAGCCATGGACCTCTTTAGCCACTTGATCATCCACTGCTGAGGACAGTGGGCAGGAGCTTCTGTTAAGTCTGTGGGACCATGTTGGGGCAGAGCCACAGGCAGCACTCAGTCTTCCATCTGCCCCATCTGTAGGATGGGGCTCCTATTATCAACTTCATGGGCTTGCTAGGAAACCCAGTGCAATAACAGAAGGAAATTACTTAGAGTAGGGACTGGTGTTGTGTGTTAAACTGCCACCTGCAACACTTGCATCCATATGGGAGAGCAATGATTTGAATCTTGGCTGTTCCCACTCTGATCCACCTCCTACTAAGGTGCTTGGGAAAACAGTGGAAGATGGTCCCAGTACTTGGACCCGTGCAGCCTCTATGGGAGACCCAGGTGAAGTTTCAAGCTCCTGGCTTTGATGTGGCCCAGCCATTTCTGGGCAATAAACTGATGGGTGGAAGAGCCCCCCCCCCCTCACTCTGCCTTTCAAATAAATAATTAAGTCTTTTAAAAAATGTACCTACAGTGGTACCCAGCATAAATGAAAAACAGTAAACATCACCTCGTAGCGTGAGTACTATGCTACAGTTACGTGGGCATGCCCCATAAGTCTAGCTCCCCATCCACTACTCCACCCATCTGTCTTTTCATTTATTCAATAGTACGGTTGAATCATATGCACATTTAACTTAATTGAATTCAACCATACTCTTAGCCAAAAAGAGGAAGAGAAAACTAATTTAAAAATTAGTTGACTTGGGACTGGCTTGGTGGCACAGCAAGTTAAGCCAAAAACTATGATGCAGGCATCCCACAAGAGTGCCAGTTTGAGTCCCAGCTGCTCCACTTCGATTCCATCCCTGGGAAAGCAGAGGAGGATGGCTCAACAGCTTGGGCCCCTACTACCCAAATGGGAGACCTGGATGGAGTTCCAGATTCCTGGCTTTGTCCCTCCCAGCTTGTAGCCATTCTTCTCTCTCTGCAACTCCACCTTTCACATCAATCTATCTTTTAAAAAGTAAAAAACAAAGCCACTGACTCCAGCTGCCACTGTGCTCAGAGGGGGTCTTCAGTGGTCCATGGGACCTTCTACATCATTACACTGGAACAGGACACCACGTGGGATGGCAGAAGTAAGGTCATACCTACTGCCGTTCTGCATGAGGTATGGCCCAGCCAGGTGTCCTGGGGCTGCTGCTTTCCATCCTGCAGGAAGAAGGGATAGTGCCCAGCTCTCTGTGGTGGGTCCTGGATGCCCGTGGCAGCATGACAATGGGAAGATGCAGTCTCTGCCCCCAGGTGCTCACAATTGGGAGGCCAGGTCAGTGGGACAGATGCGGAAACCCACAAACACCATCACTTTAGTGAGATCCAAGCCAGGGCTGCCTACACCGGGCTGGGAAGAGGCTGGCAGGCCAAGTCCTGAAGGAGGCACAAGCGTTCAGGGAGCAGGTATACCAGGCAGGGGAGCAGCAAGTTGGTAGGTGAGCAGGCATCTGAGCTCTTCTTTTGGTGTCCAGTTTTCTGCTTTTTTTTTTTTTTTAAGATTTACTTTATTTTCATTGGAAAAGCAGATTTACAGAGAGATAAGAAGAGACAGAAAGATCTTCCATCTGCTGATTTACTCCCCAAGTGGCTGCAATGGCTAGAGTTGAGCCAATCCAAAGCCGGGAGCCAGGACCTTCTTCCAGATCTCCCATGTGGGTTCAGAATCCCAAAACTTTGGGCCATCTTTGACTGCTTTCCCAGGCAATAAGCAGGGAGCTGGATGGGAAAGTGGAGCAGCCAGGACACAAACCAGTGCCCATATGGAATCCCAGTATGTGCATGGTGAGGGTTTAGTCACTAGGTTACCACACCAGGCCTTACCTTTTTTTTGTTAACGTTTATTTGAAATGCTGAGGGACAGGAGGAGAAACAAACACACACACACATATACACACATACACAGGGAGGGACAGAGATTCCCCAAATGCCCGTAACAGCCAGGACTGGGCCAGGTTGAAGCAGGAGGCAAAAGCTTCTTTCAGGACTCCCACATGGGTTCAGGGACCCAAACACTTGGGCCATCTTCTGCTGCTTTCCCAGGTGTATCACCAGGGAGCTGGATTAGTGGTGGAGTAACCAGGACTGCAGTGATGCCAGTATTGTTGGCGGAGGCTTAACTCCCTGTGCCACGACACCAATGTCTATTTTTTTCCATGCATCCTCTGAGGAATTCACACTGATTCCTCAATCTGAGCACCCATGTCTGTCATCAGCTCTGGGAAGTTCCTGCATCCATCCTCTTGCTGTTCCATGACCCATGCTCCCTGGGCCACTAGGTAGATGCACTCGGGGCCTTCCAGGTGGGCCTGTGTCCATCATTGTGTCCCTGCCCTTGCTGCCATGTTCTGGGCATCTTTGTGGGTTCCAGAGCACCTGCTTCTCTCTGCAGCTGAAATGAAGCCCCTGCCCAGCACTCCCAGGAGCGTCAGCATCTCAATTATGGAGTGTTTTTTGTTTGTTTTATTTCTGGACATTTGGCTTGGATCCTTTTCAAATCTGCTCATTCCTCCTGCAGAGGTTCTGGTTCCTTACTCATTTCAACTTCCTCTCTGATCTCGCTGAACATATTGGCTCTGTTTATTTTGCATCCGGAAGCCTGTGATGCTAACACCCAAAGCCTTGAGGGTCTGGCTCTGCTGTCTGCTGCCTCTTCCGCCTAGCTTGGGGCGGCAGGTCTCCCAGAAGCTTCGGATTCTGTGGCAGTTCTCAGTGGTCCCCGCTGTCTGACAAGGCTCGAGGATTGAGATGGGAGCGCACGCATTCTCCCACAGAGTTGCTCAACTTCTGTTTTGACCACCTGGGAGACAAGAAGCCAGTCCTGCAGAAAGGAAAGGACACCATCATTGGGCGCGGCTTGACAGTTTTCAGTTTTTGTTTTTTGCAAAACATTCAAACTTAACTGCTATGAGGGCAATGTGCATGGCTTAAAGCACACGACTCTTTAGTGTACACTTCAGTGGACACAGAGCCTTGCAGCCGGCCTCCCGAGCAAAATGTGGGGTGTGCTCGGCCCTGCTGTCTGTGCATACTCCGGGAGAGGGATCCACTGATCCAGCTTGTGCCAAATTACTGATGGTTCAGGAAGCTTGGCACGAACGGCATCTCACCATATCCTTCTTCTTGCCACATGTCAGATTCCTTCATGCGATCATCTGTTCATTCTCACAGCTGTGTGCTACCCCTTGGTATGAATACTCCACGGTGTCCTTGTCCATTCTCCTGTTGATGGACAATTCTTAGGAATCAAGCTTCTAACAACGTTCCTATATGCGGCTTACTGGGTGGTAACCCAAGAGTGACATTTCCACTTGGTGGCATGTTCAGTGTGAGCAGATACCACCAATAGCTTCCAAAGTGTTGGGCCAGCCATGCATCAGATTCCCTATGGCCCCATGTCCTCACTGGCACTTAATGTTGCCAGCCTGTGGGTGTTTGTGGTTCTGGTGAGTGTGTAGTGTAGTGTAATTTCATGGTAGTCTTAGCTGGGGATTCAGGACATAGAAATACCTTTGCTTATTTACTGGCTCTTGGGAGCCATCTGATTTATGTTCCAGTCCATCCTTCCCCTCTAACATTAATTAGAAGTCACCAGAAGAGTTGAGTAGAGGCTCATATTCCACATTAAATAACACCACTGGCATAGCCCATGGCAATGCTGTGCTGAAAAACCAGCTCTGTGAAGCCAAAAAGCCAGGGAGCAGACACTTAGCTGTTAGGACACTCGCATCCTGGTGTAGCAAGCTAAGCTTCTATGTGAAGTGCTGGCATCCCATATGAGCATCAGTTCAAGTTCCAGCTGCTCCATTTCCTAGACAGGTCCCTCCTTATGGCCTGGGAAAGCAATGAAGGACGACTCAAGTCCTTGGGAGCCTGCACCCACATGGGCATTAGATCAGCTCATTTGCAGCCACTTCCAGCAGATGGAAGAACACTCTCTGTCTCTTCCTTTCTCTCTTACTCTTTTCAAGTTAAATAAATAAATATTGATTGGGGGAGGGGAGGGGTAGAGAAGCAGCAGCAGCCCCCATCCCCTACTGGAGTGCCTGGGCCTATTCCTGGCTCTGGTAGAAACTCCAGCTTTCTACCAGTGTAGGCCTTGGAAGACAGCAGGGATGGCTCACGTACTTGGGTTCCTGCCACCCACACAGGGGACCTGTATGGTGCTCCCAACTCCCAGCCCATCCCCACCCCAGCCATCGCAGGCCTCTTGGGGAGTGAACCAGCAGCTGAGAGCTCTCTCTCTTTCTGGCACTCTCTTTGTTTCTTGGCCTCTCACACACACAATGATTTTTGAAAGCTGATTTGGGGCATTTTTCTCATTCCCACAGTATCAACACTCTCCCCACAGCCAATCTCAAGCCACAGGAGATTTCCGACTATTTAACAAACAGCTCTCGTGAGCCCCTGTGGCTTGGTGAAGGAACGCCCCTGAGTCTGGGGCAGCACCTCTCAGGAAACTAATTGATACTTCTGCAGCAAACCTGTAAATATGCCCACTAATTGGTCCAAAGCAGCCGCACATCAATTGAGGTCAGCTTTGTGCTCGCAAGGATGTCAAGCGCCAATTAACTGCCAAGGAAGAACTTTGTGCTGGCAGAGGTCTGGGTTTCTGTGATGCCCTGAAAAGACTGTGGGTCTGCACCAGCCAGGGCTCCTCGTGGACCAGAGCACTTCATGAGCTCCTGCTGGAGTCTTGTGCTCAGCAATAAATCACCTCCAAAGCCCCTTCTAGTTCTTTCTAGTAGTTTATGCTGAAAAACTCAAGAACTTCCACCCTGAGTTACATCTGAGCACTCCTATGGGGTGGAGTCTTCCCAAATGTGCCTTCTGCTGACAGCGATCCCAGGGCTCCTGAGTTCTTCCTACAGAAGGTTCTGGAATCCACCATATAAGTCCTAACCTTGGCCCCCCCCTTCTTACTCTTTGATTTTGGCCAAGTCACCTCTCGGGGTTTGGTTTCCTCATTTGGGGTTTTAAAAGCTGGGGTCCCTGAGCTGCATGAAAGCTCTTTTTTTTTTTAAGATTTTATTTTTATTGAAAAGTCAGATATATAGAGAGGAGGAGAGACAGAGAGGAAGATCTTCCGTGTGTTGAGTGACTCCCCAAGCAGCTTCAATGACTGGAGCTGAGCCAGTCCAAAGCCAGGAGACCAGAGTGTCTTCCAGGTCTCCCACGTCGGTGTAGGGTCCCCAGGCTTTGGGCTGTCCTGTATGGCTTTCCCAGGCCACAAGCAGGGAGCTGGATGGGAAGCAGGGCTTCTAGGATTAGAATCAGCACCCATATGGGATCCCAGTGTGTGCAAGGCAAGGACTTTAGCTGCTAGGCTACTGCACCGGGCCCTACATGACATCTCTTGAGTAGCCAGTGTTGTCAAGTGCAGCAGGGACAGCCTGTGGTAGCCACAGGGACCCCACTAGGCACTACTTATCACCAAGGCATCTCCCCACCTCCCCATCTTGCTCATCTCTATCCACAGATGCTGTAAGGAGCCTTCTTAGACAAGGATGCTCAGACCCAAGGTTGGTCCCTCCCTCAGTGGTAGCAGAGGTGGGGTCCTGTGCCCACCCAGGGACATCCGTGGTACACAGTGTCCCATACCCGCTTCTCTGCCAGTTCCTCCTCCAGGGCCTGTCTGGAACAATCTTGACTTGGATTCATCTCCCTCCCACCGCCCAGGGGGCCCTGGAAGCTGTACCATCTGGGAAGGCTTCTGGCTGGGCCGTGTGGAATTGGGGTGGCCAAGTCTCAGAGGCAGAGATGTTCAGATGTGTACTGCACAGATGAAGCTGTCTGTCTCTTTCTGGTTGGATCCCAGGAGTCTGGTAGCCATTAGTTGGACATGCATCCTGAAGGCACACCCCTCCTGGTGGGGGCTTATCTTTTACTCTAAAGGAAGAGTCTGATTCATGTTTGAAAAAGACGAGAACCAGACACAGCTGCCACTGCGGATTGGCCGTTTGAATGCCGCAGCAGCCATGCTCAGCCAGGCGACGGCCAGAGCCCAGAGCTCCAAGTGTCTTTCACATGTGTGGTAGGGACCCTGCTGCCTCCCAGGGTGTGCATGAGCAGGGGGCTGAAGTCAGGAATAAAACCAAGGCATTCTGAGAGGAGATACAACAAGCCAAAGGTGCCCCAGTCACTGAAGCCAAATTCTGCCCCAAGAGTCTGATTTTAATGAAGTCTCATCTATACTGAACATTAGTGTTGCTTGTATCGCTGAAGAAATCTTTAAGAAATGAAGATACTTACCTCTGTTTCCTTCTACAAGTTTTATTGCTGTAGTTTTCACATAAATATCTATAATCTCTTCAACAGGTTATTTTAAGTAAGACTTTTGGAGGTAAGAGTCCAAGTCAGGGGCCCGATACAATGGCCTAACAGCTAAATCCTCTCCTTGCACACACCGGGATCCCATATGGGTATCAGTTTGTGTCCCAGCTTCTCCACTTCCCATCCAGCTCCCTGCTTTTGCCCTAGGAAAGCAGAAAAGGATGGCCCAAAGTTTTGGAACGCTGCATCTGCATGGGAGACCCGGAAGAAGCTCCTGGATCCTGGCTTCAGATCGGCTCAGCTCTGGCCATTGTAGCCACTTGGGGAGTGAACCAGAGGCTGGAAGAGCTTTCTCTTTGTCTCTCCTTCTCTCTGTGAATATGCCTTTCAGATGGATCCTGTTTTGTCCCGTGTACCGGCCAGCACCCAGAGGTTCTCCACTACCGCAGGAATCTCCACGTGTCCCTTCTGTTGTAACCAAACACATTCCCCTCTCACATGCCACCCCAACCTCAACTCTCACCCTTGGAGATCACTGCTTTGTCCTCAACTTACTTGTTTTTGCCATTTCAAAGAATGTTTGGATGCAAACACGGGGCCACATGTTGGGCAGCTCTATGAAGCTAGTTTTCTGGCCTCAGCATCGATTCCCTTGGGCTTTGCACAGCTATGTGTATCAACACTTTGTTATTTTTTATTGCTGAGCAGTAGTCCCTGAGCGGTCCTACCAATTGACTCAACCATTCATCTGCTGAAGGGCATCTGAGTGTCTCCAATTTAGGGTTCCCATGACCTTAGTGGTTACAGTCACGTGCAGGTGTGTGCCTGAGCTTGCCCCTACTCCTCTCAGATCACTGCCCCGGCATGCAATCACTGGGTGTCAGGGGACTAAATATTTAAAAATAAACTTTACTTTTTTGAGCAGTTTTAGATTCACAGAAAAGTGGAGTGGGGGGTATATACAGTCCCCATTCCAAGGCCCAGCCTCTAGCCCCAGAGACCACTAACGTTCATGAGCATGCAGAGCCCACAACTGCCCACAGCATTGCCTGCAGGTGATGTGGCACTGTGGGGTAGTGTGAAACACGTGCTGTGGCATGTGTCCACCATGACAGTATCACAGAGTGGCTTCATGGCCCTGGAATTCCCCTGAGCTCTGCCCATTCCTTCCTCCCTCCCCTCAACCCCTGGCAGCCACAGCCACCACCATTTTGCCTTTTCCAGAATGTCACAGAGCTGAATCAGAGGGGGCAAGCCCCTCCTGATTGGCTCTTTCCCCTTAGTAACAGCTTCTGAGGTTTCTCCCTGGCTCTTTGGGGCTTGGTAGCTCATTTTCTTCCAAGGCTGGATAATCTCCCATCGTCTGGTTGCGCCAGAGCTGTTTACCCACCCACCCCAGGCAGAGCATCCCAATGCTGCTGTGCTTTGGCAGTTATAAATCAAGCTGCAGTGACTGTCACATGCATGTGTTTGTGCCAACATAAGTTTTCCTTCCCTTTGGAGATAGTTCAGAGGGCACAGCAACTCCGGTGGTGGCCAGAGTAGCTTCTCCGTGTAGGAAGCCACCAGCCTGTCTCCCAAGGTAAACTCGTTTCCATTCCCACCACCTCTGAGTTGCTCCAAGTCCTCACCACACTGGATACTGTTGCTGTCTTCCAGTTCCTCCTTTCTAGCAGGTGCATGTATAGGAAGTGTCTCACAATTGCTATCTGAGTTGTGGTGCCTCATAACACAAGATGAGGACCAGTTTTCATGGGTTTGCTTATTGTCTGTTCAGCCTCCTTTGTGAGGTGTCTGCTAAGGTCTTTCTCCATTTTAAAATCAGATTAATTTTTCTTGTATTGTTCCATTTTAGGAGTTCCCTGCATATTTTGGAAAACAATCTTTTATCTGATCTTTTTCAAACATTTCCTCTTAGCCTATGGTTTATCTTCTCATACTCTTGACAGAGATTTTATTGTTAGGGAGCAAAATCTTTTAACTTTGAAGAAGTCCAATTTAGCAATGATTTGTTTATCAATTGCGCCTTAGTGTTACATCTTTTAAATTTTATTTACTTATCTGCTTATGAAACACAGATAGATGGAGAGAAATGAGTTCCCATCTGTTGGTCCATCTTCCAAATGTCTGCAGTGTCCAGGACTGGGCCTGGATAAGTCCATGTCTCCCATGGGAATAGCAGAAATCCAGTTACTTGAGCTGCATGGGACACAGATGTCTTAACTGCTTAGCCAAACATATGCCACAGGGATTGTATCTAAAGTTACTGCCACATCCAAGGTCATCTAGGATTTCTTCTGTGTTATCTTCCAGGAGTTTTATAGTTTGGACTTAACTTTTTAAAATATTTATTTTGTTTCTATTTGAAAGACAGCATTATAGAGAGAAGAAAGAGAGTCAGGTCTTCTATCCATGGTTCACTCTCCAAATGGTTACAGTGGCTGGAGCTGAGCTGATCAAAGCCAGGAGCTTCCTCTAGGTCTCCCATGTGGGCATAGGGTCTCAAGGACATGAGTCATTCTCGACTGCTTTCCCAGGCCATAAACGGGGTGCTGGATTGAATGGAGTAGCTGTGACATGAACCATTGCCCATATGAGGTACCAGTGCTGCAGGCAGAGGCTTAGCCTATTAACCTATGATATCGGCCCCTTGAGCTAATTTTTGTGAAGGGCGCAAATTATGTGTTTAGATTCTCTTTTTCATAACCAGTTTTCCCAGCATATTTTGCTTCTTGCCATGCCTTTGTTCATTTGGCAAAGATCAGTTGACTTTTCTTTCAAGAGATTTATGTATGTTTTTATTATTTTAAATGCAGAGTTATAGAGACAGAGAGATTTTCAATTTTCTGGTTCACTCCCAAAATGGCCGTAATAGCCAGGGCTGGACCAAGCCAAAGCTAGGAGTTTCATCTGGGTCTCCCATGTGGGTTCAAGGTCTTGGCTCATCCTTTGCTGCTTTCCCAGACCATAAACAGGGAACTATCAGAAGTGCAGCAGCCAGGACTCCAGCTGGTGCCCACATGGGACCCTGGTGATGATGTAGACTCTTAGCCTGCCACAACATGGCATTGGCCCCGGATATAACTTCATTGGTTGTCATTAGCATGTTCTTTCCCCTGTTTTATTTTTCCCTCACTTTCTAACTATCATTGTACTTGGACAATGAGTTGGCTCCCATCTATTAGCCCACCTGAAACCAGGAGCCAGGGACCCAGTCTAGGTCTCCCAGATGGCTGGCAAGATCCCACCACCTGAAACATCATTGCTGCCTTCTCACATCTACATGTTTCAGGAATCTGGAGTCCAAACAAAGCCCAGGTACAGGACATGAGCTTATCAGTCGACACTGCACTACTAGCCTAAATGCCTGCTACAGCCTGTGCTTTTGTTTTTAGAGTTCAAGAGTTCTTTATATACTCTGGATTCTAGCCTTTGCCCCAAATGTTGTGTGTGTGTGTGTGTGTGTGTGTGTGTGTGTGTGTGTGTGTGTGTGTGTTCCATTCAAGAAGCCAGTGGTGGGGCAGAGATATAAAGCTCTCACCTGCTGGCTCACTGCTCATGTGCCTGCAACAGCTAGGACTGGAGCCCACAGCTGGGAAATCAACCCAGGTCTTCCACAAGGATCACAGGGACCCAAGTGCTTGACCTGCTGTCCCCTAGAGCAAGAAGCTAGAATCAGTAGCTGGAGCCAAATGTGGAGTCCAAGTGCTCTGATATGGAGCACAAGTATCTTGACTGGCATCTTAGGCACCAGCCAACTCCCCTACCCCCTCCACAGACACTCCAGCTAAACTCTTAAAAAATTCTGGAGTTTGGGAATATTAGTCATGTAGCTTTGTACTTCTCTAATATAGTCTTTGCCATTGAAAGTTCTTTGAATTTTTATATAGATATTAAGAATAAGTTTATCAGAATCCTGAGAGGATTTTAATTGGGATTGGGATCTATAGATCCATGTGGGAAGGACAGTGAGTGAACCAATCCATGAACATGGTATGTCTCTCCTTTGATTCAGATATTATCTCGCTTCTCTGTGCAGTGCTTTATAATTTTCCTTGTGCAAGTTTTATACTTCTTTCCTTAAGAGTTATTCCTGGGTGTTTGAAGGGTTCTGGTGTTATTATAATGGTTACTATTTAAATTTTATTTTGTAATTGCTTATTACAAAATAAAATTAATTCTTAGTACTTTATGGATAGATTCTTTTGGATTTTCCATATACGCAAATATGTCATCATTGAACAGTGTATTTGCTTCAGCTTCAACTTGTACTTTTTTTTTTTTTTTTGCTGTCTTGCTGCACTCATGTGGGTTTCTGGCACAGAGGTGAATAAGATGGTGAGGATCCAGTTCACTCCGTTTTTCACCTAAGTGAGAAGTAGACCATAGAGCTTTGCAGATGCCCTTTATAACACTAAGACCCCTTCAGTTCCTCAAGTGCTACAAACTGTGTCTTAAAGATTCATGTTATTCATTTGAAAGGCAGAGTTAGAGAGCAAGAATAAGAACGAGCAAGAGAGGGAGAGATGCAGAGGAAAATCTTCCCTCTGCTGGTTCACTCCCCAAATGGCTGCAATGGCCAGGTTGAAACCAGAGCCCTGGCGTTTCCTGTGGGTCTCCCACAGGGATGCAAAAGCCCAAGCGTTTACACCATCCTCCTCTGCCCTTCCAGGCCATCAGCAGGGGGCTGCATCAGAAGTGGAGTAGCCAAGTCTTCCATCACCATCAATATAGGATGTCAGCATTATAGGCAGCAGCTTAATCCACAGGTCACAATGCCAGCCCCCTACAAATGCTTATTATGAATGGGTTTTAATCTTTCCAAACACATTTTTACATCTTTCAAGGTTATAATTTTTGGGCCCAGCGGCATGGCCTAGTGGCTAAGGTCCTCACCTTGACACGCCAGGATCCCATATGGGCAACAGTTCTAATCCTGGCAGTTCTACTTCCCATCCAGCTCCCTGCTTGTGGCCTGGGAAAGCAGTTGAGGACAGCTCAAAGCCTTGGGACCCTGTACCCATGTGGGAGACCTGGAAGAGGTTCCTGGATCCTGGCTTCAGATCAGCGCAGCACCGGCTGTTGCAGTCACCTGAGGAGTGAATCACCGGACAGAAAATCTTCCTCTCTGTCTCTTCTCCTCTCTGTATATCTGACTTTGTAATAACAATAAATAAATCTTTTTAAAAAATCATAATTTTTGTATAGTCTATTAAAATGGCCTATTATACTGACTGATTTTTAAATGTCATACTAGCTTTGTGACCATGAAATAATCACATTTGTTTATTAGGTATTATGCTTTTGTATACCTCCAGATTTTTATGTGAATTTATAGTATTTCTGCTTCTACATTCTTGTAGATATGGCTTACAATTTTCCTTTCTTGGAACGTCCTTCTCAGAACTGGTAACAAACTTATATGAATTCACATACCAAGCCAGGAAGTCTTCCCTCCTTTTCTAGTCTCTGGAAGGATAACTTATTTTTCTCTAAATGTTTGGGGAAAAAAATTCACTGGCAAGACCATCTGGGCTTAAAATTTTCTTTGTGGGAAGATTTTAAATTTACAGACTCAATTTCTTTAGCAGATATAAGGCTTTTCAGAAATGCTAGTTCTTATGTCTGTTTAAATTTTTAAAAGGAACCAGTCCATTTCAATGATCCATTTTTTTAGCATAAGGATGTGCATCATATCTCCTTGTGACCTCTGACATATCTGGGGCACCTGCAAGGATAGCAACTCTGCTCTTTTTCCTCTTCCTCTCTCTCCCCTCTGGATTCCGCTCCACCTGCTCCCCCTCCCCACCGCTCCGCACCCCAAAGAAACAGCGTTTGGCTTTGTTCATTTTAGGTCTATTCCAAATTGGAATTCTCATCCTGAATTTCTTTTCATTGCATTGGTACTTAACAATTCAAGCCTTGAACCCATGTAGGGTGGGTCTAGAACGACAGCATTTCTGGGCCCTCCCTGACCCAGGTTGAGATGGACTCTTCTTGGCCACCTGTAGCTCTGCAGCCATGGTGTAGCCTTTCCTGCATCTATAATTTATGGTGGGGAAGCTCAGACTCAGTTGGCTCTGCAGCTGCAGGGACTGTCAACTAGATCATCTGAGCTGTGATCACCTGTGTGTCTTGCACAGCTTGGGTGTGGCCTTGCAAGAACAGCACACAGGCTCCTTCCCTTGGTCACCTTGTTGGAAGTCAGTAACCTGCACAGCTCTATAGCTTCCTGACCCTGGTTCCTTCTCCTGTGCTGGCCTGGAGCTCTGAACTCTGGGTCTGTCTACTTTGCCACTGACTGCCCCTTGCTGGAGGCACTCCCTGCAGGCAGGGAGTTCTCTCCGCCTTTGGTCACAGTCACACAGGCTCTCAGCAAACAGTTTACCAATTAACTTGGTGAATCATAGCATGTTTCTGGACACTGGAGACTTCCTACTGCACAAGAGAAAATAGAGGTACAGAGAGGAAAAGAACTTGTCGAGGTCACCTGGAGATGCAGGGCTGGGACCCGGACCAGGCAGTTGCTCTTCCCTCTCCCCATCGCCCAGTGCTGGTCAGCCTCAGTGCCATGCATGGTCTCCTCATTCCCCTGCAGGTGAGGCGGGGAACATGAGGCGGGGAGCATGAGGCACTGCTAGTGCTGTCAGCCACCCTTCCCTGCTGGACCCCCAGCCTGTCCCCAACCCCAGCAATCCTTACCCTGTGCCTCTCACAGCCTCCCTCACTCCACCTGGGAAGGGGTTTATATAGAACTGAGCTGACAGTTCCCTATAAACTGAGAGGCACGTGCTGGACCTGGCACCACCAGTTCCCAGTGGGCTGCCTTTCCCAGCTCCCCTCATCTATCATTGCCCAAATGTCACTCATCCAGGGTTGTCCCACACTGGACATTGGAGCCCCATTATGCCTTCCCACTAGCAATGATGAAGGATGTGGACCCTGTTCCAGGACTTCCTGCCAGCTATGCCCTGCTCTCCATCCACAGTATAGACTATCCAGGTCCTGTCCGCTTCTGGGAGCCCGGATGGCCCCCATTCTGTCCTCCCAGCCAACCTCCTCCCCAGCCCCCAGCAACAAGGCCTGGTCCTGAGCCACAGCCAGGTCCCCTGGCATCAAGCACAGGCTGAACTGATAGCCTGGTACTCAGCGTCCATCCCAACTGCACCCCACCCCCCACCCTTTGTGCTGCTGTCCCTGGCACCTGTCCCCCTCCGCCCCCCAGCTATGTGCTTCTCCTCATTGTTGTCCCTCCACTGAGACTCTGTCTTTCCCTGTCACTGGGCTGCCGCAGCGTCCCCACAGGGCAGGCCTTGCAGAGAAGCATGCCAGTAACCCCACAGCTCAAGGCCTCAGGTGTCCGGAAAACCCCCTCCTCTCCCAGGTTAAGACCATCGTCCCTAAACTTGAGATTTGGACAAATGTAGTTGGTCAGAGCCTGTGTGGGACTAGGGTTTATCTGATGCCTGGGGACTCGCCAGTACTCCAGCAGGCAGCATTTGTGGTCCTTCTGCCTGGGCAGGTGGTGGCACACACCTCAGTGCCATCAGCTTCATAGCCGGCTCAAACAGGCCAAGGTGGGAAAGGGGCTGAGACCCACCCACCCGAGGGTCCTTGCCCACCATACCACTCTTGGTGTAGTTCTCTGAGAAGTGGGGGTATCACCTGCTGCCCATCTGTGCATGACCCAGGGGGTTCTGTCCTACTTCTTGCCTAGCTCCTGGGTAGCCCCTCCCACCACAAAAAGGAATGTCCTGGGAGTCTGGTTTTCCTCTCTGGAGTTTGAAGCTCTTAAGTTCAGCCCTTGGGTTCCAGGAGGAGCAGCCGAATCTGCTCCTCTGAAGCCATGCACGACCAAGGGGGCCGGAGCCTTGTGTGCCCAGTCCTCCTGAAGCCCCTGCCCCAGCCCAGACAGTGTCTTCGGGCAGAGACGGTGTTTTTCTCTGGCCTGAACTGCTGCTCCCACCAAGGGCCAGGGCCCAACATAACAGCAGTAGGTGCCTGCATTTTCTGAATTGCATCAAGGAGGGGAGGGGGACTTCTAGGAGGAGGTCAGAGCTCTGACCAGGGCATGTGGACTCCCCTGCAGTCCCGTGTCATACAGGCTTCAGCTTTTGAGTCCCATGGCCCTGAGTTTGAAGCTGGTGCTGTAGTAGTGCCGTACTTGGAGGGGCCGAGGAGTGAGCGAGTGGAGTGAGGGGTCGGGTGTGGCTGATGCACAGGAAGTGCTCAGGAAATGGGGCCCAACCTGTCCCCCCACCCCCCACCACCCTCCTCTCCTTTCTTTCATGTGAGAGATGTCTCCAAGGAAACAGGAGGAATTATTTTAAGAAAGGAGCCGAGGGCCGGGGTGGGAGCAGGTGGCGGCTCAGGCATCTGGGAGACAGAGGCAGGCTGCTTTGGCCCTTCATGGAGACATGGGGACCCAGGGCTTTGCCAGCCATGCCAGGAGCAGAAGATGCTGTGGCTGGCATGGAGAGCACTGGACGTGGCTATGTGGCTCATTCATAGGTGGTCCTTGAAGTCCCAGTCCCACCCGTCTCCTCCACACCACCTGAGACCCCCCTGCAAGGCTGGGGAGGGACAAGGGCAGACCTGAGGGTTGCTGAGTTCCAGAGCTCACAGCCAGCCAAAATCCCAGACAGAAATCCATCCCTGTGGGCACTCAGCTGGGAGTCCCTGCGCATGCCTCTCCCCACTAGGTGAGGCATACCCTTCCTTGGGGTTCTCCCTGGGACAGCCTGGCTCCCAGTGTGCAGATGAGTAAATCGATGTTCTGAAGACAAGATGAGCTGCCCAAGTTCACAGAGTCAAAGGTCATTCCCAGTCTGGTCCTTGTTTCCTAGTGACCATTGTCACCTTTGGGAGACAATCCCTCCCACTGCAGGCACACCCCAGTCCTGCACCACACCCAGCTTCTCCCCAGCTCTCCAGGCCTCAGTGCTGTTTGTGCCTCTGCCATACCTCAGCTCCCTGCCCAGCCCCTCATGGTCCCTAGCTCCCTGCCCAGCTCTCTGCCCAGTTTCTACTAGCACCCCAGTTCCCTGCCCAGACCCCCATGGCCCTCAGTTCCCTGCCAAGCCCCTCATGGTCCCTAACTCTCTTCCCAGTCCCCAATAGTGCCCCAACTTCCTGCCCAACCCCCCAGCTCCCTGCCCAGCCCTCACCAGCCCCTCAGCTCTCTGTCTAGCTGCCCACAACCACCCCTAGTTCTCTTCCCAGCCCCGTGGCACTCAGCTCTGCACAACCCCCCATGACACCCCTACAGAATGTTCTCCCTGTCCTGCCCTAGCTCAACAAGTGAAGTTCTGCACAGCACAAGGGGTCACCACCTTCAGGAAACCTTCCCATGCACTCCTGACTCCCAGACAGGGAGTGGTGAACTCCCTACATCTCCAAACCAACACCCACCCCTGCCCCGAGAACAGCCATGTTCTGCAGCTCTTCATTGCCAGGACCCACCCAGGATTCCACGCTTGGCCTGTGGAATGAAGGAGGGGGTATCCATGAACGTGGAGCTGATGCAGTACGCAACACCATGGGATTTCCACTCCTTGTTGCCATCATTTTGTCCTCCCAACATTTCCCATGCGCCTCCTCCACGCCAGGCCAGATGCCAGCCCAGCAATACAACTCACTCCATGATGTATGACAAGTCACACTCACCCTGCCTAGTAGGCGGCTGTGTTGTGTCCACTTGCTAGACGCAGCCGCCAAGGCCCTGAAAGCACGGGAACTTTCCCAGACTGCCCAGGGTGGGGTATGACCAAGGTCAGAGCTTTGCAGAGTCCATGACAAAAACAAAGCTGAAGGTAGCAGAGGAGCATACAATCTATGACACACATGGCAAACCCAGCAGGGGAGGAACAAGAGGCAAGCCCATATATCATCTGATTTGGCACAAGCTTGGTTAGAGAGGGCCACGCCCTGGTTTCAGTTGGTGTTCAGGGCTGGCTAGTCCCTAGTCCCTACCTCCAAATTAACTTGTTCCTCTAGGACACTGTTTGCTGTGGGTCATTCTCCCCTCTTCCTGTCTCAGGGCCCATGGCTGTGACCCCTGCAGGGATGGGCTGATCGGTTCTGTGACAGAAGTGGGAGAGATTGAGGCCCAGAGTGGCTCCCGAGACTATCATGTCCCACGGTACCATGACTGCACTGACAGCAAGGACCCTCTCCTTAAGGAGTCGCGCTGTCCTCCACTCCCACCTCCCAGCCCCCGTCTCTCCCGGACTGTCCAGATCCCTTTAAGTTCTATCTCTTCTTATATATGTAGCTCTCCACCAGTTTGAGTCCCGGCTGTTCCAGTTCCAATCCATCTCCCTACTAATGGCTTGAGAAAGAGGCAGAGAAGGGCCTGAGTGCTTCCCACATCCATATGGGAGACCTGGTCAAGCTCCTGGTTCTTAGTTTCAGACCAATCCAGCTTTGGCTGTGGCAGCCTTTTAGGGGAGTGAACCGGTGGTCGAAAGTCCTGTCTCTCCTCTCTTTGTAACTCTGCCTTTCAAATAAAAGTAAAATCTTTTTTTTTTAAGATTTATTTTTATTGCCAAGTCAGATACACAGAGAGGAGAAGAGACAGAGAGGAAGATCTTCCGTCCGATGATTCACTCCCCAAGTGAACTCCTTTGAAACACTGGAGCTGTGGTCCCCTGCTCCTGTCCCTTCTGGGCTTGCTGCACTCAGCTGCCCCCTTTGCCTGCTTCCTCCTTACCAGCCCCAGGTTTCTTCCTCCGAGAGGGCCTCCCTGGCTGCTCCCCTGATGGTTTGTGAGCATTCAGTGTTGCCACCCCCAAAGAGATGACAAACCTTACAACCTGGCCCCTTTAAACTTTTTGGGGGGCCATGATTTTCAGATTTTGTATTTAAAAAATCTAAATTTGTGGCTTCTGCAATGACAGGAAGACATCACCACCCTGGGGCGCCTCTGCAATTGGTAGTCAGCAGCTGGTGCCCGTGGCTGCTGTCCCCACAATGCTACATTCACGCTCTGCTGGAGGGACCCCCACAGCCTGGTGCGTTTGGGGGATGGCTCTTGTTCCTTCTTTGAGCCTCACCTTACCCCCCGCCCTTCTTCTCCCAGGCCCTTCTGCCACTCAAGCCTCAATCTGTCCAGTCACACCAGACTGCCCTAACCTTTCTTTCAAGTCCAGTCTGGCCTCTTCCAGGCCACTGACCATGTCACACCCCAGCTCAAGAGCCAGCCATGGCTCCTGGTTGCCTTCCCAGGCACCACCTGACTTTCAGAAACAAAAAAAAGGCATTATTACAACATGAGTCTTTCATGTTCATACACACCCTCTAGAGAACAGCCTGGCACCTGTGTGCCCACCACCCATCTCAGGCACAGCAGGAATCCTCATCACATCCCCTCTGCACTGTCCCTCAGGGTTGCTGTCCCCTCATGCCGTCAGCATGGCAACAGATGTCTGAATTCGTCCCTGGTCATCGCAGCCACCATCCAGGTGATGGAGAGACACCTGGGCTGTGCCAGCTTCTCGTGTCCACACTCCACACTGCTGGGAACACCCTTGCACGAATCTCCCAGGCCCCTGGATGAGGTGCTCTCAGGCCAAAGCTGTTCACGCAGTGCCAGCTCGCTGTCCAGCCCCTGACACCTGCAGGGCACCTGGCTCGGTCAGTGAGGTCTCTCTCTTCGCCTAGGCACTCAGCCACACACTCTCCTTCCTCCCCCACTGAGCCCCATACTCACGTGTATGTCCAGGGTTTGCTGAAGCTCCGCCTTCTCCAGGAAGCCCTCCTGGACAGTGCTGGGTTCTTCAGATGCTGGGCTCAGCAAGGGTGGTCTCTAGGAGGGGACCAGGCACAGGGTGGGCAGGGAGGAGCCTGCTGAGGCCCCCTGGCTTCATCGGAGACAGTCGTTTGTGCGCTGGTGTATTTGTGGCAGGACAAAGGATGGCAGGCACTTAATGCACCCTGGAGCACCCTAGTTACAGGTGGTGAGACCTCTGCGTTGCCAGTGCCGGCAGGAGAAGCCCCTTGCTGCCAGCGAGGAGAGGTTCCTGCAAGAAGCGGGTCACCAGGAGGGGGCACTCGCACCTGAAGCAGGAGCCCCAAGTTCGAATCCCAAGGGGGAGGTGCCTCCTTCGCGCGGCGGAAGGCCCGGGCACATTCGTGCTTTCAGAGCCTCAGTTTCCCTTCCTCCACCGAATGGCTCTCTTAGCAAGGGGCTCTACCTACCCCGCCTCCCACGTCCTGCTGTGTGACCTTGCTCCCGCTGCCTGCCCTCTCTGGACTGCACCAGCCACTGATTTCCAAGCGTTCTTCCGGCTCGAGGCGCAGCGTCCGCCAAAACCCAGGGTTGCGGGGGCGTGAGTGGGGGGGTGGGGTGCCAGCGACGACGCAGCCCCCGCCCCCCCACCCCCCGCAGCCCCGAGCCCGCAGCCGGATCCGCGCCTGGTTTTGGGCGCAGCCGCGCGGCCCCCTCCCCCGCGCGCATCTCCCCGCCCCCCGCCCCCTCCCCGCCGCTCTCGGGGAGCCGGGGCCGCGCGGCTCCTCCTCCCGCAGCCGCATCTGGGGCGCCGCGCCGGCCGGAGAAAGGCATGGGGCGCCCGCGGGCCGGGGCCGGGGCCGGGGCCTAGGCAGGCGGACCTGCGAACGGACGCGAGCGGCGGCGGTGGCGGCGCAGCGCAGCGGCCGAGCGGGCCGGAGGCGGCCAAGGCGCCCGGCGCAGGTGAGGGCGCGGGGGTGGCACGCGGCGGCCCCGACCCCTTTCCGGCGCCGGTGTGCCCCGTCCCCCAGCAGGACACCCCGATCTACATCTCCTCCCTCGCAGACCGCCGTGAACTGGGGGAGGGGGCACGCCATTGGCGCAAAAGAACCCCCCTTCCCCTGCCAGTTGTCTTCCGAGCCCCCAGTCCGAGGGGTGGCGGTGTGGCAAGGAGCGCTCCATCCTGAGCTCCCTGACCCTCACGCCGCGGGAGGCAGCGCAGGGGACCCCGGACACCCAATCTGGGGCCGGACCCCCTTCCTGGCTCTTTGGCTGACAGACTCTCCAATGCCGAGAGGGATGCGGACATTTGGAAGCCCCCTCCTCGGGCCCGCCCCTCAAGCCGCAGGGCGGCCTGGGGGTCCCGCAGACCCCTCCGCTGCCCGGCCAGCCCGTATCCCCGCAGCTGCCGCGGATCCCGTCTCGGGCCGCACGCCCGCGAGCCCGACCCGGCACGCTCCCCATCCCGAGCTCTGTCCCCCGACCTGGCATCTGGGGAGGGGGCGGGGGCGGCCCTTTTCCTCCTCCCCCAGCCCCCGCGCGGCACAGCGTCCCCTCCCTATGTGCGTGGCCGGGAGAGGCTGGGCTGACCCGGGTACCTGGCTGGGGGGTGCTCACATGGCCACGAGAGGCCCCCACGTGCGGCGCCCCACGGTGGAAGGGGTTCGCATTCTGAGCGGCTGGCGGAGGAGCCAGGTGGCTGCGGAGCCAGCTGGGTCCAGATGTGCCAGGCCTGCCGGTAGGGGACATGGGCCACCTGGATATGTAATGGCCCCTGGCCTGCTTGGACTGAAACCCTCCGCCTCCGATCTAGCTGCTGCTTCCCTCTCCCCTTCCGCCCCTCTCTCTGCATAGCGCCCGCGTTGCCAGTTGGAGATGTGGTGGGGAAAATGAAATGGGGGAGGGGGTGTGGTTTGGCGAAGGCCAGCTGTGTGTGTGTGTGTGTGTGTGTGTGTGTGTGTGTGTGTGTGTGTGTGTGTGTGTGTGTTGGGGGGCAGTGCAGGTGCTTTGGGAAAGGGGCGCTGCACGCCTGGAGGACGGCGCTGCTGGGGACTGTGGGGCACCACCACCTGCCTGAGAAGTGGGAATGGAGTGTGTGGGGGGACTGCGCTCCCCAGCCCACCCCTGGGGCGGGGGCGGGAGGGCATCCCTCTGCACCTTCAGGGCAGGAGGCTGTTGACCTGGATCATCTCAGAGGCTGTGTTGGAGCCTTGGTTCTGTCCCTCCCTCCAGGAGCAGCTTCCCGCTTCCTTTGGCTGCCTGGCCCAGCAGAGGGGCCTGGCTGTGGCCAGAGGGGCCTGAGCCAGACTCCTATGGGTGTCAGGTCTAGGTGGGACCGTGGAGCCCATGCCCCAGTCCTGGCAGTGACTCGAGCCAGCGGCAGGGCCAGGGCTTGTTGGTGTTCAGTTGGCGGCAGCCTCCGAGTGTGTTCCCAGCAGCTCCTGGAGACGCTGGTAGTGCACGTGGGCAGGCCTGTGTGTGTGTGTCCATGCCGGGGCAGGGCCTGGCTGGGGCTCCTTGGCCCTGTGGAAGCTGAGCTGAGGGGTACTGCTCAAGTTGGGCCGGGAACCTGTGTGTGGCCCCCACCACACCTTGCAGCTCCCTTTTGGCCTGCCCTGTGTCCAGGGGCTGGGATCGTGTGACAGCTCATCATCGTGCTCCATCTGGGAATTCCTGTTTTGCTGGGGACTGGGAATGGCAGGCAGGGCCCAGACTGAGGAGCAGGTGCCATGGCTCTGGGGGCCATGCCCCACGTGTGCACAGAGGGCTACCAGGCCACCAGCCTGTGATCCTGCAAGCAGGAGGTATGGCCCTGGCAGCTGTGGGTGGAGCATGTGCCCAGGAGCTTCCAGGGGATGTGGTGATGGCTGTGAGTGTTAGGGGCACCCACTGGCAGAATCTGACTGGCTTCTTGTGCGGTGTGTGGGCAATGGGCATCCTAGCGCCAGAGTGTGTGTGCTGGCAAGCTCCAGGGCCCTTTACATGACAGAGAGCAGGTGGTCCCCACCCTCCCAGAGGTCTGTGAGTGATTTATAGAGTCATTCATTCCAGAAAAGCACAAAAACACCCAGACTTCCCTGCCCCTCTGCATTTAAACCCTTCCCTGTGAGCCAGTGTTCAGAGACCGGAACAGCTGTGCTCAGAAAGCCCCCGGCTGGTTTTCCATCGATGCCTACAGGAACAGGTTCCGCCTCCCCCAGCGCCTGGTGTTGGCCCAGGTCCTCCTGGCCTGCTTCCTCCGGCCTCAGGTCCTTGAACATGTTCGTTCCTCTGGCCTCATCACCCTGCTCTGGTGGGATCTCTTCCAGGAGTCAGCCTGTCTTGGCACCCGGGCCACTGGTGTCCCTGGCACTACCTTCCCAGTCAGTCCTCTAGTGGGGTGGTGGTGGGTGTGTTGGGGTGGGGCCCTGACACTTGGCCAGTCTCTACCAGCTGTAGTTCACAGCCTGTTTCCTTTGGCTCCTTGGAGTCACAGGCCTGATGGAGCCCATTCTGAGTGGAGGGGTGGGCAGCAGGGCCTGGTGGAAGGCTCAGTCCAGCCCGGTAGTTACATCTGACCTATGAGAGGGCGAGGCTGGTGCCTGGGCAGATCCTGTGTTGGAGTTGCAGTCATGGGGGGGGAACCGTGGGCGTGCTCCTGTGGCTCCACCCACTCTATCTGTCCCCTCCTGCCAGGGACTCCCAGGGTCCCTGGCTCACTCCCCCATTTTCTCATCTTCCATTCCCTGTTGTATCCACTCAGCATCAGAACCTCTCTGTAAACTTGTAGTCAACTTGCTAGGCACACCATAGAGCTGGCCTTGGCCAGTGTTGACCGAGGAGGGCACTTCCCCAGGCACTAAGTGGGATTGGAGCAGATGGAGAAGGGGGCTTGGGGTGGACCCTGCTGAGGAGGAGACAACCACTGAATGGAGGGCACCCAAGGGTTTGATGGACCTGGGGCGTAGAGGTGTCATGCTGGAAGGAGGTGGCCACCTCGTTAGGCCAGGGAGAGGCTGGACCTGGGGATGGGTGCCATGCAGCCATGGGGGCATCCACTCGGGGCCAGGAGCACTATGCTGACTCACTGTGTGGCCTCGGCTAGTCCTGTCCCCTCTCTGGGCTGCCTTGGAAAAATATAGGCTTGGACTTGGTGCTCTCAGAGTGACTTCTGCCTTCCCTGTGGGAAGTCTGCACCTGGGTAGGGAACCCCTGGAGTGGTCTGTGAGGGAGGCTGTGGCCTGCGGATCAGAGAGTGCCTGTTCTGGTCTCCCACTCCCCACTGTGGCAACTGCCCCTGCCGGGCTGGGCCAGAAGCCTCGGGGTACGCCCAGCCCTCTGTAGTTTGCAGAGCGAATCCTTGCATCTGGTAATCACTCCAGGCACGGGGATGAGAAGAGACGTAGACTCCATGTGGCACGTGGGGAAACTGAGTCTCAGGAGGGACAGCTGCCCAGGGATACCCTACTCGGCGTGGGCACCCTCCTTGCCAACCCCAGAAGTGGCCAAGACCTTCTGTACTGGGTTTCGCAATGCTGCCGTGCCGCCACCACCACCACCTCCCTGCTGAGCTGTCTGACGTGGCCTTTTCAGAAACCCAAAATGAATGGAAGCACATTATGTTTGGAGAATTTTGCTGCACTTCTCACCAGGGCTGGTTGCAAAACCAGGCTTAGGGATCCCCTCCGCCAGTGTGACGCTGTTGGTGATAACAGTGGCATCATTGGCTGCCATGTTCCCCGTCTGTGTGTCTCCTACAGCACCTTTGACTGTGGCTCAGGTCCAGCCTGGTGCTGGGCCTTCTGGGTGCTGAGCTCCAACCACTGCCATCCTTGCCTGTTTTTTCTCTGTCTTGTATCCTGTGGTCATTTCCATCCTTATTTACTGGACAAGGAGGTGGGGAGCACAGAGAATTTTAGTAAGTCACCCACTGCCGCACAGTATGGGGATTCTGAATTTCCCGCAGGTTCACCAGCAAGTCATCACTGGTAGGGTAGGGCTGGGCGCCAGGTCCGTGGGAGTGTGTGTAACAGCCCCTCCTCCGGGGAACCTGGGGTATATTCTGGGGGAAGGCATGGCCTGGCCAGCCAGCAGCTGCAGAGACACCCCTGGCCCTGGGGGGCTGCTGTCAGTGCCGCTTCCCTGACCTTCCAGGACCCCCAGGTCAATGCAGCAGGACTTTGGCGGGAAAGTATGGTTTCCCCATCTGCTCTTCCTTAACACTTCTGACAGCCAGTTTAGCGCCCGGGCTTCCTGGGGCTCTGGGCAGATGAGATGGGGAGGTGATGAGATGGCTGCCCATGGATAAGGACCGGCAGGTACGGGGACCAGGAAGCCCTCCCCCTGACACTCACCCCCTAGCGCAGTTTTGGGCTGTCAAGCTACACGTGTGGTTCAAGGGCACTTGGTGCTAGAGGGTCCATCCCCAGAAAGCATGAGGTGCAGACAGGTGTCTGGGGTCACAGACTTCCAGGGATACTTGCTAAGGCCCTGCTCTGACCAGGCACATAGCCTACCTCAAATTCTGGATCACAGCTGGGAATGGGCAGCAGGTTCTTTTGGCAACCTGCCTGTCCTACCCCCATGCCCCTCCCCCAATCCACCAAGGCCTGGCACCTCCTTGGCCCCATACCCATGTGCAAGGTGTCCTGGCATTCTCATGTGCCTTTTCTGAGTAGTGTACCCCATGAAGGGCTGGGCCCTGGCATTTGGCAGCTTTATGGGGACCAATCTGGAGGTCACCTAGCCCTCCAGGGCAACACTTCTCATTGGGCTGGGATTGCCGTGGCCAGAGCCTAAGACATGGGTAGGAGAGAGATCCTCAGGGCCTCCCACGATCCAGGAACCAGATGCTGTGAGCATCCTGCTGTACAGGGTGGGGGGAACCAAGACTGCACAGCAGGGCCAGGGGGAAGCTGTGTGTGACGCAGGCATCTGGGCAAGAAGGCCAGCCTCCGTACACCACCCTCACAGGAGGGCAGTGGGGGCTGCCTCCTCCCATCCCTTGACACCGCTACTTCCCCATAGTGCCGGGAGTTTCCTGAGCCATCTTGCCGCCTGCAGCTGCTATCGCACAGCCAAGGTGTGGTGGCAGGCAAGCAGGTGTCAGCATCGGCACCTCCTTCAGGACCGCCGTCTCCGGAGTGTGAGGGATTCCTGGAGGATTGGGTCCTAGAGGCTTTCTAGGGACAACCTGAGTGGGGCAGAGCCTGGGAGGCTGGACAGCTTGGGGTGTGGGGCCGGCTCTGCCGTTGTGCCTGGAGGAACACAGGCACCAGTGGGCGTCAGGCACCCTCCACACCTTTATTTAGGGGCATGTGGTATGTATTTGTGTGAGATATGTGGTATGTCTACATGTGTGTGTGTGATGTACAAATGTGCTATGTATGACCTCAGCCCCCTCAGGCCAGGTGTTCTGTGTGTTACCGGGTTCTCCCAGCCCTGGGGCCATGGATGATGGAGCCATAGTTTCCCTGTGAACGTGCCTTCCCCACCTCCTTCCTCCCGGGTGTGCACTGGGCAGTCACATGTCCCTTGTGTGCCGTGTGCCCTGAGCAGGTGCTGCTGCTTGAGCCCGCCCTGTGGAGGCCAGGGCCCTCTTTGGAGGCCTTGCAGCTGTTACATAACCTCCCCAAGGACTGTAAACACCCCCGCGACAGGCCTGCTTCCATGCAGAGCTACAGGGAGACCTGGCCTGGTCGGAGGGCCAGAGACAGGGCCTGCCCTGGGAAGGTAACCCTGGAACAGAAGGAGGTGACTGGGGTGGGATGGCTGGTGCAAAGGCCCTGGGGTGGGGGCTGCACAGGGAGCCAGAGGGGGAAAGGAGGTGTCACCCCAGGGCCATACGGCTTCCTAGGTTGCAGGGTACACCACCGGGGTGCACTGCCGCCAGCCCAAGGGAAGCAGGCTGCGGCTTCCCCCACAAGCCTGCAGGAAGTGGATTGGATGCTTCAGGGTCCTCTGTAGCTACCCTAGCCCTTGGCTGTTCCTGGAGCCAACCCAGGACATTTGAACGACTTCGCTGAGGTCCTGCCACAAATTGGGATGAAGCTGGGCCCCCAGCCACGCCCTGCGAGAGCACCTCCCATTGAAGAAGCTAGGGGGCCATGGAAGGCTCCAGAGAGGGGCAGACCCCAGCACCCTCAAGGCCAGCCACTCCCAGGCCTTCCCGGCACTGGCAGGGAGTGTTGGCTGCCTGCCTGCCCGTCTGAAGCCAAGGCCAGGGCCAACTGACCTCTGGGACCTAGTCTGTCGCCTCCGGAGCTCTGCTGCTGATGGCCACGGTGGAGGCAGAGTGGGCCGGGATCACCATATCCCCTGGCAGCCTACACCTTCCAGGAATCCTGTGGGGAACTGGAGTGGAGAACTGATGAGGCATTTCCTGGAGAACTGTGGGAGTGGAGCCCGAGGGGTTGGGTCTTGGTGAGTGAGGACGCAGCAGAATGCAGGTTGAGCTTTTCCTTCCACCAACATCCTTTGGCTTCTGGCTTCTTACCTGATGCTCTCTGCCCCAGGCCCTGCTGTGGGCACGTGCCTACAGCTCTCAGCCCTGAAGAAGGCGAGCCATGCCCCTTCCTCAGCAGCCCCTCCTGCCTGCAGCTCCATGAGTGACTGACCTCTGTCCTCCAACCTCCCAGCCCTTGCTTTGGCTACCCTTGGCCTGAACGACCCTTCCCTGGACTCAGGGCCTGGCCAGGCCTCTGGTTTCCAGAGCTCTACCCACTCCCCAGGTGGGCTGCCCCTGGAGGCTTCTCCCACGGAACAGGTGCCAGCCTTGTGCCTGCAGTGCCCACCTGGGGCCTGGTACATGGTGGGGCACAGGGCTTGAACCCTGGGGACTCAGGCAGAGCAGAGAGGTTAATGGACAGCTGCCCAGATCCAGTGGGCCCCTGCCACAGCCTCCAGGTAGAGGTGCAGAGAAGGTGTCTCCAGTATCAGCCCAGGCCAGCATGTGCCCCTGAAGCTCCAGCCTCTCCTGCCATGGCCCTGAGTGGCCACCCTTCTCTGGCAGCCACTTCCTTACCCGGGCCTTTCACTGGGGAGCCTGTGAGAGATCGAGTGATGAGTGTGGAAGGGTATCCCCTGCTAAGCTATGGAGAGGGTTTTTCCAGCTGCAGAAATCCCAGCTGTTTGGAAAATCTGCTCCCAGGAAAGGGGATTTAACAGGTCCTTTAGGCCCCAAACTGCAGGGTTTGTTCACTGAACAGACTGGAACACAAATATCTGCCATGGGCCAGCAGGGATTCCAGGCCATGGGCAAGGAGGCCAGGAGAGCAGGCAGCAGGTGAGGGTGTGGGGCCATGTTATCAATCTCTTAGAGTCTGTCAAGAGAAAGGGCCACATGGTGACAGCTCAGACTAGTAAGGCGGTTCTTCTGGACACATCAGGGAGATCCCTGCTTTAGCCTCTCTCTTCCTTCTCCACCCCCCTGCCGATCTCAGGGCTCAGGTTGCCACCATTATTAGCTGGGATGCCCTTCCACACAGGGGCCACATATTGGAACAATCTGGAGGGTGGGAACTTGAGTCTCTGCTGACACTTGCAGGTGGGGTTACAGCCTGGCATCCACTGCACTCCGCGATGCCCCGGGTTTCCTCATGGGAAGGGAGATGGAACAAAAGGAGAGCAACACCCCTGGGAGCACCCAGCCAGCAGCTGGCTTTGCTAGGGTTCAAACCCCAACCTTTTGTCTTTGGAGCCTCCAAACTGCCCTGCCTGGGCTGAGAGCGAGTGAAGGTCCCAGCAGGGTGGGGCCTCTGGCTCACTCCCCAAATGGCTGCAATGACCAGAGCTGAGCTGGTACAAAGCCAGGAGTAGGGAGCAGCTTCTGGGTCTCCCACATGGGTACAGAATCCCAAGGCTTTGGGCTGTCCTCGACTGCTTTCCCAGGCCACAAGCAAGGATCTGGGTGGGAAATGGAGCAACTGGAACAGGAACAGGTGGAGGATTAGCCGGTTGAGCCATTGCCCTGGCCCCTCTGTATGGTTTTGAGAAGGACACAGAAGTACTCTGCCTCACTTCCCACCCTCCTCCCCAGCCTCAGGGAGGACTATGTCACTGCCTGCCCCACCTCACCCCCAACTCTTCCCCAAGCCCCCAGGCTGAAGTGCTTCATGTTTGAGCCACCTGGCCTGACCCATGCTTCACAAAACTTAGAAACAGCCACAGAAGGTCCCAGGTTACCATGCAGGTGTGCAGAGGGAGGCACATACATGTTGGAACCACAACTGGATTGAGTACTTGCTACTGCTATCCCAATCTGCAGGATCCTTGAGAGAACCTGCGAGAAGCTACAGAGAAGCCGGGGCATCCACACCTGGGTCCTCCTCATCTGCCTGCCGTCCCAGGCCTCTACCTCCCTCTTTGCGCCTGCTTGGCGTCCTTGCTCCCTAGTCCCTCCCTCCCAGGTCCTCCCAGTTCTGCTGGCCTGGTTTGTCTGTGGCCCACATTCACAGCAGCAGCTTTTGGATGCAGGCCAGGCAGTGGGACCCTTGCTTGGAGGGGCCCAGCCCGACTCACCCTTGACCCTTGGCTCCCCCTGGGATCCCTCTACCTGGACAGGCAGCAGTGGGTCCTGCTGGCCTGTGCTCTGGTTCTCTTGCTCCCTCCCTGCTCTCCTGCACCAGGAGCAGATATATTTAGACAAAGCACTCTGTTCTGAGCAGATTTCACTTCAACTTGTGCTTGTCAGGGCTGGGGGAGGTAGGGCTGTGAGCAGCCACACCTGCTACCTGGGCTCGTGGCCTTCCCCAAGGCTTGGTGGGGTTGTGGGGAGCTCCAGGCGTTGCCTCCTGTCAGTGATGCTGAGGGACCATGGGCCCAGCTCTCCCCGACGGCTTGCAAACACCTCTGAGACCCTTCGCCTCTGAATCCCAGGCACTCTTGGTCATTCACTCTTTGCCCATTCCTCACTGGATCTGTGGTCCAGGGTCCTTCCTCTTCTGCCCCCTTCTTCCTCTGCTTCCTCTTGCCTTGATAGCACGCCGTCTCTCGTGCGCTCAGCTAGCAAGGGTGGGTTTGTGTCTGCGAGAAGCTGGGTTGCTGCTGTGAACTCTGTACATGGATATGTCCTCCTGCCGCAAACCTGGTTGTGATTGCAGGAAGCCTGGGTCCAAGGGGTGTGGTCAGATCAACTGGGGAGGGAATGGTCCAGGAGGAGCAGAAGGTGGGGTGAAGGGACTGGCACCCAGGGGTACTCTTGGTCGAGAGAGGCCTTGGCTGTCCATGAGGGAGAGCAGGAGGTCAGGGTGGCTGGACCTCCAGAGACCCCTGCCCCCACCGCACAGCGGTGTAGCCACATCCCAGTGTGGACTGGATGTGCTTGGGTGGTGGCTGGTCATTGCTGTCTCTGGTTCCACTTGCTGCCCACCAGGCTGGCCCCCCGGGGCTCCCGTGGCAGATGTGCTGTGCCCAGCCCTGCCGGTGGGAATCAGAAATAGCTCACACGTGCTCAGTGCCTGGGGAGGCGGCTCCCCCACCTCAGCACAGCTCATCTGCGCCCCAGTCAAGGACGGCTCAGCGCTCGCAAGCCGGGTGACCTTCTCCCTCCTGTGCAGTTTATTAATACACCACCCACGGGGCTGCAGTGGAGCCCGGCGAGTGTGCGCTGGGAGGGGGTGGGCGGGTGGCAGCAGGCGGGGCCCCAGCAAGGGAGATGCTGAGGGCAAGCTTGGGGCAGGGGTAAGGGGGCAGGATTGAGTGTTCAAGTGGCCCCAGTGGGTCTGCCCTGATGGCTGGATGCAGTTACTGTGTTCATTCCACGGAGGTGTGAAGAGGCTCTGAGTGACTATCTCCTGGCCCTTCAGGCACTCGGAAGAAGGTGAAACCACCATGATGCCCATGGGGAAGCATCTTGGGGGACCACACACCTGGGCCAATGGGAAGGGAGGAAGCAGAGGGCAGATGGCTTCCTGGAGGTGGTGGCGTTGGAGTTAGGAGCTCCGGGATGCAAAGCTACCCCAGAGAGGAGGAAAATAAAACAGCATCCCTGGCCAAGGGACCTGCCAGTGTACAGGTGCAGTGGCCAGGAAAGAGGAAGGGGGTGCTGAGGCTAGGGCAATGGGATAAGGAGGGGAGCATCAGAGGGTGGTCCATGGTTTGGGATTCAGGCAAGAATGTGGGCCCTGGCGCCAAGGAGCCTGGATTCAAATCTAACTCTGACTTACTCCTGGTTGACTTTAAGCAGGTCATGTGATCTCTATGTGCCTCAGTCTCCCCGTCTGTAAAGTAGAGGCAGTGATAGTCTAAAATTGTTGGCATTGTGGTGTCCTGGGCTTGGGACTATTTGGAGAAGGGCTCGCTTAGCTTTGAGGCCACCTGCAGGTTCCCCAGTGTGTCTGTCTGTTTGTGTGTGAGGGGGGATTTTGTGTCAGTGGGGTTATGTTTATGCCACTCACCTGCTCCTGTGATGGGCACCAATGGTGAGGATGAAACTGCACCACGGGAGGTCTGAATGGAGGCGTTGCAGTCGGTCATTACTGTGTTAATTGCAATGGATACTTCTGTGGGTATCACCATTCAACCAGGAGGTGCCATGGTACCACCTCCAGGAAGCATCTTGCCTGGGATCCCCCCACTTCAGAAGCTATGTCCCCCCCCTTTGAAAAGCCCAGTCTTGGTGGCTTTCTAGGCACTGCCTGGATCTTGGTGGCAAAGGAATCATGCTTCTAGGTGTGGTATGGCTTTTGTTTGTTGCTTTGTTGATGAGATTCGGCACTATTTAAAAAATAGTTTGAGCGCATGTCCCCCTCCACTGGCTTGCTTCCCCTCTGCAGTGGCTGGGAGTCAGGGCAGGTTCTCCATGTGCCTGGGAGAGACCCCCTTACTTGACCCTGCACCGCAGCCTCCAAGGGTTTGCATTTCCAGGAAGCTGGAGTTGGGAACCAGAGCTGGTTACTGAACCCAGGTCCTCTGATGCAGGCCATGGCGTCTGACAGGCGTAGCTACTTGCTAAGTGCCTGCCCCACTGCTCATTCTTCCATGTTGCTGCCTCTGTGTGGTTACTCCTTGGGTAAACGTTGCTTTTAAAACAATTTCTTTTTAAAATTTTTATTTGAAAAGCAGATTTTTACAGGCAGAGAAGGAAAGACAGAAAGATCTTCCATATGCTGGTTCACTCCCCAAATGGTCACAACAGCCAGAGCTGAGCCAATCCAAAGCAAGAAGCCAGGAGCTTCTCCCAGGTCTTTCATGTGGGTGCAGGGGCCCAAACACTTGAGCCAATCTCCACTGCTTTTCCAGGTTATAAATAGGAAGCTGGATGGGAAGTGGAGTAGCCAGCACTCAAATTGGTGCCCATAAGGGATGCTGGTGCTGTAGTGGAGGATTATTGTGCTACAATAATCCAACCCCTGGATCACACTTTATCTAATTCTGTTCTTGATAAATACTTCAGTTATTTCTAAAGTTTGGGTTCTGTGGGTAGTGCTGCTTTGAACTTTAAACAGAAGGTTTATTATTATTTAAAATAATACAAGCAATCAAGATTTAAGTCAGAGAGTGAGGGAGAACAAGAGAGATTTATCTTCTATGCACTGATTCATTATTGAAATGTGTACAAAACCTAGGACTTGACCAGGCCAGAGTAGGAACCGGGAACTTATTTTGGGTCTCCTGCAGGTGTGATAAGAACCCAAGTACTTGGGCCATCCTCTGCTGCTTGCCCAGGTGTGTTAGCAGGGAGCTGGATCTGAAGTAGAGCAGCCAGGACTTGGATCCACACTCTGATATGGGATGCTGGCATTGGCAGTGGTGGTTTAACCCACTGCCCCACAATGCCAGCCCCTGAACTTCACTGAATGTGTCTCTTGGGAAGGCTGCAAAGTTTTTTCCATGACGTGAGTGCCCAAGAGTGGAGTTTCTGGGTCACAGCAGATGAGTGTGTTCAACTTTGGTAGATGCTGCCAGATGCCAGGGTGTGTCAAAGCAGTCGTGGCAATGGGATTGGAAAATAGGGTCATTTGAGGTAGACATTTTTTAAACACGTGCATGGATTTCTCATAGTGTGCATTTCCCATGCACATTGTAGAGATCCACCGTCTCCTCCCTAAGTGACCATGGCCGTTTCCATCCCCGCAGGCCCAGCATGCAAGCACAAGGCATGCAGTCATCTCGTAACCTCCCGAGAACTCAGCCAGCCCCCGAGGCAGGCGCACAGGGGTAGTTGCCAACAAGCTTCATGATTTAAAAAAAAGAAGTCAATAAACTAAAACAAGTTAAAGTAGCTCAAGCCATTGAGCTGTCCTTGGGCGGATGAGGGAATAAACAAGCTGGTAATCCGAACAATGGATGATTATTCAGTAATTTAAGAAAATGAGAGCTGGAGGGGGGCGTGTGGTACAGTGAGTCAGTGTAGCCCATATTGGAGTGCCTGGGTGAGAGGCCTGGCCTCACTCCCAACTCCGGTTCTCTGTTGTTGTGCACCACGGGAGGTAGCAAGTGCTTGTGGCCCTGTCACTCATTCACATGGGAGATCCGTGTTGAGCTCCTGGCTGAGTTTTGAACTGACCCAGTCCTGCCTATTGTAAGCATTTGGAGCATGAACCAGCAGATGGGACCTTTCCTGCTCTGTCTTCTTTCCTTTAAAAAAAATTTTTTTTTTCAAATGAGCTATCAAACTGCCAAAAGACACAGAGAAATCTCTATTGCAGTCACAGAGAGAAGCCAATCTGCATCACTGGCACACTGATGCCAACTCTGAGGCTGTGGAGATGCAGGGGGAGGTCGCTGGTGGTCAGTGTAGGAGGCTGGCCGGAGGGGTGATGCCGTCTGTGTGGTACTGTCAGGTGACTGAACCCTCCGCAGGACCCAAGGTGTGGACAGTGCCCAGAGAGTCCCAGGGTAAACTATGGGCTGCAATGAATAGTAATGTAACAATGTTGGCAGACGCCTTACAGCAAACATGCCACCCTGAGACCAGGGGCAACTGCTTAGGAAGAAGGCCAGAGGATCTATGGAGACTTCGTATTCTCAGTTTTTCTGGAAACCAAGTTACTTCACAAAACAGCTAGTCATTTAAAAATAAGTAGAACTTAAAAATGTTTAAAAAAAAAATGGAGACATTACAATGTAAAATAAAATTGTAAAATAAATTATAATAAAAAGTGAAAATCTACGGCAATGCAAATACACAGTAGCTGGGGTGGTGTTTTCTCTTGCAGGGCAGGGCCTGTGTTTCAAGAACTCTCCCACCTGCATCCCACCCCAGTCACCTGAAACTTCTCCCAGCAGCTGGGGTGAGAGGTTCCCTGGGGAGGGGGCAGGTGGAGTGGAAGCCATGGAGCTGGTGGAAGTGGTGGGTCCTGAGTGTCCGAGCCGCGGCCACAGCAGCTGGTGGAGGATCCCGTCCTCGCTTAGGGAACGAGCGCGTCTCTGGGTCGTGATGCCGATATCTTCCGGCCCTGGATGAGGTGTGTTTACATTCTGCACATAGACGCTCCCGGATCCCCCAACAGATGCGTCCCCGGCTTGGCAGTCGCAGTTACCAGAGCTACTCAAGGTGTTCCGGTTTCCTCTGCTTCTCCAGCGTAACTCTGATTTATTTGCCTTTTTTAAAGCAACTGTGATGGAGGGATAATTGGCGTGGGATAAATCATATACATTGGAAGCCTTCACGTTTTGACAGACGTGTGTAACCAGCCCTAGAATCACGATAGTGTGCACGTCCGCCACGGGAAACTGTCTGCTGCTCCCCCTCGTTCCTGCCCTCTGCGCCCCCACCCAGCCCCCGCTGTACCGCTCATTGCCCCCACCCCCAAGGAACCTGTATTTCCTGGGGTCCGGGCAGACGCAGCCATACAGCATGGGTTCCGTTTGCTCTGGCTCCTGTTGCTCGACCCTGCTGCTTGAAGGCCCAGCCTTGCGGTTGTGGGCCTCCATGGACCAGCCCCTGCATTGCTGCCTCCTAGTCCAGCATGTGGAGGCGTCCCCAGCAGGTACTCGGTTATCCACTGAGTGATGTTGGGGATCATTTGTGGACAGGTGTTTGTATGAACATACAAGAGTACTTGAGGGGTTGGAGGAGGACAGGGTTCCATCCTTCCCGTCCAGCTGCTGGCTCAGCTGCACTGTTGTGACCATCTGGGAAATGCACAGTGAAGGGAAGAGCTTTTTTGTCTTTTCTTCTGTCTGTGTAACTGTGCCTTTTAGATAAGTAAATAAATCTTTAAAAAAAATAATGTGTAAATGCAAATATTTTCTCCCAGTCTGTGATGTGTCTGTTCTCTTTATGAATGTCTTTCAAAGGGCAGACGTTTTTAATTTTGGTGAAGTTCAAATCATCAATTATTTTTTTCTCTGATGAATTTTGTCTGGTTGTTATTTTAGCTAAGAATCTTTTGACTATGTAAAGACTCTAAAGGTTTCCTCCTTGTTTTCTTCCTCAGTGTTACAGTTTTCAGTTTCATGTTTAGAGCTATTATAAATAGTGTGATATATGGATTAAAATTCACATGTGGCCTATAAATACTCATTC
Organism: Ochotona curzoniae; assembly: GCF_017591425.1. NCBI lineage: Eukaryota > Metazoa > Chordata > Mammalia > Lagomorpha > Ochotonidae > Ochotona > Ochotona curzoniae. The sequence goes on along the minus strand of NW_024465894.1, from coordinate 12,949,109 downwards.
ATTTCAGTCGCAGTTTTTAATTTAAAAAAAAATCAGCGGGCCCAGCACGGTGGTCTAGTGACTAAAGTCCTCGCATATGGGTGCCAATTCTAATCCTGGTGGCACTGCTTCCCATCCAGCTCCCTGTTTGTGGCCTGGGAAATCAGTAGAGGATGGAGCAAAGCCTTGGGACTCTGCACCTGCGTGGGAGACCCGGAAGAACTCCAGGCTCCTGGCTTCGGATCAGCTCTGTACCAGCTATTGTGGTCGCTTGGGGAGTGAATCATCGGATGGAAAATCTTCCTCTCTGTCTCTCCTCCTCTCTCTATATATCTGACTTTGCAATAAAAATAAATCTTAAAAAAGTCAGCTACAGAACTGACACCATGGTATAGTGGGTTAAGCTGCTGCCTGCAATGCCAGCATCCCATATGGACATGGTTTGATTCCTGGCTGACCCACTTCCAATCCTGCTCTTTGTTGATGTGCCTGGGAAAAGCAGCAGAGGATGGCCCAAGTCTCTGCGTTTCTACCCCCATGGGGAGACTCTTCGTTCCTGACTTAAGCCTGAACGAGGGCTGGCAGTTGTGGTCATCTGGAAAACAAACCAAAGGATGGAAGATCTCTCTCTCTTGGTTTATCCCTCCCTCTGTCTGTGTAACCCTGACTTTCAAAATAAATATGTTTTAAAGATTTATTTTTATTTGGAGGGCAGATCTACAAAGAGAAGGAGTGACAGAGAGAAAGATCTGTCTACTGGTTCATTCCCCAAGTTGAGCCAATCTGAAGTTAGGAGCCAGGAGCTTCTTCCAGGTCTCCCATATGGATGCAGGATTCCAAGCTTTGGGCCATCTGCCACTGTTTTTTTAGCTCATAAGCAGGGAACTGGATGGGAAATGGAGCAGCTGAGACATGAAGCAGCACCCATGAGGGATACCAACACTGCAAGATGGAAGATTAGCCAATTGAGCTATTGTACTAGCACCGAAATAAACTTTTTATTTAAAAAATCATTTCTCTAAGAACAGGTGCTTAGCTTGATGATTCAATGTCTGTAGCTGGGCTAGCACTGTAGTAGAGTGGGTAAAGCTGCTGCCTATGAGCTGGCACCCTGTATGGGATCCTCTAGTTTGTGTCTCAGGAGTGTGTTGTAGGATCCTGGCTTCAACCCCTGCCAGACCCCAGTCTGGGCCCTGCCCCATCGTCCCTGAGCTTCCTACGCACTTGCCAAGTGAACCAGCAGATGGTGGTTCCTTCTCTCTTTCTCTCTCCCACTTGCTCTCTCCCTCTCTTCTTCCCTCCCGTCTTATTCTGTCTCTCAACTCCGTCTCCTGCTCCATGAATCTCTCTTGACCCCATGCTGCCTACCTCACACTGTGTCAATCTCACTTTGCTGTTATTGATCTTTCAGTGTATATGCACCTTGGTGAATTTACCAGTTCCTACCAGAATGTGCACTGCATCTTAGATGGGAATTGATTTGAATATTAGATTAATTGGAGAGGATGGAGTATCTTAACAAAATTGAGATAATACAATACAAGATATGTCTCTCAATTAATTTTCAGTGTTTTTAATGTATTTTGGCAAATTCCAAATGCAGACTTTTCCACATTTCTTGTCCTAATTATTCCCAAGTGTTTCATGTGCCTGATGCTGTAACCAATGGCATTTTAAGACTTTTTGCATCTGTAAATGGATTTCTGGATATTGATCTTGTGTCCTGCAACCTTGATAAACCTACTCATTCGTAACAGTGGCCTTTGCTGTACGTGTTGGATTTTCTGTGGATGAGCCTGTCATCTATAAATAAAGATGGTTTTCTCCCTTTTCTTCCTTCGGTATGGATGTCTCTTGTTTTCTTGCCGAATCGCCCTGCTAGGACTTTCCAGGCAATGCTGAGTGGACGCAGCAGGCAGGGACATGATTCTGGGGAAGCGCTTTGCAGTCTTGCTCTCTTAGGCGTGACATGACCAGTGGGTTTCCGTCGATGCCATCATTAAAGAGAGGAGGTTCCCTGTTATTCTTAGGAGCGGAAGTTGGATTGTGTCAAAAGTTTTCACAGTGTCTTTGGAGAGGATCTTGTGGCTCTTTGGTCGGCCAGTGTGACTGATTGTGGTGATTAGTTGTGGAGTTCCACTGACCCCACATTCCTAAGGGGAACCCCCCCACTTGGCCTCCAGGTATGATGCTTTTGGTACATGATCCAATTCAGTCTGCTGAATCTCTTTCCTGAGGATGTTTGCATTTGTGCTCATGAGTGGCTGCAGTGTTCACTGATGGTCTGATCGGTCACGGTCTTTGTTTTCACCTTCGGGACCTCTACAGTGAGATGGCCATCTCCTTCTCTTCCATTTCTCTTAAAAAGTGGAGTTTGTGTCCAATCAGTATGTCTAATCAGTTTGGTAGGATCACAAGTGAAACCATCTAAACCATTAGTTTTATTTGTGGGAAAATTCTTTAAGATTTATTATTATTTCAAAGATTTTACAGAGAAAAAAGGAGAAACAGACAGAGGTCCCCCATCTGCTGGATCACTCCCCAAATGGCCCAAAGGCTGGAGCTGGGTCTATCTGAAGCCAGGAGCCAGGAGCTTCTTCTGGATCTTCCACATGGGTGCAGGGTCCTAAGGTTTTGGGCCATCCTCTACTGCTTTCCAAGGACATAATCAGGGAGTTGGGAAGTGGAGCAGTCAGGACACAAACCAGCCCCTGTGGGAAAGTTTTTAATATAAAAATAATAATTTAACAAATTGGTCTACTGGATGTAACTTGTTTTATCTAGGTCTTTTTGTTGCTGTTGTAAAGATTTATTTTAAAAGCAGAGTGTGAGAGAGAAGGAGATAGATCTTCTGATTCCTTCCCCAAATGAGAAAGAAAGGGAGGTGGGGAAAGGGGAGCGGGAGAGAGAGATCTTTCATCTTCTGATTTCCTCCCCAAGTGGTTGCAACAGTCAGGGCTACAACAGGCTGAAACTGGAAGCCAGACTCCCTGTCCAGGTCTCCTACCTGGGTGGCAAGGGTCCAAGCACCTGCCTGGGTCACCCTCTGGTGTCCTCCCAGGCATGTAATCAGGGAGCTGGGTTGAAAGTGGAACAGCCAGGCTTTGAACTGGCTGGGATACCAATATCACTACCAGGGGATAAATCTACTGTGTCACAGTGCTGGCCTCAGTTTATCTATATCATTCAGTGGGAGTGTTGGTAGTTCATAACTTGGAATGAATTCATCCAATTCAACTAAGTTCTCCAATTTTATCAGCACAAGATTGCTAATATTCCTTTATTCCCATTTTGAAAAGATAACACCGTTTGAGATCATTTACATACCATACAATTCAATCCACTTCCTTAGAGTGTACAAATCAGCAGTTTGAATGCCACTGTAGAGTTGTATAGATATCAACACATAGGATTTAGGCCATTTTTATCATCCCAGAGATACCTGTACCTACTGGAGGCCATTTCCCATGGTCCCCTTCCCCATTCCCTGTTCCCAGCCCGAGCAGCTGTGAACCTACTTTTTGCCTGCAGGTCTGTGTAATCTGTACACCTCATAGCAGTCTAGTTGTACAACCACGTAGCCTGTCGTGGCAGCCTTGTGTCACTCAGCCCAGTGTTTCCCAGGCTCTGCCAAGCTGTAGCATGGATTCATGTCCCAATTCTTTCTTAGTGCTGAGTGGTGTTCCATTGTGGCCCTTGAGTGGAGGCATCTCACTTTGTCCACTCACCAAGTCATGGGCTTTAGGTTGTACCATCTGCACATGTGTTGATCAACCATTTGTGCATCATCGTTCCAAAGATATTCACTCAGATACTTAAATGCAAATGCCCTTTCTTTTTTTTTTAAGCTTTATTAAATTGTAATTGGTAGGCAGACTTTACAGAGGGATAGAGAAAGAGAAATAGAGAAGTCTTTTACCACTAGTTCGCTCCCCAGATGGCTACAACAGAGAGAATTGAGCTGAACTGATTTAAGACGGAGTCAAGAGCTTCTTCTTGGTCTCCTGTGTGAGTGCAGGGGCCCTAGAACTTGGACCATCTGCTGCTGCTTTTCCAATCCATAAGCAGAAAGTTGGATCAGAAGTGAAGCAGCCAGAACATGGATTGGTAAACCAATGGATGGAAGATCTTTCTGTCTCTCCTTCCCTCTGTAAATTTGACTTTCAAATTAAAAAAAAAAAAAAAGTAAGTAAATCTTTAAAATAAAGTAAAAGGCAGCAAACTAAGGGACAGAGAGAGAGAGAAGGAGAATCTCCCTTATTCACTGGCTTAATCCCCCCGAATGCCCCCAACATCCGAAACTAAGCTCAGCCCAAGCCAGGATCCAGGAACTCAATCCAGGTCTCCCATGTGGGTGGCAGGACCACAAGTACCTGAGCCATCACCGCTGCCTCCCAGGGTGCACAGCAGCAGGAAGCTGGGCTGGGAAATAGGACCAGGACTTCAGTCCAGGGACTCCAGCATGATATGGACGTATCCGGCACTGTGTCTTACCCACCATCTGTAAGTGGCAGAAAACTTTATTGTTCCCAGCTCTAGAGATGGGAAGTTCAAGATCAGCCAGGCCCTAGACTGTAGTGAGGGCCTGGTCTATGCATCGAAGATGCCACCTTTGTCGAGTCACTGCTGCTGGGAAAGCAGGTCCTTCCAACCACTTTCAGAAGTGCCCTAACCCCTTCAATAAACCCTCGTGACCTCCTCAGAGACCTGCACTCAGCCTGCTCGGTGGAGAGGCTTCAACACAGAGTTTTGGCCTCCAGACCATAGCAAAGTAGGCGAATGTCTGCACAGATCCTGGAGATGATTCCTTTATCAGGAATATGATTTGCCAGTATTTACTTTGAATTGTCTCTTTGCTTTCTTGATATTATTCTTTATAGCACAAATGCCTTAAAGTTATTTCTATTTACATAAAGGGAACAGATTCCACGTACTCGTAGATTCGGTTTTATGGAGCATAGTGATACTTCCCATCTTACCCTCCCCCTCTCCTCTTTCCCTTTGTATTTTTCTTTTAATTTTTACAGTGGCATAATTTCAATTTACTTTGTAATCACAGTCTTAGTTCTCCACTAGCTAGAGTACAAGTAGTAAGTAGGAAAGCCATTGTTCCTCGGGAGACCAGATGAAGGCTGTGAATAGTCATCAAATTTCAAGATGCCAGTTTTGTTCATAAGCATTGCATCTTTTTATGCTATGTATATTAATTCCCACAAATCAGAAAACATACTGTTTGTCTTGTTGGGAATCATGCTTATTTCAACTAAGTGTAATGGTCTCCAGTTGCATCCATTTTGTTGCAAAAGAAAAGATTTCATTCTTTTTTATAGTGAAGCAGTATTCCAGCATGTATATACCACAGTGTCTGTATAGTCATCGGTTGATGGACATCTGGGTTGCTTTTGTATCTCAGCTATTGTGGATTTGGCTGCTAGAAACATGAAGACACAGATAACTTCTTTATATGCTGATTTCATTTCCTTTGAGTAAATCCCCAGCAGTGCCATGGCTGGGTCCTATGGCGTGATCTACTTTCACATTTCTTCGCTGGATTACTTATTTTGTTGTTGCTGAGTTTTTGAACTCTTGTGTTTTAAGTTTCGATGAAGTCTGGTTGATCCATGTTTGCTTTGGCTGCCATGTCTAAGATGTAGTTGCCTGATTCAAGCCCTTGATTTGTTCCTCAGCATTCTTCCTTTTTTAAAAAAAAAAAAGATTTATTTATTTTTATTGGAAAGTCAGATATACAAAGAGGAGATGAGACAGAGAGGAAGAGCTTCTGTCCAATGATTCACTCCACAAGTGACCGCAACAGCCAAAGCGAGCCAATACAAAGCCAGGAACCAGGAACTTCCTCCAGGTCTCCCACACAGATGCAGGGTCCCAAGGCTTTGGGCCGTCCTCGACTGCTTTCCCAGGCCACAAGCAGGGAGCTGGATGGGAAGTGGAGCTGCTGGGATTTGAACTAGCACCCATATAGAATCCCAGTGCATGCAAGGCAAAGACTTTAGCCGTTAGGTCACTGCGCTAGGCCCCCTCAGCATTCTTCTAAGAGTTTCATGGTTACATGTAGATCTTGGATACTTTTTAAGTTAATATTGGTGCAAGGTGTGAGGCAGGGGTCCAGGTTCATTCATTTGCATATGGATAGTAAATTTTGTCAGAAATACTTGTTGGAAAGACTGTTCTTTCTTCCATTGAATGCTTTGTCACACTTTTTTGAAGGTCGATTGGTCATACATGTTTTCTTTTTCCCTAGATTTCAATTGTGTTCCACACTTCCCTGAATATTGTAGTTTTTAGGAAGTTTTAAACCTCACTATCCTTGTGGCACAGTGGGTTAGGCTTCTGCTTGTGTCATTGGCATCCCATAACATCAGACCAGCATGGAGTTCCTGATGTCTGACTTTAGCCTGGCAGTTGGGGAGTGAACAAGGTGCATCAGCAGGTAGCTTCTGTCCCTATCTGTCTCTCTGTCACTCTGCCTTTCAATAAATAAATACTAAAAACAAATCTTTAAAATTAGCATTATCATCCTTATTGTATGTATGGAATCCTGCATGACTTCTCCTATTTCACTCCTATGTTGACCACTCATGTGTTTTCCTCTCTCTCTCATTTTTATTGTTCTTTTGATCATTACTGGTTACTGTTTATCAATTGTATTGATCTTTTCAAGCAACTGGATTTTGGTGTCATGGATTTTAATTGCTTTTCTCTTTTATTGATTTCTCTTCTGCTGTTTGTTATCTCCTTGTTCCTATTTGGCTTGGGAGTAATCTGTGCTTTATTTCTAGTTTCTAAAAAATATGATATTTTTTTTCAGACAGAGCCCAGAAGAGAGCTCCCGTTCATTGGTGCATCCCCCCAGATGCCTCCATCCAGGTGTGCCTCAGGGGTGGCAGGAACTCAGCTGCTTCGTTCACCACTGGCTGCCTCCCGGGCTGCATGTTAGCAGTTAGCTGGCTTGGATGTGGAGCTAGGACTGCACTCCAGGTGCTCTGATGCCGAATGTGGCCGTCCTGACCAGCATTCTCACTGCTAAGCTCCTGAGCTCTGCTGAGGCTGAAGCCCAAGTTAATCCATTTCAAAGTTTTCGTTTTTTACTGGTCTTCAGTGCTATAAAGTTGACTCTGAGTACAGCTTTAGCAGCCTGGTCAGTGCTGTCGGGTTTTCATTTCCGTTTTAAGCACTGCCTAAGTGTCCTTTGGATGTCCTCTCTGACCCCTGGGTCAGTTAGAAGTGTGTTGTTTAGGTTGCAGATACCTGAGGATTTTACAGAGATGGTTTTGGCTTAATCACCTTGTGACCATAAAGCAGATTTTGTATGACTCGAATTGTTAAAATGTACTAAGACTTATTTAGTGGCCCAGCATGTGGTCTGTCTGGGTAAATGTCCCATGAAGAGTGCTGTGTTCTGAAAATGAGAGCGAGGTAAAGTTGGCCGATGGTTATTATTCAGCTCTTCTGTGCCTCTGCTTTCTGTTCACTTGTTCTAGCAATTACTCAGAGAGGTGTGCTTGGGGATCTGTCTCTCCCTGCATTCTTGTCACTGATCGCTTCATGTATTTTGAAGCTTTGTCACTCAGTGCATAAATATTTCAGATTCTTCTTCCCCACTAGCCCGTTTATCATGATGGTATTATTCTCTCGACTTCTTGAAATACAGCTTTGCCAAAGTTAATGTGGGGCTCTAGGGTGTTTTCCTTTTCTTTCAGATTTATTTATTTATTTGAAAAGCAGAATGAAAGAGCAAGGCAGACAGGGATCTCCCATCCCCTGGCTCACTCCTCTGTGTCTGCAACATCCCATCCTGGGCCAGTGTCAGGAGCCTGGACTCCATCCGGGCCTCCCCTGTGAGCATCCAGAATGCAAATTTCTTGAACCTGCACTTGATCTGCTGCCTCCCAGGCTTGTTAGCAAGAAGCTGGGTTGGAAGTAAAGGAGCTGGACCTTCAGCCAGCACTGCAGTGTGAGATACAGGCACCTGGAATGGCATTGTATCTTGCTGTGCCCCAGCACTGCCCTGCTGTTTTCTGTTGCTGAGTGTCAGCATCCCCGATCTCCCGTCCTTTATCTCGTCTGCTTTTGTGTTTGTATTGTTTTCTCTAGACAGCATATGGTTGAATTTGCTTTTAAAAACCAAATGTGAAAATCCCTGCCTTTTTGTGGGGACAGTTAGACCACATTTCAGTAATGGTATTACTGATACAGTTAGGGTTCATTTTTTTTTTTTTTCGCCCTGCCTTTTCTCTTTGGTTGGCGAGTAGGTGTAACTCTCTCATGCCGTGCTAGTGATTGCTGCATGGCTCATAGTACACATCTCGACCTCACCATCACACCATATATTTGATAAGGATGTTACAATCGTCCACTGCATTTCGCTCTAGATCTTGTACTATTTCTTGCTTGCATTTGACTTTTACGTCTGTGATAAACATAGCACTGTGTTGTTAGTATTTTTGTCTACTTGATCAGTTACATCTACATGATGAGGAAAATAACCTTTTATGTTTCCCCGTGGAGTTTCCATTTCTAGGGTTTTTCTCCTTACAGGCCCGTGTTTCCGTCTGATACTATTTCCCTTTGCCTGAAGAATAGTCGTGTTTCTCCCCATGTGGGCCTGCTCGTGCCCAGCTTCCTCAGCTTCTTCATGACTGACAATGTCTTGGCTTTACCTTGATTTTTTTCTTAAGATTTATTTATTTTTATTGGAAAGTCAGATATACAGAGAGGAAGATCTTCTGTCCACTGATTCACTCTATAAGTGACTGCAGTGGATGGAGCTGCTCTAATCTGAAGCCAGGAGCCTCCTGTGGGTCTCCCACGTGGGTGCAGGATCCCAAGGTCTTGGGCCATCCTCAACTGCTTTCCCAGGCCACAAACAGGAAGCTGGTTGGAAAGCGGGGCCTCTGGGATTAGAGCCAGCACCCATATAGGATCCCAGTGCATGCAAGGCAAGGACTTTAGTCACTAGGCTACTGTGCTGGGCCCCTTACCTTGACTTTTTAAAAGTTTCTTTTGCTGAGTACAGAGCTCTTGCTGGACTGATTTATTGTATCTTCCTGTGCTTTACCACTGACTTCTCTCTCCAGTGCATTCCTTTTGACAAGGAATACACAGGGAGGCCCCCCAGCATTGCTCGCTAGATAAGTTTATTTTTCTGACTACCACCAGCTATAACAACTTGATTATAACTTCCGTCAGCCTGCTAAGTCCCTGTGTCTCATTCCTGGTTTCATTCAGTTTCTCGGATTTGATTTACAGACTTTGACATGATGCACAGAGCAGCTCAGGGACAGAGGGAGTGTCGGGGACTCAGCCTGTTGGATGCCACCCGACTCTGTGTTCCATCCATCAGGAAGGCTGAGGGAAGGTTGTGTTCCAGGACATTCTGTTGTCCAGGTGACACCCGTGTCTGAGACCAGAGTGCCTGGTGGCAGAGTAGACAAGTGTTGGACAGCCTGTGGGGTGCCCCCAGTTTCCAATAACAACCTCTTGTGCTGAGATATGGGATACAGGGCTTCTGACCGGCACGATGTCGAGTCCTGACTCGTTGGGCCAGATTCACACAAAGGCTAAACATTCACAGGAGACTTTTTTTTTCAATGCCATGGGAAACTGTTGGTGTCCCTTATTTGTACCCAACAAATTTAGCATCTAGCAGATGCAAGAATGTGGGGAACGAGGCCTTCTGGCAGGGCTCTACCTTGAGCCCCTTTAGGACAGCATGGTAGTGCATCATCTCAAACCTGGGGACTTTGCAGGGGCATGGCCTGGAGATTCCAGTTCTAGGGAGCCAGAGGGAAAGCAGATCATTGATGCCAAAGCGTTCCGAGTTTACACCTGGGTGGCAGTGATAGGACTTCTCTGGATGTCTGTCTACTTCTAGGTGGCATGAAGAAGCTGGGTGTGTTGGTGATCCGATGGCCGTGATAATGCCTGTAGAATGCCCAGGGCCAGACCCGGGGCACATGTATTACTGCCCAGTGTCTGCATGGTTGTTGCTGTCTGTTTTCTGGGGCTTTCAGAGAAGACCTGGGACCCAGTAATTAATTTATCCAGGATGGAGGTTTGTTTGGTGCTTGCTTCCAGAAGGCTAAGAAGTCTAGGGCACAGAGGAGGCATTTGGTGAGGGTAAGGGCGTCCTCACGGGGCTGAGGTGGCAAAATGGTGTGGAGCTTGCTGTGGCCTCCACCCCGCCTGAGGAAGGCACCTATTGCTCCTCTCGGCACTTCCCAAAAACTGCCTTCAATTGAGTGTTTGGAGGGAACACTCCCATTTGGCCCCAGCAGTGACCGTGTGGACAGCAGACAGGAAGGGCAGGCCTGTGTCCAGGGGCCTGTCGGACTGTATTCCTCTTAGCCCCTGTGAGCCACCATCACCTCTGCAGTGCACGCACCGTGTCTGCTTTCTCCCAAGCCCTCCTGGGACAGCGTGAGGAACCTGAAAAGGCTGAGGGTGGGAAGGGTGGACTCTGACCCCTAAAGGGTGAGCTGAGCAGTCCCCAGCCCCACGGCCAGAGCCTGGCTTGGAGCCTGAGTGGAGGAGATGTGGACTCAGGGGCCTCCAGATGAGACCGTGTGGCTGCATCCAAGTGCCTTGGCTTGCATATCTGTGAAGGGGACATGTGGTGATGCTATGGAGGCTTTGTTGACTTCATTACACCTGGGGGGGCAATGAATGCCAGCTGTTGTCACCTTTCCCATTGTTACGGTCATTGCCATTGTCACTGAAACACTACTGCCTTGGTTATAGCCCCATTGGCAAGCAGCAAACTTAGCAGGTCATCTGCAGCATGTCCCTCCTGCTTCACGTGGGGGGCCTTGAGCAGGCCACCCCACCTCCCTAGGCAAGGCCCTTAGCGCTATGTGAAGAACAAGAGGGTCCCTGTGTCCAGGACCCATACGCCAAAGGCACCTAGTAAATGTTTGTCATCTACTTTTAGGAACAGCCCATGGAATGGATGAGGCCCAGTAGACAGGCTGGGTGGGGCCAGATGCCCTCACTGCCCAGGCCCCATCCAGCAGCCCCCAGCACCCCACCCCCAGCTCCCTGGCAGCCGCAGAGAGAGCAGGGCCCACGTGAAAGCATTAATCCGCCTCATTAACTCACTTTGCTCTGCAATTGTAGCAATTAGACCTGCAGTCTGGGCAGCATGGAGAGCCAGGCAGGGGTCGCCCTGGCTGCTGGCCCCCTGCCTGCCCAGCCTCAGTCAGGCGCCTGCACTGTCCCTGGGGAGGGGAGCTGGGCGGATCAGGGGGGTGGGAGCATTCCCTGGTAGCAGAGGTCACTGGGCTGGCAGCTGACAATGGGTGCAGAAGCAAAGGGTGGAGACACATGCATCCCTGCCTTCCCAGAGCTCTGAGCCAGTGAGGGAGAGAATGACAGAAATTAATGAACTGCTACTTGGACAGAGGCTGGGAGGAGAGCTGCAGGGAACGGGATTTGGGGGGACCCAGGAGAGGTGTGCTGGAGCTGAGCCTGCAGCTCCTAAAGCAGCCAGTCTTCAAACTGTGGGGGCCAGACTCCTGGAGGAGGAGGTAGCAGGTGTGATGGCCCCGGAAGCAAAACGCCTGGCATGCGCAGGTGTGGCTGGGAAGTGCCAGGGTCACAGTACTTGGGTGTGCGTAGCCATGGGAGGGAGCAGGCTTTCTCTAAGTCAAGCCAGAGGCACTACCTACAGCTTGGAGTGGAAGCAGGTCAGATGGGCAGACAGGACACTTTGACCTGGAGAAGCATTGTCCACTAGGATGCTGGATTGAAGCCTGAGCTTGGCTTGCAGGAGGCGGAAGCTGCACTGGATTAAGTGTATAGTCTTCCAATATGTTTTTCCCAGCCCTTTAGCCTCATTTTTTTTTTAAGGCTGACTGATTGATTTAATTATTTTAGGAAGGCAGAGTTACAGAAAAAGGGAGACCTACTGCAACAGCCAGGGTTAGGCCAAATCAAAGCCAGGAGTTTCTTCCAGGTCTCCCACATGGGTGCAGAGTTCCACAGCCCTGGCCCATCCTCACACTGCTTTTCCACGTGCATTTGTAGGGAACTGGATCAGAAGTGTAGCAGCCAGGCCTTGAACCTGTGGCCCTATGGGATGCTGGCACAGGCACCGTAAAGTCAGCTGAGCCTCATCTGCATCCAGAAATGGGCTGGTTGCCAGGGTTCCTCCCCTTCAGAGCCTTGCAGCCCCACCCCTTGCTGCGCTGTCCTGGCAAGCTGCTGTGCCCATTTATGGTTCTTGGAGTTGATGAGCTCTCTACACCTCTCTGCTCTGCCCCTTACCCCACAATGCCTATGGTGGGTACACAGAATTCTTCCTGTTTTACCAACAAGGACAGTGTCTCGCCCGAGAGCACAGAGCTGGCCTGTGCGGGCAGGGTGGACGGATTGCCAAGTGCTGCGTTTCCTACCCCCCTCGCAGCCCAAAGGTCCTGCAGCACAAGCACCAGCGCATGTTAGGCACCTGCTAACATGCGGATCCCTCAGTGGGCAGTTCTGATCGCGTTGTCTTCTGCCTCTGGCGGCTCCCAGCAGTAGTGGGGTGAGGCTTTGGGGCATGTGGGAACTCACCCTCCTGAACTTCCTCCTGCTACTGCTCCCTGTGTAGTTTTCATGGCTGGGTCTCCGCTGGTCTGGGAGACCCCTCATCCCTGTCTGTTCAAGTCCTGTGGACCCAGCTCCCAGCAGGTGCCCCAGAGGCACTGGCAGATGTTTGCTAAATAGGCCGTGACCCAGGTCTGAAATCCCAAAGTTGTTTCCCCTGCAGTCTCTGTTCGGGAGTTAAGACCTGGGACCCAGGGAGCTCCTCTTGGGAACCCGGAGCGAGAAAGCCATGTGCCTGGCCGTGCCCCGCCCCCATATACACTGTGGAGAGACAGTAGGGCCTTGTGGGTGGCTGAGCAGGTGTGAGGAGAGGCAGGCGGAGGATTACACTGAAAACACTCCCTGCAGAAAGAATAATAGGGGAACAGGGAGCGAGCAGACTCTTCTGTGGGGGTCTTCCTGAAGCTGGGTTGGCACTCCTGGGGGACCTGAGAAGGAGAGGGGGACAGGGCACAGTTTGCAATTTGGAAAAACATCTCTCTCTTTTTTTTTTAAGATTTATTTATTCTGAAAGTCAGATTTTACAGCCAAAGGTTTTCATCTGCAAGAAACTTCCGCGGGCACAGTAAGGAGCTCAGGGGCCCAGGGGATATGGGAACCTCCAACGTAGGCGATTGGTGCTAATTTCTGGGAAGGTAGAGGCCTAATTTGAGGGCTGGGCCCATTGGCTTTTGTGCTGGGTGAAGCCAGAAGCAAGGTGGGGGTGGGGTCTGCAGAGCCTGGGAGGGGGGGTGGTGCACTGCAGGAAGCCAGGGGGATCCCTGAAAATGCTTGCTGCAGGACACCCGGGTCCTTGGCCTTAGGTGCTCCCCCCACCTCCAGCCCCGCCCCTCCCAGTCGGTGTGTGCCTGGGACTGACAAGTCTATTGAAGGTGAAAATCAGGCCCCCCAGCAGAGCCCAATCGGCCCCTGGGGGTGGCAGAACAGCCAGGTGCCCATTTTAATTCTCGACAGTCGTCTGTTTTATTGTTCTTATGTGGAGTTTTATTATTATTGCTGCTAATGGCTTGAAAAAGCCTTTTAATTAAAGCTGCAGGTTGGAGCTGGCTCCGGAGACCCTGGGGGTTGAGGAGAGGAAGCTTGCCAACTGCTCATCCACCCACCCCTTCCAGAGCTGGGACTTCGGGGGTGCTGGGGGAGGCAAGACCAAGGCAGCAGCACCCTCTGGCCTCAGGTCTCCCTGGGTGATGCAGCCAGAAGGCTTTTCTGGAACAGCAAACAGACAGGACAAGGATATTCATGTTCTGTTCAGAAGCCTTCTGCGACTCCTCTCCCGCCGGAAGCCAGAGATCTGCTGGTGGAGAACTTGCAGGACACACTGGGATTCAAGTTGTGGCTTTGCCAGTTGCTGGTTACAGGACCTTGAGCAGGCTGTTTTATGGCAGCAGCCACTGTTTGCTCATCTGTGAAATGGGAGTGCTATTGCCAACTTGCGGTCATGCTGATGGCTCTGGCATTAGAGGTATTTTTTTTAAATATAAAAATTTATTGATTGATTGAAAAGAGTCACAGGGAAGGAGGGAGAGAGAGAGAGATCTTGCACTCACTGGTTTGCTCCCCATCTGGCTGCCATTGCCAAGAATGGGCCAGGCCAAAACCAGGAGCCAGGAGTTTCTCTGGTCTCCCACTTGGGTGGCAGGGACCCCAGCACTTGGGTGGCAGGGACCCAAGCACTTGGGTGGGATTCTCTTTAACCAGGTGCATTAGCAGGGAGCTGGGCTGGAAGTGGAATAGCCAAGTCCATATGGGTCGCTGGAGGTATTGCCACAGGGGCACCCAGTTAGGGGTTCATGGTTGTGACTGTGGACATTGTGAGGCCAGAGGGAGGCTGTGTGTGAGCCTCTGCTCTGGGCACCAGTGTCACCGCCCTCTTCACCTCATCGCTCTTCAGTCCCAGGGCACACAGGAGCCTGGGCCCTCTCTGGCTTTGTACCTTGTGTTTCCCTAGCAGTGCTGCCCCCTTGGGCATCCTCCTATACCAAATGTGGAGCTGCTTCTGCGGGAAGCCTTCCCTAATGCCTCCCTGGCACCTGAGTGCCCTGAGCCGCCCCTGCAGCCCAACCAGCCCCTGGCTGGTTTCCTCCCATTTTGCCAACTGAGGACCTGTCAGGTCAGATTGAAGAGAAGGATTTGCTGTCTCGAGGGGCTGTTCCCACTCCATGTCCAGGACCATCCCCTGCCCCATCAGATGCCTCCCTGTCGAGGGTTTGCCACTCAGCCTGTGTGTGTGTGGAGCACCCATGGTGTGTGGCTCCCCCAAGCTTCCATCACTTGCTTCACTGACTTTTTTTGTTTTCATCCCCCTAACCGCCTGTGGGATGTCCCTGTACCCATTTCACAGATGAGAAGACAGAGATTTGAGTTCAAGTATCCACCTCTCTTCTCAAGGAGCCCTCTCACCCTGTCCTCCTTTATTACGGCGGTGACCAAGCCTGATGCATCACACATTTGAGAGCTTTGTTTCCACTTCTCTCCATAGGACTTTGAGGTCAGGTGTGTGTTTTGTTCACACCTTCCCCTACCTCATTCCCTAGAATGAAGGCACTATACAGTACCCATGTGTGTCTGTAGACGAGAGACACCCCAGGCATCCCCAGGGGCAGGGCAGCTGAAGGCCCCTGCTCAGCCCACAGGGAGACCCCCTCAGCCTTGCCACTCGCTTCCTGACTAGGGCTTTGTGTCCGATTGTGTGGGCATTGACCCACTAGTACTCGCACCTGCTGCACACCCACCTGCTTCCCAGGCCCCCTGGCCCCAACCAACACCCAGCCCTGCCATGACCACACCCCTGCCTCTCATGCCAGTCACATAAGGACACTTCAAGGGGTTCATGGATAAATAGATTTGAAAAATACCTGTACTTCACTTTGAAGTCCACACATGATGTTTTCATTGTATGCATTTTCAAGGAACTTCTGGAAGATGCCTTGTAGCTGGAAGATACCATTGGGGGAAGCAGGGAGCTGGGAGGGTCAGGAGATGGGTGAGGAGACACAGGTATGGCAGAGGGGAGCTGAGGCTCAGGAGGTGGAGTTGCTCGCCCAGTGCGTGAACCCCAGGTTGCTGTCCACACCCACAGGAGGCCAGACACACGCGCTGCAGCAGCCATGAGGTCAAAGCCAGATGCCCAGGGCCACTGGTGGCTCACTCAAGGTCATCCTAATGACCTTGTGTAGCCACAGGCTGGGTACAGAGCAAGCAGCTCAGATTTGGGATGGGAAGGGGAGAGGGAGAGACAGGAAGTCCAGGTGCAGGGGAGGTGGGACGATGTTGCGGGTTTGGGAGGGAAAGGTTAGGATGCAGGGACATTGGCTCTGAGCCCCTGAGAGCTAAATGCTGAGAAGGGGAAACACTGGGCTAATGGCCAGACCTGGCCACACCCACCTGTGTCCCTCTGGGGGCCACACTTCTTCCAGGGGAAGCTGGTGCTGGCCGCTGGGGCGCTCCCACCTGCAGACCCCTCCTGCTGCCCCGTCTCCCTTTCTCCTCCACTCTGAGGACAGAGGATGTAGGGCTTAGTCTGTTTAAGAGTGAATGAGCTAAGATTGTTGCAAGAGAGGAGTGGGCTCCCCAGGCAGGCCTGGGTGTGGATGAGGAGTTTGTAGTCCTGGGCCTTGACATCCAAACCGTTGGAGGACCGGCAGAGGCAGAAGCTCTTGAACTGCATTGTCAAGAGGGAAGTGGGTGCTGTCCTGAGCACAAGGGGGTGGCAAGGGGCCCATCTGGAGGCTGCTGGCCAGACAGTAAAGTCACCAGGCGTTCACTTGGTGAACATTTATTGAATACCACTTCTGTGCAGTGCCCCAGGCAGGCTAGCCTCTGCCCTCAGAGAGCTCCCAGGCCCATGGACTCCAACTATGAATAAAGGTAGCCCAGCAACAAATGGGCTGCGGCTTCGCCCACTGGGCAAAGTACTCCATCCTCATGGAGTGCTTGGGGGTTGGCTAGGAGGTCACCCCTGAACAGGTCACTGAGCTGAACCTGAAGAGACAGTGACGGCTCCCTAGGGGGAGGGGAACTGTGGGTTCTGGGCCAGGTAGAGGTAGAGACCTGGGGTGGCAGCTGATGTAGGGACTAGGGAGGGGAGGGAGTATGGAGTAGCCAGGTGTGTGATTAGCATAATCTTGAATATGCTAATAGACCCTTCCTCTGTAAGGGAGTGGACCCCAAGTTCTCACACCCTCTCCTTTTGGGAATAAAGCCCCAGATAGCAGGGGTGGGGATAAGGGTCCCTAATATCATCTCCTCTTCCTGGCAGCCACCATTCCATGCACACCCTGCTGCTCAGGAATCTTCCACTGCTCCAGAAGTGAGATGTTCACCCCCCCACAAAGCATGCTCATACCCCGACAGCTGGCCCTGCACTGCTTGGTCCCACTAGTGATTGACCTACACGTGACTGCTTACAGGGAGCAGAGGCACCGTGCGTGCATACACGCGGGTGTGCGTGTGCAGGGCTGTGGTGAATCACACTCCCAGCCGTGTGTGGTACTGACGAGGGGGGCAGTTCAGATGGGAAGCCACCTGGGCTAGCTGCAATTATCAGCGCCTGCCTGGGTAGTGTGCTCCATTGGCCCTCGGTGCTTTGGTCGAAGAAGTGGCCCCATCAGAGCATAGGTTTGCCTGCACCCCTCTCGCTGCTGTCTCTCCCTTCTCCCCACCAAACCCCTAGTCGCACCAACCACCACCATCACCGGCTGTGGCCAAGTATGGGAAGCAGTCCCAGCTGAGACCCCTGGGTGCCCTCCCAGCTAAGCTTGGCCCCTGGTGGGGCAGCAGAGGGCAGATCTGCAGCAGCAAGGCCAGTGGGAACCAGTGCCTGATGCAGGGACGATGCTCACTCACTCGGCAGGTGGAGGGGGTGGCATAATTAGCTGTCACTGAAGTAGTGAGTCAGGCACCAGGGGAGCTTTGAATCAGCCCCAGGAGGAGAAGAGGAAGGGGACATGGCCAAGGTCACATGGCAGCCAGGTGAGCACCTCCGAACCCTCCTCAGGCTGCTCCTGGGCAGAGAAGAAAACTGAGGCTCCTCCCCTGGACTATGCAGCTCACTCTCTGCTGGTTCCTGAGCACTCAGCAAGGCGCTGCTTGCCTAAGGGCCTGTACCCGGCATCCCCTCTGCCCAGGACACATCCTGCCTCTTACCCATCAGGACCATCAGCTCAGGGCTCCTTTCTGGCGGCACTTCCATAACCGCTGTCCCAACCTGAGTTCTTTCTGCCCCAGGCCCTTGGGACACTCATCAGGCACTGAATTAGTCTCCAGTTTATGTCCCCATTGGACAGGAGCCAAGTCCATGCGTGTCTTGTGGACTCTTCTAGCTTGGCCATCACAAAGCACCTGGCCCTTGGGACTGTGTCCTCCACGGCAGCATCACGCAGTCACCTTCATGGCCGCCGACCCCAGTCATGCTCTGAGATGGGCATGGCCTCCATCCTTCCCACTTTAGAGATGGGGAAGGACCCACGGCTCCTAGAGAGAGGAGGGGATTTGCTGTCCAGCCTCCACGCGGTGCACCCAGGAGGCGTTGGGGAAAGACTAGATGGGAGGGCACTGCCTTGCCCAGAGCCGCCCCAGGCCTGGGCGTCACTGTTATAGCCTTCCAGCATTTTCCTGATGCTACCGTGTGCATCCCACTAGCCACCAGGCTAGCGCAGGCTGGTTCCCTGGAACACTGTCCTATTGTCTCTGAATAGCTTGTGGAGTGGGAGCCCAAGAGGCCACTGGGCGGGACATTGGAGACCTCACCTCTTAGGATGCCAAGGGGGCTCTGAACTCGGGCTCATCTGCCAATTAGTGTCTTCCTGGGCTGGGACAGAACACAGGCAATGTCCCTGTCCTCTCCCTGGGGGTCACTGCCTTCCCAGCAAGGGGCAAAAGTCTGAAGCTGTTGCACCTGGGCCCCCACGCTCTTTCTATGTGATTTTGGGGAGGTCACCCCTCATCTCTGTACCTCAGACTCCTGTTTGATAGCGTGGGGAGCAGGTGGCTCCTGTCTACCCCACTGGAAGGTCATGGCTGCCTGCAGAGGGAGGGATAGGAGAGTGTGGTTGTGGGTTGGGGCCTGTCAGGGCAGGGAGAGGGTTCCCCAGTTTTGAAGGCCAGGCCCAGCGCCACTGAGAGGCTGACTAATGGCAGCAAGGTGCCTGGGTGCCCACAGCTGCCCCTCCCCATGGAATCGGCTATGATTTATGGGATTGAGGCCCGAGGGGAACAACTGTCTGAGCTAGAAAAAAATGGGTCAGCATAGGGCGGGGCCTGGGTGGAGCAGCCTCGGCCAGCTGGAAGGGACGCACCACTGGCTTCTGTCCCCAACCCTCCAGGTTCTGATGGGGAAACTAAGGCCTGGGAAGGACAGAGGATGTGCTCAGGACATCTTGGTGGGGTTGGGGTGGGGGTTCACTGTTCAGGACTGTCTACCCTATGGCACGCAGCGTGGGAACAGCGTGCCAGCTGTTTGACATGCACACTGTGCCCGTCCTTGGCCAGCAGAAAGCAGAATCCAGAGCCAGTGTCACTGGCTGGAAGGTGCCCCAGACTCCATGGTGGCCAGGGAAGGCCTCCTGGAGGAGGGGCAGTCTGTGCAGGACCTTGCTGTGCATGTTGGGGTATGATGGGGGGTGGGGCAGCCAGGGTGTGAGCGTGCAACTTGGACAGAGGCACGTTCATACAAGGAGTCGCGGTGGTACTGGGAAAATAAACAAGCACCAGTCAGAGCTCGATATGGGCACTGGCTGGTGGGGTCGGGAGGTCTCAACTTTTTCCTAAGCCTCCAGGAAACTTCTGGAGGTGCCAACAGCTCCATCTTTCAGTTTCTAAATACCCAAGTGGTCTCTGACAGAAATGTCGAGGAGCACACAAGGGAAACTGGTTAGAGCCTGGGTAAAAAGCAGTGGCCCTGGGTCTTACCCTGGAATCTGGGCTTGACCTGGGATTCTGGTTTAAGTCACTCATTGCCTTCTGGAAAGTAAATGCCCACTTCTATTTCTTTTATTTTTTAATTTAAAAATTATATGTTAAAAGCAAAGAGAGACACATGGAGAGAAATCATCCATCCATTAGTCCACTCCCCAAAAACCTACCACAAGCAGGACTGGGCCAGGTTGAGGCCAGGAGCCGGAAACTCTGGGACTCCCACGTGGGTGGCAGGGGCCTGAGCACTAGAACCGTCACCTGCTGCTTCCCAGGGGGTGCTTTAGCAGGACTTTGAATCAGAATTGAAGGAGTCAGGAATTGTACCAACCCTCTTACATGGGATGCAGGGACTCCAGGACCCCAGCCCACACAGCATGGGCTTGGGCCGTACGTGTGTGTGTGTGTGTGTGTGTGTGTGTGTGTGTGTGTGTGCGCCTGCAATGCTCAGCAGCACATCTGGAGCAAGCGCAGGCTCAGTGTGTATCTGGACTCCTCCTTGCTGGGAAACCAGGCCAGGGCTAGAGGGCCCCACCAGTCTGACCCAGCCTTACCCTCTCCCTGGGACTGAGCTGCCTGCTGGCAAGGACACCAGCAGGTCCTGAGTGGCTGCTGGCCGTGGCTGCGGCTGCCACCCATGGTCTCTGGGCCATTCCATGTCTCTGCCTTTGATAGAGGCCCCACCCACAGGGCAGAAGGACCCCAGGGAGAAAGCTGCCTCCTGTAAGAAGCCACGGGGGATTGTGTAGGGAGAAATTGTTCTGGGTGACTCAGGTCAGGTCCTCTTCTGTCCTTACTTGTTCTGTCTGGATTGTGGGATGCATGTGTTAGAGTCAGCAATTCCAGAGTTAAACAGGTTTGAATCTCTTATCTCCATTTGATGGCTGTGTGATCCGGAGAAGGTAACCTCACTTTTCTAGGTGTCAGAATACTTGCCTGCTTGTCCTCATTTTAGCATTTGTACAGGACTACTGGAAACAGAAGTAGACACACAGCAAATGCCAAAAGCCAGCCTCCGGGACAGTCAGTCTGTGGTGGTGATGGGAGGAGCTGGTGAGAGTTGGGCTCTCTGTCCAGCACACACTAACTATGTCTGTATTTGCCTCTACTGCAACCTGACCCAGAAGGACAGGGAACTAGCTGTCCCCATTTAGGATTTGCTGGTTCCAAGGCTCCAGGAAGGAGTAGTATGGGTCCAAGTATCCATGTTCTGCCTGCCCTGTCCCCCACCTGCTCCTGCTCCTGTTACTTCTGGCACTCCCAGCTCCCAGCCCAGCGAACCTAGTCTAAGTTTGGGGACCCTGTTGGAGATTCAGAACCATGGATAGCGCCTACGGCTGAGGACTGAGCTGAGGGAGGAGACTGGCTGCTGACTTCTGCCCCTTCATCCTCACTCCGTGCAGGCAGCACGGCCCCTACATGGACCTACAAAACTAAGGTCTCCCTGCACCCAGCTCAAGGAGTCCACTGGAAGCAGGTGCTTCCCCCAGGACAGGGGAGAGCCAGGCTACATTACCACACCCCCTCACACTCCTGACCTCACCATGGAAGCAGGAAGAGGTTGCACCAAAGACCTAGCCTAGGAACCCCAGGGTAATGTGGCCTCGGGGAGTTCAAGGACTGGATCTGCAGGATCCAGGACCCACTGCTGGCTCTGTTCTCCTACCTAGCATGCTCTGCAGCTGGAGAAGTGGAGCCCCTGAGGAAAGAAAGCTGAACTCCTTGGGTGTCCCAGAGGTTCTCAGTACCAGCTGGCCTCATTGCTCCATTATATAGATAAAACTGGGGCAGGGAGACCATCCTCCAAGAGCCCTGCTGTAGTGCCCTTACAGCTGGCATCTGGAGGAGTCTCTCTCTTTTCTCGCCATCATTTGAAGACATGGCCACCCTGCTGGCTGACACACCATAGCCTAGCCATATCCCAGAATGGGATAGGTAGTGTGGATGGCCTCTGGCTGACACAGAGACAGATCCCAGCAGTGCCACTTGGCAGCTGTGAGACCTCGGGCAGGTCATTTCTTGGAGCTTCTGGGAAGGCAAGGACATCTGTATCTTCACAGGGCACTTGTGAAGGTTGATGCAGATGGCACAGGCCTTGCCTGTGACTGTAGGGCTGTGACTCTCATGATCACAGTTAGACCAAAGTGGGTGATTGGTGGGGATTTGTGCAATGAATGAGCAGAATCCATGGGTCAGTGCCATCTCAGGGACAGGTGCCCCATGTCCCCTCTGCCTTCAGTGTCCCTGGACATGGCCAAGGTCACATGGTGCTATCAGGGAGCAAGGTGAGTTTTCCCAGTGTGCAGTAGGGATGGGGAGAAAGGCCGGGGAGGGCTGGGGGTGCCGGCACCAGTGTCTGCTCCAAGATGAGCACAGTCATCTATGGGTTTGTTGGTTCATCCACTGAGATTTCCTGTGTATGCTGGGCCTTGGTTTGACTCCATGAGACTGTCTGCTGTGGCACTTTGGGAGATGAGACTCTCAGGAAAAACTATGGGACTGTGGGTTTGAGCAACAGGGAGTCCCCTCAAATAACCGTGGCTTAAACAGCACAAGAAACTTCTCTTTATGTGTGACTCTGGGGCTGCATTGATGGCTCCTGAACGTTAGAAACCCTAAAATCCAGCTGGTTCCTGTGCCTCACATGTACTGGGGCTTTGCCTCATGACTTGTGATGCCTGCCTTGGCTCTAGCCATCACCTCTGCATTGCCCACCCCAAGTTTCCCATAAGACCTGTGACTTTGGCTGCTGTCTGTGTACCCAGGATGTGACCACCTTGCTGCAGAGGAGACAGGGAAACACAGACTGATTCCATACAGCTAAGTGCCCAGCTAGAACTGAGGAACTCTTGATGGGAGCGGAGATGCAGGAACAGAAAACGTCCCTTCATCAGCCTCAATTTGTCCCCTTCTTTCACGCATGCAAGCAGAGAACAGGGACTCCTTGAACATCAACTGTGAGTTACTACCGCCCAACACAGCACCAGCGAGCCAAGTGTGCAAGTCCATGCTCTCATGAAGCCTGCTTCCTAGAGCAGGAAGCAGACATGCAAAGATATATGTGGTCCAGCAGTGAGAACGATGGTCAAACTCCAGGGCATGGACAGGACTCCGAGGGGCTGCTGGCCAAGCCGAGGTCATAGTGCGAGTGTGATCACAGGAAGGTAGCACCATGCCAGGGAAGGGCCCCAAGCAGGTTCAAGAAGATGAATCAAGAGTGTCCAGTGATTCCCTGGCCCGGGACAGAGGCCTGTGTTCACAATGAAGTCCCAGATGTTGACAGTTTGCCTTCCACTCTCAGAAGGTTCTCAGTGTGGGTGGCAAAGTGTGTTGTCATCATCAATACATCACAGCTGGTTATCGGGAAACTAAATCCAAGGTACCCGTGGGACTGCAGCCTCCCCAGGCAGCACCCACTCGCCTCACATGGATGTCCTGCACTTCCCAACCCCCTGTCTTGCTCCAGCTAGGGCAGCCCCTCAGTCCCTCTCAAGTGAGTGTGCCAGTGCATCAAGGGCGCTATGTTTCCAGCCAGTGGGACAGACCTGTTCTCAGGGCAAGTGCTGCAGGACGGGTAGGCGGGAGACCCATGCATACTGCACCTGGCTCAGCCCTATGCTTGATTCACCCTTGCTCCTGGCTGGCCCAGACCCCTGTGGCACCATTTTGTCCTGATGTTGTTGGGATACCATCCCCTCATGTGCATAGGTGGCCAATGGGGAGAAGGAGCCACAGTGAGCACAACCCAGCAGGGGCTCTTGGCAGAGCTCTGCTCCTCAGCCCTGGCTATCAGCACCCTCCTTAAATGCAGAACTTGTTTTCCACTGGGCTTTGATTATCAGCGCTTTTAAATGTACATTGCTTGTCTGTTTCCTGCACTTTCCCCAGGCCTAGTCGTACTCACTTGCCATTTCTGCTGGGAGAATTGGATAGTACTGTCATGGCTGGTAGGTGTCATGGCTGAGGCCTCTGCATACAGTAGGCAGTCACTAGGTGCAGATGTTGGGGGGAGTTGGTTAAGGGGAGCCAGCCCACCTGGCTCAGCCTTCCCTTTGGGCCTCCCTTGGAGGCCTCTGCTGCCCCTAGAGGCCACTTGGAGGTGTGCAAGGAGGCCACCCAGCCAGGGAGTGGTACATGTGGGAGTGACATAGGTGGGAGTGTCCTCCCTGCCAGCCCCCTTTGCCTCCTGACCTTTGACAGGTGTGGAGAACAGGAGGTCAGCGGGAGGGACAGTGCACTATCCCATCCACTCCTACCACCAGAGTCCCTCTGAATGAAATAAACTTGTACCCGAGTCATCTTTGCGTTCCGTTTTCCATGAACTTTTCCTCACATCCCCTCACACTGAATGCTAAGCTTTGGGATGTAGTAGCGGTTGGCACACTTTGTCTTAAAGAGCCAGTGGAGGCTCTTTTGCCTGCCAGCCACATGACCCCACCACCCCAAAGTAGCTGAAGGCCAGCAGTGTCAAGTGCGCCACCGGCATCTGCTGAGCCCTGCAATGCCCGGAGCCAATGGCATCCCCAGCTTTTTCCTGGAGCCCTCCCAACATCCAGCATGACCTCCACATGGGCCTTCATCCCCAAACAGGAAGAGAGCAGGCCGTGTAGAACTTCGGTAGAACCGTGCCTGGTGTATCTGTCCCAGTGCCGGACTCAGTGCGCACAGTCACTCCCTCTGCTGCAGCCAGCCCGAGCTGGTTTTGTTGGCTTCTGCAGGGTCACCGTGCCATGGCCTATAGCAGCCTGTTCCCTGGAAAACTCTTGTGGCCATTGCATTCTTGCCAGCTGCTTTGGAGGGTCACATGATCTGCCTGCGCAAATTGGTCACCACTGGCCCTCTAAGAAAAAGTTTGTCCATCTCTATTAACATTCCGTGTGTGTGAGAGGCTTCAGGAAGCTTATGGAAATTGAAAGTGAAAGGTTTGATTTTGGTGCCTCAACACCTACAACCCATGGGTCTGTAAAAGTTTCGTGAAAAAGTGCCCATTGCAAAAACAAAACAAAATGAAAAACTGAATTTCAAAAGAATTCACACCAAAATAAATTTGCGTTCTACCTGGCTTTTCTGCCCTTCATCAGGATGGTGACCAGGGTCATCACTAACTCCTCACTCCGCCTCCCCACCTTCCAGCCAGCCTTTGTCTGATTGGGTTTAGAGCCTAAAGTGTCCTAGATCTGTCCACCATCCCCTCAGCCCGGCCCCTGACTGCCCCTATCCCCTGAGCAGGCCAGTGTCAGCTCTCACCGGGCCCCACTGCCCACGGCTGGTCTGTCCTTTTACTCCAACACAAACTACCCTAACCCCACCCTCCTTCTGCTCCTGGTCCTGGCCCCACCCATCCTGGCCTGATGAGCCCCAACTTGTGTCACTCCACCCTACCCCTTTTCCCCCAGGACACACAGACCTGCTCCCTCTGCACACTCATTCTCCAGTCCCCAGCCTCTGTCTCCAGGACCCTCCCCCATATGCCTGCTCTACAGCCCAGCCCAAACCTTGGTGTGTCCAGGATTCCGCAGGCTCCATACCTTCGACTGTACCATATCTGCACCTGCTCCGGATTGGGCGTGCCAGGGATTGATTCACCTCTGCATCCTTGGCTTAGCCCACTGTGGAGCTGTGCACATAGTAGCCAATAAGCAAGCGTTCACTGGCGGTGCTCCATGTCCTCTGTGTTTTGCCCCATGGGATCATGAGGGGTGTATGAGCCAGAGAGGGAGGCAGGGCTAAGGCTTTGGAGCTTGCAGGCTATAGTGAGAGGAGAAGCTGCAATGGTGCCCCAAGACACCCCAACAGGATTGCCTTCTGTTTTTATTATTATTATTATTGCAAAGTCAAATATATAGAGATTGGAGGAGAGACAGAAAGGAAGATCTTCCATCCAATGATTCACTCCCCAAGTGACCACAATGGCTGGTACTGCACTGATCCGAAACAAGGAGCCAAGAGCTCTTCTGGGTATCCCATGCGGGTACAGGATCCCAAAGCTTTGGGCCATCCTCAAATGCTTTCCCAGGCCACAAGCAGGAAGCTGGATGGGAAGCCAGGCCACCAGGATTAGAATCAGCATCCATATGGTATCTTGGCTCATTCAAGGGAAGGACTTTAGCCACTAGGCCACCACACCAAGC
The DNA here is from genome assembly GCF_017591425.1 of Ochotona curzoniae. NCBI lineage: Eukaryota > Metazoa > Chordata > Mammalia > Lagomorpha > Ochotonidae > Ochotona > Ochotona curzoniae. The sequence goes on along the minus strand of NW_024465894.1, from coordinate 12,923,484 downwards.
CCAGGATTGCCTTCTGGAAGTGTAGGGAAAGGCCTTGCAGATGGCCAAGGCCAGGCCCTGAGCTCTGGCAGGTTAGATGATGCGGAGCGGGCAAGAGCAGGCTACAGGCCCTGGGGTGCGCAACAAAAAGGCAAGCATCACCCTGAAAATAAAGACCTTTGTGGTCTCTGGCAATCAGGTTGCAGCTGAGGATGGTGCAGGACCCGCCCCCCGGTCCCCCAGGGATGCCAGGATGCAGAAGGATTTAACAGGCCAGTGCTTGAGAGAACTGGGGAACATCTGCCTGACTTTCAGGTCTGGCAGAGAACATATCTGGCCCCTAGCTGGCCAGGTACTGCATGATCCTCCCCAAAAAGCAACATAGAGGATGGAGGGGTTGGAGGCAGGCTGGCCAGCTGTAGTGAGGTGTGAGACAGGTGGTATGGCAGTGTTCCTCCTCCAGGCAGCCTTCCCTGGCTGCCTCAGGCTAGTCACCTGGCATCATGCTCCTGGGATCTGCCCTGTCTATTGCATCTCCTCCCTGCTGGATTTTGAGCTCCTAGTGGGCAAGAACGAACCTGTGAAGTTGAAGACCCCACTCAGGGGTCAAAGCAGCAGGGGGGTGGCAATTTCTGTTTACATGACCTTGAGTTAGAAAATGCCAGCTTGCAGGTGCTGGGCAGTCTGTGTGTGCAAGCAGGGAGCAGCTGGCTCCCAGCAGAAACCCTAACTTGTGATAAACCATGTGATGACTTGAGAGCATCATCCTAGCACTGCAACCTGGGCCTAGAGCAGGAGCACTGCCCTATCCCAGGCTTCCCAGCAGGGAGGTCACAAGCCCTGGAGAGCTACTGAGCCTGCATGCTCAGTTCTTGGAAGGGACACACATATCCCATGTCTGGTTGGAGTTCTGCCTCTGCTTCCCATCCAGCTTCCTGCTGATGTACACCCTGGGAAGCTGCAGATGATGACATAAGTACTAGGGTCCCAGCTGGGAGCCCCAGATGGAGCTCCTGGCTCCTGGCTTCGGCTTGGCCCAGCCCCAGTTGTTGCAGACATTGGGCAAGTGAACCAGCAATGGAAGATCTCTGACCCTTCTCCTCTCTGTCTGTGCTTTTCAAACACATCTTGCAGAGGATTTTGCGCTGGAGTTGCTGCAGCTGCTGACCTGCAGGTGTCCCAGTAGACAGTACAGGGCGAGCATCCCCACAGCACACAGTTCCACTGGACAGCACCCCTTGTTGCCTTGGAAAGCAGTAGCCATGTGTCATCTTGGGCCCTGATATGGCAGCCAGGGAGAGGCAGGGGTGGCTCTGAGCCTCCAGGGCATGAGTTGGGCCTTGGGAGTCCACACAGCCTGACTCTGTCTCCACTTAGCCACCTGCTGTGCAGCTGGAAGCTGGGAGGCTCCCATCACCTGCCAGAGCCTCAGTGTCCTCAGCTGCCAGGCGGATGAGAGACAGAGTGAACTGCAGGAAAGGCTTCCCTGTGGTGCCGCATGGACTTGGCTGTCATGGCTGCCAGGCCAGGGTCCACAAAGCTGTGAGGGGCAGCATGGGCTGCTGTGCCCTGGGGAGTTTGTACCCAGAGGGAAAGCCACAGAGGTTCCCATGGCTGGGAGCAGCTGCCCATACTTTGCTTCTGGGAGCTAGAGTTGGGTACACTAGATTTGAGGGATGGATGCAGGGTACCAGTCTGGAGCTGTGACCTATATGTGACCAACTTGGGCTGGTCAGTCCATGAGTTGTAGGGCTGGCCAGGCCTTGGGAGGGCAAGGCAGCATTGCAGCCAAGGCCAGCCTAGGTCTTCTCTACACCAGCCATCTTTCTATTGGCTGTGGGTATTTGCAGCAGCACGAGGATCTACAACACTGAGCTTGTCTATTTCTCACAGGCTCCACTTATGTATGTCCTCTCTCACCACAATGAATAGTGTTCTGAAAATACTAAGTGGAAAATTCTAGGAACACTAGCTAAGAAGTTTTAGGTTGCACACAATCCCAAGCAGCATGATGAAACCACTCCACCCAGCCTAGGATAGGAATCACCCCTCTGTCTAGTGCGTCCATGTCTTAATAGCCATCCTTCTCACTATCCAGTGCATGGCTCAGAGCCCTGGACACCTTGGTGAATTACAGGGCCACTTGGCAAGTCCTTACTGAGATGGCCCAAGCAGGGGGTGGGGTGTTGGCCACAGTGCCCAGGCAGAAAGGTGAGCATAGAGGGGAGGAGGTCTGAGAGGTGTTTCGGAGGCCAGAGAGCACAGCTGGGCTCCCTGAGGTGTGATGCTATGTCCAGAGTGATGCCAAACCTGGGGTGGCTGTGGGGTGAGCAGAGAACTGAGGGGACAGTAGTGAGGCCACTGTAAGGGATGAGGCAGTATGAAGACCTTAGAAGGGAGGACCGGGAGGCAGTGGGGGGTTGGCTGTACATGGCGAATCAGGGCGAACAGTGACTGAAACCTTTCCCCCTGCATGCGCATGGGAGGAAAGCAAACGGGGCCTGAGCTGATGGGACTATGACTGCCTGCTGGGAAGCTGCGGGGTGTTTGTTTTAGTGTTGGATCATCCTAGCAGTTTAATTGGAATGTAATTCATGTGCCAAGCAATTTACCCCCTTGAAGCTCAAGTGACTCTTTATAAGATGTGTGTCTATCACCACAGCCCCTTTAGGACATGTTCATCACCCCAGAAGGAAGCCACGCTCCCTAAGTTGTCTAGTCCTACCCCCCTATATCCCCGGACAGCCATGGAGCTCCATGCAGCCTGGGTCTGTGGATGGAGCTGCGTCCTGTGTCCCCTGTGTCTCGTTCTCCATCACGCCCACGTGGGAAGTGGCAGCACCTAGGACAACAAAATGGCAGGCAGGAGCCCAGGGCCCCCACCACTGAACCGGAGCAGAAATAGAGACAGGGGCTGATTCCCTCCTTGGCAAGCAAGTGGCAGGTTCCCTGGGGAATTGGGGTTCCCAGGTTAGGGGCCACACACTGGTCTCCTCCCTCCCTCTCTCTCACTTCTTTTCCTTCAGCCATGGGCTCCAGGTGACTGGCTCAAAGTGGAGTCTGTCAGACTCCCATTCTCCCCCAGGCTTTGGTGTTTCTTGTGCCACAGTTTTCCCCACCCCTCTGCACCTAATGAAGTGTTTTTTATGTGTCTTTAAGAATTGGTGTCCACTGAGAACATGATGGAGTTTGGTGGTGTTGGTGTCTCCTGCTGTTTGAACCCCTTACATACATACACTTGGCTCCGCCTGGTTCTCTTAGCTGGCAATATATTCTTTCTTTCTTTCTTTTTTAAATTTTTATTGGAAAAGCGGATATACAGAGAGGAGAGACAGAGAGGAAGATCTTCCGTCCGATGATTCACTCCCCAAGTGAGCACACAGCCAATGCTATGCTGATCCGAAGCCAGGAGCCTCTTCCGGGTCTCCCACGCGGGTGCAGGGTCCCAAAGCTTTGGGCTGTCCTCAACTACCTTCCTGGGCCACAGGCGGGGAGCTAGATGGGAAGCGGGGCCACCAGGATTAGAACCGGCACCCATATGGGATCCTGGGCATGCAAGGCGAGGACCTTAATCACTGTGCCATCGCGCCAGGCCCGCTGGCAATATTTTTAAGGGGTAAAGGGGGAATGGGGCAGGGAGGGGATTGTGGGGTATCGTGGTGCTGGAACAAAATGCCTCCTCCTCAGCATGCCCGTTTCCTCCCTTGAAGGGTGAGGCTGTTGGGCTGTGGGACACTTGTCACAGGCATGGCCCAGAGCTGCTGCTGCTGGTTTACGGCCAGAGAGCCGGGAGGACTTCCCCAGTTGGGAGGATACCCAGTGGAGAAGGGATGTACCTCCCTGTCCCGCGGCCAGCAGCCCTGCTTCCCTGTGCCCAAGTGAGCAGTCCCTCGCAGGATAAAAAGGAGTTCTAGTGCAGTCTAACAACTCGGGTTCTGTGTCCCTCTGCCAGCTGTTGTCTGTGTTTCAGTCTTGGGGTCTGGAAAATGGGAAGGCAGGGAGCACAGGGAAGCCACTGAGTCCTTCAAGGCAGGCAAGAGGCTCCTGGGAGGAGGGTGTGGGCTGAAGGGGCCTTTTCTTCTCCCAGGAGGGCCTGGCTCTTGCTGATTTGAAGCTACAAGCAGGTGCAGCGACACTTGCTTGAGAGTGGGTGGGGCGAGACACCTGGCCTCCCTCTGCTCGCGCACACATCGTGCCAGGTGGGCGGTGTAGAGGAGGCAGTGCAAGTGCTGGGGACGGGGAGGAGCCTGCGTGAAGCATCTGCCTACCAGGTGCCGGATGTCCTGGTCCTCATAGTGACCCCCTGAAGACCCTCTTCTTCCGCCTACACAATTGGCTCGAAGAAAGGAAACCATTTGTTTGCCTCATGTCTCCCAGCAAGTGAGGGTTTGAACTTGTTTCTGTGACTCCAGACCCTTCCCTAACACACCCTGTCCAGGAAAAAGGAGGGAAGAGCAGGTGGGGGAAGGATTTGAATCTTTGGAAGCCCCACTTCCCGGCTGCCGTGGGGATCCTGTGGGTGGTGGGAATGGTGCTGTGAATATGCATGATATGCAAATTCGCCCCTGAAGCACCCTGTGGAGGCCCTGGAGCGGGGTGCTGGAATGCTTTGGAAAATGTAGGCAGTGTTGTACAAACACTCGGGTTTCTATGACAACCGTTCCTCATTGTCCCTGTCTCTTGTGCCCCCAAGGTCTGTCCCAGGGTCTCCAGGTGGAACTGTATCCAGGGCTCCTCCCTAATGACCTGTTCTCCCCTGTTTCCACAGGTGCTGGTGCCCTCCTTTCTGCTGGGTGCCTGGTGGCCTGGTGTGTGCCCAGGACCCGGCAGGGCCCCTGTCCTGCTCTGCTTCCTGCCATCACATCTGATCCTGTGCCTGGAGGCATGTGTGTGCCAGCCCTTGGTCCAGCACCTGTACCTGAGGTGACGCCCACTGGGTCCCACCTAGTTCCCGTTTTTCCTGTGCACGAAGCTCCCTGGTTGGTAAGTAGCTGCACCCACCAGCCGCCCACCTGTGCCTGGCACAGTTGGAAAGCACCCAGCCGCCGCCCTCCCCAGGACCCACGTGCTGGCAGAGATGCCTCAGTGTCTAGCCATGATTATAGTCTGGCTGGCTTGTTAGAGCTGCTGACAGCCTGCCATCTGACAGAGGAAATGGCTCTGGGATGGGGGCAGGAGGTAGGGGCACACCATGCACCTAAGGGTGCCCAGGAAGCCCACTCAGCCTGTCTACCTCCAAGGCCAGCTCTTGACTTGGGCAGGTGGGCAGCAGAGGCCTAGAGCCTGTTAGCTCTCAGTGGGGCTGAGTCAGGACCCTGGTGTTCCTGCTGTTCCTGCTCCTCAGGCCCCTAATTGTATAACAGCCCCTTATCACCCATGCAAGTGTCACTGTCCACCTGCTGCTTTCCCAGCTCAGGCCGAGGATTCCACTGCCCCTCTCATCATAGCGCTCCTGTGGCAGGGACCTGTTTCCCTCCTCCACTTGGTGCTAGAGCACGGCATCTGGTGCTATGTCTCATGGTCACCACCACCTCCCCAGGCCCTGCTGGGCGTGATCAACCAAGCTGGGAATTGAAGAAGCTGAAGTTTGCCAAGATCAAGAGCTACCCCAGGGCCACCCAGTGTCCACCCAGCATGACCTGCGGCTGTTGGCTCACAGTCTGCCTCCTCATCTTACCCCAGTTTCCCCAGTGCTGGGAGCACCTGCTCCTTTGCCCTGGAAGCCAGCTGCTGGCCCACATTGGGTCCACAGGGGATACTCTCAGCTGGGGCAGGGATGGGATGAGGAGGAGAGGCCCCAGAGCCTGCTATACAACTGCTGGACACTGCTGGACACTCTCTGGAGGCAGCAGTGAGTCCTAGCCATCGGCAAGGTGGCCAACCCCGCTCCCTGGCCTCATCTGCCAACAACTGTCTGGCCTCCCTGAAGGTAGAAAAGGGAAGAGACTCGTGAATATGTATAATATGCAAATGTCAAAAGATGCTGAAGTCCCTGTGCAGCTTGCTGCCGATCGAGTGTGTGGAAGTGTTTCTTGGAGAATGGGGAAATGCACACTGGTGCTATGCCAGTCTGGTACTCGCAGGCATGCAGAAGGCCTGGCTTATTAGTACCCCCCACCCAGGCCCTGGTCTGTCATGGCAGAGGCAGACGGATGACTGCTGTGTTAGGCAGAGCAGGGATACAGGTGCCATGCGCACACACACACCACAACCTGAGAGCCACAAATTGTCACGTGTGCCTGGCGTTGCACTGATCACTCAGCACCCTCCGTCAGTTCAGGGAGGCTGCTGGGCAGACTGAGGCATGGCGGGGAGTGGCTACAATTCAGTGCTCCTCCCACCCCACCCCACCGGGGCCAGGCACTGGGAACGCAGCTGGCATGTGTGGCCCAGTGACGGAGAACGGAATTCCTTGGCACGAACCAGGAGAGCAGCCGTCGGCATCGCGTGGAGGGATGGAGGCCGGGGCGGCAGCGAGGGAGGTGTTACTGCTGCTATTTTGCTAACAGGCTGGTTATTTTAAAATGCAACCGGAGCCAGAGCTGGGGACCGGGATGGGGGATCTCCGTGGCCAGAAAGAAAGAGGCTGCCAACAGTCCAGGGACCTGAGGGCGGAGCACAGCAGCCCTAGTGCTGTTTTTCCCTCTGTTTGTAAACCAATCAGTTCTGTCAGGGTCTGAGAGAGGACCAGCTGCATGGAGAAGAGAGGGATTGGTTGAGAGAAGCCTTGGGGCTCTGGGGCTGGCATGCACTGAGCAAGGGCCTGGCAGAGCATATCTCGAGCCCTGAGCAGCGCACTTGCTCTACCAACAGGCTCCGGGCACAGGCATTTGTGCTGCTCAGGGATGTCCCTCCTTCCCGCGCCCACCCTCCACAAAGGCTTAGGGAGAAACTGAGTTCACTGCCACTCAATGAGCAGAGCAAAGTGAAGTTAGCACAGGGATGTTGCCAAGACAAAATGTAGCGAGCAAGGACCCAGCACTTAAGACCCAAAGGGTGACGTGGATCTGCAACCCCTTCCCCAGCCCCATGCGTGCACTGCTGGGTGGGCAGAACTATCCCCCCACTTGTCCCCCGCCTGAGGACTGGTTAAATCCATCCCATCGCAGCCATCCGGCGGCACCCGCTGCAGCTGCTGGAAACGGGGCCATGGAGCTAAATTTACTGTCGCAGAGAGAACTTCATAGTGAGCTGTGGAGTTCAAAAACACACAAAGGAGGCTATGGAACAGCATGGCAGCATGCTGCCGGCTGTGTGAGAACCAGCCGTGCCAGAGCTCCTGGGGAGGTGGCCCCGACCAGCTCCACAGTCCTTTGGCTTGACTGCATTTGGAGTCTTCTGAGTGTCAGGACTTGAGGGGCGAACCGGATGTTTGGAGGTACCAAGGCCCTGCCAGGAACGCCAGCCTCTCCTCCTGCTGACATCAAGAAAATGGGACGAGGCGTGGCCTGGAAACAGCAGATCTGGGTCGTACCTCAATTGCACTACTTCTTGGCTGTGTGACCTTAGGCTGGGCGCTCACCCTCTCTGCGGCTGTTTTCATGGAAACAGAGACAGAAACAGCGTCAGAGGGTGGGTCCCAGACACTGGTGAGTTTAACACATAGAGGGCCAGGGAGATGTCACCATCGTTTTATCACGGACAACTGGTGCTGTTACCCCCATGACCACCGTATTCTCAGTGTGACCTGCTGTGGCCTCCCCAGGCTGGCCGGCCCACTCAGTCACTGGGGGTTGTGCTGTTTGGATGCGCAGCTCTCTTTCACCAGGTGGGATGGACAGCTCCACTGGGGACACGCTCCAGCTGGATCCCAGGTCAAATCCCCACATACTCTGAACCCCTCTCCCTCCATACTGTTACTTGTACCTGCCAGCCAGCAACCTCACCACAGACCCTGTATGAAAGCACCCTGTCCCAGGGGGTGTGTGTGTGTGTGTGTGTGTGTGTGTGTGTGTGTGTGTGTGTGTGTGTGTGTGTGTGTGTGTGTGTGTGTGTGTGTGTTAACAACCGCTAAACCCAGGCTGACAGATAGTAGGCACCCAGTGGATACTTGGGGAATCTGTCTCAGGAGGGAGACTCACACTCCCTGGCATGTTAGAATCCTCCTTATCTGTAGCCCAGTGGGTGCAGGTGGAGGCCTTTCACAAGCAGGTGCTTTGATGATGGTGGTCATTTAGCGACCACCCAATTATCTCCCTCCGAGATGGCTGAATATGTCCCGTTCAGCCAGACAATGGTGTCCACCACTACTGTTGACAGCGCTGTAGATCTGGGCTGGTTGACATGGAAACACGTCAATAGCGCATTGTGCAGGGAGTGATCAGAGAGTCAAAGTGATACATGTTGTGTGAGGAAGAGGGTTACTACTCAGATTCTTCTCATTTATGTCATGAAAAAATGTGCATAAACGTACACACGTATATGTATGTGTTTATATGTATGTATGTGTGTATAAAATATACGTCCTCCCACTCAGGACAGTTGCCAGCTATTCATGGTGGTCTCTGGATGCTGAGGTCAGATGAACTCTGTTTCTGTTTTCACTCATATCATTCAGGGTCTTTAAAGTACAAGTGATGGGTGGCTGCAGAGGCATAGCAAGCTAATCCTCCACCTGCAGCACTGGTATCCCATACGAACATTGGTTCAAGTCCCAGCTGCTCCACTTCCTGAGACAGCTCCCTACTTATGGTCTGGGAAAGCAGAGAGAATGGCCCAAATCCTTGGACCCCACACAGGAGACCTGGAAGAAGCTCCTGGCTTCAGATAGGCTCGGCTCTGGACATTGTGGCCATTTGGGGAATAAACCAGTAGAAGGAAGATCTCTCCCCACTCCCCACCTCTCTACCTCTGACTCTAAAGTTAAATAAATCAATCTTTAAAAAGGAAACTTTAAAAAAAAATACAGGGGATACAAAGCTTGTCCCAAATGGGGTTAAGCAAAAATGGAATTTATTGGGTTATAACTGTAGTCCAGAAGTGTGGCTGGCTTCAGGTTCAGCTGGATCCAAGGTTCCTGACAGTGTCTGCAGGATCTCACTTCTCCCAACATTTTTTGTAGGTTCCTTTTAGGTCTTTTTATTTGTTTATTTATTTATATTTTTAAATTTATTTTTTAATAATGATTGCGTGGTTGATCAGGGTGGAAAGGATTGAGGTTTAGGGAAAATTGGGTGAATTCATTGCTTCCAAATTTGCTATTTCTTCCTGTTGTTCCTGGCGGAAGGGAAGAAACAAAGGGGAAAGCCACTCATGACTTTCCACACATCCCAGTACTCAGGGATGAGGAACCGCCACCTCACATCAACCCAGAGTCTCAATGTGTACATATTCCGAGGGTTCTGTCCAAGTGGTTTGGATAGTTCTGGAATGCTGCCAAGTTCACCAATCTGAAGCTGATGTCACCCTCCCAGTGTCCTTTGGTTCCATTCACTAAGATTTTTTGCTGTCATCATTTGGGGTAATTGATAAGCTAGTTCTATTCTGCTACAGCACCAAATGTTTTGCTATATTCTTCTTTTACAACAGGGCCTGTGTCCACTGCTCCACCTTTTTCATTAAGTAGGACATGTTCTTGCAGGCGAGTTCAAATACCCAGGTTAGGCGCCCCAAGAATTTCCCCATCCCCCACCCCTGGGGCTCATGAACCCGATACCCACCTAGTATGTGGGTCCTGGGACCCAGGCCAGAATACCCAAGCCCCACCAGATCCCCCACCCCTGAGGTTCATGAAACCAGCACCTACCTAGAAGACAGACTCCAGGATCTGAGCCAGTTGACCCACATCCCACTGATTCCCCTGTCCCCGGGGCACAGGAACCCATCCCCACCACACAGGTGGACCTCATGACCTGAGCCAAGATACCTGAGCCCTGTCAGATCCCCTGTCCCTGGGATTCACGTACCTGGCCCCAGCTGGACCCAGGCTGGCATGACTTACCTCACCTTAGTATCTGCAGTCTTATTGCACAGCCTGGCCTAGTCAAATCTAAACCCCTGTTCCAGCTCCTGTTGGTGGGTGCTGCAGCCTCTCCCAGCCCAGCCTGATTGCTTTCCTGGTCCTAATGTAGACTGGGTGCTGTTGTGGCCCAATCTGGCTCCTCCTGCCCTCTGCCCTGGCTCTCAGATTTATTTACTTCTAATTTTATTTATTTAATTTAAAAATTCTTTTTAATAGTTTTAACATAGTTTGTAGATAGAATTCTAAGAATATAATGATAATCACTTTCTGTACAACCTTCTTTTAAGATTTACTTTATCTATTTGAAAGAGGGAGAGAGAGATCTATTTGTTCATTCCCCAGATGGCCACAACAGGCTGATCCAGGCCAAATCCAGGAGCCCAGAACTCCATCCACGTCTGCCATGTGGGTGTCAGGGGCCCAAATACCTGTACCATCTTTTGCTGCATTATGAGGGAGCTGGATCAGAAGTGGAGCAGCCAGGACTCGAACCACCACTCATAGGATGCCGGTATTGCAAGTATCAGTTTAATGTGCTGCACCTCAGTACCAGCCTGTCTCCCGGTTTTTTGACATTGCTTCCTCTAGGCTATTCCAGGTTCTTAGAGAGTTCTTCTCTAAGGTGATAACATGCTGTCTCAGGGGCTGGCATTGTGGCACAGTGGGTGAAGTCCCTGCTTGTGGCACCAGTATCCCACATGGGTACAAGTTCGTGTCCTTTCCATCCAGCTCCCTGCTAACGGCCTGAATAAAGCAGTGGCAGATGGCCTAAGTGCTTGGGAGACCTGGAGGAAGCTACTGGGCCCGGGTTTTGGTCTGACGCAGCCCCAGCTACTGCAGCCATCTGCAGAGTGAACCACTAGATGCGAGATCTCTCCCACCTCATCTGTAATACTATCAGATAAGTGTTTCAAACAAAAATGCTATTTAGCCTTCATGCAAATTGTAAGATCAATAACCCTTTCCATACTGTTCTTGCTGCAACCCATGTGTTTTTATGTTTTTGTTTTTATTTTCGTTTCTTCCACATAGTTATTTTCTCTTGTTGAATTCGTTGCTGGCTTGTGGAACGCATAGTGGCATCATTTTGCCCAAAAGGCTTTTGTGTTTTCATTTCTTCATCATTATGTTGGTTATTCAGTGGTATGTTGTTTGACTCCGTGTTTTTGTAAATTTTTTGTTTTAACTTCATTCCTGCTGTCGACCTTTTTTCATGGCATCTCATTTAAGGGACTGTATAGTGACAGATGTGAAGATACAGTGCAGTATGCATCCCTACTTCCAAATCAAAGATGGACTCCCAATAAAACTGTCAGATATATCTATGACAATAGGATGCCGGACTGTCTGACATTGTCTGTACCAGTAATGTCAAGGCACAATTAACAGACTGATGGACTTACGACTGCTAATGAAGGCTTATACTATTGTAATAATACGTGGAAAATCAGTTATGAGGTAGGAATTTGGGGAGGGGGTAGGGAAATCCCAGGCCCTATGGAATTGTACCATAAAGTTCAAAATTTAAAAAGTAATAATAATGCTGCTCAAGGGACTAAACAAGGATTTTCCCACTGAGAGCTGAAACACGAAGCCTGCATCTGAGGGAGCCTTACTCTCATGGTCTTATTTGTGGAATATGCCCACCTCTCAGTCATGTTGCTAAAAGGGCAGTCAGGGCTCTGATTGGTAGTCTGGGCCTAGGCACCGCCCCTCCCCCGGGAGATGGAGTCTTCAGAACCTCAGGACTACTGGGGAGGGAAAGAGTGGTATCCTCACCAGGCAGCACCAGCTCCCTGAGCCCCCTCTAGGAGGGGGCACGGCCATCAGGACCGAGGGGTGGAGCGAGTCTTGAACCCCGCCTGTCTGCTGCTCACCAGTGTTGGAGTAATGGAGCAGGGTCCTGATCCTCCAGGATCTGGGCCTCTGGGGTGTACAGGTGATCTGTCTACCATGTGGGAAGTGGATATGGCACAGGAGCTGAGGCTAGCCTTGGGCAAGGAAGACTTCCAGGAGAAGGTACTGCCTTATGCTGAGGAGTCTAGCCAAGTACTGGATGAGCATTTGAGCAAGAGAAACAAGTCCAGATCCCAGAGCCTGAGGGAAGAGGAGAGGGGACAGGCAGCCACCAGATGAGAAGGGGCAGCCCAGGACCCAAGGACTTTTAATGCCAGAGGAAGAGCTAAGACGTGATGCTGATGCAGTGGACAGCTGTGGCAGAGGGCAGCTCTCAGGCAGCCTACTGCCTGGTGCTGGGGGCACAATCTGGGGGCTCAGCTTGAGAAGGAAAGGAAAGAAGGAGGCCTAAGGTGTCTGCTGGCTTCCCTCCCTCCCACCCGGCATTAGAGTTCCTGTCCCAAGGAACCCATCTGCTGCTTGTATGTTCCCAGGAATGGGGAGTTCAGTCCTGGTTCCTGCTATACTTGTTAGAAAGCTTGTTTGCAGGATCCAAATCCATGTTGCTCAGGGATGTCTCTCTAGTGACCTGTCAAGAGGGTGAGCAGAGGGGAGCAGGAGGCTGGGGAGCCCTGGGACCACTGAGAGAGTGGGTTAGGGGTGGAGAGAGGACAAGAGCAACTTCTGCCACACATCTGGGGCCCCAGCCCATTTCCCAGGAGCCCTCTGCCTTTTACGAAGAAACCAAGACAGAGAGACCAGGCCATTCGCGCAGTAACCCCGAGCTCAGAGGCAGGATGTCTGCCCCTCTGGCCCTCTTCCCACCCTGCAGGTGGTGTCCGGCTGCCTCATCTGCGGGGGCCTGCATAGCTCTTTGCTGATAGCTGCAGCTGCCCCACATTATTCCCTGGTTCCCTTCTCCCCTGCCTCAGGTGCTCAGTGACCCTTGGCTCCTGGCCACCTGTTTACGGACATGTAAGGGACGCCCTCCTGTGCATCGCAGTCCCTGTGCCTTCACAGCATGCTAACTGCACACCGGCGACAGGGATGCATCCACACACGCCCTGCGTGGGGTAACCCTGGGCTCCACTGCCAACAGTGCCAGTGGGACATGGAGATCAGAGGTTGGGCCTGATGGCTCAGGGATCTCTGGGACCAAAGCAGTCGATCCCATCCCTCTGAACACAGCATGGTTAGAGACCCTGGGGAGGAGTGAATGAGGCAGGTGTGCCAGATGGAGTGGACCCCACCCCTGCCTGCCTGCTGTGAAAGCTGGAAGGTGCTGCCAGGGCTGCCAGGGTGCCTGTACCTGAGACAGTTGCAGCTCTTAGCAAAGGAGTTTGAACTCAATCCTTAGGGTGGTGGGGAACCCGAAGAGGGCAGTCTGCATGTTGGAAGATTGTCACTTGGGGCTGGAGCTAGGGGAAGAGTGGTTTGGGCGGCAGTGCCCAGCAGGGTGAGTAACAGGGGAAGGTGGCCTGATCTGGGCACAGGGTGCTCCAAGAGGGCCCAGTGGAGGTCAGAGTTTACCATGCGAACCCTGTGGCCCAGTGCGGACCCTCATCCCAGCACACACTGACTCAGTTTCCCAGGTGACACTGGTGGGGACCTCATCTGATTGGTGAGCCAGAGCAGTAGCCCGCTGACCTACAGGCCCCCATGTCCCTTCCGAGTGCCTGAGCAAAATGTTTCCCCCGCGGGGACACTTTTCGGTCAGCTCCTCTGGAACATGGAGGTGATGGCGGCACCTCCCGGGGTTACAAAGCAACCGTGAGGGACACACAGGCTTGTGTTTGGGAACCAAAGGCTGCCATGCTGACTGTGGTCAGGGGCATGGAGCTGATGGACCCTAAAATCCCAGCCTCCAGCATGGCTATGAGGCCAGCAGAGGAAGCTGGCCAGTCGCCTGGAGAAAGGAAGCCAAGGACCTCCAGGGCAAGGCTTTGCTCTGGCCACTCCACAACTGTCGGGACAGGCAGGGTGTATGGTGGCACCCACAGGCAAAACTCTGGAGCAAGAGATCCCAGCTCTGTCTAGGAAAACCCTGTGGGGACCGAAAGCTCCCCGTCTCCGGGAACGCTTGAGCAGCAGATGCACCACAAGCTTGGCAGAGTCTGCCGAGTGTTTGTGACTCAGCCCTCCTATAGCATCTCTAGCACCCTGTTCTTCCTCCTCTGGGCCTCAGCTTGCTCATCTAGGAAATGGAATTAGTGGGGGCACCTGTTGTGGTCACAGAGTTGAAGTAAATTTCTCCAGATAGAGTGTGTATAGCAGGGCAGGCAGCCAGCATGCCCTCGCCCTGACCTCAGACCAGCCCCAGGACCCCACTTTCTTTCCTTCTCATTGCCACTGTCTCCTGTCTCCTGCTCCCCCTGCCCCACGTCCCCAGGTGGTGGCAGGAATTCCAGACCCTCCTAGGCCCCTTTTAGCTCCTGCTGGAGTGCGAGCTGGCGGACTGGGGCGGCGGGCGCCATCCGCCTCCCATATGCTTCCTGCTATTTAGAGGAGCACTCTCCCTGCGTGCGTCCAACCACACGGGCTGACATTTCCAGACAGACGCGGGAGTCGGCTCTTGAGGGGATTGGCAGATAAATTTGGCCCAGGCCGTTGGGAAAATCTTAGCCTTGCTGGGGAAGTGGAGCCCAGGCCCCGGGGGCTTCTGTCCACCATGTGGCTCCCTGCTGCTCCCACCAGCCCAGCGCCCCAGGAGAGTCTGCCGGAGACAGCTCTGTCCTGGCCCCTCCTACCCCTGTCCACAGGCCAGCAGGAAACAGGGAGAGGCTCCTCGCAGCTCCCCAGCATTCCTGGGCATGGCCCCACTCAGCCTGGTGCAGGAGCAGGTATGGGATCAGAGACCAGAGCTCCAGGCCCCTCATGGTCTCTGTGACCGTGGGGAGCTGGTGCTGCTCTCTGGGCCTCCTCTTCACCTGTGAAGTGGGAGTAATTAGAGCACCTGGTGCGCAACACACAGCAGCTACTACCACCATCATCATCCTCCTCGGGGCATACGAGGACCTCAGTAAATGCTGCTGCTTTTCTCTTCTTCCCTGTCTCTGTGGCTACTTAGGGAACACAGGGCCATTTCAGACTTGGCTCAGGTGGGGTGGGAAAAGCAACAGGTGCCTGGACTGCAAGAGCAAGGGCAGCGGAGGCTATAGCACCCAGCCAACACCCCCCCCCCAACACACACACACACATAGCTCGCTCTGTCCTAACACCTCTCCCC
Source organism: Ochotona curzoniae (assembly GCF_017591425.1). Taxonomy (NCBI): domain Eukaryota; kingdom Metazoa; phylum Chordata; class Mammalia; order Lagomorpha; family Ochotonidae; genus Ochotona; species Ochotona curzoniae. The sequence continues at coordinate 12,908,422 of NW_024465894.1, read as the reverse complement.
ACACTGGAGTCTGGGATGCCCATCTGCTCAGGTTTAATGGATGGAAGCAAAGAGGAAGGCCAGGATGCCTGGGCCCTCTGCTGGCCTGGCTGGCAGTGGAGGCAGGGTGCTATGTGGTAACTGCAGCAGGATATGGCCAGCCAGGAAACTGGAAAGTGGATGACGGCCACGTAGAAAGCAGGTTTGAGCTTCATTTGGCTTCTGCTGCTGGACCCTGAGTACCAGACCTCAGGCCCAGCCTGGGAAGACTGCTGCCAAGCAGGCAGCTCCGGTTCAGGTGAAAGGAGTGCAGGAGTGCAGATAACCAAGAGGACAAGATTCTGGGTCCAGCCCAAGCAGACCCAGGGGCTGAGGGAGGGGGCGAGAGTGGGTCTGTGTGGCTAGGTGGATGAGGGATGAGCTGGTACTGACCCTGGGAGCGCCGGGCAGGGAGGAAGGATGAAGTCAGGTATGGGGCCTTGGGGTCTTGAGTGCCAGGCTCTCTGCAGTGCTGGGCCCAAACCCAGCCAGCCCTGTGTGCAGGAAGAGAGGCCTAACCAGCCCTGTGTCCAGGCACTGCCCAGCAGGAGAGGCAGGCGAGCAGAGAGGAGGTTTCTGGCATCTAGCCAGTCATGTTTGAAGGGAGGATGTGAATCTGTATGCAAATGTAGGATTTCAGGATCAGGTGAGAGAGGAGAAATCAGGGGAGAGGGGAACATGGAACCAGACCATGAGCATGTGAGGGCAGAGCCAGGCACAGAGGTGTGCAGGGCCTCCCCCAGGTGACAGAATGAGCGCAGACTCCAGTGTCACACACAGCAACCAGTCCCATAGCTGTTTACTTGCATGTGAGTCAGAAAACAAAACATTGCTTGACCTCTCTGAGCCTGTGAGAGTCTCACCTGGCAGAATCCCAGAGGCAGGTCGTCCAAGGCCAGTGCAAGCCATGCTTGGCATGTGCCTTCCCCTCTCCTGGCCGCAAAAGGGCTGTGCCACCTCCAACTGCTGTTTCTGAGTCCCAGGTAGAGACTCAGAGAGCTATAGAGGCTGCCTGCTGGCCCAGTCTGCCTGAAAGACAGTAGATGTCCTGGGGACCCCCAAGCACTGGACTTCTGCCTACATGTCTTTTTCTGCCAGTTGTGATCATCACTCTAGGAATAGCTAGCAGGGCCCACTTCCCAGTGCCCACCTCCTGGGAGCTCTAGGAACGGCTAGCAGGGCCCACTTCCCAGTGCCCACCTCCTGGGGGCTCTAGGAACAGCTAGCAGGGCCCACTTCCCAGTGCCCACCTCCTGGGGGCTCTAGAAACAGCCCACAAGGTCCTCTTTGTGCGTGGAACAGTGAGCACTGGGAAGGAGCAAGCTCCCGGCCAGCACTGACTGCCCTCCTCCCCCCTACCTCTGTGACAGGCGCCATGGGCCTGCAGGCAGTCACACTGATGCTGCTGAGACTGGGGGCATCTCACGACCCTCACCGCCAAGCACACAGGAGGCTGGCACAGAGGCGGTCTGCAGGGCTAGCAGAGGGTTAGGGCAGGCACAGGCGGGGATCTCCTGGGAGCCCTAACAGAGGATCCCTGCCGTGTCTCCATTGTCTACCCCTACCCACTCTAGAGCCTGAATCTAGTGGCTTCCCGACAGCATGAGCTGTGGCATGTGGTGGATGGCTGTGGTAAGTCCTTGGGTGACAGGTGCACGTGGCTTTACTTCTTGAGATCTCAAAGTGGCCAAGTTGCCTGGGGTCAGAGGGTAGAAGTCTTCTGACCTTTTTATCTTTGGTCAGTTGGCGCATCTGCCTTTGGTTTCTTTTGTTCTCTGCAGCCTACCCGCCCCCGCCCCACACACACACACTTTTCTTTTTTAAGATGTATTTATCTCCTTGAAAGTCAGAGTTACAGATGGAACTTCATCTAGTCTGCTGTGGGGCTGTGGGGGGCAGGCAGAGCCCTAAGCATTTGTGGCCACTTTCTGCTGCTTTTCTCAACTCATTAGCAGAGAGCTTGATTGGAAGTGCAGCAGTCAGGACTCAAACCTGCACCCATATGGGATGTTGGTGTTGGAGGCAGCAGGCTATCCTACTCCACCATGGTACCAGTCCCTGAGCCTTGGTTTTACAACTAACAAAATGGGCACAACCATCCTTGCAGTGTCTTCCCTTTAAGACTTCCATGTAGTACATAGCAAATGCTCAGCATTGGTAGTGCCTATCATTGCTGACATTGCGCTTCCCTTAATGGGATGGGTAGAACTGGCATATCTGGCAGCACCATTGTGTGCCAGGCTTAGTGCTGGGCATACCTGCTCATGTTGGCATACCTCTGAGGAGGTGGTCATCTTCCTGGTCCTCAGAGAACCCCAGTGTGTGCTGGGTTCGTTTCCCTGGCTGCTGCCTCACCAGAGGCTGGCTTTGCTGGGCTGCCTGCAGAACAGTTCGCGTTGTGTGCCTTGAGTCCCCCCACCCCGTAGGCTGCCTGTGACATCAGAGAGGTGGCCAGGGGAGGGATAAATAGAGCCCTTGTCAGATGAGCCAGGAGCCTGGATGAGATGGCCTCAGCAAGCGGCAGCGTGAGCAGCAGAAAGTGTCTGTTTACTCAGAAGCTTGAGAACAGGGCGACAAGCCCGGCCCTTGTCACAGGAGGTGGCGACGTGCCTGTCCTTGCTGTGCTAGGCTGCCACACTGTCACCAGTGGCCTTGCTGTGTGAGTCTGAAATGAGGTCAGAGGTGAGAGCAGAAGGTGAGAGGATCTGTGGGAAATTCTTGGCCCGGAGATGTGGGTTTCCCCAGTCAAGTGCCCCAGAAAGCTGTCATGAGCCACTGCTGTCCTAGGAACGTCATTGGGTGAGAAGCACACAGGCAAATGGAACTAGGTTTGGCAGCAGTTCCCGGGGGCCTGGCAGCTGGCAGGGTTGGCAGCTAGTTATGGAGGGAGCCTTCAGTGCCACCTTGTTGTGACAGAGGGCTCTTGATTTTGGCCCTGGCACTGCACTACTGAATGCCCTGTCCTATGTGCTGCTGGCCAGGCTTTTGTCCGTGGTGCTGAAGAGCTCCCCCTCCACCTGGACCCAACTGGTGTCTGGACTACTGTCTGTGGTTCTGTCTGCACAGAGTATAAGTGCATTACGTCCAGGCCTGTGGGTTTTCCAGGAACCTAGTTGGAAGGTTGGGAGCTTCCCCCAGCACTGAGCAACTTCAGGCAGTATGTGTGAGGCAGCCTTTGTATCGGGCAGCAGCTAAAGAGCTTGATGTGTGCTATGCCATTTCTTTCAGGCCCTGGCCTACATGTACCCCCATTAGAGGTGAGTAGATGCAAGCTGGGAGTGTTCAAGTGCCGTGAGTGTTGGATCTCCAGTCTCAATGCCCTTACTTGTAATAACAATGAGCTGGGGAGTGGGGCCAGGTTCTGGGAGCTAAAGTGTAAATGCTGCAGGGTTAGTCCATAGATAACCCCTGGAAGATCTGAATCAGAGCTGGGTCTAAAGCACTGGTACGAAACTAAGGGAATACCCATGTACTGAGTGTACCTGTATACCAGGCCCTGTGGTGGACACTTGGAGAACGTGAGCACTCTGCACCCACGACCACACTTGAGTGGAAGCAGCGAATGGTTCTGTTCTGTTGGAGAGATAACAAACGTAAAAGGATGTAACATCCTGAGGTTACTTAGAAAGTAGTGACTATAGTGGCTGGCACTCTGGCATAGTGGAAAAGCAGCAACCTGTGGTGCCAGCATCCCCACATAGATGCTTCTTCAAGTCTTAGCTGCTCCACTTCCAATCCAGCTGCCTGCTGATGTGCCTGGGAAAGCATAGGGAAATGGCCCAAGTATTTGGGCTCCTGTGCCCAACATGGGAGACCCAGAAGAAACTTCTGGTTCCTGGCCTTAAACCCACCCAACTCCAACTGTTGCACCCAGTGAATGGGTGGAAGTCCTGTGTCTGTGTGTGTGAGTGTGTGTGTAACTTTGCCTTTCAAATAAATAAATAAATCTCTTTTAAAGTATTTTTTTAACATTTTTATTGCAAAGTCAGATATACAGAAAGGTGGAGAGACAGAGAGGAAGATGTTCCGTCCTCTGGTTCACTCCCCAAGTGAGTGCAATGGCTGGTGCTGCGCTGATCCAAAGCCAGGGATCCCAAGCCAGGATCCCGGAACTTCTTCCAGGTCTGTCACATGGGTGCAGGGTCCCAAGGCTTTGGGCCATCCTCAACTGCTTTCCCAGGCTACAAGCAAGGAGCTGGATGGGAAGTGGAGCTGCTGGGATTAGAACTGGCATCCACATGGGATCCTGACGCATTCAAGGCAAGGACTTTAGCCACTAGGCCACGTTCCGGGCCCAATAAATAAATCTTTTAAAAAGAAAAATAAAACAAAGTGGGAGGTTTGAGAAAAGCCCTGGGAACTGGGAGCCACACACATGAATGCCAAGGCCAGGAAGGCCTAGTCCGTGTGGTGCCGGCCAGAGCAGGGCGCAGGGCTCAGCCTGGAGTTATCTTCTTCCAGTGTCTGTCCTCTCCCAATACTGGCCCGGGCTCCAGGGAGATGTAAAAAAAAAAAAAAAAAAAAAATAGAATTGCTGTGGCACGAGCAGGGCCTTGGTATCTAGGAGATGGGATGTTCAAGTTCCAGATCAGGCAGGTTGCTTACCCTCTCTGGGTCTCCCCTTGCCTGTGTCTAGAGCAGAAGGTTGCTATAATCACAGCCTGCAGGGTGATTGGAAAGATCACAAGAGACAATGGGTCACAAGAGTTGACACATCCCTTCTTATTAGCAGGAAGAAGACCTAGCGATGAGAGGGAAGCCAGCTCCCCTTCCTACATCCCCAGGTGTCACAGCAAGCCCCAGAAGTGGAAGAGAGCCTGGCACCACCTCCCTGAGCCCCCAGTGCCACTTCCCAGCAGGACTGGTGGCTATGGCCATGGCAGCACCTGGCAGCCCCAGCTGTCAGACATTCCTTCAGGCGGCCAGGCTCACCAGGGCCAAGTGACCCCATGGGGGGTGGTGGCTGGGCCAGCTCTGGCTGCTCCTTCACAGCTCGCCTAATGGCTCAAAGCTTAATGTGCCCCATGGGGCTTCTGTCACACCTAATTAGGTTGTCCTCAACCACCCTTTCTCCAGGGCCCTGCTGTGGCCATCTGAGGCCCTGGGCATGAACACGGATGTCCTTGGCAGCTATTTGGCTTTTCAAAGGAGGTAGCTGCCTGGTCACCTATGGCCAAGGAGATATGATGCCTTCCTTTCCCCCATCCCCCTCTCCTGCCTCCCAGGCCTGGCAGAAAAGCAGAGAAAAGGAAGAAAAATGGCACAGGTAGCAAGAGTGACAGGGAGATGGCAGGGAAAGGAAGGTGGGGAGTTGGCTCAGCCGCTGCCTTCCTTAGCTGTGCCTTGGCCACGCTGGCTGGCCTGGGTTTGTCTCAGCAGCTGTGTGTTCAGCAGGAGGCAGACCCTGAGTGGGGAGGTGAGCCAAGATACAGGAGGGAGGACTTGGTGTGGGGTCAGGCTCACAGATCTGCCTGGGGCTGGAATGCCCTACAGGGCACTGCCAGTGACACGGTTCGAACTAGGGGCCTTGACCTCCCCTCTAGGACCCTGCCAGCACAGAGGAAGCATTTGAGGGGTAAAGTCAAGAGGAAGGACTGGGAGGGACAGAAAGCAGAAGGAGGATTTGAAAGCCCTTTTGAGTAGAGGGAACTTCACCAACTGCAGCTCAAGGGTGTAGCAGGAGCGGGTTCTGTGCATAAATCATATCGTAATCAATTAATTCTCTTTGCAGTTGGTTTTTATTATTTATGCAGCTTTGAGAGCTATCCAAGAACAAGTGTAGCTGCAGTTCATTCATTTCTTCTGCTGATTACTATTCTGCCACGTGTGTGTTCCGTGTCCCTGCAGGCGCCCGGGGGTCTTTCTCCTGGAACACGTGCTCTGTGAACGCTTGCAGCCGACTGGCCCTCCAAGGTAACTGGGCCACATCGCAGCGCACTCCCGCGAGTGAGCCAGCACGTCCCCACAGCCTCGGCACCTCCCCGGCAGTTGATTTATCGCTCTTTAATTTTGCCAGTCTTCTGAGACACAATCTCTCATTTTCATTAGCACCATGTGCCTCCTACAGGAGCTCAGTGTCTCAGCTTGAGTTTAACAGGTCATCTGCAGCCCATCCTCTGTGAGATGCACGCTCGCTTGTTCACCCAGGTTACAGATCACTTTCTCATTCATTTGTAAGGGAGCTCACTAGGTTTAGATTAGTCCCTATGGTGTCTGGTGCAAACAAGCTCTCTCCCAGTGTTCTGCTTATGTCTTCTTTTTTTTTTTTCATTCAGAAGTTTCAGAGTTGGAGGTTTCCCCTCTTACTCATTTTGACCTATTTGTGACTTAAGAAAGCCCCCCTGTCCCATACCCTGAGGTCATCAAGATGTTCTCTGTTCACTTCTAATAATTGTACAGTTTGATTTTTCTTTTGTTCCTTGTTATCTTAGGTGTGAAGTGCGATCTGATCTTATTCCAAGGCTAGCCCGTTGTACCCCCCGCCCTGATGGAATGTTCTAGTCCTTTCTTGCTGGTCGCCAGTGTCGGCTCCAAGTTACCCTGAAGGGGCTGCATGTTTGTGGATCTATTTCAGGGGACTCTGTTCCATCTCTTGATGACTTTGTCCCTTTGTCTATTCCAGTTATTTTTGTTATTTGAAAGGCAGAGTTGCAGAAAGAAAGAATCTTCCATCTGCTGACTCACTCGCTAAACGGCCATGACAGCTGGAGCTGGGTCAGGCTGAAGCCAGGAGCCAGGAACTCCATCAGGGTCTCCCACATTGGTTCAAGGGCCCCATGGACTTGGGCCATCTTCTGTTACTTTTCCAAGACTATTAACAAGGAACTGAATCAGAAGCAGAGCAGCCAGAACTTGAGCCAGCACCCATATGGGATGCTGGCATTGTAAGCAGCAGCTTTACTTGCTATGCCACATTACTGGCCCCCAATATACTCACTGTTCTCTCATCGTGTGGGGCTGGCCTGGGGCAGGGACATCAGCTATGACCTGTTTCAGATAAACAGAACCTTGAGATTCCAGTTCAGCCTCATTCTCAGACAAGCAGAGGGAAGGTGGAGCAGAAGCTGGCATCCCACAGTGGGACCCCAGTCCTCCTGCCTGCTCTGGGTTCTGACTGGCCTCCAGCAGAGTCACCAACCACCTGCTGCCTGCTACATGATGTGTCCCCACCCCCTCCAACCTCGCTGTGACATGTAGAGCCCCAGAATAGCATCTGGGGGTGGGGCGCACACTTCCATGGTCCTCCCCTCTAGTGTCTCAGAGTTTTTCACGGTCATGCGCCATCCCCCTGCCACCACAAGGGACAGAACAGAGTCCTGAATTCTGGGCCTCTGCATCACTGAGAGGAGAGCTTATTTCCTCCCAAGGACCCATTTGAAGATTCCTGGGCCCACTGAGGCCCCCAACCAAGTTCCTCCTGGGAGACATGTGCTTAGCACTGGGTACCACGTTAGCTGGGGTCAGCTAAGGACTCCTCCCATAGGCCAGCTGTCCCTGATCAGATTGTGTCCAAAGACTTGTGCCCCCTCTGCCTGTCTGTCCCCACTACCCACACCCTGGCCTTGACCTGGCTTCCTGGGGACCAGTAACCGTGGGTGAGGGATGTAGCCACACCGCCCTGCCTGCTCTGACCATGAACTTCTCGCTGGCACAGCTGCAACCCTCCCTGCCTCCCTCTCCTCCTAATTTGCCTCCTATCTAATTCCCCATCCCCTGTGATCCATGGTGTGCACCAAGATATTTATAAAATCCATGTCCTCATGATAAAGCCAGCCCTGGGGATCAGGCTCAGAGCAGCTCTCTTTAGCCTCTGAAGCCCCAAACACTTCAAACCGAGTCCACCATGGATGCCCACACCACCCCCACCATCCTCACACCCCCCACCCCTCCCTATTGCCAGCTGAATGAAGCCACAGCGCCCATGTGTGGAAACCATCAGCTCTGGACACGGCTCCCAGCAGTCGTGAACGCTCGCTACACGCTAGAGCCCCATGCTGGAGGCAGCCCGGGGATCGGATCTCCAGAGGTTGAAAGCACAGGCTGTGAGGCCTGGAGGAGGGATCAGCTCAGGATGGTCTGAGCAGGGAGGTCCCCTACCGCCTGTCACAGTGGGGCCACTGCTGGGGCCAAATAGAAGCTGTCAGAAGACATGTCACCTGGGAGGGAAGCAGCAGAGGCTGGCCTTTCAGAGCACCTGCCAAGGTTCCTGAGAGAATTCTTGAACTCCAGTGACTTCAGAGGACAGGTTCCTGAGCCTGGACAGCACGCAGACTGGCATGGCATTGTGCCCTAAAGGTCAGAGGCCTCAGGGTCCTCCATGTCTCTCTTTCCCAAGGCACAGCCCCCTCCTCACCTTCAAGTTCACCCTCTCCTGGGCAGCCCCTTATACTGTTGGGGGTTTTCTTAGCTTGACGCACAACGTCCTGTGTATGACATCTCTACCCATGTGAATGTGCTGCCCCCAAAGGGTCTGCTGTTGAGCCCAGCCCCATACTCTGAGCCCTGTCAAACCCTGGGAATGCCCAAGGCAATCTCTGCTAACTGAGCTCACGGCCCACGACTTTGCCGTTGGAGGGACCAGGCTGACACCATGACAACCTGGTGAGCCTCATCTGTGCAGTGAGTTGCCAGGCAGAGAACATGAAGGGAAGCATATGAGACTTGGAGGACTGAGCCCACCGTAGGGACAGACCTGATTAGAGCTGGGGTCAGAGCGCACAGGCTGAGGGCAGATGGCCTGGCCTGCAGTGGACACTGGCCCAGAGAAGGGGCCCACCTCGGGCAGAGATGGAACTGTGAGGAGCTGGCGAGAAGCTGCAACGCCATCAGCCAGTCAGGCAGAGGGCACAGTGTACCTGGCCGTGGGAAGTGCCTGGCTTGAGCTCTGGAGCTATTAGCCCTGCAGGCTGTGGCTGTGGCAGGGGTTGGGTGTGGGGTGCCAGGCTGTTGAGGTCCTTTCACCTTTGCCCTGAGGTCACCATGGAGACAGCCAGCAACTCAGGCACAGTCGGGTGGTGTGGGTTGAAGGGCTGGGCTGGTTTCATCCTTTGGTTGGGTGGTGATGGCCAAGTCCAGGAGGCTGAGGCAGCAGGAGCTGGGAAGAAATGGGCAGGTTTGGGGGCTCTGTGGTCCAGATGAGGCACCGAGCCTGAGCGGAACGTCAGCAGCCCACACACCCTGCCCTGGGCCCTGCTGGGCACAGGATCCTGCTGTGCAGGGACCCCACCGCCTCCTCTGCGCCACACTGGCTTCTGTCTACATCTCTATGTTTCTTTCCTTTGCACACCCCATCCTCCCGTGTTTGAACTCACACACACCTCTCATGCCACACATCCTGCCGTCCTCAGGTTACCCCGGCTGCTGTCCTTGACACACCTGCCTCTCCTGGTTGCTGTCACTGCTGTCATTTAAAACAAAACAAAAACAGATTTATTTATTATTTTTTTTAGAAGATTCATTTACTTGAAAGGCAAAGTTAACATAAAGAGAGGGAGAGAGGGAGAGAGGAAGAGTCTTCTGTTCACTGGTTCGTTCCCCAAATGGCAACAACTACTAAGTCTGGGTAGGCTGGAGCCAGAAATTAATTTCTTAATTAATTCTTAATTCTTTTTTTCTTTCTAAGGTTTATTTATTTTTGTTGGAAAGGCAGATTTACAGAGAGAAGGAGAGACAGAAAGATCTTCCATCTACTGGTTCATTCCCCTTGTGGCCTTAACAGCCAGAGCTGAGCCAATCCAAAGCCAGGAGCCAAAAGCCTCTTCCGGGTCTCCCATGCGGGTGCAGGGTCCTTGACTGCTTTCCCAGGCCACAAGCAGGGAGCTGGAAGGGAAGTGGAGCAGCCGGGATATGAACCAGTGCCTGTATGTTATCTTGGCTCATGCAAGATGAAGACTTTAGCCACTAGGCTATCACACCAGACCCTGAAGCCAGGAATTTTATCTCGGTCTCCCAAGTGGTTGGAAAGACCCAAGCACTTGCACCATCTTCTGCTGGTTCCCCAGTTGCCTTAGCAGGATTCAAAGTGGAACAGCAGGGATATGAACCATTATTCATATTGGATGCTTATGTCTCTGCTGCTGTCCTCTCCATCCCTCTACGAGGTTCTGAGTGTGATCTGTCTCCCCTAAAAGATAGGCTGGAAGCCCCAGGATGTTTCTCCTGTGACTTGGCCCAGAAAAGGGCCTCTGGAAGCCCCGGTTGAGTAAAGGAGTGTGGGAGGCCGCTGCCCCTCCCTCCTGCTGTGACAGACTGTCTGTCCTCACCACCGATGCCATGTGACGTCACTTGTGAAGCAGCTCCTGCACTGAGCCGGGTGGCGTGGGCTCTGTGGCGTGTGTGTGCACACAGCCTTGGGGCAGGCACGTGTGTGCCCGGGCTTCCATGAGTAATTTAGTGGTGCTGCCAAATGCCGTCTCCATGGTGAGGCCACCCCCGCCCTCCCCTGCCCCAGGTGGCTGCCTCCACCATGCCTCCCAGCCCCGCTCCTTGCTCCCTGCTCCTCTGTGACCCAGATGCAACCCGTCTTACCGCCCACGTTCCTGGGGCTCCGGCTTCTGAAAGCTCCCAGTTTGGGGGCCTTACCCTACACAAACTTCTCATTCAGGATCAGCTCCAGGCGGAGGTGCTGCTTATCAAGGTCACTTACTTACACAAGGCTGGGCGCTGGCAGGTGACTGCCAAGACCTCCTCCTGTGTGACCTAGGGACAGCAGCACTGCACTGGGCACCCAGAGTCATGCCTGGCACCCCCAGGGCTGCCCTACACCCTCCCCTCACTCCCTCTGCTCCAGCCCTTGGCCCATCATGTCAGTCCACTGGCCCAGCATGCACATTTTCCCACACAAGCCCCACATCCACTGCCACACTAGTTCATCTACCTGGAACACATTTTTCTTGAGGTTCCGCACAGCCCACCATGGCCGGTCTTCTCAAACTGCCCTGATTGGTTTCGGAGAAGGCGCTGTCACCTGACGTCACATTCTGAGCTTGCCTGTACTAGTGTAGGCCTTGCGGGGGTGAGGGTGTGCCTGGTACGCAGTAGCTACTCTGCATGAAGCCGGTGAGTGAGTGAGTGGGTGGACCTAAGGCAGCAGTCCCTGTGCAGCCCATGTGACAGGTAGTGGTGGCCTCCCACTTGTCCCCACTGTCCTTCACCGAGTGCGGAGCCATGACTGTGGTTCGTGTTCGTGTACTCTCTGCCGGACATATCCATGCATCTAATCACTGTGGCCCTCATCATCAGTTTGTGAGATTACTATTTTTCTTTTGAGTCCCATTTTCTGCATGTTGAGGCTTTGAGATGGAGGGACCAGGGGGTCCCTGAGGCAGGCCTGGCTGATGTTGCTGATGCCAAGGCCTGCCCAGCTGCAACCTCCAAGCCCAGTCCTGGACACCCACACAGAGGTTGCCCACTGCAGACATCACTGTCTGGGAGCCTCATTTAGACAGCTTTGAGGCAATGGGGATTCCAGCCACCAAGGAAGGGGGGCAGTTCTCTGCAGATGAGAGAGGCTGGGGCCCCTGGAGACAGGCTGGGGCTTCATGGTCCTTCCTTACTGGATGACCTTGGGCCTCGTCTGTCCCTCAGGACCCCAAATGTATAACGAGTGTTCTTTCAGCCAGCTCAAGACCTCTTGCCATTCAAAGTCTCCAAGTCTAAGAAAATGACCAGAAGACAGTGGCCCCGGGCTCAGTAGCCAGTGAGCACCACACACATCCAGGACTGTGTTCAAGACAGGGAGGAGGCCTGGCCTCCTCCTGGGCTGAGTCTAGGGGTCCTCAAAAGCCTTCCCTAGACGGTGTCCTTCATGACCCAGTGATGCGGGAGCCAGAACCAGCCCCACCTGCCTGCCAGGCCTGTGGCCTAGGTCCTCATAAGGAACAACACCCCGTCCTCTGATTGGAGGTTGAACCATGCCCCGGCTAAGAGTTGCTGGGTAGAAAAACCTGGTTCCTGGCAGTACTGAGGAGTAGTGTATTGTATATTCCCATATTATATTATAGGCAGGTAAACTGGGACCTAGATTGGGACATGACTTTGCTAAAGTGTTATGAGGCTGGTTATGAAAACATCAGTGGGGAGGAAGGGTGGGTTTCCTTAACAGACAGGACCCCCTGAGGCAGCACTGTGTTCCCTCCCCACGGGTTCAAGGCTAGCATGTGTGAAATCCCTCAGGAGACTTGTTAGGAAATGCAGGTGCTGGGACAGGCACATTGTGGCATGGCAGATAAAGCTGCCACATACAGTGCCAGCATGCCATAGGTGCCCAATTACTCCACTCCGATTTAGCAGACAGCCCAAGCTCCTTCTACCTACCTGGAAGAGGAAGAAGCTCCTGGCTCCTGGCTTCAGCCCGCCTTGGCTCTAGCTGTTTAAGTCATTTGGGGAGCAAACCAACAGATGGAATTTCTCTTTGTTTCTTCTTCTCTTTCTTACCCTTAATTCTTTCTTTCTTTTTTTTAAAGACTTATGTATTTACTTGAAAACAGAGTTACAAAGAGAGTGGAGAGACTTACAAAGAGAAGGAAAAAAAGAGAGAGGGAGAGACAGAGTCAGAGAGGTCTTCTATCTGCTGGCTCACTCTCCAAATGGCCACAACAGCTGCAGCAGGGCCAGTCCAAAACCAGGTGCTTCCTCCAGGTCTGGGGTGCAGGGTCCCAAGGACTTGGGGCATCCTCCAGTACCTTTCCAGGAACATTAGCAGGGAGCTGGTTCTGAAGTGAGGCAGACATGATTCAAATGGCGCTCATAGGGGCTGCTGATGCCACAGGCAGCAGTTTTACCTGCTTTGTCACAGCACCAATCCTTGTAACTCCCAACTTGCAAGTAAATAAATCTTTAAAAGGAAAAATAAAATAATGTAGATGCTGGTATTTCACTCCATTTAGACCCTGGTGGGCACAGGAAATGTGACTCAGATGGTCTGAGACCCCAGCTTCAGGAACACTGATCCCAAAAATAAAACCAGGAGAAATCACAGCTGTGCTATGCAGAGCGTGTACCCCATGAGACTCCCTGGGCCCCTGCTGTGAAGTAAGGGAAACAGAAGTGGAATGGACAGGTACTTTTTTCCCTTCCACCTTCCTTGGTCTTTATTCTCACATTCGTTTTCCAACTTTCTGTCATACTCTTCAATATTTTTTTTTTCCATTTAAGCCCATAGGCTATAAATGTCCTCCTGGGTACTGCTTTGGCTGCATTTCATACTTCTTGGTATATTTATTTTCATTACCATTCAGTGTTGGTTTTTTCTGTTTGTTGGTTTATTTTGGTTTTGAGAAACAGAGAACAGAGACAGAGAACTCCCACATACTGGGTCACAAACATCTCCCCTGCTTGCCCCAACACCCACCCCAGATGTATTTTTAAGTTTTTAATTGTGTGATTTTCTGCTCTCTTTTGTTACTGTATTGGGGGTGTTGCAAAGTTGCTTTGTTATTGAGCTTTCCTTGTTGCTTAAAATAGGGCTAGTTCTTGTTGGTATTACCTATATGCAAAACACGTAACTGTTCATGGTTGGGTCAGGATCTTCTGTGTTAGAGTTGTGGGGACTGACAGGGATCCATGGTCCCTTTTGGGTGATTTGGGGCTCTCTGGAGAAGGAACTGCTTAATAATGATGTCAGTGTTGCCTGAGAGGCGAGATAGGAGCAGCATTCCACCCCAAGGGAACAGCATGACCTAAGACACAGAGGTCGGGGAAAATCAGCAAGAATGCACGTGCTCAGACAACCAACCTCCTTGGATCCAGCCAGTGAGGAGTCCACATGAGTGGCAAGGCTGCAGGAGCAATGTCAATGAAGGGGCATGTCACCAACAAGGCCATGGAAGTGAGTCCTTGTAGGTCATAGTGCCGATGCCAGCTGCAATGGGTGACACCCCACGCTGCTCACTCCGCGCCGTTGATATCCTCATCATTTACCCATTCTACCCCCTCTGCAGCACTGTGAGGTGGATGCCAATGTCATCTCCCCCAGACAGGGGAGGAACCAGAAACCAAAGGGAATCCCTGGTCACGTGGCTCCAAGTGGTGGAGCCAGGATTTGAAGCCAGGCAGATGTGATCTGAGCCACTGCACTGCTGTTTCTTGGTGTATCTCTGCCACCGCTGGAGGAGCCTTGGTTTCCTTGTCTGTAAAATGGGACTGATGCCCTGCCTGCCCTGCAGTCTCCCAGGGCCCTGCCTGTCACTGTCCCTGTCCCTGACACACTCCACACTCAGCTGCATTTGCCAGCAGGGTGGGCCAGCAGCTGGGAGAGGGCAGGGGCACAGGGACTCTTTGAAAGTGAAAATGGAAAGAACTTTGTGAATCCATCCTAGCTGGGTCAATTTGATTAGACATTTATGAGTTGGATGTCCCAGGTCCGAGTGTCACAACCAGTGGGTTGTGTAGATTGCGGATTTGAGGTTTCAATTAGCCATGTCTGCCATGGGTACAGAAAATATGGGTAGTGGCAAGTTTTGTATCTGAGATTCAGGCTCTATCCCAGTTCTTAGGGGCATGGTGCCCACCCTTAACCCGTGCTCCTTGTAAGCTCAGTAATTGAGCACCAGATACTTAGCCCTGTTTGGGCGGCCTCTACTCACCCTACACCCCAGCAGACTCAAATGTCCTGTCAGCCGTTGCCATGAGCAAAACCAAACCAAACCAAACTCCTGTCTCCCATCCCTGGGACCTGGACCCTTGCTGTAGTTTGTATACAAACAGGAAGTCATGTCTGGCCCGGGCTGATTGTCATGTGCCCTGGGTCTGTGTTTGAACTATAGAAAGAAGAGCCCTGCTGCCTCTGGCTTGGGACACCTCTGGGGTCCAAGGCGCTGGCTCCACAGCACAGCTTTCTCTGTCTACCCTTGTAACCGCCCCCACCCCTGACCCTGGCCTGCAGGTGTCACGGTCAGCAGCTGGCTCCCAGTGACACTTTCCAGTAGTGCTGCAGTCTCGTCTTGTGTGTCACGCTCTAAGTTACCTTCCATGGTTTTAAATCGCGCATGAAGCTAGGAAACATGAAAATGTCACACCAGGTGACTAAAGGGGAGCTTTGCCAAGAATTTCCCCATGAAGGTGGCATTTGTGGGTCTGACGGGATCAGGTGGGATGAGGAACTGCTGTAGGTCAGTCCCTTCTGTTCAGGTAGGGAAACTGAGGCAGGTGGAGGGAAGAGGCTTGTTTTTATCCACCTGGAGGGTGGGAGGCAGAAGTTGAAACCAATACTGTAGGAAGATCTGCCTCACTTTGGAGTCTGGAAAACTTGGGCAAGAGAACAGGGTAAAGGGGAGAACTTGGGCTTAGAGGGGTAACGGTGTACACTGGAGGAAAGGGAGGTACAGCAGATGCTGGGGGGCTGAGCTGGGGATTGACCAGGCAGTCTCTGGCCAGGAGTCTCTCCCATAGAGGGGAGTCAGACTCCTCCTGCACCCCCCACCACCACAGGCAGCCGGAGGCGGAAGCAGCTCCCTCCCAGTCCTGAGTGACCGAGGCTGCTGCTCCCTGGGAAAATGATGTGTCTGTTCCCAGAAACCAAATCTCCTCTGATGAATCCAATTAGATTTCATAGGCACATGAAAACGCGATCCGTCTTCAGTTCCCTCGGCAGACCTCCAGCCGCACATAAATATTTTATTCCCTGCCAAGCAGTCCCAGGCAGAATATGAAGCAGCCCCCAGCATCCTCCCCCGCAGGTCTAGACCGTGCTGGCGTAGGAGGGGTCCTGAGCCAAGAGGCCCACCCAGTACAAGGCTGGGCACTGCCACCGGTGCTGCTCCCTTCGCTTGCAGAATGGGTCTGCAACAACGCCCACCCTGCTCCCTGGCCTGCCAGCACTGGGCAGGACAGCCCACACTTGTATCTCTGACAGACAGTCCCTGAGTGGCCACTATGTGACCGCCATGTGACTGGCATCGGGGACACAGCCTCCGATAGGACCGGCCCCTTCCCACCCCGACAGAGCTCATGTTTTGCGACAGGCAGGGAAGTGGAACTGCAGGCAAAAGCAACCTTAGACAGGATGGGTTTTGCAGAGAACCTGGTCCCTCTGTGAATGTGTCCAAGATAATCCAGGAGTCCCTGCTGCAAACTGGAGGCTCATGGGAGACCTCCTAGGAGGTGACGTCTGTGCCAAGGACTGCAATGGGGCAAAGTGTTCTGGGAAGAGAGGTTAACAAGTGCTAAAAAGAGTGGCTGGAGCTGGGAAGCAGAGAGGAAAGGTGGATGAGGGATGAGCAGGGCTGGGTTCCTGCAGGAAGTCTGTCTGCCAGATACATCAGGCAGCTGTACAACTGCAACACACAGGCCTAGGAAAACAGGTGACAGGTGTTAGGGAGAACCCCCACATCAGGATGTCTGGGGCTGCTGGAGCTCCAGTGATGGAGAAAGGCCGTCAACCTGGGTCAGAGTGGTTTGGTGGTCCCATCCCAGCTTCACCACTGCCTGGCAGAGCAGGTCGCTTTACTTCTCCAGGCTGCTCTGTGAATCCTTCCCACACCCTCCCCCCGCCCCAGGTCTATTAAATGGGCTCACGTACAGAGAGCGTCTGATGGGTGGGAGGCCCAGGGGATGCACAGTTGCTGCTCTTGCTGTCCTCATCACCCATTGTCCATTCGCTCCTCCTGCCTGTCCCCTGTGATGGCACATGTCTCATGGTGACTCACAGGGGTAAGGTAGTACCCCAGGGCTCACGGGAACCTGCAGCTGGTGACATCCCGATTGCCACCAGGGCTATGATGTTGTGTGCCATATTTAATGAGCATGCCCAGAGAGGATAGAAACTGGAGCCTGTTCTGTGAGGAAGAAGGCCGGGAAGAGGAGTGACTTTGCTGGGGGACCGTCCAGCCTCACAGCGGGGATCCTGAGAGCCTGGAACTGTGTCCTTGCTGGGCTGCTGTGGTATAGCACCCTGGGCTGAGTGACTCCTGATGATGGAAACGATTCTGAAAGCTAAGACGTCCTAGATGCAGGGCCCAGCCTGTGGGCAGGGCCTCTGCCACATGGAAGAGCACTGTCAGGGCAAGGGTAGTGAGGAGGCAGAACCGACCACTCCCATC
Organism: Ochotona curzoniae; assembly: GCF_017591425.1. Classification (NCBI taxonomy): domain Eukaryota; kingdom Metazoa; phylum Chordata; class Mammalia; order Lagomorpha; family Ochotonidae; genus Ochotona; species Ochotona curzoniae. Next base: position 12,891,365 of record NW_024465894.1, on the reverse strand, counting down.
CACTCCAGCAGCATCAGGACCCAACTCCCAGGGCTGCCACAGCAGCAGGGAGAGAACAAACTTTCAGACTATAGCAGATGCAACCTCTGTGTAGCCTGCAATCCCAGAGAGCAAAACTGGGCCAGAGAGGAGATTCCCAGAGAGGTGGGCCACAGGTCAGAGCAAGTAACATGGGAACTGCAGTGTCTTTTAGACTCCAACTTGATAGCCCTGGACTGTCATTTTCCACCATCCCCTGCTGGTGACAGCCCTGTCGTGGATGTCCAGGGTGTGAGCAACAGAGAGGACACTCCCCAGGGGCCGGCTTGGGACCTGGAGGTCACAGGATTAACCTTAATCACACTACCAGGATCAAGGCTTTGCCCTGGGCGGCTGGATTTGCTTGAGGCCAGCTACAGTGGATTGAGGATCAGGTCAGCTGCAGAGAGCTGTAGGTGGCAAGACCCCCCAAGGGGAGGAATGTCAGATAAGACAGTGAGACTGGGGTCACCCAGGGGTCCCAGCAGCAAAAGGCAGGCTGTGAGGTCTTCCTCCTAAGGGCCACGTCCCTGGGACCAGCCACCTCTGATGTTGCCCAGGGAGCTGTGTCTGTCACATGCCCCCATTCCCCTTGCGGGCACACGTGGGCAGGATCAGACTACAGCCATCTCCTCTTCCCAAGTTTTTTTCTGAACACTCCTGCAGGAGGCCATGTGTATAGAGGTGCCCCAGCATAGGGGAGCAATGATGTCTGTAACGTTGGTCTCCACACATGACAGCTCTGCTAGTAGGGAGCAAAGGCCTCGCTCATTGGAGGTGTTTATAAATATGGGTTGAATACATGAATGAATGAATGAAGCAGTTGTGACAGTGGGAAAGCTGTTATCCCCCTGGGAACCGTCACAGCCCAGAGCCTGTGCCTTCTAACAGCCTCTGCCGGGCTTGGAGCTCACTCGTGGCACCAGGACTATTGGCGGCGGGCAGTGGTCAGGAGAAACCTCTGGAGGGGGAGCACTGAGTCTGGCTGCAGACCCCCAGAAGAAGGGCACACAGGCAGCCTGCAGGGGCTGTGTCCTGAGAAGGGCACAGCCTCCAGTGGGGAAGCTGCCACTGGAGCCAGCAGGGGCAGGAAGGTGGAGAGATGTGATGCTGCATGGAACCAGGGCAGCCAAGGGAAGGTCTTTGGCAAAGGAGAACTTGGGTGGTGTCCTGCCCTGCGACCTCGGGCCAAGTCCTGCATCCTGGTGCCCTGTCCACTCAGTTGCGTCCTGAGACGCTGACAGTGGGTGGTATGCAGGTTGAAAGGGCATGTGAGTCCATATGTGTACACAGATGCCACACATGCAGCTGAGCACATGTTCATTGTACATATTACACACTTGCAAGGAAGCAGGGCCATGTCTGTTATCACCACAGGAGCCAGCCCTGGGGAGTAAGGAACACCTGTGAGTGCCCAAGCAGACTGTTTGGGGACTACGGCCTGGGCGTGGGCTGTTTAGTTAATGATGTGTGGTAGTGTGGGGAGGCTGCAGGGACTGATCCCCAAGCAGGGGTTGTGAGGAGGAATCAAGTGTTGGGTTAGGGTGCTGGGTACTTTCACCTTAGAGGGGACCAAATGACCTGAAATGGGGAAGAGGGAAGGGGGAAGCACCAAGGTTGGCACACCCAACTGGCGGACATAAAGGCTGGAGGTCTCTGTGGAGAGAAGCCCAAGGAACTGTGGCCAGTGGGTCCCTGCGAGAAGAGCCCTTGATCAGAGCAGGCGGAGGCATGTGTTCTGGGGCGGTGCTATGACAACAGCCAAGCATTCGTGTCTGAGGGTCGTGTGGTCAGAAGCAGGGGCTGCCACGGGGGACCTGTGACACAGCACTGGGGACCCGCGACACAGCACTGGGGACCCAGGTGAAAATATTTTGCAAAAGGGAAAATATAGGGAGGTGCTCCTGTGGAGGAAATAGCACATGCGGAGTCACAGAAACTTGGAACATCAGAGCTTGTTCTGGAAACCCTGAAGGACATGCTGTGGCTTCTGGGTAGGAAGCTGGCAAGGAGGAGATGTGGGGGCAAAGAAAGCCTCAGGGACTGAGGCCCACACACTCGGAAAAACCCATCGCAGCTTGGGTTTCCCTGGATACGGAAGGCACATGTGGAAGAAGACAGGGCTTCAATGGTGACAGAAGGAAAGAGAGGGCCAGGCAGGTCTCCAGGGGACAGCTGGCTCTGTGAGACCCCCGGAAGACAGAGCAGCACACACCACTCAGCCCAGTGCACACCAGGGATAAGGGGGCAGCTGGAGCTCACCTACCAGCTGGGCCTCTGGACTCCATCACTAGCTCAAGGGCCCTGTTGCCCTGAACTTGCTGCTGGGCCTGTAGTGTAGGCTGAGCTGAGATGGTCAGTCTTTCACAGGTGGAGGTGAGTGCCCTAGGGTTAGGGGCAGGCATCACCCTTGCTTGTCATTTGCAGAGAAGATACCAGCAGGTGTTGTGGTGGGAGTTCTCCCCCCCCACTAGGCAGTGCTGGCTCTCTGATAAGCCAGCCAGGTCTTGCCTGCAAAGCCCTTGATGGCTACCTGGATCTAGCAGGACACTGTTTGTTCTAAAGTCAGTTGTTGCTGCAGAGACTATGTGCACATGGATCAAAATTCTGACGGCTTAATGTGATGAGGTATCCTGGGCTGGCTCCTGGATCAGAGAAAGGACATTAACGGAATAAAGTCTGGAGTTGAGTTAATAGTAATGTGCTTATGTTAATTTCTTAGCTTTGACAAATGCACTATTGTTATGTAAAACGTTAATGTTGAGGGAAACCGGGTGAGGGTGATGCAGGAACTCTATTATCCCAGCAACCTGAAATAATCCAGAACAATCCCAAAATAAAAGGCCCCCCCCTTTTTTTAATTGTTAAGAAACATAGTAAAAAGTCCCGCTCCCACCCTCTCGCGTGTTCCCCCAACTGCAGAACGCCCGGCTCAGCTGCACATCCAAGGCTGCTCTCACCCACCTCCCCACGTGCTTCCGGCTCCTACAGCCCCGCAAATTCACATCTCCTTATCTGTGGGCACCATGACATTCTCTGCCACCTCCAGGGCATGGAGAATTTTCTGCAGCAGTGACTTAGCACTGCCCACTCACAGGCCCCATGTGGTATTCTGTCCAGTGCTAGGTTGCAGTTTATCCACCCAGTCCCCTTCAGCAACAGGTGCTGGGATGGTTGTCAGGTTTTTGCTAGGCCAGGGAATGTTTGCAGAAACACCTCTCCCATCCCTCCCCAACATGGGTGAGAAGCTGCTGGGCAGTTCCTAGAAGTGGCCTTTGGGGCTGCTCTAATTTAGGACTAATGGCCTGTAGTTTGCACGTAGACTCCCCCAAGACATTTGGCTACCTCCACCCCAGGGCAGCTTGCTAGTCCCTGGCACCCCTGCCACTCTCACTTAGACCTTGATTTTGTTGTTGTTTTTCGATTTTACTTATTTGAAGAGTGACAGGACAAGATAGAGCAAGAGAAAGAGAAATCTTCCATCCTCTGGTTCACTCCCCAAATGGCTGCAACAGGCAGCACTGGGCTAGGCTGAAGCCTAGAGCCATTTTAGGGAGCTGGGATCAGAAGCAGTGCTGCCCAGACTTCAACCAGCTCTCTGATAAAGAGGGTACCAGTGTCACAAACAGCAGCTTCTCCCACTACTCCACAACACCAGCCTGGCCTGTAACTTTACCTCTGCTCTTTTCTGGTATAAAGTGTTCTTTCCCGACACTTTGACCTGTGCAAATCTCACCTGTCCCTCGAGACCTGGCCACAGTGCCCCCTTCTCCAGGAAGTGCTCCTAGAGCCCCCGGGAGAGGAGCAGGAGTGCCCCGCTTCTCTGAGCTGCACACACTGGCTTTGACAAGTTCTGGGCTTGACTGTATTTATTTCCATGAGTTGTCTAATTGTTGTGTGTATTTCTGCCTCCTTGCTTGGCCACAGGCTCTTCCAGGGCTGTGTCTGGCTGAGTCACCGCACAGGCTCCCATAACACTGGAGAAACTGAGTTAGGCATACTGGCAGCTGCTGCTGCTCATTGGCTGTTTTGTTCTTCGTCCTCCAGCATGGCTCCAGGACGGTCCCTCAGTCAGGCCTGGTGGGGAATAGGAACGAGGCAGGTGGACTCAGGGACCTGCAAGGCAGCTGCAAGCAGGCTGGCTGGCCAGTGGCCTTTGCCCAACTTTCTCCCAGCCCAGTGGAGATTTGGGTGAGCGAGCAGTTGGAGCATGTGTCCCCATGCTCAGGGAGGGCTCTGCGAGGCAGTGATCACGTAAGCTGAGAGGCACCACAGGGAAGCCACCTGGCAGCTGGGCTCCAGCACTGGCCTGGCCCAGGTTCCGCTCTTGGTCCTGATTCCTGTGTGACCTGGGTTCACCTCTGCCCTCTGGGCCTCAGGCCCCTTCTCTGTCCAGTAAGACTCACAGCAGGACGCACTCCACAGAGCTGATCGAAGGATGCAGGACAGCCACAGCGGCCACGTTGTAGTGATGCCAGCATCTGGACCCACTTCCCACCCAGCTCCCTGTGAGTGAAACTGAGAAGGCAGCAGACGGTAGTCCAAGGGCTTGTGGGGGAACTAGGACAGAGTTCCTGGCTCCTGGCTTTGGCCTGGCCCAGATACAACCATTTTAACTGTTTAGGGAGGGAAAAGCAGCAGATGAAAGCTTACCTGAGCTCTGTCTCTCTCTCCCTACCCTCCCCGCCCACCAAACTTCTTCCTCTGCTGCTATGCCTTGAAATAAATTTTTTTTAAATATTTATTTATTTTTATTGGAAAAGCAGATTTACAGAGAGATGAGACAGAAAGAAATCCATCCACTGGTTTACTCCACAAGAGGCTGTGATGGCCAGAGATGAGCTGATCCAAAGCCAGGAGTCTCCTCTGGATCTTCCACATGGGTGCAGGAGCCCAGACACTTGGGCTATCTTCCCCTACTTTCCCAGGTGTATTAGCAGGGAGCGGGATCAAAAATGGAGCAGCCAGGACACAAACTAGTGCCCATATGGGATCCCGGACATGCAAGACAAGGATCTAGCCTCTAAGCTATCACCCTGGGTCCTCCCTCTAATAAATCTTAAAAAAAAAATCATCCATATCTAGAACTTATGCATTTGGAGGAAGCCTTGATAAAGAAGCCCAGAAAAAGTTTTGATTGACAAGACTCTGGGGTTCCTGCAACAATTGCAGCTCTTTCTAACTGAGCCCCCAGCAGAAGTCTCATGGGCGCCCTGAGCACACTCTCACTAACACAGATACCTGTAGGTAAACTCTGTTTTTAAATTGTAGTGATGACTCAGTGGCTAAATCCTCATCTTACAAGCACCAGGATCCCATATGGGTGCCAGTTCATGTCCTGGCTGCTCCGCTTCCCATCCAGCTCCCTGCTTGTGGCCTGGGAAAGCAGTCAAGGATGACCCAAAGGCTTGGGACTCTGAACACATGTGGGAGACCCAGAGGAAGCTTTTGTCTCCTGGCTTTAGATTGGCTCAGCTCCAGCCATTATGGCCCTTTAGAGAAGTGAACGAGCAGATGGAAGAGTTTCAAAGTTACCAGTGGGTGCACCTATCCCATGACTTATTCTAGAACTCTCTTCTCACCTCTGACAAGGAGGCTGTCCCACTGAGGCATTACCCCTGAGGCCCTGGCAGGAACCCCTGCACCTGGGTTCCTGTTGGTCTGTGGCCTGCCACACATTTCAGGTGCAGAGATCACCCAGGGTGTGGCCTCTTGTGTCTGTTGTGCTGAGTGGAACTGCTGGCGTCCGATACGGTCTGCATCCACCCTTCATTCCCCTGTGTGTTCAGGTACCTGACCTGGCCCTCCTCAGGCAGAGAAGAGAGTTGAGAGATGCCAGCGCTGCTGAGAAGAGGTGGGACCAGGTTTCACAGCTAAGTCAGATGGGTCCAGACCTCTTTTCTATGACCTTCAGGCCCGTCTGGTCCACAGGCACTGGCCTGTACAGCCAGTCCACTTGCCCACATGGCTATACTCGTCATCTCCGTTTGTGGGTGGAGAACAGATGGGGGAGGTGACCTGCCGAGGGCACAGGGGAGCCTGCTCAGTCCAGGAGTCCCAACCCCATAACACAACAAATTCTGCTTCACTGTGGCAGCCTCAGGAGTGTTTGAGGTCCAGCCAGCCACTGCCCAGGCAAGAAAGGGGAGAAGGTGAGCCCCTGCTTTGCCCTGCTCCCAGCCTCTAGTTGCCTCAGAGTGACTGCAGCTCTCATGGGACTGAGACATTCAGCAAGCATGGGCCCTGGCTGCTGACTCCCCAGCCCAGTGGAGCAACACACCAAAAACAGGAACCCTGGGCCTTCGCGGCCTCTACCTGCTGTGTGACCTTGGTCCAGTCCAGACCCGGCCTGAGCTGCATTAACCAAATGTCACACAAAAAAGGATGGTTGAGATGGAGCAGAGTCGGGGCTGGGTCACATCCCTCCAGGCTTTAGGCTGTGGGGGCTGGGAGGGGCATGGGGGCAGGGCCCCCTCCCTATTTCACACGGGCCTTGAGGGAAACACTAACGAGCAGCAGTCAGGTTCAAAGCCCATGCCATCCCACACAGTTGCTGTGCCCATGGAAATGATCTGTTCCTGCTCTGTCCACATAGTCACCACTGGCCATGTGTGGCATCAGACACTTGCAGTGTGGCTAGTGGGGCCCCAAGTTTGTATTTTCATTCGGTTGTCATCAAACCTCAGGAGCAATGGGCTGGGGTTCGGCGGCTTGTGGACCAGGCCTCATTCTCTCTCTAAACTGCTCAGTGAGCCCCAGGGTTACAGCTGACCGTGCTCCTGTTCCTGCCCCGGGGGGTGCATTCTCGGTGTCTTCTCATTCCCTCACCTCCCACACAAAGCTGAGTGCTAACCTCGCCCCGGTGCACAGCATCAGGCAGGTTTGAATGGGGCATGGTCCCACTGAGGTGGAAGAAGCAGTTCCCCAAGCCTCCCACCTCAACCTGCCACACCCTTCTTCCCCAGCAGTGCCAGCCACATCCATAGCTGGGGCTCCGTGTCCAGAAGTCACTGTTGGGGTGGGCACCGGAATTCCCCTGGGGATGGCTGTCTCCAGAAGGAGTGGCGTTGGTCACAGGCCCAGAGCTGCCACCGCCTGGTATCTTATCAACCAGACCGCTGATTGCATGTCATACTTTTCAGTTGCTATGGGCACAGACTTGGGCTGGAAACAAAGCAGGCCTTGAACTTGATAGAGCACGAAGCTGTCTCAGATAGACTGGATCCCAGGGGCCTTGCCTGCAGGGCAGGGTTGTCCATTCCACCCCTCCTGGCTGTGGGGCCTGAGCAGGTGGCATTAGCCATCCAGGCTGCTCGTCTGTCCTTCTCTCACAAGGGGGCATTGGTGACACTCCACAAACCAGGTGGCACCTCAAACAATGGACACAGGTTGCCTCACACAGGTTTTGGGGGTCAGGAACCCAGGAGCAGCCTCTCTGGGTAGCTGTGGCTTTGGGTCTCGCACAAGGTGTCATTCAGGTTGTCAGTGAGGATGACAGCGTCTGGGGTCCTCACTGGGGCTGGCAGGTTAGTGCTGGCCTTGGAAGGAGACCCCCTATAAGTCCCTACAAGAGCAAGGCTCACCAGACCATTTCCATAACCTTCTATTGGTTACTTGGGTGCCCCCATACTGGTGGCAGGGGCTGGAGCCACAGGACCTCAATCCCAGGTGTTGGGGGTCCCTGGGATACCTGGAGCGGGGCTAGCTGCTGTTATTCCCAGCAGGAAGAGTCAGGACTGAATGAGCTCCCATCAGCACGTACCTGCTGTATATACAGCAAGTGTTCAATTAAATGTCACTGGGACTAACGGGATAGGGCGCTGACCACTGTATAGCAGCCTCTCCTTCCACACCATCCCCATACCCTCTGGCCCTTCCTTCCAATTAACACAGCCTGAAGGGCCACTGGTTTGTGCAGGTGCTGTGCTGGGGACATGGCGGGGATAAAGACACACCTGGTAGGCCCAGTGCAGTGGCCTGGTGGGTAAAATCCTCACCTAGCACATGCCGGGATCCCATATAGGTGCCAGTTTGTATTCTGGTGGCCCTACCTCCCATCCAGCTCCCTGCTTGTGGCCTGGGAAGGCAGTTGAGGACAGCCCAAGGCTTTCGGACTTGTGTGGAAGACCCAGAAGAGGTTCCTAGCTCCTGGTGTCGGCTCAGCTCAGCTCTGGCCATTGTGGCCACTTGGGAAATAACTCAGTAGATGTAAGAGTTTCATCTCTGTCTCCTCCTCTCTGTATATTTGGCTTTCCAATAAAAAGAAATACCTGGTGACAGCAGAGGGGCTGCAGGAGAGGGGAGCCACTCCTGACAACTCCTTCTGGAGGGAGCCATGAACGGGGGGGTCCTGAAGGAACACAGAGAGGGAGCCCTGTGGGCAAGGAGGGCAGGGCAAAGTGGGGATGGGGTGCTCCAAGTTCAAGGACTATGGGGAAGATTCAAGGGATGAGGGGATAATGGGACAGGAGATGCACTCCAGGGAACCAAGGAGCCAGATTGGCTTCAGTGTGAGGGCCGTGGCCATCTCAGGAAGGATTTGCAAGCAGTATTTGGGCTGGAGACTCTGGGGACCCAGCACTGGCAAGCTGTGTGTGTGTGACAAGGGTGGGCTCCTGGCATATGCTGACCGCAGAGCCAGTGGAGTGCTGACCTCTGAATGAGACGTGCAGCAAGCGAGCAAGAAGCCAGGGATGCGTCTGGCCTGACCCAGCGGGGGGTGGCATGGCCCTCAGCTAAGTGGAGACAGGCTAGAAGGAGACAGGCAGGGCTGGCAGGGAGTCAGGTGTTCCATGTTGGAGCTGTCAGGCGTGCAGCCACGACATCAGGGAGGCCGCTGGTGGGCGGAAGATGAACTCAGGAGCTGTCGGAGATAGGTAGTGGTTAAAGCCATCGGTTGGGATGAGCTCAGCAGGGGAGAGAGCGCATAGCCAGAAGCCAAAGGTGCACCTAGCTATTCTCGTTATTAGAGGTCACAGCAGGACGAAGGGGGTGCAGAGACAAAGGCAGCACTACCCTCCCACCTGTCCCCTCCCGCAGAGCTGCCCCTCAGTGGCCAGCTCCCCCATGGACTGCTCCCACAATGTCCAGCCAGCCCTGCCCACCTTGTCTCCAGCCCTTGTGCCTCTCCCCAGCTGGCAGGGCTCCTTGCTGTCCCCTCCTTTCATTTGGACACACTAGGTCTGTTCACATAAGCTCAGGCAGAAGTGCAGGTCTGGCAGCAGCAGTATGGATGTCAGTGGGAACTGTGGGGCTGGCAGATTAGAGGGAAGGGCTGTGAAGCAGGGAAGTGGGACAGGTCACTCAAGAAAAGGGGCCCAGGTTCTGAACAGGGAGGGTCTTGACTGCCACGCCAGAGTATTGGAACTGAAGAGGGGAGAGAGATCCACAGGAGGTTCTAGATGTGGGGAGAAGTACAGTCCAGTGATGTGGGCTCTGGCCCCAGTCCTGGCCTTCACCTGCTCTCACCTGCTCACAGCCCAGTCCGGGCTCTGTGTCAGGAGAGGAGCACCCCGCTCCATGGCTGGAAGGGGGCGCCGATGAGCAGCAAGGGTTCCTGGAAGCAGCAGCCAGTGATGAGGCTGATATTAAAGAGAGGTAATTACAGGCATCCGGGCGGGCCTAAGTATAGCTCATCAGGCAGAGCAGCACAGGCCACCAGCTGCTTTCCCCTGCAATGACATGGCCTGTCTATTTTAAGACCTTTCGAAGATAAGGTTCATGCCACCTCTGGGTGCTGGGTGACCAAGGGGACAGCACCCTGACCACAGGTGCTCAGATGGAGTCACTATGACCAAAGGCTCAGGATGGCCTCAGTAAAGTCCCTCCTGCACAGAAAGGGAAGTTCCCAGGTTCCAGAGCAAGCTGGCAGCAGGATCCAGGGCCAACCTCCTGCCCTCTCCACAGTGCCACACAGCATCCATCCTTGGGCTACCCACCATGGCCTGTGCCCAGGTGGCACAGCCGATGCTGAGCCTCCCTGTGATATGAAAAGGAAGGACGGCTGTCCCCCCGTTACAAAAGAGGGACAGCTCCACTGCCCAAGTCCTGTGGTGAGAACAGCCAGAGAACCCGTTCCACCCACTCCAGGTTCTGCAGGAGATAGATGCTGGGCTGCTAAGGTACCTCGGTTACACCTGTCGGGGTTGAGGGGAGCAGCACCAGGAAGTAGCTGCACCCCAGCACAGGCCTCAGCCAGTTCTTTTGAGTGATTCTTAAAGATTTTTATTTATTTTTATTGCAAAGTCAGATATACAGAGAGGAAGATCTTCTGTCCAATGATTCACTCCCCAAGTGGCCAAAACAGCCAGAGCTGTGCCAATTCGAAGCCAGGAGCTTCTTCCAGGTCTCCCACATGGGTGCAGGGTCCCCAGGCTTTGGGCCGTCCTCTACTGCTTCCCCAGGACACAAGCAGGGAGCTGAATGGGAAGCGGGGCCACTGGACCTAGAACCAGCACCTATATGGATCCCGACGTGTGTAAGACAAGGACTTCAGCCACTAGGCCATGGCACCAGGCCTGAGTGATTTTTAAAAAGATATATTTACTTATTTACTTGAAAGGCAGAGTTATAGGTGGGAAAGAAGAGAGAGCTCCCATTCACTGGTTCACTTCCCAGATGGCCACAGGCCCAGGGCTGGGCCAGGCTGAAGCCAGGAGCCCAGGGTTTCTTCTGAGTCTTCCCACATGGTGTAGGAGCCCCAGTGGCACCTGAATCAACTTTTGCCACTCTTCCAGGCCATTAGCAAGGAGCTAGATCAGAAGTGGAGCAGCTGAGAAAACAAAACCTGTGCCCAAAGGTGCAGGGGGTGGCTTAACTTGCTATGCTACAACGATGTTCCCTTGAGTTATTTTCATGTAAAATAAAGGAGCCACACCTTGGCACCTGAACATTGACTCTAATCATGAGAATTGAAAGCAGGGTCTTCCACAGGTACCTGCCTCCTGATGTCTGAGTGTCATCACTCCCAGTAGCCAGCAGGTGGAGACAACCAGGTGGAGCTCAGCAGGATGCAGAGCTGGAATGCCCTCACTGTCACCAAACGATGCACTTCAAAATGGCTATTGTCACGTTATGTGCATTTTACCTCAAGTTTTTGTTTTTCTTTTTTTTTTGAAAGAGCAACTGAGAGAGGCAGACACAGAGAAATTTCCATTCAATGGTTCACTCCCCTATATGGCTGCAATGGCTGGGGCTGAGCCCAAGCTGGAGCCGAGGTTTTCTTCCAGGTCTCCCACATGGGTTCCGGTGCCAAGCGCTTGGACAGTCTTCCACCACCTTCCACTGCCCCTGAAAGCACATTGGCAGGGAGCTGTGTCTGAACTGGAGCAGCCAGGACTAAACATCACACACGTGGCCATGCCATGGCAACCAATGGCAGCTTAACTTGCTATACCGCAATGTTGGCCTCCAAGCTTTCAGACCCTTTATCACATCTGCAGAATAACCACATCTAAACAGTCTCTCCTCCCCCCCCCCCCACTTTTTTTTTTTAAAGAAAAATGTTTACTTGGAAAACAAAGTTATATAGAGACCAAAAAAGAGAGACCTTCCATCTGCTAGTTCACTCCCCGAATGGCCACTGTAATTGGGGCTGGACATGCTGAAGCCAGAGCGTGGAATTTCATCTGGGTCTCCCTTGTGGGTGCAGGGACCCAAGCACTTGGGCCATCCTTGACTGTTTTTCCAGGTGCATTAGCAGGGAGCTGAAGCAGAAATAGAGTAACTAGGACTCCTATTGGTGCCCACATGGGATGCCAGCCCCACAGGAGGTGGCTTAACCTGCTGTATCATAGTGCCAGCCCCCCACAGCTGGCTTTGCCAAGGACAGAGGCCTAGCTGCTGTTGGCCCAGCTTGGCTCCTGACAGCCTGCATGTCCAATATGGCCTAACCCATCTGAGAGCCTGCCTTGCCTCTGCTCTGGCTCTCACTTGCTCTGCTGCAGCTGCCCCAGCTCGAACTGATCCTCAGCACCCCAGGCACAGGCTGGGTCGGGGGAAAGGGGATTCCTTCCAGCAGGGCTAGTGAGGTCCGGGCTCAGGACCCCATGGAACCCTGCTCCCTGTTGCTAACATGCAGGTTAAGGTGAAGGAAAGAGAAGGGATCTGCTTCAGCTTGGGCCTGGCATTTCTAGAAGGTCAGCTATTGCAACGGCCCCTGTTGTAGGTGGGAAAGCTGAGACACAGCAACTCCACACAGATGCCAGCCATGTCACTGCTCATTCCTGTGGGTACAGGCACTGGGCCCTGCACAGGGAGGGACACAGCGGAGGTTGGGAGGAGTCACAAGGGGTTCACGTTTGTGACTCCTCTGCTCAGGGTAAAGGCTGGGCAGCACTGCCTGTAGGCCAAGGTAAGACAGGCCCTACCTTGGGCTGCCCCTTAGAGGGACTCTGTTCTTGAAAGAGCTGTAAAGCTGGGGTGGGGGGTATTGAGGGGGCAGTTTAAGAATCCAGAGTCCGGGCCCGGCGCCGTGGCCTAGCAGCTAAAGTCCTTGCCTTGAATACACTGGGATCATACGGGCACTGGTTCTAATCCCAGTGGCCCCGCTTCCCATCCAGCTCCCTGCTTGTGGCCTGGGAAAGCAGTAGAGGACGGCCCAAAGTCTTGGGACCCTGCACCTGCATGGAAGACCTGGAAGAGCTCCTGGCTCCCCGCTTCGGATCGGCGCAGCACCGGCCGTTGCGCTCACTTGGGGAGTGAATCATTGGACAGAAGATCTTGCTCTCTGTCTCTCCTCCTCTCTGTATATCTGACTTTGCAATAAAAATAAATCTTAAAAAAAAAAAAAAAAAGAATCCAGAGGCCAAGCCACCAGCAGCTGCAACACCTGCTGTAGATCACCGAACCCAGAGACCTGGACCAGCAAGGGTTCCAGTGTCATGGTCACGGGTGGGGATGGTGCAGCCTCTCTAAGCCCAAGGAGGATACAGGGACAGAGAGTGGCTGTGGGGCTAGTTGTGCTGTTCCAGGCCTCTGGGTGTGATTTGGGCAGACTCCCTGAGCAGAGACATGGCCCACCCCGAGACCTAAACCTCCCAGTCACCTCCAAATCCGGCTGACCTCTCCCTGTCTTCTCTCCCCAGCATCGCCGCTGCCTGGGAGAGGTGAGTTGGGTGCCCTGTTAGGGCAACAGACGGCCCCCGTCCCCGTGGGCCGGGATCATGAAAGGCCTCGGCGACAGCCGCCCCCGCCACCTCTCCGACAGCCTGGACCCCCCGCACGAGCCCCTGTTTGCAGGGCCTGACCGCAACCCCTACCTGCTGTCACCCACCGAGGCCTTCGCCCGCGAGGCCCGCTTCCCGGGGCCTGGCGCGCTGCCTGGAGACGGCCTCTTCCCCCTCAACAACCAGCTGCCGCCCCCCAGCAGCACCTTCCCACGCATCCACTACAACTCCCACTTTGAGGTGCCTGAGGAGAGCCCCTTCCCCAGCCACGCCCAGGCCACCAAGATCAACCGGCTGCCAGCCAACCTCCTGGACCAATTTGAGAAGCAGCTGCCCATCCATCGGGATGGCTTCAGCACCCTCCAGTTCCCCCGTGGCGAGGCCAAGGCCCGTGGCGAGAGCCCCGGCCGCATCCGGCACCTGGTGCACTCGGTCCAGCGGCTCTTCTTTACCAAGGCACCCTCACTGGAGGGCACGGCTGGAAAGATCGGCGGCAATGGCGGCAAGAAAGGTGGCCTGGAGGACGGCAAGGGCCGCAGGGCCAAGAGCAAGGAGCGGGCCAAGGCCACGGAGCCCAAGCGGCGCAGCCGCTCTAACATCTCAGGCTGGTGGAGCTCCGACGACAACCTGGACGGGGAGACAGGCGCCTTCCGCAGCGGCCCGGCCTCTGGGCTGATGACGCTGGGCCGGCAGCAGGAGCGCAGCCAGCCGCGCTACTTCATGCACGCCTACAACACCATCAGCGGGCACATGCTCAAGTCCACCAAGAACACCGCCAGTGAGCTCACCGCACCCCCACCCCCACCCGCACCCCCGGCCGCCTGCCCCAGCCTTGGGGTGGGCACCGACACCAACTACGTCAAACGGGGCTCCTGGTCTACTCTGACCCTCAGCCATGCCCACGAGGTCTGCCAAAAGACCTCAGCCACCTTGGACAAAAGCCTGCTGAAGTCCAAGTCCTGCCATCAAGGTCTAGCCTACCATTACCTTCAGGTAGGTCTAAACATGGGCCCGGAAGGGGGCTGCTGGGACAGCACCAGCTGTGAGGGGCAGGGTACCCCAGCTGTGCTGGGGAAGCCGATTTGTGCTGGGGCCTGGGTGGCGTGTGGGGATTCTTCCCACTCAGCAGGCTCTTAATAGACACTGGTTGGGCCCTTCTGCTCTCAGTCTGGGAGAGGGACCAACGTGTCCCTGCCCCTTCAAAGACAGATCTGGAAGCTAGCCCCTTACAGAGTGGCAGCACGGCTTCCTGTCCACAAGGCCCAGGACTGGGTCTGGCTTGGCAGAAGTGCTCGGAAATCCAAGGGATGGACAGGTGGACAGCTGGAAATAGGCCATTCGCAGCCCCGCTGAGCAGGTACTGGGAGGGACCCGGGATGGTCAGAATGTGATGGGGTCAGCAGGGGATGACAGGAGCCCAGGAGGCCTCGCTCTGCCACTTCTGCTGACTGGAAGTGTCACCGTGCGCTGCAGCCACAGGCGTGCTGCATCCGCCGAGGCCTTGTGCAGCCTGTGCTGAGGTAAGGACACCATGAGGTGGGACCCTGAGAAGGTGTGTGTCCCTCAGGCGCACGTGTGTGTGTGTGTGTGTGTGTGTTAGAGAAGGCACTGGAGGAGAGGGGGCCAAGTGCGTGTGTCCTCCGTGAGACCTGGGGCACAGAGCAGGTACGCGAGCTCTGTGCACGTGACGAGGTGCCCTGGGACCCAGCTCGGGCTGAGGTGGGAGAGGCCATCCCGCCACACGCGAGGCAAGTGATGGACAAGTGTGACTGCGTGTTGCCCCGAGCAGCAGCACAGCCTGTCCCAGCAGGGTGGTGAAGGCCCCTGGCTGGACCGCCCTCTGCCGTCATCAGGGGCCCCAGAAGCTCCCAGGGAAAGCTGAATCCTTCCTCCAGCTCATGGCCCAGCCAGAGGACACCGCAGGTGCCTCAATTACCCTGGTGTGGGCTCTGGATCCAGGCCTGGGGCTGCCTCCTGCATTTGACTTTGTTTACCTGGTGTGGTGGGACCGGAGCCACCCAAAGGCACTGCCCCTGAAGTGACCAGAACGCAGCAGGTGCCAAGTGAGGCAGGTTGCCAGTGAAGCCATCCTGACCACCAGGTACTTAGTCACCACCTGAGGCTGTGGGAAGCAGGGACTGGCATCGGATCAGGCAGTGATGCCTCCGGGATTAATGCTAAGGGGCTGAGATCTCTGAGAGGGGAGGAGGCCCTCTTGGGCCTTTCCTCCGGGTGGTGGGCCGGACACTGAGACTGAGCCCTACCCTGCCCCCAGGTGCCCGGCGGAGGCGAGTGGAGCACCGCGCTGCTGTCCCCGCGCGAGGCGGACTCCGCGGCCGAGGGGCCCATCCCGTGCCGGCGCATGCGCAGCGGCAGCTACATCAAAGCCATGGGCGACGAGGACAGCGACGAGTCGGCCGGCAGCCCCAAGCCCTCACCCAAGACCGCGGCGCGGCGCCAGAGCTACCTGCGGGCCACGCAGCAGTCGCTGGGAGAGCAGAGCAACCCCCGCAGGTGGGCCGCGGCCCCGCCCACCCACGGACACGCCGGGCAGGAGCTGGACCCGCTGGCCAGGCCCGGCAGGGATAGGAGCTGGACCCGCTGGCCAGGCCCGGCAGGGAGGCCTGTCCTGGGCCCTGCAAACTGCTCAGCCCGGTCGTCCCTAAGCCCCGCCCACGCCCTCCCGGGGGCGTGGCTCCGGTAAACCCCGCCCACGGGTCCGCACCCCCAGGTGGGGCAGCCTCGGGGATCGGTGTGTCCCCTCCTGGCTAGGTCCCCGGTAACAGCACTGGCTGCTCCTCGCCCCTTCTCCGACCCCACACAGCCCTCGCGGGTCCCAGCGCCCTATCTGCGGGTCCCACTGCCTGAGGCAGCAGGGACTCACCCGAACCCCCCCAGTTCTTCCACTCCTGGGGTCGGAGGTGGCCGGCCAGGCGGAAGGGAGGCTGGTCTCCCAGGTTGGAGTTCAGGACCCCCGGGATCTGCCCTTCTGTGCGGGAGCGGTGAGGTGAGCGAGGTGCGGCCCTGGAGGGCAGTGACTGCTGGCCGCGCTGGCCTCGGGCATCCTCACCTGCATCGCTAATGCCTCCCTAGACCCCAACCCATTTGGCAGGCCAGGAAACAGCCTGGAGCCAGGGTGGTGACCGGCCTGGGGTCACTCCTCTTGTTCCGCTCCCTTCGGTGCCAGGGGCCTGAGCTGAATGGGGCACACTGGGACCCGGGCCTTCACTGGGCTCAGGAGACTGGGAAAGGTGGAGGATCAGTGGCCAGTCCTCGGGGACCTGGTGGAGGCCAGGCGGATATTAGAGAAGCAGGAATGGCCTTTGCCCAAAATAGCCCGAGGTCCAGCCCCTTCCTGGGGACAGGTTCTAGAACTGCCCCCAGACTTAGAGGGACCAAACAGGTGGAGTCGGGCGCAGCTGGGCCGGGCTCGGCTTCAACTGTCCAGTGCGAGCTTGTGCTGCCATCTCGTGGCAGGAGCTGGCATGACATGCGAGGAGCTCCTCCAGCTGGAGCTTGCTCCTGAACTCCAGGCTCCTCATTGCAACACTTGTTGGCCATTACCTGCCCAGTGGCCTTGGCCAGACTCTCCGCTGACCCACAGCCCAGCACTAAGCCTCAGTTTCCCACACTGAGCCCCATCTCGTCCTCCTTTCCACACCAGGAGTCTGGACCGACTGGACTCGGTGGACATGCTGCTGCCTTCCAAGTGTCCCAGCTGGGAAGAGGATTACAACCCCATCAGCGACAGCCTCAATGACTCTAGCTGCCTCAGCCAGGTGAGGGTGGTCCTGGAGGAGCCCCCGCTCCTCCCAGGAGGACAGGTGCCCACAGCAGCTCCTGCTCCATCCTCCCCACATGTGTGCCCATGTTTCTGTTGACTTCTCGCTACTGCAGTGCCCATGTGTGTCTGCTCCAGAGCCTGTCCCCTGGCTAGGCAGTACTGTCAGGGCCCACACATATGGTCTCCTGAGCCCAGGACCTCCACCCTGATCCCAGGCTGCCAGTGGCAGAGAACTGGGGGCCTTATCACCTTGCTGGGTTCAGAGCCCTGAGAATGAGGAGTCCTGTTCCTACTGCAACCATGCAGGACCAGTTCTGGTCTCCCCTGCCTGAGCCACAATTTGTCCCCATTGAGGGGCAACGGACATTCCTCTGAATGAGAGCTGCTCGGAGACAACTAGCTGAGGACGGTTGGCCAGGCCCGGCCTCCTCTGTGCTTACTGGGATTATCTTGCCTGGCAGGCTACCTCTGTCCTCTGGGCCTCTGGGCACCTCCAGGACCTCTGCCACAGTGCTGAGAGTGCCTGGCTGTGTTCATTTATTTATTTGAAAGGCAAAGAGAAAGGGAGGGAGAAGAGATCTTCCATCCACTGACTCCCTCCCTCCCTCAAATGGCTGCAAGGGTCAAGGTTGGGCCAAGCTGAAGCCAGGATCCCAGAATTCAATCCATGTCTTCTGCCTGGATGCTAGGGGTCCAAGTACTTGGGCCATGCCCTGCTGCTTTCCCAGATGCATTAGCAGGGAGCTGGATTGGAAGTGGAGCAGCCAGGACTTGAGCTTAATACAGGGTGCAGGAATCAGAAGTAGCAACTTAGTTCACTGCACCATCACACCGGCCCCACTGTGCCATACTTTTAACATGCCAGCGATTTTCTCAGCTATCAGCTCCTTGAACCCTCACATGTCCCCAGGTCACAGATGAGGAAACCGAGGCACAGAGAGGTGAGGCCACACAGCTAAGAGAAGGCAAAGCTAGCGAGAGGTCCAGGACTGTTAGGACCAAACCAGACCCCAGCCCTTGCCGCGTGCATCATACTTTGGGACTGTGAAGAGGCTAGAGGGCAGGATGTGTGTGGGATCTAAGGCCTGGCACCTGCTGTGGTCAGGTACATGCCCAGCCCTCTATCTGGCAGTAGCAGGCCATGGCCAGGATTAGTGGGCCTCATGTGCCTTTCCCCAGCACCAGCCTTCGGCATATCCTGCAGATGGACCCACAGGGACTTCTCCACATCCTTTCCCAGGCCCAGGTTTCCTCTCGGGAGTGGTCCTGGCCCCCCAGGACCACTGGCAGCAGCTGGAAGCTTGCACATCTGTTCCCTGCACCCCTGCTACAACAGTCCATACAGCCCCTGCTGCACCTGAGGGAAACCAGGGAGCCCCAACATGCAGGCGTCCTTCCTGCTTCTCAGCCATCACCAGGCTGCCTAGCTACGAACTCACTGCCCTTGCCGTCCCCTCTCCCAGGCACTCTCTATTCCTACATCCTTGTAATGCTGGCTATTCCCAGCATCTTAGGTCTCAGCTCAAATGTCCCTTCCTCCAGGAGGCCTTCCTGGGTCACTGAAGCGGCCCCTGGCCCTGACCCTGCTTAACCTGTCACTAGCTGGAGCAATGTTGGTTTGCCTTGTCCTTCATGTCTATCTCCCTCTAAAGCCGGGGCTCTGCTAACAGCCAGGGCTCTACCCACAGCCGGCAACCTGCCACAGCCAGCGACCGGCCCACAAGCGGCAAGCTGGCTGTCCTGCTCCTGGCAGCATCCCTGGTGGGGGCCTGGCACCAGGTGTTTGTTGGATAGACAGCTTTCCCTCCTGCCTGTTTCGTCCTACCATGCTGCGTCTGTCAGCTGCCCGCTGTGTCCGTCCTATCCCCTCTTGCCCACTTTTCTCTCATTCTCTCCTTCCCCCTCCGTTTTCCTCTCTGTCACTTTCTCACACACCCATCTCCATGAGCAACCTGACCCTGTTACTCGGACCACCTTACAGAAAGACTCAGGGACCCCACCTCAGGGGTCCCCAGTAGGATTTGCCTGCCCAGCCCCAGCTCTGTCCTGCATCTCCTACCCTTAAACCCGCACCTCTGGAAGTCGCTCTTGCAGCCCCACGCCAGAGATGCCACAACCCAGCCAGGAAAGATAACTGACTCCTCCCTAACCTGTGTATCCAGGTGGGCTGCTAGCCCAGGAGAGAGGCAGCAGACAGAGCAGGGGGAATTGGAGATGGGTCCTGGGTCCTCAGTCAGGCCCAGAGCTAAAGGGGGAACCCATGAGGCCCATCTCAGGTTCTTCTGTAGCCACACCTGAACTCCTCCATCTTGATCCCCCATAACCCTCCCCCTCTCTTTCCTGCAGATGTTTGGACAGGCCTCCCTGCTCCCCCAGTTGTTTGGCCATGAGCAGCAGGTCAGTATGTCTGCCCCTCCCTCTCCCCGGGCCCAGAGTCCAGGGCTGGGTCCTCGACCAGGTCTGAGCAGGTACAGGCAGAGCCATCACAAGGGAGGATGGAGCCAAAGCTCGCACTGGTGTGCCAACCCTCCACTTCCTCCCCCATCACCCCAGTTCTCTGTGCCTCAGTCTCCTCTTGGCATGCAGGAGTGATCCAGTAAGGACCTGCCTACTCCCTGCTCTCCTGCCCACAGCCTGGCTCAGGCCTGGGCGCCTGTTCTCCCAGACAGTGGCACTGAGCCCCGAGCTCCTGGCATTGTCCCACACAGAGTACCTGCAGGCCTTTCAGGGTGTCGGAGGAGTACAAGGAGTCACTTACTGGCAGAAGCTGCTAGAGATGGTACCAGCCACCCTCCCCCTGGACACACGTGTCCTGTCCAAGGAAGTGACCAGGCCTCAGGTCTGAGACTAGAAAGCAGGGGCACATGTGCCCAGCCCTTCGCTGTGGCCAGGAATGGGCAAGAGGCTTGCCTATGGACAAAGTTGGGCCTGGAGCCACAGTTCCTGCTCTAAGCCCTGACTGGCCAGGCCTGCTCTTCCTGGGTAAGATATATGCTCCTCCTGAACACGTGTCCGTGAGAGTGGACAGGGAGCCCAGCACGGCCAGCAACCGCTGCCCCTCTACCTGCTGCAGGCTGTGTTGTGCTGACCCTGGAGCCACACGGCGCTCACTCACTCAGGCTGGAGGCCCTGGTCAGCTGACCTCCCCACCCCAGCCTGGGCTGTTTGTTTTCATCTGCTTGTAAGGCAGAGTGAGCGAGAAAGGACAGAGATCTTGCATCTCTGCTGGATCGCTCTCTGAATGTCTGTGCCTGGTAGGGCTGGGCCAAGCCACACCAGGAGCCGGGAACTCCTTCCAGGTCTCCCACATAGGGAGGGAAACACATGGCCTATTTTTCAGTTGACCATCACCACTCAGCAAAACTTTCTGTGGTCCATACTTGGCCAGTAAGGTAGCCACTAGTCATAGGTGGCTATTGACTGAGTGAAATACGGCTAATATGATTGGAACTGAAGTTATTTCTTATTCATATAAACCCAAATCTCCACACATAGCTCACAACTACCATGCCGGGTGGCACAGACCAAGATCTTTCTCATCACCCACCTTGCTGTTGCACCTGACTTGTCACGTCCTCAAGATGAAGGCAAAGTGGCCCAGCTTGGGCAGGTGTTGGGATGCAGCGGTCGAGACTCGGATTCCCACATACTACATGTGAATGCCTGGATTTGAGCCCTGGCACTACTTTTGATTTCAGCTTTTTGCTAATACCCACCTGGGAGGTGGCAGATAGCTGCTCAAGTACTGCGGGCCCTTAGCCTCCTGGCTTTGGTCTGGCACAGCCCTGGCTGTTGCAGGCAATGGAAAGTGAACCAGCAGACGGAAGATTCTCTGTAAAATACGTAGTATAAAAAGCTCCTGGGAAAGGCAATAATGGCCAGGGTTGTGCAGCTGCAGCAGGGGCTGGGCAGGGCTAGGCCCAGGCCTGGATCTGTCCGTCCCTCCCTTCCTCACGTGATGCTTAGGCATCTTGTGTCCTCTCCCTCACTGTCCACCGGCTTAGGCCTCCACCTCACATCCGTCTTTGACCAGCCCGATCCCCAGCTTATATATACTTTGTCACTGAGATGTAGGTCAGACAGCTCTCCCAGAACCCTGAGAGCATCTGTGTGGTGGACACACCTGTAGGCTCACCTCTCAGGTTTAACCTTGCCGGATCCCGGACCATCATTTCCAGGGGCCACAGGCATAGGCAGGAGCCATCCGGATGAGACACCAGTAGATGCAGAACGGTCACTAATAAACACACTGCCATTCTCCATGTTACCGGTGGCAGATGGCGCTAATCAATCCTGCCACTACAGCACTCCATCAGGCATCAGCTTCACCTCTGCCTCCATTCCAGACACCTGGCCAATATCCATTCTGGCCCCTCAGCTCCCTTGCTCCTTAAATATATATTTGAAGTGTTCTGCCATTTTCTCGCTGGCTATTCCTGGCAAGAGTCTTCCCTTACCTGGCTCTGCAGATGGGAAAAGATTGGATTGTAAGATGGTAAATGGCCGGGATCCATCCTGGCACTGCATTCCAACATTCAGCGCAGGCATTACTAATAGATTGTGGACTTCCGTTACACTGAGTTCAGACGTGACTTCACATCGACTCTCAGCCGGTCCACGTGGACACATGGCACTTTGCAGTCTTTTCCAGGTCTCGCCCCTGCTGTGGGGATGGGGAGAGTAGGTTCCTGCAGGTGAGAGTAGGTGTTGATTCTTTCGTGGCTCCACCTGCAGACCCTATACGCTGGGTGAGACGGGAGGAGGCAGGGGTTGAGCTGAGCCAAGCTCTTTTTCTGCCCACCCCTTCCCAAGATGGGCAGGGCTGGCTCCCTAACGCGAACCTTTGCCTGGACAGGTGCGGGAGGCAGATCTGAGCGACCAGTACGAGGCAGCCTGCGAGTCAGCCTGCAGCGAGGCGGAATCGGCAGCAGCTGAGGCACTCGACTTGCCGCTGCCCAGCTACTTCCGCTCCCGCAGCCACAGCTACCTGCGGGCGATCCAGGCGGGCTGCTCGCAGGAGGAGGACAGTGTGTCCCTGCAGTCCCTCTCCCCACCGCCCAGTACGGGCAGCCTCAGCAACAGCCGCACGCTTCCAAGTGAGTACCCCGTCAGGGGAAGGGCCTTGTGGATGTTGCTATGGGAGAACTTCAGGGACCAGGCCTGGGGGTGGGGTGGACTTCGTGGTGGACTGGCTGAAACTAAATGGAGGGTTGGAGCTCAGAGGAAGGTGTCAGGAGACCTTGTTGGCTGCCTGGCTGAGAGCAGCCACCTGTTCCTAGGTGGAGCTCATGCGTGCAGGCACGTGGATCTGCCTGTGGGGAGGGTAGGGATCTGCCAGGGAGGAAGAGCCTGCAGTGGGAGGCTGGGAGCCACATTTCCAGGTTTGCATCATATACCTTGTCCTTGCTCTGAATCCCCCAAAGCTAGCCCAACCACAATCAGAGGCCCCATGGGGGACACTCCCGGTCCAAGCATGCCCAAGGAATAGGTTCAGTAGAGAGCGTTGAGCTTGCTCTGCCTGAGTCTGTAATCTGAGAGAAGAAGCCAGGCCCAGAGAGATGAGATGAGCCAGGGCACGGCCTTGGGGGTTGTGGGAGGAAAGGCAGGAGTCCTCAGCAACCTCCCCTACTCTCACACTTGACCCTGAGCCTACTGATGACCCACAGCAGTGCTGGTTGACTTCTTTTATTTATCCATTGTAAAGAGTCATTGATTTATTTATTTGAAAGGCAGAGTTGGATAGAGAAGAAAAAGATATTCTAACTGCTGGTTCACTCCCCAAATGGCTTCAGTGGCTACAGCTGGGCTGATCCAAAGTCGGGAGCCAGGAGCTTCTTCCAGGCCTCTCAGGCAGGTGCAGGAGCCATCCTCTGCTGCTTTCCCAGGTGATTAGTAGGGAGTTGAATGGGAAGTGGAATAGCCAGGACGTGAACTGGCACCCATATGGGATGAAGGCAATGCAGGTGGCATCTCGGGTGGCAGCTCCACCTGCAAGGCCACAGTGTCGGCCTCTCATGTCAGTTGATTTCTGCAGGAAGATGGTTGCTTCGTGTGTTTGCCTAGTGTGTGATATGGGTCCGTCAGAGAAGGACCCCGTTGGTGCAGTATACAAAGGTAGTCATGGAATGAACTAAACAAGCCTTCCTACCCTGTCCTGATAATAACTGGGACAGGTCCCCCAAGTCATTCTAGTTACTTCTAGAACATAAATCTTTGGATATTAAGAGTCTGGACTGA
The DNA here is from genome assembly GCF_017591425.1 of Ochotona curzoniae. Taxonomy (NCBI): domain Eukaryota; kingdom Metazoa; phylum Chordata; class Mammalia; order Lagomorpha; family Ochotonidae; genus Ochotona; species Ochotona curzoniae. The sequence goes on along the minus strand of NW_024465894.1, from coordinate 12,868,160 downwards.
TTATAAAACTTCAGCCTCACCCATCTCTAGTCTTGTGCTCTTGTAGCCAGGGCCAAGTATCTGTGGGCTGAGTGTGGCGGTAAGTGCTTCCCCCAGCCTGCTTGCCAGTGGTTGCCTCTGGGCCCTGCAGGTGGGAGGGAGGGGAGCTGGGACAGCTATGCTCTGGGCTCTGTGTGGCAGAAGTCTCATGCTGGCTGTCTCTCCTAACCCACGGGGCCCTTTGGACCATCCTTTCATGGGTACGTCCCCCTCACTCCACTGCACCTGACTCTCCGGGATAACTGTCAGGATGGGGAGTGGAGATTCAGAGACTTAGTGATCCACGGCAATGCCAAAGCCCTTCTGTGCAAGTTGTTATGAGAGTACTCTGGGTTGTGGACTGGTTCCTTTAATTTCAACTTTAGGTTGTTGTTGTTGTTGTTCTTGTTGTTGTTTTAATTTAAAGGCAGAGAGCCAGAGAAAGAGATTTTCCATGCAATGGTCCATTTCCCTAATTGCTGCAACAGCCAGGGCTGGGCCAGACTAAAACCAGGCAGTCAGAACTCCATCCAGGTCTCAGGGGGTGGCAGGGAGCCAAGGGCTTGAGCCAACATCTACTGCCTCCCAGGGTGCACTTTTACAAGAAGCTGGAATTGGAAGTGGAGGACTAGTACTCGGGTACTCTGATAAAGAATAGGACCCAACACCGGGGGAACATTTCTGGAGTGTCTCCTGCATTGGCAGTCATGAGCTTCTGGTCAACAAATACCTTTTGCAGACTTGAAGAAAAGATAGGGAGCTAGAGGTATTTTTATGTCTCAGGGGGTCTAAATCCTTTGAGCCTAAGCTGCTCAATTTTGCACATTTTCTTCCTGACCACAATTTGGGAACAGGGAGCATTATGATACAGTGATTCAGTTCTTGACATCCTGTATGAGCACCAATTGGAGTCCTGGCTGCCCCACTTCCTCTCCAGCTCCCTGCTAGTGCAGCTGAGAGAGCAGCAGCAGACAGCTCAGATCCTTGGGCTCCTGGCTTCAGCCTGGACCAGCCAGCCCTGTCTGGATGGCTAATTGGGGAGGGATCACAGAAATCTCTCTCTCTCTCTTTTTTTTTTAATTAAAGTGTGACTTTATCTGTTTGATCTCACTGACTTCACATGCCCAATGGCATGCCTACAGATACTTTGGAGTCTCATTGTGCCACTCTGAGTTATCAAGCTTCTGTGTGTGGTTTTGCCCTGCTGAGAACATCTACCAGTGGCTCAATGGCTGTTTTTAGTGTTACTGAAAAGTGTTACAACCATACCCTTCCCCTGAGCTGGTCCCCAAGCCATGTCTTGTCTCAGTTGGCCGTGAACTTGGTTCAGTCTTTGTCCTCGGGCTGTATCTGAGTTTGAGAATGATTTACTGGTTGGAGAGGCCAAAGTTGAGACACTGAATGAGTACTGGGCTCTTTCTGTAAACGCTCCCTCCAGGCTAACCCTAGAACCTCACCCTTCTTTCTCAGAATTTCTTATCCATTGCAGCCAAAAGGAGACTGCTGTAAAATCCATTGGTTCTCCTCCTGTCCCCACAGGCAACAGTTTTGCCAGGAGATCTTTCCCTATCTAATCCAGGTTGCCTTTTTCCAAGCCTCCCATCACAGTTTACGCCCTGTTACTTGGCAGTTAGCCTTCTAGTGCTCTCTATGCTCCTATGTTCCTTTTGAATTATATCCAAAGATACGGAGACAGCACATTTTTATTTAAAGTGTTATTAGCTGCTCCTCTGTAATTCTGCCGGAATCTGGCAGCCCTCACGCAGGAATAGAAAAGATTCAGAGAACCTGTGAGCTACATCCTGACCCAAGGGTGTTTATAAAAAGGAAACAGAAGTGCCAGCTCAGGCAACCAGCCTGATTAGTGACCCTGGGCGTCTACCTGTTTGAAGGCAGGTTCCTCAGCCAGCCACTGGGCAGCTGACTCCGTCAGTGATTGGCCAAGATTCAGCTGCCTGGTTACAAAAGTGAGTTCCTGATCACACTCTCACTTAGAGCTCACTTAGAGTCATAGGACCCATGGACTGAAGAGTCCTCAGGCCCAATGGAGCTTAACAGGGACTGTCACAGCCCCTCTGCATCCATCAGCTCCATCCCAATAGTGCTGTGTGAGAAGCAAGCAGGTGATGACCCAGGCCCATGGTTACAACCTTTGTTCTGATGTGTGGGTTTGCAGGTCTGCTGGTTCTGCTCCAGCATCCCGCGTCCTCCTCCTGGGGCCCACAGGGACTCCTGGAGTCAGTGGCGCTGCCCAGGCACACAGAAGGGCAGGGCAGCAGTGTGAGAGGGCAGCCCTCGCTGCGCAAGCACATTCAAGTCTCTCTGTGGGGTCACACCTGGTAGCATGCGACCAGTCAGGGCAAATCATGTGAGTCCAGAGTCAAGGTCCAGCAGAACACATTTTACATTTTGTGGGAGACACTCGTGCTCACAGAAAAGGAGATGATTTTGAGGGGTTACCATTTGAGGCTGTTAATTCCAGCAGTCCCAGCAGCCCCACCCATGCCATGTGGGTGATCCAGTTATTTGGGGGGCTTTAGCCCAAACCAAGATAGTGCAGAAAATATTGTATGACAATGTTTCTTCCTCACAGATGTTACAACTGTGCACCTGCTTACAGACATATACAGGGCCTTGTAGTCAATTCACACACTAGGAAAACAGGCGTCAGACACCCACCTGCACATCTCCCAACAGCACAGCCCCCAACCCCAACATGCACTCATACCTATGGTCTCCTTTCAGCATCAAGTCCCCAACGCCCCTGTGTGGGAACCATGCCCCTAGCAGGTTGGGGCCACTGAACACCTGACCTTCTAGGCTTCCCCTGCCACCCTCCTGGTCCTCATGACCAGGCATCCCAGCCTCCTTTTTGTGCCCTCTGGTCACAGCAGGTTTACTCGGTGCCCTCACAGGCTGGCCAGGCTGCCCTCACAGGGTTCTTTGTGCCCAAGTGAGAACACCCACCCCTCCTTGGTCACCTCCCTGCCTCCTGGGCAGTTTTTATCTGTACAGGGTGCTTTATTTCCATCTGCCAGGGGCTGCTGGAATGACATTAGAATTTGGTCGTGTCCGTGTTGTGACATGCACCCCTTGCATATATGAAGTCTTTCATAAGCGTGGAACTTGTTGAGTTGTATGTACAGCCACCCTGGTTCCAGCCGGACTCACAGATGCACCTACATGGGGTCAAGGTCTCCCTGCAGGGGTCACCCTGTCCTCTTCAGTTTCTGCCTCCAAGCAGTGAGCAGTCATTGGGACCCTACCCACCATTGGCCCCTGCCAGGCTGAGCTCCCAGGCTGCTGGGGGCAGGAGATCTCTCTGTCCACAGCTGGGTACAACTTATGCCTAGGTGGTACTCAGGCTGGGAGTGCCCAGCGGGGGGCTGGCCCCTCTCCTGTGGCCTGGGCAGGGCATGGAGCCGCCCATCATCCCTTCTGAGCTGGCAGCACCCCAGCTGCCAGTGCTGCCACTGTCATACCTCCCCCACTCTGACCCAGATTCCACATTCCAGAAATAGCTCTGGCTCCAGCTGGAGTGGTGAGGGACACAGCAGCTTGGCTGTGTCTGTGGGCCCCTCCCCAGCCATGGGTAGTGCCTGGGAGAGGCCGGGAGTGCCACTGCATCCTCAGTCTGCTCCTGCTCTCTCTGAGCTTGGGAGAAGAGCCTCTTTCTGCTCCACCCTTGACCCTCCTCCCTTCTATGGTCCAGCTCCCCTGCCTCTCCCTCTCCCCACTCCATCCTTGCTTTGTCTCTCCCACAGTCCTGGGCTTGTATCTGTCTCCCACTCCCATCTCCTGTGCCCCTCCCATTATCCTATGTCTCTTCTCTGGATCACACGGGAAGCTGTGACATCACCCAGGTACCTCACACATGGGAGAGTTGCTGGGCAGACCAAGGTGCCTGCAACTGCACTGTCTTCACCCGTGCACATGCATACACGTGCGAACCCCACGTGCGAACCCCTGTGTGTACACAGGGGGTCACTCTGGTGCTGCCAGAGGCTCTGCACTGAGCCAAGGAGGCTGCAGGCCAGGGAAGCACCCAGTTCTAGCATGAGCTCTGCTGTGTCACCCTGGCTGGATCCCTGCCTCTTTGGGCCTTGGATTCTCTGTCTGTTTTGTGAGGCTTGGATTTGGCGATCCCTCACCCTTCCCATCAGCTCCTGTCCGAGTCAAGGGACCTCATTCCTCCTTATGTCTCTTCTCTGATTCGCTCCCTCCTCTCTCCCACATGCACAAGAAGGGAGGCTGACAAAATACGCTGTGGGTCATCATTGAATGCCCCCAACTCTCCCACTAGGCCTTGATGGAATCCTTCCCCAGTCCCTGCTCACTGCCGGCAGGCTCCTGTTCGCTCATCCAGGCCCATCAGGGTACAGGGAACCTTAAGGATGTTCCTGTCCTGACTTTGCAAATAGACTTCAACTCATGGGTCACCTTTGAATCCTGCAACTTGGGGTTGAGACTGCGTCATGTAGAAGTATGCTAGCTTCAGTTAGTGCTTCACCCCAATTCACCCAAGTACACAGCCTCGCAAAAGTCAAAGTCAAGGTAGCAGGTCACCCTGCCCGTGTCCCCCATGGGTCTGTAAAGTGGTGCACAGGAGTTTCAGGGAGAATCATCCGACTGGGCCTGGGCAGCAGCTGTTGCTCAAAAGAGTGCTGGAGGACCCAGAAGAGCTTCTCAGAGTGGACAGTGAGGAACCGGTATCGCCTCTTGCAGAAGCAAGTGCCATGGAGGGCCCTGGTCAGAGGGCAGCCCTTCCTCTCTGGGCTCCACTAAACCTGGGACTAGGACGGCCCTGGGTAATCAGGTGCCTACTGTAAGTTCTGCTTCTGGGCAGGTAGTTGAACCTGTTGGGGGTAATAGTGAATTAAAGTGAAGGACTGGTGGGCAGGCCTCAAAGCAACCCAAGGATTAAGACTTGACAAGTTGGGCCCGGCGCAATAGCCTAGTGACTAAAGTCCTCACCTTGCACGTGCCAGGATCCCATACAGGCACTGATTCATGGCCCAGAAGGGGAAAGATGAGTGCAAAGGGCCTAGAGCAGGAAGGCACCTGATGTGTGACAAGTAGGGGCCAGCATGGCTGCAGCTGAACCAGGAATGAAAGACGAGATCAGAGGAGGGCTGGACCTGACCACAGGCCATGGAAAATACCTTGGTTTTTAGCTTGGAGGGGGGAATTATTTCTTACATTATATATGTGTGTGTGTGTGTATAAAATCAGAGAGGCAGCAGAGAGATCGTCCATCTGCTGGTCTATTCCTCAGATGACCACAATGGCCAGGACTAGGCCAGGTTGAAAGGAGGAGTCAGGAACTTTCTCCAGGTCTCCCATGTGGGTGCAGGGACCCAAGCACTTGCAGTGGCCAATCAGCAGGGAGCTGGCTCGGAAGTGGAGCAGCTGGGACTCAAACCAGCACCCCTACTCAAATGCATGTGAGGAGCCTTAACTGAAGGCAAGAAGCGGGTAGCACAGTCATGCTAGGCTGATGTGTTGTTGTCCTGTAGAGCTGGTCACAACTGGACAGGTCCTGAAAGCAGGGTCCACAGGGCGCCTGACTGTGTTGGACACAGAGGCTGATGAAGAACAGCCAAAGGGGTGACGAGAGGGCGCCTTTGAGCAGCAGGGGACAGTTCTGGCCACCAGAACAGTGATTGGCTGGGAAAGCCCTGGGAGGGGAGCCTTGGGGCCCAAGCAGGGCTTGGCGAGATGAGTCCCATCCATGCCCACCTTATCCTGCCAGGATAAAGACCCCAGACCCAGTACACAGTCTGAAATGCCATCAGGAGCACCTGCTGAGCCTCCTAGCCCACGGGTCTCTAACTTGGTAAACTGGCACCTGAGTTCTGTCCAGCCCACCCGACCTGGCAAATCCTGCCTTCGCCCAGATTCTCCTCCCAGGATTGATGTGGAGAGGGAGAGGAGGGGCGTGTCCTTGACTTGAAAGGGAGCAGGTGGGCGACCTCACAGGCCGCACTGCCTTGGGTGATCAGGGCTCCTGCAGGTGCGCCGCGTGTTTTCCTAATTAAGAGGTTAACACGCCGAGAGCCGGTATAGTGCGGACTGGCAGGAGGAGGGATGAGGAGGTTTAGCGCAATGGCGGCTGCACGGTGGCTCAGGTGGCTGTTGTCGTCACACTTTCATGCCGGAGTCCCGACCTAGGTGCTGTGTCGCCTCTTCAGCCCGCACAGGGCCGCACGCAGGGCAGCAGCGCGAGAGCGACGCACCCCTGCCCGCGTGGACCCCGCCTGCTGCTTTAATTCACCCGCGAGGGAAGTGAGGGAACTCGAATGAGCTTCCTGTCGGTGGCTGGACCGGGATGAGCGCAAAGGAGGGCCCCTGGGCTCGAACCACGCAAGGGGTGAGGAAGCTACCTCAGGGTGGCTCCCAGGAGCCTCACTTTTCCCCCCAACCCCAGCCTAATGTCACAGAGGGGGTGAACTCAGAACTCCGGTCCCTGGCGGCCGCCGGCACAGAGCATGCGTCCCGTTCCAGCTGGAACCGGTTTGGCGGAGCGGTTTGAGGGGCGGAGCCCTCCCCCGCTTGCCACCCCTCCTCGTTCCGACCCCCTGCTCGGGCATGCGCGCGTGTCGACGTGGGCGCGCGCTCCCTCCTCAGCTCGCCGTCCTGGGCGTGGGTGAGAGCGAGTGGCTCGCGCGCCTGCGCGTCGACCCAACCGCGCGCGCGCCGGGCCACGTGCCGAGCCGGCTGCGCGCGTCCCCGACCGGCCCAGGAGTCCCCGGCGACGCGCGCGCGGCTGACGCGGGGGGCGGGGCGGGGCGGGGCGGGCGTGGGGCTTTAACCCGGAGGCCCCGCCCCTCGGGCGTACAAAACCGGAGCCTCGGGCCGGGCCGCGTGAGGGAGGAGGGTGAGTGCCCGCCACTGGCCGCTGCTGCCGCCAGTCCGTCCGTCACTCCGTCCGTCTGTCTGGTCCACGTCGTCGCCGCCGCCGCCTCCTCAGCCCGGACGCCCGGGGCCCGCCCAGCGCCGCCCGGAGCAGCCGCGGCCCCGCGAGGAGACGGGCACCGCCCCCGCCCGGCCCTGCCCCCGCCCTCTTCCCCTCCACCCCCACTCCCGTCTGTCCGTCCGTCCGTCCGTCCGCCCGCTGCCCCCACGCTTCCGTCCTGCTGTCCGCCGGCAGCCCCCCGGCCCGCGTCCCCGCTCCGCCCGCCTCGCCTCTCCCTGCCTCGCTGTCTCTTTGTCTCTGCCCTCGCGCTCCTCGCTGCCCCTCCCTCGCTGCCCGCTCTTGGGGGCCCCGGCACACGCTCCTCTCGTCCCTCAGCCTCGCTCTCCGGGCGCCCACGTTCTTCGGGACTGCCCTCGGCGCACCCCCACGTCTTAGGGGGCCTCGCCCTCGGAACACCTTGCACTGTCCCGCAGAGGTCCCCCCGGGTCTCTCCACATCCTTTGGAGGGTGCTCCCCTGCGTCGCTACCCCACGTTCCTGGGATCTCGCCTGCTCTGGGCTCCATTCCTTCAGGCTTCTCTGTCTTCTGAGAATCCCCCATCTCCACTGGGACCTCTTAGCTCCCTTGGGGGCCTCACCTTGGGACCCCCAGCTGCCTGCTTTTCCCTTGGCTGTCTTCTGTTCTAGACCTCCCAGCACCCCGCTTGTCTGGCTTGGGGCCACTGCTTTGCCCTCCCTGCCTCTCGGAGCCCCCGTCTATCTCAGGGGTCCTCCATTTGAGGCTGCTCTCTTGCCTGGGGCTCTTGCCCCCTTTGCTTCTTGCACCTAGTCTCCTGTCTCCCCGTCTCTCTTGTTCCCTTGTTTCTTCCCTCTCCCCTTATCTATCTTTGCCGGCTCTCTGGGTCTCTGACCCCATCCGGCCCTCATGGCTTTGTGTCTGGAGCTCTTGAAGCAATGTGAGTGGTGGGGTGTCCGGGTCGGGCCGGAGTCGCCCGCAGGCTGGCCGCGGCTGAGGCTCCGTGGGGTTGGCGCTGGGGCAAGGGCTGGTGCTGGGGCCTCCCCACAGTGGGGACAGGTGGGGGGAATGGGGACCGGGTGGGGATGGGCTGGGGGTGGGGGAGCTTCCTGCGCTGAGGCTTATGCTTTCGTTGCTTGAGTGTGAGTGGAAGGTACCACGGGCCTGGCATCTCTGCTGCCTTGGCCCTGCATGGCCTGGCATTTGTGATTGCTTGTGGGCAGGCCTAGGCTATTTTGGAGCCGGCAGGATGTGATATCACTTGGGCGTTTTAGACCCTGGTGGGGGCTGCGTTCTTGCCAACTTGAGTAATGCTCTTTTGTGGAGGGCAGGGGGTGCAGCCTCCAGGCAGCTGGCTGCAGGGTTTGGCCAGAACTTTGCAGGCCATCCCAGTGGGGCAGCAGAACAAGGCTGTGTGCTGCCTTGGCCTTGCTGAAACTATTTAGACTAAGCAAGGAGTGGGACTGTCTTTCGTGTGCCATCCTTCAGGCACTGGGGCTTCGGTTCTGCCTTCTCCAGAGTGTGTGACCTTGAATGAGACCTTCCCCCTCTCCCAGCCTCGGTTTCCCCATTCCTAAAAAGGAAATAATTGTGTGTACTGGCCCAGTTGGCAGTCGGAGATCCAATGAAATATGTGTCTGCTTTGTGATTCACTGGCGTGTCTTTGAGTTGAGCCCCAGAGAGGGGGAGTAGTATGCCTGTGGGTATGCAGCTGGCTCGTCCCTACCAGATCTGAGATAGGGACCTGGCCAGCAGACTCCACTGCCACCTGGCCCTTCAGAGAGACACCTGTGCTTCCTGGAACAGGTGACAGCTGCCTGTCTTATGCCCTGGTTTCTCATGGCAGGTAGTATATGAAGATCAGCTGGTGGGCCCGCCTGCTGGAAAACCTGTGCTGGGAGTCAGTTTGCACCATCCTATTGTTGCTTCAGGGGAGGCCCTGGTTGGACCGTGATCAGTTGGTAGTTGTGATTCCCACACCCATGCTTCCCTGTAGAGGGGAGCCTCCTGCCCCCCTACCCCGCCAAGCAGAAAAAAACTAAGTGGAGAGCTGGAGTCTAGGTTGTCCGAGAACTTAGGAGCAGGGATGTGATCGCTGTGGGAGCTCCTTGTTTGAGGCCAGTACTGCGTTGAAGACCTTGTGCTGGTGTCTGTCCTGTGCCCTGGTTTATAATGACAGTCTCTAACACCCATGGTCTTTAGCTGTCTGTGATTGACATGTTACCTGGACTGCTCCATGTGGGAAGAGGGGAAGGCCTGGTCCCTGATCTGGAAGGCTGTGTTCCCAAGTCTGGTGCTCATGTCTTGCCCAGTTTCAAGGCTCTGGGAGGAGGAGGGAATGGTGCTGGTGACTGCTGTGCTCTCTTGTAGGCATGTTTCTGTCTGTTACACTGTTCTGCAGGATGGAGGCAGCATGAGCTGTTACTCTTTCATTCGCTCCCTGCTGGTTCACTCCCCAAATGTCCATACCAGCCTGGGCTGTGCCAGGCTGGAGCCGGAGCTGGAACCCAGTGTAGGTGGCAAGGACCCACACATTTGGGCAATAACTTATCTGCTGCTTTCCAGGGTGTGTCTTAGCATGAAGCTGAAATTGGCTGCAGGGCTGGGATTTGAACCCTGGCACTCTAGAATGGCACGCGAGTATTTAGAGTAGTGGCAGCTGCACCACCTCTGCTGCAAATGTCTTAAATCAGTTATCTGGATTCAAGATGTTTATGTTCATGCCAAAGGGTAATGGTGAAGATGACACGTTCTAACATACCTGACACACAGTAGGCACTTAATTACCGTGCTCTTTGCTCCTGGTAATACCTTTTTCTTGTGGGACCGGTGACCAAAGCCTGGTTTTTTCCTCCCACTCCTGTGGTTGAGTTTCAGGTAACAAGGCAAGCACCTTCTGGCTGTGCTAGTAATAATGGGACTAATCCTGTGATCACTGGGAGCTGTATGAGGCACTGTGTGATTTGCCAAGCTCTTTCCATTGTTCCTCACAACAGTCTTGGAAGGAAGTCAGAAGCCAGGGGAGTTCTCTGCAGTTCCCAGGTGAATGAAGAATAGGGGGCCCAGAGAGGGACAGGAACCCCGCTTGGGCACTCCCAGCAAGGCCTGGGCCGGCTTGGAACCAAGCCTCTGTCATGGCTTTCCTCCTCACGGCCCGCAGCTTCTCTCCAACGCACTTGTTTCTTCCTAGTTGCCTACCCCTCAGGACATCTTCTCTGGGTCTGGCATCTGCTCTGCGAGGAGGATTTGCTTGACATTTCCTCAGCATCTGAGCTCATCGCAGACTTGGGAAGCTGGTGTGGGGCTGGGCGGGTTGTGAATCACACACATACACACCCTGGCACGGGACCCAGATGTGCTCTGAGGCTCCTGCAGAGACCTGCTGGAGACACTGGCCACACATCACAGGCTGCACATGCACCTGTCGCCAAAGCTCAGCTGGGCTAAGATGTGTCCTTGCGCTTTCTGGGGAAGGCTGCAGAGGTCAGTGACCGCCCCCGCCCTGCCCACGGGAAAGATGTGACCTGGCCTTGGCTTGTGTTGTGTCTCTCCCTCTGGTGCCCTTCTTCTCTGAAAGGCCACCCTGCCAGATACCGCTTCCTCCAAAATGCTGTACTAGATACTATGACCTCTACCTACTTACAGGGTGACTCTTGTAGGTCGTGTCCCCATTCTGCCTCAGTTTCCTCATGTCAAGTTCAGGTTCCTCATCTTCATGACGTTCAGATTCACGAGCTATATTTCCAGAGTCTCGTGGGACAGGTCTTGGGATGGGTGTCTGCCTTTGGAGCATCCTGACGCTGAGAGCCTGGTGGAAGGCTGGACTGGAAATCTCCTGTATCTGGACAGTGGCCTGACATGTCCCTGTCGTGTGGCCTTGGTTTGGGTTGGGTAACTGTGCCTCAGTTTGCTCCCCTGTCAAACTGGGGCAGAATTCTTCACCACCACCACCACCACAATAGGTTACTCTGAGAATGAGAATGTGTGTGGTGAAGGCTACTCAGAAGATAGCAGTTATCACAGTCATCCACTCCATTTTGAGCAGGATTGGCTATTTCCAGAAGCAGGCCACCCTTCCCTGCCACGGTGGGAGCTGTGGAACTGAATGTGGAGTGTGACTGCAGTTTAGTGAGTCTCAGTCCTGGCTGTGGCTTCCTTCCTCCCTCAGCTGGTGCTGGACTTGGTTGTGTTGCTCATCACCTGTTTGTGGAAAGCAAGGTTCACTTAGATTCCAGGCTATTTCTTGTGTCCTGGTGTCGGGGCGGGCCAAGAGCCAGCCGACATGGGTGAAGTGGCAGCACGTGACTGCAGCGCAGGGCCAGGCTGGAGTCAGGGCACTGTGTCCACTCCTCGCCTCCCAACCCAGACTCCCACGCTTCTGGCCAGTACTGGCCTGGGTCAGCAGCAGAGACCAGGCATGCCAAGGTCTGGTGCAGCAGGCAGCTGGTTTCCTAGTGGGAAAAGGACAAGGGAAGTGGCCCAAAGTGGTCCATGGCAGACCCGGAACTGGACTGGGCTTGGAAAGCACTGAGGGATGAGGAGGAGCAGACACAGCCTCTGTCCTGGGAACTTAGGGATACAAGGCTACAATTCTGAGAGACTGTGTGTGTGACAGTCTGTAATTAAGTGTCTGCTGAGGAAAAGCATTGTCTGAGGAGGAAGAAGGGAGTGTGAGCCAGAGCAAACAAGAGCCCTTTGAGGGGCTGGAGCTGCAGAGGCAGCAGGGTGGGGCTGACATTTCGGTTTGTTGTAAGGCAGAGGTGGGGGAGGGGGGAAGGGAGGGGCAGGCTGGAAGGGAGCTGTGTTTAGGGAAGCGGAGAGTAATTGGCTGGTGCATCTGGGGGGGGGGGGGGCTGGACAGGCTGTGAGGGGCCCGGTGGTGGTCGTGGGACAGCATTGAGGAGCCATGAGAGGCTTTAGTGCAGGGCTAGCACAAGTGGAGGACTTGTTCAAGAAGGTGAATCAGACTGGGCAAAACGGAATGAGTAAAGAATGAAATGACGATGACAGGGAGGAGGCCTTGCAAGTTGTCAGATGAGAAAGAGGGTGAGGTTTGGGTGGGGACTGTGGCAGTGGGAAGAGCCAGATGGTGCTGCCAGAGGAGAGCCTGGCCTGGGCCTGATTGGCCTAGGGAGGGGGAGGATGTTGGGTTATGGTTTGAGGCACAGGTGCCAGTCTGAACACATTCTTAGTGCACCTGTTTTATGCCAGGCTCAGCGCCAGGGGCTCTACTGGTGCCCTCAAGCCAGAGGCAGGTGGACTTACCCTCCTTGTTTTACAGATAAGGAAAATGTGGCTTAAACCCAAGGCCAACTGTTTGGAAGCTCTGGCTTTTCCCATCATTCAGCTCTGTTCTCAGCAAGGAAACTCCTGCTGGTGGAGTCCCGGAAAGGCAAGCCTCCTTGCCGTTTGATTCGAGGCCCACCAGGAGTGTCCGCTGGGGAAGTCAGACTTGCATACCAGCTTAGAGTGTCTTCAGGGTGGGAGCCTCAGAGGAGCAAGGGGCCTTCAGCCCAACCATTTCATTGAGCAGGCTGCAAGACCAAGCCAGAGCTGTGCCATGTGTGGGTCCAGTCCAGCAATGGGCGTGTCCATGACTGGACCCATTGGAATTCTCAGACCCTCCAGAAAGACTGTTCCCTGGCCCAGCTGAGGCATTAGTCACCGACAGGCAGGCAGGCAGGGACTTGTCGTGTGGTGCTTATTACACAAGAGAGCCTGGCGATGGAGCCCAGGCCCAGGCTGCAGCAAGGGATGCTCATTGGAGAGAGAAGGTGGAGCGAATGGATATTTACCAAGTGGCCACTGTGGTAGACACCAGTGGTCAATCCCAGTTCACACTCCAGACACTGATGACTTGGCCAGGGCTCCACAGCAGCCAGTGGGCTGCGTCAGGCAGTACACATGCCCCTGAACCGCAGCTATGCCACAGGACCAGCACAGCTTCCACAGCCTCCCTGTTCTAGCTCTTCTTTTCTCCAATTAGCACCCCTAGCATCCAGTGCCATTCTGATTTGGCCCCTCCTGCTGAGCCCAGGTGTATGAAGAGGTCATGCTGTGCCTGGAAGCAAGGTTTTCATATGAAAGTCAAGGCAAAGGTTTGAAGAGCACGTTCAGTGTTCCTTTGGAGCAGGGGCAGCCTGAGAAATATTTGGATGTCAAATGATGAACTGGTGTGCTGCTGTTCTGTCCCTTTCAGTCTCACTAATTCATTTGATTACCACACGCCAGATGGTTTATTGTAAATTTGCCCAGTCTTGTGTATGTTCATTCTTTTTGTTTTCAGAGTGTTGGTTCTGGATCTTTCCTCTTTGTTCAGCATGTTTTGATTTGCAAAGCTCTTGGATCCACATTATCTCCGTAGGTCCTCTGTATGACCCTAGGAGGCCTTTAGAGTCTTCAGCCTCCAGAAGAGGAGCAGTGGTCCATTCATAGCAAACGCCAGCCTGGGGTCACCCACTGAGCTGCTATTTATTCAACACATATTTAAGTGTTGCTTGTGCCAATCAGAGCCGGCTCTGGGGAGTCACTGACGTGTAGAACAGATGGAGACTGACTTTTTGCCCTCTATTATGATGTAGGCAGGATCCACCCTGGGATTCCAACCCTTTGCTCATCCCACAGCAAACGCCTTGGCTTGAGCCTGTGGCTTGGATCTGCACTGAAGGGACCTACACCTCCAACCTAGAGCATCCCGGTAAAGCAAGCCAGGTACACAACTCCCCAGATTGGATTTCACAGTGACAAAAGAGATCTTCAGTAATAACTTAACTTGAAGCTATCTACTTTCATTTGAGAGAATCCCTGTTTGTTGGTTTACTCCCCAAGTACCTGCAGTAGCCAGAGCTGGGCCAGGCCAAGGCTGGGAACCGGGAACTCAGTCCAGGCTGGACTGTGTGAGTGGCTTGAACCCAGTCACTTGAGCCCTCACTGTTGGCTGCCTGGGGCAAGGGAAGCTGGATTGGAACCTGGGCAGTCCAGTGTGCCATGCATAACCACCAGGCTAAGTGCCTGCCCCAGGAGTTAATTATTCACAAGGAGGGAAGGAAGGGCATCCTAGCAGAAGGCCATCTGCTCCTCTCCCTGGGGAACAAGTTGCCCTAGGCCTGCTCCTCCTATGATGCCAGCCTGAGATTTTAAGGCCTCCAAATATTTGATTACAATCTGCACAGGTGTATAGCCTTGTGGCCATGTGCTGGGCTGAGGACCCTTGGTGCCTCCTTTAATATTAGATGACTAACAACAGGTCCTAGGATGGCAGCCCTGCAACCAGCACTGACTGGCCCAGCTCCCTCCCATCTCCTGAGTAGGAGCGAAAGCTGGGAGGCAGGGGCTTGCCAGGATCTCATCTTGAGGGAGCCACGCCTTCCCCCATCTTTCCTATGCCATAAGGCAAGGTTTTTCCTCAGGGTCTTCCCCAAGCCCCTCAGAACCCTAGAGCTACCTCATTCTGCTCTCAGAAGCTGCCGCATTGCCCTGACAAACTTAAATCCTGGTACCTGAACCCTAGGGGATGGCGTCTCAGTACAGTGTGCACTTTTTATTTAAAATTTTCTTATTTGGGCCCGGCGCGATAGCGTAATGGTTAAGGTCCTTGCCTTGAACACACCAGGATGCCATGTGGGTGCTGGTTCTAATCCCGGCAGCTCCACTTCCCATCCAGCTCCCTGCTGTGGCCTGGGAAAGCAGTCGAGGACAGCCCAAAGCTTTGGGACCCTGCACCCACATGGGAGACCTGGGAAGAAGTTCCTGGCTCCTGGCTTTGGATTGGCGCAGCACTGGCTGTTGTGGCCAGTTGGGGAGTGATTCATTGAATGGAAGATCTTCCTGTCTCTCCTCCTCTCTGTATATCTGACTTTCCAATAAAAATAAATAAATCTTTAATAAATAAATAAATAAATGTTTTCTTATTTGAAAGGCAGAGCAACAGAGAAAGATTGGCCTTCTATTCTTTCATTCCCCAGTTGACTGATGGCCGAGGCCGGTCCATGCCAGAGCTGGGAGCCAGGAACTCCACCCATGTCTCCCAGTGAGTTCCAGGGACCCAAGGCCTTGGCCATTCTCCCAGACACATCAGCAGAAAACTGGCTTAGAAGTGGAGCAACCAGCACTCACATGGACACTGTTATATCTTCGTACCCTGTGCTTGAGTTTTGTGTATGTGGTAAAAATTAATTTTTATTGGAAAGCCATGTTATGTGGTTAAGCTTTTCAAACTCTTAAAAAAAGTCCCCAATAGAAAATCACCTGTGAGTGGGCTTGAGCGCAGCCACATCTGTCACACCCCTGTATCGGGCTCTTCTCTGCTGTGTTTATTTTTTCATGCACACCTGTGTGTTGTCAGTGACCAGATCTATGCCTCCTGGTGAGCGGGTGGTCTAAGGGCGGCCTAGGGACAGGACGGTTGGGCTGTCCAGTGTGGTCACCATAAACAGCGCTGTGGTGACTTCCCGTCAGTGGGCGTGTGGGGCTGCAGGAGCAGTTGCTACAAGGGAAATCACTGTCTCCAGGAGTCTGTGCACTTGGGTTTTTGTCAGATGTTTTCAGCCGCCACCTTTTCTATTCTTCAAGGTACGTTCTTAAAACAGCTCGGATTCAAATTCATTTTCTGGGTTAAAAAAAAAAAAGACCCATACTGTTCTAACCCATGCTTCATCAGATGAGGCCAGGTCCGGAGAAGGACACAAATTGGCAAGTATCAGTTCAGCCAGGGAGGTGGCTCTCCAGGGTCAAGTGCAGCTGGAAGGAAATGACAAATAAAAAGAGAACTGGACTGGAGGGAAGGCAGGGTGGAGTAAGGGAGGGGGAGGGGATGCTGTTCCTGGTACCTTGGAACCTGTTTGTGCCAATGCTCCCGAGAGAGGCTTGCCCCCTCCCACTCAGAATCCTGCACAGGCCGCTCCGGTGTGCACTGCACACCTGCTTGGCAACAGCTGGACAAGTGAGCTCACTCAAATATTTACTGAGCTCCTGGGTTCCAGGGCTGGCTTGACCACTGTGTCCCTGCCCTTCTCTGGACCTCAGTTTCCTCATCCAAGTGGGTGGGAGGCTCAGTCCCGCCATCTCATGTCACTGAGCTATGGGGAAGATTTGGTAAGCTGGCTGTGGCAAGCTTGGTAAGACAGGTGACAGTGGTCTTAGCCAGGGTTCCACTTGCTCAGCAGGTTTGAGCCCATCCTCGGTGGACTGCTTCCAGTCTAGTTAGCCCTTAGCTGAAATTTTTTTTTAATTGATTACATTGCATTATGTGACACAGTTTTATAGGCACTGGGATTCCCCTCACTCCTCCCCAAACCGCCCCCCCATGGTGGATTCCACCACCTTGTTGCATTACCACAGTTCATGACATTTTTTTTTTAAGTTAGACTTTTTTAATGTTTATTATAGAAGTGAGAGGGTGGAGATTGCAGACCCATCTGGGCCCCTGGGAGGGGGCTGGGAGAAAGGAGGCAGAGTGGAGGGTGAGATTTGTCTACAGCAGGATGGGGGCAGAGGTGAACAAAGAGGGTATGCTGCTCCTTACCATCAGACTGTGAGGCTGCTGCTCTGAGACAGGGCTGGGATCATATCCAGGGTTTTCTTGAACTTTTTTTTTTTTAAGATTTGTTTATTTTTGTTACAAAGTCAGATATACAGAGAGGAGGACAGAGAGGAAGATCTTCCGTCCGATGATTCACTCCCCAAGTGAGTGCAATGGCCAATGCTATGCCGGTCCAAAGCCAGGATCCAGGAGCCTCTTCCAGGTATCCCACGTGGGTGCAGGCTCCCAAGGCCTTGGGGCTGTCCTCGACTGCTTTCCCAGGCCACAAGCAGGGAGCTGGATGGGAAGTGGAGCTGCCGGGATTAGAACCAGTGCCCATATGGGATCCCGGGGCGCTCAAGGTGAGGACTTTAGCCCTTTTTTGAACTTTCTATCCCCGAGGTAGCCAAGGCCTCCAGGAACCCTTTGGGACAAAGGATCCTGGACAGCAGATGGGAGAGGTTGCCCAGGAGACCAGCAGGGTGTCTGCAGTGCTGCCCCTGGGGTGGCCTGGGGAGTCTGTGGGTCAGCTGGCTCTACAGCTCCTTTTCAGCCCCAGTGGTGACAAGGATGAGGAAGGGGAAGTTTTGTCATTCTTTTCAGGTTTAAGATGTTGTTTAAAATCACTAGCCTGGCTCCTTCTTCCCATTTTACACAGTGAAGCTGACCTCCCAGGTATCCCGTGAGCCTGGGTACTTACCAGGATGTGGGAAGCCAGGCAGTCGTCTCTTCCGGGCCTGCGCTCTCACTCTCTTTCCCAGGCCCTCCCAGGCTTTAGTTTCAGTTTGGGGTTAAAAACCAAAGTGAAAGCAGGAAGCAGCTGCTTCAGACCCAGCCCAGGCTGGGGACGCTCTCGGAGAGGAGCCAGTTTCTTTCCTGCCCATGGCCTCCCTTGCTCAGGAGGCCCGGTGAGGGCCGGGCGGGGCCCTTCGGGGAGAGACGCCAGACCTCAGACAGGCAGTGGCGTCCAGGAGGCCCGGCCGCTGCTGTCTGGGAAACAGCCAGTGGGACGGGTTCCCTGGTGAAGTCAGCTTCGCCCGGGTGTGGTCCCAGCCCAGGCCCAGGTGAGAAGCTATTGCCTTTTACACTCCTGTTCTTCCTGGGCAGGGCTGAGCTGGGGCCAGACCCATGCCGGCCTGGGAAAGAAGTCCTGGCTGCCTGAGTCCAGCTTCCACAGAGCAGGTCGCCCTCCATGAAGGTAAGAGCCGGCTCTGTCTTCCCTGGGGAGACATAACTTCTGCTCACGTAGGGCCTGAGCATGGCAGTTTTCTCTGGGGATCCAAATGGCGCAAAAGCCTGATTCTTTTTCCCTTGTGTTGACCCCAGTTCCTGGCTATGGGCAGGAAATGGTGGAGCAGGGAATGTGGCTTCTCCTCTCTGATGTCCCTGAATTTGTGGGTGGCCTCGGGCAAGACTCCTCTGTACTTTGGCTGTCAGAGCCTCCTCCTGTGGCAAGTGGGAGTTCCTCCTAATTGTGCTTTGCATGGGATCAACTTTTGATTTTGGTCAGATATCCACCACCACTTTGGTTGGCCTGTGTTTCTCAAAGCTTGGCTGTTCCTTAACTAGCTGCACTCTCAGATGCCTACTCTGTTTTTTTCCGAGGAGGCTCTCAGACCAGCCAGTGTAGATACAGTGTGGGCTCTGCTGCTTCAGCAGATAGGGTTTTCATGTACCACTCCCCTCCCCTGCGCACTTTCAAGATTCCTGAGGGTACCTGCTGAGACAGTGGGTGATGGGGAAGCCGTGCGTTGAATGACTGCATTCATTAGCCTCACCAGCCATGCTGGCTCCTTGGAATGGGGAAGATGGCAGGCTCGCTCAAGCAGCTCGCAGCCCAGAGGTCTTGGGAACCTGCAGTGAAGGGAATAGCTCTAGGGTCAGACTGGCAGGTGGGGTTCAGTTCTGGGCTTCCCTCTGGAGCTGTGAGACCTTGTACAAGGTGCCATGGTTTATACATCAGCAGGACAGGGATATCACCTGATGGGAGTTTCAACATGAGATCAGAGGAGCTGTGTGGGGAGCACTGGGTGCAGTGCTCGGTACAGAGGAGGCACCAAGATACCCTAGGGCTCCATTATCAGTACCCAGTGGGGGGAGCTGATACTGTCCACAACCCATGCTTGGAACGATGCAGGGGGACAGGGTCAGTTGTCTGGAGGTGGGTTAGTCACATGATGGCCATTGGCCAAGTGCAGCGCTCTCATAAGGAGTGAATGAAGGCAGGCTAGGAGGTGGATGTAGGGAACTCCCAAGCTGAGTAGGCCCAGGTAGGTGGAATTTGTAGAGTAGAGAGACTGGCATGCTGAGACAGCTGACCACAGAGCACCAGAGCGCTACTGGGGACCTGAGGATTGATGGCAGGGTCTGTGCTGTTTTCTGTGGGAGTAGTGGTGAGGAGCCTTTTACTGAGTGTCCTGTGAATAGACTTGATAGTTGTAGCCTGCCCAAGAAGCTACCCACGCTTCATGACGTGGCTGCAAAGGGGTGTGGTAGTAGTCGGGGTGTTTGCTCCATGCAGTCAGCAATAGGGGAGGAAGCAGGCGGGTTTAGCACAGCTTTCTGACAGCTTCAGATAAAGCCGGTGTCTGAGCTACTTCACAGGGGGTGTGTGCCTCAGTGCCTGGAGCAGAGGCGGGGCGGTGAGGGGAGTCTAAGGTTCTGGACCTCCACTCTTTCCTGTCAGCCCTTCTCCACTCCAGAGTCTGGGGTGGGGGTGGGGGAGGATGGAGAGCAGAGAATATTGACTCCCATCCAGCCTGGAGTCCCAACAAGCAGATATTAGATAAACCAGATACCATCTGTCTGTGCAAAGAGCCCTGAAGGAGACAAAGAGGTGCTAAGAGGGATCCCTGGAGTGTGGACAGGAAGGTCACAGTCCAGGGCCAACTGGGACAGCAGGTGTCAAGATGCTGAAGTGGAAGGAGATGGGAGAGTTTGGCATGTGGAGGGACAGGTGACATCTGCAGCCAAGATCAGGTGGGGCCCTCAGTGTCCCTGCTTAGCTCTGAGGCCAGGAGCTCTGCCCAGCTGTAGGAACCAGGGATGTTATTGCTGTGCCAGGGGTTGTGATAATGAGAGACTACAGCTGATTTTGTTTTAAAATTAACATGAGAACTTGCCAACACTGCTGGTCACCATGCTAATCAGCACCAAGAAACGGCAGCATGCCCTGTTGATAGCTAGTTTTCCTTTCACGCACGGCGTCTTGGTGTCTCGTTGCTGAGGGAGACAGGAGCAACTATTACTGCCGTTTTCAGAGGTGTGATCCAACGGACAGGTGAACTGTTTGTTTGAAATCACAGCACAGGCAGCATTTGATGGCATTTCTGTTTCACCACACTGCCTCTGACTAGGAAGGCCAAGAATCTTAGAATCTGCTTTTTAGCAAAATTATCCAATCAAAATGATAACAGTTAAGCAGTTCTAGTATTGCGTGATGTAATATTAATTGTGTTAGGGCAATGGAACCAAAATGCCCTTTTTTCCTACTTTTTCTATATCATGTTCCATATCTTGTTTATAGATGGTTCTATTTTTTTCCCCTATTCCCACACAATTCTCCTCTCAAATTTCCCAATTCTGTGCCCTTGCATACCTCCAGGCTTGGTTTCCTGTTTGGATTCTCTTTCTCCTGAATTTCAGAAGAGAGATTACAAACAGATAAAGTCAGCCACTGCTCACATATACATTTAACACACTTCAGAAATAGTTTTAACAATTTTGTGAGGTTTGGATATGGAAATGAGAAAAACATCAGAGTAATTGGATAACCACTAGGTTCACTGTAGGGAATTCCTCAGTACACTATTGACCAGCACACATTTTTTAAATTATAATAACCTCCACATAACATAAAGAAAAAGTGTGCTATCCTGTCCGCTTTTCAGTGGACAGTTGGAGACACTGGGTGTAGTCCTATTCTGCAGCCGCCACTGTGTCTGCCTATTCCCAGACTGAACATCTGTCTCCTTCAACACTGACCCCCTGACCCACCCTCCTACTTCCTCTCTGTAGCCTTGGAAATGTCTCTAAAGAATTAATTCTTCCAGTGCTGACGAATTGTCCATGTTATTACACAGCCGGCCTTGCACATGGCTGTGGCCCAGGAGGGTGGTGACAGGGGCTGATGGTGTCCAGAAGAGCCCGTGGTGGCTGCAAGCAGCTGCCTTCAGCATCCCATGGAGGAGGCAGGGTAATGGGATGGCGATAGCCGTGCAGTCACAGGACCAAGGCTGGGTCTTCAGGGAGCTACATACTTGCTGTAGGAGTTTGGCCAAGTCTCTGTATCCCTGATCCTCAGCTTCTTCCTCTGGGAAATGGAATAGGACTTCACAACACATGTATGTCAGACACTCAAATGACCTTCCCTCTGCAGCCTCAAGAGTCCTAGCCAGGGCTGGTGTTGCTTCAGAGTAGGCTGAGTTGCTGTCTGCAACACTGGCATCCCCACGTGAGCATCGTTTTCAAGTTCTGGATTTTCTGCTTATGATCATGCTCTCTGCTCATGTACCAGAAAAAATAATGGAAAATGGCCCAACTACTTGGGCCCCTGCTACCCATGTGGGAGACCTAAGTGGAGTTCCAGGCTCCTGGCTTTAGACTGACCTAACCCTAGCTGTTGTGACCATTTGGGGAGTTAACATGTGAATGGAAGATCTCTGTTTTTCTCTCCCTCTCCTCTCATCCAACCTTTCAAGTAATTTTTTTTAAAGATGTATTTATCAGGGCCAGTGTAGTGGTATATCAGGCTAACCCTCTGCCTACAGTACCAGCATCCCATAAGGGCACCAGTTTGAATCCTGGCTGCTTCACTTCCAATCCAGCTGCCTGCTAATGGCCTGGGAATGCAGTAAGGGATGGCCCAAAACCTTGGGCCCCTGTACCCACATGGATGATGTGGAAGAAGCTTCTGGCTCCCAGCTTTGGACTGAGCCAGTCTAAATATTGCACCTACTTGGGTAGTGAACCAGCAGATGTAAGATATCTCTCTCTCTCTCCTTTTCTTTGTATAACTGTGCCTTTAAAAAAAAGGAAAAAGATTTATCTATTTGAAAGGCAGATTTAGAGAGAAATTCTTCATCTGCTTGTTCACTTCTCAGATGGCTGCATAGCGAGAGCTGGCCCAGACTGAATCTGGGAGCCCGGAGCTTCTTCTAGGTCTCCTGTGTGGGTGCAGGGACTGAAGCACTTTGGCCATCTTCCAGCACATAAAAAGCTGGATCAGAAATGGAACCATCAGGACTTGAGTCAGCACTCGTGTGGGCTGACAGCACTGCAGGTGGTGAGCTTTATTCACTATTCCTCAGTGCTGGCCCTAACTGGAAAAAAAAAAAAAAGGTCCTAGCATAGAGGGGCACCCACACCAGCTTTCCCATCCCAACTCCACTCTGGTTCCAGCTTCCTGCTGATGGGCACCTCAGCAGGCAGTGCATTATCGTTGAAGTGCTTAGGGAAACCCAGATTGAGTTCCAAGTTCCTGGGTTTGGCCTGGTCCAGCCCTAGCTCTTGAAGGCATTTGGGAAGTGAACCTGAGGTTAGGAGATCTCTTGATTTCCCTCCCGCCCCATCTCTTAGTGTGTGTGTGTATGTGTTTCAATAAAATTAATCCTGGCATATTGTTCAGATGTGATTAAATGTAAGGAAATCGGGGCTCTTTTATACATAAAGTGTGACTCAGAAGTAATGTTAGTTATTCCAGGTCTTACATCAAAACCAAACTGACAAAAGAGCTAAAATTCAGTCAATATGACTCCACAAGTTACAGCTATTTGGAATTTTTGGTTGGTCAGTGGATTGTAAAACACAGTTTTGTTTTTGTCTTACTGAGTATTAAACTTTGCCTACAAAGCCCTAGCATTGATGAGCCTACAAGGAGGAAGATCAGAGTAGGGGACACACAAGATTTTGGTGATGAATCAAGACCAAAGGATTGATAGTATTATAAAAAAATTTCTGATATGATTGTCTTGCCCATGGCTGATTACAAACCTTACACTTGGACACAGCAGTGATCAGCCATGTAACGTGCCTGGTGGGACCAGCACCATCCCCCGACCTAGCAAGGTTTCCTTCTGCAGATGAGTGGCTGTTCTGTGGGGGAAGGGGCAGGTGATGTCACAGGTGTCTTTGTGAGTGTCAGGAGCCTGGCAGGACAGCTTGAAGCCTGGGAGTGTGTGTTGGCAAAGACATCAGGGCACAGGGCCTCCTAGAGGGGTAGAAATTGTCCAGGTAAAGTGCTTGTTTTCATTCCTGTGCTTCTGAGCTGCTGTCTGGGTTGGGGTCTCTGAGAGCATGATGATTCCAGCAGCTGGAGGCGGACAGCGAGCTGAGCTTTAAACAGTGGCTTGGCTCCTTGGCTTTGCAGGAATGAGTGTGTGTCTCTTGCTGGAGTGAGCCTGTATTCTTACTACTGGTGAGCAGGGAGGTTAGAACTGTGCACATCACACAAGGATGATACTTGGTGTTGCTTCCAGAGCCATGTGTTACATACGAGAGAGAAGAACGAGCATCCTAGGTTGGGAAGAATCTTGAAGGGTACTATAGGGACTTGAGTCCTCTCATGATCCTTCTTAGGCCAGTATGTGGCCAGCTGGCTGCCTCCTGGGTCCCTCTTCCATCTTGGGCCAGTTCTGTTTCTCAGAAAGTTCTTTAAAATGAAGGAAAGTTTTCTTGGCCTTAACAACCCCGCCTTTATTCTCTCTCTTGGCTTAAGTGTATGTGTGGACCATGTGTGTATGGTACAGAGCCTTACAGATGATCCACGGGCAGTCTATAAGCTGGCCATGTTATTCTGTCCAAGCTATCCCTTGTGTTAGACTGGACCTGCCTTATGGTGCCCCTGTGTGACATGCCCCATTTGTGACAAATGTGTGTCAGACATGCTAATCCACTGTTGCTATATCAGTCTCATGAAGTGCCACATGCCTGCCATGGCACCCAGTCAGCAGAAGAGGCACTTCACTGTCATCTCTGTACTTGAATGAGACCCTAGGGGACAAGGGCTGGTCAGCCTGCCTGCCTGGAGCCAGCCCAGGGTACAGTGAAGTCTGCCCTGGCCACAGGCCTTTTCTCTGTGGGTGCAGACTTTTGACTGTGACTTTGGTCAGTGTAAGTCCCTAAAGTGCTTTTCCACATGTGCTGCTTGTCTGGTGTCCTTGTTACTAGGATTTCAAGTGCAGGATTGTAAGTTCTAAGAGGAGGACTCTGCCTGCCACAGAGGCAGGCAGCACTGCCTCTGCTGACCTGAACTGAACTCAATGGTTTTCCCCATTCAATCCTACACTGTTAATTTCATCCCATCTCTAAGCTGCCCAGGGTTCTTGGCACTTGGGTCTGTCACCTGATACACCACCTGTCACTCCAGGCCCAGTGAATGGGCCTGTTAACAGCGCCTTTCTATTCTGGGATCCGCTTGGTCATTCAGAATGGTGAATGAAGCCAGCAGTGGAGGTGTGCGTGAGGACCCGTGACAGCCTGTGAAAGGCTGGGCTTTTGTGATCCTCCCCCAGGGTTTGACATCGTCCTTCCAGAAGTGAGAGTGATTTTTGGAGGCTCTTTCCAGATAGTACTTCCCAGGCTGGGCTTCTGGGATCTTGGGGTTTTGGAAAAGCAGCCACAAGGCCCACCTGCCAAAGCCAGTATTGGAAAAGCCAAACAGTATTTGAAAAACCGTATCTTGCCTTCTTAATCCCTTAGCCCCTGGGCAAACCAACTGGACTCTGGTCATCTCTCTCCTATTCTTCAACATCACTAGCTACTGGTTTTAGCTTTGATACCTAAAACAATCATCCCTGCAGCTTAGCAGCTTGTGTGGCTTCAAAGCCTGGATGCTGCGGGAGAGGGGCTAGGACATCCGAGCAGAGAAAACTGACAGAGCTGACCCTGTCAGGAGTCTCTGAAGTGAGATAAGATCATGTTCATAATAAATTCCAGCACAGTAGGCGAGAGGTGACCACGGCCTGACAACCAGCTTGCTGAGCGTGGTGGTTGTAGTAGAAATGTGACTGGGAAACTTGTTTTGGTCAGAGTCTGGAGGAGGCAGCGATCAGCTACAAGGGGGTGCCTCCCTGAATGCCTGATACTCAATCTCCAGGGTGCCAGGCCTTCCTGACCATGAGTGAACTGTGAGGACTTAAATTCATCTAGCACAGGAGTGGGGAACATCTGGCCAGCCAGTGAAATCATTTTTGTAGCCTGTCAAGGCAACCTCAGGAGGGACTTGAAACTCAGTAAGTCTGCAGGACACTGATTTTTTGAGATTTATTTATTTTTATTGGAAAGTCAGATATACAGAGAGGAGGAGAGACAGGAAGATCTTCCATCCGATGATTCACTCCCCCAAGCAGCCACAACGGCCAGAGCCGAGCCAGTCTGAAGCCAGGAGCCTGGAGCGTCTTCCGGGTCTCCCACGTGGGTGCAGGGTCCCAAGGTTTTGGGCCATCCTCTGCTGCTGTCCCAGGCCACAAGCAGGTAGCTGGATGGGAAAGTGGGACTGCCAGAATTAGAACTGGCGCTCATGTGGGATCCTAGGGCGTGCAAGATGAGGACTTTAGCTGCTTCGCTACCATGCCTAGCCAGGAGAGTGATTTTTAAAACAATTTTGAGTGACCCATGAAGGATGCTGTAAATACCTACCTGGCTCTTGGCATAAATAAAGGCTCCTCATCCTGGCTTCTAGTGCGTCTCAGAATAATGTAGGAATTCTGAATGGTGAAGACAGGCATGTGGGGCTATTGTGAGGACCCTCACTGTGTTTCCAGGTTCCCTTAGGTGTCCCCAGAACTTGGCATTAATAATAGTATGTGAAGGCGCGGACTATCTGCTGGGGTCCCTCTAGCCTTGAAATTCAAAGGCGCTCTCTCTTTCTAATCCTAGTACTCTGTGAACAGATGTGTAACAACTGGCCCTGCCTCTCTAGCCCTTGCTTCTCAGGCAGAGGAGAGACCTTGCCAAGCTGGAGAATTTTTGGGTGGCTGGGAAATGCATGTGAGGGACAGGAATACATGTAGGAAAGAGCAGTGGGAAGCCGTGCTTGCAGCCAGAGCCTGCCCCTTTTGAACCCTGTACTGGGATTCTGTCCTCACGGTGTTTTGGAGCCACTCAGCGGAAGCAGTCAGACTCTGAGGATCCTGGGACTTAGGGAGCTGGCCCAGCCATGGTCACAGCTGAGCCCTAGGTACAATTGGGGTAAAGCAGCAGCTAAAGTGCTGCTCTACTCACAAAGCCTGGGATCCCGCCCTGGCTTTGCCCCTTATGACTGAGTGACCCTGAGTTGGTCACTTCTCTGGGCTGCCATGTTTCTTGTTGCTGAAATGGCAGTGAGAGGTTTAGGGAGAATTTGTGAGCTCATACAATTAGAGCACTATATGCTAGGCCAGTTCAGGCCCAGCCCTCAGTCAGTGAGCGATGCCCACCTTGAACTGTGGGCCCACCCTCGCCCTGTCTCCCAGGCCCCTGCTCTCCAATGAGAGTATAAAGAGCTCTCCTAAGGAGCACCAGATGCCCTCTTAGGTAGTACTCCAGGTTCACAAAGAACAGTGACCACCTGTGCTTGCTGTGAAGCTTTCCCGTAGTGCCAAGATTTGAAACCAGGTGCAGCCTGCTGACCAGAGACATTTTGTCTGCCTGGCCAGCACTGAGACACTACCAGATGTGCCTCCTGGCTGCTTGCATTGCAAGGTTCCCTGGGGTTCCTGCCTTCTGTAGGAAAAGTACTTGTGGACAGGCTTCCTGGGCAGCAGGGCAGGGGCCAGAGCCCCAGAGGGACAAGGAGGTCTGAGGGCAGTGGCTGTAGCATCTGCAGATTTGTATGCCACGGGCCACCTTATCTGGTCTTAAGCTGGGGCTTAATGCCATCTGAACATCTGAAGATTTTACTTTATTGATTACATTAAATCCAGATTGTGGCACATTTATCAGCCCTGGCACTGCTGGGCCCAGGACTCCTAGTGGTAGCTGTTGGCCAAAGAGGTCAAATATCCTACAGACATTTGAACTTGTACCATTCATGGCCAGTCCAGGGGAGTTGAAGGACTCAGGCCCTACATGGGGTACAGAGATCCCCAATGTTGAGTTCCTGGCAGCCTGGCCTCGCAGAGTTCCACACTGCTGTCCACACGAGTAAAAGCTTGTTCACATCTCTCAAACGCTGAGATGGTCTGTGCTATATTGGACCCAGGGGTGCCTTATCCCATCACGCTCAGTCTCGGTTCTTTGAAGTCTGTGCTCCAGATGCACCTTGCCTGGAGTGTTGGAGCACGGCCTCGTTTCTCTCTGCTGCCTTTCAGAAATAGTTGTCAAACAGCTTCCAACACTGAGTGCTCAGGGGTTGTTGAGCTCTTATTCCCACAACCACTCTTCCTTCCTTCTGGCTGCTCCAAGCTCTACCTCTTACCAAGTTGTGTTACTGGGGCAGGGTGGGGGCCTTGGGAGGGCTGATTTGAAGGGAGTTCAAAATCCAGATTCTGGCCAGAGCCACAATAAGTTATTCTGCTTCCCTGAATTTCAGATACCCATTTACCAAGTAAGCTTTCATTCACTGTCGTTCAGTACTTATGAGTACAGCTCTGTGTTGGGCCTGGTGCTGGGATGGCGTAATAATTATACTTAAGGTCCTCAACCTCTGGTGAGCAGACTAAAACTAAGTGATCAGCACTTGACTGAAACCATCCCCCACCCACCCAAAATGTAAGGTGTTCAGGAAGGCCTTCCCTGAGGAGCCCTCTTAGCCAAGATCTGAAGTCGGGATGAGAAAGGACAGCAAGCAGAGTTGTGTGCTGGGGATGGGGTGGAGTTTTTAGAAAGGAGGGGTTGCAGGCGAAGATTCTGCCACAGAACATACATGACATATCCGCCTGATGCTGGAGACTAGTGGCCAGAGTGGGGTCAGCAGGGACCACCTTGAGCTGAATCTGGAGAGGTGGGCTGGGCACTTCCCAGAATGGGCCAAGAGGAGCCCCCTGGGGTGTTCTGTGCGGGATGGCGAGCTTTGGGAAAGGTCTAGAAGAAGTGATCCAAACATGCTTTGAAAGCTTCCCTGTATTTGAAATGTGTGGCAGGGAGCCAGCTGCAGGGCAAGAGCCCAGCTTGTCGCAGGTGTGGAGACGGGCTTTCTCAGTGGATGGGATGCCCTGGACACTGAAGCATGCCCAAGCACGCAGAGTCCACTTCCTGGGAGAGTGAGGTTGGCAGCAGTGAGGGAGGGTTCCTCTTCATTCTGAATGTGGTGTTGGCTTTTCCTGCTGAACTGCTCTGATTGCTGGGGCTGATAACCCTATGATCAGGCTGGCCTGACCACAGGACTCAATGAGGGATGCTGCAGGCAGAAACATGGTGCATCTTCCCATCATCCAGGCAGTGCCAGGAAGCCTGAGGATCCTGTCGGGAGGGGATGGCCCCTGTGGCTCTCCTTGCCTCACACCCTGTTCTCCCTCTACGCATAACGCCATTCAGGTGTGCCCTGGCCTGACCTGCCCCATCCCCGCCCCCAAGAGGATCCCTTCCTCAGAAGGCCCTGCAGTTCCTTGTCACTCAATGACCTAGTCAACCCCCACATCCTCTAGTAAAGTCCTAGACGTCTCCCTAGCAGAAGTCGCTGTCTCCTTTACCTAGAAGCTAAGGAATGGCTCGGCTCACCCACATCACAAGTACCTCATGTGCCCAGGGCAAGTGGAGCAGTTCAGTCCTCAGAAAGCTGGGGCTCCCACAGTGCCCTGCCAGGCAGGGAGCAAAAACAGTCCCTTCTGCCTCTTGGGAATGGGGCCATGACAGGCCTCACCTCTTCCATATGGGCTCTGCCTATGCCGGCAGCTAATGTTGGTATGCATTGTTCCCAAGACTGTGGAATACACTGCAGTGCTGCTCTTCCAGAAGATCACATTTCCACCACCGATCGATATGCAGCCTTGTTTTATGTTCATTCTGTTTAAAGACTCTTCATATTTTATTGATTCATTAACATTGACCTTGTGGCTAAAGCATCATGACTCAGGCTGGAATGGAGCCTAACATATGTGCTTGTCCCAGAAGACACATCGCAGCCTGCCTGTACTTAGAACACTAGCTGTCCTCAGGGTCATTGAACAAAATGCCGCAAATGGGGAAAGGGCGGCAGTCAGTGGGCCATGGAAACAGTGCTTGTTTATGGCAGCACAGCTGAACAAGAAGGCAGAGCCTTCAGCTTCCTGCATGTCAGCTGTGAGTGTAGCTTGGGCCTGCACATCTGCAACGACTGCAAGAGCCCCTTACATAGAGAGGTTGCAGTTACAAGTAGACAGAGTGAGTAGGTTGACTTACAAACAAGGAGGATAAAAAGGTCAGTCATATGAGAGTCTGGTCAGTGCCCCAGTAGGTCAGCTGTTAGCATTGAATCGATATTATTACAAACAGAAGTCCTTCCTGGCTGTGGGACAGGCTGTGAGGGCAGGGCCAGTCCCCTGGGCTTTGCATCCTTGTCTTCACTGGTGGGACACCTCTCTACCAGCGTGGTTTTTGTGTGCTTTGGGGTCTGCAGCAGGTGGTGATTGTGGAAGCCCTGAATGCTCTCACTGATGAGTTGGTTTCCAGTCTGGGCACCATGGAAAGGTTTTACACAAAGCAGTACCATGGCTGGCTTCCTCAAATGGCCAGGGGAGAAGGGGAAGGAAGGACTAGATAGAGGATTGGAAGGCCAGGAGGCCGCAGGCTGGGTGGTCCAGGGTAGGAAGGGAGAGGAAGTAGGGAGGAATGGCAGAGGCTCCCTAGAAAGGCTTGGGGGTGTGGGGCTGATGGGAACAGTCCCTGAGCTACTGCTTAGAAGCCGCTCCTAGCTTCCCTGTGTAGGGAGAAGAAAGAAGGCTTTGGGGTTGGGCGGATGAGAGCCTTTGTGTTCTGTTTTTATTGTAACACAAGTGAGCTGTTGGATTTAGCTGCACAGTTCCACAGGTTACTCCCTGAGTGGAAGAGGAAATGGGATTCTACAGCCCGCAGCCCCTCCTCCAACAGGGCTTTTCCTGTCTTGCCAAAGCCACAAGAGGGATTTAGGGCATCTGGTCCTGTGAGGTCAGCGCTGTGTACCTCTGTAAAACCTGCAGCTGTGGCCACCATGCTGTCAGTAGTTCTTGGCATTGTTCCTCTGCAGGAGGCCAGACCCCTTTTCCTGTATTTTCCTGCCAAGCTCAGGCTCCTGGAGCCCAACAGGTATGAGCTCCAACTCAGGCCACCAGGGAAAGCCCAACCTGGCCTCCCAGACCCCCTGGGAGTGGGAGCCATGCCATTGATGAGTATCTGAGGCTTTCTGGCCACCATATACACCCTAGCATGAAACAGAAAATGTGACCACTACGTTGTTTTGACCTGGTAGGTACAGTTTGCTGGCCCCTCACGGAAAGAATCTTGAAGCAGTGAGCAAAAGGAACTTCTGTTGGGGAGAAACCAGGGCCTGAGCTCTGAGGGACAGGGAGGACAAGCTGGGCTGGGCATCTGGCGCCAGGGAGCAGGCTGCACAAAGGCTGTGTCATACATCTGGCTCCTGCCTGCACTTCCATGCCAGGCACCTGCCTGGTTGTCTCAGAGGCAGGCAAGCGGGCAGCCCATAGGCACAGGTGGCTTAGTAAATGCTGCCTGTGCTTGGGATCCCTGAGATACACAAGAACCAACTGCAGGGGGAGGCAGTCACATTGTCTGTGCTCACTCAGCCCCTACTTGCCCAGCCCGTCCACACCCCTGTCTGAGTGGACAGATTGAACCTTCATGCCCTGTAAATTGGTGGTTGTCATTCACATCCTGGAGAGGGCAGGGCTGGGTCCACCATGGGTATCTGGTGCACTCCCCCTGAAGTTGAATCACTGGACTCAGTCACATACCTTGGGGATGGCACTGCAGTCCTATGCGCTCTGGTGGACGTGTAGGGAGAGAAAGGGATGGCTCTGCTTGGCCTGGGAGGAAAAGCCATGGTGCCTGTGCGTGCAAGTGCCTGCTGCATGAAGGCCTGGTGTGTCTGGTGTCTGGGTTGGAAGGGGTACTGTGGGGGTGGGGTGGAGGGCCGGGGTGAAGCTGAAGAAATGGGAGGACAGGGACCAAGCAGAAGGGGGCTTTGAATTGGGGAGGGTGCCTGGAACCTGTGCACTAAATGTTGGGAGTCTTCCTCCATGGTTTTTAACACCTAAAGTTATTTGGTTGCTGTAATGGGGTTCATTTTCTCATTCAAGAAACATTGATTGAGAGACTGCCATGCCAGTAATAGGACAGGCAGCGCTCCCCTGGCTGCTTCGGCCCTCAGAGGCGCTGAGCACAGATGGGATGGTGTTTGGATGGAGATTCCTGGATGGTGGGAAAAGAGGAGAACCTCAGGGAGGCCTCTTGGAGGAGGTGGTGTTAGAAAGTGAGGGGCTGAGACAGAAAGAACCACAAGGATATAAAAGTCACAGGGTACAAGGCATGGCTGAAATGAGTTGCTGACCTTAAGGCCTGCATTCACACTCAGGAAGTAAGACTGTCCTGTATAAGGCCTGGCTTCTACTCCCTGCCCCCCAGAGGGCCCCTGGGCCCCCGATCCTCCCAGCTAGTCATACCACTTATCTGGCTGTAACCTGCGCCCCTGGAGAGACAAGAGAGCCACAGATAAGTTCCCTTTCCTCTTAGCACATCTGGCCTGGCCTCTCATTAGCTACTTTTCCCGTGATCCGGTGCTGCCTCTGCCAGGGCTCAGGCTTTCTGGACTCTGTCAGGGCAGCCCATCTGGCTTTCCAGAGAAGAGTTCCTCTTCCCTACCAGGTCCCAGTAAAATTTGTGCACACGAACTTCTAATAGCTGGATCAGCTCCATCCTGCAGACAGAGCAAGGGCTCCCACAGCCTTAGCAGCTCAAGCCCCATTCTGCCTCCTTTACCTCGCTACTACCTCCTTAAGCCAAGTTGGGGCAGCTTCCTGATCTGATCTAGGGTGAAAGAGCCCACTGAAACCCTGCCCTTGGCAACCTTTAGACCAGACAGATGCATTCCTGAACTCTCCACAGGCCAGGTGTCATCTTCCGAGGGGTTGGTGGCCTTGGGCTTCAGCACTTCTCTAAGCATCTAGTCCCGAGGGAAAGTGCCACCAGCTCGCTAAGTGCCAGCCTTATGTCCCTTCCAGCAGCTGAGGAGCGGTAAAAGCATGGCCCAGTTCTTAGCTAGCTGGGGTTTAATTTCTGTGATGTAGCCTCTGTGATCACTCTCTTTTTACAAGGAGCCAGGGGCTGCACAACTGGGATTTGAACTCAGGCTTGCTGGTTCATGCTGTCCCCGGCTTCGGGACCCTTCACATCAAAGGAGTGATACTCGGGTAGTATAGAATTTCAGGCAAGTGGGTAAAAGGAATTCAGAGCTAGATTTTCACCATCATAGTGGTGGGATGCCCCACACCAATCCTTGAGGGACAAGGGATGAAGTTTTTAGGTAACTGAATTCACATGCAGTTGTAACAAAAGAATACAAAGGGATGCTTTTACTCCTCAGTGGTCACATCTTGGAGAGTTGTAGTGTGGAGTCAGCTGGCACCTGCACCTGTCTAATTTACATTTCCCTTGTTTCCCAGGAGGAGGAATAGGGGGATGGGAATGGCAGATCAGGGGTGCAGGATAGCTGGCTGGGGTGTCTGAGTACTGGAGACAAAGGGATGGGGAAGGAAAAGGGTAGGGAGAGCAGTAGGCCTCTCAGTGACCTTGAGGAAGGCAAAGTTAGCCATGTCTTAGCTGTCTGCCTTTGCTACACCTTGCTGTGTAGCCCATGCTCTGGCTGGGAACATCTTTGCCCATCAGGTGGTGGGCATCTTTGGTTAGTGCTGGCATCCTCCAGCAAACCTGGCCTCTGGTGAGGATGGCAGAAACTCTGTGTGTGGCTTGCTCATTGCTGTGTCTCCCCCTCCTCCTCCTGCTCTGGAAATCCTCACTGAAACAGAGCAGGGGCCAGAGCCAGGGCTGGGGTGGGCAGGACCTCCTCACCGAGGCAGAGCACGGGCCAGAGACAGGGCTAGGGTGGGCAGGACCTCAGTCTCGGCAGAGGATACACAGGGTTGGAAGCTTCAGTTTCTCACCGGCTTTTGCCCTTCTGTCACCTGTGTGCAGGTTCATCATGCCTAGTGGCGTATAAGAAGACCCCGCCACCTGTCCCTCCACGTACCACATCAAAGCCCTTCATCTCCGTCACAGTCCAGAGCAGCACCGAGTCCGCCCAGGACACCTATCTGGACAGCCAGGACCACAAAAGTGAGGTGACAAGCCAGTCGGGCCTGAGCAATTCCTCGGACAGCCTGGACAGCAGTACTCGACCGCCCAGCGTGACGCGGGGTGGAGTCACCTCAGCCCCTGAGGCCCCAGAGCCACCCCTAAAACATGCAGCTCTGAAGAGTGGTGAACAAGGGACGCTGACCAGTTCTGAGGCCCACCCTGAGGCCATCCCCAAACGGAAACTGTCATCGATAGGAATACAAGTAGGGGCTCCTTTTGCACTCTGTGTCCTCAGTCCACTCCGTGCACCTGCCTGCGTGTAATTACATCTGGTGAGGCCCACTAGGTCTCCTGGGAAAAGGTGGTTTGTCTGTCTATTTTGGGGGGACCAGCCTCAAGTGGCTGAACCAAATTCTACCACATCTTCCTCGTGTTCCCCTCGCCCTGTGCTGCAGCCTGCAGCCTTGGGGTCATGTTCCTGACCTCCAGCGGGTTGTCCCAGTGAATGTAGTTACACTCAGCCAGCCATCTGTCCACTGTTTGCCTGTCCACTGTCTGTCTGTCCACTCCACTCTCTGCCCTACCAGCCAGCCATGGGAGGTGGGATGGGCCTAACAGTTCTCTAATCCAAGGTCAGCACGGTGTGGCGGCCATAGCCCCGCTTGGCAGTGGGAGCTGCATGGAGTGTAAATGCAGATGGCCCATGGGCTGCAGACCCAGGGCCCTTGAACCACAGGGGTTGCTCATGGGGAATTTTACCCAGAGCCTTCTCTGGCCATGGAGACAGGTAGGTGGGGCTTGAGGCTCCAGGCCCTTATGATACCAATCCCAGGGTCTCCATCCCTGGAAAGGATCCAGGCAGGTGGTTTCCCAGGGCCAAGTGGCCAAAGCCAGCAGGCCCTTCCAGAAACTAAACTCACTGTGCAGACATAGCTCACAGCACAGTGGTTACGAGCTCCCCATTCCCCACCCACTGCCTTGCGGAACCACCTACATGCACGCCACATGGTGCTCTGTCATCTTCCAGTTGAGCTGGGGAAATTTGGCTCCTACCTGGGAATGTTCACAAGTTGTACTGAGTCTAAACAGAGGACTCTCCTGTTCTGGCTGGACCTTCAGACTAAAGGGGAGCATGCTTGAGGAGTGGGGGAGGGGTGGAAGCAGACAGAGCTCCCCAAACCCAGGGGTACATCAAAGTGGTATACTTTGTGGCTCAGCCTGGCAGAGATCTCCATTTCCCCAGCCAAGCTTGTGACAAAGCTGGAGTGCAGAAGGAAGCTGAGATGCAGAGAGGACGGGGACTGAGTGAGCAGCTCCCCGCGACATTCTCCCACTTGCCTGGATTTGTTTCCCTGGAGAGGCAGCACTGGGCTTCAGTTCCACATTTCTGTGGAAGAGGAGATTCCTGTGTTCTTCTCAGAGGATGCTGTAGAGCCAATCCAGCTCCACAGGTCCACAGCGAGAAGCCTGGTCTCTGACGCCCACATCCTTGGGTAACCCTGGCCTTTCATTGGCCCAGTGTCCCTGCCTCCCCGGAAGGTGTGAGAAACAGGAGCACCCTGGTGCCTTTCACTGGTAAACAACACTGAGGAGTGAGCCCATGTAGGCGCCCCTGCCCTTGGATCACCTCCCTGTTCTACATGTTCTTGGGGGTGCAGTGGCGCTGCAAATCAGGCCCTTGCCTCTGTTGGCGAGGCCTGAAGGCTGGAGTGACCCCCCGCCTCCAGTTTTCAAGGTGTCATCTTGCTCCTCAGTGCCTTGAGCCCAGGGTCAGTTGTGGGTTTTTTTCATTCTTGAGCCATGAAGGAAAGGCAGGCCTGCCCACTCCACAGCCAGCCCCTTTGTCCCAGAACAGCAGGGCAAGCCCAGAGCATCCCTGTGGCTGTGTCTTCTTCACAGGTGTGTAGAGGGAGTGTCAGCCAAGGCACTAGGCCCCATGAGGGCCTCCCCAGTGTCCAGGGACTCAGCTGGCTCTTGCTTTACAAGCTGCTCTCCAGAACTGCTGCCAAATTTTGCCCTTGGTCTGGGCGCCTCCAGCCTGCCCTTCCAGGCTTCAGCCTCAGGGTTGGGGAGTGGTCTTTGCCTTAAGACAGCCCCCAGCTTCCATTACACCAGATAACGGCTGTGGCTTTGTGTGTGTGTGTTTTCTTTCTCTTTCGTCGTCCTTTTTTCTTCCCTCTGATGTATGTAAAGGAGAGAACTAGAAGGAACGGTTCCCACCTCTCGGAGGACAACGGACACAAAGCGATCGATGTGATGGCACCCTCCTCCGAGTAGGGAAAGCCAGTCATCCCCACCCACCTCCCGCCTCCTCGCGCGAATGAGCAGTGCCCGGCTTAACCTGCTGCGGCCTCGGGCCCATGTGCAGTGTCCGCATGCCTCGTGTCTGTCTGTCCACACGTCTGTTTGCGTCGTTCCACTAATGTGAATTTCAGCAGCAAGTGTGTGTTTGTTTTTTATTTTTGTCTTTGTCTCCGTGCCGTTGCTGTCGTTGTCCTCCAATAAGGTTGACTGCATTCAGCCAGTGCCAAAAGAGGAGCCCAGTCCCGCTACCAAATTCCAGTCCATCGGGGTTCAGGTAGAGGACGACTGGCGGTAAGTCGGAAGAGGTGGCCGCTGCTTCTCCTTCCCCTTCCTCCCTTTGCTCTCACCTCTCCTCTCCTTTAACCCACTTCTCCTTTCTTGCTGGATTTCTAATCCCTAAGCTGGGTTTGAGGTGTGGGCGGTGGCCCAGGCTTGGGAGGCTGGGTGGGGGGCAGGCGGGAGGACAAGTGAGCACTTGCTCTGTGAGACCAGTGAGCCGCGGGGCCAGGGCTGGGCTGGGCTGGGATGAGGCCCCAGCTACCCTGATGTTGGTGGTCTTCCTGGCCCCACTGCAGTAAACAGGCAACCTTATGACCTTGTCCTTGTGTGTGTGTGCGTGTGGGTGTGGGTGGGACGGGGCAAGGGCTGAGCTGAGAATGAGATGGGGCTGTGGGACCCGCTTCAGGCGCATGGGGAGCAGATGATGCATCCGTTTCTCTGTCTCCCGTGTGTCCGGGCTGGGGTGGCCTCTGGCCTCTGGTCCTCCTGCTGACTCGTTCCTTCCTGTCCCCAACCCATGCATCCTCCCCCACAGAAGCAGCGCCCCCTCTCACAGTATGTCCTCCCGACGGGACACTGACTCAGACACCCAGGATGCCAATGACTCGAGCTGTAAGTCATCAGAGAAGAGCCTCCCGGACTGTACCCCGCACCCCAACTCCGTCAGTATTGATGCTGGCCCCCGGCAGGCCCCCAAGATTGCCCAGATCAAGCGCAACCTCTCCTATGGAGACAACAGTGACCCTGCCCTGGAAGCGTCTTCGCTGCCCCCACCAGACCCCTGGCTGGAGACCTCCTCCAGCTCGCCAGCAGAGCCAGCCCAGCCAGGGGCCTGCCGCCGGGATGGCTACTGGTTCTTGAAGCTGCTTCAGGCAGAAACAGAGCGCCTGGAAGGCTGGTGCTGCCAGATGGACAAGGAGACCAAAGAGAACAACCTCTCTGAAGAAGGTGGGTGTTGCGAGGTGGGCCTCTGGGTAAGGGGTCGAGGGGGACACAGCTAGTTCTCTGTCTGCATCCAGGCTCTGAGCTACTGAGAGGAACGTCTCAGGGGCTCCCTTCTTGGGCCAGTCTAGTAAATTCACCAGGTTCTTGGAGTCCTCCTTTTGTGCATTTGTGCAGCTACCTAGCCAGACCTCTTTCCAGAAAGGATTAGTGACAACAGCAGCTACTTGTACAGGCTGCACCGGCCAGCCACACTTGGGTTTGAATCCCAGCTTATCCCTTAGCCATGAAATGACCTAGGTCAAGTTTCCCTGAGCTTGACCTTCCTGGTCTGTAGACTGGAGTAGTCCTCTGAAAAGCCTGTTGTGAAGACTGCATGTGGCACTGTATGCCAAGGGCCTGACAGAGAGCTAAGTGTGCAGAGTTGGTACCATCATCTTCCTCCAGCAGCTTCTGAGTACTGTGTGGTCAGCTCTGGGCATCTAACTGGACCATGAAGTGAGACAGAAGTCATCTGTGTTTTCATCTAGTTTCTGTCTATGCCATGCCTGTTGGCAGAAAGTCCCATGAAAGAGCTAGAACTACGTAGGGAGCCAGACACACAGGTGTTCGGCGAGAGTGGCAGGCTTGGAGGTGGGCTTCCCAGAAAGTTCCAGGTTGGCACCCTCACTGACCCGTGCAGCCAGAGCTGGAGTTGCCAGTTAATTCTCCCCTACAGAAGATTCAGGAAGACCCAAGGGGGCCTGACCCCCCGATAGGGTGGGCCCCACGCACAGAGCCCTTTGATGGTTCAGAGGACCTGGCAGAGTCGCTGCCTCACTGTCCTCTAGGCTGCTTCCCAGCTTTCATGTGAGGCAGCTGCTGTGAGGCGTGTGCCCAATAACTTGACAAAATAAATTTAAAAGACAACCAAGGCAAGGATCAGAGAACACTGAAGGCTCTGACAGAGTCCCGCCCTGCCCTGCAGCGGTGCCCCATCAGCTCTGAGTAGCTTAAATAACAACCAGTGCTTCTATTGACTATTTGAGTATGTAAGAATTATTATAGCACTTCATCTGTTTTCTTTTTACATACATTTGGGTTTTTTTTTCTAAAATGAATGGTTGCCTCACTTTATATTTACTATTTGTGAAATCTGCATTTTTCTGCTTAATCTTCCAGCCCTCATCAATGTTCTTTTCCAATTGTACAAATTTACTAGACAATCTCTAGGTTGTGTGTTTTTCTCATGTCCCTTCTGCACTCTCAGGTCTGGCCAGGTTGCCCTAGGAGCTGCTGCCTTGCTGCTGGACCAAGCCTTCCCCTTTCATCCCTGTGTGGCCATCTAGCTTTTTAGGCCGCATGACCATCAGCTTCCTGGATTTGGGGTCCTCAGAGTACTGGAGCACATCATTTGCAGAGACAGTTTATACTGTTTCACATTGTTTGGCTGGAAACAAATTAAGAATAATTAAGTATAAGTTATATATGTGTTTGTATGACTAAAACAGGCATAAACAACACAGTATAAAGTTGTAGTTAGTTTCCCTCAGGGTCTGAAAAGCACCACTGTGCTGAGCCCCCACTCCTCCAGGAAGCTGGATGCCATTCGCTTCAGTCCACTGTCTGTATTAGCCCTGGAAGTTTCCGGAGCTTCACTGTTTCCTGTGAAGTTTCTCAGTCATGTGACCATGGAATGCTTGTGTTTGAAAATATTTCTCTGGAGACTACTTAAGCTTTCATTTGTAATAACTAGTCTCATATCAGTTTTTTACAATAATTCATTTTCTTTTTTTTTTTTTTTCTTTGAAATGTCTATCAGCTAGAGTCCTGACCTGCTGGCTTGATTTCTCTCTTTTGTCTTTTCTTGCCTGTGTATCTTCTTGTTACACTTTCTGGGAGTTTTTCCTTAAGTTTTTTTTCCTTTTACTGTAAGACAGTTTTATTGAGCTCATTTGCGTAGCCATAGAATCCACCACTTAGAAGTGGCATCCAGAACATTCGCAGGGCTGTCAACCATCCGTCTAATTGCAGAGCATTTGGAACTCCGACCCTTCAGAGCAGCCCTGCCCCTCAGCCCTAGGCAGCCAGCCACTCATACATTCTCTGTAAGGAAACCTGTTCTGGGCACTCCATCTAAATGGAGTGTGTGCCTTTCCCTAAACACGTTTTCAAAGCCCCTCAACATTGCAGCATATGTTGACATTTAACTCCTTTTTGTCAACAGATAACATTTAACTTATGCATTCATCTGTTGATTTGGGTTCATTTCCATTTTTAAGTTTGTACAAATAATGCTGCTATAAATATTTTTAAACTGAATTAATCATTGTATTTACTTATTTGAAGATTTATTTATTTTTTTATTACAAAGTCAGATATACAGAGAGGAGGAGAGACAGAGAGGAAGATCTTCTGTCCGATGATTCACTCCCCAAGTGAGCCGCAACGTCTGGTGCTGTGCTGATCCAAAGCCGGGAGCCAGGAACCCCTTCTGGGTCTTCCACATGGGTCCCAAAGCTTTGGGCCGTCCTGGACTGCTTTCCCAGGCCACAAGCAGGGAGCTGGATGGGAGGTGGAGCCACCGGGATTAGAACCAGCACCCATATGGGATCCCGGCACATTCAAGGTGAGGACTTTAGCTGCTAGGCCACGCCGCCGGGCCCTGCTATAAACATTTTTTAAAACACTTATTTTTTATTTGAAAGTCAGATATACAGGAAGAAGCAGAGACAGGCTTTGGGCTGTCCTTGACCACCTTCCTAGGTCACAAGAAGGGAGGAAGCAGGGCTGCTAGGATTAGAACCAGCACCTATATGGGATCCCAGTGCACACAAGGCGAGGACTGCAGTAAACATTTTATGTGCAAGTTTTTTAAAGATTTGCTTTTTTATTGAAACAGAGAATGAGATCTTCCATTTGCTGGTTCACTTCTCAAGTGGCTACAGTGGGCTGAGCTGGGCTGGTCAAAAGCCAGGACCATCTTCTAGGCCTCCCATGTGGGTGGAGGGGCCCAGAGGTTTGGCCATCTTCCACTACTTACCCAGAGGCATTATCAGAGAACTTAATCAGAACTGGATCAGCCAGGACTTTAACCCACAGCGTACAGGACACTGGTGCTGCATCTTTTTTTTTTTTTTAATTGAGCAGACTTTATTTGCTTGTTTTCTAGTTGCTGTCTTAAAGCTTATTTATTTATTGGAAAGTCATTATTTAGAGAAGGAGAGACAGAGAGAAGGATCTTCTGTCCCTGGTTTATACCCAAAGTGGCCGTAATGGCCAGAGCTGCGCCAACCCCCAGCTAAATGCCAGGAGCTTCTTCCAGGTCTCCCACGTGGGCACAGGGTCCCAAGGTTTTGAGCCATCTTCTGCTTTCCCAGGTCACAAATGGGACTGGATGGGAAGTGGAGCAGCTGGAGTACGAACTGGTGCCCATATGGAATGCTGGTGCAATTTTCAGAAGTAACAATAGCGATTGGTGCTGTGACACGGCAGATTAAGTCCCGTATTGGAGTGTCCGTTTGAGTCCTGGGTGCTTGTAACTCTGTTTCCCAAACCTGTCATCATTGCAGATGTCAACTGTACCTACTAAGCAGTAACTTGTCACCACCCTCTCTGTCCTGGCAGTGCCATTCCCCATCTCAGGTCTGTGACTTTGGGTACTCTGCATACTTCATCAAGGGAAGTGTTACTATATCTGTGTCTTTTATGGCTGCATGGCAGTCTTCTGTGCATAGATACCACCTTGTGTTTATCCACTCATGTACTGATGGGCACTTGGGTCCCTGCTGGAGCGTCAGGGCGCTGGTGTCTGTTCCACAGTGTTCCCTGAGAACTCCCACAGTGCAGCGGGCTGGGGAGTTTTTCGGATTTCTCGTAATGACAAAGTCACTGGTGAACAGGAAACTGCAGTGGCTCTTGCTAAATTGTGTCATGTGTTGAATTCTAGTGGCATAACCAGGAGGGCTTTGAGAATCCCTTCTCTCGATGGCTGGGAATCGGAGTGACTTTCCTTGGGAGAGGACCTGGGAATGTCAGTATTGTTTCTCTGGAGTCTTTCGAATCTGTAGGAGAGAACGTTGCAGTTCGTCTGGGGCACGGTCTTGTTGCTGGCACTGCAGAAGTAGGGCAAGGCTTGGCGCATGCAGATGCTGTTTAGTCCACAGCACCTGCTGCTGCCTTTGCTTCAGGTCAGGGCAGCTGGGACAGGGCTGAGCACAGGGAGTGTGAGCACAGGGGAGTTTCCCCACAGACTGAGCACCCCACAGGCCTGGTACAGTCAGTGAGCAACAGGTGTTTAGCTCATCCCACGTCAGTGAGGAAATCTGATGTCTGGCTCTCATTCCAGAGTCCAGCTAGCTGCCAGTGTAGACTCGGGCAGTGATGATGACTCAAGGAGTTGAGCCCCATCACTCATGTGGGAAACCTGTTTAGTGTTCCTGACACCTGACCTTGACATGGCTTGGTCCCAGGCATTGCTGGGATTCAGGGAGTGGACCAAAGAATGGGAGCTATTTCTCTCTCCCTTCCTCCAAGGAAGGAATGGAGATGAAGGTGATACGGCTAATTTACTTAACCCAGAAAGAATTTACTTACACTAGTACACATCTATCCATCCAGAGCAGTATTTCAATATGCATTAAATATTTGAAAATGTAGATATTTGATATTTCTTTTCAAACCAACCTATCAAATTCCAAATGCATTTGTCTTCCTTGCACCTCATCTTGGTTCAGGCAGGCCACAGCACAGTGCTCACGCACCAGGAGTGCTGGTGACTGTCATATTAAACCAGTGCTGCTCTTCAGGGTGATCTGGGGCCGGGCTTCTGGAACCTTAACCAAAGGGGTGACTCAGTGAGCCTGGCACTCTGTCAGACTTAATTCTGTTATTAAGATGAAGATGCCATGCCTCGAGTAAGATTGGTGTTTCCCTTCAATATTACATTTCTTGACAACCAAACCCTAACTCCTGCTACTGAACCAGAACTCTAGGTTTTCAGCAACTGGAATTCACGGGGTGTGGTGCAGCACATTAAGATGTAGCCTGCAACACTGGCATCCCAAATGAACACCAGTTGGGGTCCCAACTACTCCACTTCCATGTTTTCATTAGGCTTAATCTTAATAGTTTGTGCCAGTTTCTGTTTTATAAATGCGATGACTTTATTTTTCAAAGATTTATGTATTTTTGTTACAAAGTCAGATATACAGAGAGGAGGAGAGACAGAGAGGAAGTTTTTCCGTCCAATGGTTCACTCCCCAAGCAGCCGCAGTGGCTGGAGCTGAGCCAATCCAAAACCAGGAGCTTCTTCTGGGTCTCCCACATGGGTACAGGGTCCCAAAACTTTGGGCCATCCTCGATTGCTTTCCCAGGCTACAAATGGGGAGCTGGATGGGAAGCGGGGCTGCCAGGATTAGAACCAGTGTCCAGATGGGATCACGTTCAAGGCAAGGACTTTAACCACTATGCTATCTGAGCCCAGGGATCACTTTTAATATTTACATATTTTAATTCGTGCTAATAGAAATGCTTAATCCTTTTATATGAATATTGTGTCTCCCAAGTCTTTTTTTTTTTAAGATTTATTTTATTTTTATTGGAAAGGTGGATATACAGAGGAGAGACAGAGAGGAAGGTCTTCCATCGATGATTCACTCCCCAAGTGAGCGCAACGGTCGATACTATGCCAATCCGAAGCCAGGAGCCTCTTCCGGGTCTCCCACGCGGGTGCAGGGTCCCAAAGCTTTGGGCTGTCCTCGACTGCTTTCCCGGGCCACAGGCAGGGAGCTGGATGGGAAGCGGGGCTGATGGGATTAGAACCGGCGCCCGGGATCCCGGGCGTGCAAGGCGAGGTCCTTAACCACTGCACCACTGCGCCGGGCCCGTCCCAAGTCTTTTGTAACTGCTCTTTTTAACCATGAAGATATTCCTATCATATAATTACATTTGTCATGAAAAGCAATGACCTTGGCCAGCAGCCTGCCAACTTTTCCTGCTTACCATGCCCATCTCATGAGCATAGCCTGGGAGTGCCAAGGCCCTTATCCACACAGTCCTCCTGTCTCGCATGACGAGAGGAAACTTGCCCACACAGACCCAGCCCCCTCTGTAGAGCACGAGGCAGGATGTGTAACGTCTTTTTGAGGAGCTGTGCTGTGCAAAGCCTGGGTACCTCTGAGACTCTGCCAGAGGGGCAGAGCCCACATCTCACTGGCAAGGAGGCCAGGTTGTCTGAGCTACAAGTCTACTGTGTGGGTGCCAAGAATAAAGCAGACC
This sequence comes from Ochotona curzoniae, assembly GCF_017591425.1. Lineage (NCBI taxonomy): Eukaryota > Metazoa > Chordata > Mammalia > Lagomorpha > Ochotonidae > Ochotona > Ochotona curzoniae. The sequence continues at coordinate 12,825,726 of NW_024465894.1, read as the reverse complement.
AAAACCAGTTCTCCTCCTGGCTGAGTCTTCCCGGCTCTCCAGGAGAAGGGCAGGGAGCTCCTGGGGGGAGCACCTGGACAGGAAGTGTGTGGGCACATCTCCTGGTGCCATCCAACTTATTCCAGCTTAGGGCTGCTTCGCTTGCTGGGAGTGCCAGGGCCTGTAGGATGTCAGCCATCATTTTCATCCACCAGTAAGGTCAGGGAGCCTCTGCCTGTTGACCTTGGTCTCACATCTCATGCAGGTGGCACTTTAGGACACCCTTACCATGGTGTGACCAAGTCACAGACACAGCCAGGTTGTTGCAGATTTTTACTGCTGCCAGACTGAGAACATGCAACTTGCAGTAGATGTCTACCCCTGGCAGGGCTGAGGCTTGGTGCAGGACAAAGATGCCCAGAGCCACGGAGACCTGGTGGCCGGGCATACGTGCCGGTTGGTTGCCCTTTGCTTGCAGGTGAATTCTGACTTCAGAAACTTAAGGATGCAAATGCAGGAAAAAGACATGCGGGGCCAGGACAGTGACTTATAGCCATGTTCCTTGTACCAATTAACAAAGAAATGACACCAGATAAGTTGGAGTTGGGGAAAATGCAGACACATGGTTTAGAAGAGCTGTAAGAGGGCCTGGTGCAATAGCCTAGCAGCTAAAGGCCTCATCTCACATGTGCCAAGATTCCATATGGGCGCCAGTTCTAAACCTGGTGGCCCCACTTCCCATCCAGCTCCCTGCTTGTGGCCTGGGAAAGCAGTCAAGTACAGCCCAAAGCCTTGGGATCCTGCACTACGTGGGAGACCCAGAAGAGGCTCCAGACGCCTGACTTCAGATCGGCCCAGATCCAGCCGTTTTGGCCTCTTGGGGAGTGAATCATCAGATGGAAGATCTTCCTCTCTTTCTCTCCTCTGTAAAAAAAAAAAAAAAAAAAAAAAAAAGCTGTAGCACACTGATCTGTACCTCGTGTTGTAGTTCAGCGATTGGCCAAGGCTGATGATGGATGAAGTCAGTGACGGCCACGCTGGCCGCAGAACTTGACGCGCGGCACCGTCGGTCACCCCCGCAAGGCTTGCTGCACCCGCTGCGGGGAAGTGCCGAATGGGGCGAGTTTGGAGCTCGTGGGAATCGGGTCTTAGCAGTGAGGCCCCATGAAGGAAGCGCACATGCTGTTGGTGGATTTGGGGGTGTCTTGAGTGCTCATTTTCTAGGGTGGGCAATTGTCACACAGGTGACCGTCTTCATTCACCTTAGGACGTTTGCTTGGTAAGCCCCTCCCTCTTGGGTTCCTTTGTGTTTATGGCATAAACCTTACAGTATTTGCTAATAATACCAATTCCATGTCTCTGTTCTTGGTGCAAAGCTCACAGTGAAGGGGAAGAGTGGGTCACATCCATTCCTCAGCCTTTTTTTTTTTTTTTACTGGAAAGTCAGAGAGGAGAGACAGAGAGGAAGATCTTCCATCCTGCGGTTCACTCCTCAAGTGGCCATAATGGCCGGAGCTGAGCCGATCCAAAACCAGGGACCAGGAGCTTCTTCCACATCTCCCACACGGGTGCAGGGTCCCAAGGTCTTGGCCTGTCCTCAACTGCTTTCCCAGGCCACAAGCAGGGAGCTGGATGGGAAGAGGAGCAGCCAGGATATGATCTGGCACTTATGCCCGTTCAAGGCAAGGACCTTAGCCACTAGGCTATGGCATAGGCCTCCTTCCTCAGTCTTGCCCACATGAGGAGCACCACATGCTGCACAGTTTTAGGAGCAAAACTAGAGTCCTGGTCTTGCTGGGACTTGGGATCTCATGGATCCTAAGAGGCAGGGGCACAGGTGCGAGCCAAGGGAAGCCTGCAGCAGGACAGTGAGCTCCGCCTGGGCAGAGGGTGCAGTGCCCGTCTTGCTGAGGGTGGTCAAGGGTACCTTCCCTTGAAGCAAAAACCAGAGGGAGGGAGCTGTGAGAACTGGGCAGAGATGTGGGAGAAGAGCCCGCCTGAGAGGGAACAGCTGCACAAGAAGCATGGCAGGCATGTTCTTGGCCGAGGGAGAGCAGGTGGGCGTGGCCGTGTCCTGGAGGACGAGGGACTGATGAAGGCCACGAGGAAGACCTGACTTTCGCTCTAGGCAGAACACTTAGTGGAGAGCTGCACGCGCTGCAGTTTATCTGTTACTAAAGGTTGACCTGGTTGCTGTGTTCTAATGAGGTTGGACCAAGGGTGCGTGGGTGCAAGTCGGGGGGGGGGGAGTCTGTGGGTGAGAGGAGAAAGTGGGGGAGTGCAGGCTGGAGGGAGGAATCACATTTAGACCAGAGCTTCCCAAGACTGGGAGTGAGGTAAGAGTGAAAGCAGTCGGCGTGGTTTGGAGTTGCCCCTAAAGAGGAAGACCGCAGGAGGCCTGGATAGCAGGAGTTCAGCTTTGAACAAACTTGACATTCATGATTGGACTCTGGGGTAGAGAAGACGAGCCGGCAGGTGGCTGTTTAGGAGTCTTAGGTCCATCTGGAAGGTGATCCTCGGCTTTGTCAGAACACACAGGGCTGATCAGGAGGAGGCTCCCAGGGAGAAGAGGAGCCACGCAATCTAAAGATGGCATGAGACACGGGTCCTTGAGGGGAACAGGCATGCCAGGAGGCCAGATAGGATAAAGGACTCATGGCAAGGAGATCAGCTGTGTGGGCAGCTGCTGATGGGCTGGGCGGCCTGACTGGAAGAGTGGGGAGAACAGGAGGGAACCGGCCCTGTCAGGTACTCACTCCATCGATGAGCTTTGCTGGGCAGGTAGAGCAGGGCTGGATTTCTAATAATGGGATGATACAGCAAGTATGTATTGATGACCTTGCTAGACTTTATGCATATGACTTTATGCATATGCAGATGACCTTATGACTTTAGCACGGGCAGGTGGAGGCCTATCCAAGAGACAGCGGCCTCTAATGAGCAGGTTCGGGGAGCAGATCTGAAGCAGTGGCCCAGGACAGCATGGAAGAGAAGGGAAAGGCCATGGGGGGAGTACCACAGTGGGGGGGGGGCCACGCCAGGCCCCAAGAGCTGAGGGCCTCACTTTCTTTTCAGTGTAATGAGGTCATACTTAGAGAGTGTGCCCATCACACCACATCCTAGAAGAGTGTGTTTGTCTATTTCCCCTTAAAATGTCAAATCTGACTTCCTGTACAAGGAGGATAGGCTTGGTGCGTCATGTGGGTCTGTAATGTTCCTAGTGAATACGTAGCGATCTAAGTTGTTTTTTCAGAAGGCATATTCATCACTGGCCTCAAAGTTTTCATCTGTAGCAGCTCTCCTCACCATTCTTTACCTTCAACCTTGTGTACTGTCCTTTGCCAGTGTCCACTGGGTTGCTTTTTTTAAAATGTTTTTTTTATTAGGCAAATTTACAAAGAGAAGGAGAGAGAGAAGGATCTTCCATCCTCTGTTTCACTCCTCAAGTGGCCACAATGGTTGGAGCTGAGCTGATCAAAGCCAGGAGCCATGAGCCTTGTCTGGGTCTCCCATGTGGGTGCAGGGTCCCAAGGCCTTGGACATCCTCTACTGCTTTCCCGGACCACAAGCAGGGAGCTGGAAAGGAAGTGGATCAGCCGGGACACAAACTGGCCCCATATGGGATTCCAGCAGATGTAAGGCGAGGATTTAGCCACTAGGCTGTTGCACCAGGCCCTGGGTTTTAGGTTTTATCCAGTCTGTTTATTTCAGAAACATTTGGTGTAGCCCTTCACAATATAAGTTTTAGAATTTATTGCCGGAGTCCAGCTCCAGCTGAGTTCGGAACTCGAGAAGGGTGCGTGGATGAGGCGTAAAGAGGAAAGAAAGAGACGGACCACTAGGACTTCATGATCATAATGGACAATGCGGGAAAGCTGTCCGCTTTATTTATACAAAATCAGTCAAATTCTGGCTCAGACTTTTTACGTCATGAACAAGTGGGTGTTTATAAGGATAATTCTGCCATTAGTTTTACCTAGAAACAGTAGAAGTTCCTGCTAGGATTCTTATCCTACAACTCAATCTTGTATCACAAAGAAAAGGAGAACTTAAAGATCAAGGAAAGAATGAAAGCCTAAATACAGGTCCCTTGATTAGCAAAGGTTCAGTGGGGACAGCCAAGACAATAGGAGTGATAAAGGGCCCCATTTGCAAGACATTGACCTCCAAGCTCAGGCTGAGCAAAAGGTTAACCTCGCAGTAGCAAATGCCAGGATGGATTAGAATTCTTCCGCAGGGCGGTCCAGTGTCCATGCAAAAGAAGGTGGAGATGCATTCAGGTGGTTGTAGAGACATCCGCCTGGTGGGCCCTGCCGAACAGCGGGAAATTCCTTGCGGCCCTGCCTGCAATGGAACACTCTTCACCCCCTCATGTCCCCCACATCTACTGCACGGACCCCAGCAATTTATTTGAAAGATAGTTATAAATAGGAGAACAAAGATTTTTCATCCATTAGTTTGTTCTCCAAGTGGCTACAACAGCCAGGGCTGGACCAGGCTGAATCCAGGAGTCGGGAGCATTATCCGGGTCTCCAAGGTACTTGAGCCCATCTGCTGCTGCTTCCCCAGGTACATGTGCAAGGAGTTGGACTGGACATAGAGCCACTGGAACACTCAGCTGGGATGCCAGTGCACGAGACATGGTTCCACCACTGTGCCACAACACTGGCCTCAAAATGATTCTTATTCTGTGCTATACATTCTACTTCTCTTTTTTGTAACTTACTTGTCTGAAGAGCAAAGAGGGATGAAGATCTTTTATCTTTTGGTTCATTTCCCAAATGCCGGCAACACCTGGGGCCAAGCCAGGCTGAGCCGGAGCCCAGAGTCCCGTCTGGGTCTCCGCATGGCAGCAAGGTCTCAGGTACCTGGGCCGTCTGCTGCTTTGCAAGGCACGTCCGCAGGAGGCTGGGCATCCACACTGGGTCTCCCACCCACAGTGCCTGCCTTGTTCTATCTTCTGAGGTCTCTTCTTCTGCCTTTTGGATTGATACATTCCTGTACCGCTCCTGTACCACTTTGACCTTTTACAAGCATTTGAGGCTGTAGTCATTGGGACTAGGTTTGCCCACAGATAACATTAAAAGAGAGAGAACAGCATGTGTGGGAGAGTGGTTTGAAAAGATTGTTGATTTTGCCCAACTTGAGGAATGGCTGACTAGTGGTGGTGCGACTGGTTTCCACGCACAAGGTCTCCTCACTCAGCGCGGCTGTGGGGCCCGGGTGACAGGCAGCAGGCAGGCCCCACGTCTCACTCGGGGCATTCAGCCGTCTGTGCCGCACAGGGGGCACAGGAGTCTAGGAAGATCGAGGGCATCGGTTGATGACTTGTTTTCAGGAGCCTAGGCGCGCCTCGTGGAGTGCGCACCTGACACGGTCCTCGCGCTGGCACCGCGTCCCAGTGTAACTGGCCCTGATGTTGCGGTGTCTGCATGCTGTGCCTCTCAGTTACGGGATATTTTGTCCTAGAAAAACCACACCATATGTAAGAAATGGTTGTGGTTTTACTTCCACTAAATAAGTTGCCATTTAATATGAATTTTAAAAATGGAAGAAGCTGGGGTTGTTAATCTGCTACTGCTTACAATGCTTATATCCCATATCCTGTGCCAGTTCAAGTTCCAGCTGCTTTTTCCCATCCAGCTCCCTGCCTGTAGCCTGGGAAAGCAGCAGAGGACGGCACAGGGCCTTGGGACCCTGCACCTGCGTGGGAGACCTGGAAGAAGCTCCTGGCTTTGGATCAGCTCAGCCTGAAATATCCAGTGGATGGGCTTGCTCTCTCTGTTTCTCATTGCTTAAATCTGCCTTTAAAAAACAAAACAAAACATAAACTGTGAAGTTACAGAGAAGGAGAGACAGAAAGAGCTGCCGTCAGCTGGATCCCTCCCCAGGAGAAGAACAGGAAGATCTTCAGTCCGTTGATTCACTCCCCAAATGGCTGCAACAGCTGGAGCTACACCGATCCAAAGCCAGGGGCCAGGAGCTTCTTCCAGGTCTCCCACATGGGTGCAGGGACCCAAGGCTTTGGGCCATCCTTGACTGCTTTCCCAGGCCACAGCAGGGAGCTGGATGGGAAGCAGGGCTTCAGGGATTAGAACCAGCACCCATATGGGATCCTGGCATGTGCAAAGCAAGGACTTTGCACAAGTAGCTGCTAGGCTACTGCACTGGGCCCATGAGTTTTAAGATTTGTCTGTCAGGAGAGGGTGTTGGCACAACGGATAAGCCACTGCTTGGGATGGCCACACCCACATTGGAGTGTTAGGATTCAAGTCCCAGCTCCATTTTTCATTTCAGCACTTTTGCTCATGCACACTCTTGGAGGCTGCAGGAAATGGCTCAGGTAACCGCCACCAGGGGGCAGGGCACCTGGATTGAGTTTCTGGCTCCACCCTGATCATTGTGGGCATTTGTGCAAGATCTGTGTTCCTGTCTCTTTGCCTTTTAGATTATTAATTTTTAAAAGATAAGCTTTCAATTTCTGCAGAGGCTTCTGGGATTTGATTTTGATATGGTTTATGTAAAACTGTCAGCGTGGGCAGCAGTGCCACTTAATGCTAGTGAATGTTCCAGTGCGTGAGCGTGTTTGTTCAGCATCTTAAAGTTTTCTATGATATTTTACAACTGTTGGTGTAAAACTTGTGTTAAATTGATTCATATTTTATTCCCTTTGCTATTAGAATGGAATTATTAATTTCTTTTTCCAGCTGTTCATTGCTGTAGAAATGTAGTTGACTTCTGTATACTGATCTTGTATCCTGCACCCTTTGCTGGACTTGTTTTCATGTGTGAGTCACATCACCTGAGGGGACAGACTCCTGTTTCTTCCCACTCTGCATTCCTCTATTTAGTTTTTGCGTAGGAGCCTTGGCTCTCAGTCACGTTGAACGGAAGGGGTAAGGGCGCGCGTCCTCGTGTGTGTCATCGTTTTCTTGATCTTAGGGGAGAATTAATTCAATCCGAGGCCAGTGGGTAGAATGCCAGCCGGGCACTGCTGGGTTTGGCACACCTCCTTGCGTCCTCATAAAGGAAGTTTCTGAGCTCTGGGCATGAGGCACGTCTTAGATTTGTGGGAAAAGCCAGTGTGTTCTCCACAGAGGCTACACCAAATTATACAAGAATGTTCCAGACGTTTGTGGGGAAATGGAATTAAAAGTTTATTTTGGTACAGAAATATTTTGAAACCTACACTTTTTTTTTCGAACAGGAATGTTCTGTGACTTTTCTGAAGACTCATTTCCTTCCGTTTAGCACTATGCAAAAGTGTTCGGTGTTTCGTATCTAACACCAGTCTATAGATGTGAAACTGCGGTTGCAATTTCTTATTTCAATCATAATTCATAAAGTGTTATTTTTGTAAGACAAATTCTAGGCCGGTGCTTGCTGCTCCCTGACTGCGCCATCAGTCTTCCCACTGCCCTTCTGAACGCAGCTTGGTCGTTTTTTCCCTCTGCTGCCAAGGTTTTCTCACACTGTGATTATCTTCCTCTACATGCAAATGCACACATGCACACACGCTCAGAATTGCTCAGCCAACAGCCTCGTTATATCAGTCTCAGTATGTCTAAGATTTTGTTATAACGTGTGTTCAAATGTGATGTTAGAATAATCATGAAAGAAAAATGGTGGGATGAGGGTTGCAGATATATTATCTGTAATTTTTAAGAAGTTAAAATCATTCCAGTTAGAACAAAGACTCAGAGTAGTTACATCATTAGACGGTCTCGTAATCATCGTGTTTGGTTTTTATAAGAAGTTTTACTCGAATGCCTGGCCGGGTGTGATTTTCCGTCCTCTCCGGCAATCACAGGACTCGCGGGGACTCGGCCATTGTTGCTCACATCTGCTCCAGCTGCTTCTCACCTGTGGACTCTCGCTACTCAAGTGCCATGTCTTTTACTTGCTGCTTCCTTTCTTTTTTTTTTTTTAAGATTTATTTTTATTGTAAAGTCAGATATACAGAGAGAGGGAGAGAGAGGAAGGTCTTCTGTCCAATGGTTCACTCCCCAAGTGAGCGCAATGGCCAAAGCTGAAACGACCCAAAGCCAGGAGCTTCTTCCGAGTCTCTCAGGCGGGTGCAGGTTCCCAAGGCTTTGGACCGTCCTTGACTGCTTTCCCAGGCCACAGGCAGGGAGCTGGATGGGAAGCGGGGCTGCCAGAGTTAGAACCAGTGCCCATATGGGATCCCGGTGCCTTCAAGGCAAGGACCTTAGCTACTAGGCTACCGCACTGGGCCCTCTTTTATATTTTCTTTTAGGCTTCAGTCTGGGAGCTTTTTTGATTTTGAATTTTATAGTACATTCCGTAGAGTCTGGGGGGTGGTTTCTAATCTAAAGCCACTTAATTTCAGTTACTGTAGCTTTCAGGTGTCTGCCCTCTGGCTGGGTGTCTAGTCCCTTGCTTCCCTGTAGTGCACTCCGGTTTTCTTTCTTCCATGTGCATTTGGCAAAATCTCCTGATGTGCCTGGTTAATTTGTTTCAATGTTAGAGACCACATGAAAACGCTAGAGACAATTTGAGACAAAGGTTCAGAAAATTATACTAAGAGAAAATTAGAATAAGACCAGGTCAACTTAGTCCAGATGGAATCGGGCTCATTCTGACTTGGGTCATGGCGCCAGCCCGTTCCTGGTGCTGCCGCCTCCTGCAGTGCGCAGTGCAGCACGCCCACAACCCCTTGCACAGCCCGGCTCCTCCTGCCATCACCGCGGCTGCTGGGGGCTTGGCCCAGCTGAATGTACTTTGTCTCACTGAGTGCTGCCCCTCAGGTTCCTCTGAATTCAGTTTTCCTCCCTGTGAAGTTCCCCTAAGTTACACTCAGCCGCTCAGGCTTGTGCTGCGGATACACCGCGGGGTGCTCCAGACAGCACAGAGCAGCCTCGCCCAACGGCCATTTCCTCGTTGTGATCTTAGCTTCCCAAAGTCTGGTTGCTTCAGTAATTTTTCTGTAAAGACTTGTGGTTATCACTGTTACTTTGTGAAAAGATTTTTATTGGAACATGAGCCACACAGGGAGGAGAGATAGAAAAAAGATCTGCTGACTCACTCCCCAGGTGGTCTCAATGGCTGCAGATGAGCTGCCCAAAGCCAGGCGCTTCCGGGTCTCCCATGAGGGTGCAGGGTCCCAAGGCTTTGGGGCGTCCTCAGCTGCTTTCCCAGGCAGGGAGCTGGATGGGAAGTGGAGCAGCCGGGATTAGAACCGGCGTCCATATGGGATCCCAGCACATTCAAGGTGAGGACTGTAGCCTCTATGCTACTGGGATGATCTTTAACTTCCATCTTCTTTACAAATCTGGATCTAAGTTTAGTGCTAGAAACTGTCCTCAGGAGCTTGGGCTGGGCTCCCAGTCTGTCCCGGTGAGAATGGACTCAGTGTACAGGAAAGTGACTCGCTGCTATCCAGAAACTGCACAGGCTGTCCTGAGGCAGGCCGGGGGACGGGACGCTCGCTCACTCGCTCGCCCGGCTGAGTCCCCGCCTTTCCTTCAGTCTTAGGGAAAGTCCTCAGCGCGGTGGGCAGCGCCCAGTTGCTGATGTCGCAGAAGTTCCAGCAGTTCCGGGGCCTCTGTGAGCAGAACTTGGTGAGTGCAACCCTCCCCTCACCGTGGGCACCAGGCCTCTGTGAACCCCGACAGAAGGTGGGGTCACCTCACCTGCCTGCCGAGGTGGGACACATGTCCACAGTGACACCACCAAAGTGGTCACAGGAACATACGTACAGGTGACAACGGAAGGAAGGCACGTGGGGGTCTCCTCTCCCGTTAGTGGGTCGGGGCAGTTTGGTCTCCAGGGCTGCTGTTGTGGAAGCGAAGGGAACCCCGGGACTCCTCCCCATGAGGCCATGGCAGAGGCCATCCCCGTCCTCCCGGTGTGCAGGGACGCGTGCTCACGGCCAGCCCCCATGGGGACGTGCAGGCCCAGCCTCTGCCTCCGGCCCCGCTGATTGCCCTGTGTTCACAGAACCCGGACGCCAACCCACGGCCGACAGCCCAGGACCTGGCCGGGTTCTGGGACCTGCTGCAGCTGTCCATCGAGGACATCAGCATGAAGTTCGATGAGCTCTACCACCTCAAGGCCAACAGCTGGCAGCTGGTGGAGACCCCCGAGAAGAGGAAGGTGAGCATGGAGCAGTGCGGAGGGGAAGTCCAGGGACAAATTCCTGGTCGGCAATAACGCTGCCCACATCGGTCAGTGCTGCTTGGCTCCTTCTCCGTGTGTCGTCTTGAGCGGGGCTCACGTCCATCACCGTGCGGGGTCCATGCGTGGCGCTTCTCCAGCATGCCGCTTGTTCTGCGGAGCTGAGGCTGCCCCCGGACGCATGCTGTCCCGCCCTGCATGTTCAGGAAGAGGGCTTCCTGGCAGGGGCCTGCCACCTGGGGGAGCATGGAAGGAGGGGGAGGGGTCCCTCCTGCTGGGGGCCAGCCTCATCCCTGAGATTCAGGTTTCCTTCTGGGGGAGCACGCGAACTGAGCGGGGTCCCACCCCTGGCTCTGGCGGGGTGGGGGGATGTGTCCAGCTCGCCCAGCCTCAGCTTGCACTCGCTCCTGTGCCCTGTGCTTTTCCCACCATCATTGCTTCCTGTGGCTTCTTGACTCTACATGTGTTGCTTGTGCCCGGGGAGTGGGGGGCAGGCTTGGGTGGAGAGAGGCTGCATGAAGGGGGTAGTGCCACAGCAAGCAGGGGCGCCTTTATTTGATTGGGGTTCCCTCCTCACTGTCTCACTAAAGGAAGAGAAGAAACCACCCCCTCCCGTCCCAAAGAAGCCTGCCAAATCCCGGCCGGCCGTGAGCCGCGACAAGGGCTCCGACGCGAGCGACAAGCAGCGTCAGGAGGCCCGCAAGAGACTGCTGGCAGCCAAGCGGGCAGCGTCCGTGCGGCAGAACTCGGCCACAGAGAGCGCAGACAGCATCGAGATCTACGTCCCCGAGGCCCAGACCCGTCTCTGAGGCCGGGAGGGAGACCAGTGCAGACCATTAAACTCATGCGAACGCGAGTGGAACAAAGCCTCCTCAGCCTTCAGTGTGGTTTCCTCGCCAGAGACCCTAGGCCAAAACTGACACATCCAAGGGCTCACAATTTGGCTTTTTCGGGTCCCTCCCAGCTTTAGGTTCTCAAGACTTCAAAGAAATGCCAACAGCGATCACAAAACTAAAAACTCCTTTTTCCCTCTTGCTGGCCGTGGCGGAGGAGTTGGATGGACGTTGGCAGTGCCCCGGCCTCGGCCCTTTGACTTGCTGTCTCCAACAAGAGCTGCGACTCGCTTGTTTACAAGAAGACCATGGCCCGAGGGTGGCTTGGGCACCTGCCACGTCCTTCCCCTTCCTGGATGCCCCTACCCTGACCTTGGAGTTTTCTCTTCCATTTTTCTTTTCCCTTCTTCAAAGCTCACACAGGAGTCACCTTGTGGCTAGCGGCCTGGTGGTTCTCAGCCCGTTTGGTGGTTGAGGGCCCAGAGGTCAGAGATGGACACGCACCCTGCCCTGCCCCTAAGCACTCACACACGCACGCAGATGCAGCTGCTCCTCCAGGTGCCACGCACCAGCCCTCTGCAGCGTCCAGCAGAGTGGGACTTCCGTCCAAGTGGACCAGGAGGGCTGTGGCCCTGGGGGACCCAGAGGCGGCCCCCGTCACCACATGCCAGGCTCTCGCCTCTTCCTTCTCTCCGATCCTGCTCCTTCAGCAAATTGAGGACTCAGCGTGGTGGACCCCGTTTTCCAGGGGTCGCCTGGTCTGGGCCGTGCCGTGTCTGTACCTACCTGTACATATGCACATAGACCCTAGAGTGTATATTAACGCCCATCTGCCCACCCATGCCCACCAGCGCCACCACCGCCGGCTCTCGGGCACCTGGCAGGAGGCGGGGGTGTGAATAGCATATATTTTTACATGTACTATATCTAGGTATGTGTACAAGTGTGTGTAAAAATATATACCTTGTGTGTAAGCAGCCCCTTTCTTTTGGTCTCCCACCCTGCCCCAGCCTCTGACCTTTCTGTTCTGTTCTGCTTTTCCACCCTGATCCTCCTCTCGCCTGCCCTCCGTTCCCAGACCTGAAGTGTCACAAGCCCCGAGCTGCCAAGGCCTGGGTCTGAGGGCAGGGTGGGGCAGGCAAGGCCAGAGCCAGGCCCAGCAGCGAGTGCAGCACACGAAGGGCAGCTCAGCACCAGGCGTGCAACTGCGGCATGGGGGGGCTCCCCCTGATGAGCCCAGGCTCCATTCTGGGGCCCCTCTCCAGCTTGGCCACCGTCCATGACCTTGGGCAAGTCACTTTGACCTCTGTGTGCCTCAACTTCCTCCTCTGTAACATGGGGACAGACCCTGCCCCTCCCTACCTCACAGGCATGTTGTGAGAATAAATGAGGTAACGTGGACCCCGGACTCCTGGTCTTCTTGGGGGGGTGGGTGAGCAAGCGGAGAACGGCTGCCCCCAGAAAACGCAGCCAGAGCCCCTCCTCAGAGTGCATGGCAGGATCCCAGCCCTGCAGTCTCCGGCCCACGGCTGGGAACTCAGCACAGCGCTGACCTTGGCCCTTCCTGTGCAAAACACTTCACCAACAGCTGTAAGTCAGAGCCTGGATGGGCAGAGTCCACGCCTGTACGGCCCACACTCGGGCCACACAAGCTTCAAACTGCTCATGCCCCTTCTGCCCAGCAGGTACGAGCACCCACCCACTGCCAGACTGGTGCTGCCCGAGTGAGGGTGCAAATGGAACACAGGCAGAAAACAAAATACAGTGGGAGGAGGAAGCCTCTAGGGGCCTGCTGCAGCTCCAGACTCCAGGCAGGAACCTATGGGGTCAGGTTTGGGGATTCACCTGCTGTGAGAGGTGGCATGGCATGGAGAAGGTGGCGCTAGGGACAGGGCATGCCAGGCAGAGAAACCCATAGGTACCAGTTTCAGGTGTCAGTAGTGTCCTTGGTGCCAGACGGACAGCCAGACAGCTGGTCTCCCTTAGTCCAACCTCGCCAAGATGCCAGCGACCGCAGGCCGAGTCACCAGGGCCTGGCTTGGTTCAGGCTGCCCTGCCCTTCCCCCCTGGGGGCCAGTGCCTGAACCCAGGACTCAGTGGGAGTTCTCATTTGTTCCTATGCCAAAGCTTCTTGGCTGTGACCCTGCTCCCAAAGTCCCAGCCAGGGGTGACTGCACTGCTAGTCAGAGGCTCCGGGTTGCTCTAGGCCATGTTCGTGTTCCTGTCTCCAACACCATGCTGGGAGTTGAAGGGAGGGGGCAAGTACGGGGCCCAGAGGTGCCTGGGGTGGGACTAGGACCTCCAGAGCCCTGGCGTTTCTGCAGGAGGAGGAGGGGGCTGCTCCAGGCAGCAGTGCACTGAGCACCTGTCTCCGGGAATCTGCAGGCAACGTTTGTGCCTCCTCTGTGCTCTCGCTTCTGGAGGCATGGGCTGTCTGTCCCCGAGCCATTGAAACCTGGGTGGTGGATGTAGTATTTCCCCCCAGCGGACATCAGGCAGCTCCTCAGGACAAGGACATTCCCGCATGACGACACCATCTCCACCCTTCACACTGGACAAAGGCATGTTCCATGGGTGGTACAGCCTGCAATGCATCCCCCATCCACACTGCCTCGTGTCCTGCCTCCTCCACTTCCTATCCAGCTCCCTGCTGCTGCACCTGGGAAAGCAGCAGATGAACCAAGTGCCTGGGCCCTGCAGGAAGCCCACGCGGCAGGAAGCCCACGCGGCAGGAAGCCCTGGATAAAGCTCTGGGCTCCTGGTCAGCCTGCCCCAGCCCTGGGAACTCTAACTAGCGAGTGAACCAATGGATGGAAAAGCTCACTCACTGTAACACTTTCAAGTTAATAAATGTTTGAAGGGAAAAGGAATGCTGCAGGCAGAAGCCCTTACCCAGGAAGGTCCTGGAGCCCACGTTTCACCCCCGGTGCCTCAACCCACCCACTGTGCACTCAAGACTCTCCATCAAAACCAGCTTCCTCATCTTTTTGATTCCTCTTACTGCTGACATTTTTTTAAAGATTTATTTTTATTGGAAAGGCAGAGTTACAGAGAGGAGGAGAGACAGAGAGGAAGATCTTCCATCCAATGATTCACTCCCCAAATGGCCACAACAGCAGGAGCTGAGCCAATCTGAAGCCAGAGCCAGGAACTTCTTCCAGGTCTCCCACGTGGGTACAGGGTCCCAAAGTTTTGGGCTGTCCTCGACTGCTTTCCCAGGCCACAAGCAGGGCCGCTGGGATTAGAACCAGCATCCTTGTGGGATCCCGGCACATTCAAGGCAAGGACTTTTAACTGCTATGCTATTGTGCTGGACCCACTGCTGACATCTTAATGTGCCTGAGCAGCTTATACCATTTGGATTCACCTCTTTTCCCTTGACTAGATTTGTATTAAACAACCTTAACCAGCAGATGACTTACACGGCGTGAGGTGGATATCACTTCCCAGTCTGGAAGGCTTTTGTCACTTCCCAGTAAGGCTGGCAGCTTCAGAAGCCCCGTCCTCAAGGCAATGGGAGCGGACACAGGAAGGCAGCTGAGGGGAAGCACCCTGCCCAAGCCTGCACGATGACCAAGCGAGAGTACTGAGAGTACCACAGGTCCTGACCACGTCCTCCAGCCCCGGGCCGGGAGGTCACGGTCGGCAAGCAGGGAAGCCAAGGCCTCCCTTCCGGGACTGCAGGGTCCCTGCGGGCATGCGCGCTGCTGCATCATCTTCCAGCAGCAGCAGAACCAGCTTCAGAAGGAAATGTGGAGGAAGCTGTGTCTCCTGTCTGTCCACACCTGGAGCTGGCCAGCGCTGTCAGCACAGCTCCGCAGCCGCCCTGCCCCTCCCAGGATGCAGGCCCCATGCCCCTGGCAGAGCCCTCCACGAGCCCAGGGAGCATCTGCCTGGCCCTCATGTCAGAGAAGGCCTCTGGGTACCTGGCCAAACCAGGGCAGTGCCACCACCTGCTGCCTGCTTGCAGCCTGAGTCGGGGAGTCGCTAAGTGATGCCTCCTCCACCCGTGTGGCCGAGTCTCCGCACTCCCTTCTCCCCGGCCCTGGCACACAACAGGGTCACGAGAACTATCTCCTGCACAAAGAACCGGCTGAGGGAAGGTGATGTGTGAGCCTGGGTCCAGAGGGATCCCCCAGGCAAGCGGGTTGCGAAGGGCACAGCAAGCTAAGCAGGAGACATGTTCTTGCTGTGGGTACAGGAGCACCAGTTGGCATCAAGCTGAAGAAGAGACATTTGGTTTGGAACTGTGGGTGCCAGGCCGAGGAGGGTGTCCATCAGGGCCAGTGCAAGTGGAGCAGAGACCAACCCCACTTCCATGAAGCCTGGATACCCCAGCCACGCCAGTGCCAGGTCTGTCTCCAGGAGGGCCTCTGGGCCTCTCCCTGCCCCAACCTCTAATCCTCTGTACCCTGGCAGCTCCCACCACCTCCAGCTGGATGCCCACCAGGCACCTTCCAGCCCCACACACCCACTGCCCAGGCAAAGCAGGCAGGCAAAGAACCACAGTGGCAGCCAGTGACTGGAACCAAGCTGCTGGAGGCTCAGAGGCCAAGTTAACCCCAAAGCCACACACCCCAATTTCTCAGTGGTAAGTATGCTGATGAAGGGGGCACTTCAAAAGGCTTGTGGAAAGTGGAACCAAAGTTTAAAATGTTTTAATTAAAACAAACTCATGCATAGTTTTTTTTTTTCCACAATATATATTTTCTAAGAGCCTTCTGAAGCCCTCCTGTACATGGGGAAGAAATGTAGCAACTTCATAACAGTTAAACCTGGTGGGCTGAACAGGTGCACAAAGCCTGTGCCCCCAGGAAGGGGAGACTGGTGTCACACATCCCCAGCATTGCCACTAGGAACCAGTACTCCGGAGCAGCCCGTGGGCGAGCAGCAGGCATGGCTCCAGGCTCCCCAGGGCCCTCTGCGGTCAGAAGCCTGTTCTGAAATTCAGTAGCTGTGACAGCTGCCTAGCAGTCCACCTAGTAAAACCTCTGTTGCATTTTACAAATTACATCAAATTTAAGTTTTTCTTGTTTTAGTTATTTTTAGTGATGTTTACATATTTGATTAGGGTGATGAGGGTCAAGGGCTACAGGAAAGTGGGTGAGATCGCCATTTGCACGTTCTCTTTTTTTCCTTCCTGTATCTGGGGGAAGGGGACAAACAAGGAGAGAAGCCACCCCCAGCCTCCCAAACATCTCTGCACCCTGGGATGGAGGACAGCCACCTGACACCACCCCAGGGTCCCCAGTGTGGGGCATGCTCCGAGAGTCCTGCTCAAGAGGTTTCGGTAGTTCAACGGTTCTGAATTGCTGCCAGTCTCACCACTCCAAGCACGGTGACATCGCTCCAGAAGCCACTGGCTGACACAGTCCACCTTCGAGTCTCCGCTCGCCCAGATTTTCACTGCCAACACTTCTCCACTTTTAGAAGCTGATTTTTACAAGCTGTTGTTGCACTGTAGTTCTTTATATATTTTTATATTAATGCCTTATCAGATGTATCATTTGTAACTTTTCCCATTCCACCATTCCAATGGGTTTTTCAGGTGGTTTTTTTTTTTTTGTTTGTTTGTTTTTTAATAAAACTTAGTCCAGGTAAGTCTGCTCAGAGGTGCGGGTGTCTGCATCTCCCAGCCATGTGGCTGTAATCCCTGTGGCTAGAATCCCTGCCGGGCCAGGCTTCCTGCTGGGTATCCTAGCTCCCCGTCCACCACTGCTTGTGTGTGGCCAGTGACAACAGAACCAGGTTTTGCCTGCTGGCCACCCAACAGTGGGCTCTGGGGTCTTGGGAGTCTGGAATTACTGCCTAGGGACATCCATGGATAAGGCCACAGTATGTGCAGGTGAGGAATCCTGAGGGACACTCAATGACAGGGTCATGGTACTTGCAAACAAGGCTGGAGAGACAGAACTGACCCAGCAGTTGCAACCACCAGTGTATAAGATGATTGGGGTGACGCAATGTGCCAGACCTGTACTGGCAAGCACACGTAAGAATCAGGTCTGAGATCACCTCAGATGAAGTTTCTATAAGGATCCCCCCAACTGAATCGCTGGACTCAGAACCCCATTCATGGAGACAAATGCAGGTCCCATGGTCTGACTGTGGAGCATGTGTCAGAGCCGGGCCTCCTCAGTGGCTTAGACGGAGCAGGGGACAGCATATCCAGGTGCCCATGGAGGACATGGCAGCACAATGAAGTCTGCAGAGGACACCTGGTACCACAACAGAGGACGGAGGACAGAACAAACTGATCAACTACCCCAGCCAAGTGTTGGCAGTGAGTATCTGGGCAGAGACTCTAAGATGAACTATGTCAGCCAGTGGGTTCTGGAGAGATTTCGTCGTGCTTGGAATGGAGAGACTGGCAGCAATACAGAACCGTTGAACTATCAAAACCACTGGAGCAGTGCCCTCAGAGCACGCCCCATGTCAGGGACCCTGGGATGTTTGGGAGGCTGGGTGGGGCTTCTCCCTTTGTCTCCCCTCTTTCCCCAGATACAGGAAGGAAAAAAAGAATGTGGAAACAATGGTCTTACTTTCCTGTAGCCCTTGACCCTTTGTGCCCTAATCAACTAAGTAAAGATCAACATAAAATAATAATTTTAAAAAGTGGGTGAAGAACTAGAACAGACATCCCTCCAGAGTTACCTGAAGAACTGGTCAGCCTATGAAATGACAGGTTAAATGATACAGGACTGCACATCAAACTCATGATGGGGGATCCAGCATGGTGGCATAGCAGCTAAAGTCCTCACCTTGAACATACCGGGATCCCATATGGGTGCCAGTTCTAATCCCACTGGCCCCACTTCCCATGCAGCTCCCTACTAACGGCCTGGGAAAGCAGTCGAGGACGGCCCAAGGCCGTGGGACCCTGCACCCGCGTGGGAGACCTGGAGGAAGTTCCTGGCTTAATGGGGTCGGGGGTGGGGGGGAAGCAAGTAAGAGAAGACAGCAACATGAAGGTGAAGAAACTGGAAACTCTGTCCTGTGGATAGCAATGTAAAATGGTGCAGCCACTTTACAAAATAGCAATGGATGTTCCTGAAAAGACAATAATAGACCAAACACCTTGGCGATTCCACTTCTAGGCATAAGTCCAAAATCACCAAAAACAGGAACTTGAAAAAATATTTGCACATCAGGTTCATGGCACTGTTATTCAAAACAGCTGCCAAGTGGAAGGAGCCTCCATGTCTATGCCGCAACGAAGCAGCAGGGACTCCACAGCACGAATGTGGATGCGTGGTGAACGGCCCTCAGCCTTGGTAACCCTAGGGACATAATGTGCTTTGGGATCAGCCAGCCACAAAGGGACAAACATTGCATGGTTCCTGTTGTACAAGGAGATTCCAAAGGATGAGCTTATTTTGGTGCCCAAAAAAAACTCAGTGTTACTTTTCTAGCCCTCCACACACACTTTTTTAAAGATTTCTTTCTTTTGAAGGCAAACTGCAGCGAAACAGGGAAAGAGATGTTCCACATACTGGTTCACTCTCCCAATGACTGGACCAGGCTGAAACCCAGAACATCCATCAGGGTGCTCTCCCTGGTGGGTGCAGGGACCCAGGCACTTGGGCCACCTGCTGCTGCTTTCCCAAGGTGCCTCAGCAGGTAGCTGGACTGGAAATGGAGCAGCCGGGACTTGGCTTAACCTGCGCTAACACTAGTCCCATTTTCTTAATATGCCTCTCCCATGGACTGTTCTGAAGCCCTCTCCCACAAGGCCCCTAGAGGAACAAATCCAGAGAGTGGATATGAACACAGAATGAACACACAGGCGGGACAAGACGTGCGCACGGAAGGGGGAGAACAAGGCCAGGTGAGGGGATACCGCTGCTGCATGACTTCTGGAACTCTGTTGTAAATCTTTCATTTCAAATTAACACAGAATGGTGATGGCCGGGAAGATGGGGCACACTTTCAGTCAGGGACCATGAGATGGTCCTGGAGAGGGATGGTGGCACAACCCAGTGGTGACTGCACACTCCGACACACCAGGCAGCCCATTTTGCCCCGCACTCTCCCCCGCACACAATCAGGCAGACACACAAGGGGACAGCCCGTGAGCTGGGGCTGGGTCCTGAAGGAGCAGCACTTCTAAAAGGACAAGAGTGGGATAGCAGGCACAGCCTGAAGCGCAGGATGTTCCATAACTCGGGCAGCACGGGACCAGTCTGGGCTGGCCACCGGCAGGCAGACACCTAGGGAATCTCCTTTTTAGGAGACAATTCACTGTGATGTTTAGGAGAAGGCGGGACAAGACGTGCGCACGGAAGGGGGAGAACAAGGCCAGGTGAGGGGATACCGCTGCTGCATGACTTCTGGAACTCTGTTGTAAATCTTTCATTTCAAATTAAAAACCAATTTTATCCAACCAAAACAGAGTCTCTCGCAGTTGCCCCCGCCCATCCCAATTCCAAAGGCGTCTGTGGCCCAGGGACTGTCCATCTCCGTGGCGCGCGCTGAGAGGCCCGAAAGGGATCCTCGTGAGGAGTCGCCCCACAGCCCCCCTGCTCCAGGGGCTCCTCTCCTCCTCCACCCCTCAGGAGGGGCCCATGCCTGGAGCTGCTGGGTAAAGGCATCCCCGCACGCCACCGCGAGGGTATGTACCCTGACCCCTCCAGGACCAGCAGGAGGGCATGAACCTGCCCCACAAGGGAAGGCAGCCGCTTTCCCAGGTCGGCGCTTGGCGTCCCAGGACAAGATGGGGTCCGTGGGCACGCTCCGTCTGCCCCACCACAGAGCAAGGTACCACCTGAGCCAGCCTCTTCCCTGCCGGCCAGGACCCTCGGCCTCCTCTGCCCTAGTACAGCCCCTGCAGGCCTCCTGGAAGCCTGAGGCCGGGGCTGGCAGGGAATGTAGGGTCGCCCAGGAACGCCCCCGCCAGTGCAGCCCGTGGGTCCAGGCCAAATAAGGCCGGGCGGGCTGCCGCGGCCCCGCCCCCGCCGCGCACATTTTTCTGCCTTGTAAGGCCGGGGCGCCCGGCCCCGCCCCCGGCCCCGCCCCCAGCCCCGCCCCCGCGCGCAGTCAGACCCGGACCCCGACCCGCGCCCGCCCAGCTGCCCCGCGCTCGGCTCCGCGTACCCAGCCAACACCTTCTCTGCACCAGGTGGGAGCCCACATAGCGCCGGGCCAAGGTCTCCGCAGCAGGTGGCCTGATGGCCTCAGCTGGAGATGGAGGGGCTGGGGACTGGGTGTGGGTGGCGATAAAGGTTTCCCACCCTTTGGTCGGGCAGCCTTCTGTGAAGCTGTTCTGGGTTATGAGACCCGTGTGCATCCTTAGAGGGGTGGAGGGCAGAGTGCTGGGCTCTAGGGCACGGGGGGGGGGGGGGGGGCAAGAGTGCCAGAGGGTAGCCTGGATGAGGAAACAATGTGAGCCTGGATGAGGAAACAATGTGAGCCAGGCTGTTCCTCCCCCATCCCTCCCCAGCATCCAGATCCCTGCCCCATCACCTCCCCTCACACCCCAGCACAGGAGACCAAGGTTAAACTTGGGACCCTCTCCACTAGCACTCACAGTGTGCCAGGCACCACTCTCTGTGCCCAGCGGTGCCTGTAGGCAGAGGTGGTCAGCCAGGGGGCTGGCCAGGGCTTCTGTTTCCCTGTTCTCTACTACTCCAGCTCTTCCGGCAAACAGCTGCTAACTCGGCCTCAAAACTGGAAGCTGCTGCTGGCACTGCCTGGCCAGGGAGTGCTCACTGGGGCCAGGCATGGCTGGGGGCAGTTTAGACATCTGTAGGAGAGAGGTGCCATCCTGTCACAGGCCCGGCCCAGGCTGTGTCTGACACCTGGAGGGACAGATAGATGGGAGCTCCAGGGCTAATAGTCTGGTTGTCCCTGAACCCCCTTCTCTCAAGCAAGCCTGGCTACACCCAGGCCCTTGGTTGCCTCAGGCCCCCTGCCAGCCTTCAGGTAGGCTGTGCTTCTTCCTTGGTGCCAAACAGGCCACCCGTTTACCCTGAGACCTCAGAGCACGGCCCTCTCTCCTCCCTCTCCCCTCCTTGGGCCTGTTCTTCCTTCCGCACAGTGGGGTGGCCCTGGGGACCTGCAGCAGCTGGCTGGGATCCCAGTGCTGGGGTTTACATCTCAGACGGAGGATGACCGTAACCAAGTCAGAGGACAAAGGCTTGGAGATGGCTCACGGCCACAATCCGAGGCAAGAAACAGGCGACCACGCAGAGCCTCTTGGGGGCCTGGACCAAGGGGCTCAGGGTCAAAGGAAAGAGGATTAGTGGTCCCAGAGACTGCCCAGGTCCCTCACCTGGCCTTGGCTTCCCCATTGCACAACGGAAGCAGCAGGAACCGCTCTGCGGGCTGCGATTAGTGCGACTCTTGCGGGGGAGTATGGGCACCCCCAGGGTGAGGCAGAGACCATGGGAGCTCAACCAGAGGGTGGCCATGGGAGCCATTGAGCTGGGCTGGAGAAGGGACCCAGTGGGAAAGTCTGAGACTGGCTGGGCAGCTGCCAGAGGTCAGGGTGGCAGGACCACATGTGACAAGAGGTCCAGGCTGTCATGGTCAGTCAGAGGCCCAGGAGGCTCACAGAGCCTTGAGTGACAAGCTGAGGAAGCCCAGACTTGCTCTGAAGGAGGGCAAGAGTGTCAAAATAACAGGTGCATGTCTGGGCCTGATGGGGCAAGACAGGGGCCAGGTTTACACAGGGCAGTTAAGGAACCTTGCACAGTACTGGAGCTGGGAGGGAGTGAGGAGCAGAATCTATGATCAGCCTGCCCCCACCACTGCCCTGGCCACTCAGGGCCACAGCAGGCTAGAGGGATGGAGGCTTTGCGGGAAGACCAGGAATGTGAGGAACGCAGGGCGGCTGCCTCCCATGGACAAGCCCACCTGGTCACTGGACAGCCATGCATAGTGCAGGCACTCCTGGGATTAAACCAGATAAAGCCTGTTCATGGTTGGCATCAAGCCCAAACCAGAGTATTTCACCAAGTCACAGCCAAAATAGCTTAAGCTTCCCTTGGCACTGCGCCCGGGAATCCCTGCCACGGGGTGCTCCTCACATCTACACTGCCAGAGCTGGACGCCTGGGCTCAGGGATGGGAGGCTGTTCAGGAGCCCACTGGGCCCTGCCCCTCTGCTGCTGTGAAGGTCATGTGGCAGGAGCCCAGGAGCTGGGGAAGGCCTCATGTGCCAGGCTCAAGAGCTGAACGGTACTCAGGGGAGGCAGGCAGGTGCCCTGTCCCACAGCCACACGTCCCTCCCTGACCCTTTTCTTGCAGGGAAGCCCCACCCACCTAAAGCCAAGATGTCCAGCAAGCGGGCCAAGGCCAAGACCACCAAGAAGCGGCCACAGCGAGCCACGTCCAATGTCTTTGCCATGTTTGACCAGTCCCAGATCCAGGAGTTTAAGGAGGCCTTCAACATGATCGACCAGAACCGCGACGGCTTCATCGACAAGGAGGACCTGCATGACATGCTGGCCTCGCTGGGTAAGCAGAGCCAGGCCTGGACAGGCTGGAGACTACCCACCACCTAGAGAGCACTGGCCGTATGGGGAACACATGGGAACCACCTAAGAGGGCAGCTGTGGTTGGCTGTGTCCACTTGACAGACAGGAAAACTGAGGTCCCATGCTGGCCATGAGCCTGTGTAGGCCGACCCAGAGTGGGATTGGCCTGGGGACACGTGTACACCCAGCTGCCTGGTAGCATTTTATGAAGAGAAAGAACTGTGCAACCAAGGGAAAGTTTGGGGAAGCCTCATCCTAGGGGGCCAGTCACCCCCAGGTTCGCTCAGCCTCTGACTACAGTGACTGCCCAGAAGCAGCAGCTTCAAGCTGAAAGGGCTCAGGAATCCAGCCCGCTGACTCGTGTTCAGTGGGAACCTGCGGCCCAGAGGCAAGGTCCTGCCCACAGTGCTCCTTGCTGGTGTAGGCCACAGTCAGCCGCTTGGAGCCCCAGCTTCAAACAAAGCACTCGCTATAGGGGGAGTCCTCATGTCCATCATGTCACAGGACCAGAGCATCCTGGGTCAGCCCTGGCACTGCCCCTCCTGGGGACCAGGACCCTCGTGGGGGACAGCCACAGCACACCATCCCCTCCCTTGGAGCCCAGCCTCTCCCTCACGGCCGAGGAAGTGAACTCCATGGCTATGACCTGGACTGTCCTAGGATCACTGGAGGCGTTGGCCCTAGGTGCCCCTCTGGGGTCTGGATGTCACAACCCCTCCTTGGCATTGCAAGGAGACCAGGACAGAGGCCGCGCCCTGCCCCTGGGACAATGAACCCAGGACAACGCATGAAGAGTCTATAACTCAACTCGGGTCCACAGACCAGCCATGGCCTCCCAGTTAAAAACAAAAGATGAGAACAGCAGAGTAACCGCAAGCCAGTGGCCCTCGTGCCCAGAGAGGTGAAGGAGTTCTTCCGAGGGCACACGGCTACTGAAGAGTGTGCTGGGAACCTGGAAGCAGATTCCAGAGGCCCAGGGCCACCGCTCATCACGATGAGTGTGTAGCCCACCTAGTATTTGCTTTCACAATTGTTCACGAGACAGGGAATGCTGCAGCATGGAGGGGGAATTCAAACTTGGGTCTGTGACAAGTGTCCCACCCTTGAAGCCAGGTTGCCTGGGGTGGGTGCTGGCCCCACTCTTTACTTGGTGAGTCTCTCACCTCTGTACCTTGGCTGGGGCGCGGGGTGCGAACCTCACAGGAAGGCTGGCAGGAAGGTGGACTTCTGGAGTCCCTCCAAAGCACGCCACCCGTCCCTGTCTGGGGCACCGAGGGAGGGGGCAGGAGGTGGGACAGCAGCACGAACGGCACACCTGCCCCAGGGAAGAACCCCACGGACGAGTACCTGGAGGGCATGATGAGTGAGGCACCGGGGCCCATCAACTTCACCATGTTCCTCACCATGTTCGGGGAGAAGCTGAACGGCACAGATCCCGAGGACGTCATCCGCAACGCCTTCGCCTGCTTCGACGAGGAGGCCTCTGGTCAGAGCGGCACAGCCAGGCGCTGTGTTTGTGTTTCTGTGTGTGCATGTGTGAGCGCAGGGTGGGGTGCTGTGGGGTGGGCAGGGTGGGTCCCCGACTTTAGTGCAGCCCCCAAGGCCAGAGCAGACGTCGGCCCTGCCCCGCTTTCTATTGCCAGAACAGCAAAAACCAAGTGGCTTGTTCTCGCCCCCCCAACGCCAGGCCCGAGCCCCCCATGTCCACTGGAATTCCCCGATTGTGATCTCGCCAGTCTTGCCATCACCTGCAGAATCCATCCCCCCCCCACAGGTCTTCATGAAGACCCCCGGTCCCCCAGCTAGTCTTCCCAGGGGAAACACAGAGTGACCATGGCATTAGAGAAAGCTCTTAGGGCCCTGGTGACCACTGACCCCAGCTGCCTTCACAGCCCCTGCCAGGGCACAGAGGGGCAGGGGACACTGGGCGCTCCCAGCCCAGGACCATGCCCTGATGGAGGCAGGGCCTGCCACAGGTTTCATCCATGAGGACCACCTGCGAGAGCTGCTCACTACCATGGGCGACCGCTTTACAGACGAGGAGGTGGATGAGATGTACCGCGAGGCGCCCATCGACAAGAAGGGCAACTTCAACTACGTCGAGTTCACCCGCATCCTCAAGCACGGTGCCAAGGACAAAGACGACTAAGCCCTCCGGCCTCCCCTCCCCCCACAGCTCTGCACACGGCTGCACCAGCTCCACCCCCAACCTCCGGGACTGGCTGGGACACCCTCCCTGCTGAGGTCCCAGCTCCCATGGACTGCTCGGGCCAGGGAAAGCACAGTGCTGGGCAAGAGCACAGGCTGACCAAGCTGAGGTGGACACCTCTTCCAAACCCCAGAGATCTGGGGTTGCTGGGGAGGTTGAGCCCCTACAGGGAAGGACCGTCCTCTGGGGAAATGGACCAGGAGGCCCTGAGAAAAAAAGCTTTCCTGAGAGCCGGGGCAGTGGTCAGGGCGTCCCTGCACCAGACCCCGTGTCACGTGCTTCCCTCACCAAGTTCCCCTCCTCACACCCTGGGGGCCCCAGAGCACGGCGCACACCCCCCAGAGAGTGGGTTCACAGCACTGTACTCTGAAGAGGAGGGTCTCCAATAGAAGCTGAGCACTGCTTCCGGCTCTGCGTGTCTGTGGCTGGTGGGGTGAAGGTAGAATGGCAGCCCTGGCCCCGGCTTTTCAGAAGGAGCCTTCCTCTCCAGCCAGGGGTCCCCGGCCTCAGGAGCAGAGGCCCCCAGAGAGGGCTATGCGGAATCCTCCAGACTACCAGGGGGAAGGGCATGGTCACCACCTTAGGGCGCTCAGGAGGGAGGAGGCAGAGGAGGGGAACCACAGGAACCCCTACAGGAGAGGGCCCTGGGACAGGTCAAGGCCACACACCTGGAGGCCCAGAGCCCACCCCTGTGAGCTGCTTCAGTTCTCTGGGGAAGTGGGGGTGGGGAGGTCCTGGAAAGCACAGGGAGGCTTCTGGGGTGGTAGGAGGGGCATACCAGCCAACAGGGTAGAAGTGAACAGGCAGGGCCAGCAGCAGGGCAGGCCTCTGCCCTGTCTAGCGTGCCTCCACGCCAGATAGCCAGGGTCCCTGCTAGGTACCAGTGACAGGGACACTGACAGCAGGACCTGCGGCCCAGAGGGGCTGGACACTAGCCGAGTGATGGACAGCACACCAGGCCGGCGAAGCCCTGTGTGAAGTCACTCTGTGGGTGCAGGGAGGGCCACTCACAGCCCAGGGGACCACTGGGACCACAGCCAAGTGGGCAGCAGCTGCCCCAACCACAGCTGCTCCTGCTGCACTCCAGGGGGAGCCCAGCGCCAGCCGCCTACAGGCACAGGCAAGGCAACCCTGACCACAGCCCCCCAAGCTCCCCGAGTCAATTTCAGGTGGAGCCAGCTCCAAGCAAGTTCCAAACAAGGCCTAAAGAAACGCCATCCCAGCCACTCAGCCCCTACATTGCCTCCTCCCTGCTGCCAGCCCCGAGAGGAGGGCCCAGGGGATCAGAGGACACCCCAGAATAATACAGACTCTCAGCAGCATGAGATGCCTTCTCTGGAGGAGGCAGGGCCACATCCCAGGATTCTTGCCTCCACTCTGCAACCAAGGAGAGGAGGGACCATGGCCAGTGCTGTCAGGGTCAGACAGTGGCAGAGCGTTGTGGCCCCAGATGCAGGACCCTTTAAAAAAAGGACGTGACAAGGATAACACTGGGACCAAGCAGAGAATCCAGAAGTAGACGCAGGTATTCCCAGCATGCTTTGTTGTGCAAGTGGACATCCATGGGCCCTCCCCCGACACATGCACACAAACTGACCTCCGCCTCCCACCTCCCACATCTTGGTTATCATGGCCCAGTCCTGAATATAAGACATACATAATCAAACACCTAAACAAAACCCAAGGAGAAACTCTTTGGAACCTAGGACTAGACAGTTTCTGGCCCTGACCCAAAGCATTATCCACAAAAGGAAACAGGGACAAATGATGTCACAAGAATTAAAAAACGTTCCTCTATGAGATCCTGGACAGAAAGTGGCCTAGAAAAGTTACAGACTTGCGGGGGGGGAGACATTTGTCACCCACACATCTCAACAAGGCCTATCACTTAGATCACATGAAGGCCTCTCAAAACAACACTATGAAGCAAGCATGGCAATTAGAATACAGACAGGACAACAGGTGTTGGACCAGAGACCCTCAGATGGCCAGCGGGCCCCTGCAAGAGGCTCACGGGGGGGCCACCCTGGCAGTGCCAGCATCCCCCATCCAAGTGCTGCTCCAGAGTTCTGTCTCTGCTCCTGACTCCAGCTTCCCTCTAGTGTGCTAGAGCTGTAGAGGTTCAAAGACACCCACATGGGAGGCCACCCAGCAGGAAGCCGCCCACGTGGGACGCCAAGAACCCAGCTTTGCTCTGGCCTAGCCCCAGGTGTTGCAGGAACGTAGGGAATGAACAAACAGATGGAAAATCTGCGTGTGTGTGTTTGTTTCTGCATTTCAAATGAAATGAAGCCAAAGACAATTTTAAAACGGCACCAAAGCTGCAGTAAGAACAAAGAATTCTAGGAGAAGCCACAGAGGGAAGCTGACAGTCCCACTGACATGTAGCAGCTAGGTGACAGGAACACATGCTTGCTCTCTAGGCCCTGCAGCAGCACTGCAACTTCAAATGAGTCAGTTTTACCAAAAAGTGCTAGGACAATACAAAATTCTCTAGCACGATAAATGATAATCATATTGATCTGATCGTTACACATTATACGCAAGCAGTGAATTGTCACACTGCACCTCAGGACTATGTATAATAAAAAAAGAAAAAAAGCAACACGGTGTGTGGTATTGCAACACTGAAGTAAAGATGACAAGCGGGGTGCCCACAGCCCAGTTCCCTCCCAATCCCAGCTTTCTGCCCATGGGCACTCATAGGACAGTGGTAAAGGCTCAGGTCCTTGGGTCCCTATGGGGGTGTGGACTGAGCTTATGCCTTCTGGCTTCAATCTGGGCCACCACGGCCACCACGGGTATTCGAGGAATAAATCAATGGATAGATTTACTATATCTTGCTCTCTCTCCTCCCTACTCTATCAAAAAATAACTTAAAAACCATTTAGAAGGCCTGGCGTGGTGGCCTTGAGGATAAGCCCTCACCTTGAATGCGCCGGGATCCCATGTGGGCGCCCGTTCTAATCCCTGCTGCTCCACTTCCCATCCAGCTCCCTGTTTGTGGCCTGGGAAAGCAGTGGAGGACGGCCCAAAGCCTTGGGACCCTGCACCCACATGGGAGACCCAGAACAAGTTCTGGGCTCCTGGCTCCAGACTGGCACTGCACCAGCCGTTGTGGTCACTTGGGGAGTGAATCATCAGACAGAAGATATTCCTCTCTGTCTCTCCTACTCTTTATATATGTGACTTTGCAATTTAAAAAAAAAAAATTAGAAACAAAATAAAACCAAGGGGCCCAGAATGATGGCTTAATTGGTTAACCCTCCACTTCCACCAGGTCTCCCATGTGTGTGGGTGCAGGGTCCCAAGGCTTCAGGCCATCCTCCAATGGTTTCCCAGGCCATAGCAGGGAACTGGATGGGAAGTGGAGCAGCCAGAACATGAACCAGTGCCCGTATGGGATCCCGGCATCTGGAAGGGAAGGACTAGCCAGTTGAGCAACTGCACTAAGCCTCCTAACTGCCCCTAGATGAAAACAAACAAACACTGTTCACCAAGGCGGGGCATCACTTGAGAGGACCTGAAAATCTTTTCTAAAGTTTAACAAATTTCCTAGCTTTTTTTTCCATACTGATCGTTTGTACACAGTAAGGCCAAAAAAATTATAAATATTTTGCATCTTTCCATGTTTATTTGTGTTGAACTTTATAGAACCACCAGATGCTTCACTGTAAGACAAAGTACTGTCTGGTTGAAAACAACACAGGGCCTAGCAGTCGCCTAGTGGCTAAAGTCCTCACCTCACATGCACCAGAATCCCATATAGGCACCAGTTTGTGTCCCGATTGCTTCACTTCCCATCCAGCTCTCTGCTTGGCCTGGGAAAGCAGTTGGGGACCCTGTACCTGTGTGGGAGACTTGGAAGAAGCTCCTGGCTCCTGGCTCCTGGCTCCT
The DNA here is from genome assembly GCF_017591425.1 of Ochotona curzoniae. NCBI lineage: Eukaryota > Metazoa > Chordata > Mammalia > Lagomorpha > Ochotonidae > Ochotona > Ochotona curzoniae. Next base: position 12,797,195 of record NW_024465894.1, on the reverse strand, counting down.
GGCTTCAGATTGGCTCAGCTCTGGCTCTTGTGATCACTTGGGGAGTGAACCAGAAGACAGGAGATCTTTGTTTCTGTCACTTCTCTGTAAATCTGCCTTTTCAATAAAAATAAATAAATCTTTAAAAAATGAAAAAATAGGGCATGGGATGACAGCGTAGCGGCTAAGGTCCTCACAGTCAATGCAGCAGGATCCCATACCGGCACCGGTTCTAATCCCAGTAGTCCCGCTTCCCGTCCAGCTCCCTGCTTGTGGCCTGGGAAAGCAGTTGAGGACGGCCCACAGCCTTGGGACCCGGCACCAACGTAGAGGACCCAAGAAGAAGCTCCTGTCTCCTGGCTTTAGATTGGCTAAACTCCGACCGTTTCAGCAGCTTAGGGCATGAACCATTGGACAGAAGATCTTCCTCTCTGTCCCTTCTCCTCTCTGTATATCTGCCTTTCCAATAAAAATAAATAAATCTTAAAAAAAAAAAGAGAGAGAGAAGACATATCACAATAGCTGACACATACAGCTTTATCTTACTAGCATTTCTGTTGTCAGCTTTTATGATTTGAAAAGGCAGAGAGAGAGATTTCCCATGTGATGGTTCACTCTCCAGATGACTGCTATTGCTGGGGCTGGGAGATACCAGGCACTCCTTCCTGATCTCCCACACCATGGCAGCTCATGTACTTAGGCATCGCCCACTGCTTCCCAGGCACACAGGTTGGAATTCGGATCAGTGTATGTGCTGCCAAAGTGAGCACCAGAATTTGGATCAGAAACTAAAGCTCTGACATGGGATACTGGAGTCACAGGTGGGGGCCTCACTGGTGCTACCACCACACCAAACCTCCCAGTGACTTAATCACCCATAGCAATTATAATTTTATTTTAAAAAAAAACTTACTGATTTTTATTGGAAAGTCAGATTTACAGAGAGAAGAGGAAACAAAGATATTTCAACTGCTGGTTCTCTCCCCAAGTGGCTGCAATGGCTGGAGCTGAGCTGATCTGAAGCCAGAAGCCAAGAGCTTCTTCTGGGTCTCCCACACAGGTGCAGGATCCCAAGGCTTTGGGCCATCCTCCACTGCTTTCCCAGGCCAAGCAGAGAGCTGAATGGGAAGTGGAGCAGCCAGGACTTGAACTGGTACCTATATAGGATCCTGGTGCTTCAGGGGGAGGATTAATTAGTTGAGCTACTGTCCCCGGCCAAGCAATTATAAATGTGAACCAAAATGAATTTCTAATAAGAAACTAGAAATATGTCATTGTGTATATATTGTAGCAACTCAACAAAGCACACAAAATGTAACCACACCTACTAGAGTCACACACATTTTTTTATATCTTCCTAAAGTATAAAATGAACACTTTTCTAATATGACCCAAAAGTACAGCTGCTTTATAATGTATAAAAGAAGCACAACCACAGGCCCTCAGCTGTAGGCAACTGTCTAGGTTGCCTTGTACAGACAAGTGTTAGACTGCTGGGAGAAACGCAGCCAATAGCTGCAGCTTTATTAATGCCAAATATGTGTTAACTAGTTAACTACACCAATTTGCCAGCATAGTTATCTATTCTATCTTTTAAAATTTATTTTTATTGCAAAGTCAGATATACAGAGAGGAGGAGAGACAGGAAGATCTTCCATCCAATGAATCACTCAACAAGTGGCTACAACAGCCAGAGCTGAGCTGATCTGAAGCCAGAAGCCTAGAGCTTCTTTTTCTAGGTCTCCCACGTGGGTGCAGGATTCCAAGGCCCTGGGCCATCCTCAACTGCCTTCCCAGAACACAAGCAGGAAACTGGATGGGAAGTGGGGCCGCTGGGATTAGAACAGGTAACCATAAGCGATCCCAGTGCATTCTAGGTGAGGAACTTAGCTGCTAGGCTACCACGCTTGACAGCAAGGAGTGGCCCCCTTCCTCTCCTCCCCTACAGACACAGGATCAAAAAAACACCTGAAACCTATGTCCCAACCACTTTCCTCCATACTTGGCCCTCCTCTCCCTAACTGGAAGTCCACATAGGCATGTACCCCTCTCAACTATGTAAACAATACTAAAAAGAAAAAAAAAAATTAAAGCACAAAGGCACTAAAATATTACTTTACAGCCAGTATTACAATGTTATAACTCACTTATAAATGAGTCAAATGCAAATCTACCCTTTCATTAACTTGAATTAAGATTAGCTCAGGCGTGGGCATTTGGTGCGCATTAGTTGAGGGGCCAGTGATGTAGCACTGAGGGCTAAGCTGCTGTCTTGGACGCCATCATTCTATATGGGTTTCAGTTCACATCCCAGCTGCTTTATTTTCAGTCCAGCTCCCTGCTGATGCACCTAGGAAAACAGCAGAAGGTGGCCCAAGGGTTGGGGCCCTGCTAGCCACATAGGAGACCCAGAGAAGTTCTTTGACGCTGGCTTTTACCTGACCCAGCCCTGAATACTGTGGTCATTTGGGAAGTGAACCAGTGGATAGAAGATCTCTCTTTCTCTCAACCCTTCCTCTGTCTTGGTCACTCTCCCTTTCAAATAAATAATTCTTAAAAAGATTTTATTGGAAAAATAGGTTTTATAGAGAGAGACAGAGAGGTCTTCCATCCATTGATTTGTTCTCCAAATGGTCCCAACAGCCAAAGCTGGGCTGATTCAAAGCCAGGAGCTTCTTCTGGGTCTCCCATGTGAGTGTAGTGTCCAAAGCTTTGAGCCGTCCTCCACTGCTTTCCCATGCTACAAGCACGGAGCTGAATGAGAAAAGCAGCAGCAGGGACACGAACTGGTGCCCACATGCTATGCTGGCAGGTGCAGGTAGACAATTAGCTGTAGAGCCATGGCACAAGCCCCATTAAAGAAGCTTTAAAATACACAGTTGAAATAATGTATAAAGTTACCTTAAACCTATATCAACACAGTGTGTATGAAACCTAAGTTTCATTTTTGCACTTCCGTCTCTTCACCAATATATTTCACTGTTATATAAGCAAGCATTCCAAAATTTAAAAAATTAGAATTTGAAACCCATCTGGTCCCAAGCATGTGTATTGAAGACTAGTCAACATGTACATCACAAGTAACAAACCACACTTTTTGTTGACAGTGCTGCAAATGCAAAAAACGCAACCTGTAAAGTGTCCCAGGCATCTTGAGGACATGTGGTACTACACTTCGCCACAAGGTGTCGTCCAAGATAACGGAGCAAATTCCAAACAGGCTTCCCAGCACAGATGCCAGTCACCTAAGGTCGCCTAGCAGACAGCCACTCCAAGACGCTAAATTGTCATGTCAGGAAGTCCTTGACAGCCTCCATATAGATTTTCCTGCCTGAGTACCCAGGGCAGCACTGTACCACTGCTTTCACCCACAACATGGGTACATGGGTAGGGCATCAGGCAAACTGGCAGACATGGCCACCAGAGGGCGCAACCCCACGTGGGCATCTGTGGTCAAGGTTAGGAAGCTACCTGCAACACCTGTAGCTCGCAGTAGAGAACTAATGATGCTAGGTTCTTGCTGATGCAAATCTGGGAGGCAGCAAGTAATAGCTTAACATACAGGGGTCCCTGCTACCCAAGAAAGTGAGCCAGCTGAGTTCCAGACTCCCAAATTTGGCCTGACCCTGTAGAAGCTTTGTCCATTGAACATATCTGGGGACTGAACCACAGGATGGAAAAATTTCTCATCCTCTTTCAAATTAATTTTTAAAAGTGAAGCTAGGGCCCGGCGTGATAGCATAGCTGTTAAAGTCCTCGCCCTGAACGCACCAGAATTGCATATGGGCGCCGGCTCTAATCCCAGCAGCTTCACTTCCCATCCAGCTCCCTGCTTGTGGCCTGGGAAAGCAGTCAAGGACGGCCCAAGGACCCTGCACTTGTGTGGGAGACCTGGAAGAAGCTCCAGGCTCCTGGTTCCCGATTGGCTCAGCTCCAGCTATTACAGTCGCTTGGGGTGTGATCCATCGGATGGAAGATCTTCCTATATGTCTCTCATCCTCTCTGTGTATCCACCTTTCAAATAAATAAATAAATAAATCTTTAAAAAAAAAGTGAATGAAGGCTATGGGGTGGTGGCCTAGTGGCTAAAGTCCTCGCCTTGTATGCTCCGGGATACTATATGGGTGCCAGTTCAAATCCAACAACTCCACTTCCCATCCAGCTCCCTGCTTGTGGCCTGGGAAAGCAGCAGAGGATGGCACAGGGCCTTGGGACCTTGCACCTGTGTGGGAGACCTGGAAGAGGCTTGGGGATCCTGGCTTTGGATCGGCTCAGCTCTGGCTATTGTGGCCACTTGGGGAGAGAACCAGCTGATGGAAGATCCTTCTCTCTGTCACTCTTTCTCTAACTCTGACTTTCCAATAAAAAAAAAATGAAGTTAAATTATTTGAACTAAAAAAAGGAAGGCTGGGCCCGGCGCGGTGGCGCAAGTGGTTAAAGGTCCTTGCCTTGCACGCCCGGGATCCCATATGGGCGCCGATTCTAATCCCGGCAGCTCCACTTCCCTTCCAGCTCCCTGCCTGTGGCCTGGGAAAGCAGTCGAGGATGGCCCAAAGCTTTGGGACCCTGCACCCGCGTGGGAGACCCGGAAGAGGCTCCTGGCTTCGGATCGGCATAGTATCGGCCCGTTGCGCTCACTTGGGGAGTGAATCATCGGACGGAAGATCTTCCTCTCTGTCTCTCCTCTCTGTATATCCGCCTTTCCAATGAAAAAATAATAAAAATAAATCTTTAAAAAAAAAAAATTAAAAAAAAAAAAGGAAGGCTGTTGGGCCCAGGGTGGTAGACTAGTGGTTAAATTCCTCACCTTGCACACGCTTGGATCCCATATGGGCACCAGTTCCAATTCCTGAGGCCCTGCTTCCCATTCAGCTCCCTGCTTGTGGCCTGGGAAAACAGCAGAGGACAGCTTAGGGCCTTGGGACCCTGCACCTGTGTGGGAGACCCAGGATTGACTCCAGGCTCCTGGCTCCAGAATGGTGCAGCTGCAGCCACTGTGGCCGCTTGGGGAGTTAATCAACAGACAGAGGATCTTCCTATCTTTTCTTTCTATATATCTGACTTTCCAATAAAAAATAAAAACAAATCATTTTTAAAAATGGTGGCTGAACCTGTGGTATCACAAGGCCTGTCTCATTAATGTGTTCTGGGAGGAGGGGAGAAGGCAGTCCCCAGAAAGGCAGTCCCCAGAAAGGCACAACGCAGGGAGGAGGTTGCTACCAACTGAGGGAGCGAAGAGAAATTCCCATGAGCACTGCTGTGGGGGAGGGAGGGGCACACACAGCCCTGGGAACCCTGCCAGCAAGACCACAGGTGGAGCCCCTTGGCCTCAGCCTCCCTGGGTTCCCAGTAGAAGCCCAAAGTTAGAATCCTGAAGAAATATCAGTTCACTGAGGAGCAGGTGGCTCTAGAAATTTCTACAGAAGAAAAAGTAGGTCAAGTCCAGAATGACTGGGGACTTTCCAGCTGCAATACTGAAAGCTGAGAGACAATGGAGCAAGGCCTTCTGGGTACAGAGCCCAAAGAACTGAAAGCAGGAACACAAACACTGCACCCCGACACTCATAGGCTCGGTCCTCAGGGCAGCCCAGGTGGAGGCAGCCCAGCGTCCGCTGAGGGATGATTCAATGGCCAGACTGTGACATCTCCACAATGTGAACGCTTTCCAGCCTGGAAAGGAATGAAATTCTAACACACACTGTAAATAAATGAACCAAAAGCACATAGGCTAAGCCAGTCACAAACAGGCACGGATTGTGTGGTGCTGTTTATGTAAATTATCTACAGAAGCTGGCATCGTAGCACGGCAGTCCACTCTTTGTAACACTCATATCCCGTATCAGACTGCAGGTTCAAGTCCTCACTCCCCTGCTTCTAATCCAGCTTCCTGTTCGCACACCTGGAAAAGCAGCAAATGACATCCAAGTACTTTGGTCCCGGCCACCCACCTAGGAAGCCCAGAGGTCCCAGCTCCCGGCTTTGGCATGATCCAGTCTTGGCCACTGCAGCCATTTGGGAAGTGACCCAGTGGATGGAAAAGATCTTTCTACTTCTCAAATGAAATACATGAATAAATCTTTGTTTAATAAACATTCTCATTCTCATCCATTTATTTTTAACAAAAAGTTACCTACAAAAGTCAAAGAAAGTAGAGAGCCTGGCACAGTGGCAAATTAATGCTCCATTTGCAAGCACCAGGATTCCCTATGGTTCATGTCCCGGCTGCCCCACTTCCCATCCAGCTCCCTGATTGTGGTCTAACAGTATAGGATACCCCAGAGCCTTGGGACCCTGCACCCATGTGGGAGACCCAGTCTATATCTGAGTGCCTGGCTCAAGGCCTAGTCACTGCACTTCAAATCCAGCTTCTGCTAATATTAGCTCTGGGAGGTAGCAGATGATAGTTCAAGGACTTTAGGTCCTGTCACCTGCACGGGAGACCTGGATCACGTTCTAGGCTCTCGGCATTGGCCTAGTCCAGCCCTGGCTGTGGCACATCCGTCCATTTGGCTGTGGTCAATCGGGAAATAAATCAGCAGATGAGAGCACATTTACTTGTCCAAGTGCTCATGTTCCCCCACTGCCCCATCTCTGCCTCTCAAAACTGACTCATAGGGCCTGCTGTGACAGCGTAGCTGTTAAAGTCCTCGCCTTGAACGCACCAGGATCCCATATGGGCACATATGGGCGCCAGTTCTAATCCCAGGCAACCTGCTTCCCATGCAGCTCCCTGCCTGTGGCCTGGGAAAGCAGTCGAGGACGGCCCAAAGCTTTGGGACCTTGCACCCGTGTGAGAGACCCGGAAGAGCTCCTGGCTTCAGATTGGCTCAGTTCCACCTTTTGCAGCTGCTTGGGGAGTAAACCATTGGACAGATCTTCCTCTTTGTCTTTCCTGCTTGCTATACATCTGCCTTTCCAATAAAAATGAACAAATCTTAAAACAAAACTGACTGACGAAGATTTAAGCAACTTTCAGGTAACATTCTGAAAGACATAAATCACTTCTAGGTAACACCACAACGCACCTCACCAGCAAAGATGAAACAAAAATTTAAGTCACAGAAGCCAGCATCACGGTACAGTGGATTAAGTCGTCCATTTCAATGCCATATTCCACATCAGGGCATCACTTACAGCCCCAGTTGCTCCGCTTCTGATTTAGCTCGCTGCCAGCGCACCTGGGAAGTCCAACCTCCTCCATGTCCCCACAGGCAGGAAACAACTTCAAAGTGGTTGGAGACTTTCACCTGAACTGTGAAGGCTGGTCTCCACACACCCCAGGTGCCACTCCCTGACCTCCCTCCCAAGTGCTGTCCTGAGGACTCAACAGAGGGAAGGCCCCACACACGAGGCAACGTGGTTACTAAAAACTGGCTAAAATGAGTATACACTCAACACCTGGGAGAAGGACGGCTCACTGCAGCTACCCCTCAGAGATCAGGAGACCTAAGGGAGCCACTGGCCAGGTAGAAACCCACACCAGGTAAAAACACAGCCCCACGGGAGAGACATTGGGTGCCTGCCTGGACCTTGGGGCAGGTCCCTTTCCACTTGGCCTCCAACATCCACAACTGGCTACCTCGACACCAGTTCATGCTGACCCCTGATCCCCCTAACCCCTGACTCAGAACCTGCCTGCAACTCCAAACTGGGAATCCTGGGCCCAGCATGGCAGCCTAGTGGCTAAAGTCCTTGCCTTGCACATGCAGGGAACCCATATGGGCACCAGTTCATGTCCTGGCTGCTTCACTTTCCATCCAGTTTCCTATTTGTGGTCTGGGAAAGCCTTAGAAGACAACTCAAAACCTTGGGACCCTGTGCCCGCCTAGAAGACTTGGAAGAAACTCCTGGCTCCGGATCAGCTCAGCTCTAGCCATTGTGGGCACTTGGGGAAGTGAACCAGCGGAAAGAATATCTTTGTCTCTCCTTCTCTCTGTAAATCTTTTCAAGTAATAAGAGAAAGAGAGAAAGAAAGAAAGAGAGGAAAGAAAGAAAAAAGAAAGAGAGGAAGAGAGAAAGGAAGGAGGGAGAGAGAGAGGGAGAAAGGAAAAGAAAAAAGAAACAAAAAACTGGGACTCCTAAAGCTTCCCCTCCACCCTCAGGGCCTCCCATCTGGTCAGCCCCAGCAGCTTCCAGCCCCCTGCCTTGCCAGCCCCCTGCCTCAGTGGAATGCAGTCGCGGCTCAGCTGGGCTAAGTGATGGAAAGCGCACAGACAGGCGTTTTGCCTGTTTACACTGAAGCAGGTCTAAAGGACATTCATTCAAGCCTATGTTTACCAAGCACACTACAAACTTACACAGGACGCACGGGGGCAGGGGAGTCCCCCAAGAGTCATGGTTTTTGGTTTTCCACCAGAAAGGTGTGTCCATGGCGGGGGAGGTTCACTCAGATGGTCCCGGCTGTGCCATGCCGCCCCTCCCCTGCCTCCAGGTCAGCCCAGGTGTCAGACCCCAGGTTCATTAACCAGTCCTGTCTACAGTGCGCAGTGGACGAGGTGGGGAGGATTTCCTGCCAAAACTACCTATCTGAAGTTGCCTTGAGTATGCATTCAACTGCATCAGAGAAAAACTACCACAAAACACTTGTTAAAAAAAATTCTCCCATGAATGTTCTCCCCGCACCCAACGGCCACTGGCATTCACACTGTGGCTGTCCCCCTGTGCAAGCACACTCACCCAATCATGGCAGCGACCGGGCCCAGGGCCCTGCACCTGCTGGACAGGGCCACTGACTTGCTTGTGGTTTTCGAGTGGACCAAGGCAGCCAACGCTGGTCTGGATCAAGTTCGTTGTGCAGCCACTTCTCCAGACAGAATCCTGGAAGTGGAGTTACCGTCTTGGCGGACCACTCAAGTCAGCGAGGCTCATACGTTCATTTCCCCCTCCCCCCCAACTTTGGCTACTGGGTCTCACCTGGCTATCTGCTGGGAGAGACCTCCACCCCACTGGCTACCGCTGACAACCCCCGGAAGTCTGGAGAGGGGCCCCAGGAAAAGCCCAGCTCCGAACCCCCACTTCATTGCTCTGTCTTTGCCTAGTTACACCTGGGAGCTGCTACAGGCAGAATTGGGGCGCTGTATTCCTGGGCTCTGAGCCAGGTCCCCAGGAAGGAAAGACAGTCTCCCGCACAGGTGCTGAGTTGAAGCCCACTGCCAGCGAGGGAGGCCCAGCTCCCAGCACCCCACCAGGTATCCCTCCGAAGGTCCTTCCTTGCCACACACTCCGTGACCCGCATGATCAGGGTCCAATTTCTTACCTGAGACTCTCCAGGACCCAGCAGCAGAGGTGGCCAACCTCGGCCTCCCCGTTTTCTCCAACCGTAAAATGGGGCTTAAGCTTTTTCCTGCAGAGCAGTCAGCCTGGCGTCCATAGGGAACCCAGGCGTCCTTAATCGTCACTTAACAAGCATCCTGATTGGCTTGAGCTGTGAGGGCGGACTATGCCAAATTGGAATTAGGACCAAAAGCTGTTCTCCAAGCTGTTAGTTCCACACTCAAGGGTCTTAGATAACTGGGCCCGGAGACGCCAAAGGGGTGTGCTGAGCTGCTGCGGGGTGGCCATGCGCGGGCAGTGGCGTGTCAGAGGGTGGGAAGGGGACGCAGGGCTGTCTCCGGGAGTTGGGAGTGGTAGGGAGCTGCCAGGACACCCGAGCGGCTGCCTCCAGGGCAGGCCATCCCGTGGACCTGGGCTGAGGGACACGGCTGACCGATGCGACACCCGCTAGCCAAACCCCTCTACAACCAACCCATCACACACTGCAGCCTGACCCCAGCACCGAAGGCGCCAGAAACGCCAGCTCCAGGCTTTTCACCTGAGGCGGCCCCCTGAGGGCCGGGCCCGAGGGCAGAGTGGCGGCGCCGCGTCCCAGGCGGTCTCCCTCACACCCCGGGTCTCTTCCCTCCCCTCCCTCCACGCTCCGGCTCCCCTCGAGCGCAAGAACCGGCGTCGTCGGCCCTCGGGGGGCCCGGCCTCAGTTTCCCCTCGCTGCCGCGGGGACCCGCTGACGAGGAGGTGGCCCACCCCCCCGGGGACCCCCGCGCGCCGACGGAGAGCACAGAGTAGGCGCTCCGGAAACGCTCTCCAGGAGGAGGGACAGGCCACTTCCTGCCCCCGGGGCGGACGACGGCGAGCGCAGGTCCCACCGCTCCCCCTCGGAGGCCATGTGGCATTCCTGAGGTGGGGGTGGGTGGGCGCAGGAAGAAGGTGCCCGAAGGCCCCGCCCCCTCCGGGCGCGCGGGGCGGGGCGAAGCCCCTCGGCGCCGGCGGCCCGCCCCGCGGGGGTGGGCGTCGCGGGCCGCGCTCCGCACGAAGTTTGTTTTCTCCCAGCGGGCGGCCGGGCGGGTGGGGGAGGAGAGGGGATCTGACGTCAGGCCGCGAGGTGCTTTCCAGCCGCGAGCTGTCAGGGCCGGGTGTCAGGCCCGGCAGGTACGCGGCGCGCTCCCCCCGGCGGCCCCCCACCCCGGCCGAAGGACGCCCCGCGCCTCACGCCGAGACCGCCGAGACCGCCGGCCCCGCTCGCGAGAGCCAGTGCGGGGCGCTAGGGGGGCGCGCGGGGGCGGGGGGTCTCGAGGATAACTTGGAAAGTTTTTCTCGACTCGGCCGGGCGGGGGAGGGGGCGGCGTCCGGCGCGTGCGGCTGAGGGTGCGGGAGCGCGGCGGGAGTAGGGGGGGTTGGGAGGGAGGGACGTGTGTGGCTGCCGGTTCGGGTGGGGGGTGGGGGTCCTCCCCCCCGGGAGGGGGGAGGAGGTAGGCGCCTGGCTCGCCGGGATCCCACCCTGGGAGGAGGCCGCCCTTGCCCCGGACCTGAGTGAGCGCGCGGGGGGCGGGTTTGTTTGGTTTCAAAAGTGCACGTTGCTAACCGCCGGCCTGCCACCCCCCCAACCCCCCCCTCAGTGTCCGCGTCGGGGGAGGGGGCCGCCGAGAGTGACAGCTGGGGGTGGGGGCAGCGGGCAGGGCCCCGAGCGGGGAGGGCTGGGGAGCCCGCGCGAGTTCCCCTTTCCTTTTGGAACAAAGGAAAGTCTGTCTCCGAGGCATCTGTCACTCCCGGGCGGGCCAAGGAAGCGGGGCGCGTGGGGCCCAGCGACCCGGAGAAAGTTTGTGCGCGCTGGGAGCGGCGAGAAGGCCGAGGAGGGTGAGCCGAGCTCCCGCGATGGGTGGTGGGGAAGAGGGAAGCTGGCCGTCCCAGGGGGCAGGGGGCGGCCAACATGGAGTCTGGGCGCTGGGCTGGAGGGGGGGCGGCGCGGAGGTGGGAGCCCAGCCCCCTCCCCCTCCCCCTCCGAGCCGAGTTCTCCAGCACAAAGCCCAGCGCGCACGCTCCACCGGGCCCCCGCGCCCCCAAGAGTCAGCAGCTCCGAGCGAGTGGCCGGGAAGGGGGTGGGAACCAAAACTTTTTTCCTGCCCAGGAGAGGGACACGTGAGTTTTTCTTTCTTCCAGAACTCTTCGCTCCCACGGTTATCGCGGCTCTGTTGGGGAAGCCGCAGTGCCGAGTCTGGCCGCAGAATGGGGTGCGGGGAGTGAGGGCACCCCGAGTGCTGCTGCGTCCTCGCTGTGCCCGCAGCCATGTGCTCCACAGCTCCAGCAGGGCGGCCGGGGAGGTTGCGCGCTTTGTGTGAACTGCAGGGAATGCGAACGGGAGTGCGGGCCCGAGGTGGGGGAGTTGTCAGCAAGTTCCTGCTGGAGTGGCTGCAGGTGGCGGCGTGGGGTTGTGTAGGAGGCTGCAGGAGGCCTTGTGTCCAGGGGGTGTTGTCACAGACTGGGAACAAGTGGCTCTCGGAATGACATCTTTGGACTGTCCCCCTGTCCCCCATCCGAGAGGACGTGGGTGGGCACTGGCTAGTTCGCAGTTGATGTGAGCGCAGGGGGCCTGTAAGTTGTGTGTGTGACTGGACGCATGCAGCGAGAAACGTGGAACTTGGGCGCTGAGTGGGAGCAGGGTGTCACAGTCGAGCATCTCAGCCTGGCTTGGCACATCTGGGAACCAGTGTGGGGTCTGCATGAGGGAAGTGGGCTGGTGTAGACTGAGGAAGGGTGGTCCGCAGGCCTACCCGTGGAAAGTCTCTTGCAGGCAGACGCTTGGCTAGCAGCCAGGGTGGAATCTAGCCAGATAACCTTGAGTAAACTTGGCAGTCTTGCCAGGGCAGCATCCCTGAGCCCAAAGCCCGGGGAGATGTGACCTCCTGGAGCAGTGTGTTGGTGGTGCCCTGCCGAGTGCCATCGCTCTCCAGGGCAGTCCTGGCCTCCAGGTGGCCTGGCCAGGAGTGGGGACCCTTCCCTCGAAAGCCTGGCCTGGCTGGCCTGAAGGCCTGGGCTCCGGCCCAAGTCCAGGAAGCAAAAGCTGGGAGATGCCAGGGTCTGTTGGCTCAACTGACTGCGGGAGCTGTTACAGGCTGAGGAGGGAGGAGCATTGAGATCCTGGCCTTGGCCTGGCCCAGAATTCTTGTGTTTTAGACTTTTGCATTTGTGAACAAGAGGCTAGTGTGGCCCTTGAGCATCCGAGTTAGGTTATCTAGGGATGAAAGTATGCAAGGGTTGGACAGGTGAAGTAGGGTGAGGGAGGGAGGTTTCAGGCCCAGAGAAGGAAGGATGCTGATCCAGGGTCTCACAGGTGAAGGGTGGGTTGAGCAGGCAGAGAAGGACCAGATTAAACGTTTCGGAGTGGGGACTTCATGCAGAGTATACTGCTTGCCACCTGCAGGCAGTGGTCTGCAGTACTGCGAGGACCTGGGAACTGTGACAGACCAGGGCAGGGTTGGGGGACCACTTGACTATTGATATCCTTCTTTGTGTGACTCACAGCAGACATTCAAGTGTACACTTTGTTGGTTCTCTGCGGATTCACTGCTCCATCGCCATCACTGAAGGACGTTTTAAACTTCCCGTTTAAACGTTTTAAACTTCCCGTTGAGAACATTGGGTGCCATGGTCTAGGTACCACTTGGGGCACCTGTGTAGGTTGAGTCTTAGCTCCGTTGATGGCAGCTCCCTGCTAAGGGATGCCCTGGGAGGGATGCAGGAGGTAGTGGCCCAAGGACTTGGGTCCTTGTCCGCTGGTCCTGCCTGGACTGTTGGCTGACTCTGGGAAGTGAACTAGCACGTAGATGGTTTTCTCTGCATTACAGATGAAATGAAAATTAATGTCCTCTAAAAAGGAGGCCTGGCGTGCTTCTGTGTCCTGCCCAATGATGGTGAGCTTTCCATCTGCAGCCCTGTGTTTCTCACCTGCTGTGTCTCACAGGGAATCACATGGCTCGGGCCTGTTGGGGGCCCGCTAATTTCGTTTGGTGTAATGCGCTTGAGGTTCAGCCAAGTGGTGGTCAGTGGCAGGGCTTTGACCTCCTCCCTGGGGCCCAGTACTACACCAGGTCACAGGCTGGGCTGCAGTTTTGACCCTGGGAGTGTTTTCTGCCTGTGGGTTGCTGAATGGCAGAGATGCACACACGTGTGTGTGAGGTCTCATGTGGACATGGGCAACTCATAGCAGTGAGGTGGCCAGGTTGCGCCATCTTGACCTGCTGAGGTAGAAGGGACTGATTTCCTCGCCTCTGTATCTTCACTTGGCGATAGCGGTCACTTCTTGCATGCTGGGCGATGGTCAGGATTAAGTAAAATCGCGGAGATGCGGGGGCTGAGAAAACTTGGACCACAGTGAACGAGCAGTGGCTGACATTCCTCATCCCCATTTCCTGGAAGGCGGGCTTTGGATGCGCCCCTCCAATGTGGCATCACTGCTCTCTCCCTCGGGGTGGCTTGAGGAGAAATGGGTCCAAGGGCAGCAGTAGCCTTTAGTGATGTCCCTTTTCTGTGGTATTTGTTGCAGATCAGCTGAGGTCCAGCCTAGCCCTCAGGCACCATGTCAGACAGCGACCTGGGTGAGGATGAGGGCCTCCTCTCCCTGGCTGGCAAAAGGAAGCGCCGGGGCAACCTGCCCAAGGAGTCGGTGAAGATCCTGCGGGACTGGCTGTATTTGCACCGCTACAACGCCTACCCCTCGGAGCAGGAGAAGCTGAGTCTCTCGGGACAGACCAACCTCTCTGTGCTGCAGGTACGTGCACGCGTGGCTGGTGGCTGGACGCAGACCCAGGTCCACCCCCAACTCCCATGGGACCTGTGCTGGACCTCTCCTCTCTCTCTGAGGTGTCTCGAGGCTGGGAGAGGATCCCCAGGGGACATTGAGTTCTGGGATTTGGCTCCCTGCTCCCCAGCCCCAGAGCAGTGTCTGGAAGGGGGTCAGCAGATAACCTGCAGTATGGTTAAAAAATGGGTCGGGATTTTGCTCAAGGGAAGGGTGGAAGTCGGGGGATTGGTTCAAATCCTGCTTCTGCTCCCTGACATCTGGGGGCCGTGTGGTCATTTCCAGACTGGGAGACAAGGATTCATTCCTCCCTGCCTGGTGACATTATTGGGAGAACTTGATGTGCATTGTAAACACCTTTACATGGGAACCTGGAGCCAGTGCCACCCCTTTGTGCCAGTGCAGGGCTGTTGGCTGCAGGGGCTGCTCTGTGGGCACTGTGCTTAGGCAGGATGCTCCCCCCTCCCCAACCCCGTCTAGTTTGTCTCTCCTGCCCTGGAGACATATCCACCCAGCCCTCCCCCAACATCTGTCCTTCCATGGCTCCTTACCTGTTGGTTCTGTGCACCCACCTCTGTATCCCCCAGCCCCAGTCTTGGCAGCATGGCTCCCCGGGGCCCAGCAACTCCTCTGAAGAGACAGTTCTTCACCTGGGAACTTGGGTCACTTGACCTGCTCCCTGGACAGGCCTTCCTAGGCCACAGCACTGCAGTCTTCCCTCTGAGCCCTGACTGCTCTGGTGAAGGGGGCAGGCTGAGGGTTTCTCTGGGCTGTTTGTGTGGGGTTCCCAAGGGCCCTTCTGTTTCAGGTCTCCTCATCTCACCACCTGGTTCATAAATTTCATCCTGACTGGGGTGTGGCCATAAGGACCATCTCCCTCAGGGCACTCTAACACCTAGCTCCATGCCACAGGGACACCCTCGTGGAGTAGCTGGCCAGACTCAGCCTGTTTTGTTTACAGAAGTGATGGCTGCTGGGACAGAGGGCAACAGAGACCCAGCAGGGCAGGTGGAAGTGGCCTTGAACCTGCAGCATGTAGAACTGTACATGCAAATGGTCTGCTGCCTTGCTCCTTGAGTTCATCCTTTTGAACCCCAAAACGCAGATCTCCTGTCAGGCACTCCACAGTCCTTAAGGTAAAGTGTACACTCCCAGAAGCTCCCTGTTGTCCTGGTCAAAATGCTGGTCAGGCCACTGTTGCAGTTGCTTTTGTAGGAAGTACTAGTCCTACTGCGCCTGCTCTTGGGGTAAGATTTACTCACTTACTGGAAAGGCAGAGTGACAGAGAAAGAGATCTTCTCTCCTCTGGTTCATTCCCCAGCTGCTCCCAACAGCCAGGCTGGACCAGGCCAAAGCCAGGCACATGAGCAGCAGAATTCAAGCACATGGGCCATCTTTTGCTCCTTCTCTGGCCCATTAGCAGGGAACTGGATGAAAGTAGAGCTGCTGGACCTAGCGCCTACCACTCCAGCAAGGATGCCAGCATCACAAGCTTCTGCCCAACTCTAAAACCCACTAAACAGGGCCCTCCTGTGTGCCTGCGTCCCCTGAGAACAGGGGCTCCAGTGGCAAAACCCCCCTTGGGATCTGCACACAAACAGGGCGGCAGCACAGCCACAGCTCCCACCAGGAGAATTCCAGGGCAAGGAGGGTCCCCAGATCTCAAGGACCCTGCTAAGCCGAGTCTAAGGGAGACTACAAGTGACCATCATGCATGAGCCTGTCAGGGCATCCTCAGTGAGGGTAGTCAGTCACCAAAGTGTGCAGACAAGGCACACACCTGTGAGATTGCTCCAGTGTGGCTTGCCCACAGCAGACCAAGTTGGCACTGCCTGGTAACTTGTCATTTTCTTAAGCCCCTCCTCTCATGTCTCCAGTCTCATCCCTGGGCCACAGGCAACTTCGACCTAACGGTCAGTGTCCCCAGCCCCAGGACTAGCTGCCCCTGGGGTACCACAGTTGGAAGCAGGGACCTGGGATTGTTATTGCAGGGGCCTCAGACCCAGGGCTTAACAGCCAGGATCTGGCTCCGAAGTAAGGGGCTTAGTGTGGCTCCTCATGCATCTTCTCTTTTCTTGTATGTAATTTTTTTAGATTTATTTATTTTTATTGGAAAGTCAGATTTAGAGAAAGATCTTCCATCTGCTGATTCACTCCCAAAATGTCCATAATGGCAGGGGTTGAGCTGATCCAAAGCCAGGTGCTTCCTCTGTGGTTCCCAAGGCTTTGGACTATCCTCCACTGTTTTCCCAGGCCACAGGCATGGATCTGGGTAGGAAGTGGAGCAGTTCAAACACAAACCGGTGTCCACATAGGTTGCCTGCACCAGCAGGCAGTGGATTAGCCAGTTGAACCACAGCACCAGCTCTTAGTACCTAATTTCTAAAGGGATTTTCAGATATTGACCAGAAAGTGAGCAACTATAGCAAATACTGCAGTGCCTTTACCAGGCTTGCACTAGTCTCCACTTTGTCTCCTTATCTCTGCCTGGGTCATCTCTTTTGATTGTCTCCAGTAACTTGCCTGCGGGAAGTGTCTTATTAGCAAGTCTATAAGTCAGTTAGCTAAATGATTTAACTAAGTGGTGTGCTGGAGCTTACACTTGGGAGGCAGGGTTAGAAAAACATTAAAAGCCTTCTGTGAAGGATTTTACTGGTTGTGTGGGCGGGGCGGGGGTTGGGTGGAGCTGGAGGTTGTACCCCTTGGGTGCTTTCCAGACTCCTTTGGAGCCACCTGGGAGGCTTTGGAGCACTCTTCCCCACCCTTGGTTGGGGCTACAAGCCAAGCCAAGCCCAGTGCTGCCGGCAAGCTGGAAACAAGCCTCTTAGTCATTGTCCTCCGGTGTCCGAGTTTAGGAGTGAACCAGTGAATGGAAGATCTCTTTCTTCCAGCTGTAACTCTGCCTTTCAACTAACTAACTGATCAACTACACACACACACACACACACACACACACACACACACATATGCACGCATATATATATTTAAGGTGGAGTCTGTTTAGAAAAAAAATATTTATTTTTATTGGAAAGGTAGACTAGCAGGAGAGATAGAGAGGCCTTTCATCCACTGATTCACTCTCCAAGTGGCCACAGTGACCGGAGCTGAGCCGACGGAAGCCAGGAGCCAGGAACTTGTGGATCTCCCACATGGGTGCAGGGTCCCAAGGCTTTGGGCTGTCCTCTAATGCTTTCCCAGGCCACAAGCAGGGAGCTGGATGGAAACTGAAGCGGCTGCACCCATTATGGGATGCTGTTGCCGCAGGGCATAGGATTAGCTTTTGAGCTACTGCCCTCAGCTCCATGGTGGATGTTTTTGATCTAGTGAAGTTTTCTGGCTCAACCAGCAAGGGCAGTTCAGCCAGTGGCCAAAGCATCTGAAGCCCCTCGGTTCCCGACTCCACTCCTCACATCTGACTAGAGAGCTTTCCAGGGAATGAAAGGTTTCTTGAAGTCACTCCCAGGACCTTGGTGGTGCCTGGGCTGTAGCCAGCCTTCACCCAGGGCTGGGGGCTGAGGCTTCCTGTCCCTCCGCAGCCACCCTTCCTCGCTTCCCCATACCCTCCTTGCCCCCGGTCACAGGGTTCCTCCCTTGCCCTCACTCAGCCACTGATACATGAAGCACTGAGACAGCAACTTCTCCAGCGGCCCTATCACCTCCTGGGACCTTGAGGGCGCAGCAGGCACGGGCTGGACAGAACTGCCCCCACAACTGCCACCCACCTCCGCCTGGCCTCTGCATTTGTATGGGTGGAGAAGACAAAACAGCCTGCCAGCTTCCAGGGGAGTGTGGAGGGGCTGTTCCCTTGTTCTCAACAGGAGCCCAGAGAGGAGGTATGAGGGGGGGACTCAGAGACCACAGCTCCCTCCCTGTGGTTGCTGTCTCCAGTCTCTGTGCTCTAAGTATACAACCCCCTACACACACACACACACCCTGGGTGGGGGGGGGGGCGGAGATGGGGAGGCGTGCACCCTCAGGGCTTATTGATTCTGTGTTGGTTTCAGTGCCTGGGGCCATGTCATGGGACCCCTGTAAGGCTCTGCTGAGGGCAACTGATTCCTCAGTGGGTACCTCTCAAACCCCATCTCTTGGATCCTGGGCTGCTGGGCAATGAGAGTGGTACCAGAAGATTTGAGTCGCACATGGTGCGATATATCTGGTATTGTGGTGTTCGCCATTGGGCCAGCATCCTGAGGCCGGGAGACCTTTGTTGGGGTTCATTTTTTGAAGAGTCCGTTGTTTCTTTTGAACTCTTGGGAATCCCTCTTTAGCTAGGTCCTTGCCAAAGCATAGTGCTGGGCCTAGAGAGCTGTGCTGGGACCCAGGTGGCATGGCTTCATAGGGCACTTTATTTAGTCTCTTCGTTAGTTTGGTAGCTGCTCAGTCCCTGCTTGTTGGGGGCATACAGGTAACAGCACAGGTGAGGAGACCCTGCTATCGGGGTGCTGGTGAGTTTGTCTCCCCGCCACCTTTTTGATGGCTGTTCAGCCCTGCCCCTCTTGGGGGCTCCCCTGCTCAACTAGTGAGTGCTAATGCCTGCTGCTTCCCTGTGGAGGGGCTGCAAATAGACACGGGGAGGGGCAAGATGAGGCTGGAGTCCATGGAAGACAGTACCAAACGCTTGCTGAGAGATGGGCCAAGCAAGACACCTCAGATGACCAGGAACAGAAACCAGTGTCAAAGGCCAGGACCTCTGAGCTGTGTAGCGGACGTTCAAGGAATGCCAGGCATGGCATGGCTGCAGCCCACATAGTTGCCCACGCCAGCCGCAGGGGCGGGACAGCTGGCACTCTGCAGGATCTAGCATGCGCCAGTTCAGTCAAGCCGCTAGTGGGCCTCCCAGGATTAGCCTTGCCTGTTTGTTTGTTTTGTTATTTAAAGATTTCCTTTATTTGGAAGGCAGAGTAACAGAGAAAGAGTTTGAGGGAAGACAGCCTCCATCCGCTGGTTCACTCCTCAGACGGCCACAGTGGCCAAGGCTGGGCCGGGCCAGTGCCCTGCCTGCTTTGGAGCTCAGTATCTGCTATCCCCTTTCTGTCATGTTTCTTTTTTTCCCCTTCCTTTTTTAAAAGATTTATTTATTTATTTCTGCCATTTCTTAAGCAGACCCTGTCCTGCCTACAGGCCATGGCATTTGCTCTTCCTCTTTGTAGAACATTTCTTTCTTAGCCTTCCTCCAGGCTGGCTAGTTCTTGACCTTGAAGTCTCAGCCGTTACAACCTTTTCCCCATAGAAGTCTCTCTGAAATGCCACCTGCTCCCCCTCTTAGCACAGACGGACATTGGTCACGTGTGTGTTCAGGTCCAGGCTCCTGGCTGGGTGGATGGTGGGCCCTGGAGGCTGAGTGAACGATCCACAGCCACAGTTGGCTGTCCACCTGGGAAGGGAAAGTGACAGGAGGTGAGAGGCCCTAATTGGCCATGGTGGGGAGGACCCTTAGAAGGCTGCCCACTCTCCCAGGCATCCCCAGTCCTGCCGCCGAGCCTCCAATGTGCTCCTTATGCCCAGGGCAGCGGGTACACCCAGAAGGCTAGTGAGCTGTCAGGAGGAACTCCTGTGACTCCAGGGCCCAGCAAGCAGCAGCCACCAGCAGATTGTCCTCAGCCCTGGCTCCTGGTAGTGGCTCTGCCATACCCATGCCCTGGTCCCTACTTGGGCAGGTGATTGTATTTTATAAGGTTTATTTATTTTTACTGGAAAGTCAGATTTACAGAAAAAAAATCTTCAGATCTTCCATCCACTGGCTCACTCCCCAAGTGGTTAAAATGGCCAAAGTTGAGCCAATCCAAAACTGGAAGTCAGGAGCCTCTTCAGGTCTCCCACGCAGGTGCAGGATCCTTAGGTGTTAGACCATCCTCTGCTGCTTTCAAAGGCCATGAGCAGGGACTTGGACGGGAAGTGGAGCAGCTGGGATACAAACCGGGACCCATATGAGATGTCAGCACTCGGAGGTGGAGGATTAGCTGATTTGAACCAACAAACCAGCCCCTGTATTTCATTTTCAAAAGATTTATTCCTTTATTTATTTGCGAGGCAGGGTGATAGGAAGAGATCTTCAGCTGACCCCCTCCCCAAGTGGCTTCAATAACCAGGGACCTACAGTCTGATATCTATGAGCTCCATCCAGGTCTTCCATGTGGGCAGCAGGAACTCTGGCACTTGTACCATCTGCTACCTCCCAGGCATGTTAGTGGGGAGCTGAATTAGAAACCAGGTAACGAGTACTCAACCTTGCACACCACTGTTGATGTATACATCCCAGGTGCCAACTTTGCCTGCTCTACCCAGCTCCTGCCCCTCCTGTTTCTTTTAAAATGTTTTTTGGGGGCGGGGCAGCATTGTACAACACATTAGACCGTCGCCTATGAGGCTGGCATCCTGTATATGGGCCATTTTGGGTCCCTGCTGCTCCATCTCCAACCCAGCTCTCTGCTGATGCTCCTGGACAGGCAGTGAAAATGGCCTAAGACTTGGGTCCCTGCCACTCAACTCAGGATCCCTGGATGGAGGTGTGGGCGTCTGGCTTCATCCCAGCCAGCCCTGGCTGTTTTGTCCATATATGGAGTGAACCAGGAGACGGAAGATCCTTTCTGTCACCATGCTTTTCAATGAAATAAAAGTAAGCCTTTTTTAAGAAAATTCTAAATTAGCTTTATTCAAAACCATAAACAGATCAAACAATGCTCAAGCCTTAGAGGCCTGCCTGCAGTCTTCAGGGCATCAGCCCCGAGGGTGAATTCTGATGACTCAGTGCCCAGTAGTCTTCCCTTTGCCAGCCTCGGAGGGTCTCTGGGGAACGTTAGGGGCACCTCAGGGGCATCAGAGGTTCTCAGGGAGACGAGTTGCAGGTCTGCCCCAAGGAAGCCCCCAGTGTCGCCAAAGAGACGTTTGTAGACAGGCTGCTGGCCTCAGCGTTCCCTTCCTGCAACTTCACAAGTGAGCCCACAGACTCCCTTGGCCACTGCTGTCAGTCAGGTTTCAACCTGACCCATCAGAAAAAGGTTCTCACAAAGTCTTATCTGTCCCTGCTTCCCTTGTGTTTCTACTAAGTTGATTTAAAAGAGTGAAATCCAATTCTAGGCCTGGAATGTGAGGGGAGATGGTGCATCATGTCCCAAACTTTCTCACAGTTCCTTGTCATGGTGTCAGGTTCAGGAGTTTTTAACTGCCACACAAGCACATGAGTGAGACAGCTAGCAGACAGCTCCACGTCCTGCCTCAATGTCTGAACCCATGGGATCACCTGAGTTCCTTCAGGGCCTCCAGTCAGCGCAGAGATTGGAGTGCACTATCTTCCGCTTAACCACTGGTGTCTAATGGGCAGTGGGGAAAAGCCAGGTTCTCTACACCAGCATCTCAGGGCTCCCTCCTGAACCGTGGGCCAGTGTCATCATCACTGAACAGCATCTTGTGTGGCAGTGTCACAGGGACAGTTTCCAGATCCCAAATGAAGCTGCAGCCCCACCTGCAGCATGAACTGAAAACACTAAAAGCTGTAGTGAGGGAGCAGAGGGAGTGCCCCCATCTACCGGGACACCCCCACACTGCCCCCAAGACCTGTAATGGTCAGGGCTGGGCCTAAGCTGGGGCCCCATTACAGCCCCTGTGCAATGGCTCAGTCGCTAAATCTTGACCTTGCAAGTCCTAGGATCCCAAATGGGTGCTAGTTCGTGCCCTGGCTGCTCCACTTTCCAACCAGCTCTCTCCTCCTGTGACCTGGGAAAGTAGAGGATGGCCCAAAGCCTTAGGACCCTGCACCCATATGCGAGACCCAGAAGAAGTTCCTTGCTCCTGACTTCTCCAATCAGGTCATCTCTGGTCACTGTGGCCACTTGGGGAGTGTGAACCCAGCGGGTAGAAGATCTTTTTCTCTCTGTAAATCTGATCTGCCTTTCCGATAACAATAAATACATCTTTAAAAACAAAACAAGATGACAATGCCAATTACTAGGTAGGGCCATCCCTGCAGACCCCCGGGGAGCTGAGCCCAGAATCCCCTCTGTGGGATGAGGGTGTCATCCAGCAGGCCACATGCCCACCCCTCTCTGGCTTCTGAGTGCTGACGAAGGGAGCAGACAGCCTTTTACTTATGCTGATCCCTCAGGGGGAGGGTTGGAGGGAGAAGGGCTTGGGAAGTAGTGTTTGCCCACATAAGCCGTGTCTGGGTGGACTGCCAGAGGACTGGGCTGAGGCCATTAGTGGCGAACAGAGGAAAAGGGGTGCTGCGGCAGTTGGGGCCTGTTGCCTTGAGGTGTTCGGAAACAGGGTCCCCATGTTTCTTGAGCACTTAGCTGTCCTGGTGTCACACATTGTCACATGAACAGAAAGACTGACTGTGCCTAACCCACATCAGCCCTAGGCAGACTGCAGTGGGTTTGAGATCCATGTCCTCTGTTTGGTCCCATCTGATCTGTTAGACTGACCCTGCTGCTGCTCAGAGTTGGCCCTCCTTCCGTGGAGAGGAGCAAAGGGGCATACAGAAGGTGCACAACTGTTAAGGAACCAGCAGAGCCATGCGGGTCCCACGAGCCAGCTGGGCATTGACCAGGAATGGTTTCCATGGCCTCTCCTGTCCTAGAGTGTAGCCACCAGCCAACAGGTATTAAAAGACAGACGACCGTTTCCTAGAAAAGGAGTGACAGCTGTTGGCATTTTAGAAAGAGACTGACAAGGGGCCAGTCACAAGTTAAGCTCCTGCCTGTGGCACTGATATCCCATATGAGCACCAGTTCATGTCCCAGCTGCTCCACTTCCGATCCCACCCCCTGCTAATAGCTTGGGAAGGCAGTGGAGGGTGGCTCTAGTTCTTGGACCCCTATAACCACTTGGGAGACCCAAGGAAGGCTTCCAGCTCCTGTCTTCAGCCTGCCCTAGCCCAGGCTGTTATGAAACTTTGGGGATTGGACTACCAGATGGAAGATTGATGCGTATGTGTGTGTGTGTCCTTTCTTTTGTGGCTCTGCCTTTTAAATAAAAATATTAAAAAGACAGATAACCAATGAGGAGTAGGCTAGATTGGAAAGCTGTGAAGCTAGGAACTATTAGAGAACTCAGGGCTGCAAGTTTGGGGCAGGACCTGGGGCAGCATTGACCTGTCTGGGGCTAAGTCCTGGCTCAGGTCCAGCTTTCGTGCTCAAGGACAAACTGGGGACAGAATGGGATGGCTCAAGTTCTTTGGCCCCCTGCTGCCCATATGGGAGACCAGGATGTAATTCTTGGCTCCTGGTTTCAGCCTGACCCATCCAGTTATGGATATAAATCTTTTACAAGTAAATTAATGCATGTGAATTAATATAATGTGAATTAATGCATCTCAGGCCTCATGTGAAGAGCCTGAAAAGTTGGTCTAAGCATCCAGGGCAGGATGGGGATCCAGGTAACAGTGGCTTTCTCGGCTGCAGTTAGGAAAATGACTTTGGGATGTTGGTTGTCTATACCTTCAGTTGGAGGCAGCTAGTCCTATTACTGCTCTCATACAATACAGATTTTGCTTATGTGAAAGGCAAAGCAAAGGGAAGGGTCTTCCCAAATGCCTGCAGCACACAAGGCTGGGGCCAGGCCAGAGCCCATCTGGGTGTCCACTTAGGTGGCAGGGACTGAGCCACCAGCCACCACCTGCTACCTCCCAGCATCTCTCTGGCTTAACAGGAAGCTGGATCAGAGGCAGAAAAGCTGGGCCTCAAAGCAGGCACTCCCATGTGAGATGTGGATGCCCCAAATGCCAGCTTAACCCCAGCCCTGCATCCACCAGGGGTGGTCCCTACAGCATCAGCTTCTCTGCTTCATTACATCTCGCCTCCTGTGAATGCAGCCTGACCGTCTGCCTGCTCCCAGACTGTTGTCATAACAGGTCCCTCCTTTGCCTGCCAAAAAGCCAAATCCTAACCCCAAGAGGTTGTTTGTGGTCCCTCTAAGGCCTTTCTCATGGCTCCTCCTGCCACTGCCTCCCACCTAAACCTCTCCTCCAGGCCTCGCTGTGAGGGCAGAGTCAGAGTCCTTCCTGGGCTGACGTAGTTGGAATTTTCTGTCTGTGCAAGTTCTTACTTAGAACTACTTTTGCACCTGGCCTGTGTAGTCAGCTCTGTGTCCCTGTAGCTGGGAATGCACAGCCAGCCTGTGTGTGGTGCCTGGTTTTGGTGGAGTGACCGCTGTCCTTTTACGCATTCCAGATATGTAACTGGTTCATCAATGCGCGGCGGCGGCTTCTCCCGGACATGCTTCGAAAGGATGGCAAAGACCCCAATCAGTTCACCATCTCACGCCGCGGAGGGAAGGCTGCCGAAGTGGCCCTCCCACGCGGTGGCAGCCCATCTGTACTGGCCGTGTCCGTGCCAGCCCCCGCCAACGTGCTCTCCCTGTCTGTTTGCTCCATGCCTCTCCACTCAGGCCAGGGGGAGAAGCCAGCAGCCCCCTTCCCACAGGGGGAGCTGGAGCCCGCCAAGCCCCTGGTGACCCCCAACAGCACGCTCACTCTGCTGACCAGGGCCGAAGCTAGCAGCCCCACGGGCGGACTGTTCAACACTCCACCGCCCACGCCCCCGGAGCAGGACAAGGAGGACTTCAGCAGCTTCCAGCTGCTGGTGGAGGTGGCGCTGCAGAGGGCGGCAGAGATGGAGCTCCAGAAGCAGCAGCACCCAGCCCCTCCACTGCTGCACAGCCCACGGCCGCTGGTCTCTGAACACCCCAAGTAGACACCTGCAGGGGCGCCCGAGGCACGAGGCTGCCACAGTGGGCTTCTGTTTGCTTCCCTTCCATTCAGAGGGTCTTCTCCGGGTCACTGCCAAACGTCACAACTGTCTTCCTCTGTCCAGAGGTCTCCGGGGGAAGGTGCCAGGTGGCATCACTGCCCTGGGGCAGGGCCTTTTCTCTGGGCCTCCTCTCCAAGGTGAGACCTGGAGGTAGAGACAGGCCTGGTGCTGCTGCTGCTGCTCCAGAGAGCCCCTGGGACTCCTTTGTTGAACCTGGCTTCCTGGCACCGGCTCCAGGCACCTGCCCCAGGTGGGCCTGGGCTGGATCCCAGCGGCCCCTGCGCTGTGCTGCTTCTGTGAGCCCAGTGTGGACCAGCCACATTGACAAAGTGAGCAGGAGAGGAAACCAGCAGATGGAACAGAACCGACTCCAGTTGAATGTCAAGTTCTTCGCCAAACTGTTTCTCTTCCCTTTTTACTGTGGTTTGCCTTACGGGAATAGTTAGCCAAGGCTTGAGGACTGAAAGTGTCTGGGTTGGGGGACACCCTCCCAGGAAGAGGGCTTTCCATGTACAGGGCCAGCTTAGTTTCTGTGGTGGTTGAAGTTCCCAAGGCTTTCGGTTTACCAAAAAGAAGGCAGAGAAGGTGTTCAGGGTGCCTGCTATTCTGCACCAGGCACAAGTGGGGTGGAGCCACCCAGGGAGTCAACCACAGTGGACTACACCTGCCAGGCACAGGACACAGAAGTGGAATAGAACCAGAGAGGCATTTGGTATTCTGTGTTTGGTGGTTTTTTTTTTTTTTCCCTGTAATTTGGGGGCAGGGGTGGGAAAGTAAGCTTAGACTAAAGCAGCAAGTTGTTTTTTTCTCTCTGTAATGTTTCTCCTTCTTTATTCTTGAATGCTTCCCCCACCCTGCAGCCTGAGTTTTGAATTCCTCCAGGAGCTTGGGTTAGTGAGGCCAGAAGGGAAACCCCAGCATTCCCTATGTGGAGAGAAGGGAGCCACCTAGTGGCCGACTGCGGCAGTCCAGCCTCCTTGGTGGTAATGGGAACTTACTGGAATGCACCGAGAGGCAGTGGTGTCCAGCCTGCTGGGTCGACTGCACCTTTCTTTAAAGTGGTGTCTGGGGGCCCCTGCCACAGCCTTCCCGGTCTGCTGGCCTCACACTCCATTTTCTCTGCTGGCTGTTGCTGTTAGCATTCGGTGGCAGCCAACCCTGTCTTCCATCCCAGTGTATCCTAACAAACACTAACCTAGGTTATTAGCCAAAATGTTTTTGTTCCAAATGCTATTCCTGGGCCAAAATATAGATCAGGAGGCCCAGCCTGTCATCCCCTGACATTCCCTGGTCAGGCTCAGAGGGGACCTCAGCAGGTTCCGGGGCATTGATGGATGGGGATGGGCCCAGCTAGGATGGTGGCCGCAGAACCTGTTCTGTCCTTGTTTGGGTCAATCCTCACCCCAGCCCCCACCCCAAGTGGCCTGGCTCCTCTCTACTGCTCGCATAGAATGGGTGACAAGGAGAAGGGTTTGTGCTCTCTGCCTTGCCTCTTCCTGACCTCTCCCCCCTCTGCCCCAGAGATGGAGTCTTGGAGAGAGAGAGCAGCTGCTCTCTGGTCACTGGAGCTGCTGTTGGCTCAGCCTCTTACGCCCCAGCCAGAGGGGGTCCCATGCTTGGTGACTGCAAAGGGCGTCCTAAACAGTGGCAGGGCAAGGGGTGCGGGAGCCATGCTGCTGAATTCTGGTTGGCTCCCCCCTTGCGTGAAATGGGGTGTCAGTCTGGGGTAGCCCCTGTTTGGGTTTGGTTGCAAGATGAACCTGGAGGAACAGCACAGGTGCCGGGTTGAATTATTTGAGCAAAGAACTACTGTAAATAACTTTGGTTTTGTCTTCTGTCAAATAAAGTCGTTTTGTTTTTGTAAAACAGAAACGGGGCTCTTGATTGACACCCAGTGGCTCCAGGCTCAGTATACCCAGGCTGCCCCGTTGAGAGGCGGTGGGTGTTGGCTTTCCCACCCCCATCCCATAGCCCACCAACTATAGTCGTTCCTGGAACCAAGAGTGGCTTTTTGGGGTTGCCATGTGCTGAGGCCATGATCCTGGGAGGACCAGCAGCTTCATCCTCTGCCTCCTTAGTGAAGCCGTAGCATGACCACAGCAGGCAGCCTGCCCAAGGCAGAGTGAGGCAGGTACAGCGGGCATGTCTGAAGTAGGTGCTGCCCAGAGATGCACTCCCAGTGTGCTAAGAAAGTGCCCTTTCCACCCAAGTTGAGCTGAGGCCAAAGTGCTGTCAACCAGGATCTTGTACTGGTGGTAAAGGGTGAGCTCCACCATGTGCATGGGACCTTCCTTAGCTCCTAGCCATGAACACAGACCCCAGGTGAAGAAGCTGAGCAGAGACTGCAGCGGCATCGCCTACACTCACCCAGCCAGCCTAAGAGTAGGGCCAGGGTATGCATGCTTGGTTAGCTCCAAGGTCACTGCCGCCTGCCCAGGCCCCTCGGGAACTAGTGAAGGGCATTGTGCCCCTCCCACCCCGCCAGCAGCAAGTGGTACCTGCCAGGCCTGTCAGCCAGGGTTGCCTAGGCACAAGAGGTTCCTGATGACCATGCTGGCTTCTCCATGTCTATGCAGGCCTCTATCCCCCACTGGGGCAGGGTTCTGATGGGCTGACAGCCTCTGGCCTGCGCCTCTGGCATCTGGACCTTGGCCTCAGGAGGGCACAGCCTGCTAAGGAGAAATGTCCTCTTAGGCCTGAACTGAAACCAAAACTTTTCTGCTGGAAACTTGAACTGACAGGCCCAGCATGAACAAGCACTCAAAGTACCAGTGTTAGTGCCTGAGCTATGGAGGGTGAGGCCTTGCCCAGCAGGGATGGCACCACACCAGACAGGGTAGGAGCGTCCGTGTGTTACTGTCTGGCTCCCAGCTCACTATCAGTGCAGAACAGGGGACAACATAATTCATAAACATCCCCCACCCCATGGCTTTCAAGTGGCAGGATCAGGACTAGTTCCCCAGAGAAGGAAGTTCCTCAGGGCAGCTTGCAGAAATGCACATTCCCAGTCCTCCTACCCCATCCCCCCACACACACGTCCAGGGATCTCCCCTCTTCACTGACACCAGAGGGCGGTTTGATGCCCTGGCCCTGGGCACCTGGTCACCTAGTCACCTGTCTGATGCAGGAGGCAATGCACACACACACACCCCTCTCAAGAAACTTGAGAAAGAGCAGCACCCTTCTAGTAATCAAGGTGAGAAGAGGGGCTTTCCCCAGGTGGCTTCCCCTCGGGTCCTGGGGAGGCTTCCTGACTTGATCATGACCTGAGAATGCAGCGGGGAAGTCTACCATACCGTCTGATCTGAGGAAAAGATGTATGCCTCTCTGGATACTGGCCATCTGGAGTCTAGAACCAACGCCCACGGACACCTGAAACAAAAGGTAAAAGAGGTGAGTGGTGAAAGCTGCAGCCAGGGTTAGAGGAAAACATTTAGCAAAGTGTCCCACGCCCAGTGAGAGCTCCTAACACGCTAGAAAACACAACATCCAGGGCACAAAGCTCCCAAGACACTTTATCCTCATGGTGTAGGTTCCTCCTCCTCCCCTGTGCCAGCAGCCAGGAGGCAAGGCCCACCCTCAGGCAGAATATGGGTTCACTCCGGCAGTGATGACATCTGTCCTGCTTCCAAGTATGTGTGTGTCTTCCACTTCCCAATCAGACTCGTTCTCAACTTCCTTTCCATCTCTGACCGCCCAGTGTTTACCTTAACCAGGATTCCATGGGGTTCAGTCAGCCTACCCCACCTTCAAAAAGAAGGAACACAGCAGATCCCCAAGTCTCCTGTAGGCGAGCACTTGCACCCTGGCTTGCCCTGACAGTGGGTGCTCCTGGACCTCTAGGAGGACATGCACAGGTCTCGGGTGCCTTCTGAGTGGCTAACTTGCTGTATCCCTTAGGGCCACACTGCGGGATCCAGGGACATCCCAGCCATAACCTGCTACTCCCCTTAGCCCCTGAAGAACAGGGAATGTCACAAAACTGGACCCTCACAATGGGGGCAGCCCTGGGGCACAGCAGGTGAAGCCGACACCTGGAATTCCAGCATCCTGTGGCTAAGTGCCAACTTCTGCCCTCCTCCGTGCTTCCAGGCTAAGTCCCTGCTCATGCACCCGGGAACAAAGGGTGACGACCCGAGCATCGGGGTTGCTACCTACCCATGTGGGGGGGTCCCTTTTCCCCTGGTCCTGCCCTGGCTGTTTTGGTCATTTGACCAACCAGCAGATAGAGGATCTCACTTTCAGTTTCTCCCTCTTTCTATCTTTGAAATAAATCTTCAAATTCATATTATAAATATGACAAAGAACTTGTGCCATTTTAAAAAGATTTCTTTACAAAAAGCAAAGAGTGATATACTTCATCTGGCTCATTCCCCAAATGGACACAACAGCCAATGTTGGGCCAGGTAGCAGCTTGCAGCCAGCTTTATCTAGCTCTCCTCCAAGCACCTGAGCCATCCCGTGCTGCTTTTCCAAGCCATTAACAGAGAGCTGGGTCAGAGGTGCAAGAGCCAGGACACACAAGCCAGCGCCCATATAGGATGCTGGCATTGCAGCAACAGCTTAACCTTCTATGTTACAAACACTTGTCTCTATATTTCTCCCTCCCCCTTTTTAAGAAGTAATCTGTGGGCCTGGTGCAATAGCATAGTGGTTAAAGTACTTGCCTTGCATGCACCAGGATCCCATATGGGCGCTGGTTCTAATCCTGGCAGCCCTGTTTCCCATGCAGCTCCCTGCTTGTAGCCTGGGAAAGCAGTTGAGGATGGCCCAGGACCTTGGGACCCTGCACCTGAGTGGGAGACCCGGAAGAGGTTCTGTATCCTGGCTTCAGATCCGTGCAGCAGCAGCCGTTGCGGTCACTTGGGGAGTGAATCATCGGACAGAAGATCTTCCTCTCTGTCTCTCCTCTGTATATGCACCTTTCCAATAAAAATAAATCTTAAAAAAAAAAAATAGAAGTAATCTGTGGCTCAAAGATAATGTATGTGTTTGATTTTTTTAAAAATTTATTTATTTTTATTGCCAAGTCAGATATGCAGAGAGGAGGGGAGACAGAGAAGATCTTCCGTGCGATGATTCACTCCCCAAGTGGCCTCAAAGTCCAGAGCTGAGCCGATCCAAAGCCAGGCACTTCTTCTGGGTCTCCCAGGCAGGAGCAGCAGAGTCCCAAGGCTTTGGGCCATCCTCATCTGCTTTCCTAGGGCACAAGTAGGGAGCTGAATGGGAAGTAGAGCATCCAGGACACAAACTGGCACCCAACTGGGATCCCAGCATGTACAAGACAAGGACTTTAGCTATTGAGCCATTGCACCAGGTCCATAGACTTCTTTAGGGGCCGATTTGTGTTTTAGTATGAAAAGCTGCAACCTGTGATGCTGGCATCTCATAGGAATGCCAGACTGTGTTCTGGCTGCTTCATGTGTGATCCGACTTTCTTCTGCTAATTTTAAATGGCACAATGCCCAAGTAGCTGAGCCCTGCCACCCAGGTGGGACACCCAGAAGAAGCTCCTGGTTTCCACCTGGCCCAGCCCTGTTGCAACCTTTTGGGAAGTGTTCCAGCAGATGGAAGATCTTTCTGTCTGTCCTTTTTTTTAAAAAAAAAAAAAAATTTATTTATTTTTATTACAAAGTCAGATACACAGAGAGGAGAGGAGGAGAGACAGAGAAATATCTTCCGTCTGATGGTTCACTCCCCAAGTAGCCAGTGCTGCACTGATCCAAAGCCAGAAGCCCGGAGCTTTTTCCAGATCTCCCACTTTGGGCCGTCCTCGATGCTTTCCCAGGCCACAAGCAGGGAGCTGCATGGGAAATGAAACTGCCAGGATTAGAATTGGCGACCATATGGGATCCCGGCACGTGCAAGGTGAGGACTTTAGCCTCAAGGCCATGGCACTGGACCCTGTCCTTCTTTTTCAAAGATTTATTTTATTAGAAAGGTAGAGTTCTAGAGAGGGAGCGAAAGACAGAGCTATCTGCTGGTTCACTCCCTAAATAGCCACAACAGTTTGGTTTGGCCCAGGTCAAGGGCGAGAGCTAGGAGCTTCTTCTGGGACTCCCATAAGGGTGCAGGGGCCAAGGACTTGTGAACTGGATCAGAAATGGAACAGCCTGGACCCATTTGGTATGCTGATGTCACAGATGGAGGCCATAAAGCCAGACCCACTCTGGGAGATAAATTTGCTATCCAGAATGGGGAGCTACAACTCAACAACAGCCAGACTTAAAAGTGGGCAAAGCCTTTAATATGACATTTCTGCCATATGTAAATGGTAATGAGCATATGAAAAAATATTCAAAACTTATCATTTAGGTAGTTGTCAAACCATCAGGAAACACCACTTCTTACCCTGTAGGATGGGCTCTTAGAAAACTACAGTGTCAAGTGTCACAACCCCTGTGCTCTGCGGATGGGATGCTAAGAAGGTAGAGACACCACAGAAAACAGTATGGCTGTTCCTAAAAAAACATTTTAAATGACAATCGGACCCAGCAGTTCACCTCGGCATCCAGTCAGAGGACTGAAGGCCAGCCCAGAAGCCTATTTATACACTCATGCTCCTGCAGCTTTGTTCAGAACAAACAGTAGATGCAGCAGCTCCCAGAGAGTCAATGACTGCATAAACAAAACGTGGCACTCATACAGCTAACAACCCCAATACACACAAGCACACGGGGGAGCCGGGAGACAGCCGCTGAGGGAAACCCGCCAGTCAAAAGGAGAGGACACTGGCATGAAGGAGCCAGAAGAGCAGGACTGCCCAGGGCTTAAGCATGCGCACTTGCAGTTTGGTAGGTTGCTGGAACTTAACAGGCTGAGTCACGACACTGGGTTCAGGACTGTTCCTAAAAAACAGCGGCAGATGAGTTTTCTGCCCATTAGCTGCTTGACTGGTGGCCTCTACTGGAGAAGCCCCTAAAAGCCAGCTCCGCACTGTGGGGCTGCTGTTGCCGCTGCCACCATGCTGGCTGAATGAAGTGTGTCACCCGCCCACAGCTCCCACGTGGGTCCGGAGAGCCAGCCTCGCCTAGACGGAGAAGCGCCGAGATGGATGGCTGCAAAGCACGGGGCTTGTGCCAAGCAGGGTGTCGCGACCCCCCAGGTTAGGTCGCCACTACTTGCCCAGCCTGGCCCCCGTATCCAGGCCCCGAGAGCACTCATGCGGTGGGTGGGGGAGAGGGCATACAGTGATGGCCCTGGGCGCCTCCGCACAGCACGGGATGTGACAGATGGACCGCAGACGTCCCCACACCCAGAGCGGGACTCTGCTTCCCGCACTGCTCCCTGCAAGCCGAGCCGCCCGTGGGTGGTTCCCGCTGACCACAGAACCTCAGACAGGAAGGCCCCCCACCCCCTCTTGGGGTCTCAGGGCTCACAGCCGCCAAACGAGAAGCTGAGGTGCTAACTGTTCTAGAAAAGAGTGAACACCTCCAACTTGGCGGCTGAATCTTTGCCGGACACCGTGGGGCTCCCGGGGCGTGGCGCGGGTCTCCAAGTCCAGCCTCCAGAGGCGAAGGAAACGCCTTGCCGCCTCGGGGCTAGGGGCTGTGGGCTGACAGGACGGCGCTCCCGCGCAGCCTCCGCTTTCGCCTCAGACCCCGGGCCTCAGTCTCCACAGCGCCGCCATCCCGTCCCAAGATTGTTCCTTCCGACTCACCGTACCGCGCGCTCCTGGCGGAAGCGGTGCGTCACTTCCGCGGGTCACCAAGGTGTCCATTGGCTGCGCGGGAACGTCAGCGGGGGGACGCGGCGCGCGGCCTGCCCCTCGGTCCGCGGAGCCGGCTCGGCGGGGCAAGCGGAGCCTGACGGCTCGACCCGGGACGGCGACTCCGCCGCGCGCTGTCAGGACCGGAGCGCCGCGCCGCTCACCGTGACCCGCCGACTCCCTCTGGGTGGGCCCGCGCGCCCCCAGGCCCGACCAAGGGCGGCGTGAAGGGGAGGATGAGCGGCGGGCGGCGGAAGGAGGAGCCGCCGCAGCCGCAGCTGGCCAACGGGGCCCTCCGAGTGTCCGTGTGGAGCAAGGTGCTGCGGAGCGACGCGGCCTGGGAGGACAAGGTGAGCTGCAGGGGGGACGAACCTGGACCTGCCCCCTCGACCCGCAGTGGCCCCGCGCTGTCAGGGCGACGTTAGCGGACACGCGGAAGCGGCGAAGACATGGCATCTGCGGGCAGGGCGTGTGTCCGAGAGGGGCACGAGCAGGCTGGATCCAGCTCGGCCTACGCCCTTTGCTCCCCGCTGGAGCGTGCGTGATCTCAGCTGTGAAGCGTTACCGGCCGGCAGCCCCGGCAGCCCCGACAGTAACCGACTCCCCCCTGCATGCCCGGTGTGTGCCGGGGGCTCTCCCGCCCTAGCCACAACCCTCAATCGGTGGTTGAGAAAGACCTGAGAGCGCGAGGTTGACTACGAGAGAAGCACCACCAAAAGTGTGTGCCAAGTGGGGCTTTGGGGTGTCCTTCGTGGCATTCAGGACTTGGTGAGCTGGCTGTGCTGGGGAGGCCCCGTCACTACCCTGCCCTGCTCCAGTTCAGGGGGTGGGAGGCCCGTCCTGAAGGTGCCTTTGCTCTGCCCCTGCCCTGCCCCCCAGGTCTTGCAAAACCTCGGGCGGTTCCTGATCTGCTGTGTCACGCCCTTTGCCCTGGTTTAAGGACTGGTTTTTGGAATCTAGGGCAGGTCAGCAGCCCCAGTCTCCTGCGGAAGGCAGATAACGCTGGTACCTGCCAGTCCTCCTCTCCTGGGTGTGACTTAACTAAGACTTGGGGTTGGGCGAATTGTTTCAGGTGTGTGCACAGCTCTGCTGTCGGACTGGTGGGTCCCCCACCCCTTCAGGGCTAGCTGAGCTCCTGAGGTCCGGCAGTACAGTTGACTGGCACGGCTGTTTAGTGGCAAGCCCGTTAGTTTTCTGAAAAGTAACTGCTTATCCCAGAGGTGTTGGTCTGGACCTCAGACTGGAAGTGGTCACCTAAGCTGTTAGACATGTTGTTTTTACAGCATTCTAGACTAGCTGAGGGGTGTCCTTGGGGGAGTCCCCTGGAGAAGGCTTCTGCACGACACTCCAGGTAATGCAGGCAATGTCTCTGTCTTCCCTGCAGGATGAATTTTTAGATGTGATCTACTGGTTCCGCCAGATCATTGCTGTGGTCCTGGGGGTCATCTGGGGAGTGCTGCCCTTACGGGGCTTCCTGGGAATAGCAGGGTAAGTGTCCTGTGGTCCGCGGCTGAAGTTTGTTTTTAGAGGTTTTACTCTCCTTTTTCGGGGAAGAGCCATTACTGTTTTAGAGCTGTGTGAGGGAGGAGGTGGCCTCTGCGTGGCTCACCCCGATCCACTACAGCACTGTCAAGTCCACAGGTCCAGGGCGAGCCTCAGGCCAGGCCCACTACCTCCTGAAACTGGGCTGACCGTATTCCTTGGAGGTGGCACACAGTCCACTTTGGTGCTTGCAGGAGTAGTACTTGTGGACTTAGTTTGTACTTGGCTCTGTGCTGGACGTGCTGAGTCTTGGCAGAAGTTATTTCAGGCCCCTACCTTCCCGAAGCAGCCCATAGTAGGGGGCTGACTCCTCCCACATCCTACTTTGCAAGTGTGGCAGGTGGTATCCCCTAGTCATGGCTCAGTTTACCAGTCACTTAAAGTGAGTCCCTGCACCCATGGATGGAGTTGTCACCAGGCGGTTTGGGACGTGGGCATGAATCTTAAGGGTGTTTGCATAATTTGTTGTTATTTTTGTTTAAAAGGCAGAAATACAGACAAGGAGGGACAGAGACCCTCAGTCCGCTGTTCATTCTCCAAAATGGCTGTAATGGCTGATCTTAAGTCAGGAGCGTGGCTCTTCCTGTGGGTCTGCTATATGGATACAGGGACCCAGGCTTGGGCCGTCTCCTGCTGCTTTCCCAGGCAATTAGCAGAGAGCTGTGTTAAAAGTGGAGCAGCCAGGGCTCAGACTGGCACGCATATGGGATGCCAGCACTGCAGGCGGTGGCTTTAACTTACTACATCACAGCACTAGCCCCGATCACATCTCTTGATATTCATTTCTCTAATACTATTTTTTATATATAAAATTTATTTATTTTTATTGGAAAGGCAATATACAGAGAGGAGTAGAGACAGAGAGGAAGATCTTCCGTCCGATGTTTCACTCCCAAAGTGACTGCAACGGCTAGAGCTGCACCAATCCAAAGCCAGGAGCCAGGAGTCTCTTCTGGGTCTCTCACGCTGGTGCAGGATCACAAGGCTGCCAGGATTAGAACCAGTGACCATATGGGATCCCAGCACATGCAAGGCGAGGAGTTTAACCACTATGCTATCGCACCGGGCCCCAATACTATATATATATTTTAAATATTTATTTCCATTGGAAAGTCAGATATCCAGAGAGGAGAAAAGAGAGGAAGATGTTCCGTCCGTTGATTCACTCCCCAAGTTGCCGCTACGGCTGGAACTGCGCCAATCCGAAGCCATGAACCAGGAGTTTCTTCTGGGTCTCTCACGCTGGTGCAGGATTGCAAGGCTTTGGGAAGCCTGGATGGGAAGCGGGGTCGCAGGGATTAGAACTGGCATCCATGTGGGATCCCAGCGCTTGCAAGGCGAGAACTTAAGGCACTATGCTATGCACCAGGTCCTCTTTTTTTTTTTTTAGATATATTTATTTTTATTGCAAAGTCAGATATACAGAGAAGAGAGACAAAGATCCACCATCCACTGGTTCACTCCGCAGGTTTCTGCAGTTGTCGGAATTGAGCTGATTTGACCCGAAGCAGCAGGGAGCCAGGAGCCTCCTCTGGGTTTCCCGCATAGATGCAGGGTCCCAAGATGTTGGGCCCTCCTCGATTGCTTTCCCAGGCCACAAGCAGGGAGCCAGGTGGGAAGTAAAGTAGCCAGAATATGAACCGTCATCAGATGGAGTTCCGGCACATGCAAGGCGAGTCCTTTAGCCAATAAGCTATCGTGCTGGGCCCTGTTATTCTCTTTCATTAGGGCAAGAGGTGAAAGATTTCAGGCATTTTTTGTCAGACAACAACATATACCAGTTTTCCCTTTATCCAAAGGGATATATCACAAGGGTTTTCCTCCCACCCCACCCCCAGCAGAAGCCTGAAACCCCTTGGAGTACTGGATGATTTCCCTATATTTCCATCCACGTGATATAGCCTGCAAGCGCAGGAAAACATTACTAATGGATGGGCTAGGACAACTGCAGCAGTGCACTGTGGGAAGTGTGTGTGCAGTGGGAATCCCTGTGAGGTTGTGACAGGCACTCAGTGGAGTACCCGGCTTTTTGACTCCCTGACCTGTGCCTGAGGGAAGCTGCTTAGGAAAGAGGGGTTCTGTCATTGGCAGCTTTGCAGGTAGCCCCACTGGCCTGGCATCCGAGGCTGGCCAGGTGGCGGGACACATGCAGAGGCAGGATGGCAGTGCCAGCCAGGAAGCAGATGGTTGGGCTCAGCCTGAAGGAAGCAGCCCTCTCCTGAGAACCACCTCCTGAGGGCACAGTCCTGCCCCCAGGCCCACCTCCTGAACCCTGGAACTGGGGCAAGTCATGTCTTCTCTCAGAGACTCATGTCCTCACCCTGCAGTGACTGGTAGATGGGTAGCAGATGCTCTGTAGAGGCCCTGGGCATGAATGAATGGCATGCAGTTTGAAACTTATAAGCTGTTTATTTCCATTCAACATTTTCAGGCTGTGGGGAGCAGAAACCACAACAAGTGAGACTTGGAATGGGGGCAGGGCTGTAGTAGCATCCCCTGTGCTAACCATGGTGATGGTTTGCCCTGATACGAAGGTGTTTGTGCAGGGACTCCAGAGTGTGTGTGCTGCCTAGCCTTGGCAGGGTGGACACTGAAGACCTGAGGAGGCACTGAGACACATCCTGAGAATGTTGGTTTGGTCCTGGCCCCGCCAGGCCTTCAGTGGTTGAGCAGAGGGGGCATGCCAGTGGAATGGGGACACCCCAAGCAAGAGGTTGCTTGGGGTTGGGAGAGGAACAGCACTGGCTCTGAGTGCTGGCACACATCTGGGGTCTTCTCTGATGTCACCTGCCTGGCAGTGACACAGCCAGGACCAGAGTTAGACCAGTGGCTTCCTCCTACTGTACCCACACATCATGGAATGCTCTGCATTCTGATTCTAGCTGTGTAACTTAGAAGCTTGGTCTTCTCCCATGTTGAGTGGGACGGTAAGACAGTGAGTGGGAGCTCAGTCACAGGAGACCGTGCCAGAGACCAGCATCTGTGGCTGCAGCTGGTACCTTTCCTTGCACTTGGAAATGCCTTGGAAGTTGATCGTCTACTCAGGTTGCCTTTGTTCCCTTGGATGCAGCTACACAGGCCTGGCCCCTCTTAATGCTGGGTCTCCTCTTAATGCTGTTTGAACTGCTCGCTTGTTAAGTGCCTCCATCTCTCTCTCTTTTTTTTTTTAAAAGATTTATTTATTTTTATTGAAAAGGCAGATATATAGAGAAGAAGAGAGTCAGAGAGGAAGATCCTCCGTCCAATGAGTCACTCCCCAGTAGCTGCAACAACCGGAGCTGAGCCAATCTGAAGCCAGGAGCTTCTTCCAGGTCTCCCACATGGGTTCAGGGTCCCAAAGCTTTGGGCCATCCTTAACTGCTTCCCCAGGCCACAAGCAGGGAGCTGGATGGGAAGCAGGTTGGCTGGGATTAGAACTGGCGCCCATATGGGATCCCAGTGCGTTCAAGGTGAGGACTTTAACTGCTACACTATCATGTCAGGCCCAGTGCCTCCATCTCTTTGGGTCTTGGTGTTCCGTTTCTGCCTTGCTCGCCCCAGCTGTGCACTACTCGAGAGGTCCCCCCTCACCTATGTCTTAGAATTTGTCACATGACCTGTGGGTGCTTAGAGAATGCTTGTGCTGTTGGGTTTATTTATTTATGTTAGATTTATTTTTGTTTGAAAGACATAGTTAGAAGAGACAGATCTTCCATCCACTGGTTCATTCCCCAGACTGCCTCAGTGGCCAGAGCTGGTCCCATCCTAAGTCTGGAGCTTCCTCCAGGTCTTCCATGGGGGTCCAGGGCACAAGCACCCAGGCCATCTTCCACTGCTTTCCTAAGCCGTTAGCAAAGAGCTGGAGCCAGAAGTGGAGTAGCCTGGATTTGAACCAGTACCCACGTGGGGTGCTCCGCAGAGGCTTAACTTACTGCGCTGTGATGCTGGCCTCTTGTTAGCGGATCTGTTGACCCTTTAGCGTGGAACAAGCAGCAGCCTTTTCTGTGGGTGGCATGGCCCTGGGAGGCGGGACAGACTTCATCTCCTTAACCCACTGCGAGTCAGTCTTTACTGTGATCCTCTGACCTCACTGCCAGCACGCACCTTGCTCTGTCTACACACTGGCTGCCATCCTGCCAGTGTGTAGATGGCAGCTCTGCCATCCTGAAAGCCTGGGGGAGCCTGAAGCACGCCTGTCCACCTCTGAACACCCGATGTTGGATTCCAGCGTCTCTTTCCCCGCTCCCTCTGCTCAGCATGTAGCCCTGAGAACAGGGCCAAAGTCAGCCT
Source organism: Ochotona curzoniae (assembly GCF_017591425.1). NCBI lineage: Eukaryota > Metazoa > Chordata > Mammalia > Lagomorpha > Ochotonidae > Ochotona > Ochotona curzoniae. Next base: position 12,758,878 of record NW_024465894.1, on the reverse strand, counting down.
GGGCTGAGCCTCACAGTGGCCTCCCAAGCTCCCACCTGTCCTGGCTGTCAGCCTGTCCACATGGAAAGTTGTCAACAGAAGGTGGTCAGAGTTGGCGGGGTCCCAGGATTTGTTTTTGAAAGATTTATATTTAGTTGAAAGGCAGAGGAAGAGAAAGAGAAGTCTTCCATCCACTGGTTCACTCCTGAATGGCCTCAATGGCCAGCTCATACCCAGGAGCCTGGAGCTCCACCTGGGTCTCTTGTGACTCACAGTGGCTCAGACATCCTCTGCTGCTTCCCCAGACACATCACCAGGAGCTGGGTCAGAGATGGAACAGCCAGGACTCAGCTGGCACTCAAATGGGGTACGAGCATCACAGATGGCAGACGTACCCCATGAGCCACAACACTGGCCCCCGGGCATTGTTGCTTTCCACATTCAGTTGCTTCTCTGACTTCACACTGTTCACTGTCATATCCTGAAATGTGACTGTGGACCTACCTTGGGCTCCAGCCCATTGCATCTGCTCACAGAAGGCCCGTACGTGGCCTCCTCCCAAGCCGAATCCTGCCCAGTTAACCAAGGTGGCATGGTGCCAGGAAGAGCCCTGAAAGATGGAGGTGCAGGGAGTTTCGCGGCTGCTGAGCTCATGGTGTGGCTGCTGTCTGCCCTCTGCAGATTCTGCCTCATCAATGCGGGAGTCCTGTACCTCTACTTCAGCAACTACCTACAGATTGATGAGGAGGAGTACGGCGGCACGTGGGAGCTCACCAAGGAAGGCTTTATGACCTCCTTTGCCCTGTTCATGGTAAGGACACCAACGCCTTACAGTGGGCACCACTCCTCTCAGGGTGTTTACTACTCGGGGAGAGTCCACTGACTAGATTACACTCTATGACCCAATGCTGCTGCTCAGATTCCTCCAGAGGCTGAAGAGTACGGCCCCTCTGGAGCCACCGTATCCTAAGTGCAGTGAGAGACTGCACAGCGACGTCACTGTATGTGCACCTGGGGCCGACCCCGCCTCGGCTCCCTGACCGTGTCTGGCCCTCAGGATCTAAGGAGGCACACAGCTCAAATGCTGCTGCCTGGGGACAGCTGAGGGAGGGCTGCTGCTGCCACATGCACCCACACAGCAGACCCAGAAGCCCATGTTGTAGAGTTGTGTTTGTGCAGAATGTCTGCAATAGGCAAATCTGAAAAGACAAACATGGATTCCCAGATGACCGGGTGCGGGGAGGCACGAGAAGGAAGTGGTCAGTAGTGTGCACAGGCTTCCACTGTGGATGCTTTGTAATTGGAGTAAATGAAAACCAGGGTGGTCCTGGAGTCCAGATAGCAGAGGGGAGTGCTCCGTGTCACAGGGTGTGACGCTGGAATCTTGTACCTACTTGTCATGCTGTAAAGAGAGCCCCATCTTAGTGCAGCCAGGCCCCCGTGCACATGATGGCAGCTGCTGTCCTTATCCTGGGGCGTGGAGTCACACTGTGGGGCCCGGTGGCCTGTGATGTTGCTGTGCTCTCCCTAGGTCATCTGGATCATCTTCTACACTGCCATCCACTATGACTGAGGCTGCGCGACTCGCACCCGCTCCCTGCCCCATCCAGAGGCCCCTCAGGCACAGTACAGAAGCATAACTGTCGAGCCACCCCAGCTGCGTGGGACTTGGAAGACCCATGTTTACTGGACAAAGAATCCGTGTGTCGGGCGTCTCTGCTACAGGGTTGTGCCCTAAGACTTTTTAAGGAACCGTTCCCCTCTGGGAAGTATTTCTGAGTGAGTCCTTCGCCGCCCTTCCTGCCGGATGCTGGCACATGGTGGCCACTGGCTGCACGCTAGGAGCTGTTGCTTTAGCTGCTGCGCCTCTGGATCCTGACAACACATTCAGTTGTCTTCCTCGGTCTTCTGTCAGGTGCACAGTTTTTTAAACTATCAGTGGCATTTCAAGTCTTCTGAAAACAGTGTGGCAATACTTCATGGGCCATTGCACAGTACAGCAGCATCTAATAACAGTTTCCATTAGAGAATGTTTTCAGATACTTGAATAAATCAAATCATTCATTAATTGGGAATTTGTTGATACTTGGTGATGCCCTTCTCACCATGCTGGGAGCCACCTTCCTGTTCCCCTAGCACTTCCAGCCAAGCCCCTCTTCCGAAATGCGGCCTGGAATCAGGCTGCTAGGAAGTGTCATTCTGCATTTGGCCACAAGATGGCAAGGCTGAGGTGACTAGGGAAGGGACCAGGTTTGACCACTAAGCCACAGGAAGAAGCTGAGAGCTAAGCCAGGACTTAAGAAGGAAAGGTAAGTGGTGGCGAGGGACAGACTGCTGCTGGGGAAGTCATCGGGCCCTTGAATACCTGTGCCTTCCAGCCCACCACCTGGCCTGCTCGGGGTACAGGTGTGCGCAGCGCCAACAGTGGTTTCCACACTGAAATCCCAAACTCTGCAGCTCTTTGCTGACCCCAGGGGGAGCTGCTGAGGAGGTGATAGCCCTGGACAAGGCCTGTGACTGCCTGAGAGTCCCGGGGAGAGAGCAGCCCACCCTGCACTGAGCACATGGCCTCACCTCTGTGGCACCAGTCTGGTGCAACCAGGTAGGAGTTCTATGTGCAGCCACCTCGGCTCTCCTTCCGGCCTCTGCTTTGGACTTCGGCATCGTCCAAGGAGCTGTGGTCAGTCAGGCTGAGGTAGGAGCTCAGGGACTCCCGGAGCCCCTCGCTGAGGAGAGACTCCTGGCCTGCAGCCTCCACTCCCTCACCAAATAGGAGGCAGCTGTGTACAGAGAGAGGTGGTGGTCAAGGAGTGGTCTCCTGCCAGGGTCAGTCCTCACAGGTCACACAGCTCTCTACTCTGCATCTCCTGACAACTGAGGCACAGGCGCCCTGTTCCCTGTCACCTCGGCCCTCAGGACTGGGATCCTCACGCCTTTCCATCCTGCCTGCCTGGACTCACAGGCCCTCTCCCCTCCCTGACCTCTCTAAGCCCTGGCTGGGCTCAGGTGTCTAGTTCCGGTTTCCTGGGTGCCCAGGCACATCCCGCCTTGTGGGTTCCCAGGGAGGTCCTGCTAGCTGCTTTGTTTCCCCGCTCAGGATTCTGGGAGACTCTCACCTGTCCAGCTCTTCCCAGTTGAGTGGCCCCCTCTGCACTGTCACTGGCAGAGGTATGTCCTTGCCAGGGGGCAGGCCTGCTCTTTGCAGGGCACAGGGCTCCTTAAGGAGGCAGCAGATGTCATCTGCAAGCTCTGTGGGGGAGACCAGGGCCTTGACGGTGCTCACTGCAGTTCCCCCCCACCCCCCACACGCTCCCCTGCTCCCCATCCTCACTAACATTATGACACTGGATGGGGGAGATGGTCACCAAATCTGACGGCCTGTGAACCCCAAGTTGTTGTCTCAGAGGCTGGGGTGCAGTCCAGGGTGCTCTGGGCTACAACCTCACCATGCACATCTGGGTCAGCTAACACACCATCATGGCTGAGAGAAGGCCGCCAAGCACAGGCCCTTGCAGGAGCACTGCAGGTGCCTGCCCCTGCTTGACTAGTGCTCCCAGGAGAGGACTTCCCGGCACCACCCGAGGCAGCCCTGGTAAATCCCCTACAGGACAAGGTATGAATCTGGGCCGAAGACCAGCTCCCAGCCTGTGCCTCCCAGCTCAGGGATGCCCTCTGTCCAGTAGGGAGGGAGGGCCATACCTGAATAGTGGTCCACCAGGGCTTGCAGTGAGGGAAAGGTGAGGCGCGGTGAGATGTACAGCCAGCCGTTGTCGAGGCGCTGGATCCTGTAGTGTCGGATCCGGTCCCAGGAGGCAGGGCGGCTGAGGCGGACTGATAGAGAGTAACAGCCTGGAGACAAGGGACCAGGGTGGCAATGATGTCCTGCTGGGACCCTGCCCCAGCTGCACACACCCACACAGGGACAGACACTTGGCTGTTAAATCAGATTTCTTAATGGATGATGGGAGGTCCCTGCACAGACCTTCAGGGTGGACACTGGGGCAAGGTGAGCCCACAGTAGGTAGCAGCTGTTTGTACATGGCAGGGGCGGGGGGTTACAGTTGTTAGCAAGGTGAGAAGCAGCAGAACTATCCCTGCTGCTGGAATAGTACCAGCCACTTTAGCAACAAGCGGGGCTGACCACACAGACCCCCAGTAGTTCCACTGTGGACATGTGACCTTAGAAACACATGGGCAGACATAGTCACAGTGGCAGCATTTGTGAAAGCTAGGATTGTCAACAGCCCATTGGGACTAGGCAAAGGATCGTGCAGACTGTAGAGTACCATACAGCAGTGTAAATGACTGCAGGCAGAAGCAGAGGGCAAGCAGAATGCACAGAGGCTGGCCTAGTACGGACTGTTGGGGCCACGCAGGGAGTGACCAGGCGGATGGGAGAGCCCTGTCTCCCTGCACTGTGTTCTTTAATCTTTTTAAACAGGAATGGCACCTCCCAAGGAAAAGGAAAAGGAGGAAGAGCAGATTATTAGCCCGGAGCCTCTTCCAGCTCTCCCACCTGGGTACAGAGTCCCAAGGCTTTGGGTTGTCCTCGACTGCTTTCCCTGGGTGGGAAGTGGGCCACTGGGATTAGAACCGGTGCCCATATGGGATCCTGTCACATACAAGGCGAAGATTTTAGCCACTAGGCTACTGTGCCAGGCCCATGAAAAAATTTCATGGACTCAGCACAGTAGCCTAGACCTTATATGACACATACACATACTTGTATATATTTTAGAAATATGAGTTCATGGGCCCAGCACAGTAACCTATTGGCTATAATCCTTGCTTTGCATGTGCCAGGATTCTAAATGGATACTGGTTCAGGACCCAGCTGCTCCACTTCCCATTCAGGTCCCTGCCTGTGGCCTGGGAAAGCAGCAGAGGATGGCCCCAAAGCCTTGGGACCCTGCACCCAGAAGAAGCTCTGGGCTCTTGGCTTCAGATCAGCTCAGTTCCAGCTGTTGTGGCCATTTGGGGAGTGAACCAGCAGGTGGAAGATCTTTCTGTCTACTCTGTAAATCTGACTTTCCAATTAAAAACAAAACTAAAAAGTGATCAAAATTGCTATTACAAATAGGAGGAAACACAAAGTAACATTATAACTGTTGAGTGTATAGCTATTGAGTAATTGAGTTAAATTGCCCAGAAAGCAAGCTCTGGCTCCAGAAGGCTTTCACCAGACAATTAGAAATGACCCAGTTCTACAGAACTCTTAGAACAAGAAGGAACCATTCTCAGGGTCCCCCATATACAGACCCCAAATCCTTACAATTATAGCAACCACTTTTAAAGGCAAATTAGGGAGAGAACATGGGTGCACTCGGTTCACTCCCCAAATACCTACAACATCCAGGCTGGGTCATATGTGGAAGACTTGAAAAGCAGTTACAAATCAAGGCAGGAGGGTCCAGCACAGTGGCTTAGCTGCTGAAGTTCTCACATTGAATACACCAGGATCCCATATGGGCGCCGGTTCTAATCACAGCAGCCCAGCTTCCCATCCAGCTCCCTGCTTGTGGCCTGGGAAAGCAGTCAAAAATGCCCCAAAGCCTTGGGTTCCTGCACCCGTGGGAGACCTGGAGGAAGTTCCTGGCTCCTGGTTTCGGATTGTCAGCATCGGCCATTACAGTCACTTGGGGGTGAATCAGTGGACGGAAGATTTTCCTATCTCTCCTCATTGTATATCTGACCTTGCAATAAAAATAGATAAATCTTTAAAAAAAAAAAAAAGAACAAATCAAGGCAGGATCTTCCATCTGCTGCTTTACTCCCCAAATGGTCACAACAGCCTCAGCTGGGCCAAGCTGAAGCAAGGTGCTTCATCTGCCATGTGGTACCTGGGCCATCCTCTACTTCTTTTCTAGGCACGTTAGCAGAGAGCTGATTAGAAAGAGAAGCCCTGCACCTTGTGGTACCATGCGCTCCTGCTGCTGTCCAACCCTCCACCCCACCTTACTAACCCACTGTGAGCCCTGCTGGGGTGACTCTAACTCCATCCTCCCACCATCTGCCACCTTGGTAAACAGTGCTACCTCTCACCCAGTCCCAGTCTGAGTCACCGCTCCGGTGGCCACCTCCCCACCATACACACAGCCAACAGGCTACTGGCTCCACCAGACCACTTCACCCCTGGGACAGCTTCCCACCTCCACCAAGATAGGTCACTCCAACCCAGAGTCCTCTCCCCAGAAAGACTCCACAGGGAACCGATGGCCTGGATCTGCCCTGGCCCCAGGCCGGGGCACAGCTCCCTGAAGACTTTGGCCTGCTCCCCAACCTCACACAATGCACAGAGCCAAGTGCCAGAACACAGGCATGCACTCCTACAGTCTGCCTCCCTACAGTGAGATTATAGGAGACCATGCTGACCTCTGCCCCTGGCAGCCTGAGCCGGGCATATGGTGGGGCCCACATCCCTGCCACCTCTCAGCTGTGGGGTCAAGCCACTCCAGGGCCACAGATTGCAGTGTACAGTCACACACAGCTGCTTAGAAATACGTGGGCCAGGTACCCAAAGCAGCAGTCACCTCAATCCCCACCATGTTCTTGGCTGCTTGCACACATGAGTTCTCCCTCTTGGCCCGACCTGGGGGCACCAGCACCTCTAGGGGTGGGGTGCTATAGCCAAGGTCTAGACCAGCAGCACCTGCACCACCTGAGAACTTGGAGAAACTTTCTCAGGTCCTACGCAGCCTCAAGGGTGCGGGTATTAGGTGTGGGCCCAGATATCCTCACTCTAGCAAGTTCTCCAGCTGGTGCTGAGACCCACAGGGCAATACCCTCTGGCCCAGTCAGTGACAAAAAGGGCCCCCAATCAGAGCTCCGGATGGGGGATTAGACGTCAGAAAAGGGGTGGGCGGGTGTGTGCAGCAAGTCAAGCTAACCTTTGGGATGCCTGCATCTGTAGTAATGTGTCTGACTTCTGCTTCAATCCAGCTCCCTGTTAATGCACCTGGGAGACAGCAGGTGATGGTTCAAGGGCCTGAGTCCCTGCCTTCCGCATGGCAAACCCAAGTGGAGTTACTGGTCATTGGCTCTGGCCCGGCCCAGCCTAGGATGTTGCCAGCATTTGGAGTGAACTAGCAGATGAGAGCTCTCTCTGCAAGTCTGCCTTTCGACTAGAATATGAGAAAGCCTGCTCCTTTCGTGATCTGAAGCTAGGAGTCAGGAGCCAGGAATTTCTTCTGGTCTCCATGCAGGTACAGGGTCCCAAAGCTTTGGGTCACCCTCCACTGCCTTCCCAGGCCATCAGCAGAAAGTTGGATAGGAAGTGGAGCAGCCAGGGCATGAACTAGCACCCATATGGGGATGCCAGTGCCCCAGGTGGATGATTGGCCTGTTGAGCCATCACACCAGCCCCAGGTATCTTCCTTTCTGAGGAGAACTACACCCTGACCCCCTCCTTCCGGTATTGGCCAGAGACCTTGATGCTGGTCATGACAGAATCTTGGAAACCCCTGTGTTCATGCTGTGCTTTGTCTATCACTCACCTAAGCTCTTATGCACAGAGACCATCTTAAAAAGGGACAGAGTGGCAGCAAGGCCAGGTCACTTGCACTCCTGGGGTCTTACCAGGCCACAGGGGAGTGGTAAGGGGGCAGCTGAGCACGGAGCACTTCCTGTGGCTTCTCATGTTCAGCGCTGGTCTGCAGGGCCCTGGCCCTGTCAGCACAATGGCTGTGGTTTCCTGTTTGCAGCCGCTGCACTGGGGCCAGCTCCTCACCAGGGGCTCCATAGAGTGGTGTTTGTGTGTGTAAAGGTGGGGGTACTGACACTGCCTGCAAAGGGCAGGAGGGGCTGGGTGGAGGTCAGCCCAGGGAGCCCCCCAGGTGCAGCTCCCGCAGGCCACCTGGCACCACTGGGTCTCACACACCAGGGTCCCAGGCCAAGCATCCTGCAATCCATCTCAGTCACAGCTCCATTCAAGTCTCCTATTGCCTCTGTGAACTGCCTCTCATCTGGCCACACAGGCTGGGCCAGATGACTGAGGGTGCCCCCGATTCCATGGCCGTGTGGGGGCCGTGCTTACTCACCTCTCCTGGTCTGGCTTTCCCGGATGAGGAAGGCCCCACCAGTGTTCCCAGGCAGCAGCAGCAAGTCCTCAGCCTTCTCCCGACTCAGGCCTTCATACAGCCACCTGCAGCAGGACAGGGTGGGGTGGGCTGGCAGCTCTGAAACCCCTTCACTCCCTCGGATGCCTGGGCTGGGCACTCACCCGTGGGACACTCTGGCCACAAGGACGCTGGGAATGCTGTACTCCCGGCCCGTGACATCTGACAGCACCGTCCACCAGTCTCCATCCCTGCGTGGAGAGAGGAGACAGCCACCTCCTGCAGAGGAGCAGGACCCCAGAAGCTAGGCACTGGCTCAGCCCCCATGGTTTCCCAGGCTTCCTTGCACCAAAACCACAGGAGCCAGGGTGTGGCAGGTGGGCGTGACAAGGCTCCCTGTTGGAAGTGGCCCACGCCTTGCTTTTCCCCATGAGTGTGGAGTGTGAATGCTCCACCACACAACTTTCTGCTTGGAGGATGGGCGCCCGTCCCCATGAGCACAGCTGCTGCCACAGACTTACTCAGAGAGGATGGTCACCGGTTCCCCCAATCTCAGTGATGGCTCTGTCTGGCTGCCTGCTGGGAAGCTGCCCAGGGCCACGCCTGCAGCCTGGCTCTTTTCTGGATGGAGGGGACAGAGACAGTAATCCTTGTGAGGTAAAAAATTCCTTTGACCCTTAAACCTGGAATTTCTGTAAGCCAAGCAAGGCCAGCCCGTGAACACAGAACTCCCAGTGTCTCCCGACAATGTTTGCAGAAAAGCGTAAGTGCAGCCTAAATGCTTCATTGGCAACAGCCTGGTCAATCACCAGGCTCCGGGCTCCAGCCGAGCTAGCCAACCGCTTCCACCCAGCCACGCAAGTGGCACGAGGTTTTCTACAAGCAGCTCAAGCTCCGACATCACAGTCAAACTCTGCCCATCCCAGCACTGAGCACAAACTTGGGGTCATCTCCAGAATCCTAAGACTCCAAGCACAAGGGCTTCCCACTCCACCCACAGGCACTTTGATATCCAAAGACCTTCCAATGGGTTCTGCAGGGTTCTGGCGGGTGGGCAGGGTGCTCAGACAGGTCTCAAGGGCCCCAAGAGACCTCAAGTTCACATGGCAAGAGGCCTAGGGGACCTTGGCATCAGCCCCTTTCAAAAACTTTGATGAACAGTTTCTGCTACTTCAACAACTTAAAAACTGGATGCCCACGGCCTACACAGGAGGACATGGGTTCAAATCCTGACTCTGCTTCTCATTCCAGCTTCTTGCTACTGTCCATCCTGGGATACTGAGTGGGAAGAGCTAGAATACTGGACTCAGGCTTCCCTCTGGGCCAGCCCTGGCTGCTGCTGCCGTTTGGGTAGTAAACTGGTGGATGGAAGAACTCTCTGCCTCTCAAACAAATGAAAAAAAAGTTTTGGTTTTTTTTTTTTTTCCAAATGGAAAAATAAATCTAAACCTCCTCCCCCATCAAAAAAAAAAAAGAAAGAAAGAAAGAAATCTTTTTTTTTAAAGATTTATTTTTATTATTTTTTCATTGGAAAGGCGGATATACAGAGAGGAGAGACAGAGAGGAAGATCTTCCGTCCGATGATTCACTCCCCAAGTGAGCGCAACGGGTCGATGCTATGCCGATCCGAAGCCAGGAGCCTCTTCCGGGTCTCCCACGCGGGTGCAGGTTCCCAAAGCTTTGGGCCGTCCTCGACTGCTTTCCCAGGCCACAGGCAGGGAGCTGGAAGGGAAGCGGGGCTGCCGGGATTAGAACCGGCGCCCATATGGGATCCCGGGGGTGCAAGGCGAGGACTTTAACCACTTGCGCCACCGCGCCGGGCCCGAAAGAAAGAAATCTTAAAAACCTGTAGCTCAGGGCCTGGCATGGTGGCCTAGCTGCTAAAGTCCTCACCTTAAATGTGCCAGGATCCCATATGGACACTGGTTCTAATCCTGGTGGCCCTACTTCCCATCCAGCTCCCTGCTTGTGGCCTGGGAAAGCAGTCAAGGACGCCCCAAAGCCTTGGGACCCTATACCCGCGTGGGAGACCCGGAAAGAAGTTCCTGGCTCCTGGCTTTGGATTGACACTGTACCAGCCTTTGTGGTCACTTGGGGAGTGAATCATTGGATGGAAGATCTTCCTCTCTCTCTCCTCCTCTCTGTATATATGACTTTGCAGTACAAATAAATCTTTAACCCCACCTTCCCCCCAAAAAGAGATCTCTGCCTCTCAAACAAATGAAAAAAAAGTTTTGGTTTTTTTTTTTTTCCAAATGGAAAAATAAATCTAAACCTCCTCCCCCATCAAAAAAAAAAAAAAAAAAAAAAGAAAGAAAGAAAGAAAGAAAGAAAGAAATCTTAAAAACCTGTAGCTCAGGGCCTGGCACGGCCTAGTGGCTAAAGTCCTCACTTTGCATGCACCAGGATCCCATATGGGCACCAGTTCTAATCCTGGCAGCCCCACTTCCCTGGCCTGGGAAAACAATCCAGGACAACCCAAAGCTTTGGGACCCTGCATCTACGTGGGAGAGCTGGAAGAGGCTCCTGGTTTCAGATCAGGACAGCTCCAGCCATTGCAGTCTCTTGGGGAGTGAATCATTGGACGGAAGATCCTCCTCTCTGTCTCTCCTCCTCTCTATATATCTTACTTTGCAATAAAAATAATAAATAAATCTAAAAAAAAAAAAAAACTTCAGCTCTAGGCATGGAACTAAGCTCTGCTTCTGGAAGGTGTTGATTGGTAGGGGGCAGGGCTTGGGAAGAGGGAGTTTAGGAAAGGCCAGTGATTGGGGTCAGGGTCCCCAAACCCGTGGGAATGCTGTGGTGGGCATGGGCAAGCACAAGGACCCCTGCAGGGAGAATCCCACTGCTCCCTCACTCTAAGTGGGAACTGCATCTCGCCTCTCTGCTTCCTGGAGGGCACCCTGGCTCCACAGATTTGTAAACCTGGGGTGCTGTGATCCTCCCATGGTGAGTAAGAGGGGCCACCCCATGCCCACAGTCCCAGGCCTAGCCCAGTGCAGATGCCTGCAGGTTTGCGTGGTACAATCAAGTGTTCCTTCCTCCCACGCCCAACTCTGCCATCACTCATGGAGCACCTGCTGGGTCAGCCCTGGCAGGAGCATGCGATTACTTCGGGCAATTCCTGACTCACCATGGCAGCCTAGGCTCAGTTCCTTCCCCATACCACTGTCTCAGGCCCAGGCTGGGCTGAGTAAGGTGGCAGTGATGATGTCTGTGGTCAGAGAATCAGAAGGAGTTCAGATCCCAACCACATGGGAAACAGTCCTGAGCACACAGCAGGCCATAAGGCTGGGTGTCCAGTGCGTGTGGTTCCCTCTGGCCGGGACTCATCTCCCCAGCCTCACCCATCAAGATCTCCCTCTGCCTGCAGAGCCCGGGTGCAGGTACACCCTCCTCTGCCTGCCCACCTCACTTTCTCAGACGGTTAGCAGGTGAATACCCTGAGCTCGAAGAAGCAGTCAAGGACAGCAAGCAAGCAACTGGGTGTCAGTGAACTTGGTGCTACCTCCCAGGAAGTTGGGAGAAGCAGCAGAGCAGACGGACAGATAGGGACAGGGGGTAGGCTGGTGACAGAAAGGGCTCTGCACTGGGCGGGCTGGGAAGAGCAAACCCTATTCTGGACCCGCATGGAGAACCCTGGGAACCCAGGCTGGAGCTCCGCGTGGTCCAGGAAGGTCTCTCTTAGGAGCCTCTTTGAGGTATAAGCCAGGATTTCACAGTGCAGCAGGATACCTGGTGGAGCACGGCAGGCTGTGAGCATTTCATGCCCATTGCCCAACCCTGGCCCTGCACCCCAGAAGGGTAAAAGCCATTGGCAGCATCATGGTGAAGAAGCCTGCCCTTACTCAGGGCCCCCCGACACAGTCACCCAGCTCTAACACCACCAGCCCTCATTAGTGCTGCCATGTCCAGCCCTGCCTTCAGCTCTCTGCACTTGAAGTCAGGGACTGGGTCCGTCTTGCCCACCATTGTAATTTGTTCCCAGGCCCCACCCAGAGATCTGATGTGTAACAGAGTCTCAGAAGAAGGCAGAAGGTTGCAAGGCTGATAGACAAGTGGCCCTGTGAGAGGATGTCTGAGGAGCAGATTCCCACTGGGATCCAGGGCAGGGCTGCTGAGAGGCTCAGCTTACCCTGGCTCACACCAACCCCCCAACATGGGGTGGGGCACAGGACACCTGCCAGCTGCCTGGGATGAGATTCAGAGGAAGCTGAGGGGAGGCCCTGTGGTTCCCAGGGCTCTTCCTGCCTGCTGGCTGCCCACTGCAGCTGCCTCGCCAGCCACAGGGCCCTATGGCACTGAGGCAGGCAGGGTTTAGGGAGGTGAAGCTTCAGGTGTCCTGTCCTGGACAGGCCAGGAGTAGCGACATCCCGGCCCAGGCAGGGGTGTCTAGGTGGCTGTGTTCTGCTGTGTGTTGTGTGTCTGCCGCCTGCCTCCTGGAACACAGCCTGGAATCGAATGACCTGGTTGGAACTGATGGTGATGATTCATCTTCTAGATCCCTGCAGTGAGGCCACAGTATCCAGACTGTTGGCCAAATACCAATCTAGACTTTTTATTTTTTTTTAATGAGATGAATGTTCCATCAGGAGGCTGAGTTAGGCATATCTCCTCCCCCTGGTGGGTGGGCCTCATCCCCTAAATTGTGGGCCCACGCCAGGGAAAACAAAGGGTGCTCTGGCTGCAGAGGGAGCAGGGACTTGGCCCCAGGCCTCAGGAACAGCTCCTGCACAACCTACAGTTGGCCCTGCAGCACCCAGCCCTGCCAGGCCCCACATGAGCCAGTTCCCGCCTGGGTCCCTTGCCTTGTCCCTTAATTTTGTGTCTTGAGAAAACCCCAGGACTTGACAGGCGAATCAAGATGCAATTGGAGGAAAGATTTGTATGTTGCTTGTAAGCACAAGAAAGAGACCTAGGACCATAGTTCTGATATCAAAATAGTATAACTCCTTAGGATACTTTTATTGTCCAATTATCCTTTTTTAAAAATATAGGACTAACAAAAATCACAATTATCAGCTCAGCCAATCCATTGTGTATACTACTTTGTTTTTCATAGCACCCTTAGATCCAGCAGGACTTTCTGCAATGATGGAAATGTCCAATGGGCCGGTGGTGGTGCAGCAGCTAAGCCTTTGCCTGCGGGGACTGGTACCCAATATGGGCTCCAGTTTAAGTCCCAGCTATTTCACTTCCAATTCAACTCCCTTTGCTCCCTGCAACCATGTGGGAGATCTTGAAGAAGCTCCTGGCTCCCAGCTCCATACCAACCCAGCTCTAGCTATTGCAGCCACTTGGGGAATGAACCAGCAGATGGAAGGCTTCTCCCTCTGCCTCTCCCCTTTATATAATGCTGCCTTTCAAGTTAAAAAAAAAAAAGTTCCAGCATTTTGTGCTATTCACTAAAGTAGCTGTGAGCTGCATGTAGCTATTGTGCATGTCAATCATGACAGAGAAAAATTTTTAATTTTAAAATCTTTTTTATAAAAGCAACAGAGAGGGAGAGGGCGGAAGAGAAATCTTCCATCTGCTGATTCACTTCTCAAATGGCTGCACAGCCAGTGCTGAACCAAGCTGACACCGGGAACTCAGAATTCCATATCTGAGCCTTCCAACGAGGGTGGCAGGAGCCCAAGCACTTGGGTCAGCTGCTGCTGCCCTCTATGAGCAGAGAGCTGGACTGGAAGCAGGGCACCTCAGTCTTGAACCAGAGGTCTTATGGGATGCTGGCATCCCCCTCACTCACAACCCCAGACACTAAAAATTGGCATTTCCCAGCTACATGTGACTCATGGCTCCTGAAATGGCTGCTGCAGCCCTAGAGAGCAACAGTGGTGGGGCTGGCCAGCTCAGCTGTGAGGAAGGAGGTGAGGAGGAGAGTCCAGAGAGCCCTTCTGGCTACTAGTGCCAGCCAGAGCTTGAGCTCACTCTCCTCTCTTATTTCCCGTTGATTAGGTGTCTCAGAGCAGAGACCCCACCGGTAGGGCTGGGTGGGAAGGGGCTGGTATACAGCAGGTGCTCAGTGGTAACTGAGGTGCAACGCAGAGGTGGTACATCCTTGTAGGACCTGGGAAGGACCTGGCTGCCCCAGTTCCTGGAACCTTACCTGCTTGCAGGGGTGTGGGGCCTGGGCCTGGGGCCGAGGGGCAGGAGCTTGGGCTGGCCAGGGATTTCCCTCTGCTGGGCAGACTGCCCATCATTCCGCAGCAGTGTGCTCAGAGGACAGTCACCGAGAGGAATCTGAAAGAGACAGCACGCAAGGCTCCACCTGACCCTGGATACCCCCTGTCCCCAGCCTAGTGCTGCTATTTCCCAGGAGAATCATTCCCACCCTGAGCCCTGCCCCCCACCATGCCAGCCCCTCCCTCAGGAGGACCCTCTGCCTCCTCCACCCTTACCACGTGTGTTTCCAGGCCTTTGCTTGTGTCTCCTGGGTCAGGGTGCGAGGCTCCCTTTCTTCAGGAAGCTTTCTCCAAGACCCAGGCTTGTCCTGAAGTGCCCTTGAGTTCCTGTGGTTTACCTGGAGCCTCAGGCTCTGCCCCAGAAGGCAGCAGGCAGGAAAAGGGCAGTGTGTTCACTCCTATGCGTCAGGACCCATGGCGAGGGACAGAGGTAGGCAAGGGGGACCGGAGGGAGCATGTCACAAGCGGAGGTGACACTGAGCAATAACACTGCTGTCACAGGGCAGGCTTGGCGGTGACGGGGGGGGGGAGGGGAGGGGGAAGCAACTAGCTGTCAGTACATTTCCCCTCTCCTTGCCTCCATTTCATCATCTGAAAAATGGGGATAACAGCAACTGACACACAGGGTGAGAGATAAAGCTGTGAACAACCCGCCCGGGGCCAACATTTCCTGTCTCCTGTCTGGAACGTCGACATTTGTCATTTCATCCAAGGCCTCCCCATAGCTGCTCTCTCTTTGCTACCTGCTGCATTCCTCTGCAAGGCTGAATTTATTAAGAGCAATTATTTGTTTCCAACAATTTTTAAAACTGAATGTATTTGTAAGGCAGAGACGTACATGTACTACTTGCTGGTTCACTCCTCCAAATATCTGAAATACCTGGGGCTGGGCCAGGCTGGAGCCAGGAACCAGGAACTCAACTTTGGCCTGCCCTAAGGCTGGCAGAGGCCCCCCCAAAAATCAGCCACTGCTTGCTTACTCCCTGGGTGTGTCAATGGGAAGCTGGAGTGAGAGGCAGAGCTGAAACACAAGCCTGGACACTTTGACAAGTTGCAAGCATCCCATGACCTAACCACTGTACCTAATGCTGGTCCTGTTTCCTTGTTCAACCTACCATTGTCCTCCAGTGTCATGAGGCTGAGGATTTCTGCTCTCCCATTTCCCACAGAGGGCACTGATGGCACTCGATACACTAATCCAGTGAGCAGAAGTAGTGATGAGCTCTGAGAATGACTTAGAACAGGTGAGGACCATAGGTTCTTAGGGTGGTGCCAACCTGCCCAACACTACAGTGCTGGGAGAGGGAGAAGTGCACTCTGTCTTTTCAACAGGTGAAAGGGCTTGACCACCCCTGTTTGGTGGCAGGCAACTTGTATTCTCCAAGCTGCTGCTCTGGGCCAGGCACCTGCTGAGGCTGGAGCCCAGTGGGGAGGAGTTCAGAGAAGGGCCTCGTAGCACCATGGGCTCTTTCTTAATCCTTGAACCTCATAATGCCTGGTTGAGATGGCTGCCTGTTGTTACTGTGGTGTCCTATGCCAGGCTCGCCAGAGCAGTAAAGATCCTGTGTAAGGGGCTGGCACGTGGCATAGCAAGTTCAACTTTTGTCTGCAATGCACATCCCACAAGGGCACTGGTTTGAGTTCCAGCTGCCACACTTCCCATCCAGCTCTCTGCTAATGTGCCTGGGAAGGCAGACGAGGATGGCTCAACTCCTTGGATAGCTGTACCCATGTGAGAAACCCGGAAGAAACTCCTGACTTGTGACTTTGGTCTGGCCCAGCCCAGGGTGTTATAACTTTTTCTTTTTTTCTCTCTCTTTTTTAAAGATTTATTTTCAGGGTCTGGTGCCATAGCATAGTGGCTAAAGTCCTTGTCTTGCATGTGCTGGGATCCCATATGGGCATCAGTTCATATCCCAGCTGCTCTACTTCTCTTCCAGCTCCCTGCTTGTGGCCTAGGAAAGCAGTACAGGATGGGCCAAAGCCTTGGGACCCTACATCCACATGGAAGAGCAAGAAGCTGCTCCTGGCTCCTGGCTTTGGATCAGCCCAGCTCCAGCACTGCAGCCATTTGGGGAATGAACCAGTGGATGGAAGATTTTTCTGTCTCTCCTTCTCTCTGTACATTGCCTTTCCAATAAAAATAACATGAACTAACATCAACATGGGATCCTAGAGCTTTCAAAGCAACGATTTAGCCATTAAGCCATCGCGCTGGGGATTTACTTTTCTATCCACTAATTCACTCCCCAGATGGCTACAGTGAGCAGGGCTAGGTTAGGCCTAAGCTGGAAGCCAGAAGCCAGGAGTCAGAAGCTTCCAGGTTTTCTACATGGGTTCAAGGGCCCAAGCACTTGGATTACCCTCTTCTGTTTTCCCAGGCACATTAGGAGGAGTTGGATTGGAAGTGGAATAGCCAGGATTTGAACTGTTGCACAAATGTGATGCCAGAGCTGTAGGTGGCAGCTTAATGCATTATGCCACAATATCAGCCTCTCTTAGAGCCAACTGGGGAGTGAACCAGTAGACGGATGATCTCTTTGTAACTGTGCCTTATCACAACAAATGATTTTTTTAAGTGCAAACCTTCAATTCACACTAGAGGCTTAATTTTGCAGAGGGGGAGTCTAGGAGACCCCAGTAAGGGACCACCAGCCCTGGGGTAGAAGGGGTCTCTGGGTGGTCAATTCAGACTCAGCAGGCTGTGGCTCAGGGACGCAGTTCTCACTGCATGGCGTGCAGGGACAATAATTGGAGCTTGGCACAGAGGGTACAAGGCATCTAGCTTCCTTTCCCATCTTTCAGCAAGACCACAGTAGCGCCTGCAAGCAACCATACTTCCCTCTGCAGGTGGAGTGGGGGGATGGGCCCAGGGCAATCCGAGGCTGCTCTCAGCCAGGACTTCTTTGAAGCCTGCTGCTCCAGTCATAGAAGGTGCGGCTGTGGGCAGATCCCCCACCCCCACCCCAGAGGAGGTCTTGGCAGACACTACTGAGAAGGAATCTAGTCATTAGCCACACCTCTCTCTGGGCGGCTTTACCATGTGCTGGGGACCCAGGCCCGTGGGCGGAAGGAAAGAATGAGTGAAGGCCACTGAGGTCTGCGCCCCAGCCCCATATGGGGCCCCAGAAGCAGCCTGTGTTCCCACTCCCGCCTTGCACACTGCTTCTGGGCTGCTGAGGATAGCCTTCCTTCCTATCTGGGCTGGATGAACCCGGATGGAGCGGAAGGGAGGCCTCCCACTTCGGGGAGGCACTGTGGGCACCATTGCTGGATGAATCTTTAGAGCTGCCAACATAGACCCTTCATGCTCAATGGCCTTGGAACATTGGCCCAGAAAGCACAACAAGTTGCAGTAACTGAGGTGGGAGCCATAATGGACAGGCAGGGGAGCTGCAGGGAGCGTGCAGGTCTGCAGGAGGTGATCAGGGTAGAGAGTAACCCCCAGTGCCTTCTGAGATGCCCACATACAACCCTGGTGGAGACTACTTTCCCTTCTCCCAGCTGTGAGGAAAGCCTACTCACCTGTGGGGTGGTGGTGCTGGCGGTGCTCTGGGGGTGTGAGAAAACAAAAATGTACTTACCGCTTTCTCAGAAGGTGGCTTAGTGCAGGTGGATGCCTTGAGGAAGGCTGCCCACGTCCGGGGTGCTAGGAGGCCCGCGGAACCCTTGTGGCCTGAGGAGATCTTCAGTGCCTTGGGGAGCTCAGCATCTGTACGTGGTCATCAGTATACATATACCTCCTGAGAAATGCCAGGAGCCCAAGCTCTTTATGGATCCAGCCAGATGGACTTGGCTGGGCAGACGCTCAGGGCTCTGCCGTGGAGACAGGCGCAGCAGGCCCGGAGCTGCAGCTCCCCTCCGTCTGCAGCCTTTGTAGCTCACCACCACTCATTTCCTCTGACGGCATCACACACCATCGAGGCCACCTTCCTCGAGTTCCTGTTTCTGGGGAGCAGCTGCCTCGCCACCATCCTGGAGCTGGAGTTTTTTTTCTGGCTTTGTGGCATTTTTAAAAAAAGATTTATTTATTTACTTAATTTGAAAGGTAGATTTACAGAGAACCAGAAAGATATTTCACCTGCTGGTTCACTCCCCAAACAGCTGCAGAGCCAATCCAAAGCCAAGAGCCAGGAGCCTCCTCCGGATCTCCCAAGCAGGTACTGGGTCCCAAGGCTTTGGGCCGTCCTCCACTGTTTTCCTAGGCCACAAGCTGGGAGCTGGATGTGAAGTGGAGCTGCCAGAGCACACACTGAAGCTCATATGGGATCCTGGTGCTTGCATGGTGAAGTTTGAGCTATTGAGCCATTGCTCCAGGCCTTGTGGTTTGACTGGACTCAGGATCACAGAACCAAGGTAAGTGAACAGGAGTGACCCACACTGGCCTAACTGCAGTGATCACAAGGTGGGGGAGCTTCATTCTAGCAATTTCTGGGATTCTCCTGCATCTTCTGAACCCAACTTCCACACCAGGAGCCTAAGAGTCCTTTGGCAGCCACTGCCTCCTCTGCTTTTCAGGGAGGGAAATCACCGGAAGGCCTTGGGAAACTGCAGACCCTGATGCCACAGGTCTGGGTGGGGCTTAAGATTATGCCTTTTTATGGGCCCGGTGCAGTGGCTTAATGGCTAAAGTCCTTGCCTGGCTCCTAGTTTCGGATTGGCATAGCACCGGCCATTGCGTTCATTTGGGGAGTGAATCATCGGACAGAAGATACTTCTGTCTCTTCTCCTCTGTATATCTGCCTTTCCAATAAAAATAAATAAATCTTTAAAAAAAATTATGCCTTTTTTAAAAAGGCTTAAAACAAACCTTCTTTGCAAATCCAGGTGAGGGAAATTTTCTGTCTGCCGGTTCATTCTCCCAAATGCCTACAACAGCTAAGGCTGGGTCAGCCCAAAGCCAGGAGCGCCACAACTCCATCTAGGTCTACCAGGTGGGTGGCAGGGACTCAAGTACTTGAGCCATCACCTGCTGGCCCCCACTGGGTACATTAGCAGGAAGCTGGAATCCGAATTACAGTCAGAACTCAAGTACAGGCACTCTGATATAGGCTGTGGGTGCCCTCAGTAGTATCCTATCCATTGCATCTAATACCCACACCCCAAGAGCCCCCATTCATAAAAGCTGCCAGGCGGAATTCATGGTGCTGGTCTGGTGCCCATGCTCTCCAGAGCAGGATCTGGACTCAGCCTCAATAGCATCTCCCAATTTGTCAGACATGTTCTAAGGCCTCCTTCATATCAGGTCAGAGGGACTCAACCTCTGGGATTACTCTGGTTTCACAAACACTCCAACTCTTTCTAGGGCATGCCCAAGCCAGCCAAACAGTGATCTAAGTTGCAGACTCAATGGACAGAATTAGCTTCCATATGTGCTACTCTCCTCTGCTGGTTCATTAAAGTTTCCCCATGCCCATCTGCTGGCTCTCGCTTAGCAAGTAGCATTCTCACAGCACACAGTGGGTGTGGCACTGTACTGGCTCCTGAGCCCAGCCCAGTCTGCCAGCCTTTGCTGGCTGCTGAACACTCCTGCTAGTCTCCCCTTGCTACTGGGGAAGATGGGGTGGACTGGTAACTGAGGAGGATACCTCCAACCAGCTCTGTTGCCATATGAGACAGGCAGATGCTCAAGACTAAATCTCAAGGTAAACCTGGGAGGAAACAGGGACTAACCAGCTCTGACCTCTTCTTAGAAGAATCCCACCACACAGCTTTCCTTTTCCACATTGGAAGAACTAGAAACTCGTTTTATATCCTAGATCTGCCTAAATCCGCGAGAAACAGATTTGGTCTTTCAACTCAGCATCTGTCCAGAGCTCCTAAAATCCTTATTAATTCCATGACCAATAGGGCTATACTAGTATCTTTTGCTGTAGTATCTGATCTTTGATCCCTTTTTTTTTTTTCCTTTTGAGATTTATTTATTTGAAAGAGAAGCAGAGGTAGACATAGAGTTCTTCCATCCACTGGTTTACTCCCCAGATGGCTCCAACATCGAGTTTGGGCCAGGCTTTAAAGTCAGGAGCCAGCAGCCTCTTCCAGGTCTTTCACACAGGGGCCCCAGGCCTTAGGCCATTCCCCACTAATTTCCTCAGCACATTAGCAAGGAACTGAACAGCAAAAGGAGCAGCCAGAATAGAAATCAGTGCCCATATGGAATGTTGGCTTCACAGCCAGTGGCTTTGCCCACTGTATCACAAGGTGGGTCCCCTGATGCTGATTCTTGATTCACAGCTCCTAAATCCTTTGAATTTCTGCCTGAGAGGGGGCATCTGTTGTCCTAATCTGGGAACTTGGGAGTTCCTGGATGAGAAATGCTCACAGACCAAGCCATCGCTAGAAGCTTGGAGCTGGGGCTGGTGCTAGAACACCACTGGTAAGCCAATTCCAGTCCTGGCTGTTCCACGTCTTAGCCAGCTAGCCTGCTAATGTGCCTGGGAAGGCAGTGGAGGATAGCTCAAGTATTTGGATCCCTGCCATTTACTGTGGGAGACCTGGATGGAATGCCTGGCTCCTGGCTTTGGCCTGCCCCAGCCCAAGCTGGATGGACAATATCTCTTCCTCTTTTTCTAACTCTGCTCTTCAGATTGATTGATTAATCTTTAAAAAAGGGAAAGAGTGGGATCAACTGCTGTGACACCAACATTCCTTATGGGTACTGGTTTGAGTCCCAGCTGCTCCACTTCTGATCTAGCTGCCTGTTAATGGCATGGGAAAGCAGTGGAGACATGATCCAAGTGATTGGGACCCTGAACCTACATGGGAGACCTGGAAGAAGCTCCTAGCTTCGATCTCGTCCAGCACTGGCTGTTACAGCCCTCTGAGAAGTTAATCAGTGGATGGAAGGGCTTCCTCTATTTCTTCTCCCTCTCCAAATCTGACTTTCAAAATAAATACATCAGTTTGAAAGAGAAAGCAGCTTGGAGTTGTGTACATCACTCACATTCTCCAGGGACAGAGGGCAGATGTGATGGAGGTTCAGTTAACACTGGTCAGACCTCCATGAGGAAGCTGCCATGGAGGATGGCTCAAAGTCTAGGGGCCTTGCACCCTCAGAGCAGACCCAGAAGAAGCTCCTGGCTCCTGGCTTCATACTGACTCAGCTTTGGCTGTTGGTGGCCATTTGTGGAATGAACCAATGGATGGAAAATTATTCTCTGCTTTGCTCTGTAAATCTGCCTTTCCAACAAAATTAAATCCTTTTTTTTTTTTTAAAGAAAGCTAATGTGAATAAAAAAGAAGAAGTAGAGTCAGCTGGAGCCTGGTTCCAGGCATAAGCTAAGGTGGGGAAGACAAGGATGGCCCATTCTGAGTGTGGCCAGAAGGGCTGCAGGAGCATGGGCCTAGGAGTAGCATTGGCAACCATGTCAACTCCCACCTCTGGTGTGCAGCACATAGACCTGCATCGCTGGGTACCTGGCCTGGCCTCTGACCTACTCACCCACATGTGTCTCTTCTTGTCCTCCCCAGTGGGCTGGGCCATGTCACCCACAATATGCTGGGTGAGCAGAGAGTGGCAGCAGCCCCCAGATCCCTGGCAGTTCTTCCTGACTACACCGAAAAAGTGTTGCCTTGTGGGTGCTGGCAAGCTCACACAGTGGTACTATGAAGGAGACATGTTCTCAGGGCATCAACTCATCCATCATGAATAGCACTGCTGGGTTTGGGCTCTTTGGTTGAGGAGGGGGTGCCACAGGTGTGCCAGAGGAACCAGGGATTCCATGGGGCCCAAGCAGCTTGAGAGAAAAAAAGACCAGCAGTCAGGTAACAACGAGACATATACAGCTTTATTGAATAATTGGTAAAAAGTCGCACTCAGGCAGAATAACACATCCCTTATCTCAGCAGAAAGCAAGTGATGCGCCTGCAACGCCCCTTCTGGAGCCCCGGCTCTGTGTGATGCCACGGGAGCACCCACTGCTCCAGAACAATATGCTCTGACTGGCTATGATCCGATCCCTCCCCTCACTGTAGACAGGGCAGCCCCTATGGAGTCTGAGAAACGGCTTCTGTGAAGTCTGTTGCAAAGGCTACATGTAGTACACATGACTGCAGGAAGGGCCAGTCTTCCCTCCTTGTCTCTGCCCCTCCGCTAGGAGATTCCTAGGCCATGCCTCTCCCTGTCAGGGGCTAAGGGATGGAGAGCTGGAGTCCAGCACAGTCCTGGCAGGTGCTCCTGCGGACCTGTAGCTGTGGGAGAGCGAATGGTGCTGGACACTGTGACAATAGCCATTGGCCCCAGTAGAGGGCAGGCCTAACATTGTATTTTCCCACATTCCTGAGTTGAGATGCCTGGAATGAAGCCATGCTCACTGCTCCCTGTTGTATCAGAATCAGTGCTCAGGGCCTCCTAGCAGGACACACCCCTCCCTTGTCTGTCCAAAGCAGCACACGGCATCTACTCAACCAGAAGGAGGTAGCTGGCCACCTAGCTCCATGGGATAGGCCCTCTCCACTACTGGTTTCAACAATAGCTCGGATCTAATGCATTCCTCAGAACCACTCTCGCCCACCTGCTGAGCCTGTTGCCAGATGTGGTACCAAGGCAGAATGTGGTAGCCTCACCTAGATATCAGTTTTACACATTTCCCTGAAAAACACCACTGAAAATGCCAAAGGTGTCCCTTTCCTGTGTTCTGCAGAAGCGCTACGAGAAAGCATGTCTAAAAAATCACAGAACTATGCACACACAGACACGCGTGCTCGCACACACACGAGGGGGACTGAAGAATCTTATCAGGTACATCGTCGGGGGAGCACAGGGAAAAGCTGGCAATAGAAGAGGTGGTGCCCGGATTGGCTAAAGAGTTGGAATGGTACAGAGGTGCGGATGTGGTCCTTGGTACATACAAAAGAGGGAGGCAGTGGGACAGGAGAATGACAAACCCAGCTACGAGAGAGAGGTTCAGTGGCCATGCATGAGTTAGAGAGAGGAGAGGCCAGCTTGTGGGGGTGCTGTGTTATTATGGAGAGGTCATCTGAAGGGGATGGCCTTGCGGGGTCCAAGGAGGAGCCTCTGCTCAGCAGGACACCTCCATGGTCTGCTGTCTGTCCAGGACGTCAGGAGACTCGCAGGATTCCTGAGTCCCGTCGGAGTGACTGCTGGTGACTGAGCGGCTGAAGGGGCTTTCTCCAGAGCCAAGGCTGCTCGAGGTGGAGTGGGTGCGCGAGCGGGTGAGCCGGGTCATGCTGGCGGATGGGACTGCAACACAGAACCCGGAGGGCTACACGATGAGGCCCTGGCTAAGCGCCACTCAACCACCTGTCTCATCAAAGTCTTCTGGTTTCGCTTTCCCAGCCCATGTAGGATGACACCCAGGGCAGGACAGAGCCATGAACCCTGGCTTCTCTGCTCTAGGGGAGTGGCTGTCTGCAAAGCTACTTTACCACTATTGCTGGTTCTGGTCCCCATGATAGCCTCTTAGCTGTGCCCACACCATTCACACAGTGATAGGAAGGGGGCTCTGGGAACCCAAAATGGTCACCAAGCCCACAGTGCATGCAAGACTAAACCAAAGGGAAAGACAAACCACGTGAGTACGAGGGTGTTTCACAGACACAGTGCAAGCCCGATACAACGAGACAACCAGCCGTGTCCACAGGTGACCCTGGCTAGCTGGTGTGGGTGGGGGCGAGGAGGGAAAAGCTCTGGAGTAGGGGTTGGACTCGGACTCCTGCACTGCCCTGCTTCGACCCGAAGGTCCTTCCAGCTTGCCTGGACAGGAACTTGACTTCTCTGTAGGAGTCATCTTCCTGAGGCACCAGCCACTTCCCCAACCCCCCAGCTGTCACCTCAATGCTATAGTCCAAAGAGGACACCACATATGCAGCTCTCTGTGTAAAGGTTCTGACACACTTATGTGGAGTCCTGGCTGTCCACAGCCCTGGGCCTGGGGGTTCACCCAAGGATCAGAAGGTGGTGGCAAAAGACGGGCACTGCTGCTGTGACCCTGGATTTAGCACGACCAGAGGAGGCCTGTTAACAGGCAGATCCTTGCTTCCTCCTGGGAGCACCACGAGCCACGTTCTATCGGGCTCTCACTGCACAGGAAAACCGCGGGCATGCTGCAGGCAGCCAGCCAAGAGAGCGTGGCTGGAAGGCAGGGGCAGGGCCAGCACAGGGGAAGGTACCTGACTCGGTGCTCAGGTGACTGAGCTGCACATACGGGACTGGAAGCAGGATGGACACAGGAAAAGGCAGATTAGTGACCTGACAGTGCCAAGTAGCGACCTCGGCTGCCTAGCACATGCTGACAGAATACTCTAAGCCAGGAGATACCTTCTTTAGGGTCCCACAGAAGAGGGGAAGCCAACTGCTCTCCCTCCACCATCAACAGCTACTAGCTCTGGGTCACATCATGGCTGGAAGAGCAGCTGCAACCTCACCAAGGGATGGTGCTCCTTCCAGTGAGCCCAGGACCAAAAGGCTGGGCTCAGTTGGGAGAGGCTCACAGACGGGGACAACACAGTCACTCTGGACAAGACACACATGGGCTACCCAGCAAGCACAGGACTGCACCCAGGGCCCAATTGCTCAGAGCGGCCAGCCAGGTGTCTCACCAACAGCCATTATTCACACCATTGTCAAAGGTGCTGGGTGAAGAGCTCTGTACCTGGGTGAGAGTGTTTTTCTGCCTATAACAACTCCAACAAAGGAGCAAGTATGGACATTCTATGACAAATGGCACAACTCAGAGGTCTCATGATATGGGAGACCAGGACATCAGCATACAATACAGACAGGTCCTTGGATTTGCAAGTTCATCACCTGGGGTGGAACAGATTCAACTGAGGGCACTCCCTTTTTCTTCTGGAGTCTCTGGGCCAGGAGTTACCAATGAGCTGCATTCAAGGCAAGCTGTCATTTCAGAGTTATGGGTTAGCACAGCCTGAGGCTTCGTGGTTCCAGATAGGGGCTTTGGAGTCAGACTGCCAGTCTTAATCATGGCGCTGCAGTTACAGGTGACCCTGGGAAACATGCTGAGCCTTTCTGAGCCTCAGCTTCCCCTTTCTACAAAATGAGACTAATAATGGGACTTACCTCTTGGGTTAAGAATACACAGTGCCTGATACAAGGTAAGTGCCTATTACATGCTAGCAGCCATGACACCTGTGCACAAGACTTCTGCTTAAGGCTGGCCAGCCCCAGAGGGTATGCCCGAGAGGTGGAGGCTCCCGGATGTCAACTGACCCCCATTTCCATACATCATTGCTAGATAGAAAATCAGATATTACTCACTGTAGCCCATTCCCTGCAAAAAGTACTTGAAGGCTTCCGTGAGTTTCCCAGGCTGCGGGAGAGAACAAAAAGGCATCAATCTCCACACAGGTACACAGGGAGAGGTGGAAGGCTGCTAACAAAAACGTCCTTACCTGAACCACTTGGGGCAGTCCTCCACAGTCTGCCATCTAGAAAAAGAAAACACAGGAGTCAGCTAGAGCTTCAACTTAAGGAAACACACCCTGAACTTCCCAAATCCTTTGCAACAAGACACGGTGAGATTCCTTAGTTTGTTTTAAAATTTAAAAATTGTATTGGGAATGCAGAGTGAAAGAGACAGAGGAGACAGTTCTCCCCTCCACTGGTTCGTGCTCCTGATACTGGCGACAATGGAGGTTGGGCTAGGCTGAAGCCAAAAGCCAGGAGCTCCATCCTGGTCTCCCACAGGGATGGGAGGGGCCTAAACATGTGGATCATCATTAGCTGTCTTCTCAGGCATGTTAGCAGGGAGCTGGATCGGAAGGAGAGCAGCCAGGACTCGAAACTGGTAATCTGACAGGGGATACTGGCACCGTGGTACCATAGTACTGGCTCCCAGGCTGTATTTTCTTGATGTTTAGGAGCTGAAACCTAATTATAACTACAAAACAGTACTTTATCCTCAGAAGACTATCAAATAGTCTGAGAACCAGTTCAATATGTCATGCAAGTTAACCAATTCACTACATGATGAGATATTTTTGTGCAGAAATTACCACATTTGTGGCTACTACAGAGTTCAGTTTTTTTTTGTTTTTTTTTTTTTTGCAGGATACAGGAAATTTTATTTAGAGTTCATGTGGGAGTGGCCGAGAGGCCTACAGGAGGTGTGGGTCTGTCAGATTCTCTTAACTGAGCTCTTTCCGTGATGTGCTGAGGCTGTAACCAAAATATACATTTACCGCCATAGAAACCACACTGCTGTGTCACTTGACAGGTATAAAAAACTATAAATAGGGCCTGGTGATGTAGCCTAGTGACTACAGTCCTCGCCTTGCACATGCTGGGATCCCATATGGGTACCAGTTCTAATCCTGACAGCCCCACTTCCTATCTAGCTCCCTGCTTGTGGCCTAGCAAAGCAATCAAGGATGGCCAAAGCTTTGGGACCCTGCAGCTGTGTGGGAGAGCTAGAAGAGGCTCCTGGCTCCTGGCTTCAGACTGGCTCAGCTCCGGGCATTGCGGCCACTTGGGGAGTGAATCAACACATGAGAGATCTTCCTCTCTATCTCTTCTCTCTGCATATATGATGTTCCAATAAAAAAAAAATCTTAAAAAAAATCTATAAATATTTATACCCTAGCAAGCTCTAGGGAGACCCCTCCACCCACCTGGGAAGGGAAGGGCCGTAAAACTTGAGTTAGTCCTACCACCAGAGGCAGACATAAAATTAAAAACAAAACGTTGGTTCAAAATTTGAAAAGGAGAGTACAATTTTGCTTCCTTTTAAATACTGATTCAAACCTACAGTGAAAAATGAGTTTTGAAATTATACTTTTTTTTTAATTCATATCTCTGACTAGTTCATTAATCACCCTGAAGCCCAAAATATTTCGATTTTGGTCACATCAAAGCATTAATCTCATGAAGAATTTTAGGAACTACAGGCTGCTTCTGGTGACAGCAATTTCTTTTTAAGCACAAGTTAAAGAGAAAAAGAGAAGATAGTAAAGAGCTTTTGAGCTGAAAATGTAGCAGAAAACAAGAAGACAGGCACTGAAATGTATAGTTGTCCCAATTCCAACTAGGAGATGGGCTGCACTAAACATCTTCTCTGAGGACCTTGGAGAAATGAAGTTGAGATAATGCCAGGCTGGACCTCTTGCCTGGTGAGTACTTGAAAGAGGAGAAACTTGATATTAAGTCTAGGATGTCAGAACAAGAGTTGCTCTGAATGAGGAAAGAAAACGCACTCTGCAACATCATCAGAAAGTTACTGGAATGCTCTTTGCCAACACAACATGACTCAGTATGCAAAGCACTTCCACTCATTATCCTAATTCTCACAGCATTAAATAATGTGCATGAAAATTTTACTGTCATGGGAAAACGTTTATGTTGTACATATGAAGAAAACAGTCACAAGGCCACAAAGTCCCACTGGTACTAATGTTATAAAAATGTACAGAAAAACAACACCCAGGTTTTACCAGGGGTCGCCTCTGGGGGGAGGCAGGATTAAAAGTAACTTTAATTTATCTCATTCTTCATGCATTTTCTATTTTCTATAATGAGAACACAATCAGGATGAACAGCTTCTAAAGTGAATGACAGAATCCTAAGGGGCAGCTTCTGCAGAGAATGCAGGAATCTTGAGGAGATGGCCAGCAAGGGGTAGAAGACAATTACCTTGAGCAAAGTTGTATTTACAGGGTTGAGGCGGGAATTGCATTCAACCTAAAAAGAGAGGAAGAAACAATTCTATGAGACCTGGTGACTGATGAGGTAGCAATTTTCCAAATGTGTCATAGGGAGTGAGGGCTAACAAGCCAGTCCTGCCATGTGGCTCTGGTGTGCCTGCAGGGTATGCTCTAGGCTTCATTACGTTTTAATCTTCAACAGCACATACTCACCACAGCCTCGACGGCAGGTGAACTGTCTCCTACCACCAATAACGTAGAACACCTAGGCACAAGCAGCAAGAGGTGATGCTCAGAAAATCCACACACACATTCCCCGAACTTGAGACCACAACAGAAAAAGCCAGTGATTCCACCGGGCACCACAGGGACTTACTTTAACGTTTTTGATCTGTTATCGCTTTGGCCCAGGATAGGTCTTTCAATCTCGAGGTCTCTGCGTCTACAAAGACAAGGAGGAAGCAAGGCACTTGTCAGTAATAGCACGGCAACTCAGGCGAGTTCCTGGCCACAAAACCCAAAACCCATCGAGGACTTCTGAAACTCTTTCTCAGTGGTGCAGTACAGCGGTTGCTGCTAGCCACCGGCCATGAGCAGCTATGAGGCTCTAGACCTAGCACTGGGGGCAGGAGTGGGGAAGCCTATGGACACACAGAGGTCCAGTTGCAACACCCAGTAGTGGCACTGCAGAAACCCTCAAGTCTTTAGGTGGTCCATTTTCTTACTAGTTTAAAAGAATAAATTCAAGTCATGGGAAGGCAAGCTGTGTGGAGCGAGTGTTTCACTAACTGTGGCACACAGGATTTGAACTACTTTAACCAAAAAGAGGGAGTCTACGTTATAGACGAGGAGAGAGCAGGAGAGAACACAGTCAGAACCTGGCTCTGCTTCTCCCTGGCCGCGTGACACTGGGCAGGGTCACTTATCGGCTCACAGCTCACCCATCTTCTTACACTTTTCTCATGTTCCCAGAAGGCTGGTTCCCCACTTTAATATCTGTGCTGCCCATGTGAGCACTGGAATATCAGAAGAAGCTAATGCTTGTACTTTGGGGAAGTTGGTTCCAAAAATAAAAAACTGTTTTTAGACACTTTATGCCTGTCTGAGAAACTGGGAGATGCAACAGTCAAGTTCTGCAATACACAAGCGAGAACTTACCCACGTCCATGTGGTACTTTTGCCTGATGACAAGATATCAGCAAAGACAAACTAAATCAACACCCAAGACATCTCTCCTTTGACTGGCTGCATTTTCTTGGACTACTTCAAATGATCGTGTGTGTGCATGAGTTAGGCAACTCTTGTGTCAAACCACATAAAACTACAAGTACTTTTAGCACAGTGCTGGCAACAGTTCTCAGCATACTCATTTTTCCTGAGAGTGCTGGTCTGTCTGTAAGCCAATCCCATCCCACAGCAGCAGAAGCAGCAGCCTATCATTCCCTTCTTTCTTCCTTAAGTCTCAATTATCTTTTTGGACTTGACCAATAATCAAGCAAAGGACTAGGAAGTGACTGTACCCATTGTAGGAACCCAGGAAAAGCTGTAGGTTTTCTTGGTTGATATCTTGGGCAATATGCAGTCTGTAGGTTTGAATCAGGTCCAGGTTGGCCTGTAGTTCTTCCTAGAACAATTGAAAGGGACACAGGTCAACTTTCGAAGCCGCAGATTAAGACTCATTTGTTTGATTAGCCTGTTCTTTTACTTATTTGAAAAGCAGATCAGATTCACAGGGACAAGGAGAAATAGAAAGATCTTCCATCTGCTGGTTCCAAGTGGCTGCAATAGCCAGAGCTGAGACAATCTGAAGCCAGAAGCTTCTTCTGGGTCGGCCATGCGGATGCAGCGTCCCAAGGCTTTGGGCAATCCTCTACTGCTTTTCCAGGCCACAAGCAGGGAGCTGGAAGGGAAGTGGAGTAGCTGGGACGCGAACTGGCACCTATATGAGATCCAGCACTTGCAAGGTGAGTATTTAGTCTCTAGGCCATCATACTGGGACCCACATATATACACATATTTAAGATTTACTTATTTTCAGTTGAAACGTAGATTTACAGAGGAGAGACAGAGTGTGCACACACACTTCCATTCACTAATTCACTCCTCAAATGGCTTTAATAGCCAGAGCTGAGCTGATCTGAAGTTAGGAACCAGCAGTTTCTTCCAGGTCTCCCACATGGGTGCAGGGGTCCAAGGACTTGAGCCATCCTCTATTACTTTCCCAAATCATAAGCAGGGAGATGGATCAGAAGTGGAACAGTGGACCGGGCGAAGTAGCCTAGCAGCTGAAGTTCTCGTCTTGCATGGATCGGGATCCCATTTGGGCACTGGTTCTAATCCTAGCAGCCCAGCTTCCCATCTAGCTCCCTGCTTGTGGCCAGGGAAAGCAGTCAATGACGGCCCAAAGCCTTGGGACCCTTCACCTGTGTGGGAGACCCAGAAGAGGCTCCTGGCTCCTGGCTTTGGATCAGCTTAGCTCTGGCCGTTGCAGCCACTTGGGGAGTGAATCAGCAGATGAAAGATTTTTGTCTCTGGCTTTACTCCTCTCTGTATATCTGACTTTCAAATAAAAATATAATAAATCTTTAAAAAATTATTTTAAATTTATTTGAAGGCACGTGCACACACACACACACACACACACACACACACACACACACACACACACACACACATACAGACATCTCCTGTCTGATCTGCTGGCTCATTAATCACATGCTCGCAATTACCAGGGCTGGGTCAGACTGGGCCTGGAACAGGGGTCTCCCATGCAGGTGGCAGGGATCCAAGTACTTTAGGTCATCATCTGCTCCCAGAGTACACATTAGCAGGACTTGGAATGGGAAGTGGCGGTGGAACTTGGGCCCCAATACTTCAAGATGTAGGTGTTCCAAGTAGTATCTTAAATCACTGTGCTCTTTAAAAATAACTTGATGTGTGAAAATCTAATTCCTTCTCTGGCAGGCTTCCGAGCTAACAGATCTCAGCTGGCAGTAAACAAGCAACTAATCTAGGAGCCTCTATATAGAGACCAATGTATTCCAACTGTCAAATCAGTGCACACTGTAGCAGTGGGAATGCTGTGGGAGAAACTCCAGCAATAACAGGAAAACAAGTTTGCTTAATGTGCCTGAATATGCTGATCATGGAGTGTCTTATCAGGAGAGAGTCTGAAAAGCTGATTCTATGCTGAAACAAATACAATAGCAAACTAATAAAAAAAAATAAAAATAAAAATGACTCAAGAAAGCACAAAATATTCTGCAGAAAAAGACAGTAGTCAAGGTCTAACTCTGAACACTTCGTCATGATAGCAAAAATGCTGGAGGCTGATGCAACCCAAATCATATCAGGTCATGTTGTGAGCATGGAGTGGGAAATAGCAACGCAAGCCAAGGGTACAGGATGAGTGCATGTGTGTGCACCAAAGACAGAGGAGGAAATCATCTTCTATAATCAAGAGTCAAAAGATGGTGCCAAGAACTAAGGAATCAACAAGTAGAGGGGCTGGCACTGTGCCACAGCTGGGTAAGCCTGTGCCTGAAATGCAGGCATCCCATATGGCCACCAGCTAGAGTCCTGGCTGCTCTACTTCTGATTCAGCTCCCTGCTAACGTGACTGGGAAAGCAGTCCAAAGCGCCCAAGTTCTTGGCTCTTTGTATCCATGTGTGAGATCCAGAAGAAGCTCCTGGCTTCTGGCTTTGGACCTGCCCAGTTCTGGCTGTTGTCATTTGGTGAGTGGATCAGCACACGGAAAATCTGTCTCTCCTCCTCACTCCGTAAATCTACCTTCTACATAAAAAATAAAATAAATCTTACAAGAAAAAGTAAGTGAAATAAATGCATATTTAGAGAGATGGAGGCCAAGAGAACAGAGTAGACACATTCTAAGTAGAAGTATAACAATATACACCATAGCTTTATTTATAATAGAAAACAAAGGAAAGGAAACAACCCAAATGCATCTTCATAGCAGAATAAATCAACAGTGGTATCTGACAAGGTGAAACGGACTGCTGCTTGACAGCCCTGGAAAGACCAAGGACACGTGTGCTGACATGGCTGACAAAAAACCCCACAATAAAACAAAAACAAAAACAAACAATACAGAGAGTGCACACTGACCAATCCCACTGATACAAAGTTCAAACACAGAGAAAGAGGAACATGGGCTATCTTGCTGGGGGCATGGGATCACTGAGGAAGAGCTCAGAGGGTGGTAGAAATGTTCCATCATCTTGATTTAGGTAGTGGTTGCAGGAAGATAGCTGAAATGTATGCATGGTCCTGCACTCTGCTACATGGAAGCTACACCTCAACCTAGGGACAGCAACAGACAGCCAAACCAAAAAGAATCATTACAAGAAAACAAGATCCTTGGGCCCAGCACCATGGTCTAGTGGCTAAAGTCCTTGCCTTGAATGCCCTGGGATCCCATATGGGCGCCAGTTCTAATTCTGGAAGCTCCACTTTCCATCCAGCTCCTGCTTGTGACCTGGGAAAGCAGACGAGGATGGCCCAAAGCTTTGCAAGCCTGCACCAGTATAGGAGACCCAGAAAAAGCTCCTGGCTCCTGGCTTCAGATTGGCTCAGCTCCAGCCATTGCGGTCACTTGGGGAGTGAACCACTGGACGGAAGATCTTCCTCTCTGTCTCTCCTCCTCCTCTTTCTCTCTCTCTATATATATACCTGACTTTGCAATAAAAATAAATAAATTTTTAAATAAAAAGAAAAAGGAAAACCAAATTCTCTAAGAAGCAAAAACAGGATGAATTCCTTATTAGAGACCCTAAAGAACGACCTTAATCTAGAACATATGTGGACCCGGTGTGATAGCTTAGTGGCTAAAGTCCTCACCTGGGATTCCATTTGGGCACCAGTTCATGTTCTGGCTGTTCTACTTTCCATTCAGCTTTCTACTCGTGGCCTAAGAAAGCAGTAGAGGATGGTCCAAAGCTTTGGGACCCTGTACCCCCATGGGAAACCAGGAAGAAGCTCCTGGTTTCAGATCAGCTGAGATCCAGTTACTTGGGGAGTGAACCAGCAGATAGAAGATCTTTCTCTCTGCATCTCCTTCTGTTTGTAGATCTTTCCAATAAAAATAAATATATCATTTAAAAAATAAGTAAATGAAATCTAGAACGTGTGTGAATTTATGTGAATGAATGTGGGGCAGATGCTGTAGTGTGGCAACTTCAACTGCCACTTAAGATGTCCACATCCCATATTAGAGTGCCTGGTTTGTGTTCAGGCTGCTTCATTTCTAACCCAGTTGCCAGCTAATGTGCCTAGGAAAGCAAAAAAGTGGCCCAAGTACTTGGGACCCTGATACTCCACAGGAGACCCAGGTGGAGCTCCTGTTTCCCTGAATTCAGCCTGGCCATGGTGGCCACTTCGGAAGTGACCAGAAAATGTAAGAGAGTTACAGTAACTCTGCCTTTCAGATAAACAAACAAACAAACCTTAAAAAAAAAAAATGGGGGCCAGGGCAGTGACTCAACAAGCTAACTGTCCACCTGCTAATACCAGCATCCCATATGGGTGCTGGTTCTAGTCCTGGCTGCTCCACTTCTGATGTAGCTCCCTGCCAATGGCTTGGGAAAACAGTGGAGGATGGTCCAAGTGTTTGGGAGACCTGGAAGAAATTCCTGCTTCCTGGCTTTGGCCATTGTGGCCATCTTATCAGCGAACCAACAGATTAATGATATTTCCCCTCATTCCCCATAAGTGATTTTCAAAGAAACATTTTTTATTTTTGCTTTTTTTTTTTAAGATTTATTTATTTTATTGGAAAGGGAGATATACACAGAGAGAAGAGACAGAGAGGAAGATCTTCCATCTGATGGTTTACTCCCCAAGCAGCCACAACAGCTGGAGCTGAGCCAATCCAAAGCCAGGAGCCAGGAGCAGGTGCAAGGTCCCAAAGTTTTGGGCCATCCTCACCTGCTTTCCCAGGCCACAAGCAGGGAGCTGGATGGGAAGTGGGGCTGCCAGGATTAGAACCGGCACCCATATGGGATCCTGGCGCGTTCAAGGCAAGGACTTTAGCCACTGAGCTATCGTGCCAGGCCCAAATAAACAATTTTTAAAAACCAATCAGGCCAGCAAACATACATTGAAAATAACAACGTTTGTGTACCTAAAGCATGTATCAGGCACACAGCACATAAATAACCAGTACTAATACAAACCAGTTTTCTCCACATGTACTAGTTCCCATCGTTTGATATTTAAAATGAACATGGCAACTGTCGTGTTGCTCCCATTCCTACTCTGCACATGGCTCTCCTCTGTCCACTGCGGACAGCTCTGAGCTCACAGCTCACTGATGCCAGCGCTCTTCACCTAACACACAGTCAGTTATCCTCACTAGCTGTCATAGGGACTGAACAAGATACGAAGTTCTTTTAGCACAAACATTTCTCCCCCCAGCCCCACTGCAATTTCTATTTCTGTGGAACCCTTCCTAGACCTCCTGATGGTGCTACAGATGTTAGGTTAGGCATGGGATGCTATCAAACACTAACAGATGGCACCTCCCTACAGGAAGCAGGTGCGGGGGAGGCGGGTACTGCTGTCTTTCTCAACTCTCCAAGTGCCTAGGGCCAGGTGGCCCAGAGTTAATGCTGCTCCCATATGGCCAGCCTTGGCAGCACCACACACACTACAGAGTGCACTCTTCTGAGGCTTCACATGCAGGCCCAGGACAGTTCTCCAGTAGAATAGGAACTTACCTGCCCAAAGTGATGTGCCAGAATAATGTCCACAACGTTGGTTGTCAATCCCGAGAGCTGAAAGGATAGATACTGGGTCAGCAGAGTAAGTACACATGAGAAAGACAAACTGTCACCTTCAGCCTGGTGCTCTGTGCTGGGTGCCTAATACCCCCAGAACCCCGAAGACCTCTGCACAACAGTGACAGGGCACTTCCACAGGGGATGGCTAATTCAAAGAAAAAGGCAAACAGAGAGAATACTTTGAAACAGAGGGCTAGAAGAGATGATAACATTTCTTTGAAAATGTAACAGCCTGAACAGGAGGCTATTTGCTGCATCACTCCTGCCTGTTTCTGCCTTCGCTCTGGATGCCTTGAAACACTCGAGGCATCCAAGACACACAAAAAAACAGAAAAACTCTTAGTTTTTGCTATCTTCATTTCAGAAAGTGGGAGGAAAAGGCTATGCTGCTGCATTTTGAGCATTTTTCTCCTAATTCCACCCATTTCAAAATGATGCATCTCCTAGTCTATTACATGTAATGCTTTGTGCAAATACTGCAGGCTATTAGTCTACTTCCAGAAAGATTACCAAACTCAAATGAGGTTGATAACTTCCTTTCAGCCCCTTCCCTCGGTTTCATGCTTAACTTGATTCTAGTCAGGGGTGAAACACTGAGTTACAGGACAGAAAAGAAGAGGGAGAGGAGAACAGACAAGGATCATATAATCCAAGAACGACCAAGGACAAAAGAGAGACATAAACAGAGTTCCCCTTCATTCCTTACATGCCTGCAATGACAGGCTGGGTCAGGCTGAGGCTATTGTGCTGGGCCCAATAAATCTTAAAAAGTATATGCCCAAGTCTTGTACTGCGTTTCTGGGTTCAATATCTGCCTTAGGTTCCTGTCTTAAGCTTGCTGCTAATGAAGACCTTGAGAACCAATAGCAATGGTTCAATCAACTGAAGCCTTCCACCGAATGGGAGAGCTGTATTGAGTTCCTGGTTTTGCAAAGCAAGCCAGCAAATGGAAGTCACTGACTGTCTTTTTTTTTTTTTTTATTAAAAATTTTTTTTATTGTCACTGAATTTCTAAAACACAACAGGAAACAAAGTTAGACCAAAAAATACATTTTTTGGTATGTGATTCCAATTCTTTTGTTTAACATCAGGTAAAAGTCTGAGGTGAGGGAAGTGAATTCCTGGCGTGGTGGCCTAGTGGCTAAAATCTTCGCCTTGAACGTGCCAGCAGCTCCACTTCCCATCCAGCTCCCTGCTTGAGGCCTGGGAAAGCAGTCAAGAACAGCCCAAGGACTTGGGACCCTGCACCCGCATGGAAGACCTGAAGAAGTTCCTGGCTCCTGGCTTTGGATTGGCTCAGTACCGGCTACTGCGGTCACTTGGGTAGTGAATCATCGGACAGAAGATCTTCCTCTCTGTCTCTCCTTCTCTCTTTATATCTGACTTTGTAATAAAAATAAATCTTTTTAAAAAAATCTGAGGTGAGGGAAGTGAGAATAAAGTTATTTCAGAGAAGTTTCTGTGGTGTGTGGGGGGGAAATACATACATATATATATATATACATATATATAATACAAATACACAGAAGACATGCTGTATTGAGAAGGGCCCAGGAGATGGGCTGACAGCAGGACAGCAACCCACAGTTGATACTCACTTTGGAGGCTGCCCAGTCAATCCAGCCTTTAGCACATGGGTCCACGTTGATGAGCACCAGGCCTTCCACAAGTTCTGGGTGATTGAGCTGAAAATTGAAACAAACCAACAGTGTTAGAGTCCCTTGTTCCCAGGAAGGGCTTCTCCAGCTTTATTATGAAACCATGTCAGCAGGCGCTGATTCTCCTATCATGCAGGAGGTATTCTGTTAGAAGCAAGCTCCTGAAAACAACCTCCAAAGACACTGATAATCCCTACTCTTGAAAAAAGGAGACCCCAGAAGCAGAAGGAAATAAATTCTCACAATTATTTTACCACACATCAACCCTGTTCACATTTTGATATATTTCCTTCCTGGTTCTTTTCTGTGTTTATGACAAAGTTAGTGTGAACCTATAGTCTAACTTTTTAAGAAAACTAATTCTATTATATATAAATTATGTATAATTTCAGGCTCTCTTTTAAAAAAATTTATTTCAAGGATGAAGTGACAGAGAGAAGAGATCCTCCATCTGCTGGTTCTCTCCCCCAAAGGTTCAACAGCCAGGGCTGGACCAAGTTGATGTTGGGAGCCAACAACTCTAACTGGGTCTCCCTCAGGGATCGCAGGAACCCAAGCACCTGGGCCATCATCTGTTGTCTCTCAGGTGCATTAGCAGAAAGCCACAGTGGAAGCAGAGGAGCCCAGACTCTAATCAAGTACTCCAATACGAGTTAGGTGTGCCCACCCATATTT
This sequence comes from Ochotona curzoniae, assembly GCF_017591425.1. Classification (NCBI taxonomy): domain Eukaryota; kingdom Metazoa; phylum Chordata; class Mammalia; order Lagomorpha; family Ochotonidae; genus Ochotona; species Ochotona curzoniae. The sequence continues at coordinate 12,721,906 of NW_024465894.1, read as the reverse complement.
AACTTTTAAAAATGATTTATTTATTTATTCGATAGGTGCAGTTACAGAGATTGAGAGCCAGAAAAAAACACAGAGATCTTTTATCCATCGGCTCTCTCACCAAACAGCTAGAATGGTTAGGGCTGGACCAGGTTGAAGCCAGCAGCATGGAGCTTCATCTGGGTCTTCATGCGGGTGCCAGGAGCCAAAGTATTGGGATCATCTTATGCTGCCTTCCTAGATGCAGTAACAGAACGGAAGTAGAACACCCAGGACTTGAACCAGCAATCATATGGGATGCTAGCACAAGTTGGCCCTACCCACCTTATTTTTTTAAGAAAATATTTACTTTAGGGGCTGGCGTGGTGGTATATCAGGCTTATCCTCCACCTTCATTCAGCAATGGCATTGCTTATAGCCACCAGTTCATGTCCCAGCTGCTCCACTTCTGATTCACTCCCTGCTTACAGTTTGGAAAATCAACAGAGGATGACTTGGGTTCTTTGGTAACCCGAATGTAGGAAACCCAGAGGAAGCTCCTGGCTCCTAGCTTTGGCTCAGCTACAGCCGCTGTGGCCATTTGGGAGTGAACAAGTAGATTAGAGACCTCTCTCTCTGTCTCTCCTTCTCCATCTGTAAAATCTGGCTTTTAAATAAATTTTTAAAAATCTGTAATTTTTAAAAAATTTTATTTTAGGGGCTGTTGCTGTGGCTGAATAGGCTAAGCCTCTACTTGTAGCACTGGCCTCCCATGCCTGAGGCACGTTGAATACCATCTGCTGCATTTCTGATCCAGCTTCCTGCTATTGCACCTAGAAGAGCAGTGGAGGCTTGCCCAAATGCTTAGGCACTGTGTAGGGCATCTGAAAGAAGCTTCTGGCTCCTGGCTTTGGATAGTCCCAGCTTCAGCTGATGCAGCCATTTGGAGAGTGAATCAGCAAACAGAAGATTTTCTCCCTATCTCTCTTTATTTTTATTTGAAAGGCAGAGACAAAGACAGAGAGATTTCTTATCTGCTGGTCCACTCCCTAGATTCCACCAGGGTTAGGGCTGAGCCAAAACCAGCAGCCAGGCATTCCATTCAGGTCTCCCATATGAATGAATGATAGGGACCCAAGGACATGAGCCATCACATGTATTCCCCCAGGGTGCACATCAGCAGGAAACGAGCTGGAAGTGAGGCTGAGATTTAAACCCAGGCACTCTGAGATGGAATGCTGGCTTCTCAAGTAGTGGCTCAATCATTACGCCTAAGCCAAACCTGCAAACTTATCTACATCTTATCTTTTAATCACAACATACTACCCTCAACCTAAAGTACAAACTTTGAACCTAAAGTACAAAGTTTTATGCAGACCTTTAACTGGAACTGAAAGAATTTCCAGAAATACACAAGACCCAGAAGTGTACCTGGCCGTTTCATACAGTAGTGACAATTGTAAGGCAAGAACTGCCTCGGCATACTTACTGCAAATTTGCTGAGGATGTAAGCGCCAGCTCCAACTCCGATCCCAATGATGCTTTTCAGGCTGTGAATGGGACACGTGGACAATCAGCGCACAGCTTCATTCGCAGACAACATCGTGAAACCGAGAAAACAATCTGGGTTCATATCCTGGCTCTGACATTTACTACATGTGAGAAATCTGTCAAGTTTTTTTTTTCTTAAACTCTTTGAGCTCAGTTCCCTATCTCTAAAATAAGGGTGTTATCCCTCACTTTTAAATTGGTCTGAATGTTAAGACTGAAACCTGGGAGCCATCCCCTGATCCCTTTCACCCAACATCTAAGTCATCAGCAAGTCTTGCAATGTTCATGTGAGGAACACTCTGTCTTCCCTCCCCTTTCAATTCATCTTGGTAGGAGCAAGAATGAAGTTATCGTTACCTCTCGTCTAGACTGTATCAACAGTTTCACTGTTCTCTGCTTTTTTTTTTTCTCTCACTCTGCTCCAAACTACTCCACAAAGAGAGTCAGCCTTTTAAGAGAATTTAAGTGGGTTTATTGCTATACTATACACATACTTAGGATGTCACTGCCCTGTTCAAGATCCTTTTTATACACTTAGAATACAACTGCCAATTCTTATGTGACCTGTTGGACTGGAGTAATCTAAGCATCTGCCCTTCTACTACTTGCCCTAACTGCTCTGCTGGAGAGCCTCTGGCCCAGGTTGGACTCTGTTTAGGCAGCTCAACCAGGATGACACACTCTGAGAGATACATCTCCTCACTGGCCTTGCCTAGGTCATCTCGCCCTTGTTCCTTATCTCAATGTTCCACCTTGTTATGACTGTTGGTTTAATTGCTGTTTTCCCCACTGATTCCATGATAGATACTATTCTGTCTTGTTCACAGCTGTATCCTCTGGGATGAACAAAAAATGGCACAAAACTGTGCGATTATACTCAAGAATGATCTACCTTAAGTGGGTCAGAACTGCAGGCAACATTTCAGCCAGCTCATCCATCGTTGGGTACTGGTACCTGAAATAGAAGATTAGAGGGCATCTCCTGGATTAAAAAGCACGCAGGTTCTGAGTTCCTAGAAAGCTGGGGAAGTATAACAGTGTTAGAGAAAAGCATTCCTTTCATCTGGGGTTTGCAGGTGGAGATAGAGTGCTTGGATCCAGTCGATCATGCCACATTGTGTAATTTTGTACCACTGCTGTGCTAAGAAAAAAACCCAAAGAACCACATGCCTCTGGGACCAGAGGAAGCCACATTGTGAATGTGGCTTTCTCTGAGGCCATTACGAAATCCTTAGCAATCACTTCAGTGGGGGCCTGGGCTCAGGCAATTCCCAGTAGTAAATCAGCTCAGGTGGTGGGGTTCCTGGTCTTCTGCTTATATTTGGGTAGCCAATGAAAAACAGAGTAAGTTTGACTGGATCTGGGAACACAGTTACAAATTAGGCTCCTCACCACAGGTATTTGCTTCTTTTAGTTACACATAGGATAACGTTATTTGATTAACTGTTTTTGAATTTGATACGTGTCATGCAACATCTGAATGAGAATGCTCAGGGTAAGTTCAGAAATGGACCTAGAGCAGGAACCCTAGAAAAGCAGGAGCACCCACAAAGATCAGTGGTGGAAGGGACTATGAGGTGACTGCCGATACAGGAAGTAGGATCTTACAGGGAGTCAGTCTGTCTCTGATCCAACACTTCAGTGGATCAAATGCTCTTGAACCATTTTGTGCATAAAACAGATAAAAGATCTAGATATTAAAAAAAATTTTAATTTATTTAAGGGGCCATCACAGTGGCAAGTTAAGCTACCATTTATGGTGCTGGCCTCCCATACTGGGGTGTTAGTTTGAGTCTTAGCTGTTCTGCCTCCAATCCAGATAATGACCCAAGTACTTGAATCTTTGGTGTTGATGTGGGAGACTCAGATGGAGTTCCTGGCCCTAGCTTTGGCCTGATCAGACCTAGCTGTTGTGGCAGAAAATCTCTCTCTGTATGTTTCTCCCTATCTTTCAAGATTTTTCATTTTCTGATTTATTTCCCAAATGGCAGTAATAGCCAGGTCATGCCAGACAGGTCTCCCATGTGGATGGCAGGACCCCAACTACTCAGACCATCTTCCATGGTCTTCCTAGGTAACATTAGCAGGAAGCTCAATCAGAAACAGACTCAACTGGGACTCAAACTCAAAGCAGGGTTCTGATGTGCGATGCTGACATCGAACATGGTGGCTTAACTTGCTGTGCCACAATGCCTGTCCCTAGATCCGTGAATTGTTGTATATAAATGAGTCACTGGCAATTTTCAGAGATGTAAGTTGAAAACAGCAGAGATTTTTTTTTTTCTTTTAAGCGAGAGCCAGAGATCTTTCACCTGTTGGCTCACTCCCCTAGTGCTTACCAATAGCCAGTGTTTAGGCTGGACTAAAGCCAGGAGCCAAGAACTCTGTCTGGGTCTCCCATGTGGGTGGCAGAGGCCCAAGTTGCTGAAACATCATTTGTTGCTTTCCCACATTAGCAGGAAAGTGGAATAGCCAGTAAAAGTGGAATAACTCAGTACTCTGATATGGGATAATAGAGTCACAGGTCACAGTTTATCCCACTGCACCACCATGCTGGCCTCACAACACAGAATTTGTACTAGATTTCCTGGGTTCAAATTTTTGCTGTGCTATTTGTTATGTAACTTTAGTCAAGTTACTTAATTTTTTTTGGAGGTGGGCTTAGTTTGGTGGGTCTACTTCTAAAATAGGAATAACAATACTTATTTTTTGCTTTGTGATGAGTATCAGCTAATATGGACAGGTGTTTGGTGCAGTGGTTAATGCACTGCTTGAAATAGTAACATCCCATAAGAAGGTGCCTAGGTTTGAGTCCCAGTTTAATTTCCAACATCAGTTTCCTGCTAACGTGTAACTGGAGAGGCCCAAGTACCTGGATTTTTGCAACTCATGTGGGAGACCCTAGGAAATCACTTATGTGGATTCCTAGCTTAAGTCTGGCTAGGCCATGATTACTGCAGGTATTTGAGAGGTAAACAGTGGATGACATTTCTCTCTCCCTCTCCATGTTTCAAAACAAAAAAAAATAGGCTAAGAAATGCTAAGTATTTGAAGGAAGTGTGTGGGACAATGATTGCATAGCAATTTCTAACAATTCCTTGTCTGTAACAGTCTGTTTCACAGCAGCCACTAGTCCGAGGCAACTCTGGAGATCAGCACGTACTCACTCCAACTCTCAGGGTCTCACAACAAGCATGCAGGCCAGGGAGTAGGCAGTGAGCCCATGCAGGCTTAGGACGAAGATGAGGGCTCCGTCAGGGCAGATTCAATTCCTAAGCCAGGATCGAGAGCTAAAGAGCTGCTTGCAGGGAAGTTCAGAGGGATCTGAGTTGAGGGGTTGGGTAGCTGGAGTTTCAGGTTAGAAATGTCAGATTTAAAACTGATGAGGAAGAAAGAAGACAGACCACAGCGAGTGTTCCTGACATGTATGTTCTGTGACAATAGGGAAGCAGGTCCCTACTGACAAGCAAACTACTCTTGGATGGAGAAAATACTCAGTTTCCCTCAGTGGGCTGTCCAGCAGGCCTCTCAGAACAAGGAAAGAACAACATTGATGGCTGCTTGTTAAGTCTAACCCAGGGGCTGGGATGAACTGAGTGGGAGGAAAGTACAGGCTGTGTCCTCCCTAGAGTCACAGCTCTCTGTGTGTCCCCCTGGAGTTCACTGCTCTCTGAAAGTTTGTCTCCCAGCAAATCCTGCTTGTGGCCTTACCCTGTTGGGAAGGAGGGTGCCCCTTCTTGTTGGCCAGGCGCATCAACATGACAGACAGCAAAATGCTGCGTGATCTCTTGCATATCCTCAAAGTTGAAGAATGCATTGAAACAGGACTTATCTACAAGAGTAAAAGAACCCGTAAGTCACAGGCACTCCATGTCTTCCCCCATTCTCTCTGTCCTAAAGCCCGTCACTGTCATCTTTCACTTCAACTAAAGTGAGGTCTGAGAACATTCCCTCTGATTCAAGTTGTCCTGAAGGCTGAAAGAAACATCTCAGTTACTTGAAAATAACCAGTCTCAAATACACACAACATCCAAAGTAGAAATATTCAGCCAATGTGTATTAGCCTCTTGGTATTGCACAGAATCTGCTTACACTCCTAATGCCCTTCTTTCTCGTGCCTCTTACTCTCCTGTCTGACACAGACACTGACTGCACTCCAGGAGCCTGGCTGACGAGGAGGAGTCTCTTGAGCTGCTTACATGGACCAAAGGAGAATCTGGCGTCTCCTGGCAAAACGGCTACAGTCTTGGGAAGGGTTGCAGCTTTGGTTTTAACCCTCTTATCTAAATTTTTAACGTGCTCTCCATATTAAAGTGGCCATACAAGTTCCAGCACTATTGACTCTAACACAGGCCATCTCTAAAAGCCACCGTAAATAAAAACACGTGTCTGTGCACTTCACATGCTAGTGGTTCGAGCCAGAATTCTATAGTCAAAATGCTGGGATCAGAAGTATCTCAAATCTTGTAATTTCTGGATTTCAGAATATATGCAAATTTACAATGAGATATCTTAAAGATGTAGTAAAGTCTAAATCATGATATTCATCATGTTTTACAAACAAAGGGGCTGAGTGAACCAGTGGTAAACTAGTGGATGCAAAATTCTGTGACTGATGTTCCAGTTCCCAACCTAAGTTCTGGTCCAGCCCTGGCTGTTGTGGGCATTTGGAGATGGATAATGTCTCAGTTGTTCTCTTTCTCCCTCTCAAGTTAAAGGCAACCAAAATGATGGTGTGGAACTTTTCCACTTTTGGAATCAACCCCCAGTGTTGGATTTTGGAGCATTCTGGATTTAGTTATGAGGAATGCTCAACCTGTACCTCCAAGAGAAGCACACTTAAGTCAACTGATGAAGACTATAGTAAAGAGGCTTATAGCAAAGAACAGATAATTCTCTAGCACATGGCAGAGTGTTCTCTCTGTCTCTATCTCTAAATCCCTGAAAAGCTCACAGATATTTAAGTTCAAACTCTGGATTTTCATTATAACCTGAAACACAAAAACATCAGAACACACACTTGGAAAAAAATTCAGTTGTGTTTTCCTAATCATTTCACTGCAAAATTTTCAGTGCTTGAGATATATGATACAAAGGTAAAATATAATTTTAGTATCCCCCAAAACACAGTTATGCACACTCCTGATGAACTATAAACATGTCATTCATGAATATAACAATTCAGAGGGAAGGTTAAGACAGAAAGGGAAAAACACTATTCTGATAGAATACTACTTATCATTTTTGTTTTTGAAAATGCACACAAAGATCATGAAGAAAAATAAAAATGTAAAATCCATCAAATACATACGGTTGAGGCCAATGTCATGATATGTCAGTATAACTGGTCTGTTTCCCTTTGGTAAGCCTCTTATAGTCACATGGACCACACCATGAGTTGTTTCTATGTCATGCTCCTGTAACAAGAAAACACAAGATCTCAGCAAAGGACAAAGTTCCCAAGTACTGGGCAAGGTCGTTAATCAACTATTAGCATACAGGAGAGATGCTACATTATACATATTATTTCTACTCTCAAAGTTTCCTAAAAATAAAGAAGAAGAAAATCCCATATTGTTATCATGACTCAGCTGCTTAAACTATTGCTTGGGATACCTGCACCTCATTCTGGGGTGGCGGTGACAGTCTTGCTTACTTGGCTTCCAGTCCAGCATCTTGCTGATTCTCCCGGTAAGGTGGCAGATTATGGGCCGGCCAAGTGATTGGCATCCCTGTCATCCATGTGAGAGATCTACCTGGCTTTGATCTAGCCCAGCCCTGGCCAGGCATCTCTCATATCCTGGCACTCTGCCTTTCAAATAAATACATTTAAAATAAACAAACAAGAAGATGGCGCTGGATCCAGTCCAAGCTGCTCTACTTCCAATCTAGTTCCTGGCTAACATACCTGGGAAAGCAGCAGAAAATGACCCAAGTATTTGAGCCTCTGCCACCCACATGGAAGACCCAGATGAAGTTCCTGGCTCCTTGCTTTGGCCTGGCCCAAGTGGCCATTTTTTGGAGAGCAAACAGCACATGGAAGCATATCTATTCTCTCTCTGTCTCTATTTCTTTCTATGTCTCTCCTGTCTGCAACTCTGCCTTTCAAATGAACAAAATTTTTTTTAAAAAAAGATCCAGAAATCAGAGAGCCATTAAAAATATACTTGCAAGAAAACGAACAAATAAACAAAAAATAGAACCAAAGAATATACTTGCAACTGGCTATGGAAAGATCAGAAAAATGGGTAAGGAGCTAGGTAACATTTGGAGAGGAAACTTAAGGAAAGAAGATTCCAAGAAGTTAATTCGTAAAAATAAGCTTTGAGGCAGTCATTTGACACAGCAACTAACACACAGCTTGGGGCCCCTGGCTCCAAGGCTAGCTCCACTTCTGATTCCAGCAAGTGAAGTCTCTGCTACCTGTTTCAGAATTCTGGATTGAGCTCCAGCTCCTGCTTTGACCTGGCCCTGTCTTTCCCATCTGGAGGGTGACCCAGTCAATCATTCTCTGCCTGTGTTTGTGCCTCTGCCTTTCAGATAAAATAAAATAAAAAAATTCTTTAGCAAAGAAAACTGTGACTCAGGTCTGTATTACTGCTACCTCCTACATGCAAGAATATTCAACGCCTTCAAAGAGGGAACAAAGATGAGGCATTTAGCCCAGTGGTGAAGGCATCCATATCCTGTATTGCGGTACCTGGGTTCAGCTCAGTATATCAATTTGTTCCTGCTGTAGACCCCAGCAGGAAGCAGTGATAGTTCCCACCACACACCTAGGACACCTAGACTGTGGAGATGACCAATCATCAAAGCCACTGCAGGGAGGTACCTCCACCTCCTCTGCTTTAGTCCAATCATCTCTTTCTTCAATTATCTCTCACCCCTACCCATCTTCAATCACAGCTCAGTCCTCACAATTTAGGTAGCAGGGACAAATAATGGTTCTATTGACTAATCCTTCACCTATAGGCACAGGCATCCCACACCGGCACTGCTACACTTCTCATCTATTTCCTTTCTTGTGGCCTGGGAAAGCAGTGAAGGATGGTCCAAAACCTTGGTATTCAGCACTGCATGAGACCCAGAGGACTCTTGGTTCCCAGCTTCAGATTGGCTCAGCTCTGGCCATTGCAATCATTTGGGGAGTAAACTAGCGGATCCAAGATTTTTCCTTCTGCCTCTCCTTCTCTCTATAAATCTATGTTTACAATAAAAGTAACATAAATCTTAAAAAAAATTCAGGTAGCAAACCAGTGGGTGACAGGTCTCCCTCTCAAAAGATATTAAAAGATTAATGAGGGCCTGGCGGTGTGGCCTAGCGGCTAAAGTCCTCGCCTTGAACGCCCTGGGATCCCATATGGATGCCAGTTTTAATCCCGGCAGCCCTGCTTCCCATCCAGCTCCCTGCTTGTGGGAAAGCAGTCGAGGACGGCCCAGAGCCTTGGGAACCTGCAACTGCGTGGGAGACCTAGAAGCTCCGGGCTCCTGGTTTTGGATCGGCATAGCACCGGCCGTTGAGTTCACTTGGGGAGCGAATCATCGGATGGAAGATATTCCTCTCTGTCTCTCCTCCTCTCTGTATATCTGACTTTGTAATAAAAATGAATAAATCTTTTAAAAAAAAGATTAATGAAGGGCAAAATCAGGTTTTATGAGATGGTTATTAAATAAATCATAGGGCTAAGATAAGACAAGTATAAAGAAAAGAAATAAATCCCTGTGACTACATGAGTATTTCTATCCCCTCCGGGTATTCAATGTGGATGGCAGGGGTTCGAACACTTGGGTCCTGATCTGCTGCCTTCCCATGTGTATCAGCAGGGAGACAGACTGGAAATGCAGTGCAGAGGGCTCAAACTGGCCTGCTGATGTGGAGTGTTTGCATCGTAGGCTGTGCCTCAACTCACTGTGCTGTAAAGTCAGACCCTATGCCAATTTTTTCTTTTAATGATTTATTTTTATTGAAAAGTCAGATTTACAGAGAGAAGGAAAGACAAAAAAATCTTTCATCTGCTGGTTTATTCCCTTTGGGGGTGGTTTACTCCCAGAGCCAGGAACCGCTTCTGGGTCTTCCATGCCAGTGCAAGGTCCTAAAGCTTTGAGCCATGATTAACTGCTTTCCTAGGCCACAAGCAGGGAGCTGGATGGGAAGTGGAGCAGCCAGGACACAAACCAGTGCCCATATGGGATTCCGGCACCATCACACTGGGCACCCCTATGCCAATTTCTACAAAGCAACACGATAGACTGTGTATTAACAAAGATATATCTCAAGTGTAAGAATTTGGAGGAGAGAGAACATACACTGAATTCTGAAATCCATGGAAGTTTCAGGACTTGCCCCTTTTGTTTCTTGAGAAAGAAAGAGAGGGAGAGAAGGAAAACAGGTCTGCTTTTCGGGTGATCCTACTGGAGATCCATGGCTCAAGAGAGCATCCGGCACCTCGCCACCTTGACAACCTGGCTATCAGTCTTTCTTCTGTCATAGTCACACCCTCAGTAGAGTCCTGCTTAACAGTCCAGCTTGGCTTCAGCTAACCTACCAAAAACTGTAAGAAAGTTTTGGACTGTCCTGGGCCAGGTAACCGATAGTGACTTGTATGTGTGTGTGTAGTAGGCAGATCCTGAGATGGATGATGAAAAAGGAGACAGAATGGATGGAGGGAAAGAGAACACTCTAAAGATGATGAGGCAACAGAAGCCATAGTCACTACTCTGTCATCATTTTATAATCTGGAGGAATTGGCTCATTACCAAACCTCATTTTTTTTTTTTAAGAAGACCTCAGTCCCCACCTCATCATTTGGGCCCTCTAGTCAACTGAACAAATAGGGAACGGATGAGCCAAGGCGCCTAGCCCTGCTTATCATCCTATTTGGAGGAACTCTTAGTGGTCAATGTCTCAAAGTGCCCCTTCATCCTCACAGTGAGTAAAAGTAAATGTTCTTAGCACAATAAACAAGGCAGATAAAGGAGGCACTCACAGTCAGGGGCATTTGTGTGCAAGTCCTTCACAATCTTGGCGCACAAAGGAACTTGACGCCAAGCAGAGACAAGACTGTGGAAACAACCCAGTGGTCAGGCTGCTGTGGTGGGCAGGCGTTGCCACACCTCTGCTCTGGTCCTCCAGGCTTACAGGCTCTCTCCAATGACCTCACCCCATGCCCCCCACCTCCACCCCTGCGCTCTGGAGTATGATCACACAATGAGAGCCAGTGCTCAATGGGCAGAGCCCTGAGGGAGCAGCTCATGGCCCTGGTAACAGACATCTATTTCCCCAGGAGACCTGGAAGAAACTCCTACTCCCCAGCTTCAGACTAGCTCACTCTGGTCATGGCAGCTATTTGGGGAGTGAACAGTGGATAGAAGATCTCTCTGTCGCTGTCTCTCTGTAATTCTGACTTTCAAGTGTAAAAGTAAATGAATAAAAACATCTTTAAAAAAGAATTTAGGTTTTCTAGGATGTTATCCTTATTTGATAACTCACTTTTACCTTTGCTTGAGTCCTTATCCATGAGCTAAACGTGCTGTCAACAGAAGATGCAAGGTGACTCATCAACTCTCTAAAACTCAGTCATGCTATGATCACTTCAAACTTGTTAATACTGTTCCCTCTCCTTGGCTAATCTAAAATAATTCAAGTTAACTTTTTGTGACAATTTATACTCAGGAAATGTCAATATTTTATTTACATGAAGTTTTATTCTGTTTCCAATAAATAGGCTATTGTAAGATTCTTGGTAAAGATTATCAAAATAAGGCACGACACCATGACCTAGCTGCTGAGGTCCTCGCCTTCAATGTGCCAGGATCTCATTGGGCGCTGGTTCTGGTCCCAGCAGCTCCACTTCCCATCCAGCTCCCTGCCTATGGCCTGGGAGAGCAGTTGAGAACGGCCCAAAGCCTTAGGACCCTGCACCCACATGGGAGACCCGGGGGAGTTCTTGGCTTTGGCTTCAGATCGGCGCAGTACCGGCCATTGTGGTCACTTAGGGAGTGAATCACTGGAAGAAGGATATTTCTCTCTGTCTCTCTTCCTCTCTGTATATCTGACTTTGCAATTAAAATAAATCTTTAAAAAAAAGATTAGCAAAATAAAATAATTATAAAAAAGATTCCTGGCTATAACTTCTATTATTTTTATTTACTTGAAAAGCAGAGAGATAGAGAGATTATTCTTCTATTAGTTCACTCCTCAATGATCCCAAAAGCTATGGCTGGGCCAGACCAAAGCCAGGAGCCAGGAATTCCATTGGAAGCTCACATCAGTGGCTGGAACCCAAACACTTGAAACATCATCTGCTAGGACATGCATTAGAAGGAAGCTGCAGTGGGAATAGACTTGAACCCTGGCACTCTGATATGGGATGTGACCATCAGAATTGGTATCTTATCTACTATACCAAATGTCTGTTTCTAGGTTTTGTTGTTATATAGTAAGTTTTGATATAATATCCCTAAATATTTTACCCCTAGGTATAAGGGTAAAGGTTTTTGCATTTCATTTAATAGCTTAGCAAAACAATCTTTTCTCAGGCCCAGCACAGTAACCTAGTGGCTAAAGTTCTCACATTTAACATGTCGGGATCCCATTTGGGCACTGGTTCGTATTCCCATCCAGCTCCCTGCTTGTAGCCTGGGAAAGTACTCAAGGATGGCCCAAAGCCATGGGATCCTGCACCTGCGTGGGAGACCTGGAAGAGGCTCCTGACTCCTGGGTTCGGACTAGCTCAGCTCTGGCCATTGTGGCCATTTGGTGAGTGAATCATGGGATGGAAGATCTTCCTCTCTGTCTCTCCTCCTCTCCATATGTATCAACTTTCCAGTAAAAATAAATAAATCTTAAAAAAAAAAAGAATCTTTATCAGTCAGCCTTTTGCTTATCTGTTTCAGATGAGAGTAGGGAGGGGAAGATAAAGGTGAGGCAGATAGAGAGAGATATCCCATCTACAGCTGCACTCTCCAAATGCCCACAACAGCCAGGGCTACACCAAGCTGCAACTAGGAACCAGGAACTCCATCTCAGTCTCCCATATGGGTAACTGAGCCCTAATTACCTGAGCTATCACCTGTTGCTTCCCAGGCACATCCGGGGGAAGCTAGATTGTCAAGTGAGGCAGGATATGACCGCAGGAACTCTCTCATGGATGTGGACATTGCAAGATGAGGATTATTGTATCACACTGTCTACCCCAACTTGCATTCTGTATTATCTTTTCTCTGACTTCAGTCTCAACTCCTTCAACCTTGAACTCTGACACCTTCAATCAGGTTCAATTCAGGCTTCAGGCTTCAGGTATCGACTGTCACCATTCAACAGTCTTTTTACAAATCACACTCTACATTTGGGAAGTTTCTTTTCCAAATTGTCCACCTGACATGTATCATTTCCTCCTTGAATGCCTCATGCAGTATTTTCTTCACATAGCCTCAGTCAATGATGAAGGGAAAGGGTGCCTAACACATACACAGCAGTACTGACAGTTTTAGAACATGCTCTAGGGAAGTCTGGGGAGGAAGCGGTGCAGCTCTCTGGTCCACTCAAACACTGGACAGACACACACACACACACCACTTTTTTACAAAGCAAATGAGAATCCTCTCTGAATATTTCTCCAGAGTGTCAAGTAAAGATTTTTCATGGTAAGGCTAAACTTGGAGGAAATGAGTTAGGGTAGCTACTGACAGTCATGCATGGCATGTGACGGGACTCACCAGAGGAAGCAAACCTGTAGTGATGCGAGGAAAGGAACTGATATTATGGGTGATACAAAAAAGGACTTTAGCTTTGCTAAAAGGTTCTCTTTTGCTTTTCCCCAAATGAAGTCAGTCACTCAAACCATCAGAACTTAATAGAATCACCCTACCACACACAAAAGCTACAACAGAATCAAACCAGAAGTAGGGAGCAAGAGGTGTCAAAGGGAGGAAAGAGGAACAAAAATCACCATGAGGTATGGAGAGAACACAGGAGTGGTTGGGCGATAGTGGCAGTAACTTTCCATTATTCGGGCAGGGATGAATCAGAAGAGAACCTGTGGGATTCAAGGCTGGAGGGCACACAGCCCAGAAGCATCTACAAGGCATGAAAGCATCTACAACACTCTGAATTCCAACTCTATCAGACTGCAGCAGGCAGCTGAAGCCAGCGCTCCCCAATCACTTCTTCCCTTTAAACCAACTTCCAGAAATCTTATTTCACATCACACCAAGAGATCTACAAGGATATAGACCTGTTTAAGCCCCTCAGAAGTGACTGGTGCTCACTGTGACACAGAGAGTTGAGCCACCTTTTGCGATGTAACTTCCTGCGTCGGAGTAACTCCATTTGGAGGTTCTGGCTGCTCTGCTTCTGATCCAACTTCCTCACTAGTGCACCTGGTTGCAGTCATTTGGAGTGAACTAGCAGATGGAAGACTGTCTTTCTGTCTATGTTACTCTTGGAAATACATAGCAAGTTCTTTTAAAGCTCCTTTGCAGAGGTAAGCACACACATACGTTTGGATTGCAGTTTCAACACCAATTCTCATGGGTTGGGCTTTTTCCATTTGTCCTCTAAAAAGAGACTGCAATGAAGTAGCCAGCATGAAAGTACTCAGCTGATGGCCATGCCATTTTATTTATTTGAAAGGCAGAAAAACAGAGACAGAGAGAGATCTTCCATCTGCTGATTCATTTCTCAGTGTTCATAATAATCTGGGCTGGGCCAGGCTAAATCCAGGAGCCAGTAACTCCATTCAGATCTCCCACACGGGTACCAGGGACACAGTTGCTTCAGTGCTCACCTGCAGCCACCCAAGATACACATCAGCAGGAAGCTGGGGTAAGGAGTGCAGCCAAGACTTCAGCTCAGATATCGTGGCACAGGATGCAGGTATCTCAATTGAACCTGGAACCCTGTGCCAAATCTCACACTTTAGCTCTAAACCTGTAAGCAATCTCACAAGAAGAAGAAGAAGAAGAAAACCCAGTGGTACTGAAGAAGATGGATGTTAAGAAGACTGCTGAGTCACTGCCTCACACAGCAACAGGCTCGCTCCTCTAAATTCCAACTGTGTCAGCTGGAACCATTCCCCTTCTCTCATGACTCCTTATATCCACCACCTGCCTCAGAAGAGTACCGACAATGATGCAACTAAGGATAAAGAACCAAGATTATATCTTCATTACTGAAAAAAAAAAAAAAAACCATATGCAGCTGATCAGTTAGGAAAACAGACTTTAGATTCAAGCTGTGAGTTTAGGTGAGGATACTGAGATGACTTTCTAGGTACAGCAGCAAAGATTCCTTAAAGATTTTTCTCCATCAAGGCACAGACCTGAAAGAAGCCTGGTTAGATGTCTTCAGTTCACTCCCACCCATGTCTATGCTGGAGGGCAACACAGATGGCAAGAGTGCAAGCCTGTCCAGCTGGTGATGGGTGGACCATAGATGTGTTCTGCTTGGATTCCTAAGAATGCCCAATGGTTTCTGGGAAGTCTGCAGGCAAACCAGGCCCTTCTAGTCTTCTCACATCATCCTACCTCCTGGGTCTACTATTAGCCTGCTGTTCTGAGGCAGCTGCCCCAACAGCACATAAACCCTTGAAAAGAGAGTAAAAGGAAGCAGAGCCCTCAACAGTGTTAGGAAGAGGGGTATTTGGGGAGCAGATGAGCTGATAGAGGACTTCTCTGCTTCTCCCTCTCTTTGCAACTGTTTTCCAAATAAATTAATCAATATTAAAAAGGCCAACTAGGGCCTGGTGCTATGGCTCAATGGCTAAGATCCTTGCCTCACATGCACTGGCATTCACATGAACACTTGTTTGTGTCCTGGCTGTTCCATTTCCCTGCTTGTGGTGTAGGAAAGCAGTTAAGGATGGCCCAAAGCCTTGGGACCCTGCACCCACGTGGGAGACCCAGAAGATGCTCCTGGTTCCTGGCTTCCGGCTTTGGATTGACAGCTCTGGCTGCTGTGGCCATTTGGGGAATGAACCAGCAAATGGAAGATATTTGTCTCTCCTTCTCTCTGTAAATTCACCTTCGCAGATTCATCCAACTAAACACAAACTTGACTGTTAGTGTTTATTAAAAAATAATATTCCTTTTTGTTTTCTAAGAGTCATCACCAGGGCAGGTATTTAATGGTTAAGACACTAGTTAAAATGTCTGCATCCCACATCAGATTCCACACCCAGCTCCTGGATTCCACACCCAGCTCCACCACTGACTCCAGCTGCCTGCTAATGTGGATCCTGACAGGCAGTAACAGTGGTGACATCTCAAGTAACTGGGTTCTTGCCACCCATGTGAGACTCAAGACTGAACTGAATTCCTAGTCCCTAGGTTTGGTTTACCTGGTCCCAAATATTACACGTATCTGCAAAGTAAATTAGAGGATGCAAGTGCATGCTCTCTCTCTCTCTCTCTAAAAATACATCTGTTTTGGGCCTGATATGATGGCTCAATTGGCTAATCCTCCAATCGTAAGTGCCAGGATCTCATATAGGTGCCAGTTCGTGTCATGGCTGCTCCACTTCCCATCCAGCTACCTGCTTGTGGCTTGGGAAAGCACTTGAGGTGCAAGGACCCCTTGCACCTGCATGGGAGACCCAGAAGAGCTTCCTGGCTCTTAATCAGCTTAGTTCTGGCCATCACAGCCATTTACGCAGTGAACCAGTGGATGAAAGATCTTTTTCTCTGTAAATCTGCCTTTCCAATAAAAAAAAGATATATATGATTTTCTGTTCCTTAAATAATTTTGAAAACAGTCATCACCTAAAGCAATGACTCAGTAATGGCTTTAGGCCAATTACACTGTGCATTTAAATCATCAACTAACTATATCATGAGATAATTGGAAACAGCAGTATATAGCAACACGGTGAGTGAGCCTGCTCCTCCCAATGTCAACCTCTCATCTATTCTGCCGAGGGATGTTAGCTTTAAAGACAACTCAATTCCTTACGTTTCCATTGCGAACATGTCCAGATGTAAAAGAGTACACAACAGTTTTTCAATCCTAACTATTCAATGGCAAGTTATAAAACTTAATCTCAGATTTCCTCATCTGCCAAAATAGGGTGACAAAAGCCATCACAGGATACTGCTCTAAAAACTGGAGATAATGTGTTTAGCAGGTATTCTATAGTGGATGACCAATAAATTATTATGATACAGCTGCTTTGCCAATGAGAGATATTAGTTCTTTCTTCATGCTAACACTAGAGTCATTGTACTTAATAGAAATTGCATTCTTGAAAACATACTGGAAACATCAGAGCCTATGAAACGATGCTATAAAATGAAATGCGATTAAAAAAAAAAAAGAAGAAGAAAACATACTGGAACAAGAAAACTGGTGTCCCAGCACTCTTTCTTCCCTGCTGGTTAGGCCCCTGGCAATCTACCTCCTGTCGCTGCTGCTGATTTCTGCCACGCTGGCCATCCCCCAATTGGGAGGTCTGGGCTTCCAGGGCTTCTGCGGCTCTCATCTGCCTCTGCTCTTTCCTTCCTGCCATTTCTTTTGGCACCAGTCAACACATAAAGCAGGCGGTAGAACACTGCTGGCTCACACTGTTGATTTTCACATTGGCAATGGAGCTCGTACAAAAAGTAAGATGGGAAAAGCAGTGCCATTAGGGAAAATACTAATGAATCAAATTTTTTTTAAGTTGGATTTTGCATTTCTAAATATAAAACCAGGAGAAATCCTCATTTCAATGAGAGATCTTCATTACTGATTAAAATTTGGTCGAGAAGTCTCTCTTCCAAATTGCTTCTCCCTACTTTCTCTGCCGTGAGGTCACGACCACTGCTTGTCAGCTGTGTGTCACAAATGAGGTTCTCAGCATCATCTGAGAAAAGATCTCCACTGTAAGGAATTCCACCCACAAGCAAACTTCCAATGTAAAACCTGTTTCTGGCAGGCAGTTTCTGAACGTGATAGCTAATCATTCCACATAAGCTTGATCCCATGATCAAAGGACAATGGGCAGTCATGATCAGGTGTGCCAAGAGCTACCGCTACAAGACCACGCCCACAGGCAGGCAGGCAACCCACACCTGTACAGAGCCCTCCTGGTGCTTGTGCAGGCCTTACCTGACAGTCAAAGTCCTGGAAGTTTCGTGTACCATTCTGTCAACAGAAGGCAAAAAACACAGTCAGTTTCCCTGTGTGGCTTGCCCCGCATATGTACAGCAAATTCAGTTCACATTGAAGGCAGTGCGTATGCAGCCTCATGGTTGTTATAAAACTAACATGGTTCTCACCACGAGGCTCCTAGGGCCAGCTGGGGTAACTACAGCATGTCAGGTGAGTTCGTTCTTTGGCAGCTTACTGTACAGACATGGGGAGGAACCCAGTTTCCTTACAAACACAAAGTGTAACTTCTTGTCTCCCTACCTCAGGGACAACTCATGAGACGAGGATAAAACACAGTCCAGGGTCTGAGAGCATGTCCTGGACATGGGTAGGAAAGGACCTGGGAGAAAGAAGGAATTAGAGGCCAACTCTGACTGGACTGAACCTAGATCCAAGAATCAAAGAAAGGACAAAGAAGAAAACAAAGCCATGGATGGCTCATAAAGGGAAGACTTTTGGGGCTGCTATTGTGGCACAGCAAGTTATGCCGCCACCCACAATGCAAGCACCCCCTCTAAGAGCACCAGCTTGTGTCCTGGCTGTTCCGCTTTGGGTGCAGCTCTCTGCTCATGTGCACCTGGGAAGGCAGCAGAGGATGGCACACGTGCTTGAGCCCCTGAAACCCACACGAAGACCAGGTGGTGTTCCAGGCTCAAGTCTTTTATTTAGACTAGACCCTGGTGCGTGTGGCCATTTGGAGAATAAACCAGCGGATAAAAGATCTCTATCTCTTCCCTCTCTTTCTGTAAGTCTGTGTTTCAAATCACTAAATAAAATCTTAAAAAAAACACGACTTTTGGAGCCAGCGACGTGGCGCATTGCATTAAGCCTTCACCTGTGATTCCAACATCACACAAGTCCTGCGTCAAGTCACATCTGCTCAAGTACTTAGGTCCCTTCCACCCTAATGACAGACCTGGATGAGGCTCCTAGCTCTGAGTTTCAGCCTCCTCAGACTGTCATGGCAGTCATTTTGGAAGTGAACCAGCAGACAGATGACATCTCTTCTTTCACCCCCCCAACCCCTCCCTCTCCATAACTCTGCCTTTCAAATAAATGAGTCTTAAAAAAAAAAACAACAACTTCAAATTTAATGATAAAATTTGAAAGAAAGGAAGGCAGGGCTCCCAACACTGACATATCTACCGTACCCTACGAAATAGGAAAAAAAAAAAAAAAAAAAAAAAAAAGGACAAGTGATTGCATAGCACAACATAGACAAAAGATCGAAGGAGAATTCATCAAACGTCTAAAATGGGTTATAGAAAAGAAACATCTGACCAAGAGGAAAATCAGTGGCAATGACTCAGAGGCATTTGAGCAGCATTTGAGCAGCAATTCAGAGATGGGGATCAAGAGTATGGTACTAGAATATTCAAATATATATATAGTGACAGATGACATATATGGTAGAAAACAACAAAGACAACAAAACTCTCTCGACTTGATTTTTCATGAAGTGGAAGCCCCTCCACTAGAAAAGCTCTCCTTATGTAGAAACTATTCCGCCGTGACCTGTTGACTTTGCTCCTGCAATGGCTTCCGGCAGGTGTGCAGCTGCTGTCAGGTGCAGTCCCCACAGCGTCCTCTCCTGAGATGTTGCAGGCAACTTACCTGTGGAAGTCCTATGTAGTTTCATTCCCCTTCAAGAAGTTCCCCCCACCAAACCTGTCCTGGATTCATCTCCTTTGCTATCAGCAGGATAAACAAGTGAAAACCCTCTACCTTCAGGTGGGAGGGGAGTAGGACACATACACCCAAAGCAACAAACGACCCTTCCCATAGGAGGAACCAGTGGAATTAGCTGAGATGGTTTATAGCTGTACTGTCCACTGTGGCAGCCATTAGCCACATGTCTAATTTGATTTTAAATTGATTTATGAGCAGCATAAATTTTCTAAAGGTGGCTGGAATGTCATAACAGATACCAACATGGACAGATGGAGATACCACTGACAGCAGCATGGAAGAGACAGCAAGTCTGAAGTGCTATTCCTCACATGAAACTGAATTCACAACAACAAAGTCTGATACAGTCACAGCACGGATAACTCCGAGACTGAGCAGATGGGCCTGGGTAGATTTCTAAGGAATGTCGCTAAGGATTAAAGGATCACCCTGTCCTGTGGCAGCCTTCGTTCCCAGGAAAGGTCTGGGAGCTTTCAAGAAAGCCATTGTGGGGCTGGCATTTGGGATACAGGTGTGAGTCGCCACTGGGACACCCGCTATCTATATCAAAGAGTTTAATTTTAGTCTTCCAACCTACTTCTTACTGATGCCCACCCTAGCAGGTACCGGAGGATGGCTCATATACTTGTGCTCCTGCCACTCGTGTGGAAGACCTGGGTGAAGTTCCTGATTCCCAGCTTAGGCCTGGACCATGTTTGCTGCAGGCATTCGGAGTACTGAACCAGTGTCTGGAAGATCTCTGCCATTCAAATAAAACGTAAATTTTTAAAAACAATTTTTAAAGATTTATTTATTTTTAAATTCAAGATGCCATCTTGCTCTGCTTTTCCCAGGCCACTAGCAGGGAGCTGGCCAGAAGTGGAGCATCCAAAAAAAAGTAGAGCATCTACATGGAATGCTACCATTACTGGTAGTGGTTTTATTTATTTATTTTTTATCAAAGATTTATTTATTTTTATTGCAAAGTCAGATATACAGAGAGGAGAAATAGAGGGGAAGATACTCCGTCCGATGATACTCCCCAAGTGATCACAATGGCCAGTGCTACGCCGAGCCAAAGCCAGGAGCCAGGAACTTCCTCCAGGTCTCCCATCTGGGGGCAGAGTCTTAAAGTTTTGGGCTGTCCTCAACTGCCTTCCCAGGCCACAAGCAGGAGTTGGATGGGAAGCAGGGCTGCCAGGATTAGAACTGGCACATGTTTGGGATCCCGGTGTATTCAAGGCGAGAACTTTGGCTGCTAGGCCACCGTGCCAGACCCGACACAGCTTTTAAAACCACTACCAGTAAAACCACTACCAGCATTATTTACTACAAGTAAATCTCTTAAGAAAATAAAAAGCTTGTCACAACTCTTGCCCCAAAAATTACTTTTTAAAAGCAACGTCACTGTGTTTAATTTCCAGTTAGACCATGAGAAGTAGAAGGAAGGGCCTCCTATGACCTAGGGTAGGTGTTGTCAGAATGCAAATGATCAGCCAGTGAATTTCCAGTTCTTGAGACCACCTGACAGCCTCCAAACACAGCAGAAATCAGGCGCTTGGGAGATATAAAATGAATGAGCCAATATGAAACAGAAAAAAAAAAAGTTGCAACATTTCTGTTAAGACTTTGGGTATGGGCCCGGCACCGTGGCCTAGCAGCTAAAGTCCTCGCCTTGAACAACCCAGGATCCCATATGGGCGCCGGTTCTAATCCTGGAAGCTCCACTTCCCATCCAGCTCCCTGCTTGTGGCCTGGGAAAGCAGTCGAGGACGGCCCAAAGCCATGGGACCCTGTACCCATGTGGATCCTGGCTTCGGATCGACACAGCACCAGCTGTTGGGGTGACTTGGGGAGTGAATCATCGGACAGAAAATCTTCCTCTCTGTCTCTCCTCCTCTCTGTATATCTGACTTTCCAATAAATAAATAAATCTTAAAAAAAAAAAAACACTGTAGTAAGGTTTACCTCAGTTTCTACTGTAGCAAACTAAATCAAGTAAATACCTTGTTTCCATTCTCCTTGCTAGACACTGATGGCTCCGTGGACTTTCCTCAACAACTCAGAAGGCAACTGTGGCCTCCTATTTGCTTTCTCAAGCCTGGGTTTAGGCTTTCCCCAGGTTCTGCAGCACCTAAGCCCAGAACAAGGAGCAGAAAGGCAGCTCAGCTGCTTCTTCCTGGATCTGTTGGGTGAGAGGTGCGAAACCAGCAGCCCCAGAGGCAGCAGATGGTGGATGTATCCTCCTTTCAAATCAAACAAGCATGGCAAAATTACCCACATCTCGCACTTCAGAGCCGGAGACGAAATGACAGGCATACGAAAATAAAATGGGAAAACGACCAGCTGATGACGAGTGACAGGTTAGCACAAGCCTCACTCTATGGAAAATGCCCCCTTCCAGTCATCTCAGGACAAACGTCTCTGGAACAGCTTGTGTTTGAGTTGCTTTATCTCCTTGCAGCCTGGATGGGCTCAGCAGTGTCTTTGGTTAAGAGTACAGAGACAAGCAGAATGAACAGAAAGATGAGGTGCAATGAAACACATTTCCAGGCTTCTCCTAAAGAGAAAGTGATGCCAAGACTTCTACAGGGTTGGCTACATGGAAAGACTGAGGTTAGAGCAGGGAAAACCTGGGTTTCAATCCTGCTTTTGCCACTCAGTGATGGCAAGGCAGGCTTTCAGCCAGAGTTCACATCAGCTCAACAAGGAATGCTACCTGCTTCAAAGCGAGGCTCTAAGAATTAAAAAAAAAAAAAAGAGGGGCCAGCATTGCAGTGTGGATGGTAAAGCTGGTGCCTGCAATGCCATCATCCCACATGAGCAACAGCTTGTGTCTTGTGTCTTTCAGCTCTACTTGAAATACAGCTCCCTGCTAATGGCCTGAGAAAAGCAGTGGGTGACTGTCTGAATACCTGTGTTCCAGCCACCCATGTGGGGGACCCGGATGAAGCTGCTAGCTTTCTGCCAGGATAAGGAAGAATCATCCTCTCATGTGCACCCGATTCTAGCTTTATTCTCTCCCTCCACTTCATGGCACAGTATTTTTGGGATAGTCCTTCACAAACTTAAAAAGACAGTTTTGGGCCCGGCGCGGTGGCGCAAGTGGTTAAAGGTCCTCGCCTTGCACGCCCGGGATCCCATATGGGCGCCGGTTCTAATCCCGGCAGCCCCGCTTCCCTTCCAGCTCCCTGCCTGTGGCCTGGGAAAGCAGTCGAGGACAGCCCAAAGCTTTGGGAACCTGCACCCGCGTGGGAGACCCAGAGGAGGCTCCTGGCTTCGGATCGGCATAGTATCGGCCCGTTGCGCTCACTTGGGGAGTGAATCATCGGACGGAAGATCTTCCTCTCTGTCTCTCCTCTCTGTATATCCGCCTTTCCAATAAAAAAAAAAAAAAAAAAAAAAAAAAAAAAAAATCTTAAAAAGACAGTTTTATGGAAATTGGATGGGAAACATCAGGAGAAGCTATGTGGGGACTTGAAAAGCAAAGGAGAAAGAAGCCTGGTGAAAGATAAAGAAGGGCTGGGCGAAGTGAGAGAGGTGGACACAGAAAGGCAAACACAGCACAGGCCAGCAGCAGAAAAGGACAATAAACAACAGCTTCTTCTTACCCTGTCCCTCCCTCAAACTCACCCAGCCTCCTCCCGGCTGTCTCTCAACCTTCTTTCATGAACTCTGCTGACTCACGGACACCCTGCTCCGAATATTGCAGAAGGTGCAGTGACACAACAAGAGTGTGGAGAAGAAACCCGTCTGAACACAGAAAACGGACGACGTCTGCCGACTTTCCTCACTTTCCAGGAGCTCCTGTCACCTCACTCTTCACTTGCTCGGTCCTGTTGTCCCTCAGCAATGCCACCCAGCATCCAGTTGGCTCTTCAACACAAATACAGAAGTGGACACACTGCTGGTAGCCAGGTATCCCTGACGCACCTGTGAGGGCCACGGCAAGGTCTCGCCATGGATCGGATGAGCTTCAGGGAGAATCTTGTAGCTTGTGCACATCACCAAAAGCTTTCCTCAGAGACCTGAGAGTCAGAACTCTTGGATTCCTGGTCAACACCCATCTTGTAACAGCTACTTAACCTGGCCAATTTATGTTTCCTTCGATGTTCCTATCTAAACAGAGGAAACTCTCAAAACCAATTTGGTTGAATATGATTTCATGAAAGATAAAGTAGGAAAGACAGAAAAAAAAAAAAACAGGAGTTAAGAAATAAATTTCTCAAAGAATTCCCTCCATCAGGAGTCTGGTTACTAGGGCTGGTTACTGACTGAGTTGATACAGACATAACTGGTAGCAGATGAAATGACTTGTTTATTTTAGGGTCAGCAGAGGGGTTTTTACCTTGTCATTGAGAAGCGGCTTGATCTCTGTGAGCTGAACATCCTGCAGTTCATCCATGAAGCCAGCGAGTGGAGGAGTCTTGGGGGTCCACAGGCAGCGCTACAACAGAGGGAAAAGGCTTAAGCCAGGAGTGGGAAACAGGCTAGGATTAACACACCCGTGCTTGCACCTGCACACAGCCAGCTCAGTGTGGCAGACACAGGGAAAGCAGCCTCGGCGACCCTGGCCTCCTGGCAAACACAGCCCAGCACAACGCGTCACCCTCTCCTCCTTCGGCAGCACACACACAAAGTACAGCTGAGACCAGTGTTTGCTTTTCACCAATAAAATATGACAAAATTGATGGAATGTATACAAGTATATTGTACAGTACAGTAGTATTTGTCTTGCAGAGAGACAGTCCCTTGCCTACTGATTTTGAAAAGGCAAGCTAACTGTGTTGTTAAAGGGAAAGGAAAGGACCTGGTGTGGTAGCCTGGTGAGTAAAGACCTCAGCTTGCACACACCTGGATCCCATATGGGCGCTGGATTGTGTCCCAGCTGCTCCATTTCCCATCCACTTCCCTGCTTGTGGCCTGGGAAAGCAGCAGAGGATAGCTCAAAGCCTTGGGACCCTGCACCCGCAAGGGAGACATAGAAGAAGTTCCTGGCTTTGGAATGGCTCAGCTTCAGTCACTGCAGGCACTTGGGGAGTGAACCAGCAGACAGAAGATCTGTTTCTCCTTTCTGTAAATCTGCCTTTCCCAGAAAAATAAACAAACCTTAAAAAAAAAAAAAAAAAAAAAGAGGGGCCAGAGCCATATTGTAACAATCCTCTGCCTGCAGCACCAGCACACCATACAAGTGCTGGTTTGAGTCCTGGCTGCTTCACTTTCAATTCAGCTCCGTGATAATCTGTCTATCTAGGAAGACAACTGAGGATGGCCCCAGTACTTGGACCCCTGAACACACGTGGGAGACCAGGAAGAAGCTCCAGGCTCCCGGCTTCAGACCAGCTCAGTTCCAGCCATTGCAACCATTTCATCAGTGAGACAGAGAATGGGAGATCTCTCCCTTTCTTTTTTTTTTTTTTTTAACTCTCTCTTTTGTTGTAACTCTGCCTTTCAAATACAAATAAATAAAATAAACCTTAAAAACAAAAAGAAGGCAAGGAATCTACGATTGAAAGCAAGAAACAGAGACCCCTGGCCCAGCAATCTGCAATGAACCGAATGCATCAATGACCAAGCAACAAGCAGGCGGACGCACTTCCTCCCTTGGTTGAGCCTCAGATGAGATGCAAGGCCTGACCAATAAATACCCTGATTAGACTTGCAGTGAGAGACAGGATGAAATGAACCAGCAGGTAGAAGAGTCTCTCATTTGGCCTTTCTAAGAGTTTATTTATTTATTGGAAAGTCAGATATACAGAGAGGAGGAAAGACAGAGAGGAAGATCTTCCGTCCGATGATTCACTCCCCAAGTGAGCGCAACGGCCGATGCTATGCCGATCCGAAGCCAGGATCCAGGAAGCTCTTCCAGGTTTCCCACATGGGTGCAGGGCCCCAAGGCCCTGGGCCGTCCCTGACTGCTTTCCCAGGCCACAAGCAGGGAGCTGGATGGGAAGTGGAGCTGCCAGGATTAGAACCTGCGCCCATATGGGATCCCGGGGCGTTCAAGGCGAGAACTTTAGCCGCTAGGCCACACCGCTGGGCCCCATTTGGCCTTTCAAATCAACCCTTCAATCTATCTATCTATGAGTTCAGATGACTGCAGACGCACAGATATCTGACTCCAAGCACATGAACGACCTTAAGCCAACCAACCACCAAGTCCGCTTTCAAATTCTGGACCACAGAAAACAGGAGAGATAATAGATTATTGTGTTGGGGAGGGGCAGCATTGTGCCACAGTTAGCTAAGCTGCCAGCTATGATGCCAGCATCCTGTATGAGCACTGGTATGAGTTCTGGCTGCTCCACTTGCAATCCAGCTCCCTGCTAACGCATGTGAAAAAACAGAGGCAGATGGTCCAAGTGCTTGGGTCCCTAGCATCCATGTGGGAAACCTGGCCAGAATTCTGGCTCCAGCCTTACCCAGCCCCAAACTGGGATGAAGTGGAGTATACATGGGGGTGTGGTGTGGTGGGGTGGGGTGGGGAGTGTGTGCATGTGTGTGTGTTGTCCTCTCTGTAACTCCGCCTTTCCAACAAAGTCAATCTTTAAAAAATGTGCTTTTGCTGTTTGGAGTGATATGTTATGCAACCATAGATAACTAAAAGATAGCCGATAACAGAGAGGAGGCTGACTGAGTTGTTCAGAGGTGGGTTAAGGTGGGCGAAGGCAGACAGGATAATAAACTCTTTTCCCCATGCACTGTGCAGGAAGCTGTGGCGATATGAATGCTGCCAGCAAGTGATACCCACAGAGAAGCTAAAGCTCATTCCTCTGCCCTAGCCCAATACTCATTACTTGAGAAAAAGTCCCATTCAATGCCTAGGATTTAACAGTTACTGAGTATCCACTGGGCAAAGCACTCTGCCTCCCAGGAGCTCACTCAAGCATAGAGATGAGACAGACTGCAAAATGAGAAATAAAACGGACACAGGAGCCTGAAGAAAGGTCAATTACTTTTGATTGTTATAAATTTGGAGGGGAAAAAAAAGCCTTCAAAAGATATTCATCTATTCTATCAGCCTACTTTCTGGCGCCCCTCCAGTGACAGCATGGCCTAGAGAGGGGAAGCGTCCCAACTTACCCTTTAGGTACTACTGACCAGCATACTAAAGCAAATTCTGTTCCCAACTAGGACTACATTAGGGCAAATCAGCCAAGGTTCTTTCGTAACGTAGTCCCAGCAAGACTTGGGAGTGTTGAGACTATGAATGTCACATGTCAATCACACACATTTCAAACACAGGTGCCACCTATTAGTATAAATGAGATGAAACGATCTCCCTATAAGGACAGTGGTTCTTTTCCTAGATTTTCTAATAACTTGACTGAGCTATCAAATGTCCAGAAGCTATATATTTTTTTTAAAGATTTATTTTATTTTTATTGGAAAGGCGGATATACAGAGAGGAGAGACAGAGAGGAAGATCTTTCATCCGATGATTCACTCCCCAAGTGACCATAACGGCCAATGCTATGCCAGTCCGAAGCCAGGAGCCTCTTCCGGGTCTCCCACGTGGGTGCAGGGTCCCAAAGCTTTGGACCATCCTCGACTGCTTTCCCGGGCCACAGGCAGGGAGCTGGATGGGAAGCGGGGCAACCGGGATTAGAACCGGCGCCCACATGGGATCCCAGGCGTGCAAGGTGAGGACCTTAACCACTGTGCCACCGCGCCAGGCCCAGAAGCTGTATTTTTATACCCGTAACATTTCAAAGAAAATGAAGTGGCCCTGAATCTTACATAGCAAATTTCAGCTGGCATCAGAAATTCTCCTTTACAATACCCACTGAACTCTCAAAATATCAGCCTATTTGGGATCTGGTTTTTTTTTTTTTTTTTTTTTTTGGTCTAAATAATAAACTGTTCCTTTTCATTCAGATTTTATTATTTATCTGCTAGTAGAAGATGGTGATTTAAGGGCCTGGTGTTGCAGCATAGTACATTAAGTCACAGCCTGCAATGCCAGCACCCTATATTAGTGCCGGTTCACGTGCCAGTGGTTCTACTTCTGATTCACCTCCCTGTTCATGCTCTTGAGAAAGCAGCAAAAATGGCTCAAATCCTTGGGCAATTGTACCCACATGGGAGTCCCAAGAGAAGTTCCTGGCTCCTGGCTCCTGGCTCCTGGCTCCTGGCTTCAGCCTGGCCCAGCCCCACCTGTTGTAGCCATTTGGGAGGAGTAAATCAAAGATGACAGATAATTCTCTCTGGGTATCTTTCCCTCTCTATGTGAAAATTTGCCTTTCAAATATATCATAATTATTCAAATTAATTTAAAAAATTTTTCCCTATAATAAAAAGCATGTACTTGCTTCAGAAGACGTAGAAATCATAGAATAATGTGTATCAGTCATAGACGGTTCATCTACAGACAACTATCTTAGGGTGGGCATTTCACCTCAGGTTAAGTCACTACTCGGGACACCTGCTGAGCACAGGGAATTTGGTTCCTGCCTTTGCTTCTAATCCAGCTCCTAACTGATGGGTACTCCGGGAAGCAGCAAATGACAGCTCAGGCACCTGGGTTCCTGTCACCCACAGGGGAGACCTGGGTGGAGTTCCTGACTCTTAGCTTCAGCCTGGTCCAGTCCCAGACCCAGGTATTGGGAGCATTTGCAGACAGGGTGTACCTAAGATTGGGAGATTGATTTCTTCTTTTTTGGGGGGGGAGGGGGAGATTGATTTCTTTCTCTCTCTTGCCTTCCTTTCAAATAAGTACAAACCTTAAAAAAGGGGCGGGGGGAGAAATCACTTTAGCCTATTTTCATTTTTTTTTCCAATTTAAATTGTAAGTTACTGAAACTGTTCTTTCCAACCTACCCATTTTATTCCCTACCTTAATTGACTTACTAGAAAACAGGACACTTTGAAGAAGTTACTTATTCAAATGGGACTCTAGCGGGTGGGCCTATCTAGAAGCTGTCCCCATCTAGAAGCTGTCCCTATCAACCAGGCTCCACACAGACTAACACAAGACGCTGTGTAGGACAGGAAGCTGCTCCACTGCGACTTCCACAAGGGCAACAGGACAGCAGACATTCATCTTCCACACATCAGGGGACCTAACTCATTTCTTCTAAGGACTCCATTTTTGGCCAGCTCTCACTGTCTTGAGCCCTTGCCAATGAGCAGTTTTATAACCTGCACAAGGAAACCAAGATCACATGGTGGAAAACTCCATCTCCAGATTCCTCAGCTGCACAGACCAGCTCCCTCCTGGGGACTGAGGAGCTGCAGTTCTGGCATCTGCACTGATGGGATGGCTGCCAGGTTCCATCCTGATCCGAAGGGCTATCGATATTGTCGAAAGGCTAATGGTGAGGACTGTCAGCTGTGGCAGATGGCTCCACACTCTTCCTGGTCTTGTGAGGAAGAGGGAAGGCTGGCAGGTGGTAACCAACCATGTGCCAACTCAGTAAGTGACCCTGAAGCCACATAGCTAGAAAGGACAAAGGGCAAAGGTGGCCCTTCTCTGTGCCAGGAATGATCACTCAGCACTTTCTTAATCCTTGTAAGATTTCTCTCCAGCAGACACTCTCAGTTCTTTGTACATGAGAAAACTTAGGTTCACAGAAGTAATATCCATCCCCTAACCCCACATCTAAGTAACAGGGCAAGAACTTTAGAAAGTTTTCCCCTCATTCTGCCACAGCGTTCCTGCCAGGCAACACCTGCTGAGTGACTACAGGGACTC
The DNA here is from genome assembly GCF_017591425.1 of Ochotona curzoniae. Classification (NCBI taxonomy): domain Eukaryota; kingdom Metazoa; phylum Chordata; class Mammalia; order Lagomorpha; family Ochotonidae; genus Ochotona; species Ochotona curzoniae. The sequence goes on along the minus strand of NW_024465894.1, from coordinate 12,692,909 downwards.
AAGCAAGATCCTTCCTCTCCACTCACACTGCAGGTACCCCCGGGGTAACTGTAACTGTCGCCTACACCAATCCTGGCCTCCCAACAATGACTCAGATGCTCCAGAAACAAAGCGTGAGTCATCACACTAGGAGGAGAGCCCTCACCAGCTCAGGAGTTAGTGAAGAGAACTGGTGAGGCAAAGTGGAGTGAACTAAGATGACAACTGAAATTCCAGCTACCTGGGGCCCGGCAAGGTGGCCTAGCGGTTAAAGTCCTCGCCTTGAAGGCACCAGCATGCCGTATGGACGCCGGTTCTAATCACGGCAGCTCCACTTCCCATCCAGCTCCCTGCTTGTGGCCTGGGAAGGCAGTCGAGGACGGTCCAAAGCCTTGGGACCCTGCACCCATGTGGGAGACCCAGAAGAAGTTCCTGGCTCCTGGCTTCAAATCGGTGCAGCACCAGCCGTTATGGTCACTTGGGGAGTAAATTATCAGATGGAAGATCTTCCTCTCTGTCTCTCCTCCTCTCTGTATATCTGACTTTGTGATAAAAATAAAATAAATATTTAAAAAAAAAAGAAATTCCAGCTACCACCTGCTAACCTTGAATACACGATGATGGGAAGGGGGTGGAAATGGAAGAGTTAATTAAGGTCTCAGACATGGCCACTCATGGGGGTTGATCTTTTAACGTGTGACCCTCCTTAGTCAAGAAGGCCATTAGCAGGCATCGCTACTAAAGATAGGATGTGGAAAAGCCCTCTACTGTGACCTGAAAGACTCCTGCCGTCTTCCAAACCGGAAGGTATGTTACACATCATCTGGAAATGGGACATCCTGGGAAGAGCACTTTGCAGAAACCCAGCAGCAAGGTAACCAGGGTCTGTCATGTTGTGGGATCATAAATACAAACACAAATACAGAGGAGCAGGCATTGCGGTACAATAGGCTAAGCCTCGGACAGCATCCTACAAGAGCACCAGTTTGCATCCCTGCTGCTCCAATTGATTCAGCTCTCTGCTAATGCACCTGGGAAGGCGGTGGAAGATGGCCCAAGTGCTTGGGCCCTTGCCACCCAGATGGAGTTTCTGGTGGCTGCTGTGGCCTGGCCCACTCCTTGCCACCCAGATGGAGTTCCTGGTGGCAGCAGTTAAAATTAGTGAGGTCAACCTAGGTGGCTGTGGGCCCTGGGTGCTATTAAGGCCAACTTAGTGATGGAGAGGAATGCAGAACCATGAGAGAGACAGTATACATGGTCAGATAGTACAGGAAAAGCAGAGAGCAATGCGGGAGCTGTAAGATTTACACAGAGCACAGTAGAGTCCACTGCTGAAGAGGGGAGAACATGAGGACCAAGAAGGGGCCATTTCTGCTGACAGCGAGCCAGTGCTGTCGAAGTCTAGGAGAGTTGAGGCCAAACAGCCCATAACTGTGTTGGTCACCTTTTCAAAATAGTGAAATATCAAAACCAGTGTCTTTAGTTTTGCAATAACCTCAATTAGCAAACAAACAAACAAAAAACGTAGGGAGCAACACATGGTTTGAGGGCAGAGATGTAGATAGTGGAATTCTTTGTTCATTCTAGAACAAGCCACAGAAAGTGCTTGTAGCCCAGAAGTGGATTCCCAACCCTCTCTGTGGGCCCCTGCCTGGGTCTGTTGATTCTTCTATCAAGCAAAGGGTTGGCCATGCTGGTTTTTCTGGGACTTGATGGGGCTGAGGTCCCTAAGCATGTAGAACTTATTTCCCATTCTTCCTCAGGGTAGGTACCCCTCCCCTGAGGTCACCCCTTTCTCAGGGTGGTGAGGTTCAATGGCTTGTAGGATGCGTGTGGCCCAGCCTCTGGATCCTGACAACCTCAGTTTCTATCCTATCGAGATGGTCAGTGCTTAAATACGTCACTTTGTAATTCTGGAAATAAGAAAGCACTGGCTTCCGAAGCTACAAGCTGTCTTGTTCTATAGCTCTCTCCCACAACTAAAGTAATTTGTGTGGCCTTTGTCAGGCTCTGCTGGGATGATCCAACACCAGGATGCTAGTTTGTATTCTAAAGGCAAATTCATTTACTTTTGATTTTGACAAGAATGCAGACAACCAAAGCACAAGGGAGGCAAAAACAAAGTACAGGGGAGGATGAGCTAAAAGGGCTCCACTAGAGCTGAAGCAGTTATGCTTCAAAAAATGTAGGTAGGGGCCAGCACTATGGCACAGCAGGTTCAAGCACCACTTATAAGGCTGGCATTCCCCATGAGTGCTAATTCTAGTCCCAGCTGCTCCACTTTGGATCTGGCTCCCTGCTAATGTGCTTGGGAAAGCACTACAGAACAAGCCTGAGTGTTTGGGCCCTGCCATCCACCATGGGAGACTCAGATAGTTTCAGGCTCCTGGCTTTGGCCTGGACCAGCCCCAGTGGTGGCAACCATTTGGGGAGTAAACCAGCAAACAGAAGATACTGCTCTCTCTTTATATAAATATATACATCTTAAAAACCATGAAACTCTGCAGAGAGCTAGGCTGCAGGCATTCAGCAAGTAGATGCATCCTCCCTTTTCACTGACAGACACCAGCTAAACTGGGCAATTATTGTAGCATTTCACAATAGCGCCTTCACATCTAGCATCTAATGGTCACAGTAGCACTGTAAGGTAACAAATATCTGGCACAGCTGGAATTGAACCAAATGCTCACCCAATGCCCTCTATCACACTGCTTCCCAGATCATCACAGACAAAAAGATGGGAGTGGCAAGGAGAAATTCAGCAGGCTACCTCCCAGCCTCCTCTTGGGCCTGAGGGCCTCTGTGTCTGGTCCTGAGCAGACAGGAGCAGCCAGGAGCAGCTGGGAGCTGGACGTGCTCAGAGGCAACTTTCTCCATATTAGCATGGCTGATGTTTTAGTCCAAGCTTTTTGCTGGCGGGGGGTGGGGGGGAAGGAATTGTCTTGTGCATTACAGAATTTTAAGAAATATTTATTTTTATTTACTTGAAAGGCAGAGCAAGAGTGACAATCAGAGACTTTCTATCTGCTGGTTTACTCCCAGAAGGCTGGGCCAGGAACCTGGCATTCCAACTGGTCTCCCACATCAGGGGACAGGAGTCCAAGCATTTGGGTCATCAGATGTTGCCATCCAGAGCTGGACCAGAAGCACAGAGTAATCAGGGCTTGAGCTAGCACTCCACCATGCAATGTAGGTGTCCAAATGATGGCGTCGTTCTTGTGCCGCAATGCCAGCCCCATGCAGCAGCATCCCCGGCCTCCAAAAATACATTCCGAAGCTGTCTCCCCTAATAGCTGCTAGTGATCAGAACTATCTCCATACAGCACTGAATGCGGTGTGTAGTAACTCCCAGAGAATCCAGGCTCAAAGAGTCTATGAGGTAAAGGGCAAAGGTCAGAGGACACAGCTTGTGGGTAAGTTTCACAGAGCCAGAAACCGCACTTGGAAGAATGGAGAAAATTCCTGTAGGTGCGGATGAGAGAAGAATGAAAGAAGGAATTCCAGGAAGGCAGGACAACCTTCGAGGCAAAAACACAAGGGGCAGATGTCTGGGGCAGCAGGCAGATTGCCACTTGGGATGCCCCACATCCATATCAGAGGAACTGCGCCAAGTCCGGGTGGCCCTGCCTTAGATGCAGCTTCCTGCTCAGGTACACTCTGGGATACACTCTTGGGGTACGTTCCCCACTTAGATAACCAGGACTGAGTTCCATGCTTGTGGCTTCAGCATGGCCCAGTCTGGCTGCTGTAAGCATCTGGGGAGTGAACTAGTCAATGAGAGATCACTTTAGCCATCTTTCTCTTTACTTCTCTAGAAAAAAAAAAAAGAAAAAGATGAGAAAACACAAAGCTGGAAAGAAAAATGCTATAATTCTCTAGAAGAGAAGGTTCTTATTAGAGACTGGAAATAAGGCCTTGGGGAAAAAAAGGACAGCTGGAGTCAGGTCATGTTCGTTAGCCATTATTTATTTGCAAGACACATACCCACAATAAGAGAGCCAACAAAACACAGCACCACGTAGATGTTTAATAGGATAGGAGTCATGCAGCGCTATTTCCTTATAACCAGCCTTCCTAAGAAGACCGAAAGCTGCCGGAATGTTATGAGGTCTTCTGCATTGAGTGTTTAGAACAGGTACTCAGAACTAAGGAAAGCCTGGAACCGTGCAGAGAGAGGCAGTAACAGGATAGGGTAGGTGTGTTCTTTCCAAAGCAAATGAAAATGAACACTCTGGAGGGACATGATTTGGACACCTGGAAGAAAGGAGAGGACTTGAAATGAGGACATCAGAGCTGAGAAAGAGAGAAACGCATGCATAAAGGGGACATCAGAACAATGTAGCTGGGAAAAGAGGCAGGCTGGCTGGGTCAAACGCAGACCTGAAGTGGACTGCACAGTGCGGACTTCACAACACAGCAGCTCAACTTTTTTTCAATTGTTTATTTGTATTCATTTATTTGTGAGACAGAGAACAAGAGCCAGGAATGTAAGGCAGCCTTCTACCCCACCATCTGTGGGTGTCAGGACCCTAGCACTTGCGCCTCCCAGGGTCTACACTGGCAGACGCTAGAGTCAGGAATCATAGCCAAGAACCAAAGTCAGGCACTCTGATGTGCGACATTAGTCTCAACCGCTGGGCTAATCAGTTGCTCTTTTTTCAGTGGTTTCAAGGATGGTCATCTGGCCTGGCAGTGATTTTAGCTACACTCAGACCTGGGATATCAGTGTAGTGTTAACAGTGTCCCCGGCCTTAACCAGAATAATCCAATTTAACCGGGCTAGGGTCGAGCCCAGGGGTTGTGCTTACAGTTCCATGGAGAATTCTTCAACACACCCAAGACTAACAACCTCTGGTGTGTAGTAATACATTCACCCGCTGGTGAGGAGAGGCTCAGAAAACCTATCTGAATGGCCTCAATTCACACAGCAGGCTGTGCTTGGGTTGGGAGTCGCCTGTAGACTCCCAGCCCAGGCTCTGAAAGGGATCCCAGGGTACTGGGCTGCAGTCCACACTCCAGTCTATAAGCAGCACAATTATCTGATGACTTGGCTCTGCTGTTTGGTCAGGATTAAAGCCTGAATTAATCTAATCATGAAGTATTGACTTAAGCATCCCTTCAAGTGCCTGGGGTAATGGATGTTGGTTTCACTACAGTCACCTGGGAGCCCTTAGGAAAGCAAAGGACCCAGGAGACTGGGGGTGGGAGGGAAGCCAGATAAACAAGCCAAACCACCCCACCCTCTGGAAAAACAAAGACCTTAAAACACAGCCCAGACAGGGAGACCTTTCACTATACCAGGGAGCCAGGAAATCTCAGTATCACAAAAAATGTCTCAGAGATGCCATTCCCCTATCTACACACGCATAGGTGTGGGGCTGAGGGGGTGACAAAGGAACTGCTAAAACTGCTCAGATTGTCTTCAGTCCTGGAGGAGGGCCATCCACAGCCCTTCCAACAGCCCACTGCCCTGCATGTTGCTGCTGGGCTGTGGTCTGCAGAGAAGGGCCCTGGTTTGTTCATGTGGCTCACTCCGGGGCCCTGGAAAGCCAGCCAATAGCACGAGGCTGCCTCAGAGCCTCCTTTCACTTCCAGACACCCAGGCAGCTGACGCTTTAATGGGGGGGTCATGACTGCTGTCCTCTAGGACACTAGGAGAGATTAACAGCCAGGCCCTGGCACATGCCCCTGAATGGCTCCGGGTTCCTGCCAGTGTAAGGCAGAATCACCCAAGGTAATTGGTTCTTGAAGACAGCTGGAGTGAGGTAAAAACAAGCTAATTTTAATTGCAGGGTTCAATACTTACACTAGCCAAATGGACTGAGCGCTTACACTATGCCAGGTCATAGTACAAGCAATGGGCCCATGTGTTACGTAATTTTACTTACCCAACACATTTTTTAACACAGGTGCTACAATCCTCCTCATTCTAGAGATGGAGAAACGGAAAGATTTTTGTAACCTGCCAAAGCTCAAACTGCTAGCAAGCAGCAGAGTAAGGACTTGAACCTGAGCAAACTCCCTATGGAGTGTGGGTGGGCTTCTTCCTAAAGCTTTTCCCACTTGACGCCAACCCTTCATTAATTCCTCTACTTACTTTCTCAGACTGAGTTCCTGATGTTTAACAGGATCTTAATGATCAAAGAATTAAAAAAAAAAAAAAACTGAAAAGTACTCTACTAAGTTTAGGCATTTTTCCCATTACTACTTAATAAGAGACACCAACACCTATGCAGGAATACTGGAAAAGCAACTGACCCTGTGGACCATCTATCACTCAGGATTCATTTTAACTCCTTTTTAACTGACCCCTTGGTTAAAACCACTCCAACACAACTGAGCCCTTAAACAAGTGTCTCTAGTGGATGAGGCATCAGCCTCTGTCTCCCTTAGCCTGAGTCCTTGCCTGTCCTTTAAAATTAACCACTCATCAAAACAAACTCACTGGGGCCAGCACGGTGGCAGAGCTAACTGCTAGCTGCAGTACTGGCATCCCAAATAGGTGCCAGTTCCAGTTCTAGCGGCTCCACTTCCCATCGTCCTTCCTGCTAATGGCCTGGGAAAACAGTAGAACCTGCACCCACGTGAGAGACCTAGAAAAATCTCCTGGCTTCAGTTTTGGACCAGCTCAGCTCTGGCTATTGTGGCCATCTGGATGGATGGAAAATCTTTCTCTTCATAACTTTTTTTTTTTTAGATTTATTTATTTTTATTGGAAAAGCCGATATACACAGAGGAGGAGAGACAGAGAGAAAGATCTTCTGTCCGATGGTTCACTCCCCAAGCGGCCACAACGGCTAGAGCTGAGACAATCGAAGCCAGGAGCCAGAAGCTCTTCCGGGTCTCCCACATGGGTGCAGGGCCCCAAGGCTTCGGGCTGTCCTTGACTGCTTTCCCAGGCCACAAGCAGGGAGCTGGATGGGAAATGGAGCTGCCGGGATTAGAACCAGTGCCCACATGGGATCCTGGGCATGCAAGGCGAGAACTTTAACCACTACTCTATTGCACCGGGCCCCCATAACTGTTTTTGTTTGTTTGTTTTTTAAATAGTCTTTTCTTTAATTGGAAAGTCAGATATACAGAGAGAGAGGAAGATGATCTATCCGATGATTCACTCCCCAAGCGGCCACAACAGCCAGAGCCGAGCTGATCCGAAGCCAGTAGCCAGGAACTTCCTCCAGGTCTCCCACATGGGTGCAGGGTCCCAAGGCTTTGGGCCGACCTTGACTGCTTTCCCAGGTTACAAGCAGGGAGCTGGATGGGAAGCATGGCAGCCGGGATTAGAACCAACACTCATATGGGATACCAGCATTTTCAAGATGAGGACGTAAGCTGCTAGGACACCGTGCCGTGCCCTCTCTTCAAAACTCTTACCTTTCAAGTTAAATAAGAATATATCTTAGAAAAAGAAAAATGTCAAAGAACATGAAGAGGCAAGTTAAAAAGGGGGAAAAAACCAAACCATATCTAAAGCAAACAACCAACTAGTTCACTGAATTGAAGGACTGTTCAGCTGGCCCTATAAGACTTAAGAAGTCATAGGGCCCAGCACGGTGGCCTAGCAGCTAAAGTCCTCGCCTTGAACGCGCCAGGATCCCATATGGGCACTGGTTCTAGTCCTGGCAGCTCCACTTTTCATCTAGCTCTCTGCTTGTGGCCTGGGAAAGCAGTCGAGGATGGCCCAAAGCTTTGGGACCCTGCACCCATGTGGGATACCCGGAAGAAGTTCCTGGATTCTGGCTTCGGATTGGCATAGCATCAACCGTTGTGCTCACTTGGGGAGTGAATCATCGGATGGAAGATCTTCTTCTGTGTCTCTTCTCTCCTCAGTATATCTGACTTTCCAATAAATAAATAAATCTTAAAAAAAAAAAAAAAAAAGACTTAAGGAGTCATTTGCTTTGCCAGTAGATAAAACCCTACTGACCAGTACTATCAGAGGGGTTGGTTTAGAATTCCAGGTCAGGGCAGAATTTAATCATCACTTGCACATACCCATCCAAATCATATGAAGCCTTCCTGACCACCCTTTTTTTGTTTGATTGACGATTGTTTTTTCTTCCTGACCATCCTAAACACTTCCTAAAGAGCATGACACTGCTGACCATTCAACGTAAGCACCACCAGCCAACCAGGAACTGTGCACATAAATACCTATTTTCTTCCACCATCCTAATGTCAGCAATTGACTTTCCAAGGTCTCGAGCCAATGGATTCAGGTTTGGGGGTTCTACAGCAACATCTCCATCTCTGAAACACGACCTAAAAGAAGTAATGTCTGGGTCGAACGCAGTGGCCTAGCAGCTGAGGTCCTTGCCTTGAACGCGCCAGGATCCCATATGGCCGCCAGTTCTAATCCTGGCAGCTCCACTTCCCATCCAGCTCCCTGCTTGTAGCCTGGGAAAGCAGTCAAGGACAGCCCAAAGCTTTGGGACCCTGTACCCGCGTGGGAGACCCGGAAGAGGCTCCTGGCTTCAGCTCAGCTCAGCACCAGCCACTGTGGTCACTAGGGGAGTGAATCATCGGACAGAAGATCTTCCTCTCTGTCTCTCCTCCTCTCTATATATATCTGACTTTGTAATAAAAATAAATATTTTTTTAAAAAGTAATGTCTTTTGAAGTTCATGAATGCAAAGGCCCTGCCCCCAGCACTCTCTCCAGCTGTAGGGACAGACACAGTAGCCTGATTCCACTCCCCTAGCTGCTAAGTACCGTGGTTTAACTTACAACGATGCTGGAAGACAGATCTCAGTTTTTAAATCATTAGATAACCTTTTATCTGCTTTTGAAAGTGTGTTAATGGGAAGCTGGACCGCAGGTAAAGAAGGGACACTGCTAACCAGGGTCCATACGAGATAATGGTATTATTGGTGCCAGTGTAACACACTAAAACACACCACCAGCTTGGCTAAGGTTTTTCTTTTTTTACCTATTTATTTATTTTCATTTGAGAGGCAGAGACAGAGCTCCCATCTGCTGGAGTTCACTCACCAAATGCTCACGTTAGCTGAAGTCCAGCTGGAATGCAATTCAGGTCTCCCACACAGGTGGCAGGAACCCAGTTACTTGCACCCTCATCACTGCCTCCCCAGGGTCTATACTGGCAGATGCCGGGCTCAGGAGCCAGAGCAGAAACACTGAACTGAGGCGCTCACATGCTGCAAATAGGTACCTTCACCATTAAGCTGAAGGCTTATGTTTTTGCTGTGCTATTTTCTCTCTTTCTTTTTTTTAAGATTTATACAACCGGCGCCCATATGGGATCCCGGCACATTCAAGCCGCTAGGCCAGCGCGCCGGGCCTGCTGTGCTATTTTCATGCAGCTTTATAAATAAAGGGGGCGTTTAGTTATTCAAAGACCTGCAGTAAACCCCCAGATGGATCTATCTCAGGCCTTAATTATCTCTCCTCTTTCCTCCTGAATTTTGCTTGTGGCCTTTTCTATTGTCCCCACTTCTTGCCTGGATGTGCTCCTGCCTTTTTCATGTACCAAGTTTTTACCATCACCTGGCCCCTGCTCCAGTGAGGGCGAGATGCTATCTGCCTGTCGTGACCAGCAGCCTGCCAGCTTTAGTGATGCCTTTGTGCTTCCAGAAGCTGGCAGCATCTGCTGTACAGTAGACACTCAAAATGTCTGATGCCAGATTACTTCAGCAAGCTATTTTTTCAGTCTATAAATATTTTAGTATATATCTTCAAAAAAGGACTATTTTGTTTTTTAAAAAAAAAAAAAAAAACAAAAGCAGGGCTTGGCGCAGTGGCCTAGCGGCTAAAGTCCTCGCCTTGGGCGCGCCGGTATCCCAAATTGTTCTAATCCCAGCAGCTCCACTTCCCCATCCAGCTCTCTGCTTGTGGCCTGGGAAGGCAGTGGAAGATGGCCCAAAGCCTTGGGGACCCTGCACCTGTGTGAGACCTGGAAGAGGTTCCTGGATCCTGGCTTCGGATCAGCACGGCACTGGCCATTGTGGTCACTTGGAGAGTGAATCACCAGACAGAAGATCTTCCTCTTTGTATATCTGACTTTGCAATAAAAAGTAAATAAATAGCTAAAAAACAAAACAAAACAAAAAACCAAAAGCAGTACTGCACTATGCAAAGCTAGTATATATAGTTATGCGGTAAAAAGTCATCTCCCAGTGCCTGGTGTGGTAGTCTAGAGGTTAAAGTCCTCACCTCGCACATGCCAAGATCCCATGTGGGCGTTGGTTCTAATCCTTGTGGCCCCACCCAGCTTATTGCTTCTGCCCTGGGAAAGCAGTGGAGGTCAGCCCAAAGCCTTGGGACCCTGCACCGGCAGGGGAGAGTCAAGAAGAATCTCCAGGATCCTGGCTTCAGATTGCCTCAGTTCTGACCACTGCGACCACTTGGAAAGTGAACCAGTGGATGGAAGATATTTCCCTCTGTCCCTTCTCCTCTCTGTAAATCTGACTTTCCAATAAAAATAAATAAATCTTAATGGTCCCAGCGCCGTGGCCTTGCGGCTAAAGTCCTCGCCTTGAACGCGCCAGGATCCCATATGGATACCTGTTCTAATCGTGGCAGCTCCACTTTCCATCCAGCTCCCTGCTTGTGGCCTGGGAAAGCAGTCGAGAACGGCCCGGAGCACTGGGACCCTGCACCCGCGTAGGAGACCGGAAAGAAGTTCCTGGATCCTGGCTTCGGATCGGTGCAGCACCGGCCGTTGCGGCCATTTGGGGAATGAATCATTGGACAGAAGATCTTCCCCTCTGTCTCTCTTCCTCTGTGTATATCTGACTTTCCAATGAAAATAAATAAATAAAAAAAATTCTTTAAAAAAAAAAAAGAAAAAAAGAAAAGCTGCCTCCTAGACGCCTCAATCTCATGCCCCACAGTAACTGCTGCAGTTTGGTACATTTCTGCCCAGACTCTCCAGTGCTGGTAAGGAACATGCATGCATACGCCATCCTGGAACAGGTTCCTTGACAGTCTGATTCTAACCTCTCAGCAATCTTTTCCAGAAGTTCAAGTGTGGTTCTCAGACGGACAAATGCCAGTACCACGCGGGGGCCTGGGAGAATGGCAAATTCTTGGGCTACCCTCCTGCCCTACCAAGTCAAACTCTGGAGGTAGAAGCCAGCACTTTTTTTCCCCCCAGATTTATTTTTTTTGAAAGGCAGAGTGACAGAGAAAGAAGGAAGGAAAAACAGAGAAAGATCTTCCATCCATTAGTTCACTCTCCAAATGGCCACAATAGTCAGGGATGGGCAAAGGCAAACAGCCAGGAACTGCACGTCTCTAATCAGATGGCAAGGACTCAAGTATTTGAACCATCACCTGCTACCTCCCAGATGCACCAGCAAGAAGTTGGATAAGCAGTGGCCAGGACTTGAACCAGGCACTTGGAGATAGGATGTAGGCATCTCAAGCAGGGCTTAACCCACCATGACACCATACTCACTGAAAAATAGGGTTTTGTTTTGTGCTTTTTAAAAGATTTATTTATTTGAAATATTTACAGGGAAGGAGGAAGAAGAGAGATAGATTTTCTTGGGTCAGCCTTAAGCCAGGAGTCTGGGTCTTTATGCAGGTCTTCCACGTGGGTGCAGGGACCCCAGGACCTGGCCTTCCTCCACTGCTTTCCCAGGAGCATTATCAGGGAGCTGGATCAGAAAAAATGTTGGGGTTGCATGCAAAGGTGGCTTAACCTACTGTGCCATAAGACTGGCTCCTGCGATATGGTTTCCATGCACCCTTAATGGACTCCGATGCACACTGCAGATTAACAGCCACTGACCTAATCCTCTGTTTTACACTTCCCTAAATACAACAGCTTTATCACCCATTTCAAATGTCTTTCTTGTCCTTTTGATAAAAACTGACTCTATCAGTCACCTGGCCCAGATTCTGGGACCCCACCTGCTAGGTGGGTGTTGGTTTTGTGAACCCTGGGGTGGGAAATCTGGCGGGGCTTTGGTCTCCTGGCCCAGGTCCCAAGGTCCGCATACCTGGTGGGTGTTGGGTTTGAGTCCCAGGGGTGGGGATTCAGTGATGCTTGGGATACCTGGCCCAGCTACTTGGACTTACACGCAAGAACATGTCCTACTTAATGAAAAAGGTGGAGCAGTGGACACAGGCCCTGCTGCAAAAGGAAAATAAGGCAGCACATTTCGTACTGTAGCAGAAAAGAACTAATTGGACAACTTCCCAAATGATGACAGCAAAAAATTCCAGTGACTGGAGCCAATGGACACTGGGAGGGTGACGTCATCTGTGGATCAGTGAAATCCACAGCATTTCAGAACTGTCCAAACCACCTGGACAGAACACTCGGAATACGTACACATTGAGACTCTGGGTTGATAGGAGGTGGTTCCTCGTCCCTGGGTGCTGGGATGTGTAGAAAGTCATGAGTGCTTTTCCCCTTCCCCGAGGAACAAGAAACAGCAAATTTGGAAGCAATGAATTCACCCAATTTTCCCTAAACTGATCCTTCCCAACCCGATCCACCATGTAATCATTATTTTTTTAAAAAAAAGGATAAATAAATTTTAAAAACCCTGACCCTATCAGTTTAGCAGAGCTGGGAAATCCTAACCTGGCCCCAAGGGCTCTCCCTACCACCGTTCACACCGACCCCTCAGTCCCTTCACAAACTCCATGACAACCACAAAATTTAACAATTGGGTATTTGAGAAGCTATCAAACATTTTATGGAAAAAAAATTTTTTGGTGAAAAAATATGCATGAATTTCAAACATTTTTATAACAAAATAAACATCTTTAGTTCTATTTTCCATCAACTTTTTGAAGCTTCTTGGCTTCAATATCAAGGAATAACTCCTTTAAAAAAATTATTTATTTATTTATTTATTTTTAATTTGAAAATCAAATATACAGAGAGGAGAAGAGACAGACAGAAAATCTTCCGCCAACTGGTTTACTTTCCTAGCGGCCGCAATGGCCAGAGCTGAGCTGATCTGAAGCCAGGAGCCAGCAGCCTCTTCTGGATCTCCCATGTGGGTTACAGGATCCCAAGACTTTGGCCATTCCTCAACTGCTTTCCCAGGACATAGGCATGGAGCTGGATGGGAAGTGGGGCTGCTGGAACATGAACTGGTGCCCATATGGGATACTGGCATATGCAAGGTGAAGACTTTAGCCATTGGGCTACCATGCTAGGCCCAGGGACTAATTCTTTATTCTTCCCCAACAGACCATAAACTCTTTGGAATAAAAAAAAATTTTTTTAATTTGTTACCCCATCCCCATTCTAGGTACAGAAATGAAAGTTTAACACAGTTGCCAGGCAGTGCCTTTCAAAATGAATTCACTGAAAGAAAAACATCAATAAACTTTTAATAACTGAAAACTCTTTAATTTCAGGGCTAGCACTTGATGTGGCAGTTGGGATGCCACACGGATAGCTCTCGGGAATTTGAATCCCAGTTCTGCTTCCGATTCTAGCTCTCTGCTAGTGCACACACAGGGAGGCAGGGATGGCTCAGTACTTGGTAGCTCACGTGAAAAACAGATGGAGTTCTTGACTTTGGTGTGGCCACTAGCAGATGAATGATATCTGTGTATATCATCCTGCCCCTCCCCTTTGTTTAAGATTGATTTATTTATTTACAAAAAGAGGAGAAAGAAAGAGATCTTCCATCTACTGGGCTGCTCTTCACATGGTCTCTTCAGACTGGGGAGAGGCCAGGTCCAAAGCCAGGAACCAACTTCTTCCAGGACTCTTACGTACATGCAGAGGCCCAAACGCTCTGACCATCCTCCAGTGCTTTCCCAAAACAAGGATATGAATCAGGGCCCGTATACAATGCTTGCAGCACAGGCAGTGGCTTTACTGGCTACACCACTGCAGTGGGTCCTGAAATCCTGTCTTTTAGATAATAATAAAATTTGAAAATAATAAGCAGGGCCTGGCGCAGTGGCCTAGCGGGTAAAGTCCTCGCTTTGAACATGCCAGGATCCCATATGGGCGCCGGTTCTAATCCCTGCAGCTCCATTTCCCATCCAGCTCCCTGCTTGTGGCTTGGGAAAGCAGTCAAGGACAGCCTGAAGCCTTGGGACCCTGCACCTGTGTGGGAGACCTGGAAGAACTGGAAGAGCTCCTGGCTTTAGTTCAGCACAGCACTAGCCGGTACGGTCACTTGGGGAGTAAATCATCGGACAGAAGATCTTCCTCTCTGTCTTTTTTCCTCTCTGTTTGTCTCACTTTGCAATGTAAATAAATAAATCTAAAAAAAAGAGAAAATAATTAGCAAAAAAAAAAAAATTGAAGTCTATATAGGCCCAGCATTGTGGCACAGTGGGTTAAGCCGCCACTTCCAACACAGACATCACATATTCAGAGTGCTGGTTCAGGTCCTGACTATTTCATTTCAGGTCCAACTTCCTGCTAACATACCAGGAAGAAGGTCCAAGTATTGGGGCTCCTGCTACCCATGTGGTGGCCTCAGGGCTGCTGTTGCAGCCACTTCTGGAATGAACTGGTAAATGGAAGACTCTCAGTCTCCTCCTAATCTAAACAAACACATAAATAAACTCCACAGTCCTGGTCCTGCAACCTTGCACAAGTTCCCTTCTCAAGATGATAGATCCAAAATTGAGAAAGCTGGATGTGAAGTTTCGGCTCAGACTGATGATGACAGGATCTGACGAAACATCTCTTGTCCAGGTGTCTTATTCCACCGTACAAGTACATCATCGCTCTGCTGGTGACTTGGTCGTGGTCTTTCTAGACTGAGTTACAATATAGCCTTTCCCAGGCAGAGAGCAAGCTTTCAACAGAAACCATGTATGAGTCAACTTTGACCCTCCTGTCCAGCTCAGCAGTGAGCCTCACAGGTGGGCCAACAGCAACTCCACATATTTGCAGGCAATTATTTGGAAAAGCTCTCATTTGCAAAGAGAACCTTTACTGCCATCTCCTCAAAGGCCCTCTCCAGTTATACACAGAAGTATCAATTAATGACAGGCAGTCAGCTACAGAGAGCAAAACACCTGAAAAATGGATCTCACGTGCACCCAGGAGAGGCCGTCCTGCCTGCTGCTCCTGTCCTCCCACATGCAAATAAAACCTGTACAGACACAGCATACACCAACTAGGCGGCCGGGACACACACGTCTGCCTGCAAATTTCCAGCATCGGAGTGGCAAGTCAAAATCACAAGTTTCACCTAAGGTAAAGGACAGTGAGGACTAGGAGGACACAGAGGAAGAACAAGGCGAGAGCAAGACTATGCCCCTTGGCCTGAGGAAGGGCCGCAGGGGAGAACACCAGAGCCTTTAACGAGGTCTCCTGGGACCCCAGGCACTTGGAGCTGCAGAGCTGGCCCCCCAGTTCCAAGGCAGAGCCGGAAGCTTCTCTACCTAGGTCGCCTAAGATTCTAATTGGGAAAATCAGGCAGGCTCTGAAGTGTGGAGGAGGATCTGCAAGAGACCAAAAAAAAAAAAAAAAAAAAAAGCTGAACTAGTTATTTTTGGGGTGAAACATTTCCCCTATTTTTATATTTTTATAGTTGTTCATTTGGGACTTTGCATCAAAGGGGTGTGGGAGTGGAGGGTCAACACGCTTTCTCTTTTTCTCTTAAATCCTCAACATGTTCAAGCCCAGCTGGCACACAGCCAGGAAGTCCCAGGATGAGACCAGTGCTCGCCAAATCTGCTCTGTCACCTGCAAACCCAGCCAACCCAAGGAGACCAGAAGCGTACTGTGTGGGGAGGCTAGGCCAGGCTGGAGGGGCAGCTCAGATGCAGGTGGGCAAGACACCCCTGCCCCTGAGACTCCCACCCCGTCTACCTGTGAGAGGAAGGCCAGCTCTGCAAGGGGTGAGGGGAGAAGCCCTAGACTGGCAAGGCCTGGGGTACTAAGGGAAATAATTTGAACAAAACGCTCAGTAAGGTCCCTGCACCCAGCAAGCCCTTAGTAATTCGTGTCTCTGCTCCTGTGGTCATTATCTGGCCAGCAACATCTCAACTGCACCGCGACAGCAGCAAGAGACCTGCTCTGTCTGCAGCCAGCGCGGAGTGACGTCTAAGACCAAACTCCCAAGATGACAAATTCATTTCAAAAAAGAACGGTAAAGGTACCACATCCAATTCCCAACACACCGGCCTCAGCGCCGGCCGTGCCGCTTGTCAGACGCGTGACCTTGGCAACGGCACCTGACCTCTCCGTGCCTCAGTTTCCTCCGCTGTAAAGTGGGGCTCAGAGGCCACACCCCCCACAAGGTGGTCGCGGGGGTTCCTGACAACCGGTGCCCTCTGTTGTCTCGGGCCTGTGCGGGTGTTAGGAAGAGCCCGCCGCGGCCCACCGAGCTCCGCCGCCCGCACAGCGGGAAAAGGGGGTCGCACGCGCGGCGGGCGTCCGTCGCCCGGGGTGTCGGCGCCCGGAGGGGAGGCGAGCAGGTGGGTGCCCGGGAGCGGCCGAAGGGCACCGGAGTGACCCGGGGCCGGAGAGCTGGCGGGGGGCGGAGGACTCCCGGGGGCCCGAGGGAGGTGGGCAGCGCCGGCCCCCCGCATCCCGCCTCACGACGCACACACGAGACGGGGAAGGAGCCGGGAAGAGGAGAGACGCCCCCGCATGCGGCGCCGCGCGCCCCCCGGGGGCCGGGCTGAGGCGCTCACTCACCTGAGGCGCGGGCACCCGCCGTCAGTGAAGCTGCAGCGGCGGCGGCGGCGGCAGCGGCGAGAGGGGCGGGGGAGGCGCTGCGGTCGCGCACGCGCGCTGAGGCAGCCAGGGAGCCCGCGCAGGCGCGTAGCTCCCGCCGGTTTCGGGAACTACAGAAAAGATGGTGGCCGCGCTGGAGCGGGCTGGTGGCGCCATCTTGGATGTAGTTTTCTCTTGCTACGGGGGTCGGTGGAATCTGAAGGTGAATCAGGGCTGCCGCGGTCAGTGCACTAACGGTCCCCTCACGTCCTCACGCAGGCAGTCTTGCAGTTTTGTCTTCCTCCTCTAAAGGCCCACGTGGAGACAGCCGAAGTCGGGGGCGCCTCGCACGGTGCTGGGCACGTGGTGGAAGGAGACTTACTTAAATGGACCTGGCGTTTGTGACACGACCCCTGTCACATCCAGTTATCTAACAATTTAAATAATTGCAGAATGGATGTACAGAAAACGAACTCTTCCCCTAAGCAGATTATTGAACGATTACTTCAATAAACCTGCTAACAGTGAGATATCCTTTTGATGAAAGCACGGCCAATAGAACAAGTGTCAACAAACATGTGAGGCCAGTGGTCGTGATTCCCAGTCCCCAAGCACAATTCCTGAACCAGACTGGGTAAAGCAAAGCTAATATTAAACAAGCATTGCCCTTTATTTTGTGACTTCAGTTTATTTGATAACGTTCACCGAGCGTTGGTTCACGTTCACACTGCTACCGTCTCCTAACTCCTCAGGTAGATTCTTACAAAGTCTGTCCATGCTTTTGTTCCTCATTTGTAATAATAGTGTTAGGAGGCTGTGTACGGACTAAATAGCATGCATATAAAATACTTACTCCAACAAGTATTATTTTTCTGTGTTCCACCATATTTAGCTATTGAATGCACAAAACACATCTAAGCATTGATTTTATTGAGATCACTCTTATCTCCTGGTTCACTCCCCCAAAAGCCACAATAGCCAGATGGAAGCCAGGAGGCAGCAGCTTGCCTTAGATTTTCCACACGGCAGTGGGAAGCCCTGGGTGTGGACAGCTGCTTCCCTGGTCCATGGAAAAGGTAAAGACAAAGGTCCAAGCCACAGTGCAGAAGCAAAGCTGAACTGCAGTAAGTTACAACTCCCCCCCCCCATCTGGGAGTTGGCCTCTTTCAATATTGTTTTTCCCTTCTCATCTATAACATTACCTGACCCTTCACCTGGTGCATGTGGTAGGAGTCATATTTGAAATGGCTACACCCCCCCACACTTCTACCCCCAATCACTAGCACAAAGAGTTCATACATTGGAGTGGAATTTTTCTGGAAATCACCAAAGGTCCACTTTTTTTTCTAATTCTACATAAGAGCGCTCTATCCCCACAGCAGCCATCCAAGTACTGGGGCCATCCTCAGCAGGCTTCCCAGCCACATCAGAGGAAGCTGGCTCGTAAGCCAAGCAGGTAGGACTCAACTCTGATAATGGGATTGTCAGAGTGGCAATTAGTGGCTTAAATTGCTGTGCTCCCAAACCAAATTGTTACCTTTGAGATTGAACACAAATAGACAAAAAATGCAATATAATATCACAAATAAAATGGAAAAAGTTATAATCACCCTTGGGGAGAAGTGAGTCTCATTTCACAATTGAGGAAAAGAAGATTGCCTGCAAACTCTACATTCTTTCCATTGTATTACACTGCTTCTCAAAAGAGGAAGCAATTAACACCACTCCTGCTTAAAATATATATACACACACATTTGAATGAGCTAGAGGAAGTCTTCCATCCACTGGCTCACTCCCTAAATGGTTTCATTAGTGACGGCTGGGCCAGCTTGAAGCCAAGTGGTTGTTTTTATTTTTTTTTTTTGAGATTTTTATTTTATTTTATTGGAAAGGCAGATATACAGAGAGGAGAGACAGAGAGGAAGATCTTCCATACGATGATTCACTCCCCAAGTGAGCACAACGGCTGATGCTATGCCAATCCGAAGCCAGGATCCAGGAAGCTCTTCCAGGTCTCCCACGTGGGTGCAGGGTCCCAAAGCTCTGGGCCGTCCTTGACTGCTTTCCCAGGCCACAAGCAGGGAGCTAGATGGGAAGTGGAGCTGCTGGGATTAGAACCAGTGCTAATATGGGATTCAAGCATGTGCAAGGTGAGAACTTTAGCCACTAGGCTACTGCACTGGGCCTGATAATCTGTTATTCTTCCAACCTTACTTTTGCTTAGGCACAGTGAGATAAATCTTGTCTTCGGGATTCATTTTTCAAATGTCTACAGCAGTAGGGCTGGGCTACACCAAACTCAGGGGACCAGAACTCAATTAGATCTCTCATGTGAATGACAGGACCTCAACAACCTGCTCCCTCCCAGAGTGCATGCTACTAGGAAGCACTGGATTGGCAGTGGAGGAATCAAGAGAACTAGGCATTCTGATAAGGCAGATGTCCTAAATGGATTCCGAACCAGTGTACCAAACCACCACTGCTAAAGGTGATATGCTCACCTTGTTGCAGACACCATGGGCAACACAGGCAGTGCTGCCCCACTCATCCACTGCCAACACCCAGCACAAGCTGCCATTCCTCCCACGTCCCACGGCAGGAGCCTAATGCTCTCACATCTACACGTTGCTGCCTTGTTTTCCACACAGCATCTGCAGCTATCTTTTAAAAATGAGTTGTGACCCTCCCGTGCAGGACTTCTAATAACCTTCCACTTGTTCTTCCTCCAAGTCGCCGCTCTACTGGTGCTCGGTGCTCCTGTCTAATCTGTTAAAGATCCCAGAATGCTCCACTTTTTTTGTTTCAACTTTTAAATTGTTTATTTATTAAAATGGGTAATACCATTGTTTCCACACTAATATCATTTTTTCCCTGTATCTGGGGTCAGGGGAGAAAGAAAGGGAAAAGCCCCACCCAGCCTCCCACCCATCCCAGGTCCCCAATGTGAGGCACGCTCCAAGAGTCCTGCTCATGCAGTTTCATAGTTCAACAGTTCTGAATTGCTGCCAATCTCGCCGTTCCAATCACGATGAAACCCACTCAGAATCCACTGGCTGACATAGTCTCTCCATGGTTGGAGTTCTGAGATCAGCAGTTCAGTTGGAGGGATCTCCAAAGAAACTTCATCTGAGATGATCCCAAACCTGATTCTGTATGGATTTGCCAGTACAGGGAGCTGGGAGCCATCCCCAACCCCAAGGTCCAGACCCTTCTCAGACTCATCCTGCCACAAGGTGGAGCTAGGACTTGAATCCAGTTCCCAAGGTTCCCTCATGGTGCACTCACCCTTAGGGAAGATCTTTCTTGGGCCTGGAGAAAGCCAAGGACTCATCACTGCCTTTTGGCAGTGGCTTTGGCCTGAGTCCCCAGCCTTGGATCTGGCCCAGCAGGGGTACCCCTCACAGCTGCCACACTGCCGGGAGCTGCAAGCTGCCCCCAAACCCAAGGCCCAGACCCCCAGAACGCTCCACTTTTGCCTCTCATCTTCAGCCTTTGAAAATGTTTCTCCTTTTGTCTGAAATGCTCAGTTTAGCACTCTCCTTCCCAATTCAGCTTCCGTGGAGTTTCTTTTTTGTTCAGGGGACATGAACCAGCAGACAGATCTTTTTCTTGGGCCAGGTGTGGTAGCCTAATGACTAAAGTCCTTGCCTTGAATGCCCTGACATCCCACGTGAGCAATAGTTCTAATCCCCGGCAGCCCCACTTCCCATCCTGCTCCCTGCTTGTGGCCTGGGAAAGCAGTCGAAGACAGCCAAAAGCCTTGGGACCCTGCTCTCACATGGGAGATCCGGAAGAAGCTCCTGGCTTTGGATTGCTCAGTTCCGGCCACCGTGGCTGCTTGGGGAGTGAATCAGTGTATGGGAGATCTTCCTCTATTATCTCTCCTCTCTATATATCTGACTTACTAATAAAAATTAAATAAACCTTAAAAAATGTTTCTTGTCTCTCCTCTCTGTATTTCTGCCTTCCCAATAAAATAAAATTAAAATTGATTTTGACTCAATGAAACAAGTTTTCTCCCATTCGTGAGAAAAATAAGCAACTTTAAGTTAGTATATGTCTCAATAATAAATATGAAAGCATAACCCCACAGTACTGTTCACTTTATATTGACAAATAATCATATTTTGTTAAGCCCTCCCTGCTTTCCAAAGTTTTCACATATATGGGGTGGGTATTTGCTACAGCAGTTGTCACTTGGAATGCTCACAATCAGTGGCTGGGTTTAGATCCCAGCTCTGCTGACAATCCCAGATTCCTATTAATGTGTATCTGAAAAACAGCAAATGACAGCTCAGAATTTTGTGTCAGCCACCCACCGGGAGATCCGGGCTGAGGTGTCTCTGGCTTCTGCCCCAAGACTTGAGCCACTGAGGGCATATGGGGAATGAACCAGAGACAGGAGTCGTGTGTTCTCTCAAATAAATAGTAAATGAAAAACTATCATGCTCAAAACATAGACAGACAAGGGAAAGCTTTATTTGCATGCATTTGTACAATGTAGCTTACTCACAAAGAACAATTAAGAGCAGTACTGAGCTCCTTCTTGCCATGAATTCAGAATTCAGGCCAATTCGCTATTTTAACAGCCAACCAACCATTAAAAATGAAAGCACTGACAATATGGAGACACAGAGAATGAACGGAGTTGCCTTTAACTGGATACTTTGCACAGAGACAAGTACTTCCCAACAAAGCAGAGGAGACTCAACCTCTCACCTCCGAGCGCCTGCAGTGCTGCATCGGAAAACCAGTCTCATTCCTCTACGACCAGAGCCCAACTCAGCCCCTAAAACGTTTCACTGTACTTGGCCCTTAAGACCTCTGGATTGCATCAAAACCAAGGAACAGGATGAAGATTTCTAACAAGGTAGGATATCTGAGAAACTGGGCCTGTAGTTCCCATGGTGACCTAAAACAAGAAATTTTAGGCATTGTGCATATTTTTGGAAAAGGATCTCTACAGCATTTTTCTGAATGCATAATTTCATCACTTTCAGAAAAAGACCAGGTGTCCCACAGTCTTCCCATTATTCTCAGGAGCAACAGGGCAATCTCCTGCCACAAGGCCGCCAGGTGCTGGGCTACTCTGGCCACCTGAGGTCACTGGTGAGGCCCTGAACAGTTCGTGGCCAGCGGGTTCTGCAGGTGAAGTTTGAGCAGCTTCCGAGCTGGAGAGGAATCTAACTGTTGCGTGCTTTTCTTCTCTGCAGAGGAAAGGAGCCAACCCATAAGTTTCAATTGAATTCACATTGCATTTACTGAGAACTGAAATGTGTGGTCACTATGCCAGTGACAGAAGGGCATCCCACTGACAGAGGGCAGTCATTACTATGACCACAACACACCTGACAGAGAAGGAAGATGTGTGTAGCACCTAACGGTGGGCTAGAGAAACAGAAGCAGCTGTGACACAATGCCCACTACGCGGTGCATGCATGAAACATGAACAGGAATGAGGCAATGGGTATTTAAGCCTCATTTCACTGAAGCCACAACATACTTGTGGGCAATTTTTCTCAGGCAACTGTACTTTTGTGAAATTTATACTAAGAAGTTCTCACTGACCCAGAATACCCACAACATCCGATATACTGGGGGAAAAACACAAACCACCTGAGAGGTCCTGCCCTCTGCTCTCCCAAAGGCTGTCACACAGCCAACAGCCAGACAGGCACTCACCGAGCTGCACTGACACCTTCTGGAGGCACTGGGTACTCTCATCCATGAAGGCCCGTAGCTGCCACATGGATCCTTGCAGCTCGTCCATCTGCAGACCAAAGGCAGTGGTGAGCCACAGAGCGCCAGGCTTCTCCGAGGCTCCCAGGCCCACTCGCATGCTCCTACTTGGGAGCCTGGGCTTATGTCATCTCAGCCTCAAACACTGCATCACACACTTGATGTCTGCTCCACCAGAGCCCCATACTTCCCCAGGCTGTTCCATGACCCCAAGGTCACAGACCTCCACCAACACAAACCTGGCACCTTCCATGAACTCTGCCCACAGTGGGAGAGACAGAACGAAATCCTCCATCCATTAGTTCATACTCCAAATGGCCACAACAGCCAGGACTGGGCCAAGCCAAAACTAGGAGCCAGATCTCTACCAAGGGATCCTATATGCATGACTAGGCTCCAAGCACTGGACCATCTTTGGCTGCTTTTCCAGGTGTATTACCAGGGAGTTGCATGGATTGGAAATGCAGAATTGCCAGGACTCAAACCAGGCTCTGTTATGGAAAGAACACATCCCAAGAAGCGTCTTAACCCACTACTAACACCCATCCTATTGAGCTTTTAATTTCTAAGGATGACTGGGTATTAAAGCTGAGTAGCAGGTAAGCATGAGAGACTTACCACCAATTCTACACAATCAACAGTTCTGTTCTGGTCCTTCAGGATGTTTTGGTAGTCGGGTTTTGAATTGAGAACTTCACTCTGCGAAGACCCAAGATATGCCGCAGCATCCACTCTGACTTCAGTAATTTTGCTTTCAGTTGATCCTCTTTAAAAAAATAAAATCCAAGATTCCATTAAAGATTGCCTTAATTTATTACTTTTCATTTTATTTGGAAGGCAAGAGACCAAGACAGACAGATCTTCTATCCACTGGTTCACGTAAATGCCTGTAACAGGCAGGGCAGGGTAGGACTGAAGCCAAGCCCCTGAAGTCCATCTCAATCTCTCACGTGGTGGCACAGCCCCAAGTTCCTAAGCCATCACCTGCACTCCAAGAGGCACATTAGCAGGAAGAGGGAATCGGAGGGCAAGCCAGGACCTGAACCCAGGCACCTTGACATGAGTGGGAGGCAGACGTATCAAACACTGCACCAAAAATTCCTCACAGCAAATATTCCCTTTAAAATAATTTCCTATGAGCTTGAATCAATGTCTTACCTTTCCATAAATCTATAGACTTTTATTAATAAGAGGCTCTAAAACATGCTTCTAGTATTGATGTTTTCATATCACTGTACTGAGGAAATACTGGAAACTCGGTTGACCTTACGTAACAATGAAGTCCTTAGACAGAAAGGGCGCAGCGGTAAAGTGAGGCCACCATAGCTTCTATTCTGAACTTGATGTCTGTCATGATTTACAAAGAAATGATGTCCCCTTCAATTATCTTGATGATGAAAGAGAATGGAGTTCATGAAAACTCGTAATAACTCTTACAACAACTTCCACTATTTACCAACAAGTGTTTAGTAGGGGCTAGACATGATTAGGCACTTTCCATTCAAGGTCATTTTTAAAAAAAGGTTTATTTATTTTTATTAGAAAGGCAGATATACAGAAAGATCCTTCGTCTGCTGGTTCATTCCCTAAGGGGCCGAAACAGCTGGAGCTGAGCTGCTTTGCAGGAGCCAGGAGCTCCTTCTGGGTCTCCCATGCAGGTGCAAGGTCCCAAGGCTTTGGACCATCCTTGACAGCTTTCTCAGGGCACAAGCAGGGAGCTAGAAGTGAGGTGAAACAGCCAGGACCAGAACCGGGACATAAATGGGATGCTGGTGCATGCAAGGCGAGGACTTTAGCCACCAGGCTACTGTGCCAGACCCCATTCAAGCTCATTTAACACAAGAACACAGTGAAGTATATTATCCTTATTTTCAAATGAAGACCCTCAGACTCAGAACCAGGAGGCATGTTCAAAGTCACAAAACTAAGGAGTGTTCAGTTACGAGCTAAACAGAGACAATTTGCTTTCAGAAATATTCTCCTTAGCATAAAAGCTTTGTTTTTCATAAATTTTTATTTATTTGTATTCTATGTAAAAGACATAGAGGAGGAAAGGAAAGGGGAGGGGAGGCAGAGGGAGAAGAGAGGAAGAAGGATGGAAGGAAGGAAGAAATCTTAAAGCTTCAACCACCGGTGTGCACATTCAGCTACACGAAAAGCTGGCACAGCCATAGCTGCATCATTTCAACAGCCGAGCAGCCTCTCATTACACCCTTCCCCATCGCTTCCTTGCCTGTATTTGTGTCTCCACCAAGGCTCTGGCCAGGGGTGTCATCCCAGAGCAGCAGCTCAAAGGCCACACTGTCGTTAGAGTCCCCAGACCATTGTTCTGACGCAGTCTCAGGTTGCCAGGCACAAGCAGAGATGCGCCTGTCTCCTCCAGGATGTCACACAGCTGCCAAGGACACAGAACAGAGACAATCCTGTTCTTGTTCTGACACCAGTGGCAGCAGCTCGCTCTGACTTCTCCCTCGTTGACCATTTATGGTCAGAGTGCTAATCTACACTTTCCTGACGAGTTGACTGGCCTGTGAAAAGGAATTCATCATGCAGCCTGGGCTCAAAGAACGGAGTTAAACAGAAGCTCAATCCCACATGGTAAAAAGAGTTTCCCATTTCCAGAGCCCACATCTAACCTGGATACGGTCTCCTGAGCATCCTTCTGGTAGTGCAGCAAGAGCTGATCCCATGTTTCGCGTTCTGAAGAAAATCTACAGAATCAGGGGAAAAGTTAGCTGATCACCTCATTCTGAATCACTCAGGGCAACAGTAAGCACATTAGGCATATAATCTGGGTATAAAACAAATAAAAAGGTCATTAAAGGATTAGAAAGCATAGCTGATTCAGAGGCTATTAATTTGAGCAAATCAAAATGAGTGCTTAAAATCAAACGCACGTCCTTATTCCCTAGGTTCCATTCTGTGAACCTGGCATGCAGCAGAGCACACAGCGATCTGGACATGTGGGTGGGCACAGGGGAAAGCTGCTGCTTGGGATGCCCATTTCCCACAATGGAGTGTCGCCTTTCAGGTATGTGAAAATAGGAACTTTAAAAAAGAAAAAAAATCAACAAATGCCAATTGTTTAAAAGAATTCGCAGAAATGAAGAAAAGCTCAATCCACAGCTTCTTTTATTTTTATAAAAAGGTTTATTTTTATTGCAAAGTCAGATATACAGAGAGGAAGATTCTCTGTCCAAATTCTTACACTTGAGATACATCTTTATTAACCCACAGTCTAAAGTGTTGCTTTTTTTTTTTTAATTGGAAAGGCGGATATACAGAGAGGAGAGACAGAGAGGAAGATCTTCTGTCCGATGGTTCACTCCCCAAGTGACTGCAACAGTCCAGAGCTGAGCCAATCCAAAACCAGGAGCCCGGAGCTTCTAGGTCTCCCATGCAGTTGCAGGATCCCAAGGCTTTGGGCCGTCCTGGACTGCTTTCCCAGGCTACAAGCAGGAAGCTGGATGGGAAGCGGGGCTGCCGGGATTAGAACTAGTGCCCATATGGGATCCTGGTGCGTTCAAGACGAGGACCTCAGCTGCTAGGCCATGACGCCGGGCCTAGAGCCTTCTTTTATACACAGATCTTTTCTTTTTTTTAAGATGCATTTGTTTAGAAAGAGTTCAGAGATACTCAACTGCTTTTTCCAGGCCATTAGCAAGGATCTGGATCAGAAATGGAGCAGTCAGGACTAGAAACAGCACCCATATGGGATGCCAGCACTGCAGATGGCTGATTTGACCTCTGTTTCACAATGCTGGCCACCTGACACAAAGCTTGCTAACTTTTGCTTTTGAAGCACAATGTTTACTATTAATTTTATCCATGTTTAGTCATTTTACCAGATGGAGAATGAATTTAGATAAAAAAAAAAAAAAAACCACACACTCATTTTCACTTACTTTGCTATATATTCCTTCATCTCAGCCACTGAAGTCTCCAGAGATAAATCTGACATTTTTCTGCAAAACGAAAAATAAGAGAATTAGGAGATTAACACAAATCTTTAAAAGCATGTGCCTTTAATAGGCTTTGTGCAAGTTTAATGACACTAAAACATGTTCATATTACTTACTTATTTAAAATGTATTCATTTAATTGAATGGTACAGAGATAAGGGGAAAGAGGAAAAGGAGCGAGAATCGCTGCCCTCGACCTCGTAGCAACAGCAACACTGGGGACCCTGCAGCCACGTCTGGTGCCGGAGCAGGGCTCCCTGGGCCCTTGCCCCAGGGGCCTCCCGACTCCTCAGCTTTCCGTTTTAGGGTTGTCTTTTTTTTTTTTTTATGTAATCCCCAATTACTGGCAGGACAAATATTGGTGCCTGATTGACCTTCTGGAGGAACCACCAATTGGGCAATGCTGATAGTTCTGCAGGTCTCTCATACCAGGTGGCTGACACAGACCTGAATCACCCTTTGTCTTTTCTGGCCAAGTCCTGCTCCAAGTTCTCTTTGTCTCAACACAAAGCTTAAAACCACTAAAGGTCTCTGTACATTTAACCTCCAACTGACATCTCCTCAGGTCAGCACTGTTCTTCTGGATTCCTATTGCTACCTGAAATCATTATTTCTTTTGGATTTGATGTCTTCTCTATACAATGCTGAACATATCACCATACCCCAGCATGAGGTGATGCTCGCTGGCTGTTGGGTGAATCAACAAGTGTTTAATTCTCATTGGGCTCAATTTAACTGCAACTGAGGACAGAAGATAAAAGCTGTGAGGCTGGCTTTGTGGCATAGCAGTAAAGCTACCAGTGCCAGTTCGCGTCCTGGCTGTCACACTTCTGATCCCGCTTCCTGCTGATATCCTTTTTTATTTTTAAAGATTTATTTATTTTCATTACAAAGTCAGATATACAGAGGAGGAGGAGAACAGAGAGGAAGATCTTCCGTCTGATTATTCACTCCCCAAGTGAGCGCAACAGTCGGTGCTGTGCCGGGCTGAAGCCAGGATCCAGGAACTTCTTCCAGGTCTCCCACATGGGTACAGGATCCCAAAGTATTGGGCCATCTTCGAATGCCTTCCCAGTCCACAAGCAGGGAGCTGGATGGGAAGTGGAGCTGCCAGGACTAGAACCGGCGCCCATATGGGATCCTGGCACATTCAAGGCGAGCACTTTTTAGCTGCTAGGCCATGCCACCAGGCCCTCCTGCTGATATCCTGGGAGAAGCAGTAGAACGTGACCCAAGTCATGGGTCACCTGGGAGACCTGTAGGAAGCTTCCAGCTCCTGGTATTAGCCTGGCCCAGCCCTGGCCATTGTGGTCAACTGGGAAGTGAAGCAGCAGAGTATCGACTTTCAAACAAACAAAAGGAAGTGCTCTTACCCTTGTGAATCCTCAAAACATTTTTGTAGAGTCCCATCACTTTCTAGTTTGTCTGTGAACTGTTTCAATTCTTCGGAAAGAGAAGACACTGGAGACAATAAGTTTATGTGTTATAAAATAATGCAGCCTTCACAAGGGGATACTGACAGAGACACAACGTCCTGAAGGTGGTCTCAGTTCTGGGCCCACCACTGCATTCTGGCTCCCCAGCTGGCTAAGCAGGCAGAGAGACTGCATCTTTTGTTCTCTGGCAAGTACAGATAAGATGTGAGGCAACCTCTTTTCTTGACATTTACAAGAAGTGTTTTTCTGTCTGACCAGTGGAAAAGCCACCAAGAAGCAAATCTACACTGACAAGTGCCTCTGTGCCAAGGAACTGTTGGCCTGGAAGAGAAGACGCTGCCCAAGGCAGGCAGCAGGGCAGGGAGAACCAATAGAGGCAGGTAACACATTACAAGGAGAGGTGAGGACAGGTCTCTGTGGCCCCGAGAGTCCACCAGTAAACTCAGCTCAAGATCAGAGGGGTGCAGTTACATGAATTAGCTATCATGATAACCCTGACGTACCTAATTATGGGAATGGTACAACCTGAGAAAAACTATTTCGATCTGTGTCGTTTAAGTGGGGAAACCTGGATGTTTCTGACAATGGATGACTATGCAGGAATATCTCCTAGAAAGCTAAAAATTGATTCCTGGAAAAGAATACTATAAGTTCTAACACAAACAACTAATTTCTTTATGATATAAAGAGTATATATGCCACAAGTCAATATAAAAGAGCCAGTGTCCCAATAAATGAACAAAGGATAAACACAGGTAATACACAGAAAACAAGCAACAAATGGCTCAAAAAATAACCAAAGAAGGGCCTGGAGCGATGGCTCAAATGCTAGTCCTATGGAAAGCTACACACTGGCATACAATTGGCAGACGTGGGGGCAAGACCAGGCTGAATCTGTCCACATCATCCACTGGCAAATCCAGGCACCAGTGTGGGTCGACCCAGGTTCGGTCGCAACAAAGACTAGTGCACAATATGGAATGCCGAGGTGAGGTTGCCTGTACCAGAAGGGACCGCAGCGCCCAACCAGCCTGAGATTAAGCAAGGAAGTGGGCAGAGCTGGCAGGGGAATAAGGGAGGGTTCCTTTGCAGGACAGCTACTTCCGCAGGAGAGCATGAGCTGGGATGGGGGCAGACCAGACTAGGCAGAGCTACCACACCTGTGCGCCTCATGTGGACTAGATCAGGGAAAAGCCGGGCTGGGCGGATTATTCCTACTGGTGCAAACAAAATTAAAGTGGGCGAGGGTTGTTTGGGCTTAGACGCAGCATCAGCTGGAATCTGGGAGTGGGAGAGGCCTGGGAGGGAAATAGTGGGCTCATCCCTCTTGGGTCACCACTTCCACAGGAGGACATAAAACTAAGATAGCGGCTGGGGTGGAATGGGGTGTGGGACAGACTGGATTACTGCTACACTTACTGGCAAACCAGGGTAGGGGGTGGGCCTGGTGGGGGTTATTGTGGGTCGCTCCAACTAGGCTGCAGCTCCCACTGGTTTATGTGAGGGCCAAGTATGTGCTGGGCAGAACCAGGCTGGACTGCAACACCCATTGGTTCCAGCGGAAGTCCGAGTGAGAACAGAACCAACCCAGCAATTGCAACCACCAGCTGATTGGAGCGATGGACGGTGCCAGGCCCTGTACTTGTTAGCACATACAAGAAGTTTCTTTGGAGATCTTCCTAATCAAATGCTGGACTCAGAACCCTGACGAAAAGGAGAGAAGACGGAACAGGTCAACCAACCATCTCCGCTATGGTGGACTATGTCAATCAGTGGATTCTTCAAAGACCGCATAGTGCTTGGAGTGGCAAGATTGACAGCGATTCATAACTGTGGCAATATCAAAACCACTTGAGCAAGAACCTCAGAGCATGCCCTACATCCAGGACCTGGGGAGGGTGGGAAATTGGGTGGGCCTTCTCCCTTAATACCCCCCTTTAAACATGAAGGTAACAATATGGAAAACATACTAGTCTTATCCACTTTCCTATAGCCCTTGAACATTCTTACCCTAATTAACTATGTAAAGAATGTTAAAATAAAATTTTATTAAAAAAAAAAAAAAAGCTAGTCCTTCATTTCCAAGTGCCTGGATCCTTTATATGCGTCAGGTTATAAAGTGGAGCCCTGGCTACTCCACTTCTGATCCAGCTACCTACTTATAGCCCAGGGGAGCAGTGGAGGATGGCTGAAAAACTTGGGACTCTGCACCCGAGTAGGAGACAAAGAAGCTCCTGGCTCCTGGCTTCAGATCAGTTTAGCTCCAGCCACTGCAGTCATTTGGGCAGTGAACCAGAGCATGGAAGATCTTTCTCTCTGTTTCTCCTCTCTGTAAATCTGCCCTTCCAATAAAAACAAATAAATCTTTAAGTAGAAAGTATGTATTAAATGAAAATGCCTACCAGCACGGTAGACTAATAACTAAAATTCTTGCCTTACACATGCCATATGGGCACCGGTTCAAATCCTAGAGGCGATGCTTCCCATCTAGCTCATTGCTTGTGGCCTGGGAAGGTAGTAGAGGATGGCCCAAAGCTTTGGGAGCCTGTACCCGTGTGGGAGACTTAAAGGAGGCTTCTAACTCCTGGTTTCAGATTGGTGCAGCTCCAACCATTGTGGCTACTTGGGAATGAATCAGTGGACAGAAGTTCTTTTTTGTCTCTCCTCCTCTCTGTATATCTGATTTGCCAATAAGAAAAAGTTTTTAAAAACAAACAAAAAAGCTCCAGAGGATAGGTAGCATGTGGAATGGTGGATCAAGCCACCACCTGCCAACCTGGGCCACCTGTGAGTGTGGTTCAGCTGCCAGCTCACCCACCTGGCACAGTGGGAAGGCCTGAGCACTTACCAGGCTCCTGTTACCTATGTGGGAGACCCAGGAGTCCCAAGCTCCTGGCTTCTGTCTGGCCCCATCCTGGCTATTGTGGTCATTCGCAGTGTAAACCAGCATAAGATAGCTCTCTAATCAGCCTTTCAAATAAAACCTTAAAAAAATTAAAACTATAACATATCTTCTATATCACCTATCAAGTAATAAAATTACAAAGTCTGATAAGAAGGTGAGACAAATATTGCCAGGGAGAGAATGGACTGATCCCATCTTTTAGGAAGGCGACTGGCAAACCAATTCCAGAAATTTATCTTACTTTTACTTGTAAATGTGCCAAAAAGCTTTTGTTATTACCATGACTAAATTATTCACGGCAATGGCAACAGACGGGGAAAAAGCCTAAAAGTCACAGTAAAGAAATGGATAGATATGGTTCGAGTCCTTACTGCTCTGCTTCCCATCCAGCTCCCTGCTAATGCACCTGGGAAAGCAGCTGAAGATGACTCGTCTCCCCGCACCTGTGTGGGAGACCTGGCTGAAGCTCTTAGCTCCTGGCTTCAGACTGGCTCAGCTCTGGGTGTTACAATCTGGAGAGTGAACCAGCGAATGGAAGATCTCTCCATCTCTCCTCTTTGTACAATTCTTCCTATGTAACTACCAAAATGTCACAACTTTGTGTGAGAAGAAATAAGCTGCAGGATTTTTAACCTAACAATTTAAGGAAAAGTACACAGGGTACATGTTTATATAATTTTCAGATGATTCTTTAAAAAGATTTACTTATTCTTATTGCAAAGTCAGATATACAGAGAGGAAGGGAGACAGAGAGGAAGATCTTCCATCAGTTGATTCACTCCCCAAGTGCCTGCAACAGTGAGAGCTGAGCCAATCCCAAGCCAGGAGCCTGGAGCCTCTTCTGGGTCCACCACAGATGCAGGGTCCCAAAGCCATGGGCCGTCCTCCACTGCTTTCCCAGGCCACAAGCAGGGAGCTGGATGGGAAGCGGGGCCTTGGGGATTAGAACTGGCACCCCATGGGATCCCGGTGCATGCAAGGTGAGGACTTTAGCTGCTAGACTACCACACTGGGCCCTTTAAATGTTTCTTGTTTGTTTGTTTTTTACTTCATTTTTATTTGAAATGCAGATTTACAGAGAGAAGGAGAGAAGAAAGAAAGAGCTCTTCCATCTGCTGGTTCACTCCTAACATGGCCCCAACAGCCAGAGGTGAGCCAGTTTGAGGCCAGAAGCTTTTGGGTCTCCCAAGTGGGTACAGGGTTCAAGCACTTGGTCCATCCTCTGCTGCCTTCCAAAGCCAAAGGCAAGGAGCTGAAGCGGAACTGGAGCAGCAGGAACTTAAATTAGCATCTGTATGGGATGCACTGTTCTGGCCCCTGTATTTGTATGAATGTAATGAATGTTTGGGAAAGGAATAAATATGTCTGCAAGGTTACATGAGAAACTGGTTGTTGTAGCCTGTGGGAGAAGCTGGGACTCAGGGAGGCTTGAAAGCAAGGATTGCCTTTCACTTCCATACCTTTCAATATTCTTATAAACCAATTCACCAGCACCAGGAGGTGGTCTGACAAGGCAGTCGCCCCCATGCATGAGGGTGCTTCCGGCTAAGCTGAATTGACCTGCAGGGAGGGGACAGCTCAGGAGCAGCCTGCCCTCGGCTGTTAGGGAAGCTACTCACCTTTCACCCTGAAACTTTCCAGACTGAAGCCCTCGGTGTCCTTCAGGAAAGGCTCAAGCTTCTCAACAGCGAACTACAGAAGGAAGAGCAGCTCCAGTGTGACAGTGACAACATTCCAGGCCAGCCTAACTTTACAATGGGTAAAAAATATCACACCCAACAGGATTTAATTTTTAAGCCTAGGATTTTCTTTATTGTGAACAAAGAGATCAGAAAAAAACCCTTTGCTACTCAGACTACACATTATGGTTTTTGGTTCAGAAGACCATCTAATTCACACTAAAGACTTGTTCAGCTACACGGACCTCAGCGCAGTAACCCCTCAATACCCACAGGATACTGGCTCCAGGATGCCCTGCAACCCCTACCCCCACACGGCACTGTGTCTGTGTAAAATCTATGCTTGTCCTCTCATATAACCTAAGTCACCACCACAACAGGGTGCTTACACAGTTTATTGTTTAGCAATAATAATAGAGGTCTGAACAGTCAGTACAGAAGCAACTTTTCCCCTAATACCTGTGATTTATACTTAGTGCCATCTGTAGATGAGCAAGTTCTAGGACTGCAGGGCCCACTATGCCAGTCAGCCATAACTTGAACTAAACACCAGAGATCGGACTCTGAGTCAGTGTGTGATAAGACTTTACAGACCTGTCGCCAGCTTGTGTCACCTCCACCCACTTCAAAAGGCCTCCCTCTGAGGCCAGTGGGCAAGATCCACTTCTACCGGGACATCTCTGACTGTTGGCTCCCAGGTCAACAGCAGTAGCAGCACCGACAGAATGGGGAGAGAACTTTGACTCATGAAGAAATCAGCTGCCAGGATAACATTTGGCTTTTAAATTAATCGCAGGGAGAAAAATATCTTTTAATCTTAGAGTTCTGAACACAATATTGATAGCTTTTGGAGGTCTCTACAACACCTGTTTAAACAAAAGAGGGGAGGGAAGAATGAACACAAAGCACTGCCCGGTCCCAAAACATCTCACCTGGAAACTGGAGCGCAGGAGACAGCCGAGCCGCTTGCTCTCATCCAGGCTGGCACTGATGGATCTGCTGAGCTCTAACACAGAACAGGCCACGGTTACTGAGGCAGACACTCACACAGTCGGCCAAGAACAAGACTGAAAACTGTCCTCCCTGAGGCAGGCCCAGTTACGGCCAGAAGCACCTTTCTCTGAATAAGGGGAAAATTCTAATTTTTCCAGGATCATTGAGATATAGTCTACCTACTGGTGCATCCAAATTTTTAAGAAATGCTATAGGAATTCATGCATTACATAAAACATCACTTTTTAAAAGAAGACAAATAAAAATAATTCAGTTTCTTTGTGATGACTCATGTTTACCATTCAAATGAAGAAAATGGGGACATTTGAGCAGACACTGAAGTGTGCTTTTAAAGACATCAACTTTTGAGTTCCATTTTACAAATGAGGAAGCTGAAGCTCTGAGGGAAAATGATTTGAGGTCAGAGATTGCTGGAGCCAGAATTCAGCCCCAAGTTCCTGAGTATTTGAGTATTCGAGCTCTTGAGTATTTATCTGAAAGACCATGCTCCTTCTTCCTAACGGCTTAATAGGAAGATTAATAACAAGTAATATGTGCCAAGCGCTTTTGACAGAAGGGCATCTGAATGCCCCATCTACCTGGGGCAGGGATCTTGCAGCTCCATTTTGATTGTACAAAGGCTGGGGAATAGGCAGCTTGCCAGAGGCCAACTAGCACATGATGCAGCTGATCTGGGCAGGGACGAGCCACGACTATACCACTGAGTCCTCAGACAACTCCGAGACAGTAGACTGTTCTCTCCATGTCCATTTAAAAACAATTACTACACGGCAGAGGAACACTGCTTTGAGGATTCAATTTCCAGAGAATTCATGTTGTTTTGCTCTCTAGTTCCAGCTGGCTGTTTTTAAAGGTTCTCTTCTCTCCAGGACTAATTCTCAATGCTAACAGTCCAGAAACAGGAAACTTCCTGTCTATAACCAAGGAAACCTGGCAGGTGGCCAGAAAAACCAATCTCATTACATGGGCGACTTTTTTCTGTTACATAGACATTTAACTCCAAATGCTCTGCAGAGCAAATGAAGGCAGGGCTAGTCTTGGGAGAATTATTACTGTTTTCTTGGCACGTATCAAGGAAAAAGTACAGGGCACCATGACAGCAGCTCAGTATGTTTTATTACCCAGATGTCCTGTTGTCCTTCAGACTGCTTATGAGTGAGGCAACACTTGCAGCTGAGACAGCACACTCCCCATGACAGGGCCTGGAGTTCAATCCCTAGACCAGGCTCCTGACTCCAGCATCCTGCCCACACAGGGCCCTGGGGGTCCGGGGAAGAGTGATGATGCCTCAAGTTCAACATGAGAGAGGTAGACTGAAATCCTGGCTCCTGGTCCCAGCCCCGGTCACTGAGAGCAGTGGCAGATGGCAGCTCTCTGCTTCTCTTCATAATAAATGTAGACAACTTTTACAGTAATGACAGCCGTTTAGCATTTTGAATGCTTCCTATGTGCCAAGTATTATACTGCACGTCAACTCTACTGCACACACAACCCTGTGAGACACCGCCTCACTCACATGTATGAGGCCCTTGCCACCACGGCAGAGAAGAGACCTGCTCAGGGTCGCACAGCAGCACCTCCTCCCCGGGCTACACCAGGCCTTCCACATCCTACGCAGCATCTGGATGCTTTCCAAGACGGTTAGTAACTCTAACTCCCACAAGTCACATTCAGATACAGCATCCCTGAAAAACCAGCTTTTCACTCTATTTTTACATGAGGCCTCCCACTGAGATGCTTCCACGTCTGAAGGCTAACCAGGCACCAAGCTTCCGCCTTCTGTCCTGCATTAGAGGAGGACAAGGCACAAAGTCTTGGGAAGGACTTTTTATTAATGCCTCTCCTACCAGCGGAGGCAAATAGTGAACAATCAGAAATCAGAATTTCTGTTCATGCCAGCTAATAGTAATGATCTCCATAGCAACCACACTGAACTCTTCCTAGGTGCCTTGACATCAGCACTTAGAACATCCCTGCATGCAGGTGGTCTTGGCTCTACTTCAAACACGAGGACACAGAGCTTCTCCACACTTCCTGCTGGTTCTCACTGCCTCTTTGCCGAGCTGGCACTGCATTGCCTTAGGCACCCAGCACCCCACCTGTGATGCCCTGGTGAAACGGGGCCAGGGACTTCCGCCGGTTCGTTCCCTTCATACTTGATCGCCGCCAGGACTGTCTCCTAGCTTGACGAGAGGAAGATGAGGGCTCTTGAGGGGACAGGTGCAGGAACTCTGACTGAAGGCCTTCCTGGCGGCTGAGGTCGCCACTTGACCATTTTTCAGGGCTAGACCCAGGATGAATTCTTTCCTTGGAAACATCCTGATTCACCTCCTGGGAGGAAGCTGACTCGGCAACCACTTCCGTGGGATTGACACTTGATTCCAACGGACGAGGACGGACATCAGACGTCACTGGCACCTCTTCTAGTGTTTGTCATTAAAACAAAACAAAACAAAACAAAAATCAAACCCACCACAATCAAGTTCTTGAGTAAAAAGGTGAAAAAATAAAATGCACAAGGATGTTCTCAGATCCCGGAAAGCCAAGAAAGCATTTCTACAAACACACGATGGGTGATTCCAAATTGGCCAGGAGCTAGACCCCAAGGCTGGGGTTTCCCTACAATCACTCACCTTCTACCACCTCTGATCTCGCCACTGAAGCCATTCTGAGTGGAGAACTCTGAAAACAAGAAAAAGGGGTCATCTGTCCTTTTCATTCAGCTCCCATTGCATCCGGCTTTCCAGGTTCCCCCAAAACGTCCTCACCCACCCCCTCTACAGAGCAGCTCTGACTCGGAATTCCCACAGAACTGCTAGGAAACTCATTCCTCTTATCAGTACCCCTACCTCATGTCCCAAGCAGTGCTGGACAAGTCTCTAACTCGGACAATCGCCTTATGATCAATCTGATCTTTCCCAAACTACAAAACTCACAACGTGGTCCTTTTACTCATTGTTCCGGGTTCTCCGGACCCCAAATCCTACCTGTTCTACTCCCAGGATCTCTAGGCCTTGCTTTCTCTCCCAGCTAAGTTCAGGTCTCCTCATTTCTGCCCCATCCTTCCCCCCCATTCTCTGTTCTCTCTACTACTTTTCCTGCATCCAACTTTCCCCTTCTAGAGGCAGAGGCCTTTCCAACGCTCACACACCCTCTCTCCTAGGCTGCTCCTAACCTAGCCACCTCCATACTCCTGCTAACTCCTGTTCCCTTGGCTACTCTGGAATCTTGGAACCCATCTGTCCTCCTTCTACAGGGTTGGCGGGGTGGGGTGGGGGTTTCCAAAAAGTTGATAAAGAATGTATGTTATTGGGGGGAAAAAACACCTCCGGGGTTTACATTCTTTGCCACACCAAGATAAACTGAATTTTTAAAAATCCCATTTCCCCACCAACATTCTGACGCCCCCTTATTATTTGTACAACTCTTCCTGCATGATGTGGCTTAAGAGTTTTCTCTGGGCTGGCTTGGTGGCACAGCGTATTAATCCTCAGCCTGCAGCACCAGTGGGTATCTAACATTTTCTTCCCCACTCCTCTGCAGGTAACTGTAGGCCCAGTTGGTTTCCCTAGCAGTACCAGCTGTCCAATGTTGACATGGCTGCCTCCGCCCCCTGATCCCACTGCATTTGCATTCCTTGTGCCTGTGGAAGACAACTGACTGGATGAAAGCAGGGACATCACCACTCAGCCACCACCCTTCCTTCCCAGCAGAAACTGGTGTGTGGGGCGTTTAGCTGAGGGACAAGGGACTAGAACTAAGACCCATCAAGAAAACAACATCCTCAGCCCCAACGGCTGTGTCCCACCTGGACAGTTAAGAAGGGTGACTGGTTAAAGCCCTTGATCTGCATCTCCAAGACCCCGTCTAGTCCTCTCTACCACTCTTGACAGGGGACATTTCGCAGACCAGGTGCCCGAGGCCCACAGGGAAGCACCAGGCCTAACCCAAACTTGTCACACCTCCAGCCGGCGGGGGAAGAGTGACGTTCGAACCCAGCCAGCCCTGTGACCACTCCCTTTCGACTTTTCCTAGCGTCTAAACTGCCCACTCCCCGCATGGACCGAAGGCGTGCCCTGCCCTCGGGGTTTGCTTTCACTCCAGAGGAGGTCGTAGCACTCTATCCACCCAGCCCAAGCCCCAGTGCCGGCGGGTCCAGCCACGGTCAAAGCAAGCTGGCTGCCGCGGGGCGAGCGGGCGCCCACCCGGAGAGAGGTCAGCGACTTCCTGTCCTCACAGAGACGCCCGTCCATGCCGCGGGGTGCAGGACCGCAGGACCCCCACTCTCTCCGCGGCTCCAGCTCACCCTGACTACCTGAGCCGCGGCCGCTGTCCTCCCAGGTGTGAGTCCGGTGGAGAGCCCGCCGTCTACGTCATCGCCGCGGCGTCCGAAACTCCCGCCAACGAAGGGCGCATGCGCGACTGTCAGCCTCTGGCAAACGCCCGCCCGGGATGCTGCGCGTGCGCACGCCGGTGTTCCACGTTATTGCCAGCCCCGCCTTCCCCGCCCCAGGCCTTTCTTCCCAGTGCGGTTAGTGGGGTCACCAATGGACGCTCGCCACTTCTTGCCCGGGCCGTCTCCTCTCAGATCCGCAACGCTGAGGTGTCCTTTTGTGCCAACGGTCGCTAAGCCTTTTCTAACAAAGGAAAAAAGCCCAAGGAGCTCATCACCTGCCACGCCTCCTTCCCAAACCGCTTGCAGGTGCACTGTCCACCCCACGTGGCTTGTGACCCCTGCTCCTCTGTTCAAACCGTTCCCTTTAGTCTGGGAAACTCTTCTCAGCTTTTCCTAGCAGAATTCTTAAAAAAAAAAAAAAAAAAAAGAAAAGAAAAGAAAGAAAAAGAAAAGCAAGGGGCCGGCGCGGCCTAGCAGCTAAAGTCCTCGCCTTGAACACACTGGGATCACATATGGGCACCGGTTCTAATCCCGGCAGCTCCACTTCCCATCCAGCTCCCTGCTTGTGGCCTGGGAAAGCAGTCAGGGATGGCCCAAAGCCTCGGGACCCTGCACCCACGTGGGAGATCTGGAAGAAGCTCCCAGATCCTGGCTTCAGAACGACACAGCACCAGCCGTTGGGGCGACTTGGGGAGTGAATCATCAAACAGAAGATCTTCCGTTTTGTCTCTCCTCCCCTCGTATATCAGACTTTGTAATGAAAATAAAATAAAACTTTAAAAAAAAGAAAAGAAAAGCAAGGAAGGAAAAGAAATTCTTTTGGTGGCTCCTCCATGACTGCAGACAAAACCTGACTCCCAGCACTCTCCTCCCCCAGCCCATTCCTCTTCAACCATTGGCCTCGCAGGCTCCAGAAAGCAGGCTGCTTTGTCAGCACCCAGCGAGAGAATACAGCACCACCCAAGCGTCTCCCAGCCTGAGCGTGGCCCCACCTTGAATTAAGAGCGGACCCCAAACAGGGCAGGGGAAGCTTGGGAGAACCATGGGTGAAGATAGTCATCTGTTCATAGCAGTTGTCTTGAGCAGGAGTTTGCTGGTGGTGCAGATGGCTAATATTTGCATCCCGCGGTTACAGTCTGCTGGCTCTCCCATCTGAAAGTAGAGATGTGCTCTTGGCCACCATATGCCACTTTCTGGGGGTGTACCCAGTTCCTCCTGTGCATTGCTTCCCACTGCTCAGTCCTTCATTTGCCAGCTGGCTGTTCCTGGGGGGTTGTTGAGAATGCTGCCCCTTGGAGCCCAGACCCTGTGCCTGCTGTCATGTGACCAGCCCCATGGCTACCTCCTGTCCACAGGATACACACAAACTCTCTCCGTACAAGGTCCTGGGTGGTTAGGCCCAGCCTCTGCTGGTTCCTCAGTTCTGTTCCACCCTTCCCACCAGGCTTTCATTCATGCTGTTACTTTTCCTGCACCACCTCCCCTCAGTTTTTCACTTGGAACACACCACTCTCCTCTTCATATGGCCAACCAGCCTCTACACCTCAGGTGTCAGTTTAGCTGTTGCTCTGGGCTGCCCCCTGCTGTTGCTCTCGGATTTCACATCTTCCAGGCCATTGATTACATCATCCTCAGTGCCCAGCATAGGCCTGCAAGTGAACTCTACAAAAACATGCCCCAATGTTTCCAAGATGGCCCCAGGGACCTTTGTTTACTGGCAATTGTGCCCTGTGTTGTCCTCCCACCCTGAAGCATGTTGCTTTATATAATCAACAAGATACTGCAGGGGACTGACAGTACTTCAAGCCATTGCCTCTGATGCCAGCATCACAAGTGACAGAGGGTAAAGTCCCAGATGCTCTGTTTCCCACCCAGCTCCCTGCTAACAAGCTTGGGAAAGCAGTAGAGAATGGTCCAAGTATTTTTGCCACTCCCACACACATAGGAGATCTGACTGGAGTTCCAGGCTTCAATTTGGTCCAAGAAGAAGTTAACCAAGGAATGGAACATTGCTGTAACTCTGCCTTAGAAGTAAGACTTGGCAGAGATGACAGTGTCTGATTATCAAAGCATGAAAAGTCACAATGAAAAGCATCGTGACTTCTGCCCTGCTCTCTCAGAGACCACTTGCTTAGGGCAGCAAGGGTCAGAGCTGGCTGCCCCATTGTGATGATGCCCAAGTAGTCCTTGGAGAAGTGCCCTGGTACCCTGCCAGCCATGTGAATTCACCACAGGATCTTCTCACCCCAGACATTCAAATAACTGCCACCTGATTGGCTTCCCAGGAGACCCTGAATCAGACCTATGGTGCTCCCAAGTTCCTGCCCCATAGCTTCTGTGACATAAAATTTTGGGATAAGTAATTACACTGCAATAGATGACACATTGAACAGGTCTGTTTTTCCCCATGATAAATGTTCTTGAGTCTTTTGTAGAAAAGTTGTTTCTTTTTTATTTTTTAAAGATTATTTATTTTTATTGGAAACTCAGATATACAGAGAGGAGACAGAAAGATCTTCTGTCCATTGATTTATTGCACAAGCAGCTGCAGAGGCTGGAGCTGAGCCGAGCCAAAGCCAGGAGCTTTGGACCCTGCACGCTGGTGCAGGGTCCCAAGGCCTTGGGCCATCCTCGACTGCTTTCCCAGGCCACAAGCAAGGAGCTGCAAGAGAAGCGGGGCTGCCAGGATTAGAACCGGTACCCACATGGGGTCCCAGTGCATGTAAGGCTTTAGCCGCTAGGCCACTGTGCCAGGCACATTTCCTCTTTCTTTTAAAGATTTGATTTTTTTAATTTTTATTTTTATTATTTTTTTTAATTTGAAAGTCAGATTTACACAGAGAAAGAGAGACAGAGAGAAAGATCTTCTTTCTCCTGGTTCAGTCCCCAAATGGCTGCAATGGCTCAGCTACAGCTGAATTGATCCAAAGCCAGAAGCCAGAGTTTCCCATGTGAGTACAAGGTCCCAAGGCTTGGGCCGTCCTCTACTGCTTTCCCAGGCCACAAGCAGGAGCTGGATGGGAAGTGGAGCAGCCGGGATCCTAACTGGTGCCCATATCAGATCCCGGTGCATGCAAGGCAAGGACCTTAGCCACTAGGCTACTGTGCCAAGCCCTCTGTGTTTCTGCTTTCTGAATGGCTTGCACTTATTTGCTCCCCAGGGTCATCTCACATTTCTTGGAAACACCAGGCTATCAGCAGTCAGCAGCCAGAGCAGCAGGTGGCCCTTCCCAGAGTGTCCACACCAGCCGGTTGGCAGTGACACTTGGAGGACTCCCCCTCTCCACCCCTCCAGGGATGAGGTAGAGTTGGATTTCAAGTCTGAAGGAGATATCTGACAGGAGGCCAAGTCATGACAAGTGCTCATCTCACATACTTTATTTCCAATCTACAACCATTAAAAATGCTTTGTAAGTTTACACTGTACAATATTCGCATGTCTGCGAGAAGACATGGGACGGGGTAGGGTTGGGGGGCTGCTGGTGGACTGGACTGCAGTGGTCTTCACACTCAGTCCCTCCTGGGAAGGAGCCTTTTGAAGACAGAAATGGGGAGGGGAGGACAGTGGACAGGAGAGGTGGACAGTTGGCCCAAGGATGCCCTTGGTCCCTTCCCTTCCAGGGGCCTTTTCCTGGGGGTCCCCAGGGCCCACGACTGCAGGACCCTTACCAGGAAACCAGGCTGGGTGAGAAGGGGGCTTCACAGTATTGGTGGGGGCTGGGAAGGGAGCCAGGAGAAGGAGGAGAGAAAGGGCGGCTGCTGACAGGGAAGGGGCTGATTTTTGGCACTATCTGCAAGGTCCCCCTGGAGTTGGGAACGGAGGAAGTTGGGGAGGAACAGGAAAAGGAAGGGAAGGGGAGGAGCAGGAGGAGAAACTGGGAATTTAGGCTTCTTTTCTTGGAGTTCTGTTACTTTTCATCTGACCAGGCCACCTGGCCTATGGTGAAGTTCCCAAGAGGGAACTAAGTTTACCTCCCATCCCCTACTGCCTGGCCTCACCCACCCAGCCATTGCTAAACCTGACAAATGGGGGAGGAGGAGCAGGGCTGGAAGGAGGCCAGGGACAGAAAAAGGAAAACTATTTTCTGGAGACCCTCCAGCTTTCAGGAAGAAGAGAGACAACGGATCCTCTGTGTTAAGTTTAGGGGGCTGAGGATTGGTTCCCAGTCAACAGAGCCCACGTGAGGGTGGAGTTTTCTGTCTGTTCTCAGCCCCGTCTTCCCAGGCTTGCTAACTGCTGGCCTCAATAAGCAGTGGGCAAACTTGCGGATCAACATTCAGCTTGCTGAGCGCATCTCCCAAAGATGTCATTTAGTGGGTCCCGGGTGGGGCTGACAGTCTGCATATGGGTCAAGATCCCTGGGGATGTTCCTGTTGCTGGGACAGAATCTGAGAACTACTGGCCTGGAATAGTTGTCACCCCAAGGTAGTGCCACAGAGCTGGGCCACGCCTGGCAACATCCAACCCCCACAGATACCAGATCAGAAGGCAGCTGGGAATGGAGTTGGGGAGAGCTCCCCCTGTGCGAACAAGTAGACTAAGGCACAGAGATCAGTAGCAGAACTAAGGAGCTAGGATACCAGGGCCCAGAGGCAGAAGGGATGGTGGGGCTATAGGAGCCCAAGAATGAAGGGTGCTCTGGGGTCCTTAGGTCATCCTGATGCTCACCATTGGATCCTGAAACTAGCAGGGTCAGAGAAGTTAGAGACCTGCCTAGTTATAGGCCAGTCTCCAGAAGGGAGTCGAACAAAGTAGCCAGGCCCGAAGGCCTTAGCGGAGCCCCGCGAGGGCGTTCAGAGGAAACCAAAGCTCCATGGAGGCCTGGCGTCCAGGCAGCTGGTGACAAGCAGGAGGGGTGGGAGACACCGCTGATGGACAGAGGGAAGAGAAGCTTCTGAAAGATTGAGGGAGGGCAGCTTGTGGGATGGAGCCCTGAGCCAGTGACTCAGGCCCAGTACCACATCCACAGTCCCTCCTGGGTCTGTGGATACTACAAAGTGTGAAGTGTAGTGCCGAGAAGAGCCACAGCCAGGAGCCGGGATAAACTATTCTGCAGGTGAGGAGCCCAAAGGGAGAATGGAGGAGTTGGCTGGAAGTGCAATGGACAGACAGATGGACAAAGAGGCAAGTCAGGCTGCACCTGTGTGACAACCAAAGCCATCAGGGCAGTGGGGGAGGAGAGGGCAGGCCCCAGGGAGACTGCTGTGAATGGAGATGACAGAGTGTTCCAGGGTGGGTCTGGCAGTGTGGTGGGGGTGCCAGGCCAGGACAAGTCCAGAGAAAGGTCTGGCAAGACTGGGGCCTCCTGACATGGGCAAAGAGGTCTCCCTGGTGTGTAATGACACAAAATAAAGCAACCAGCACCCTGAAGCCCACTAGATCTGAGTGGATACAGGATCCGGGAGACCACAGATAGGGCACTGCGCTGATAGGCTGGAAATGTGGGCTAGGGGCACAGGGAGGGGTGCCGAAGTGACAGAAAATCCAAGGAGGCGGTGAGCTGGGGCAGGTGTCCAGGGGCCCAGGAGAGGAAAACATAGCCAATGGCCACCCCATGAGATGACAGGGACCAGACAAGAGGAGGTAGGAATGCAATGACAGAGGGGTTGGGGGGTAGGGAGCAAGCTGAACAGAGAAGGGGTTCAGCCCCCTCAGAGAAAGTCAGGGGATGGGGAGGGGGTATCTCATTCGCCACTGGGAAAGCAGAATCTGTTGCAGCTAGGAACCTTGCGTCAGCCCTTGGCTGCACTCCCAGTTTGCTGTGTGGTCTTAAGGGAACCATTCCCTGCTCTGGGCCTGATTCTCTGAAGCCACGAGGGCGTTCGACACAAAGGGGCAAGCAAATGTCAATGTGAGTTTGCCTCCAGGAGGTACCTGGAATAGGCTGATTCGTGGAAGAAACGGGACTGAAGCCATCAGGAGCTAGGAAACGTGGGGTGGGGGAGGTCTACTGCAATTTGGGAAGATTAAAAACAAGTTCTGGGAATGGAGTGGTGATGGTTTTACAACATTGTGAATAGACTTAACCTGCCACTTAAAAGTAATTGAAATCATACATGTGTATATTTTGGCACAATGAAAAAAAACAAGGGCATTGGATTATTCAGGGGATGCCAGGAGACGGAAGGGAAGCTCAGGCTAGCTCAGCTTTGCATTGCCTTCGCACTTGCATTGTTCCAGGTAGACCTGCAGGCACGATATTGTGTTTGGTCCTCAGCACAGCCACGTGAGGTAGAAGACAACTGGATCCCCACTTTACAGCTGGGGAGACTGAAGCCACAGTCACCCACATCGGAGGCAGCTTGTGATTTTTAAAAGAGTCACCTGGAGAAAAAATTCTTGCATCTTACGGTCACCTGCTAAAGCACCGGCTAGCTTGGCAGCCTTTGAAAGGACACAGGCTAGAAACCGGCAGGACAGTTTGGTTCTTAAGGAAAGGGGACAGTAGCAGAATATGGGTGTTTCTCTTTTTCTCATGGCTGCTAGGAAACTCAAGAGTGAAAGTGGATGGGCTGAGGACAGGAATCACACAGGTGCATTCAGTGAATAATTTATCTGTTTTTTTTTTTTTTAAACTTTTTGTTGTCTTGTTAAAAACATGTATGATTCAAATTGTAAACTGTCCTTGATGCTTTTTGGAAATTCTCAGGATAGATGCATTTTTAAAAAAGGACAGTTGGGTGGAGGGCCGGATTCCCTAAGTAGCAGTGGAGAACTTGGTGCTCTTTGTAAGAGGGAAGAGCTAGCCTCATGGTCCTTGGTAAACAGAATGGTGGTCTACAGGCGGGAGTTGGTTCTCACAGTGAAGGTGTGGGTTGGGATGCCCGACGCCTGAGTTCAATGCTCTCTACAGCTCTCCAGTTTCCTAACAATATGGATCCTGGGAGATAGCAGTGATAGCTGAAGTAGTTGGTTGCTGTCACCCATATGAGACTTAAGTTGGGTCCCTGCTTCCTGGCTTCGACAGCTCGGCTGTTGCTGGCATTTGATTTGTTGTTGGCATCATATATAATAATGAAAGACCCTCTTGGTCAGGGTTCTGAACACAAACAATGG
Source organism: Ochotona curzoniae (assembly GCF_017591425.1). Lineage (NCBI taxonomy): Eukaryota > Metazoa > Chordata > Mammalia > Lagomorpha > Ochotonidae > Ochotona > Ochotona curzoniae. The sequence continues at coordinate 12,648,121 of NW_024465894.1, read as the reverse complement.
GGTCAAGGGCCCTTAAGCACACTTACCATCCCCTCACCCGCATGTTCCACATACAGATTCCTGGTTCAGAAGGCTGAGTGGGAGTCCAAGGAGCTGCATTTTGGACATGTCCTCAGAGGACTACCATGTAAGTGGTCTTCTGACCGCTCTCTGGAAGACACAGGTGCAGTGACTTGGGGTGGGCTTGCCTTATGTCTCGGTTGTGTGGTACCATATTCTGGGCATCCTGTGTCCACAGAAAGCCCCCAGTGTGGCAGTGGCACAGTAAAATAAGATAGACTTGGGCTGGGGGAAACTGCAGAAGCAAGTTCTGAGCTCCACTCTGTGACTCCATAGTTGAGTATTTTCCTCCTATGCAAAATGGGAGTGCCAACCACTGTCCTGCCAAGGTTACCTTGCAGAGGTGTTGCTGGGAGATCTGAAGGGGAAGTAGGAAGAGCAGGTGATTTCTAAACAGTAAATGCCTTAGGTAAGATGTATAGGGGATTCTTGTTAGCAAAAAGATAGCAGGAGTTTGGCGAGGGGATGGGGTGGGGGTGATGGAGAGGGTTGTGGTGACAAGGGTAAGAGTCAGATACTGTCTGTGATGAAAGCAGGGGAAGAATACGGGAATGGGCATGGTAGAGGCATGCTGGCACCAGGGTGTACAAGGGTCAAGTCCTTGGGCCCTCAATGCTCTCACCTAGGAAGCCAGCTAGTAAGGGAGTGTTCCTGGGAAGGACAAGGGCTGGGTAGGGGTGGGAAGGAACTGAGAGGTAGGAACTGGATTCTAATGTCCTGTGCATACAGGCCTTACAGCGGAGGGTTGGGATCTTCGTGTCAGGCGCAGTCATTGCTGTCCCCAGAAGGGTTCTAACTTGGCTCTGGGAAGAAGTCAAACATGAGACACATGAAGCTTCCCAGCGGAGGGTCAGCTTTGCCAATCGGTCCCCCTTTTCTTCGCAATTAACTGGTGCTGACTACATGTATCCAAGCCAAGTGGTCTGTAGGGAGCTGGGACCCCAGGGCTCCTTGGGATGTTGACTGAACACAGTGGAAATTAGAGGAGGAGGAAGGAGAGAGGAAAAGAGTCCGAGGGAGGAGCCAGAGGGGCTGGCAGGAAAAGGTGGAGGATGAGCAGCAAGGGGAAGAGAGGAGGGAGGGCAGCGTTCCTTCCCAGGACCCCAGTCCTCCAGGGCGAGCCCCACCACGGGTCAGGCAGTTTTCTGCTTTGGGAATGTTACCAAGACTTAAAAGGCAGTGGAAGAGACAAACAAATTAAGAAATTACATTCCAAAAGAGTAGACTTTTTACAAACCAACCCTCCCCCACCCCTAAAAAGAAAAACACAACCAGTTACCAAGTAAAAGGCTAAAAAACCAAACCAAACCAATATTTACAAGGAACACGGTCATCCCCGAGAAGTCCCCAGCCAGAGGCTTCTGCAGGAGTGTGGCCTGGCCCAGCGGCGAACAGGAAGTGAAGACCAGACCTGGCTCTGCAGCCTCGGGCACAGGCTGGGGACTGGGGGGCTGGAACTGAGACAAAGACCGCAGGATGACCCCACACGAGGACGATGGTAAGGCTGAGTGGTCCCCGAGCCACAGGGTTCAGGCTCACATGGATTTCTGCCCAGGGCTGACCGTGGATGCTCCCCAGACCTTGCGGCTCTAGGAGTTGGCAGAAGGCTTCTGGCGGCTTGTGGCTTGGGGTGAATCCCTCACGTGAAGGTGACATTGAGGGACCTCCTTGACTGCATGGTTGGGAGCAGCATTGCCCCAGAAGGGACCTGACCCATGACTCCATGGGCTGGCCTGCTGAGCCCCCTAAGTCACCAGGGTATGAGGACGCAGCTGGCAGGTCTGGCAGGCCTCTGGTGTGTTGTTGATGCAGAATGGAAATGGAGGACTCTGGGTAGCAGGTGACCCCACAAAGGTGAGGCTTGGAACTGGCAGGTGGAAGGAGGAAGTATGAAAGTATCTCCTGAGTCCCGGTGGCAAACTGACAAAGCCCCTGAGAACCCTGCAGACAAGCAGTGGGTCCCCAGCTGCACGTCTGTGTGGGTATTGGCAGGGTGACAGCCCAATGGCTCACTGGTCCCAGTGCCATGAGCCACACCGTAATCCTTTTGAAGGCTTAGGCAGCACCAGCGGGATAGAGGCAAGGGTAGGGAGCTGTGGGAGGCGACAAGGCCAAGAGGAGAGGCTGGTGAAGAGGCTGGCAGGCAGAAGAGAAGCGAGGCAGATGGTGGACGTTCAGACTCGTGTGCAAAGCTGCAGTAAACAACATTCTTGATGTTCAGTCCCATTTTCCTGCAAGTTCTCACCAGGAAATGGAGAGAACCTTCCAGGCCCTTGATGGAGTCTTACTGATCCATGTCATACTCATTGTGACAAAGGGAAGGTGTGAGAGGGAGGGAGGAAAACCAGATGGGAAATGGAGAACATGTGGGGAGTGGGTATACCAACCTGGGTCTCCACCCTGCTGGGGGCTGTTGAGTATCAGGCAATGCTCTAAGATCAGCTGCAGGTGTGGTGGTGGGCGCTCTGGCTGATGAGCCCCCTTTTGAACCAACCAGGAGACCAGAGCTCGGCTGCTAAGTTGCCTCATCTATATCCTGTCTGTGGAAGCCCTGCATTATCCCAGCAACAAGGACATATGTTTCAACCACCAATAAATTACCTTAGGAACTCCGGGGTAAATTAAATTATTAAAATAAACCACCTTAAATATAAGAAGAAAAATGCAAATAAACAACCTAACAAGAAATGTGTTTCCAAGCCCTAGGCAATGGCTATGGCCTAGGGCACCAGCCTCATGTACCTCCCCAGGCTGGGCCTGGCCTGGCCAACTGGGCATCCTTGGCCTGCCACCAGCTGCAAGATGTAAACACGGTGGCAATGTGATGCCCTTCCAGGGCCCCGGGGATCAAGGCAGTGGGTATGTAGGCATTTATCAACGCACCAGGTTTTGAGTGAAACTGGCTTTCCTCAGGGAAGACCAGAGCCCCTCACTCACCTTGGCAAGGAAGGGGATTCCTATAGCTGCCCCACCCCTGAGCCCTGCCATTCCTACCTCCTTACCCAGGTTTGCTGCATCACAGCATGGATAGAGAAATCCAGGGCTCCAGGATTCTAAGAAGATACGTGGACCCTGGACCACTGCCCTATCATATCCCCTGAGTCCCAGCAATCTAGAGCAGCAAGGGTTGGGCAGGAGAAGGAGCAAGTGGTAGAAGGGGTGACAGTGAGGATGCCTGGCCAAGCTCCACAAACGAATCCTGTTCTTCTCTGTGGACCCTGTTCTCCAAAGGTACGGCTAGAGGTGCTGGCCTTTCCAGTAGCGGGCATGGATGAATCAGGCAAAGCTCTCCCTTAGGCCCGCAGTGTGACTGCTTCTCAAGCCGCTCTGGTCTCTCTCCCACTTGCCGTCTTACCCAGGGAAGCTGGAGACTAAGAGCACGCGTTACCTTGATGTGACAACGGTTGCTTGGCAGTGACTCAGCTGCCATCTCTCTAGGCTCAGGCCATGCTGAGGGTACAGTCCCATGCCTGCCTCATCTCTGCTGCTGCTTCTGCCACCCAGGAGTGGGGGTAGGGGGAGCCAGCGGAGGCGGGGAGCTTGGCTGCCTGGTCACTCGCTTGGCGGAGCTGACCTCTCCTCCCCGCCCCAGCCAGACTCAGCAGGGTGCAGCCTGCACCTGGAGGGAGAGTGACGGATGGCGGAGCGAGATGGCCGGGCAAAACAGGAGGTGAGAGACTGCGCGCTGCAGTCACACACAGCGTCCTAGAAGGAGGGAAGGCAGACATCAGGAGGCGTCTGAAGGCGCTGGTCACCAGGGGCGGAATGGTCAGGGCCAGACAAGGAACTGGGACTCCACAACATCTGTGGGCCAGTTCTCAGGGACTGCCCACCCCTCTCTGGACCAAATTCTTTTTATTATTTTTCTCCCACAGGACCAGGACCGGATGTTCACTCTAGGAAGTGTTAGATCACAAAGAGGAACAAGTACACATTGTCTCTGGTCCTCTACCCTAAACTCCCAACACACACACAGTCACGAGAAGGCCCATCCCCAGCAATCTACTTGGCCATCCCCAAGCAGGGACACTTGTGTATCTATGGCCCCTTATTATTATTGTTTTTTTAAATTGGAAAGTCAGAGCCACAGAGAGGAGAGACAGAGAGACAGGTCCTCTATCCACTGGTTTACTCCCCAAGTGGCCACAACAGCTCGAGCCAAGCTAACCTGAAGCTAGGAGCCAAGATCTTCTGGGTCTCCCACCCTCCACTGCTTTCCCTGGCCACAAACAGGCAGGTGCATGCAGCCCTTGTTTTGAATGCTCTATACAATTCCTGAATGTAATTCAATTCCACCAAAATTATTTATCCAATAGACTTTTTGAAAAATTGTTTTGAGGTCACTGACATTTGTGGATTTTTAATTTTTAAAAAGATATATATACTTAAAAGGCAGAAAGAGATGGGGAAGGGAGGAGACAGAGAGAAACAGACCTTTCATTTGCTGGTTCACTCCCCACAAAAAGCTATAACAGCCAAGTCTGAGCTAGACTGAAGCCATTCAGGCCTCCTACACGGGTGGTGGGGCCTAAGTACTTGGACCATCGTCTGCTACCTTCATAAGTGCATTAGCAAGAAGGTGAATCAAAAGTGGAGCAGTCAGGACTTGCTGGAGCTCCATTACGGGATGCTGGCATTATAAGTTGTGGTTTAGCCTGCTCCACCACAACATAACCGTAATCCGGTTTTTGAAAGACAGTGAGAGAGAGAAGGCTAGAGATCTCCCATCTGCTGGTTCACTTCCCAGATGCCTACAGCAGCTGGGCCTGGGCTTCCAATCAGCTCTCCCGGATGCAGTAGGAACCCAACTACTTGGGTCATCACTACTACATCCAAGAGTGCGTATTAGCAGGAAGCTGCAACCCGCAGTCAGAGAAAGGAACTGAACTTGGGCACTCTGATATGGCATGTGAGTGGCCCAGCCCGCAGCCTAAATGCCAGGCCAAACACCAAGTGAGCCCTGAAAGATGCTTTGAGATGGCAGCCAGCTGGGTGACAGCCGGGAAGTGAAGCATTGGGCATATAGCACTAGCGGGCTGCAGAAACGGAACTGACACATTTATCAATACCTCTCAAAAGTTGCTATTCTTTTATCCCATAGTACCTTTTCTGTAAGTCAAGCTTAAGGAAATAATCTGAAATGTGGAAACATGTTCTTGCCCCAAGATATTTACCACATGATTATTGATGAGGGCAAAAACTAGCAGTTTCCTAAACATACCACAGCAGAAAAGCAGCATCACAGTCTGACATCTCTGGTGCCCTCACTGAGTCCACAGTGGGTCTACAGGATGCCACACCCAGCTGAGAACTTCTTGGAATGAGAACACTATGGAATGGGACCGTGTTTCTCAGGTGTTTGAACCAGCCCTTGCATAAGTGCAGGGTGGGGGTGGGGATATGTAGCAGGAAAAGGGGAAGAGGGAGTGGGAAAGAAGGGATTGGGAAGAAGCAGGAACACCAGGTTAACCATTACATGCAATACCAGACACCTCATATCCACATGCCTGTGGTTCAAGTCCTACTTCTGATCTACTTTTCTACTAAAGGACCTGGGATACAGCAGATGATGGCCGAGGTGCTTGGCCCTTGTTACCCACACGGGAAAGGCCTAGATGGAATCCCTGGCTCCTGGCTTCAGCTTGGCCCAGCCCCGGGTATGGAGGCATTTGAGAAGTGAACCTCTCTGTGTGGCTGCCTTTCAAGTAGATGAAAACACATCTTAAGGGTCTAGCATTGCGGTGAATGAGTTCAGCCACCATCTGCACCAACTGGAGAGTGAACCAGTGGATGCATCATTTGTGTGTGTGTGTGTCTCTGTGTGACTCAGCCTTTCAAAAAAATAAATTAACAAACAAAAGGGCTTGGGCCTTATAAGATAGCCCCTTCTCCCAGCAAAAAGGGCAGATCCCACACCTTACCTCATTGGGAAGGCCTGTAGCGGTGTCGCCTTCCCGGGGGATACCGTCCTTCCCAAGCAAGGGGAGGGGAGTGGCCCTCTCCTCGCTGCTGCCTGGTTTGACTGTCTTCTTGTTCAGGATCCTGGCTACGCTGTCCGCCTGGTGGTAGCTGGCAGGGGACAGGAGCTCCGGCTTCTTGGAGCCACCACCTTCATCCCCCACAGCCGAGGTGGGGCTGGGAGCACGGCCGCACACGTTTCGGAAGAACTCCTGCACGAGGCCGTACTTGGGTGGCTCAGGCTTGGCCCGGACGTCAGCCATGCCCAGTTTCCAGACGGACTCGGTGCTGCCCGAGTGCTCTACCACACTGAAGAGGCTGGACAGCCCGTCGTTGATGTTGCGCAGCACAGGGCTGTCACGCGTGGTGGTGGAGCGCGCCCAGGCTGAGCCGTTCTGCTTGCTCTGGTGCAGGTTCCACAGGCTGCGGTCCTTGGTGCTGTCCAGCTTGGACACGGAGCGCCGCTGCAGCTTGGGGGAGCCGTACTTGGGAGAGCAGCAGGGCCGCTCAATGCGTGCATGCACTTTGTCCAGTGAGGAAGACAGCTGCTTGCTGCGCACCGATGCCAACGAGGAGCTGCGTGGAGACCAGCTCTTGCCGTGTAGGCTGCTGCTGCGCGGCGGGTCAGTCTGCAGGCCTACGCTGACTGTGCGGATGGTCTGTGTGCCCACGCTGGCCAGGCCCCCAGTCTGGCTGGACGTGCTCTTCACCTTCCTCTCCAGTGAGCCCGAGCGCATGGCCTGGCGCACGCAGTTGGTGATCTCCTTCATGTCGTCACTCATGTTGCCAGACATCTCCAGGTCGTGCAGGGCTGCAGGGAAGCCTGGCCCCGCCCCCGTGGAAGCGCTACTGCCGGGACCTGCGTCCAGGCGCTGCCGTGAGAAGTTGCACAACCACCGGCTGTAGGAGCTCTCAGCCAGCCCGTCCGCCTCGGCTGACTCCTTGGGCTTGGCCGTGGTGAAGAGGAAGCCGGGCTCAATGAGGATCTTGCCCTCCTTATCATGAACCACAGGGACGCCCAGGCGCCGAGCCACCGGGGGGCTGTAGTACACGCGAATGCCCGTCTTGTCCGGGCAGGTATAGCTGCGTTGCATCTGCTTACCTGCGGGGTCCTGGCAGGCCAGGGGGCCTAGGTGGCTGCAGTCCCGGGTGGAGAGCCCCGGCTTCTCCTGAGTGCCTTTCTTGGGCTCCCCAGGCTCTGTGCCCATGAAGCCGAAGGCAGGGCTGTTGGGCAGCTTCTTGCCCCGTGTGTCACCGCCACCAGCCAGGTAGGGGGAGCAGTCCAGCAGACTTTCAAATTCGGACATGGAAGAAACAGATTTGGTTCTGAAAGGAGCAGAGGAGGAAAAAGTGGTGTTAAGGGAAGCAGAAGGGCCCTGGGAATAGTCCATGCAGGGTGAGATTAGGAAGGGTTTTGGGGGTGGGGTGGTGAAGATACTTCCTGCTTGGAATGCCTGCATCCCAGGCTGGAATGTCTGGGTTCACAGCCCATCTCCTGCTCCAGCTCCCTGCCAGTGTGCAGTCTGGGAAGTGGTGATAGTGGCTCAAGCACTTGGCTGCTTGTCATTCACCAGGGAGACCTGACATGGCCCTGGCCTGACAGACCCTGCCCTTTGCAGGCTTTTGCAAAATGAACCGGTGAAAGGAAGATCCCTCTACCTTTCAACCAAAGTAAATAGGTAAAAATAAGCAACTAAATTAGAAGTTTATCTTCTTGCAAAAATATATATATATATATTGAAACCCATGCAAATAGAAGGTCTTTAAAAGGTTCATGGAATGGGCCCAGTGCAGTAGCCTGCTGGTTAGAATCCTCACTTTGCGGGCCTGGCAGCATGGCCTAATAGCTAAAGTCCTTGACCTGAAAGCGCCAGGATCCCACATGGGCGCCGGTTCTAATCACGGCAGCTCCACTTCCCATCCAGCTCCCTGCTTGTGGCCTAGGAAAGCAGTCGGGGACGGCCCAAAGCCTTGGGACCCTGTACCCATGTGGGAGACCCAGAAGAAGCTCCTGGCTCCTGGCTTTAGCTCTGGCCATTGCAGCCACTTAGGGGGAGTAAACCAGCGGATGGAAGATATTTATCTCTGTATCTCTTTCTCTCTTTATAGCTGCCTTTTCAGTAAAAATAAATGAATTTAAAAATAAATTTGTTTTTTTTTTAAAAGAGGTTCATAGAAAATCTATATTATGGAATAATGATGCCTGATTTTCAAGATGTTTTGGTAATAACTTTTTTTAATACTAACTTATTGAAAATATGATACAGATTAGGGTATGGGTGAGAAAGAGAGGGAGGGTGGCTTGTCTCCAAATGCCTGCACCAGCTGGGGTTGAACCAAGCCAAAGCCAGAAGCCTGGAACCCATCCTAGGCCCCACACTGGAGCAGAAACCAAGCCCTCCAGTCACCTGCTGCCTTTCAGCTGTATTAGCAAGGAGCTGGAGGGGGAGGAGCCAGGACATGAACCAGCACTCCACACAGGATATGGCCATTCCAAGTGGCAGCTGAGCCCACTGCACCCCCACCCCTGCCCTGATACACGCACTTGTGCTGTGTTCACACCTGTGCGCAGGTGTCGGTCAGCCTCCCCAGGCTGGACACAGCAGGTGGGCAGAGGTCGCCCAGCTCACCTCAGCAGAGTATGTGGCTGATGCCCAGCACTACCTCTGCTTATCTGACCATTTGTCTCTGTCCCTGAGGGCTCATACCCAGCCTCCAGCTAGAGAAAGCTCCACAGCACCAGAGTTAATGCCCATGGGCACAGCCCTCAGTGCATGGCAGGCAGGGTCTTGGAGTGAGGACAACACTGCCCTTCCTGCAGTGGGGGGTGCCAGGAGTTGCACGCTCCACCTGGCCTTGCAGAATTCCACAGCAACAGTGAGCGCAGGGGCACACCTGGCTACAGTGCCTTTTCTCAACTGTTTTTCTTCCCCATTTTACTTGCAGGGGACTCCTGGATCCAACTGCATGATAACTCTTTTCTCAGCGTTTACTTCTGGGGGGCAAGGGGAAATCCAAAGTCAGAAGCTAGCAGGTGCCTGGCACGAAGCTGAGCATGGCAGCATGGGGATCCCTTTTACCCAGACTTGCTTCCGGGTGGGCTTGCTGGTTCCAGTCTCTTTCCCTCACTCTTCTCTTGGGTCTCCTAGTGGGGGCGACTCAGTGCCTCGTAGACCTGGAGGTCCCTGTAGTCACAGCACAGGGACAGGCCCTAAAGTCGTCACCCCAGGGAAGGGAGGCGAGACATGACCTTCCCAGTCCAACAATCAGGATAAAGAATACTAGGAGGAGCTAAACAGCAGTGGGAAAAGCAGCCTGGGCTCCCCAGCTTGGGACCTAAGAAGTCCTTAGCTGTAGGTAGAATGCCCCTGGTCCATGCGGTCCAGCTCTTGGGTGGCTTGGACTGCCTAGAAGTCACATCCTGGTGGCTTCCTGACAGGTGAGCTACAGAGGTGACGCAGGGGCAATGGGGCAGAGGGGACCAGCAGGGGCGGGGTGGCAGCACCTCTTCAAGCCAGTTCCACTGAGCTCAGCTTCAGAGACCGCCTCCTTGTGGTGAATCTTCTCACTGCGTGCCTGTCAATGAGGAGATAGGAAGGGTCAGTGCTGTCCGCCAGGGCGCAGAGCAGGAAAGGGGGCAGCAGTAGGCCAGCCTGGAGGCTGTCTCGGACTTCCCCAACTACCCAAGGGTCCTTGTCTGGACCACAGGTAGAGCCTGGAGCCACGTGAGCCCCCACGCACCTCCTTCCAGCTGCTGTCCTGCTTCTCCAGCTCTGAGTGTTTCAGGGCCCAGGGGTCAGCGGCCTTCTGCAGCTGGGCAGGGACCAAGAGGGCAGGTCAGTGGCAGGTATCGCAGGTGAGCCCTGGCCCCCTACTCTGAACAGGGCCCTCCCAGGCTCTGCCACCCAGAGAACCCATACTGTAGACCAGGAGCCATCTTCTCAGTGAGCAGCAGCTCCGAGCCAAACCCTGAGGGGAGTGGGAAAATGGTAACAAAAACCCTTCATGGGCAGCCTGATGGCGTCACTATGCCTGGCGTAGGTTCGGCTGTGTCCATGCTTGCTGCAGGGCATGGGACAGCCAAGTCTGTTCCACGCAGCTCCTCTCATCAGCTGGCAAAGACAAGATCCAGCATCCCCACATCCCCAGGGCCTGCTCATCTGCAGTGGCCGTTGCTGTTGGATCCTGTGCTCCTTCCCATTAGCCTTGAGGTGCCTCTGGCTCTGCACCCTGTTGGGGCCCCCCAACCTCCAGGTGGCACATGATGGAGCCCACGTGCAGGCACGCATTGGTGAATTCAGCCCTTGTAGCAGCTCCACAAAGTTGGTGTCACAGGTCACAGATGAGAGGTTCAAGACAGAAAAAGAGCAGAATGAGCAGTGTGACATTGTCCCAAGCGCACAGCCCATCCTGTGGCTCCATGGCTGGCCTCCATCTGTGCCATTTGTCACTGAAATCCCCTCTGGGCATCAGGAGCCTGATCATGGACAAGACTGGACAAAAGGCTAGGCCAACTGGACGTGACTTCCTGTTTACACTGCCAAGTTTATTACAGGAGCAGGCTGAGGGCAGAATTCACCAGAAAGCTTCTTCTTGCTGAGCTTCTTCCCTTTCCCTGTCCTGGTTTCCTCCAGGCCTTAACCATATCACCTGCACTCCTGTGCAACCCACCCAGTGTGGCTTGTCCAGGACTGTATCCATGGGAACAATGTGCCACATCCCAGGAAACCTTATTCTGGAAAAAACCGTGAGGGATTTGCTTGGGATCATTCCAGACGGACTGATGGACTGATTTATTTGAAAGGCAGGAACACAGACAGCAGGCGTCTAACCTTTGGTTTATTCTCCACAAGACTGTCACAGGTCAGGGAGAAGTAAAGAGAGATGAATTCAATCCAGTTCTCCCACGTGGAGGAAGCAGAGTTGGGACTCTAAATCATACACTTCAATATGGGATGCGGTGTCCCAAGAAAACCCTCTAACTGCTGCACCAAATCCTCCTTCAAACAAGAATTTAGTTGTTGGGTATAAAGGGATCTTATTTCTGCCCGGTCCATGGATGGCTCAGGAATCAACTTGTCATCCTGACCTCACTGGTGGGCGGAGCCTCAGAGGGGCTCTGGTTCCATGGGTTCTGGGACAGGAATTGGCCAGGATCAGGACTTCTGCCAGGTTGTGGTCTTGTTCCTTCTCTACTTTATGACCCTGGTCACATCACTGCGTCTTAGCTTCCTCCTCTGAATAAGGGCTCTAGTGGTTATGCACCTGCCAGGCTGTTGTGGGGCCTGGAGACAGCCAACCTAGAGGAGGATGCTCACCTTCATCAGAAACCAGAGTGAAGCCCAGCACCAAACCCCAGGGGGCAGGCAGATCTGAGACACAGCAGAACAGGCAGAAGAGCTGGCTCGGCAGCCTCCATCAGCTATGAACAAACACACTACGCATGGCCCTTAACCAGCTGTTTCACTTCCAGGAACCTGTCCTACCAGGAGGTATGCGTGTGCATGGGGACATGCATTGGGCACTGTTAACAGCAAGAAGCTGTCACTGTATTAGAATAAATGATGGCCTCTCTTCCAGAAGAGCCAGGCAGCAGTGACCCCACATGAGGCTTCTGTGCTCCGCCGGGGACAGCTCCACACAAAACAGGCAGGAGAAGTAATCCAGACATGAGGATTACATTAACAGTGAAAGAGTAAAACCTCTTGGTGAATACTGCAAGGAGCAGTGTTAAGCCACCCTCTGCAACACCAGCTTCCCACATCAGAGCGCTGGTTCGAGTCCCACATGCTCTGCTGCCTCCTATCCAGTTCCCTAAAACACCTGGGAAAGCAGCAGGTGATGGCCTAAGGATATGGGCCCTTGCCACCCATGTGGGAGACAGGACAGACGCCTGGTCCAGCCCTGACTGTTGTGGGGAGTAAACCAGTATTTAGAAGCTATTTCTCTGCATCTCTCCTTCTCCCTGTCACTCTGTCAAATAAATGAATAATAAATGAAATGTCTTTAATTTAGACAGATAAAAAAATGGTGGTGGTGGAAATTAGCCGAGCCAACAGGACACCAGGTAAGGTGCCTGCACTCAGCATCAGATTCGCTGAGCTAGCGTCTCTGTCCCAGCTCCCAAATCCAGCTTGCACCACTGCAGGTCTTGGAGAGCAGCAGGGATATTCCAAGTACTTGGGTTCCTGACATCATCACGAAAAATGAGGACCAAGCTCCTGCCACTGAAAGCATTCAGGGAGTAAACCAGGGGATCGGGATTCCCTCTGTCCATTTGCCTTTTGAATAAATAGGTAAGCACACATATTACATGCTGCTGTAATCGAAATATTTGGGTCTTACATATTGACTCAGATAAAAGCAGGGGCAGGCGTTGGTGCAGCACATTGTCTGCCTGGGATGCTGCCACATCCCAAATTCAAGCATCTAGTTTGAGTCCCAGCTCCTGTGCTTCTGCTCCAGCCCTGGAATCCCTGCTGTCTACACAAGGAGACCCCGAGGGAGTTCTGGGCTCCTGACTTGGGCCTGGCCCAACCCTGGCTGTGGTGAGCGTTTGGGGAGTGAATCAGCAGATGAAAGACTTCTCTCGCTTCTTCATATAAAATGAAAATAAATGTCTAAAAGGAAAGGAAAACATCCAAATATAGGGCCGAGCACTTCAGCAGGGTCGTAGGAGCTGGGGTGAGTGTGTAGGAGTCTGTCCAGAAAGCAACTCAATTTCCTCACAGAAACCAACTGTGGGTCCTCCCTCTTGGGTCCTGGATTTTGATAGGCTCCAGGAGTAAGCACAGGACCCACACTTGGCCGATGAGAGCTGTAATATAGGAACCTTTCTAAGGCGACTCTCCCCTATGGTTCAAGGCAGCGTGGGCAGGGCAGGCCTCACCTGGCTCAAGCGGTTCTGCAGTTCCTTCACCTGCTGCTCCACCTGCTGCTTCTCACCCTGCAGCCGCTCCACCAGCTGCAGCTTCTCCTGGCTCCAGTTGCGCTCGCTGATCTGCAGCTGCCGCGTCAGCTCCATGACAGCGCTGTAGGACTCGGCCAACAGGTGCTGCTGCTCCTCACGTTCCCTCTGCAGGGCTGCCTTCCAGTCAGGCCCTGCCCGCTCTCCAGCACCCTTCCCGGCCTTCAGCTCCATCTGTGGGAAACAGCAGCCTGCAGCTGGCACCAGGCAATGCCTCATCCCTGCCAGTCTCCCCCTGGGCACCAATAGCAAGTCAGGGAAAGAAGGTCCCTTGGAGAGACCCCCTCACCCAGAAACCTCCATGAACCTCCTTATGTAGAACAAATCCCTGCTCATAGCCAGGCTTCCAGAGCGTCCCACCTGGCCCACTGTGAACTGTGGGTTTTGCAAGCACAAGCTCAGGATGGTCATGAAAACTTGGTAAAGTGACAACCATCGTGGGCATAAGGTGCCCTGGTGGGGTTCTGTCCCACCACATCTGACCAGCAGGATGGGCTCTGGCTAGTAGGGAGCTAGCTTGGTCTTTTCTCCTGGAGAGCTGGGACCACACACTGTCCCCTTACAGGTCCTGCTTTGAAGCATTCCCAGCCATTATAGGAATCACTCCAGCATGAAGGCCCAGGTAGTGGTGGAGGGAGGCAACCCTGAGGCTGGCAAGGGGCAAAGGTGCACACCCTCGTGCCTCAAGGCCACTCCCCCGACCCAGCAGGCTCACACAGTGGTTCACATGGTGATCCCCTGGAGCTGGCTGGTCAGGTTCCACTTGAGAGAAGCACCTGCAGAGAAGGCAGTAGATGCTGGGATGTGCTGAGGGGCTGGGAACAGTGGACACTGTGGATTGTGCAGATGGGCTGAGCAGCAGGGCAGGGGACACGGTGTCCCCAGGAAGAAGTCAGGAACCCTGATCATTGGGAAGATGGTGAGACTCTGGTCATGGTGAGCCAGGGGGCAGAGGTCTAGGAATCCGAGGCACCATTCAGGAGCTGGGTGCCACTGGAGAGAAACTGAACTCAGAGATGTTTGTCTTGTATTTGTGCAGCAGCCATCCTCAGAGCATCCCTGACCAGATACTGTGAGGCCCAGGGCAGGAGTGGGGGGACGCCTGGGTGGAGGAGCCCAACGGATCCTCATGAAGCATGTAGCAGGTCTCTGGTGGCTCTGCGTGTCCCCAAGCATTTACTGTTAAAAAAAACTCAGCTCTTTATAAAGGACTAAGAAAGTGGGGCCTGGGGTTTCTCCCTTTATCTACCCTCTTACCCAGGTACAGAAAAAAGAGAGAGATTAAAAATGTGGAAACAATGGTCTTACCCACTTTCCTGTAGCCCTTGACCCTTTGTGCCCTAATCAACTACATAAAGATTGTAAAAATTAAATAATAACTATTAAAAAAAGAAGAAGAAGAAGAAAGACAGTGAGGCCTTCCCCAGCTCTGAGCATTAGAGCTAGGATGTCAAGAGGAAATCAGGACTGCCAGGGGTCATCAGGGCAGAGCCCACATGAACGGGTCTGGTTGCTATGCAGGAAGAAGCAGAACTGGGGAGAGCCCCAACCACTCCGGGCTCCTGCCATACCACCCTTGTGTGGCCTCAGGGCTATACCAACAGGAAGGGCCTCAGTGCACAGCCCTGGATCTTGCACTTCTAGCACTGCGTCCTTGCAGTGCGTCCTTGCACTTCCAGCACCCCAAAAAGCATCCTTTCCCAGGGCTCACCAAGTGTGGGGTTGGGTGGGCAGTGCTGGCAGTCAGAAGTGGGTCTGGCTAACAAACACACACAGACCTCCGCCAATTCCTCGCCCTCCTCCCCTCACCTCTGGGTCTGGTGCCCTTGCTGTGTGAATCCAGGAAGAATGCTAGCCCCCTGGGGAAGAGGCGTCTAACCTGTGGGCAGCTCACCTGGCTGGCATGACCCTTGAGCTCTGCCCGCTCGGTCTCCCAGGTGGCCTTGGCTTTGGCAAACTGCTGCTGCAGCTCCGTGAGGCCACGGCGCTCGTCCCGGAGCAGCCAGCACAGCTCCTTCAGCGTCACTTTCATGTCGGCCAGTGTCTTGATGTACTCGTTGGGCTGCAGGCAGGAGGGCAAGGCCAAGGTCAGTTGCTTGGGGAGGGGAGCCTGTGCCTGTGGGAGTGTGGGATGGGGAGGTGGACCCCTGTGCTGGCCGTTCCTGGGCTGAAGCCACTGCTGGCTTCACA
The DNA here is from genome assembly GCF_017591425.1 of Ochotona curzoniae. Lineage (NCBI taxonomy): Eukaryota > Metazoa > Chordata > Mammalia > Lagomorpha > Ochotonidae > Ochotona > Ochotona curzoniae. The sequence goes on along the minus strand of NW_024465894.1, from coordinate 12,632,946 downwards.
GGAGCACAGGTCCTGCAGTCACAGGAAGGACCCGACCCAGAGCTAGCCCCACAGGGCTGTGGCTGGGGGCCCTCCACTCCAAGCCCCCAGCTCTGCTTCTCTGCCCTGGTCCACGGAGCCTCTCAAACTGTGCCTGGCCTGGCAGCCTGATCCTGCTGCTCTCTGACCCACAGCTTAGGGGCCCCTGACCCCAGGCCACATGGCCTCTTCTACGCACAGCCTGAGCCACAGCCAGCCCCGGGTTCTGTGCTGCACCCCTGTACTCAGCTTCTTTGTACCACCATGGTCGTTCCTCCTTTCTCTACTCCACCCTTTAAATCCCACCACTGATGCAGACAGCCACGTGGCATAGCAAGTTAAGCCACCACCCGCAATGCCAGCATCCCATGTGGGCACCAGTTCAAGTCCTAGCTGCTCCACTTCTGACTCACTTCCCTGTTAATGGCCCAGAAGTTACAGAGGAGGGCCCAAGTGACCCAGTCCAACACTGACTGTTGCAGTCATCTGGGGAGTAAGCCAGAGGATGGAAAAATCTCTCTATAATCTTGACTTTCAAATAAATAAATTGTAAAAACCAAATACTGATGGTCCCTGCTCTGTGACATACCCCTCTACTCTCTTGACTGCGAACGCTTGGTCCATCATGTGACCCTCTGTGCCCTCCCCATCATGTACTGCTTAGCACTAAGTACCTGAAGCCCCGTGGCTGGCAGCAGCCCTGTGCTGCTCTAGTGCCCAGGGCAGGACTCGGGCCAGGGAAGCCAGCAGGAAAGGGTCACGGAACAGGTCAGCCAGGAGCAGGCAGGTCTGAGCACTCACTGTGTTTTGGGTCCAGCTGTCCCCCGAGCAGGCCTTGTTGTCTGAATGCTGGGAGTTGATCTCTTCCTCCTCCATCAGCAGGTACAGCTCCTTCATGCTATTCACCTAGTTTTTAAAAATCACACTCAGAGGGCCAGCCCAGCAGCACAGTGGATTAAGCCACTGCTTACAAGGCCAGCATCCCATACAGGCACCAGTTCAAGTCCCGGTGGCGCCACTTCCAATCCAGCTCCACACAGATGGCCCATCTCTAGCTATTACAGTCATCTGCAGAGTAAACCAGTGGATGCAAGATCTGTCTCTGCCTGTCTCTCTATGTAACTCTGACTTTTAAATAAATAAATATTTAAAAAGAAGGGGCGGCAGCAGATTGCAGGGAGGATTTCACGCCAATAGCTGCAGCCTCCAAGGGAGGGGACTCTGGCAAGGAGCCCAGGGAGCAAGGCCACTTCACGGCCAGGCAGTCACAGGCAGTTTAGTCCGGCACAGACTTCCCAAATCTGAACTTGAGCCTTGGGCACCGTCTAGGTTGAGTCACAGAACATTCAGACTCTGTTGGCCCCAAGGACCATGAGTCACACAGGAGTAACTCAGAAGTAACCATGCAGCCAGACTGGGCCAAGGCAAGTACTATGGCTGCAACAGAAGGGCCCAGGCACTCAATGGTGACAAAGGTTTGGGTACACAAAGGGGACCCCTCCTTGGGGAGACTCGTGGCTGACAGATTTGGGAATCTAGTTCAGCAAGGGCAAGAAACAAAGTGAGGCCATTGTCTGAGGTGCTTCTCCCCATCACTCATTCACTCATTCATTGACTGACTGAATTAGGGCCACAATACAGGTGCCAGGCCCTACGTGGGGAGCGGGGATACGGCCAAAAGCGAGATAGAATCTCTGTCCCCACACAGTCACATCTCAGTAGTGAGAAAAACAACTCAGAAAAGTATGAAATGTCAGGAGTTATATGTGTGCCATGTGGTGGCAGATGTCATGGAGAAGGAGAGGCAGAAGAGGAGCTGGGACATGCTGCACACAGGTGGCCCAGGGAGGGGATTCACAGAAGGCAATATGTGGGCACAGCACTGGCAGGCGTTTGGTGTGGCAGTTAAGATGCCTCCTGGGACACCCCAGAGCACCTCAGTTCCAGCCCCAGGTCCAATCCACAGTCCCGCTTCCTGCACCTCAGCAGGCACCCCAGGGACAGCACTAGTTAGTACTCAGCCTGGTTTCCGGCTTCAGCCTGGCTCACCTCTGGCTGATGCTGGCATGCAGAGAGTGAACCAGCATGTGGAAGACCTTTCTATCTGCTTTCAAAGCTGCGAATAAGCCGTGGGAATCTCTAAAAGGGGAGAATTTTGAAGAGGGGTTCCCAACGGCTCTGATGTAGAAGCAGGCTGAAGGAAAGCCACAGAGGGAGGGAGACAGGGGAGGGAGGCTGGAGAATGATGCCACAGTAGCCAGGACACCTCAGGGACTCCGGGTGACCCAGGAGTCAGGGGAGGCTGAGAGCAGAGGTAGGATGCCGAGCAGACCTTCAATCTCACGAGCTTGCTCTCAGCAGCCATGCTGAACTACGGCGCACTCTGGGGCAGCTGCAGAGCCCAGCCTGCCAACTGCACAACACCTTCTGCACCTGCTGAACACGTGAGGGGGTCACAGCAACCCCCCTGACAAGAAGTGACAGCAGCTTGGCCAGGGCTCGGGGGGATGCCTTAGACGCAACACAGGCTGTCAAGGCAGAACGGGCAGCACGTGCTGACATTACCAGGGGAAACGAAAGAGCTGGAGGAGCGTGCGAGACCGAGCCTTAAGCAAGAAGGAATCTTCGTGAGCTATAGGGTGAACGGGAGTAGAGGGGACAGCAGGGTTTCTTTTTGAAAGATGTATTTATTTATTTGAATGGCACTGACAGATAGGGAGGAAAAGAACTTCTACCTGCTGGTTCAAAAAGCCAGGCTGAAGCAAGAGCAGGAACTTCACCCTGCCTTCCAACACGCACTTGAGTCACCTTCCCCTGCCCTCCAGGAGCATTAGCAGGGAACTGGAGCTGAAGCAGAGCAGCTGGGACTTGCACCGGCACTGGGACAGGGGATTCTGGCAGGCAAGCAGCTTCCCCTGGCTTGGGACACACTATTTGCAAAGGTTCCCAGACATGTGAGGCGGGGTGGGAGTGGGAGGACTAGCAGGACAGAGAGGCTACAGCTCTGTGGCTCACAGATGCCTGGGCTCCAAGCATCCAGCTGGAACTCCACATTCAAGAAAGGTCATGGAAGCCACAGCCCGAGGGAGTCAGGGCAGGTCAGGGGGTCTTTTCCTTCAGAAGTGACATCAGAGATAAAGAGCAACAGCTCAGAGGGGAAGGAAAACCAAGAATGGGGCATCCTGGGACTGCGTGAAGAAGGGGCCCAAGAGCCAGAGGCCCGCGAGGCAGTTTAGGATGTATAGCATGCAGACATCTGGACAGTATCATAGACAGATGTGCAATTCCCTTGGGAGGCCTTGGCCAGGTGCATTTGGAATTCACACTCTCATAGGACTCCACAGGCTACACAAGGTGGATACTGCCTGACAGCACGAGTAGGGCCTGCAAAGCATGCCAGCCTCAGCCCCTAACATCACACTCACAGTGCTCACCTCGAGGAAGTCATCGCCCTCGCCGGGTAAGACCTTGCCCTGCCGCCAGCGCTTGAGGAACCACCGGAGCTTCATGAAGAGCAGCAGGAAGTTGTGCTTGAACTGCTGCGACTCCTGCACCAGCATGTTCTTCTCCTGGCTCCAGAACTTCTGCTCCAGTCGTCGCTGCAGGCTCAGGCTCTGCAGCTCAAACTCCCGCCTCAGCAGCGCCCTCTGCTGGTCCTCCTTCAGCTGCCGGAGTTGGGGAAGTGGGGAACACCAGCTGGAGCAAACCCAGCCAGCTCTGGGGTTCCAGTCCCTCATCCCAGGGCAGGGAGGAGCCCCATAGTGGGGAAAGGTTTGGGGGGTTGCAGCTAACAGTTAGTTCAAGTGCTGCCCTCTGCTGCACCAGAGAGGAAAAACACCTAAATAACAGCAGCAGCAGCAGCTGCACAGTCACAAATCACAGCAGGCACTGAAAGCCTACCACGCGTCAGATTGTCAACTACCTGCCAGAGGTCCCATGTGGACTCACAAAGAGGAAGCTGGAGGGGTGGGTGATGGGGGGGGCGGTGACCACAGGGACAGCTAAGAGAAACAGGCAGCAAGACTGGCTGGGGAATGATCTAGTCCCAGCCCCTTTTGCCTGGATATGCAACCTGGGGAAAGCACTTCAGTTCTTGGGGAGAGGGGAGTCCATGGAAGGATATCATGGGTGGACAGCATACAGCTGGAGCTTCATAAATGCTTCCCTGACAAGTCCAGAACCCCAGCGCGGTGTAGCCAGGGCACCATGACAAGTGCAGGTACCCTCCCAGTTGTAGCCTGGGTTTCCTTGGCATTCTCACCTTCGGAAGACCCTGCCCTTGGTCAGGGCAGGAGAAGTTGGATTGGGGACAGGGATGGCCTGGGCACCACCCACCTGGGCCAGTTTCTGGTTGAAGCTATCAGCCTCCTCCTTCCGCAGCTGCCGCTCCTGGGAGAGCTGCTCCTGCAGGCCGCGCAGGCTGTCATGGGCCTCGGCCAGCACCAGCTGCAGCTCCTTGATCTTGGGTGGGGGTGGGGAAAACAGGTGAGAAATCATACTATTCCTGAACCTAATGCGAAACCTAAACAGAACCCTAGCCTTAGTCCTAACGATTACATTATCATAAGAGTTGTTCAAGCACTAAACCTAATCATGATTAAAAAAAAACACCTTACTCCCCCCCACCACAGGGCTGGTATGGTGACAAAGCGTGCTAATCTTCTGCCTGTTTCACCAGCATCACACATGGGTGATGGTTCACGTCCTGGCCGCTCTACTACGATCCAGCTCCAGCTCCCTGCTTGTGGCCTGAGAAAGCAGTGCAATATGGCCCAAAGCCTTGGGACCCGGCACCTGCATAGGAGACCCCAAAAAAACGTTTCTGGTTCCGGGTTCCTGGCTTTGAATGGGCTCAGCTCCGGCTGCTACAGCCATGTGGGGGGAGTGAACTAGCAGACTGAAGACCTTTCTCTGTGTTTCTATAAAAATCTACCTTTCAAAAAACATGAACCAGTCAAGCTATCAAGTCTAGCATGGTTAGTTACCAGACTGATGTAGCACAGCAAGTGAAGCTGCTGCCTGCAATGCCCCGATCCACATGGCACTGGTTTGGGTCCCAGCTCCCTGCTCACAGCCTGGCACCCAAGCCCTGCCTGCTCAGGCCTGACCCACCTCGGAGGCATAGGAGTCCTTGTCTTCAGCTCGGTAAGGCCTAAAGCTCCGGTGGGAGTCAGTCTTGGAGTCAAGGTCACCAGCACGGAAGGCCTCTCGGATGCGGGGCTCCCATTCGGGCAGGTCCCTGAAATCAGGCGGCTGCCACGGGAGGCATGGGCAGGAGAGACCAGATGTAACTGTAGGAGGACCCAAGGAACACCAGGAAAACACTCCCACCCCACTTGAGACCCTGACCACTCCCACCACCCAGAGTGCTAGGAACCCTGCCCTCCCCGCCATGGGTTCCCTTCTGCTCTTGAGTGCTCATGGAGTACTCGTCAGGTGCGTGCAGAATGAAGACTGTTTTGTGTCTTGGGCACAGACCTGCCTGTTCAACCTTCCCTGTCCTACCAAGAACCAAGAGCAGCCCTCAGCCTGGGCCAGCCTGTTTGCTGCAAAGGCCCAGATCATGTCAGACCCACTTTGAGAAGCTACTGAAAAGAGAACAAACTGTCCCCATCTGGAAGTGGATAGATCTCAGCGCTCCTTCTCAGATCCACAGCAAACATGCCGTGCTGTCCAAGTCCAGCTCACCCCTTTCTCCGCTCAGTTCCTGGGACCCGTGGTACTGTCCACCTCTGACAGGAGCTGTGCTTGACACACAGCTGGTCCCTCTGCTCAGAGACCCCTCCCTGAGTGACCCATCCTATCTACCTCTGGTGAGATCAGAGGCCTTCCCAGAGCCCAGCACCTAGGTCAAGAGCCCTGGGCAGGAAAGCATGTCCTGCAGGAGGTGCTGTGGCACAGTGATGAGCTGTTGCTTGGGACACCCACATCCCACCCCACAGGTGGCATCGAGTCCCACCGACACCTCCATCTACTTTCCTGCTAACGCACCCGGGAGGCATCAGAGGATGACTCAAGTCCTTGAGACCCTGCGACCCTCGCGGGAGACGCCGAGGTAACCCCTGGCTTCAATGAACCAGTAGACGAAAGGTTTTCTGCCCCCCATTTTCTATCACTCTGCCTTTCAGATGAACAAATACATTTAAAAAAAGATTTGCTTATTTAGTTGAAAGGCAGTTATACAGAAAGAAAGTGAGCTACGTTCTATTCACCGGTTCACTCCCCAGATGGCCACACAGCCAACATGGCCGGTGTTTGATAAAGCCAAAGCCATGTACATCTCTTACTCAGCTTCAGGGGCCCAAGCACTTGGCCCATTGTCTGCTGCCTTCCAGGTGCATTAGCAGGCAGCCTGGATTAGAAGCAGAACAGCCAGGACTCGAACCATTGCACGCAAAAGCTTAAATCTCTGTGCCACACACTGCTCCCTAAATAAATCTTCTTTAAAAACATACATTTATTTGAAAAGAGAGCCTTCCATTTGCTAATTCACTCGCCAAATGGCCCCTCAATTCTATTTCTAAGAATAAAGCTATATATGAACAGAGACCAGAACAAGCAAATCTACTCATGAATATTCACAGACCACGTATCCTACCCAGGACACGGACGTGGTGTTTCTGTGCATGATGTCAGATACACAAGCAGAAATAGCCCGTGAGTATCGCTTGGGCCATGAAGCAAATGGCTGTTCTACTTCCGACCCGGTTCCCTACAGAGAAGCCTAGGAAAACAAGTGCTCGAGCCCCTGCAGCCCTGTGGGAGGCGTGGGTAAGGTTCCTGGCTCCTGGCTTTGTCCTGGCCCGGCCCCAAGTATGGCAGCCATTTACGGAGTGAATCTGTAGGTGTTTCTACCTCCCTCCTCAGTAACTCTGCCTTTTAAATAAATAAACTTTTTTTCAAATAAAGGACAAAGAAACATAATATGAATAACATGATCTGGGTGCCAGTTTGAGTACCATTTGCTCCATTTACAATCCAGCTCCCTGGAAACACAGCCAAAGATGGCAGAAGTCCCTGAGTCCCTGCATCCACATGGGAGCTCCTGGCTCCTGGCTTCAGCCTGGTCCAGCTCTGGTCTTTGGAGCCATTTGAGGAGTGAACCAGTAGATGAAAAATTTCTCTCTTCCCCCTCACTGTAACTCTGTCTTTCTCTTTCTCTCTCTGTCTTAAGATTTATTTATTTTTATTGGAAAGTCAGATATACAGAGAGGAGGAGAGACAGAGAGGAAGATCTTCTGTCCGATGATTCACTCCCCAAGTGAGCGCAACGGCCGGTGCTTCGCTGAACTGAAGCCAGGAGCTAGGGACTTCCTCCAGGTCTCCCACACAGGTGCAGGGTCCCAAGGCTTTGGGCTGTCCTCAACTGCTTTCCCAGGGTACAAGCAGGGAGCTGGGTGGGAAGTGGAGCTGCCAGGATTAGAACAGTATCCATATGGGATCCCAGCACTTTCAAGGCGAGGACTTTAGCCGCTAGGTCATTGCACTGGGCCCAACTCTGTCTTTCAAATAAACAAATAAGTCTTGAAAATAATAATAAAATACTTGAGGTATGCCTTCCTGACCTGGTTAAGTACTAGTAGAATTACTGTCTCAAATCAAACAAGGATCATTGGCACGTCTGTCTCCCCCTTGAGCTCCCAGAAAAATAAAGCAGGTCCCCTTTTTACATCGCCAGATAAAAATCAGTTACAAGGTCAACAGCAAAAGCAGTCGACCTGGCTCACCTGGAAGTCGGAGCCGAGGTCTTTGGTTATAAGAAGCTCCTTGGAGGGTCCCTGGGAGCCGAGGGCAGGCGACCCTGGGAAGGGTTCGGGCTGTTCCTTGCCGCAGCCAACCAGGCCTGCATCCGCCTTTCGTGTGAAGGCGTTGAGCTCCTGCTGCAGCACGCCCAGTCGCACCAGGACAGCGTGCAGGAGCTTGGCGTCGCGGGGACCCTCACTGTTGTCCGGGGCTTCATGCGGCCGCAGGTCGGCACACTCATTGTCCAGACACAGCCGCAGGCCTGCCGAGAAGCCGTTGGCGTCTGCTGCCAGCACGTCGATAGCCTTGCTGAGCAGGGCAGCCTGTTCCCGCAGCCCGGGCAGCACGTCGGCCTCCCGCGCTCTGCAGAGTCGGCCGGCATGCGACTCGGGGACCTCGCCGGGAGGTGTGGGCACACACTGGGCCGAGTCCCCGGCCTCGGCGTCCGTCTCCAGCATGGGCCGTGTGCTCTGGCATGAGGCCAGGTCACAGCGCTGCAGGTTGGAGAGCAGCACGCGGTTCTCATATTGCAGCTTCTTCACCTTGCCACTGAGCTCGCCAATCTGCAGCTTGGCGGCCGCCAGCTCTTCCTGCGAGGGCTCGCTGAGCACGGAGCAGCTATCCTCCGACATAGTCACGTCCAGTTCGTGCTCTGCGCGGTACTTGGCCAGCTCGCCCAGCAGCAGTTTGTTCTGGTCCTCCAGCTCAGCAGAGGAGCGTCGCAGCAGCTCCGCCTCCTCCTCCACAAACTGCAGGTGTCTCCGCAGCTCGGCCAGGCTCTCTCCGCACTCGCCGCCACCTCCCAGAGCCGAGAAGGCGAGCCTGGCCTCGGGCCCCGAGCAGCCCCCACCGTGGTCCTTCATGTCGTCCATCTCGGCGCGCAGGCCGCGGTTCTCCACCTCCAGCTCCACTATGCGGCGGCTCAGCAAGTTGGCCTCCTCCTCCACCAGCTTCAGGTGCACCTTGAGCTCGGTCTCGCGCGAATGCGGTGCGTCGGCCAGCTCCTCCGCGGACAGCGCCGCGTCCAGGTCCCCGTAGAGCGAGCGGTACTTGAGCAGTTCCTCCTTCATGCCGTCGTTCTCCTTGGCCAGCTTCGTTAGTTTCTTGCACATGAGGGCAGACTCCTCCTTGGCGAAGTGCAGCTGGCACTTGAGGTCGGCGCTGTCCTCCTGGGGCCCCAAGACACCACCCACAAAACGTCAGTGCATCTCCCCACCCCGCAAAGAACTGGGGCAGTAAGTATGGAGCCCACATGTAGCCCCTGGGGAGTGGAGTAGGGGACAATTCACACCCTGCCCAGGCAACTGCTGCTGCTACTACTATAGACTATGGTTCCTCCATCCATAAAATGATGGTTCCCACACAGAGCCATGCAGAGGATTAAATGAAATGCTACATGCCAAGAGCTTGGAGGATGAAGGACTCTGGATCTGGCCTGGGCAGCATATAGACTGCAGGTGGAGGCAAAGGAAACCCAGGCCAGGAAAGCTGAAGGAACTTGCTCTGACTACATGGCAAGCAAGAGGCAGAGCTAACAAGCCCTAACCCAGGCCTCTGGAGGTGGTCCCACCTGTGCTATCCTGGGAAGTCAGCCTGCAGCTGCCAGAGAAAAACTGTGTGCTGGAGTGAGGCTTGGGGAATCAGAGTGTGCAGTGAGGACAAGCACATGAAGGAGGGGAAGACGGGGTGGAAGGTAAGGATGGGATGTGTGGGAGGGTCCCCAGCCTCCTGGAGATGGGGGCGTGCTGCCTTGTTGTACCTGCACTGAAGGCTTCTTGTCCGTCTTCCCCAGTGAGCGGGTTCCTCTTTTCTTCAAGGAATGCTGGAGGGAGGGAGGGGAAAAAAACCCAGAAAGCGGAAAAGTTCACAAGGTGACAGTTTTCATATCTGGGTGCCCTGAAAGTCCTACCCTCAGCCCAGCCCAGCCCAGCCCAGCCCAGCCCAGGCTATGCAATGACCGGGAGCCCTCTGCTGAGCCACTGGAGCCTCCAGACCCTCCCCGACCCAGGACACTGCCGATGGGGCACAGGCAATGAGCACCCCTGCTCCCAACTCCTCTCTCCCCTCATGGTGACCCAGTGTGCCTGGGCCAACCCCTGGACATCTGGGCTTCTGCCCATCATTCAACAGAGGTTTCTTGAGCATTTATCATGTGCCTGGCATACTCAAGGTTTGGAGAACATGGCAGTGAACAAGACAGAAGAGGAACCCGGATTGGGTATTGTATATTTTGCCAGACTGAGACACTCATTACCACTCCCACTGACCGATTCATGGGCCACTGGCTGAGGGGAACCACCTTGCCCAAGGTCACCTTGCTCCCTCCTGAGATGGAACCCACATCCCAGGATTGGTCCCCTTACCAAATTCCAAGGAACCCACTCCAGAATGTTCCATGGCATCAGCCACAGGTGCCACTAGGCTGTTCCCGGGGGACTCTTCCACCAACTTCTGCATGCAAATCCCAACCACAGGGAACCAAGACACAACTGGGAAGTTTAATTCAGAATGAATGCATGCTAATAGATCAGACAAATTCGGGCACAATTGACTTTAATTACACAGAAGGCTTCAGGATGGTCACGAGAGAGACTAGACTGATCATTCAAACATCCAGAAGCAGGTGGGCACTGGGGTACAGAAGGGTAAGCTGCCCAGGTCAGAGTGGCATTTGGGAGTCCTGGTTTCTCTGCTTCCAATCCACATCCTGCAAGGCAGCAGGTGATAGTGCAAGTACTTGATTCCCTGTCACCCACGTGGGAGACCCAGATAGGGCTCCTGGCTTAGCCCAGCCCCAGCAGGTACGGAAATTTGGGGACTAACAGTGCAGGAAAGACCTCATTGTCTATCTCTGCTGTCTCCAGTTCTACCTTTTAAGTAGAATGAAAAATGACAATCAGTAAACATGAAAAAAAAATCCAGTGGTCTAGTAGCGAGAACACCTGGATGTAACATCAAACCACCTGGGTTTGACATCTGCCCCAGCTCCTGATTCCAGCTTCTTGCATAGGCAGCCCCTGAAGGCAGTGGTGTTGTTGGCGCAAGTCATGAAGTCCCTGCTACCCACTACTGGAGACCTGAACTGAGTCCCTGGCCTCTGCTTCAAGATCTAGCCCAGGTCCAGCCACTGGGACCATTTGAGGAGTAAACCAGCAGATGGACATTCTGTCCATTTCTCCTGTTCTCTTTCTCTGCCTTTCAAATAAGTTTAAAGGGGAAAAAAAAGTTTAAAAAATCCAAGTCAGTGGTTTACCCTGGTTTGAACATCACCCACTGCATACATGTAGCAAAACATCATGGGGGACCCCAGAAATATGTAGTTTTTAAATGTCAGGTAAAGAAAATCCTCAGTCTACTGGGGAAAAAAAATACAGCTGACTACACAAATTCTACATGAAAAAAAAAAGCCCTATGTAAAAAAATTTGTAAGTAAATGACTAAATAGAAAAGCTTCAGTTTCACTAACAAGGGGTTGAGATCCTAAATACAGGAAGAGTGTTTAAAGAATTAAAAAAAAAAAAAAAGGGCCAACCAACCCAGAAGAGCATTGCCTAGAAACAAAAATACAGCCACCAGGAGAACAAAGGGACCTTAAACACAGGAAGATGCTCCTCCCATGACAGAGAAACACAAGAGTAAACTTCACTCAGATACCCTTTCTTTTTTTTTTTTTTCAAGATTTATTTATTTTATTGGAAAGGCAGATGTACAGACAGGAGGAGAGACGGGGAAGAGGATCTTCCATCCAATGATCTACTCCCCAAGTGAGCACAATGGCCGGTGCTGTGCCAATCTGGTGCCAGGTAGAGGGTGCACCTCCAAGACGTGAGGTATCCTTCCTGCAGAATGTCTGGTGGGGGAGACTCTTTGGAAGGAAGGAACAAAGAGCAGCTTAGTCCCAACCTCCCAATCAAATGGCCAACTGTAGCCAGTGACTCACGACAGAGCTATTCTTCAATAGAGGGCTTCTCCAGGGGGCAGCAGAAACATGGTAACTAAGGCAACGTTCCTAGAGGCCCACAGCTGGTGAGGCCTGGGATAGTACAAGGACAAGCCCCCTTCTCAAACAGCCCTGGAAACCAGGGATTACTTTTCCCGTTTATACATAAACAACCTGAACATCAGCATGATTTGCCCATGGTTGTGGTCATCTGCAAGTAAGAGATGGAGGGCATCATACCCAGGCCTGGGATGGGCCCTGAGTACAGGTGGATGCCTGCTTCCCATGTCAGGGAGTCTAGCTCCAGTCCTGGCTTCGCTTCTGATCCACTTCCTGTTCAGGTGCATCCTGGGAGGCAACAGGTGTTGGCTCAAATACTTGGGTCTCTGCTACACATGCAGGAGTGAGTTCTAGACTCCTGGCTTCCACCTGACCCAGCCACAGCTATTCTGGGTAGTTGAAGAATGAATCACTACATGGAAAATCTCTCTATGTCCATTTATTTGTCTGCCAGCTGGCCAGCCAATTAACCACCTAGCCCCATGCGGTTCCAAGTTTGGGCTTGCCCTGTACCACATGGACAAGGGCTGGACAGCGTGGATGACAGCGGGACTGGGATTTGAACACATGAGATCTGGTATCAGGTTCAGCATCCTCCCCAACTATGAGGTGGGAAATCTACTGAGAGAGGAAGGGGCTCATCCAGATGAGCAGCCCCTCACAGGTTCAGAGGACACAACAGGAGCCTAGGAATACCCTGAATGCAGCCAGGAGGGCCGGGGCCCTGTGGGTCAGGAGGTGGAGAGTACTGGGCTTGAACCCCCTCTGTCTTTCCAGGCCCATCTGTTGACAGCAACTCAACTGGGTGGGAGGGGTTATACCAAAAGCCCTGAAAATGCAGTGTCCCACACTCACACAGTGCCCACATTGGCCGTGAACCACAGCAGTGATGGAGTGCATGACCCAAGTGTGAGCAAAGATAACAAGGTCTACCCACACCATGGATCATTGCCCAGCCAGAAAAAGCAATGAAGTTGTGACACAGCCCCAGTGTGAATGCTGAGCTCTGCAAACCCATGCTGAGTGCTCCTGTCACCAAACAGTCTGTGCCACATGACTCAGTGGCAATGAAGAGCCCAGAGCCCAGCAGAGCCACTCCAGCAACAAATAGACTCATGGCCACCAGGGGCTAGAGAGCACAGGGGGTGAGGAAATGTTCTGGAATTCAGCACAGCTGCACTACATCAGAATGTTTTGAAAAAAAAAAATCACTGAAATGTACACTTTAGAATGGCGACATGCATGGTGTGTTAATCAAACTGTGATTTTAAAAAAATGAGAGAATGGGTATAACGTGGCAATCAAGAGGAACTCATGTTAGCACTCCACCAAACAGGAGGGTGACTGCAGTTCACAGCAATGTGCTGTGTATTTCCAAGGAGCTAGAAGAGAGGACACAGAGTGTGGGCACCAGAGGGATGATGAGTGTTTGCCATGTTAGGCTAATTGCCATTCCTGTGATCCTTACCACATGTATGTATTAAAATATTGCACTGAGTCCTAAGTGATAGCCTAGCGGCTAAATCGCTAAATCCTCACCTAGCATCCACCAGGATCCCATATGGCCCCAGTTCGTATCCTGGCTGCTCCACTTCCCCTCCAGCTCCCTGCTGGAGCTAAGCTGATCTAAAACCAGGAGCCAGGAATCTCCTCTGGGTCCCCCACACGGAAAGTCACATCAGCACTGCCCCAGACTTTCAGCAAAACACATGGAGCGGGAGGGGCCGCTGGTGTCCTGAGTCCACACTGAGACCAGCTGCTCACTGTGTCCTGCCGAGCCGTCTCCCTGGCAACGCAACAGCTCTAGCCAGGTGCCATGTTGTGATGGCAGAAGCAGACCTCTCAGGGGTTGTAGCCCTGGCAGCAGATTCACTAAGGGACTCTCGTCTCCATAGAAACCCTATCAGGAAGGAGTGGAGGGAGGGAAAGGACAGATAGCAAACACACAGAGGCCTGGCTCTCCTGTCCATGACCCTGAGATAGAAGAGGCCGAATGAGCCCTCTCGCCAGGGGGAGGGCCTCAGTACCTTCTGAGCATCCACACCATGCCTGGCACCACAAAAGACTCGTCACATCTCATTGTACTTACACACTGATTTATTTTTATTTATTTGAAAGGCACACACACACACACACACACACACACACACACACACACACACGCACACACCCTACCTATCTTCCCATCTACATATTTCTCCCACTGCTGATTCACTTCCCATGCAGCTCCCTGACAGTGGCCTGGGAAAGCAGCTGATGATGGCCCAAAGCCTTGGGATCCTGCACCTGTGTGGAAGACTCAGAGGAGGCTCCTGTCTTCAAATCGGCTCAGCTCTGACTGTTGCAGCCACTTGGGCAGTGAACCAACAGATGGAAGATCTTTCTGTCTCCTTCTTTCTGTAGATCTGACTTTCCCTATTTCTTTCTTTCTTTTTTTTTTCTGTTGCCTTTCCAATAAAAATAAATACATCTTAAAAAAATATATATCAGGCCCGGCGCGATGGCGCAGTGGATAAGGTCCTCACCTTGCACACCTGGGATGCCATATGGGCACCGGTTCTAATCCCAGCGGCCCCGCTTCCCATCCAGCTCCCTGCCTGTGGCCTGGGAAAGCAGTCAAGGATGGCCCAGAGCTTTGGGACCCTGCACCCGCGGGGGAGACCCGGAAGAGGCTCCTGGCTTCGGATCGGCATAGCATTGACCGTTGAGCTCACTTGGGGAGTGAATCATCGGACGGAAGATCTTCCTCTCTGTCTCTCCTCTCTGTATATCTGCCTTTCCAATAAAAAAAAAAAAAATTAAAAAAAATATATATATCAGCCTGCAATAATGTCATGCGGCAGCAGCTAAAGCCACTATTTGTGACACTGACATCCGACATGGGCACCAGTTCAAGTCCAGGCTGCCCACTTCCAATCCAGTTCTCTGCTAATGTGCTTGGGAAACAGCAGAAGATGGTGTAAGCACTAGGACCCCTATGGACCATTTACATATTCTCTCTCTCTGCCTTAAAAAAACAAATTTTTTTTTTTAATTAGCCTACCACAGAGGTACTGAATTTTTGAGTCCACCTGCTGTTTTCCTGACAGGACCAGACTAAATGATTCTGCAGGCATTCCACAGGCCGGACGCTCCCCACCCCTGCTCCAGGGAATAACATTGCCACAGCCCTGGAAGTGCAAACAACCCAAGTCTCTGGTTTCCGCTCAGCTGGGGTTACAGGCTCACACACTGAATGTGGGGGAGGGAGGAAGTGCCAAGCTAGCTCTCTCCCTGTCATGTCCTCATGGTGCCCCGAGGTCATTCAACAGTTTATTACAGTTTATTACAATGGCTGCTGGTTGGGATTGAGGGGATGTGCCCTCAGGACTGCGGGCTGGGGTTGTTGGGGGAGCCCAGGGAAGTTGTTCTGCCGGGCCTAGCACCTTGGGCCAGTCCCCAGGGGAAGAGGTTGCATGCAGGGAGGGCCTCTCCTGGCCCTACAACCAGCCAGCCCCTTGTAGCAGCCTTCTGTGGCACAGCAGAATGGCCAGCGCCCAGGATGGCTGAAGGACTGCTCTGGCGTTGGAGCTGTAACCTTGGCAGCCTCTCCTCCCCCAACCCTGCCTCAAGTATGGGGCCTCCCCAGAGATGCACGTCCCAGGACCATGCACAGCCAGCCAGAGAGGTTCAGCTGTGGCTCCTCGGCAGCCACAGGCTGGTCTTCCGGAACCTGCACCTCAGGAATGGGGAGAATTCCAGCTGCTAAGTGCCCCCTGAGGCTGGTGGTTTCCAAGCCACATTCTGCAGAGCAAGACTGGGAGGGATGCACCTCTCTTCTAGACGCTGTGCATCCCATCAGCAAGTGGATGGTAACCTCATGGGGCCCTTACGGAAACACCAGAGCTAAAGTACCTACCGTAGTGCCTGAGACACAGGAAGGAGGACAGGAGAGCCAGGCAGCAGGGAGTCAAAATCTAGAGGACACCGTAGGCCACATGCAGGAGGTATCTAGGATCCTACACTGGCCCTGTTGTGGTCTTAAGCAGCTAGTTCAGGGTCACAAGCTTGAAAGCCACACCTCCCCCACCTATCATCACCTGGAACCTGAGAGGGGGCAGTCTTGCACTGTTGCGTAACCACTCCCCTCACAGGTTCCCAAAAAGGTCCATGATAGGGAGGGGCTCACTCTCAGTCATGTGCTTCCATCACTCTTGCACTCGACTCTTGGCCTCCCCAGTACCCACTTGCTGTCTGGCTTCCTGTGGACAGACCCCGAGGACAGGCAGCCCCTGTGTGTCTGTATTCCTCACTCTCCGTTGACTGCTTGGGTGATTCAATGAAGATGTTAATGCTAAGATGCTTTGCATTTCTAGAAGAGGTGAGGCCTAGCAGCGATGGGATATGGACAGAGAAGCCAGGAAAGGGTGAATGTTTGCAGCTTTGTAAGTGTGTCCAGGTAGTTTGCTGCATGCCTCTTAGGGTAATTATATTGTTGGGGAAGCTGGGACATAGGACTTCAGTTTAATGGATGGGTTCCATGCTAACGATCATTTGTTCCTTTCAGGGTTTCGATTCTGACTGGACTGCTACGTGGACTTGTCATTTGCTAATTTCTAATGGGCACTGCTGTCACTAAGCTTGGTTAATAAGGACTCTTCAACATATCCTAGACTTGCCTGGAGTGATTCTTGCACTGCCCCACCCCCCCACCCCTGCCACACACAGCCCCAACTGCAAGCTGCAGGCATCTCCACCCAAAACCATCCCACCTGCGGCAACATGGGGCACCACTGCTGCCTTTGTGGAGAGGAAATGAGGCAGGGTACACTACCCCATGGGCATAGCCACACATGGGCATGGTCTTCTAACAAACCAGCTGTCCCTTGGGCACCACTGGACCCTTGTGGTCCAGCCCATGGTTCACACAGGAGGCGCTCGGGACCTGCATGTTGGGCAGATGAATCAATCGACAAGTCTTGTGCGTGTCCCACCTGCAGTCCAGGCCCTCACCTCTTTGGGCCGCTCCAGCTCCGTCTGCAGCACCTGCTTAGCCAGCTCAGTCTCGATGAGCCGCTGCCGGAGCTCCTCGTTCTCCTCCTCCAGCCGTGCCCGCTTTTTCTCCACCACCTCAAGCTCCTTGTGCAGCCGCATGGAGATGTCCTTGGAGACCTGGGTGAGCAGCATGGGGTGGGCAGGGTGTAAGAGGCTGGGCACAACCAGCCTGGAAGGCCATCCCAGGCTGGGATGCCCACTGAGGTCCAACTTCAGTCATGGTGCACCCTGGGGACAGTCAGGGTCTCAATCTCACTCCTATTCAGCACTTGGGGAAAACTGAGGCCCCCAAAAGCTCACAAAATTTATCAAGGGTCACATAGGCACATATCCATGAACCAAAGCAATATATCAGGCATTCATGCTCCTGAAGGGATAACACCAAAATCTATGAGCCCCATCAGGGGTGACACTGCTCCACGCTCCTTTGGCAGCAGCCTTCTTCCTGGAAACAGAAGTGGGAACCAGAACAGGGTGGAAGACCCTGGAGCTAGTGAGCCCCTTCTGCCACGGACGAGCACATGACCTCAGCAAGTCATGACCCTGCATTGGGCCTCAATCTCTCAACTATAAGATGGGTATATAACAATAGGTTCCACCTCCCAGACCCGCAGGTGGATTGAATCAGCCACAGCTTGGCCTGAGGCCTGTCACAGCAAGTACTGGTGGAATACTGGCTGTTGTTCCAGGAGCCTGAAGCTGGCAGTGGGACATGACGGCTGAAGGTCACAAGATGACCCTGAGGCCTGTTTCCAATGGTCTGGGATACAGAACATGCTTGAAACGACAGAGGTTGGATAGGTGTTCCAGCCATCCTGACAAAGGTGCTCCCAGCTGCAGCCTCCACACCCGGGAGCTCCACGGCTTGCAGGACACCCCTTGTTCTGGCCCCTGCAGGTTGAGGGCAGAGGCTAGCACGCCTCACCCAGTCCTGATGAGGACAAGAAAGCTTTGGGTAACATGTGCAGGCTGAGCTGGCTCCCTGGGGTGGCCTCGTCTCTTCCCAGGCTTGCAGGACCTGGCTGTGGGCAGAAGGCTCAGCACCCATGCTGCCACTGTTGGTGATAACTGTGGCCCCTTCCCTCCTGACAGGGCAGAAGGCCTTGCCTGGCCCTGTCCTTTCTGCCTGGGCCCCCACCTAGCTGCATGCAGAGCCCTTAGCAATGTGTAAGCTAGGCTGGAAGAAAACGGTGGCCAGAGAAGAAACTGGGCAGCATTTCCTGCTGCCCTGCCCACCATCTCTCTATGTCCCTGAAGGTCACCAGTGACAGCTAGAAGCTGGCCCCTATCCCTGTCTGGACCACCACACTTTCACGCCCTGAGTTGGGTGAGCAGCCCCCCTTCATCATAAAAGGGCTCTGCAGGACACACAAGGTCTGAGGCTGGCTGCAGCTGTCCCAGCATTCCGACCGGGCCATGTTCTGGCCCTGACCATTCGTGGGGTTAGCTAAAATACGGGCGGCTGCAGCCAATTCCTTCTCAACTGGCTACACCCAGCCCCTCATCTCCGTGTGGCTTACCCAGGGCTCTGGGAGCATATGATGTAAAAACAACAGCACGAGACTGGGTCTGAGGGCAACCACACAGCATGCCCCCTGGGCATCCATGTTGGCACACCCCAGGAGTTTTGTGATGCCCAGTCCCCAAACTGAGGTACCTAATTTAGCACTCACTCAGGAAGCTCTAGCATGGATGAACACTTTTTTATTTATACATTCAACACTCTTAGGCTCAGAAAGAAAAGTCACCTGCCCAAGGTCACACAACCAGGAAGTTACAGAATCAAGATGAAAGCCCTCAGCCTTGTTCTCCACCTTAACCTGCTGTACAACCCCATGGCTTAAAGACACCCAGCGTCAGCATCCATAGTACACATGTCAGGAGGCCCCTGGGCATTGGCCATCACCCCATAGCACTAGGGTTGGGACACCTAGCGGGACACCCAGTGGGGTGGTGGGCAAAGCAGCTATGGCTCCCGGATACCAAGGCAAATCCCCAAAGCCAATGTGAGAACACACAGATGTGCTCAGCTGTGAGGTCACCACTGACAGATCAGGGCACCTAGCCCCTGGCAGGGTATAGGGACCCCATGTCACTAAGCCTTAGGGTAGTGTTGAGAATTCCCACAAAGAAGCATCACCATCCTCCCCCTGACCCTCAGCTCCAGGAGACTGGGAGGTGAAGGTTCCCATGTTACAGATGAGCAAGCAACCTGCATTGGTCACCTGGACAAATCCTCAACCAGATGCTTTTACCAGCAACACCCCTGTCTCTGTCACCCGACACCATTCTGGCTACACAGCAAGCAAGTGGCAGGGGCAGGTCCTGAGAGAAGCAGAAAGTGGGAGGATGGGGGAGGGGCAGCCTAAGGTCTCATTCAGCACCTCCTCCCCAATAACCCAACAAAACCATGGCAGCTCACTAGTCCGGGAGATTCAGTGGATCTGTACTGAGGCCCCAACAGACGGGGGTAGAAGAGGCCAGGACCATGGTCAAGTCAGCAACGTCAGCTCTTAGGGAGAACTGGGCAGTATGGAAGGCAGCCCAGAAAAGAGATTGCCTCAGCCTGGGGTGAGGGAGAGAAGTGGAGGGCTGTAGAGAGGGAAGAGAACATGGGTGACACCGATTGGCTGGTTCAAATCCCTACAACAGAAGGGGCTCCTCCCCTTGCAGACTCAGCCCCCTTCCCAAGCACACCAGCTGCTCTCTGCCCCACCCACCCAGACCCGGCACCCCGCCAGGCCCCAGCCTGCCCCACTCCCATCCATCTCTTTCCCCTCAATTCTGAGGTTTTTGTGTGTCCCTTTCCTTGAAGTCCAAGGACCTGGGCTTGCCGATTCCAGCAGGGTGCAGTTTGGCGGAGTGCTGGCTCGCCCGCCCCGCCCCCCAGTGGGGAAAATTTGAATATTTGTGCAGCTGTGTAGCAGGGCGCTGCTGCAGGCAAAGGCTCCCACTAACCCTTTCTGAGGTGAGCTTCCTCCTATCGGCCCCACACCTAGGCTCCCACTGTTCCAGCCCAAGCAGCTGTAAGTGCTGAAACCACAGCACCCTCCAGGAATCTTTGTTTTCTCCGTGGTTTCACTGGAAGAGCTATGGGGCTTGGCCCACCCAGCATCTCTCAGCCATCTTTCTCCAGGCCATGGAGGGAGGAAAGGGTTGGCTCACTCGCAGTTCCCCTGGGGCCCCACAGAGCCATCTCCAGCTCCCACTGCTGGCTCGGATCCACAGCCCCATCAAGCCTAAGCTCTAAAGTCACCCGTGCAGGAACACTGAGAACCTGACCTATTCCAGGGATCCCCATCCCCGACTCCTACCTCACCCACCCCTTACACAGCACTGAGTTATGCCAGTACGGACCAGGCTGCCAGGCCACAGACCAGGGCTTACCCACCAGCAGAGGGGGCTCCTGGAGGGCCCCAGTAGCCTGACTCCTGCTGTGTTCCTCCCTCTCCCCAACCAAGCAGAGAACCCATGAAGGCCTGATAACAGCATGGTGTGCCATTCTGAGCTGTCCTTTCTCTAAGCCTCAGGATCCTTATCCAGGAACTGAAATCCGCAATCCACAACACACAGTGTGGGAGAAACTCTAACTAGAGGATACACTTAATTGAGTGCAGAAAAAAAAAAAATTGAAATCCATGCAGAATTTAATTTTTTTCCCAGTCATTTTCCTCATCTTCTAGGGAAGGGGCAGGAGAACTGCTCGTTGCTGTCAAACTACATCAGCATTTGGGGATTGCAGGGAGTGACGGTGGGGAGTCATTTGATGATGCCTTAGAGACCCCAGTGTGGGAGTGTTCCAAGGGTGTTACTTGAGTGCTTCTGATAGTTCTGAAACATGCACAGTTTCTGCATGAAATGTGTCTTTTACTTTCATTTTTTCCATTAACTTTCTGACTCATCCCGTAGCAAACGTCTGTGTGCTTTACAGTTGCATTTTGTCCACATTCTCTCGCTTATCCTCACAGAACCCTGTGAGTCCATTTTACAGAGAACACTGAAATCAATGACACTCAAAGTCACTGAACTCCAGGCCTTCCTTGCTCCCCAAGTGTGACAAAGCCACCTCCCTGAGGCCATGTGGGGACAGCTCAGAGCCCAGCACTAGGTGTGTGATTGATGCGGAAGATGCAGTGAGCAGGAGTCATGTCGGGGCATCACTTTAGGGCATCCCTGGTGGAAGGCCTATAGGTTTGCCAGGGAGATCCCCACTCTGCAGCTATACAAATTGATTCCCAGAGATGTGGTATTACTTTCGCCCAAGAACACCCAGGAGTGAGCCACGAGCTGACCTGGGCCCTATTCAGGTGGGTAGTTCCAGCACTGCCCTCCCGCCCCCCAACAATGACATCTGTAAAGGCTGACCTTGACATCCTGCTCCAGGCCACGGATGAGCTCGCCATCCACCTGGCCCGTCTGGGCAGCACGGAGGCTGCGGCGCTCAGCCTTGCGCAGCCGGTACTGCAGGATGCGACAGGTCTTGCTGGCCTGGTCCAGCTGCTGCCGCAGCTCCTGCAGCTGATACACATCCTCCTCCATGTAGACGTCACGCATCTCCAGCATCTCGGCCCGCAGCTCCTCGATCTCATCCTGTGGAAGGAAGGCAGGTGCGGTCAAGGGTGTGCTGGCCAGGCAAGAGATCCTTACAGATACCCTGAGGCTGTGTCAGCTTCTGTGGCAAGGTGGATTTGACTGGTGTGACTTAGTGAAGGGGCTCGAGCCAGGGCAGGAATCTGGAATAACGAGAGCGGTCCCACATCACCATCAGAGGGAAAGTGATAAGGTCTGAAGAAGGATGAAGGGGCCAGGAGTCAAGGCATCCAGGCAGCCTCCAAACGCTGGGATGGGCAGGGGCAGACATCTCCCCTGGCCCCACCATGAGCAATACATCCCTGCCTGCAACTTGATTTTCAGCTCTCATCTTCTCCTTTTCATCTTAGGCATTTGAGAAGCAGAATGACACACAGATAGAGCACCCATCTGCTGGTTCACTCCCAGATGCCTGCCACAGCTGTCAACAAGGACCCAACCACTTGAGCCATCAGCTGGTGCCTCCCAGGGTGTTCGTCAGCAGAAAAGCTAGACAGCAGAGGGATACAGGAACCCCAATCTGCATCTCATCACTCCTGATCTTCATCCGCCCCTCAGCAGGGAGAATCTGAATTCTCAGAAACCAGAAGACAATAATGGGGGATTGTTGTAACCAGTGATTTGTTACAACAGAAATGAGAAACCTAGGAGAGCCATCCAGTCAACATTTATGAGCGCAGACTAGGGACTAGGTATTAGGGAAGTGACTGTGATAAGAGTGGTGCTGTGTTGAAGGCCACCTCTCCAGAAGGGACATCTCAGCAAGAGGCAAGAACAGCTACCCAGAGAGACTCAGGGAGAGATGGTCACAGGCCGAGAAGAGGGGTGTGAGAAGCCTATGGCAGGAAAGAACTCACTACTTCAAGACACAACAAGGAAACTGGGGCAGCCATGGGACAATTTGAGAACATGGCCAGACGGGTGGGCCACACAGCACGTGAGGAAGGGGTGCGTGTCTGGATCCCAGGAGAGGGGTTAAAGCATGACTTCACTTCCTCAAGGCGGCTGCAGCAGCTCTGTCACCAGCTGCCCCTACTTCTGCTTTGCAGTTATACATCTGCAATCCTGGACACGCAGTAGCTCTCTGCCTAGGACCGCGAGCACCTAGGAGCTGCTGCCTGCCAACCTCCCCCCTCATTGCCCAGTCCATGTATGTCCACTCAGCAGGCTCCTGACCAGTATGAACTGGTGCCTGTCTAGGTATAAACAAGAGCCGCGGTGAACCAGTTATTAGACACCAAGCATGGGATGGGAGCAGAGAAACCAGCAGACACAATGCCTACTGACCGCATCTCCGGACAGATAATACAAGTGGAGTCTCAGGGAAGGTTGCCACATCACCTGATAACTGTCCATCTGGGGCATGTACTGGGGAGCAGGGCTGGAGGGGCAGTTAAGGCACTGCCTCGGCCACCAGCATCCCGCATGGGAGCGGCTGTTGGAATCCCAACTTTATCTCTTCTGATCTAGCTCCCTGCTCCTATGCCTGGGAATGCAGGGGGTGCTG
Source organism: Ochotona curzoniae (assembly GCF_017591425.1). Lineage (NCBI taxonomy): Eukaryota > Metazoa > Chordata > Mammalia > Lagomorpha > Ochotonidae > Ochotona > Ochotona curzoniae. The sequence continues at coordinate 12,610,054 of NW_024465894.1, read as the reverse complement.
CCCAAGTGCTTGGGCTCCTGCCATCCACATGGGAGACACAGAGTTCTAGACTCCAGGCTTGTGGCCTGGCCAGCCTCAACCACTGAGGTCATAATGGGCGTGAGGGACAGTGAGCCAGTGGATGAAAAGATGTCTGCCACAAATAAATAATTTTTTTTAAGACTACAGTAGGGCCCAGCACAGTAGCCTAGTAGCTACAGTCTTTGCCTTGCACACACTGGGATCCCATATAGGCGGTGGTTCTAATCCTAGTGGCTGCACTTCCATCCAGCTCCCTGTTTGTGGCCTGGGAAAGCAGTCAAGGATGTCCCAAGGCCTTGGGACCCTGCACCTGCATGGAAAATCCAGACGAGGTTCCTGGTTTCTGGCTTTGGAATGGTGCAGTTCTGGCCACTGCGGCCACTTGGGAAGTGAATCAGCACATGGAAAATCCTCTCTGTCTTTCCTCCTCTCTGTATATGACTTACCCAATAAAAATAAATCTTAAGAAAAAAAAAAAAACTACAGTTGAGAGAGAAATGGAGTCGCAGAGAATGAATGACTTGATACTAGCATGCATCCTGAGGACCAGAGAGAAAAAGCACCCGAGGCTGGTGCTGTCCAAAGCCAGGAACAAAGGGACCCTGCCAGGCAGGTCCCGGGGAGGGGAGCAGCTGGCCTCCTCTGAGACAGCAGGAGTAGCAACACCAGTGCCTGCTCCACTCACAAGCCCGGCTCTCTGACTGCACACCTGCCGGATGCCTGGTCAGGACAGATGCCACCATGCCAAAGGATCAGCCTGGCAGGATAGCTCACCAACGGAAAGAGGACCCGGCCTGGATTCATCCAGCACCCCCTAGGCCCGGGGACTGTCCCTCAGGGCAGCGAGGGCCAGAATGGCAGCTGCAGGCCAGTAGGCAACAGCGAGAGCAGCCTGCGGTCTTCACACTCCTCCGACTGCTGTGGCCACCTCACAGCTGGCTCCCCGCTTAGGACAGCAGGGCAGTGGTGACAGGCACCTGCTTCTACTGTGCACAAAGGCCTTCGTCTTCATCGGCCCCAGACCTCCCCACAGGGGTGAGTCCAAGCAGCCTCAGGGACCTCACTCACTGTCGCTGCACACACAGAGACTCGCTGCCTGCCACCCCACCAAGAGGACAGGGAAGCGTGCAAGAGCAGGAAGTGGGACAGTCAGTGATCACACCAGTCAGAGAAACGAGGAAGCGAGAGCCACATGCCACATTCAGCTGGTGAATTAAGGAAACAGAGCTTGGGAAGCACAGTCCCACTGGTGGAATCTCAGCTAGGCGCCAGCATGAACCATATACCTGCCCTTCACTGACTCTGCAGCCCAACTGACGGGATCTGGGGAAGACGACAGGGCAAGGATAAGGAGACCCCAAGCTCAGAAGGAGCTATAGGGCCAGTGTAGGGCACACCCAAACTCCCAAAGTGGGCTGCAATAACAGATGGAGGGCCAACACAGTGGTGTTGAATACTAATTTTCAGCTTTCAATGTTGGCATCCACTTAAGAGCACAGGTTCCAGTCCTGGCTGCTCCACTTCTGACCCAGTGCCCTATGCTAAGGCACCTGGGAAAGCAGCAGAAGATGCCCCAAGTATTTGGGTTGCTGACCCACGTGGGAGACCGAGAAGGAGGTCCAGGCTCCTGACTTTGACCTGATCTTGCCCAAGCCATTGCAACCACTTGAGGAATGAACTGCTGGGTTAAAGGATGCCTTTGGGGTCCAGTGCAGTAGCCTTGCCTTGAATCAACCAGGATCCCATATGGGCGCCGGTTCTAATCCCAGCAGCCCTGCTTCCCATCCAGCTCCCCTCCTGTGGCCTGGGAAAGCAGTAGAAAACTGCCCAAAGCCTTGGGACCCTGCACCCGTGTGGGAGACCCGGAAGAGCTCCTGGCTTCAGATTGGCAGAGCTCTGGCCATTGCGGTCACTTGGGGAGTGACTCATCGGACGGAGGATCTTCCTCTCTGTCTCTCCTCCTCTCTCCATATATCTGACTTTGCAATAAAAATAAAGAAATATTTTTTAAAAAGAACCAGTACCCATTTGGGATCTTGGTGCTTGCAGGGAGAGGATTAGCAAATTAACTACCTCACTGGGCCCCCCAAATAAATAAATCTTAAAAAAATACCAAAAACAGAATGACATTAGATCATAGGAGATGACATGTCTTCACATATGACCACACCCAGCTCACTGGAGTCACTTTCAGAATGCTTATTTAAAAAAAAATGTTTTTTAAAATAACTTTTCTACTTATAAAACATGACCGGACAGTTCGGGAAACAGAAATCACGCCTCACTGCTCCACTGGGGGCCTTGGCCCTGCTGAGAAACCCTCCCTCCCAAGGGTCCCAGGGGTAGCTGCCTCCCCAGGGCCTGCATCTCTGCCAGTACAGGATGCGGCATTCATGCCAGCTGTAGCTCCATGTTGGCCCGGGGGCTTGCCAGCTGCAGACAGAATGCCAGCCAGCCCCTCCTGGCACAGCCCCACGTGAGAGGCTGCGCTGACAAAGGCTGGGCTGTGGCCCTCACACCCTAGTCTTCTGGGACGTGTGCAGCAGATGCTGGTAGCAGTGTGACTCACAGGCGGACCCTGAGCGTAGGGGCCTGTGGTGGGGGTCGGGAGGCCCAGGAGGGCAGGGCCCTACGCTCCTCCAAAGGGTCCTGCTCCTCTCGGGGCTCCCAGGAGGCTTCTCTGGTGAAAAATCCAGCTGATGGTAGAGAAGGAGGCGGGGTGTGGGGGGGTGTTCCTGTTAAGGGCTGAGGTGGCACAGACAGACCTGCCCACTCCTTCCCAGGCCGTTGTGCCAACATAGGGCCCTGCCAGCGTCTCCTATATCCCAGACCCCGAGTGGATGGAAGTGGGAGGGCCTCATGGCTACACAGTGAGTGGCTGGAGTCCCCCAGCATTGGTGGGGAACCCCCGGATGGAAACTGCCACCACAGACAGGTCACGGGGTCTGGCAGCACTCAGCACAGAGCCCAGAACCCCTGATTCTCAACAGCCTGGGGAGGTTAGGCCAGCATGGCTCACCTTAATTATTCAGCCCAGACAGGAAACACAGAGTGGACAGGGCAGCCCAGGAAATAGAAACAGGCACCCAGATGCAGCTCTGGAAGTCAGCACTTCCCTGTCTGGTGGTGGTTTATTTCACATCAGATTACACAGGCAACACCTGGTTACCAGCAACCAGCTGGGAAAAGCACTGGGCCTTGTGTCTCCTCCGCTCCTCCCCACAGACTTCTGCATCTGCCTCCAAGCCCCTCACCCTCGGCGACCTGCCCCTCCTGTCCTCCCAGCTCCAGCCTTCCCCTGCTCCATGCCTCCTCGCATGCTGCAACTTCAAATTCAGCTTTCCACCTGCTGGAAGCTCATGCCCCGCCGAGCTCCAGCACAGGCAGAGCACATGCACTGCAAAATGTCAGCTTAGGGTCTCTTCCTAACTCTGAGACAGATGCTGAAAATGCTCCTGTTTTGCAGATAATCAAACTGAGATTTGGAAGATTCCTGAAAGAAAAGGGAGGAATGGTGCAGGAATCCAGATGAGCTGCAGCGGCGCATCCTAACTGAATGCTCTTCTTCCAGGTGTCCTCAGGCCTTCTCCATGCGAATCGCCTTTGCCTGGGTAACTACTGTATGCTTCCTGAACATTACTTCCTCAGTATGAACCCTATCCATTGAGCTCCATGATCCCTTTTGCTACCAACACAAGGTTCAGGTCTCTTTTCAAGACTGCCTTCCGCCAGGGCCGCGGTAAGACAAGGGCTGGGTTTGACTCAGGTCTGGTCCCCAGCACTGCCCAGGCCAATCGTGGCACTGAGCAGACACCCATCATGGTCTGTGAGCAGATGCGTGGATGAAGAGCCAAGTGTGGTTTCTCTCTGACCTGGGGCAGTGATCCGCAGCCCAGCTATGATAGAGGCAGGGAGAGCCTGGACAGACCAAGCTGGTCTCAGACCTTCACGCCCCAGCACCTCAACCCACCACCTGCTCCCTACTACCACACCCTGGTGACCACGAGGTCAACCTGCAGGAAGTGCTGCACAGGGTGGGGTAGGGGCTGGTTCCCAGGAATCCTGAGGGAATCAGCCAGGAAGAGTCTCTGGGTCCCAGTGGGGTGCAGGGCCAAACATGAGCTCACACTGCTGCTAATAATAGTGTGGCCTTGCAGGGAGGGCAGCACAGGGTTTTACAGTTTACAAAGACATTCCATCTGAATCATCATGCTCATGCATGCACGGGTCCTAGTGAGTGCTTCGGCAGGCAGCAGCCTGCTCTGCAGGGGACAGAGAACCACAGGGAAGGGGGCTGTCAGGCCCTGCCCCACAGATTGGAGGTGGAGGGTGGTAAGCCACCTCCACATAAGACCCTAGAATTGCACCTCTGCAGCAGAATTTACGGACTCTACTTGGCAAATCACTTCTCTATTTTTGCTACCCTCTAACTAAAACCTCTCACTTCTAGCTTCCGAACCTGTGAACAAACCAAGGCTGTATTATCAGCTTCTGTGACTCTGCCACAAAAAGAAATCACGTGCGAGGGCCAACACAGTAGCAAAGCAAACTAAGCCTCTTCCTACTTCCCACAAGGGCACCGGTTCGAGCCCTGGTTGCTCCAATTCTGATCCAGCTTCCTCCTTGTGGCCTGGAAAAGTAGTCAAGGATGGCTCAAGTCCTTGGACCCCTGTACCTTGTGCAAGTCCTGAAAGAAGCTCCTGGTTTCACATTGGCTCAGCTCTAGCCATTACAGACATACGGAGAATGAACTAGCAGATGGAAGATCTCCATCTCTCCTTTCTGCATAACTCCGCTTGTCTAATAAAAATAACGGTTTTTTTGTTTGTTCATTTTTTAATAAAAGAAAGAGGCCTAGCGCAATGGTTCAGTGGCTAAATCCTCGCCCTGTTGGGATCCATATGGGTGCTGATTTGTACCCCAGCTGTTCCACTTCTTATCCAGCTCCCTGCTTGTGGTCTGGGAAAGCAGTAGAGGATGGCCCAAAGCCCTGGGACACTGTACCCTGTGTGGGAGACTCCAATAAAAATAAATGAGTCTTAAAAAATTTTTTTAGCTCATTTATGTATTAAAAAAAAATAGGGCCTGCCAGGGTATCCTCGTGGATAAAGTCCTCACGTTACATGTATAGACATCCCATATGGGTAACCAGTTCATATCCCAGCTGCTCCTCTTCCCTTCCAGTTCTCTGTTTGTGGCCTAGGAAAGCAGGAGAGGACAGCCCAAGGTCTTGGGACCCTGCACCCATGGGGGAGGCCCAGAGGAGATTCCTGGCTACTGATTGGTGCAGCTCTGGCCGTTGCATCCACTTGGGGAGTAAACCAGCTGATGGAAGATCCTTCTCTCCATTTCTTCTTCTCTCTGTAAATGTAACTTTCCAATTAAAAAAAAAAATGAATCTGGGTCCTGGCGTGGTAGCCTAGAAGCTAAAGTCCTTGCCTTGAATGTGCCAGCATCCCATATGGGTACTGGTTCTAATTCTGGCAGCTCGACTTCCCATCTAGCACCCTGCTTGTGGCTAAGGAAAGCAGTCGAGGATGGCACAAAACCTTGGAACTCTGCACCTATGTGGGAGACCCGGAAGAGGCTCCTGACTCCTGTTTTCGGATTGGCTCAGCTTCAGCTGCTGTGGCTGCTTGGGGAGTGAATCATCGAACAGGAGATCTTCCTCTCTGTCTCTCCTCCTCTTTGTATATCTGACTTTGCAATAAAAATAGATAAATCTTTTTAAAAAGTGAATCTTTAAAAATGATAAAAGAACAAAAGCAATTGCTTTCATATCCTCTGACAGTTGCTGCAGAAATATCAAAATATTATCTATACTCAGACGTATGACAGGGAGCAGTGCTGTGGCGCGGCAAGCTAAGTCTTCACCTGCGACATCAGCATCTCTGGCTGGATGTTCCCAGTTCCTGGCTTCAGCCCAGCTCAGCCTGCCCATTGTAGCCATCATTTGGAGCGTGATCAGTGGGAGGTCTCTTTTCTTTCTCTCTCCCTGTAACTCTGCCTTTCAAACAAAATAAATAAATCTTTAAAAAACCAAAAATAAGATAAAAAGTTTTCCTTTATGTATTTGAGAGACAAAGCTCCCACTTGTGGATTCACTCTGAAAGAGCCAACCACAGCAAAGGCTGGCCCAGGCTAAGCTCCACTAGAGGCCAGGAGCTGGGAGCTCGGTGCAGGTCTCCCCAGGGGTTGGTACGGGACTGCCTGAGCTACCACAGTCACCTTCTACAGTCTTTCTCAGCAGGAATCTAGAATCCAGGAACCCCAGGACAGGACAGGGGCACCGACCGCAGGCCAAACTCTCACTTGGGCATTTCACCGTAAACCTTTGAAAACAGTCTCAGCAGAGAGCAGAAAGAGCACGGAGCCTGCATTGCCGCAGCCTCCTTGTCCACAGGGCCTGGACCCCAATCTCCACCACTGAGACCCAAAGATGCAGGAGCACAGCTCTGCTCTCCCATGTGTAGCAAATAGTCCAGGAAGGGAGCATCCCATAGGCAGCCCACACCAACCCACAAATACGCTGCCCTGCATGATAAGGATGAGCAGACACTGAGATTTGGGGGTCACAAGAGTCCTTCCAAGGCCATGATGGGGTCAGCAGGCGGGAGACGGCGGGCTAACAGTTGGGAATGATCATGACCCATAAGAGAGCCTATTACTCAAATACGGGATGTGGCGATGGGAGGTGCACCTCAGCCACAGCCCAGCACTGGCCGTGAGACAATGGGGAGGCAAAATGGGGACATAAAAGTTCCTGAAAGTGGGGTGGGGGGGTAAGGGGTAAGGCGCTATTCTAGACCATAGTCCCTCCCTCCCCCACCCTGCCTCTGCCTCCCAGGAGCCCAGAACTCCATCTGGATCTCTCCCATGGGTGTCAGGGAACCAAAAACTCCAGCCATCACCTGCTACCTCCTAGGAAGCACAACAGCAAGGAAATTGAATTAGAGGAGGAACAGCCAAGTGGCAACTTAACTGCCATGTCCAGGGTCTATCTAGAACTTTCCTGTGCATGTGGGCTGCAGCAGGGGTTGTGGAATCAGGTGCATGGAATCCCAGATGGGGGTTGTTTCACAGAGGACGAAGTTACAGCCTGGGACATGTCAGAGCACTGATGCATCCCTGAGCCTCCATTTTTGATCTAACTTCCTGCTAACACACCTAAGAGGCAGCAGATCATGGCTCCCATCCTGTGGTAGTCCAATGTTTATGTTATCATACAAATTATTACTCAGTACTCCTGACCTAAAATAAATGACAGGCATCCAGCCAGCAGTGAAGCCACTGGTTGGCTGACATGTCTGCATCTCTTACAGGAGTGCCTGGGTGGAACCCCAGCTCTATTTCTGGGTTGAGCCTCCAGCTGTGGTGCACCCCAGGAGGTAACAGGGGGCGACTCCTGCGGTAAAGTCCCTGGATTGAGTTCCCAGCTGCTGGTTTCAGCCTGGTCCAGCCCCAACCACTGCAGATATTTAGAGAGTGTACCAGCAGATGGTGGTCTGTCTCTGCCTCCAAAATAAAGGACAAAGAAACACCAAGCAAAAACTCTCCAAAACAAAGTAGAACTAAACCTCCATGACTGTGCACCACCCTCAAAACAAAAACCCGATGCCATCACAGGGTTCCAGGCCCCTCCATTTCCCAGCTTCCTCTCCCCGGCTCTTCTAACTACCCCTCAGCTGCTCAGGTGCCAAGTGACAGCTGGCCTGTCCCCCTTCCCCCAAAGCCTTTGCACCTGCACTTGCCTCAGTGGGGCTATCCCTGTCCTCATCTCTGGCCTGCTCCTCCTCCTGAAGCCTCCACTTTAATGCCACTTCCCCAGGGAAGCCCTCCGGATCAGTCTAGGCCCATGATGTCACCCCAACCCTTTCTCTTTCATAGTAGCAGAGGCGGCCTTTTTGTCAACTTCATTCTCCAACTAGAATGTCAGAGGGGCAGAACCTAACAGGTACCAGGAATGCACAGGAACAGCTCAGTAAATTGCTTCCACCCCTGCCACAAACCACCTCTACTTGGTTTGCAGAAAATCTTTTGATTCTGGGAAGCCTATGTCCACAGAGCAGCCCGCAGCTCCCAGGTCTCAGCCCCCAGACCTCCTATAATGGTAACACCTCATTCCCAGGGTCCTAGTTGGGCCCCAGGACCTGAGCAGACAGAAGACAGACAAAGCTGAGCCAGGAGCACCAGAACCATCACTCCGCAAGAGGCAGCTAGGCTAGGGGGAGCAGGAGACCTTGCCCGGCACCACCCTGGCCACCACGGCACCTCCCACAGAGCAGGCCCATCTGCCACGCTGGCTTGAGGCCACTCACCCCAGCCCTGGAAGGGCCGCCCAGCTGGGTAGGCCAGCACAGTGACCACAGCCCCACCCGAGAGGCCATGGCAGCCATCTGCTGTCCCTTCTGCCTTTCCCTGGGGGTCTGTCAGGGCTCCAGATGAGATCATTACTTTTGAACTCCAAGGAGGGGGCAGCAAAGGGCTCAAGAGAGCTTGTTCCCTCTTAGTTGGAGTGCAGATGCTCTGGGCTCAGCTGCAGGAGAGAGAACCCACAGCCCCTCCCTTTAGTCAGGAACACTGAGGCCTTAAGGGGAAAGGGGACAAAGCTAGAGTTCCTCAAGAAGACATAGAGCCCAGCAGGGGGTCTCCTAGCCCTGTCTCCCAGTCAGAGTTCCACCCAGCTGAGCCTCCACCTAGGCTGTGGTCTAGGGTCAAAAGTCAGGGTCAAAAGTGTGCAAGGAACAAACTGGCACAGCCAGCTACGCCACCAAGTGCTCTGTACCACTAACCCCAGGGCCACCAGGCTGGGGATCACAGGGCCTCCACTTGCAGGTCAGAGCAACAAGGGAAGATGAGGGCTGGGACATGCCAGGTAGCATAGGGTCTTATGCATTCTAAGCAGTGCCCAATGGGTGAGGAACTAGGGATCAGAGGTGAAACTGCTGAGGTCCCCATGCTATGCGGTAAAGCCAAGTGTCAAGTACATAGTTTGGGCTCTTGAATCTGGACTCAACAGTCTGCACAAGGGGACAACCAGGACTCAGTAAGAGCAAACATTTAGCCTGGGACTGGACAGCATGTGTGTGTGCACGTGTACATCTATTTGTGTGCACAGGCACAAGCATGCATCAGGTGTGAGGAGATGCCAGGCAACCACTGTTCCCCAAGCCTCCCACGGCTGGACACAAGCTCCCCTGTAGTCCCTGCTGCTGACAGGGGTGCTTAGGCTAGGGAGCACGGACCACATCCCTGGCACCCGAGCTGTGTGAACAGGAAGGAAGGCAGTGTTTGGAGCGAGCCTGGTGGAAAACATTCCCCAAGCTGCCTTTGGGCTGCAGCCAAATCCCTCCCTGGGAGAAAAGCCATCCGAGGTCTCTAGGGAGGGAACATGAGGCTCTGAGGGTCCTGGAATGGCTCAGGAGGTAGGGGTGGGATGACCGGAAGCTCCAAAACACCGCAGTGCACCTCACGGGAACCTATGCACCTCTGTTCCTGCTCTATGTCCCAGCTGACATCCTGGGCAAGCCCCTCTGCCTCCTGCCAGCTAGTGCTGTGTGACTTGAGCCTGTATGAGTCTCAGCCCAGGCCTGTGTAGGCCGGGGATAGGGGCCCTGCAGGACCACAGTCCCCTGACTGCTGCAGTGGCAGAGGCCCCAGAGGGGCTCACAGGAAACTCCTAATGCAGGCGCTCCATAGAGCAGAAGGTGCAGGAGCAAGCAAGGTGGGAAGAGTAGTCTGGATGCCTGGGTGTGGGGGACTTGTTGAGAGCATGGGAGACAGGAGGTAGGTGAGGCTGCAGGAAGTCAGCCACCACGACCAGGACCAGCCTGGCTCTGGTCCACACTTAATGCCATCTGGCTGGGGGGAGAAGGGTTGGGGGAGTTCCCAGGCCCTCTCATTGGCCCTGCAGCCAATGGCCCCACTAGGGATGCAGATGGTACAGACCTGGGGCCCCAAAGCGACAGGTCAGCCTGGCCCAGAACACCTCAAGTCTCAGCTCTTATCCCACCCCAGCTCCAAGTTCCTTTCAGCTCCAAAGGAGAGTAAACGTGACTGTGATTGAGGTCACGTGTGGGGTGGCGGGTGGACAGGGAATGACTTCAGTAAGAACCCAGGCTGCTGGGCAGCACTGTGCCTGCCCTCAGCCAAGCCCTTCCATCCACAGCCCCACACCAGTCCTCCCAGGTGTCCTACAGGAAAGGAGCAAACAGGGGCTGGCTCAGTGGCACAGAAGGTGAGGCTGCAGGCATCCCATGTGGATGCCAGTCTGAGTCCTGGCTGCTCCACTCTGGACCCAGTTCCCTGCTGGTGGCCTTGAGAGGGGAGGTGGAGGATGGTCCAAGGGCTTGGGCCCCTGCACCCATGAGGGACCCAGAGGAGGCTTTGGTCTGGCCCTAGCCACTATAGCAGATGGACAATAACTCTGTATTGCCCGCCCTGTCTGTGATCCTGCCTTCCAAACAAATACATACACATTAAAATGAGGGGAATGGTAAATCCCCATCTTACAGGCAGAAAGACAGAGGTTTCACAAGGGGACTTGTATTTCTCATGCCCAGAGATGTGGCTATAAACTGAGTTTTGTCCCAAGCATCACCCAGACCATACAGGCTTCCTTCACTGCCCAGATCCCCAGGGCTGGCTAGGCCTCATGCCCAGTGCTACAGACACAGGGACAAGGGGCAGCCCTCAGCCCTGCTGTAAGGCAACCCAGCCCCTCCCAGCCAGTGCCCACAGGGCATTCATACCCCTTCCTCATCCCTCCCCAAGCTCTCCCCCACTGCCACCCTCCAGCTCTGGTTTCAAGCCTGCAGCCCTCCCCCTACTCTGCCAGTCCTGACTGGACCTTTCATTCAGTCACCAGCTCATCCTTATCAAGCCTCTACAATGTGGCAGGCTGTGTGCTAGGAGCTGGGCACAAAGACGAACTCAAGGCTGACTGAAAGCCTCCTCCTCCGCAAGGCTGGCCAAGCCCCTCCCAAGTGCCCACACGGCCTCTGGGCCCCTTCAAGGCCCCCCGCCGCTACTGGGTGCTCTCCACAGCCCCCACAAGGAGGAGGAGAAGGAGCAGGGCGACAGGAAATTCCACAGGGAGGGCAGGGAGTTGCCCAGGGCGGTTTGAGGTCCACTGGGCCCAGGCCCAAGTGCTGGGCATCATGGACGGGGGGAGGGACTGCTGTGCAACTTCTGTTGGAGACTTGCCAGCTGCATCCACGCACCCCCTCACCCCGGCCCCAGCAGGCTCCTAGCACTCCTAGCCACGATGGAAACCCAAGGTCCTGGCCACGTGGCTCCCTGTGCCCAGCAGCATTGTGGCTGGAAACCCCATGGAGGCACTGAGAACAGTAGGAGTTTGTACACACTAGCTCAGGGAGACACTGCCTGGGGTTTCCCTTGCCTTCATGAAGGGGCGAAATGGCACCACCAGGCTGTGGGTGTGCACGTGCCTAGATGCCCTGCTGTCTCTCTGGATGTTGAAGGTCAATGCTACCTGCCTGACATGCATGTGTTCTCTGCCTGCGTCCGTGACTGTGGGTCACACCTGGGTATGGCTGCCCTCATGGCATCTCCGGGAAGGGCCTGTGAGCTCCAGCTGGCAGTTATGCCAGTGGGTCAAGGCAGAACCATGCATGTGCATGGAGGCCAGCACAAGCGTGTCTGGGTCCATAGATCCTCGCCTTCTGACTCTGGGAGGGTAAGCTACATGCTAAATGATGTGCAGGTAGGCTTCTACAAGCACCTGTGGGTGTGCCAGAGGCTGCAACAGAGAGCCTATGTGTGCATGTGTTCTCAATTGTGAACATGCAAACAAGTGTACAAGTCTGTGCGAGCAAGACAGTGCCTAGGGACACAGGCTCAGCACCTCTGCAAGGAATGCAGGCAGCCCTGGGAGTGCCCCCTCCCCCCTCCAAGCCTCAGCCTCACATTTTCCATCTCATTTTCCATCTGGCAAGAGCAAGATGGATTCTTAAAGACCCGGTTCTCAGAGCAGCCTCAGGGACAAGCCAGCTGCTCTGCCAGCCATAATGATAGGTCCTCTCCCCTCTCCAGGACCAAGCTAGTGCCTTCCACTACATTCCCAGGAGCCAGGAAGGTTACAGCTGCATTCGGTAGTTTACTGTGACATCACTGGGTCAGTCCCAGGCAGTGACTGGTACCCAGAAGACACCCACAAGACACGAAGGTGTGGACATTTAGCCAAGAGGTTAAGATGTCCGCCTCTTGCATCAGAGCACCTGGGTTTGAGTCCCAGCCCTGGGCTGACACCAGACTCCAGCCTCCCACCTGAGGCTGTGGTGAAGGCTCAGGTCATCAGGCCCCTGTTACACAAGTCAGAGTCCCGGATTGAGTTCCTGGCTCCTTCACTTCAGCCCTGACCATCGAGGACATCTGGGAAATGAACCAGCAGATGGGAGATGTCTCTTGTCACTTGGCCTTTCAAGCAAGTAATAAAGAGATCAAATTTGGAAAAAAAATTAAGACCATCAAAGGCATTGAACAAACACAGGCCTCGGGGAGCAGGGGGCAGGAGGAGGTGACTGGGTGGGCACTGGCATTCACTGAGTGCTGGCACTGCACCTCCACCTTGAACAGGGTAACAACTGCACACGGACACTCCCCACATCTCCACTTGCAGGCTCTGCCTCCTATGTACCACCCCATACCCCATCTGTCTCAACCTCTGGCAGTCTGGACCAGACCCACCACAAACAACCAGAAGCTCCAGGCTCTGGTCACACTGAACAAAGAGCAGGACCCGGGGCTGGAGTCTCAGCTGCACACCCTGGAGCCTCCACACACTCATCTGTACAAGGGTGGCTTCCTTGGGCCTTCCGAGCTGACATTGAGACTGGCTGCACTTCCGACACTGACATCCGGAACCTCAGGGAACAGAAGCTTGTCCTGCCTGACCAACTCCGCCTGGATTCACCCTCCAGCCCTGTTCCCCTTCCCCTCCCCTCCCCCCCCCCCCCAGAGTTCCTCTGAGAAGGAAGACGCAGACATCCTGTCTGCTCATTGGCTAAGAATAACAACAAAGCCCCAGGAGACGCAGGATTCCACTGTTTGAAAAGTCCCCCTGCCCATCCAGGCCCCCTTGATCGATCCCAACAACTCTATGAGATTGTCCAGGCAGCTTCCATTGATGGGATAGAAACAGCACACAGACCAAATAAGTTGCCTATGGCCACACAGTAAATGGTAATAAGAGGTGGGGCCTCATCTCCCAGAGTCTCCCATGCACACTGGGTGGGCTCCCAGCTGTGCTTATACATCCTCACCACCCAGTGATGGGTGATGGGGAGCTGGGAGATCTCAGACCATCAGGGGCTGAAGGTGAACTCCAGCTGATTGCTTTGCAATCAGACCTGCACGCTAGAACCTAGAACCAGCAAGTTCCCTGGACTAGCAGGACCCAACGTCAAGGACTGAGGCTACTGCACAAGTCTCCCCATGAGCCCCACTGGGTCACTGTGACCGAAACCAGCAATGCGGACCACTCAGAGATGCTGCCCACCCCGTCCTGTCTGGGCAAGCTAGCCTCATTCACGTGAGTTCCAGCATTTGCACCATCCTCCCTCCCCTCCTAAGGATCCCCAGGGTTGACAGTCCCCAGTGCCCCCAGTGGCTGGCAGGTGGGTGACTCCTTGCAGGACCTGTCCTGGCCCTCAGGAGCAGGGTGGCTACAGGGACAGACAACCCAACAAGAGCTGTACACACACTCACTGCCCGCCCCGCACTAGGACTGCTGGAGCAGTGGAGGGAAGGGACTGAGCCAAGCACCCACGGGTGACCCCCGCTCTTACTCAATCTCCTTCACCTCTCTGACCTTGGCACTGTTTTCAAACTCACTCGCTGAAGCCTGGAATACTTTCTACAGCTCCATTCCTGGCAGGCACTAGGTCACCCTTCAGCTCCTGGCCTCTGCCAGGTACAGGGGCACATTGCAGCCCTTCTCCCCACTACAACATGTCCCTCAGTCTCCCCCACAGTTCCACCATTGTACACCCCACAAATAAACAGTGGCAGAAGGAAAAAAAAAAAGCCCAGGCTGCCTGGGCATGGAAGAACCGCGCCCCATGGTCCATCCCCATGGGTCCACCCCCACCTGAGGCTCGCCATGTACCAAGCATGCACCATCTCACCAAGTCCTCCAGGTCAGAAGGCACGTACCACCCCATCTCCACACATGGGAAAACTGAGGGCCTCAAATGGTATGCACTTCCCCAATCTGGCCCAGACGCTCCTAGAGACCACCAGACCCTACAGCGCTTAGAAGTTCTCACACTGAATGGGGGAAACTGAGGCTCAGCCTGGTCCAAGCACTGGGAAGTTCCTAGCTGAACCCTGACCCATCAGAGACTCTGGGCTCAAGTTCAGCCTCACAGAACCACTATCCTAGCTGAGGGAAACATGGCTTGAGGCCTCTCCTAGAAGTCCAGCAGAGGGTCCTGGAGGCAACTCCGAGTAACAAAATTGGGAGACCTCCAGGCCCAGCCTCTGGGCTTCTGCAGAGTAGAGGAGCTGCCGGAATCCCGGCTGGCCAGCGCCAAGGGGGGCTCTGGGAAGACTCACCGTCCTACCTCCTAGAGCAGGCACAGAGGCCTGGCCTGGGGAGGGGCACATTGCCCTGATTCAAAGGGATCCTGGCCCAGTCTCCAAGCACTCCCTGGATGCAGGCCAGCTACAGAGCGGGGATAGGGAGGTGAAGGGGGGGGCAGGGGCGGGGAAACAAGGCAACAGGCACAAGTGAGTACCCCCCACCTAGCAGCATTCTAGAAAACAAGAAACACACCCAGCTGGGAGAGGCACAAGCCTGGGCTGCAGGCAGAGGTCAAGGGGCAGGGAGCCCAGCCCGCAGCCAGGGGCACCACGCTGTCCACCAACAGGAACAGGCCTTCCGGCCACTGCAAACCCAGGACAGGCTAGGGGCAGCATGGTCCACTGAACTTCCGGACTTCCAGGCCAAGGTCAACCCCCAAGGATTGGGCCGTCCCCAGAGCTGCCTACAGGCCAAGCAGTGGGCATTCAGGAGGTGCTGGGTCCACCGAATGGTCCAGCTCTGAGGGAGCCCTCAGCTCTCCCACCATGTCCGAGTGGGTGGCTTCTCTCCCGACCCTGGCAGCATGGGGACACAAGGAAGCTCCCCCCACCACCACCGTGCTAAGTGGCAGACTCGTCCCAGAGAGGGCAGATGACAACCTCCTGGGGTTTAGGAAGCTGCCGCTGACCGGCTTCTCCCACAACATCATCCTTCCAGGCTGTGGGACCGTTAGACTGGGCGGAAGTGGATTCGAGCCAAGGGGATGTTCCCAGATGTCATCTTTCAAACCAGACCCGCCCTGAGAGAGGCAGGCGGGGACAGGCCCGCTGCAGGGAAAGCCCTGGCTGGAGATGGGGACCATTTCGGGCCTCCCGCTGGTGGAGTCCCCCAGAAAGATCTGGCGGGGTTGGGGAAGCAAGGCAGGGTCCCAAGCCTTGGAAAATCAGAGGAGCCATGTACCCGAGGGCCAACCCCCACGCCAAGTCCTGCATCCACGCGCACTCCAAGGCACTTCTCCCAAATTTCCCTCCCGAGCCGGGCCCTGGTGCCCATCTCCACCACCAGCTACCTCCGGGTGTTCCCCTGTCCCGCCGGCGCCTCCCCGCACACCCCACCTTGAGATAGTCGTTCTCCGAGCGCAGCTCCTCCAGCTCCCGCACGAAGCCGCTGGGGCCGCAGTCCAGCAGCTCCTCCGTAAGGTCGGAGAAGGCGAGCGAGGTGCTCAGTGGCAAGCGGCTGCTGCCCGCGGACGACGCGGCCATCGACGGCTCCTCGGGGGACGCGGGCGGCCGCGGGGGCTGCTGCTGCTGTGCGGCCAGGGCGGGCTGAGGCTGCTGCCCTGGCCTGGCCCCCGCAGGGCCCCCGGCCGCCGACTCGGCATCGCTGCTCAGCGCCAGCTCCAGGCCCAGCAAGCGCGCCTCCTCCGACGCGCAGTCCGACACCTCAGAGCTACTGTCCGTGAGGCTGGGTGGTGGGGGCGGCGGGCGCGGCCCGGGCCCCGGACGCGGGCGGCCCTTGGACCGAACCCCGGCCCGGACCCCCGCCACCCGTGGCCCCGCCACCCGTGCCCCGGGTGCCACCGCGCGCCCCTTCTTGTCCGGCCGCGCGGAGGATGCGGCGCTGCAGGCGGCGGCGGCAGCGGAGCCTGGGCCGCGGCGGCCCTTGGCCAGCGACCAGCCGGCCACGTCCTTGGGCCGGGCCGGTGACGGCGCGCGGTGGCTCTTCTTCCTCTCAGAGGCTGGAGCGGGCACGGGGCCGCAGCCCCGGGCTGGGGGCTCGGCCGCCGGCGCCTCCATCTCGGCCTCCCTGGGCCTCAGCGAGCGGCGCGCATGGCTCGGGCCCACCCGGCCTCGGCGTCCCCGGGGAGGCTCTCCGCGCGGCTCCCGCTGCTCAAGCTGCGGCTCCGCTCGGCCCACCTCAGCTCCGGGACTGCGCTCCGGCTTCGACCCTCGCCGCGCGGGGTCCGCGCTGCCCTGAGATCGCAGAGTGCGGCCAGATCGCCTCCAGGCACCCCGGCTCCGACTCCGGCTCCGCCCGGCGCCCGCCCCCTCGGCCTCGCCGCGCCCCCGAAGCGCGCCCGGGCCCCGGCCGCCTGCACGCCGCTCGTTCCCTCGGGCTCCGAGTCCGGCTGCGGCCCGGGCCCCGGCTCCGCCCGGCGCGGCCCGCCCCCCGCGCAGCCCCGCCAGCTCCCCGCCCCGCCGCCTCGGCTCGGGGGCGCGCGGCTCCGCGAACAAAAGGCGGACGCGGCGGGAGCGGCGAGGAGGGATCTGCGAAGCAACAGCGACCCCCTCGAGGGTCAGACGGGCCCGGGCAGCCGCGGCTCCGGCTCCCCGCTCTTCGGTTCCGCCGCCGCTTTCTCCCCCGCAGGCAGAAGAAAGCCCTCCGGCCGAGGCACCCCTGCGCCCTGCTTCTGGGCCGGGGTCGCGTGGACGGCGGGATGGGGTATCCCCGGGCGGAGGCCGGGCGGACCCCAGCAAGCCGGAGACAGCATCCATGCACACCCCGCGCCCCTCGCCCCTCGCCCAGTTCCGAGCGTGCGCGGACTCCGCCCCCCTCACCCTGCCCCTCAGGAGCCGGGATTCCCATCGTACAGATGCGAAAACCGACGCCTGCGGGGGCGCAAACGATGCCATCATGGTCAACCGCAGGGTCGGGCTGGAACCCAAACCTCGCAGCTCCCAGGCCTGCCTATGCCCAGCGATGCTGACACCGCGGAGCCCCGGACACGTAGCCGGCCCTGCATGCCTAGACCCTCCGTGATGCCAGGCCTACCCCATGTCCAGCTGGGCACGGTGGACATGCAGGAGATTCTTAGGCGATATCAGAGCAGCGAGTGTTCAGGGAGGGCATGGCCGTGATGGGTGTTGGCACAGGTTGGGGACAATGACTTCCCCAGCCGACTCGCCCGGGTGATTTTCCTTCCAGAATTGTCTCCACAGCCTCTGGGGAAGTCCTGACACCTTCTCTTCTGCTGCTCCCCTCAGCTCTGAACCATTGCAGGGCCCAGCCAGATCCAGCACTCAGCCACCCCTCTGCCTAGTGATAGGCCACCCTGTGTTACTCCTGCAACCTCTTCCTGCTCAGTTCCCTTCCTCTCCCCTCCCCTTTCTAATCCTCTTCCACTTCCTCACCTGCCCCATCCACTTCCACCTTCAGGGAATTCACCCCTTAGGCCCCATTCATGGGTCCAGGCGTGAGTGCACCTCCATGCGCACTCCCATGGAACCAGGTACAAGACAGGTCACAGGTTGTCCCATGCTGTGCACACCCCCTGCTTGTACAGGCATCAGGTCCTGTGTGCGGTCAGGTACTAGCCCCAGGGAGCCCACACAACAAGGGGAAATGAGCCATAGAAGATGCGTCCCATGGGGTAAGCCCATGTCCTACACTGACACTGGAGTCAGCTCTGGCTCTTTTTTTTTCTTCTTCTTCTTCTTTTTCTTTAAGAGAGAAGCAGACAGAAACAACGTTCATCATTACTGCTTCACTCCCCAAATGGCTGCAACAGCCAGAGCTGAGCCTATCCCCAGCCAGGGGTCAGGAGCCCCGGGATGCACCACATGGATGCAGGGCTCCCATCTGCTGCTCCATTCCCAGGCCACAAGCAGGAGGCTAGATGGCAAGTGGAACACAAAGCAGCATCCATATGGGATGCGTGTGCATGGAGATGGAGGATCAGCAATTTAAGCCACAGCACCAAGCCTTATTTATTTTCTTTTTTAAAAAAGACTTCAGGACCCGGAGCAGTGGCCAGCAGCTAAAGTCCTCGCCTTGAACGTGCCAGGATCCCATATGGGCACTGGTTCTAATCCCGGCAGTTCCACTTCCCATCCACTCCCTGCTTGTGGCCTGGGAAAGCAGTTGAGGACGGCCCAAAGCCTTGGGACCCTGCACCCACATGGGAGACCCGGAAGAGGCTCCTGGCTGCTGACTTTGGATCGGCACAGCACCGGCCATTGCAGTCACTTGGGAAGTGAATCATCAGATGGAAGATCTTCCTGTCTCTCCTTCTCTCTGTATATCTGACTTTCTAATAAAAATAAAAAACAAATCTTAAAGAAAAAGACTTCAGAAAGAGAAATGGAGAAAATAAGAGAAAAAGATTCTCTACTGGGCTAAATTCCTCATCTTGAATGCACCAGCATCTCACATGGGTGCTGGTTATAATCCCAGCAGCCCTGCTTCTCTTTCAGCTCCCTGCTTGTGGCCTGGGAAGGCAGTTGAGGACTCCCCAAAGCCTTGGGATCCTGCACCCACATGGGAGACCTTGAGGAAGTTCCTGGCTCCTGGCTTCAGACTGGCGCAGTACCAGCCATTGTGGCCACTTGGGGGATGAATCAGCAGTCAGAAGATCTTCTCTGTTTCTCCTCCTCTCTGTATATTTCACTTGACAATAAAAATAAATCTTTATTTTTTAAGATTTTATTTATTTTTATTGGAAAGGCAGATATACAGAAAGGAAGAGAGACCGAGAGGAAGATCTCCCATCCGATGGTTCACTCCCCAAGCAGCCGCAATGACTGGAGCTGAGCCAATCCAAAGCCAGAAGCCAGGAGCTCTTCCAGGTCTCCCACATGGGTGCAGGGTCCCAAGGCTTTGGGCTGTCCACAACTGCTTTCCCAGGCCACAACCAGGGAGCTGGATGGGAAGCGGGGCCACCAGGACACGAACCAGCACCCATATGGGATCCTGGACATGCAAGGCAAGAACTTTAACCACTACGCTATTGCGACAGGCCCAAAAATAAATCTTAAACAAAAAAAGAAAGAAAGAAAAGAAAGAAAAAGATTCTCAGTCTCAAAATCAGGACTGTCCATGGTGGAAGCCAGGAATTTCAGCTGTGTCTTCCACGTGGGTGACAGGGACCCAGAGACATGAACCATCAATCTGCTGCTTCCTCCAGGCCATCAGCAGGGAGCTGGATTAGAAGGGGAGCAGACAGGACGCAACCTGCTATGGGATGCTGCTGTCACCGGTGATGGGTGTTATCTACATGCTTCAGGCTCCTGACTCTAGCTTCCTGTTAATCCAGGGCCTGGCAGGCAAAGGTGATGGCTCAAGTAATTGAGTGCATGCCTACCGCCCATGCCGACGAGGGAGGCTTGGGCTGAGTTCCTGGCTCCGGGCCATAGCCCAGCCCATTACTGTGGGCCTTTGAGGAGTGAACCAGTAGGTGGCATCTGTTATCCACATCTTCCTCTCACCCTAACAATGGATACTTTTTAAAAGATTTACTTATTGTTATTGGAAAGACAGATTTTTACAGAGAGAAAGAGGGGCAGAGCAAAAAAAACAAATGGATACTTTTATAAAATGCCATGTCTGGTACAAATTGATTCTTCCCAGGGTGGCAGGCAGTGGCGCAGGGGCTAGGGTGCTTTAAGAGCCTTGGGTAATGATGCAGGGTGGGAATTCCACTTTTGGGCCAAGAAGCGTCTTTAGACTGGTACGCTAGACCTAATGTCATGGTTTTTCCCCCCATCCCTCCACCTCCCTGGCCCTGCTGCTGGGCTCTAGGGGCTGCCCAAGGTCTAAGGGATGTCGAGTGACTCCCGGAAGCTGTGCCTCAGTTTCTCCTGTGTAGACTGTGGGCTTAGAGGAGCTGCACAGTGTGTGTACAAAGGACAGACCTAACCAGCCTAGCTTGGCTGTTCCTGTCCACAATGCGGGTCCTGAGACCCCAGGGCTCACATCTCTACACTTGGTGGGGCCAAAGGGTGTCCCTCTGCACCTAGGGTCAGGTTAAACCAGGAGGTCACAAAGAGGATGAGAGCTGCTGAGTGTTCAGAACTGGCCCCACACCGCCCTCCGTGGGTGCCAGCCAGCCTTGCGGTTGTCCATGTACACTGCCCACTGCCCCCAGGCCCGTGCTCAGCTCATCAGGAAAGGCTGAGGGAGTCCCTGGAGCCGCATCAGTACATGTCTCCTCCCAGCTCTCTAACTCCACCATGCTGTGGACACGCCTCCCTCCCACTGGGGGATGGCTTCTGCATTCCTTCCCCTTGAACCTGAGCCCATCTTGGTCTGCCTCAACCAACTGAGCATGGTGGAGGTATGTCAGGAACCACAGCCTCACTCACTGGCCTCTCACCCTGGGATCCAGCCCCATGCTGTGAAGAAGCACAGGTCACACAGGGAGGCCCCAGGAAGGGGCCAGCTATGACTCAACTAAAACTCCAATATGGGATGTTACATCCTACCCTGTGACTTAACCTACTGCCCCTGATTGATGTCTTCATCAGATCACTTTTGTTCTGGCAAGAGCAGATGCTTAGAAGAGACGGTACAGGAACCAGGAGCAAGGGGCACAGCCAGGGCAGCTCAGCCATAGGAAGGAGCCAGCTGCTCCTGCTCTCTCCTGAAGGAGGCGCAGAGTGCAGCAGCAGTATGAAGGTGAGGGCTCCTTGGCAGTGCCAGCAGTTCTCCCAATGCAAGACAGAGGGTTGGATAAGAATGAGGGCAAGGGGGTAGTTAAGTGGGGAGTGGAGCAGAGCTGGAGAAGGGCAGAACCCCAAGAGTGGAAGGACAGCAGACCCCTGGACGCAGTGGGGAGCAGGGCAGATTGCACAAGCTGCTCCGAGCTGGCCAGGGAGGCCATTGACAATGGCTGCACCTGTCACTGTGCAGCCCATGTCACACTTATCATATACATGGACTTTTCCCACTCGGTGAGGGGTGAAGGCACTTCCCTTTACAAACCCCTGGCACTGTACTCATGGGATACTCCCTTCCTCCTTGGTTGGTCACTGGGAGACAGTGATTCACGTCTTTTTCTTTAAGATTCGCTGTGGGGCCGGCGCGGTGGTGCAAGTGGTTGGGGTCCTCACCTTGCACGCCCCGGGATCCCATATGGTTCTAAACCCGGCGGTCCCGCTTCCCGTCCAGCTCCCTGCCTGTGGCCCGGGAAAGCAGTCGAGGACGGCGGCTTTGGATCGGCATCGGATCGGCCGTTGCGCTCACTTAGGAAGTGAATCATCAGACAAAAGATCTTCCTCTCTGTCTCTCCTCTCTGTATATCCGCCTTTCCAATAATAAAAAAAAAAATCTTAAAAAAAAAAAAAAGATTCACTGTGTATTTGTGAGGCAGAGATAATAGAGAGCTCTTCTATCTGCTGGCTCATTCCCTAGATAACTGGAAAAACCAAGGCTAAGCCAGACCAAAGCGAGGGACCAAGAGCTCCTTCCAGGTCTCCCATATGGGTGGCATGGACCCAAGTACCTGGGTCGTCTTCTGCTGCTTTTCCACTGAGAGCTGGATGGGAAGTGGGGTGGCTGGGACCTGAACTGACACTGATATGGAAAGCCAGCAATGCATAGCTATGCCACTGTGCCAGCCTCCAATCCTCCAATATAGTTCTTGTAAAAATCATTTTGTTTCACTTTTTTGAAGATTTATTTATTTTTATTGGAAAGTGAGATAAAGAGAGGAGGAGAGACAGAGAGGAAGATCCTCCTTCCAGACGGCCACAATGGTCAGAGCTGAGCCAATCTGATCTGAAGCCAGGAGCCAGGAACCAGGTGCTTCTTTTGGGTCTCCTACATGGGTGCAGGATCCCAAGGCTTTGGGCTGTCCTCAACTGCTTTCCCAGGCCACAAGCAGGGAGCTGGATGGGAAGCAGGGCCGCCAGAATCAGAACTGGCATGCATATGGAATTCCAGCACGTTCAAGGCAAGGACTTTAGCCACTAAGCTACCATGCTGGGCCCTTATTTTAATTTCTTACTTGAAACGCTTAGAGAGGGCCTGGCGGCATGGCCTAGCGGCTAAGGGCCTCGCCTTGAATGCACCGGGATCCCATAAGATCCCTGGTTCTAATCCTGGCAGCTCCATTTCCTCTCTATCTCTCCTCTTCTTTGTATATCTGACTTTGTAATTAAAATAAAATAAATCCTTAAAAAAAAAAAAAAGAAAAGCATAGAGAAAGAGTTCCCATCCACTGTTTCAGTTCTCTATTACCCTCAACAGCCAGGGCTGAATCAGGCCCAAAGGCAAAGGCCAGTAACTCTTCCCAGGCCTCCCACATGGGTCAGAGAAACCAAGGATGTGTGTGAGCCATCCACTGTGGCCTCCCAGAGTGCACATCAGCAGGAAGCTGGGATGGGGAGCAGAGCTGGGACTCAGACCCAGGTGGATAGGTCTTACCCACTGTGCCCAGCACCTGCCAGAAAGAGGCAGTGCTGGGCTGGGGTGGGTGGGACACCAGGATCCCGAGGAGGGATGTCTTCTAGGGGCAGGTGGGTGTGTGGGGCGTCCCCTCAACCACTCTCACACTGAGTTTCCCTAGAATGGGACAGCTGGGTCAATCTCCCTGCTCCTCCCAGCATCCAGGGTTCAGTTAGCAGCGGAGAAAGGGACACAGCAGGAGGTGTGGGCTGTGACCCTGCACTGTTGACAGCCCAAACACAGATTGCAACAGCTGTGTTTGCAGTGACAACAGGGCCCTGTGTGTGTCTGTTTTGTCCATAACACTGAGGCAAATACAGGCTGAGGGGACCATGGCTGTGGGACCAAGGGGTGGGCTGTTTCAGGGGTGGGGGAAGATGGCAGGCTCCCCCACTTCACAAGGTGAGAGACTGCTCAGCCAATGTTCCCTATCAGCTCCTGCCCTGGGCAGAGGCCCCCTTGCTCAGGGACTCAATTTTTGAGGCTGTGTGGGTCATTGATATCCTGTGTGCAGAGAAAAAGAAGTTGCTATGTGCCTACTGTGAACGTGACATGACATGGCAGGCAGGGGAGAGGAGGTGGGTGGGCAGGGCTCCCTGTATCACACCCTTAGGGGTGTGTGTGCAGTGGTAGGCAGCAGGTGCCAGGGGCTACATGTTGGCTGCAGCAATAAGTTCCAGGAGAGTGCTCCACTGCCTTGAGCTCTTGGGGTGAGGCTGGGGCAACGGGTGATGAGATCTTGTGTGTAGAAATATGTGTGTGAGATCTGAGTTCCAGGTGTCCTGTAATCACTAACAGACCTTCCAGCTAGAACTGGGCTGGCACTGTGCCAGGGCCCTAGGAGGCGACACACCCTCCAGGGGCGGGTATAAAAGCCAGGGTGCAGAGCCTGGGGCTAGGGTTGGGCAGAGGTGCTGGCTACTACACAAGGACTGCCAGCAGGTAGGTGAGCTCCAGGTGCGTTCCCTCTTGGGGACCTGGGGGATACTTTGAGGACACCTCACACTGTGGGACAGACTGCAGAAGGTCACCAGAGCTGGGGCACACCAGAGTAAGTATCCCCTCCCCTTCCCTCATCCTGTGGCTCCTAGGTGAAGGCTGTGTGGCCACTTGTCAGGGATTGGAGCCCTGTATGTCTCGGAGAGGCTAGGTGGGAACAGCAGTGAGCTCTGCAGTTTGACCACCAGACATCAGGGTGAGGACTAGGGGGTGGAGGCCTGGCTTAGCATTCCAACTCTTTAGGCAGAATTTTCCTTCAAACAGCCTTAGGAGGCAGATACTGGCATTTTACATACGAGCCAACTGAAATGGAGAGAGGTTAAAGACTGTGCCCAAGGTCGCACATCAAATCAGTGCCAAAACCAAGCCCTCAGCTCCCTGGCTCCAGAACCTGAGCCCTCTCAGCCAATGCCCACGCAGTCCCTAGGCCCCTTCCCCACCCACACAGCAGTTTGCATGACAACAAAGAGATCACCGAATGCACCAAAGGGACCTGGAGCCAGGTCAGCTTTAAGCCCTGGGGACGCTGTCAGCGTGGAGGCCCAGCAAATTAAGCTGTCACCTGTAACACCAACATCCCACAAGAGTGCTGGTTTGAGTCCTGGCTGCTCTGCTTCTGATCCAGCTTCCTGCTAACGCACCTAGGAAGGCTGCAGAAGATGGCCCTGACATTCACATAGTAAACCCAAGTGAAACCCCTGACTTCAGACTGGCTCTGACTCAGTTGTTGAGCCATTTGGGGATTGAACCAGCAGAGACAAGACCTCTTTTGCTCCCCTCCCACTGTAACTCTGCCTTTCAAATAAATAAGTAAATCCTCTTTTTCCATTTAAAAAAAATATTTGTTTGAAAGATTTTTAGATAGACAGAAAGACAGCAAGCGAACAAGAGAGAGAGAGATTGATTTTCCATCTCCTGGTTCACTCTCCAAATAGCACAATGGCCACAACTGAGATCTGAAGCCAGGAGCTAGGGGATTCTTCCTGGTCTCCTGTGTGGGTAACAGAATTTGGACCACCCTCTGCAGCCCTCTCAGACCATAAGCGAGTAGCTGGATGGGAAGTGGAGCAGCCAGGACTAGAATCAGCACCCATTTGGGATCCCAGCACAATAGTTGGAGGACAAGTTTGTTATATCACTACCCAAGTTTTCCTTTTATAAAGCACTGGGAAGGCTCCTTGGGACTGTGTCAAGAGCCATGCACATGTTCTTTGACCTTGCAGCCAGCTGAAAAGCACTATAAAGGACAAGATGACAGGTGAGCAAAGTTCACTGCAGGCTCACTCAGGATCACTGGCGGCAGGAAGGAAGTGACTGTCTAATAGAAGGGAGAGCCAGTCATGCCCCTCCCACATCCTCCAAGGTGACCACGCAGAGCTAGCCAAAGTCACAGAATATTTGTATCTGTTGTTACTTGGGGAGGCATTTTATAAAGCCATCTGGGCTGTGATCTGTGGTCTACATGAAATGAGATCTCAGATGGGGAAAGGTTATTTCTGAAACACGGAATTATGCATGTTTTTATATTCTCATTCTCCCTTGGAGTCCCTGAACTTAGAAGACGTTCATTAAGGGCAGGTGTTTGGGTCAGGGCAAATGCCCTGGGTGTGATGCCTGCTCAGGCTCCACTTCCAATGCAGCTCCCTTGGTAATTCACACCCTGGGAGGCAGCAGTGATGGCTTAAGAACTTGGATCCCTGCCACCCACCCACATGGGAAACCCAGACTCCTGGTATTGACCCCTTTGGGAGATGAACCAGTTGATGGGACTTGTTCTGTTGCTCAAAAAACATATATTTTTAAGGAAACAGGGCATTTGGATCTCAGCACGTTTGGTGCAAGCTTCTGGAAGAGGTTATGGGACCACAGGGCCACAGGGACCAGAACTGAGGCCAGTCAGTCCAAAGACATTTCTGAGATGATCCAGCCTGACATGTTTCATGTGGGGAAACAGGCCCTGGGAGGCAGATAGCCTGATCCAAGGTCCCATAAGGACCAGGAGCTTGTAGGCTGGGCCTTCAGCCTCTGCCCAAAGGACCACAATGGCCAGGCCAGGTGGCCAGAACGGGCAGGAGGTGAGTGGAAGTTGAAGCTAAAATCCATGGTGTGCTAGCACGGGCATCAGATGTGGTCATCGAGCAAGCCATTTATGCACTTACCCAGTGGCCTGGGCATTAACAGCAGGCGGAGAGCAAAGGGCAGCTGGGTGAGTGTGGGTGTGGCATTGGCAGGGAGCACCCCACACCTGCTCCTCTCATCCCTGGACTCTCATCCCTGCTCCTCTCATCCTTTTCAGTGCTTGCTTCCTCCAGAGCTGGGCTGAGCACTCTCTCACTGCTGGCTGCCGGGCCAGGATAGGAGCATGAAAGGTGGCCGCTGGCGCTACTCTCGGCTGGTAAGGGTTGTGTTCTGCTAGGGTTATGGCAGAGGGTGGGGGTGGGATGGGCATGGGAGGCCAGGTGGCTGGCAGGTAGGACCCAGGCAGGGGTGGATGCGGTGGCTGAGGGACTGGCTATAAACTTGGGGCAGGCTCATGGTCCTGTGACCTGGGTGGGAAGGTAGGTCACTAACTCTGCCCCTACTTCCTTCTCCAAAGGCTGGACCCTGGGAGTCCTGGTATGTAGGTGCATAGGCCTGCACGCGCACACACACACACACATACACACTCTTACATACTGCATTAGGGAAGCTCAATGGAATGGGTGGGTGTCTGAGCACACTGGCGTACCATGCACATTGAGACATACCGATTTAAGTGACTTCAACTCACACTCCACTGAACAGCTCTTCCACCCTGACCAATCTACACAGCTTACAGACAAAAACCCACTTGACCACACATATCACTACATGGGCAGGAAATCCTTCTTTGTTGTTGTTGTCATTATTTCCTGCACGTGCGCACATGCGTGTGCACACACACACCTGGCGCTGGACAGCCACCACCTGCTGTTCCTCCCTTCCACCACTACCCCATTCCCTGGCTTCAGTGTGCTCCCTGGCAAACCCCTCTCCAACCACCCCTGCCCCCTGTGCCATCCTAACAGCACAGAAGGGTACTGGGGGAATTTCAATTCTCACCTGGCAGGGGACAGGGAGAACACAGGCTGTAGGTAGGGTGTTGTCCCATCCCGGGCACCTCTGCCAGTCTCCCCTGGGCTATGCTGGGGAGGAGGGGCAGGGGCAGGGCCCAGAGGCTCCTCTGCCGGGGTCACTGGACCTGCCTCTGCCCTGACGCAGCGAGCCCCTCTTGGTGTCCTCACAGCCCAGCAGTGTGGAAGATGCCCTGTCTGCAGAGGAGGATGCTGAGGAAGAGGAAGAGGAGGAGGCGGTGGCAGCCCCAGCCCCAGCCCCAGCCACTGAGGAGCCCCAGGAGCCCCAGCTGACAGAGGCCAGCCAGGTGCTGGGGGCCTCAGAGATCAGGCAGGTTCGGGCACCACACGGTCCCGGGTTTGCAGCCTGGTGGATCCACTTCCTTGTTCATGCCAGTCGGGCCCTGGGGCCCTGGGGCCAGGTCCACCCTGTCTGCTTCTCTCTGGGCTTCCCTTTTGCTTTGTAGAATATGAATGCAGAGCATGAGTGCTGCCATTTTCCCTGGGCTGGGGGGGCGGGAGGGAGGAGAGAGGAGGGAGGAATACAAAGGAAGAAGCTGATTCTGAAACAGGACAAGTTCCTGGAGCTGAAGCTGGGACAGAGGCCAAGGGAAAGGTCCTGGCAGAGACCTGAGCTGAGTTCTAGTCCCCACTCTGCTAATGACTCCCCACATGGGCTTTGGATTCATTCATCTGTTTTGCTTCCCCGAATCTCAGTTTTCCTTACCTGTGAAATGAGTGTAGGAACCCCTACCTCTGAGGGCTCTGTTGATGGGTGTGGACATCGCTGCGACACCTGACTGCTCACCCTGTTCCAGTTGTTTAACCTCATGCCTTCCGCCCTCAGCTCAGCCTCCACCTGCCCCCACGGGTCAGGGGATGCCCCTGGAGCCTAGTTTTCTGTACCGCACGGGATGGCTTCAGCCTGCGGAGGCTGTACCGGCAGATGGAGGGCCATGGCGGGCCGGCGCTGCTGGTGCTGCGCGACCAGGATGGGCAGGTAAGCCAGGCAGAGGGCTGTTGCCTCTAGGACGAAGGGCAGAGGTGCTGGGCTGAGCCACCTGGGTTAGATGCCCAGGAGGGAACTAAGACCTACATCCCATGCAGAGTCCATCCCCAACCATTCATAGACCCAGCTCAAGAGGCTGAAGCATTTCACTGCTCCCAGCTGGATAGGGGGCCAGGCCGATATTCAAACAGCCTGACCCACTTGGAATTAATATCCTATGGGGAAGAGCCTGTTATCCAGCACACAGCCCAGAAACGCAAAATTGCACCTTCGCAACCAAGAAGAACATGGGGCTGCAATCTTTCCACAAGTGGGAAATGGAAAGGAAACGATGGTGACCCTACATAGAGTAATGCTGCGCAGGCAGCAAATCTGACGCGGAGCTGCTGGGGTTAGGGATTTTTCCTTTTTTTTTTTTTTTTTTTTTTTTTGAGAGGGACATAATGGAGTAACAGAGCAAAAGAAGAGAAGAGATGGATCTTGTATCTTGCATCAGCTGGTTCACTCTCCAAATGACTACACCTGCCAGGGCTGGGCCAGTCTGAAGCCAAGAGCCTGGAACTCCATCTGGGTCTCCCACATGCATGGCAGGAGCCCAAGCACTTGGACCACCTCCTAATGCTTTCCCAGGTGCACTAGTCAGGTCAGAGTAGATTGGAATCAGTGCTCTGACAGGGAAGGCTGGCATGGTAGGTGATAACAGCCTGCAGTGCCACAGTGCTGGCCCCTAGGTTGTTGTGGGTTTTTTTTAATCTTTTTTTTTTTTTTAAAGATTTATTTATTTTTACTGGAAAGTCAGGTATACAGAGGAGGAGAGATAGAGAGGAAGATCTTCTGTCTGCTGATTCATTCCCCAAGTGACTGCAATGACCAGAGCTACACTGATCCAAAGCCAGGAACACGGAGCCAGGAGCATCTTCTGGGTCTCCCACTCAGGTGCAGGGTCCCAAGGCTTTGGGGCATCCTCGACTGCTTTCCCAGGTCACAAGCAGAGATGGAGGGAAAGTGGGGCTGCCAGGACATGAACCAGCACCCATATGGGATCCCAGCGCTTGCAAGGTGAGTGCTTTAGCCACTAGGCTATGGCACCAGGCCCATCTTCTTTTTTTTTTTCTTTAAAGAAGCATATGAAAGGCATTTAGAAGACAGAAAAAATGGAACAGGAACTTGCCACGAGATAAACTTGCAGAAGAGCTGTGCATTGCTTCGATGCAATGGTGGTATTATGGTGATATTAAGAACAAGTTTGGGCCTTTGGGGTTGAACTGTTCAGGGCTGCATGGTCATAGTATCTGCAAGCTGGTTTTATCATGACTCAGAGACACACGAGGCAGGAGAGGAAGCAGACTCTAAAGGCATTTGCGAGGGCTGGGTGAAGGTGGACAGCTTCAACTGGCTAATCCTTCACCCACAAGTACCAGCATTTCCATATGAGTGCTGGTTTACATTCCAGATGCTCCACTTCCCCTCCAGCTCCCTGCTTGTGACCTGGAAAGGAGGTAGAGGATGGGCCTTGGAGGAAGCTTCTGGCTCCTGGCTTTGGATCGGCTCAGCTCCAGCCGTTGTGCCCATTTAGGCAGTGAACCAGTGGATGGAAGATCTTTCTGTAAATCTGCCTTTCCAATAAAAATAAAATAAATCTAAACACACATACACAGTGACTAAGAGGCAGATATCATATACCTGAGATGCAGCCAGGAACAACTGGAACCACATCAGAAGCCTTGGTTTCAAGGCCTGGCTTGTTCTTAATTCCAGCTTCTGCTAAGAGGCAGGCACTTGGGACGAGGCCATGACGGCTGCAGGACAAGGGTCCCTGAGTTACTACCTTCAGCCTGGCCTAGTCCTGGGTATTGTAGGCAACTGGGGAGTAAATCAGTAGTTGGGCTCTCTTCAAATAAATAGAATACATTTAAAAATACAGTAAAACTGAAATTAAAGGGCCTGGTGCCATAGCCTAGTGGATGAAGTCCTTGCCTTGAATGCACCAGGATCCCACATGGGTGGCAGTTCTAATCCTGGCAGCCCCGCTTCCCATCCAGCTCCCTGCTTGTGGCCTGGGAAAGCAGACAAGGATGGCCCAAAGTCTTGGGACTCTGTGCCTATGTTGGAGACCCAGAAGAAGCTCCTGGCTTTGTATCAGCTCAGCTTTAACTGTTGGAGCTGCTTGGGGAGTGAATCATCTGGAGGATTTTCTTGTCTCTCCTTCTCTCTGTATATTTGTCTTTCCAATAAAAATAAATACATTTTTAAGAAAAGGAAAAAAAAAACTAGAAGTTAAGACACCTTATACTTGGATTTAGGTCTCAGATCCATTCCCCAACCTCGTTTCCTCGCAAGGCTGACCCTGGGAGGCAGTGGGGCTGGCTCAAGTCCCCGGGCCCTGCTACCACCTGGGAGATGTAGATCGCATTCTTGGTTCCGTTTCATTCAGGGTTGCTGGATAGAAGCTCTCCGGCTCTGCCTGCCTCTCATATAAATACAAACTTAAAAACAAAAGTGTGTACACAGGCAGGAAATGGACTCTAAGGCATTCTGTCGGGAGATGAAGGGAGGACCTGCAGCCTCCTGCATTTTCTTTTTGCCCACGAACAGCCTGTGATTTTTCTGGAAGGGCTGTTTGTACGAGATACTTAAGTATGAGCTGATAG
Organism: Ochotona curzoniae; assembly: GCF_017591425.1. NCBI lineage: Eukaryota > Metazoa > Chordata > Mammalia > Lagomorpha > Ochotonidae > Ochotona > Ochotona curzoniae. The sequence goes on along the minus strand of NW_024465894.1, from coordinate 12,579,574 downwards.
ACGAGGCCAGCCCAGCCCTTCTGCAGGGTGCTGTGCGCTCATGGCAGGCACCCCCGGAACGAGTTCCATCTTCCACCCAGAGGGTGGGGGAGATGGGGATATGTTCAGCTGCAGACGGCAAGTTCTGCTTTTCAGATGTTTGGCGCCTTCTCCTCCTCGGCCATCCGGCTCAGCAAGGGCTTCTATGGGACGGGCGAGACCTTCCTCTTCTCCTTCTGCCCCCAGCTGAAGGTAACCTCTGGCTCCACCCTGGGGGGAGGGTCTGGGAGGACCAAGCTTGGGGGTGAGGGGAGGGCAGCAGCTATGAGCCTCATGCTTGCTGGGCTGTGTCATGTCTCCCTGGAACTCTGCTGGTGGTGAGCAAAGGAACCCTGGGGCCTGCTCATATTTTTAAAAGAAAGATTTGAAAAGTACACTGAGAGAGACAGAGAGCTTGCATCTGCTGATTCACTTTCCAAATGGCTACAGGGGCCAGGCTGAAGCCGGGAGTCTGGAACTCCATCCAGCTCTCCCTTGTGGGTGGTAGGAACCCAAGCACTAGAAGCATCATCTACCACTTTGGCACGTGACTACACAGCTAGCTGGATTGAAGTTGGAGCAGCCAGGATTGAAAACAGCACTCTGCACTTGATCTTAGCCAAAAGGCTGAGAGCCGATAGAACCTGAACTCTAACACAGGATGCAGGGGTCCCAGGTGGCCACTTAACCTGCTGAACCACTGTGTGGAATGCCAGAATCCCAAATGGGCATCAGTTTGAGTCCTGGCTACTCTGCTTCTGATCCAGCTCCCTGTCAATGCACCTAGATCCTAACGGTTGGGCCCCACCACCTATGTGGGAGATCCAGCTGATGCTTCACTCTCCTTTCCTGGCGAGCTGGTCACACAGAGTGGTGAGATCCAGGATGACTTCCCCTAGGATAAGCTGTTGAGCGAGGACAAGAGGCGGCAGGGATGCAGGTATTGGCAGTCTTTCTGGAGTGTGTGCAAAGGCACAGCCCTGGGAGACAGGAGAGAGCATGCAGGGATCCAGAGCCACATGTGTGGCAGTGCAGGTATGGTGCTCTCAAGCAGGAGAGGTTCACGCTTTGCCCGGTGGGTAAGGAACTAATCTGAGCACCGTGGCTCACTTTTGGAGGTCTAATTTCTCCGTCTAATTTCTCCCACCCGGCCATGCCACCATCTGCCAGGGGCCTTCCCCAGCCTTCGCAGGAATGGGGAGAAGCTTACAATGCAGGGGTGGGGTCTCCCTGCCTCCCTTGTGGTGGCTGGAGAAAGGATGCTGGAGGGTCCTCTCGGGCCAGGGCACCCTGCTCCTTAGCTTCCTCCCTCACTTAGTAGAAAGGCAAGTGTGCACCATGCCCAACACCTTCTGGCCTCCAGCACTTGCTCTTCCCACCCTGCTTGTCCTTCACTCAGCTCCCACTACACTGGCTCTTGCCTGTGCAGCCTGCTCCCACCTCAGGGCCTTCACGCACACTGCTCCAACTCCCTCATGCTGCATCTCTTCAAGGCAGAGAGAGAGAGAAAGAGAAAATCTTGAATCTTCCATTTGCTGGTTTACTCCCCAAATGGCTGCAGCAGCCAGGCTGAAGTTTCTTATAAGTCTACCATGGGGGTGCTTGGACCCTCCTCTGCTTTCCCAGATGCATTAGCAGGGAGCTGGATTGGAAGTGGACAAGCCAGGGCTTGACTTGAACTAACATCCATATGGGATGCCGGTGTTCCAGGCTGCAGCTTAATTCACCATCACAGCACTGGTCCCAGGACTCGGTTCTGACATCACTATCTCAGGGAGGACCCTCCCTGACTACTGAATGAAAGTGAGCACTGCTTGTCCTTTCCACCTGTCACTGTCACACAGGTATTTATCAGTCTCCTTCCATTACAGCACGAGTGCTGCAAGGTGGAGATTCTTTTCTGTAGTGGTCACTGTTGCACCTAGTGTCTGTAACATGGGAGTGGTAGCGTCCCAGCCTGTCCTCATGGTGGCCCCAGGTTCAGGAAGTGGTCCACACCTGTCTCGGCCTCTGGCACTTGCCTAGCCAATATTCCAAGTGGCATCATGAGCCTAGCCTGGTCTCATCCTCAGGAACCACAATCATCTCTCTCTGTCAAGCCTGAAGGCCATGGCCACGAAGGAGGCCGAGAGGAGCTGACCGGCTTTGCTTTCAAGTGGTTAACATCAGCTCAGTCCTTGTGAGCAAAGGCTCTGCCTTAGTTTTGTGCTTAGTTCATTTTCATTTTCTTGATTTTTTTTTTTGTTGGCAACAAATCATAGGCAATCATTATGATGGCACATAAAAAAATCGTGGAAAAATGGGATTCATTTATTTGAATGCAAACACTTGGAACTCCAGTATTTTTGCCTAAGATCATGAACTGCTGGAAGGCCTCTTGTACGTTTGACTCATGGCTCTTTTAAAGTCTTTTTTTTTTTTAAAGATTTATTTTTATTATGTTTTTTATTGGAAAGGCGGATATACAGAGGGGAGAGACAGAGAGGAAGATCTTCCGTCCAATGATTCACTCCCCAAGTGAGCGCAACGGCTGACACTATGCTGATCCAAAGCCAGGAGCCTCTTCCGGGTCTCCCACGCGGGTGCAGGGTCCCAAAGCTTTGGGCTGTCCTCGACTGCTTTCCTGGGCCACAGGCAGGGAGCTGGAAAGGAAGCGGGGCTGCCGGGATTAAGAATCGGCGCCCATATGGGATCCCGGGCGTGCAAGGCGAGGACCTTAACCACTTGTGCCACCACGCCGGGCCCTTTTAAAGTCTTGTTGCTTGATTTGATACAAGTGATTTCTTCATCCAGCAAATATCTAGACTGTGACCTCAGGAATGCAGCTGGTGCTCAAGAGCAACGCCACGGATATTCATGTCCAGGGTCAGGCCAGCTGTCCCCAGTAATGCACATACAGCCCCCCACAGGGGAGACCTGGCTTCAGTTCCTGGCTCCTGGCTTCAGGCTAGCCTGGCCCTGGCCACTGTGGGCCTCTGGCAGAGTGAAGCAGAAGATGGAAGCTGTGTGTCTGCCTTTCAAATATGACAAACATGAAACATCAAAGCAGGATGTGGCAGGAAAGGCTGCCTTCACTAGGGTGACCGCAGAAAGTTTGAAAGGACGTTTGTGCTGGAAGATGGCAAGTGGGTGCCTTGGGAGAACTGGTGGAGACGGGGCTCTGGGAGAGGAAGGAGCTTGGCGGAGATGCTGAGCGGATCAGACAGCAGGGTGGACGTGGGCTGGAGCAGGAGACTTCATTGGAAGAGACCCGGCAAGGGGTGAGCAGGGCTGGGACAGGCTGAAGTGGCCATGGTCAGGGTATGCAGGGTTCACTGCTGGGCAGCCAGGGAGCCATATGAGGAGAGCTCACAAGATGAGTCCCAGCTCCTGACCTGGCCTTGCCAGCTCCTTTCTCCACAGTGCTGGAAGCAGGGAGCCTTACAGGTTTGTTTCAACTCCTACAACCAAGGGGCTTCCAGAGCATCTGGATTGTAGGAATTTAGCCACCAGGGTACGAGGCCGTGAACTCTGAGGCCTCTGTAAAGAGGAACCTCAGCAGCCCTGAGCACTCTGGCAGCTGGGCTGGGACTGGGTTGTGGTTTCATGGCCAGCACTGCCACCTTGTGCTTTGAAGCTGAACTGCTGGGTCATCTTGGCCTTTCCACTCCCCAGGTCTTCAACTGGACAGGACGCAACTCTTTCTTCGTGAAGGGAGACTTGGACTCGTTGATGGTGGGCAGCGGCAGGTGTGTGTCTCAGGGCCATGGGCTTCCCCAGACAAGGTGGAAAGCTGCTCCGTGTCAGGCTGTGCCTCCCATATGCCTATCACTGCCCCCACCCACCAGAGGGTACAGTGCGTAACAGCTTGGCCACTCAGCCTAAGTAGATTGCGGCTTCTTATCCATTGCAGCAGGCATCTGGCCTGTGTGTGTGTGGACAGGAGGTGGGGCAGCTGACCCCTGGTGTGACCTCTAACCCAGGCCTACTGCTTGACTGATACCAAGCAAATTCCCCTGCCCGCTTGCCCAGAAAGCCTCCTGTGGTGTAGCTCCACCTAAAACAGATGGACATACACAGGTGTGTGGACACTCGTCCCCTGCCTCCAGCAGAGGGCATTCAGGAGGTCTCCCGTTGAAGTGGCTTGGGGTGCACCTATGAAATTCATGCCTATGGTGAGGCCTCACCAGGAGAAAGCTGTTCTGGGCCCCCTAAACAGAATGGTGATGATGGCTGCACCCCTACCCTCAACCTCTGCAATTCAGGAAAACTCGGTTTAAAGGAAAACACAAGCCATGGGCCACACTGGGCTGCTAGCTGCTGTCAGGGCGTGTGGCCAGGGGCTGGTGGCCCAGGTGGGTCCCACGGGCCTCCATGCTAGGGAGTGAGCCTCAATGCAAGTGTCCTCTTCTCTTTAGTGGCCAGTTTGGGCTGTGGCTGGATGGAGATTTGTACCGTGGTGGGAGTCAGCCCTGCGCAACCTTCAACAACGAGGTGCTGGCCCGGCACGAGCAGTTCTGCATCATGGAGCTGGAGGCCTGGGTGCCAAGCTGAGGCTTGTGCCAGCCGCCAAGGGAGCAGCCCCATTCTGCTGTCCCAAGCACAGCTAGTGTGGACCATGGCTGGGGACCTCGAGGGACTGGGAGACACTCGGAGCACCACAGAGGCCCTCGGCACAGCTGTCCTGGAAGAGGGCCTACAATATGCAAGTGCCTGTTGTAGATTACCGGCAGACATGCACTCATGCAGCAGCTGAACCACCAGCATCTTCCCTATGTTGCTCCAAGGCTGCACACGTACACACATAGGCATCTGTGTCATTGTATGAGGAGGATGTGAAAGCACCCAGTGAGCAACATGCCTACTTGGATGGAAACCTGTGTAGATGGGAACCTAAGCTAGGAGGGCCCGGTTTGAGTCCTGGCTATTCCACACTTCTCATCCAGCTCCCTGCTGACATACCTGGGAGGGAGCGGATGACAGATAGCTCAAGTACCAGGAGACTCGGATGGCTCCTGGCTCTGGCAGGAAAACAGGGAGTGAACCAGTGAGTGGAAGAGGTCATCTCTCTGTTGCTCTGCTTTTCAAACAAATAAATATAGCTTTTTAAAAATAAATAAATGAATAAAGAGGGTGAGCTGCTGTGTGCACAACAGGAGTTCTGAAACGCAGGGGAGCCAGTCACATCCCTTGCCAGAAGCGTCTGTCACAGCAGAAGACTGGGGTTCTTCCGGGGTTGACTCAGCCACTGCTGAGTGAGGACACCAAACACGGGCTTGCCCAGGCCAATCCCGCTCACAGCTCAGGTCCCACGCAAAGCGATGTCCAGGCACAGACCAGGCGGGGGAGGGTGAGGAGCACACATGGGAAGGGTCACATTCAGAAGGCTTTACTGCAGCCAGGGGTGGCCCCGTCACAACTTGCCCTTCTATTTACATTCTGAAGGTGACAGTGTTCTGCAACTCCAAACAACAAATTGTTCAAATCTCTATTTGTATACAAACAGCAGAGATTAAAACAAACAAACAAAAGTAACAAAAGACACCAACCAAACAGATTCGGGATAGTACAATGATCCAGTATTAGGACAGCAACATTCAGAGTCAACTACAAGGGTTGGACGGGCAGGGTGGCAGACGGAAGGATTGGCAGGAAGATCACATTCTTGACATCAGGTTTGCTTGGCCCGAGGAAGCCGAGCCCCATCGCTGGGCTCTGCCCCGAATCCTAAAGCACCTTGGTGACCCGCTCCCGCAGCCACCCCACAGTGCGTCGGGGATGGTAGGTGAGGGAGTGGATGAGCAGGGGGGCTTCTCTGCTCCTGAACTACAGTTCCCTTGATCCTCCACGACTGAGTGTGCACGGGACACTCTGGTTCTAAGGGAGAGGGGGGGGGTCTCCCAAAAGTTCATGTAAACTGTGCGTGTGACGAAAGAAAAAAAAGTGCACATTTGCTTTTTCCATTCACCGAAACCAACATTGTACCATGGCATTCACCCATGACCCTTTCTGAACAGCCCACTAGGGTGCAGGGCACTGTGCCCCGCTCTGCCCCCAGGAAGGGAGGCTGCTGGGCTGGGGTGAGGGAGTCTGGGTTTTTAACTACAGACCTGGAGCCCAGAGCCCAGAACCCAAAGCTCAGGGGTGCCTACCATGAGGCCTGCTAGGGGTGCTGGGCACAGGGACACTGCTTAGACACAGTGTGCCCACTCAGTCTGGGAAAGAGGGGAGCTGGAACCTCCTGAGGAATCACGAGGCTCAGCACAGGCAGTCTAGCCCTTGAGCTAAAATCTGCAAAATATACTAAGTCAGTAAAAAATGGAGTGCCAGCTGTGAGCAGGCCAGAGGACGGCATGTGACACAACCTCTGCCCAGCTCAGGATGAGGCTGCCATCGGGAGGACGGGAAGGGCTGAGGCCAGTCCTGATGGAAGCCAGCTGGGACTGATTCAACGAGCAGTCTCGTTTCAGGGGCTCCTCTACCCGGGGAATCCCAGGTGGTGTTCTATGCTTTACACAGCAGGAGGCCAGAGCCCTGGATCCTCTCACTAGCTCCCCTAGGCCTGGCCCTTGACTTCTACTGCTCAATTCAACTGGGCAGCCTTCAGAAGCTCAAAGAAGAGGGTCCTCTCTCTCCTGAGTTTAGATTGCCCATGGATGGCTACCTGCAAACGTGGCAGCTGTGACTTTAGGTTCTGATTTTAACCCCGTGTGTGTCCATGACAATCCCAATTTCCAACTTTTGATTTCAATGAGGAGCCTTGTCTCATTTCTAAATTAAAAACAATCATCTGTCCTTAAGAGTTCAAGGTGGATAAAGAGCTGTCCTAAGAAAATAGACTGCAGAAGGAGAAAGGTTTTCATTAACATTTAAAAAATGCTCAAGCTAATGCTTCTCATGGGATGCACAGCAAGACTGGCCGTGACCCTCCTGGCTTCTTTAAAAATCTCTTGGCTGAGTTTGTGCGCATGTTGACAACAGCAAATAAAAAGCAGTAACAGTTAGCTACATTCATGGGGCCTGGACAGAATTCTCCCAAAGGGTCTGTGTGAGGACGGATGCCACAGGCACTCACTCCATGTTGTCACTGAAGAGCTGCATCCTGGCTCCCTGGGGGCGAGTGCTGGGACTTGTAGAATTCTTGTAGTTCCACTCCTTTTTCTGCGGGGTGATGAGTGGTGCGATGATGTCACCATCCTGGCCAGAAGACACAAGCAAGGAGGGAAGGTGGCTCTCAGCCTTTCATCTCGGCACAAACTCCTCAGATCTGAGACACTGCTCCTGGAGGCAGGCCCCTATGCCTGAGGCCCCTGAGCAAGGACAACAAGCTGGGGACCCTTTTTCTTTTCAGGGACACTGGAGGCAGTACACTACTGCCTTTCACAGACCTCAGTGGGGCTGGAGCCCTCCCCTGTTAGTTTACAAGGAGGGACTGCCCTCGGGCCCTGCTCCCTTCTGCAAGAAATGGCCCAGGTCTACCAGACTAGGGGAAAAAAAGAAAGAAAGAAAGGAGGAATGTGTGTGGGGGTGGGGGTACTGTGGTGGGAGTATATACCTACTGAACTTGAATTTTTATCTGTAAACTGGGAACTCTGGCCTCATCAGCACAGGTTCTGACTAAATAAGCTTCTTTCCCCTCAAAATGCAGGAGAGCCCTGAAAGGAATGCCACGTTGATCTAAACACAGAGACTATAAGCAGCAAGGTTCTTGAACACTTGACTCAATCCTAAGCTGTCCTGGAACTTGGGGTCCCTCTATCATAAGAAGCAGCAATCTCTTTTGGAGCCTTCATCACACTAAGAGAGCACTGTCTGAGGCAGCATCTTGGGACCCCTGTACCCCACTTTTCTCTCTACTTTCAGACCCATTCTTTAGAACCTACTCACTAACACCACCTACCCTAGCTCCTGTGTCTACTGCCTTCCAGGGAAGTTTGGGCAGTGGAAGGTTCTGATGGGAGACTTGGGGTAAGAGAAAGGCAGAGTTCAGAGCCTTGGCCACGGTTGGTGGTCCTTAAGCACTTCCCACTTCTGCAGGAGGTCATGACTCCTGGTTTGATCCCTGTTCCCAGAGGCAGGTGATGGCAGGTTCCACTGCCATCTCATGGTGCTACATATGTGAGCATTTGGCTCTGCCTCATCCTGATGCACGCTAGGCCTGACCTAGTGTGGTCTTTCCGGCAGCCATCCTGGCTTTCACTTTGCTTGGACTCTGTGTCTATCCTGCCGCAACATACTTGCCAGGTACTGCTGCTGCACCCTTGTGGTGGGCTTGTGGGTTTGCCCTCCTTAGCTACAGGCAGATACATAGGACCAAGTAGCCACATGTCAGGTGTTGTTCCATCCTGGTCCCCACAACAGGGCCTGGCAAAACTTTTAGCATAGCTGGTTGGACCTTGTCAGCACATGGCTGAGCCTGCATAGCCTCTTGTCTCCCTGCTTCCAAACCGCAACCTACCTACAAAGTAGAGTGCCCAGAGATGTCATGGCTTCTAGGATGGACACATTTCCTACTCCTGTGGGTCTTTCTCTACCATCGTCACAGCAGCAGCATCTTGGCGTTTCTAAGAATTCCTTCCTCCACTGCCCTTCAGGAAAATCCACAAGGTTCTCCACAGCGGAGTGCACCTGTTACCACTCCATGGTAAGAATCTTCTACACTGTTAGAGGTCTCCTCATGGGCCACCAGACACGCTTAAGTCATTGCAGTTTCTTGCTTTGCTTGTGCCACTCCCGGGCCAATGGTGTGCATCTGTCCTTGATCCCCATCCAAATGTAGCCCAGACTCTGAATCCTACACAAAGGTTCCTGCCTCGTGCTTCTGGCAACACGATGTTCCCTTCAACATCTGACACACAGGGCAAAGCTGTAGCATGGTGGTAGAACAGCACAAGTTGGTGGGCCACGTCAATGTAGGGCAATAGGGACAGCAGTCTCTGTGTGGCTGGCACCCAGACCTTGGCAACTCTGCCTCTGTAGCCTCAATCAGGAAAATGTAAATGGCTCACTGACATGCCAAAAAGTTTGGGACTACTAGGTTTGGAAAACAAGTTTAAGAACTTATCACTGGAGACCACTGTTAGGGTGCATTGGGATATGCTGTTGTGCTAGTTCAAATCCCAGCTGTTCCACTTCCAATTAAGCTCCTTGTTTATGCGCCTGGGAAAGCAGCACTAAATGGCCTAGGTCTTATTTCCCTGCACCCATGTGGGAGACCCAGGTAAAGCGACTGGCTCCTGCCTAAACACAGCACATTCTGGCCATTTGGGGAATGAATTGGTGGATAGAAGATCTCTTTCTCTCTCCCCCTGTCAACTCTGCCTTTGAAATAAAACAAACTTTCAACAAAACAAAACACAGCTTGTAATCAGTTGTACATAGCCTTACTTCACTCCGCATCATATTTTGGTAACCTTCCATGCATGTGTGAGTGCTGGGACTCAGGCCTTAGGTAATGGGCAGGAGGAAAGAGACAGCTGAGGGGGATACTGTGCTGCTCTCTGCCACTTGCCCGTTCCTGGTCAGGACAACGATGGCAAGCAGAGCCCCACTCCGAGCTGATACAATTAGAGCAGACCCTGAAAGGAAGGAGAACGAGCTGGAACATCATGACTACATGGCTGGAATTTAATTGAAAATTTCTTCAGTGGGTAGAAGGGATCCTTTTTTTTTTTTTTTTTTTTACTTAAGTGAAAACTTGGTGCAGTCTTTGGATGGGAAGCCACGCACCTGCGGCTTGACGAAGTCCCGGTTCACACACCACTGAACAAAGTGCTGGTGAGCTGCATACAGGCTCTCCTTGTCGTCTTTCTTGCAGTATACTCGGATGAGCTGCTCAGCGAAGCTTTCTGGCAGAAACTGTGAGACCTTTTTGAAGGAGAGAGCATTTCACTGTGACCATGAACCCCCACAGTGGAGATCTCAGCTGGCCCCCTGACTTACGGGATGGGATGGTAAAGGCACCATATTGTCCCCCTGTTTTAGCCCAATGACAATTCCAAGAAAATTTGACATCCCATCTGTTAATAAAGATCTTAAGGATAAAAATCCTAAAGAATAAAAAAACTCTCCTATATGAAATAAGTGCACGTTTAATCCCCAGGACTTCAACCCTGCAGTCTCCCCTTCTCTCAAGAGACAGCTGTACTGTTGCTGAGTTGAGCAAACAGGAAAAACTGGCCTAAGTGAGAAGATCTGATCCACAGATGCTCCTTCACAGTAAGATATGCCTCCCCCTTCGCTGCCCACGCTCCTTAGGGCTTTTCTGGCTCCTAAAAGGCAGAGTCACCACAGACTTATTGAAGGCCACAAAAGCATAGCTATTCAACAAGTAAGTTACCTGACATTTGTCAATAGTGATTGGATGGTTGGGGTTGCTCTTACAGTAGAAGTTAACGTGATCAATTGGATTGTTCTCTTGCATCCCATAATCTATGTTGATCACCTGTTGAATAGACAGGTAATGAAACAGCAATCACCCAGTGACCTTGAAAGCTGACACGAGGATAGTAGGGCATGTGTGAGAAATGGCACCCTCTCTGGGATTCAGAAGGGCACTGGTGAATAAACACACCCAGGCAGGACCACCCACAGGGGGTTGATGGACGAATATGGGGGAACATGAAGTGGGTTTGCATGTTTGCATAAACAGGATATAAAGTCTATACTCGTTATGGGACAAATCCTGGTAGACACTAGAAAGACAACATTTCTGATCCAGTCCCACGCCCTGTAGACCACATGACCAATACCGAGGTCAAACAAACAACAGAAGAAAAGCAGATAAACAAATCTATTATAAAAGCTACTGAAGTAAAGCAAAATAGACCTACGCTGGCCGGGGGTGCCAGGGAATGACCAGGAATGTTTTCTTGGGAAGGGGATTTTACTGAGGGTACCATGCTGGACCTGTGGCTATGACTTATGATCAAAAAAGATTTTAAATCCAAACAGGCTTTATCTATCCCATGACCACAGTCACATTAGAAATATTCATGAAAATAAAAAAAAAATGGTAAAATATCACAAAAAAATCTTTTATTATTATTATTATTAAGGGTTTATTTTTTATTTAAGGAAAGGCAGTGCAACAGACAGAAAGAGTGATCTTCCTTCTCCTGGTTTACTGCTCAAATGGCTGTGACAGCACGGTCTCAGCTAGGCTAAAATCAAGAGCCAAGAATTCTGAGACTCACACCCACGTTGGAGGCAGGGACCTAAGCACTTAGGTCATCTTCTTCTGCATTCTCAGGAGCATTAACAGGAAACCAGATTAGAAGTAGCATGGCCAAGCCTCAAACTGGCACCCTGACATGGATGCTGTCACAAGTAGCAACTTACACTGCTGTAGTATGCCAGCCCTCAAAGAACATTCTAAAAGTGCTTAGTAATATTGGTTCTCTGTTGAGGCAACAGGTTGACTCCCTTCTTTTTTTCCACACTTCTGCAAGTCTTCCTACTAAACAAGCAGCTATTTTTAACCATTTCTTTTAGCCAGTTGCTGGCCTAACCACTTACGTCCACGACGAAATCCTCAGCCTTCATCTCAGCCTTGATAGGTACATTAATAGGCTTAGCGTTGGCGACCTCTTCGGGAAGTTCCTCATATTCTTCCTGGAGAAGACCAGAGACCCATGTTAGACTCTGCTTCTTGGTTCCTGAGTGTTTGGACCATGCACAGGCTTAGAAAAATGGCTAGTGTCATGCTTAACAAATACAGTCCCTACCAGTAACATGTTTTTCAACAACAGTTACTTGCACAAATTTTTCATATTTTTGGGAAAAAAAAAAAAGTAGAATTAACCTATTCATAAGCCAGTACCAAGTACGGCTCTCACTGTGAGTCACATTAGGGCTTTCTGGCAAAGAGGAAAACCTGTCATGGGAGGCAGACACCTTCTGCACAAGAACCGGGCAGGCTGTGAGGGAGGGCGGCGGTAGCAGAGCCCTCTCACTCTCCCTGTTGCTCACTTTCCTGTACCTACATTGTGAAAAAATCTTGGGGCCTCCTCTCACTGGCAGGATGAGAGGGCAAAGGTTTGAAGAATCCTGGCTGCTGGTGCTTCCATGAGCAAGTTCTTTTCTTGCACCCACAGCCCAGTGTCCCCATCTGTGAAGCAGGCCTTACAGAAATGCAGTCAGGGGCCAGTGACAGCAGAATCGGGGGTTTGGGCTGTCCTCTTGGAGGACACAGAGCGTGGCGATCCTGCAGGAATGAATAGATGCTTGACAACGTACCTTCATAATATTCTTGGAGTTCTTTGGCTGAGTCTCTCCCACAAACTTGTACAGTTTCCGGTATTCAATATTTTTTAAAATCTCTCGTGCTGCACTCAAATTAGGATCAGTAGAGTATAAGATCTCCAGAAAGATGTTATCTGTCAATTGGATAAAATACTAATTAAGGTCAACGAAAACACCACAAGATTCAAAGACATATCCTGTTGTACTTCTGAAACGGTCCCAAGAAGCATTGTATAGATGGAGGCATGTTACAGATTTAGAGATGTGAAATTCAAACAAGCAAATCAACTGACATGAGAAACCCTGCTGAATTAGGTCAACTTCAGGGTCGTTCACTGGACAAATGGGGAAAGGCAGAGACATGACAAGACTGCCCTGAAGTCTGTGACTGCTAAGGTGGGTGACAAGTCCATAGAAGTGTGCTGTTCTACGAGGTGCTTCAAGTTTAGAATAAAATGGCCTTAGGGCTGCCACCTGCAATGCCAGCACCCCTTGGGAGGTTTCCAAGCCAGGTCTGTGCTAATGTACATGAGAAGGCAGCGGAATGTGGCTCCAGAGGTTGGGCCCCCGCCACTCATGGGGGAGCCCTGGGTGGCTCAGTCCTGGCTGTTATAGGCCTTTAGGTAGTAAACTTGCAGATTGAAGATGTCAATCTTTCTTCCTCTAATCCTGTTTTTCAAATAAATAAAATCTATATATATTTTTAAAGGATCATCAATAATTTATATCTAGGATACGTTTTCTTATAGTCCAGTGTTGGACAGGAGTGGGCAGGTGAGGCAGATGATGCAAAGAAGATTTAAAAATAGTTTGTCAGGGTCACCTTGTTAGTACAAGGCAGACACGAAACTCAAATCCCAAAATGTATAACTACTGACAAAACCGAAGCACACTCGTGTGTTTGGAAAGTGGTTCATTGGCAAGCCAGGCATGGGTCACCCGTGACTGGAGAGGAGCTGTCAACGTCACCCTGCAGCCCTCACCTGTGAGCTTGGTGAAGGCCTCCATGTCATCAATGGCTGTGGAAATGCGGTACATCTTCCCATTAGCACCTGGAATCTTTATGTAAGGGTCGGCTTTGAGGAGAGCATCTGTGATCCTGAAGTTTATTGTGGAAACATTCAGGCTTAGACACTGGCAATATTCACTTTAGGTCTTACTTAAGGAAATGCAGTTATGAGGTGAGACATTTCAAAGGCACCTGCTTTTTCATCACATTCTTAATCATAAATATGCCTGCCAATTTGTGATCTTGGGTGCTTCCTGGGTACCAGGAACCTGTCAGGACTTCAAATATGTGATCTGTCTAATCATGCCAGCTAACCATCAGGTGGGTATAATTGGCCCTGATTTTGCAAGTGATTTTCATTTAACCAAATTAAGAGGCAGCAGTGCCAGGTTTTCAACCTAGATCTCTGAACTAATTGGACGAATGGGAAAACCCATTTGGATGACTTTGCTCATAATGGATGGGTGAAAACCAGAAAAGAAGCCAACTCTCTTCTTCAACCCAAACATAAAAATGGACAGGAAGGGATTATAATCAAGCGACTTAGAGCTATTCCAGAGACACCACAACAATGTTACTTGTGCCCTGTTTTTGGTGACTCCTCACCGGTCCCCAAGACACCTCTAGATTTGGTTGTAGTTTTCTATATGGTTCTGAGTAGATCAGGAAAAAGAGGTGACATTTCAGCTGGTTTTACTATTTGCCACTAGTTCTAAGTATCTGATGGCATGAGGGCAGACCATAACCTCAAGCCCCAGACTGTTTCTGTCACAAGTCTCAGAGCAGCAGTTCTTCTCGCCCCACATCCCGTGTGGAGGTGGTACCCAGAAACCATGCTCCTGCCCTCAGCCACGCCCTAGCCTGTTTTCTGCTTTCTTCCTCCTGCTCAAACTAGGTTTACTTTATGCTAGATTCTGTTTGAAGTAACTGTTTTAACTTCTGCATTTAAATTCTCCTGACCATCAACTCCACCCAGGTCTGACTGCTACTTGAGGGAGACGTTATGCACGTCATAAGGAAGTAACCCGATTGTCTTACATGGTGTCGATGATGTTGCCAACCTTGTGTTGATAAGCCCTGCGATGCAAAGAGTTGCGAGTGTGGAACATGTCATAGAGATTTCCAACCTCCTGCAGGAAAACATGCAATTCATGGAGGGCAGGAAGTAGCGGGCCAAGGAGGAACAGTGGGCAGAGGCCATGAGTTACAGCTATTTCCTCTAGACCTTGGAGCTCATGAAGCAGAGAAGGAGGCAGGGTCGTCAGGCTCACTCTTGGTCATCTAAAGTCACTTTTGTGTTCTAACTACATTTTTTTTTTTTAACAAACTTACTTTTATTAACTTTGAAGATAGAGACAGAAATCATCCATAGGCAGGCTCAGTCCTCAGATGTTTGTGACAGCTCGAGCTGAGCTAGGTCCAAGTTAGGAGCATGGAACTTACTCAAAGAGTCTGCCGCATGGGAGGAAGAAACCCAAGTTCTTGGGCCCTCACCTGCTCCCTCCCACAGTTTGTGTTAGCAGGGAGTTAGAATGGGACCGGAGCTTGAACCAAGGCACTCTAAGAGTTGTGGTCTCCTTAGCAGCTGTGCCAAGGGCCCACCCCAAACATTTCTTTAATACTGCCATTAACTTGAGCAAACTGCCACTCTTCTTGTGCTCTCTATTTCACATGATATTACTATGCCTCTCTTCCAGTGACTGGATGCTCTTCTAGCAGGGGCCCTCTAGCTAACTGGAACACTCACACAGGAATTAGGGAGACAAGCTCCAGGAATGAACCCTCAGGGCTAAGACTCTAGCTCCATCCTGTCTCTGCCTCTGCCCCACTCATTTTCCAAATTTTCTCATGCAGTTCTGGGAACTGGGTTCATGCTTTAAAGGCCCACAAAATAGTGGCATACCAGATACAACCCCACCATCATCAACACTGCAGGTGTCGGGCCAGGAACTGCACTCTCACTTGCTTCCCTGGGCATACTTACCTTGTTTCTAGTACAAATCTGCTTATTATTCTTTACTTCTAAGACACGGGCAAACAAAATATAGCGCTTGTAATCAAAGTTGTTCTGGATCCCCAGATGATGGCAGTCCCTAGAGATGCCAAAGCAGAGAGAGAGAGATGGCATTTTCCAGGAAGAACTGCACCTGACACAACAAACGCTAAATTTGCTTATGAGTTTTAATGGACTTTTATGAAGTGCTCAGTGCATACCTGGCAAAGTAATCCCACTTGTCTACGTCGATGCCATTTCTTTTATTCGCCACGATCTCATAAAGAAAGCTTTTCTCTTTGGGACGCCCTTTATAGGGCCACTGGAAGACAAAACCAAAGTTTCAGGACAGGTATCAAATCTATTCACAAGGAGAGCAATGATATTAACCTGCAAATAAGAAACAGCTGGCTGCAAGCAAGAGCTCGTTCCTTCTACTTGAGTCCTAAACAAACACAATGAGAAGAAACACTAAATAGGACAGCCCAGGGTGATATACCTAAAGGCTAATTCTCTACCTCCAAGCACCAGCATCCCGTATGGGGGCCAGTTCACGTCCTGGCTGCTCATGGCCTGGGGAAGCAGTGGAGGCTTGTCCGAACCCTTGGTACCCTGAACCAACATGGGTGACCTGGAGGAGGCTCCTGGGTTTGGATTAGCTCAGCGCTGGCCTTTGTGGCCATTTGGATCAAGCAGCAGCAGATGGAAGATCTTTCTTCCTGTCTCTCCTTCTCTCAGTAAATCTGCCTTTAATAAATCTTTCAAAAAAAGTTAATCACAATTCCAATCACAGTTATTTCAGATTTCTATTTAACTACTGCAAATATGTTGACTTAAAATTTGGAGGGCAACACCTAAAGCACTCAGTTAAGAGGCAGAATAACACTGACTTTGCAGGAAGCAGTCGACATATCTAACTTGCACTGGATTGTTGAGTCCCTCAGTCACAGCCACACGAGCTCTCACAACAGGCCCGCCACAGTTGTGTGCAACTCACCGACGACTCTTCAAGAGAGGACTTTGGCAACCCTAAAATGAGTTCCTTGATAAAGCAGATATCTTCTTCAGGGACAAGACCATAGTGTTTCATGACAGCTTTGAGTCCATTAGAATTCACCAGATGCTCGAACATGTCGATTGAGCCCTGTTCATGCTAAGGAAATGAGCACAACATGGCCTGTTAGAGACCCTAGACAATCAGGAGCGCAGATTCTCAGAATCATTCTTGATTCCTGGTAAATCTGAGATTAGGTTCTATTTTCTACTGCATGTTAATTATCCAGTTTCCAACTCTAAGGCTGTAGATATTCTTAACAATCTCAAATTTGTCAGTATTATCTACCAACTTTTCACCAGCAATGTTCATTATTATTTCAAAGTGTAATCTTTATAAAATAAGCTAAAGTACCTGGAAGAATTTTACAATGCCTTCCAGGCAGAATCTCATTTTAATAAATATCACCATACAGTTTAATTTTATGTTTTCATCACCCTGCAAACAGATGAAGTTATAGGACATCTTACAGTGCCCTCTAGTGGTTAATTAGGTAAGTGCAAGCAGACCAGGAAATGTAATAATCGATCTGAGCTCTACAGGTCAAACATGATAAATCTCTAATTGGCCATAATTTGCTCATCAGTCTTTCTTTGTTCATTTATAATCAATGTTAAATAGCAAATCACTTCTGTGACATTCCAGTCGTTGCAATCGCTTGAGTAGTGAGTGGGTCATCGGATAGAGGATCCTCCTCTCTGTAAATCTTAAAAAAAAAAAAAAAAAAAAAAGAAAGAAAGAAAGAAAAAGAATGGCCCAAAGCCTTGGGACCCTGCACCTGCATGGGAGAGCCGGAAGCTCTGGGCTCCTGACTTCAGATCTGGCTCAGCTCTGGCTGTTGCAATCCCTTAAGGTGTGAATCATCGAACAGATCTTCCTATTTCTCCTCCTCTCTGTATATTTAATTTTTCAATTGAATAAACAAATAAATAAGTAAATAAGATCTTTTACAAAAGAGAAAAAGAAAATGTAAAACTACTAGTTTTCAAAAGCAATCAAGAAAACACAATTATAAAGCTGGACACAGGGGAAAAGTGCATAATACATGAATTCTGCGTGTGTGCATAATCTACAAATTCATAATAATGCTTTGGGACCCTGCTCCTGTGGCTTCAGATCGGCTCAGCTCCAGCCATTAGGGCTAACTGGGGAGTGAACCAATGGACAAAAAATCTTCCTCTCTGTGTATCTGACTTTGCAATAGAAATAAATAATAAAATCTTAAACAAAAATTTTTTTTCAAAAAGGGGTGATAACAATTTCTTACTTTTATACTGTGAGGATCTGATAAAAACATACATCCTTCCCACACACATATGCACATATGTATGTACACACACACACACATGATTACAACTGTAAAACTGACAGGAACGTAAATTATAAGACAGCAATGAACTCAAGCAGAATGTGGCTACCTGACAGACTACGGTCTTTTCATTGAGTGTTGAATACACGCATACATACCGTCCAGTTCTTCTCTTTGCGAGCCAGGGGAATAAACCTTCCATCAAACATATGGGAGAATGGTCCATGACCTTAAAAACAAGAGCAGCCTTACAACAATAGCTTTTGTTCAAAATTACTAGAAACTGAATAGTTAAGAGTTTAAGTTGCATATCAACAAAAATGAATAAACACATCACTAAAAGAGACAAAATCCTTCCTATTTTCTTCCTATTTTCAAAAACAAGAGAACAAGAACCAAATAGCAAAGTAATCTTTCCATAGAGGGCAGAGCTTAAGTAAATCTGTAACAGAAGAGTTTCATATAGTTAAAGGGAATTCTGTGGGGGTTCTTCCCTCCACATGCAACTCAAATTTTACTTCTTTAATCTATATCTAAAAGCAACAGGTGGGCCCAACGCAGTAACCTAGCAGCTGAAGTCCTCGCCTTGAAAGTGCCAGGATTTCATATGGGTGCCAGTTCTAATTCCGGGCGGCCCTGCTTCCCATCCAGCTCCCTGCTTGTGGTCTGGGAAAGCAGTCTTGGATGGCCCAAAGCTTTGGGACCCTGCACCTGCATGGGAGACCTGGAAGAAGCTCCTGGCTCTTGGCTTCGGATTGGCTCAGCTCCAGTCATTGCGGCTGCTTGGGGCTGCTTCCTCCCTGTCTCTCCTCCTCTCTGTATACCCGTCTTTCTAATAAAAATAAATAAATCTTTTTAAAAAAATATTTCTGAAGAGGTGAGTTCCCAGGCAGGACAATTGGGATATCCAAGCCCACTCCCGCCAAGCTTCAGACTCTAAGCTTTCTAGCAATTCTCTCTCAAAATACCAGAAATCCTGGGCAGGCATTTGGCATACTGGCTGAGGGGTACCACTCAAGACATCACTGCCCCATATTAGAGTGTCTGGGTTCAAGTTCTAACTCTACCCCAGTCCAGCTTCTGCTACAGGGTCACATGAGCAGCATCAGATGATGCCTTAAAGAATAGGGTCTCTGCTTCGGAGGCCGAGAACTCTGAGGTCACCCACCTCCATTTGGATCTCCCACATGGGATAGAAGAAGCCCATACCTGCCTTGCAGGATCTTAGGTCATCGAAACAACAACCAGGAGCACTGAGCAGTCCGCAGAAACAAAACAGTAAATTTCCTTCGGGACTAGGGGGAGGAGCTTTCTCTGGTTCTTGCCTGGTGCCAGCTTTGGGTCCCCACCCTCTCTCGTAATGACCATCAGGATCGCTCCAGAAACCCCCCAAAACAAACTAACAAACAAACAAACAAAAAACCTTAGAATAGATAGAGATCAACAAGGAAAGTGTAGAAACAGGAAACGGTCAGCAGGGATGCACTTATAACTCACTGGGTGGGACACAAAGATTAGTTACGCCTCACTAGGGTTTTGAAGATTTTTCTACACACCCCTCCTAAAACTGTTCACCTAAACTGTTGACATATGTCTTGTTAGAGTTATACAGTTAGACTACCTGAAAAACACAGCCAGGTTCTGCAAAATCATGCTTCAATGCTATGAACTGCTAAATACTAAAATTAAAATAGACATGAGACAGCTGAATAGTAATCTATAGCCATTGTAAAGTATATAGAACCCGGTTGTATATAAATTAATAATTGTAATGTCAATGTAGAAGTCATAGGATGTGGTTCAGAACTCGCACTCTTTTTTTTTTTTCTTCTCTCTCTTTTAACATGCTGGTTACACAATACCATGTCAACTAATTCCATTACGTTATAAATTGTTACTGATGTAATGTTGGGGTTTTTAATTGATTGGGATGATACTCTGTCGGCTCTACCTTCAGACCAGAGACGGTCTCCCCATGAAACTGTTGAACTTATCTGGACAATAAGATGCTTGACTCTATGCTTTGTAGATGCTTGCAAGGAAAGATGCTGAATTTGAACTGTAGTAATGCAACAAGAATCCACCATGGTTGGGGGGGACGGGTTTTGGGGAGGGAAGGGGGGAATCCCAGAGCCTATAAAACTGTGTCACATAATGCAATGTAATCAATAATAATAATAATAATAAAAAAAGAATAGGGTCTCTGCTACCCTAGGGAGATCCAGGCTTTCTCTAGCTCCTGGCTTTGCCCCGGCCCAGGTCTGGGCTTTTCTGCATTCGGAGAATGAGCCCACAAATAGACGATCCGCTTCTCTTTACTGGGCTGTGACTCGCTGATTTTCAAATACTGGAATTTAAAAGAAATTAGGGGGCTGGCACTGTGGCCCAGTGGGTTTAGCGGCTACCCGAGATGCCAGCAATTCATGTGAGCACCTCTAGGAACCCTGGCTGATCTAGTTCCAATAAAGCTTCTTGCTCATGTGCCTGGGAAAGCAGTAGAGGACAGCTGTAGTGCTGGGGCCCCTCTACCCCCATGGAAGACCCAGAGGAAGCTTATAGCTTCAGTTCGGGCTTCAGCCCAGCCCAGCCTTGGCTGTGGCAACCATTTAGGGATTGAACCAGCAAAGGAAAGATTTCTCTCTCTGTAACTTCCTTTCAAATAAACAACTCTTAACAATAAAAATTTTTTAGGAAGAAGAAAAATCAGGGATGGCACTGTAGTGCAGCAGGGTAGTTTGCTGTCCGCAATGCCAGCATCCCGCAGGGACAGTGATTTATGTCCTGACGGCTCCAATTCAGCTCTCTTTTCATGCGCATGAGAAAGCAGGAGAAGATGGCCTAAGCACCTGGGCCCCAGCCACCCATATGGAGGAGCTCCTGCTTTGAGCATGGTCTAGCCCTGGTTGTTGCAGTCATTAGGAGAAGTCAATCTACGAATGGAAGATATCTCTCTGGCTCTCCCACTCCATCTGATTATAACCTGTAACTCTGTCTTTCAAAGTCAATAAATAAATGAATGAATTCATTAATACTACCAGCTCAGGAGTGGTACTGTCCCCTCTGACACTTCCAGAGGACCACGGAAAGTGTTAGACTGTCCCTTTATGCATCTGGCTATAACACGGACATCTCCTTGCCCTGGCTTTGGGGCATGCCCACATTTGAGTATCACTGAACAAGTAAGGCTAAACTAAAAGGAAAGGGGGCTAAAAATGTGCTTGATTATTAAAGAGACTCAGGAAGTTCTTTTTTCTCTTCTTTTATCAAAGGACCAGCATGTTGTTTTTAGATTTAAGGGACCCACGGTCTCGGATAAGAAAAGAAGCTCTCTATATCTGTTCCACATGGATTTCACTAGAATGTTTGTCATGGGAATCCCATCAACTGATGACAAGAAAATAAACTAGCAATGCTTGGTGCTTACAGGGCATCCTAGAAGAGGCAAAGGCATGTGTGAATGAATAGAACAAAGTTTCCAGATTTGTTAGTTTGATTTTCCAATCTCAGAGGGTTAACATACGTCATAACATAGCAACTTTGGCTCTTAATGCAGCTTACCAAGATCATGGCACAGCCCTGCAATCTGAACACAGAGCATATCTCGCTTCGTTATGTGCAGTTCGGGTTGTTTTTCAAATAGTGCACGAACTAGACATCCCGCTAGATATCCTACCCTGTAATGAAAAATCAACAAAAAAATCAAAAAGTCACTCTTCTCTTCAGGAGTTACGTTATGTTTCTCATCTGCAGAACTTCAATGCACATTTTCCAACATTTTTTTTTAAAGATTTATTCATTTTTATTGGAAAGTCAAATATACAGAGAAGAGGACAGATAGAGAGGAATATCCTCCGTCCGATGATGCACTCCCCAAACCAGGAGCCTGGAGGTTCTTCCAGGTATCGCACATGGGTACAGGGTCCCAAATCTTCAGGGAAGTGGAGCAGGGGGCTGTGCCACGGCATACTACACTAAGCTACTGCCTACAACAACAGCATCCCAGATGGATGCCAATTCAAGCCCGGGCTTTTCCATTTCTGATCCAGTTCCTCACTTTTAAGCTTGGAAAACAGTAGAGCATGGTCCAACTCCTTGAGCCCATGAAGCCTGGGAGACCCTGCAGAAGCTCCAGGCTCCTGGTTTCAGAATGGCCCCACTTCCCATCCAGCTCCCTGCCTATGGCCTGGGAATACAGTCAAGGACAACCCAAAGCTTTGGGACCCTGCACTCGCATGGGAGACCCGGAGGAGGCTCCTGACTTCAGATTGGCTCAGCTCCAGCCTTTGCTGCGGATTAGAGAGTGAACCATGGGATGGAAGATCTTCCTTTCTGTCTCTCCTCCTCTCTATATATCTGCCTTTCCAATATAAATAAATAAATAAATAAATAAATAAATAAATAAATAAATAAGAAAGAGGGGCCGGGCATGATAGCCTAGTGGCTAAATACTCGCACTGCATGCGTCAGGATCCCATATGAGTGTAGGTTCTTGTCCTGGCTGCTCTACTTCCCATCCAGCTCCCTGCTTGTGGCCTGGGAAAGCAGTCAAGGATGGCCCAAAGCCTTGGGACCCTCTCCCTGCATGGGAGACATGAAGGAAGTTCCTAGTCCTGGCTTCAGCTCAGCTCTGGCTGTCACAATCACTTTAGGATGAACGAGTGGACAGATCTTTCTGTCTCTACTTCTCTGTGTAAATCTGTCATACCATTAAAAATAAGTAAGCCTTCAAAAAAATAGAGCATTATAGGTAATTAATCAGATTTACAGACTAGGTTCTATTAATAACCTACCCTATGAGGTTTTAAATAATATCAAAACAGAAACATTTACACAACTAACCTGTTCACTAACTGATCTAGGTACTTTTTTGTTACCTTTTCAAGAAGGATATGAAGTGGCTAAAAACACACAGAGAGCAAAACACAAAAAATGAGCTTTCCATTTTCTCATCAGGAAAATAAAGACATCACTACAAGTTGATGAACGTAATTACTCTAAGATGTGAGGTATTTCACAAGCAGAAAGGGTACCGGACAGCTGCAAGTCCCCAGGCCAGCCCCTTCTCACCCTAAACTGTGCTCAAAGCGGTTATGGGATGCTCCTGGAAAGACGTAGTAACCGCCTCCCAACTGTTTAATGTACCGCAGCCGCTGGAACTGAGGCGTGTCGATGATTCGGATGAGGAGAGGGTGGAACTCTATGTGGCCATGGACAGGATCATTAATTACCTAGAAAACGATGCTTGCATTAATAGGATTCACAATACATAAATTCAGCTAAAAATAAAAAGTCTGCAGCCGTTCCTAACTACCAGTCTGATCTATAGAACCAAGGGATAGGAAAACTAAGGAAATGACAATGGTAATATCATGAATTCATCTAGGTATCTCCACCAGAAAGCACAGGTATATTGGATCTGAGAACACGTCACTTCTGCCTAATGGATTCTAATAACAAGGAGATTGCATAGGATTTAATCAGTCTCTTCTCTGAGACTTTCAGCAGGATTTAAACACCCATTCACACCATGGAAGTCATGTTACGATGGGTACTCCATCTGAACTGTTTCCTAAATCTATCTACAGAGTCCTTATTGCTAAACCTGGATGGGGAGGTAGAGGAGAAAGGAAATTCCTCTACCGTACAGACAAGAAATTATACATAGAAAGACAACATTCAACAGTACACCCAAGAGTGTGCAGGGTCCCAAGGCTTTGGGCCATCCTGTACTGTTCTCCCAGGCCAGAAGCAACTCAGATATATTCTGAATTACTACAGCTAAACTGCTATTGCAAACTAATGTATGTTGACATGCAAGACTATCATCCATGCAATGATATATAAAATGTAAATTACAGAATCTTGACCCTATAAAGAAGCTTAAAGGGGTCTTCTAACTTAACATTTGAACATGTTGCTGATAAAAAAAATTCATTTCCCTTAGACTGCTTGATTGGTGAACTGATTGATTGCTTTGAAAGGCAGAGTTACAAAGAGGGAGAGAGAGATTATTTTCTATCTGGTTCACACAGCAAATGGCTGTTAGGTTGGGCCAGGCTGAAGCCTGGAGCTCAGAGTTTCTTCAGAGTCTCCCAGGTGGGTGTGGAGGCCGTAGTACTTGGGCCAACTTCCATTGCTTTCTCCAGTGCCCACACAGCATTATGGCATTTACGGTTCCTTCCACCCCTGACATACTTTGACATCACAGGTGGAGGCTTAGCCTGATATGCTGTAACAGCAGCACCTCAAGATTAATTTCCTTTAAAAACAGCGCTATTCGGGGCCCGATATGATAGCCTAGTGGCTAGATCCTCACCTTGCATCCACCAAAATCCCATATGCATGCCAGTTAGCATCCCAGTTGCTCCACTTCCCATTCAGCTCCCTGACTGTACCCTGGAAAAGCAGTGGATGATGGCCCAAAGCATTAAGACGCTGCACCTACATGGGAGACCTGGAAGAAGCTCCTGGCTCCTGGTTTTGGATTGGTTCGGCTTTGGTCATTGGCAGCTACTTGGGGAGTGAACCAGCAGACTGAAGATCCTCTCTCTGTATATCTTCCTTTCAAATTAAAAAAAAAAAAGGGGGGTGGGGTGGGGACCACACGGTGGCCTAGAGACTAAAGTCCCTGCCTTGCACAGACTAGGATCCCATATGGATGCCAGTTCTAATCCTGGCAACCCTGCTTCCCGTCCAGCTCCCTGCTTGTGGCCTGGGAAAGCAGTTGAGGACGGCCCAAAGCTTTGGGACCCTGTGCCCATGTGAGAGATCCAGAGGAGGCCCGGACTCCTAGCTTCGGATTGGCGTAGCACCGGCCATTGTGGTCACTTGGAGAGTGAATCATCGAACAGAGGATCTTTGTCTGTCCCTCCTCCTCTATATATGTCTGACTTTACAATAAATAAATCTTAAAAAAAAAAAAAAGGCAGCTCAATTTAGCTGGGTATTGATAGCTTGAGTCAATTAAAAATGAGGACTTTGTGAAACTACATATATGAATGTTAGTAAAGATTAGACATGTGGCTGATGTTTGATTAATATTAATTTTTCATCCTGCTCTATAAAACTTTATGATGATGATAAACCATATCAGATTTAGCCACTTCCAATAATAAACCAGAAATGCTGTTAACGTATGTCAGGGGTGGAAGGAACCATAAATGCCATAATTAAATATTGCTGCAGCCTTATCAGACTAGGAAGAGTTCTATAATTTTCAAATATTTGAAAATCATATATTAGTCCATTTGGTCCCTTTCACACTAGATCAATGTCATTTTGTAATAAAGATTATCAAAGAAAAACTTTCCAGTCTACTTTCAATTCATTAAGGTCTAAAATAATATTTTCACTGTCAATTTTCAGGTTGCAATAATTGTTTTTAAACATATTTATGTCGCCTTAAACATGATAAAATAAAACTCAAAAATTAAATTACGTTAAATTTAGTTAATATAATCATTCATAATCTCTTTTCCCATATCAAATGCATCGTGAACACTTTCTCAGGTTTTTATTACCTTAATAATTGCCATTTTTTGGGCCCAGTGGAGTGGTCTAGCGGCTAAAGTCCTCACCTTGAACGCACTGGGATACCATGTGGGTGCCGGTTCTAATCCCGGCAGCTCCACTTCCCATCCAGCTCCCTGCCTGTGGCCCGGGAAAGCAGTTGAGGATGGCTCAGGGCTTTGGGACCCTGCACCCGCGTGGGAGACCTGGAAGAGGCGCCCATATGGGATCCCGGACGTGCAAGGCGAGGACCTTAACCACTGCACCATCGCGCCGGGCCCAACCCCTGTCATTTTAATGGCTCAATTTTGATAATTAGTGAACTTCAAGATTTATGTATTTTACTTGAAAGATTTATAGAAAGAGGGGAGAGATAGAGATTGATCTTTCATTTCCTGGTTTATTTCTTAGATGATTGCAATGACTAGAGCTGGACCAGTCCAGAGCTGGGAACCAGAAGCTCCTTTGGGTCTCCCATGAGTGCAGGGGCCCAAACACTTGGGCCATCTGCTGCTGCTTTCCTACTCCATGAATAGGGAGCTGGATTGGAAGTGGAGCAGCTATGACATGGATTAAGCACCCAAGTGTGTTGGTGTTACAGGCAGCAGCTTTATCTGCTATGATACAATGTTGGCCCCATCTTTTAACATTTATTTCTGCGAAAAGTAAAGTGACAGAGATGGAGAGACAGAGGAGAACTTTTATCCACTGGTTTATTTCTCAACTAGCCACACCGACCAGGGCTGAGCAAGAACAAAGTCACGAGCCTGGAACCCCACCCAGATCTCAAACTGGATAGCGGGATCCAAGTATTTAGGGTATCTCCCACTGCTTCCCCAGGTATATCAACCAAGAGATGAATCAGAAGTAGAGTAGCCAGGATTTGATGCCAGCTACAAGTCTCAACTTTAATCTGCTATGCTACAACACCAACTTGTATATTTTCAATTGGAAATCAGATTTACAGAAGGAAAAACAAAGATTTTCCATTTGCTCACTCACTCACTCCCCCACAATGGTCAGAGCTGACACGTCCAAAGTATGAACCAGAAGCCTCTTTTGGGTTTTCGCCGTGGGTAGTTTCCCAAGGCTTTGGACCATCCTCTACTGGCCCCAAGCAGGGAACTGGGGTGGTAAGTACAGCAGCTGGGACATGAACCAGGACTCCAGTTTGAGCAAGTTGAGAGTTTAGCTGTCACGCCAGGCCCTGTTGTACACTTCCAGCTTCCAGCCAAGTGGTTGGGTTCATCACACCCACATGGAAGAAGCGGATACAGAGTTTCCAGGGTCCAGGCTTGGGGCTTACCTTGCCTGGCCCATTGCAGGCATTTGGGTAGGGAACCAGTGGGTAGGGATGGCAGATCTCTCTCCTTCTCTTTCTGCTTGGCCCTTGTGGAGGTTACTTAGGGAGGAATTCAGTACATGGAATCCGCCTGTTTCATTCACTTACTCTTGTACTCCCACCGACTAGTTAACCCCCCAAATGCTCACATGTAGCAGAGGGATCTGGGATTCCATCTGGGTCTCTCACGGGGGGCAGGGATACAACCGCTGGAGCCATCAACACTGCTTCCCAAGGTGTGTGTGGATCAGCAAGAAGCTGACACCAGAGCATGGCCATGATATTTTGATCTGAAATTCAGAGTTAACAGAAAGAAGGAGCGAAGGAACAATAAAGAAATCTTCCATCGGGCCTGGTGTGGCCTCCTGGTGTGGAAGACCTGGAAGGAGCTCCTGGCTCCTGGCTTCAGATTGGTTAAGCTCCTGCCATTGCAGCCACTTAGGGAGTGAATCAGCAGATGTAAGATCTGTTTCTCCTTCTTTTTGTAAATTTCACTTTCCAAGAAAAATAAGTAAATAAATAAATCTTAAGAAATCCTGCATCACTGTTGCACTCCCCAGATGGCTGCAATAGGTTGTGCCAGGCATGGCTGAAGCCCAGAGCGCCATCCATAGCCATCTCCTGGTGCTTTTCCCAGGCCATGAGCAGGGAACTGGATTTAAAGGAGAGCAGCTGAGGTGCCTAGTGTGATAGCTTCGTGGCTAAATCTTCACCTCAATGTGGAACCCATACAGGTGCCGGTTCTAATCCCAGCAGCTCTGTTTCCCATTCAGCTCCCAGCCTGTGGCCTGGGAAGGCAGTGGAGCATGGCCCAGAACCTTGGGACCC
The DNA here is from genome assembly GCF_017591425.1 of Ochotona curzoniae. NCBI lineage: Eukaryota > Metazoa > Chordata > Mammalia > Lagomorpha > Ochotonidae > Ochotona > Ochotona curzoniae. Next base: position 12,552,290 of record NW_024465894.1, on the reverse strand, counting down.
TGCACCCACATAGGAGACCCAGAAGAGGCTCCTGGCTTTGGATCTGCTCAGCTCCAGCTGTTGCAGCCCTCTGTTGTGGCCACTTGGGAGGTGAACCAGCAGACAGAAGATATTTCTGCCTCTCCTTCTCTCTGTGGGTCTGTCTTTCCAATAAAAATTAAAATTAAACTAAATCCTTAAAAAGAAAACGTAAAGAAAAAACTGCTGCAATTTGAACCAGTGCCAATGTGGGATGCCAGTGTCCTGGGGGCAACTTAACTCACTACACCACAAAGCTAGTCCACCCTTTTATTCTTTAAGATGTTTAATTGAAAGGTGAAAAGAGAGAAAGCAAGACAGAGTGAGAGGAAGAGAGAATATCTTCCATGATTTGGATCACTTCCCAACCTGCATCAACAGCCAGGAAGGACGGGGCCAGTCCAAAGCCAGGAACCTAGAACTCCATCCTGATCTTCTACGAGGATGGCAGGAACCCAAGTATTTGGCCAGGTAGATCACAGGTGGAGCAGGTAGGACTCAAACCTATACTCCAGTATGGGATGTTGAGACAGGAAGCATGGCTTAACCTGCTGTACTACAATGCTACCACCTGTCTTCCATTCTTTTTTTTTTTTTTTTTAAAGATTTACCTCATTTTTATTGGAAAGGCGGATATACAGAGAGGAGAGACAGAGAGGAAGATCCTCTGCCCGACAACCCACTCCCCAAGTGAGTGCAATGGCCGACGCTATGCCGATTCGAAGCCAGGAGCCTCTTCCGGGTCTCCCAAGTGGGTGCAGGGTCCCAAAGTTTTGGGCTGTCCTCGACTGCTCTCCCAGGCCACAGGCAGGGAGCTGGATGGAAAGTGGAGCTGCCGGGATTAGAACCAGCACCCATATGGGATCCCGGGCATGCAAAGGGAGGACCCTAACCACTGTGCCACTGCGCCGGGCCCCCATTCTTTTTAAAACAATTTTTATGTTATTGAGTTTAATAAATTCCTGTGCTAAAAGTCTGTCGAACTCAATTTCTTCTTACCTTCATTGTATCAACATAAATTACACTCAGTCGTTGGATAAAATTAAGCAGCATCTTCCTCTGGATCAAAGAACTAAAATGACAAGGTAAGGAGAGGCATCACTGTTTGCTTAACAACAACCCCTGGAGTAAATAATGCTGCACCACCAACCCTAGATTAGCCACACTAACAGAGAGGGCAGACTGGAGAGATGGTCAATAATTGAAACCTGCTCCTCCTAGACACTCTGCTGCCGCTGGATCTCACGGAAGGTTCTGCCCGCCAGCCTCTCCCCTCTGTCACCCGCACCTCGGCGTCTCCTGCAGCTTTTCTGACTACTCAGGGCGGGCCTCACAGCTAGGTCCACCAGCATCCTGACAGCCTGGGCTTGGCAGGAGCACCAGCTAAGACTCGGCAGCAATCAAACCGACACAAGGCTGTGAGCCTAATGTACAGCAGTCTTCCAATGTCAGTAATCCCTGCTCACACTGATTCCGAGAAGAAATTTCGTAGGAATTAAACTTGAACAGCTCAAGATCCTGTCCTGCTTCATTTACAGTTGTTACACCTGGCCAAGTGTCAACAAACAGTGAGGAAGAGATAAGTTAGATTTTAGTGATCTACTAGACAATTAGACATGGGAAACAAGTAAAAATTTTGATACAAGTCCTGCAAAGACTAAGGCCAAAGCATCAAATTGAGGACAGGCCTTAGGCAGAGTGATGCAGCCACAGCCTAGGACAGAAACGTTCCATATGGCAGCACGTGCTGTCAGCCCTAGTTACACAGCTTCTGGTCCAGCCTCTAGCTGACACACACCTTAGGAAAATAGCAAATGATGGCTCACATACTCGGGCCCCTGCCATTCATGTGGGAGCCCTGGAGAGATTCCCAGGCTGCTCGCTCTTGCCTGGCCCAGACCTTGCTGTTGCAGTCATTTGAGGAGAGAACCAGTAGATAGAAGATCTTTCTCTTCCTTTCAAACAAAATGGGGAAAAAACAACAAAAACGAAACACCACACCTGGCCTCTAGGACGATGGTCATAAGAAAACATAAAGATGTTTCTCCCTTGCCCTAATTCTTCCACATGAATAAATAAATCTTTAATAATAATAATAATAATAGCAGTGACCAGAGTCAGTGTTTGGTGGCTGGGACACCAGTAAAGGTAGCTCAGGCCTAGAGAGCAGCTTTCTTCTAGCACAACCCTGGAAAATTAGGTTATGTGCAAATCAGGTTAGGCTGCTGCCACCCTGTAGGAAGGCTGGTTTTGGCCCAGTTTCAGCTGTTCTGAGCACTTGGTAGAGCTGTTGCTCTCTGTAAAGTATGGGCCTGGCGCAATAGCCCAGCGGATAAGTCCTCGCCTTGAAAGTGTTGGGATCCCATATGGGCACCCATTCTAGTTCCACTGGCCCCACTTCCCATCCAGCTCCCTGCTTATGGCCTGGGAAAGCAGTCCAGGATGGTCCAAAGCCTTGGGACCCTGCACCCACATGGGAGACCCGGAAGAGGTGCCAGGATTCTGGCTTCAGAACAGCTCAGCTCCAGTGTTGTGGTAGCCTGGGGAGTGAATCAATAGACAAAAGATCTTCCTCTTTGTCCCTCCTCCTCTCTGTATATCTGACTTTCCAATAAAAATAAAATAAATCTTAAAAAAAAAAAGGCACCAAACCCATGTTCCCTCCCCCACCTACTTTTTTTTTTTTTTTTTAAAGATTTATTTTTATTATTTTTTCATTGGAAAGGCGGATATACAGAGAGGAGAGACAGAGAGGAAGATCTTCCGTCCGATGATTCACTCCCCAAGTGAGCGCAACGGGCCGATACTATGCCGATCCGAAGCCAGGAGCCTCTTCCGGGTCTCCCACACGGGTGCAGGTTCCCAAAGCTTTGGGCCGTCCTCGACTGCTTTCCCAGGCCACAAGCAGGGAGCTGGAAGGGAAGCGGGGCTGCCGGGATTAGAACCGGCGCCCATATGGGATCCCGGGGGTGCAAGGCGAGGACCTTTAACCACTTGCGCCACCGCGCCGGGCCCCCCCACCTACTTTTGTTTAGCAAAGGCTAATGACATTAAAGATGAAGTAGTCATTGGCCAATACATGTAGACTAAAATAAAATTTTATGTCTGTATTCTCACATTTTTGAAATCTAACATTTCATTTCCTATTTCCTAGGAAAATCTTTATAAGGCAATAGGTTATACTGAAGAAATACAAAAGTATCTATCGTTGCTTAATTTGTCCTAGAGAGTGAAGACATGTCATGGGGGCTTGTACTGGTCGACAGGAATTGACAGTGAAGCAGTACAAGAGCACACTTACAAGCTGCCTCGAGGGGCCCACTGGGTAGATCCCACTGGCCTCCTAACTCGGCTTACACGGATAGAAACACGGTCCATGCAACTGCAAGTCTCCAGCCCTCTAAGGTCTCAAGTACTAATGTCAGCAGGGCTTTGCATTTTAAGCTTAGGCTAAGTTCAATGAATTTAAGCATGTGGCTAGTCACTGCCATACAGGACAACACAGGTCTAAGAAATACAAAGTGTGTATCTGCGAGGCACAAGGGGGGCGAGAAGTCATGCCATACAATGTCCTCAGGCATTCTGGCAGCTTTGCTTACACATGTCCCAAATTTCTGGAGGAATGGCACACAAGGAACCTTTCACAAGTTCTTATTGAATGAATCAATAGTATTTGGGTCCATCAGGTAGTACTCGGCTCCCTTGAAAAGACTCCATTTAGAATAAATTTCATTTAGTCCAAAAAGCAAGCAATCATGTATAGAGGTCTTTAAAATTGCATGAAAAAAAAATGTGCATAGATTTTAAAATTTTTTCCACATAAAATTCTTTTTTTTTCCTTTTCTTTTGGTTAACTTGAAAGAGAGAGAGAACAAAAAGCAGAGATTATAAAGATCTTCCATTCACATGTCAAAGGCTCACAGCACAGCTGAGCCAGGTATTCTGAGTCACCCCCTGCTCCCTCTTGGGGTGTAGTGGTGGAGCCAGCACTGGGACCTGGGAAGATATGACACAGGACACAGGTGTTCACAGGCTGCTGCTGGATTGCTCCAAATCCCCCCATGCCTTCTCCTTTTTGGATTTGTCTCCACTCCCTGTTTCAAAGCACTCCCACCCACAAACAAGAGGCAGTAAAAGGGACTTTGAGAGGACTGAGGGGCTGGAATGTGGCTGTGAAAGAGCCAGGATAAGGTTGCTGAAGCTCACTGAAAGGTCATCTTTCTTCATAGTCCCCCTCTGTTATCAATTACCAAGCAGCAAAACAGGAGCTAATTCAGTGTAATCCCTTGTTGCAATTCTTTGGTTACTGTTACCACAAACAACACTTAACTAAATGAATTCCAAAAGGAGAACATATTTCACCACTAACTCCCTAACAGAAGCCAAATCTCCACTGGAAGGAATACTAACACCAAATTCTCAGTTGGGATTTTTAAAGTGACTGCACTCTAACCTAGACCCTAGAACCTCCAAGTACACAGAATTCTCTACATGACGCTGTGTGTGCACTTGCAATTTATTGAGGGCTAAGCAACACTTCACACTTACTGTCTCATTATCATCCTTCCACAGATGAAAAAACTAAAGGATTAAGCAATTTGTCTAAATCATACAACTAAAACATTCCAAATAATTTTGCCCTTCTATCTTTGAATCAAATACCAACAATACATTCCCATCTTAAAACAGCTTTAGAAAGATTTAGAAATATGCTCAAGCTAGAGCTGGAGCCTCTGATTTCTTGCCAACATTTTTTGCCCTATGATGATTCTGATAATATTTTCTGGTGTGTCTCATTCAACTGTTCTGAGCTTGAGACTTCAAAGTTGGTCTCTTTAAATGTTGCGAAGGCTTGTCAGCATAATTATACAATATAATAGCAAACATAGGATTTGCATAGCAGGAAACAGCAAGCTGGGGATTATTTTCAAACACTTCACAGATTTAAAGCAAGGACAGTTAATGCTAGATCTTGGTCTCTGTCCCTCAAAAGTAAAGAAAGAGGGATTTGTAAAGCCAATAGCCATTCTTACCTTACTCCAAGATTTTCAAGCAGAGTTTCATCAAGAAAATGCAGTAATGAACCTGTGATATTATTGTCTGAGGAAGAAAGGGGAGGGGAAGAAAAACAAATTTAATCTTTACAACATAGGTTTTATGTCTTCCAATTTAGATCTACCAGAATTACTCCTCAGATCAACATTATAAAGGACTCAAATCCCCAGGCAATGGACCAGGGCAAGCACAGACTGCTCTTCATAACCCTGGCTTCCAAGTCTATGGTTTGACATCTGTGGATTCAGCCAAATGTGAATGGAGGACATCCTTAGGGGAGAGACCTGCTTCTGTACTGAACCAGCACAGGCTTCACCCGGTCAGTACGCCCAGTGCGGGATAACAGATCCTCACACGGCAGTCACACTGCAGTCGAGGCATGCTTGAACACATGCGGCAGGTTATGCTCTGTTTCTTGCAAATTCTACACCATTTCACTAAAAGGGACTTCTACTCAGATTTTGTGACAGCCCTTGGAACCAATGCTCAGGGATACTGAGAGAAATGCCGGCCATTGTTTGATTTGCTACTTGCAAAGTCTTAATGCTAAAGATGTCACTAAGCCCAGGCAAGCCTGTTGCGACAAACTAGGTGAAACTATTTTAAATTATCTGTGTAAAATTTCTTGCAAGAAAAGCCAGCAGAAAAAGTGAAGTGAAACAAGTATGTGCAGAGTTTCACCGGGGCAGTGGCTTCCTGCTCATTTAGAAAGGCTGAGTTTGGAATGGGGGTAGGGAAGGAACTTAAGTCTATTTTTTTTTTTAGCATTACCAACTATGTTTATTTCTAAAATCTCCTTAACAGAGCACACAATACTGCTTCAAAAACGTTTTATGCATTTGGGGGCCCAGCGTGGTGGCCTGGCGGCTAAAGCTCTCCCCGTGCATGCACTGGGATCCCTTATGGGCGCCAGTTCTAATCCCGGCTGCTTCACTTCTCATCCAGCTCCCTGCTTGTGGCCTGGGAAAGTGCCCACATGGTAGACCCAGAAGAAGTTCCTGACTCCTGGCTTCAGATCAGCAAAACTCCACTCATTGCGGCCACTTGGGGAGTGAATCATGGGACACAAGATCTTCCTCTCTGTCTCTCCTCCTCTCTGTATATCTGACATTCCAATAAAAATTTAAAAAAACTTAAAAAATCAAAACTCCAAAGTGAAAAATACCAACTTACATGCATTCTCCCATCAGAAACACCACTAACATGTGGATAACACCTTAATCTGTATATTTACATAATTTCACACAAATGAGAATATGTTGGTTTATAATCTATTTTTTTCCATCCATTGTCAGAAACAATTATGTTGACAATATTTAAACTGCATTTTGGGGCTAATGTTGTAGTGCAACCTGTTTACCCGCCAACATGTTTAGATGCCACTGGCATCATAATGGTCTTCCCTACTTCCGTTCCAGTCCAGCTTCCTGCTAGCGTACTGGGGAGGGCAGCAGAGGATGGCCTAAGTACCTTGGCCCCTGCCACTCAAGTGGGAGACCAGAATAAAAGTGCTGGTGTTAGCCTGGTCCAAATCTGGCTGCCGAGGCCATTTTGGGAATAAATCAGCAGATGGATGCTGCTCTCTTGTGGCCTCTCCCTCTCTCTCTGGTGCTCTGCCTTTCAAATAAACAAGTAAATATTGATCAACAGAAAAAAAACTATTTTTTTAAAGCTTTATTTTATTTTTATTGGAAAGTCAGATATACAGAGAGAGAGACAGAGAGGAAGATCTTGTGTCCATTGACTCACTGCCCAAGTGGCTGCAGCAGCTGGAGCTGTGCCAATCCAAAGTCAGGAGCCCAGAGCCTCCCCTATGTCTCCCACGTGGGTGCAGGTCCCAAGGCTTTGGGCCATCCTCGACTGCTTTTCCAGGCCACAAGCAAGAAGGTGAATGGGAAGCAGGGCTGCTGAGATGAGAACTGGGATCCCGGTGATCGCAAGGTGAGGACTTTATGCGCTAGGGCCAACTTTTTTTGTTGTTGTTTTTAAAGCTTATTTTTTATTTACAGGATAGTTGCACAATATTTTTCAATACTTTTTCATAGTCATATTCTTTTTACCTTTAAAATACATATGTAATTGAACCTATGTCACAGTTGGACATTTAGGTCAGGTCATTTCTACTCCCTCTGAGGGCCCGGCGTGGTGGCGCAAGTGGTTAAGGTCCTCGCCTTGCACGCCCGGGATCCCATATGGGCGCCGGTTCTAATCCCGGCAGCCCCGCTTCCCTTCCAACTCCCTGCCTGTGGCCTGGGAAAGCAGTCGAGGACGGCCCAAAACTTTGGGACCCTGCACCCGCGTGGGAGACCCGGAAGAGGCTCCTGGCTTTGGACCAGCATAGCATCAGCCGTTGCGCTCACTTGGGGAGTGAATCATTGGATGGAAGATCTTCCTCTCTGTCTCTCCTCTCTGTATATCTGACATTCCAATAAAAATAAATCTTAAAAAAAAAGAGTCATCTGAAAACTGTTTAGATAGTGATCCACTTGTATCTGTACAATTCTGTTAGTCAAAAAAGTTTTTGCCAAAGTTCTACCTTTGAGCTGACATTTCATTCGATTACCCATTTCACTTATTTCTTAAAATATTTTCCAATCTAAATTTAAAAAATGGTGGTTTTAAAATTATTGTTGAAATTGAGTATCTCTTTTTGCCAGGGGAAGATTAGCCAATTGAACCATTGCATTTGACCGCAATTGATTATCTTTTGATAAGTTTATTTGCTGGTTGATTATTGAAAGTCTGTACTTAAATATAGATAAGTACCATACATACTTACGTATATGTATGTTATGTATAAAGATTTGTTCATTTATTTTGAAAATCAGAGTTCCAGAGAGGGAGAATCTTCCACCTGCTGCTTCACTCCCCATCACAATGCCAGGGCTGGGCCAGGCTGAAGCCAGGAGGCAGAAGCTTCATCCAGGTCCCTGACTCTTGGTTCACGTTCTGCCGCTTCTCCCAGTGTCCCAGGCTTAACTCACTATGCCAGACCCCTATGCTTGGATTTTGCTCAGTTTTCTATTATGTTAGCTTTTTCTCTTGGTTTCGGTTGTTTTTCTAGCTTTATGTTACCTAATGGTTCCTGATGAGAACACTTGTGAAGAAATTATCTGACATGAGTTCTGAAACCCAAATACCTAACCACTAAAAAAAAAAAAAAAACCCTTCTCCAGGGCCCAGTGCAGTAGCCTAGAAGCTAGAGTCCTCATTTTGCATGTGCTAGGATCCCATGTGGGCATTGGTTCTAGTCCCAACTGTCCCACTTCCCATCCAGCTCCCTTCTTGTGACCTGGGAGGGCAGTAGAGGATGGCCCAAAGTCTTGGGACCCTATACCCATGTGGGAGACCTGGGAGAGAATCCTGACTCCTGGCTTCAGATCAGCTCAGCTCTGGCTGTTGCGGCCACTTGGGGAACCAAGGGATTAAGGATCTTCCTCTCCGTTTCTCCTCTCTGTATATCTGACTTTCTAATAAAAATAAAATAAATCTTTAAAAAAAAAAAAAGATCCTTGGGGCCCGGCAGCGTGGCCTAGCGGCTAAAGTCCTCTCCTTGAACCTGACGGGATCCCATATGGGCGCCGGTTCTAACCCCGCCAGTTCCACTTCCCATCCAGCTCCCTGCTTGTGGCCTGGGAAAGCAGTCGGAGGATGGCCCAAAGCCTTGGGATCCTGCACCTGTGTGGGAGACCCGGAAGAAGTTCCTGGATCCTGGCTTCAGATTGGCTTAGCTCCAGCCATTGTGGGCCAACTTGATTAGTGAATCATCGGACGGAAGATCTTCCTCTCTGTCTCTCCTCCTCTCTGTATATCTGACTTTCCAATAAATAAATAAATCTTTAAAAAAAAAAAAAAGATCCTTGTGGTGTGGCATGACCCGTGGGCGTTACATACTTCTTGTGCACAAAGTGTGGATTCTACACCCTATTTCTGTGTTCCTGCGAGACTGCACTCCTTAGGGAAGAAAGCAACCAAGGACCCTGTGGCTGCTTTTGTCAAAACAAAATGTCTGACCCAGAGACTTTCATTAGAAAGCAGCAACCTCAGAAATCACTCAGATTTTTTTTTTCTTTTGCAGGGTAAAGGTCAGCAGAGATAAGCTGACTTTCTGGAGAGGAAGATGGAAGCCAACAGTGAAGTCTAAGAGCTGTGGTCAACTGGCTGCAGGAGAAGCTGGCCAAGGCATGTTCTACTCTGCCAGTGCTCGCAGATTCAAGAGTAAGCTAGATCTAGTTCAAGGGCTAGTAAGAAAACAACCAAGCCCGACCTAAGTTTGGTCCAGACAAAGCAAATGAAACATACAGTTTTCACTCAATGAAGGCAGGCAGTGTCTTCTGATGGCACTAAACTATGGGTTCAAGAGAGCACAGATCATTCTGGAAAGTGATGAAGCCAGCCCTACAGAGTGTCACGAAGAGAGGGCCTACAATGTAGCCGATCCCATGCTGGAAACTGAAAACAGAAAAGATGAAATCAGTGCATCCCACCTGCCGCTGGTGAAAGGAAGAAAAAAATCCATCCTTGGAGAGGATGGATGTAACAGGGCAAAGGAGCAAGAGAAGTGCAATTTCCCACACTTGGTCCAGAGTCACCCAAGTTCCTCCTACCCTAGTTTCCAGACTCCGCTCACAAGGGCAAAATTTTACTAAATTCGCAAATCACAAACTCCCCCAGCAGCAGCTCACAGGAGATTTCAGGTGGACACACTTGAACATACACCAAGAAAATTGCCTGCGACCCTCTGCTGCAGTATTTCCCAGTGGCAGGTGGCCCATAGAGGACACAGTGGTTCTTTTGTGACCAGGTCCCATCCCCTGTAGCCTTTTTATAAGTCCCAACAGCATCTCCTTAGCTTGCAATGCCTCTGAAAGCTCAACTCTGCAAGCCAAGGGAGTAACCCCAGGTTCCTGCTTGAACATGGTTTAACTACATCTCAACACTGACCTCCCCATTCTGAGAGCTTTGGCAAGGACTCACAAAGGCAGCACCTGGCAGCCCTGGAAATCCAGTCACTGCATTGAGCTTCCAGCCTCAAAGAGAAACAGCCCATCCCATCTCCCCGGGTCTGACAGCTCCGAACCTTTCTTTTAAACACGTAGGGGCCCTATCATCAACCAATCAAAGGCCGACACATGCTGGGGGTCAACCAGAGATCCACACACCAGCTGACAACCTGCTGCTCATGGCCAACTTTGGACTGTAGGACTTGGACTGCCTTGGTAATCCAGGAATTGAGCAATCGCTGTCCAGAGCCCTGCTCCCTGCATGGCAATAAATAGCTACTTTTTTCACCCCTATCAATGCTGGACTTACTTTGTGCCAGGTGGGAGGACTCAGTTCTGGGGTTCCATTGTAACTGCTACTACCAGTTTTGGGGTTATCACAACAGCACTTTGTCCCCAAGCTTGATAAACACAGTCAACAAACACTTAAGCTCCACTAAGACACCGTGGTGGGCTGTAGGAATTCAGAGATGAACAAATCCCCTCCTCGTTAAGGAAAACCCCAATTTCCTGAGGGCGGGGCAGGAGGTTGGGAAGCCCAAAACTTTACTTTCATGTGGCAAGAGTTCAAGATCTGCGGTTACACACAGGGGTCCCCAGAGCCTGGGGAGCCTGAATGACAGCAGGTTTCCGACCAAGATCTGGAATAAACAAAGCATTCTTCTCAGTTACAAAGGTGGGGTCTCAAGTCCACCCCAGCACCATCACCCAGATCCGGTCCGGGCTGGCCAGGTACCTGATTAAGTCACCAGGTTAAGACCTCAATCTACACCCTCGGCCCTCGCAGAGCCTGCACATCGCCAATCCCAGATTCCCCCATTTCTTCTACCTCAGCCTCGGGAACCCCTGGCTGAAGTCTCCCGTGCCTGGTGCTTGCCCTGCCGGGTGGCCCCGCATCAGCCCTGGCGCTTCGGTGTCAGGTTCTCCTGGGAGCTCCCCGCCGCAGGGCGCTTCTCCTCAGACCCCACGACCCCCGCCTCGAGCCCCCGTCCTCCCCCACTGTGCCGCTCTGGCCCGGTACCTCGGAAGTTTTTCAGCAGTGAGGGCTGGTTGAAGCCATTCTGCTCTAAGAAGCAGCACACCTGCTCCGCGTTCCACGTCTGGTGGTCCGCGTGCAATTCTGGGCCCACGGTCCAGTGTGCCCTTGAGGGAGAGTTCGGTGGGGTTCTTGGGCTTCCATCGCTTCGGGGTCGCTTAGAGCGCTGCTCACACTCGGCTGTCTGCATGGCTACACCCGGAGCCCGCCTCAGCACAGTCAAGAACCGCGGCACGCGAAGCACACGCAGGCGCACTGACGGAACAAGTCGGCGGCCAGATCTCGCAGCATGCCCTTTTATTGGCCCCCGCGCAGGCGCACTGACAGCTCAGTCCTGGGGGCCGGACGGGCCCGGGGCCTAGCCCCCAGCTTCTGCGCAGGCGCAAGGACAACTCTGGCATTCTCTACCTGGTCCCGGAGTTTACGCCAAAGGGAGGACTGGAGCCCAGCTTAAGTGAAGTTGGCTGGCGGGGGCGTGAAGGAGAGGCCTGCCGGGAAAAACCCACACTGACAGGAACACGGAAGATTGTCGGGCTGCCAGCACCTTGCAGTACAGTGAAAACATGGAAGAGACACAGAGCCGGAAGCTCCTGATGTACGCTCTCCTTTCACCCGTCTTTCTGGTCTTGCTGGGTGGGCACCGGGTCCCTGGGGGCGCCCAACTCCAGGATCCTACACCATAAAGGACTGCATAACTCTCAAACGGATGCAAGTCTCTGGAAAGAAGAAATTCTCAACCCTTCTCTCCGTCCCAGCTTCCTTTCCAGACGGAGGGAAGTGGCCAATTTGACCACTTCAAATTTTACCTGTAGGAAAGCAGTTTATCATCGTATTTTATAAAGAATTGGCAGCATGGGGACTAGAAACTCCATCACCACTGATGTTTAAGGAGCAATAAATGCTAATTATTCTGCTTTGATCATTATCTGTTATCTAAGCATCAAATTATACTGCAAGTTGTAAATATCTGCAATTAGTGTGCCCCTTTTAAAAAAGCAATTGAGGGGGGCCTGTTGTGATACAACTAGTTAAACTGCCACTTCAACACTGTCATCGGCATCAACGTGCCAGTTTGAGTCCCTTACTCTTTTTTTCTTTTTTCTTACAGATTTAAAACTTTTTTTATTTGAGGGCACAGCATGGTGGCCTAGTGGCGAAAGTCCTTGCCTGTAGGAGGACTTGTGATCCCGGAACGTCAGCTAGCATAGGATTATAGTTGATTGGACAATATCTGTATAATAACAACCGAATGGATACCTTTTGTATAACTGATTGGATATCATTTATATGAGAACAGTTGAGTGGACTGTATGTGAATGAGAACACTTTTAGAGTATACAAAACAAAAGGAGATCCAAACAAAAGTATAGAAACAATTGATGGGTTTTGTTGATAAGCTCAATACTTCCTCCCTTATCCCATATGACCCTCAGTGCATAGTCTGATGCCATCAGTCAGGGTCCATGCGTGTTATTATTGGCTCACTGTGCACAAAGTCCATCGCTGCAGGACAGCGACACTTGCCTTGCATGCACCAAGAGGCACCAGGATACCATATGGAATCCACTTCCCATCCAGCTCCCTGCTTGTGGCCTGGGAAAGCAGTTGAGGATGGCACAAGAACTTGAGACCCTGTACCCACATGGGAGACCCAGAGGAAGCTCTTGGCTCCTGGCTTCAGATCAGGTCACCTCTGGCCATTGTGGCTACTTAGGGAGTGAACCAGCAGATGGAAGATCTTTCTGTCTCTCCTCTCTGTAAATCTGATGTTCCAATAAAAATAAGTAAATCTTAATTTTTTTTTTTTTACTTGAAAGGCCAAATTAGGCAGATCAATCTTCTGATTACTTCCCAACTGGCCATAATGCCTTGGGTGTTACCAGGCTGAAGCCAGGAGCTCACCTGAGTCCCCCACATGGGTGGCATGGCTCATGTATTGGGGGCCACTTTCCATTGCTTTCCTTGGCACATTAGCATACAGATAGGTCAGAAGTGGAACAGCCAGACTGGTGCCCATAATAGGTTGTCAACACTGCACTGTGCCACAATACCAGCTGCTGCTACTCCCCTTTAAGCCAGCTGTCTACTAATGTCCCTGAGAAAGCAGTGGAGGACAGCCAAAGTGCCTGGGCTCCTGCCACCCCGATAAAACAAAGATGAAGTTTTAGGCTCCTGGCTTCTTCTCCTGGCCCAGCCCTGTTGTGGCCATCTGGGGAATGAATTGATGAAGAGATCTCTGTCTCTCTCTGCCTTTTGAATAAGTAAGTCCCCAGGAAAAAAATTATTTTATTTTGAAAACTTCTAATAGCTGGTATTAAAAGCCTGCAAAGGGCAGGTGTACCCTTTACTTTCGGCACTCAGGAGCTGGTCCCACATTTGTCTGTCAATCCTGGTGCCTACCACTCACCAACAACCTGTCTGCTTCCACGGTGAAACCAGTCCCCTTCCCCAGCAAGCAAGTCTCACATCCCTGTTGGATCCATGGAGGCCTAAAAGCTCAGCATTACGCAGTACAGAGTAACAGTCCAAGGCTAAGTGGCACATCCTTGCAGTCCTATCGGTGCCAGGGACTGTTCTTATAGACTTTTAATTATACATTTAATTATAGCAATTACCGTAGGGTGTAGAAAACTGGGGAACATACAGAAAAGGAGGTAATTGGCCCCAGCCCCCCACAGCTAGGAAGTGAGGAAAAATGTTTCAGGCCCAGGGAAGGTGGTCTAGTTCCAGAATTCATGTTTTCAATGGTTTTGCCAACTTTTGTTTATCAATGAGGTTTTGTTGTTATTGTTGCTTTAAATGATGTAAACCTAAAATTGTTAAAATTTGTGTTCTTCCTTTTGGAAGGCAAAGATGCAGGATCAAAGAGACAGAGAACTTCCACCTACTGCCTCATTCTCCTAACAGCCTGCAACTGCCAGGACTGAGCCAGGCCAAAGCCAGGAGCTTGGAAATCCATCCAGGTGTCACACTTGAGTGGCAGGGACTCAAGTATATGAAACATCACCACTGCCACCTCCATCATGTCCAGGGTACACAAAAGCAGAAAGCCAGGTCTGCAGTTGAGGCAGGATTTGGATCCAGGCAATTAACTCAGATGTGCATGCAGAGCTGTGGGCATCCAAGCGGTGGTGGGGTTGACAAAAAAAGGTTTCAAAGTGTTCTCCACAGACCTTTGGGAACAAGAACGGAGAGGTGTTGGGACCACCACATTAAACCACTGGCATGAGGTGCCAGCATCCCATATAAGCACTGGTTGAAGTCTTAGCTGCTCCATTTCCAATTCAGCTCCCTGCTGATGTGCTGGGGAGGGCAGCTGGAGATGGTTTCAAGTACTTGGGCCCCCTACCATGCACATGGGAGACCCAGATGGAGTTCTAGGCTCCTGATTTTGGCATGGCCCAGCCCACTATCTGCACAGAGGGCCAGAAAAAAAAAAATAATAAAATAAAGCACCACAATACTTTCTGAAAAGACCTGCTAGAAGGCAAACCCAAAGAGGGAATAGAAGACATAGCTGACAGCACACATCTGAAAGGCTTTTATTTCAAGTGAGATGGTTAATTTGAAAAATTATGTTTATGAGACCAAAAGGGAAAGCCCGCTCATCAGCAAGGTTTCCTGGGCACTAGAGAATGAGGTAAGTAGGTATTTGATCAGTTGGTGATCAAAGAAGCTACAGCAGAGAACTGTTAGAACAGGCTGTGGGATGGTGTGTGTTAGTCTGCCCTAGTCGTCTGCATTCTAGGGGCCCCTGATCTTGCACGAGACAATTACATGCTTAAGGTCACATACTGGTGAGCAGCAATCAGGACTCACTGGAGGCTAAGGGTCTTTCTACTTACAGACCTGGTGATGCTGTATCCATTTGGTCCCCCATTTCTACATCTTGGGACTCCACCTACACAGACTCCCCTTATACAGTGCCCTTCACCATGGTTAGGTGAAAAGAACCAGGCCATCCGCCATGTTCATCTTCAGGGAGTACTGCCCAGTTTTTCTTTCCTAACCTCCAGCAGATTCACCCAGCCAGCCCATATGGGTAGTTGCCACAGCTTTCCCCTCCACCACCAATGTTCATTTTTACCACCACGCCCTGGGTGTTTCTCTTCCTCTTTATTCTTTTGCTTCCTCAAGACATTATTGTGCCTTACCTGCCCTGATCCAAAAACCAAGCTAAATCTCTCAAAACATAACCTCATATTCTTGATTAAAAACAGTTCTCAGCTCTCAAGAGAGAAGATTTGGGAAGCAAAGTATAAACATACACAGAGAGAGCCAATAATAATAATAGCCAATAATAGCCTGTCAGTCTATTATGTAAAACTTCTGGCCCTGAAGGAAAGCTTTCTATTTCCATATAACAAGTAGAATACCTTACTCTACTTGGTATAGTAAAGGCACTCTACTTGTGCTCTCACTTCTACCTTTGCAACCTCACAATAACTTTATTCAATTGCATCCATTGTTATCATTTACTGGTATTGTTTGCCACATTTCTCTGTGTACCTGGAACTTAACAGAGCTTGGGATGCCTGCATCCCACATCCAAACGTCTGGGTTTGAGTCCTAATTGCATTCACTTCCAGCCAGTGTGGACCCTGGAATGCATATGCAAGGTCCCTGCCATCCCATGGGAGACCTGAACTGAATCCGATGCTCCTGGCTGCAGCCTAGTCCTGACCAGAATTTGAACACTGGGGGCATGAACCAGCAGATGCATGTGCTCTCTATATATAAATCCTTCAAATAAAATAAATGGAATCTTTAAAAATATGAGAGTAGAAATTGTTGTTAGGCTGAGCAGTTAAGATGCTGGTTAGGACACCCCTGTTTCAGAGGGAAAGCCTGTCAATCAGTGGATTCTTCAACGATCTCATTGTGCTTGGAGTGGCGAGATTGGCAGCGATTCATAACTGGTCAACTATCAAAACCACCTGAGCAAGTATCTCAGAGCATGCCCCAGATCTGGGACCTGGGGTGGGTGGGAAACTGGTGGGGCTTCTCCCCCAATATCCCCCTTTACCTCAGATACATGAAGGAAACAGTATGGAAATAATACTCTTACCCACTTTCCTATAGCCCTTGAACCATTTTTTACCCTAATTAACTATGTAAAGATTGTCAAAAATATAATAAAAAATGAAAAAAAAAATAAGATATTTTACCTGTGCTCTATGTTCATCATTTAGGATTTTTATACCATCCTATTCAATACGTATTATACTGGCTAGGCTTATTCACGACAAATCCATCCATTTACTGGCTGCTTACAATTTGCCACGCTGAAACAGAAAGTGAAAACAGCGGAGAGACATTTGGAGTAGCATGAAAGGCCCCGTGTTGGTCGGACACTTGTATTGCACATCACAGTGTTTGAGTTGTAACCCTGTGAGTGAACAAGTGGATGGGAATTCTTATGCTAAACAACTATAAAAAACCTGCTGGCCCAGGCTATGTCCCAAACCAATTAAATCTGAACTAAGGACGCACAGGTGAGCTGGTATAGGAGCTCTCTTTTCAAGTAACACAAGCAATAATAAGAGGCACCCAGCTTCAGCACTTGGAGAACCCCTGGAATTGATTAAGCCTGAGCCCCAAAACTTGATGACTCAGAAAGCCCACCAGGAAAGGCGACACCCACCTTGCCAGCTCTGCTTCTTGCTCCCAGCACCCCTCTTGCACAGATGCAGAGCTGAGCTGCTGTATTTAATCACATTAAAGGCCACAAATATGAAAATCTGATAGGAACAATGTCTTATTCATCTTTATCTCTCCAGCGCCTAGCAGAACCAAGCAGAGTGAGCAACTAATACTGACTTAAAGTACTCAAAACCAAAATTCAAACAAGCAGGGAATGCACTTAAAAAATTGAATTTATATATTTAAAAGACAGAATTATAGAGAGAGAGGGAGGGAGGAAGGCGGGAGGAGGAGAGATGGAGGGAAAAAGAGAGAGAGATTCAACTTCTACTTCAACAGTTAGGGCTGGGTCAAACCAAAGCCAGGAGTAGGCAGGTTCATCTGGGACTCCCATTTGGGTAGAGACCCAAACGCCTGGACCATCTTTCATTGAGTGTACTTCCCAAGAACATTAACAGGGAGCTGAACCAAAAATGGAACAACCAGAACTCAAAGCTGGCACCCACATGGAATGCTGGCATTGCAAACAAAGGCTTAACCCACTGCACCACAACCTGACTGGAACATGTTGATTAAAAATGATCTAACCACATTAAAATTCTAATCCGAACTTTTAAAAAAAGATTTGTTTTTTGTGGGAATGGCAGACATACAGAGAGGAAGAGAGACAGAGAGCAAGATCTTCATCCGATGATTCACTCCCAAAGTGATTGCAACGGCTGGTGAAGCCAGGAGCCAGGAACTTCTTTCAAGGTCTCCCACACAGGTGTAGGGTCCCAATGCTATGGACTGTCCTGGACTGCTTTCCCAGGCCACAAGCAGGGAGCTGGATGGAAAGTGGAGCTTCTGGGATTAAGAACCAGTGCCTGTATGGGATCCAGGCCTTTCCTATGTTAATTAAACTTGAAGAAAGCCCAAAGGGAAGAGCAACACAGCCAGCCTGAACAAAGGGAGAGAGGAGGAGATAGCCTTGGGGTTACATCAGGGAGGCCTTCTTCCATTATTTAGGACCAGAGGGAGATATGAAGGAGAGAGAGAATTGAGACTTGGTTGCCCCAAGCTAAACCATCACACACACCAGGTGTTCTGTCTCTTGATAACCTCTTGTAAAAGGACACTTTCTGCTCCTTCAGAAAATTCTGACCTGCACTACCATGTGAATGGACCTCGGGAATATTAAGCTAGGTGAGTCAGTTGTAAAAGAACGATGGATTGCCTTATGTGCAGTATCTCAGGTAACAAAATTCGTAACATAAAGTAGAATAGTGGTTTCTGGGGGAAGGGTAGAGAAAAGGACTTGTTTCATGGGTAGAGTATCAGTTTTATAAGAGCGAAAACTCCTGGAGATAAGGCACACAATCCCACACCCTGAATGTTCTCATCACTGCTGAACAGCACACTTCAGCTGGCGGTAGGCATTTGACACAGCAGTGAAGATGCGCTGTGGAACCTTCAGGCAGCGGCAGTCCTGGCTCTGCTCCCAGTTTCAGATTCCTGCTAATGCACACCTTGGGAAACAGGATCTGGATGACTCAACAGCTGGCTCACTCTCATCTGTGAGGCAGATTTTGCTTGAGTTCCTGCCTCTCCACACCTCTCAAGTAAGCACAAAGAAAATAAAATAGTTACAATCATAATTTTTTGCTCTATTTTACAAAAAAAAAAAAGAGGAAATGCATTACAAACTCAGTTTGGGTAACTTTGCTGCAATCACTTTAACATGTGGTTTTGTATCTCCACAACTTCTTCCTCCGCCAGCTTTGCTGCTTCTTTGCACCCCGAGTGTTTCTTCCGTTTTACCCTCTACCTTTCGCAAGACATTCTTGTGTCATATTTACTCAAATCTCAAAGCCAAGTTAAAACTTAGAAAAACAGATAGTTTTAAAAAGATGTTCTTGTATGATGAAAAAAAAAAACCTCTCAGTTCTCAAGAGAGTTTAGAAAACAAAAAATATATACATACAGAGCCAAAGATCACACTTGGATGATCTTCCTTTCACTTTTCCCTAAATTAAAAAAAAAAAAAGTTATTTTTATTTGAGAGGCAAAGTCACAGAGAAAAAAGAAAGAGGGAGGGAGGGAGGGAGAATATCTTCCATCTGCTTGTTCACTACCCAAATGGCAATGGACAGGGCTTAGCCAATCTGAAGCCAGGAGGTTCTTCTGGGTCTCCCATGTGGATGTAGGTCGCAAGGACTTTCCCACGCCACAGGTGGGGAACTGGATCAAAAATGGAGCAGCCAGGACACCAGGTGGCTCCCATAGAGTATACTAGTGCTGAATCCCATATGGATTAGCCTGCTACACCAGTGCAGAGGCCACTTACCCTTTCTTTTTATGACTGATTTATTTCTTGAAGAAGACAGAGATTTTTCCCTCTGCTGGTTCACTTCTGAAATGGCCACAATGGCCAGGGCTGGTCCAGTCACAAGCTAGGAACTTCATCTCCATCTCTTAAATGGTTGGCAGGAACTCAAGCACTTGGACCATTACATGATTTCTCAGGCTCATCAGCAGGTAGTTGGATCAGAAGTGGAGCAACTGGGACAGGAATCAGCACCCACTTGGGATGCCAGTCTTGCTGGTAGCAGCATAGCTCTCCTAACAGCAAGTCCCCCTTGCTTTTTTTGTTTCATGGCTGAAGTTCAGCCCATCCAAAGCCAGGAGCCTGGAGCCTCTTCTGGGTCTCCCATGTGGATGAATGCTCTCAAGGCTCTGGGCTGTCCTCAACTACTTTCTCAGGCCAGAAGTATGGAGCTTGATGGGAAGTACAGGTGTCGGCATCAGAACCCATGCCAACATGGGATCCTGGCGCATTCAAGGCAAGAACTTTGGCTGCTAGGCTACTGCACTGGGCCCAGAATTTGAAACTGACAGTAATCCTTTTAAATACATACATACATATTGCTGAAAACCGATAAAAACATGTCCAAAGTTTTCTATAGTGCATGTATAAATGCTCATTAATATTTTTCACAATAAAGGAGATGAAAACAGCACAAAAATTACAGCTACATAAAAATATGTACAAGAACTCAACACAGTGTTATTTTTTGGCTTATAACAGTAGGTGTAGATACTACACAATAAAAGATGGTGTAATTTTCAGAAAAGTAAAATGTGATTAAATTGCTTTTTCTTCTTAAAACTTGAAAATAAGAATTCCTAACAATACTAAATACTGACTGACAACCAAATCTCGGATTAATTAAAATCAGCCCAAGTTAGTCATACCTAAATTAAACATTATATATTTTTGAAAAGTTATCAAGTGTGTACCTTTTCTTCTGCAACCTTTTGTGTTCTTAAGATACATTAAGAATGGTTTTTGCATCTCCTTCCAGATTTTGAAAATACACTAGAAAAAGCAAATGTAGACAAACTGATTATTTGGAAAGCTAGAAAGTATCTTCACGGGGACTTGGTTGTGAAACCCCACGGGAAACACAAGATGTGCCAATAATGATAAGATTCGTGAGGGGAAGTGAGACGCAGCTGCGTGACTAATGTCAAAATCAAGGGCACAAGGAGGTTTAAATGGGACTTCAAAACTGTTTGAAATACTCTGAAGGACTCAATTCAAATGGAGAATGACTGACCTTCTTAACTTCACAAATATGTGTCACATGTTATGATGCTTCCTGACAGGAAGATTAGCTCTGAACGCCACCTGCATTTTATTTTACTGGTTTGAGAAGTAGTTTACTATTCTTTAAATTACATGATTTAATGCCCTGAAAAACCAAGTGACAGTAGTTGTAAAAAGGAGCAGCAAGTAGCGGTTTTTTACAGAGAACTGGAAATCCGGAAATAAGGGACACTGCAGAGATGGGTTCCAGTCTGCTGCTGCTGAGGGTGAGCACGGGCATGGGCACAGGAAGGGAGCAGACTTCCAAGCAGAGGTCAACCCTGGTGTGCAGTGGAACCAAGCCCTGCCTTCAGTGTTAACTGGAAAACACAAATATCTCAAAGCACATTTACAAAAACAGATTATTTAACTCTCCTACTACAAAGCACATAAGAAGACAACTGATTATTTTTAAAAGCTGAAAAATGATGAAGTTTCTCTAGATCCTAAAAACTAATGCAAAGAACATTTAAAAGTTTTATGGCTACTTCTTTTTTTTTTTTTAATTGCAAAGTCAGATATACAGAGAGGAGGAGAGACAGAAAGATCTTCTGTCCTATGGTTCACTCCCCAAGCAGCTGCAGCGGCCAGAGCTGAGCCAATCCGAAGCCAGGAAGCCAGAGCCTCCCCCATGTCTCCCATGCAGGTGCAGGGTCCCAAGGTGCAGGTGCTTTGGGCCATCCTCGACTGCTTTCCCAGGCCACAAGCAGGAAGCTGGATGGGAAGCGGGGCTGCCGGGATTAGAACCGGTGGCCATATGGAATCCCGGTGTGTTTAAGGCGAGGACTTTAGCCACTAAGCTACTGTGTCAGGCCCTCTATGACTACTATTTTAAAGACTCTTAAGATATTCATTCCTATTCAATGCAAACTCAAAATACATTTCTGTCAACTACATTTTAGACAAATGTGGAAAAGAAAGCGCTTAATCTTGGTGCAGTTTTTGTTACAGTCCAGAAGGCCAGAAGGACTGCACAAGAGAGGTGCGAATTTTCGCAGACCTGAAAGTGCTTTCAGCAGACACAGGCATGGTGCTAATGACTGGCTCTTTCACTGACAACATCCTGTAGTCGCTTCAGTAAAACATCGTCGTTTTCTTGACACAGGCGTTTGGCAGGGGACTCTGCCCCGCTGTCAATGGCTATTGCTCGCTTCTTGGTTCTCTGTTCACCTTGCCTTATCATGTTGTTGATGTCTTTCAAACTCTGCAAAAACAGAGGACTGTGAGTCACAGGAGAGATGAAAAAAACTGCCAAAAACTAAGTTGTTACCTATTTTTTTCTTGCTCTGTTGCTTCCTAAATCTCAATGCTGAGGGAGAGATGAGTTTTTCTGTCTAGATTAAGTTAATGAAAGTGACTAGAACAGTTACTTGCTGGTAAGTTTTAAAAACTGAATTTATTTTATAATAGTAGGTCTCAAAATGTGGTCCCTAGATCCTAGGTGGTGACAATCCTAGCCCTATACTTGTTAAATCAGGCATCCTAGGGCTGGTGCAATGGCATGCAGTGCAATGATCCACCTGCAGCACTGGCACCCGGTATGAGTGCCAATTTGTGTCCTAGATGCTCTATTTTCTTTTTTTTAAAAGATTTATTTTATTTTTATTACAAAGTTAGATAAACAGAGGAGGAGAGATAGAGAAGAAGATCTTCTGTCCGATGATTCACTCCCCAAGTGAATGCAACGCCCAGTGCTGTGCCGATCCAGAGCCAGGAGCCAGGAACTTCCTCCAGGTCTCCCACATGGGTGCAGGATCCCAAAGCATTGGGCCGTCCTCGACTGCTTTCCCAGGCCACAAGTAGGGAGCTGGATGGGAAGTGGAGCTGCCAGGATTAGAACTGGCACCCATGTGGGATCCCGGCACGTTCGAGGCAAGGACTTTAGCCGCTAGGTCACGCCGCCGGGCCCAGTATGCTAGATTGAATTCCCAATTGCAACTGCTAGTTTGGGGAATGAACCAGCAGATGACAGCTTTTTCTGTTACTCTACCTGTGAAATAATCAGTTATACACACACACACACATGCTTTCATTGACATTTTCTACAAGAAATGGGAACACTTTTGATTGTCCATAGTAAGGAGACATATTCTTTATATTGGGAGGGGGCTATAAGAAGAGGAGCAGTTGGGACAAGAATTGGCACTATATAGAATCCTGGTCCTTCAAGTTGAGGATTTAATCAATTGAGCTATGAAGCAGGCAAGTAAATTTTTTAAAAATGGAAAAGTAGACCTTGGGCTTGGGGGTTTAAACTTCCTGCAGCCTGCCAGCTGTGTGTGGCTTTCAGGACAGAGCCTCTCATGCCCGGATCCCAGAAGCCAGCCACCACGTGCACGTGGTGAGCTGTCCCAGGGCCTGCATGGGCTCTAGGGGCTGCTCCCTTCAGGGTGAGAACACCGACCGAGGGTGGAAGTCTCCACAATTGGGCAGGTCCAGGGCCCACTCACCGCCCTCATTGAGTCAGTGAATCAGTTCACATCATCCACTGGCAAATCCGAGCACCAGAACAGTGTGGGTCGAACCAGGTTCGGTTGCCTGTACTGGATGTGACCGCAGCGCCCAAACAGCATGTGTGAAAACCAGGAAGGGAGGGCAGAGCCGGCAGGGGAAATAAGGGGGGTGGTGGTTCCCTTGCTGGACAGCTACTCCCACTGGAGAGTGTGAGCTGGGATGAGGGCAGACCAGACTAAGCAAGGCTACAACACCTGTGCACCTCTTGTGGACTAGATCAGGGAAAAGCCAGGCTGTGCTGATTATTCCTACTGGTGCAAACAAAATTAGAGTAGGTGAGGGTTGTTTGGGCTTAGCCGCAGCATCAGCTGGCAGAAGCTGGCACTGGAGGCTAAATTCTGTCAAGTCAAACCACAGAACCACCTGGAGAGTACATAATCTGGGAGTGAGAGAGACCTGGGAAGGAAATAGTGGACTCCTCCCTCTTGGGTTACCACTCCCACAGGAGGGCATGAAAACTAGGACAGGGGCTGGGGTGGCTAGACAGAGAGGCACCCAACAACATCCATGAGGGCTGGACAGTTGAGCTGGTTAGATGGAACTAAGCTTTAATATCCATTGACATGTATGAGAGTGGAATGGATTGAGGGACAGACTGGATTATATGTCTGTATATGTCAGTATATGTCTGCTACACATATTGGCAAACCAGCGTAGGAGGTAGTTATTGTGGGTCACTCCAACTAGGCTGCAGCTCCCACTGGTTTATGCGAGGGCCGAGTATGTGCTGGGCAGAACCAGGCTGGACTGCAACACCCATTGGTTCCAGTGGAAGTCAGGGCTGAAAACAGAACCAATCCAGCAATTGCAACCACCAGCGGATGGGGGGATGGACTGTGCTGGGCGCTGTGCTTGCTAGTACATACAAGAATCTGGTCTGAGACACCTCAGACAAAGTTTCTTTGGGGATCTTCCTAATTGAAATGCCACACTCACAACCCTAACCAAGAGAAGACAGAAGCTAGAACAGGTCAATCAACCACCTCAGTTATATGTTGGTAGCAAAATACTGGGCAAATGAAGACTCCATGATGGACTATGCCAATCAGTGGATTCTTCAACGATCTCATTGTGCTTGGAGTGGCGAGATTGGCAGCGATTCATAACTGGTCAACTATCAAAACCACCTGAGCAAGTATCTCAGAGCATGCCCCAGATCTGGGACCTGGGGTGGGTGGGAAACTGGTGGGGCTTCTCCCCCAACATCCCCCTTTACCTCAGATACATGAAGGAAACAATATGGAAATAATACTCTTACCCACTTTCCTATAGCCCTTGAACCATTTTTACCCTAGTTAACTATGTAAAGATTGTCAAAAATATAATAAAAAATGAAAAAAAATAAGATATTTTACCTGTGCTCTATGTTCATCATTTAGGATTTTTATACCATCCTATTCAATACGTATTATACTGGCTAGGCTTATTCACGACAAATCCATCCATTTACTGGCTGCTTACAATTTGCCACGCTGAAACAGAAAGTGAAAACAGCGGAGAGACATTTGGAGTAGCATGAAAGGCCCCGTGTTGGTCGGACACTTGTATTGCACATCACAGTGTTTGAGTTTGAGTTGTAACCCTGTGAGTGAACAAGTGGATGGGAATTCTTATGCTAAACAACTATAAAAAACCTGCTGGCCCAGGCTCTGTCCCAAACCAATTAAATCTGAACTAAGGACGCACAGGTGAGCTGGTATAGGAGCTCTCTTTTCAAGTAACACAAGCAATAATAAGAGGCACCCAGCTTCAGCACTTGGAGAACCCCTGGAATTGATTAAGCCTGAGCCCCAAAACTTGATGACTCAGAAAGCCCACCAGGAAAGGCGACACCCACCTTGCCAGCTCTGCTTCTTGCTCCCAGCACCCCTCGTGCACAGATGCAGAGCCGAGCTGCTGTATTTAATCACATTAAAGGCCACAAATATGAAAATCTGATAGGAACAATGTCTTGTTCATCTTTATCTCTCCAGCGCCTAGCAGAACCAAGCAGAGTGAGCAACTAATACTGACTTAAAGTACTCAAAACCAAAATTCAAACAAGCAGGGAATGCACTTAAAAATTTGAATTTATATATTTAAAAGACAGAATTATAGAGAGAGAGGGAGGGAGGAAGGCGGGAGGAGGAGAGATGGAGGGAAAAAGAGAGAGCGATTCCACTTCTGCTTCAACAGTTAGGGCTGGGTCAAACCAAAGCCAGGAGTAGGCAGGTTCATCTGGGACTCCCATTTGGGTAGAGACCCAAACGCCTGGACCATCTTTCACTGAGTGTACTTCCCAAGAACATTAACAGGGAGCTGAACCAAAAATGGAACAACCAGAACTCAAAGCTGGCACCCACATGGAATGCTGGCATTGCAAACAAAGGCTTAACCCACTGCACCACAACCTGACTGGAACATGTTGATTAAAAATGATCTAACCACATTAAAATTCTAATTCGAACTTTTAAAAAAAGATTTGTTTTTTGTGGGAATGGCAGACGTACAGAGAGGAAGAGAGACAGAGAGCAAGATCTTTATCCAATGATTCACTCCCAAAGTGATTGCAACAGCTGGTGAAGCCAGGAGCCAGGAACTTCTTTCAAGGTCTCCCACACAGGTGCAGGGTCCCAATGCTCTGGACTGTCCTGGACTGCTTTCCCAGGCCACAAGCAGGGAGCTGGATGGAAAGTGGAGCTTCTGGGATTAAGAACCAGTGCCTGTATGGGATCCAGGCCTTTCCTATGTTAATTAAACTTGAAGAAAGCCCAAAGGGAAGAGCAACACAGCCAGCCTGAACAAAGGGAGAGAGGAGGAGATAGCCTTGGGGTTACATCAGGGAGGCCTTCTTCCATTATTTAGGACCAGAGGGAGATATGAAGGAGAGAGAGAATTGAGACTTGGTTGCCCCAAGCTAAACCATCACACACACACCAGGTGTTCTGTCTCTTGATAACCTCTTGTAAAAGGACACTTTCAGCTCCTTCAGAAAATTCTGACCTGCACTACCATGTGAATGGACCTCGGGAATATTAAGCTAGGTGAGTCAGTTGTAAAAGAACGATGGATTGCCTTATGTGCAGTATCTCAGGTAACAAAATTCGTAACATAAAGTAGAATAGTGGTTTCTGGGGGAAGGGTAGAGAAAAGGACTTGTTTCATGGGTAGAGTATCAGTTTCATAAGAGTGAAAACTCCTGGAGATAAGGCACACAATCCCACACCCTGAATGTTCTCATCACTGCTGAACAGCACACTTCAGCTGGCAGTAGGCATTTGACACAGCAGTGAAGATGCGCTGTGGAACCTTCAGGCAGCGGCAGTCCTGGCTCTGCTCCCAGTTTCAGATTCCTGCTAATGCACACCTTGGGAAACAGGATCTGGATGACTCAATAACTAGTTCACTCTCATCTGTGAGGCAGATTTTGCTTGAGTTCCTGCCTCTCCACACCTCTCAAGTAAGCACAAAGAAAATAAAATAGTTACAATCATAATTGTTTGCTCTATTTTACAAAAAAAAAAAAAAAAAAAAAGGAAATGCATTACAAACTGAGTTTGGGTAACTTTGCTGCAATCACTTTAACATGTGGTTTTGTATCTCCACAACTTCTTCCTCCGCCAGCTTTGCTGCTTCTTTGCACCCCGAGTGTTTCTTCCGTTTTACCCTCTACCTTTCGCAAGACATTCTTGTGTCATATTTACTCAAATCTCAAAGCCAAATTAAAACTTAGAAAAACAGATAGTTTTTAAAAGATGTTCTTGTATGATGAAAAAAAAAAACCTCTCAGTTCTCAAGAGAGTTTAGAAAACAAAAAATATATACATACAGAGCCAAAGATCACACTTGGATGATCTTCCTTTCACTTTTCCCTAAATTAAAAAAAAAAAGTTATTTTTATTTGAGAGGCAAAGTCACAGAGAAAAAAGAAAGCTTGTTCACTACCCAAATGGCAATGGACAGGGCTTAGCCAATCTGAAGCCAGGAGGTTCTTCTGGGTCTCCCATGTGGATGTAGGTCGCAAGGACTTGGGCCATCTTCACTGCTTTCCCACGCCACAGGTGGGGAACTGGATCAAAAATGGAGCAGCCAGGACACCAGGTGGCTCCCATAGAGTATACTAGTGCTGAATCCCATATGGATTAGCCTGCTACACCAGTGCAGAGGCCACTTACCCTTTCTTTTTATGACTGATTTATTTCTTGAAGAAGACAGAGATTTTTCCCTCTGCTGGTTCACTTCTGAAATGGCCACAATGGCCAGGGCTGGTCCAGTCACAAGCTAGGAACTTCATCTCCATCTCTTAAATGGTTGGCAGGAACTCAAGCACTTGGACCATTACATGATTTCTCAGGCTCATCAGCAGGTAGTTGGATCAGAAGTGGAGCAACTGGGACAGGAATCAGCACCCACTTGGGATGCCAGTCTTGCTGGTAGCAGCATAGCTCTCCTAACAGCAAGTCCCCCTTGCTTTTTTTGTTTCATGGCTGAAGTTCAGCCCATCCAAAGCCAGGAGCCTGGAGCCTCTTCTGGGTCTCCCATGTGGGTGAATGTTCTCAAGGCTCTGGACTGTCCTCAACTACTTTCTCAGGCCAGAAGTATGGAGCTTGATGGGAAGTACAGGTGTCGGCATCAGAACCCGTGCCAACATGGGATCCTGGCGCATTCAAGGCAAGAACTTTGGCCGCTAGGCTACTGCACTGGGCCCAGAATTTGAAACTGACAGTAATCCTTTTAAATACATACATACATATTGCTGAAAACCGATAAAAACATGTCCAAAGTTTTCTATAGTGCATGTATAAATGCTCATTAATATTTTTCACAATAAAGGAGATGAAAACAGCACAAAAATTACAGCTACATAAAAATATGTACAAGAACTCAACACAGTGTTATTTTTTGGCTTATAACAGTAGGTGTAGATACTACACAATAAAAGATGGTGTAATTTTCAGAAAAGTAAAATGTGATTAAATTGCTTTTTCTTCTTAAAACTTGAAAATAAAAATTCCTAACAATACTAAATACTGACTGACAACCAAGTCTCGGATTAATTAAAATCAGCCCAAGTTAGTCATACCTAAATTAAACATTATATATTTTTGAAAAGTTATCAAGTGTGTACCTTTTCTTCTGCAACCTTTTGTGTTCTTAAGATACATTAAGAATGGTTTTTGCATCTCCTTCCAGATTTTGAAAATACACTAGAAAAAGCAAATGTAGACGAACTGATTATTTGGAAAGCTAGAAAGTATCTTCACGGGGACTTGGTTGTGAAACCCCACGGGAAACACAAGATGTGCCAATAATGATAAGATTCGTGAGGGGAAGTGAGACGCAGCTGCGTGACTAATGTCAAAATCAAGGGCACAAGGAGGTTTAAATGGGACTTCAAAACTGTTTGAAATACTCTGAAGGACTCAATTCAAATGGAGAATGACTGACCTTCTTAACTTCACAAATATGTGTCACATGTTATGATGCTTCCTGACAGGAAGATTAGCTCCGAACGCCACCTGCATTTTATTTTACTGGTTTGAGAAGTAGTTTACTATTCTTTAAGTTACATTGATTTAATGCCCTGAAAAATCAAGTGACAGTAGTTGTAAAAAGGAGCAGCAAGTAGCGGTTTTTTACAGAGAACTGGAAATCCGGAAATAAGGGACACTGCAGAGATGGGTTCCAGTCTGCTGCTGCTGAGGGTGAGCACGGGCACGGGCACAGGAAGGGAGCAGACTTCCAAGCAGAGGTCAACCCTGGTGTGCAGTGGAACCCCCCCGCCTTCAGTGTTAACTGGAAAACACAAATATCTCAAAGCACATTTACAAAAACAGATTATTTAACTCTCCTACTACAAAGCACATAAGAAGACAACTGATTATTTTTAAAAGCTGAAAAATGATGAAGTTTCTCTAGATCCTAAAAACTAATGCAAAGAACATTTAAAAGTTTTATGGCTACTTCTTTTTTTTTTTTTAATTGCAAAGTCAGATATACAGAGAGGAGGAGAGACAGAAAGATCTTCTGTCCTATGGTTCACTCCCCAAGCAGCTGCAGCAGCCAGAGCTGAGCCAATCCGAAGCCAGGAGGCCAGAGCCTCCCCCATGTCTCCCATGCAGGTGCAGGGTCCCAAGGTGCAGGTGCTTTGGGCCATCCTCGACTGCTTTCCCAGGCCACAAGCAGGAAGCTGGATGGGAAGCGGGGCTGCCGGGATTAGAACCGGTGGCCATATGGAATCCCGGTGTGTTTAAGGCGAGGACTTTAGCCACTAAGCTACTGTGTCAGGCCCTCTATGACTACTATTTTAAAGACTCTTAAGATATTCATTCCTATTCAATGCAAACTCAAAATACATTTCTGTCAACTACATTTTAGACAAATGTGGAAAAGAAAGCGCTTAATCTTGGTGCAGTTTTTGTTACAGTCCAGAAGGCCAGAAGGACTGCACAAGAGAGGTGCGAATTTTCGCAGACCTGAAAGTGCTTTCAGCAGACACAGGCATGGTGCTAATGACTGGCTCTTTCACTGACAACATCCTGTAGTCGCTTCAGTAAAACATCGTCGTTTTCTTGACACAGGCGTTTGGCAGGGGACTCTGCCTCGCTGTCAATGGCTATTGCTCGCTTCTTGGTTCTCTGTTCACCTTGCCTTATCATGTTGTTGATGTCTTTCAAACTCTGCAAAAACAGAGGACTGTGAGTCACAGGAGAGATGAAAAAAACTGCCAAAAACTAAGTTGTTAGCTATTTTTTTCTTGCTCTGTTACTTCCTAAATCTCAATGCTGAGGGAGAGATGGGTTTTTCTGTCTAGATTAAGTTAATGAAGGTGACTAGAACAGTTATTTGCTGGTAAGTTTTAAAAACTGAATTTATTTTATAATAGTAGGTCTCAAAATGTGGTCCCTAGATCCTAGGTGGTGACAATCCTAGCCCTATACTTGTTAAATCAGGCATCCTAGGGCTGGTGCAATGGCATGCAGTGCAATGATCCACCTGCAGCACTGGCACCCGGTATGAGTGCCAATTTGTGTCCTAGATGCTCTATTTTCTTTTTTTTAAAGATTTATTTTATTTTTATTGCAAAGTTAGAAATACAGAGAGGAGTATTATTGACTCATTCCCCAAGCTGACACATCGGCCAAAGCTGTGTCAATCTGAAGCCAGGAGCCAGGAACTTTTAGGTCTTCCACATGGAAGGCTGCTCCACTTCTAATCCAGCTCCTGGCTTATGGCCTGGGAAAGTAGTGGGGGATGACCCATGGCCTTTGGCCCCTGTATCCATGGGAGAGACCTGAAAGAAGCTCCTGGCTTACAGCTTTGGACCAGCCCAGCTCTGGCCATCATGACCATTTGGGGAGTGATCTAGAGGAAGGATGTTCTCTCTTTGTCTTTCAAAAATAAATCAGACCTTCTCAGTGGGGTGAGACTCAGAAATCTATGCTGTAGTGAAAAACATTTAATTAAAAGCTAGAGAGAGAATCTTCCATCCACTGGTACCATTTCCAAATGGCTACAATAATTGTAGCTAGTAGAAGTCAAAGTCAGGAGCCAGAAACATTTTAGTCTCCCACAAGGGTACAGGGACCTACTCACTTGGGTTAATTTTCCCAGGAGCATTAATTAGCAGGGAGCTGGATTAGAAGTGGAGCAAGCAGAACTTGACCTGGCACCCACATGGGATACTGACATTGCAGGCAGTGGCATAACTGCAATGCTGGACCCCATAATCTATCTTTTAAAGATTAATTTACTTATTTATTTGAAAAACAGAACAACAGAGAGAGAGAGAGAAGTCTTCCACCTGCTAGTTCACATTCCTCAGATGATTTTAACCCATAGTTTCAGAATCACTGTCTTACGAATTAACTGGTATAATCTTTGATATCATGCAATACTCTCTTCTAAATATCCTTCCTGGAAATGAATTTCTGAGAGGTACATCCTGTCAACTCTGCCAAGTGCAGTGAGAATGCAATGGTTGCAGCTTGGAAGCTGATGAGACATTATTGAATTCTGATCGAATTATAATTTGCCTCACTGTAATTTCTTCCAGTTGATTCTGATTCTGGCTTTTGTAGAAATACTGAAGTACTTGACAGTAAAGTATCTGGACACAGCAAGCATGTCCCGGTCCCAAACGGGGCTCAAGATAGGAGGTCTCTGGTTTCAGACTGTTGGCATTCTAGCTGCCATCAGCACATGTACTTTGATCTTTGAAAGCCTTTTCTGAGTTTCAGCATCCTGCATGTCTGATCACTTTCAGGTTTTACTTGTTGGTCCCTCTTGCTTACATATGGAGAAACACAGCACACCTGGTATACTTCATCCACAGCGGTGGATTAAACCAAGACACCAGATGTTTCTTTCTTTGTTTTTTAAAACATACTGGTCTTGGTCACCAGAAACATGTCATAGACAATAGTCCATATTTTATTAGTCATAATTTTGCCAAACAAAACCAGCCCCCAAGCATACACGCCAAGATTAAAGATTCCTGGCTGACCTGTGAAATACAATCTTAAGGTCTAGTTCTTTAAGGTGACTCTCCCCCTGTGCACCCTTACCTTGGAAGGACTGCCGTTGAACCTGTACAGCAGGGCACTCTTTGGCGTGAGACCTGACCCATTCTTGTGTGGAGAGACGTAAATGGAGTGCTGCTGGGAAATGCGGCGTGGGGAGCCTGGCTGGTGCTTAATATGAGGAAAAGGAGAGAGTGGTGGAGCATCCATCTAAAATAAACGACAAATCAGACTTTCTGTTTATACTTTGTAAATGGGTGATATGGAGGGGAAAGGCAGAAAAGCAAATACCACTTTCACTGGCTGGTTCACTCCCTCAATATCCTCAACAGCCAGGACTAGGCTAGGCTACAGCTGGGAACTCAACTCAGGTCTTCCCATGGGTCACAAGTACCTAAATACTAATACCGTGCCCTACTGCCTCCCAGGGTGCACAATAACAGGAAGCCTGAATCAGGAGCAGAGTAGGCACCAGAGCCCAGGCACTCTGATACTGGATGCAGGCATTGCCAATGGTATTTAAATCACCAGGCCAAATGCCTGTCCAAAGTCAAATTCTTAAGATACACTCTCATTTTATTTTAAGCCTATCGTATTTTTATTCTTACTACATGTCGTAGTTAGGAGGTAGTTAATATTGTAACATATTATAGCTGAGAATTATAGCTGGTTATGCAATACATAAACAAGAGTTTCTTTTCTTGGATCTTCCAGGAAATTCAAATCTAGTAAAGAAATCTGCGTAAGTCACCACAGTCAGAAGCATGAGAAACTTGTGTTACTATTTGGTAAGTAGGGACAATGAGTAATCAACACTCTAACATTTGTAATAAGAAAAGCAGCAGAAAATGGCCCAAGGCTTCGGGCTTTAGCACCCATGTAGTAGAGCTGGAAGAAACTCCTGGCTTCCAGCTTCAGAATGGCTCAGCTCTGGCTGTAATGGCCATTTGGGCAGTGAAGCATCAGATAGAAGACTTCTCTCTCTGTCTCCACTTCCCTTTGTAAACCTTTCAAATAAAAATCTTAAAAACAAACAAACAAAAAAGAGTTCCTATAAACACATATACAGAACTAGCACAGCCACAAAGAAAATAAGAGAGACAGGGAACAGATTTTCCAAGGCAGCAGGATGATCTCTTTGTGAACGAATCTGTTAATGATATGGTGAAGACTTCTTATACTGAAATCAAACAGACTTAGAAATTCTGAGTCGGGTGCACATGGTTTCACTTTTCTTTAACAAATGCTATGTCATGGAAATGGAATAGAGATGGCACCTTGGTAGTATTTTGTTCATCACATTTATTTGAAGCTAAAAACTTGTTTAAATTGGTTGATGGAGGAGATAGAGTACAGCACATGACAGAGAGGAGGTAGAAGTGCCAAGACAGAAGGAGCCCTGGCCTCTAAGGAAGGTCACAGATCATTCTCCTTGTCAGGGATTCAGATGAAAGGCAGGCATTCAACCGCAGACCCCCACAGTGACGGGTGCAGCTTCTACAGAGGCCACTTCTTGCAGCTCTACAGGTCTTTTGGAAATCGATCACCAGTGTCTATCTTAATAGGTTCTCGCACGTTCTCAAGTCTACTGTTAACAGCCAAAGTAGGGTCTGTGTGACATTTTAGGGCAACACCTGCTGATGATCCAGGCCTATTTATTTCCTTGTTTCTCTCTCTTTTTAAATTAATTTATTTTTTATTGCAAAGTCAGATATACAGAGAGAAGGAGAGACAGAGAGAAAAATCTTCTGTCTAACGATTCACTCCCAAGTGACTGCAAGGGCCGGTAATGTGCCGATCCAAGGCCAGGAGCCAGGAGCTCTTCCAGGTCTCCCACGCGGGTGCAGGGTCCCAAGGCTTTGAGCCATCCTCAGCTGCTTTCCCAGGCCACAAGCAGGGAGCTGGATGGGAAGCGGGGCTGCCAGGATTAGAACTGGTGCCTACATGGGATCCTGGCGAGTGCAAGGCGAGGACTTTAGCCGCTAGGCCACGGCGCCAGGCCCAATTTCCCTGTCTCTTGATCTTGCAAAACAAATTATTTCAATACTTTAAAAAAAAAAAAACCCAAAACGCCACCAAAAAAAAAAAAAGTGCCCAACTGGGTTGTTTTGATATTCCCATATTTCCATGTTCCCAACTAGTCCTTGCCTGTGTGTATACAAGCCTTGTATCGAAGGCATACTCACTCTGATTATGTTCCTAGGCACTCTTTGTCAACTCCCCAGCCCTTACTGCCCTCACCCTGTACACCCCCTCAGCCTGGGTGAGGTCTGTGGTGTCAGTGACTCCGGGCCCACTCAGGTCCATTCCCTCCTGTGCCCATCTCAGCTGCTGAGTTTCCTCTTTCCTTCTCTGATCTGCTACTTTCACAGATGGATTCTAACACTTAATTAGCAAGATAATCTCACAGTGATCCAAGTAGGCCTGTAGATATTAGTCAAGTATCAAAGCTTAGCACATACCATATGGTCCTGATTTGACAGGTCGTATTTCAGCGCAAATGACTTCACTCTTGCGACATAGACTGTATTGTAAAATTTTATAAGATCACCTCTTTCCTCTTTCACGGGTCCACTGGAACAGTCAGGTGTTTTTGTGGCATTTTCCAAGTCTGTTAAAAAGAATTCAGGTTTGTGATAGGTTTACTTAGATTTACTGGGGATTCAAAGTACCATACTCTATTTAGAAATCAAATTGAGGTACAAAGGAATGCAACCATGTGAACTGAAGGTGGTGCTGTTATTTCTAGATGCCTGTGCAGCAAGAATGTTTTCACAAATGTGGTAACCCTGAGCTTCCAATGACAGTGTCTGCAGAGATTCTCACTGGCCCCTTCAAAAGGTGAGGCGTATTATTCTCTGAGCTCTAGGAAGAAACAAATGCAGTGCTTATCTATCTACGATCACATGGCAGGGGACAAGGATTCTGAGAACGTTAGTTTGTATTTGAAACTTTTGGTTTTTTATTTATTTAAGAGGCAGAGTGACAAAGAGGGAGAGGTACACAAAGGAGATTTTCCATCTG
Organism: Ochotona curzoniae; assembly: GCF_017591425.1. Classification (NCBI taxonomy): domain Eukaryota; kingdom Metazoa; phylum Chordata; class Mammalia; order Lagomorpha; family Ochotonidae; genus Ochotona; species Ochotona curzoniae. The sequence goes on along the minus strand of NW_024465894.1, from coordinate 12,517,868 downwards.
CTGATTTACCCCTAAAATGCCCACAACACTCAAGACTGGGCGAGCCAAAGCTAGAAATGAAGAACTTCACCTGGGTCTCGCATGTGGGTGACTTGGGCCATTCTGTGTTGACCTACTAGGTACATGGCAAGGAGTTCTGATATGGGATGCCAGTATTGCAGGTGGCAGCTTAGCAAGTGGTACCACAATGCCAGACACAGAGTTAAGTAAGTGGCTTGTCTGACTCTTGACACTGACTTCCTGCTAATACAGGCCCGGGGAAGCAGAGATGACGGTTCCTGCTATTACTAGGAAGACTTGGATTGGCTTCCCAGGTTGTAGCTCCAGGCTGATCCAGTCCTACCATGTGGGCACCTGCAGAGTGAACCAGTGGCTGTGTACTCACCTCCTGTGGGTGTGCATCTCAACGTTAGAGTAGATCCCTTGGATCCTGTTTGATACATTGATTTTTCTAAGGGGAAGACACGCTTCTCCACATGTGTTGTTAATGTTTGCAGGTCAGTATGAAAGAGCATGTATGATTTCTGTGCCAAATGCTTTGTAACTGGCTGTGGTTTTCTTAGCTTCTATAAACAGAAGCTCTTCTGTCAATACTTTTAAATACTCTTCCTCCAAAAAAATAGTATGATGAAGTTTTGCCTGGTGTTACCAGCAATCTCAAACTGAACCAATGAATAGGTTACCACCTCTAAGCAAGCTGTCATTTTACAACTGAGCTTGTTGACCAACAGCTGAGCACACGGTTCTTGGTGTGCAAAGGGAAAAAAGCTCACATGACACAATGGGCAAGACACTGCTTGGTAGGCTTACGTTCCATCCTGGAGAGCTAAAGTTGGAACCCCAGGTCCACTCCTGATTCCAGCTTTCTGCTAATGTCCATCTTGGGAGGCAGGAGATGATGACTTGAGTAGTTAAGTACATGAACCTACATGGGAGACTCTGATTGAGTTCCTGACTCCTGGCTTCAATCTGGTCGAGCCCTGGCCGCTCATGTGAGATACTGGGATAGAGATCCAGGTTACTGTCTTTAGTCCGGACCAGCACAAACCATAGTGGCTACTTTAGGAGTGAACTAGCAGATGGAAGATCTCTTTCTCTTGGACTGGCAATGTGGTAACAGTAGGTCAAGCTTGCCTCTGGGGTGCCAGTATCCCATAAGGGCACCAGTTCGTATCCCAGCTGCTCCTCTTCTGGTCCAGCTTACTATTTATGGACTGGGAAAGCAGTGGAGGATGGCCCAGTTCCTGGGCCCCTGCACCTAAGTGGAAGACCCAAAAGAGGCTCCTAGATATGGATCAATTACAGCCATCGTGAACATTGGGGAGTGAACTGGCAGATGGAAGGCCTTTTATTGTTTTAAAGATTTATTTTATTTTTATTGTAAAGTCAGATATATAGAGAGGAGGAGAGACAGAGAGGAAGATCTTCCATCTGATGATTCACTCCCCAAGCAGCCATATCAGCTGGTGCTGTGCCAATCCGAAGCCAGGAGCCAGGAACTTCCTCCAGGTCTCCCACAAGGGTACAGGAATCCAAGGCCTTAGGGTATCCTCAACTGCTTTCCCAGGCCACAGGCAGGGAGCTAGATGGGAAGCGGGGCCACTGGGATTAGAACCGGTGCCCATGTAGGATTCTAGTGCGTTTAAGGCGAGCCACTAGACCACAGTGCCGGGCCCGGAAGGACTTCTATCTCTCTAATTCCACTTTCAAATAAAAATTTTTTTTTTAAAGATTTCTCTTCCTCTCTACCTCTATCACGTCCTTTTTTTTTAACTTAAAATTTTATTTGTTGTTATTGGACAGTCAGATATACAGGGAGGAGAGACAGAGAGGAAGATCTTCAGTGGCTGCAACGGCCAGAGCAAGTGCTTTCCCAGGCCACAGGCGGAGAACCGGATAGGAAGTGGGACTGTCGGGATTACAATCGGCAGTCATACAGGCTCCCGGCACATGCGAGGCGAGGGCTTTAGCTGCTAGGCTACTGTGCCAAGTCCTCTATTACTCTTTCAAATAAATAAACCTAAAAAGAAGAAAGTATTTCTACCCAGGTACTCCAATATGGGATATGGGTGTGCTAACTGCTAGGCTAAACAGATGTCTTTTCACTCTTGCTATTTTTGTAGGATCTTTTTGGGATCTGGGTGGAGAGTGGGAAATCTGACATTTATCTTATACACTAATTACTGCCTCAGCAATAATATACCAAAAGAAAACTGAATTTGACCTATGAATCTTAATGTGGTCAGATTGTAAAACATTACTAAAGGAGATATATATATATATTTTTGGTAACATCTCCAAAGTTTAGATCCCAGCAGACATCAAAATGATCATGAATTCCCATGTAATTAAAAAAAAAACAACAACAACATCTGAACCAGTGATATGAACCAAGCATGAAACTATAATGAAAGAGTTGGTTACAACTAGAAATAAATGTTCCGTATTGTTGGATTAAATAAAGCACAGCAATAAACATAGGTAAAGATGAGATAAAGAAGGAGATGGAATAGAAAAGGTATGTGGATGTAGTGATTCATTTTTTTCTTTCATTGTCGAAATAATGACTAATGGTTGAACCTTTAACATGATGGTGTTCACAAGGAGCAGTCTGCCCGTGCAGGTAGAATCATGAGTATTCAGCAATCAGGAGTAGGGCATTTCTTTGTTCCTTGGCAAAATAATGGATTGCCGCCTTGCTTTTCCTGGCATTCAGATAGTTCAGTTTTATTGTTAATGTGTTTTATTAATATATATAATAGAAAATTTCTTCTCTAAAACAATTAGGGGGACACAAATGGTTGCCATCCTTCTTATAGGGAAGTAATGAGCCATCCTTATCTCAAACTTAATCTGTTTTCAAAACATGTATGCCTTGCTTCCTCCACCTGTCATGATGCTGTTTTGTCTGAGCAACTGTATTGTGTGCAGTGTAATCAGAATTACATTATGGCACGTGATGAATTGCATAGCTTACCGCCATCTGCCATTTCAGAATCACCACTTATGTTTTTATTGTTTGTTGGAACTTCTCTTGGAATACTTCTCAGCAAAACACTTCTATAAACCTACAATCCAGAGAGGAAAAAAAAAAAAGTACTGCTAAGTCATAACTTAAGCAAAACCACAGGAAGAACAAAATATCAAGCCAAATAGAACATATCTGTATGAGTATATGAGTGCCAATGGAGGGTAAATGTTACTAGCTCTGAGAAGTGTAGATTATGGCAGACACTGTAGATGAGTGGAGATTGAGGCAGACGCTCATCTGAAAGGTGCCGTCCTACTTTAGGGAACAGAAGAGCACAGTAAGTAGTAATTAACGATGGATGAGCAAGCCTGGGATTTGAACTCACTTTTCCCTTAAGTTCATTCTCACCTAATTTAATGACCAAATGGAAAATTTTCTCCCCCATCTGTAAATACCTTCCTGGAAAAGCATGAAGGATTTTTCTCTGGGTATAGGTTCTTGGAAGGATATTTAGGAAGCAGTGGCTTGGTCATGTTTCACAAAAAGGTTTGCTTGTTCATGTATGATTAAAGTTGATGATATACCAAGATACTGTCCTATGCTCTACCAGCCACCAGGTTCTATACAACCAACCAGCTTTCACAGTAACAAAATCAATGCAGAGTTGATGCTTCTGTAGCTTATTACTACTTTTTTAAAAGACTTATTTCTATTGGAAAGGCAGATCAAATTTAGAGACACAAGGAAAGGCAGAAAGATCCTCCATCTGCTGGTTCATTCCCCAAATGGCCAGAATGGATAGAGGTGAGCCCGTCCAAAGCCAGGAGGTGGGAACTTCTTCTGGGTCTTCCATGAGTGCAGAATCCCAAGAGTTTGGACCATTCTCCGCTACTTTCCCAGAACACAGCAGGGAATTGGATGGGAAATAGAGCACCTGGGATACGAGATGTCCAAGAGCAATCTTGCAAAAGCCAAAAACCCCAGGCCACCACTAACAATTATGATTTTCCCACCTTTAAAGTTCAGGCTTTGTGATCTCAGTTAATAGTTTCGTTACTCAAAAAGGAATGAAATTACAATAGTATTACTTCACTCAGCCATCAACTGGGCCCATGATCCAATTTTTCATGCAACGAATTTATAGTCCCCACTTAGACTTTTTCGTATTTATAAAGATTTATTTTATTTTTATTGGAAAGTCAGACACACAGAGAGGAGGAGAGACAGAGATCTTTCATCCGTTGATTCATTCTCCAAGAGACCACAATGACTGGAGTTGAGCCAGGAGCCTCCTCGGGGACCTCCCCGTGGGTGCAGGGTCCCAAGGCATTGGGCCGTCCTCCACTGCCTTCCCAGGTCACAAGCAGAGAGCCAGATGGAAAGCAGGGCCACTGGGATTAGAACTGGTGTCCATATGGGATCTTGGAGCATGCAAGGTGAGGACTTTAGCCACTAGGCTACTGCGCCAGGCTCAGCCTTCATCAATTTTTACAACAAAATTGCAGAACTATTTACTATTGGAGAAAAATATGCTCTTGGTGAACTGGCCTTGTATGAATCACTTAATTCCAAGTGCATAAAAATGCCCAATTGTTCATCTAGAGCTCAGTGATAACCAACTGACCTTGAAAAGAAGGTGGCAGGAATTTAACATAAGGGAGGGAAAGGGCTTGTCTTGGACTTTAACTTTCAGGCTTGATATTCACGAAAGCCAGGCTCCATGCTAACACCCAGGACCCTGGCCAACCACCAAAGTCCCTCCCGCCTTCTGTTCCATCAGCCCACAATTTGACACTCATTACTCCGGACACAGCAGGGGATCTGATTTTTCATTTTTAACTTGATTCATGGGAACACTGCCCTTTTCTTGTCTAAGCTCACCCTTGCCCACAGATCCACCCTGTGCTGATATAGTCTGGCTCCTGAGACCTGTCTCTGGCAATAGGAGATGTGAGCCAACAGCAGCTGGGTAGCTGGGCTGCAGATGCAAGGCACTTGCTGGTCCACTTCTGACCCATGGTAACTTCACCACATTGATCTTTAGGGTCTAGCTACTCTCTAGGTGCTACTGCTGATTAATTTTCCTCAAGAGGCCAAGAAAGTCTTAGCTTGTCACAAGACACAAATACCCTAGTTGTTCAAATGCTTCTGCATTGCTCATTGTTAATGAGAGAGCTTAAATAAAAGATTCTTTCACTGGTGGGATGATTAGTAGCCCCAACTCTCTTTAGGTCTATGATACAGGTCAGTCACCATGTATCTCTCTCTCTCTTTGTGCAGGGACTCACAGGTGAGAGAAGAGGCCATTATGCTCTCCAAGAGCAAAGAACTAGATTCCAGAATGGCCAGACCATTAGTGTCACTCAACCATGTTCACCAGTGACAACAGCAACAATGCAAATTAACATTCAATAAATGCTTCAGCGTGTGCCAAGCCACCATGTTAGCATATTTTATGTTCTCATGAGTCAAATTCTACAGATTTCTCACCATGGCTGTTACAACAGTTATCAGAAATGCTTCACATCTATTCAAAGATGCAAACATTAGAATGCTTAGCAGAGGGCAAAAGCAGACGAAGTCAATAAAACCTCAAATTTCCCTATATTTAACCATCCCAAGCAAATGAAGTCTCATACAAGCAAAGAATATTTTGTTTGTGTGTATATAAAGCTTTCACAGGATCATCCAGTGAAAAGCATCTCCATTCACATAGCACAGCAGACTTGATAAGAAGTACACATATATAAGGGAGGAGATTAGTTATAAATGGACAAACTTCTAACTTCTATTGAACCTGTTCTTTAACGAGACCAAATCTTGTGTTTAATGATACCCATTAAACCAGAAAAATCCTGGGCATAGAAATGTAAAAGAAGTTTACAACTCTCATGACTCGTCAAGAAAGAAATAGTACAAATTTATTTTTGGACTGTAAGAAAATGATGTAACTCACATGACTATTAGCTTGGGGCTGATTCCTGTAACTTTTCATTATTTCCTGGAAAGTTCTTTCTTCTTTTGTTACCTAAAAACAAAAACAACATTTATCATTTGCTATTGAAAGAAAAATGGATCTGAACAAAATCTTCAATTATAGGTTGTTATTTAGAGCAGTCTTGCGAAACACCAGTCCCTAACTAAAACACACCAACAGTTACAACTCTCCTATCTTAAAAGTTCAGGCTTTGTGGCTTCTAGGACTCTGTTAATAATTTCATTAATCAAAACGCACTGAAATTGCAATGACTCTACTGAAAGTGGGTTTCTTTATATTGAAAGCTCAGCTCTATTCAATCTACTACAGTCTTCAGCTTTGTTAGTTTTTTTTTTTTAAAGATTTATTTTTATTATTTTTTCATTGGAAAGGCGGATATACAGAGAGGAGAGACAGAGAGGAAGATCTTCCATCCGATGATTCACTCCCCAAGTGAGCCGCAACGGGCCGATACTATGCCGATCCGAAGCCAGGAGCCTCTTCCGGGTCTCCCACGCGGGTGCAGGGTCCCAAAGCTTTGGGCCGTCCTCGACTGCTTTCCCAGGCCACAGGCAGGGAGCTGGAAGGGAAGCAGGGCTGCCGGGATTAGAACCGGCGCCCATATGGGATCCCGGGCGTGCAAGGCGAGGACCTTAACCGCTTGCGCCACCGCGCCAGGCCCAGCTTTGTTAGTTTTAAATACTTACTTTTTTTTTTTTTTAGATTTTATTATTAGTTTTTAATTGGAAAGTCAAAGATCTTATATTGGAAGGGAAATGGAGTTGGTAACCCAGAAAAGAAATCCTGTGAGTTAGATGAAAAGGCAGAAAGAGGGCTGGCATTTGACACAGCGCTTGAGATTAGAGGTGTCATACGGTGAGTATTTACAAGAAGTGTGGTGGGGTTGGCCCTGTGGCATGGAAAGTTAAGCCTCTGCTTGCTAATGGCCTGGGAAGACAGCAGAAGTTGGCCTATATCCTTGGGCCCCTGAACCCATGTGAGAGACCCAGAAGAAGCTTTTCTCCTGGCTTTAGACTGGCCCAGTTCCAGCAGTTGTGGCCATTTGGGCAGTGATCCAGTAGACACAAGATCTCTGTTTCTCTAACTCCGTCTTTCAAATAAAGATAAATAAATCCGAAACAGATAAAAAAAAAAAATTAGTGCGGAGAGCCACTTTACTACACATTGTCTCGAAGACCTTTTCGAACTCTATACCCAATGTTTCCTTGTGAAGCAGGAAAGTTGATTATTATGAAATTTACTGGAAAGTACAGAGAACAAAAAAAGTAGCTTGATGTTAATACTCAACAGTGCTGTACACTAGTGTTTTGGGTTTTTTTTAATTTTTAAATTGGCAAGTCAGATATACAAAGAGGAGAGACAGGAAGAGCTTCCGTCTGTTCACTCCCCAAGTGGCTGCACTGACCGGAGCTGTGCTGATCCGAAGCCAGGAGCCGCTTCCAGGTCTCCCACACAGGTGCAGGATCCCAAAGCAATGGGCCATCCTCAACTGCTTTCCCAGGCCACAGGCAGGGAGCTGGATGGGAAATGGGACTGCCAGGATTAGAACCGGTGGCTATATGGGATCCTGGCGCGTTCAAGGCGAGGACTTTAGCCACTAGGCTACCGCGCCAGGCCCTGAACCATAGTCTTTTACAGTCCTTGAATCTAACTAAGAACCCAGTTCAAAAAGATTTTTACCTCACACTACAAACACAGGCACATACAGCAGACAGCCCCTCGACAGGTACGTGACCTACCTTTGCCATGATGTAGAAAGCACAGAGGAGGAGCTGATCCAAATGCCTGTCTCTCATTAGATCAGGGCAGTGAACTAAAGTGAATTCAAAACACGTCCATATCTTCCTTCGTAATTCATTTGAAACATCCAGCTTTAAGCATAAATCACGTAAGCGTACACTTGCCAAATGATAGACCTAAGATGGAAGGCAATACATTCATGCAAAAGCTTAAGTAAAACGATTTTCAGATTTTTATCTTACCATGAACATAGTTTTTCAGGCCAAGATTAAATTCACATTCACGCTGTTGATCCATGGAATTATAAATTTTCTTCTGTAGCACTAGTTCATTGATATTGTTTGGGTTAAAGCAAACTTTTCTTTGGAAAGTTATTTAAATAAAGATATTATCTGATATCATATGCTTCCAACTATGTTAACCCAGAAACAAAGCATCTACTGCCGTACCACCCTGAACATGCCCAATCTCGTCTGATCTCAGAAGCTAAGCAGAGACAGGCCTGGTTAGCACTTGGATGGGAGAAATAAAATGGTAGAATTTAACTACATCATGACCATTATAACTGCATCAATTTTAAATCATTTAAAAAGTTCCTCTTGGGGCCCGGCAGCGTGGCCTAGTGGCTAAAGTCCTCGCCTTGAATGTGCCAGGATCCCATATGGGCACCGGATCTAATCCTGGCAGCCCACTTCCATCCAGCTCCCTGCTTGTGGCCTGGGAAAGCAGTTGAGGACGGCCCATTGCTTTGGGATCCTGCACCTGTGTGGGAGACCCGGAGGAAGTTCCTGGCTTCCGGCTCCAGATCGGCACAGCAGTGGCTGTTGCGCTCATTTGGGGAGTGAATCACCAGATGGAAGATGTTCCTCTCTATCTCTCCTCCTCTTTGTATGTCTGGCTTTGTAATAAAAATAAATAAATCTTTAAAATATAAATAAATAAAAAGTTCCTTTTATACTCTATATTGCTTTTATATGGAATTTCCATTTTTTGTTATGATGTATATCAGGGTAAATTCAGTCAAGTGCCCTGATATTATCACATATACAAACTATCACATATACATAGATACTATGCAAATATTGACCCTAAGATTTGTTCAAGATTCTTTATTTGACTGTTTTAGGAAAAGGTAACCCTGATGTGACATTTTATTTTATTTATTTATATTATTATTTTTACTGGAAAGGCCGATTTGCAGAGAGAAGATATAGAAAGATCTTCTCCACTGCTTTATTCCCCAAGTGTCTGCAACGGTCAGAACTGAGCCAATCCGAAGCCAGGAGGCAGGAGCTTCCTCTGGGTCTCCTGCATGAGTCCAGGGTCCCAAGGCTTGGGCTGTCCTCGACTGTTTGCCCAGGCCACAAGCCGGGAGCGAGATGGGATGTGGGGCTGCCAGGGTTAGAACTAGTGCCCATATGGGATACAGGCGCACGCAAGGAGAGGACATTAGCAACTACGTTACCATGCTGGACCTGAATATCCCCATTTCTTAAATTGAAGTGTCTGTTTTAAGCATAGTTTCCTATTGTAATTTTCTTTCTTGGCAAACCCGCCTCTCACCCTGAAGCCCCAAGCATGTACGCAGCAAAACAATGAAGCTGGAAGAGGAAGCAATGGAAGACTTACTGGGTTCTGAGTTTCTAAATGGGAAGATTAAAAGGTTCTGAAGACAGATGGTATTGATGGCATCTTAACAATGTGAACATATTTAGCACCACTGAGCCATACATACTACATATGGTTAAAACGTAACTTTTAGGTTGTGTATTCTTACAAAAAAGAAAAAAGAAACAGGCCAAAGCTGCTGTCACTCAGTGTCCCTGGCACTGATTACATGAGCTTATTTCACGTACCTTTCTATAAAACAGGGCTAAGGACCCGGTGCGCTTTGGCTTGCCCGTTCCCGTGACAGGCACTTCCTGTGACTTTGTCAGATGGCTCTGTTTTGGGGAAGTACCAATCAACGACTGAGCAGTAAGTGACGCAGGACTCTCAGCTCTGGACTCCTGGGCTGTGTTCATGGAAATAGGTATCAATGTGATCTCGCCCGCATCATTTGCAACACCTAAGTGGACAGGAACGCATTCTCAGGAACTTGTTAAGGAAAAAGTTGCATGCATTGTGGGTGTCAACGCACGAACAGTCTGTGGACACACACACACACATACCCATCTCCAAGTAGAAGACGCACATGACACAAAGGCTACAAAACAATAATTCTAGGTGGTGACTGTATTCTTGTCTATTTCTTCCCTGAAACAAAAATACTTTCTGGGTATTTTATGATTAGATTTTTCCATCCACTAATCTAATCCCTAAATGGCTGGCAATGGCCACAGAGGGGCCAAGGAGAAGCCTGGAATGTAAAACTCCATCCAGGTCCCCTATGTGGCTGACAGGGACCCAAGCACTTGAGCTGTTTTCTGTTGTTTCCCAGGCAACCTGGCAGGGAGCTGCAGTGGAAGTATAGAGGCCAGACTTGAACTGGCATTCATGTGAGATGCAAGCATTGCAGGTGAGAGCTTCACCTCCTGCAACCAAAGCCTGGTCCTATAATCACATTTATGTTTTAAAAAGTAAATTGTTCTGATCTGAGAAATTAAGAGGATTTTAAACAAAATAAAGTATTTATGAAGTGGGCATTGAGGGGCAATGGGTTAAAGTAGTGTGTGTGATAGGCACATCCCATACTCGACGGCTGGTGTGAAGGTGGCCTGTTCTGCTTCTGATCTAGCTTCCTGCTAATATCCAAGGGAAGAAGCCTGAACACTTGGGTCCCTGTTACCCAGATACTCCTACAGAATGCTGTTTGGGCTGCTAGCATTAGCCCAAGTCCAGCCCTGGACCAATAAATCTTAAAGTAAATAAATAAATAAAAACATGTTATTACACATCCATAAAATATCAAACATCAAGAACAATCCCTAATATAAATTACTAGATGTGGACTACAAAGCATTCTTGCAAGATGATCACTTATAATAAATGTATGCCTGATGTGGTGGGATGCGTGCGTATCTCTGAAAGAGAGATGACAGGGGTGTGTAAGAAATCTCTGTATCTTCCACTCACTTTTTGCTATGAATCTAACTGTTCTAATTTCTGAAATTTTTATCCAACGTCAAAAAAATGTGAAATAAATGCATTCAAATGTTACCATGCAATGGAATTGTAACTCTATGTCCTTTTGTGCCTGTTACTGTTGCTGTGGCCATTGTTAGAAGAGACTGTCCGGGGGAAATAGATATGTTTTCAGCAGTAATGCTTGAAGAGGGAGCAATTTTCAGTTTGGTTCCTTCTGTTATGATCTTGTCCATAAGGATTTCTTTTGGCGAGTCATCTCCAAATAGTCTTCTCTTAGCACTCCCAGCAGCAGGAGAACTGTAGCGTTCATGAACAGAAATCGGAGACAATGGCTGCGCATCTAATTAAGAGAAAAGCAAATCTGAGATAGTTAGACTGCACTCCAAGCAATAATAAATCAACTTCACTCATTTATATGCTACATACCAGGGAACCAGCATCAAGAATTACGGCCTCTGTTCTCATAGAATATCAGGTAGGGATAAGGAATAAGTCATGTTGATGAAATAGGATAACTATGACAGCTCATCTTTCTGGATACTTGAATGTCTGCCTATACTGAAAGAGCAAAGCAGGAAACATAAAGTAGAAGCTGAGAGGTAGATCATACAGTCGCGTCAGCGTCTGTCTCCCAGTGTGCCCTGGTAAACAGCAGCTGAGAAGGGAAGCCTGGGGTCTTTTGCTAGATACCCGCTGCAGCTGGAAACGGCCTGCCTTGACCTTGCCTGCGAGGAGGGTACTTTTGATCTTTGGGAAATTCTGAATGGGAACCCATGCAGTCATAGTGAACTGCAAGAACGCCTGTGTTGGGGTAATTGTATTCCTTCTCATTCATCTTCTCAAAACTCACACATATAATATAAAAACTAACTCTGGCAGGAACGGATGTGTGGTCTAGCTGTTAAGACACCCATATCTGGGCCCGGCGCGGTGGCGCAAGTGGTTAAGTCCTCGCCTTGCACGCCCGGGATCCCATATGGGCGCCGGTTCTAATCCCGGCAGCCCCGCTTCCCTTCCAGCTCCCTGCCTGTGGCCTGGGAAAGCAGTTGAGGACGGCCCAAAGCTTTGGGACCCTGCACCCGCGTGGGAGACCCGGAAGAGGCTCCTGGCTTCGGATCGGCATAGTATCGACCCGTTGCGGCTCACTTGGGGAGTGAATCATCGGATGGAAGATCTTCCTCTCTGTATCTCCTCTCTGTATATCCGCCTTTCCAATAAAAAAATAATAAAAATAAATCTTTAAAAAAAAAAAAAAAAGACACCCATATCTTATCAGAGAACCTGGGTTTAACCCCATGCTCGGGCCTCTGACTCAAACTTCGTGCCAATAAAACCCTTGAAAGGCAGCATTTATAGTTCAAGTAATTGGGTTTCTTCCACCTACAAAGGAAACCTGAATTTTATTCCTGATTCTTTTTTTTTTCTTTAAGATTTAGTTATTTTTCTTGGAAAGGTAGGTTTACCCAGAGGAGAGACAGAAAAAAAGATCTCCCATCTGCTGGCTCACTCCACAAATGGCCACAATAGCAGGATTTCAGCCAATCCAAAACAAGAGGCAGGGTATCAAGGCTTTGGGCCATCATCAACTGCTTTCCCAGGCCACAAGCAGGGCGCTGCGTGGAAAGCAAAACAGCTAGAAAGAACTGGAGCCAATATGGGATCCTGGCAGATGCAAGGTGAGGATTTAGAGATTGAGCCATCGTGTCAGGTCTAGTATTAACTTGGTAAAAATAGCTTTCCAAGGGTCAGCACTATGACATATGATAATAAACCTCTACCTTTGGCACCAACATCCCATATGGATGTCAGTTTGTGTCCCACTGCTCAAAGTCCAATTCAACTTCCTGTTTGTACCCTGGGAAAGCAGTGGAGGATAGTTCAAGACTTTGGGCTCCTGTATCCAAGTGGGAGACCAAGAGAAAGCTCTTAGCTCTTGGTTTAATCAGTCCAGCTACAGCCATTGTGGCCATTTGGGCAGTGAACAAGCAAATGGAATGTCTTTCTCTCTTTGTCTCTCCTCTGTAACTGCCTTTCAAATTAAAATATAAAATTTAAAAATGATTTTCCAGAGCCAGGTGTGGTATCTCAGTGGTAAAAGTCCTTGCCTTGCACGCGCCAGGATCCCATATGGGCACTGGTTCTAATCCCAGTGGTCTTGCTTCCTATCCAGCTCCCTGCTTATGGCCTGGGAATGCAGTTCAGGATGGCCCAAAGTTTTGGGACCCTGCACCTGCATAGTAGACCTGGAAGAGGCTCCTGGCTTCAGACCGGCACGGTTCCAGTTGTTGTGGCCACATGGGGAGTGAATCATTGAATGGAAGATCTTCCTCTCTGTCTCTCCTGCACTCTGTATATCTGCCTTTCCAATTAAGCTAAACAAATCCTTTTAAAAAAATGGTTTTCCATTGGTAATTAGGCAAGGTTGGGTCCTTATCCAAGTCATTGGGTCCTTGCCACCCACATGGGAGAACAAAATGGAGTTCCTGGCACCTGGCTTCAGCCCTGAGCAACTCTGGTTAATGCAGGAATGTGGGGGAATGAGCCAGTGGATGGAAGGTCTCTATTTTTCACTCTCTTTTTGTAACTCTTTCAAATAAATTAAATCAATTTATTTTAGAAATGATTATACCAAAAATCTCAATGAAATTCTATTACTTTAACATTAAAACACCATATGACATATTATACAAGGATAGCAGTGCAAGCATTAAAATTTCTCAAATTCTGTTGGCGAAATTAGGTTAAGATGCCATATGAGACGCTTGCTTCCCATACTGGAATACTGGGTTTGAGTCACGGTTCTCTTAACTCCAGCTTTCGGCTAATGTATACCCAGATGGCTCAAGTAGTTAGTTCCTTGCCACTCACATGAGAAAAGCGGATTGAGTTCTTTGCCCAGGTTCAGTCTGGCCCGGTCAGGGATGTTACAAGCATTTGGGGAGTGAAACAGCAGATGGGAGATCTATCTGCTTTTCTCTATCAAGTAAGTACAAATGAAAAGCAATGCTAATAAGACTTGAAATTTTCTCTGAAAATTGGTTTTGCATTTTTAAGAAAGATTTATTTTTATATAAAAGGTAGATTTACAGAAAGAAGGAAAGAAATGAGAGAGAGTTTCCACCTGCTGGTTTACTCCCCAAATGGTCTCAATGGCCAGAGTTGAGCCAATCTGAAGCCAGGAGCCAGAGTTTCTTCTGGGTCTCCCACAACTTGAGTCATCCTCTGTTGCTTTGCCAGGTCAGAAGTAGTGAGCTGTACTGGAAATGGAGCAGCTGGGATATGAGCCGGCACACCTGTGGGATGCCAGTGCTAGCAGGTAGATGATTACCCTGTTATCCACAGTGCCAACCCCCGTTTTTCATTTGACCAATGTTGAACATACCCTTTCGAAGACTCCCGCTGTCAGTCCGAACTTCCTTGACTCTTGGATGCATTATAGGAGACACTGGCATCATGGGAAGATGTCCCTGCACAATTCCACAATTTCCTGTTTCAAAGTTGTTTGGGAATATAACCTGTAGAAAATAAAAATCTCTTTTTTTCTTAAAGCCAGATAAACACACTGATTAAAACTCAGAAAAAAAGTTTCTGACATTTTTTGCTTTATTTCTTTTGCCTTCTTTTTTTTTTAAGTTTATTTATTTATTTTTTTATTGGAAAGACGGGTATACAGAGAGGAGAGACAGAGGAAGATCTTCCGTCTGATGATTCACTCCCCAAGTGAGCGCAACTGCCGGGATTAGAACCAGCGCCCATATGGGATCCTGGACATGCAAGGCGAGGAACTTAACCACTGCACCACCGCACTGGGCCCTTTTTCTGCCTTCTTAACCAAACATGCATACAACAAACTGTAAAAATGTTCAAGTATGGTTTTCTCTTCCTCTCTTTTAAGATTAATTTACTATTTGGAAGGTAAAAATAGATAGGGGAGAAACAGAGAGCTTTCCTCTACTGGTTCACTCCCCAAAAGGCTGTAACAGCCAGAACCGGACCAGGGCCAAGTGGAAACCTGCAGTTCCATCAGGTCTCCCACGTTAGTGGCAGAGGATCAAATTTGGGTCATATTCTGCTGCATTCCCTGATATGTTAACAGATCAGAAATGGAGCTGCTGGGTCTTGAACCATCACTCATATGGGATTCTAGCATCACAGGTGGAGGACAAAGCTACTAATCCATACTGACTTTTTTTTAAGATTTTATTTTTATTACAAAGTCACATATGCACAGAGGAGGAACGACAGAGAGGAAGATCCTCCGTCCGATGATTCACTCCCCAAGTGAGCGCAACAGCAGGAGCTGCGCGATCCGAACCCGGGAGCCAGAAACCTCCTCCAGACCTCCCATGTGGGCGCAGGATGCCAAGGCTTTGGGTCAACCTCTACTGCGTTCCCAGGCCACAGGCAGGGAAGTGGATGGGAAGTGAAGCTGCAGGGATTAGAACCAGCAACCATATAGGATCCTGGCGCATTCTAGGCAAAGACTTTAGCTTCTAGGCCATCGTGCCTGGCCATACTGATGTCTTTAACTGCTGTTATTAAAAAAAAAAAAAAAAAAACTGAAGTAAGAGCTCATTTCAGTTAACCTTGTAGCTTGCCTATGTTAGAGAGGACTATAAGTAAACTTCTATTCCACAAATATTTAAGAATGCCCAATTAATCACAATTTGTTGCTAAAGACCAAAGAAGCACATGCAAGAGGTTTTCAGAAAACATCTTGCTTTCAGTGTTTCCTGGTCTTGGACACTTCTTCCATTAGTTTTGGATTAGCAAAGGGAAAAAAAAAAACAGTCCCTCTCTTATTTGGTAGAATGACTGACAGAGAAAGAGAGATAGAGGATGGGGGACGAGAGAGAGAGAGAGAGAGAGAGAGAAAATAAATCGGTATCATTCTTCTGCCTGCTAGTTTACTCTCGAAATGGCCCTAAGAGGTCATATGCTGATAACACCATTATGTTAAAAAAAAGTCATGGGATTAACAGCTTTGTCCCAACTCACTTCTTCACAGGTAGGAACTCTGTTTGCAGAAGCTTGGAGAGCTTCCCACAGGGCAGAGCTATGGCCCCATGCCAAACTCTCCAAGATCTGCTCTTCAATGCTATTCAGGTGCTTCACCATGTCCCTTGAGAGCCCGTCCTCCGAGCGGATCACCACCTCGATAACCTGGGCAGGAGAAAAGGGAGAAGACAATGTGGTGTCAAGCAATGGTTTCCGGTCTGAACTTTCACGGATGACTGGTTTAGGCCTTACTCTGCAATATGGAACCAATGTATGCCATCTTTACACCATAATTCAGTGGCTTACTAAAATCTTTGAATTTATAAATGAATTTTGAAAGTCTTAAAAATACTTTCTCACACAAACACTGCACAATGGGTTAAGTTGCTGTGCCCCATACAGGAATGGTCTGGTTTGAGTCCTGGATCCTCTGCTTCTAATCCAGCTTCTACTAACATATGCCAAGAGACAACAGATGAAGGCCCTGCCACCCAAATCAGAAACACGGATGGACTTCCAGGCTCCTGGCTTTAGCATGGCCTAGCTGTGACTGTTGTGGCCTTTTGGAGAATGACACATTTTTTAATATACACACGTGCTGTTTATATTTTTTAATACATATTTGTATTTATTTTAGTCAACAGATGTCAAGGTAGGGAGAATAGATATCTTCAACCTTCTGGTTCATTTACCAAATGATTCCAATAATCAGAGTGGACCAGACTGAAGCAGCAGCCAGCAACTCCGTTTTCATTTGTTAAGTACTTGATCCATTATCTGCTACCACAGGGACACATTAGTATGAGAGTTGGGACTGGAACCAGCACTCCAATATGGGAACAGATGCCCCAAACAGCATTTTAACCCATGTGAAACAACGCCCAGGACGTCTTTTTTTTTTTTCTTCTTGTAAAAGAAGGGCAATGAGAGACCAAAAGTGGTCAACTTCTCACAACAGAAATATTAGGTCCCGGGTTCCCAGTTTTCTATTTTAAATTTATTGCCCTTCTTTTTCTCAATAGCTAAAAAGAAAATAAATCATTTGGGCCCAGCGCAATAGCCTAGCGGTTAAAGTCCTCACCTTGAATGCACCGGGATCCCATATGGGAGTCGGTTCTAATCCCGACAGCCTCACTTCCCATCCAGCTCCCTGCCTGTGGCCTGGGAAAGCAATTTAGGATGGCCCAAGGTTTTGGGACCCTGCACTCCCATGAGAGACCCAGAAGAACTCCTGGCTCAAGGCTTTGGATTGGCGCACCTCCAGCCATTGTGGGCACTTGGGGAATGAATCATTAGACGGAAAATCTTCCTTTCTGTCTCTCCTCTGTATATCTGCCTTTCCAATAAAAATAAATCTTTAAAAAAAATAAATCATTTGAAAGAAATTTTGCTTATATGTGACTATATTAATAAGAAAAAACATATATTCTAACTACACAGGGAAAATATTACTAATAGATGATACTGATTTGAACATTAACCCTTATGTCTTTTCTTCAATATATTATTTGTGAGATTACAAAAAGTAATTTAACATCTTGAGTGAAACTAACAATGTTAGAAATAGTGGGGTTGAGAACTGGCATTGTGGTATGCAGGTTAAGCTGCTCTATGAGTCCCAGACATTTCCCTTCTGATGCATTTTCCTGCTAATGTGCCTAGTAGCAAGGCAGTGGAAGATGGCCAAGTACTTGGGAACCTGAGACAAATGTTGGAGACCTGAAGGTGTTTCCTGGCTTCAGCCTGGTCCAGTCCTGGCTGTGGTTGTCATTTGAGGAGTAAAACAGAAAATTAATCATAATGAAATCTTCCCCCATGAAACTTGCAAATATTTTAATCAAAAACTTAAACTTACTAACTTTTGGATGATGTAATTTTTCTATAGCTTTAAACATTTATTTGACTCAAAGGCAAGGTAGAATGTGAATTTTTAAAAAATGTACTATTTATTTGAAAGAGAGAATGCCAGAGTGAAAAAGAGACAGAGAAATCCTCTATCTGCTGGTTCAATCCTTAAATCGCTGCAACAGCAAAGGCTGAGCAGGGCCAAAGCCAAGAGCCTGGAACTCCATCCTGGTTTCCCACATAGATGGCTGGGACATAAGTACTCGGGTGCTCTTCCGCGGCATTCCCAGACACCTGAGCAGGCAGCTGGACTGGAAGCAGGAACTATGGGACTCAAAGTATCAGTCAGATAGGATATGGTAATACTGTGCGCAGAGGCTTAATCTACTGTGCCACGAGCCCAGCCCCTCCAGGACTCCAACTCAGGCCAGTTAGGTGAGAAAATTAAACTATTCAAACCAATTTTTCTATTTCCAGTTCTCTGAAAGTACAACAGATGACTAAGTATTAATTGAAGTATGTCAATAAGCACAGAAGTAGTGACAGTCTTAAATTCAAACACTAGGTAGTATCAACTATTTATTTACTGTGATGAAATAGTTTATTATCTGAGACCTTGTATTTCACAAGAAAATGAAAACAGTTCTAGCAGAAAAAATTAACAGTCACACACACTGAGTTAGCTCAAATTTAGGGAAGAAAAATGCTATCATAGCTTCATTATTGTGGCTATCAACAAATTCAGTTTTAGGCTTTTTATCCTGAGTGTTTTTGTTCTTCATCACGCAGCTACTTAATAGAATCATGGTTTTCATTCATAAATATGGAAAAATTGAAGGTAAGTACCTACTTCCAGGTCACATTTGCGAGTCAGAAGATGACAGTAAAAGATCAGAAACTATGAGACTGGCTTAACTTACTAATACTTTGGTTTCGTCCTTTCTTCCTCAATGCAGCCCCAAAGGAACATCTATTCTAGGAAAGCCTCTGACAGTACTTCCTTCAGCGCCACAATGCAGTACACATTTGACCTCGTTAAGATGCCACTTGTTGGGCCCGGCGCGGTGGCGCAAGTGGTTAAGGGTCCTCGCCTTGCACGCCCGGGATCCCATATGGGCGCCGGTTCTAATCCCGGCAGCCCCGCTTCTCTTCCAGCTCCCTGCCTGTGGCCTGGGAAAGCAGTCGAGGACGGCCCAAGGCTTTGGGAACCTGCACCCGTGTGGGAGACCCGGAAGAGGCTCCTGGCTTCGGATCGACATAGTATCGGCCCGTTGCGGCTCACTTGGGGAGTGAATCATCGGACGGAAGATCTTCCTCTCTGTGTCTCCTCTCTGTATATCCGCCTTTCCAATGAAAAAATAATAAAAATAAATCTTTAAAAAAAAAAAAAAAAGATGCCACTTGTTATATTCACATCAGCTCTGCTCCTGCAAATGTGCTCCGGGAGCAGCAGGTGATGGCTCGGTAGTTCAGACCCTGCCACTCACATGGGAGATTCAGAATGAATCCGTGGTTCCCAGCTTTGGGCCGACCAAGATCTGGCTACTGAGAACATCTGGGGAATGAACCAGTAGATGGCAAGTCTCTCTTTCATGTAAGTTAAATAAGTAAATAAATTTTAAAACAAAAGGTAACACAGTTCTTATGCAAGAGGCATCACAATAGAACTTCATGCTCACCTCACCTTGTAAAAGTAAAATGGTTGCAAATTGAGAACTTCGATAATCCAAGGAAACATACGAGGCGAGCTATAGGCAAACAGCACTATTTCCAAACAGCAAGCCATCAAGGAACGATGAAATATATCCTGCTCTAGAAGAACCTTGGGAAGAGAAACAGCATAGTTTAATATTTCCTAGTACCTGGGCCCGGCAGCGTGGCCTAGCAGCTAAAGTCCAAGCCTATGGGAGCGCCCGGGATCCCATATGGGTGCCAGTTCTAATCCCAGAAGCTCCACTTCCCATCCAGCTCCCTGCTTGTGGCTTGGGAAAGCAGTTGAAGATGGGCCAAAACTTTGGGACCCTGCACCCGCGTGGGAGACCTGGAGAAGGTTCCTGGCTTCGGATCAGCTCAGCTTAGCCATTGCAACCACTTGAGGAGTGAATCAGTGGATGAAAGTTCTTCCTCTCTGTCTCTCCTCCTCTCTGCATATCTGACTTTCAAATAAATAAATCTTTAAAATATATATATATATTTCCAGTACCTTACCAGGGTTTTTCCAGTATGTGGCAGGGATCCACATACTTGGACCATTTTCCATTCCTTTTCTAGGGTATTACCAGGGAGCTGGACTGGAAGTGGAGCAATCAAAGCATGAACTAGTGCTCACGCCAGGGTCACAGGTAGCAGCTTTCCCACTACGCTACAAAGCCAGCATCAGTGCGTCTGTGTGTTAAGTAAGTAAATAATACCAAAAATAGGGAACCTCACTGAGGAGATATGAAAATTACCAGAGTGAAAACAGAGAGATGATATTACAATAGGTACAAGATATATATATATATATATCCTTGGATATCAATCTCTCTTATTGGAACACAAGAATAGAAGATTCCAAGGCAATGGAAGGTAAAACTGAAAGACCATTAAAAGGTCTGATTTTGTACAAACATTTTTACATAGCTATTAGACAGGGTGGTCAGACTTGGTCAAAAGTGCAAAACACACACACAATTATATTATGACCTAACATTACTGGGAGGTACAAATACATTAATTATCAACTGGGGAAATTCATTATTACTAGCTAGGAATGAAAGATACAAAAAAAAAAAAAAAAAAAAAAAAAAAAAAAAACTAAACAGAAAAAAGTGATGGTGTGCCAAAGATGGACGTCTACTATAAGCCCCAGATGTGCCAAATTCAGTCAAAGCCAGTGAATATGTGATCTTGACCAAAGCTGTCATAAACTGTTGACCCCACAAGGTCCTTTATGGCTCCCGAGCCTCTCAAACACCATTTCCAGGCTAGGACTTTTTGACCTTCCCAGCAGCTGGGAAAGTGGAGTTACTTACTGACATGTCCATTCCATGAAGTCTTCGTGTTTCCTGAATCATTATGGTTTCTAATATTTTATAATATAAAATTTCTGCCAGCTTAAGTCTGTTTATAGCAAAGTCTGTAGGGGAAATCAAGGGAAAACATATGCTAATGAAATCAAGTTGTTAAGAGCTGAAGAACAAAATTTATTTTATAAACTTGGAGCTGATACATTAAGAATGAACAGAAAAGGGAAAAGATTGAATTCCTACTTTTTGGAGGACAAGGTTATGCAGGCTTAATTCTCTCTTCTTACCTATGTGAGATCCTGGCTGTTCATCTGTTGACTGGGTATAGTGTTGGCAAAAAGTCTCTCCTATACCTTTCACTGTTTTTGTAATGTTTTCCATAGGATTACGCATACAAGATCTACAAGATACAACAACAGCAACAACTAAACCCTAATTACTAGAAAAAAGAGATAATTAAAAACATTTCTCTTTAAGAATTAGCTTGGTTGGTACTGGCATTGTGCCACAATGTGTAAAGCCACCACCTGCAACGCTAGTATCCCATATGGTGCTGGTTCAGGTCTTAGCTTTCCTTCCAATTCAGCTATCTGCTAATATGCAAGGAAAGCAGCAGAGGACAGCTTAAGTGCTTGGGCCCCACCAGCCATGAGAAGCTCCTGACTTTGGCTTTGCCCAGCCCTGCCTCTTACAGTCGTCTTGGGAGTGTACCAGAAGACCTCTCCCATTCTCATTGTAACTCTGCCTTTCAAACAAATAGAAAGCAGCAGAGAAGTGGCCCCAGCCATCCACATGGAGCTTCTGACCTGGCCTCGCTTTGGCTGTGATGACCAACTGGGAGTGAACCAGTACCAAGAAGACATGTGTTTCTCTTTTTGTCTTTACCTTTTGCTCTGTAATTCTTTCAAAATAAATATTTTAGAAAAAAAGAACATTTTTATACAGTATTTTTCTCTCTCTCACTATTTTCCTTTCTATCTGGTTTTAAGTCATTATATACTATGGTTAAAATCATAAAGTAAAACTTGCCAGTAGTATATCCACTATCTCAAGAATACGGCATACAATGCCGACAGCAAAGAATAATAATCTAATCTTAAAAAGACAACTACATAAATAACAATATTGAACTTACGCAAAAATATTTGTGAGTTGTTCACTTGGTGCATTCTTGAGTCCAGCTACAATGTTCTGCAAGCGGCTCACGCTCTGGGTTGCAGAAGCAACAGGAGTAATGACAGGTTCTTTTTCTCGTAAGTAGCGCCGTCCTGTCAGCGGGGTGGAAGGTGCAAACGATCTGTTCTGTGAGAAAAGAAAACTGTAAGATTAAAGTCCCCTACACATCATTATATGTGTAATTCATTACACAGACAAAACGATTCCTACTTACAGGTAGGTTATTTCTAACCCGCTGCTCATTATCTACCAAAAAAAATTTTTTTTAAAGATTTATTTGTTTTTATTGGAAAGACAGATACACACAGAGGAGGAAAGACAGTGAGGAAGATTCTCCATCCTATGATTCACTCCCAAAGTGAGTGCAACAGCCGGAGCCAAGCCAATCTGAAGCCAGGAGCCAGAAGCCTCTTCTAGGTTTCCCGTACAGGTGCAGGAGCCCAAGGCTTTGAGTCATCCTCCAACTGCTTTCCCTGGCCACAAGCAGGGAGCTGGATGGGAAGCAGGGCTGCCGGGATTAGAACCTGCGTCCATGTGGGATCCTGGCTCGTGAAAGGCGAGGACTTTGCCACTAGGCTACTGCACCAGGCCCTATCTACCAAAACGTTAATAATACTATGTTATATTTGAGTTATACTTTTCCCAAGCACTTTCTATCCATATTCTCACAATGAGTACATACTTTGACTTATGACAGAACTGAGACTAAACCTTATGTTTTTCTACCTTCCAGGCTGATGAGTTTTTCATGAGAGTTTGTCCTCCAACCCACTTCACACATAAATACAAACTGAAATCTTGAATCATTGACCATCAAGCCTACAGTTCAATGACCACATTTAGAGAAGTACAATTAGTTGATGTCACAGCAAGGATACCAGACTGAATTATTAAAGCAACATGACAGATTATGTTGAAGCAAAGAAACAGTAAGACAAGCATAAATTCAACCTTTTACAAGCAGATAATCTGAAAAATGCAGGCCTGTTGGGAAGAATGTGCCCAAACTGTCATTAATAGTCAGAAAAATATAAAAGGACCAAATGTCATTGTTTAAAAAAATTACCTTTTGAGGCTTGCATGGAAAATATGAATTAGTAGAAGAAACTCAAGATTTAACTTGAAAGATGCTTCTGCTGTTAGTAGAATCACACACAGAGAGAAAAAGATCATTCAAGACTGAGTCGAGGCTAGGCTATATTACTTTTTCAAAGTGTTGCTGAAGATGACACTCCACATTAGCCTGCGCGGTCGCTTTCCCTAACGGGGTGTCACCAGGGAACTTCCGAGGCGTTCCAATTTCTTCATCTGCATCTGCTCCCAGAAAGATCCTCTCATCAAAATCACCAACAGTCAGAACATACTCTTCATATTCTTTGTTAATGGCTTTGCTGCAAGAAGAATTATTTTAAGAAGTCAGAACAGAAGTTGGGATACAGAACAGCTTGGGAAAGCTGGTGACTTCCTAGGGTTCATTCCTTCTGCCCATCTAACAGTGTCAGAAGTGCTTTTCTAATAATGGACATTCTTCACATTCAAGAAATCATCTTGAAAATCAGGAAAAAAGGACACATAATTCATCTTACAAAGAGGTGAAAATGCAATGAAGGAAAGAAAATATCTGATCACTAAAGAAACAAATACTTGGTTTGAAATATGAATTTTCTGAATCTGTTAATATTTGACTGATGGAAAAATATAAAACCAGATTCAGAAGGCAAATTGGGCCCATTTATGAGTTTCTCAGAAGAACGGCTATCTTTTCTTAAAGATTTATTTATTATTATTGGAAAGATATACAGAGAAGAGGAGAGACAGAGAGAAAGATCTTCTGTCCAATGATTCACTCTCCAAGCGGCCACAACGGCTAGAGCTGAGTTGATCCAAAGCCAGGAGCCTGGAGTCTCTTCCAGGTCTCCCACATGGGTATAAGGCTTTGGGCTGTCCTTGACTGCTTTCCTAGACCACAAGCAAGGAGCTGGATGGGAAGTGGGGCTGCTGGGATTAGAACTGATGCCCATATGAGAACCCGGAGTTTGTGAGGCAAGGACTTTAGCCACTAGGCTATTGCACTGGGCCCAAGAACAGCTGTTTTAAAGGCAGTTTCTGAGATGTTTAATCAACAAATTTAGTGACAACACTCAGTCACTAAAGATGGATAGGGCCAACTTCAGCACAGCAAATTAAATTGCTATGGCAACGACATCCCACATTGGAGTGATTTCAAGTCCCTGTATCCCATCCAGCTGTTTCCAGTGCACTTGGGCCACTGCCGCCCAGGCTCTGTCCTGGCCCAGCCATCTGTGCAGCCATCTGTGATAGCCCAGCCATCTGGAGGGTGAACCAGTGGACAGAAGATTTCTGCCTCCATCTTTTATACTATGCCTTTCAGGTTAATAGATCAATCATTTTTTTTTTTAAGCAAAGGAACTTGATTTTAAAGCAGTTACTTGATATTTCATTGGTCAAATCCCAAGAAATCATTAATTTCTAAATACTGTTAGCATTGCATATTTACCTATTATCACTAAAACTGCAAAGGTCCAGGAGGCATTCTCCTTTTAAAATCTGAGAATTAAAAAAAAAAAAACAACAAAAAACATTTTGGGACATTAAACAATGCAATTTAAGACACACACACAAACATGAAATTGACTGAAAGTTTCACATTGTTAACTGCTGTAATACATACAAAAAACGGAACTGCTAAATATTTCCTTCAGACTAGCAAGATTTATTTAGCATGCATATATAATATTTTTTAAATACTTAAAGCAAAATTTGAAAATGCTTCGAGATCAGTCTATGTAAATAGCTTATACATTTCAGTAACAGAAAAAATCACTGTGGAGAATCTGTCTAACATGTAGATTGAGGAACCTTCAGTTTTTTTTTTTTAAAGATTTCTTTATCTTTATTACAAAGTCAGATATACACAGTGGAGAGACAGAGAGGAAGATCTTCTGTCCGATGATTCACTTCCCAAGTGAGCGCAATGGCCAGTGCTGTGCTGATCCAAAGCCGGGAACCAGGAACCTCTTCCGGGTCTCCCATGTGGGTGCAGGGGCCCAAAGTTTTGGGCCGTCCTCGATTGCTTTCCCAGGCCACAGGCAGGGAGCTGGATGGGAAGTGGAGCTGCCGGGATTAGAACCAGTGCCCATATGAGATCCCGGTGCATTTAAGGCGAGGACTTTAGCCGCTAGGCCATACCACCAGGCCCTGAGGCAGCAATTTTTAACAAATTTCCCACATGATTCTTTGAAAGCTGCTCATCATTAAACATCAGTCTATGCAAAGACTTTTAATTAATGATTGTAAGTATTGGGTAAGCCAAAAATTCAAAAGCCATATGAGTTTAAGTTCCCATTGCTGGTTAGAGGGAGACTCTATTGTTATTAATATTTTTCCTGCACCTACACTATAGACTTCGCTTATAATATATAAGGTACTATATATACTCACATGGCCTTGGGGGTCAGGGTTCATACAGATGAATGCAGAGGCCAGAGGGCACACTTCCTATCCTAAAATAGTGACCAACATTTATCTGACAATACTTATGTATTAGGAAACTCAACTCTACTTTTTGGGACAGAGAATGAGAGAGAGGCAGAGAGATGGACAGAAAAAAAATTCCTGTCTGCTAATTCACTCCCCAAATGCCTGCCAAGTTAGGACTGGGCTGTGGCCAAAGCCTGAACCTGGGAATGCAATGCGGGTCTCCCATGAAGGAGACAGAAACCCAACCAGTCTCTCAGGGTCTGTCCTGACAGGAAGCTGAAGTAAGGGGCCAGAGCTGGGAATAAAATTCAGGTACTCTTAGGAGGTGGGCATCTTAACTAGGCTGAACACGTGCTTCAGTCTCTGATTTTAAAAAAATATTTATTTATTTATTTGAACGGCAAGGTAATAGAGAGAGAACAGAAAAAGAGAGAACTGGGAGGAAGTGGCAGCGAAGGAGAGAAGCAGGGAGGAAGAAAGAGAGAGGGGAAGGAAGAGAGGAAGAGGGGGAGAGGGGCACAGGGAGAGAGGGAGATAATAAAACAGAATTGACTCCTCACTGGCCAGAGCTGGGTCTGTCTGACGCCAGGAGCCAGGAGATTCCTCCAGGTCTCCCACGTGGGTGCAAGGGTCCAAGGGCTCAGGCTGTCCTCCACCGTCCTCGCAGCAGGATGCAAAGTGGAACAGCCAGGACTCAAACTGGCATGGCAGGCAGTTGGGAGTAGAGGATAGGGGTTGGACTGGGGGAGTCAGAGAAGGAAGGAGGGTGAGATCTTCCATACATGGGATTCTCCAGATGTTCCCCACAGCAGGCTATTTAAAGCCAGGAGCCAGGAGATCCATCCAGGCTTCTCACCTGGACGGCAGGCAGGAGCTAAAATACTTGGGCCATCATCTACTGCCTTCCAGGCACCTGAGGAAGCTGCATCAGAAGCACTGAGTAGCTATTACTCAAACCCAGACACTCCCAAATAGGATGTGGGCATCCCACAGGGTAGCTGAACCTGCAGTGCCACAATGCTTACCTCCTGTTTCTGAGTTTTAAAAGCTTTTCATGTTAAATAAATATATATGTATTATTATTGATAGGCCAAACAAAATATCTGTAACCCACAGGCAGGGGAATTCTCATTCAAACCAAGATGACGGTTTCACTTTTGGAATAAAACAGGGTGCTAAAATAATGTCAAGACAACAGCCCAAAGAATAGACAATCCAGACAAATCAAGATGTGTGATCATTATAACAGGCCCACCAGTGTGCTGCCTCTGCAGAGCACACCAAACACAAACCCTGCATTCCTTTGAAGGTTTTCTTTAATGGAAGTGTTTAGCACACAGATAAGGTGCCATAATATGTACTGAGTTGAAAAATGAGATGAAATACAAAAGTTTGTATAAGAAAAGAAGAAACTAGTTAGGGAATATTTTATGCTTAAAGAAAATTTTCATTAACACTTTAAAAGGAGGGAAACAGAGTGATAACATCATAAAAACTCCTTGTTTATTTTTATTTTTTAAGATTTATTTTATTTATCAGAAAGGCTGAATGACAGACAGAGGCATAGACAGATTAAGAGATCTCCCATCCACTGGGTCACTACCCAAACAGCCACAATGGCTAGGGCTGGGTCAGGCCCTGAAGCCAGGAGCCAGGAACTCCACCTTAGCCTCCCATGTGGGTAGCTGTGGCCCAAGTACTTGAGTCATCTTTTGTTGATGACCACGTACACTAACAAGAAGCTTGATCAGAACTGGAACAGCCAGGACTTGAACCAGAGCTTTAATATGAAACCTGGGCACTGCAGGTGGCAGGCAGCAGCTTATCCTGTGATTGTAACACTAGCCACCAAGTTCCTTCTTTTAACAAGAAGAAATTGCAAAGATTTCTAGATTTATTAAATAGGTCAATGTTAGGGAGACCAGAAACTGAAACCCCACAAAACAAGTCAATTTAAACATGTAGAAATAGATGACTCAAATTATCAAGAAAAAAAAATGCAGGGGTTGTCGATGAGGCATAGCATCCCATAGGGATGAGTTCATGTCCTAGCTGCTTCACTTTCGATCCAGCTCTCTGCTGGGAAAAACAGCAGAAGATACCCTGAATGCTTAGGATGCTGCAAGCTTTGTGGAGACCCACATGAAACGCCTGGCCTCTGGCTTTGGCCTGGCCCAGTCTAGCCATCCGGGGAGTGAACCAGCAAATGAATAATTTGTCTCTCCCTCCCTGTCATCGCTGATATTCAAAAAAGTAAATCAATCTTTAAAAAACAAAAACAAACAAAAAATCCAGAATGCATGCAGGTAGCCTGCAAGTAACTTTCTGCTGTTTTACGCAAAAGTAAACCTACATTTATATATATGGTGCTACTTTTAGTAAACAGCTGTTACAGAAATAACAGCAACAATCAGCTTACTCTGACATAGTTTTTCACCATTCTTTATCAGCACCAGCTGCAGCAGCCTCCAACAGGACAGTGCTTTCACAGCAAATACAGCTGTTCTCCCACAGCTCAGGGCCTCGTATCACACAAGTTTTACGAGGCAATAATTCTGAGTCACAGCAGAGATGGAAAACTGGGACTCTCTGCTCTCTGAGCTCCACTGTGTTGAGAACTTATTTACATGGCATCGATTCTGGCTAAGGCTCTTGCTGACTCCCACATATCTGTCATTTATATTTCAGTACAGTACCTTCCTATCAAAGAGCTTTGAAATATATGGCTTGAAGTAGTGCTCCTTTATGCCTTTTGCTTCCACCAGAAGCCCATCGTGCAGGTCGCACAGGGCAGCGATGATGCAGGGGGGCTCCTCGGGGGCCTCAAAGTCAGCGGCATGGAACTCAGAGGGCAAGCCTAGCTTGACAAGGCAGGAGGAGAAACAGAGAGCAGAGCGAATATGGTCAGCTTGAAAGGCTTTTCCCAAAAACTGATAAAAAGTTTTAAAAAATAAATAAGGATTTTACCTTTAAAGGATGGATTTAACAAGTCCTGTCTGTTTGGGCACTTAATGGCATTGGCAAAAATCAAATCCAGGCAGCATAGAAGCAAATGGTAAGAGTTTACCAAATCATCACCAATCATACGAAAATTACCTTTACAAGAAAAAGGAAGACAAAAACTAGAAACCTCTCATGTTAAATTGCACAAAGTTCCCACAGCAAAAATGTAAAAGTACCCAAAGTGTCATCTTACCTTTGGTATAAACAAAGAGTGTCCAACAGAAATTAAAGAGATCTTTAACACTGCAAGGGATCCTCCTGCAAAGGAAAACAAGTATTCTTAGTCTGACTCACTTGTGAAGTATTATGTAAATTTAAAAGGTATATATATATATAAGTATTAAATCATAAGTCCAAATTACAGATGAAATTCTATTCCAAGGAAGCAGTAATTTTTGGCTAATTAAAATAACTAACTTTCCAAATCTGTATAAAAAAGCCAGAATCTAGGAAAGCAAGTCAAAGGATGAATCTAAAATTTTAGTTAAGCCTAATTATAAATGGATTTGAAAAGAAATATGTTTTTGTGGATAGATATTTCTGGTAAAAAGCAGACTTTTCACAAAGTAAACTTTCTTGACAGCTTTGCATCCTAACCTTGCTGTTAATTACACAAAGATTAAGTTCCTACCTCTGCTTCCTGCTTCGTGGTAACTTCGGTGGGTCTTCAGTTGGATTTTGAAAAATATCCAAAAAAATTGGCTCAAATTTTTTGAAAATGACTGTAGACACTTCAAAATTTCTCTCTAGTCTTCCTATACGTTCACGGAATTCTTGTGGCAGGTTTAACATGTCGATCCATTTCTTCATTTTACTAAAAAACTGTATTAAACTTAAAAAAAATTTTTTTTTAATTAGTCCACAAATACATACATGTTAGGCAACCATCACTACCTTTTATCTCCGGCACTTGTTCCATTACTGAAATTTCATCATGAATATATATAGTGCTGTAAATTTTTAAATAGATATGCTTCTCTGTTCAGCTGACTCTCAACACTCAGCAGCCCATTAGTGACCAGTGATGAGAGATACTGACTGAAAAAAATCAAGACTGTGGCCAGTGTTGTGGCACAGTACAATAAGCTGCTGCCAACAATGCTGGAATCTCACATGGGCTCTGGTTTAAGTTCCAACTACTCTACTTCTGATCCAGCAAACTGCTAACGCACTTGTGAAAACAGTGGATGACGACCAAGTTTTAAGTTAACATGAACTGAAATCTACACACCATTCCTGAACAGGGCACAAAAGTTTGCTTCCATTCTAACCTAGACACTTGTTAATGCCAAGAGATAATGACCCCAAATAGTTTAAACTCAACCAAAATACCTAGAAACAAAACATTTGCAACTACGCAAATCTCCATCATCTCTTTTATTTCCTATTCAGGCAAACAGTCCCATATCGTTGCTAGCAGAGCAACTAAAAGTTACAGCAATGAGCCATGGAAAGCTAAGTAGTTCCAAGAAAAAAAAAAAACCATTAATATGTCTATATATTAAAATCAAATCATATAGCAGAGAAATAAAACATCTTGCTGAGATGATGAAAAACAATGACACTGTGTAGCACTGTGGTACAAAGGCTTAGCACTCTGCTAAACACCTATATTGGAGGGCTGGTTTATGTCAGCTTCCTGAATTGGAAGGAAGAAGACAATGGTCGAGATTCTAGATGCCCAACACCCACACTGGAGACCCAGGTGGAGTTTCAGATTCCTGGCTTTGGCCTGGTCCAGTCCTGGCTATTCTGAGTGGGTAAAACAGATGCCTGGGGTGGCAGCATCCCATATAGGTGCTGTTTCAAATCTAGTTGCTCCACTTCCAATTCAATTTCCTGCTAATGCACCTGGGAAGGCAACAGAAGATGCCCCCCATGCTTGATTCCTTGTACCCACACGGGAGACTCAGATGAAGCTATGGGCTTTGGCCTGGCTCAGTCCCAGCTGTTGTTGACATCTGGAGAATAAATCAGAAGAAGAAAGATCTGTTTCTCTAACTCCGTCTTTCCAAGTAAACAAAATCTTTTTTAAAAAAAAGAGAGAAATTAAATTCTAAAATTAAAGTTAGGGCTTTGAAAACACCATTTAAAAATGAAAGTGTTTTACCTTAATTTAGCTGAACGTAATATTCTGGTAAGTGAAACACAGTTTCCTTCCATGACACCTTTTCCAACAGTAGGAATAATGCTTTTGCGGCATGCAACATATAACGAACATGCCAACCAGTGCATAACTTCTCCCTGGCACGCAAAAAGAGAACAAAATGAATATATTATGTTAAAATGTTTAAATTCTAGAACCAGAAGAAATCCTCAAATTATCTGAATTAACTTCCCTCCTATAGATAAAGGACTAGAGAAGTAAAACTATTTGCCCAAGGTCATGAAGCTAAGTTAACTACAGCAATGGTTATACAACCCCCTTTACTCCTGTGTTTTTATAACTTAACATGCTCAATTATATTAATGTAAAAATAGGTCTCTTCCTATACACCAAATCTAGCATTAGATTTGAGTTCTTTCAGAACTCAAGGCGAGTGAGGCAGCAGTTAAGACACAATGTGGGATGCCGTCCTTCCAGGTTGGAGTGCCCAGAGTCCTGCCCCATTTGCTTCCAGCTTAATTCGCACCAAGGAGGCAGCAGGTGATGGCTGGAGTTGTGGAGTTCTTGCCGCTCACATGGGAAATCCAGTCTGAGTGCCTGCCTTCCCACTTTGGCCTGGACCAGATCCAGACATTGTGGACACCTGGGCAGAACCAGCAAGAGGAAGGTTCTCTTTCTGAATAACTCTCTCTGCCTTTCAACTAAATAAAACAAATTTTAAAAACTATTCCTATTAACTTTCTCGATTTAAAAACAACAATCTGGGCCCAGCGCGATGGCGCAGTGGTTAAGGTCCTCGCCTTGCACGCCCGGGATCCCATATGGATGCCGGTTCTATCCCGGCAGCCCCGCTTCCCTTCCAGCTCCCTGCCTGTGGCCTGGGAAAGCAGTCGAGGATGGCCCAAAGCTTTGGGACCCTGCAGCCGCGTGGGAGACCCGGAAGAGGCTCCTGGCTTCGGATTGGCATAGCATCGGCCATTGCGCTCACTTGGGGAGTGAATCATCAGATGGAAGATCTTCCTCTCTGTCTCTCCTCTCTGTATACCCGCCTTTCCAATAAAAAAAATAATAAAAATAAATCTTAAAAAAAACCCAACAATCTTCTGTTCTTTACCATTTTATTTATTTTTTTATTTTTTTAACCAGCGTGGCACAAAAAACAGAACAGAGCACAAAACTGACAAGAGAGTCCCACAAATAGAAATATATATTGCATGTCATATTTCTGAGGTAAAAATTCTGGAAATCCCTCAACCCCAATATCAGTATCTTTAAAAGAAACCTTTCAGATCAACAAATAAATCTCTAAGAAAAACAATTAACCTTTCTATAAACAAAACAAACCTTGGGGTGGTGTGACATGGTATGACACAGGTTGTTTAGCCACACATCCCTGCTTGGGACACGCACATCCTACACTGGAATATCTTATTCCAAGTACCAGATATTCCACGCTTCAGAACCAATTTCCTGCTAACATACTGAGAAGCAGCAGCATGTGATGAGCTAAGTACCTGCACCCCCACCACACTTGTGGGAGACCCAGATGGACTCCCAGGCTCTTAGACTCACCCTGGCCCAGCCGTGGCTATTGCAAGTATTTGGAGTGAACCAGCGGACAGAAGATGTATTTCTCATCACTCTGTCTTTTAAATAAAAAATGAAATGAAATGAAATGAAATAAATAAAAATAAAAAAGACCTGGGTGGAAAACGGAGGAAAATAAGCCACTGGATGAAATAAACAAAATCTCAATGCACACATCTGTGTTTTCTATAGATTTACAAGATTCCAATCAACTCTGCCTAACTAGATATTTAGTTCTTCACTGTTGGAGTGGGTTGTGAGGGAAAAGGCAGAAGGGAAAGGCATGGAAAAAGCATTCACAAGGAACAAGCCTGTCATATTCAAGAATCTGCAACAGGTAACTGGTTGAGTGCACTGACGTTAGTTTGCACTTAACAAACTAAGTGGGATAGAAAAAGTGCTTTTTCATGCTGTCAAAAATCAATCTGTGCTCAGCTGAGAGGTCATTCATTCCTAATCTCCCTTGCGTCTTCATCTTCCCTCAGCTTTCCAATCATTTCACCCTTTATCCAGCCTCTCCAGTCCTTTACCTGGGACACATGCATCTCTCCAGCAGTTTCTCCTACATAGACATGCATGGTCGACTCCAAACTTCAACTTTGTGTCTTTCAACTTAGAAATTAATTATTTTACAGGATGGTAAGTGAAGCACTTTGTAAATTTAGCCCTCTAGGTTCATGAAAGCCCTTGAAGCAATACAGACATGCTGAAATACAGCTATGTCCCTGACTATCTGTAGGGAACTGGTTCCAGGACCCTCCAGAAGATACCAAAACCCAAGTATGTTCTAGGCCCTTTTTTTAGGGGGAAAAATTATATAAATTTTATTATATATCTTAATATGTTTATTTTAAATGTTATACATATTTCTATTATATAAAGGCAGAGAGATTTTCCATCCACTGATCCATTCCCCACAGGTCCACACAAACTAGGGCTGGACCAGGCTGAAGTGAGGAGCCCAGAACTCTCTCTGGACTCCCAATTAAATGGCAGGGACCCAAGGACTTGAGCCACCACCTACTACCACCTAGGATGTCAATAAGCAAGAAACTGGAACTAAAAACAGTCAGGGACTCAAATCCTGATACACCAATATCAGAAGTGAATTTCCCATGAGGTGTTTTAACTGCTGTTATCAATCACTCAATCCTCAAGTGTCTTTTATAAAACAGTGTAGTATTTGCATATAATCTGTGCACATTCACGTGTATGCCTTAAATTATCCCTGCTTATCCTACACATTCTAAATGTTATAAACATTGTGCCGTTGTGACAACTGTACTGCATATAATTTTTACCCGCTTTTTTCTCCCAGAATATTTTCTATCTGCAATGTGGCACTGCCAGAGACAACCAGTGGGCCATCTCATCGCAAATCATTCTCTTCATGAGGCTGAAGCTTGTGTGGGTTTGCTACATCACAGTAACCTTCTAGGCAAGACAATCCGAGCGCTGCTATGACCTGTCACGCAGGTGCAACGGCAGCTGTCATGCTTACAGGGCTGCAGCGGAGCTCAAAGGCCAGAGGACTAGAAGGATCTGAAGCTCGATTTTGACAGTGGTGAGAACCACACATTCGGAATGAAGAGCTGCCAGAGGAGCCTGGCGCGCAGATAAGCTCTGGATACGCGTTGGTTTTGCCCAAAACACCGTACCCGCGTGTGGGTGGTGTGCTTGGAGCGGGCAAACCACCCACCCGTGGAGGCAGAAGTGGGACAGGCTCGGCCTCCCTGGCTAAACCTGGGACCCGGGGCAACGAGCGCTGAGTTCTCGAGGCTGGGGCGGGGCTTTGGTTCCTCCGGTAGGACAGGTTCCAAGCCGGACTCCATTTGTTTCTATCGACTTAAGGGCAGTGCCAGCAAGCATGTGGCACTGGATGGAGCGGCGGTACTTCTCATCTTGCTGCCCGCCGTCCGGGGACCCCTGTGTAACGCGGGAGCTTGGACAAGCCGCTCGTCTTTCTGGGCTTCCGTTTCCCGCCACACACAACATACACAATATGGGTGGGCCAGCTGACCTGCACCCACCCGTCCGGGTCTGCACTCCTCGGAGCCCGCCCAGGGCAGAGCCCCTAGCCCGGTGGCAAATAAAGGCTCCCACCGCCCCATGGGCTGGGGTAGGGGCGGGGCGGGGCGGGGCCCGGGGAGGGTCGTCCGGCCGCCCCCACCTGCCGCCCCTCACCTCTAGGCTGTAGTTGCCTCTGATGGTGATGAAGTCGTTCAGGGCTTCGGCGGCGCTCCCCTCGTCCAGGTTCAGCTCCTGGCACAGGGCCTGCAGCGCCTGCCCGGCCGCGACAAGCACCGCCGCCCCCTCCTCGGCGTCGGACTGGTTCTCGAACATCCCCGCAGACCCTGCGGGCGGTGCGCCACAGCCCTCCGGTGCCTTTCTCCCTCCCGGGTACTCTACCCAGAACACCCCGCGCCAAAGCGCGCGAAAATCAGGCGAATGAACGGCGTCTTCTCGGATCGTCTGCTTCCGCGCTTACTCGGCCAAAAAAAAAAAAAAAAAAAAAGTGCGTTTCTTCTCTGCAGCTCCTAACTATCCCTCTGCGGGTGTGTATGATAAGAAGACGGTTCTCGCGGGTCCTGTCAACGCCCGACACGAGCTCGCGGCCCCAGCCGGAGGGGCCCGAGGAGCGGAGGGATCCTCCGGCCGCGCCCGGGTTGTTCGCGTCCTCCTGCCTGGAAGCCCGCGGTGCCGCCCTGGTGCCAGTGGCCCTGTGATTTGGGAGGGACTGGCCCGTGGAGGTGTTTAGAACCCAATAGGCCACCTCAGTGACCAGACAGAATACCCGTCAGGTCACGGAGCCTGGAGCTCTAGGCCCCATGAAACCGGGCACAGGAAATTAATGCAAAGATTGTGTGAGGGTTGTTTGTTCCTGGGGAAACGCTGCACCTGACCATTCCAGACTGCTGTCAACTTCACCCAGGAGACTCTCGGCACCTCCCCCACCCAGCTCTTCAAAGTCCCTGTGAGCTCTCCGCCCTGCCTTGACAAGCAGCTAAAGAAGGCACTGTGCCTGCTGCTCCAACAGAAGGAAGCCTGATTTTGGAGCCCCCCACCTCTTCCTGGCAGGCCCAGCCCCCACTGTCTACAACATCCCCCCTCCCCCGTACATACATCTCTAAAATAAAATTTTATCTCCTTTAACTGGCGTCCTGGCCTCCCTGAAAGCTAAAAATCTAGCAACCTAACCTTACATTGGCAGGCTTGCATGGCTTGTTCTGGTTTGGTTGGCAACTGGTTCAAAGACAGGCTTAGCACCTTCAGCCAGCCCAAGGGGAAAGCTGAAGTCTTTCAAACCCTGGAACAGCAGCAGATGCAATTAACAAAGGCCGAGAACAAAACTGGCTGCATGTTTACTTTGATCTTTTGAAGGGGGCTGCAGGAAGATTTTATTGAAAATCATCACAGTGTCCTAGACAGTGGACAATAGCATCTATATAGCACAGACCCTGTGCTATATAGATCTGCAGTGTTTTCTCACCTTTCCACTTAGTAGTTTCTAATTTTAAAAATGTTTATTCATCTTCATCTACTTAAATGCCCAAATGTTCCCAGCAGCCAGCACTGGGCCAAGCCAAAGCCAGAAACACCACCCACGCAGATCTCCCACGGGGTGGCAGGGACCCAAGCACTTGACCCATCTTCTGTTGCCTCCCAGGGTGCATTCAGAGGGACATGGATCAGAGGCAGAGCAACTGGGACTTGAACCAGGCACTCCAGTACGCTTAACAGATGTAAGAGTCCCCAGACTTCTTAAGCACTGTGTCAAATACAAAGCCCTTTTCTGCCTTTTCATCTAACTCCCTTTTCCTTCCAGTCCCTTCCCTGCTTGTTGAGAATGCATCAGCATCCTTGAGGAGGGATGAAACACCTGCTGACCCCATATGGGCTGGACCAGGGAAAAGCCAACCTGCGTGGACTGTTCCTACTGGTGCAAGCATAAGTCAGAGTGGATATGGGCTGGCTGGGCTCTGCTGCAGCATCAGCTAGCACATGCTAGCACTGGGGGTAATTTTGTCATGCTAAACTGCAGAACCAGCTGGAAAGTGCATGATCCGGGAGTGGGAGTAGGCCCAGTAGGAAACACTGGGCACTACCTTCCTGGGTTACCACTCTGTCTGGTTAGCATGAGAACCAGGACTGGGGCAGGCATGGCTAGACAGAGAGTGGCACCTGTCGGCATGTGTGTGGGCTGGGTAGTGGGGTTGGTTAGGTTGAACTAGGCTGCAATGTCCATTGACATGTATGAGAGCTCAATGGGATGTGAGACAACCTGAACCAGTCTGCTGTACATACTGGCAAGTACGGGAACCAGGGCAAGGGATGGGACTAGTGAGGGTTATTGGGAGTCGCCCCAACTGGGCTGCAGCTCCCACTGTTTACATGGCCAAGTGTGTGGTAGGCAGGATTGGGATGGGCCCCAACACCCATTGGTTTGTGTAGAAGATGGGGATGGAGGCAGAATTGACTCAGCAATTGCAACCACCAGCATATGCATAGGCTGACAGGGGCGACAGACTGTGCTGGACCTTGTCCAGCAAGCATACCCAAGAATCTGGTCTGGAATCACTTTAGATGAAGTTTCTTTGGGGATTCCTCCCCCAGTCAAACTGCTGGACTCATAACCCCAACCATAAAAAGAATTGCAGGTTCCATGGTCCGACTGTGGAGTGTGTGTCAAAGCTGAGCCTCCTCAGTGGCTCAGACAAAGCAGTGGACAGCACATCCAGGTGCACATGCAGGATATGGTAGTACATTGGAGCCTGCAGAGGACACCTGCAGAGGATAGAATAAGTCAATCAACTATCACAGCCATGTATAGGCAGTAAAAAGCTGGGCAAATGGAGACTCAAAGGTGGACTATGTCAGTCAGTGGATTCTGAAGAGATTTCATTGTGTTTGGAATGATGAGACTGGCAGCAATTCAGAACAGTTGAACTGTCAAAACCACTTGAGCAGTGCCCTCGGAGCATGTTCCATATTGGGGAACTGGGATGGGTGGGAGGGTAGGTGTGGCTTCTCCTTTTCTCTCTCCCCTTCCCCCAGATACAGGAAGGCAAAAAAGAGAATGTGGAAACAATGGTCTTACCAATTTTCCTGTAGCCCTCAACACTTTGAGCCCTAACCAACTCTGTAAAGATCATCAAAATAAATTAATTTTTAAAAAATTCTTTTACTTTGGTAATCTTTACATAGTTGATTAGAGCACAAAGGGTCAAGGGCTACAGAAAAGTGGGTAAGACCACTGTTTCCACATTTTAAAAAAAAAGCATCTCATGTATAAGACGAAAAAGCAATACTCAAGAAAGGGTGAAAATCTGAAATAATAAGAGACAACCGTGGGTCAGTAATAGATAATGAACAATGCCTTGCAATAATATTAGGTCAAGAAAATAAAAATTACAGCCTCTTATATTGAAGTTTTATTTCAATAAAACAAAATTTCATGTCTGGAAGTTTAAAATTTTCATGAAAATTAGCCAGTCATCAAGGAGGGTCTTGTACACATGTAACAGAGTTATTTCCTAAATGAACTTGTTACTCGAATTATTGTGGAGTACTTTGTTAGCCCATCCCAACTGCTGAGGCACTCAGTAAAGAACAGACTTGGCTTCTTATAGGATGTGTCTGAGAATTTTAACACAAAAAAGTACAAGTAGAATGGAGTAAATAAATAAATCAGATAAAAAGTAGCAATCTTCCTGGAGGGAAAGGGATTCACAAATATAAGATAACAGACAAGGATTAATTCAACTCTTATGATCCCAGAGACTCCAACAGCATTCGTGAAGAATAACCCCTAGTCTTTGCTTTAACACCACTGGATAGTGTAGGATG